>NC_062222.1:0-2678702 GCF_902686445.1 Sciurus carolinensis
CCTCATCTATAAGCCCCTACTTCAGTACAGTAAGTGGGAAGGTGTTCATGTCACCACCCAACCCCTTCTATAAGCCTCTACTTCAGTACAGTAAGTGGGAAGGTGTTCATGTCACCACTCCAACCCCTTCTATAAGCCTCTACTTCAGTACAGTAAGTGGGAAGGTGTTCATGTCACCACCCAAACCCTTCTATAAGCCTCTACTTCACTACATTAAGTGGGAAGGTGTTCATGTCACCACCCAACCCCTTGTATAAGTCTCTAATTCAGTACAGTAAGTGGGACAGTGTTCATGTCACCACCCCAACCCCTGCTATAAGCGTCAACTTCAGTACAGTAAGTGGGAAGGTGTTCATGTAACCACGCCATCCCCTTCTATAAGCCTTGACTTCAGTACAGTAAGTGGGAAGGTGTTCATGTCACCACCCAACCCCTTCTATAAGCTTCCACTTCAGTACAGTAAGTGGGAAGGCGTTCATGTCACCACCGCAACCCCTTCTATAAGCCTCTATTTCAGTACAGTAAGTGGGAATGTGTTCATGTCACCACCCCAACCCCTTCTATAAGCCTCTACTTCAATACAGTAAGTGGGAAGGTGTTCATGTCACCACCCAACCCTTCTATAAACCCCTACTTCAGTACAGTAAGTGGGAAGATGTTCATGTCACCAACCAACCCTGCTATAAGCTTATACTTCAGTACAGTAAGTGGGAAGGCGTTCATGTCCCCACCCCAACCCCTTCTATAAGCCCCTACTTCAGTACAGTAAGTGGCAAGGTATTCATGTCACCACCCAACCCCTTCTATAAGCTTCTACTTCAGTACAGTAAGTGGGAAGGCGTTCATGTCACCACCCAACCCCTTCTATAAGCCTCTACTTCACTACAGTAAGTGGGAATGTGTTCATGTCACCACCCAACCCCTTCTATAAGGCTCTACTTCAGTACAGTAAGTGGCAAGGTGCTCATGTCACCACCCAACCCCTTCTATAAGCCTCTACTTCAATACATTAAGTGGGAAGGTGTTCATGTCACCACCCAAACTCCTTCCATAAGTCTCTACTTCAGTACAGTAAGTGGGAAGGTTTTCATGTCACCACCCCAACCCCTTCTATAAGCCTCTACTTCAATACACTAAGTAGGAAGGTTTTCATGTCACCACCCAACCCCTTCTATAAGCCTCTAATTCAGTACAGTAAGTGGGAAGATGTTCATGCACCAACCAACCCTTCTATAAGCTTATACTTCAGTACAGTAAGTGGGAAGGCGTTCATGTCACCACCACAACCCCTTCTATAAGCCCCTACTTCAGTACAGTAAGTGGGAAGATGCACATGTCACCACCCCTACCTCATCCATAATCCTCTACTTCACTACAGTAAGTGGGAATGTGTTCATGTCACCACCCAACCCCTTCTATAAGGCTCTACTTCAGTACAGTAAGTGGGAAGGTGCTCATGTCACCACACAACCCCTTCTATAAGCCTCTAATTCAGTACAGTAAGTGGGAAGATGTTCATGCACCAACCAACCCTTCTATAAGCTTATACTTCAGTACAGTAAGTGGGAAGGCGTTCATGTCACCACCCCAACCCCTTCTATAAGCCTCTACTTCAGTACAGTAAGTGGAAAGGTGCTCATGTCACGACACCGACCCCTTCTATAAGCCTCTACTTCAGTAAACTAAGTGGGAATGTGTTCATGTCACCACACCAACCCCTTCTATAACCTTCTACTTCAGTACAGTAAGTGGGAAGGTGTTCATGTCACCACCCAACCCCTTCTATAAGCCTCTACTTCACTACAGTAAGTGGGAAGGTGTTCATGTCACCACTCCAACCCCTTCTATAAGCCTCTACTTCAGTACAGTAAGTGGGAAGGTGTTCATGTCACCACCCAACCCCTTCTATAAGCCTCTACCTCACTACAGTAAGTGGGAAGGTGTTCATGTCACCACCCAACCCCTTCTATAAGCCTCTAATTCAGTACAGTAAGTGGGAAGGCGTTCATGTCACCACCCAACCCCTTCTATAAGCCTCTACTTCACTACAGTAAGTGGGCAGGTGCTCATGTCACCACCCAACCCCTTCTATAAGCCTCTACTTCACTACAGTAAGTGGGAAGGTGTTCATGTCAACACCCAACCCCTTCTATAAGCCTCTAATTTAGTACAGTATGTGGGAAGGTGTTCATGTCACCACCCCAACCCCTTCTATAAGCTTCTACTTCAGTACAGTAAGTGGGAATGTGTTCATGTCACCACCCCAACCCCTTCTACAAACCCCTACTTCAGTACAGTAAGTGGGAAGGTGTTCATGTCACCACCCAACCCCTTCTACAAGGCTCTACTTCAGTACAGTAAGTGGGAAGGTGCTCATGTCACCACACAACCCCTTCTATAAGCCTCTACTTCAGTACAGTAAATGGGAAGGCGTTCATGTCACCACCCAAACTCCTTCCGTAAGTCTCTACTTCAGTACAGTAAGTGGGAAGGTGCTCATGTCACCACCCGAACACCTTCTATAAGCACCTACTTCAGTACAGTAAGTGGAAAGGTGCTCATGTCACCACCCCAACCCCTTCTATAAGCCTCTACTTCAGTACAGTAAGTGGGAAGGCTTTCATATCACCACCCGAAGCCCTTCCATAAGCCTCTACTTCAGTACAGTAAGTGGGAATGTGCTCATGTCACTACCCCAAACCCTTCTATAAGCCTCTACTGCAGTACAGTAAGTGGAAAGGTGCTCATGTCACCACACCAACCCCTTCTATAAGCCTCTACTTCAGTAAAGTAAGTGGGAATGTGTTCATGTCACCACACCAACCCCTTCTATAAACTTTTACTTCAGTACAGTAAGTGGGAAGGTGTTCATGTCACCACCCAACCCCTTCTATAAGCCTCTACTTCAGTACAATAAGTGGGAAGCTGTTCATGTCACCACACCAACCCCTTCTATAAGCCTTGACTTCAGTACAGTAAGTGGGAAGGTGTTCACGTCACCACCCAACCCCTTCTATAAGCTTCTACTTCAGTACAGTAAGTGGGAATGTGTTCATTTCACCACCCCAGCCCCTTCTACAAACCCCTACTTCAGTACAGTAAGTGGGAAGGTGTTCATGTCACCACGCCAACCCCTTCTATAAGCCTCTACTTCAGTACAGTACGTGGGCAGATGTTCATGTCACCACTCCAACCCCTTCGATAAGCTTCTACTTCAGTACAGTAAGAGGGAAGGTGTTCATGTCACCACGCCAACCCCTTCTATAAGCCTCTACTTCAGTACAGTAAGTGGGAAGGTTTTCATGTCACCACCCCAACCCCTTTTGTAAGCCTCTACTTCAGTACAGTAAGTGGGAAGGTTTTCATGTCACCACCCCAAGCCCTTCTATAAGCCTCTACTTCAGTACAGTAAGTGGGAAGGTTTTCATGTCACCACCCCAACCCCTTCTATAAGCCTCGACTTCAGTACAGTAAGTGGGAAGGTGTTCATGTCACCACCCCAACCCCTTCTATAAGCCTCGACTTCAGTACAGTAAGTGGGAAGGTGTTCATGTCACCACCCCAACCCCTTCTATAAGCCTCTACTTCAATACACTAAGTAGGAAGGTGTTCATGTCACCACCCAAGCCCTTCTATAAACCCCTACTTCAGTACAGTACGTGGGAAGATGTTCATGTCACCAACTAACCCTTCTATAAGCTTATACTTCAGTACAGTAATGGGAAGGCGTTCATGTCACCACCCCAACCCCTTCTATAAGCCCCTACTTCAGTACAGTAAGTGGCAAGGTGTTCATGTCACCACCCAACCCCTTCTATAAGCTTCTACTTCAGTACAGTAAGTGGGAAGGTGTTCATGTCACCACCCAACCCCTTCTATAAGGCTCTACTTCACTACCGTAAGTGGGAATGTGTTCATGTCACCACCCAACCCCTACTATAAGGCTGTACTTCAGTACAGTGAGTGGGAAGGTGCTCATGTCACCACCCAACTCCTTCTATAAGCCTCTACTTCAATACAGTAAGTGAGAAGGTGTTCATGTCACCACCCAAACCCCTTCCATAAGTCTCTACTTCAGTACAGTAAGTGGGAAGGTGCTCATGTCACCACCCGAACTCCTTCTATAAGCCCCTACTTCAGCACAGTAAGTGGAAAGGTGCTCATGTCACCACCCCAACCCCTTCTATAAGTCTCTACTTCAGTACAGTAAGTGGGAAGGCTTTCATGTCACCACCCGAACCCCTTCCATAAGCCTCTACTTCAGTACAGTAAGTGGAAAGGTGCTCATGTCACCACCCCAACCCCTTCTATAAGCCTCTACTTCAGTACAGTAAGTGGAAAGGTGCTCATGTCACCACACCAACCCCTTCTATAAGCCTCTACTTCAGTAAAGTAAGTGGGAATGTGTTCATGTCACCACACCAACCCCTTCTATAAGCTTCTACTTCAGTACAGTAAGTGGGAATGTGTTCATGTCACCACCCCAACCCCTTCTACAAACCCCTACTTCAGTACAGTAAGTGGGAAGGTGTTCATGTCACAACCCCAACCCCTTGTATAAGCCTCTTCTTCAGTACAGTAAGTGGGACGATGTTCATGTCACCACTCCAAACCCTTCTATAAGCTTCTACTTCAGTACAGTAAGTGGAAAGGTGTTCATGTCACCACGCCAACCCCTTCTATAAGCCTCTACTTCAGTACAGTAAGTGGGAAGGCTTTCATGTCACCAGCCCAACCACTTCTATAAGCCTCGACTTCAGTACAGTAAGTGGGAAGGTGTTCACGTCACCACCCCAACCCCTTCTATAAGCCTCTACTTCAGTACAGTAAGTGGGAAGGTGTTCATGTCACCACCCCAAGCCCCTCTATAAGCCTCTACTTCAGTATAGTAAGTGGAAGGTTTTCATGTCACCACCCCAACCCCTTCTATAAGCCTCGACTTCAGTACAGTAAGTGGGAAGGTGTTCATGTCACCACCCCAACCCCTTCTATAAGCCTCTACTTCAATACACTAAGTAGGAAGGTGTTCATGTCACCACCCAACCCCTTCTATAAACCCCTACTTCAGTACAGTAAGTGGGAAGATGTTCATGTCACCAAACAACCCTTTATAATCTTATACTTCAGTACAGTAAGTGGGACAGCGTTCATGTCACCCCCCCCACCCTTTCGATAAGCCCCTACTTCAGTACAGTAAGTGGCAAGGTGTTCATGTCACCACCCAACCCCTTCTATAAGCTTCTACTTCAGTACAGTAAGTGGGAAGGCGTTCATGTCACCACCCAACCCCTTCTATAAGCCTCTACTTCACTACAGTAAGTGGGCAGGTGCTCATGTCACCACCCAACCCCTTCTATAAGCCTCTACTTCACTACAGTAAGTGGGAAGGTGTTCATGTCAACACCCAACCCCTTCTATAAGCCTCTAATTTAGTACAGTATGTGGGAAGGTGTTCATGTCACCACCCCAACCCCTTCTATAAGCTTCTACTTCAGTACAGTAAGTGGGAATGTGTTCATGTCACCACCCCAACCCCTTCTACAAACCCCTACTTCAGTACAGTAAGTGGGAAGGTGTTCATGTCACCACCCAACCCCTTCTACAAGGCTCTACTTCAGTACAGTAAGTGGGAAGGTGCTCATGTCACCACACAACCCCTTCTATAAGCCTCTACTTCAGTACAGTAAATGGGAAGGCGTTCATGTCACCACCCAAACTCCTTCCATAAGTCTCTACTTCAGTACAGTAAGTGGGAAGGTGCTCATGTCACCACCCGAACACCTTCTATAAGCACCTACTTCAGTACAGTAAGTGGAAAGGTGCTCATGTCACCACCCCAACCCCTTCTATAAGCCTCTACTTCAGTACAGTAAGTGGGAAGGCTTTCATGTCACCACCCGAAGCCCTTCCATAAGCCTCTACTTCAGTACAGTAAGTGGGAATGTGCCTATGTCACTACCCCAAACCCTTCTATAAGCCTCTACTGCAGTACAGTAAGTGGAAAGGTGCTCATGTCACCACACCAACCCCTTCTATAAGCCTCTACTTCAGTAAAGTAAGTGGGAATGTGTTCATGTCACCACACCAACCCCTTCTATAAACTTTACTTCAGTACAGTAAGTGGGAAGGTGTTCATGTCACCACCCAACCCCTTCTATAAGCCTCTACTTCAGTACAGTAAGTGGGAAGGCGTTCATGTCACCACGCCAACCCCTTCTATAAGCCCCTACGTCAGTACAGTAAGTGGGAAGGTGCTCATGTCACCACCCCAACCTCATCTATAAGCCCCTACTTCAGTACAGTAAGTGGGAAGGTGTTCATGTCACCACCCAACCCCTTCTATAAGCCTCTACTTCAGTACAGTAAGTGGGAAGGTGTTCATGTCACCACTCCAACCCCTTCTATAAGCCTCTACTTCAGTACAGTAAGTGGGAAGGTGTTCATGTCACCACCCAACCCCTTCTATAAGCCTCTACTTCACTACAGTAAGTGGGAAGGTGTTCATGTCACCACCCAACCCCTTCTATAAGCCTCTAATTCAGTACAGTAAGTGGGAAGGTGTTCATGTCACCACCCCAACCCCTTCTATAAGCCTCTACTTCAGTACAGTAAGTGGGAAGGTGTTCATGTCACCACCCAACCCCTTCTATAAGCCTCTACTTCAGTACAGTAAGTGGGAAGGTGTTCATGTCACCACCCAACCCCTTCTATAAGCCTCTACTTCAGTACAGTAAGTGGGAAGGCTTTCATGTCACCACCCGAACCACTTCCATAAGCCTCTACTTCAGTACAGTAAGTGGGAAGGTGTTCATGTCACCACCCCAACCCCTTCTATAAGCCTCTACTTCAGTACAGTAAGTGGGAAGGTTTTCATGTCACCACCCCAACCCCTTTTGTAAGCCTCTACTTCAGTACAGTAAGTGGGAAGATTTTCATGTCACCACCCCAAGCCCTTCTATAAGCCTCTACTTCAGTACAGTAAGTGGGAAGGTTTTCATGTCACCACCCCAACCCCTTCTATAAGCCTCGACTTCAGTACAGTAAGTGGGAAGGTGTTCATGTCACCACCCCAACCCCTTCTATAAGCCTCGACTTCAGTACAGTAAGTGGGAAGGTGTTCATGTCACCACCCCAACCCCTTCTATAAGCCTCTACTTCAATACACTAAGTAGGAAGGTGTTCATGTCACCACCCAAGCCCTTCTATAAACCCCTACTTCAGTACAGTACGTGGGAAGATGTTCATGTCACCAACTAACCCTTCTATAAGCTTATACTTCAGTACAGTAATGGGAAGGCGTTCATGTCACCACCCCAACCCCTTCTATAAGCCCCTACTTCAGTACAGTAAGTGGCAAGGTGTTCATGTCACCACCCAACCCCTTCTATAAGCTTCTACTTCAGTACAGTAAGTGGGAAGGTGTTCATGTCACCACCCAACCCCTTCTATAAGGCTCTACTTCACTACCGTAAGTGGGAATGTGTTCATGTCACCACCCAACCCCTACTATAAGGCTGTACTTCAGTACAGTGAGTGGGAAGGTGCTCATGTCACCACCCAACTCCTTCTATAAGCCTCTACTTCAATACAGTAAGTGAGAAGGTGTTCATGTCACCACCCAAACCCCTTCCATAAGTCTCTACTTCAGTACAGTAAGTGGGAAGGTGCTCATGTCACCACCCGAACTCCTTCTATAAGCCCCTACTTCAGCACAGTAAGTGGAAAGGTGCTCATGTCACCACCCCAACCCCTTCTATAAGCCTCTACTTCAGTACAGTAAGTGGGAAGGCTTTCATGTCACCACCCGAACCCCTTCCATAAGCCTCTACTTCAGTACAGTAAGTGGGAAGGTGCTCATGTCACCACCCCAACCCCTTCTATAAGCCTCTACTTCAGTACAGTAAGTGGAAAGGTGCTCATGTCACCACACCAACCCCTTCTATAAGCCTCTACTTCAGTACAGTAAGTGGGAATGTGTTCATGTCACCACACCAACCCCTTCTATAAGCTTCTACTTCAGTACAGTAAGTGGGAATGTGTTCATGTCACCACCCCAACCCCTTCTACAAACCCCTACTTCAGTACAGTAAGTGGGAAGGTGTTCATGTCACAACCCCAACCCCTTCTATAAGCCTCTTCTTCAGTACAGTAAGTGGGACGATGTTCATGTCACCACTCCAAACCCTTCTATAAGCTTCTACTTCAGTACAGTAAGTGGAAAGGTGTTCATGTCACCACGCCAAGCCCTTCTATAAGCCTCTACTTCAGTACAGTAAGTGGGAAGGCTTTCATGTCACCAGCCCAACCACTTCTATAAGCCTCGACTTCAGTACAGTAAGTGGGAAGGTGTTCACGTCACCACCCCAACCCCTTCTATAAGCCTCTACTTCAGTACAGTAAGTGGGAAGGTGTTCATGTCACCACCCCAAGCCCCTCTATAAGCCTCTACTTCAGTATAGTAAGTGGGAAGGTTTTCATGTCACCACCCCAACCCCTTCTATAAGCCTCGACTTCAGTACAGTAAGTGGGAAGGTGTTCATGTCACCACCCCAACCCCTTCTATAAGCCTCTACTTCAATACACTAAGTAGGAAGGTGTTCATGTCACCACCCAACCCCTTCTATAAACCCCTACTTCAGTACAGTAAGTGGGAAGATGTTCATGTCACCAAACAACCCTTTTATAAGCTTATACTTCAGTACAGTAAGTGGGACAGCGTTCATGTCACCCCCCCCACCCCTTCGATAAGCCCCTACTTCAGTACAGTAAGTGGCAAGGTGTTCATGTCACCACCCAACCCCTTCTATAAGCTTCTACTTCAGTACAGTAAGTGGGAAGGCGTTCATGTCACCACCCAACCCCTTCTATAAGCCTCTACTTCACTACAGTAAGTGGGCAGGTGCTCATGTCACCACCCAACCCCTTCTATAAGCCTCTACTTCACTACAGTAAGTGGGAAGGTGTTCATGTCAACACCCAACCCCTTCTATAAGCCTCTAATTTAGTACAGTATGTGGGAAGGTGTTCATGTCACCACCCCAACCCCTTCTATAAGCTTCTACTTCAGTACAGTAAGTGGGAATGTGTTCATGTCACCACCCCAACCCCTTCTACAAACCCCTACTTCAGTACAGTAAGTGGGAAGGTGTTCATGTCACCACCCAACCCCTTCTACAAGGCTCTACTTCAGTACAGTAAGTGGGAAGGTGCTCATGTCACCACACAACCCCTTCTATAAGCCTCTACTTCAGTACAGTAAATGGGAAGGCGTTCATGTCACCACCCAAACTCCTTCCATAAGTCTCTACTTCAGTACAGTAAGTGGGAAGGTGCTCATGTCACCACCCGAACACCTTCTATAAGCACCTACTTCAGTACAGTAAGTGGAAAGGTGCTCATGTCACCACCCCAACCCCTTCTATAAGCCTCTACTTCAGTACAGTAAGTGGGAAGGCTTTCATGTCACCACCCGAAGCCCTTCCATAAGCCTCTACTTCAGTACAGTAAGTGGGAATGTGCCTATGTCACTACCCCAAACCCTTCTATAAGCCTCTACTTCAGTACAGTAAGTGGAAAGGTGCTCATGTCACCACACCAACCCCTTCTATAAGCCTCTACTTCAGTAAAGTAAGTGGGAATGTGTTCATGTCACCACACCAACCCCTTCTATAAACTTTTACTTCAGTACAGTAAGTGGGAAGGTGTTCATGTCACCACCCAACCCCTTCTATAAGCCTCTACTTCAGTACAGTAAGTGGGAAGGCGTTCATGTCACCACGCCAACCCCTTCTATAAGCCCCTACTTCAGTACAGTAAGTGGGAAGGTGCTCATGTCACCACCCCAACCTCATCTATAAGCCCCTACTTCAGTACAGTAAGTGGGAAGGTGTTCATGTCACCACCCAACCCCTTCTATAAGCCTCTACTTCAGTACAGTAAGTGGGAAGGTGTTCATGTCACCACTCCAACCCCTTCTATAAGCCTCTACTTCAGTACAGTAAGTGGGAAGGTGTTCATGTCACCACCCAACCCCTTCTATAAGCCTCTACTTCACTACAGTAAGTGGGAAGGTGTTCATGTCACCACCCAACCCCTTCTATAAGCCTCTACTTCAGTACAGTAAGTGGGAAGGTGTTCATGTCACCACCCCAACCCCTTCTATAAGCCTCTACTTCAGTACAGTAAGTGGGAAGGTGTTCATGTCACCACCCAACCCCTTCTATAAGCCTCTACTTCAGTACAGTAAGTGGGAAGGTGTTCATGTCACCACCCAACCCCTTCTATAAGCCTCTACTTCACTACAGTAAGTGGGAAGGCTTTCATGTCACCACCCGAACCCCTTCCATAAGACTCTACTTCAGTACAGTAAGTGGGAAGGTGCTCATGTCACCACCCCAACCCCTTCTATAAGCCTCTACTTCAGTACAGTAAGTGGAAAGGTGCTCATGTCACCACCCAACCCCTTCTATAAGCCTCTACTTCAGTACAGTAAGTGGGAATGTGTTCATGTCACCACACCAACCCCTTCTATAAGCCTCTACTTCAGTACAGTAAGTGGGAAGGTGTTCATGTCACCACCCAACCCCTTCTATAAGCCTCTACTTCACTACAGTAAGTGGGAAGGCTTTCATGTCACCACCCGAACCCCTTCCATAAGACTCTACTTCAGTACAGTAAGTGGGAAGGTGCTCATGTCACCACCCCAACCCCTTCTATAAGCCTCTACTTCAGTACAGTAAGTGGAAAGGTGCTCATGTCACCACCCCAACCCCTTCTATAAGCCTCTACTTCAGTACAGTAAGTGGGAAGGTGTTCATGTCACCACACCAACCCCTTCTATAAGCTTCTACTTCAGTACAGTAAGTGGGAAGGTGTTCATGTCACCATCCAACCCCTTCTATAAGCCTCTACTTCAGTACAGTAAGTGTGAAGGCGTTCATGTCACCACGCCAACCCCTTCTATAAGCCCCTACTTCAGTACAGTAAGTGGGAAGGTGCACATGTCACCACCCCTACCTCATCCATAATCCTCTACTTCAGTACAGTAAGTGGGAAGGTGTCATGTCACCACTCCAACCCCTTCTATAAGCCTCTACTTCAGTACAGTAAGTGGGAAGGTGTTCATGTCACCACCCAACCCCTTCTATAAGCCTCTACTTCACTACAGTAAGTGGGAAGGTGTTCATGTCACCACCCAACTCCTTGTATAAGTCTCTAATTCAGTACAGTAAGTGGGACAGTGTTCATGTCACCACCCCAACCCCTGCTATAAGCGTCAACTTCAGTACAGTAAGTGGGAAGGTGTTCATGTCACCACGCCAACCCCTTCTATAAGCCTTGACTTCAGTACAGTAAGTGGGAAGGTGTTCATGTCACCACCCAACCCCTTCTATAAGCTTCCACTTCAGTACAGTAAGTGGGAAGGCGTTCATGTCACCACCGCAACCCCTTCTATAAGCCTGTATTCAGTACAGTAAGTGGGAATGTGTTCATGTCACCACCCAACCCCTTCTATAAGCCTCTACTTCAATACAGTAAGTGGGAAGGTGTTCATGTCACCACCCAACCCTTCTATAAACCCCTACTTCAGTACAGTAAGTGGGAAGATGTTCATGTCACCAAACAACCCTGCTATAAGCTTATACTTCAGTACAGTAAGTGGGAAGGCGTTCATGTCCCCACCCCAACCCCTTCTATAAGCCCCTACTTCAGTACAGTAAGTGGCAAGGTGTTCATGTCACCACCCAACCCCTTCTATAAGCCTCTACTTCAGTACAGTAAGTGGGAAGGCGTTCATGTCACCACGCCAACCCCTTCTATAAGCCTCTACTTCAGTACAGTAAGTGGGAAGGTGCTCATGTCACCACCCCAACCTCATCTATAAGCCTCTACTTCAGTACAGTAAGTGGGAAGGTGTTCATGTCACCACCCAACCCCTTCTATAAGCCTCTACTTCAGTACAGTAAGTGGGAAGGTGTTCATGTCACCACTCCAACCCCTTCTATAAGCCTCTACTTCAGTACAGTAAGTGGGAAGGTGTTCATGTCACCACCCAACCCCTTCTATAAGCCTCTACTTCACTACAGTAAGTGGGAAGGTGTTCATGTCACCACCCAACCCCTTCTATAAGCCTCTAATTCAGTACAGTAACTGGGAAGGTGTTCATGTCACCACCCCAACCCCTTCTATAAGCCTTGACTTCAGTACAGTAAGTTGGAAGGTGTTCATGTCACCACCCAACCCCTTCTATAAGCCTCTACTTCAGTACAGTAAGTGGGAAGGTGTTCATGTCACCACCCAACCCCTTCTATAAGCCTCTACTTCACTACAGTAAGTGGGAAGGCTTTCATGTCACCACCCGAACCACTTCCATAAGACTCTACTTTAGTACAGTAAGTGGGAAGGTGCTCATGTCACCACCCCAACCCCTTCTATAAGCCTCTACTTCAGTACAGTAAGTGGGAAGGTTTTCATGTCACCACCCCAACCCCTTTGTAAGCCTCTACTTCAGTACAGTAAGTGGGAAGATTTTCATGTCACCACCCCAAGCCCTTCTATAAGCCTCTACTTCAGTACAGTAAGTGGGAAGGTTTTCATGTCACCACCCCAACCCCTTCTATAAGCCTCGACTTCAGTACAGTAAGTGGGAAGGTGTTCATGTCACCACCCCAACCCCTTCTATAAGCCTCGACTTCAGTACAGTAAGTGGGAAGGTGTTCATGTCACCACCCCAACCCCTTCTATAAGCCTCTACTTCAATACACTAAGTAGGAAGGTGTTCATGTCACCACCCAAGCCCTTCTATAAACCCCTACTTCAGTACAGTACGTGGGAAGATGTTCATGTCACCAACTAACCCTTCTATAAGCTTATACTTCAGTACAGTAATGGGAAGGCGTTCATGTCACCACCCCAACCCCTTCTATAAGCCCCTACTTCAGTACAGTAAGTGGCAAGGTGTTCATGTCACCACCCAACCCCTTCTATAAGCTTCTACTTCAGTACAGTAAGTGGGAAGGTGTTCATGTCACCACCCAACCCCTTCTATAAGGCTCTACTTCACTACCGTAAGTGGGAATGTGTTCATGTCACCACCCAACCCCTACTATAAGGCTGTACTTCAGTACAGTGAGTGGGAAGGTGCTCATGTCACCACCCAACTCCTTCTATAAGCCTCTACTTCAATACAGTAAGTGAGAAGGTGTTCATGTCACCACCCAAATCCCCTTCCATAAGTCTCTACTTCAGTACAGTAAGTGGGAAGGTGCTCATGTCACCACCCGAACTCCTTCTATAAGCCCCTACTTCAGCACAGTAAGTGGAAAGGTGCTCATGTCACCACCCCAACCCCTTCTATAAGCCTCTACTTCAGTACAGTAAGTGGGAAGGCTTTCATGTCACCACCCGAACCCCTTCCATAAGCCTCTACTTCAGTACAGTAAGTGGGAAGGTGCTCATGTCACCACCCCAACCCCTTCTATAAGCCTCTACTTCAGTACAGTAAGTGGAAAGGTGCTCATGTCACCACACCAACCCCTTCTATAAGCCTCTACTTCAGTAAAGTAAGTGGGAATGTGTTCATGTCACCACACCAACCCCTTCTATAAGCTTCTACTTCAGTACAGTAAGTGGGAATGTGTTCATGTCACCACCCCAACCCCTTCTACAAACCCCTACTTCAGTACAGTAAGTGGGAAGGTGTTCATGTCACAACCCCAACCCCTTGTATAAGCCTCTTCTTCAGTACAGTAAGTGGGACGATGTTCATGTCACCACTCCAAACCCTTCTATAAGCTTCTACTTCAGTACAGTAAGTGGAAAGGTGTTCATGTCACCACGCCAAGCCCTTCTATAAGCCTCTACTTCAGTACAGTAAGTGGGAAGGCTTTCATGTCACCAGCCCAACCACTTCTATAAGCCTCGACTTCAGTACAGTAAGTGGGAAGGTGTTCACGTCACCACCCCAACCCCTTCTATAAGCCTCTACTTCAGTACAGTAAGTGGGAAGGTGTTCATGTCACCACCCCAAGCCCCTCTATAAGCCTCTACTTCAGTATAGTAAGTGGGAAGGTTTTCATGTCACCACCCCAACCCCTTCTATAAGCCTCGACTTCAGTACAGTAAGTGGGAAGGTGTTCATGTCACCACCCCAACCCCTTCTATAAGCCTCTACTTCAATACACTAAGTAGGAAGGTGTTCATGTCACCACCCAACCCCTTCTATAAACCCCTACTTCAGTACAGTAAGTGGGAAGATGTTCATGTCACCAAACAACCCTTTTATAATCTTATACTTCAGTACAGTAAGTGGGACAGCGTTCATGTCACCCCCCCCACCCCTTCGATAAGCCCCTACTTCAGTACAGTAAGTGGCAAGGTGTTCATGTCACCACCCAACCCCTTCTATAAGCTTCTACTTCAGTACAGTAAGTGGGAAGGCGTTCATGTCACCACCCAACCCCTTCTATAAGCCTCTACTTCACTACAGTAAGTGGGCAGGTGCTCATGTCACCACCCAACCCCTTCTATAAGCCTCTACTTCACTACAGTAAGTGGGAAGGTGTTCATGTCAACACCCAACCCCTTCTATAAGCCTCTAATTTAGTACAGTATGTGGGAAGGTGTTCATGTCACCACCCCAACCCCTTCTATAAGCTTCTACTTCAGTACAGTAAGTGGGAATGTGTTCATGTCACCACCCCAACCCCTTCTACAAACCCCTACTTCAGTACAGTAAGTGGGAAGGTGTTCATGTCACCACCCAACCCCTTCTACAAGGCTCTACTTCAGTACAGTAAGTGGGAAGGTGCTCATGTCACCACACAACCCCTTCTATAAGCCTCTACTTCAGTACAGTAAATGGGAAGGCGTTCATGTCACCACCCAAACTCCTTCCATAAGTCTCTACTTCAGTACAGTAAGTGGGAAGGTGCTCATGTCACCACCCGAACACCTTCTATAAGCACCTACTTCAGTACAGTAAGTGGAAAGGTGCTCATGTCACCACCCCAACCCCTTCTATAAGCCTCTACTTCAGTACAGTAAGTGGGAAGGCTTTCATATCACCACCCGAAGCCCTTCCATAAGCCTCTACTTCAGTACAGTAAGTGGGAATGTGCTCATGTCACTACCCCAAACCCTTCTATAAGCCTCTACTGCAGTACAGTAAGTGGAAAGGTGCTCATGTCACCACACCAACCCCTTCTATAAGCCTCTACTTCAGTAAAGTAAGTGGGAATGTGTTCATGTCACCACACCAACCCCTTCTATAAACTTTTACTTCAGTACAGTAAGTGGGAAGGTGTTCATGTCACCACCCAACCCCTTCTATAAGCCTCTACTTCAGTACAATAAGTGGGAAGGCGTTCATGTCACCACGCCAACCCCTTCTATAAGCCCCTACGTCAGTACAGTAAGTGGGAAGGTGCTCATGTCACCACCCCAACCTCATCTATAAGCCCCTACTTCAGTACAGTAAGTGGGAAGGTGTTCATGTCACCACCCAACCCCTTCTATAAGCCTCTACTTCAGTACAGTAAGTGGGAAGGTGTTCATGTCACCACTCCAACCCCTTCTATAAGCCTCTACTTCAGTACAGTAAGTGGGAAGGTGTTCATGTCACCACCCAACCCCTTCTATAAGCCTCTACTTCACTACAGTAAGTGGGAAGGTGTTCATGTCACCACCCAACCCCTTCTATAAGCCTCTAATTCAGTACAGTAACTGGGAAGGTGTTCATGTCACCACCCCAACCCCTTCTATAAGCCTTGACTTCAGTACAGTAAGTTGGAAGGTGTTCATGTCACCACCCAACCCCTTCTATAAGCCTCTACTTCAGTACAGTAAGTGGGAAGGTGTTCATGTCACCACCCAACCCCTTCTATAAGCCTCTACTTCACTACAGTAAGTGGGAAGGCTTTCATGTCACCACCCGAACCACTTCCATAAGACTCTACTTCAGTACAGTAAGTGGGAAGGTGCTCATGTCACCACCCCAACCCCTTCTATAAGCCTCTACTTCAGTACAGTAAGTGGAAAGGTGCTCATGTCACCACCCCAACCCCTTCTATAAGCCTCTACTTCAGTAAAGTAAGTGGGAATGTGTTCATGTCACCACACCAACCCCTTCTATAAGCCTCTACTTCAGTACAGTAAGTGGGAAGGTGTTCATGTCACCACCCAACCCCTTCTATAAGCCTCTACTTCACTACAGTAAGTGGGAAGGCTTTCATGTCACCACCCGAACCACTTCCATAAGACTCTACTTCAGTACAGTAAGTGGGAAGGTGCTCATGTCACCACCCCAACCCCTTCTATAAGCCTCTACTTCAGTACAGTAAGTGGAAAGGTGCTCATGTCACCACCCCAACCCCTTCTATAAGCCTCTACTTCAGTAAAGTAAGTGGGAATGTGTTCATGTCACCACACCAACCCCTTCTATAAGCTTCTACTTCAGTACAGTAAGTGGGAAGGTGTTCATGTCACCATCCAACCCCTTCTATAAGCCTCTACTTCAGTACAGTAAGTGTGAAGGCGTTCATGTCACCACGCCAACCCCTTCTATAAGCCCCTACTTCAGTACAGTAAGTGGGAAGGTGCACATGTCACCACCCCTACCTCATCTATAATCCTCTACTTCAGTACAGTAAGTGGGAAGGTGCTCATGTCACCACTCCAACCCCTTCTATAAGCCTCTACTTCAGTACAGTAAGTGGGAAGGTGTTCATGTCACCACCCAACCCCTTCTATAAGCCTCTACTTCACTACAGTAAGTGGGAAGGTGTTCATGTCACCACCCAACCCCTTGTATAAGTCTCTAATTCAGTACAGTAAGTGGGACAGTGTTCATGTCACCACCCCAACCCCTGCTATAAGCGTCAACTTCAGTACAGTAAGTGGGAAGGTGTTCACGTAACCACGCCAACCCCTTCTATAAGCCTTGACTTCAGTACAGTAAGTGGGAAGGTGTTCATGTCACCACCCAACCCCTTCTATAAGCTTCCACTTCAGTACAGTAAGTGGGAAGGCGTTCATGTCACCACCGCAACCCCTTCTATAAGCCTGTATTTCAGTACAGTAAGTGGGAATGTGTTCATGTCACCACCCCAACCCCTTCTATAAGCCTCTACTTCAATACAGTAAGTGGGAAGGTGTTCATGTCACCACCCAACCCTTCTATAAACCCCTACTTCAGTACAGTAAGTGGGAAGATGTTCATGTCACCAAACAACCCTGCTATAAGCTTATACTTCAGTACAGTAAGTGGGAAGGCGTTCATGTCCCCACCCCAACCCCTTCTATAAGCCCCTACTTCAGTACAGTAAGTGGCAAGGTGTTCATGTCACCACCCAACCCCTTCTATAAGCTTCTACTTCAGTACAGTAAGTGGGAAGGTGTTCATGTCACCACCCAACCCCTTCTATAAGCCTCTACTTCACTACAGTAAGTGGGAATGTGTTCATGTCACCACCCAACCCCTTCTATAAGGCTCTACTTCAGTACAGTAAGTGGGAAGGTGTTCATGTCACCACCCAACCCCTTCTATAAGCCTCTACTTCAGTACAGTAAGTGGGAAGGTGTTCATGTCACCACCCAAACCCTTCTATAAGCCTCTACTTCAGTACAGTAAGTGGGAAGGTGTTCATGTCACCACCCCAACCCCTTCTATAAGCCTCTACTTCAATACACTAAGTAGGAAGGTTTCATGTCACCACCCAACCCCTTCTATAAGCCTCTACTTCAGTACAGTAAGTGGGAAGATGTTCATGTCACCAACCAACCCTTCTATAAGCTTATACTTCAGTACAGTAAGTGGGAAGGCGTTCATGTCACCACCCAACCCCTTCTATAAGCCCCTACTTCAGTACAGTAAGTGGCAAGGTGTTCATGTCACCACCCAACCCCTTCTATAAGCTTCTACTTCAGTACAGTAAGTGGGAAGGCGTTCATGTCACCACCCAACCCCTTCTATAAGCCTCTACTTCACTACAGTAAGTGGGAAGGTGTTCATGTCACCACCCAACCCCTTCTATAAGGCTCTACTTCAGTACAGTAAGTGGGAAGGTGCTCATGTCACCACACAACCCCTTCTATAAGCCTCTACTTCAATACAGTAAGTGGGAAGGTGTTCATGTCACCACCCAAACTCCTTCCATAAGTCTCTACTTCAGTACAGTAAGTGGGAAGGTGCTCATGTCACCACCCGAACACCTTCTATAAGCCCCTACTTCAGTACAGTAAGTGGAAAGGTGCTCATGTCACCACCCCAACCCCTTCTATAAGCCTCTACTTCAGTACAGTAAGTGGGAAGGCTTTCATGTCACCACCCGAACCCCTTCCATAAGCCTCTACTTCAGTACAGTAAGTGGGAAGGTGCTCATGTCACCACCCCAACCCCTTCTATAAGCCTCTACTTCAGTACAGTAAGTGGAAAGGTGCTCATGTCACCACACCAACCCCTTCTATAAGCCTCTACTTCAGTAAAGTAAGTGGGAATGTGTTCATGTCACCACACCAACCCCTTCTATAAGCCTCTACTTCAGTACAGTAAGTGGGAAGGTGTTCATGTCACCACCCAACCCCTTCTATAAGCCTCTACTTCAGTACAGTAAGTGGGAAGGTGTTCATGTCACCACCCAACCCCTTCTATAAGCCTCTACTTCAGTACAGTAAGTGGGAAGGTGTTCATGTCACCACCCAACCCCTTCTATAAGCCTCTACTTCAGTACAGTAAGTGGGAAGGTGTTCATGTCACCACCCAACCCCTTCTATAAGCCTCTACTTCAGTACAGTAAGTGGGAAGGCTGTTCATGTCACCACGCCAACCCCTTCTATAAGCCTTGACTTCAGTACAGTAAGTGGGAAGGTGTTCACGTCACCACCCAACCCCTTCTATAAGCTTCTACTTCAGTACAGTAAGTGGGAATGTGTTCATTTCACCACCCCAACCCCTTCTACAAACCCCTACTTCAGTACAGTAAGTGGGAAGGTGTTCATGTCACCACGCCAACCCCTTCTATAAGCCTCTACTTCAGTACAGTAAGTGGGCAGATGTTCATGTCACCACTCCAACCCCTTCTATAAGCTTCTACTTCAGTACAGTAAGAGGGAAGGTGTTCATGTCACCACGCCAACCCCTTCTATAAGCCTCTACTTCAGTACAGTAAGTGGGAAGGTTTTCATGTCACCACCCCAACCCCTTCTATAAGCCTCTACTTCAGTACAGTAAGTGGGAAGGTGTTCATGTCACCACCCCAAGCCCTTCTATAAGCCTCTACTTCAGTACAGTAAGTGGGAAGGTTTTCATGTCACCACCCCAACCCCTTCTATAAGCCTCTACTTCAGTACAGTAAGTGGGAAGGTGTTCATGTCACCACCCCAACCCCTTCTATAAGCCTCGACTTCAGTACAGTAAGTGGGAAGGTGTTCATGTCACCACCCCAACCCCTTCTATAAGCCTCTACTTCAATACACTAAGTAGGAAGGTGTTCATGTCACCACCCAAGCCCTTCTATAAACCCCTACTTCAGTACAGTACGTGGGAAGATGTTCATGTCACCAACTAACCCTTCTATAAGCTTATACTTCAGTACAGTAATGGGAAGGCGTTCATGTCACCACCCCAACCCCTTCTATAAGCCCCTACTTCAGTACAGTAAGTGGCAAGGTGTTCATGTCACCACCCAACCCCTTCTATAAGCTTCTACTTCAGTACAGTAAGTGGGAAGGTGTTCATGTCACCACCCAACCCCTTCTATAAGCCTCTACTTCACTACCGTAAGTGGGAATGTGTTCATGTCACCACCCAACCCCTACTATAAGGCTGTACTTCAGTACAGTAAGTGGGAAGGTGCTCATGTCACCACCCAACTCCTTCTATAAGCCTCTACTTCAATACAGTAAGTGAGAAGGTGTTCATGTCACCACCCAAACCCCTTCCATAAGTCTCTACTTCAGTACAGTAAGTGGGAAGGTGCTCATGTCACCACCCGAACTCCTTCTATAAGCCCCTACTTCAGTACAGTAAGTGGAAAGGTGCTCATGTCACCACCCCAACCCCTTCTATAAGCCTCTACTTCAGTACAGTAAGTGGAAAGGTGTTCATGTCACCACCCCAACCCCTTCTATAAGCCTCTACTTCAGTACAGTAAGTGGGAAGGTGTTCATGTCACCACCCCAACCCCTTCTATAAGCCTCTACTTCACTACAGTAAGTGGGAAGGTGTTCATGTCACCACACCAACCCTTCTATAAGCCTCTACTTCAGTACAGTAAGTGGGAAGGTGTTCATGTCACCACTCCAACCCCTTCTATAAGCCTCTACTTCAGTACAGTAAGTGGGAAGGTGTTCATGTCACCACTCCAACCCCTTCTATAAGCCTCTACTTCAGTACAGTAAGTGGGAAGGCGTTCATGTCACCACCCCAACCCCTTCTATAAGCCCTACTTCAGTACAGTAAGTGGGAAGGTGCTCATGTCACCACCCCAACCCCGTCTATAAGCCTCTACTTCAGTACAGTAAGTGGGAAGGTGTTCATGTCACCACTCCAACCCCTTCTATAAGCCTCTACTTCAGTACAGTAAGTGGAAAGGTGTTCATGTCACCACCCGAACCCCTTCAATAAGCCTCTACTTCAGTACAATAAGTGGGAAGGTGTTCATGTCACCACCCCAACCCCTTCTATAAGCCTCTACTTCACTACAGTAAGTGGGAAGGTGTTCAGGTCACCACCCAACCCCTTCTATAAGCCTCTACTTCAGTACAGTAAGTGGGAAGGCATTCATGTCACCACCCCAACCTCATCTATAAGCCTCTACTTCAGTACAGTAAGTGGGAAGATGTTCATGTCACCACCCCAACCCCCTCTATAAGCCTCTACTTCACTACAGTAAGTGGGAAGGTGTTCATGTCACCACCCCAACTCCTTCTATAAGCCTCTACTTCAATACAGTAAGTGGGAAGGTGTTCATGTCACCACCCAACCCCTTCTATAAGTTTCTACTTCAGTCCCATAAGTGGGAAGATGTTCTTGTCACCACCCCAACCCCTTCTATAAGCCTCGACTTCAGTACAGTAAGTGGGAAGGCGTTCATGTCACCACCCCAGCCTTTTTTATAAGCCTCTACTTCAGTACAGTAGTCGGAAGGCTAGGCTCCGTTTGAGGGATCAATGGCCATTCCTTTCTGTCCCCAGAGTTGTCTGGCTCAGACAGTGTTCTTCAGATTGGTGACTTTAGTTCATAGAGCAACCACTGAGATCAGGATGAAGGAACTCATAACAACAATCATACAGTTGATCAATAATCATCATCCTCAGCTTTAAAAAATTTAAACCCATGTAGAATCCAGGATGAAAATGATTTCCTGAGAACATCATTAGTTGTCCTAACTAAATGCCAGGCAACACAAGCCTTCCAAGAACTCGGATCTTGCCAGGTGTAGTGGTGCACGCCTGTAATCACAGCGACTCAGGAAGCTTAGACAGGAGGAATGCAAGTTGGAAGTCAGCCTTAGCAAAGGCTGAGTGCTGAGCAGCTCAGTAAGACCCTTTCTCTAAATAAAATACAAAATAGGGCTTGGGATATTGCTCAGTGTTCAGTTCCCCTGAATTCAATCCCCAGTACCAAAAAATAAATAAATAAATAAAGACCTCAGATCATACAGAATTTGTCTCCAGCACCGATGGACAAGTCTGAATGGATTACTCCTTGATCCAAATCTGCTACTTGAGGCTGAGAAGATCCATTTCACGCAAACAGGTTCTACCTCCACCAATCCAAACAGGACCCTGCACCACACCACCCTGAGGCATTAAAAACCCTCCATAAGAAAGGGCAGGGAAAGAGAAGTGCTGAGAAGACAGGAGGCTGGAAACTTGGCCTGTGAGGGATGGAGAAGCCGCCCCTCCCACAAGGGCGGCACCAGCACTGGGGGTCGGGTCTCACCCCTCCAAGCAAATCAGGACTCAGCCCTGCTCGGGCAGCACGCCTCAGCACCGTCCATTACACTGCAAAATGAGGAGTTCCGCTTCACAGCTTCGAAACAGGAGGACACCCAGCGGCTGACTCAATCCCGAGGTCAAAATAAGGGCCACTCCTCTGCCTCCCATCAGGCCTGAAGAGTTCAAGAATGGCTCACCGCTCTGTGCTCCCACCGGAGTTTACCCACCACTCTTCAAGACCTTAACCTGTAAATACAGGTCTGAAGAAATCTGTACCTGGGAGCAGAAAAGGCCCCTGGTGGGTTTCTAGAACTGTGCCTCTGAGGAAGATGGTGGAAGGACCTCCAAGGAGTCCACTCAGAGACCCTCTGGGAAACCTGAAAGGGCAACAGCTGGCCAGGACCAAGGACCCGTCAGGCCTTGGGACCAGAGAGGAAGTCAGTCATGACACAGGGAGGAGTGTCTTCTTCTTCTTTAAAAGTCCTGTCTTGCTGGGGAGATGGCTCAGCTGGTAGAGTGCTTGCCTCACAAGCACAAGGCCCTGAGTTCCATCCCCAGTACCGCAAAAAAAAAAAAAAAAAAAAAAAAAGTCCTGTCTTGAGCGGCTCATGGAGCTCAAGGAAATCAGAACAGGTGACTGAGGGATGGTGGATGGACAAGCACCTTCCAGGAACAAGTGACTGTAAACCATTTTGGTGAGAAATACCCACTTGTACAAATTTACAGGTAGAAATTTCATAATGTTAGTGCAAATATTCAAACGATTTTTCTTGGCAAATGGACTTTAAAAACCAGCCACCAAGAGAGACGCTTCACATTCTGGCGCAGGGGCAGGGGATGCAGTGGCCCTGTGACCTAGAGACTCAGGGTGTGCTAGCCCTCACCCAGATGCAGGCATGCCCCTCGCTGCCCGGGCAGCAGGGGAGGCCCACGTCCTCCCCATGGCTGCAGTCATGCCGGCCCACGGGCCCCTGGAGCACGGAGGAAGCTGGCCTCCCTTCCCGAGCATCGGACGTCGTCCAGCCACACGGGCCCTGTGCTGGCTTCACAGTGGTTTGCAGGGGCTTGTCTGCCATGCCTGTGGCAACAGAACGAAGAGTGCACAGAGCTGTGGGCTCCTGTTTCCAGGAAGCAGAACGCAGACACCTACGGGTGGCGGCCTTCAGAGGGCAGGCACTCCCTCCTCTCTGGGAGCCTCACGGCTGTGTTTGCTTCATCACACATTTTAATCACTTTAACAACTCTGGTTAATTCAACAATCAACTAGCAGACAGCTCATTTTTGTGTTCTGTCTACAATCTAGCCTACCAACCAGAGAGAATGCAGATGAGGCACTGAGCCTTTACTGCTGCCCATGAAGTAGCCAGAAGCAGAGGGAGGATGCTCATCTGCAGGGGCCACCTGGGCTCCTGTGGTCCGCCAGCCTCTCCAGGCCGCCCGGGCATCTTCCCCAAGACCAGAAGTGTGCAGGAACCCTCTGCTCCACCGACACTCAGCCCAGGGCGGATTCTGATTCAACACCAGGACGATGACAACGTTCTCGCTTTTCATAAATCTAACTTTTAAAAGTCTTGTAGATTACGTGGGCTCAGTTGAGATCACTCTCCCGACACTGTACGTGTTGCAGTAAGTCACTCGGGAAGTGTTTCTAAACCGCGGTGAGGCGGTCCGCGCCTTGTCCTCCCGCCCCCACTCTCCACTTGACAGTGCCGCCATCCCAGAACTCTGAGCACGCCGCGGAGAGCAACTCTGCCACACGTCAGTCTCAAAGCTGCAGAGAAAGGAAGACTGAGTGGACTCAGGAAACAAAGCCGAAAGTGGAGGACAAGTCCAGGAGTACTCACGGCCTTCACCAACAGAGGAACAAAAGGCCAGTAAAGCATCTACGAATCCCCTCAGGTCGTGAAGACGGGGTGGGGGCAGCTGTCAAGTCCACCCGCACTAATGACATGGATGAATCCTCACTGATGAGTGTCAACATGCTTTGAGATGCTATGTCATACCCTGACCTTATAATTTTAGTAAGTGTTCTGCTCAAGAAAATCGAAAATGTGAGGTAATTACATTTATATCTTATGGAAAAATTATGGGTAGTTTTCCAATTTTGCTTCTCTTCTAAACATCGTTTTATATAACTTTTACAAATCTTAGTATCTGTGTTGAACCACAGCCTTGCCTAGCTTGAACGGCCCAGTGCACTGGCAGTAAGCCCAGCTCAAGCTGAAATGAGAGCATGCTGCCACTTTCTTCAAGCTTTGGAGTATCACTCCAAGCAGGCCAGAAAGAAAGGGGCTTCATGCAAATGCCTGGCCCAAAGGCCTGCTCCTGGTCCTCCAGCCCCCACATCTTCGCTCTGGAAGGCACTGTGCAAGGGACGTGGAAATGCCACGCAGACACTGCCTGTAAGTGGGTGCCGTCACAGCCAGCCCCAGAGGTCACCATGACAAGAGGCTGTGTCACCTCCTAATGACCACTGCACTCTGAGGAGGGGATCAAGGGACAGATGTTTCCAGGGCTTTGCTGCAACCTGAGGCCCCCTGGTGTCAAGACCACACCTCAAAGGCAGAGCCAGAGCAGGACCAGGCCTTCAGAGTCTCACTGCACAGACACAAAGGGACCTGGCCGCCTCGCTTCACCAGCGATTCAAGAAGAGGGGGCAGGAAAGGCAAAGGAGAGGCTGGCGGGAGGTCCAGGCTGGCAGGAGGTCCTGGCCGGTGCGCCTCAGGGCAAGTGCTCCCCAGCGCGGGCAAGGCCCCAAAGAGAAAGGAAGGGAGGAAGCAGGACGCCGAGGGCCGTGCTGCTGCGGGTGGGTCCTCGGGTCAGAACTGTGGGGTCACAGCGGGCTGCACCCGGCCTCCAGAGTGCAGCCGGCCTCTGTGCCCCCACGGGCATACCTGAGTCTCAGCTAGTGGCAGGCCACGCGGGTGTCGAGCGGCTCGGCCATGGTCGCAGACGCTTCCCCACCGCCCGGGGTGGTGCACCTCAGGCGGCCCTCGCGGCTGCCTGGCCCGCCGGCAAGTCTGCGGCCGTCTGCGGTGAGAGGGCGGAGACAGCGAGTCGGCCCTGGGGAGGGCAGAGCCAGCTTCCCGGCTGCCTGCACCAGCTGCACCGCAGGCCTCCCAGGGCGCTGCGGGCCTTCGCCGCAGGTCCTTGAGCGGCTCCCGCTCCGCCCGACGCAGCGTGGAGGCCTCGGGTCTCCGCTCCTGTCCCCCAGACACAGAAGCACATTCTGACACGACTGCGAGGATCTGTTTGTCTTCCCTACCTTACGTTACATGTGGGAAGCTTCCATAACTTCAGTCCCCTTAAGTCTGAGCAAGACTAGTCATTGGCCTTTTAAAAAAATCAAGAAAATACAGTAACTCGAAAATAGTTCAAAATTCTAACTATGAATGAAAAACACAGGATTACGAAGACAGAAAAGGCTATGCTGGGTAAATAATCTACCAAGTCAATGCATTTATTAATCCTTAGGCATTCACGAATTATACAGCTGCATACACACCTTGCACTTGTTCTTTAACTGATAATACACGTCTGAAATTTGAATCACTGAATTAGTAACTCAGTGAATAATTAATTCCCAGAGAATTCTATAAAAGGTTTCTATGGAACCACTATTTGACCCAGCTATCCTATCCCACTTCTCAATTTATACCCAAAGGACTTAAAATCAGCATATTACAGTGATGCAGCCACATCAATGTTTATAGCAGTTAAACTCACAATAGCTAAACTATGTAACCAACCTAGGTGTCCTTCAACAGATGAATGGATAAAAAAGTGGCGCATATATATGTGTATATATATATATATATATATATATATATATATATTACTCAGAATATTACTCAGCCTTAAAGAAGAATGAAATTATGATACTTGCCCATAAGGATGGAGCTAGAGAATATGATACTAAACAAAATTAGCCAATCCCAAAAAAACAAAAGCCAACTGTTTTCTTTGATATGCAGATACTAATTCACAATGGGGCGGCAGGGAAGAATAGAGTTACTTTAGATTATGTAGAGGGGAGTGAAGGGAGGGGAGGTGTTGTGGGGGTAGGAAGGACAGTAGAGTGAATCAAACATTATTACCCCATGTACACATATAACTATACGACCGGTGGTATTCTACATTGTGTATAACCAGAAGAATGAGAAATTATACTCCACTATATATGATGTATCAAAGTGCATTTTACTGTCATGTATAACTAATTAAAACAAAAATGTCATACTAGACCAAAAAAGGCTTCTAAGAAGACACACAGTACAATGAATTTATTTTTAAAAAACAATATTTAAAAGCCATTTCCATCTGAGATAATCTGACCCCCTCTCAATGAAACACAAATATCTTGGATAATGGTCATACTGTCCGTGAATACCAGGGATCTTTTAAAGCAAGAAGGGTCTCCTACTTCACCGTCTGCACAGCGCTGAGGCACATCAGCTCATCCAAACGCCACAGCAGCAGGGCAAGGCTGCCATCAGCTGCAGGAGGCAGGCAGCTCAGACAAGACTGTGGTCTGGAGGTCACTGGCATGAGCCACAGACTGCTGCTGTGTGCTGCTGACAAGAACAGATGCACACCTATCAATCAAGGACTTGAATTCGGTACTCCATAGGCCCTAAGAAGTCATTCTTTTAGTGTTTAAAGGAAGATCAAACTAATTTTTTCTTCAAGTTTTTAAAAAAAAATTTAAATATTTATATACTTAGTTGTCGATGGAAAGAATGTCTTTATTTTGTTTATTTACTTTTATGTGGAGCTGAGGATTGAACCCAGTGCCTCACACATGCTGGGCAAGCGCTCGCCAGGAGCCACAGCCCAGCCCCTTTTCTCAAGTTCTTTTCGTCGCAGAAGCAATGGCTATGTGGTGACAGCTCTTGCCTCTTCTTCCCTTTCCCGTCCAGCACATGAGCAGGTGCACACATGGCGCTCCGCAGTCAGACTCGCCTCCTTGGGACGCTAGGCCTGTCTGACAGGCACGCTGCAGTGGTAATAGCATGAACACTGAGCATGGCAGAGCCAACCTGGTTCTTTAGTCAACAATCACAGCAATGCTTTCTGCCAGCTGCAAACACATTCCGAGACAAGAGGGTGAACAGATGAACTGAAGATGTCTTACAACACCTAATGTTTGCAGTGTATCGTCCCACGTCCAGTTTGATAACTGGGTGCTACATATTACAACAAAGTCCTGCTTTCGATCTAGCTTTAGAGGACTATACAGCCTTAAACTGAAAAATTCAGAAATATCATGAATAAGAAGCTAGCATATTGATACATAATTTGTTCTAGACTTTTCAGTCTTATTTGGGAGAGTTATTTGCCTGTTCATTTGGAAGCACTGTCTGAATTGAGGAGGGACACTCAGGCAAGCTGAGGGGCTGGAGGCAGGGGCTGGGTGTGGGACCTTACCTGTCAGAGGTGCACAGGACACTCCAGCGTCTTCTCTGTGGCCACAGTTATGATCTCCCCAGGAACTCTTGGGACACTGCTCAATGGAGAGCTCATTCCCAGTGCAGTGCACTTCATCCAACATTATGGGGCCAGATCCTTCCCCAAAATATGCCTGAGTCCATGCCTTAGCAATGCCGCTGAACAAACAGAAAAAGATCTCTGGGTTCGACAGCACAGGTTGACCTGACTTATTTTCTTGCCTCTTGTAAACCATGATCATTATCAATCCCCATGTGTCAATTCCTTCCACCGCACACCTTTCTGCATGTCTTTGCTGCGTGTGCTCTTTATCTCTGAGTCTGCTAGGTAGTCCCTAATTGACCCTCCTCTTCTTCACATTTTTAAGAGGGCAATGGTTGTCCAAAACACAGAACACCCTTCCCTCAAGAGGCACGACATAAAATGTGCCATTTCAAGCATTTTAGGCATCCAGGGTGCCCAGTGCATTCTCAGGTCAGGAACCATCAGAACCACCCCTTCCAGAGCCTTTCCATCCTCACAACATAGACTCTGCACCATGACCGAGTTTCTCCACGGACACCTAGGCACAGAAGCCTGTACCACCTGAGGACAGCCCTGCTCCTCCTCCTGCCCTGACTGGACCGGGGGCTGCTGCAGAGCCTGAGCAGCCGCTCTGAGCTTGGGCCCCAGATGCCTCATCAGAAATGACAGGGTGCAGCAAGGAGGAGCCTGGGGCCATGGCTGTGGGCCACCAAGACAGCCTCCAGCGGGTGAGGGAAGGGAGCCCTTGCCTGGTGCTGTTCCCAGGGTGGCTGCGCTCCACTCCTGTTACTCACCAACGATCGATTTCTAACAAAAGTGTTTTCACACTAATGCATTTGTACTAAATCTACCTTTCCCACAATTCAAAGCGATAGCAGGTTCTAGAACCCCAGGTTCCAGGGAAGGTTGAGATCGCCATCCACAAAGATGAATGACCTGACAAACTGCCTTCCAGCCCCTTTTAGCCTTTTAAGTTTCAGACTTTCAGCATTTATATTTGCCACTTTGTTGTTTAATAAATTACTCCATCCCATTGTTCCAGATGTCTTGTTCTCACAACATTATAACTAAGTTGATAATTCACAGACAACCCAGCTGAAGAAGAGCTCTCTGCCAAGTTGTCATAAACTGCAGCAGCGGTGAATCTGGACTTTGTGGCTAAAGAGGGCCTGGACTGACCCGAGTGACATTCTGGAAGTTTCTCTCAAGAGTACACACATCTAAAAGCCCAGAACACTTGGAAGTGAAGGGTGAAGCGCTCTGCAAACATCAAGGCAGAGTCCAAGGGAAGGCTTGCTCCACTCAAGACCCTTTCTGCTTAACACCCAGTGCCAGTGAAGGATAGAGCCATCCACAGCTGGAAGGAGGAGGAAGCTGAGGAAAGGGGGTGTCCCTGCCTGCTTAAACACCAACTTCTCAGGAGTTAGAACTTTAAAATTTAGAGTCCTGACACCTGAATGGCTCCCTGATATCTGGGGAACAGTGGGCTCTGAGCAGTCAGATCCAGCACATACCAAAGACTACAGCCCACTGGACAAAATTGAAAAAACCACATGGGACCCCACCGCAAACGGGGCACCAACACGCCACCAGGGGCCCCACACGGCTTACTCTTCTGTTTTCCATTTGCTATGGAAATGCAATGACAGACAGGCACTCCCGCTCCCCTGGAGAGAAGCAGTGACCTCGGTCACAGAGCTGCTCTCGGGAGGTCTCCGGCTGTTCTGAGCAGGGCTACTCACCCTCAGTGGCCAGGGCAGGCAGGCCTGAGCCTCTAGACCAGGGCCCTGGCCCCACCCCCGCTCCTCCCCCGCGCCTGCATTGAGGTCGCCTCGTGAACTGGGTGCCCAGCAGCTAGCTGTTCATCAAACAGGACTCTGAGCGACTGAGGCCCAGGGTGCGGTGTGCCGGGCTCCGGCGCGGCCCGCACTTCCTCCGACCTCTAGTGGCCTGGGCTGGGTGGCTGCCCACACGGCGACCTGACCCCCAGGAGGCTCTGCACGCCCGTGCAGGCCTTCGCCCGCGGAAAACCCGGACTGCAGTGCGAGCCAGGCTCTGCGCTGGGGCCCAGAAAAATAAACAGACCCCAGGAATCAGCTGTTGCTGAAATCCCCCTTGACGTTTTCAGACTGCAGGTGACTGAAGCTAGGTGGAGGCTGAAAGGAGGGAGCCAGGGTCAATCGTGCCTTAGTATTTTCTGGTCTTATGCTTTGTTTTACTGAAATAAGTAATTATTTTTAAAAGAATGTAGATGTTTTTTAAAATAGACAAATAATTTTTTTAAAAAGATAATTTTAGAAAGAACATTTATGGAGGTAATTCATAGCTACGTGTTGTTTTCATCGCCGATCATAAAGCGATGGCCCAAAGGCCTCCCGTGCCCATGGCTTCCTCCCTGGGCCTCGGGCTCCTGTGGTGGAGACGATCAGAACAAGCATTTCGAAGTGTTTTAATACACTTTAATGTTTCACAAAAAGGCTGCAGTGGGCTAAACAAAGCATTTCGTGTAAAGAAAGCATTGATGTTTCTAGAAAAGTATTTTAAGGCAGACTGATCTTGCAGTAGTTAGGTGTCCACAGGCTGTGAAGTTATACAGCACTGTGAGGGATTTCCAGAATGTGCAGGGAGGGAGGGTCAGAGGTAGCCGCTCACACACACCAGTGTGGTCTGGAGAAGGCAGCTGCCTGAGACCCCAGCTTCCTCCAAGGGAGGAAAGAGGTCATACCACCCAAGTCTGCTTGCGTGCCCCTGCTTTATGTGGCAGGTGACTTAAGAGTGGTTTCTATGTTTTATAATGGTTGGGGAAAAACAAAAAGATAAGATGACTTATATTATGAAAATTAAATAAAATTTAAATTTCATTGTCTAAAAGCAAAATTTTCCTGGAACAAAGCCACACTTGCCCCTAAATTTTGGTCGAAGGCCGCTTTTGTGAGACATCACACCACTAAGGAAATGTGAAGTCTAAAATACTTACTGTGCGACCATTTAAGAAGACAGTCCCTCCACCTGGCTCACAACACACCGGCCGGCCTCCCTCCTGCTCCGTGCTGTGGTCCTGTGGAAAAGATCCTAAACTAAGGGAGTCCTAACCTCGGGACTCTGCTTCCCACCGACAGGGTGCTGGTCATCTCCAAGGCCCTAACTTCCCCACCAGTGGAATACAAGTCTCTTTCCTGCTCAATAATTTCATCTACCAGTTATCTTTATTACACAATATATTTTTTTTTAATTTAGGGGATAGCAAAATAAGAGAGAAAAGAAAAAATGCTTTAAAGTAATTGATACCAGAAAAATTTTTATTCTGACTACTCAATATATTATATGATAACTTTATAGGAAAAAAGCCCTAAGATTCAAAATGGCACATCAACACACAGATGTGTGATGCCAGCAGTCTACACTACGCTTCTATGGGTCTCAAATGACACGGGAAGTGCTTGAGAAAGAGCTCGCATGTCTACACTGGGCCTCCACTGGGCAGGGGGCTGAGCTCGGTCCACCCAGGTCTCTAGCATCTGGCTGCCCCCATCACCTCCCTCCAAGCTCTGGGTCAACTATATTTTAGTGCATTAAGTGCAGCAACACCCTGTGTATTTAGGAAGCTGCTGGCTATCAGACTAAGCAGGTACATAACAAGGGTCAACAAAGTGCATCTCCTGGAGAGCCAGCCACTCTCCAGCAGCACAGTCCACACCCCTGGGAACCAGCAGAGCAGCAGGACTGGGGAAGCTGGCTCTAGGCACACAGTCCCCACACCTGGGAACCAGCACAGCAGCAGGACTGGGGAAGCTGGCTCCAGGAACACAGTCCCCACCCCTGGGAACAGCACAGCAGCAGGACTGGGGAAGCTGGCTCCAGGACACAGTCCCCACCCTGGGAACAGGCACAGCAGCAGGACTGGGGAAGCTGGCTCCAGGCACACAGTCCCCACCCCTGGGAACACCACAGCAGCAGGACTGGGGAAGCTGGCTCCAGGCACACAGTCCCCACCCCTGGGAACCAGCACAGCAGCAGGACTGGGGAAGCTGGCTCCAGGCACACAGTCCTCACCCTGGAACCAGCACAGCAGCAGGACTGGGGAAGCTGGCTCCAGGCACACAGTCCTCACACTGGAACCAGCACAGCAGCAGGACTGGGGAAGCTGGCTCCAGGACACAGTCCTCACCCTGGAACCAGCACAGCAGGCAGGACTGGGGAAGCTGGCTCCAGGCACACAGTCCCCACCCTGGAACCAGCACAGCACCAGGACTGGGGAAGCTGGCTCCAGGCACACAGTCCCCACCCTGGAACCAGCACAGCAGCAGGACTGGGGAAGCTGGCTCCAGGCACACAGTCCCCACCCTGGGAACCAGCACAGCAGCAGGACTGGGGAAGCTGGCTCCAGGCACACAGTCCCCACCCTGGGAACCAGCACAGCAGCAGGACTGGGGAAGCTGGCTCCAGGCACAGAGTCCCCACCCTGGGAACAGGCACAGCAGCAGGACTGGGGAAGCTGGCTCCAGGCACACAGTCCTCACCCTGGAACCAGCACAGCAGCAGGACTGGGGAAGCTGGCTCCAGGCACACAGTCCCCACCCTGGGACCAGCACAGCAGCAGGACTGGGGAAGCTGGCTCCAGGACACACAGTCCCCACCCTGGGACCAGCACAGCAGCAGGACTGGGGAAGCTGGCTCCAGGACACAGTCCCCACCCTGGGAACAGGCACAGCAGCAGGACTGGGGAAGCTGGCTCCAGGACACAGTCCCCACCCTGGGAACAGGCACAGCAGCAGGACTGGGGAAGCTGGCTCCAGGCACACAGTCCCCACCCCTGGGAACAGGCACAGCAGCAGGACTGGGGAAGCTGGCTCCAGGACACAGTCCCCACCCCTGGGAGCCAGCACAGCAGCAGGACTGGGGAAGCTGGCTCCAGGACACAGTCCCCACCCCTGGGAGCCAGCACAGCAGCAGGACTGGGGAAGCTGGCTCCAGGACACAGTCCCCACCCCTGGGAGCCAGCACAGCAGCAGGACTGGGGAAGCTGGCTCCAGGACACACTGTCACAAGAGCAGTCCTGCTTCCTGCCACCAACCCTGTGCCCCTGAGAACAATTTCGTCTGAAAGTCCTCAGCCTTCAAATGTGCAAGAAAAGCCAATGAGGAGCTGTAGACCCAGGTGTGCTTTAATGCAGGTTCACGGAGAACCACAAAACCAAGGAAGAGCAGAGTGACAGAAGGACATCAGTCAGAGCCCGAGTGCGGGTGCTGCAGACAGTCTCCACGCCGCTGGGCACTGGCCGCCACAGGGCACGTGGAGGACCTTGCTGCCTGGCTAGCCTCAGCCACTCATGTGCCCCATGTGGCCCTGCAAGGGGCTGGGGAGCTCTCAGGGGGAGGTCCCAGGGGAGGCCTTAGCGTGAAGACCTGCCCTCCAAGAGACTGTGGTCCCCAGTCTCCCTCCTCCTCTCTCCACCACATGCTCTCTGCCATGACAAGCTGCCTCACCTTAGGCCCAAAAGCAAAGGGGCCAACAGACTAAGACTTGAAACCTCCAAACCTGTGAGAAAAAATAAACCTACCTTCTTTAAGTTGATTATCTCTGGCCTTTTGTTATAGCAACAGAAAGCTAACACCCTTGTTTATCTGGAGATATTTTTCCTTTTAATCATTTTTCCAAACGTGAATCTCATTACAGAGAGATACGATGAGCTAACGCCTGAAAAAGACCTTAATACCTTACTTAACCCAGGAGGATACTCAGCAATAATGTCTTCCTGGGGATCCCATCTTCATCTGCCTTTGTATAAAGGCTGTTGTCATCAACATGGTCTTTGTTAAAGAACTATTTATGAGTAAAAGAATCTTTGTATTTCATGAAAGAATCATGAATTTCTAGACTGACTTTGATACTGCAAATGTTATGAATATTCAGTGTCACTTAAGTTTTACATGCAATTTTCTAAGCAACAAATTTTGCCCTTTCTGCATAGAAATGTTATCAATAATACAAATAATTCTTTCCAGCTTGAATTTAGAACAAACTTTCCTATGGTTGGTGATATTAACAGATTATACTATACTCAGACAGTTCTTAATGTTTTTGGAAAGACAGATTTCTTAGTAATCAATATAAAAATCAACTGGCACACTGTTGCACATATGTAACACAGAACACATAACTGATAATCCCACAATCTCAGATATACATGCACAGTCGTGTTTTATAAAACTCATAGCTAACTAAGTAGAGGTTCTGTACAAAAGAAAAGTGTTGATGAGCCCAGCCAATGCCCACTTTACTTTGAAATTTAACAACACCTTCTAAATACACACTCCCTAATTCACTGACCAAGAGAGTCAACATGTACTTTATGCCTACTCTGCGTGCTGACCGCACTAGGAAACACCACAGCTGAGGACATGTTGGTAAGAGATGTCCCACAACTCTTCTCCATCCCAAGTGGGGCTCAGACTCAGGCTGCTCTGTATCCAGCACCTGCCACAACCTCACACTCTGCCAACCCCAACTTCAGAACCTGGGCGCGCTAACAAAATCAGTCCTCGAACTGAAGCCCCGTCGGAACACTCAAAATAAAGCCTTGAAATTTTAGTGATTTCTTAGTTCTCTCCAGAGGAACCAACTGGTCCTCCCGTAACCTTTCCAAGAAAACAATCACAGTAGTGGGAGCACCACACTAATGGCAGCGAGCCTGTGGAGGTCTGCCCCAGTTGGTGGAGAAACAGACCTGAGGAACACCCATCGCCCGCCTGTGGGACTTCCAGCCAAGCGTCTGCTTTGAACTAGTCCAGCCTCTGACCCTCACTTCCAACTTCAGGAACTACAAGGACCAGACCAACCAACCAGACGGCACCAGGAGGAGGAAGGAGACAAAGCAGCGGATGGGACTTCTGCAGAGCAGGGGGACACTCCTGGGGCCAGCTAGTGTCATAGAAACCAGGAGACTGCCCTCCATGAAGAGACCAAGGGACAAGTGCCACACGCACCCACACCCCGGACCACCTGTCTGAGCTCGGTGGTACAGCATACAGGTGTGAGGGTGATGGGAATCAGCGTTAAGCCTGATTGCTGAGTACGATGGTCACGAGAATGATAGTCTGCCATGCAGGACAGTGTTCCCATTCTTAAGAGACACTCTGGAGACTTGGAGATGAAGTGTTAGAATGTCTGTACTTTAAGACACTTCAAAGAGGGGAAACACCTGTAAAAACAATCCCACCAGCACCTGAGTAGGAATGGCTGGAGGGTCAAAGATCATGCTCCACCATCAAGGAGTGCGGCTGACCGCACGAAGGACACGTGATAGGTAGCCCAGGCCCAGGGAGTCCCCTCAAGGTGCCGGATGGACACTCTGAAAACTTAAAGCACAGTGTCAATGTTTAAAAGATCCCCTGGTAGAGTTTTAGATGAACTTTAAGTTTGTTATGCCAATGTTCAGAATCACGACAGAGAGGGATTAGGATTAGGAGGTCTGCAGTCAAGGTGGAAGGCAGACTTTGTGCTGCTGTCTCCCTTGCTCAGCTGCATCTCCACTTCCCACCTGGGAACTTTGTCCTACAGGCATCAGTCAACAGCCTTTGTTCTAAGCACATTCCTAACGAATGAGGAAGAGAGGCTCAAAGGTCAGACGACATTTGGGGACAAGTGTTCAAAGTAAGTTTTGTGATCAGATGACCCACGTCTCTGCCTGACAGTGCTTGGTCCTTACCCGGGAGCCATAAGGGCGACCCTGGAAACCATCAAGAACCTCGGCTCCTGCTGACATGCAACCACCAGCGCAGCACAAGCAGGTTAGGCCTGAGAGCACAGGGAGCACGCTGCAGGAGCCGCCAGCACAGAGAACCAGCGCTGGGCTTCCGACTTGCTTAAGGATACGTGCCGTTTAAACAAACAGTGCCTTCCTTTGGGTATAGAAACGACAGATTCAAAAATCTAAGCAAAACCAAACAAGAACAGTAAAAACAAACCTGAGACCTAGCTGCCTGCAGACCACTGCTGCATCTGCATCGTCCCACTGGTCATCACAGATGGTGCCCCACCGACCAGCACGGTAGAGCTCCACTTGCCCTTCACGGGGGCTGCGGCCACCAGCCAGGCGGATGGCCAGCGGCTCTGGGCCTGTTGACGTAAGACTGACAGGTCAGCTTGCACCTTGGCAACACAGCTCCATAAGCATGGGCTGAGTCCACTACCCTCTCAACAGCACTTGATGAGCTACGCCATGTGTGCATGACCTGCACATATAAACATAGGTATCAGGGTGCTCTCGACCCGGGCAGACACTCCACACTGAATCACGTCCATTCGACAGCCTTCACAGCACAGTTTAAATCCATCTTCCCAACCACCTCAGAGACCAGAAAGACACTAAAACCTGAAGATTACCGGAAGCAATTTAGAATATGATGGAGACATGGATTATTTTAATTATAGCAGCTTGAGCTTTATCGACATGTTAATTATTAAAAATGGCATGTTTATAACATAATTGTTTTCAGGACAGAATTATTTTTATATCTGTAGAAATCAAGTCAAAATCATATAACTCTCTGCAGCAAGCTGATAGTCTGGATAGCTGCAGGTTCGCTTGGGTGAGAATCAGCTCACACGCATTTCCTCAGCTCAGAGCCACCCAGAGGGGTGGGGAAACTCAGTGGGAGAGGCCTGCCCTGCCCTGGGTTCCATCCTTAGCATCACAAAAACAAAGAGCCCCCAAATGTCCTCATTCCCAGTCTGAGGCCCTTGCTGGCGTCTGACCTTCCCTGTCTGCTGCTGCTCTTCTTGGAGGCCCCTAAAACCACTAGGCTATACCTACAATGTCCTCTTCCAGAGCAAAGGCTCGGCCAAGGCTCCCACCTCAGTCTTGCCTGCGGCTGCTGCTACCTATCTCTCCTCCCAGGGTCTTCAGGTGGCTCCCTCCACCTCAGTCTTGCCTGCGGCTGCTGCTACCTATCTCTCCTCCCAGGGTCTTCAGGTGGCTCCCTCCTCTCATCATTCAGTTCTCAGCCCCACCTTCCCAACTTCCCTTCCTCAGGCTGCAGGCACCACCTGCCACCTTCCTGATCGTGTCCTCCTCAGAGTGTTTGTGTTCATCTCAAACAGTTCACTCCCTGTCAGCTAGAATGAGGACCTTCCCTCTCGCCTGTGTATTTCAGGTGCCTGGTATATAGAAAGCATGTCATAAGTGTTTACAGACTGACTGGGTTAGCAAGAGATGCTCAAAACTGAGAAAGGGCATTCCAAACAAAAAATAATTCACAACGTCCAGCATTCACTGTGTTCAACAACAAGAATCCACATCCGCAGCCTGCCAGGTGTTGCTCTGGGCACCAGACCGAGCCTGCCCTCCTGGAGTTCATCCTCCACAGAGGCAGATTAAATAAGTAAAGGTACGAAACACCAAGGAAACCCTAATGCTCAGCACAGGTGGAGGTTAGGTCATCTGTGAGAAAGGGCAATGGGTGCAAGAGGTGCTGGGAGCCAGAGACGGGGCAAGAGCACACTGCACTGAGGCGGTGAGTGCGCCGCTCAGTCTCCACAGCAGGAGGACCGTCCACAGCAGCGGATGGCTGCGTTCATGATGAACACCATACCTGAAGCAAGATCCAGATTCCAGTATCTGCATAGACTCACATTCCTCTACTTGTAGTGAAGTCAAGACACATAAGTCAACCAGCATGCATTTTGTAAAAGGTTAAAAATAGGATCAGAATATATGATTAAATTGTGATAAAAACCTTAATTTTTATAAATTGTATTGTTTTTTTTCTTTTAAAAAGTCTGAGATATACAACAAAAATCATGAAACAAAGAGTATGTTTCTTGATTAATGGTCATCTCACAGTAAGCCTGGTAGGTGATAATTCAAATAAAGAGTTTGCAGTCATCTACACCCTAGCGCCTTCACAACACACTACCTTTCATTTTATCATTGTGACAGTCTATTTAAGATTTTTTTTCTGTTTAGATAAGAAATTGTCAATGGAGGCTGGGGTTGTGGCTCAGTGATAGAGTGCGTGCCTAGCTTGTGTGAGGCACTGGATTCAGTCCTCAGCACCACATAAAAATAAACAAGTAAAATAAAGACACTGTGTCCATCTACAACTAAAAAAAGAAAAGAAACTGTCAAAGATTAAAAATATAGAGGCCATACCATAAAATTTAGTTAACATCCTCATCATCTTAAGAAAATCACAAAAATCGTGGGAAAGAACATTCAGTTGTTGCTCATCATACTCTACCTAGGAGGGTAGTTGTAAAAAGGTTGAAACTCATTATCTGGGGAGATAGGAGTCCAGATCCTGAGGGATGAGTACTCAGATCTTGCCCATTGCTTTACTTTCTCTGGGATCCATTGTTTCCCAGAGTTTCAATATTCTCTGTGCCTCTATTTAGGACTAATTTGCAATGGGGGAAGGTCAAAATTCAGGGCCCAGAATTCAGTATTCTCCCCTTTCCTTTAAGGGCCCATTGTTATTAGGAAAGGATTTACTGGGAGGTTAATCCTTGGCTAGCTTCCCTCCCTCCTCCCAAGCTGCACCTCTCTCTGCTTTTCTTCAAGGGCTATCTTGTAGGAATATTATTTTCCCTAACCCTTCAGACTCTACTTCACCTTTAGGGGAGGTACCTGAGGCAGGCCCAGTGCTTATGACTCCTCCTCACCTTTAAGGGAGGTGCTGAGGGTCATCTCTCTACCTGAGGCAGGCGCAGTGCTCACTGACTCCTCCTCACCTTTAAGGGAGGTGCTGAGGGTCATCTCTACCTGAGGCAGGCGCAGTGCTCACTGACTCCTCCTCACCTTTAAAGGAGGTGCTGAGGGTCATCTCTCTACCTGAGGCAGGCGCAGTGCTCACTGACTGCTCCTCACCTTTAAGGTAGGTGCTGAGGGTCATCTCTCTACCTGAGGCAGGCGCAGTGCTCACTGACTGCTCCTCACCTTTAAGGGAGGTGCTGAGGGTCATCTCTCTACCTGAGGCAGGCGCAGTGCTCACTGACTCCTCCTCACCTTTAAGGGAGGTGCTGAGGGTCATCTCTCTACCTGAGGCAGGCGCAGTGCTCATGACTGCTCCTCACCTTTAAGGGAGGTGCTGAGGGTCATCTCTCTACCTGAGGCAGGTGCAGTGCTCATGACTCCTCCTCACCTTTAAGGGAGGTGCTGAGGGTCATCTCTCTACCTGAGGCAGGTGCAGTGCTCATGACTCCTCCTCACCTTTAAGGGAGGTGCTGAGGGTCATCTCTCTACCTGAGGCAGGTGCAGTGCTCACTGAACCCACTTCCCCTTTAAGGCAGGTGCTGGGGCCCTCACTGTGCTCCCCAACTCCACCCACACTACCTCAAGTTCTCTCTTACTCAATCATAAGGGAATCTTCTTTTCAAATCCATCTTTTTCCCAACCTTGCGTGTCTTATAGTTTTTTATAAATAACCTGAAAATGATTACTAATTAGAATGTAAGTGGATATATTACAAAGGATAGAGAGTATAAAATTAGATACTGAATAAAAATCATAATATATCGCTTCAGGATTTCACTTTACTATAAAGTGTGAGATATTTGATCAATCACATTGATCACAGAATTACACCAACAGTGTGGCCTATGCAGTGCTTTACTGATACAATGGTGCGCCACTGTATCAATAGTCCTGGCAAATGTGCCCTCATCCTCAAGTGGTGAAGGAAGACCCACCTGTCCTGGAGACGACAGGTGGCTCCCACCCTGCAGAGGCCTGGGCTCGGGCAGCGTCTGCAGCAGGAGCTCAGCAGGAGCTCAGCCACCTCAGCATCACGCTCCTGGGCCTCTTGGTGTCTTGTGGTGGCAGGCTTTGTGTTCCCCGGACAATCCCCCTCCAACAGAAGCCACGCCCTGGCTGCTAGCTTGTCACCACCTGGGACACCTGGCCATGCTGCTACCCACAACCAGTACACAAAAAGGGCTCCTGGGAGCACACTGGGCCCCAGCCGCGGTGACGCCCTGGAACAAAAGCAGGCGCCACCTTCAGGTGCTGTGCCTCCTCCCGTGCACTCCTGCGGACACGACCTGTCTGAAGGTCACTCGAGCCTCCACGTCATTTCGATCTAGTTGCTGCATTTTATGTTGGGTTTCAAGACCATTGCCCATCTTGCCTCCGTCATGTCTTCCCATTACCAGAGTAAGCATTTCACATGCAACATATTACACAGTACGTATTTCTGAAACCAAATTGCATTAAAAGTAAAGTGTTAAACATTAGATACTATTTGAAAATCAAATAGAATTCAAAGAAATGCACAACAGACTCTCAAATATGATGATTCACACTATTTCTGTATTTAAATCCTTAAAAGAAATGATTGAGTAAGAGAACTTTATAATCTAGAATCGTGTTAAAACACGATGCAGCTAAGGCAAGCTTTTGTTTTACCATGGGATGCGAAGCAGGAGACGGAGGCTGTCTCCTGGGGACACGCCCCACCCCTCCGGGCCTCCTTTTCGCAGAGCAGTATGCTCTCTTCGTCTCCGCGACAGTGGACACTGCGCCAGTGAATGGGAATGTGGCGCAGTCCCGAGACCGGGGTGTGCCTTGCTACTCCCTTTCCTCTGGAAACGCAACAGATGTTAGGTCCATCAAATGACAGCCACATTTCTCATCCAAAGAGGCAGATTTTTAAAAACCGGAAGAAATCGAGAAGATGGATGTGCAGCAAAGAAAGAGAAAGAGCACCAAGTGTGTAAGCCACAAGGGATTTGAACACAGATCAGAACATGGGCTGCTGGTTACAGGGAGACCTTTTCATCAGCCATGACTACCTATCTCTGTGTGCCTTGCTACCCAGGGCTGACTCTAGAAGACAGACAAGCTGCTGACACAAAACGGGAGCATGGGTGACCTGCCCACAACGTGCTGCGAGGCCCTGTGGGACCTGGGTTCTGATCTGGACCCAGCTAACAGTCACTCTGAGCTGCAATCTCTGTGGCTCTTCCTTCTAATCTCTAAAAGCAGAAGTTCAGATGTTTTTCTTTTTCCAGTTTCGGCATTCTAGCTTAGAATTTTCAAATTGATTACTATGTCTAAGCACAATAATAGTCTAGAATCTGTCTACAAGTTTTTGAATCTTACATATACTGTATGCCAGCAAGACACTGAAACTGATTAATAAAACAATAATATGCAGAAGGGCCCTGCTTTTAGCTCATCTTGTCACATATTTTCATAGGCAACCTCTTATGTGTACAAACTAGTATTAAGCTTCAAAGGATTCAACACTCACTGGATTCACAGGGTGAGCTCTGTAACCATGAATGTGTCTTCACCACAGCAGAGCTGGGTGCTCTGCTTTCAGTGTGCGAGGTGTGTGTTTAGGAGAGGGGTGGCTGTGATGGCATGAGCCATCAGAGTGGCTTCTCTGGCATTTATACCTGCTGGATCACAGCTACATTCTTTCATAATCAAAAGACCGGTAACCACTCTATAACTACATTAGAGCTCTGTTCGTTTTCTTCACATCTCACACATTGTTTTATTCCTTTCTGGTTTTCAGGGCTATAAAGGTGCACGTGGTCTGCACATAAAAGAGGATGTTGACGCCTGTACACAAATCCGCTACACCTCCTGGCCTTGAAAGAAAAAAGCATATCCACATTCCTCACGACCTGCCAATCACTTTTTCAGGACGTAATATCCATTGATAAAATCAGCAATTAAATTTCTAAGCACCAAAACTTCTAGGCTCTGGTCTTACTCCTCTTTTGTCCTGGATCACACCAACTTCTATTAAGGAAAAATATGTGCTGCTACAATGGAATCAGAACTCTGAACAAACCCTACGACTCAGGGTCTCTGTCTACTGAATATTCCTTATTCTTCTTCCAAGGGGAGGACGGGAGGTCTCTGGCAGCTCACAGTCCGATCTGGGTTGGGGGGGTAGCCGGTGATAGCTAGCTGTGTCTCAGGTGGGGTAGGAGGTGATAGCTAGCTGTGTCTCAGGAGGGGTAGTAGGTGATAGCTGTGTCTCAGGAGGGGTAGGAGGTGATAGCTAGCTGTGTCTCAGGAGGGGTAGGAGGTGATAGCTAGCTGTGTCTCAGGAGGGGTAGTAGGTGATAGCTGTGTCTCAGGAGGGGTAGGAGGTGATAGCTAGCTGTGTCTCAGGAGGGAGGTGATAGCTAGCTGTGTCTCTGGAGGGAGGTGATAGCTAGGTGTGTCTCAGGAGGGGTAGCAGGTGATAGCTAGCTGTGTCTCAGGAGGGGTAGCAGGTGATAGCTAGCTGTGTCTCAGGAGGGGTAGGAGGTGATAGCTAGCTGTGTCTCAGGAGGGGTAGCAGGTGATAGCTGGCTATGTCTCAGGAGGGGTAGCAGGTGATAGCTAGCTGTGTCTCAGGAGGGGTAGCAGGTGATAGCTAGCTGTGTCTCTGGAGGGAGGTGATAGCTAGGTGTGTCTCAGGAGGGGTAGCAGGTGATAGCTAGCTGTGTCTCAGGAGGGGTAGCAGGTGATAGCTAGCTGTGTCTCAGGAGGGGTAGGAGGTGATAGCTAGCTGTGTCTCAGGAGGGGTAGCAGGTGATAGCTAGCTGTGTCTCAGGAGGGGTAGGAGGTGATAGCTAGTTGTGTCTCTGGAGGGAGGTGATAGCTAGCCCTGTCTCAGGAGGGGTAGCTGGTGATAGCTAGCTGTGTCTCAGGAGGGAGGTGATAGCTAGCTGTGTCTCAGGAGGGGTAGTAGGTGATAGCTAGCTGTGTCTCAGGCGGGGTAGCTGGTGATAGCTAGCTGTTTGCGAGAGGCTCTGGGCTCCAGCCCTACATCGCGAACAGCGACATCCAGCTTCCCAGCAAGCTCTCGCCTGCTTGGTATCTGCACTTTTCCTGCATGAGCAGTGGTGGTTCATTACTAGCGGAGTGACGTCTGTGGGGACAGCTCCTTCCTGGCACTCCTGGAGGAACTGACAAGGAGGAAGGAACTCGCACCTGTCCAGCAAGGGTCAGGCACAGCCCCACTCCAGGCCGCCACCAGGAGACGCTCTGAGAAGCATCCGTGGCGATTCCTTTGTTGTGTAAACCTCATGGAGTGTACTTACACAACCCAGATGTGTGCCTGCAGCTCCCCGGGGTTTGGTTAGAGTCTGCTGAACCTAAGCTTCAAACTGAACAGCATATCACTGTACTGGATCCTGTGATCTGAAGCTCTGTGGTATTTGTGCATCTAAGCATATCTAAATATTGAAAAGGTACAGTAAAAGTAGTGGATTAAAGGAACTTTGGGCCCATTTCAATCCTTCTGGACTACAGAATGATCCCTACGTGCACCTGTACTAGAGGCTGATTGGGTCGGATGTGGCCGACTCACCCCAACTGCAGCTGGCAACAGATGACGGACGCATCAGGGTCGCCCCAGTGGCTGCTGCATATGGCGCCCCAGTGGCTGCTGCATACGGCACCCCAGCCTCCGTTCACACACTTCCACAGTGCCTTCAGACTCATTCTTGCCACCATGAAGTCGAACAGACCCTAAAGGGGAAGAAAGTCCCCAGTCTTGAATAGCTCACGACCACAGGAACAGATGTGTTCTTTGTGGACACCGTCCAGGCACCTATGTGGCGAGAGATCCAGGTGTGCCTCTTTTCTTAAGGGAGGTTCAACACCCTCTTTTGCTTTTCTTTCAATTAACAACCTTGTATCAATGCAAATCAAACTCTCTCTTTTTATCTTGGTCAACGGAGTCCAGTTATAACTTTGAAAGAGGAAAAGTGACAGTCTAGAATCAGGTCTTGCATCCCAAGTATCAGAATGCATCAGATGGCCTTCTTATCATCTAGTATTTCCTGCCACCTTCACACACGGTCATCAATCAGAAACAAGTTATGAGCTCTCGCTTAAAATCGGCTGCAATTGGCTGTGCTATTTCTTCTTTCTACTTGATTTGCTCATCCACTGAAGAAGGCTAAAGAGGTTTTTTTTTTTTTTCTAATTTCAGCCTCAAACACTATTCATGAGAATTCTAAAGATTATGACCACAATTTAAAAAAAAAGATGCTAGTTTTGCAGACATGGCCTAATGTTAGTCCTAGGAGAACAGGCAGTAGAGTGTTTTGGTATAACTGGACCTGGACGTTGCCTCCTCTCACACACCACCCTACTGAGCTGTCCCAAAACCCACATCTGAGTCACTTTTCAGTCTTTAGTTAAGTCTCAGCACCCAGGAAAGAACAACTTCAACTTTACCTCCAGGTGAGAGTGGAGGCCTGCACTCTCCTTCAAGGCTGCAAGAAGGCCATGGACGCTTCGGCAGAGGCTGAATTAGATTTAGCAACATTCATCGAACTCTGCTGAAAGTCGCCTACAGTAGCCTTTCTTCCACAGGCCAAGACTCTAAGAAGAAAAGACTAAGTCCTACAAAAAAATTCTGATTTGACTTGTGCATTTCAAAGTTCTTATGCACACCTTTCCGAAAAATTTTCAAGGAATATTCTATTCACAAATTATCCTTCCACTTCATGTGCACTGGCTTCACCACCCACCACTCCATTTTCCACATCATCATCCCTAAAAAATGTAAGCAAACATAAGAAAATACTGGTATTTCTCATGACAAAAGCAAAGTCCCCTTAATTCACACAAAGGCAACAGTGAAGGAGCAAATGCGGCCCTGACAGGACCTGATGACTCAGAGACTGTGGCGTGGGTCATCGCAGTGAATCCTCTGCACCCCAGGCAGACGCCAAGGCCTCCCCTGCAGACCAGGCTGAGCAGGCCCTGTCTTGCCTTAATTGGCTCCATTGCTCTGGGCCCAGATGAGGCAGAGGATCATGGGGAAAGGGACCAGAGGATGGAAGCAACTCGGTTCAGGGTGGGACCAGGAAGCAGAGAGAGGAAGAGAGGGGAAGGGGCCGCAGGGAAGAAGTGCCCTTCTAGGCAGGCCCCATGACACACCTCCTCTCATTACCACCCATTAAAACCAGGACAGACCCATCAGGGTGCATAACCCAGTCATCCCGCTCTGAGCATCCCTGCATCAACAGGTGCTTCTGGGACACCTCAGGGCCAAGCCATGACAACAGGCTGTGAATTCTCAATTGTTCTAATAATTTTGAATTGGCTTTTTAAAAACAGCAGCATAATAATAGTCTCTAAAATGGGTCAAAATTTGAACACACAATTTATCCAATTTACCCCGTGCACATTTAGGGCAGGGAGAAGCTTTTGCTCCAGGCGTTGTCTTAGGCTGATGTGGTGGTTGAGTTCTCCCTCAGTTCATGCAAGAGGAAGTGCAGAGCCACAGCCAGTGCTACCTAGATCCCTGTCCCCTGCCTAACCTTTGCAAGGATCCTGCTGCACACCAGCACCTGTTGAAATCCCATTCTTTACCACATGCACTGTATCCTGTGGGCACTCCCCTTCTACTGGAAACACTGCAGAGCCCACCACACTCTACATGGGAATGAACCAGCCCTGTAGAAGGACAAGAGAGCCTGGAGAGTCTCTGTCCACTACAAAAGAGGAGTGGCTTTTGGCTACCTTACATTTGAGGCTGATGGTCCTGGGAAGATCAATTTGTCCATGAACTGTACAAATCTGTAGCAGGAATACGAGTGTCTGTCTATGCACCTATAAATCTACTGCACAAAGTTATAGACACACAATTACAAAAAGGAGAAACAACCTTTGCTCAATGGAAAAACTGATAAAACAGTAAAGAAATTACAAGGTCAACTCCAATGTTGTGAGTGAGCTGTGTCACAAAACAGATGAAACGCGTTTGTGTGTTTCCACAAGGTCAGTCCCTGGACGACAGCAAATCCACAGGCAGCACCACGTCCAGCAGCGGAAGGTCACTGAATGCCTGCAGGTCACCTGGGGTCATCACCTGGGCACTCCAGGTTCTGGTACTCCCGTCGTCACTTCTAATATCTAAACACTCGGGTCGCACATCACACTGGACACAATTATAAGTACAGGTTACAGAAAGGCTAGGGAAGGGGCAAGGCAGACACGGGGTCCAGGAGGCTGCACTGAGAGCAAAGGCAGAAGCAGCGAGGAGGCAGGCACCACAGGTGGTCAGACACGAGTAGGAACCAGCAGCACCTGTCCAGGCGCACAGCTGTCAGAGCACAGAGTCACTCCAGGCCAAGGTCCAGAAGGCGCAGTGTCAGGTCCCCTTGGAGCACGGACTAAGATGTCAGCTCCGAGTGGGACTGACGAGGTCCTCAGGGGCAGGAGGAGCCAGACTGCTGAAGGCCAAGGACAGAAATGCAGAGCTCATCGCTGCGGCAACACTCCCAGGCAAGGCTCAATGAACGACCAGGTGGCAGGGTCAGGGTGCCACTGCGTCCAGCCTCAGGGTGCCCCTCCTTCTACAGGTCTCAAGTGAGGGGCTGAGACATTTGAAGACCCGCTGTGTTCCTTAAGCTCCTGCGCCTGCTTTCTGACATGAGTTTCATACTCCCGTGCATCACGCACTTCTGACTGACCCAATAAATTCCAGGCAGCCATCGTTCTTAGCAAGATTAATTTTATCAGTTCGTGCCTTATGGTTAGGCCAGGCAGATGGTGGTTCTTGAATTATACAAAGAAGGTGTGGAGTCATTCCACCTCAGCACTCAAAACTCAAAATACTGAGAGCACGCACAGCCTGCGAGCTGCTGTTCTGCCCACCAAGGAGTCACCCAGGGCAGGCACTGTTGCCGCCTGCAGTAACGAGACCATGGGAATTTATCGGAGGTGGACTGGGAATGAACTACTTCTTTATCTTTTTTGTGTTGCTTCCTTGCTTGCTTCCTTGCTTGCTTGCTCCCTAGTTTATAGAGGAAGAGACTTTTATAGAGCTTGCTTTTAGAGAGGCTTACTTGCTTTCAGAGAGGCTACACTTTCAGAGAGGCTGCTTCTTTAGAGGGGCGTCCTTCTTAGAGGTGTGTCCTTTTTCCCAGGTGAAGAGAATGTCTTATATACACTAAGGCAGCCAATCAGCTTAGGATTAAGTAGTACGATTGGATCATGCGCCACGGTACCAATCAAGAAAGAATGAGGAACATCTGTTGACCACGAGTGCTGAAGAGACATCAACCAATCAGGCAAAAGGTCATGAGAGATCACACCATGTTAACACTAATTATGCGCCACCTCTTGGCCCAATGCCAGCCGCCATCTTAGAGCTACTTCCTCAAATGGCTGTAAGCATGTCTCTACAAAGCACAGCCTGAGAGCTGCTGTTCTGCACACCAAGAAGTCACTCAGAGCAGGCACAGCCTGAGAGCTGCTGTTCTGCACACCATGGAGTCACTCAGGGCAGTCACAGCCTGAAAGCTGCTGTTCTACATACCATGGACTCACTCAGGGTGGGCACAGCCTGACAGCTGCTGTTCTGCACACCATGGAGTCACACAGAGCAGGCACAGCCTGAGAGCTGCTGTTCTGCACACCATGGAGTCACACAGGGCAGGCACAGCCTGAGAGCTGCTGTTCTGCACACCATGGAGTCACTCAGGGCAGGCACAGCCTGAGAGCTGCTGTTCTGCACACCATGGAGTCACTCAGGGCAGTCACAGCCTGAGAGCTGCTGTTCTACATACCATGGACTCACTCAGGGTGGGCATAGCCTGAGAGCTGCTGTTCTACATACCATGGACTCACTCAGGGTGGGCACAGCCTGACAGCTGCTGTTCTGCACACCATGGAGTCACTCAGGGCAGGCACAGCCTGAGAGCTGCTGTTCTGCACACCATGGAGTCACACAGGGCAGGCACAGCCTGAGAGCTGCTGTTCTGCACACCATGGAGTCACTCAGGGCAGGCACAGTCTGAGAGCTGCTGTTCTGCACACCATGGAGTCACTCAGGGCAGGCACAGCCTGAGAGCTGCTGTTCTGCACACCAAGGAGTCACCCAGGGCAGCACAGCCTGAGAGCTGCTGTTCTACACCATGGAGTCACTCAGGGCAGGCACAGCCTGAGAACTGCTGTTCTACACACCATGGAGTCACTCAGGGTGGGCACAGCCTGAGAGCTGCTGTTCTGCACACCAAGGAGTCACCCAGGGCAGCACAGCCTGAGAGCTGCTGTTCTACACACCATGGAGTCACTCAGGACAGGTACAGCCTGCTCCCCAAGCCAGGTTAACTAATTTCTCTTCTAATCCTCCTGACAATAAAGTTCTTCACATACACCTAGCCCAAATTCTTTGGCTAAAACTCTTTCTTAATTGACACCATCCATATTATCAAGAACACGCCCTCCCCTTCCCCTGGCCCTTCCTAGTGCAGCAAAGTATTCTGCTCTGCCCCTGGGGGCCGCAGCTACCATCTCTGGATGGCACCCAGCAATGGACTACTGCACTACCTGGAAGTCTCTCCAGTGCTAATTTGATGGGAATTCTTCTAAATATTCTTGTCCTAAAGCTTTGTTAATAATTATAATTGAACACTGTAAAACTTACAGGTTTTAGGTCGACTCTATCAGTCCTTACAAGTGGGTATACCAAACCCATAAGGGAGGAAGCCTGGGACTGCACAGGCCTAGAAGAGCCCCAGCATTCATGAAATGAGCTGCCACTGAAGAAAGTCAGCTGCTATCCAGCTACTCCAAGGCAAAAGTTCTGATGGTCAATAATGCTTAGAATTTTACTTTCCTAAATCTGTGACAGAAATGTTTAGATTACTGTCATTTTAGTTTACAAGTATTTTTCTTTTATAGGGATATACCTCTAGCTTTATAAACTAAGGAAACATGAAAGATTCATGTTATAAGAAATTTGCTTTATGGACAACCTTGCTAGAACTAGGAATTCCCCAAACTGAGAACATTCAAGAAGGTTCTCTTTAACCATCTTATCCCTTGCTACCAATTCAAGGATGACACTGGAATTCCCCCACAAGTCTCCTTGGTTTTGCATCCCCAGGTCGCTGCTGTGATTGACTTGTGCACCCCAGATGGTGAAATGCTGACCCCCCCCCATACCTGTGAGAGACATGTAATCTGGGTCTCTGCAGATGGGCTGGTTAAGATGAGGTCTTAGGAAGGGCACTAGTCCAGCACGACTGTTCTCACATGAAGGGGGACCTGGACACAGATGCACAAGGTCATGCCATGTGCACAATGGCAACACCCTCCCAGGAGAAGTGAGGAGAGAGCCCTGCAGCAGATCCCTCCCTGGAGCCTACAAAGGAGCACAGCCTGGCCCACACCTTGGTGGTGGACACACAGCCTCCAGAACCCAGAGAACCATTCTGAATGTCTGTTTTTAAATCATTCAGTGGGTGGTGTTTCTCAGGCAGCACTAGGAAAGCCAAGGCACATCTATGGCTTTGCCCCTCCTCTTCCTGAACTCCACAAATCAAGGAAAGACTCTGGGAGGAACCAATAGAACAGCTACCTTTATTCTGTGAATCCAGTTCTTTCCAAAATAAGGCAAACTAAAAGATAAGACTACTCAGTTGAATAAAATGTACTTATAAAATAACATATGCTCATTTAAAGAGGGAAAGCCAGCAAAAACAAAGACACAGAAGTTTTCTGAACAGAATTAATAATAAATAGTTTTAAATCTTTTAAAATCAGTGTGGAAACAAGTTTAAACATTCAGGTTATCGAGGAGATCCAAAATGGTGGACTAGAGGGAGGCTGCGTTCCTTGTCACTCCATAACTCGGGTTTCAAGCAGAGGATATCTGTTTCTTGGTGAGGCAGTTTTTGCATCTTGTCAATCCCCTGCTGTTTACCCCATTTGTCTGCTGTGATCACCTGCAGTCTGCCAGTACATCGACTACTTTTTGAATGCAGATTGCTCACTGGCACCTACCATTCGCCATTTGCCTGCCTTTTGCCTGTCCATTGCCTGCCTTTCACTTACCCATCACCCACTGCCTGAGGTTCACCTCCTGAAGGTTCGACAGCAGTCAGCAGACCAACCAGAGACCACCAACAGAGCACCAGCTGCCTGCTGTTGCTTGGAAGTTCAGTGTCACAGTACCTGCAATGTTTGGTTACACGTGGCTGCCGCCATTTTGAGACAACAGCCAGGGCCCATAGGACCCCTGGCCGATCTGACTGAGCCCGTCTCCAGGATCCCTCAGCCTGACTGATCATTCCCTGCCTCCAGGGCCCTCACATCGATTGACTGCTCCCCGCCACCAGAACCCTCAGACCAACTGACTGCACCCTACCACCAGGACCCCCAGACTGACTGCACCCTGCTTCCAGGATCCTGAAACCAGACTGACCATGCCCCACCTCTAGGACCCCAGCCCAACCAACCACACCCCACCTCCAGGACCTGCAGCCGAGCACGCCCACATCCCGAGCTGCAGCTCCCCATTTGCAAACACATTTGGAAGCCAGAGTGGCCATTTTGGATAGTCCTGGAAGCTCATTGAAAGGTACCTCTCATGCATCAGCCTACTGAAGACTGGGAGGTTTGAATACTTTATGGCTGTTAGAGTCTAGATTTTTTTTTCTCCTTATTAAAAAATTTTAAGTTTTTATTTCTTTACTTTTCTTACTCTCTTTTCCTTTTGTTTACTTGTTCCCTCAAAGACTCTCCCTTTTCACATGCTAACAACCAACTTCTTTTGATTACACTTTCACTCTTTCTATTATCTAGAACTTCTATATATTTTCTTATTCCATTAACAGCTACATACTACACCCCTCCCCATCCTCTTTTTCCTCCATTAGAAATTGAAGACCTTATTGCAAATCTGTTTGTTATACTGAAGATAATAATTGAACTCATTCTGTTTATTTTGACAATATTGTTAATGTCCTCATAGGGGCTATTTGGTCTAGGGTTGCATACTGTCTGAACAGGCACTGCTAATATTAATCTCCCCCTTAAAGAAAAGGATTTGGAAACCTATAGGGTCACTTTACGCCTACAGGGGGGAAACTGCAACACCCCAGGTCTGCACTGCTAGAGGGGAAGATACATGAACAACATGAAAAAACAAGGGAAGAAAATGATCCAAACAAATTTAGATTCTATATTAATAGAACCCAGTGACAGCATGGTAGAAGAAATGTCAGAAAAGGACTTCAGATTAAACATGATTAAAATGATTCGTGAAGCAAAGGATGAGATAAGAGAGTAAATGAAGGCAATCAATGATAATACCAATAAGCAGTTGAAAGAGCAACTGCAGGAAGCAAAAGATCATTTCAACAAAGAGATAGAGATTCTCAAAAACAACAAACAGAAATGAAGGAAACAATAAACCAAATAAACTCAATGGAAAGCATCACCAAAAGACTAGACCACTTGGAAGACAGAACCTCAGACAATGAAGACAAAATATTTAATCTTGAAAATAAAGTTGCCCAAACAGAGAAGATGGTAAGAAATCATGAACAGAATCTCCAAGAACTATGGGACATCATGAAAAGACCAAATTTAAGAATTATCAGGATTGAGGAAGGCACAGAGATACAAACCAAAGAAATGAACAACCTATTCAATGAAATACTATCAGAAAATTTCCCAAACCTGAAGAATGAAATGGAAAATCAAATACAAGAGGCTTACACAATACCAAATGCACAAAATCACAACAGATCCACACCAAAGCATAGTATAATGAAAATGCCTAACATACAAAATAAAGATAGGATTTTGAAGGCTACAAGAGAAAAGCATCAGATCACACATAAGGGGAAACCAATACAGATAGCAGCCGCTTCTCAACCCAGACTCTAAAAGCTAGAAGGGCATGGAACAACGTATTTCAAGCTCTGAAAGAACATGGTTGCCAACCAAGAATCCTATACCCAACAAAACTAACCCTCATATTTGAAGATGAAATAAAATCCTTCCATAATAAACATAATAAACAAAAGTTAAAAAAATAAACAAATAGAAAGCCTGCACTACAGAACATTCTCAGCAAAATATTCCATGAAGAGGAAAATGAAAAACAACAATGTAGGTCAGCAAAGGGAGGAACTACCTTAAAGAAAAATCCTTTCAAAGGAGAAACCACGTCAAGTTAAAAACCAAAAATAAGCCCAAATGACTGGGAATACAAATCATGTCTCAATAATAACCCTGAACATTAATGGCCTAAACTCATCAATCAAAAGACATAGACTGGCAGAATGGATTAAAAAGAAAGACCCAACAATATGCTGCCTGCAAGAGACTCATCTCATAGAAAGAGATACCCATAGACTAAAGGTAAAAGGATGGGAAAAAACCTACTATGCACATGGACTCAGTAAAAAAGCGGGGGTTTCCATCCTTATATCAGATAAAGTGGACTTCAAGCCAAAGTTAGTCAGAAAGGATAAAGAAGGACATTTCATAGTGCTTAAGGGAACCATAAATCAGGAAGACATAACAATAGTAAATATTTATGCCCCAAACAATGGTGCATCCCTGTACATCAAACAAATCCTTCTCAATTCCAGTAATCACATAGACCACAACAGAATAATTCTGGGTGACTTTAACGCACCACTGTCACCACTGGATAGATCTTCCAAACAAAAACTAAACAAAGAAACTGTAAAACTCAATAACACAATCAATAACTTAGACTTAACAGACATATATAGATTATTCCATCCATCAACGAGCAGATTCACTTTCTTCTCAGCAGCACATGGAACCTTCTCAACAATAGACCATAGGTTATGCCACAAAGCAGCCCTTAGTAAATGCAAAAAAAGAGATTCTGCCTTGTGTTCTATCAGATCATAATGGAATGAAATTAGAAATCAATGACAAAATAAAAAACAAATTACTCCAACACCTGGAGATTAAATAATATGCTACTGAATGAAGCATGGATAACAGAAAACATCAGGGAGGAGATAAAAAATTCTTAGAGGTCAATGAGAACGACAATACAACATTTCAAAATTTCTGGGACACTATGAAAGCAGTATTGAGAGGAAAATTCATTGCATGGAACGCATCCAAGAAAAAAAGAAAAGTCAACAACTAAATGACCTAACATTACAGCTCAAAGCCCTAGAAAAAGAAGAACAGAACACACCAAAAGTAGAAGACAGGAAATAATTAAAATCAGAGCTGAAATCAATGAAATTGAAACAAAAGAAACAATTCAAAATATCGACAAAACAAAAAGTTGGTTCTTTGAGAAAGTAAACAAAATAGACAAACCCTTAGCCACACTAACAAACAGGAGAGAGAAAACTCGAATTACTAAAATTCATGATGAAAAAGGAAATATCACAAGACACCACTGAAATACATAACATAATGAGAAGCTACTTTGAAAACCTATATTTCAACAAAATAGAAAATATCGAAGACATCGACAAATTTCTGGAGACATATGATCCTCCTAAACTGAACCAGGAGGACATACACAATTTAAACAGATATATATCAAGCAATGAAATAGAAGAAGTCATCAAAAGCCTACCATCCAAGAAAAGCCCAGGACCAGATGGATTCTCACCTGAGTTCTACAAGACCTTCAAAGAAGAACTCATTCCAATACTTCTCAAAGTATTCCAGGAAATAGAAAAGGAGGTTACCCTACCAAACTCATTCTATGAAGCTAATATCACCCCCACACACAAACCAGGCAAAGACACATTGAGGAAAGAAAATTTTAGACCAATATCCTTGATGAATATAGATGCAAAGATCATTAACAAAATACTGGCAAACCAGAAAGAAAATTCTGCACCATGATCAAATGGGGTTCATTCCTGGAATGCAAGGATGGTTTAACATCTGTAAACCAATAAACGTAATCCATCATGTCAATAGACTTAAGGATAAGAATCATATGGTTATTTCAATTGATGCAGAAAAAGTGTTTGACAAAATACAACATGCCTTCATGCTGAAAACACTGGAAAAAATAGGGATAGTAGCAACACACCTGAACATTGTAAAGGCTATTTATGCTAAGCCCACGGCCAACATCATTCTTAGTGGAGAAATATTGAAAGCATTCCCTTTAAAAACAGGAACAAGACAGGGATGTCCTCTTTCACCCCTTCTATTCAACATCATCCTTGAAATACTAGCCAGAGCAATTAGACAGACTAAAGAAATTAAAGGCATGCGAAAAGGAAAAGAGGAACTTAAGTTGTCACTATTTGCTGATGACATGATTCTCTACTTAGAGGATCCAAAAAACTCCTCCAGAAACTTCTAGACTTCATGAGTGAATTCAGCAAAATAGCAGGCTATAAAATCAATACGCATAAATCTAAACTATTTTTATACGCAAGCGACGAAACATCTGAAAGGGAAATGAGGACAACAACTCTATTTGCAATGGCCTCAAAAAAATAAAATACTTGGGAATCAATCTCTCCAAGAGGTGAGAGATCTCTACAATGAAAACTACAGAACATTGAAGAAAGAAATTGAGGAAGACCTTAGAAGATGGAAAGATCTCCCCATGTTCTTAGATAGGCAAAATTAATATTATCAAAATGGCCATCTACCAAATGCGCTATACAGATTTAATGCAATTCCAATTAAAATACCTATGACATTTCTCATAGAAACAGAAAAAGCAATCATGAAATTCATCTGGAAGAACAAAAGACCCAGAACCAAAGCAATCCTGGGTAGGAAGAGTGATGCAGGAGGTATCACAGTACCAGACCTTAAACTCTACTATAGGGCATTAGTAACAAAAACAGCATGGTACTGGCACCAAAACAGACAGGTAGATCAATGGTACAGGATAGAAGACACAGAGACAGACCCACATAAGTACAGTAACCTCATACTAGACAAGGGTGCCAAAAACATAAAATGGAGAAAAGATAGCCTCTTCAACAAATAGGAAAACTGGAAATCCAAATGCAGTAAAATGAAACCAAACCCCTATCTCTCACCCTGCACAAAACTCAACTCAAAATGTATCAGGGATCTAGGAATTAGACCTGAGACCCTTCACCAAATAGAAGAAAAATTAGGCCCAAATCTCTATCATGTTGGCTTAGGACCAGATTTCCTTAACAAGACCCCCCATAATGCAAGAAATAAAATCAAGAATCAACAAATGGGATGAATTCAAACTAAAAAGCTTTTTTTCAGCACAGGAAACAATCAATAATGTGAAAAGAGAGCTACAGAGTGGGAGAAAATCTTTTCCACACACACTTTAGATAGAGCACTCATCTCCAAAGTTTATAAAGAACTTAAAAAACTTTACACCCAAAATACAAAGAACCCAATCAATAAGTGGGCTAAGGAAATGGGCAGACACTTCACAGAAGAAGATATACAGGTGATCAACAAATATATGAAAAAGTGCTCATCATCCCTACTAATTAGAGAAATGCAAATTAAAACCACCCTAAGATTTCATCTAACTCCAATTAGAATGGCTATTATCAAGAACACAAGCAATAATAAGTGTTGGCGAGGATGTGGGGAAAAAGGCACACTCATACATTGCTGGTAGAGTTGCAAATTCGTACAGCCACTCTGGAAAGCAGTGTGGAGATTCCTCAGAAAGTTTGGAATGGACCCACCATTTGACCCAGCTATCCCACTCCTTGTTTTATACCCAAAAGACTTAAAATTAGGGGCTGGGGAGATAGCTCAGTTGGTAGAGTGCTTGCCTTGCAAGCACAAGGCCCTGGGTTCAATCCCCAGCACCGCAAAAAAAAAAAAAAAACTTAAAATCAGCATACTACAGTGATGCAGCCACATCAATGTTCACATTGATTCAATTCCCAATAGCTAGATTGTGGAACCAACCTAGATGCCCTTCAACTGACGAATGGATAAAGAAACTGTGGTATATATACACAATGGAATATTACTTGGCCATAAAGAAGAATAAAATTATGGCATTTGCTGGTGAATGGATGAAGCTGGAAAATATCATGCTAAGTGAAACAGGCCAAGCCCAAAAAACCAAAGGCCCAATGTTTTCTCTGATAAGTGTATGACAATATATAACGATGGGGGGTGATGGGGGGAAGAGAAGAATGAAGGAACTTTGGATGATGTAGAGAAAAAAGGCGTGGGAGGGGGTGCAGATGGAAAAACAGTAGGAAAAAAGACAGTATTACCCTATGTATATGTATTATTATGAATGGTCTGAATCTACATTGTGTACAACCATAGAAATGAAAAGTTGTTCCCCATTTGTGTACGATGAATCAAAACGTGTCTGTAGAAATAAGAAATATAAGAAAAAATATATAGTGAAAAAAAATCAGGTTATCACATAAATATTTTTTATCTGTTACTGAACTTCACAGATGCACAGAACAATTAATCTTAGTCATTTCTGTTATGGTGGGACAGAAAGCATGCTGGTAACATCAAGATATTGTTCAGATCCTTGACAAAAATACACATAAAGCTGTGAGCAACACAGTGATTTCAATTTATGCACTATCAAAGGAACAGGAAAAACCCATTACACGGTGGGCAATTGAGTACACACATTTATCACTGAGTTAAAAATATCCTGCTGCTTTGTTCCAAGCACTGGGGAAAGTGTGTGAAATAAACATCTTCTATCTTAACCATGAAGTACACAGAAAATCACAGCATCTGAAACAACCGGTTTGGGGAACTGTAGTTGCATTTTTCAAGTACAGTACAGGGTGTGAGGCTAATCTGGAGTTTCTTTCCACACCTGGATGATACTAAGACATGCTATTCTTTTCTATAATTATACTGACCCATAACTCACATGTTTTAACACTGAAAAAGAGTAGACTTATTCAAATTGCCCCAGGTCAAAATGAAATCAAATCCCCTTCCAACATACAGGGCATGAATCCAGCGGAACTGCATTTGCCTCCATTAGTTCACATCTATAATTCATATTAATTGTTCATTCTTTATTCATGTGGCTACCTTTAGTGCTGAGGAAAAATCCTGAATTGGTCTGTTCAAATGAGAAAGCATTTCATCCACTTACATTATGCAAATCTTAGGTTATCTCTTGGTTTGAAACACTGCATGAAGTCATCTCCGTTGTGGTTAAGCTCTGGCACACCATCATGCGCACACGCCCAGCAGAGCACCCCACAAGGGGAGCGTCCTGGAACCATTACACAACAGCATGAGCGAGCACACAGCACCGAGCAGCAGCCGCTCATCTGTCTCCAGAGCACACACCTTGGGGAAGGCAACAAAAACACTGTTCTCCAAACACCCTCAATACAGGGCACCAGATGCCTTTCTTTATCTTGGTAAATACTGTACCTCGTGCAAACTAAGTCAATGTTCAACAGAGAATGAAATCTATCCTTGCTGCATTACAGGAATCAATATTTCCACCCTTCCCTTCGGGCAATCCTGACAAGAAGCATTCACGGTGAGTGTGCCTGAACGGTGCACGGTGGGGGAATCTCATTACTTTAGTTCTTTGTTCACAATGAAATTTATTAATATTGTGTTGTTTGCAAGGAGAGGAGGGAGGAAGAGGTGGCTGAGGATGCAAGAATAAGCTGTCCCTGACTTCTGACATCGATGTGCCAACCACGTGGTAGGCAGTGTACACCAGTCCTTCATGTGGGCACAGCCTGCAGAGGTCAGCTTCAGAGGACAGCACTCTCCACATATTCATTTAAAAAAAAGGAAAATGTTGAACAGCAAGAATTAAAATCATTCTCACCTAATGACAAAACCAATTTTAGTATCCTCAACAATTAGAGAATTATTCCTTTCAGAAATAAATTTGCAAGTAATATTTGTCTGCAGATAGCATCTGCAAATAAGAAAATATGCTTTACCCACCAAACCAAGGTCTAAATGTTATGCATCTAGACATGGATTTAAAAAGAAAGATGCAGCACTTCATAGCATGACTCTTTTAGCTGCTTACTCTTTAACTGCACTGTTACCCAAATACAAGAACAAACCGGAGCATGCTCCGGAGCAGAACCTGGTGGTGACCCACACTTTGCTCCAGCCTCACCAGCAGGCCTGCACAGGACTCAAGGCTGAAGCCGCCAATCCAGGCAACAGCACTGTTGTCTCTTCTCTGAGAACCAGAAGAAGCATGTGCTCCACTCTGGGTTCATGACATGCCTGAGTGAAGAAATTCCAGAACGGACTCCTTGCTCTCTTAAAGGGACATGCCTGAAGAGGACCCATACAGTTCTGTCTCTACCTGGAGCCTGGGTGCCCACCAGCCCAGGGCTGAGGTCCCACACAGAGCAGCAGGAGAAAAAAGCAAGCAACAGTGTGGACCACACGGCAGCTGCCCATCTGCCAGACCCAGCAATGTGGACGACAAATCTCCCTAGAGTTCCAGTCACTCAAGCGGGGTTCCATGCTCAGCCATCAAAACCAACGCAGCTGACCCGAGCCACATCCAGACCCAAGTTAATGATCGTCATTTGCTTTCTTCTCCTGATGTCCACAGGCATCATTACTTCCTATGCATGATCTCTTTAACTATTACTTTATGTAGGCACTGGATCCGCCCCATGTAAAGTACTCTGAGCAGCACTTAACTGCTGAATATTTGTTTGGTCCCACCAAATGGTTATAAATCAAATTATTGTGCAAGTTAGTTAACACACAGGCACATACGCAAGACAGTGACCACAGACATATACACCTTGGAAAAAACCTCATAAAAAGCAATAGTAACTGGATATCTTTCTTTTTAGAACAAAGATTTAAGAGTCAAATAACGCTTCAAGTTTAAATACTGTACATCTTCCTTAGCCAGATTGAGCTCAATATTTAAAATCCAGCCAGGAAAGGTATCAGGTCTGATACTGCTAATAAACTTTTCAACCACTGTTACCTAGAGTCAAGACAGTGGTGAGCAAGAGGGGCAGCAGTCAGATCACTTCTTAGTTAGCTCGCTTAAAACAGCAGGTGGACTTCAGAGGACAGCTTGTGAGCCGCAGAACCTGCTCACACGTCCATCCTCTCTGTGCAAGTCAAGAGATTTGGGTGGTGTTTTTAGCCTTCCATTGCTGTGACCAGAAGACCTGACAAGAACCAGGTAGGGGAGGAAAAGTTTATTTTGGTTTTAGGGGTTCAGTTCCTGGTCAGCCAACTCCACAGCTCTGGGTGCAGAGCTCATCATGAGGGAGGTGTGGAGGAGGGACAGCTGGGGGTGTGACAGCCAGGGAGCAGAGGCAGAGCTCCACTCACGGGGTCCACTTACCACAGGCACCCAAATCCCTCTCCTCAGCCACACCACACTGCCGACAGTCACCACCCAGCCCATCCATATCAGCGGACTGGCCCATGGACGAGGCCGCAGCCCTCACAGCCCGATCCCCTCACCCAGAATGTTCTTGCACTGGCTCCCCAGAGCTTTGGGGGATGCCCCACACCTAAGCCATGACAGGGGGCTCCATGCACGCAGGCCATCACCGCCGGGAAGCCAGCTGCGGCTCACTGCGCTACCTACTGTCTGGATCTTAAAACGTCCCCAGAAGCCCAGGAAGGCTTGGTCATCACCTGGAGGGCCAGGCCTGGTGGAAGGGAGCGAGGCTGCGGGGGATGCCCCAGCAGGGGACAGAGGGCGGGACCCCTGCCCTCTCTACCTTCGTCTTCTGTCGGGCGGTGAGCAGCTTCCCTCCACCGTCTCACTGTCAGCAAGCGCTGCCTCACTACAGACTGAAACCGCAGGGCCAGGCAGCCCAGAGCCAGGACACACCTCCCCACACTCGCGGATCTCCACGCTGCACGTGACCGTCTGCTCCACCTGCGACTCAGGTCACCAGCCTCCCAAGCGGAACTCAGCCATGCTCGTGAGAAAGGGGCTCCTGTCACGGCGCCACGCAAGTCGCCCCACCTGCTGGGCCACCCTGGGCTGGGAGGGCACTGCCCCTCTGGTCAGGATGCACCGACGTTCTGCAAGGGGTTGTGGAGGGATTCGGGGAGCTGCCCGCTACCTCCTCCTGTGGACGGGGGCAATGCCCTGCCCACACTCAGTCCACGTCCCCTTCTGGTGAGCTAGGCTGTCTGCCCCACAGCAGTCACATAGTTGTCGGCAGCACCGTTTCTGAACCACACCGAGGCGCTCCTGGGGTGCCCCGTGCGCCCGAGCCCGGCAGGGTCACGTCGCGGCGTCGGGCTGAGCCGCTCTGCGTTGTGGCCCACCGCACTTTCTAGAAAGCTTGCAGGGCCTCCCACGAGGGTGTGGCTGTGGGAGTTTTCTATTCGAATCTCTTAGAAAGGCACATTCCACTTCTGAGACAGATCGGAGACTCACGGAGGGCGCACACTCAAGACCACAAGTCTGCCTTCGAACAACCCCCAGTGACAAAAGCTCAGGACAAGCGCTGCTTCCTGGGCTGACGCGGGTTCCAATCCCCAGACTGATTCTTCATTACTGATCTGCAAGCTCCATGAGTCCAGGGCTCAGGCACCACATCTCTGCTCCAAGATGGAGCCTCTGGCATGGCCAGGCCTGCCCACGCTCACCTGAGAGCCTACCTTTCCTAGCTCACCTGAAAGCCTGCCCACCGAGACCTGTCTTGCCCTGGCTCACTGAAGACCCTGCCCGGGTTCACCTGAGACCCCACCCTGCCCAGGCTCACCTGAGACCATGCTGGCTCACAGGAGACCCCACCCTGTCCCTTCAGCTTGACTTCAACCAAGTCCCCACTCAAGAGCCACCAACCTCCTCCTTTCCCTAATGCCACCAGTTTATTTTTAAAGAAGGGGTCATATTACTATAAACCATATTTTTTACCCTGGTTTTCCATAAAACACACACACATTTTTTTAAGAGAACAAGAAACTGGAAATAACATTCAATACACTAAAAATAATTCCCTTTCTCTTCCTAGTCCATGAGCTACCAAGTGAGGGTTCCTACACCACACAGATACTTACACATGATATGTAAGTGAAGAAACACAGCGAAACAAGCTGCAAAGTGAAAACATATGTACCTAACCCTGTGTTCTCTTGCACTCCTAGTAACATGCCTTTTGTGTTTTCCATGGTAAATGTAGGACTCCTTACCTCTGCCATGAAAATCACATGTGAAACATGAAATGCTTCCCCAGCAGTCAGCACAGAACAAATGCTCAACCCTACCTGTCAGTATCAGAAAAGGGCCTTGGAACCAATCTGTTCAAAGCTTTTCTCCAGGGCAGAAAGCTGAAGCTTTAGGAGTCAAACACTCAACACCGAGTGCCGAAACAGCACCCGTGTTTTCCAACACACAAGCAGCATTCTCCCACACGCCAGGGCACCTGTGGTCACAGCCCCGCAGGGGAGGAGCAGGAGAGTCACACAGTCAGGAGGGCCACCACAGACGGGGCTCTGGTTGACGCTTATCCATCAGTAGGTGCCGCTGCCTGTCTGGTCTTTTGAAGTGGGGACCTTGTCTACGGCCATACCACTCTGAACGCGCCCGATCTCGTCTGAAGTGGGGACCTTGGTAGTTCCTTTTGTCCTTCTTGTGTTGAGGCCTCTCATACACAACTTTTTTTTTTTCTTTCTTTCTTTTGAGGTGCTGGGGATTGAACCCAGGGCCTTGTGCTTGCAAAGCGAGCACTCTACCAACTGAGCTATCTCCCCAGCCCTATACACAACTATTATGCAATGTTTCCTTCTCCCCCCCCCCAGGAAAGTTAGCTATGACACATAGGCATTGAAAATATTTAAATTATTATCCAACTGAAGGGGATGGGGTGCTGGGAATCCAAGGATAAGCTACTTCTCTCATTGGGAATGTAAAACTGACAGTGATATACATCTGAGAAAAAGAGTAGATCACTATAATTTTTAAACTTTGAATTCCTTTTGAAGTATGTTTTTATATAATTTAAGAAGTTGTGTATTATTTCCTATACATTTATTCCCTAATTCTTCTCCACCATCATCTACTTATAAAACTAGAACTAATTGGAAAATGAAAAAACTATCAATGCTTGCTAGACATGAAATTTTATGATAAATATTCTCTGACAGTAAATAATAAGACAATCTCAAGGCTCTTTGCTTGATATCACCTCAAACCCTTCACAGCCAATTGACGTTCTGCCCAGGAACACAACGAGCGATGACTTCATTCTCTGGGATGAAGGACAACTGAGCTCAACCTTCCTGTCACTTTGCTGCAGCTAAGGCACAGCTGGGACTGAGGCAGATAAACAGAAGGTCCCTGGGAGGCGAGGTGGACCACGAAAATCGCAGCACGACTCAGCCCTGCCCCACCGCTTGGATGAAAAGTCGCCAATTTTTTTTTTTTAAAGAAGAAATTTCAACTTTTGAAGGTTTTCATTTCCCAGTTGTTATGGAAGATAAAAAAGTTAATATTTAACAAAATCCCAACAATTCAAAATGAAGCACTGTCTTAAGGCACCTTGCTCATTTACATGCAAGTTACTGATGTACTGCTTTTACTGCTACCCAGCTAAACCATCTTACCAAGTTCCTCCCGATGCCATCAGCTCATCCAGATTCCCCACAAACAGCTTACAGAGTCAAGTCAGGCACCGCTGGACACAGAACTGCTACTTTACTAAGATGGCTTCCAGCCCTCACTCCCTCCCTCTCTTGGTCACTCATGAGGTGTCCAACACACTGCCACCCAGAACACCTTTTATCTTGGCCTGGGGAATTTTGTCTACTTGTCCAAACACAAATGATGGGATCTAGGCAAAAATCTACCACATTTTCCCTCAAATCCGGTTCTACAGGAAAGAAGGAAGGTTGCTGGTTGTCAAGTTAGATGACAGTTATAATCAAAGACAATAGTATTTTCCTTTCTAAAAGGAGTAATTGGCGATGGGCACAATGGCACATGCTTGTATTCCCAGAGGCTCAGGAGGCTGAGGCAGGAGGAACAAGAGTCCAAAGTCAGCCTCCCCAATTCAGTAAGGCCCCAAGAAACTCTGGAAGACCCTGTCTCTAAATAAAATACAAAAAAGGGCTGGGGATGTGGCTCAGTGGTTAAGTGCCCCTGGGTTCAATAACTGGTTAAAAAATAATAATAATAATAATTGGCAACTTTGCCTCCTTGACTCTGCTTCCTTTAGGTAAATATAAAGCCCTCAAAGCAAAATGACTCAGAGAAAAAGCCAACAAGCACACAGCCACCCTCTGAGGGGCACAACCTCACACCCCTACAACCCCGCAGGACCCCCCATAAGCACACCACCTACACACACGCCCATCCCCCACGCCCATATGCCCCCCGCCAGCACACATGCTCCTAGCCTATACACCATGCCCCTATCACCACATTCCCCACGCCCACGCCCCACAACTACACCCACACACACCCACAGGCACCCCACAAGCACCACACACACATCCACAGGCACTCCCCCGCCACACACACATCCACAGGCACCCCACACATCCACAGGCACCCCACACATCCACAGGCACCCCACACATGCGCAGGCACCCCACATATGCACAGGCCCAACAAGCACCACACACACATCCACAGGCACCCCACACATCCACAGGCATCCCTCACATGCACAGGCACCCCACACATGCACAGGCACCCCACAAGCAACACACACGCACCCGGAGGCCGGCGCGCCGTCCGCCGCCACCCACCCCACTCACCGTGCCAGCAGCCGCAGTAGCCCCAGTCCGCCTTGCCCGGGGCGCTGCGGTAGAAGCACCAGGGAGCGCCCGCACCGTCGGGGCTGCGGCAGAAGTTGTGGCGCTGCCCTCGCAGCGGCGCCCAGCCCTCCGGGGGCGACCGCTCCAGGAGGGCGGGCACCTCCGCCCAGCGCAGACACGGGGCGCCCCGGGCCGTCTCGTTGACCCACGGCGCGCCCGCGGGGCAGACCCCGGGAAGGCGCGGAGCCCGGGCAGCAGGCGGGGAGCGCGGGGACGGCGCGGGCGTCCCAGGTCTCCGCTGAGCCACGGTGCTGGAGAACGCGTGCTGGCGCCCCGGGGGCGGGTGGCGGGGGCGGAGCGGGTATCCACGCAGCGGATCCACGCTGGTGGCCTCGCGGAGAACCCCTAGCATGAGCGCCAGCAGCAGGCCGGCGGGCGTCATGGTGCCGGCACTGCGAGGTTTGGTCCATGCCCGGCGCGGCGGGTCCGAAGGGGCGGAGCGCGCCCCCTCCCAGCCCGCGAACGGACACCGCCCCACCCACCCCCGTGCCTAGGGGGTGGCGGGGTCGCCAGTCAGGGAGAGGCGGGTTCCGAGTTCCGGGCGCCCAGGCGCGGGTGGGGAGACCCGGGCAGCTGCCGACCCCCTGCCGCCAGGAACACTGCGCAGCCCGAGTCCAGCGGTCCCGGGTCACGCTGCCCGCGGCCTTGTTCCCACCCGGACCCTGTCGCGCTTTCTCTGCTTTGAAGTCTTTAGAAAGTGTGGCTGAAAGTGGATGCAGCCCTGCCTGGCCACTTCCCAGGGCCGCCTTACCAAAGCGCGGGAAGATGTTCCGGCCTTCTGCTGAGCTGTGAGCTCTTCAAGGGCAGAACCGCGTCTTGTTCAGCTCCCTGTCCGGGTGCTGAGCTTCGTGCCCAGCGAACAGTGCCGAAATTAATTCCTGAACCGACCCAAGGAAAGGAGCGGGAGCCTCCCACTTCCCCGCACCTTGGACAATGCCAGTTGTGGGTTATTATGGGGATTCAGGGAGGCTCTCTTCATATCAAATGTCCTCGGTAACCAGAGGATACGTCAACTGTCCCGGTCTCCATTCTATCCAAAACTCCATCCTTTCAGCACCTGTCGGGTTTTGCGGACAAGGGACTTGAGTTAAGTCTATTCCTTGTCTCTGACCTGCAAGCACTTCTACAGCAACTGCTGGCCTGAGCTTCGCTGAGTAGCTCCCTTCCACGCCGCCCCCGTCCAGAATTAAGTCAGCTTAGAATGTGTAAAAAGTTAACTGGGCCAGAGGTTTTAAAATCTCCCATTCAGTTGCTGACAGTGCCGCTACAGTGAAACAAGGAAAACGAAGGTAACGTCTTCCTTTTTGTGTTTCATTACCAGGGAGGAACAAGCAAATGTACCCCGAAAAGCAAAGGTTAAGTGTTTGCTGTTAGAACTGAGGTTTCAATTAGAAGCCGAATCCCTTACTCCTATTTAAATAACTCATCTTTGCTTACCTTTTGTGAGTCATCTTATTGGGATCCTTGTTCACTCCTACTAATGATATACTTGGTTTTAATTCAAAGAGAATTGGTATTAGAAATATAGGAATGTATTTGTCAAGTCTTTATTCAAGATTCTTGTTGTTCAAGATGCACTGTTTCCCTTTTTATTAATATTCTTCAGGCTCCAAAATCACAGTTAAACCGTACTTGTGGAAGAAAGTGCAAGATGAATACACATCTGGGGTGGTCTGTTTGCTTATTTTAGCAGGAACTGAGTTTTCCAATCACAGATTCTAAGCACAGTGGGAGAGTTCTCATCAGAGACAGCCCCTCTTCTCTGTCTGTCTTCCACCCTGGGCTGCTTTATGGCCCAGGAAGGCTCTCAGGATTAAATCTGCTTCACTGGTGGGCTGACCTGGACCCTGCTACCCCCACCTCCCCTGCACCATTCAGGATCCCTGACTCACATAACTGGACACTGTAGACACAGCCACTTCCCGCACGTCCACACACCCTTCAGAGAGGGAAATAAGGAGAAGAAAAGGGGGCGAAGAGAAGACTGTGGGAACTAAGCTCCAGAGAGAAGCAGGGCCTTGGGCAGGGCCCGTATGGAAGAGGAATGAAAGATTCCCCAAGACCTGCTCACATTAACAGACTGTAAGATCGATAGGTAAAAATGGGGTCACGCACAGAAAGCCCCACATCTGGAGTGAATCATTTAAGTTTTAAAACATACCTTTCTTAGAAAATAAAATGGCTTTTATATCATGGGAGCACACAGTTGAGGGCCTCAGTCTGGGCTTTGCTTCCTGTTCACAGTCACAGTGTGATTTAAGTCTGTTCTCCCTTGTTACTGCCCTCCTCTGTTAACACTTTCCCTTTCGCTGTCCTCCACTTCGGCACAGCTACCCACATGCAGGTGTTTTGTATTTCCAAATTCCAGAGCGATCTGACAAGCATTGCTCCACCCCATCCATAGCAGTGGAGGGACTAGAACCCATTCAACTTCCATTAGGCCACGTCCTGGCCACGCTCCCTCCATTCTCACTGCCTCTCTCACAGACTTAAAGCCAAAGAAGAGGGAAGGCAACTCTGTCTCCTGCAGCAGCCCCACAGTCGGTTCTCTCTGCCTTCAGCAGCTTCAGCAGCAGCAGAGGAGCAAAGACAGGGAACAAAGAAACAAATGACACCTTGCAGGCACTCTACACCACAACACCTGGAAGTTCCCAGAAGCCCCCTTAATCCTCCTCTGACACGATTCCATTACACAGCTCATTGATTTGGCACCCAAGAATGCGACTCCCCCAGCCCAAAGCCCGGTAGAGCCTAGATCCAGAACACAGATGGAGCGCTGGGGGACTGCAGGAGGAGCTCCCATCCACCTCAGTAGGCAGGGATGGCTATCCTTGGGTGCTGCACAGCTGCACTCTCCAGGAAGACTGTCACGTGGACATTTGGTTTTATGGTGATCATTTTGCTTCACATACACGGTAGCCCAAAGGCCTTTTGTGTAGTTTAATTTGGAAATGGATCATATATATATATATATATATATATATATATAAATATAATTTTTACAGAGTTCCAAAAAACAATATACAAAATAACTTTTGGAAAAGGCCCATTTGTAATTTAGGCACTGCTTGTATTTGGAAGAACTAAGAGCTTTTAAACAGATGGCGTAAGAGCTGTGTTTACTTTGATGATACCAAGTGCAAAAGAATGTGCTAAAAGAACTCTGAGCATTGCTATTTCACACCAAAAGAAACCTGTCTCTAGGTTACGGGAGATTTGAAACTATAAGTTACTGTTGTCAGGCTTTCAGAGGGGTGAAAACATAGCAATGCAATAGTAACAAAACAGAGAGAAAGACCCAAAGTACAAGAGGAGCTACCCACTGAAAGGATGCTGATTCAGGCTGGAGGTCCCAGGGGCAGAGGTCTCTGGCAGTGAAGGTAAGACTTCAGCATCTCCCTGGTACTGGTCACTCCCTCCCTGCCTGCTCTGAGCTGGCAAGAAGTGGAGGGGTGGTGGTGTTCAAGAGAAGAAGGGGTTTGCTTGGCTGGATGGGTCCTTAACACTCCTGAGTCATTTGATATACTTTTCTCTTTAAGGCTGAATTTTCAAAGCAGAACAAAATGCATTTTAGGTTTGAATTTACTTTTAAAATTTGTCTAAGGTTGGTATATACAGAAATTAGTTCTTCAAGCTCATATTCAGGGTTATTCAAACTACACACAATCAAGAGAAATATGCATGTGCACATGTCTCCCGTAAGTGGTCTCTCTGGCCTCAGATGTGAATCTGCGCTCAGTCTGGCTGCAGACCTTAGCCACTGTGGGGCACTGGACATATCCTGAGGGAACAGCCCTGTGCCAGGCCGACAGGAGCAGTGCCTGAAGACTGCAGGGCAGAGAACAGCTGAACGTCCTCCACAGGAGTGGCAAGCCTCACAGTGTCACCTGCGGGAACCCCCCTCCCTGAAGCCGGGAGGACAGGGGCCCTCCCCACCACACCCTGGCTCTCCACTACACCTCACCCACTCACCCTCTGAGCCTGGCAGGCAGGAGGCTGCCCCACTCTGCCCACTGAGCCATGTCCCTCTTCCCCTCCTGCTTTCCCTCTCAACAGCTTTTGTCCCTAAGACCAATGACATACTAAGAATGTCCTTGAGACGCTTCCCTGGGGAGTTTGGCCAAGTACCACAGGTGCCTCCAGTCCCTCGGCAGTATTGCAGCTGCGAGTGGGCTGCAGCCACATATGTAAAGAGCAAATGGAGGGGAAGAAGAGCTGCTCTCAGCTGCTGCCGGTGTCTGGGGATCTCAAAATCTTGGTGTTGACAAGCACTCAGAGTTCCACCTTCTGGTCAAATGTGAGTCTTTCCCAGAGCATCCTGACAGTGGACCGCCACCCATTTCTTAAAAACTGATCATGGGGAATGTCTGCTTGGAAGCCACATGCTCCATGCCTAGGAGCCCAGACCATCTGAAATCTCCTCTTCTGCAGGGTCAGGTGGTCCCCAGTAGAAACTAGTGTCCAACTGCACTTCTGGTTCCACCCTCCCCCGCCCTGTGGGGTGGGGTGACCTGGTCCTGCAGAGCTGGGCTCACACAGTCGGTGTGCACTGCTCCAGGGCTTCAGTGTGCTGAAAACCCTTGGCCCCCTGCTCCTCTCCCTCTGGGAGGAGGTATACGGCTCTGTGGTCTGGAGAGGCTGATTCACAACATCAGTCACTCCCCAATGCTAGAGCCCCTTAGTGGTTTCCTGCTGAGCTGTGAATGGTGGATCCATTCCCCATTCTTCCTCCCTTTGCTCAGCATGTTTTTCTTTACATCATCATTGGACTCTTAGGAACCGTAACATAGCTGAGATTTGGTATGGGTTGAGGTGGAAAGAAGAGAGCTGCTAGGCCTGGCTCCTAGGAAGTTATGCCAGGGCTTGGCAAATCCCTAGCTTGCCCTTGCCTGGGGCCTCAGGGGACAGGGCTAGAGTTAGGGACTGTTTTCTGGCCACCCATCCGTTGCTGCGAGCCTCACTAGGCATGGGTGGGCTGTTGGTAAGGTGGAGATGACAATTCTGCTTCGCAGAGTTGTTGGGACAAGAACCTCCCTGTCAAGTGCTAGATGCTGCTGAATGACCACCCTTCAGTATGTGAGGACAATTATCCAGGCCCTCCTGCTTTTCCTTGACTAAACATGCCACCATTTCCTCTACCGTTTCTGACTGCCATGCCATGTGCTGGAACCCAAGCCTGGAAGTGGACTCACTAAACTGAAGCTCATTGTATTAAAACCACACTCAGCGATTACTTGAGCAATGCAGATTTCAAGGGGAAAGGGCTTCAAATAGCACAGTGTGATGGCAAGTGCTTCTTCGTAGCCCAAGCCCTGGGCCCTGACACCGTGAGCACAGAGCTGCCGAGCTTGTACCATGTCCTTTCAGGTCCTGTTCAAACTTCGAGGTCTCCCTGACCAAACTCTGCTCTCAAATACGTGTTGGCCTGGCAGCCGCACCTGTACCGCTTCACGCCACGCACATCGTTCCAGAGTTCCCTCACGACAGCCTCCTGATGGAGAGCTGTATGCCCCGTGGTGACCGGCCTGGAGTGGCCACTGAGAGTTACTGGACATGAGGCCTGCCAGCTGAATGTGCATGAGAGTCCTCGTGCTCTGTGGTGTAGAGTGTCGAGTTCAGGACAGAGGTCAGAAAGCAGCAGTCAGCAGGATGGACATGCCATCCAGGTATGTTTTCCTTGGAATAAGAATCACTTTAGAAATGGAATTTTATGTATATTTTTTAAATTAGTGGTTAACATAAAATTAAAACTTAATAGTTTCCCTTGCACATCTGTTAGAATGCTTTTGACTGAAAATAAAATAACCCTCAACTCAAACTGCCTTTAAAAAGTTTCTTTAAAGGAACGTGTAGTCTCAGACTGTTTCTAAGATTCCCAGGAGTGATTGCTTCAGGGTCTAACTATGCTGTTGGGGGTCTCAGTGTCCTTTTTTCTCTCTGCTTGTCTGTCTTAATGTTGGTTTCGTCTGCAGACTGCCAGCAAATGACAAAACAGAGCCTCTGTTTGGAGAAAGAAGAGAATTATTCTTGCTGGACCTCTCTTTTAGAAGCAAAATCTCTTTCCTGGAAGCCTCATAGATGACCCCCGAGCCTGTGGGCCAGAACTGGGTCACATGCCTCTCCATGAAACCCTCCCTGCAGGAAGAAGACACTTCCCTGCTCAGCTTGGGTTACTTATCTGAGAAATAATGGATGCTTGGAAACACCAGCCCACGTGTACCACACCATGAAAAGTCAAACGTCTGTCCACAGAGTCTTTAATGTCTGTAGCTGTCTCCATCCTTGGACCTAGAGAACAGTGCTCTGCTCCCCATGGTCCTGGGCCTGGCCTTTGTCTGAACTTGGTTTGCACACCTGGTTCGTACTTCTTTATCTAGAGGAATTTCAGCTGTTTTGATGTTTGTGGGTGTCCGAGCCTATAGATTCCCTAATGGTGAATGGATAACAGCGCTGGTTGTCTATAGCGAAGTGACAAGCCGTCCCATCACTTAGTGACTTAGAACAAGAGGCCTTTATTATTGCAGAGCTTTGGAGGGTTGGCTCCTGGGAGCACCTCCTCTGATGTTCAGCAGGATGCCAGTGGACTGCAGTTGTCTGAAGGCCTGCCTGGCTGGAGGACCTGCTTCTGAGATTGTCCACCTGTGTGTCTCCACGGCGCACTCACAGCACACAGCAGCATCCCTGAGTGTGGGAGGTCCAGGAGCGACGGAGGCAGAGCCACCAGGGCTGGAGTGTGCCCCAGAGATGGCACTGGTGCTCCGCTCATGTTCAGCCGCTCGGAGAACACCTGCCCTGGCATCGCAGGAGGGCCACACAGGGATGTGCGGACTGGAAGACGAGGGCCATGGGGCCATCTCTGAGGCCGGCTGCCACAGCTGTGTCCTGTAGAGTCACTCTGAAACGGAGCATTTAAAGTGTACTAGCTTCCCCTGCACATCTGTTTGAATGCTTCTGGCTGCAAGTAAAATAACCCTCAACTCAAATTGCCTTTAAATAAGGTTCTTTAAAGGACTTTGTGGTCTCCAACTTTCTAAGCACTGAGATTCCAGAATCGATTGCTTCAGAGCCTAACTATGCTGTTGGGGTCTCGCAGTGTGGCCATGAGTTTTCCAAATGTTGAATATCACTGTCAACCAAAGAGCCATTTTAGATACAGTGCCAGCTCCAAGCAGAGGTGATATCATCTCCCATCTCATTTTCTGAACAGACTCAGAAAATGAGATGGTTATTTGGTTGCAAGAAAACAAGATTCTATAAATGAAATCAGGCATCCAGATTCCCAGTAGAAGCCTCTAGTGTATCAGCTGTCTGATGAGGCTGGACATGTGTGCCAGTCTGCAGCTGTCAATATTCCAACAGGGATGGAAGAAAGCAGGCAGACAGAGGAATCTGGCATCCCCTGAACTGAGATGCAGCAGAGCGGGATTTGGATAAGGTGATGAGAACGCTGCTGAGGTCATCTGTATTAGAACGTTGCTGCAGAGGAGGAAACACAGAAACCAGCTCTAGCCTAACTGCTAAGGTTGCCAAGTGTGTCCGGTCAGATCACCCTGGGCCTTTTGTAACACAGCAGCTTCCTGTGCAAGAGACTCTGCCACACATATTTCTATGGCTTGCCCATGTACCTTTTCCCAAACAAAAAAATCCCAGAGCATCATACAGCATGTATTCACCACCATGCAGCTATAACAACTAGAAACAAATAGCTGGTAGAGTTGAAAGCAGCCAGAATTTCTTTTCTCCCCTCTTGCATGAAAAAGTTACATTGTGAAGGACACAACAGTTTCACTTTGGTACTCAAAGACTGACACTGCTTTCAAACAAAGACGCATTGGCAGTATTTATAGCTGAATTGTGTAATTAAAAAAACTCAGGGCATTGAAAGCATGACGCTACCCTAGACTGGCCTTTATTTTTAGAAGGCTTAAAACTCACTCCTCATGTAAAAAGCATCTGCCTATGACTCAATGCTCCGTGCCATGGAGAGGTCATGAGATGCAGGCGGTGTGGCACCAGACGTCCTGCACGCGGGAGCCACAGCTGGGCTGAGCAGGACCTTGAGGAGGTGCTGGGCCGCGCCAGGCCCTTTCCACAGGAGCTGGAGCTGGCTCTGTGCCCACTCCCGCAGGCGGGCGCCGGTGGAGAGCCTGTCTTCAGATACATTTTAAGCAAGCTATTTCAAGGACCCAACAACAACTTTGAATGACAGTGACTGTTGCACCATAAGTAGCCCAAGGGGCATCTAATGAGTAAAGCAGATGGAAGACCCAAGAAACAGATCTCTTCAAGTGAAAAGTTGAAGTGTTTAAACACTGAATATTGGTGCAAAAGCTGAACAAGGGCATGAGTTTTCAGGAGCTATATAAGGACATGAGTTTCAGTATCCCTGTGTTCAGAATTGTCTTTGGAAGTTATGATTTTGTACTTGGTATCTTTTTGTAGATCATTCAAGTAAGGGTGCAGAGTAAACACACTTTAAACATCTACCTGCAGCTGTTGTTCTTGAGAAAATATTTTGAACTAATGAGGAACAAACCCCTCTAAAGAAATATAAATAATAAATCTAATTCATAAATTCTGGGTTTCAAAATGCACCCTTATTCTTTTGATCATCTGAGGGCTGATCCCAGCTCATAGTCAAAGCTTCAGCAAGTAGTTTACAGGCTGGGGAAGAGCCAAAGTGAACATCTGGACAATTGAATTTTAAAAATTCAAAAAATCGACATTAACAGAATAGTTACTCTGCTCAAGAACCTGCTCTAAGTGCATTATTAATCACTCATTTAATATATATTCATCGATCCTGAAAAAATCCTACAATATAGGCTTAATTTATCCCATTGGGGGTAAAACAGAAGAAAACACTGAGGGTCGGAGAGTTCAGTCATCTTGCCAAGTCTGTACAGGTAGCAGATGGAGATGATGTGTGGAGACCACTTCATCACAGAATAAGACCAGTTTCCTTTTCCATCAAACTACCCTAACTGTTACCTTCAACTGTAGAATTCAGTGCAGATGCACTATTTACTGTTTCTCAGAGGCAAAGACAAAGATCCTAATAAGAATTAACGAACCTACAAATTATATGATTCTGGGAGACCAGAATCAGGGTCAAGTGGTCGCTATGCAGCAAAGCAGACCAGAAGACCTGAAGTTCTCTGGGCTCTGGAGACTTCACTTGTGAGGAGGAGTCTGACTCCTGAGCGCAACTGAATGTGAAGCTTGGCTGGTTGAGAAGATGGAAACCAAATGGGAGTGTCCTACAGGCTCAGCGTGTGCCTGTCGCTGGGCTGTGAGCCTGCTGGTTGTGGAAAGGGAAAGCGGGTAGATTTGTACAGCACTGACTGTGCTGTGGCCTGGCTTGTGTTGTTGTCTAGGCAAGCAGAACAGGGTGTTGGTCAAAGAGAAAGAGACAAGGGCTGAGTTCATAACTGCTCTTGTTGAAAATAATAGTGAGCATGTGAAAACTGCTGGCCTCCAACAGAAGCATCTCAAAGAATTTTGTACTTGTTCTGAGATGTATCTGTTAAGCACCAAGACACCAGAGCAGCCAGAATAAGTCTGGGCTCTAACCCATCACTGCTGCCCTGGGTGAGTTCCCGTCTGTATGCTGAGAGGGAAGTAACTCAGGGAAGACAGCTTCCCAGGATGAAGTCAGACAGTGCAGCGACAGCTGGTCACATGAAAGATGGCTGGTTTGGGATAAGTGGCAGGTGCTCATATCATTACAATTATTACTGTTAAAACATGAGTACAAAATGAGAACCCTAAAGCTCAGGTGAAAGCCGAGGAAAAGAACACTGACTTTCCCCAACTGCTTTCCACTGGTTTGGCCACACACTGGACAAATGTCCCTGAAAGATCAAAGAGAGGTGACTGTGCACATGGTTAAAAAGTCTGAGGCTGGATAACAATTAGATGTGACCTGCCCAAGCTAGGTAAGTAATGGGTACTCTGATCCCACAGGCTGAAAAACAATCTCCTGTCAAGGGAAAATGGATCCATAAATGCAAACGTTATCTGAGAGCTTCTGTGCTTGATGATTTCAATCAATGTAGGATGACATTTCCATCAAGGACAGATGGAAAGAGTGGGCTGTGCTTACCTGGAGCAAATCCACAGTATACAGAACAGCAGCTCTCAGGCTGTGCTGCCCTGAGTGACTCCACTGTGTGGAACAGCAGCTCTCAGGCTGTGCTGCCCTGAGTGACTCCATGGTGTGCAGAACAGCAACTCTCAGGCTGTGCTGCCCTGAGTGACTCCATGGTGTGCAGAACAGCAACTCTCAGGCTGTGACTGCCCTGAGTGACTCCATGGTGTGCAGAACAGCAACTCTCAGGCTGTGCCTGCCCTGAGTGACTCCATGGTGTGCAGAACAGCAGCTCTCAGGCTGTGCCTGCCCTGAGTGACTCCATGGTGTGCAGAACAGCAGCTCTCAGGCTGTGCTGCCCTGAGTGACTCCATGGTGTGCAGAACAGCAGCTCTCAGGCTATGCCTGCCCTGAGTGACTCCATGGTGTGCAGAACAGCAGCTCTCAGGCTATGCCTGCCCTGAGTGACTCCATGGTGTGCAGAACAGCAGCTCTCAGGCTTCCTTGAGCCTGCGTTACTCCATGGTGTGTAACTGTAGTTTGCCCTGAGTGGATCCATTTTGAGTTCAAGAGCCAAGGTAGGATGAGCCATATCATATTTCTAGAAGTAAATGACCACCATCAGCTGGCACCACATAAGGCTCAAACTGAAGAATAATTTTATGTGCCAACTTATCAGACTAAATCAGGAGCACCTGGGCATGTGGACATCCCCATCATGTCAGGAACACCAGACGCGGGAGCTTATCAGCCTCACCAGGCACAACCCCTCACTCTAGACACAGGAGGAGGAGCCCCCAAGCCTGTACACAGCAGCACTTTCTCCCCATCACCTGGTCACTCATTCCAGGCCTTGCCCAGGCAAATCACCACAGCAACGAACCTCCAATTTCCTGTTCCCATTGGGTTCCAGCAGTCCCTCCTGCCTGTGGTGACCATGCCCAGCCCACTCCAAGCTGACGCTCCAAGCTGGTCCTCTGATCCTTAAGCTGCCACCCACCTGGACCTCCGCCGTGACAGCTCTGCAGAGCTGCTGCATTACAGCCCTTCTCTGACCACCCACAGTGGCTTGTAGACTCTGCCTTCCTCTCTCTCTCTGCCTGTGCCCTGGGCTCAGCACCCCATGACCCTGCAGCCCTTTAATGCTTTCTTAGTCTTTCTGTGACCTAGTTACGTATCAGTGTGTGAAGTGTGTGACTGGGGTGTTCCAGATACCAGAGGTCAGGATTGGAATTACGAACCTGTGGCTGCCTGGTTCATGGCAGCAGGTGACCCACAGGTATCCAGGGAACTGCCCCCGATGGAAGTGGTGCAGCCTGGGATTCAGTGTCACTCACTAAGTTCTGACACTGGACAGAGGGCATGTGAGGTCTGCCTGGGTGACAGCTCGCTCACCACAGCAGACCACATGTACGAAGATGGTCCCATAAGATCCTGCCACAGCAGACCACATGTACGAAGATGGTCCCATAAGATCCTGCCACTTGGCGGTGTCACAGCTGTCCTGCTTCTTGCAAGGCCACTCCTAGTGTGCTCATGGCACAGTCTCCAACAGTGTGCTTCTCAGACATGTCCTGTCTGTGGCTCATGACTGTGTTTGTTGTTAAAAAAGGAAAAATGAGGACCGCTTGTTTCTGATATTTCCAGGTGGGCAGCTCAGCTCTGTGTGACTCCTCCAGGGCTCCCCACTGTCCCCGGCCTCCCATGTCATAAAAGGCACACTTCACTCTTGGTGAATTTCTCAGGGTTCCCTTTTCCCTAGAACAAAGCAGTGTTGCAATTCATAAGCTGAGTACTATTTTTTCTTAATGTTAGTAGATACAGTTACTGTTCCTCTTCTGTCACGTCTAGATATGGGGCAGTGGGTTGAGAATGTGGCTCGTGGTAGAGTGCTCGCCTGGAAAGCATGAAGCCTTGGGTTCAATTCCCAGCCCCCAGCACACAAAAATAGATATGGGGCACAGTGCTGTCTGAACAGCAGCTGGGCTGGTGGCCCCACTGTGTGGGTTTCTGCTCCATTGTGAGGACTCGAGCCTTTGCTCATTCTCTGAGTTGCATCTGTGGGAGACAGGCCACTTCACAGTGGTGAGGTCTAGTGCTGTGTTCACTACTTTAGGCCCTCGATGCGTGGTAGGTTTTCGTTCCATTTTCTCCTTTGTATAAACTCCCCTGTTTGCTCAACATCATTATAGAGATGAAAGCTTATTCCCTTTTTCAAAAGTGTGTGTCAAGCAGGCATTTCACAAACCAGGCCAAAATGAAACTGGTCGGAAACAGTTGTGGTAGAACCTTGAGGACATGCTGGCCTTCAGAAAAGAAATTTCTCCCCGTGTTCATCTGGGACCTTGGAGTCCCATAAACAATGTGCACTTGATTAAAATCCTTGCTCACAGAGAAAGAAGTGAACTTTGTCTTTCAAGTTGGTGGACAAAGGAATCTGGACTGGATTCAAGTGTCGTTGAGCCTTCGAGACACAGAACAAATGAAATATCACCTCTAAGAACTAAACTATGTGCTGACACTCGTTTTCCCACCTGGGAGTCCTAACATTTTTCCACAATAGTGAAACTATGAGACAAGGAGGCCATCAAATTCTATCTGTCGTAGTTTCATAAACATACTTTTTTTTTGCAGTGCTGGGGATTGAGCCCAGGGCCCTGTGCTTGCGAGGCAGGCACTCTACCAACTGGGCCATCTCCCCAGCCCTCATAAACATTCTTGAAAGCACAAATGGATGAATGAAGCCATCTGCACTCTTCTCCAACCATCCGAAGCTCAGCAGTTAAGAGCTCTATTTGCCCACAAATGTCCTTGCAGGAGTCCAGCCCAGTGTGGTTAAAACAGCCATCCCAGGTCTGCCTTTAGAACCCACCCTGCTTGGACTGTTCTTTGCTCCCAGTAGTGACCCAAGTGCCAGCCACTGTGTTAGGGCTGGAGTCAACGTGACACAGCTTGGGGAGTGTGTCCTCCAGTGCGTCAGCCTGCGATGTCTCCCACCTGGAGCACTGGGAAGCACAGCAGCATGGTCCTTGGGCTACTGCAGGAGCAGCCCCTGCAGGCTGGGCTGTTGGTAGAGGTCAAGCCACGTGAGCCCTGCATGAAACAAAGCCTGTCCTTCACTCGGGAGCCTCTCACCCTCTGTGAAAGGTCCTGGGCCTCCCTTCCCAGGCCCCCTGCCTTCAGGTGTATGTCCCTGAAAGTGGCCTTGGGCAGACTGTCCCTCTGTGATGCCCTCAGTAGGACCTCTACTGGACATGGCAGGTTCTTGGTGCTCCAGTGGTGCCAGTGAATTTGATAAATTCACTGAAGGTGCCCTTGGGCATCTTCCCTCCCTTGAGAACACTTTTTTTTTTTTTTTTTTTTTTTTTTTTTTGTGGTACTGGATTGAGCCCAGGGCCTTGTGCTTGCAAGGCAAGCACTCTACCAACTGAGCCATATCCCCAGCCCCCTTGAGAAGAATTAATAGTGGCTTTTAAAGACAGCAGTCCCTTTGGCATGTCACCCAAAGGAACAGGAGAAGAGGCTAAAATGCAGAGCAGGTAGGAGTAATAGGGACAGCAGGTGGTCAGAGGCTTGTGGTGAGCAGCCTGGTTAGGAATCTACCTGACCCGCTCAGGGAAGGAGAAGTGCCCACCTGCTGCTCTACCTCTGGGGGCTTCTGAACACCTCGAGGCTCGCTCCCGCCCACACCCAGGTCAGGAGGGTGCCACAACTGGTGTTGTTCTCCTCCCTCCTCTGCCTGTCTCCTCTTCCAGGAGCAGACGATCCTTACTGAACTCTGAGTACAAAGCCCATCTCCTGCCCCTTCCGTTGCACCACAACCTAACTTGCCAGTCTGAAAGTTGCTCTGCCCGCCCCTTACGTTGCAGGAATTTCCCGCCATTTCCTGCTTCCCACGCTACATCCTAGCTTGTCAGTCTGAACATGCTAGCTAGCTATTGGTTCATCAGTCAGCTTGCAAGTATTCTCCTCCGCTATTGGTTCCTTCCAGCCCCAGAGATTCCAATATCTGGGAGAAGCGTCCACGCCATCTTTCTCTTTCTCTTCTTTGCCAACCCTGGAGCGGAGGCGCTGGTTGTCCGTATAATAAGGTCTCTTGCATGAGGTCCTGTGTCCATCGTGGATTTCTGGGAGCTATTGTTGAGCCACAACTGAGACCGGGCGGACGGAGCACCAGTTCCGTTGGAAGGGCTGGAGCCACCCCGAGCTGAGCCACATTTTTCCTTACAAACTCCACTTCTGGAATCTGTTACATGTATGAGGGGTGTGCCACTTCTCTTAATTTATTTATTTTTTTGGTATCAGGGATTGAACGCAGGGACGCTTAATCACCGAGTCATATCACCAAACACCCCCTCCTTTTTCTTTTGAGACAGGGTCTCCCTAAGTTGCTAAGAATCTTACTAAGTTGCTGAGGCTGTCTTTGAACTTGCAATCCTCCTGCCTCAGCCTCCCTGAGAGCTGGGATTACCATATGGGGCTATAAACTTCTCTTTTTAAACTTGTGGGCAGCCTTTCCAAAAAAATGCAGGATTCAGTAGATTGCTTTGTCCAAATCAGTGTAACAGAAACATAATTTCTCTCTTTTAATTCTGTCTTTAATACTATCTTTCCAAATGGACAAAAAAGGGAATATAACAGCAAACAGAGTGAAGATAAAAGTTTAAAGCACTGCAGTTCCACAGCACTCGCAGAAATCAACGTCCCCTTTGGCCGTCCAGCTTGAGAGGAGCACACAGCACCATGGTATTCAACAAGTTTCTGCCTCTGGTTGTGAAATCTTGAAAATTACATAGCGTTTTGGAGGTGTAAAACCGGATGGAATAATTTTTACAACTAAAACTAAGCAGATGTGGTTGGAGACATGGGGCACTGCCTCTGTGGAGGTGGTACAGAACTTCACCAGCAGGGAACGCTGGTCTGTGAAGGACGGAGAGGGAAGGCAGTGGCCACCGTGCCACTGCAGCAGGGAGCTGGGGGTATATTGGGATCTGCTGTTTACAGTTTCCCTTAAGGTTTACCAAACTGTCATCTGCCGAAGACTGAACCACTAGCGTCAGCGCAAAGCATCAGTCTCCTTCAGCTCTGTGACTGTCAGCACTAACAGGGAGACTTTGGAGGACTTCCGTTGCTGTATACAGCCACTCTGTAACAGCCCTGCAGAGAGCAGAGCTTTCCTACTTCAAATTCCCATGGTCAGCTCTAGCTGATCTATTTATGGAAGAGGCCTGGAGGGGGTCAGTGACTTACTGAAGTCTCTTGGTTGTTGACAGTGAGGCCAGGGCAAAAGGAGGGTCAGGGTAGGTAATGAATGGTTGGTCAAGAAGATGGGGGCTGGTTCAAAGGAAATAAAATGTGATACCTCCAGAACACTTCCCCCCCCAACCTGTTGCTAAGGCCACCTTCCTCCAGGAATTGTTCCTCCCTGTGAGGAGTTGCTAATGAGTAGACCCTGGGTGGCTTCCTGCCTGCCGGTACCCCTGGTTGGCTCCTTTCCCGCCATTGGATCACTCCACCTTTGGGGTCCAGTAGGCAGGATGTGGGGAGGGCATAAGAACAAAGGAGGTCTCAAATCTATAAAAGGGGCAGGACACGCCCACTCCCTGGGACACCAGCTTGGGCCCCCTCCTCTGTGGAGGAGTCTCTCCCTCTATTCTATCCTTTAAATGAAACTTTTTGCTCTTGCTTGGGTTTTTCTCCAGTGTTCAATCTTCAACACTAGGGGAATGGGGACCCAGGTCCTTATTTTAAACACCTGCATCATCTCTGGTCTCAACAGACAGGATCTGACCAGAAACTGACCACGGGGTCTTGACTCCAAGGATCTATGGCCTCATTTTGATGCTTATCATCTGTCGCCACTATCTCCAAGTTGCACATATATTTTAATAACTTAATTATCAGCCCTTTGAGTAAATTTCTAGAAACAAAAGTGTGATTCAGAAGGTCTTATGGTACAGAGGCAGGTCAGGCCTAGGTTCAGAGCTTGGTTTCCAGAGCAAGGCCTTGCTTAAAGCCTTGCTCTACAGTTCACAGCCAACATCCTCAGGGCTCCCACCTGTGAGCAGAACTATTAAGATCTAACTCAGCCAGGCTTGGTGGCACACACCTCTAAATCCCAGCAGCTTGGGAGCCGAGACAGGAGAATCCCAAATTCAAAGTCAGCATCAGCAACTTAGTGAGGCCCTAAGCAACTCAGTGAGAACTTGTCTCTAAATAAAATACAAATGTAAGCTCAGCGGGTCTCGGAGGCGGGACCAAATGTAAGCTAGGCGGGCTTGGCGGGCACAGTTAGCGGCCAAATAAGATTGGACAGAAAGTGGCCAGAGCAAGCTTTATTGGAATTTGGCTCTAGGGCGAAATTCCCAGACCCTGGGGGTATAGTGACCAGGAGAAAATACGTGGCCCTGGCTGCCCAGGGTTTTTATAGACTGGGATGGGAGGGGGTCCTGTTGAGTGACAGGTGGGTGTAAAGGGTCAGTGGAACTTTCTGGCCACCTTTGGTGGGCTGGTCTTTGTTCCGGCTGCTCAGCTTTGCCCCCTACAGTCGCCTAATTTCCGACCTAACAACAAACAAGGTCTGGGGATGTGGCTCAGTGGTTAACCGCCCCTGGGTTCAATCCCCAGTACCAAACCAAACCAAACCAAAAACCACCTAACTCAGGATGACCAGGAGCCAAAGGTCTGGCTCAGGGTTGGTTATTAGCACATTACCAAGACTCTACACTCCCTGGTGGCAAGTGTTTTCATTATGTTAGGCTGCTGAAATTTGGGTTTGAATGTACTTCTCAGACTCCTAAGACCTTATAGGTGCATGTCCAATTCCTGAGCTGTTTCCGGTTCTCAGCTCTGTCTCAAGAGCTTCTTTTTAAAATGTTCTCAGCTGACTGGCGCATGCCTTCCCAGGACTGCTGCGCCTGCTTGGGCCCCACCCTTAAGAGCCACAGCTCTTCAGGATCTCTTCAGCTTTGACTTTGCTGCAGGGGGTGGTATACATTGTTCCTAACAGCGCACATTCCCGCTGTGAATGTCCTTCTCCTAGGGAAAAGCCTCCTGTTCTGACAGAAGTTAACAGGTGCTTTGAGAAAAAATAAGATACAATTCATGTGGCCAAATGCACTCAAATGCTCCAAAAACACAAAACATTCCAGCATTTTAAAGTGTGAGAGATCCGACATTGAGTTTAACTTGGTGTTTCAGGACTTCTCAAATTTATTTAAGAGGATTCAGTGTTCCCTCCCAACACGTATGAATACCTCACAAAAATTACTTATGGCTCCAGCTTGGGAAATGCAGACAGTGCACTCCCACTGTGTTGGATGTTAAAGGGTCAGGTGGACACAGGTGGCTCCTTGCTCTGGAATATTCTGTCTCGTGTCTAACTGAGCTTCCTGTCACCTCCCCCATAACCACTTCCAGGTGTTCTCTCCTGCTCGCCCTCACCTCTCCCCAGGTTGCTGGCATTTCTTGAGAGCTAATGCAGCAGACCCCCACTGGGTGATTCCAGACACCAGGCACACATAATCATGACGGAAATAAGAAAGTAAACACCTTGAGGCCTTCCTGGAGTCTGCCCCACTCTAGGGGCTGTACTACTTCATCTTTGACTCCTTCTGAAGTCTAGAGGAGACTTTGAAGTTCTGGAGTTGATTTCACCTCCTGAGCCTGCAGAGGAAGTCCTTTCTTTTGAAAAATCCAGAGCAGTAACTCAGAGCTTTCCAATTACTGCTGGGCACAAACAGCTATCCAGAGTGTGGGGCAGCCTCTGGGCTGAGGGGTGATGCAGGGTCCAGGCAGGCGACTCCTCTGCTGGAAGCCACTTCACCAGGTCTCTCAGTGTGTTACCAGAGCATGGAAAATGTTAGAAAGAAATACACTGGTAGGCTCAGAACACTTGTTCACTGACTCCCTTTTCCTTATATTGGAAAAGAACTAGATGCATTGAATAATCACAAAATTCATAAACAATAAGAAACACAAAAATATATAAAGAACATTATTAGGAACACTTTTGATAAGCTTTAAGACATTTTCATAGAGATGTTAATTGTGATTTAAAGGATTTTATTTAAAACATTTGTTTAAAAGCAGTGCAAATCATGTTTCTATAATGTGAAGAAGTCAGAGCAAAAGTTATCGTGGCAAACACTATCTTTTTAAAACAAGAGAAACATTCCACATACAGCTGAATAATGAGGAAGTGGTGCTCTCTGAATGTTTTAGTCTGGAACATCCCTCACTTGGTTGCACGGGTAGCACTGCTGTTGTTTATGCAGTGCGATGGGCAGAACAGGCTGCCCAGGAGGCATTACTAGGAGCCCAAGAGAAACACTCAGCACACCTGCAACAATGCCCCTGAGGAGCTGTTCACCGTGGTGTGCTGGCCTCACAACCAGCGACGGGGATCTCACTAAGAAACAAGAGGTCTGGATGGTGAGCGCACACAATGAAACACTATCAGAACAAATCCAGCAGAAGCTCTTAAAAGTACTGCCAGCTACGGACACAAAACTCAGCAAAAGACAGCCTTGACAGGGCATCTACACTTTCCAGGTTTATGGGGAAATTCCCTTTGAATATTAAACAACCACATTCAGAAGTTTTCCCCTCCTTTCCTAGAATGGTTGTGGGAGGCCAACTCATTTCAGACTCATTTCTAACACTTTTCAGACTCATTTCTAACACTTTTGGTGAAGAAATATATTTAAAGTAAGGATTTGTATTAGTCAAGTATCTGTCTTCTCCAGGAAGCCGTTCAAATCTCCCAGAGCCTTTTAAAATCTGTGTGCTGCTGCTGGAAACACTCCTTAAACATTCCCCCTGAAGACTGGGATGCTCATGCATTCCCCCTGTGCCATGCGCCTCCAGAGCAGACCCCAGCCTTGCCATCCTTAGGGGCCACACGACCCGTTTTATCCTTCCTCTTCTCCCTGGGTTCTGTCCATCCTCATTCACACTACCCTTTTCCCCAGAGATGTTCACACCAATATACACAAGGTTTCCTTGGTCATCTGAACAGCCCTGAGACACAACATGCTACTGTTTTCCACCTGTGTGCATTGTGTACTTTTTTTTTTGGGGGGGGGGGTTACCAGGGACTGAATTTGAATAACCAAGCACTCCACTGAGCCGCATCCCCAGCCCTATTTTGTATTTTATTTAGAGACAGGGTCTCACTGAGTTGCTTAGCACCTTGCCATGCTGAGGCTGGCTTTGAACTCATGACCCTCCTGTCTCAGGCTCCTGAGCGGTTGGGATTACAGGTGTGTGCCACCATGCTCAGCTGAGCATGTGTTTTGAATTTATATTCTTCTGTCCTGTGAAATACATTCTGCATGTCTGAGATCTATCCTCAGTGCCAGATAAAAATGGTCCACAACTTCTTACAACTGTGCCGTGTTTCCTGCTTCCTGGTCGGCCCTTCCCCAGGGAGGGGTCTGGCTCCACCTTTAGCTCACAGAAATTTTGCCAGGATGCTGCTCTCATGGTGTCCCCCTCAGGACCCGTGCACAGTGAGAGCCCAGGTGGGAATGGCCCACGTATGCCATGGTGGATCCACAGATGCAGTGGAGTTGGGAGGCTCCCACCAGTCAGGCACTGCTGCACACCACACCACCCTCAGTCTGGGCATCCTAGCGTGACAGCTGCTGTGCTCCCATCTCGTGAAAGGTCAGCAGAAGCACAGCATGTACACTGTGCACAGCACGCGACACTCGGTAAGGACTGCAAGCGGCTGTGGCACTGGCTCCAGGGTGAACTGTGCTGTACTTTTATCTCTGTTTTAGAGTCTGCTTTCCTTCATATAAAAAAAAACTTACTGTGGACAGCATGCCCAGTTACACAGCAGTGGCCGCACACTCTCAGGTCAGCGGAGGCCCCCCTGGCACTGGCGGCCTTGATTGATGACCTTGTGTCCATGACTCTGTCAGGGCCCTCCACGATGCTGCTTGCACATGCGAGTCCTTCCAACTCTTTTCAGAACACGCCTTGTCTCAGGCTGCTGGCAACTGCAGCTCTCCCCTCCCAAAGCACATGAGCTTGCTCATGCTCCTCTAGCTGGCTGGTGTTGGCTTTCAACTCCTGCTGACTTCCTGTGAGATGCTCTGACCACAGGTGAAGTGGAGCCCTCTTCATCTCCTGCTGGCTGTCCGGACTCCCCACAGAACTCGTCCATGTCTGTCCTTTCCAATGGTAGGTTTTAGCAGTTTCTCACTTGCATATTCTGTTAACCACTTCAGTGTTTGGATGTGGTGCTGGGGATTGAACCCGGGGTGCTCAACTACTGAGCTACATCCCAGCCTTTTCAACTTCTTTTCCTTTCCTTTTTTTTTTTTTCATTTTGAGACAGAGTCTCACTAAGTTGCCCAAGCTGGCCTTGAGCTTGTGATCCTCCTGCCTCAGCCTCCCACATTGCTGGGATGGTATGCATGGCCACCTTGCCCTATCTTAATCACTTCAGTTTTTCACTTTGAAACATCTTCTGATCAACCACAAGGTACAAGCTATTTTTCTGATTTAGCAGTTTTAACAAAATCATTGAGAATATCAAAAGAAAGGTAAGCAAAAGGAATATTCAGTGGTGTCTGCAGTGGCCTCTTTTAAAATATGAGCAGAGGTCTCACTCAGAAATGCCTGTTTAGGCAGTTTCTGGTCTCTTCTTGCCTGGAGGGGCTTGCCCACCCACTCACATTAGGGTACAGTCTTGGCTTGTCCAGGTCAACAGTGACCATATCTCAGTACCCATAGCACAAGGCGAAGTGAAGAGGCCCCAGTGACCTGGCTCGAGTGAGAGGAGTGTAGCTTGATTTTCCATCAAGCTCTGGGCGTCTTGGGGCTGGTCTCTGAGAGCCACTCCTACCACTGGGAAACTGTAGGTGGGGAAAACTTGTTCCGAGCTTCCCAGGCATCCTGGTCCAAGGTATCTTAAGTAGCTTACCCTCAAGGGATCCTTGATGGAAAAGTGCACAGATCTGTAACTGGTCGGATGTGATTGTGTGGGCTTTCTCCACACAGACATTCCTTCCTGAGACTCTTCAGCTGGGGAGTCACAACTCTGTGGGAAGTTCAGAGGAAATCCCAACCCTCTACTCTGATGCATCTTCCTTGCTCCTCCCTGATGACATTCTGCAGGCTTCTTGAGACTGCAGCTCTGGAGCACCTGACTGTAGGCAAGGATTATAAAATGCAGTATTGGGAGCAAGTTGCTAGCATGAGATCTATCCTGGGTCACACGGAAGAAGTAGACCCGACATCTGAATGGTCAGGGGGTTATTAATGAATGGGACAGGGAGTCCCCCTCAGGAGGACATGGAGAATAGGTGGACCTCACGGGTCTGCTTCTCTGCAGTACCAGGTGATCCCTCATCAAGGACAGCAACTAGAAAAGCTATTCTGGGGACTGTTCTCTGACTATAACGTAAAACCCTTACTTCATCAGAGAATAAGGACCAAACCTTCACTTAGAGGGACTGATCAAAAGGAACTCCTGAGATAAAAGGGAAAATGTCATTCCAGGCACTTTAATAGACTCAAGAGCGGTATGATGAGGATCCCAGCCATTTTTATTTTTCATTTTGAAGCAGTCTCACTAAGTTGCCCAGGGTGGTCTTTAATTTGAAACGCTCCTACTCAGTCTCCCAAGTTACTAGGATTACAAGTGTGCACCAACACACCCGGCTAGTAAATCCTATTTTCCTTCAATTTTAATTTACAATATTGTAAGTGATGTAGACCATTCAGACAGATGCAGATTGAGATCTTTGAGATCCTCCAGTGTGAAGAAAGTAATAGAATACTCACCAAAATGTTGATAATCTGAGAATTATTTCATTCCCTTTAAATTGCAGTTGGGGAATCTTGACAGAAACTGGCTAATGACTCAATCTAAGTCCCTGAAATCTGATTTTCCTGAATTTCTAACAGAATAGAATATAGCTAGCTATACTAAGGTAATCATGAGGCTCTTTTGACTTTTTAAACCCTTCTAAAAACCGTATGGTGATTCTTACCAAACTGTACTCTGCTAGTCAGTTTCTTTGAGGAACATGGAGAGTGTCACTTCAGAATCGGTTACATCCCTTTTTATCGGTTAACCACCCTTTCTATAGTTCCTTTTTTTTTTTTTTTTTTTTTTTTGTCATTGCATTCCACAAAGTCTTAAGTAAAGAAATGCCTGAAATTTACTTAAGACAAAGTCTTAAGTAAAGAAATATTGGGGATTCATTTAAAAGTAAGGTCTGTGTCTGCAATGCCTGTTTACACCCACACACAACGTTCCATCTATACTATCGGTGCATACTTGGAAGCTTGGCATATGTATGTGTTACACTTCACGGATTCCCTACTGAAGCTGTGAGGCTATTCTGGGAGATCCACGTTGTGTTCTAAAAACACAATTGATTTGAGACAATTTTTCAGCTTAGCTAAATTCTAAATTTACCTTTGGGTTTAAGTACAGCACAATACCAAAAATTAATTTGACATGTGCAATGTAATCCCTTTAGTATGAAGAATGACCTTCCCTCAAGGCATAAGTCTTCTGATAGAAGCAAGTAACAAATGTGCTGTTCCACACCAACATAAACACAGAAATCACACAGCACTTAGAATAAATAGAAACTATTTTCCATAGCATTGTGGTGAGGTAAGCTCCTGTTGCAGTCTTCAATAGGGCAAGAATCTAAACTGCGAAGACATGTTCAGACTAGCCTGGGACAAGTCACAGAGGTATTGGTGAAGCCAAGAATGCAAATTTACAGTTCTTGAGGTTTGTGAAAGTGCATCAGAGGTGCCCTCAGTACTACTGACTGTAGTCAGAATCGATATGTCTGAGACACGTTTCACTTGCTATCACATTGTGTATTTCGGGCGATGTGTGGTATGAATTGGACGGGAAACCAGAAGAACCCATGCTTCTTTGTTCCTCTGATGGACCTGATTGTCACAGAGAGTGGACCTAGCAGTAGCTGGACATGTGGAGGAAGTCAGCCTTCTGGAGAGGAGGGAGTGCTGCACACCTAGTGGAGCTGGAGATGGGGTGGTGGCAGGCGAGGCCTGGCCCTGCCCACAGACCTTTGCATGGTGGAGACACAGCGAGCGCACTGATGCTTCAGTAAGTAAAGTGCTACAAAATAAGGCCAACGACACAAAGTGATGAGAGACACAGCTCCTTCAATCACAGCACTCAGTCCTGATGTGGGGAGCTGGCCCTCAGATGCTGGGGAGGGACCTGCAGGTGAGGACCCGAGAGAGGGAGCCTGTGTTTAAGGGACCAAAGGGAACGGGTGTGGTTTTAGCTGTGCCCAGGGTGAGGAGGAGGAGGTCTAGCTAGTGCACCAGGGTGACGGGGAGGTGAGTGAGGCAGGTCCTTGGAGCCTGGTGGAGCGGGTTCCTTTCTGGTGTGTGGGAAACCTTGGGGACTGTAAGAGCAGGTGAGATAAGAAGAAGGGGAGCAGGAGCTGGGGTTGTGGCTCAGTGGAAGAGCACTTGCTTAGCATGTGTGAGGCACTGGGTTTGATCATCAGCACCACGTATAAGTAAAATGAAGGTCCACTGACAACTAAAAAATATTTTTAAAAAAGGAACGGAAGCAATTGGGCAACTGTGGTGGTGCTCAGGGCCCAGCAACAGCTGCAGCATGGAGAAGTGGACACACTGGCCCACAGCCTGGTGTTGTGGGGCGCAACTTAAGAACGGACCGATCCCCACTGAGAAGTCCAAATTTGAGAGTCTTTATTAAGCTGACTGTCTCACACAATGCCCCAAAAAATGGCTATTGGGAGAACAGCCCCGACCACAGGGTTGTAGGGGTTCTTATACCAAAAATCACATCAATCATAAGTGTCTGTTGCTATGATTCGAAATTACAAACTAACATCATGAGATCATCGACAGAGGGGGAAGTGGGTCAAAATGACCCTTACCTAGGTACAAACTAAAGAATGGTTACTAATATCCACACAATCACTGTTCACATGGTACATTGTTTAGGAGCAATAGGAATCAAAAGAGAGCAATTCTTTACTACATAGGAGTTGCCATTGTATATTATTAAACATGTCACACCAAGTAACTGGGGATGGGCACAGAGGTGGGGTGTTCCCATGGGAGAAGCTTATTTCCTCCTACATAACATGGAGTCTCAGAGCAAAATGGAGTCTGTTTAGTCATCTCCTTAGAGTCTGGCCTGTGACATTCCCATGGAGCCAGATCTGTCAGCCCATCACACTGGGAAGGTACTGGACTGCACGTGGGAGAAAGGGAGTGAGAGGACACATGTCCCCCACACACGTTAACGTTCACTAGGTCAAGGGCAACCTGGAATTGTCCTGTCAAGACTTTCCCTTTGTGAAAGACCATGGAGAGCACAAGTAGGCGGCCATGACTGGGAGATGGTGTGAGGAGCACAACGCAGCACAGACCAGGCCCGGGCAGGCACGCACTCTGCCTCTGGGCAGTGGCAAGAGTTGCACAAAAGCTAAGTCTACCAAACACAGACCTGTGTGTCTAAAAGGAGTACATCATGGTAATTAAATCATGCTTCCAAAAATCCACAGGATAATAGAGGGATGCATACCAAGCCAGTAACCAAGGAAGATGTAAGCATGGGGAACATACTCCATTCTTTACGTCTGCATTCCTGAACCTTTAAAGTCTTTTATAGTGAGTACGTAATAGGTTTGTGCTGGAGGAAGGAAGAAGAGGAGGAAGAGGGAGAGAAGGTGGACAGGACTGGACCGTACTTGCAACACATGAGTGGCAGAAAAAGGAATCACAGTCACAGCCGTCTTCCAGCACTTCTCCAACCCAGAAGACGACAGGCTATGTGAGACTTCCAAACGGTCCTTAAAGGAGGGACCACCTCTCTCCTCTCTCTTTCCTTCTTCTTCCTGGCTGGAATGAGGTGCAACGATTGGAGATCTGACAGCCACCGGGAGACAAAAGTTTATCTCAAAGTCAAGCACAGTGGCACATACTGTAATCCCACTGGCTCAGGAGGATGAGGCAGGAGGATCATGAGTTCAAAGACAGCCTCAGCAACTTAGCAAGGACCTAAGGAAGTCAGTAAGATCTTGTCTCTAATAAAATACAAAAAAGAGGCTGGGGATATGACTCAGTGGTTAGGTACCCCGGGTTCAAATCCCAGTAACCCCCTGCCCCCCAAAAAAGGTTATCTCAACAAGGCAGCACAGAGGAGGAGAAAGAAGTGTGTATCTCTGGACACCTCAACCCCATTCAAGCTGAGTTGCCCATCCAGGGTTCTTTTAGGTCAGAGAATAAGTCTTATGTGTGTACACCAACAGAACTTGGGCCTGTTACTTGCAAATAAACCTGACCCTAATTATTAAAAAAAAAAAAAAAAACACAAAAAGCAAAAAAAAATCTCAAAACTTAACCCTAAGAGGGGCTGGGGATATAGCACAGTGGGCAGAGTGCTTGCTTTGCAAGCATAAGGCCCTGGGTTCAATCCCCAGCACCACAAAAACAAAACAAAACAAAACAAACAAACAAACAAAAAAACCTTAACAGTAAGAAGATCCACACAATCCCATGAGAACATGGGTGATGGAGAGACAGCTCACTGAGAGACACACAGATGGCAACTGCGCCTGTGAAATGATGTGTAGTCGCACTTTCCATCAGGGAAGTGCAAGTTAAAACCACAGTGAGCTCCACTGGCCCATCAGAAGGGGCAGAGGAAGATGGAGATGAGATCAGAGGCAGGCGAGGGTGTGGAAAGACCAGGCGGCTCCTACACTGCAGGTGAGCATGCTGAATGACGTATGGAAAACAGGCTGGCAGTTTCTTTAAAAACAAGATATGGAACTACCACACGGCCAAAGCACTTTCTCTCTGGCCATTCAGTCTAGAGAACAGAGATAGCACGGAAACCTGCATGTGAAGGGTGACAGCTGTGTTGCTCATAACATCACAATACACCCCTCCTCAGAAGGGTGGCTAAGTGAGCTCGGGCAAAGTCACACTATGAAGTAAACAGACCACAGTACAGATGACCACCGAATGGCTACGAGCTCTGCTGAGTGGAAAAGATTCCGTACTGTGTTACTCCACAGATAAACCCTTAGGGCACTGCAACCACAGGTGCTAGGCTAAGTGGGTAGGCAGTAAGCTTGTTGGCAAACAGGCAGCAAAGAGACCCTGTGGTCAACCTCAGCATCCTGTGGGGGCCTTGGGATTCCATAGATTTTCAAGATATCATCCTGGGAGACAGTGTAATGGGGGCATGAGAACTCTGTATTACTTCTTATTAGAACTGTATGGAAATCAACTATTATCTTAAAATTAATGTGTGTGTAATATATATGTATCTCACACAAGTGTACCAAAAGACTTACTGTGCAAGAGGTGAGTTGGTAGAACCTTAAGAAAGGAACTGTGACTTCCCAGCAAGGATTCAGACCCCGGTGGGGCTCCTCCAGGAAGCCACGCTGTTTGCAAGGGTGGAAGGTACTACACCCACTGCATGTCTGACAAGCCAAGGAGCAGAGACCAGAGCACACTTTTGGAGATCACCCTGTTACTCTCATATCCCCCTTGCCCACAGGAGGGCAGCTGGAGGTGACCCCGCTCACCCTTGATGGAGAGGGCAACTTCAAGGAGGACACGGAGAGAAGGCAAGGTCTTGGGTGCCTGGGAGTGTTTGCTTCTCACTCGAGTACCAGGCACTAGGTAGCTGCTAGCTGGTTAAAGGCACAGACGTGAAGGGGTAGTGAGGATGTTTAGAGTGGCTGTTTTGTAATAGGATTTCTGGTTTTCCTGAATTTCAACAGTAAAGTACTGCTTCCAGACTGCCAGGCAAACAATGTGGTTTTCTCATGAACCAAAGCAAGCTACTCACTGAAGACAGCCAGCATGGTGTCCTCCTGGATTTTGCTCAAAAGATTGGCAGAAAAAAACAAATTAAAGACCAGTCAGAACAGAGATTCAACAGTTCTCATGGGAACCCACTGGGTAAGCAGGAAGGGTCATGGGAGAACCCATGGGAATGCTCATGAAGAGAGAGCAGTTTGAACCTCTGTCAAATCCAGAAAGTTCTGACACTAAGTCATGAAAGCAGCATCAGTTCAGTTAGAACTGACCCTAGGCTACTCCTTGCCCTTGCAAGGGCCCTCAAGGTGGGGCCATCCACCTCCATTCAGGAGGCACCTGGCCTGGAGATGGCCAAGGAAAGAAGCCTGAACTCTTAATGCCAGAATGGCACTGACCCATGTTTCGATTCCTAAATGGAGACTTAAGCTTAAATACCCATATAACTGTTTCTGACATCTGAGAATGCCCAGAAAAGCCACTCCCACTTCCATCCTGGGCAGGGCAGGACCCGCCCCACAGAGGGTAGCAGGAGGAAATTCAATCAGCTTTACACTGTGTGCCAAGTCCTGCTTGTTCAGCATTCTGAACACCAAGGGGACTTTCCTGCACACCTCTGCAGTGGTGTGTGCATGCACGCCCATGCACATCATGCTCTCTTCCCTAGGTGCACACATGGGCTCCTCGCAGCAGCCAGCCCAGGGGTGGACATGGGAATGGCAGAGTCTTCTTCATGGTACAATTCCCACTTCTCCTGAATAAATCACCATGAAACTCTGTGTCTGGGCCTGTTGTCTACAAGGTTCAGACTCCAGAATAGAAAAACAATGACAGGGGCCAAGTCCAGTTGGAACCCAGTTCTTATCACATATGAGAAAAGGTCCGTTTCTCTTCTGAGTTTCACTAGAATCAACATGTTTTGATTGATTTTATGTTTTCCCCGTGAACGGATGGGAGGAAAAGCAGTGCAGCTAATTCCAATCAGAGGGAATTCTGGGTAAAGAGTGCAGACATACATTCATTACCCATACTGTAAGGAACACAGATTCTGCACATGCTCAGAGGAGCACTGGAGAGCTGGGGAGGTGGAGACTTCTGCAGATGCACCTGCTCTTGATCAGAAACAGGTCTGGTGTGGCAGCCTCAATTTGGCTTCAACATCTTTCTTTTGAGAACACTAGAAGGATTGCCTTTCACATTCACTTGAAATTAAATTATTTAGGGTAAAAATTACAGTATTTGCATTGACTGCAATAAGATGGCTTGTGTTGTAAGGATTGTATATAACTAAATCAAATTTTATGGCAGTTTGATATAAGTTAATATTTTTAAGTGTTCTAACATCTGATCCAAAGCTCTAGAGGAGTGGCTTTCTTTGTATTAATAAATATTTTTTAATGCCTCACAGTTCACTAGTACTTCATAAATTCTAAGAACAGATCTTTTATTTCTTTTTTTAGTTATAAAATAACATAAATATTTAAAATCCTGAAAAGATCATTAAAAAAAATAAGGTCTTAATGATATCATACTTTCTATCATTTTCTTTAAGTGCAGGTTTTATTCGTGATTCATCACAGAATGCACTTTCTTTTTTTAGGTGCTTCTACCATTTCAAACATAGCTTTGTAAGGGAGGAAACACTCAACTTCAAACTAATTGTAAATTTAAATTGTAATTTTAAAAAGGTGTTAAATATAATGTTTGCTAATTTAAATGAACTAAATTGCAGTATTTCATATTCTTTAAACAGCACAAGCTAAACCTCCAAAAGCATTGGCTTCATGCATCATTTTCTTTCGTATGTAAGAGATCCCTAGATGCAGTTTATATACGTAGCTCTTCTACTAACGTTGATGGGTCTTAATTCAATCTTCTGTGTGATGCAAGGAGGTACAATATCTTAGTCCATTTTGTGCTGTTTGAACAGAATACCACAAATCCAGTAATTCATAACAAATGTAAACTTATTGGCTCACAGTTCTGGAGGCTGGAAGTGCAAGGTCAAGGGCTGGCTTCTGGAAAGGGCCTCTTAGGTGTGCCATTCCTTGGCAGAAGGGGGAGGGGAGGAAAGAGAGAGAGGAAGAAAAAAATTAAAAAACAAAGAGCAGAAGGCAGAACTGTCCCTTTATGATGAACCTACCTTATAGGTAGCTCATTCGTGACAATGGAGCATCCGCCCCACCACCTGGCACAGGCCCACCCCAACGACTCACACTGGGGATTTATCTTCCACGTGTGCTTTTGGGGGGACACATTCAAGCCAGTGACCAGGGAAAATAAATGATACTTTCCTTTTGAGGGAATATTTAATTTCACTAAATCATTAATCCCACAGACTGTTAAACAGTTGCATTATTACTGTTTTAAAAATACTGTTTATACAGGAAATGTTTCAGGAACTGTTTATAGGTATTAGACTTTTACAGAAAGCAGTATTTCATATGCTTTTCCTCTAAGTTATACATATTTTTAAAGCTTCAGTTTTTTCTCTCTTCTTGATAGTTTACATGATTTAAAAATGCAGTAAACATTTTTTAAAACAATTGCAATGCTACTTAGAACAAATTAAAAGAAACTTGTTGGACTTTGTTGTATTTACCTCTAAAAATAGTTATTTTGGTCTCAGAGATTTAATAATTGGCATAAAAGACACATACAATATTGACAAAACCATAAATCTCATAATTTTGAAAGTACAATAAGTATGTTTTGTACAAATTTTCAAAATATTATACTTATTAATCACATATTTCCATCTGATAGACATATAGGCTATGAAATATATTTCTTCTTACTTTATATTCCAGCAAGTCAAGCTTTACGATTATTTCTATATAAACACAATATTCTTAAAAACTTTAAGTGATGAGAAAAACAGCTTTCGCCAGTTTCTCATATAGGTGCTTGGTTAACACACGAGGCTTGTTAAATGCAGCACTCGAGACCTGGGCTGCTGTCCTGCTATGCACAATAAACGCACAGGCCAGAATGCTTCTGCACCTAATGAGGGAGGAGGGGGCGGAGAGCCAGAGAGTGTGGGGCAGAGGACGCTCTTCCAGGACACACCCCCAGAGACCTACTTTCTCCAGTTAGGTCCCACCCCTTAGTCCACTAATGAGGCCAGAACATTCATGGTCCAATCATTGCCTAAAAGCCCATCTCTGGACCTTGCAGCCCTGAGGACCGAGTTCTCAACACACAAACTTTTGGGGGATATTCCAGATTGAAAACATCAAAGACCCTTTTTTTCCCTAGGAGAATTTTCTCTTACCCAGTTGTAAATTCATAAAATACACAAGAAAAAAGGTACATTTTTTTGAGGGGGAACCCCAAAGCTTAACTGTGCCTATAAGATTTGGCACATAAAGGAGAACAGAAAGGCTAGACAGGGCAGTAGAGTGTTATATAAAATGCCAATTGCTTAAACTTCATCCATTTGAACCCAGTTATGGGTGGAGTGTTTTAAAATCTGTTGGTTTGGAGTTACATCCCCACTTACAAAAATCGCAATAATCCTCTGATGAGTCCAATAGCTTTGTAAACACCATAAGGTACTGATTATCAGTATCTTTATCAGTCCTGTTCCCAGACAGAAAAACAAATAATTCAAATTACTTTAAAGAGACATCATCTATTACAGAGAAATATTCACGCAGGTGTTGAAGAGCAAAAGTGGAAGGTGTGGTTACAGCAGAAACTCCTTCAGGGGGAGTGGCTACCAATCCTAGTGCTGGTGGCTGGGTTGTATTATCAGAGCCCAAACAGTCATTGCTAGGGAGCCACACAAGGAGGGAAAGGGGCTGCTCTAACTGGTTCTGGAGTCTGCAAGGGAGACAGCCAATTCCCTGGATTCCAGAAGCATAAGAGAAATTAAGAACTACAGCTTTCCCTATTTCTGCCTTTTGAGTCCCTGTATTCTCTGGGAAGATTCTTCCCGAAGGCCAAATGACAAGGATGGCTGCAAAATGCAGTGTGTAAACTCCTGGCCCAACCACCATCTCAGAGCAGGATGCGGGTGACCACAGGGCATAGCCCACAAGTGAGCAGCTGATGTGACACTTTGGGCAGGGCTCTCCATTAGACAGTGAACACTATACAGAAAGACTGGGCTATTTGGTCTTTAATCTTCAATAGACTTTGTATTCTCTGGGGTCTATGCAAAATGCTCAGTTATCAATAAATATCTGAACAAATGCTTAGTCCCATCATTAGTAAGTAAATAGTTCAAATCAATACTCAACTTACTTGTCAAGAAATACACTTTAAAGTCAGGCAAGGTGGGGCATGCCTGTAATCCTAGTGGCTCAGGAGGCTGAGGCAGGAGAATTACAAGTTGGAGACCAGACTCAGCAAACTAGAGAGGCCCTAAGCAACTTAGTGAGACCCTGTTTCTAAATATAAAATAAAAAGGGCTGGGGATGTGGCTCAGGGGTTAAGTGCCTCTGGGTTCAATCCCTGGTACCCCCGCCCAACAGAAATGCACTTTTGCATATCCCCCCACCCTCGATAGCCTGTTTTCCCTTGAATGAGAACCTATTTCCTACACAAACATCTGCTTATGCCTTCCTATGGTGCCCATTGAGATTCTATCACCTATGCTAAGAGCGTCCCCCCCCCACAAGTTGAATCTCCCCACCTCCACTGGGAAGTCTTCACACTCTTCTCTGGAGAAATCTTTTCTCCTGTGACATCTCTTGGTGGCCCTTTTGTCTCTTCCAGATCACAATTTCATGTTAAAAGTAAGGCAGTGTAAGAATTCTAATCCATTCCCACAACCATCTGCAGATCAGTCAGGATGAGACAACTAATCCCTGACCAGGCAAGGTCATTACCCCTTGCCAGCCTGAGCAGCCATAGAAGTCAGATCTTCACCCTTCACTAAACTTTTAACTTGTGGGGCTGAGGAGGTAGGGATTTCGGTAAAGAGATACACTGTCTCTCAAAGGGAACACCCATGAGCAACTGAGCTGCAGAAAGTGCTCAAGAGTTGTGCTCAAGAGTCATAACTGGAGATCGGGTTGTGGCTCTAGCACGTGTGAGGGCCTGGGTTTTTATCCTCAGCACCACATAAGGATAAATAAACAAAATAAAGATATTGTGTCCATTGACAATTAAAATACACACACACACACACACACACATACTTAAAAAAAAAAAAAGTCATAACTCTGGAGTGCCATGACTTGGCCTCCACCCTCCTAAAATAGGGAAAAGCCCCCAGGCTCCGCCCTGGCCCCACCTCCAGTCTACTGCCCCCCTATAAATATTGGAGTTCAAGCCAAGGAGGGGCATCTCCTTCTGGAGATAGTCTGCATTCTCCCTTCTGTGTACCTACTTCCTAAATAAACTTCTACAGAAAAAAAAAAATGCTTTAACATGTATGTTCAACGTCTGAGGGCATAGCGCCTTGAAGTTCATGTTTTCCAAATAATGCTGCCATTACTCGAGCTATTTTTTCAGGTCTTCCTCTTGAAACTGTTACCAAAAGCTCGGTCCTTGTCCATGATGCCAAGCCAATAATGAGGACACAGGTTTGAGAAAAAGGAAGAAGACAGTTTATTGCTTTGCTAGCAAAGGAGAAACAGGAGACTCCTGTCCCAAAGGCTGTGGTTCTGCCCACGAGCAGGAACAGGGCGCTGTTGCAGAGGTGACTCAGGGGAATACCATTAGGGAGAAGAGGATGAGGGAGAAGGTCAGGGAGAAGGTCAGGGAGAAGTGATGAGGGAGAAGGTCAGGGAGTAGGTCAGAGAGGTCAGGGAGAAGGCTGGGAAAAGAAAAAGCGTGCGAGTTTCGGAGCGACAAGGGACACAGCCAGGCATCAAGCGAACCCTCCCACAAAACTGCCGTCCCCAACAGCTGAAAATACCCAGTAGGCTCCCGCATCTGTGCGCACCGGCTGCTCCTCCCCGCCTCCCCAGTGCGGGCCGCCCTGCTGCAGGAGCGGGGCCGAGGGTCCTCCCGACGCCGGGCCCAACACCTCGCGTCCCGAGGCCTGAGTGTGAGCTGCGGGAAACGCCACGCCCGCGATTCACGGAGAAGGGAACCGATACCTCAGAGCCAGCGAGGAGCACGCGAGGAGGCCGGCGCCGCACGGGAGACGAGCGCGCCACCCGCGGTCCGCCGCGCTTCCGGCACCCCCGCCGCGGCTTCCGACGCGCGCCCCTCGTCTGCCGGTGCGAAAGGATCCGTCGCGGCGCTCTGGGGGCGGGACTTCCGGTGGTGCGGACCGTGCCGGAAGTCGGTCCTGAGACGGGAAGCGGGGACCCTCGCGGAGTGGATCTCTGGGTGAACGTGGCGTCCCGCGAACTGGGAAGGCCTGGGCGGGGCCTGGTTCGCGAGTGTCCAGTGCCAGGTGCGGCGAGCCGCGGGGACATGGACAGTCGCCTGCAGGAGATCCGGGAGCGGCAGAAGTTGCGGCGGCAGCTCCTCGCGCAGCAGGTCGGCGGAGGCCGGGGCCGGGCCCGCGGAGTCGGCGGCGTGGGTCGGCGGGGCTCCCTCTCTCCCTCCTGTTCCGGCGATGGTGCCTCGCCCTCGCGGCCAGCGCCGACTTCGCGCGCTTGCAGTACCCGCTGGGGACCGGAGATCGCTCCGCAGGGAGTGCAGGCTTTAGCTTCTGCGTCTGCTCGCCTACTGGTCGCGTCCGCGGCCAGAGCTGGAATTCCAGTGTGCAGAGCCGCACGGCCCCGGAAATGGGTGGTAGTGTCTTCACTTACTGCCCTGGAAGGCGGGCTTGGGAGCTCGGGGACACGGCCTCGCCCTGGGCCCAGTTGTCCCAGCTTCTCTCCTGGCCCTCCTTTCTTAGCTGCCCTCCGGGGGTCAGGCCGAGCTGGCAGATGATCAGAGTACACGTATTATCAGAGACTTCACTTCTGCCGCTCGGATCGTCACAGGGAGCGGGAAATGCACACCGGCTCTGTGAGACATCTTGCTGATTTTCAGCGTTAGATCTTAGTTATAGTGAATGGCAGTCTGAAACCTCTCCTCCTTTATGATCTGATGAATAAATGTGTGGTATCCTATTCAAAATGTGGGGATTTGAATCGGATCTATACCTTTTCCCTCTTGCATTAAGAGCTTGGACAAACCAGGTGTCTAAGTTGTGCTTGTTCCACCTTCTATTATTACTTCAGAAGGGTTCAGTGGCTCCTGTTGCCCCCAAGAAAGGCGTTTTAGACCTTAATTTTTATTCAAACATATTTAAGTCAAAATACATTCACAGAATGATTATTTGTTGATAGCCTTACATTCAGTAGATACTAGGGACTCTTAGTAGGTGTTGGCAAATGAACTGTGAATAGTGTAGGTAGCTCCTACCCTCAAAGAGCTTACAAAGTATAAGATTTAATAATGGCTGCCGTTTATTAATTGCTTTCTATATGTCATACTTGCTAAGCTTTGAACATTCATTATCTTTGATCTTGCTAGTAGGATGCTCTCAGTATTCTGTAGATGAAAGAAATATACTTAAAGAATTTAAGTTATATGCCCAAGGCCACAAACTGGAAGTTCATGAGCTGCAATTTTAGCATGGGCCTTACTGAGTCTTTCTAGTACACCTAGCTGCCCCCAGTCTTCAGGTGGATATGAACTATTTCATTTACGTTAGAATGCCTGATGCAGTTAGTGACAAACACCCGCTTTACCACTAATCTCAACCTCATGCACTCTGTGAACAGGGCAAATGGTGTAGTAGTCTCCAGAACACAGTTTATACAGTATATACTTTCATTTTTTAAAATGTATTCTTCCTTTCTAAATTCTGTTTGTCCTCCATGGCACAACTCAGAACTTAGTGAAGAAATCTGTACTGATTTCCTTGGCCGAAGCTCTTCCTCTGAGACATTCTTGCCCTTATTATTTAATCTGGTACTGGATATTGCTTATTTATTGTCACATACACTATAAACAGTGTGAGGGCACGGTCTTTGCATTTGACTTCTACCCCAGCATTGATGCTTGCACAAAGTAAGCCTGTAATAAAACTTTGTTGGTTGATGAACCATAGGAGTAGAACCCAGTTCAGCGTTGTCTGTGGTGTGAAGACATGGGTACGATAAGTAGGCCCAGGCTATGGTGGTGGCTGTAGATATGACCAGCAACAATTTACACCTGCCTTTTATTTTAACTTCTGCCTTTGTTTCAGAGAAAATGTATGCCTTCAAAAGATAACAGATTGTCAGAGATCACTTGGGTAATATTCTTAGTACTGGTAATATACTTGAAACAATCATATTAGTGCAATAATATACTTATTTGAAAGTTAACAAAAAATGAATGACTTGGTATAGTCATTCTGCAATTTAAGAAGTTTGAATGTGAGAAGTAATAGAAGCAGAATTTTGATATAAGGTATTTCTCTTGTAATGCATTGTATCCTCATTTAGACCCTGGTAGACAACCTTATTCTGTTATTTATATATTTATTGAGCAGTTACTATGGACCAGGCTACTGAACATAACAGGTGTCAACATGACAGACATGATTCTTCCCCTCAGGAAATTCACACTATATTGGGGAGAAGTGAACAAAATTAACTTAAAAGTAATTGAAGTGTACAAATAATTGGAAGTTGTGGTAGAGACTATAAAATACTGCACATAGAAAAGCAAAACTACGAACTGAAAGTCGTATTAAGTGCTGTGAAGTGAATCGTGGTGGGTTAGGAAGGAGAATAATAGAGGGACTCACTATCCTATCCGTAGTGCTCATGGATAGACTAAGGAGGCACCTGAGCTCTGAGAGGGAAGAGTGAGCAAGACTTCTAACCATAGGAAGCAAATGTGTCTCTAACTAAAAAGAAAAGGAGCCAAGATGATTTTATGGAGGAGTTGAAATTTTATGAACAATGATAAGATTGGAAGAGATTTATCACTGGAGAAGCCTGAGGGTAACCATGTGAAGTGGGTGTACTACAAGGATAGTGGGTAGCTGTTTAAAGTCAAGGCTAGTAACTTGCTGCTGTGATAAGCCTCCTCTCTACTGAGCTCAAGGGGCTATTTAGTGCAGATTTCCCTGTGACCTTCTTGTGTATAAACATGTAAATGGCTCCTCCTGGCACTCTGGCCCCTTGATCTGGCTTTCAGTTCATGTGAGTTGGCCCTTTTGACTTGACCAGCCTGTGTTCACATTTTCTGCCACATTTAATTGCATGGTTTTCCCAGTGGCCTACCCAAATCAACATTACAATGTTTAAGGAACTAGTAAGTTCACAATTGTGCCCGTAATTGTGCCTGAATAAAATGGAATAGGTTTTTCTTAGAGCATAGAATAAATAGGTACAATATATGAATTAACTCATAGTAAGTATCTTATATAAAATCTCCATCATCTGCTCTTTTTTGTTTGTTGCTACTATTTCCAAATCACTTTTATATACTTTATATAAAAGCAGGAGATTGGCTAAAGTTGGGTCTTCATTTCAAGTATAACTGAAAGCGTAATAAGATACTTCTCTAGCTGTCAGAGTCATTCTTAACTCACATGGTTTTGTTCCAGAGTATTTCCAGTTTGTCTTACCAGCTAATCCATCTCTTTGTGCAAGTCATGCTTTTTCCCACTGGTTTGTTTTTGAATGCTCGATCCACTCCATTCTGCCACAGTTCCAGGAAGGGCTGTCCAGTGCATCGTGATCTGATTTGGTTTTTGCCATTCCTCAGTTGGGAGCTGAGAGCGCCGACAGCATTGGGGCCGTATTGAACAGCAAAGATGAGCAGAGGGAAATCGCAGAAGCGAGGGAGACCTGCAGGTGAGCCAGATGGTCTTCCAGTGGCACGTTGATATTGGGCAAGGATCTTTGTTTTAATACATAAGTAACTCTTGGTATGAGTGATGTTATGAAAAACATCAAAATAAAGTTTTAGAAACGCAGGTTTGTATTGTCAGTTTGTGAATCATGAAATATTTATTTTTTACTATATTCACTGCCCATTTATAAATAGTTAGAAAATGGAATGTTAGACTAGAATTGGCTTGCAGGTGTGATAAAATTATAATTTTTATACATTTATAAAGAATGTACTCGACCCTCAAAATGTATACATCTGATAGTTAAGAAAGCAGTTCAGAATTCTTTCAGTATTCTAGTTTATCAATTTAGACATAGTTTTGCTCAAGACAATTAGAATGACACATAATATAAAAGTTCTTTTCATAATACTTCTTTATAATAGCTTATTTTCTCATTTGGTTCCTTTCTCCTAAAGTACAGAATTGTCATTGTATCAGTGTCTTGGATGATTTATAATTTGGGCAAAGAGATACTGTTTCATCAGGAAAATTTTGCCTATACCTTATTTCCAGTAGGTGCATGTAGCATCTTATTTGTAATTGTGTGTGATTCTTCTGTTTTAATATTCAGGGCTTCTTATGACACCTCTGCTCCAAATGCAAAGCGTAAGTGCTTGGATGAAGGAGAGACTGATGAAGATAAAGTGGAGGAATATAAGGCAAGTGGAGAATGGAGTGATTTTATAGTCTAGAAAAAATAAATCGTTATAATCACAGGTTGACATCCAAGAAAACAAATTTGATAGAAAGCTGAGTTTTAAGGCAGGTTAAAATAGTTGTTGGTAGCAGAGACTGTCAGTTCTGGTGAACTCTGGCCATAATATTTATCAGAAGAAGGAAGAAATGCATGTTTGATTAGAATTCCGAGAGACTGGTCCAGTCTTTATTGAGTTGGGTTATTTCATGTTAACAGTATAGAGTAGGATAATGGGAATATTCTGGGAACTCAGGGGCTGGAGAGCAGTGTAGAACCATTTCTGAAATCAACCCAAGAAAAATCCAGCTTCTGTACTTGTAATTGCATTATTTAGTTTAAAAGAAAGTATTATGGAAGAAAAGCCTAAATTCTTTTTTTTTCCCTTCAAAATTAATCATTTGAGAAAGGTACATTTTCCCAGAATTCTCATGAATATTGTGTTTTGTCTTACACTTTGATGTGTGTTTACACTTAAATATTGTGACTATATTAGGTCAAATCATGTCAATTTCTGGTATTCTAACATTTTTGACCTGTAAAATGTACAATTTCATATGGTTCAATCTAATAAAAACAGAATTCCTCCATATGTGATCCTACCTTTCATGATTCAGGCTAAATGCTAACATTATAGTAATTTATAGAGATAAATAGTTCTGGACAGTACAGTCAGCCAAACACTAGTAGTTGAACAGGTAATTATTACTCATGATAATGATAGAAAATTTGTTTTATTGTAAATGTAATCAACTAGTTCTTTTTAGAAAATTTTTTCCTTTATTTTTAATAGACAAATATTTTGTATATTTATGAGGTACCATGTAATGATTGGGTCTTCATCAACATTGTAGAAAAATTAGGTCAAGATAATTACCACATCCACCCCCTCACCAGCTTATTTACTAGTTAGATCTAATAATGAGAAAGAAAAGACTTCAATGTTTCACTTTAATGCTAATATGAAACATTTATTATGTCTTATGGAAACTATATATGCCAAGTGTTATAATTTTAAAAATAGCCTGTATATATAAAATGTTTCTTTATATCTTTATTTTTAAGGATGAACTAGAAATGCAGCAGGAGGAGGAAAATTTGCCATATGAAGAAGAGATTTACAAAGATTCTAGTACTTTTCTTAAGGTAAATGAAACAAGTAATTTTCAAATCTTATACTGCTTCACATTTAAGCTCTGTGCCTGAAAGATTTTCTCTCTCTCCCCTCTCTCTCTCTCTCTCTCTCTCTCTCTCTCTCTCTCTCTCTTTCTCTCTTTCTCTTTCTCTCTCTCTCTTTTTAACAGTACTGGGATCAAACCCAGGGCTCTTTACCACTGAGCTATATTCACAGCCCTTTTTATTTTTTGTTCTAAGACAGGTTCTCCCTAAGACCTTGAACTTGGGATCCTCCTGCCCCAGCCTCCCAAATTGCTGGTTCACAGGCATGTGCATATCAAGCCATGCCAGAAAAGATTTTAAGTACCTATTTTTCTTCAGGATTTTTTTTTTATTTATTGAGGGCTAATTATTATAAGGATTATGTAAATTATTTGTGAAATATTCTTCTGATAGTTGGCTAGTTAGGATGAGATAATGGTATATTCACATCAGTAGCTGTTAAAAAGTGATACTGACATTTCAGTGTTATTTTCAAATATACAACTTTTTAAAATCATATTTTGTCTGGCTTTGTAAGAAAAGACAGTGTGAAGTTAGTGTATTTGGATCAGAGTGCATGCCATTAACTTTGAATTTTTCTTCAGGGAACGCAGAGCTTAAATCCCCATAATGATTACTGCCAGCATTTTGTAGACACTGGACACAGACCTCAGAATTTCATCAGGGATGTAGGTATGTCAGATTTATTTGGATAATGCTTTTGCTAGATTATATGCCTGTTGTTTTTCAGTTTTGTAGATTATTTGTAACAAAATTATTTTTTTTAGCTGACTTCCTCTTTCAGTTTCCTGCGCTTCTGGTACACCTTCCTTTTTCATTAGCAAGATTAGTTTTTTATTATAGTTTCTATACAGAGTAGTTCACCCCCATTTTATGGGTGTAATTCAGTGTTTAGTGTGTCCACAGTGAATTGTCAGCTATTACCAGTCTAATTTACAACATCTTCATCTCCTGTGAGGAAGGAAGCCTTATACCGTACATTATCAGGTAGTCCATACTTCCTCTCATCTGCCCCCAGTCTTACATGACCATTAATTAACTTTCTTTCTGTATAAATTTGCCTCTTCAGGACATTTCATATAATTGGAATCATATAGTAGGTGATCTCTTCTGCCTGGATTCTTTCATTTCACCTATTTCCAGGGGCAGTTAATGTCCTAGCATGTATCAGCCCATCATTTCTTTTTGGTGACAAATAATATTTTGTTGCATATGTGTGTGTGTACACACTGTATTTTGTTTACCCATTCATTTGGTTTTGTACCTTTGTCTGTTAGGAACAATGCTGTTATGAATAGTTAGGTAAAAGTTTTTATGTGAATGTATGTTTTCATTTTCTTTTTTTTTTATTTTTATTTTATTGTAAACAAATGGGATACATGTTGTTTCTCTGTTTGTACATGGCGTAAAGGCATACCATTTGTGTAATCATAAATTTACATAGGGTAATGCTGTTTGATTCATTTTGTTATTTTTTTCCCTTCCTCATTTTCTTTAATATATACCAAGGAGTACAATTGCTGGAGCTTGTGTAATTATTTTTCTTTTTACAAAAAAAAATTTGTTAAACTACTTTATTGTTGGGTTTAGTTTTAATGGGATGATTCTGTGTTTCACTCTTTGAGGAACTATTCCACTGTTTTCAAGGTGGCTGCACATTTTACATGCCCACCGTCATTGTGGAAAGTTTTAGTCTCTTCACATCCTGGACACTTGTCCAAGTTTTTGATTACAGCTCTTAGTGGTGTTGAGTGGTATGCCCTCGTAGTTTTGATTTGCATTTCCTACTGACTAATGATATGTTTAGTATCTTTACATAGGTGTATTGACTATTTAAATATCTTCTTTGGAGAAATATCCGTTTGGACATTTCTCAGTAAGTCTTCAGTCCAAAATTTGTTTTATTGTTACAAAAAAATGTGTTCTCTCCCATTCTGTTAATTGACTTTTCATTTTCTTCCTTTCTTTCCTTCCTTCCTTCCTTCCTTCTTCCCTCCCCTCCCCTCTCCTCTCCCTCCCTCCCTCTTCCTTCCCTTCCCTTCCCTCTTCCTTTCCTCTTCCTTCCCTCCCCTCTCCTCCCCTCTCCTCCCCTTCCCTCCCCTCCCTCTTCCTTCCCTCCCCTCCCCTCTCTTCCTTCCCTTCCCTTCCCTTCCCTTCCCTTCCCTTCCCTCCTTCCTTCCTTCCTTCCTTCCTTCCTTTTTCCCTCCTTCCTTCCTTCCTCCCTCCCTCCCTCCCTTCCTTCCTTCCATCCGTCGGGGGTGGGTACCGGGGATTAAACTCAGGGGCATTCAACCTCTGAGCCATATCCCCACACCTTCTTGGTATTTTTTTTAGAGACAGGGTCTCCCTGAGTTGCTTAGGTCCTCACTAAGTTGCTGAGACTGGCTTTGAACTCATAATCGCCTTGCCTCATCCTCCTGAGCTGGTGGGATTACAGGAGTGTGCCACCCTGCCTGGCTCATTTTCTTGATAGTGTTTTTTGTAACACAGATTTTAATTTTGGTATGATCCAATTTTTTTCTTTGTCACTTGTAAGCAACATTTCTGAATTGTAAATTAGTTTTAATGTTTTTATAAGCAAAATTTAGATGTAGCATAAAAATTTATAATTTTTTTTCTTTTTTCTTCTTCATGAGTGTTTGTGTATGTGTGTGTGTGTTGCTGGGGATTGAACCCAGGGCCTTGTACATGCTAGGCAAGCACTCTGCCACTGAACTATATACCACGACTCCAGTTATGACAAATGTTATACCCATATTTGGATATAAACATTTCTTAAGACATTTATTTGCATAATTATCCAAGGCAAGGAAAACTATTGTGGATTGAGAAAAAGTTTTATGAATGTATTTTGAATCAAATAGAAGTTGGAGTTCAAAATCAGAGTGAAACTCCTTGTATGCTGGGAACAAAGAGTGCTGAACGTTTCAAAGATGACATGATGAAAGAAGTTGGGAAAGGAAGACTTAGAAAGAATAAGTGATTTGTGTGAGATCTGAAAGCCGCTGACAAGGAGCAGGCCTGACCACATTCCCAGGTTGCAAGCAGGCACCACACGGGTTCCTCAGGCCACAGGAGGTCATGGTCAGGGTGGTTTCAGGTTGTGCCTTCTGTTTTGTAGTGTTGGGAACTGACTGTGGAAACCTGATTGCAATAAGATCTTCACTCTTGTTTTCTTTGGAATGTAATCTATACCACTAGCTGAGGAAACTCAAGATGTTTTCATGTTTACTCGTTCTTTAAATAGTTCTTTAGTTGTCATTTTATTTATTCATTTATATATGGTGCTGAGAATTGAACCTAGTGACTCACATGTGCTAGGCAAGCACTCTACCTCTGAGCTACAACCCCAGCCCTCTTGTTTTCTCTTCATAATAAAAACCTTTGGTTTTTAAACTAAGAAATCGACATAATTTATATTGTTATGAATATAATTCCTTGGGGAGTGGGCTAGAAAAGAAGAGAGAGAGGCTGTGAGAGTTGGTGGTGCAGTGTGTGCGTCGTCCTGCCCAGAGCACTCAGCTTTGAGTTCGGTTGAATTGAATTTCATTCACTGTTTTTTCTTCTCAGGTTTAGCTGACAGATTTGAAGAATACCCTAAACTGAGGGAGCTCATTAGACTCAAGGACGAGTTAATAGCAAAATCTAACACTCCTCCTATGTGAGTGGTTTTATTCAATTACCCTTCCTTCCCGGTTCAGGTTTAAATGTCAGGCTATTTATCCTCTAACCTTCCTTTTTGTAAAAGAAAAATGAACCTCTCAGCTCTATAGGTGTCATCCTGGTACCAGACTCTGGTATTCTGATCCTGCCTGTGAAGTGACTCTAGAGAAAGGTGGTATTTGGGGTCTCCAGGAGGGAGGCAGGCCTGCTGAACTCCTTGTGCCCCCATGCGGATCTCAGGGAACAAGGGTGTGCTGCACACCCACATTTGTGGGCCTCCCCTCTGGTGGACTGGGACACAGATGTGCCCATGGGCGGCAGGGATCTACACTGCGTCAGAGGAGGCCACAGGGTTCATTCTACCCAGATAAAATTTGACTGCTTGATACTTTGGGTTGAATAGTAAAGTTAAAACTGGTGGGGAGGGGGCCACGTACCTATTTAAGAGTAACTTGCTGTATTTCTTCTTTGTTAGTTTGAAACTCTGGTTTGAAACACATTCTCTAGTTCTTTTTCAGCTTTACAGAAAATTGGCTTGCACCTCTGAGTGTTTTCTTTTTCTTTTTCTTTTTAGAAAGTCATTCAGGTATATCGTATGCTTGATGATTTGCCTAAAATTCTTTTAAATAACTTTTCCTTACAAAGCAATTTGTTTATTGAAGAAAACTTAAAAAACTTAGGTGAAGGAAGAAAAGAAAACAAGTTAATTATAACTTGCCATCCTGAGGTCCCTCCTTCCTTCTAGGGTGCTGGGGATTGATACCCAGGACCTTGCTTGCGTGTAGCTCTGCCACAGAGCTGAGCCACATCCCCAGCCCCTTAATGACTTGGAAGGTGACCATACCTTTTAACCTTTGCTCAACTTGACTTTTTAAAAAAAAATTTTTGTAATTGTAGATGGACAGAATACCTTTATTTTAGTTGTTTTATTTTTATGTGGTGCTAAGGATCGAACCCAGTGCCTCACACATGCTAGGCAAGCGCTCTGCCACGGAGCCACAGCCCAGCCACAGCCCTCAACATGACACTTTCCTCCAAAACGTGTGTAATGTCTTTGAAATTGGAGAATGTACATATCACATTTAACTAACTTTGAATGTTGTATACTGTAAACAAGTTAAAAATGTATTCTGTTAGTCATTAGAAGATCCACAGGTAAGTCTTGTTGTGGGCAAGTCTTACACTCTAATATCTGTCCTATTAAGAATACTTTCACTGGTAGAGTGCTTGCCTCGCAAGCACAAGGCCCTGAGTTCAATCCCCAGTACCGCAAAAAAAAAAAAAAATACTTTCAACACTTAAAGCATATTAGGCTTAAAATACTTTCATACTATATGAAAACAACAAATAATAATTTGCTAGGTAATGTGAAAAGACTATTAATATGTTAATATGAGTGTTTTACTAATGAACAAACTCACAAAAGAAAATTATATTCTTATTTAGAAGCCATTTTTTAAAGGGCCTAATTTGAACTTACTGGAGGAAGAGTTTTTCTGAATTACCTGAAGCTCTGAGGAAAAAAGCCAGTCATATTCCTTAGGAAATTCGAGTGACAATAGAAGGAGGCTCAGAGATGCACATCTTTCCTTACATTTTCAGTGTAAACATAAAAAAAGTCCAGATATGCATGGGGAATAGCGTTATTTTTGCTTTTTAGTGATCATATCTGTGTCCTAGAGAAGGCTTTTGGTAGATGGCTTAATGTCTGTGCTGAAGAAAGAAAACGCTCCATAAAAAAGACTTTGAATAATGAGCTCATGATCACTTAGTAAGAAATGTTCAGTGCTATTGAAGAGATTTCATTATATCTTAACATGTTTGAAAATCTTTTAACCCTTTTTTGCTTTAATCACAGGTATTTACAAGCCGATATAGAAGCTTTTGACATTAGAGAACTGACCCCCAAGTTTGACGTGATTCTCCTGGAGCCTCCTCTGGAAGAGTATTACAGAGAGACTGGCATCACCGCCAGTGAGAGATGCTGGACGTGGGATGATGTATGGTGGCGTGAGGGGTGTTCTGCTTTTCAGATGAATAGGGGTTACGTGATAGAATGTAAGGTCACATATGCCATCCCTGCTTTTGTAGGGGTCACAAATACAGGTTTCAAGTATGTATTATGAAGGAAGGTCCAAGGTGCATTGACAGGTATTACATATCTTTAGTTTGATTCTTCTTTTTGAGGCAAAAATTGAGCAAGTAGTGAGTATAAACTGTGGAAGACTCATTCTTGGTTTTAGCGTACTTGGATATATGGCTAGGAAAGTATGAAAGAGTGTAGAATGATTGATTACTCATTCTACAGGAGTGAAGGAAGTGAAGTAAGCTATTAACCTCAGTTACACAGGCGTCTGCAGTGATGAAAATCCCAGACACCAAGAACCATGCTGGTATGTAATACGTGGAGACTCACAGATGAACAGGACTTGGTGTTCCGCCTTAGAGTCTTACAGGGCTCACGTTGCTCTAGACCAATAGGTGCATTGCAGTTTCCCTGGCTCAGTAATGGAGGACTGCGTGAGACGACCAGAGTACAGTGAGCTGAGCCTAGCAGTATGGGATATGTGAGCTCAGAGAAGAGGACAGCGGAGCAGTTGAGTTGGCCAGGCAGAGGAAGATGTTGGATAGGCCTTCTGGGCAAAAGGAACCATGAGAACAAGAGGAATGGAAGCCACAGACTGGCTTGTAGGTGGAGCAGGTTTTCATAGGTGCTGCTCTTGTTGGACACAGATTAAGCTGTGCTAGGAGCTTGACTTTCATTCTGAAGACAATACAAAGACTTTGAAGGTTTTAACCACCTTAAGTAAGAAGACTGGATTAGTACGTAGAGGCTGGATTGGAGGCAAGGAAGTGATGGGGAGGACAGTTAGAAGTCTCTTGGAGTACCCTAGTCCTAAAAAAAGGTGGACACATTTAGTAAAGTTCAGGAGACACATTTGGTAAGGTTGAATGTGTGGGATGAGGGAAAGAGTCAAGATTTCCATTCTGAGATAAGAGGATTGAGTATTGACAGAGTGAATTTAAGGAAAGAAGCAGAGTAGGTGGACTTGATGATATTGAACATGTTGACTTGGGGTGTATGTAAGACATCCAAGTGGAAGAATGCGAAACTCAAAGAACTGATAAATCTGTTCAGATTTTGGAGGATAAGCACATTACCCCATGTGAACAGGTGAGTTCATTCTGGGGTAATATCTCAGTGAAGTCTAGGGAAGCATTTACAGTTAAAGGGCACATATAAAAGAAATATAAAAAAGAGCAGCCACAGTTGAGTGAGGAGAACCAGGAGAAAGGGAATGTCCTAGGAACCAAGGAACAGGAGGTTTCAAGAAGCGCAGTTAGAAGTGTCTTGTGCAGGAGGTCAGGAAGGGCTGAAGCCATAAGCCTGGTACCACATGGAAAACTGCCGTGGGTCCTTGCGTGTTCATTCTCCTTTAATGGTTGTTACTATTCTAAATAATGTTTTCCTCCTTCTTGAAGTTTTTCCTATTAGCTTTAATACCCTTAGCATTTTTATTTAGGTTTTGATGGCTATTACCACTTTAGAAATGTTCTCCCTGACATAACTCTTAATGTGTGCTCATTGTTGAAAAATCAAAAGTGTACAGAATGCAGTGTCCCCAGACGTAAAGATTTAGTAGCTGAGAAGCTTCCATCTTGGTTGTACAGAATCACATTCTCTCCAGACCTGTTTAACAGCCTCCAGTTCATCATGTCCTCATCAAAGCTGAGGAGTAATTTGGAAAACGTCTTTCTGTCAGTTTGGTCAAAAGTAAAGAAAATCTAAGCATTGAGTTTTATCACATTTAGGATTGACACTGGGTTGAATTCTGCATTCTCTCGCCAGTCTGTGAGGTTTGATCTTAAAGGCACAGAGTTTCAGTTACATGTGACAGATTCATCTGTTGTGCATGCAGATTCTTTTTTTTTAATCCTAATTAGTTGTACATGACAGCAGAGTGCATTTTGACACATTGTGTACAAATAGAGCACAACTTATTGCTCTGGCTGTGCATGATGGAGAGCACAGTGGTTGTGCAGTCATATATGTACATAAGGTAATAATGTCCGTCTCGTTCCACCATCCTTCCTACTCCACACCCCTTCCCCTCCTCTCACACCCCTCAGCCCAATCCAAAGTTCCTCCATTCTTCCCTAGGGCCCTACCCTCACCCCCATTATGGAACACTATCAGCATATCAGAGAAAACATTTGACCTTTGTGTTTTTTGGGATTAGTTTATGTCACTTAGCATGATATTTTCCAATTCCATCCATTTACCTGCAAATGCTATAATTTTATTCTTCTTTAAGGCTGAGTAATATTCCATTGTGTATACATACCGCATTTTATTTATCCATTCAGCTGTTGAATAGCATCTAGGTTTGTTCCATAGTTTAGCTATTGTGAATTGAACTGCTATAAATATTGATGTGGCTGCGTCACTGTAGTATTCTGATTTTAAGTCCTTTGGGTATAAACCAAGGAGTGGAATAGCTGGGTCAAATGGTGGTTTCCTCCCAAGTTTTCTGAGAAATCTCTGTACTACTTTCCAAAGTGACTGCACCAATTTGCATTCCCACCAGCAATGTACAAGTGTGCCTTTTTCCCCACATCCTCACCAACACTTATTGTTGCTTGTATTCTTGATAATTGCCATTCTGACTGGAGCGAGATGAAATTTTAGAGTGGTTTTGATTTGCATTTCTTTAGTTGCTAAAGATGTGGAGCATTTTTTCATGTATTTATTGATTGATTATATTTTTTCTTCTGTGAAGTTTCCGTTCAGTTCCTTAGCCCATTTATTGACTGGGTTATTTGGTGTTTTGGTGTTAAGTGTTTTGAGTTCTTATGTGTCCTGGAGATCAGTGCTGTATGTGAGGTGCATGTGGTAAAGATTTTCTCCTATTCTGTAGGCTCTCTCTCTTCATGTTTTTGTTTCCTTTGCTAAGAAGAAGCTTTTTAGTTTGAATCTATCCCATTTATTGATTCTTGATTTTACTTCTTGCTCTTTAGAAGTCTTGCTTAGGATGTCAGGTTCCAAGCAGATATGATGAAGATTTGGGCCTGCTGTTTCTTCTCTTAGGCACAGGGTCTGTGTTCCAGTGCTTGAGTCTTTGATCCATTTTGAGTTGAGTTTTGTGCAGGGTGAGAGATAGGGTTTTAATTTCATTTTGCTACATATGGATTCCAGTTTTCTCAGCACCATTTGTTGAATAGGCTATCTTTTCTCCAATGTATATTTTTCGCATCTTTGTCTAGTATGAGATAGCCATATTTATGTGGGTTTGTCTCTGTGTCTTGTATTCTGTACCATTGATCTACATTGACTATCTTAGTGTCAGTACCATGCCATTTATGTTACTATTGCTTTTCAGTATAGCTTAAGGTCTGGTATTGTGATGCCTCCAGTTTCATTCTTCTTGCTAAGGATTGCTTTGGTTATTCTGGGTCTGTTTTAGTCAACCTTTTCATTGCTGTGACTAAAAGGACCCAACCAGCACAACTGTAGAGGAGGAAGAGTTTATTTGAGGGCTCACAGTTTCAGAGGTCTTAGTCCATAGAAGGCTGGCTTCATTCCTCAGGGCGAGGTGAGGCTGAACATCACGGCAGAAGAGTGTGGCAGAGGGAAGTAGCTTGCATCATCAGGAAGTAGAGAGAGAGACTCCACTTGCCAGACACAAATATATATACCCCAAAGCCACACCCCAATTCCCACCTCCTCCAGCCACACCCTACCTGCCTACAGCTACCACTCAGTTAAATCCCATCAGGAATTAATCACTGATCAGGTTAACACTCAAACCCCAGTTATTTCTCCTCTGACCTTCTTATATGGTCTCACACGTGAGCTTTTGGGAGACACCTCTCATCTAAACCATCAAAGGGTCTCTTATTTTTCCAAATGAGTTTCATGATTACATTTTCCAGTTCTATGAAGAATGTCATTGGGATTTTAATAGGAATTACATTAAATCTGTATAATGCTTTTGGTAGTATGGCTATTTTGACAATATTAATTCTGCCTATCCAAGAACATAGGAGATCTTTCCATCTTCTAAGATCTTCTTCAACTTCTTTTAGTGTTCTGTAGTTCTCATTGTAGAGGTCTTTCATCTCTTTTGTTAGATTGATTCCCAAGTTTTTTTTTTTTTTTTTTTTTTTTGAGGCTATTGTGAAGTCATTTTCCTAATTAGTTTTCCTAATTTCTCTTTCAGTGGAGTCGTTACTGATGTATAGAAATGCATTTGATGTATGGTTGTGGATTTTATATCCTGCTACTTTGCTGAATTCATTTATTCTAGAAGTTTTCTGGTGGAATTTTTTGAATCTTCTAAATATAGAATCATGTCTGCAGCAAATGGTGATTGTTTGAGGTTTTCTTTTCCTATTCATATCCCTGTAATTTCTTTGGTCTGTCTAATTGCTCTGGTTTGAGTTTCTAGGACTGTGTTGAATAGAAGTGGTGAAATAGGGCATCCCTGTCTTGTTCCAGTTTTTAGAGGGAATGCTTTTAATTTTTCTCCATTTAGAATGATGTTGGCCTTGGGCTTACCATAAATAGCTTTTACAATGTTGAGGTATGTTCCTACTGTCCCTAATTTTTCTAGTGTTTCAAACATGAAGGGGTGCTGTATTTTGTCAGATGCTTTTTCTGCATCTCTTAAGATGATATTATGATTCTTGTCTTTAAGTCTATTGATGTGATATATTTCATTTATTGATTTCTGTATGTCGAACCAACCTTGCATCCCTGGGATGAACCCCATTTGATTGTGATGCACCTTTTAAAAATGTTTTTGTATGTGATTTGCCAGAATTTTATTGAGAATTTTTGCATCTATGTTCATCAGGGGTATTGATCTGAAAAATTTCCTTCCTTGATGTGTCTTTGTCTAGTTTTGGTATCAGGGTGATACTAGTCTTATAGAACAAGTTTGGAAGGGTTCCCTCTTTTCTATTTCATGGAATACTTTGAGGAGTATTGGTGTTAGCTCTTCTTTGAAGGTCTGATTGAACTTAGCTGAGAATCCATTTGGTCCTGGACTTTTCTTGGTTGGTAGGCTTTTGATGGCATCTTGATGCTTGAAATTGATCTGTTTAAATTGTATATGTCCTCCTGATTCAATTTGGGTAGATTGTATGTCTCTAGAAATATTTTGATGTTTTTGAAATTTTCTATTTTTTTGGAGTATAAATTTTCAAAATAGTTTCTAATTATCTTCTGTATTTCAGTAGTGTCTTTTGTGCTATTTCCTTTTTCATCATGAATTTTAGTAGAGTTTTCTCTGTTAGCATGGCTAAGGGTTTATCAATTGTATTTATTTATTTTTTAAAGAACCAGCTTTTCCTTTTGTCAATATTTTGAATTGTTTCTTGTTTCAATTTCATCTCTGATTAGTCTTTTGATGAATGAGCTCAATGCCATGAATTTTCTTCATAGCACTGCCTTCATAGCCTCCCAGAGATTTTGATATGTTGCATTGGTGTTCTCATTTACCTCTAAGTGTTTTTTTATTTCCTTCCTGAGTTCTTGTGCTATCCATTCATCATTCAGTAGCATGCTGTTTAGTCTCCTGGTATTGGAGGAGCTTCTATTTTTTATTTTATCATTGATTTTTAAATTTAATTCCATTATGATCTGATAAAATGCAGGGTAGTATCTCTATTTTTTTGTATTTGCCAAGAGTTGCTTTATGGCATAACATGATCTATTTTAGAGAAGGATCCATGTGCTGCTGAGAAGAAATTTTATTTGCTCATTGATGGATGGAATGTTCTACATATGTCTGTTAAATCTAAAGTTCTATATTATTTAGTTCTATAGTTTCTTTATTTAGTTTTTGTTTGAAAGGTCTATCCAGTGGTGAGAGAGGTGTGTTAAAGTCACCCGTATTTCTGTGTTGTGGTCTGTTTGATTCTTGAAATTGAGAAGGGTTTGTTGATGTACATTGATGCTCCATTGTTAGGGGCATAGATTTTTAAGATTGTTGTGTCTTGTTGATGTGTGATTCCCTTAAGCAGTATGCAGAGTCCTCCTTTGTCTCTTCTGACTTTGGCTTGAAGTCCACTTTGTCGATCTGAGAATGAAAACCCCTGCTTGTTTACGCGGTCCCTGTGCGTGATGCTTTTGCCCATCGTTTTCACCTTTAGTCTGTGGATGTCTTTGCCTATGAGGTGAGGCTCTTGAAGACAGCACATTGTTGGGTCTTGTTTTTAAATCCATTCTGCCAGTCTATGTCTTTTGATGGATGAGTTCAGGCCATTGTCATTCAGGGTTATTTTTGAGATATGATTTGTATTCCTGGTCATTTTGGTATTTTTTGGTTTTTAACTTGACTTAGTTTCTCCTTTAATTGACCTTTTCTTTAGTGTAGTTCCTTTCATTTTTTTTTTTTTTTTTAATTTCTTCCCCATGGAGTATTTTGCTGAAAATGTTCTGCAGTGCAGGCTTTCTAGTTGTGAATCTTTTAACTTTTGTTTGTTGTGGAAAGTTGTTATTCCGTCTTCAGATCTGAAGCTTAGTTTTGCTGGTTGGCATTCATTTTCTTTCAGAGCTTGGTGTGTGTGGTCCCAGGACCTCTTTGCTTTGAGGGTCTGGGTTGAGTAAATGACTGAAGTCTGAATTGTTGTCTCCCTATATGGAATCTGATACTTTACTCTTGTGGCCTTTAAAAGTCTATCCTTATTCTGTATGCTAGGCATTTTCATTATGCTAGACCCTTTTTGTGGGTCTGTTGTAATTTTGTATATTTGGGGTCCTGAAAGCCTCTTTTTTTTTTTTTTTTTTTTTTTTTTTTTTTCCTGCGGTACTGGGGATCAAACTCAGGGCCTTGTGATTGCAAGGCAAGCACTCTACCAGCTGAGCTATCTCCCCAGCCCCTGAAAGCCTCTTGTATTTGATTTTCCATTTGATTCTTCAGGTTTGGGGAATTTTCCAATATTATTTCATTGAAAAGATAGTGCATTCCTTTGGTTTGTGTGTATGCAGATTCTTGATTTGAGTTTAATTTACTGAGTTTCAGCTCTGGCTGGCATATTGAAAAGTTCTGCCTGGCCCCCAGATTGCTAAACTCTTAAATTTTATGGGGCATTATTCTAAAGAAAGTACTGATGGTTACTGTAGTAAGCAGAATGTGAAAAAGAGAAATGTTGACTTTATAAGCATTCATTTTCACGTTGGAGAGCCATTAGTGGTTGATGGGTTTTAACTAGGGGACATAAGCACTTTTTAAAACACCCACAGGTAGCTTTAGAGAATAATTAATATATGCTGTCCATTCTTCTCTGAGGTGTATCATCACCTATCTATTGCTGTACCACTTATGCACATGTAGGAATGTATGTGTATGTACTTGTATGTATTTATTCATAGTCTTACATTTGATAAAAGATTACTATGTTATGAGCATATTAGATGAGGAGAGATTTCAGGACTTAAAAAACATCTGAAGTATAAAAAATAGGTTTATACACGTGTTATTTTCATTATTACTACAAAAAATATTTTTGATTTAAGTTAGAAATGGAATGGTTTTAACTAACATTGATTTGATTGAGGTAGAAATTAAGATTTTCTTTTTTTCTTTTTCTTTTTTTTTTGCGGTGCTGGGGATTGAACCCAGGGCCTTGTGCTTAAAGATTTTAATAGATGAAACCAGTAAATTCTTGAGTGAACCATGGTCTCAGAAATTTCTTAACTTTAGAGAAAACTGAAAGAAAAAGAATGTCATATAAATTGGTTGCTTCTACAGTCACTTCCCAAAATTCAGAGATTTAATTATTGAAGGACTTTTTTAAAAAATATGTTATAACACATTCAAGGCAAACAATAATGGACTGGAGGAAGGTATTTTGTACTTAAAGTAATCATAAAAAACAATGTATATCGACTTATTGAGAAATATTCTTACAGATACCAAAATCATAGTACATTCCAAACATTTGTTGTTTAATTTTATTTTAATTTTGTCCCTAACTCTGGGTTCATTTAACCTCATTCCATTTTAGTTTCTTTTTTCTAGTAAAATGTTGCTTATGTATCTCTAAAGTTCTCTTATAAAATGCCGTAATTCTGTAAATACAATTTCCTGTAAATTCTTTCCATATAGAAGTGAATATATGTGCATGTTTGCATGTGTCTGTGTTGCTTGTATATAAACTAACAAAACAACAGTAGAATCAGTGATTTTTAAGGATAAAATTGATTTTCCATTGTATTTCCTAATGGGTGTATTTAAAGAACACATCTGAGAATCCTGGTGTAGGAACATTTGGTGATTGTTAGTTTCCATGTGGGATGAATCATAATTTTATGTACGTTTGGTTTCTTACAGATCATGAAGTTAGAAATCGATGAGATTGCAGCACCCCGGTCATTTATATTTCTCTGGTGTGGTTCTGGGGAGGGATTGGACCTTGGAAGAGTGGTGAGATGCTGTTTTTTTTTTTTTTTTTGAGGTACTGGGGATTGAACCCAGGGCCTTGTGCTTGTGAGGCAAGCACTCTACCAACTGAGCTATATCCCCAGCCTGCTAGAGATGCTGTTTTTATAAAGTATAAAATAATATGTTACATAATAAGTTTGAAGATTGGTGTTATTTTGTCCTTTGTTTCTTGAATAGTTTTAAATATTTTCAAGAAAAAAAAGGTTTGGAAAAAGAATGTAAGGCAGTACCCCTGACTCAGCTAAGGTTCACTAGGGAGAATGCAGCTCTTTCAAAATACAGTTTGTCACAGCTCCAAGAGCACAACAGTTTAGAGATTTGAAGCTCCAAACCATAGCACAAAAATGAGCTTGGTGTCATTTATGGCTCCTTATTATTGTTGCTCTGAATAGCATGGACTCCTGAATCGCAAATGGAAGTCAGATCAAACTGGAGTAGTGACTGCATTTGAAACATAGTTTGAATGAATGAGTGAGAAAGAAGTTATAGCACTTTTAGTAAATTTCAGTGCCTTTATATTCAGTTATATCAGAGCTTCTCTGTGCCAAAGGAAACAAAATAATAAACTTCAGAGCGACACAGCGGGCTCAGGAGTCGCTCAGCCCTCCCCAGCACTGAGATTCAGGCACTGGGTCTCCGTCCTGGATATGCGTTATGGAGTGAGACTTCCCAGTCAGGACACCCTGCCTGGCGTGTGGCAGGTGTCTCATTCCACCATGCTGATTGGGGAGGCAGCTGAAGAGTTTAGGTAGGAGTGTGTGCGATGACAAGCAGGCGCATGCTGGGTTAAATCTGCCCCAGCACTGAAGCTCTGTGGTCACTCTGCTCCATGGAAGCAGAGAGCTGAGACTGTTGGGCAGCCTTGCTGTTTCCCTCATTTGCTGGCTCCAAGGTGAGACCATAAGGGTATTCTAGTTGGGTCTGTCCTTTTTTTAAGTGTTAATTCCCCAAGGTGCTGTGGAAAAGCAAGAAAGTGGAGAGAAAGGAGCCCTGTTTGCTTTTATAGGCGTAGTGGTATTTACCTTTTCTGGTTCTAATGTCTGACTTTGGACTTTCCTCCTCACCCTCAAATTAGGTTGATGTGTTTTCAGGTTTTTTTTTCCTTCTCCAGTTTTGGGGATTTCTCCTAGGGTTTCATGTATGCTAGGCAAGTGCTCTACCACTGAACCACACCCCTAGCCCCAAATTAGGCTGAAAATTACTAGAAGGGTTTATCCTTTTCATTTATGGAGCAGTGCATCTCCTTAGTGGAAGCAGAGTTTGGCTAAAATGATTACAATAGAATACATTAGCTATCAGTAAATTAGTGGACCAGGTCATGGTGATATTATGAACACCCACTGCAGAACAAACTTTTGGCAGTACTGGGGATTCAACCCACAGGTGCTCTACCACTGAGCCATGTCCCCAGCCCTTTTTATTTTGAGACAGGGTCTTGATTCATTGCTGAGGCTGGTCATCCTCCTACTTTAGCCTTCCAAGTCACTGGGATCATAGGCGTGCATCACTACACCCAGCAAAAACCAAATATTTGTAACAGAAACAAATACCCCCAATCTTCACCCCTGCAGTTTTGGCATCTGTAGTCTGAAAACATTAAGTGGAAAATTCCAGAAATCATAAATTTTTAATTGTGTATGTGTTGTGTATGCCACCTGCCTGTTCCTCTCTTGATGGCCTTCTGGGTTGTCAGGGTGACTTGCATGCAGCATGCAGCATGCGGGAGACAGAGAGGCAGACCAATCACATTGTGGGGAGCCGTCCATGTCCATGGCGTGGCTGAGCCATGGGATACAGAGGTCTGACTCCCAGGAATTGACAGTCATGAGAGACTGTTCCAGACAGCTGGGGAGTAGGTGGCTCACCCTGAGGAAATGCTAATTCTCTAAGCAAATGACTGCCCTAACTCCACCCCATCCTATTCCTCACAGAAACCGCTCCTCCTGGTCTTGGCACCTTTACCTGTATAACTGTAAATAAAAGTGAAGGTGGGTGGGCTCCTCCATCTTGTTAGAGGCTTGAGCTGGTATGGCCTGATCATCACACTCCCTTACATTTGAAAATAGTATTGGTTTTTGTGTTTATTGATTAGGTAAATTTATTAGTAATTAATTGATTGCTGGCACCATCATCCTCCAACAGAAACTCTTTCTCTCATCCATGTGGGACGTGGAGAACCCCCCACATCACATGTCTTTTTATTTACATATGCTGTAATTTTTCTGTTAATAGTTACTGTTACTAATCTCCTACCTGCCTGATATATAACTTAAAGTTCATCACAGTACGCCTGTAGGAAAAAGTCACAGTATGTGTAGGGCTCAGTACCCTCCGGTCTCAGGCACCCACCAGGGGACTTGGAACATCTCCTTGTGGATAAGGAGGACTCTCGTATTGACCTTGATTTTTGAGATTTTAAATAGATTTAAGAAATCTCAGTTTGAGGTCTGTCTCACTTTGAAAGTTCTCGGGAAGCACGTTTCGTGTTCTGCGGCATCTTGGTACTGGATCACAGTCCATCAGTGCTGTGCTGCTCAGTCCATCGTCCCCCTCTTGACTCTGACCAATAGGGTGGCAGCTGTGCTCTGTGCCTGTTTAGTCCTAGCCTGCACCAACTTGTCGTGGGCACCCAGCTGGTTTCATGCTCATGGGTAGCATTTGGGATGCTGAGCCTTATACCTCTAGTTCCAGGATTGGATGAAGACAGAATAGTTCTACCCAAAGAGAGATGCGCAACAGCTTTTAAGTCTGAACTTTCTGCAGTAGTTAGTAATAAATGAAGAAATAAGGTTTTATTAGATTCTCATTTGAAGAGAAGTTAACAGTTTGAATCAGTTTGAAAAGTCTTGAAGTTTGAAAAAGCGTCTGAAACACATCTGTTGCTGACAATGGAAGGTGATACGGGTACCCTATCCAGGATGCGGGGGCCAGAGTGCTGATTTTCGAGGTTTTGAATTTTCAACTATTTGCACAGACTTTGCAGATTGAACTTCTTTTATCCCAAAATCAAAATCCAAAATGCTCTGAAATCTGAAACCTTTGGAGCTGTTGGCACTCAAAAATTTTGAACTCTGAAGCATTTCAGCTGTCAGATATTCTGATTAGGAACGCTCGATCTGTGTTAAACAGTTGGGGCAGGATGTGATGCTTCAGTACTTGGTATCTAACAGTGTGTCCAAAGAGTGTGCGCTCCATCATGGCTCTGGTTTTGAGCCTGGGGTTTCTTTTCTGTCTCAACTAAAGCATTTACCATGACCCCTGGAACTTGGCGAGCTCTGTATGGTTGGTCGGTCATTTTAAGTATTGTTTAAGTTCAGGATTTCTGTCTTTAATTCTTGTATTTCTAGTGTTTACGCAAGTGGGGTTACAGAAGATGTGAAGATATTTGTTGGATTAAAACCAACAAAAACAATCCTGGGAAGACAAAGACTTTGGATCCTAAGGCTGTTTTCCAGAGAACAAAGGTATTGGCCTCCACTGTTTTGTTTTCTTTATCTCATATTTTTCTCAGGTGTTTCAAATCAGCGTTTCCTGTTGAGTTAATCTGGTGGAAGGGTCCTTTTTTGGGCTCGTCAGCAGAGCGTGAGCATCCAAGACGGCCACATGTTCTACAGTCCCTCCTGTGCTAGGAGGGGACTCTGTGCCCACGTGTCCTCAGCTGCCACATTTTCCAGTTAGGTTGGGCATTTGATGCCCCTGACTTCCAGAACTCCCTTTTCTCTAGACCAAGTATGAAAAGATGACAGCAGACGGTTGAGTAGCCTGGAGACATCTTCTCTTCCCCTCTTTTCCGTATGCGGGCACCTCTGAGAAACCGCTCGTGTGACTGCTGGTGTCAGGCTCTACAGGGAGCCCTGGTGGGAGGTCTCTTGGGCTGGAGTTGTGTTGGGCAAGGGCAGGATTTGGGGAGTGTCCGGTTGTTGAGCTGTGGACTCCTAGCTAGGACTGGGAGCTCTTTACCTCTTGCCTGTACCTTGCCATAGTCTTTCTTCATCTGGCTGACTCTGAGGTGTGTCCTTTCATGATAATGTCCTGAATGCCGTGAGCCACTGTGGTGAATGATCAAATCCAGGAGGGACCGTTGGAACCCACAGTGTGTAGCCTTTGATCAGAAGCACAGGTGGCATCTAAGTCAGCAGCCCTGTGGGACCAAGCCCCGACCTGTGGTTTGGTAATGGGTAGAGTGTCAGCATCGACCTGAACTTTGGCTTCAGCACAGAAGTGGAGACTTGTGGGTGAGGGAACAGCCCGCACGCACATCGTGGCGGAAGTGACACATTCTGAAGTGAGGCGTGTCACGAGGGAGGGTATAGAAGACGTGCTGCACTTTCCTGTCGCCTGATAGAGACACCTGACTGAATCCCACAGACTCAGAGACAAAGATGGTTTGGATTGAGGATCACAAAATGTCCCGAGCTCTGACTTGATAGAAAGTGTGATGCTCTGCTCTTGCCGCGCAGGAACACTGCCTCATGGGGATCAAAGGCACCGTGAAGCGAAGCACGGACGGGGACTTCATCCATGCCAACGTCGACATTGACTTGATCATCACGGAAGAGCCCGAGATCGGAAACATAGAGAAGCCCGTGGAGATCTTCCACATCATCGAGCACTTCTGTCTCGGTAGAAGACGTCTCCATCTGTTTGGAAGAGACAGTACAATTCGACCAGGTAGGACCTCAGTCAATACAAAGACTGTGATTCCTTGGGACGTGGATATGAAAAGGAAAGCAGGGCAGCGAGATGAGGTCCTTCCGTGTTCGGCTTGTTTTGCAGTACTTCAGATATTGGCAGTTTTAGGTTTGCAGCAAACTAAGAGGATGGTGCGGAGGGCTCCCACGTCCTGCCTGCTCGCAGGCGCCTCACATGCTCTCTTCTTAGGGCTCCCCACCTGCACGGGACACTTAATGATCAGCCAGCGACCTGCCTGCACCACTGGAGTGCCCTGTCAGGTGACTCACCACCCTGAAAGTCTTCTCTGCTCCCCTTATTTCTTGACTATATTTTTATTTTTAATTGTCACATAGTAATCACACGTCTGCGGGGTACCGGTTGACATTTCAGTGTGTGCGTACAGAGCGTACTGACCGGATCAGGGTGACGGCCAGATCTTCCACCTCAGGTGCACGTTGCTCTTTTGTACTGGGAACATTGAAAATCTCCCTACCTGCTGTTTTAAGCACTCCGGTGCCAGCGGTGGTCATCCTGCTCTGCCGTGTGGAAGTCAGAGCCGCTCCTCCTCGCTCGCCCTGACCCATGAGCCCTCTCCCCAGCCCACAGCTTCCCAGCCTCTTCCTGTAGCTGAGAACGTGTCGTGCTGCTGTCTGCTGCACCCACATTGCCGTGTGGCGCCGCCTGCCATGGTGAGCCGCTGTGCAGGTGTGCCAGGGCGGGTCGCTCAACTGCCTGCCTGTAGCGGCGTGGGTCTGTCCTAGGGAGTCCGCATCCAGTCTTTGAGGAGCCCCATACTGTTCCCATGGTGGCTGTTCTAACTTACTTTCCAACCAACAGCACATGAGCCCCTTTATCTGCATCCTCACCAGCATATTATTTCTTGTCTTTTGAATAATAGCCATTCTAACAGGGGCGAGGTGATGTTTTCCGTGGTTTTGATTTGCATTTTCTTGATGATTTTTGGTGTTAAACATTTCTTCACAGCCTTGGCCATGTGCTTATCCTCTTGAGAAGTGCCATAGTAGTTGGATTTCTAGGACCTATCAACGGAAATATTTTGTGGTTGGGAAAAGTAGAGCAGAAATCGCTTCTGAGAGTTGACTCACAAAACAGTGGTACTGTTATCATGAGGAGCAAAGTTATATATGATTCATTAAGTTTTCACAGATGCGAGACTCAGCATAGTATATACGTGCTGTTCTCACACGGGTGGGGACCAGTGAGTGGGATATAGCACAAAGGCACGCTGCGCAGTGTGCGATCCTCAAGATGTGACCATGGTGTGGTGCTGTGCGTTCTGTAAGGGAGGCCAGACTCCTGGGCCAGCGAAGGGCTGGCTCAAGGATGCACAGGGCATCTGAGTCCACCCTGAAGGCTCAGCGGGGAGGATGCAGCTCACAGGTTGTCTCTCTTCCTCCTGTCAGGCTGGCTCACAGTTGGACCGACGCTCACGAACAGCAACTACAACGCAGAGACCTATGCATCCTATTTCAGTGCCCCTAACTCCTACTTGACTGGCTGCACGGAGGAAATCGAGAGACTTCGACCAAAGTCGCCTCCTCCCAAATCCAAGTCCGATCGGGGTGGAGGCGCTCCCAGAGGAGGAGGAAGAGGGGGGACTTCTGCTGGCCGCGGTCGAGAAAGAAATCGATCCAACTTCCGAGGAGAAAGGGGTGGCTTCCGGGGAGGCCGAGGAGGAGCGCACAGAGGCGGCTTCCCCCCTCGGTAGCGTTCTGGGACGCCCGTCCGGGTCCTGCCCCCGGCCTTGGGGTGGGAGCCCCCCTTCAGGACTCGTCCCGCCCGCCCTTGCCTGGCTGCCCTGCCTGCCAGGAGCGCCTGCCGACTTCCCCGCAGCTGCCACGCGCCCGTCTGCTGGGGAGCAGTCAGCCTGTGTGGCGGGCACGTCCCTGAGCGGGAGGAGCAGCACTGGCAGCCTCCCTGTCGGAGCTCGGAGGCTCGAGGCTGGGTCCCCTCCGTTTCAGACCGTCCAGCGGCTTCTGCTTTCTGGGAATGGCTGGGAGCGAGAGGCCGGTCTGCAGTGTCGGCCGAGTGACGGGAGTCTACGGGCAGGCGGGAAACTGCTTAAGCCATGATGGAGTGGGGCGCTCGGCGCTCCTGCTGGGGCTCAGCATTTCCTCGTTGAAGTAGTGAAAGTGCAGACTGCAGTTTACTTTCTTTTAAAAAGACTTTAAATAAATTCAGGTGTAATTTGAGTACTGAAGAAATTGAGAGGCTTTGAACAAAATCCCTTCCCTCCAGGTCTGAATCTGAGAGGCAGGGTGGACGGCCAGGGCAGGACAAGGAGGAGGCAGGCTCAGCAGGCAGGCAGACGAGGCCGCCCGTCCTCCTGATGGCAGGACAGAGCAGGCTGGAAGTCCCCTTTCCACAGCAAGTGAAAGCAGCCGAGGCACCAGTGGAGACCCTGGGTCGCCAGGCTGGGCCTGCGCCCCGGGCAGTACTCGGAGGTGAAGGAATGAGGAATAGCTTGTGTGCAGACCCTTCGCGGACACAGCTGCCCTGGGTCAGGCCCATGTTGGCCCCGTGCTGTCGCCTGAGACTTCGTGCTCTCCTTTCTGTACCGTGACTCGTGTTTAAGGGAATTGGATGAATGAAATGAGACCTTTATTTTGTTATTTTTCTAATGAAACTATAAATCTTTGAAATTTGAGAGTGTTTTCCGTAAGTGGAATTACTGCTGTTGCCAGGTGAGAGGATTGACGTGGAACAGAGTTCCCTTGGTCTCTGCGTGGCGGTAGCCCTTGTGTCCTCACACGTAAGAGGGACGCGGGACACCCACCAGACCCTCGGGTGGAGAGGACAGCTCAATAGAGAGAGAGGGATACCTGAAAGCCTGGCGAGCTTCGCTCGCTCAGCCGGTTAGGCTTTCCAGTGCGTCTTGACAGCGTCCGATCGTGTCTGTCTTTTTTTTTTTTTTTTTTTTTTTTTGGTGCTGGGGATGGAACCCAGGGCCCTGTACAGGCACGCACTTTACCAACCGAGCTATCTCCCCAGCCCAGAGCATGTCTTTCTTGACGCAGGTGTTGTGTCTCCCAGTTGGTAGAGTGTTTGTTGTAATGACATTATAAACTAACTGGAGGCGGAAGTGAAGTGTCAACTTGACCTGGGAATGCAGAGGACCGAGAAGTTCCAGGTGCCCACTGACAGGCCTGCAGAAGGGCTGGCTCAGGGCCCTCCTGTGTTCCACACCTGGGCCTTCTTGTGGCTGGTGGCCCAGGCCCTGTGAGAGCCGCTTCATAATTGGTCTTACAGAGGAGAGGAGTGGCTCTTTGGTCTGTTGGAAGTTGGGGCACAGTAGCCCCCCATAAATAGAGAAGAGCAAGAGAGAGAGAGTAGGTCAAGGGAAACAAGGTGTGACTAGAATTGATCCCTTTGAGAGACAGCCTGGCCTTCCAAGCAGCAGGCTGGGAGAGACCCCTGGCTCCGCTGCCTTCTCCCTTAGGAAGGCTGGATACTCAAGAAGGTTTTGGTGGAAGTTCATATTCTGGCCTTGCCTAGTTTTTGGTCCTCTTTATGTTTACATGTCCCACATTTTCAGTCTAGAAATGAACTTTGAGTTGCTCTTCTTATCAGGCAATTGTGAAAAGCAGCTCAGTGCAAGAGGTCAGTGTCAGACTAGGGGCAGGGTCAGCGTGGGGTCTGACTTGGTGCCAGGGCACCTAGTAGGCAGGACAGGAACAGGATTGCTGCCTTACGAGCCTTGGCTCCCTGCGGAGAGATCAGCTCCTGTGCCCACGCCCAGGGGGTTGTGCTGGGGACCTGGAGCCACAGTGAGCATCAGCAGCAGAGACATTGGTAGGTGTGTATTCATCTTCACCGCTAATTCATACCTTCCATTAGTTGTAGCAGCTTATTTTAGAAGCTGCTGATCTCCGCTAATGTGTGTCTTTCAAGGAGCTACAGCAGCTTGTTCAAAAGCCTGTCCTGGTGCAGTGGTGCACACTCGTAGTCCTGGAAACTGAGGAGGCTGAGGCAGGAGGATCACAAGTTGGAGGCCAGATTGGGCAACTGAGCAAGACTCTGTCTCAAGTAAAAAAGAAAAAGGACTGGGAATCAGTGGTAGGGTACCCCTAGGTTCTTCAGTCCCTAGTGCCCAAAAATTAAAAAAAAATAAATAAATACTCTGATAAAATTTACTAAGAGGAAGAACAAGAAGCCATCACCTTTGAAGCCACAGCATGTAGGTTACAGGAGGTGGCCAGCGGCTGCAGAGCTCTGCAGTGCACTGAGGGCACCTTGGAGGGGCTGGTAGCCAGTCTAGCCGTGCCGTGTGGTGGGCTGCGGTGCTGCGTCAGACGGGCCGCTGGAAAGCAGATGTCGCCAGGTCAGTAGTTGTGGAGTCCAGTGGTCCAATCTGCTGCCGTTGTATAGCTTATGGATTTCAAGGCAACTTCAAAAAAAGCTTGATGTAATGCTGTTGCCCGTAATTCAGGTGAAACTAAGAACCCCAGGAAGCTGAGCTTACACTGGTCAACAGGAGCTCAAGAGTACAGCTTTCTTTACTACTGTGAGGCTTGCTGAAAGCGGAACATGTGCATGGTTAAGAACACTGGGGCTGGGCGCGTGGCTCACTAGAGCGTGTGGCTCCTGCACAGGGCTCAGGGCTCCATCTCAGCATCGCAGGGAAAGGAGAAAAGACTACTGCATTTATAAAAATAACTTCAGCGCAAAATTTAGAGAAATGTAAACGCCGATGCAAGATTTTGAGCTGACGAGCTCCCCAAGTCTGAGTCCCAACTGCTCCCTGGGAAGACGCGGACGCGGGACGTGGTCTCAGGGTCTCGGGCCGCTCTCACTTCTCCTTGGTCAGACAGCTCACTGTGGGGAATGAGTCTGCCCTTCTGCAGGTCCTGGCTGTGGGGAATGAGTCTGTGGCTTGTTACCTGAAGACCACGGGGTCCTTTCTCACCTGTCCCTGTGCATGCAGAGACCGCTCAGGAAAGAGTAGCTCTCCATGGCCTGCTTCCCATGGTGGTTTCCAGCGGCTTCAGCCTCCCAGGCCTTTTCCATTCTGCTGATGCCTTCTTGCTGAGTGGGGAGGCTGTTGCTCTAAAAGGGTTCCCTGCCCACTGTCTCAAGAACATTATCTTGAGGATGAGGAAGCAGTAGTGTCCAGTGAATTACCATTTATCAGCCATCTTGAACAGTCAGCCTCCTTTGCACTGACTGAATTTTAAAAGGCAACTCTGCTCAGGATATAAGTTTTTCGTTACTTTTCTGCCACACACAGCCTGTTAAAATATGAAGAAGAGTGGTTTACTGAACCTCCTCATTAGTAACCCGAATGGAAAGGGACCATCTGTTCCTCCTGAAGGGACAGGCGCAGGGGAGGAGTGCAGGGTGGCCCCCCGAGTCCTGGGAAGCTGCGTGGTCAAGAATGATGCCCACAGGGAGGCGGCCACTGCACAGGGGCTGGGTGGGCCTGGGAAGGTGCTGGCCCCAGGGCGGCCGTTCACTTCCCAGCATGCCCGGGGTAGGGCGTGTGGTGCCTCCTGGTGGAGCCCTCAAATCCAGTTTAGGTCATTTTCCATGTTCAAAGACAAGCTGGAATTGGATCTGGACTCCTCGTTACGTTCATAAAACATGTTCCCATCTGGCCAAACTGGAAAGTCATTGACAGATCTTTCTTAGTTATTCTTGGCCTGTTGTCATTAGGTTAGACCTCTGGGAAGTGCAGGTCACATGGCCTTCTTGAGTGAGTGACCTCTTCCTAATGATGCGACTTCGAAACAGAATCCTCACCTTGGTTCATACATCAGAGAGGTTCTGGCATCGAGGCCCTGTGTCTCATCCCTGAAACTGTTACTTAAAGATAGGAGCTCGGTCAGTTAAACCTCCGTGACACCGCAGCAAATCCAGTTGGGAGCTGGACAATCCCCGCCCTTGTCACCCTGGCCCATTCAGGAAAGCCCTAGCAAGGGATTCTGCAGCAGCCCACACGCCCTGTGCACTCCCTGCCTCCAGTGTTCTGACTGCCTGGGCTGCACGCGCCCTGCGGTGCTGCTGCAGCGCAGGAGCACTGTTTCCGAAGGCCTCAGACTCCGCAGGTGGATGGACCCTGTTTTGGGCAAGTGGCCACCCAGATTGCCAGCATTCCCATTGTCTGCTGGGTTCCTAATGCACTGAAGAAGCCCGAGATCACGTTCATGGTCTCCCACCACTGACAGCGACCAGCTACCCTCTGCAGCTGCTGTTCCCAGGGCCTCTGGCAGGCAGGCTGTGTGTCCTGGACACAGGCCGCAGAGCCTGCAGCACTTGTTAAACTGGCCAGTCCTCCTGAAACAGTGGTGATAGGCCTGGGGCCCATCCCGACAGTGTCTGTCCCTGCCCTCGCCCCACAGCCTCCACCAGCTGATGAACAGCCCCACTGAGCCTCGGGCTGCTCCGAGAGTGAGCTGGAAACGTGGTCAGTCTGCTCAGGCCTCATGGCACCGCAGCTCCTGGAACAGGACCCATGTCCACTCCAGCAGCATCACGCCTGCTCCTGGTGGGGACGGGCGCCGAGGCCCACTTCAGCCACTCCTGGCCTGACGTGCCATCGGTGTGGTCCTGTGGGACCAGCGTCCGCTGACGGCACCCAGGGGACAGCCAAGGCCGTCAAGTACCCTTTCCACTTTCTGTCTCCGACACTTCCTAGGTTTATTGCCTAACAGTCCTCAACCCTGAATAAAGATAACGTTGTTATCCTGGTTTGCTTAGTGCTTCATCCAGTTTTTTTGAATCTCACAATACATAAAAGTGATTCTACACATTGAATTTTTATATGAAGTTATTTATTGTTACAGGTAAAGATTCATTATATACAGGTAGAAACTGCTGAAATTGTACAAAGAACCATTAAGAATACTAAGACAGTTTTATAGACAAAACAACTGGAAAATAAAGACAATATATAATTATGAAAAAAGAGTAGAGCACACATTGTTCTACTAGATAGAGTCCAAGTTATTAAAATCTGCAAATCTTCATTGAAAAGTATGTTCAATGGAGCTATGTGGTTTAAAAAAATTAGGTTTAATGTAAAAATTAAGTTTTTCCCCTCACTGGAAATAGGAGGGGAACCAAGACAATTTTTTACCCCAAATCTATACAGTTTAAAAAATAATTTATATGTCTAGCACAAAGAAAGAAATTGAGAATATTCTGTAAACTCTGTTCTTCATCAAATGCAAACTGCATCAGTTTTAAAAATTAAAACCTTGCAATCAGAAGTAGGCTCTTCCTTCATGATACGAGGCGCCTTCTCTGCGCTCCCCAGTGCGTCCCTGCAGGGTGGCGGGCATCAGAGCAAGCCTGCTGCCTTCTGGAAACGTGGGTGCCCAGAGACCGCTGGCCCCGGCTAGCTGAGCAGCTGGCATATCTCCTTGTGGACACAGCAGAGAAAATCCACGTAGGAAGAGCCTCCGTGCAGGCCCCGGTCCTCCACCAGGAGCTGGCGGAAGGCCGCCTCTGGCTGCTCCCGCTGCTTCACTATGGTGAGCTGAGGAAACAAGAGCAGTGGTTAGGGGCCGTCCCAGGGCCCCGCCTCACCACACCGGCCAGGCACAGTGCCCTTGGAGAGTCTTCCCAGGGGCGAGCTGTGGGTGGCCTTCAATTCCCAGGCCTGAGCTGGGGCCGGCTGGCTTGTGACGCAACAGGCTTTAGGAGGCAGGGGCTCTGGGACATTTGACTTTAAGGCAATGTGACCTTGTGGCAGTGCAGATCAGAATGGGGCAGCCAACTGGTAGCAGGTGTAACAGCGAGCAGGCGAGGGAGACTGGACAGGGAGAGGACACGGATGGCCGATGTGGGGGTGGTGGAGGCTACTCCCTGCTTGGCCCAGTGCTTCAGGGCCCTGCTGCTAGGACAAGTCACAGCCACATGTGCTTCCGAGCCGTAGAAGACAACGTGGCAAGGAAAACGTGAAGAGCCCCTGCAGTGGCGCACAGTGACCCCACGGGAGCGGGAACAGTTCTGTCCTGCACAGAGGGCCTCAAGGGAAACAGACTGGCGGGGACGCAGCGCAGCATCAGAGGAGGACTCCAAGCTTCATGCCAAGAGGCCCGAGGAAAATGAAACTCCAGATTCTGAGCCCTGATTCATGGCTTCTCACGGTGTTCGTAGGTCTTGATGTCATCTTAGACCCATCCTATCACTGGGCTTGTTCCTCTTTTTAAAAAAAAAATTCTGAATCTATGTGGCCGAAGGCCTTGTGCACAAAACAGGTAGGAGGAAAGAGCCCTTTTCACAGGCACCTGCTGCACCTCACGAGGGGGCAGCTATGCACAACTGAGAGGCAGGCTCCACGGTTAAGTAGGCTTCCTGCAGAAAGCTGAGAGGGGCAGAACTGACCCTCCCCAGGCCTGGGCCTGTGAGCCGGGCCGGCCTCCCCACCCTTGCCTCGTCTGCTCTGGGAAAGCAGGATCCTTCTGACCTGCTGCTTTGACCTGTGCCTGAGGCTGATGAGCTTCCAAGTGCTCTGGCCTAATAAGACCCTCAATCACACGCGTGACTCTGGCCCCACGCCCTGCTCACTCCCTGTGGACGTGGTTGGATTTTATTGTTGATACCTCCATTCCAACTTGTTTCCTCCCATTCAGTCTTTTTTTAATTTTCTTTTTCTTTTTGGTACTGGGGATTGAGCTCAGAGGCACTTGACCACTGAGCCGCATCCCCAGCCCTATTTTGTATTTTATTTAGAGACAGGGTCTCCCTTTCGCTGAGGCCGGTTTTGAACTCAGGATCCTCCTGCCTCAGAGGAGCTGCTGGGATTTCAGACAAGCACCACCGTGCCCGGCTTCCTCTTCAGTCTTGACTTTCTGAAAGCATGTTTTCATTTGCTCTGAGTCTCTGTCAAATGTCACAGAAAAGAGCAGTCCTGGTGCCCGGCATGAGGTGAGCAGCTGGTTCTTGCCCTGAGTGGTGGTGTGGGGCCGCGTGGGCACTGAGAGTGGCACTGCGACTGCTGCCTGCGTGGCGGGCGCCACTCCTCGCGGGAGGCCAGGCAGTGCGTGGCGTGCTGCTGCAGCTGGGGGCTTCCCTGTGGAGACTTCTCCAAGGAGTTCTCGGAGTGCGTCTGAAAGACTTCGCACTCGCCTGGAACGCTGTGCCACTCGCTCCCCGCGCCATGGGGCCTGCCAGGTGGGGCAGCACGGTGTGGTCCATATCAGAAGTGCAACTCAAGCCAGAGGCTGCGAATGGGACCTGTGGAAGGAGGACCCCGGGGTCCATGTCTTTAAAGTTTGCTTCCTCCATGGAGGTCAGTGGAGAAGCTGATACGGCTCATCTTGCGGGGCATTCAGTTTTGCTTGAGTTCTCACAGGGTGACCACCACACAATGTCCTCTGGCAATGCCTGGCCATGGACGGAGGGGCTTAGAGAACCAGGAGTGAACTCTTGCTCCAGCACGGAGGCTGCCCACTCCTGCGCGGGTCAGGATGGGTGGGTGGGCTGTCCGGTGCTGCACAGGGAGGTGGCTCCTCAAGGGCTCACCCACCCCGAGGGGCAACACTGGGTGGACAGGAGGGACCTGCTGCTTCCTTCTTTGCCTTTCTACTGGGGGAGGTGGCCTTGTGGAGTGGGACGGAATGTGGTCACAGGCCTCCCTAGCTTCCCGTGTGCCTTCTCAGTAGGAGAACTGGCTTGCTCAAGTGGCCCAGATGTGACCTCCTCAGCCACCTCCAGGTCTTGCCCTTAAAACAAACTGCAGTAGGTAACAGAGGGTATGGACACAGTTCTGGAAGGTTCTGTGTTGACCCAGATGCATGCTAGAGGCTTCAGGTGGCTCATTGGTTCAGTTTACTTCAGTTCAACCCCTTTATTTAAAAAAAAATGCAAGTGTCATGAATTTCTGAATGGTACTCAAGGAAAGGCGACGTCAGCTGGCCAGGGCTCCTGGGCCCCTGTGCCACCGGGTCTGGGCCGTCACGCACTTGGAGCTCTTGGGCACGTGCCAGCCAAGCAGGTCGATATGCAGATCATGTCACGAAGTCACAGAACACACACTTCCCGAAGTCTTTAGGGGAACAGTGAAGCTTGAGGAAAGGAGAGGGGCTCCTACCTTCATGGAGTACGGCCTCTTCCGCTGGACGATGCCCATTAGCATTCGGAGCTGCTGGGAGTGTGGGCTTCCCACCTCAGGCAGCTGCGTCTGGGTTCAAGGAGACCAAGGTTGAGAGCAGTTCACAATGCTTCCAGCAAAGGGGCTGAGAGCGTGGAAAACGCCTCTAATGCCAAGGGGACCTTTCAGCAAAGGGGCTGAGAGCGTGGAAAACGCCTCTGATGCCAAGGGGACCTTCAGCAAAGGGGCTGAGAGCGTGGAAAACGCCTCTGATGCCAAGGGGACCTTCAGCAAAGGGGCTGAGGGCGTGGAAAACGCCTCTAATGCCAAGGGGAACACTGCCTCGATTTACCAGAAAATCAAAGTGAGGGGTGAAGGGAAGGTGGCTCGTTTAGTGGGTGGACATTCTCACCAGCCAGCCAATGTCTCCGTCTTTTGAGAGTGGACCTCCCTCTCTGGACTCGACAGGCACATCCCTGGTGACACGCGGTGTGCTTTACACAGAGGACACCTGGGGCCACCTCCCGTGAAGGGTCAGTGCCTTCTCCAGTTAGCAGAGCGGGTCTGCGCCTTCAGAGGCTGCCTGGGAGGCACTGCCCAGGGCCACCGTGCAGCCAGGTCCAGGCGCCCACTTCTCCAGGGTGCATGGCCTTGGAGGTCCCAGAAGTCCAGCTGCTATTTGGGGACAGTCCAGCTGTACCTGGCCTCCAGGAGCGCCAAGGCTTCCTTCTCAGATGCCCAGGCCCCAGAGTCGCTGGAGGCAGCAGGAGGCTCCCTGCAGAGCCTCAAGGCCTGGGAGAAGACCCTGCCGCGTGTCCCATGCACCCTGCTCCCTCACGAGCGTCCTGCTACCCGAACTCTGAGTCTGCCTCTGTGCCTGTCTCAGGTACCTACTCCTCTAAAGCAAAGGCCTGCCCTGGGTTCTGACTGTGTCACTGTGGGCGAAGGTGAGAAGCGGGTGTGCTGGCAGCACAAACTGCCAACCCACTCTCGGTGGAGAGACGGGCTGTTTTGCAAGCATGTTCTTTCGGCTCTGAGCCTGTACTCATGATACGAGAGGGTGTTTCCTTAAATTTTACAAACCTCTTGGATGCAGTTCTTGCCTACTGAATTTTAGTTTTGTTTAATATTTTTTGAAAACTGCATTTCTAACCATTCTTTACTTTCAGTCACAGGCAGACTACTGTCTGTGAATCTTAACCTGACCGGTCTTTTGGTGAGAACTGGACGCCGCACAGACTGACATTCCTGTGGACGGCACTGACCTCCTGCCTTTTAGCTTTGGAGTTTGGCCCTGCCCGATCTTCACGATGCTGTAGATACTACCGATACATTCAGACAGAAATCAGGTGTGATGCCCAGAAACGAGCCACCCGCCGCAGCCGGAGTGAGGTTCTGGGTCCCCACGCCACAGCCGAGGCACCCGTGTGTGAGCCGCTCACAGCGAGCTCCACTCTCCAGCCAACGGCAGCTGCCGGCTCCTAAACTACTTTCAAGACAGACATCTGCAGTCGTTCCCACATCAGACCCACGATTTCTTGCTATGATCTTAACAGAAGGGGGGTTTGTTTCTGTGACTCTATCTGATGTCATCTGCGCCCCGAGATGTGACTGTTCTGAGTGCTCTGCCAGCTCAGCACTGCGGTGGAGGGGGACCCCAGCTCAAGAGCTGCCTGGGCTGCTACAGTCTTCACCTGCATCTGCAGAATGCAGGCCAGCGCCCAGCTCACTGGCTGTGAGGGGAGAGGAAGCGTGGGGCTGGCACCGAGCACACTCTGCCGTGCTGCCCATTCTGTCAGTCACCGTGATGGCTGACCCCTGTCCAAACGTTTTCACATCGGCTAGCTGTAGCTTTATGAAATCACCAACTTCTCGTCCTTATACAAAACTAGGTCTTATTGTTTTCTTCTTTGTGCTATAAAATTGCAGACAGCATTTATTTAAGAATTTACATCTTGTATATTACTATAAAAACAGTGGAAGGCTCTTACCATATCTGTATTGACGTGTGCAAGAGACGGCACGTTAAAAATCCCTTGGATCAGCTCGGGTGGGCTGCTCACTCCCAACCACAAGAACATGTTCAGACCGTTGGCCAGCAGGAAGACCCCTCCTTCTGAGAGACGGGACTCGGAGCAGCGGATGGCAGCAGGTAAGGCTGTGCTCTTGACATCCAAGGTGTGCTGTGCAGGAGAGGTGGGGTCGAGAGGCCGCCCTCCTGCCTGCCGGTTCTTCTCCCTCCCTCCCTTTTCCCTGAGTGCCCACCTGCCTCCCCGCCCCTCCCTCCTGCCCCAGGACATGTGGGGGAAGATGTCTGCCCTCTGCCTCGTGAAGTTACAGCCAGGGCAGGAAACAGGAACACATGCAGCATTGTGGATGGGGGTCAGAGCTAGGAAGCAGAGAACTGAGAAGGGCGCCGGGAGCACCAGGTGGAAGAGGTGTTCCAGGGAGGTGGGTGGACTTGCGTGCAGGGAAGTGAGCTGGGGGAACATCTAGGAGACACTGTGGATGGAAGAGCCACTCAAAGGTCCTGGGCAAGAGCTGATGGGGGTTTGAGGGCCAGCGAGAGGAGGCTGAGAAGGGAGGGCAGCAGAATACAAGGGCCAGTGGCCAGGGATCAGAAGCCCTGGCTCCCCCTGAGAGGGGACATGTGAGCGCACTCCCGCAGACATGAGCTGACGGTATTTAGCAGGCGCAAGGAGAGGGAGCGGTGCAGCAGGAACTTGTTAGTGGAGGAGGGAGGGCACCCTGGGATCTGGTGGAACAGGCACAGAGTGGGGGCTCTGGACTGCATGTACACTGAGGCAGACAAGGGGCAGGGAGGGAAGCTCTGGACAGCTTGCTAGAGGTGTGCGGGTATGAGGGAGAGGACTGCAGGGAAGGCTGCCAGACTCCCAGACTGCAGCCTGAGGACCTGGAGGAAGAAGCAGAAGTCAGGAGACAGGAGGGAGCTGGCATGTGGGAGGGGCGGGAGCAGGAGGGAGGGGCAGGGAGGCAGCTGGGAGCAAGGGGGAGGGGCAGGGAGGCAGCTGGGGGCAAGGGGGAGGGGCAGGGAGGCAGCTGGGGGCAAGGGGGAGGGGCAGGGAGGCAGCTGGGGCAGGGGGAGGGGCAGGGAGGCAGCTGGGAGCAAGGGGGAGGGGCAGGGAGGCAGCTGGGAGCAAGGGGGAGGGGCAGGGAGGCAGCTGGGAGCAAGGGGGAGGGGCAGGGAGGCAGCTGGGGCAGGGGGAGGGGCAGGGAGGCAGCTGGGGGCAAGGGGGAGGGGCAGGGAGGCAGCTGGGGCAGGGGGAGGGGCAGGGAGGCAGCTGGGAGCAAGGGGGAGGGGCAGGGAGGCAGCTGGGAGCAAGGGGGAGGGGCAGGGAGGCATCTGGGGGCAAGGGGGAGGGGCAGGGAGGCAGCTGGGAGCAAGGGGGAGGGGCAGGGAGGCATCTGGGGGCAAGGGGGAGGGGCAGGGAGGCAGCTGGGGCAGGGGGAGGGCTGGGCTTTGAGGTCGTATCCCAGGAGAGAGACACACAGCAGGTAATGGGGACGTTGCGACTGGAGGGCAGCTGGAGGCCCTCTGAAAGGCTTCAGGGTGACTTGTATGTAAATGACATTTAAGAACAGAAGGAAGACCAGACTCTGCAGAGACGTAGACTGTACAGAAAGTGAACTCGGCTCCTGCGCTCCAGACCACTCTGGGGAGAGCACGAGCTCCCAGGCAGGGGAAGCGCCAGATGGCTGGAGAAGGGACTCTGGGAGGGTGGGAGTGAGGAGAGGGTGAGTCCTGGCCATAAGGAGACAACGGAGGAACGAGGAGACTGGGTTCTGCCAGGGGATGAGCCCAAGGCTGGCTGCAGGTGGCTTGCCAGGCATTTCTGAGGAGAGGTGGTGTTGTGGCCCACAGATTCCCACTCTTTCTACTCTGAGGACTGGACTGTCCAGCTCTAGCTGAAGAGTCACTTCTGCCAGTCATAAAGACAGAAGGAACTGTAGTTTCCTATTCCAGCTGCATTAGCCTCAGGGCCCCTTCCCCAGGGCCCTGCCTCACACCGCCAGCCTGACCTGCTGGGTCTCAGGGAAAGACCTGGCCACACAGAGGCTGTCCAGGCATAAGCAGGAGCAGAGGGGAGAACCTTCAGGGAACGTCATTCTGGGAAGTCAGCTGTTACCCTGACTGCACCTGAGCCAGGCCAGTGGTGCTGACCTCATCGGATAACCAGACCCCTAGACATTTACACCCTAACAGGAGGAAGCGTGTGCTTGTGTGATCCCAAACACATGGTGAATGTGTGTGCACACGGCATCTCCCACACATGAAAGGCACATGAATGTGGGATCTAGACACACAACAAATGTGTGCAGGTGGTGCACACGTTTGCCCGTGAGATCTGGTAAACATGGTGTGCACATGTGCATATGAACACACATGCACATGATTCCCCAGTCACACGATGAGCACATGTGCCGTACAATTCTGTACACGTCATGGACATGTGCTCACGTGATGTCTGTACACACGACGGGCACGTGTGAGCACCGGAGATCCCACGTGTGTGCGAGTGCAGGCGTGTGCGATCCCATGTTCACGTGCCCAGGCTGTCTGATGCTCAGCCCTTCCACAGCTGGGTTAGGGGCCTGGCCTTGCTGTGGCTCTCCATGCACCTGCCCGGGATGCACAGTGGAGGGAGGAGAGGAGAGAGTGCTGTGAGCCCGTCAGGGAGCGAGCGGCTGCACTGATGCCCTCCAGACACCTGCGTGTGTCCTGCACACGTGCGACTTGCTCAAGCTGCCCTGCATGTGCTGTGGGCGCTGCAGCCTCCGGTTTCCGCCTAGCGGAAGGCTCTCCTCCCAGAGCAGCTTACGATTGGCAGGAGCTGTGGGTAGAAGAAGAGCTGCGAGTCCGCCACTCCCATGGTCATGACCAGCTGCCTCTGGAACGCCCGCTCGTCTGTGGGGGTGTCGGGCCTGCCGAGCAGCACGCAGCTTTTCAGCAAGGAGTTCATGTACACTGGCAATATCTTCATGGAATCTGGTAGAATGAGCTGAAAAAGAAAGATGCATGTCCCTACTGCCCTGGAGTCCGTGCCAGGATGCCATGCCGCACAGCAAGCCAGCCACGTCCACGTCCTTGCTGACAGCCCACGCTTCTTGGTCCCTCCCAGCCATTCATACAAGCAGCTGATGAAACACCCAGAAAGACCATCCGCAGGAGACCATGAGAACTGCAGCAGATCCCCACAAAGCTGGCTTGCAAGCCCAGGGGTTCTCTTAGCTGTTAATGATGAAAAGACAGAATCCAGATGGAAAAGATGGTCTCCCTGGGGCTCTGCTGACTCTCCTCACATCAAGGTCTCTCATGGTCCAGGAAGCTAGGCACAGGAGAGGGCTTCCCAACCAGCCTGGGAAACACCCCAAGCCTGCCTGCAGCTCCCTCTGCCCCACCTCTGGACTCCTTTCACAAAGCCACAGGCAGTCAAGGGTCACCTGATGTTTATTTCTTCTCTAGCATAACATTTCCACTTGACAACACTTGGAACCCTGTTAATTCTCAGCGAGGAAACTGACCAAAGGTGTGGGAATCAGATCATGGTCATGTGCCAGAGTCATGGAGTCTGGGTGCTATTTCTGAGCTGGTTACAGGGTAGGCATATTACATACCATTGTGGACTCAGAATGTTCTAAGAAGCTCGTACTATTTGTGACAACAGTACAGTTAAAGAATATATCTTAAAACTTAAAGGTGCAGGTTGGTTTACTACAGTTCAGACATTTGTTGACCTAAAAGACATAGGGGTGGCCTTGGCGAAGAGGACCCAAAAAGGACCCAAATACCTGAAAACGGGACGTAGGATGACAGGGAGTACAGGGAATAAAACAAGAGGTGAATGACAATGAAAGGAGGAGGAAGGGAGGAAGAGGAGGAGGAGGAGGAGGAGGAGAAGGACGAGGAGGAGGAGGAGGACGAGGAGAAGGAAGAGCAGGAGGACGAGGAGAAGGAAGAGGAGGAGGAGGATGAGGAGGAGGAGGAGAAGGAAGAGGAGAAAGACAAAGAAGAAGAAGGAGAATGAGGAGGAGAGGAGAAGGAGTGGAGTAAAGAGTTAAGGAAAGGGAGGAGTGTAGCCCACCAGGAGAGCACTGTCTAGCAGGCTGAGGCCTGGGTTCCACTGCCCACACACCTGATGGTAGAGCATGTCTAGCAGGCTGAGGCCTGGGTTCCACTGCAGCTCACACCTGATGGTAGAGCATGTCTAGCAGGCTGAGGCCTGGGTTCCACTGCACCTCACACCTGATGGTAGAGCATGGCTACATGCTGAGGCCTGGGTTCCACTGCACCACACACCTGATGGTAGAGCATGTCTACAGGCTGAGGCCTGGGTTCCACTGCACCTCACACCTGATGGTAGAGCATGTCTACAGGCTGAGGCCTGGGTTCCACTGCACCTCACACCTGATGGTAGAGCATGTCTACATGCTGAGGCCTGGGTTCCACTGCAGCTCACACCTGATGGTAGAGCATGTCTACAGGCTGAGGCCTGGGTTCCACTACCCACACACCTGATGGTAGAGCATGTCTACAGGCTGAGGCCTGGGTTCCACTGCAGCACACACCTGATGGTAGAGCATGTCTAGCAGGCTGAGGCCTGGGTTCCACTGCAGCTCACACCTGATGGTAGAGCATGTCTACAGGCTGAGGCCTGGGTTCCACTGCAGCTCACACCTGATGGTAGAGCATGTCTACAGGCTGAGGCCTGGGTTCCACTGCAGCTCACACCTGATGGTAGATCATGTCTACAGGCTGAGGCCTGGGTTCCAGTGCAGCTCACACCTGATGGTAGAGCATGTCTAGCAGGCTGAGGCCTGGGTTCCACTGCACCACACAGGTCATGGTAGAAGAAAGCATGGTGACGACTTAGTCAAAATATGTGAGGGGAAAAGAAAATGTAGTATCATATTGTGAGCATAAAATGTTTCTCTCAAGCTCTGTGGCCCCCTTCGCAACAAATCATTCTGGGAGAAAAAAGCTGTAGGTGAGGAGGGAGGGATTGTAGTCTGCTTGAGTTTAAAAACCTTTCTTTGCCTTTAATTGACAAAACAAGGATTAATTTGCAATAAGGTCATCTGATTCGTCTTTTGAATTACTTTACCCAAATAATGTAATATGTGTTAGCTCAGAGCCATGAGCTGTTGGATCTGACAAAGCAAGCAACCCTCACACTGTTTAATTATGTCTCTGGCCTGTCTCAGCCCTGCACCTCCCACTTCCTGGGGCTCCCCGAACTCTGTCCCTAGCCCTTTCTCCTGCCTGGTCCGTGCTTCCTACATGGAGGGCAGGGTCACGTCAAGGACACGGCAGCTCCAGCAGAGGCAGACCCTCGGGCTCCCTAGGCAGCTTGCATTGCATTTTCTGCAGAGAACCGAAAGCTCGGCCGTCTACTTTTGGCTACCGGCTTGTTTTGACAGAACTGTTGTAATGGTGTTCAGCCTCTATGTTTTCTGGACTCCACGATGGCATCTACGTTACATCACTATTTCAAGTGCATTGTCGGTTGAAGGCTTCAAATGTGCTGGCGGAGAAAGAAAGATCCATTATGTGAACAGGAATGGTCTCGGTCGAGTGCCAGAGAGCAGGGGCATTGTGGTGTCTACACAGAGCGGACTGCCTAAGGGAAGGCCTGGCCGCGGCCAGCACTGTGCGCTGCTGACCAGGAGGGAGGACAGCTGGGTGTCCTCTTCCTTTGGCAGATCTTCTCTCCTCTTGAGGTTCCTAGTCATCCTGCCATTAGCGAGCAAAGCTGCAGAGGACGCCAACTGCACTGTCCCAATCACTGCATCCTGAGGGAGGGACTCAGGGACAAGCCTCGCAGCCCGGCCAGCGCTGGTCCTGGTCTCCGGTGCCCGACCACAGGTGCCGAGGCCTGTGGGGCCCATGCGCTGGCTGTGTCTCTGCATGGTGCTGCCATGAGCTGAGGTGGCCGACCTCTCAGTCACAGAACCACAGACACTCATGTGACTGTGGGTGCGGGAGAGGAAGGAGTGCACGGCTGACCGTCCCAGACCACACAGAAGGGAGCTTCCTGGAGATCCAGTAGGCCTGTGTGCGTCATCTCCCACCCCTCCCCAGATGATGGATGTGGACCCAGAGCCACCGCACCACCTTGGCCACTGAAGGCCCTGGGCAGGAGCCTCCTGTTCTACCCACTGACCACTTCTGATGATCGCTCACCATCTTCACCTTTAACCAAGATTCTATGTCCAGCTATTCAGTGCAGGGCAATGAAGCCAGCACCCAGGGCCCACTGCCTCAGGCAGGGCCAGCACCCAGGGCCCACTGCTTCAGGGAGGCCAGCACCCAGGGCCCACTGCCTCAGGGAGGGCCAACACCCAGGGCCCACTGCCTCAGGCAGGGCCAGCACCCAGGGCCCACTGCCTCAGGCAGGGCCAGCACCCAGGGCCCACTGCCTCAGGCAGGGCCAGCACCCAGGGCCCACTGCCTCAGGCAGGGCCAGCACCCAGGGCCCACTGCCTCAGGCAGGGCCAGCACCCAGGGCCCACTGCCTCAGGCAGGGCCAGCACCCAGGGCCCACTGCCTCAGGCAGGGCCAGCACCCAGGGCCCACTGCCTCAGGCAGGGCCAGCACCCAGGGCCCACTGCCTCAGGCAGGGCCAGCACCCAGGGCCCACTGCCTCAGGCAGGGCCAGCACCCAGGGCCCACTGCCTCAGGCAGGGCCAGCACCCAGGGCCCACTGCCTCAGGGAGGGCCAGCACCCAGGGCCCACTGCCTCAGGGAGGGCCAGCGCAGAGGCAGGGGTCCACCTTCAGAGCAGAGCTCCGAAAAACAGCCATTAGTCAACGGGCATCAAACTTCCAGATACTGATACTGATAGTTCCAGATAATTAAAGGGCCCTCAGGCCTCTGCTTCCTGGTGCGGGTGCAGCAAGGCTTTCGGAGCAGCTCCCCAGCAGTGACTCAGTTGCAAGAGTATGTGGTCAGCGAGCAATGCAAACGCCATCCGTGGGTGGCAGGGAACTGATGATGCCGTGCTCTGCTGTCCACACATCCATACGGACCCCCAGTTAAACACGGAGCGTCTTTGGCTCAGGCGCTCTGTGAAACCATTGTTAATGCTGGCTATAAATAATCATGGCCCCCAAGACCAGTCCTTGGCCCCCTGCCATGTGGCCACTGCCTGCTCCCCATGTGGCACCGCACCCTTGGCCTGTGTGCCGAAGGAGCAGCCGCTCTCGCTCTCCTGCCACCCTTCCCTCCGCTCACCTGGCTGGCTGCAGACGGGCTGGCACAGTTCTTCCGGTAACACGCCAACATGTGTGCAGTCTGATTAACTAGGATTTCCCGGATGACCTTCACAGGCTGGTGTAAAACTGCTTTAAAAGCTGAATGCAAAAAGCCATTAGTCAACGGGCATCAAACTTCCAGATACTGATCTCTTCAAATAGTAGAGCAAACTGCTATTGTTCTCAGGGCTGATGTGAGGATGGCCGTGTTCAGAAGTGGGAATCCTGCTGACCGCCCCTCCTGACGGGGTGGCATCTAGTTCAGTGCAGAGCAGTGGCCTGCCTACAGCAGGAGGCCACTGTGGCCCCAGAATCATCTCCAGAACATTAGAAACAGTCCTGCACAGAGAGAAGGGCCAGCTTGTCCCTTTCTGGAGTCCTGAATCCCTGAGGCTGGACTGCTGCGTGTTCCGTGACCTCGTGCAGAAAGGTGCTGGGTCTGTGCAGCTCAGGGCCCGCGAGGCGAGGGTGCCAGGCCAGCCAGGCCTGCAGCCTCCTGCAGCGCCCCCTGCTGCCTGCACTCCAGTCTGACCCCCGCTGGGGCGGACGGGTGGGTCTCCCAGCCCGGTGTGGAGCTGCGGCCTGGCACCTGCGGCTGCAGCCTGCAGACGTGCGTCCTCCTGCCCTCTGCCTCCACGCGCTTGGTGCCCACCCGCCTGGCTGCACCTCCACCCACTCCCGCCACCACCACGCTCAGCCCGGACCCAGCGCCCGGAGGGCTTACCGGACTTGGCGAAGAAGTTGACGAGGGCGTCCGTCTCGCAGCTCTTGTACAGGTCGGCCAGCTGGGAGCTGCAGCTCAAGCCCAGGTTGTGGATGCGCAGTCTCCGCTGGCCCCCAACCGTGGTGTAGAGCACAGCACACTGTGGGGGCGAGGCCTGGGCTTTGGTGCCGTCCAGCCAGACTGGGCGCTGGGCTCTCATTCGCCACGCTGTGTGCGTGGAGGGGACCCCTACAAGCCCACACTCCCTCGGCGGTGCCCTGCTTGTCCCTGAGTTTCTGGGAGCTGTCCACTGGCCTACGTTGCCTAGAGACACACAGGGAGCACCGCACCTCCAGTGGGTGGCCACACCGGGCTCTGTCCACTCACAGCCACAGTGAGGTCCATGGGGTGCTTAGGCTCATGCTGACCACATGTGCCTCAAAGAGCCCGAGTGCCGTGGCTGTGGACGTCAGAGCTCCCTCGGAAAGCCCGACCTCTCTGCCACCACGGCCTCTAGTCACCGTTCCCACAGAAGCACACTCTGGCCCCTGCTGATGCTGATCACGAGCTCGAGGGCTGCTGGAGCTGAGTTGTGACCCGAGCCCGGCCCTGGGAGGCGCCCGTGCTGGAGAGGGACCCAGGCAGCAATGCCATGGGACAGGGTAGGGAGGCCAACTCCAACCCGACTGTGGTCCTCACAGGGAAAGAGCCTGGCACAGACATGAGGGCAGGAGGGGGACCAGACACTCAGGAGGACCAGCTCCGGGCCACCAGCCTGCACAACCCCCAGAACCACCAGAACAGAGTTCTGGCCGCCTCCACAAGATCTGCACTCAGGAGGCCTGAGCTGAGTGATGCACGTGCGGCAGGAATGGGTGAGCTCTAGAGGGAACCCTGGACGCTGGGGGCAGCCCAGAGCTGGCTCTGTGGAGGATGGAGTGGGTGGGCCCTGGACGCTGGGGGAGCCCAGAGCTGGCTCTGTGGAGGACGGAGTGGGTGGGCCCTGGACGCTGGGTACAGCCCAGAGCTGGATCTGTGGAGGACGGAGTGGGTGGGCCCTGGACACTGGGTGCAGCCCAGAGCTGGCTTTGTGGAGGACAGAGTGGGTGGATGCTGGATGCTGGGGACCCTGGATGTGGGTGCAGCCCAGAGCCTGGCTCTCTGGAGGACAGAGTGGGTGGGCCCTGATGGGGACCCTGGATGTGGGGGGCAGCCCAGAGCCTGGCTCTCTGGAGGACAGAGTGGGTGGGCCCTGGTGGGGACCCTGGACGTGGGTGCAGCCCGGAGCCTGGCTCTCTGGAGGACAGAGTGGGTGGGCCCTGGTGGGGACCCTGGATGTGGGGTGCAGCCCAGAGCCTGGCTCTCTGGAGGACAGAGTGGGTGGGCCCTGGTGGGGACCCTGGACGTGGGTGCAGCCTGGAGCCTGGCTCTCTGGAGGACAGAGTGGGTGGGCCCTGGTGGGGACCCTGGATGTGGGGGGCAGCCCAGAGCCTGGCTCTCTGGAGGACAGAGTGGGTGGGCCCTGGTGGGGACCCTGGATGTGGGGGGCAGCCCGGAGCCTGGCTCTCTGGAGGACAGAGTGGGTGGGCCCTGGTGGGGACCCTGGACGTGGGTGCAGCCTGGAGCCTGGCTCTCTGGAGGACAGAGTGGGTGGGCCCTGGTGGGGACCCTGGACGTGGGTGCAGCCAGGAGCTGTCCTGTGCGGGACAGGACACTGTGGGCACACTGCCACACTTGCAGGGCCTTCCACTGAGAAGGGCTGCACTTCCTGGTGAAGGGCCTGCTGTCCTGTCCTCTCTGGTCAGCCCTGCCCTGGCCCCAGGGGCTGTGCTGCAGCGTGGGCCGGCGAGTCACCTGGATCAAGGCGCCGCTGTCCTCGCTCAGCCGGTCATCATGCTTGAACTCCACCGTCACTGCCTTGTCACAGTCCAGGGCGGCCATCTCCACGTCCGTGGTGTTGTTCATGAAGACCCCGCCGAAGAAGTCGGTGGCTCTGAACCCTGCGTGCAGGAGGGCGCTGCTTACCGCCGGCTGTGTGGCACGCAGCCCTCCTCCGCCAGCGGTGCGGGCAGGTACCTGTGCTGGTGCGCACCCGCATGATGGCATCAAAGCCGATCTTCTTCTCGATGTCGCCCCGGAGGTCGCGGAGGAACTGCTGGCTGTCCACATGCATCTGGGGAGACAGGACGGTCACGCACGCGTGGCGGTAAAATACCCCATGATCCTCGTTTTTAAAACCTGATTTACAGTAGTCGTCATTTTTAATCATGATTTAGCATATTTATGTGCACAGCTTATATTCTTTGGCTAAATAAAATATAGGACCTTTGGACAGAGATCCTTAAGTTTTCAAATGAAACTTGTGTCTCTTCTTTCACTTCCATAATGGTTGAATGGGAAATAGGCGCTAATTTCAGGGAGAGGTTAGAGGCAAGACCAAGACCACGTGCTGCCCACATCACAAGGCTGCGGGAAGACGGTGGCCGGACCACCCTCACCTCCAGGCTAGCCAGGGGCCTGCTCACCCGCCACGCTGGCCCTCTGCTCTCACCAGGTCGGAGGCTGTTTGGGAGCCATGCTGACAGCCCAGCACAACCACTCGTCCTGAGGGAGGTCGAGCTTTAAACATGGAGACGCGGGGCCGCCGGGTGTGGGCTGTAGACTGAGGGCGACACAGGGGAGCCACTCGCCCACAGCCTGGGGCCTGCAGGGCAGCGGCTCTGACCACCTCAGGTTTGTCTCTGGGCGAACATGGACGAGAGCGTGTGACACCCTGACCTCCACCCCAAGGCCTGGACACAAGTATTTATGTTTCTAACTGCTACCTCAAACCCGTCACTTTCCCATCACGACAGGGTAGGTAGGAGTCTGACTCAGACTGAGTGAGACCCGAGAGTGAGACCTGCTGGCAAACACCAGGCGGCAGGAACCGCCTCGGCCTGCGCTCCTGCCACTTGCCTTTACCCCTGTCGGGTGCCCACCGCAGCACGGCTCCCCGCCCACGGCCTTCGCCCTGCGTTACAGTGGGAGCCCAGGGCAAAGGTGTCACCTACCTGGAAATTGCTGTACTTGTAAAGAGTCCCTCCCGTGAGCAGAGGAACGAGGCCCAGGGAGGCCACATCCACGTACTGGCTGGGGAAGAGGAAGAGGGTCACGGAGCAGCCATGGGCCACACAGTCCTTGGCCAGAGACTCATAGACACTGGTCTGGGGCTGGAAAAGAACCTGAGGGTGCAAGAAAGAAAGAGAAGAACCACCAGGCATTTGAGGCACGAGATCTAAGTTTCTGTTGAATTACTATTGAGATTTTAAAATGAAGAGCGTGTTTCCCGGCTAAGCGGGCTGAGGAAACCTGTCCTCATTCCTCGCACGGCCACGTGCCAGCCCCGTGGTCCCCAGCAGCTCTGCCTTGGTGCCCAGCCCGTGCTCGGGATCCCCACTGGTTCATCTCTCGTCTCCTCGCTTGGCCTGCCACACAGATTATGCCCAGAACCTGTCTGGAGTCTTATTTTAATGTAGCTATTTCCGATATTTATGTTTTCCTAGGAATATAAAACTTGAAGGATTTCTGCAACGCCAAGCATCCCTGCACCAAGCAAGGTACGCAGCCGTCCGCTCCACCCTCCCCGCTTAACCGCAGGGCGCCAGGCCCTGCCGCCACAGCTGCCCGTCTGCAAAGCACCTTCTCTTTGTCTGTGTTGAGCAGCCTCTTGTCATCTCTGTTTTTGAGCTTCCCTGGTGCTTCGGCAGTTGGCAAGGAGGAATGGAAGATGAACAGCTTGCCAGGACAATCTGCGGCCTAGAACAGAGACAGAAGAAGCTTGGAAAAGGCTTCAGTGTGGGGACTCTGTCTTAAGGGGGTCAGAAATACGTCACAATGCACAGGTTGGTTCTGCGAGGCAAGTGCCGCCGTCTTCCAACTCTGTGTCCTCGGGCAGGTGCCTTCCATGCTACAGGCTAAGAAACAGGCTCAGCAAGGCCAGGCCTCCCACCGAGCAGGCTTCCAATGGGCCAGAGCCAAGTGCCGGTCTGCGTGCGGGAGCCTTGAAGGCTGTGAAGCCCAGCACAGCGGCAGCACCGTGTCCGGCCCTGCCTCAGCCTTCTGGGCAGGTGAGTCCCACAGAGGGAGGATGGCAGGGTCCGGGTCTGGGAGACGGGCTGCGCGTCAAGTCTCCACAGCAGGGCAAACCAGGTGGACCCTCAGGAGGAGGCCGAGGCATCTGGCAGACTGGGCCGGGGGCAGAGGCTGTGGAGGGGACAGACGGCCGCCCCAGGGCAGGAGGGACAAGGCTGCCTGCTGCCAGTGCTGCCCAGCACTTGTCTAACTTCACGGGCAGAACTTCAGAACCAACCCTGGGCAGCTGCAGCTGGGCCTGGCGTGCGCTGAGGCTTCAGCGACCTCCAGCGAGGCTTCCCGCCGACCTGCTGTCTGCTTTCACTGCCCATCACTGTGGCAACCGCCCGAACCATTTGGGCACCACGTCCCCAGTGGCTACCTGGCCACCTCCACTCTTCAGCCTCAGCCAGGCCCACGTGACACTGCCGTCCCTGTCACTGGGCCCCGAGTCCCTGCCCTGCGTGCCTGGAAACCCCATGGGAAGGGGCTCTCTCTCCTATTTGGTGGGTCGGCTATTGCTCAGCTGATTTTAAAACAGGTCTCCTGCAGCCAAGAGGGGTGCCAGGCTGCGGTCTCCGGGTCAGGGCTCGGGCCTGGTGGGCTGGCTGGGCAGGGCACTTGAGCCAGGTCGGGCGTAGGTGCGGCTGCAAGCACACAGAGGGGCAGCTCTCACCTTCAGAGCCTCCATGCCGGCCTGCACCACAGGAGCGAAGACGGCCTCGCTCTCGCTGGAGTCCGAGAACATCCCGGGAATCTGGTCCAGTAAGCTGCAAGACAGGGAGCGCGGAGGTGCTGAGCGCCCTGCGGGCCTGCCGCAGACTCCAGGAGCCAACCTGGCGGCACGGGCCCAGCACACGGTGAGGGCCCCACATGCCCCAGGCCTCCGGGAAGCCAGGCCTTGCTCAGGGCAGGGCCTCCTAGCACGGTGGGAACAGGTGTGGGACCTGGACAGGACGCTGCGAGTGTTCCTATGCACATTCTTGGTCTCTCAGACCACAGTCTCTGAGAGAGTTCATGGGTTTGTTCACAGCACCAGGGCTGGAAATCGAGGGCGCGAGAGCTCTGGGCCGCCCCAGCTCTTCATATTCTGAGAACGGGCCTCACGACATCACCCAGGCTGGCTGGAGCTTGTGCTCCTCTGCCTCGGCCTCCAGTAGCGGGGGTGCAGGAATGCCACCTGGCTGTGTCTCTATCATTGTCATCGTGGACACTCACTCACACGTGGGAAGCACCTCCCACGCACTCCCAGCAGAGGAAGAATTCAGAGGGTCGAGCCGAGTGTGACCCACGGCAGAGATTCCGGGCCACATTAAAGAGAGCTAGGCAGAGCGTGAACAGCAGGACCATGGTCCATGTCTTAGCCCCGCTGACGGCAGCACAGAGTGACGGAATCGAGACCCCGTACTCCAACAGGCTCGGGCTGGGTGAAGCGACAGGACACTTGACGCTTACTTGTGAATCACCGACTGGGACTCCTGGTAGCTGACAAGGAGCCCGTCGAGCAGAGGAACAAACACCTCTCCAACATCTGTCACCACCATCATCTGAGGCTGGGCCAAGTTGCTTTTCACGTTGAAGAAGTGGAGAACTGTGTGGTAGGTGATGAAGCCAACTCGAACTGCAGACGTTTCTTCCTGTTCTTCCCTGCAAGGGAGCACACTTGTGGGGCTTTCGAAAACAGGTTTGAGAGGTGTTTCTGTCTAGACTTAGCAGCTGGACATCTAATGAGTATGTGTTTGATTTGCTGTTTCTTGAAGAAAACAATGTCAAGCGACAGCATAGGGATGGGGGCGGGGATAAAAACCAGGCAAGCTGGTGAAGACTTTCAAAATTCTGTGTGAAAAAAAATAGATATTAAGAGAACCCTTGCTCACATTTTTTAATCTGTGTAATTTCAATCTTTTATACCTATGAGCAAGCCAGGCTTATCCCACCCTTCATGAACACAGGGACCTCAGCAGTCACCAGGAAGGAACCCAGAGGAGATGAGCAGGGCAGGGAGCACCACAATTCCACATGAGCACGGGCACTCAGCTGTCACCAGGACATGCACAGAGCAGTTGGGGACAGGGACATCTCATTCCTCAAGAGCACAGGCCCTCAGCTGTCACCAGGACACAGAACAGGGCAGATGAGGACAGGGAGCACCTCCTTCCTCATGAGCACGGGCCCTCAGTTTTCACCAGGACACAGAACAGGGCAGATGAGGACAGGGAGCACCTCCTTCCTCATGAGCATGGGCCCTCAGCTTTCACCAGGACACAGAACAGGGCAGATGAGGACAGGGAGCACCTCCTTCCTCATGAGCACGGGCCCTCAGCTTTCACCAGGACACAGAACAGGGCAGATGAGGACAGGGAGCACCTCCTTCCTCATGAGCACGGGCCCTCAGCTGTCACCAGGACATGGCACAGAGCAGCGGGGAGAGGGAGCACCTCCTTCCTCATGAGCACGGGCCCTCAGCTGTCACCAGGACACAGAACAGGGCAGATGATGACAGGGAGCACCTCCTTCCTCATGAGCACGGGCCCTCAGCTTTCACCAGGACACAGAACAGGGCAGATGAGGACAGGGATCACCTCCTTCCTCTTCAGCACATGCCTTCAACTGTCACCAGGACACAGAACAGGGCAGATGAGGACAGGGAGCACCTCCTTCCTCATGATCACAGGCCCTCAGCTGTCACCAGGACATGGCACAGAGCAGTGGGGACAGGGAGCATCTCCTTCCTCATGAGCACAGGCCCTCAGCTGTCACCAGGACATGGCACAGAGCAGCGGGGACAGGGAGCAGCTCTGTTCCTCATGAGCACAGGCCCTCAGCTGTCACCAGGACATAGCACAGGGCAGCAGAGGACAGAACAGGGAGGACTTCCATTGTCATGAGCACAGGGTTCTCAACTTCTCCAGGAAAGGACCTGCCCTTCCCGCAGGATCCCAGTAGGCTTGGTTTTGGTACTCTGTGTCGTATAAACAATGTCACCATTCAAAGTGGATTACATTGGGAGTTTACAACATAGTTCTAATTAGGGGTCCTTTTGTGAAGGTCATGATAAAGTATCAAAAGCACTAAAATGTAATAGAGTGGATCGTGTTGTGAATTTGACAAGGCCTTGACATCCTGAGAGTGTAGAACCTGGAATGTTCCAGGTGCGGTCTGGGGAGGGCTGCTGAGAATGAAGTGGTCTGCACTCAGTGGTCGTGTGAATGGGATCACTGTTTCCCGCTCTTCTCTCCCTAAGACACGATTAACCACAGGGAGGAACTGAAACCCTCTCATCTCCAGCATGCACTGCGTCCTGCTCTGGTTCCGTGAGAGACACAGTGGACACATGCCCTTTTCTCTGACCCTGAGACCCAGTGCAGCTCATTTTGCTTGGGACAACTTTTCTGAAGGACCTGGCTGGTCCAATTCCACATGGCATGAGTTACAAGAAAAAGGCAGATAGGAGAATTCAGATGAGAACTGCCTAGTTTGAGTATCTGCTTCTGCTGCAGGCCCCTTGGTTTCTTTGATGTCCAGCAGAGGGCAGGCTGGCAAGCGCTGTTTGGACTGTTTCATTTCTTGTCTACTTCCTCTGCCAACTGAGGGTATTCTTTATTGCAGCCTTGATAAAAGCGTGAACAGTTTATAGATTCTCATAACCCCTTGCAGATATAATCAGTGTACGTTGGCACTGTGGACACTTGCAAAGTTTTCAGAGGTAGGAGCCCTCATCTTTGGTGACTACAGAGACAGAGATGCTGAGGTGCACCCCAGTAACCTAGATGTATGACTTCAGGTCATTTGCACTATGCTGTACCATAGAGTTCCATACTCAGGACAGGCCACGCCACAACATGCCAAGCCGGGCCATGTCCACACCATCTTACACCACAGCAGATCATACCAAGCCATGCTATGTCATGCCATGCCATGACCAAGCCATGCTACACAATACCATGCCACACCATATCAAGCCATGCCATGCCACGCCATACCCAAGTCATACTATATACCATACCAAGCCACACCATACCATACCAAGCCACGCCACACCTTACCACATCATATCCAAGTCATACTACACCATACGAAGCCATGCCAAGCCACACCACGCCATGCCATGCCATGCCATACCATAAAAGCCATACCATAAAAGCCATGCCATGCCATGCCACACCTGAGCCAGACTACACCACGCCATACCACGGCACACCACACCATGGCACACCATGCCACACCATACCATACCAAGCCACCCCACACCATACCACATCATGTCCAAGTCATACTACACCATACAAAGCCATGCCAAGCCACACCACGCCATGCCACACCCAAGCCATACTATGCCATACCACACCAAGCCACGTCACGCCATACCAAGCTGCAGCCACACTCTCCTCTTCCTCTCACGTTAGAATTTACTTTTCAATACCAAGCGCGGACCCTTCTTTCCTGTGAAGACTTCCCGCACCCCGTGCTGACCAGAGGCCGTTTCCTCTTCTGGATTCCTGTAAGTCACTATCCCTGTGCTCTTGGTGTACAGCATCTTTACTGAGTACTGCACACAGTCCGAGGCTCGGGAGCATCCGGGCTCTGTCCTCTGCCCTACAGGTTGTAGCACAGGGGAGAGCCAGAGGTCTGCTGGGGATGACCATGCTGGTGAGACCCTGGGTTGGGTTTCATGGATGAGTCCATGCACGTTGCACAATGTCCCAGCTGTGACTGTGGGGCCAGCCTGGCCACAGTACTGACACTGCCAACCCAGGCTTTGTTTATCTGAGGGACAGTTTACCCCCGAACTATGGTTAGGCCTCCACTTCCCAGTTGACTTCTATCACACGAGGTGAAAATGTCCAGCAAATCCCAGAAGACTTGTATTCCCTTTAGTAGTTAGTTTGGAGTCACAGAGGGCAAAAGACACCGAAGAAAAATGGCCCGAAACAATCTGGATCACGGATCCCACTGGGCAGGGGCACAGGCAAGAGGGAGAAGGCTGGGGCTCACAGGGCTCCCTCAGAACCTGAAGGAGCGTTTCCAAAAGCACCTGGTCAGGATGCCTCTCTTGGGAAGATATCATTATCTCCACGGGAACACATTTTATTTCTTAAAGTTTCTTTGAAAAATCAAACACTGACCTAAAGTTTTCTTCGACATTATAACTACCTCATTCAATTATATCCACAGTCCCACCCATGTCATGAGTGTGTGGCCTGTGACATCCTGCTTCCTCTCTCACTTCCTGAAAACGTGCCATGGTTTTATCAGAGCAAACCAACCAGAGCAATGCTGAGGATGTTAGCAAGTAGAGGAACCAGAAAATCCCAGAAACACAAACAGCCACACACTCAGCCTAGCAGCCAGGTAGGGACACCAGGTGAAACATCTCAAAGCTTTTTTTCCTGTAACAGACAGGTTGGAAAAGTCTGGCAAGTTGACCAGGCCAAAGACATGAATTCAGAGTCAGAAATTCAGAGTTAGATAGTGAAGCATGGGGCCTTTCCTTTCAAAGGATCAGCTAAAAGGCGAACACACCCTAAGACATCCATCAGGACTCCAAACCACACCAAGAGGCCATCCGGCACGTTACCTGCTGCAGCACAGAGGTGAGTCAAACTGACAAGGCAACCTTAAAGCCACACCTGCACAGCCAGAATGTTTCCCAGGAGGAGAAATGGCCAGATCTGTCCTAACGCAGGTGGGATGAGGGGCCTCAGGACACTTCGAGGGAAAGGCAGCGGGCTCAGGAGCTGGGGCACCCTTCCATCCTGCCAGGTCTCCTCCAGGGCATAGCTGTGGTCTCACACCTGGGGTCCATGCATGGCAAGCACCCTTACCCACTGGACGCAAAGGGAGAAGCTGGCTCAAGTGTAGATGGGGCTGAAAGAACGGGAGGAGGGAAAACCTATCACAGAAACTGCAGCAGCTCAAAATTCAGATTTAGAACCAAGAGCCTGTGGGAGAATTCCAAGACCGATACCCCATTAATTAGTCTCCAAGACCTACGTGGAGTACAGACCAGCTCAGTTTTTAACCTTCTGATAGACCATAAAATATTCTAAAATAAAATGATATCTTAATTATCATGAAATCAGCTGATGATGTGAGTGAATTATTGATTCATTCTACATCCACCACAAGACTCAATCCCACTGGAAAATCAGTGCTTTGAAAGTTAAAGGGCAGATTCCAAGGTTTCCTGGCACTGTGGGACTCTCCTTTTAATTTGCAATGTGGTTGAGCAAATTATTTTATTGGTTTGCTTCTTTTGCCTTATCCAGAACATCATTCTAACATTTAAAAAACTCAAAAGGATAGTGCCATTTGATCTGTAAGTAATTACCCAATATCCTCACTAGCAAATGACCTTAACTGGCCACTCAGTCCTGGGTTCTGGCCAAGTTAGCCAGCAACCCTGTGCAGGTCGCAGAGGAGCATCTTACCTTGGTAACTGCTCCAGCAGCGTCTTCAGTTCCTCACAGATGAGCTTGACCAGACCACTCTTGATGTTGCTGTACGAAACGTTGATCATGAAGATAAAGGCTGGGGGGTTGGGAGGCTTGTTCTTCTGCAGGAAAGCAGAAAGCACATACAGTAATACCTTTCGTGTTAAATTCACTCACTGGACAAGGAAAGGTCTTCAGAAGTCTCACTGAATATTTAGGATATAACATCTGGGGAATCAAATTATTTCCAAGACTGCGGTCGGATGCCAAAATAGAAACCAAACAGCAGCTTATTTCCAGGATCCGACTGAATCAGGCAGCCCTGGGATGCCCAGCAGAAAGGGTGCCCTCCTGCAGAGCCCAGCCTGGGGTGATGCTCTGACTGAATCAGAACCATCATCTGAACCACGAAAATGTTCTAAAATTATATTTTGATTATAAAATCAGACAATGTGTGCAAGTTACTGATTCACTCTGCATGTACTTCAAGGCAGATATAATGCTTTCTAATAGAACTTCATTTTGTTGATGTATTTTCGTGGTGCTGAGGGTTGAACCCAGAGGTACTCTCTTAGAACCTATTTCTCACCCTTTTTGAATTTTTTGTCTGGAGACAGGGTCTCACCAACTCGTCCAGGCAGGCCTGAAATTTCTGATCCTCCTGCCTTGGCCACCCAGGAAGCTGGGATAACAGGCATCACCACCGCCTGGCCCAAAGTATCCGCTTAAGTTCTCAGAGCACAAGGGGTAAGATCATCAGCGTGAAAACTTCAGACCTTTGCCACTCCCAAAGTCAAGGGCCAAGGGACCCTGCTGCGACCACGTGCTTTCCTGGCAGAGGCAACTCCCGCCTCCTCTCCCTAGCAGGTCTGCTGACCCACGCTAGGTGAGCCCAGCAGCCTTTCCCCTCAACGCCTGCCGTCCTGCCACTCCTGCCTCTGCCCTGGTCAGCAGTTCCCTCTGAGCACACTCCTGCCCAGCCTGTCTGCTCCAGCAACGTTGCCCAGGGGCTCCTCTTCCACCTGGGCATCAGCGCGGCTGGACGGCTCAGGCCTGACCACGCCCCTCCCCAGGTCAGGGGCCCGTCTCCAGAGCGATTCCTCTACTGTGTTTGGTCGCAGCCTCACTCTCAGGTGCCTGAAGTTCGTCTTCCAGCCACTGTGAGGGCAGCCTCATTGGCTCCCCTAGCCTGGGCTCCAGACCAGCACTTTCCGGGAGCTTCTGCACAGCTCCAAGCAAGGTCTGCGGGCACCACAGACTCGGGGTTTCAGAAGCTGCAGTTACCCTAGCAACTCCTCAAGGAACTTCCCCAGAGCATGCTCTACAAAACTGGGAGGACCGGCCATCTGTCCCCCTGCAGACCATCCACCTCACTCGCCACCCACGCTCCCTCACAGGAGGCCCCGTGTGGCTGTGCGACACCCAGACCAGCCCTCATTTCTCTATCTGAAATTGGTTTTGATTTAGCGAAACGACTGGATGTCACTGAGTACCTCCAAGCCTGCGGGTCAGTGGCGCCAACACAGGCTTCTACCAGTCACTGGGAAATGCCCTTGACGACTAGGCCAAGACTGGGGCCCAAGGACGGTAGAATGTGCCAGACCTAAATTCCACGGGAGGAATGTTGAAAGAGCGATCCAGACCACATCTGATGGGGACAGAGGTGGCAGCAAGCCCTGCCCACAGGGACGACCGTGATGCACAAGATGAAGTTCAGCCAGGCAACGGAGCACGAGCAGAGGCTCCTGACGGAGAGGGAGACGTCCCCGTCTAAGGACACAGGTAAGCATGAACTCTCAGGGCCGGGAGCCCAGAGCATGTGGAAGACAGAGCTAAGGGCAGTTGGGGCCCAATAGTCAAGGCTTTATAAAGAGGGGCTGGGGTTATAGCTCAGTTGGTAGAGTGCTTGCCTTATAAGCACAAGGCCCTGGGTTCAAATCCCCAGCACCCAAAAGAAAAAAAAAAATTAAAAAAAAAAAAGGCTTTATAAGGAAGGCAAAATACTTTAACTCAAGTTTTTAGGAAAAAAACCTAACTAGAATCGGTTCGTGAGAGGCAGTTGGGAGGCTTATGAGTGTATTTTGGAACAAGGAAAGCAGAGACCGACCCCAGGCCCCTGAGGCAACAGCTGAAGAGGAGCAAGGAGACAGGGCCAGCAACGTCCTCTGAGCACATGGCCCAGAGGTGACTGAGGCAGAGGCCCTGGGGGACCCTGGGGGCCCCGGTGGAACTGCTGTACTAGGAAGTCAGCATTTTCTGTTTGGAGAAGAGAAAAATCATTGCTTCCTCTTTCTGGCGCATCAGCAATGGTCTGGCCACTGGATCAGGCTGACCTCCCGGAGGCCACATCTGTCTCCCACCTCCCTGCAGCCATGGTGCTGCCAGGCATCTGTGTGCACATAGCAAGGTGTTCACCTGAAGGTGACCTTGACCCCAAGCCCGGGACACTCACCCTGCAGTAGTCCAACGTGGCAACGTACTCATAAGACCCCAGGGAAAGCTCGGGCTTCTCGTAGTGGTCCAGTCTTCTCCCGAGGTGGTCCAGATGTTGGAAGTAGAAGGGTGGGACTGATAAAAGAAAGGAAAAGAAAGCTACGTGCATGAACACAGACGGCTTAAGGAACTCTCAGAATTTATTATGGAGGAAAGGAGTTAGCGTGAGAAAAACAAGTTCTACGGCTGGAATACAGTGTGTTCCAAATGCCCACTCCTTCAAACGCATTCCTGGGAAAGTATAAGGATGTTCCTGAAAACCCCTTGACCCTTCTATAAGTTATTGAGGACATGCATGATCTGGAGCAACCTAGAGAAACAGAATGAAAGTACTTTTGATATAACATAACCCCAACCAACACTGCAAAAAGAGTATTTAAAAAAAAGTGTTGTTTTTAAGTCTTTGCAACCCAAATATTTAATGGTCCATATTTAATTAAATCTTTCTAAAAGAATTCTGAGATTTCTGTTTGAAATTTCACTATACCTCACAGAGATAAACTCTGGTTATTTGGGTTTACTATGAACTATGACACATTTATACTTTGATGAAGAATCGTCTTCAGCAGAGGTGAGTCTGCACAGTGATCTCTGAGCATTTGGTTTAAGAGTGCAGAGGATGGCTGCACTGGGAAAGACTTGGCTATGAGGTCTCAGCAGAACTCTGGCTCGATTCAAAGGCTCCGAAGGTCAGTTTGAAAGTAGTCACACACTGAACACTGCACACCTGAGTCCTGAAGTCTGCGGGAAAAGCCTGTGGTCAGAGGGTGCCTGCAGCAAGACTCAGGAGAGCTGGATACGCTGGCTTCAAGCACCCAGCGAGGAGCATCCCCACTCATAAAAACCACCAGAGCAAAGCGCTCGCTCTGAGACAGCAGCCCAGGGTTCCTCCTGTGAAGCACCACAGGGCTGTTTTGAAGAATTCACTGGAAGCCTGACTTTTCTATTCTCTTACAATCTCATGGTCGTTTCTTTTAAAATAAGTTGTATAAAGCACATATTTACATGTGGCTCCCTGAATATGGAAAATTCAATGCCTTATAGAGATTATAGGAGTGGACTCTGTAGGTCCACTGAGGCAGGGGGATGGCACATTCAAGGCAGCCTCAGCAACTTAGTGAGATCCTGACTCAAAATAAAATAGAAGGAGCTGGGGCGTAGCACATTAAGCACCTGCCTAGCACCTGCCTAGCATGCCTGAGACCCAGGCCCCCCGCATCCGGCACCAAGCAGATGTGCAGTTGCAGAGGAGCCCGAAGTCCCCGCAGGCACCTGCCATGGTGTTGTGGGAAAGACTCTCAAGGCCAGTCTCCAGCCTCTCTGTTGGACAAGGCCAGGGACCATGTGTGACTGTGGAGGGAAATGGATCCAGCAGAGCGCCCCACAGAGAATCTAGAAGCCAAGAAGCAAGCCCACAGTGACACAGGAAGAAAACTGAGCTCACAGCCCTCAGAGCACCCAATGCTGAGGGAGACAACCAGGCAGACCAGGTCCAATCCCAGGGCCAGTGTGGAGCCAGAGAACACCCACACCAGTAATTGTCACGTTGTTACAAACTGTAACCAAGACCAACTGGGAATGTCCTCAGCAACAGGGTGTGCATTCAACACCAGAGGGTAAAACGGGATGAACGTGGCGTGGTTACGCCTCTGCATGTGCACAGCTGTTTCATCGTCACCAGATGAAGCTGCAAACAGGACTGTGGAAGGCACCTCCCGAGACGTTCCTTTTATACGAGCACAGGCTCACACCAGAGGAGCACGTCTACGCAGTGTTAGATCCCCTCCCGTTCCTTAGCTTTTCCTGAGGCCAGCAAGCTCACTTCAGGACAAAAGAGCAATCCCCACTGACTGTCACTTGAGCTCAGGAGTGGAAGCTCATCTTGCCTCCAGCTGCAGCTTTGTGGAAGGGGACTACCCTCCTTTTGAGTTCACAACTTCCACATGGGTTTGAGCTGTTACCTAAGCTAAGAGGGACGTGGGCTAAGAGGGACGTGGATTTCCCAGACACCTAGTTTCCAGGGGAATCATGAGAGGGCGCTACTCAGAAACCAACGCTGCTGTCTTCCCACCAGGTGGTAAAGTGCCTGCAGGTTTAAATGAAGGGCTTCCCCAGAGAGCACTCGGCATCACTTACCGTCATTCACACAGTTGCAAAACCCACACTGATACCTCCTGCCGCCCTCGATGAACTGCATGAAGGGACACATGTAGGCCTTGCACCTGTTGCACCTGACTGGCCCGTTCTCTCCGTGGTTCACCAGGTAGAGGGGCGTCTACAAGAAGAGGAAGACTCCATGAGGCGACAGGCACAGGGCTTCTCAGCAGGACCACCGAGGCCCACTACGGGCTCTTCCACACCCAGCCTTTGCTAGGACAGTGAGGAATCCTCACTTGATACACTTGAGTTCAAAGCAATACCCAACAAAAACTCATTTAAACTCATATCTCACTGATAAGCACAAGACATCTTGTTTATAAGCACGTTGAGTCCAGGTGCACACACACCTGCCGGTACCTGTGTGGGGAGAGGGCATAATGGTGCAGGTGACCATTGTGCTCGCACTAGAAGGCCCTGCACACCTGCATCATGCACGTGCTCAGTTTCCTTATGATTGTGAGTAAGGAGGACCAGCCCTGGTTTTAGAAGGTCCTGCTCTGCAGAGCGGATTGTGGTCAGGTGGTTCCCTCGAGGCGCGTGCAATGCGCCACCTGGAGCAGCCGAACCGTGTGCCTTCCCACACCAGGGCAGAGCTCGGCGCTCTCCCCACGCGCTGGTGCCTGGCCAGATCCAGCAGCGCATGCCGCCTGCTCCTCCACAACCCAGGCAGGAAGCACCAGAGAGAACAAGGCAGCCTTCGAGTGAAACCAGAGACCCTTCTCATCTTTCAAACGGCCTCGCAGAACAATGGTGAGGAAAGCTGGAGACAGGCAGGTCTTGGCATGTCAGTGAGATGAAAAGTAAAGCAGACTGCTTCTCAGGGGAGGCCTGCAGCCGGAGGGAGGGCTGTGGGTCATCAGGCCCTTTCCTGCTAGACCCTTGGAAAACGAGGCTTGCTCTTGTCCTGCCTGCACATTCCATGTGAAAACTGATCCCCAGCTGAGGGTGCAGGAGTCGTGAGGCCCCAGAGCAGAGGGAATGAACGAATGGACGGACACAGGCAGGTCTAGTGCAACAGACACAAGAGCCGAGGAAGGGCTGGAAAGTGCATTCAGGCCTCCACGGGCCCCAGCACTGTGCCTGCTCCCTGCAGGAGGCGGGAGGACAGGGTTTCCTTCCAAATGCATCTCTTCTTTTTCTTTCTTTCAGGGATAGAATCCAGGGGTGCTTAACAAATGAGCCACACCCCAGCTCTTTTATTTAATTATTTTTAAAATTTGGAGACAGGGCCTCCCAAGTTGCTGAAGCTGACTTTGAACTTGGGATCCTTTGACCTTGGCCTCCGCAGCCACTTGGATCAAGGTGTGAGCCCCCAGGCCCAGCTGGAGGGGGTCTTCTGACCCAGCCAGTGGACATGGCTCTGGTGCTCCACTGGAGGGCTGAGATGAAAGGAGAGCAGAGAACAGCAAGCTGCGCAGGATGAGCGCAGACGGCTGGACTGTGTGCCTGTGCTCCCTACTCCACTCTCTCGCAAGTGCGCATGTGTGTGTATGTGTGTGAGTACTTATGTGCAGTGCACGTGCATGTGTGTATGTGTGTGCATGCATGTGTGCACATGTGTGAGTGTGTGCATGCACTTATGTGTGCCTGTGGTGCAGGGGTGGAGCCAGGCCTAGGCATGCTAAGCATGCACCCCCCACAGAGTCACACTCCCAACCCAGAGTGTCTTCGTCCTTACCTGGAGGGCCACAGCTGGGTAAGTGTGAGATGGGAGTGAGGTCCCAGAAGCTAACCTAATAGTTACACAAAATGTTGTCCTGAAACTGATCTAGAAGACAGAATCTACCTCTCAAGAGACTTAGATATGATCTACCATAAGCAGTGGAGAGGCAGAGTGGATTTTTAAACTTGTTAGGAATTTGCTCCACATGTATATTCATACACACAAATTCACTGTACCCGCTCGTTCATGCAGACCTCTGGTATGAAAGACACAGATGCAGTGAACCCACAGTATGTGTGACTGTAAGGCACAACTTAAACATGATTTGGAAAGAAAGGCGAGGAGTGACAAGTCCTTGCACAGTAAGAAAGGACCTGATGAGAGGGCAGAAGATAGGGCACTGAAAACAGGCCAGGGACACTGAGCCTTTGGTGGAGGACAAGGACAGTGGGCCATGGGGATGTGCACTGGGTGTGGTGGCTGCTGATCTCACTGCTGCAGCCCCGTGCTGCTCCAGGCTCAGCCAGATGCAGAAATCCTGCAGGCTGCTTTCACTCTTGCCAAATTTGCTTTCCTTGTGTTTTATTCTCCAAGAGTGAAGAGACTGATCAAGTCCCTAAGAGACTCTAGAAATAAAAGGATGGAATTATGTTTCAGAGAAGCCAGAGGTAGGGGAAGGAAATCTGCCTTTTTCCACTATGATTCTCAAAGGCAACCCGACCCCATATTACTGTGAACTGTCAGCAGCCAACACCTGAGAATTCCAAAGTGGGCAGAGTCCAGCTTCCAGAACTGAAAACAGTTGTCCAGGGGCCAACTGGAGTCGAGCCATGCCTCTGCCCAGGCTACTAAATACCTGCATTTCTCCTACTTCCATTCTTTTGCAAAGCAGATGATGGACGGGTAAGCAAAATAGAACACACATTTCCCACAAGGACAGCGACACCCAAGAACCCCTGACAAACATGCAGCAGAAAAGACGCAATAAAAGATTTCTTCTGCAAACAAGAACTCAGGATTTCCTGGCAGAAGCAATCCTCTCCAGACACAGACTTCTTACTCTTCTAAACTCGCACACATCACAACAAAACACAAAACAGTAAGAGCAGTCAAGGGCTTGGCCTCACACCACACAGTAACATGAACTGCATGCATTCCAAAGACATGAACTGGGAAGAAACTATGGAGAGACGTGATTAATGACTCAGATGCCATGAGACAGCACAACCTTTCCAGAACCAAGAAAAACCCACCACCTTGGGGACACCCACCATGGGTTCCATCCACCATGGACCTGGGAGAACACTCAAGGCAGTTGCAGAAGCCCAGAAAGACTTTCCCAGAGGGAGTCATCCCACACTCCTGTGGTGCAATGGACTCATTATGACAGATTAAAAGAACGTGGAGTGTGCAGTTTCTTTATACCCATGGGGCTGCACTGGACGTGTGAAGAATTACTTCCAAATTATGGTGTGCTACTTGCTAATTCACCATTGACCATGGGGCCACACTCCAATCATTTAAGGCATACCCAGTTAGCGACACATTAAAAACATAGTAGACACCTCTGAAAGCAAGACAAATATAAACCCATTGTTACCAGCACACTGCCCAGACACACACAGGAAGACACGAATTCAGACTTCCAAAGGCTCACAGGATAGCACTGCACGCAGGAAGGGCATTCTGAGTGGAAGACACGGCACAGAGCTAACTGACGACAGAGTCAGGCAGGACCTGGATCACAGGTTATAATTTATGATTTTTACCTGTAGAAGGATCCTGGAAGGGCACATTTTTCAGCAAAACACCCAGGAAACAGCCTAACACCATGGGGCAAGAGAATGCCCACACGTAGCTGTAGATGTACCATGTCAACCTTGCTGTGTTGACCACACCTCCCCAGGACCCTCACACATGTGCCAGGGGTGCCAGGGTGACACACGCGTGTGCAGGGTGCTGGGATACGACACGCATGTGCAGGGGTGCCAGGGTGACACACGCGTGTGCAGGGTGCTGGGATACGACACACATGTGCAGAGGTGCCAGGGTGACACACGCGTGTGCAGGGTGCTGGGATATGACATGCATGTGCAGGGGTGCCAGGATGACACAAGCATATGCAGGGTGCTGGGATACGACACACATGTGCAGGGGTGCCAGGGTGACACATGCATATGCAAGGTTCTGGGATGAGACACGTGTGCAGGGGTGCCAGGGTGACACAAGCATATGCAGGGTTCTGGGATGAGACACGTGTGCAGGGGTGCCAGGGTGACACATGCATATGCAGGGTTCTGGGATGAGACACATGTGCAGGGGTGCCAGGGTGACACACACGTGTGCAGGGTGCTGGGATACGACACACATGTGCAGGGTTGCCAGGGTGACACACGTGTGCAGGGTGCTGGGATATAACGTGGTGTGCAGGGGTGCAGGATGAGATGTATTTGCAGAGGGTGTCAGAGAGCAGCACGCAGCAGCCACAAAGCTACCTGCACTGCGACCTCATAAACCCAACCACCTCTGATTAGATCACCTACAAACCAACACTGACAAGAGTGGCACAGTTTTAGGAAGGATGACTTGTCACAGCTGAAGTCATGCCACTTTGCACAATGTTTGCAGAAAACAACACCCTGCAGGTAACCATTCGAGGAAGCCCTGCCAGGCTTGCAGCACAGGGAATAACAGCAAGTTTAGCAGTTTCAGGGATAGAAGAAGAAATCCAGGAAGTTAAGACAACACTGTGCCAGACACAACAGCCACTAGAAGGAGCACAGCCGGGGTCTTCTCACCCTGACAGCTGGATCAGCACAGCAGCAGCACACAGACCCCTCCAGGCCCTGGTGCTCGGCGGCAGTAGGCTGCTCAGGGCTTGCCATTCAGCATCCAGGTAGCACACGGCTGACACTGCGCCCCTTCACAGGGGTGCCACAACATGTGATGACCACGAAGGTCAAACCTCAGCCAGGGGAGATCTGTCACATACAGCATGATGCTCGATTAACCAAGAAGTGGTCACACATGGTCATGTTGAGCAACCTCCCCAACCACAGACACGGCAGCAGCACCTGCAGATGTCGGGACACAGGAAACCGTGTGGCCACTGAGCCACGCGCCAGTGGCTGAGGTGCGGCATCGCCACCACACTCAGGTCAGATGCTCATGTCATGAACTCAGGACATGTGGCGTGGACAAACGTGATCAATGTTACTGTGAATAGAAAACCTGACCTCACCTCCTGGGCCCAAGAAATGTCCTGCAGGGACCTTCCTCAACCACGGCATGGTAGAACCCAAGGATTCTGTGGGTCCACCTGACACACAAGGACACTGGTATTCACACAACCAGGAGGAATTCAAAAGAGCATCCAATGCCTTCCACAAACAATAAGCTGCTGTCAGGAATTCAACTGAGCTTACCAAACATGCTGTTGCAGTGCTAAATGCAAATTTAATTGCACTTGAAAAAGATATAAAAAAATAAAAAAAGATTAAATATCACAAATATTTTTCGGAAAACTGATTTTGATGCACTTGATTTATTTTCTTTTTGCTTACCCTCTTGCAGTTATTTAGCTTGTTTTATCTATGGAAGTATATTTTTCTTTAAAATAAATTCAGAAAATATTCTGGCAAAAAAAAAAAAAGAAGTAAAAAATATTGATGGCATCCTGCAAAAGGCATGTTCTTCCAGTTAGCTGGGAAATCCTTCAACACACACACCACACACAGGTTTATGGTCCGACTGGAACTGCTGGATCAGGACTGGTTGGTATAACCTCACCAGCACAATTTGGTCTTATCTGAAAGAAACATTGCTCACTATTGGCAATAGTAGTTGGATCCTATTTGCTCAAAACTTGCATGTCAGCCATTGTACAGCATCATGTAGAAAAAACAATCTGAGATTACTCTCCATTCAGAGACTTTAGGCTCATATTCTCAGGAATCAGGGTGTGGATCATGGAGAGAAGGTTGTGCCTTGATGCAAGTTATTCTTGATATATAGAATAGCAGCTCTCAGTCTGTGCTGTCCTGAGTGACTCCATGGTGTGTAGAACAGCAGCTCTCAGGCTGTGCTGCCCTGAGTGACTCCATGGTGTGCAGAACAGCAGCTCTCAGGCTGTGCCTGCCCTGAGTGACTCCATGGTGTAGAACAGCAGCTCTCAGGCTGTGCCTGCCCTGGGTGACTCCACGTTGAAGAACAATGCTCTCAGGCTGTGCCTGCCCCAAGTGACTCCATGGTGTGCAGAACAGCAGCTCTCAGGCTGTGCCTGCCCCAAGTGACTCCATGGTGTGTAGAACAGCAGCTCTCAGGCTGTGCCTGCCCCGAGTGACTCCATGGTGTGCAGAACAGCAGCTCTCAGGCTGTGCCTGCCCTGAGTGACTCCATGGTGTGCAGAACAGCAGCTCTCAGGCTTTCTTGAGCCTGCGTTACTCCATGGTGTGTAACTGTAGTTTGCCCTGAGTGGATCCATTTTGAGTTCAAGAGCCAAGGTAGTATGAGCCATATCATATTTCTAGAAGTAAATGACCACCATCAGCTGGCACCACATAAGGCTCAAACTGAAGAATAATTTTATGTGCCAACTTATCAGACTAAATCAGGAGCACCTGGGCATGTGGACATCCCATGATGTCAGGAACACCAGACACAGGAGCTTATCAGCCTCATCAGGCACAACCCCTCACTCTAGACACAGAAGGAGAAGCCCCCAAGGCTGGACACAGCAGCACTTTCTCCCCATCACCTGGTCACTCATTCCAGGCTTTGCCCAGGCAAATCGCCACAGCAACGAACCTCCAATTTCCTGTTCCCATTGGGTTCCAGCAGTCCCTCCTGCCCATGGTGACCATGCCCAGCCCACTCCAAGCTGACGCTCCAAGCTGGTCCTCTGATCCTTAAACTGCCACCCACCTGGACCTCCGCCGTGACAGCTCTGCAGAGCTGCTGCATTACAGTCCTTCTCTGACCACCCAAAGTGGCTCGTAGACTCTGCCTTCCTCTCTCTCTCTGCCTGTGCCCTGGGCTCAGCACCCGGTGACCCTGCGGCCCTTTAACGCTTTCTTAGTCTTTCTGTGACCTAGTTACGTATCAGTGTGTGAAGTGTGTGACTGGGGTGTTCCAGATACCAGAGGTCAGGATTGGAATTACGAACCTGTGGCTGCCTGGTTCATGGCAGCAGGTGACCCACAGGTATCCAGTGAACTGCCCCCGATGGAAGTGGTGCAGCCTGGGATTCACTGTCACTCACTAAGTTCTGACACTGGACAGAGGGCGTGTGAGGTCTGCCTGAGTGACAGCTTGCACAGGAGAGCTGGGCTATGCAGTTGTTCACAGGAATTTCTAGTCATATGGGATTTCCATACAAATGGTAGCCATACGCCGAACGCACAGTGTAGCTGGACATGCAGGACAGCACCAGCCACACCCTTCTCCTGGGAAAGCCCGTGAACCGGCGACAAGCAGACAGCCTGAGACTGCTCCTGGCTCCTGGGCCTGTGTCCATGTGTGGCTACTACACACTAAGCTTTCAAGAAGGCACCCAATTCATATTGGTTTCCAAAATATCTTGATGAGAACTGTTTGTGGTTGTTTTGCCGATGCGTCCTTTACAATGAAGTAGGCCCTTTCACTACCACGTGATGGAACAAATGGCTACTCCTCACACGTTGGTGGCCTTGGATAAGATACAGAATGGGTTCTCAAGTGATGCTCCTCCCCATGGAGTTCGCTGGGCAGGTAAAGAGTTACAAGTGAAGTCTCTTCAGGAGACAGCCAAGGCAGGATGGGAGCTTTCGCTTCCTGAGCAACAGGCCTATCCTAAGACCAACTGCTGCCCAGGCACAGCTAGGACTCACTACCAGTTTAGAGTCCGTACTGTCTGGAGTTGGGCTACCCTGGTGTTTTGAGGTCTGTGCCCCTGAGGGAGCCCATTCAGCCCAGCCCTGACGGTGCTGGGTCCAGGGCTGAACTCTGTGGTCTTTGCCTTCAAGGAAACTAAGCAGTTGCGCAGGGTCAAAAGATTTCAGGAAAAGAAGTCTAAGATGACTCACAAGCCTGCAGGGAAAAGGCTCCTTGCTGAACCACCACCAGCAAGAGCAGGGAAGCTGTGCCGAGAGCAGCCTAGAACTCAAGGGGCTCATGCACAGGCCCTAGGATCCCGAGAGCTCCAGAAGCTCTGCCAGGGATCAGGGCTCAGGGCTCCAAGAGCAGCTCTGCCGCACCCTCCTGAGAAAGAGTGACCCTCACAGGCTGCCCTCCCCACAGGAGGGAGGGAGTCCAGAGCAAGCCCAGTTCCTGCCGCACCCTCCTGAGAAAGAGTGACCCTCACAGGCTGCCCTCCCCACAGGAGGGAGTCCAGAGCAAGCCCAGCTCCTGCCGCACCCTCCTGAGAAAGAGTGACCCTCACAGGCTGCCCTCCCCACAGGAGAGAGTCCAGAGCAAGCCCAGCTCCTGCTGCACCCTCCTGAGAAAGAGTGACCCTCACAGGCTGCCCTCCCCACAGGAGGGAGTCCAGAGCAAGCCCAGCTCCTGCCGCACCCTCCTGAGAAAGAGTGACCCTCACAGGCTGCCCTCCCCACAGGAGGGAGGGAGTCCAGAGCAACCCAGCTCCTGCCGCACCCTCCTGAGAAAGAGTGACCCTCACAGGCTGCCCTCCCCACAGGAGGGACGGAGTCCAGAGCAAGTCCAGCTCCTGCCGCACCCTCCTGAGAAAGAGTGACCCTCACAGGCTGCCCTCCCCACAGGAGGGAGAGAGCAACCCCAGAGCAAGCCCAGCTCCTGCCGCACCCTCCTGAGAAAGAGTGACCCTCACAGGCTGCCCTCCCCACAGGAGGGAGTCCAGAGCAACCCCAGCTCCTGCGTGGGGACAGGGCTTCCTCAGAAGAGCTGAGAGGAGAGGCCACACTGTCAGGCATGCCCGCCTGTCAGCATGCAAAGGCACATGCCCAGAGCAGACATGCTCTCAAGTACAGCTTCCTCCAAAGTCAGATTTCAGGAATAAGCCACCAGCTGCTGTTCATTACTTTGGAAAAAGCACAGAGATTTCACCTCAGGACAAGTTTTCACAGAAGGAAAACTTCACGTTGGAGGGAAGACAGATAGCATTTGGCTAAATCAAATAGCCTGAGAGAATGGGCGCTGGGTCAGTGTGTGGGAGGTCCGCAGCTCCTCAGCAAGGCTGGGTTCACGTCCGGAAGCACCGGCTTCACTGTGCACTAACCGATGGTGAGGTTAGGCTCTGACCCCGGAGACACTACTGGGTTTTCCTCTGTTCCCTGCGTGTGTGGCCGGGAGAGGGTTCTGCTTCAGTCCAGCTGGACCCGGAGCACCTGTGGGGCTGAACCCTGCTGATTGGCAGCAAGGTGTTCCTTCATACACATCGCGGATTTCTTTCAGGATAAAAAGATCAGCTTTTCCTGATTATGAGAACGACAGCCTCAGACAGTGCGGCAGAGAGCGAGCGACTCCAGGGTGCAGCACCCACGGCGTGGTGGCCTCGACGCTGTTCATCAGCACTGGGTCATCTGCAGAGGCTGTGCATTTCTGCAGTCTGCACACATCGTGAACTGACACTACGCTAGAGGACCAGGCTGCTGGGCAGCAGCAGGGACGCGCCCCGCGTGCAGGTGGAGGGAGGTGCAAAGCGGGCGCGGTGGCACCACACCAGGTGGGTCCTGCACAGGTGGTGGTGTGTGCTGCGGCAAGCATGCCTTAGGTACACGGAGTCACAGGATGGTGGGGCCATCCTGCAGGGGCAGCAGCAACGGCAGGAAGGGCCGATTCTCACTGTGCCCTGTCCTCTCTGAATGTCATCATGTTGCCATGGACGCTTGCGTGTGAAGTGCGCACATGGAACCCACGAAGGGAGGGACACACCACAGGCATCAGTGTCTGCCATGAGAGGGAAGGGAAAGGAGAGGCCTGATAAAAGGGGGTGTCCACAGCCATGAAGTCACAGTTCTCTAAGAAGGCTACTGTAAGAAAGTTGACGGAATATCAACACTTGTTAGTCATGGGTGGTGTGCACTGAGTGTTGCACTATCCACTCACACTGCTCTTAGCAGTCCTATTCATGATGGCCAAAGAGTGAAAACAGCCAGGCATCCATCAATAAGAGACTAGGTGAGCACACTGGCATATCCACACAGTGAAACAGTAGTCAGCAGGAAACAAGAAGTCAACTATTATACAAGCAAGGGGATGGCGACTGTAGAACACTATGGGAGATCCTGTGCCAGCTGTGCCCCCATGACTCTAGCTGTATGTATGAAGTCCTAGACAAGCAAGACAAATCTCCGTGGAAAGAACAGGGGGAGGGAAGGGCTGTGTGAAGGGCTGACTGGGAAGCGTGAGGGACCTTCTGGGCTCACTGACGTTCTGCATTCCCTTAGCTTAGGCTGATGGCAGATGTATTTGTTGAAACTCAATGACTGTGTAAGATATGTATATTTTGTTGTAAATGAATTTTGCATCCAAAGGAAAAATAATCTGCAAGCAATTATTGACCACTATTTGACAACCTGCATGCCAGAGGTAAGTGTGCTCACACTGCCACTCACCTTGATACACACCCGGGAATAAAAAGGAGGCACCCGTGAAAAACAAGGGCAGTGAAATGGTCGTTCAGGTCTTTAGGTGGCAGGAATATAGATGTTCACTGTGGAATGCTTTCAAGTTTTCTGTATGCTTAAAATTTTTCGTCATAAAATGAAGAAAACAGCTTAAAATACTTCTATGAAGATAGTCTTTAAAATGTACACTTTAAAATGCAGCAAGTGGTCTGCCTCACCTGCAAAAGGTACTGTGGTTCTGAAGAAGGATGTACAGCCCTTCACTGAATGTGTGGGACCATGGTGGGAGGGGCAGGTACAAAAGGGGTGAGGTGAACACGGATGCTCTTCCTGGTTTGCAAATAGGAAGCCATGCCACAAGGAAGGCTGGCTTCCAGGAGCAGCTCAGACTCTCCCCGTGACCTACTGTAGCCCAGAGGCGGCAGCAGTGCCAGCACTCACGGGCAGGAAGCAGAGGTCCCGAGGGTGAGAGCCACTGTCCAGGGGACGTCACCTCTTCCTCTTCCTGTCCTCTGCTGATTTGGAGTGGCCCACCACCCGCGGTCCCCAGCCTCAGTGCTTCCACACCAGCTGGAGCATTGTGAAAGACGGGGCAGGTCTGCTGCCTTCTGCAGATGCCCCTATTCTTGCTTAGACAGGATTGTGTGTCTAAGACTGAAACTGGCAAACCACAGATTCAGGAGCAACTATGAAAGTTCTGCAACAGGTGGACTACTGAGCAATAGGGAATGCCCGCTGTGCTTGGTATGAGGGGCACTGCGGGGGGTAGAGCTCCTCTCCCTGCTGTTGGATCTGTGTGCTGGAAGCAGCTGCCACCAGTGGCTAGGAAAGGGTGGCAGCGGTGGAGGTGCACCCAGGCTATTTCAGCCTGACCAAACCCCTCAGGTGGCTCTCTCAGGTGGCTGCCCAAACCCACTGACAGACCCTCAGGTAGCTGACCAAACCCACTGATGGCACCCTCAGGTCACTGACCAAACCCACTGATGGCACCCTCAGGTCACTGACCAAACCCACTGACAGACCCTCAGGTAGCTGACCAAACCCACTGACAGACCCGCAGGTCACAGAGTTGAAATGCACACCAGTCTCTTTTCCCTTCTGGACCATATACTGGCTACCGCCTTCCAGGTCCATGTGGGCAGACCTCTGCACCCAAGCTTTGGGGTCTGCAGTGCATGGACATTTGCAGGCCTATTGCATCCCGGCAGGACTCAGACGTCAGGCCCTGAACAGGAGGGGCCAAGGGGCCTCGCCAGGCCCTGGGCTGTTGCCTGTGAGGGTCCACAAGTCCTACAGGTGTGCGTCCGTCAGAGCTTGGTGCACGAGATGGGAAGAGCACGGCCGTGAGACGTGGCCTTCCTAGTGACTCCAAGGACCCGGCGTCCTGGCGCCCTGGGTGATGCGGAAGGGCGCGGAGGAAGAGCCCCTGGCAGCACTCACCTCGTCAGCAGGGGGCGTGGCGAAGGGCTGGAGTACTGCGGCCAGCGGGACCTGTGCCTGCTTGGCCAGGTCGGAAGAGCTGGGGAAGCAGTAGGTGGTGCAGCGGATGTACCGAGGACTGGCGTGGCCTGCAACCCAGAGGGACACACGTGAGAGTCGGCTGGAAGAATTGCACCCTGACGCTGCAATGTCCCAGAGGCACTGCAGGTGATGCCTTGTTTGTAGAAGGCTCCTTTCTACAGAAATCTGCAGCCCACCTCCCGGGAGCCCTCTGAATCCTACTGCACACATCAATGGAGACACCGCCATTACGCTATCGTTTTCCATAGCAGGGTCTTCATGTGGACTCTGGACTTGGGAAGTGTTAGATTCAGTGAGACAGGAAACAAAGGGGCACAGAAACCTGGAGGACAGCACTCCCGTGGCCATCCTTCACCAGCTGCCCACCACTGGCTGGGAAGCCACCAGACCACTCTGATGATCAGGGACACTTTGTCAAACAGCATTCCATTTTGACTGTTTTTCCTAAACTCAGAAATTGAATTTAGAAATGAAAAGTCTACTTGTAACAAGAGTATTACTTCCAGGAACAGCCTAGTCCATTTTAATGTGTATTCTACCACATCTTTTATTCCATGCACACGTGCATGCTGAACATCTCGCACAACATAAGGAATATTGTTTTTTGGGGGGTGCTGGGGATCGAACCCAGGGCCTTGTGCTTGCAAGGCAAGCACTCTATCAACTGAGCTATCTCCCAGCCCTAAAGGATATTTTTAATCACTAGAAAACTTAACTAGAATCTTGAGATTTGCAGTGCACCACAAGCCAAAGCCCGTGGCCCTCAGCGAGGCCCACGGAGCCTGCTCTGTCTCTGGCCCTGGCCCAGGTGCTTCCTGTGGAGTTCAGTTCTGGCAGAGGTCATGGGTGATGAAACCCAGGCCTGCTGATGGACACAGAGTGGGACAAGGAGACAGAGACCCCTGGATGGGCTCAGGGCAGGGCAAGTGCTGGAAGGCAACGCTCGGCAGAGCTGGGAGCCAGCAAGGGATCGCCAGGCATGCTCAGCCTGGCAGGAGACAGAGGAGGCCCGCGTGGCCACACCACTGCTGGCCAGCAGCCGGCGACACCTTCAAGAAGCGGGGGGCAGGCCGCTCTCAAGACCCGCTGGTTCTCAGTCCAGGTACAATGAGAGCCATGGCTGGGCCTGAGCAGAGGGGTGTTCTTGGTGAGACCCTGTCCCTAAATAAAATACAAGAACGTTACTTTTAAAACAACCCTCTGCTCAAACTGGGTACAAAAAGGGCTGAGGATGTGGCTTAGTGGTTAAGTGTCCCTGGATTCAATCCCTGGTCCCCGCCCCTCAAAAGTAACATTCTTGCTGTAAGTAGGATTTTCATTTCTAAATTCAGGGCTCCCTCTGATGGCGATTTTGGAAATGGATGCAAGGGTGTGGGGAGCCAGAGAGGCTGAGGAGCTCTGGAGGAACAGCTAGCTTCTGCATGCTCTGAAGGTGCAGTGAGGTCTGGGGATGGGCCGGGGGACCTGGGGTGCAGCTGCGGGTGAGAGCAGGAGAGAGGGCCAGGTTAACCCAAGCCTTTGGCCTGAGGAACTAGGAGGATGTCAAAGTAGCCTCACCCAAGCAGGGACAGGCCGGGAGGAGGGCCACGGAGGAAGCATGTGGAGATCAGGAGCCTGGTTTAGGGCAGCCCACAGGCAGTGCCCGCAGGCCTGTGCTGAGTCTGCAGGGCTGGGAGGGTCAGGGCTCTAGGCACACAGTGGTGACTGAGCACAACACGAGGCTAGGAGTAAGGTAGCAGGACAAGGCCAGGGGCTCCAAGAAGGGCCAGAGGAGGAGAAGGGCTGAAGGGCGAGGAGATGGAAGATAGCGCGGCTGGCGAGGGCAGCCATGGCAGAGTGGCCAGACCCGGGGCCACCAGGCTCTCCAGCCGGGGCCTGAGGAGGGTGCGAGGAGTCGCAGGACAGTATTTACGTATGTATTAAACCAGATTGAGGAACTCAAGCAATTGTGCCACACTACCAGACTGACATGAAGTCGCCATTTTTAAGCAGCAACACTGGTGGAGAAAACCCAGCGGTTTCACGTAGCTCCGCCTAGTCATAGGGCTTTACAAACAGGAACTCTTCAGAGCAAGTGAGTGGCATGAACCACCTGGATGGAGCTCCAGAGCAACACGGGGCGCCCGTCAGCCTGACCCGCTCCCTGGGCCCCTGCCTCCGGCCCAGCTGGCACTGCCTCAGGAAGCCCGCAGGCAGCGCTGCTCTTCTGGCCACGAGCCCCCCACCCGCTAGAACGGCACACCCAGAGCCTCAGCCCCGGAGGATGCTTTTCCTGGTGCTGGGGAAGGAACCCTGGCCCAGAGTGTGCTGGGCACGGCTGGGGCAGCCATGAGGCTGCGTCTTCCCCTCGCCACAAGCGACGGGTGGCACAGAGTAAGGAAAGCCAAGCTGCCCAGTGCTGAGGGACACACTGGAGCCACAGCAGTAGGGGGCTCGGCCTGTCCTCCTCCTGGCGTGTGTGGGCAACCAGGACCCAAAGGTCAAAGGGCCCACCGGAAGACATCTCCAGACCAGAACCAGGTCTGCTAACCTCCCAAGAGCCTCTGCCCCTGTAAGGATGCCAGTCACCAGCTGAGGAGCCTAGGCGGGCGAGCGTCAGTTCAGACGTGGTTCAGAACAGAAGGTTCTGGAATGGAGACGCTGTGGCTGCCTGCACAGAAGCCCCAGGCTGCTGGGAGCAGAGGGGCTGTTCTCAGCTGTGCTGGGGCTCCCAGGCTGGCCAGAGGGCCCAAGGCTCACCGCCGGCGAGAACACTCAATAAAGACCTCTGAAAACAAGCACCTTGGTCCTGAATCACACAGTCCGTGGTGACCAGGGGCGGGACCTGGCCTCTGGTGTTGGTGGCATACACCTGTCCCCCTCTGGCAGCTCTGTCACTCTCGATCACCTGGATCTGGGGCGGGACACAGCAAGAGGAGTTAAAGGAAGCTGAGACCTCCGCCCCAGCCAGGCCTGACCCTCTCCTTCCCCGCCAGGGGCATTTCTAAGACCCCCGCCAGAGCCTGCCCTCACCGCAGCCCGCCCTGCACCCACCGCCTGCCCTCTCCCTGCATGCCTCCTGTGGATGCCCAGATGGGGACCCGGGCTCCTGCAGTCCAGGGCAGGGCAAATGCTAATGAACGAAGAGTCCTGGAACAGAACGAGAGTCCTTCCAGGGAGACAGCGCTTACTGGGCTGGGGACGGCATCCGGGTCCAGCTGCTTCGGGGGCTGTGGCCCAGCCATGCGCGCGGGACCTGCAGGGAGGCCTCCCGGGTAGGATGCGGGTGCGCCCATCTGCGGGCCGTAGCCGGCTGCTAGGAGAAGGGAAAGGAGGGTCATGCCCGCCGGCAGGGCCCGGGCCCCCTGCGGCGTGCTGGAGGGAGACCTTGCCTACTCGCCCTGCCAAGCGAGGGGCGCTCGCTGCTCCCTTCTGCCACCTGACAGTGAGCCACGGGCTCCTGGGAACCCAGGCCCAGCGCCTGCCCTTACCCTGCGGCGGGAAGGCGGCGCCGGCGGCCAGTGGGGGTGCGCCCGGGCCGTTCAGCGCAGTGGGTGGCGGCGGCAGCACCCGGGGGCCAGGCTGTAGAATGGAGGGCGCTGCGGGCAGTGGAGGGCCCTGGAATGCAGCAGGGCCCGTGGGGCCCGCACCGGGACCTGTGGGAGACAAGAGCTGTCGCTGAGCACAGCCTGGGCCTCTGACCACCAAGAGCAGCCACGTGGCCCAGGCCAGGAGAGGGCGGTTCATGGCATCTGTGCCTCACCCAGAGGTCCTCACTCGGCGATAAGACGCGATCTGGGGCACTCGGTAGGACTGGAAGGCTTACAAAGGGGAAAAGCGACATTGCTGATTTTAGTGAGAACAGGATACATTTTCACCCAGTAGCATTGAGTTTATGGGATGAATGAATTAACCGAGTGCAAAACCTAGAAAACGATATAGCAAACATTCTTACTATATAACCAGCATTACTCAGGTAATGTGCACATTCAATGAGGTATTTGCATCCTGGGCTTGTCTCCATCAAATGAATTTCTGAACTAAGTACAAATAACCAGAGAGAAGGGATGGGCCACTAGCATCCAATCTCTGTGGAAATAACTAGAAAGCCAGATTGTTTTCCTGCATCGTGGGAAATCGAGTTTTTTCTCTAAGAGTCCTTTAGGGGGAGACTCAAACAGGGCCTCCTGCACCCAAGGCACGCGCTCCACCTCTGAGCTACAGCCACAGCCCCAAGACCTACCCAGCTGAAATTAGTCAACTATAGGAAATATTCTGAGGACTTTTTAAAATTGATACTTCTAAAAAAATAAGTTTAAGCAAATTGAAACCTTCAACACAACCGATGTCTGACTGTCCTATCACCACAGTAGAGACTTCCTCAGTGGCTACACCTCTTCCAGGGGCAGCTCTCAGAACTTCACTCTGCTCTGCCTCACCAAGTCTGAGTTCTCTTCTTCCACTGTCTTCGCAGAATTTAAATGCACTGTGGGCCAGGGAGTATTTTATTTTTTATTTTGGGGATCCAAAATAAACAATGCAAGTTTGAAATCCCCTCATATTTCTCAAAATAATTCCTCTGCTCTAAAGTCTCTTTGTGAAATCAGTATTTTTGCCTTTTGTTGTTCTGGCACTAAATGCAGAGGACTCCGAGGCTCCTTCAGCTACCCTAAGGGCAGTGGCACCAGGAGGCACACTAAGCGCAGCCACACATCACGCCGTGAGTCATGCCCCACGGCCCAAAACACCACACGGCCATGGTGTGCCGGAGTCAGAGCCATCCCAAAATGAAGACCCCTCAGGGGAAGGGCCCAACACAAGGCCTTACCATGGCTGTCGAGCTGCATGGCCCCAAGCTGGCCGCCCAGCTGGACGACAGGTGGGGTGGACATGGGACTCGGGTAGGATGGCTGTGCAGAGGGCTGGTACGCGGAGGCCACATTGCCCACCGGCGCAGGGCCTGCAAACCTGGAGAGAGAGAGCATGCTAGTGCCGTCGCCTCATCGTAGGTGGCACAGAGCGAGCGTCCTGACCTCAAAGCCAAGCAAAGGGCGGGGGCGGGGAATGCCCAGGGTGCCAGGGTTAAGCCTGAGGTCCCTCCGCAGGAATCGCGTGGCACCTCCTCCCATGTCTCCACTCCCACCTTGAAATGTGTCCAGACAGAGAAAAGGACATTTCTGAGGTGAGCACAAAGCCGGCCTGCAGTCAGCACGGAAGCTGAGCCCACTGCAGTGGTGCGCAGACCAAGGCCGGTGGTCAAGGGCGGGTCGAGGAAACTGCACGGTCCAGGCCACCTTCCTGACAGTTCCGCTTACCCCACCATGCTACGAGCACAGCGTCCCCTGCACTCTGGTCTGAGCCCAGCAGCACCTTCCCTGGTGAGCAGAGCTGCCGGGGCAGAGCTGAGATGCTCAGGTCCTGGGGGCAGTGTGACCTCTTTCCTTCTTCCACATCTGAGCCTCGGCCACCATCTGGATGGTGCTCCTGTCAAGTTAATCTGCCAAGGCAGTGTGCTTTGTAGCCACACTATTGTGACTCTTCTTACAGCTTTAAAGTGTGAATAAAAATTACATGTTCCCAAATGCTGAGTCTGACTTCATTTCTCTGTGCACTGGGAAGCATTTCTGTGGGGCCCCACCCAGAGAGAGGCTGGAGCAGGGCCCGAGGAGGCCAGCAGTTGCCGTCCTAGGCCCAGGGAGCACGCTTCCTGAAACATCACGCTAATCTCTCCTCACTTTCCTCCGTGAAACTGAATGACTTTTTTTTAAAATAAATCTTGTCTACAATCCCAGTGGCTCAGGAGGCTGAGGCAGGAAGATCTCGAGTTCAAAGCCTGCCTCAGTAACTTAGTGAGAACCTAAGCAACTCAGTGAGACCCTCTCTCTAAATAAAATACAAAATAGTCTAGGGATGTGGCTTAGTGGTTGAGTGCCCCTGAGTTCAATCCCTAGCCCCCCCCAAAAAGTTAAATAAATCTCTGTATTGACCTTCAAATGATTCCTCTATTGACCATGCTTCCCAAAGATGACGCCCGTGCCTTGCACTAAGGGATGAAGAAATGGCAGAGTGCTTTCCAGGCCCCTCAGAGGCCCGGCTTCCCTGTGGCAGATGAGTTCTGAGAGGCTTCACAAACGCCCAGGAAGGAGGATGTCTTTAGAGGTTCATAAAGGGTGTCCTTCCCCTCAACTTAAACTCTGTCTTACGCAGACTTGGATTTTAAAAGCAAAGTTATCAATATAAAAATAAAAATAGAACAGTATTTAATACCTAACAAAAGTCACATCCCAAATGAGATTAATAGGACATTTAAAACATACAAATTGTTAAATATTTTTTTCGATCTCATTACTTTTCAATTTACACATCCACAAAGCATGTGGATGTCAGCACTTGGGTAGGGACCCAGGTCTTCCCACCCTGTCCTGAAGACTGGCGTGTGACCATGGCACGCCACCCCATCTTAACAGGCCTCAGTTTTCAGGCTGTACAGGTGAGCAGGGAGGGTGGAGTGGCCCCCTTCTCTGCTACAAATATAATGTGGTTAAAATGAAGAGTCAGATCGAGTTTTGTTTTGGGCTGAGAAACAGGCGAATATAGATTTTATCTATTATTTCATTCAATGTCAGAAGAGGGCAGATTTTCTATTGAAACGAATGATCAACAAGAAATCACCATCAGACGATTGATAAGTGGAATTGGGGCTCGGCTTAAACTCAAGCTTCTGCAGAGCTGCTCAGCGGCCCTGCTCAGCACGCCCCTGAGCCGCAGCAGCCAGGTGCAGAGGTGAGGGCATGAGGCCTGCATCCAGGGGCATGGTGCAGCGGCGTGGAGCAGGCAGTGCTGCTGGGCAGTCACTGAGCTGGGCTTTCAGGAGGAGCGAAGCCCGCGGTGCTGCCTGGTCCACAGGAGCATGCACGGGCGTGCATGAGGGGGAGGAAGGAAGGGGGCCCCTGGAGGAAACAATACCTGCGGCCCCTTCTGAGGACACCAGTCCTGCCCCGGGGCCTGGACCTCAAGAACAAAGTTCTCTTCATAAACACCCAGCCGCAGGTTTCCACTACAGCAGCAGCAGAAAGTGGGCCGAGGCAGGTGACAGGCTGTCCAAGGTCTGATTGAACAAGCCTGGAGTCTGAACAGCCACGGAGCAGAGAAAACGAAAACTGCTGTCCTACCATTGCACTGCATGTTTAAAAACATGTAAGGAGAAAACGGTTTCTTATTTTTGTTGCTTCTTCCTTTTCCACTGAAAACAATTTTCTTAGTAGATGCAAATGCATTATCTTCAGTGTGGGAAGCTGAGTCCCTTTTGACTACAATTTATCAGTTCTTGGTCAAAATAGATTGATTACAACTGACTGACTGATTTTTTTCTCTTGCAATTAAAAAATGACTTTTAGGTTGTAGATTGTATTTTTCAGCGAATCCCTCCCAGCAATGACCCGAGGCAGAACACTGGAGGGCTACCTATGAGACGTTAGCTCTGCCTCAGTGAAGATCAAAAGGACAAATGACTAGCTGTGGTTTTTTTTTTTTTAATTTTTTTGTAGTTGTAGAAGGACAGAATGCTTTTATTTTATTTATTTATTTTTATGTGGTACTGAAGATCAAACTCAGTGCCTCCCACATCTAGGCAAGCGCTCTGCCACTGAGCTACAGTCCTGGCCCCTAGGTGTGATTTTTTAACTTTTATCAAATATTACCTCTGGAATGGCAGAATTTTAAAAACAAGAACATTATATATTTAAAACGCAAATCAACACAGGACTCTGAATTAACTGTCTTTATTTGACATTTGAGATTTAGTGAGATCAGGATCTCCTTGACGGATCCTCTAAGTAGAAACAACAAAGATGAAAGACCTGAGGCCACAGCCACCGTGCTGGTGAAGCCAGGGCTCCGCGGGCCTCGCCGGCCAGCCTCCTGCCTCTGCTTGCACACTGTCTGCACGCAGGGCAGCATGCCTGCCCACTTCCACCCTCAGCCGCTCTCGAGTGTCCCAGGTGAACAGAGGGAGGCGATGCCCCTGTGCCCCCTGAGCCCCAGCCAGGGCAGATTCTGAGGTTGGGTGGGCCTGAGTAACCAGACTGCCCGCTGAGGGAGGACGCGGTGCGGGACAGACCTCCGCACAATGACAGGGCACTGCATATCCAAGGAATCGGCACAGCAACACAGCCCGCACCTGTCCACGCACGTAGCCCGGTGCTGCCCACTGGGCAAGGTATTGGGGTGCAGAAAAACTGAAATCCCCAACCACACCATGCCACAACTGTTCTGAGCGGAACAAGGACCCGGGTGACAAGTAGTGACTATGCCGTGGAGGGTCAGCCCGAGAGGCTCACTGCTTGGTCTGTCACTGTGCCAGCAGGGACACCAGGGCAGGCACCCTTCACAGGCCAGGCAGCTTCCCACCTCTGTTAGGGGCAGGGGCGAGGCTACGAGAAGGAGCCAAGAAAGAACCAATGAGACGCAGAAGGCTCTAGAGATTAGCCCCAAGCCATGCCAGGGGCAGAGCGACTCAGCACCAGAGCACTGTGAAGGCAGAGCTCGATGAAAGTGACAGGGACAGCAGCCCACAGGAGGGACACCTGACCAAGAGTCCTCAGGAGAAGGGCCACGTCCTAACAGTGACGGGGACAGCAGAGACGCAGGAGGGACACCTCACCAAGCATCCTCAGGAGAAGGGCCATGTCCTCACAGTGATGGGGACAGCAGACGACAGGAGACACCTGACCAAGCGTCCTCAGGAGAAGGGCCATGGCTAACAATGATGGGGACAGCAGCCCACAGGAGGGACACCTGACCAAGCATCCTCAGGAGAAGGGCCATGTCCTCACAGTGATGGGGACAGCAGCCCACAGGAGGGACACCTGACCAAGCGTCCTCAGGAGAAGGGCCACGTCCTAACAGTGACGGGGACAGCAGAGACGCAGGAGGGACACCTCACCAAGCATCCTCAGGAGAAGGGCCATGTCCTAACTATGATGGGGACAGCAGACCACAGGAGGGACACCTGACCAATCGTCCTCAGGAGAAGGGCCATGTCCTCACAGTGACGGGGACAGCAGCCCACAGGAGGGACACCTGACCACGCGTCCTCAGGAGAAGGGCCATTACCTAACAATTATGGGGACAGCAGAGACGCAGGAGGGACACCAGACCAAGCGTCCTCAGGAGAAGGGCCATGTCCTCACAGTGACGGGGACAACAGCCCACAGGAGGGACACTTCACCAAGCGTCCTCAGGTGAAGGGCCGTGTCCTCACAGTGATGGGGACAGCAGCCCACAGGAGGGACACCAGACCAAGCGTCCTCAGGAGAAGGGCCATGTCCTCACAGTGATGGGGACAGAAGCCGTCAGGAGGGACACCTGTCCAAGCGTCCTCAGGAGAAGGGCCACGTCCTAACAGTGATGGGGACAGCAGACCACAGGAGGGACACCTGACCAAGCGTCCTCAGGAGAAGGGCCATGTCCTCACAGTGATGGGGACAGCAGACGACAGGAGACACCTGACCAAGCGTCCTCAGGAGAAGGGCCATGGCTAACAATGATGGGGACAGCAGACCACAGGAGGGACACCTGACCAAGCATCCTCAGGAGAAGGGCCATGTCCTCACAGTGATGGGGACAGCAGCCCACAGGAGGGACACCTGACCAAGCGTCCTCAGGAGAAGGGCCACGTCCTAACAGTGACGGGGACAGCAGAGACGCAGGAGGGACACCTCACCAAGCATCCTCAGGAGAAGGGCCATGTCCTAACTATGATGGGGACAGCAGACCACAGGAGGGACACCTGACCACGCGTCCTCAGGAGAAGGGCCATTACCTAACAATTATGGGGACAGCAGAGACGCAGGAGGGACACCAGACCAAGCGTCCTCAGGAGAAGGGCCATGTCCTCACAGTGACGGGGACAACAGCCCACAGGAGGGACACTTCACCTAGCGTCCTCAGGTGAAGGGCCATGTCCTCACAGTGATGGGGACAGCAGACCACAGGAGGGACACCTGACCAAGCGTCCTCAGGAGAAGAGCCATGTCCTCACAGTGACGGGGACAGCAGACCACAGGAGGGACACCTGACCAAGCGTCCTCAGGAGAAGGGCCATGTCCTCACAGTGATGGGGACAGCAGAGACGCAGGAGGGACACCTCACCAAGCATCCTCAGGAGAAGGGCCATGTCCTCACAGTGATGGGGACAGCAGAGACGCAGGAGGGACACCTGACCAAGCGTCCTCAGGAGAAGGGCCATGTCCTCACAGTGATGGGGACAGCAGAGACGCAGGAGGGACATCTCACCAAGCATCCTCAGGAGAAGGGCCATGTCCTCACAGTGATGGGGACAGCAGAGACGCAGGAGGGACACCTGACCAAGCGTCCTCAGGAGAAGGGCCATGTCCTCACAGTGATGGGGACAGAAGCCGTCAGGAGGGACACCTGTCCAAGCGTCCTCAGGAGAAGGGCCACGTCCTAACAGTGATGGGGACAGCAGACCACAGGAGGGACACCTGACCAAGCGTCCTCAGGAGAAGGGCCATGTCCTCACAGTGATGGGGACAGCAGACGACAGGAGACACCTGACCAAGCGTCCTCAGGAGAAGGGCCATGGCTAACAATGATGGGGACAGCAGACCACAGGAGGGACACCTGACCAAGCATCCTCAGGAGAAGGGCCATGTCCTCACAGTGATGGGGACAGCAGCCCACAGGAGGGACACCTGACCAAGTGTCCTCAGGAGAAGGGCCACGTCCTAACAGTGACGGGGACAGCAGAGACGCAGGAGGGACACCTCACCAAGCATCCTCAGGAGAAGGGCCATGTCCTAACTATGATGGGGACAGCAGCCCACAGGAGGGACACCTGACCACGCGTCCTCAGGAGAAGGGCCATTACCTAACAATTATGGGGACAGCAGAGACGCAGGAGGGACACCAGACCAAGCGTCCTCAGGAGAAGGGCCATGTCCTCACAGTGACGGGGACAACAGCCCACAGGAGGGACACTTCACCTAGCGTCCTCAGGTGAAGGGCCATGTCCTCACAGTGATGGGGACAGCAGACCACAGGAGGGACACCTGACCAAGCGTCCTCAGGAGAAGAGCCATGTCCTCACAGTGACGGGGACAGCAGACCACAGGAGGGACACCTGACCAAGCGTCCTCAGGAGAAGGGCCATGTCCTCACAGTGATGGGGACAGCAGAGACGCAGGAGGGACACCTCACCAAGCATCCTCAGGAGAAGGGCCATGTCCTCACAGTGATGGGGACAGCAGAGACGCAGGAGGGACACCTGACCAAGCGTCCTCAGGAGAAGGGCCATGTCCTCACAGTGATGGGGACAGCAGAGACGCAGGAGGGACATCTCACCAAGCATCCTCAGGAGAAGGGCCATGTCCTCACAGTGATGGGGACAGCAGAGACGCAGGAGGGACACCTGACCAAGCGTCCTCAGGAGAAGGGCCATGTCCTCACAGTGATGGGGACAACAGAGACGCAGGAGGGACACCTGACCAAGCGTCCTCAGGAGAAGGGCCATGTCCTAACAGTGACGGGGACAGCAGACCACAGGAGGGACACCTGACCAAGAGTCCTCAGGAGAAAGGCCATGTCCTCACAGTGACGGGGACAGCAGACCACAGGAGGGACACCTGACCAAGCGTCCTCAGGAGAATGGCCATGTCCTAACAGTGACGGGGACAGCAGACCACAGGAGGGACACCTGACCAAGCGTCCTCAGGAGAAGGGCCATGTCCTCACAGTGATGGGGACAGCAGACCACAGGAGGGACACCTGACCAAGCATCCTCAGGAGAAGGGCCACGTCCTCACAGTGATGGGGACAGCAGAGACGCAGGAGGGACACCTGACCAAGCGTCCTCAGGAGAAGGGCCATGTCCTCACAGTGATGGGGACAGCAGACCACAGGAGGGACACCTGACCAAGCATCCTCAGGAGAAGGGCCATGTCCTCACAGTGATGGGGACAGCAGAGACGCAGGAGGGACATCTGACCAAGCGTCCTGAGGAAAAGGGCCACGTCCTCACAGTGATGGGGACAGCAGAGACGCAGGAGGGACACCTCACCAAGCATCCTCAGGAGAAGGGCCATGTCCTCACAGTGATGGGGACAGCAGACCACAGGAGGGACACCTGACCAAGCGTCCTCAGGAGAAGGGCCATGTCCTCACAGTGATGGGGACAGCAGACCACAGGAGGGACACCTGACCAAGCGTCCTCAGGAGAAGGGCCATGTCCTCACAGTGATGGGGACAGAAGCCGTCAGGAGGGACACCTGTCCAAGCGTCCTCAGGAGAAGGGCCACGTCCTAACAGTGATGGGGACAGCAGACCACAGGAGGGACACCTGACCAAGCGTCCTCAGGAGAAGGGCCATGTCCTCACAGTGATGGGGACAGCAGAGACGCAGGAGGGACACCTCACCAAGCATCCTCAGGAGAAGGGCCATGTCCTCACAGTGATGGGGACAGCAGAGACGCAGGAGGGACACCTGACCAAGCGTCCTCAGGAGAAGGGCCATGTCCTCACAGTGATGGGGACAGCAGAGACGCAGGAGGGACATCTCACCAAGCATCCTCAGGAGAAGGGCCATGTCCTCACAGTGATGGGGACAGCAGAGACGCAGGAGGGACACCTGACCAAGCGTCCTCAGGAGAAGGGCCATGTCCTCACAGTGATGGGGACAACAGAGACGCAGGAGGGACACCTGACCAAGCGTCCTCAGGAGAAGGGCCATGTCCTAACAGTGACGGGGACAGCAGACCACAGGAGGGACACCTGACCAAGAGTCCTCAGGAGAAAGGCCATGTCCTCACAGTGACGGGGACAGCAGACCACAGGAGGGACACCTGACCAAGCGTCCTCAGGAGAATGGCCATGTCCTAACAGTGACGGGGACAGCAGACCACAGGAGGGACACCTGACCAAGCGTCCTCAGGAGAAGGGCCATGTCCTCACAGTGATGGGGACAGCAGACCACAGGAGGGACACCTGACCAAGCATCCTCAGGAGAAGGGCCACGTCCTCACAGTGATGGGGACAGCAGAGACGCAGGAGGGACACCTGACCAAGCGTCCTCAGGAGAAGGGCCATGTCCTCACAGTGATGGGGACAGCAGACCACAGGAGGGACACCTGACCAAGCATCCTCAGGAGAAGGGCCATGTCCTCACAGTGATGGGGACAGCAGAGACGCAGGAGGGACATCTGACCAAGCGTCCTGAGGAAAAGGGCCACGTCCTCACAGTGATGGGGACAGCAGAGACGCAGGAGGGACACCTCACCAAGCATCCTCAGGAGAAGGGCCATGTCCTCACAGTGATGGGGACAGCAGACCACAGGAGGGACACCTGACCAAGCGTCCTCAGGAGAAGGGCCATGTCCTCACAGTGATGGGGACAGCAGACCACAGGAGGGACACCTGACCAAGCGTCCTCAGGAGAAGGGCCATGTCCTCACAGTGATGGGGACAGAAGCCGTCAGGAGGGACACCTGTCCAAGCGTCCTCAGGAGAAGGGCCACGTCCTAACAGTGATGGGGACAGCAGACCACAGGAGGGACACCTGACCAAGCGTCCTCAGGAGAAGGGCCATGTCCTCACAGTGATGGGGACAGCAGACCACAGGAGGGACACCTGACCAAGCGTCCTCAGGAGAAGGGCCATGTCCTAACAGTGATGGGGACAGCAGAGACGCAGGAGGGACACCTGACCAAGCATCCTCAGGAGAAGTGCCATGTCCTCACAGTGATGGGGACAGCAGACCACAGGAGGGACACCTGACCAAGCGTCCTCAGGAGAAGAGCCATGTCCTCACAGTGATGGGGACAGCAGACCACAGGAGGGACACCTGACCAAGCGTCCTCAGGAGAAGAGCCATGTCCTCACAGTGATGGGGACAGCAGACCACAGGAGGGACACCTGACCAAGCGTCCTCAGGAGAAGAGCCATGTCCTCACAGTGATGGGGACAGCAGAGACGCAGGAGGGACACCTGACCAAGAGTCCTCAGGAGAAGGGCCATGTCCTCACAGTGATGGGGACAGCAGAGACGCAGGAGGGACACCTGACCAAGCATCCTCAGGAGAAGGGCCATGTCCTCACAGTGATGGGGACAGCAGACCACAGGAGGGACACCTGACCAAGCGTCCTCAGGAGAAGGGCCATGTCCTCACAGTGATGGGGACAGCAGAGACGCAGGAGGGACACCTCACCAAGCATCCTCAGGAGAAGGGCCATGTCCTCACAGTGATGGGGACAGCAGACCACAGGAGGGACACCTGACCAAGAGTCCTCAGGAGAAGGGCCACGTCCTGACAGTGACGGGGACAGCAGCCCACAGGAGGGACACCTGACCATGCGTCCTCAGGAGTAGGGCCATGTCCTCACAGTGACGGGGACAGCAGCCCACAGGTGGGACACCTGACCAAGTGTCCTCAGGAGAAGGGCCATGTCCTCACAGTGACGGGGACAGCAGCCCACAGGAGGGACACCTCCTTTAGCAGTTGTTACACGGTGTGCAGGGCTGTCCCTGGCATGCCATGTGCCTGACCCATGGTGTTTTCGCAGCATGTGAGACGCAGGGAGTCTTCTGCGTGTGTGACACCAGCAACGGGCCTACATCAGGAGGCTTGGGACTCCTCGCTGACGCACAATTGCGCAGGTTGTCTCGAGGCCTGTGGTTGTGGAAGCACGGTCCTGTAGCCCAGGGCTACCTGTGGCCACCGCAATGGACCCTCAGGGTTCCAGGCATGTCCTGTCGCCCCGTCTCACCTCAAGCCAGACCTGGGCTCCGCTCACCATGACGCACTGGGCATGATGGCGAAGTCCAGCTCGCACTCTACGTGGCCTGCTGCAAGGGAGAAGGCCATCCGTCACAAAGATGGAACCAATCCACGCAGGTGCCAGGGACCAAAGCCGTTGTCACGCTGCTCAGTCTTACATTTGTCTTGAGAATGGCTGGATGCCTGAGGTTCACAATGATGAATTTTCCTGGATTCTCCTCTTCCCTCTGGACTGAGAGTTCTGTCTCCTTTTTACCCGTGCAGAGCAGGGCTGCAGGAGGATCACCAGCATCCACTTGCCTGCTTGAAGCAGAGGTGGCCGCTGGCTGTGCTTCCCCTGGGGCCATCCACCATGCTCTGGGGGCTCAGGCCACGCAGGTTCCTTGACTTCCCCCTCGGTGCGCTAAGCACACTTAAACCAAACCAGACCACGTCCTCTGTGTTCCCTAGGCCCCTCCCTCTGCAGACCCAGGCTGGCCTCTGTGGCAAATGCTATCAGGAAGCATCAGACACAAATGCCCTGCAGGAACGTGAACTTGAAATCACAACTCTCCCAGAGGGAGTCTCCTGACCAGCAGGAGCTAATGGCTTTGGCACTAGCAGGGTCCAGGTCACGTGGAGGCTCCTCCCTGCCCTGCCCCCGCCTAACAACCTGGGAAAGGAACCTGGGGAAGGAGCCTCAGGCATCTTTGGAGAAGCTCCCAGGATGGCTGCCCACAGCCTGGCTCTGTGGCTGGCAGCAAGAGCTCACAGGACAATAGAGGTGTTTCCAACAGGGAGGACTTGAAGTTGGCTCTGGTCCCAGGGGACAGTCCCTTGTGAGTGGCAGGCTCAGAAGATCCGGGACATCTCACACTGGGCTCCTCCAGACCAACCTCTAACTTCTTCCTCAATCTGTTGCCATCACAAGCTCAAGGTTCATTTTCCAGTTGCTTTTCTGCCAAGTGGAACCCCCTCCCTGGCAACTGTGTGCCTTCCACATGGAACCTACAGGCCTCATCCCAGCTTCAATCCAATTTTATCTAAAACTATCTGTTGAGCACTTACAGGCACCGAGTTCAGTTCTGTGAAGGACCCAAGAGAATGGGGCAATTTAAAATTTTATGAAGATCACAGGCCTCTGAAGGAGTTGGGACTTATAATATAAAGTTCTAAATACTGAATAAAAGCCAAAATGGAATCATGTGGTATTGAGACAAAAAACTTTTTATCTATTTAAATATTCCCTCCCCACAACTCTTCTGAATGCTTTGTTTCCAGGGCAGCTTCCAGTAGACCTTCCCAAGAATGTGGTTATCATGAAGAAGAACTTCCCACCAGTGAACATGCAAGCCTACAAGTACTTCCCGGGTGATTTCAGTGCACGTGTGCACAGGGTTGGAACCCACTCTGCTCACCTGTGGGGAGGCGGGCCTGGGGCACTGGAGGCATGGGCTCCATTCTGGCCAAACTGCTGTGGTCCAGGAGGTAGGGGAGGTAGCATGGCCCCAGGGGCAGCCGCCCCCAAAGGCCCCGGTGGCTTCATCACGCCTGCAACAGAGGGGCATGGTCAGAAGCCTGTTCAGAGGCAGAGGGGAAACAAAGGCAGATCTGGGTGAGAAAAGAGAAGGACAGGTCGGGCAGAGGCCTCACTTGCTCTCAGCGCTGAGGCCTGCAGGGCCAGGCTCTGGCCAGGTCCAACATCACAATGACACAGGGGAAAAGAAACCAGGGCAGGAAGCAACACTGCACGGGGCGGAGGCACCTTTGTAGAACACCAGTCCACACAGTGGAAAATGCCATTAAGCTGGGCACAGCGGTCAGACCCCTGATCCCAGCAGCTCAGGAGGCTGAGGCAGGAAGATCCTGAGTTCAAAGACCGCTTCAGCAACTTAGAGAAACTCTAAGCCACTTAAAGGAGGCTGGGATGTGGCTCAGTGGTTAAGCACCCCTGGGTTCAACTCTCAGTACCAAAAAAGAAGGAAAGAAGGAAGACAGAAGAGGTGGGCAGAGGAGAGAGAGAGAGAGAGAGAGAGAGAGAGAAAGGGAGGGAGGGGGGGAGAGAGAGAGAGAGAGAGAGAGAGAGAGAGAGGGAGAGAGAGAGGAAGGGAGGGAAGGAGGGAGGGAGGAAGAGGGAGAGGGAGAGAGAGGAAGGGAGGGAGAGAGAGAGGGAGGGAGAGGGAGGGGGAGAGAGAGAGAGAGAGGGAGGGAGGAAAGGAGGGAGGCAGGAAGAGGGAGAGGAAGAGGGAGAGGGAGAGGGAGAGGGAAAGGGAGAGGGAGGGAGAGAGGGGGAGGGAGAGAGAGAGGAAGGGAGGGAGAGAGAGGGAGGGAGGGAAGGAGGGAGGGGGAGAGGGAGAGGGAGAGGGAGAGGGAGGGAGGGGGAGAGAGAGGAAGGGAGGGAAGGAGGGAGGGGGAGAGGGAGAGGGAGGGAGGGAGGGAGGGAGGCGGGGGGAGAGAGAGAGAGAGAGAGAGAGGAGAGAGAGAGAGAGAGAGAGAGAGAGAAATTGAGTGCTGGGCTACGGCTCAGTGGTGGAGCGTTTGCCTAGCACGCGTGAGGCACTGGGTTCAATCCACAGTATCACATAAAAATAAAGTAAAGGCACTGTGTCCATACACTAAAAACAATATTTTTTAAAAATGCAGTAGATACCAGAACATTCCCCTGGAGACCACTGTGAGAGGCAAGGCGGAGCACCCTCATGCTAGAGAGGTAGACAGACCCTGCAGCCTGACCCAGAGTGGGAAGAGGGTCAAGTCCCCAAGAGTCCAGCGCAGTCTGCTCAAGTCCCCAAGAGTCCAGCGCAGCCTTGGGGTCACTGGCCATCGGCAGGCACCCTGCACAACGGCCCTCAGCGGCCCTCCTCAGACAGATCCTGTGTTTCTCTCTGGAGGGTCAGGCCCTGTACTCTTTGCTGCTAGAGAGATGTGGTGGAGGAGGAGAATCCCACCGTGGATAGAGTAGCCCAAAGCCAGCTGCTCACTAGCAGTCGTAGGCCCTGGGCTAGCTGCTTTCTTTCAGGGTTCAGTTTCCTCTCTAGAAAATATGAGCAACATTGCCTCCAGCCTCTCAGAGGGAAAAGCAAGAGCCACAATTCGAGTCAGTTCTCTCCCTTTGGTCTGCCTTTTGCTCCAGCTCGGTCAGTCTGCTTGAGACCCTGCCTGCTCGCTGGCATCCCCAGTGACCTGGACCTGCCTGCACCCCTCCAGGGGACCTTGGCCACTGCTTCATGCTGACAGCACCTTGCTCGGCTACCTTCCTGCAGGCAGGTGCCTGGGTGAGCAGTCCAGCAAGGAGCCACTTCTGGAAGCTGCTTCAGACAGCCAGGTGCTCTGGAGCAGCCTGCACACCGAAGTGGCGTTTCCATGAGGTACCACTGAGACGTTCACAAGGGTGACTTCCCTTAAACAAAATCCGAAAGCAGAAAAAGTATATTACCTCCACAAGTATAGTTAGAATTTTTAAATACTACAACCATATTAAGTAGTATTTTTATATTTAAGCAGGACTGTTGAGCTGCCTGGTGGGGGCAGGCAGAGGTTCCCCTGGAGTAGAGACAGGGTGGACCTACAGGACTGTTGAGTGCATGGTGGGGACAGGGAGAGGCTCCTCTGGAGTAGAGACAGGGTGGACGTAAGCAGGACTGTTGAGTGCATGGTGGGGACAGGCAGAGGTTCCCCTGGAGTAGAGACAGGGTGGACCTAGCAGGACAGTTGAGTGCATGGTGGGGACAGGCAGAGGATCCCCTGGAGTAGAGACAGGGTTGACCTAAGCAGAGACGCTGAGTGCATGGTGGGGACAGGAAGAGACTCTCCTACAGTAGAGACAGGGTTGACCTAAACAGGGATGTTGAGTGCATGGGGGGACAGGAAGAGGCTACCCGGGGGTAGAGACAGGGTTGACCTAAGCAGGACTGTTGAGTGCATGGTGGGGACAGGCAGAGGATCCCCGGGAGTAGAGACAGGGGGGACCTAGGTAGGACTGTTGAAAGCATGGTGGGGACAGGCAGAGGCTCCCCTGGAGTGGAGACAGGGTGGACCTAAGCAGGACTGTTCAGTGCATGGTGGGGACAGGCAGAGGTTCCCCTGGAGTAGACAGGGTGGACCTGAGCAGGACTATTGAGTGCATGGTGGGGACAGGCAGAGGTTCCCCTGGAGTAGAGACAGGGAGGACCTAAGCAGGACTGTTGAGTGCATAGTGGGGACAGCAGGAGCTCCCCTGGAGTAGAGGCAGGGTGGACCTAAGCAGGACTGTTGAGTGCATGGTGGGGACAGGCAGAGGTTCCCCTGGAGTAGAGACAGGGTGGACCTAAGCAGGACTTTGAGTGCATAGTGGGGACAGCAGGAGCTCCCCTGGAGTAGAGGCAGGGTGGACCTAAGCAGGACTGTTGAGTGCATGGTGGGGACAAGCAGAGGCTCCCCTAGAGTAGAGACAGGGTGAATTAAACAGGACTATTGAGTGCATGGTGGGGACAGGCAGAGGATCCCCGGGAGTACAGACAGGGTGGACCTAAGCAGGACTGTTCAGTGCATGGTGGGGACAGGCAGAGGCTCCCCGGGAATAGAGACGGGGTGGACCTAAGCAGGACTGTTGAGTGCATGGTGTGGACAGGCAGAGGCTCCCATGGAGTAGAGACAAGGTGGACCTAAGCAGGACTGTTGAGTGCACGGTGGGGACAGCAGGAGCTCTCCTGGAGTAGAGAAAGGGTGGATCTAAGCAGGACTGTTGACTGCCTGGTGGGGACAGCTACAGGCTACCCTGGAGTAGAGACAGGATGGACCTTAGCAGGACTGTTGAGTGCATGGTGGGGACAGTCAGGGGCTCCCCTGGAGTGGAGACAGAGTGAAATAAGCAGGACTGTTGAGTGCATGGTGGGGACAGGGAGAGACTCCCCTGGGGCAGATAGGGTGGACCTAAGCAGGACTGTTGAGTGCATGGTGGGGACAGTCAGAGGCTCCCCTGGAGTGGAGACAGGGTGGACCTAAGCAGGGATGTTGAGTGCATGGTGGGGACAGCCACAGGCTCCCCTGGAGTAGGGACAGGGTGAATTAAGCAGGACTGTTGAGTGCACGGTGGGGACAGGCAGAGGCTCCCCTGGAGTAGACAGGGTGGACCTAAGCAGGCCTATTGAGTGCATGGTGGGGACAGGCAGAGGCTCCCCTGGAGTAGAGACAGGATGGACCTAAGCAGGACTATTGAGTGCACAGTGGGGACAGGCAGAGGCTCCCCGGGAGTAGAGACAGGGTGGACCTAAGAAGGACTGTTGAGTGCATGGTGGGGACAGGCAGAGGCTCCCCTGGAGTAGAGGCAGGGTGGACCTAAGCAGGACTGTTGAGTGCATGGTGGGGACAAGCAGAGGCTCCCCTGGAGTAGACAGGGTGGACCTAATAAGGACTGTTGAGTGCATGGTGGGGACAGGCAGAGGCTCCCCGGGAGTAGAGAGAGGGTGGACCTAAGCAGGACTGTTGAGTGCATGGTGGGGACAGGCAGAGGCTCCCATGGAGTAGAGACAGGTTGGTCCTAAGCAGGACTGTTGAGTGCATGGTGGGGACAGGCAGAGGCTCCCCGGGAGTAGAGAGAGGGTGGACCTAAGCAGGACTGTTGAGTGCATGGTGGGGACAGGCAGAGGCTCCTAGGAGTAGAGACAGGGTGGACCTAAGCAGGACTGTTGAGTGCATGGTGGGGACAGCTACAGGCTCCCCTGGAGTAGAGACCGGGTGGACCTAAGCAGGACTGTTGAGTGCATGGTGGGGACAGGCAGAGGTTCCCCTGGACTAGAGACAGGGTGGACCTAAGCAGGACTATTGAGTGCATGGTGGGGACAAGCAGAGGCTCCCCTAGAGTAGAGACAGGGTGAATTAAACAGGACTATTGAGTGCATGGTGGGGACAGGCAGAGGATCCCCGGGAGTACAGACAGGGTGGACCTAAGCAGGACTGTTGAGTGCATGGTGGGGACAAGCAGAGGCTCCCCTAGAGTAGAGACAGGGTGAATTAAACAGGACTATTGAGTGCATGGTGGGGACAGGCAGAGGATCACCGGGAGTACAGACAGGGTGGACCTAAGCAGGACTGTTGAGTGCATGGTGGGGACAGCTACAGGCTCCCCTGGAGTAGAGACAGGGTGGACCTAAGCAGGACTGTTGAGTGCATGGTGGGGACAGGCAGAGGCTCCCCTGGAGTGGAGAGAGGGTGGACCGAAGCAGGACTGTTGAGTGCATAGTGGCGACACCAGGAGCTCCCCTGGAGTAGAGACAGGGTGGACCTAAGCAGGGATGTTGAGTGCATGGTGGGGACAGCCACAAGCTCCCCTGGAGTAGGGACAGGGTGAATTAATCAGGACTGTTGAGTGCACGGTGGGGACAGGCAGAGGCTCCCCTGGATTAGAGACAGGATGGACCTAAGCAGGACTGTTGACTGCCTGGTGGGGACAGCTAGAGGCTCCCCTGGAGTAGAGACAGGGTGAATTAAGCAGGACTGTTGAGTGCATGGTGGGGACAGCTACAGGCTCCCCGGGAGTAGAGACAGGGTGGACCTAAGCAGGACTGTTGAGTGCATGGTGGGGACAGTCAGAGGCTCCCCAGGAGTGGAGACAAGGTGAATTAAGCAGGACTGTTGAGTGCATGGTGGGGACAGCAAGAACCCCACTGGAGTAGAGACAGGGTGGACCTAAGCAGGACTGTTGAGTGCATGGTCGGGACAGGCAGAGGCTCCCCTGGAGTAGAGAAAGGGTGGACCTAAGCAGGACTGTTGAGTGCATGGTGGGGACAGGCAGAGGCTCCTCAGGAGTAGAGAGAGGGTGGACCTAAGCAGGACTGTTGAGTGTATGGTGGGGACAGGCAGAGGCTCCCATGGAGTAGAGACAGGGTTGACCTAAGCAGGACTGTTGAGTGCATGGTGGGGACAGCTACAGGCTCCCCTGGAGTAGAGACAGGGTGGACCTAAGCAGGACTGTTGAGTGCATGGTGGGGACAGGCAGAGGCTCCCCTGGAGTGGAGACAGGGTGGACCGAAGCAGGACTGTTGAGTGCATAGTGGCGACACCAGGAGCTCCCCTGGAGTAGAGACAGGGTGGACCTAAGCAGGACTGTTGAGTGCATGGTGGGGACAGGCTGAGGCTCCCCTAGAATAGAGACAGGTTAGTCCTAAGCAGGACTGTTGAGTGCATGGTGGGGACAGGCAGAGGCTCCCGTGGAGTAGACACGGTGGACCTAAGCAGGACTGTTGAGTGCATGGTGGGGACAGGCAGAGGCTCCCATGGAGTAGAGACAGCTTGGACCTAAGCAGAGATGTTGAGAGCATGGTGGGGACAGCTGCAGGCTCCCCTGGAGTAGAGACAGGGTCGACCTAAGCAGGACTGTTGAGTGCATCGTGTGGACAGGCAGAGGCTCCCCTGGAGTAGACAGGGTGGACCTAAGCAGGACTGTTGAGTGCATGGTGGGGACAGCCACAGGCTCCCCTGGAGTAGACACGGTGGACCTAAGCAGGACTGTTGAGTGCATGGTGGGGACAGGCAGAGGCCCCCCGGGAGTAGAGACAGGGTGGACCTAAGCAGGACTGTTGAGTGCATGGTGGGGACAGGCAGAGGCTCCCTGGGAGTAGAGACAGGGTGGACCTAGGTAGGACTGTTGAGTGCATGGTGGGGACAGTCAGAGGCTGCCCTGGAGTGGAGACAGGGTCGACCTAAGCAGGACTGTTGAGTGTATGGTGGGGACAGGCAGAGGCTCCCCTGGAATAGAGACAGGGTGGACCTAAGCAGGACTGTTGAGTGCATCATGGAGACAGGCAGAGGCTCCCCGGAAGTAGAGAAAGGGTGGACCTAAGCAGGACTGTTGAGTGCATGGTGGGGACAGGCAGAGGCTCCCGTGGAGTAGACACGGTGGACCTAAGCAGGACTGCTGAGTGCATCGCGGGGACATGGAGAGGTTCCCGGGAGTATACAGGGTGGACCAAAGCAGGACTGTTGAGTGCATGGTCGGGACAGGCAGAGGCTCCCCTGGAGTAGAGAAAGGGTGGATCTAAGCAGGACTGTTGATTGCATGGTGGGGACAGGCAGAGGCTCCCCTGGAGTAGATAGGGTGGACCTAAGCTGGAGTGTTGAGTGCATGGTGGGGACAGCCACAGGCTACCCTGGAGTGGACAGGGTGGACCTAAGCAGGACTGTTGAGTGCATGGTCGGGACAGGCAGAGGCTCCCCTGGAGTAGAGAAAGGGTGGATCTAAGCAGGACTGTTGAGAGCATGGTGGGGACAGGCAGAGGCTCCCGTGGAGTAGAGACAGGGTGGACCTAAGCAGGACTGTTGAGTGCATCGTGGGGACATGGAGAAATTCTCTGGAGTATACAGGGTGGAACGAAGCAGGACTGTTGAGTGCATGGTGGGGACAGGCAGAAGCTCCCCGGAAGTAGAGACAGGGTGGACCCAAGTAGGACTGTTGAGTGCATGGTGGGGACAGGCAGAGGCTCCCCTGGAGTAGAAACGGTGCACCTAAGCAGGGATGTTGAGTGCATGGTGGGGACAGGCAGAGGCTCCCCTGGAGTAGAGACAGCTTGGACCTAAGCCGGACTGTTGAGTGCATGGTGGGGACAGCTACAGGCTCCCCTGGAGTAGAGACAGGGTGGACCTAAGCAGGACTTTGAGTGCATGGTGGGGACAGGCAGAGGCTCCCATGGAGTAGAGACAGCTTGGACCTAAGCCGGACTGTTGAGTGCATGGTGGGGACAGCTACAGGCTCCCCTGGAGTAGAGACAGGGTGGACCTAAGCAGGACTGTTGAGTGCATGGTGGGGACAGCCACAGGCTCCCCTGGAGTAGACACGGTGGACCTAAGCAGGACTGTTGAGTGCATGGTGGGGACAGGCAGAGGCTCCCCGGGAGTAGAGACAGGGTGGACCTAGTAGGACTGTTGAGTGCTTGGTGGGTACAGGCAGAGGCTCCCCTGGAGTGGAGACAGGGTCGACCTAAGCAGGACTGTTGTGTGTATGGTGGGGACAGGCAGAGGCTCCCCTGCAATAGAGACAGGGTGCACCTAAGCAGGACTGTTGAGTGCATGGTGGGGACAGCAGGAGCTCTCCTGGAGTAGAGAAAGGGTGGACTAAGCAGGACTGTTGACTGCCTGGTGGGGACAGCTACAGGCTCCCCTGGAGTAGAGACAGGGTGCACCTAAGCAGGACTGTTGAGTGCATGGTGGGGACAGTCAGAGGCTCCCATGGAGTAGAGACAGGGTGGACCTAAGCAGGACTGTTGAGTGCATGGTGGGGACAGTCAGAGGCTCCCGTGGAGTGGAGACAGGGTGAATTAAGCAGGACTGTTGAGTGCATGGTGGGGACAGCAAGAGCCCCACTGGAGTAGAGACAGGGTGGACCTAAGCAGGACTGTTGAGTGCATGGTCGGGACAGGCAGAGACTCCCCTGGAGTAGAGAAAGGGTGGACCTAAGCAGGACTGTTGAGTGCATGGTGGGGACAGGCAGAGGCTCCCCTAGAATAGAGACAGGTTGGTCCTAAGCAGGACTGTTGAGTGCATGGTTGGGACAGGCAGAGGCTCCCGTGGAGTAGACACGGTGGACCTAAGCAGGACTGTTGAGTGCATCGTGGGGACATGGAGAAATTCCCTGGAGTATACAGGGTGGAACGAAGCAGGACTGTTGAGTGCATGGTGGGGACAGGCAGAAGCTCCCCGGAAGTAGAGACAGGGTGGACCCAAGTAGGACTGTTGAGTGCATCGTGGGGACAGGCAGAGGCTCCCCTGGAGTAGAGACAGGGTGGACCTAGGTAGGACTGTTGAGTGCATGGTGGGGACAGGCAGAGGCTCCCCTGGAGTGGAGACAGGGTGGACCTAAGTAGGACTGTTGAGTGCATGGTGGGGACAGGCAGAGGCTCCCCTGGAGTGGAGACAGGGTGGACCTAAGCAGGACTGTTGACTGCATGGTGGGGACAGGCAGAGGCTCCCCTGCAGTAGAGACAGGGTGGACCTAAGCAGGACTGTTGAGTGCATGGTGGGAACAGGCAGAGGCTCCCCTGGAGTAGAGACAGGGTGGACCTAAGTAGGACTGTTGAGTGCATGGTGGGGACAGCCAGAGGTTCCCCGGGAGTAGAGAGAGGGTGGACCTAAGCAGGACTGTTGAGTGCATGGTGGGGACAGGCAGAGGCTCCCATGGAGTAGAGACAGCTTGGACCTAAGGAGGAGTGTTGACTGCATGGTGGGGACAGCTACAGGCTCCCTTGGAGTAGAGACAGGGTGGACCTAAGCAGGACTGTTGAGTGCATGGTGGGGACAGGCAGAGGCTCCCATGGAGTAGAGACAGGGTGGACCTAAGCAGGACTGTTGAGTGCATGGTGGGGACAGGCAGAGGCTCCCCTGGAATAGACAGGGTGGACCTAAGCAGGACTGTTGAGTGCATGGTGGGGACAGGCAGAGGTTCCCCTGGAGTAGACAGGGTGGACTCTGGGGTGAGTGTTTAGCTCCATGGTGGGAATCAGAAGAAGATCTGTTAATATATAGAGACAGGTAAGTGTTCCAGTCAGATTGCGTAACAACTAACCCAGAGTTTGGCACCATGGGCCCAGCTACAGGCCAGTCTGGGGAGACTGGGTGTGGCTGGGAGGGAGGTATACAGGTTGGCTGGGTCAGATTTCAAGGTCCTTTGACTCTGGACTCCAACCTGGGCAAAGGGAATCAGCATCACTGTTATCTGGAAAGCCAAAGTCTTCCTCTGGCTAGATTATTGACTATGTACGAGGGAATCACGTTCTTTACCCAGCAGCAGGAGAATCTGGATAGCAAAGGAGCAGCACACGGTGGGCACACGCCAACTATGGTCTGCCAACGGAAGACTCGTTGAGACATCCGTGGCTTCCTACAGTGGCCAATGCTGCAGACTGTTTTGCTCAACAACTCGTCCAGTCCCCATGGTCTTGTCCTTCTGTGTGGTCCTGACCGGGGCAATGCAACCTCTGTTTCCATCCTTTCTGTGGATCTGGGTTGTCGCACACTCTAAACTCACAAAGGCTCACACCCCTGGGCCAGATGGCGTGTGGTAGATCCTTCTGGGCTAGAAAGGCAGTAACCAGGGAAAGGCGCTGCATGATTTGTGCTTCTCTGTGGCCCACTCTGTCCTGGATAAGCCTTTCTCTAATACCCACCAGACTTTGGATGACTATCAGTAAATCCACTGCAAGGGATTCAGTTGTCAGCACAGGAACCCTAACCAGTACAGCACTGCAGAAAAGCATACCTTGAATTTGGCTCCAGACTTAACACACTAAAACCGTCATTAAAAAGCATCTGTGGGGAACACTTCTGTCTGAAATGAGCAAATACAAGCTTCCTGCTGGAGGGACAGGTCCTGTTGACTCTTACTGTAAAGACCCTGCCCTGATTCTCACTTTCTGCCTCTCACAGCATGTCACCGCTCCTCAGTCAGGAATGATCTTCCCTGGAAGGACCTCAGGTCATGTCTGGCACACCCTGAGGGTGAGGGACATCTCAGTGTCACCCAGCAGGTAGAGGCTAAGGACACGGCTGAACAGCCCATAATGAGCAGGGCAGAGCCCTCCACACAGAGTTAGCTGTTCCCAGAAGCCAACAATGCAGAGCCTGAGGAGTCCTGTTCCAGAAAGCAGCAAGCACACCCCATCCCTCCTCACCCTGGACAGTGCAGAGCTGGTGTGAGGCAAAGCTCTCTTAAGGGCCCACTGGGCTGTGACCTGAGCACTGCAGGGGTACTTCCTGCCCTTCACGCCTAGATCCTTGATGCAGCTCACTGTCCACTGCAGTCTGCCCCAGCCACACAGGTCCTCACCAATGCCACTGCCCCAACCAGCAAGCTGACCCAATCCGACAACACTCATGTCCACCAAGGCATGTCCTTGCCCCCGTCCTGTAGGCACAATGGCCACAGCACAGAGTGTGCATGCTGCACACCTGCTGCATCCTGGTGAGACCGCTGCCCCAACTCCAACGGCAGGGTACTCGGTGCATTCGTCCAGATAAGTAAGTACAGTAAGACTGAGGTGAGGGCTACCTTATCCACTGCTTTATCACAAGTAGTTTGCCCACTCAGTAAATCTGTTAAATTTGTTACTACACAGCACAAGAATTAAACACACACACACACAATTAACCAGCACTAATGGAGATGTGACATGAGAAATACACAGTCAGAGTTCCACTGGCCAGATCTATAGCAGAACAGGTGCTTCAGGAAACCTCAACGCAGCTGCCTGCATCTGTCAGAAAACCAACAAAAGGCTCGCCACAGGATCAGAAAGAAGACAGGTGCTCCAAGGGAGGTATCTGGGCACTCCGCACTGAGAAATAAAGGTGGGGAGATCTAGGAACACCTGAAGTAGATAAGGAAAGCACCATGATTTACAGAAAGCCTCATCACAGGGTATGACAGCAGTCCTCCACGTGACCCCAAATAAGAGAAAGAGAGAGGCTTCAGCTGGAGCACACAGGGGTTGATCTGGCAAGAACAGCTGTGGACACAGGCTGCGGCCTGCCACCAGCCTCTGAAGAGCATCTACAGGGGTTCAGGTTAGGCGCTGCAGGACACACACATTTCAAAAGGCGTTGGTAGGATACATTACAATACTTTAATTGACAAATGAGTTTTTAAATATATGAGTTTCAACAATGTTCTTGAACATTTTTGAACAAAGGGTGCCATCACTGCTTCAGGCACAGGGTGAGTGGTTAAGGCCGACTCTGGGTTAGGGGATGACTACGAGCCAGCTTGGGGGTGAACGTGGTCAGAGAGATGCCTGTGGGAGTCTGAAGGAGGTATAAGGATACACCCACCCAAAAAGACTGCACGGGTCACAGGCTGGCTCTGCAGAGGGCCGCTGAGTGGGCAGCAAGAGGGCTCACCCTCCAAATGATAGTAACTTAGTAGCTGTGGAGCAAGGAGCAATCGAATGGGGCAGATGAGTTGCAAAGCAGGAAATGGGTAGAATCATGAGGGCAAAGGAGCTTCAGTACAAACAGGAGCAATGGGAACCGTACAAGGTTTTAAGCAAAGCAAAGTCCAGATGAGACTGGCAGGCTGCACAGATCCCTCCAGCAAAGTCCAGATGAGACTGGCAGACTGCACAGATCCCTCCAGCAAAGTCCGGATGAGACTGGCAGACTGCACAGATCCCTCCAGCAAAGTCCGGATGAGACTGGCAGACTGCACAGATCCCTCCAGCAAAGTCCGGATGAGACTGGCAGGCTGCACAGATCCCTCCAGCAAAGTCCGGATGAGACTGGCAGGCTGCACAGATCCCTCCAGCAAAGTCCGGATGAGACTGGCAGGCTGCACAGATCCCTCCAGCAAAGTCCGGATGAGACTGGCAGGCTGCACAGATCCCTCCAGCAAAGTCCGGATGAGACTGGCAGGCTGCACAGATCCCTCCAGCAAAGTCCGGATGAGACTGGCAGGCTGCACAGATCCCTCCAGCAAAGTCCGGATGAGACTGGCAGGCTGCACAGATCCCTCCAGCAAAGTCCGGATGAGACTGGCAGGCTGCACAGATCCCTCCAGTCAAGAGCTGACGGTAGGGAGAGAGGCAGCACTGGACGGGCACGAAGTCAAAGAGTGCTCACCAGCAATCCAGGAGGGGGAGACCAAAGAGAAAAGCGGCAGGGGTGAAAAGGAGGGAGCACCTGGGAAATATTTACAATACTTCTAAAGAGATTTGGGAGATCAACTGACTGGAGATCACTTAGAAGGGAGACATTCTTTTACTAGAGCAAATTTTTGGTGTGAATCACTAAATAAATGATGCACAGATGTGATATGAAAAGTCAGAAAAACTAGGTTTCAATGAAGCAATACCAAACTGCTTTGGACAGGAGCTCGACGTGCTGCTTGAACAAGTGGGAATGGAAAGCACTGCCGGGGGCCGGGGAGAGCGGACGGCTGCACACACAGACTGAGATACAGCACTGCAGGTGGAGTGGCTCAGTTGAGGGAAGGAGAGGAGGCGGAGACCGAGCAGGGGAAACTGCAACATCCAGGGGTCTGCAGGAGGAGGTGCTCCTTCAACAGAGCTGTCCAGAGTGCAGCAAGAAGAGCAAGGGACAGTGCCCCTGAAACCGAACCACAGTACCGGACATCGGATTCCAAGCAGACAGGGCAGTGTCTACCGCACTGTCACGGGAGGCCACATGCAGAGGAGGAGGGTGGTGGACACACACATGCTGAGGGCACACCCTCCTCCCCCGGGCAGAGAGGGAACAGGAGGCCAGCACTGAGAGACCCTGAGAAAGCAGCACTTCCTGGAGAAGATGGCCGAGGACAGGCAGGGAGGGCAGACACCGGGGTATGGAGGAGAGCTGCTACCAGCTTCCTCGAGGGTGGGCACGAATCCTGGCCTCATGAGTGCTAGCTCTGTGACCTGGGGCAAGCCACCTCATACCAGACATCATTACACAGCTGCAAGAGCGCCCCTATGTGGCCGTAGAGTGTCCTGTGAGGATTAGGATAAGAGACAGAAAACGTCCAGGGCCAGACTTTGACACATGGTAAATAACCAAGAAAGACCAATCCACAGGGGCCATTACATATGCATGCTAGGCAGGAAGGAACCGGAGAGTGAGAAGTGGGCAAAGGTGGGCACAGGCTTCCCGCAGGGCCCAGTGTCACAGGGGACAGGCCTGCTCCAGAGGGCAGTCTCTTCTGAAGACCTCTGACACTCGAGGACCAAATCATGAAGGACTCTTTTTCACGGGAAGAGCATAGTCCCAAGTGTCTCCTGAGTGTGCTGCGAATGCCAACTGAGCCTGGGGGCTCTCCTGCCCTTGCTCTGTCCTCTAGATATCCCAGGGCCTGACTGCATCTCCTGCATTCGCACAGAGCCCTGCCCACGACAGACGGTCACTGTGTGTGAGCAATGCCCTCTCCTGCTGGTACAATCTTGCTTTCGGGAGTCTATGGGAACCACACCTCCACCTGGCTCCAGTTTCTCTCTTACTTGAACGACCATTCCTCCTCGGTGTAAGACATAATGAGGGATCTGTTGTTACTTGTTGGAGGAAGCCCAGGAAACCTGGGACCATCAGACCTGAAACAAGTCAATATTGGCCTCAGCCCTGTTCACTCAAGCTGGATCCCCACAACAGTCCTCTGAGGCATCACAGTGTGAACTGACATCAGCAAGAGCCCTTGGTCCATTCCATCACCTCTTCTTTCCTCACCTCTGCCCCTAAAGGCAAGATTCTCCTCTGGGTACCACATTAAAGTAAACAATGTTGAGCCAGGCACAGTGGCACACAAATGAATCCCAGCAGCTCAGGAGGCTGAGACAGGAGGATCGCGAGTTCAAAAACATCCTCAGCAACGGCAAGGTGCTAAGCAACTCAGTGAGATCCTGTCTCCAAATAAAATACAAAACAGGACTTGGGATGTGGCTCAGTGGTTGAGTGCCCCTGAGTTCAATCCCTGGTACTCCTCCCCCACAAAAAGTAACCAATATTGTCCAATAATGATTAAGAAAAGGCCTTGCTTTTCTGGCTACTATTAAAAATGAGGAGTCTTTACTGTATAAATCTAACAGTATTTTTCTAATCTCAAAATTGATTTGGAGATATGATAGAATTGTCCAAACTACTTAACACAAATATATTTATTTTTGCTGAATGTTCACAATAACCTCACCCTAATTATTAACAGCAAGAATAAGTGCGACAGTAAAACTCAAGAAAGACTCTATATTTAAAAACTCGACTTATCGTACATGCAATAGCCACACTGGTGATGGCAGTGACCCTGAATGGGAAATCATGGCTTCAGATGATGGCAATTCCACTCTTTCAAAGCCCCTCTTCAGAACATCCACTCTCTGACCCTGAGGGCTAAATGATCACACCCAAGTCAAAGGAATATGCCTTACCTGGCAGAGAAGCGGCATGGGAAGGATCCCCATAGTGCCCATAATGAGGAGCAGAAAGGCCTATTCCAGGCTGGGACTGAGAGTAAGGGGGTGTGGCCACGTAACCTTGTTGGCTCATTGTGAAAATACCATTCCCAAGGATAGTTCTACAAAAGAACCCTGCAACAGAAAAATGCTACTGTCAACAGAAGGTGTTAGTTACTTAATATTCAAAATACAGATACTACTAGTACACGTTTCTAGCAGTTCGAGGAAAGGCAGAAGGAGCAGGTGCAGGAGCATCTCTATCTCACACTGCTACCCTGTCATGCCATAGACCCTGGAAGTTAGTCACAGTTCTTTGGAACTCAATAGCATCACTTCAACAGTCGTGGACTGATTCTTGGGCACAACACCTGGAAACATCTGTAGCCTGAGGCCCCGAGTATCTGGCAGTCTCTCTCCAGGGCCAGGTTTCCATGGCCACAGGGCAGCACCATGCCATGCAATTGGCCAGCCACTGGCTGCTAGCCAGCTGCGGCCACAGGCTTTCTGACTCGAACCTGTATAGTGCTCTTCTAACCAGCAATTATAACCCGGTAGTTCTGACAAAGAGAAATCAGCCCAGCAAATATAGCAGAAGATGAAGTTGGTCATGGCCTTGTTTTATGAGTCACAATTTGGCCAAGCTGGGAGGCAGCTACACCATTTCAGAGTTACCAGTGGTTTCTCAGTAGCAGACAGAATTTTTTCTGATTTAAATGATAATCACACTTCCAAGAACATATTCATCCTGTAAGAAAAAAAGTGTAATTTCATGTGTGTGTAGGCGCACACACTCACAAATGTAACAGAACCATCTCAAGTCTCTCAGAACTCCAACATCGTTTTGCTTTAAAATTTTCATTTTTCCAGATTTTCATATTAGAGACAGTTCTTAGGACTATTTTCAAACAGCATTTTATAACAAGGCAGAAAGTGTTCTAAATCCTGCCCCACACAAGTGGGTTTTCAACTCATGTCTGCCGACAGTTAGCTGTGTGACATGGAATAGACTGAAAACACCTCCAGCCTCTGTTCTCTTAGAAAAGAAAGCACCCCCCCCCCAAAGCCTTTTGAGATATAAACACTGTTTCTGCAGTTTCTCTCCAGTCTTGTCACCCAGCACCGGCACATTCTTCCTTTTGCTCTCTTATTCAGTGCCTTTTAAGGTAAAGGTTGGTGATACCTGCCAAGACTTGGGATCTGTCCATGTCCAGGAAATGACATTCAAATTTAAAATCTGAAGCCCAAAGTTGGTGATTTGGTTTCATTTTCATGTTATATTATAAGTTTGTAAAATCAAAGCAATCAAGTAAAAAATATGAGATGGCTTTGTTCTCCTTGGACTGGCAGAAAGAGGCAACAGGTCTCTGGTCTGCTTTGCTGGCCACAACTTCTTCCCCTCCTCCCACATAGTGGAGAGACGTGGCAGCCTCAGCTTCCTTCCCAGGCGTTTAAGAAGCCAGCGGAATCCTGAGAGTAGCCGGTGGCTGATGAGGAAAGGAAGCAGGGATGTTCTCCAGAGAGCATGGAACCAGTCTCGATGGGTCCTGAGGAACTGCTTCCTCCCCACCCCTGCCACGTCAAACTTCCTCGCACCGTACAGAGTTCAGAAACCTGACTCAGCTTCAAGCTGCAACGTGGCAGAAAGCCACCTGGCACTGATGGCCTGGGGTCAAAACCTGGCCAGTCACAACCCGGAGAGACCCCAGCCCCCTGCCTAGCCATGCACATCTCTCACCCTGGAGCACGCTGGGGGCTTGGTCAAGTCCATGTCGACATCAGGACTTCCCTAGGCTTATGGATACTGTTGCCATTTCCACTAGGAACACCTCTAACACGTTCTTCCTCTAAGAATGAGTGGACTAAGTTAATATGGGACAAGGACACCCAGCGATGACACTGGAGGACGTGGCCTCAGGACCTACCGGGTAGCTTCCTCGCCCAAGGCTGGGAAGGACAGGTGAAGTGCCCGCCCCCTGCCTCTCCTGACCTCCAACCAGCCTGAAGACCACAGGCAGGGTGCGTCCCTCCCAGTCATCTCCGACGGACCAGGGAGCAGAGGGCAGCCCTCCCCTGCCCTCCCCAAGGTCTAGTCCGCCAGAGGACCTTCACGCTGAGCAGGTCCCTCCCCTTCATCTCTACTCGGGGCCAGACAGCATAGGGAATCCCTCTCCAGCATCTCTAACTTGCCTGAGGACCAAGGACTGAGAGCATCGCCGTCCTCGCCATCATTTCTAACCTGCCCGAGGACCACGGACAGAGTGCCTCCCTCCCCTGGCCCCCACCTACCTGAGGGACACCGGGATGAGCGGGTCCTTCCCCTGCCCCTCCCCCCAACCTTCCCGAGGCCACTGGGATGGGCGGGTCACTCCCCTGGCCTCCAACCTGCCTGAGGACCACCAGTAGAGTGCCTCCCTCCCCTGGCTCCCAGCCTGTCTGAGGTCCACCGGGTTGGGAGGGTCCCTATCCTGGCCTCCAACCTGCCTGAGGACCACCTAGCTGAGCAAGTCCCTCACGCCTCCCGCGAGCCTGGGCCGAGGGCAGTACCTGAGGCTCGGCTCCTCGTGCCGGTGGCCTGGAGACCGCTCCTCCGCTCCTTTTCCTGCCCGAGTCTCCACTCCCTGCTCCACTCCCAGAGCTGGACTGCCACGTCAGACCCGCTGCCCAGCGTCGCCGGGCTGGACCAGCGCGCCCCAACGCGCAAGCGCACGGCCCGCGGGCGGGACCACGGGGGCGTGGCCACGGGGCGGGGCGGGGCCGCCAGGCAGGGCGGGGCGGGGCCTCAGCGCGGGGAGGGGCCGCCGAGAGCCGCCGGGCCGCGGGGCGGGGCCTATCCGGCGCCCGCCCGCTGGCCTTCCCGCCCGGTTGCCGGCTTTCGCCGGTTTCTCGGCGGGCGCGCCCCGCCCCTTCCGCGCGCCGCACTTGGGCCGCGGTGCTTAGCGGAGCCGGCGCTCGGTGCGGGGCCCGGGCTGGCGGGCGCGCAGGCAGGCCCGAGCTTCCCCGGCGCCGACGCCCCCCGGCCTGGGAGGGGCAGCCCGGGCTTCTGCGCCCGGGGCTGCGGCAGCGGCGTACGGGAGGCGCGATGGCGCCCCGGGCAGGACCCCCAGCCGGCGCGGAGCCGCGGCTGCGGGAGCCCGCCTGCCTCTCCTGCAGGCCCGAGGTCGGACCGCCCTGCTGCTAAGCAGAAGGCCTTCAGCCAGCGGTTCGGCCCGTCCAGTGCTCCTTCCATTCACAGAGCAAACCCAGCCCCTGATTGGGTTTCGACACGTAGCTTCTTTGGGCTACCAAAAATTGAAATCCCTTGACGCATTCCTTACCGGAGCTCCACCAGGTGAAACTCGAGGAATATGCTGGTGGTAGGTGAGCTGTGCAGAACCGTAAGCCCGTCTGGGCTGTGGCGCCTTTCCCGACTTGTGTAGGATTTTAGGGTATGGTGACCGTCCACGTTCAGCTTCAACCTTGAAGAGTGTGGGGTCGGAATTTGAGCCTCTGTATGAGGGAGAGCGGAGCCACTGAGGCAAAGGGCAGGGCGCCACGCGGCGTCCAATCAAACGGGCAGAAAAACACTGATCCTTACCTCCACCTGTCACTCAGCCGGACCCCCATACACACCTATTCCGGCCTATAAAGACCCTGGGCAGCCGGAGCCATGTGTGATTTTCTCCGGCTCCCTACCCTGACCTGTACCCCGGGGGGCTGGGAATTTCACCCGAGATAAAGCTTGCTTGGGTCACTTTCTGTCCGATTTTATTTGGCCCGATTTTATTTTATTAGCCCTGCGCCCGAGCTTACAAAGAGGTTTGAAAATCCATTTTGTTGTTTCTCATATTCCACATAGGATGAGTTTGTGAAGTCTGGCCTCTGTTAAGAAGTACAGCTTCTAAGAGAGCTGGAAGAGGTTGGCATGTCACAGCTCAGCAGAGGAGGGCAGCCACACCTCTAGATGTCCTGCTGGCTCACTGGCCCTGCACAAGTTGTCCGGATTGTAAATTCATCCTCACCCTGGCTCAGAGGCCAGCTTGTCTGACACCAGGACCAGCAGCTGTGGTTTCCAGTTCCTAAATGATGAAGCTGGAAGAGACTTTAGAGGTGTGAGTCATCAACTCCATATTCATTGAGGACTGAATTTGTTCTAATCATGCAATAGGTTAGCAAACTGAGGTTTACCCAGAACATAAAGTGAGCCACTATTCTTACAGCTAGTTGGAAATCGTGCCAGCACCTCCCCCCACATTCACCTATATCTTGGCACTTTGGTGTCCTCCAATCTGCTGTTCTTCACAGTTTCCATCTTCTGGAACTGTGTGACCTCTGAGCTCTCCACTAACTGAGGTGCTGAGTGGCTGCACGGTTCCACCAGCAGCCGAAGTGCTGATCACAGGCCTCTTGCTCTTGTGAAGTGGACACTTGGTTTCATTTTGCTTCCACTCTCCTGGCCCCAAGTGCCCACCTCTTTTGTGACTGATCTTATTCCTGTGGTGGCTGCTGCCTTCTGCTCTGAGGGCCAGGTGGCTTCCCAGCCTGCCACAGGCCACCGGCCCTGTTGCCTAGCCTCTGGCGTTCCGTGTGCAACCACTCGGTCACCCGGGTAACCATAGCCTGACTGCAGATGATCAGTCAAGGCAAGGCCCAGGTATTAGCTCTCTGCTCTTTGGCGATTCTGCACTAAGTTTTAAAGGGGAAAGAGAGCAGAGTCAATTGTGCATAAGAGAAGGAATGCCCTGACAACACTCAGGATTCCTTCTAATGAATGACCTTCAAAGGTCAGAGCTGTGATGCTCAAAGCATTTATGCAGCTCAGTCTGGAGGTTTCTAATTCTGAAGAGAGTTTTTGAAGAAGCTCATTCTCATTATTAAAATGACAAAACATGGACTATTTTTTTTATTTTTTAATTTTTTTTAAACTGGACTATTTTAAATTTGAGAAGCACAGCAAATGAAGCCTTGTTAAATTGGGCTGATAGCAAAGGTACAAATAGGCTGAGTGGAGCAAGAATTAACAACAACAATGACAGGTCGAGTGTCCATCAAGGCGCAATATCAAGGTATTTCTAGGGTTCCTTTTCCAGTATCTCAAACTCTTGCTCTGAGCTACTACACTTTCATGGAAATAGATGGGCACACTCCTGTTACAACCTATCAGGTTTTGGACTTAGCTTACCTTCGCCAACCACAGTTACACTCAATAAGTGTAACTCAAAAATACAGTAAGTGTATTTTAAAATTATTTTTGTAATTCTGACTCACATTTGTTTATTCTGTGCAGAATACACCACTTCAGCTCCAGCCCCTGGGGCAGTGCGATGTCACCCTATGTGACATCATGGTGTATATGACATCCCGCTGCGCTGACCTCGACTCAGGTCTGGTTCCCAAGTATCTGGATAAGTTTTATTTATTCAACATGTTTGTTTAGCATCTACCTTAAGTTGGGTACTTAACTAAGCATTCTAAACCCTGTAGATAGCATCAGGTGGTGTTTGTTAAGTACCTACTATGAGTTGGGTACTGGACTAAGCACTGATACACAGTTGGGTGAAACACTGCTCTGGCTGTTAAAAGTTTATGGAATAGCATAGGAATTGGCAAATCATAGCCTGCAGGCAAACTCTGGACCACATACAAGCTTACACTTTTAAATGGTAAAAAAAAAAAAAAAGGAAAGAAAAAGATATTTTGTGACACACAAAAAATATATGAAATTCAAATCCCAGTGTCCATCAATAAAGCTTTCTTGGAACTTGGGCATTTTTCATTTTCTGATCTTGTGGTTTCTTGTGCACTCTAATGGCAGAGCTGAGATCTTGAAGCCTGCAAAACTTAAAATACACACCACCTGGCCCTTTGCATAAAAAGTGTGTCAGCCCCTGGCCTCAGAGAACCTGCACTCACAACCAGCGGCTTGTTCTGTGGGAGATGCAGGCTGCCACAGAAACAGGTAAGAAGGGACACACCCAACTCCCTGGTGGGGATGGCACCTTGCTGTGGCCCTGAGGACAGGCGTAAGTTAGGCAAGGTCCAAGTGGAGAGCACAGGCCCTCAGAGGCGCTGTGGGGTCAGGTCTGGCTTGCCCATGGGTTTCTGGAGAGGCGTGCTATGGTAGGAGCTCAGGCAGGTAGAGAGGGCAGTCCCCGAGATCCCCTGAAGGCACTGGAGAGGCAGCAAAAGATAACACAGGAATGACACAATGGACATTTTTCCAGAAAGATCAGTCAGAGTTGGTGAAAGGATGGAGGCAGGAAGAGGCAGGATGGTGGGATGGCTCTGCTGGGGCACTGTTGGCAACAATTGAGGTAAGAGCACATGATGGCCTAAGCAAAGACAGTGGGGTGTGGCCAGCAAAGTAAGGTGGCAAGAGGGGGCCACGGGTGGATGCATGGGACGGGACAGGTGCAGGAGACAGGGGAGGAGAGGCAGAATACTGTCAACCACTCTCAGGCTTCTGACCTGGCAGTTGGTGGGTATCGGTGCTATTGAGGGATTGGGGAGCCAGGAATGAGAGCAGGGATCTGCTTCAGTGATATTCTGTGGGACATCTGAGCGGAGATGTCCAGTCACCTGCTGGGTCTCCTGGAGGTAGGGAGGCATCTGTGCCAAAAAAAATTAAAGGCAACCAGTGGTGAACATTTAGAAGTCAGTCTGCAGAAAGACAAGGGCTCTGCAGTCAAGCCTATCATATTTCTGCTCCTGTCACTCACCAGCTGCATGCACCTTTTCTAAATCTCGGGCTCCTCATCTATATAATTGAAAGCAATAATAGTAACAGCAACTTCAGGGTCGTTGTTTGTATTAAATTAACACAAAGCTCTTGGCACAATGTTTGGTACCCAAGTGCTCAATAATATTATGGCACCACTGTGACCAAAGGCCGGATGAGCAATCAGAGGAGGAAATGTTTATTTGGCTCATGGTTTCAGAGGTTTAGTCCACAGTCAGCTAACTCCATTGCTGTGGCCAAGAGGAGGCAGAACAGCACAGCAGAAGGGTGTGATGGAGGAGAGCGGCTCGGGACTCGACAGCTGGGAACCTGAGAGAGCTCTGCTCACCAGGACAAAATGCAAACCTCGGAGGCAGGCCCCTGGTCACCTACGTCCTGCAGACACATCCTACCCGCCTACTTCACCTCCCAGTTAACCCCTATCAATTCATTACTCCAAGGAAGACGTCAGGGCTCTCAAGATGTGATCACGTCACATGTGAACCTTCTTGCATTGTCTCACTCAGGAGCTGTAGCAGGAACCGTCACCATGTCACTATGATGAACAGTATACACGTGACAGTGGAGGCCACATGGGCATTTCTAAACTCGCCAAGTCTTGGCTCTGTGTAATTCGAGGCACTACGCTCCTGTGGCCGTGAACTGAAGCAGAAAGGGCCGCGGAGCAGCGTCAGGTGGAGTGGGTGGAGAGGGTCGGGAATGCGGGGCTGTGGAGGGTGAGTCCCGGGAGGTGCTGCTGTGCCAGGTGCAGGGCAGCCAGCCGGCTGCCAGGTTGGGCTGCACTGAGGTTCCTGAAGCCCTGCTCTCAGCGCCACAGGTCCATGTTCCGGCATGGGGTCCTGGAGCCAGAGCAGTGCTGCGTGAAAGGGACACCTCGGTGGAGCTCCTGCGCCCGCGCTGGTATCCTCAGGTCCACTGTGTCCCCGGCTCGTCCCCAAAGCTTCCGGTCCCAGTGTCCACAGGCGTGGACCTGTGCGGCTCTGAAGGCTTCCGCTCCCCGTCCCTCACTTCTGTCCCACACGGGCGTCGTCCTAGTAAAACTCCTGTGTGTCTAGTTCCACGTTGGTCCTGCTGTCCGGGGACCTCAGGGGCCCACTCACCAGAGGTGAGACTGCACCTCGCCCTGGAGGCAAGCCCGTCCTTGGGAAGGGCTCTGTGCCGGTCAGGAAGGCACGGGCCGGGGGTCTGGGGCAGGATTCCTGCCGGGAGGAGGCTGGAGCCAGGGGCTAGAGGCTGAGAGGAGAGGGAGGAGGCTGGAGCCAGGGGCTGGAGGCTGAGAGGAGAGGGAGGAGGCTGGAGCCAGGGGCTGGAGGCTGAGAGCAGAGAGGCAGGTCCCGGTGGAGGCCGTTCCCAGTGGGGCTTTTACTCCCAGTAGAAAGGGCCATGAGGCTGCTGCTGAAGTTTCCTATTCTGAGATGAACTGTGAATGACCAGCTATGATAAAATGAAAAACTAGAAATATGGCTCTGGGGAAAAAAGAAACTCTTAAAAACAAAATCCCTGCAAGAATGTAAAAGAATGTCAAATCCATAAAAAACCAGCACTGCATAATATTCAAGGACTATAAGATCCAGCAATAGAAGATTATTTTCTAAATTAGCTTTTAAAGGGCACGATAAACACTCAGATATTGGACACATTTTATAAATCATAACTTTTTGCCAGTTTCTATGTTGGAATTTTACAGAAATCACCTAATTTGGTGGTTCCTGCTAGTGTTTCAGTTTCCTTTCCTGCGTGCTTAAGACAACACAAGCCTGGGCACGCGTCCACACCCCCATGTTCTGTCCTGTGGAGGGGCAAGTCCTCACCTCCTGCTGTGGAGAGAAGCTAATGGCCAATAGCTTCCCAAACAGATTTCAAATGCAAATAACCACTTTCAAAACAGTACAACCAAAGAGGAAATTAAGTCTTTGTTTAGCCTAATGAGAAGAGAGGGGTTCTCAGAGAAAATGGGTCTGGGGACAATCTGGAAGGATGAGTTGATGTTCTCTGCTGGCAGAACAGGAGAAGGCTTTCCCAGAGAAGACAGCACTGGCCAAGGGCCTGGGGCTGTGATGTACCCCAGGACATGTGGGAGCAATAGCTTGGATACAGCAGAAACAGAGACAGCAGGGGTCATGCTGAGGAAGGTCCTAATCCAGCACCAGGTACTGGACAGCATTTTATGGTCCACTCAGGTGTTAGTGGCTCATCCTGGAGAGGGCAGTAAGGGACTCAATGCAGAAAAAGCACTGTGATTATAGTTGCTGGTTTTCTGCTTTTGACTTTGGCAGCCATGTGGCAATGGAAGAGGAGGTTGCGAGGCTGGAGGTAGGAAGAACCAAGGAAACCATGCAGTTGTGTATGTCTTGCTCTGCTTTCTGATGCTGTAAGAAAATACCCAGGCTGGGTCCTTATAACGAAAAGAGGTCTATTTAGCTCACGGTTGTAGAGGCTGAAAGTCCAAGATCAGGCAGCCCCATCATCAGATTGGCTCCTGGGGAGGATCTCACGTGCAGAAGAGATCATGTGGCAAGGCAGGAAATCGGAGAGAGTCGGGCCAGGCTCGCTCTTTACAGTAACCTCCGTCATGAGAACTGAGCACTAACTGGGGTCCTGAGAACCGCACTAACCCTTTCTGAGGGTACACCCCCCGATTGAACTGCCGCCCCAAAGGCCTTTTTTCTCTCTCTCTTCTTTCTTTCATCCTTTTGTTTTTGCAGTACTGGGGATTGAACACAGGGCCTCGTGGTGTCAGGCAAGTGCTCTACAACTGAGCTCTGCCCCCAGCCTATTTTAACTTCATTTTCAGTTGCCCAGGTTGACCTGGAACTTGGGATCCTCCTGCCTCAGCCTCTGGAACAGCTGGGATCACAGGCCTGCACCACTGCCCCTGGCTGAGACCTTAGCTCTTAAAGGTTCCGCCATCTCTCAACATTGCCTCACTGAGGAATATGCTTCCAGCACATGAGCTCTGGGGGCCATGGTGAAGTTATCTGCAGCATGGTGATACAGGAAAGAACAAGGAGCCAGGCAGTGGAGGGTGGGTGGGGAAGTGTGGAGGAAGGCCAGGGACCGGCCCACCATGCTCTGTGGGCCAAGTTGCTCCAGGTGGTGGGGGGCAGACACCAAGAAAGGGGAGGACAGCAGGGCTGGGGCTTCCAGGACAGTATTTATTCCACTTCCACTGTTGCCTTCAAGGTATACAGAATGCAGAGGCCCTGTCCACTCTTAAACATGATTGAGGAGGCCACAGGGCTTTTGCTCGTGTGAGTTAGAGCTATCGACATTCCTGAACATGAAATTGACGTAAGTGCTACTATGATCCTTACGTCTTCATTTTTTAAGATGGCAAGGATAAAACCATTGCATGTCCATGTAAATAACATTTCATGAAAATTAACCAGAACATGTCGTAGGAGGGATGGCACTTAGCTTCCCGAGTCTCTGTCCTCTGGCTTCAAGGAAGGGGGTCGGTTTACTGTGACTCTCCCACAGTTGGTGTGCTGTGCTGTGCTGTGCTGCATGGGTCAAAGTGCAGGAAGAAACTCTAGCCTCTCGCTGAAGAGCACATGGGAAAGGGCACGCTGGAAAGCCTTTCTAGAAATCGGGATTCTCCTCTGATGCACACGACCACTTACGGTTTTCCTAAAAGTCAGCTGCTGTGATCTCTGTAATAGTAAAAGTTCTGGTGCTGGGTAGGTCCTCAGCAAATGTTTGCAGATTTGAACTGATATTATTTCCACTCTGAATTTAAACTGCTAAAAGGGTTTCATGAGTTTGGGTCATGATGCCAGAAGTTGACATCCTAAAAGTTCAAAATCCTTGAAGATCAAAATCCTTAATGGGCAAAATCCTGAAAATAAAATTTTTGAAAAAAAAATCCAAAACCATTAAAGGACACCTGTTCACATTTTAAAGTACTTTATGTGAGAATCGTGTAAAACACAACACAGTACTTGGGGCCACTGTGCCCCCTGAGGGAGGTGACAGCAGAGCATGTCCTCTGTGACTGTGAGCACTCGGCATGTGGACAGACACACAGGGCATGAGCGGAGCAGCGGGGAGCAGGTGCATGAGTACAGGTCGCTTGGCCGCAGATGCCCGGCCTCTCCTCGTCCCTGGCCATGGGGAGCACGGTGATGGCCAGCAGAAGTGTTTTGATGAGATGGATCAAAAGCCATGGCAGAGCATGAGTGCAGTCACCAGAAATTGAAGACTCAGGAAGTCTCATCTTGCACAGGTGCAAATGCACGTGTGGACGTCACTTTGCTTACCGAGGAAACTTCGGCATCTCCCCAGGCGCAAGCCGTTGTGGTGGCCGTGTGCTCCGGGGGACCCTCTGCAGCACTGTGTTTGCTTTAATCAGCTCTCCCAGGCCTTAGGGACTTGACACCTGTAGTCACTCAGTGCTGGAGACGACGTGAGGATAAAACACCTGGTGTAGAGCAGAGTAATGCTGACGGCTTAAAGCACTGGAAAGAAAGACGAAGAACGAGGTGGAAGGGAAGATGTGGAATGAAGCGCACACTTGAGCTGGACCGCCTTCCCGCTCACTGCTGCTATTGAAGTTCGCGACTGGGCTGCCGGTGGTCTCTTCCTCTGAGGCGTGGTTCTCCTGGCTCGCCTCATCCCTCCTCACTCTCTGGTGGCCAGTCTTTCCCGCCTGGCCCACTGACCCCAGAGCGGGGCACCTGGGTCTCTGGGAAGTCTCCCGCTGTGTGCTGCAGTGGTCTGGGCCCAGCCAGTCACCCTGACCCTCCCAGGAGGCCAATGCACACCCTACTTTTCTCTCTGGGGGAGGGCAGTTCTCAGGATTTCAGCTCTCGAGATCACAGTGCTCAGGCCCTTAGCTCTGGGTGTGATTTGTGAGAACTCAGGGTTCAGGCATTCTGCTCTTTAGGAGGATCATGTGGGGTTATGGTGGTGGAGACCATCTTCAGGGTCACGATCAACACTTGGGCTTCACCACACCCAGTTGGCACAAGACTTCCCCACCCACACCTTCCCTTGGGTGAGCTCTCAGATTTAGAGGTTTGCTTTTGCCTGACTTAAACTAGCACCTCAAAGCCAGCTTGGGCCTGTGCTTCCCTCTGGCTTCTGCTGGTGCTTCACCCAGACCTGGGGCCTGACTAATGCTCGGGGAATGTTCTTGCCTGCCCTAGCTGCTGCCCACAAAGCTCCTTAGTGCCTGACAGTGACCAGGCAACTACACCAGTGACTTCAGGATACAGTCAATGCCACCAGCAGGGTCACTGAGACATGTGGGAAGAGGGGCCAGGTGTCCATGTCACCTGTCTGTGTCCACCCGTCCATGTCACTGTCCTATGTCCGCCCATCCACTTCTCCACCTGCCTGTGTCTACCCGTCTAACTGTACATAGATCCTGTGGAGCTGAGCATGGTCCATAGTGGGGTACTGTGCATGGTCCAGAGTGGGGAGCTGAGCATGACCCACAGTGGGGTTCTGAGCATAATTCATAGTGGGGATGTGAGCACGGTTCACAGTGGGGTTCTGAGCATGATCCACAGTGGGGAGATTAGCATGATCCACAGTGGGGAGCCAGCATGTTCCACAGTGGGGTTCTGAGTATGGTCCACAGTGGGGAACTGAGCATGGTACACATTGGGAGCTGAGAATGGTCCATCATTCTTATGTGGGGCTGAGCATGGTTACCATTGGGTGCTGAACATGGTCCACAGTGTGGAGGTGAGTATGATCAACAGTGGGGAGTTGAGCATGGTTCACAGTGGGGTTGTGAGCATGGTCCACAGTGGGCAGCTGAGCATGATGCAGAGTGGGGTGCTCAGCATGGTCCACATTGGGGTGCTATGCATGAACCACAGTGGGGAGCAGAGCAAGATCCACAGTGGTGAGGTGAGCATGGTTCACATTGGTGAGTTGAGCATGATCCACAGTAGAGAGATGAGCATGATCCACAATGAGGTTCTGAGCATGATCCACAGTGAGGTTCTGAGCATGATCCACAGTGGGGAGCTCAGCATGGTTCACAGTGGGGAGCTGAGCATAGTCAACATGGGGAGCTGAGCATGGTCCACAGTGGGGTTCTGAGCATGGTACACAGTGGGGACCTGAGCATGGTCCACAGTAGGGAGCTGACCATGGTCCAAGTGGGGAGCTGAGCATGATCCACAGTGGGGTTCTGAGCATGATCCACAGTAGGGACCTGAGAATGATCCACAGTGGGGAGCTGAGCATGGTCCACAGTGGGGAGATAAGCATGATCCACAGTGGGGAGCTGAGGATGGTCCACAGTGGGGAGATAAGCATGATCCACAATGGGGAGCTGGGCATGTTCCACAGTGTGGAAATGAGCATGCTCCACAGTAAAGAGCTGAGCATGGTCCACAGAGGGATTCTGAACATGATCCACAGTAAAGAGTTGAGCATGATCCACAGTGGGGAGCTGAGCATGGTCCACAGTGGGGTTCTAAGCATGGTCCACAGTGGGGTTCTAAGCATGGTCCACAGTGGCGAGATGAGCAGGGTTTACAGTTGGGTTCTCAGCATGGTTCACAGTGGGGTTTTGAGAATGTTTCACAGTGGGGTTTAGGGCATGGTCCAGAGTGGGGAGCTGAGCATGATCCACAGTGGGGTGCTCAGCATAGTCCACAGTGGGTTGCTGAGCATGATCCACATTTGGGTGATGAGCATGGTCCACAGTAGGGAGCTGAGCATGGTTCACAGTGGGAAGCTGAGCATGGATCACAGTGGGGAGCTGAGCATGGTTCACAGTGGGGAAATGAACATGGTCCACAGTGGTTTTCTGATCATGATCCACAGTGGGGAGCTGAGCATGGTCCAAAATGGGGAGATGAGCTAAGTCCACAGTGGGGAGCCAAGTATGGTTCGCAGTGGGGACTGAGCAAGTTTCACAGTGGGGTAAGCATGATCCACAGTAGGGAGCTGAGCATGGTTCACAGTTGGAAGCTGAGCTGGTAAACAGTAAGGAGCTTAGCATGTTCCACAGTGGGGAGCTCAGCATGGTCCACAGTGGGGATCTCAGCATGGATCACAGTGGGGAGCTGAGCATGGTTCACACTGGGGAGCTGAACAGGGTCCACAGTGGGGTTCTGAGCATGGTCCACAGTGGGATTCTGAGCATGGTCCACAGTGGGGTTCTGAGCATGGTCCATAGTGGGGAGCTGAACATGGTCCACAGTGGGGTTCTGAGCATGGTTCACAGTGGTGAGCTGAGCATGGTTCACAGTGGGGAGCTGGCATGGTCCACAGTGGTGAGCTGAGCATGCTCGATAGTGTGGATCTGAGCATGGTCCACAGTGTGAGCTGAGCATGATCAGAGTGGAGAACTGAGGATGGTCCACAGTGGGATTCTGAGTATGATCCACAGTAAAGAGCTGAGCATGGTTTACAGTGGGGAGCTGAGCATGATTCACTGTGGGGAGCTGAGCATGATCCACATTTGGGAGCTGAGCATGGTCGACAGTGGTTAGCTGAGCATGTTCCATAGTGGGGAGCTCAGCATGGTCCACAGTGGGGGAACTGAGCATGGTACACATTGGGAGCTGAGAATGGTCCACAGCGTGGCGCTGCACATGATTCACATTGGGTGCTGAACATGGTCCACAGGTGGAGCTGAGTATGATCAACAGTGAGGAGTTAAGCATGGTCCACAGTGGGAAGGTGAGCATGGTCCACAGTGGAATGTTGAGAATGGTCCACAGTGGGGAGCTGAGCATGGTCCAGAGTTTGGTTCTGAGCATGGTCCACAGTGTGGAGCTGAGCATGGTCCAGAGTGGGGAGCTGAGCATGGTCCACAGTGGGGTTGTATGCATGGTCCACAGGGGGGGGAACTGAGCAAGTCCACAGTGGAGAGATGAGCAATGTTTAAGTGGGGTTCTGAGCATGGTTCACAGTGGGGTTCTGAGCATGGTCCAGTGGAGAGCTGAGCATAGTCCACAGTGGGATGCTCAGCATAGTCCACAGTGGGTTGCTAAGCATGATACACATTTGGGTGCTGAGCATGATCCACAGAAGGGAGCTGAGCATGGTTCACAGTGAGGAGCTGAGCTTGGTCCACAGTTGGGAGATGAACATGGTCCACACGGGGAGCCGAGCATTGTTCACAGTGGGGAGCTGAACATGGTTCACAGTGGGTTTCTAAGCATGGTCCAACATGGGGAGCTGAGCATGGTTTGTAGTGGGGTTCTGAGCATGGTTCACAGTGGGGTTCTGAGCAAGTTTCACAGTGGGGTTCTTAGCATGATCCACAGTAGGGAGCTGAGCATGGTCCACAGTTGGAAGCTGAGCTGGTAAACAGTAAGGAGCTTAGCATGGTCCACAGTGGGGAGCTAAGAATGGTCCATAGTGGGGAACTGAGCGTGCTCCACAGTGGGGAGCTGAGCCTGTTTCACAGTGGGTTGCTGCCTTTGTGGGGTGCTGGGCATGGTCCAAGTGGGGAGCTGAGCATGCTTGATAGTGGGAATGTGAGCATTGTCCACGTGGGGTTCTGAGCATGGTCCACAGTGGGGAGCTGAGCATGGTCCACAGGGGGGAGGTGAGCATGTGCCACATTGGGGTTTTGAGCATGGTCTGAAGTGGGATTTTTAGCATGATCCACAGTAGTGATCTGCACAAGGTCCACAGTGGGGAGCTGAGCATGGCTCAGAGTGGTGAGCTGAGCATGGTCCACAGTTGAGAGCTGAGCATGGTCCACTGTGGGGTTCTGAGCATGGTTCACAGTGGGGAACTGGGCATGGTCTCAGTGGGGAGCTGAGCATGCTCGATAGTGGGAATGTGAGCATGGTCCACAGTGGTGAGCTGAGCATGATCCACAGTGGGAAACTGAGCATGGTCCACAGTGGGATTCTGAGCATGGTCCACAGTGCGGTGCTGAACATGATCCACATGGGGAGCTGAGCATGATCCACAGTGGGGAGCTGAGCATGCTCGATAGTGCAGATCTGAGCATGGTCCACAGTGTGAGCTGAAAATGATCCAGAGTGGGGAGCTGAGCATGGTTCACAGTAAAGAGCTGAGCATTGTCCACAGTGGGGAGTCGAGCATGTCCACTGTGGGGAGCTGAGAATGATCCACAGTAGGGAGCTGAGCATGGGCCACAGTGGGGAGCTGAGCATGGTCTACACTGGGGTTCTGAGCATGGTCCACAGTGGGGTTCTGAGCATGGTCCACAGTGGGGAGCTGAGCATGATTCACAGTGGGGTTCTTAGCATGTTCCACAGTGGGGAGCTGAGCATGATTCACAGTGGGGTTCTGAGCATGGTCCACAGTAGGGAGCTGAGCATAGTTCACAGTGAAGTTCTGAGCAGGATCCACAGTGGGGAGCTGAGCATGGTTCACAGTAGGGTTCTGAGCATGGTTCACAGTGGGGAGCTGAGATGGTCCACAGTGGGGTGCTGAGAATGGTCCACAGTCAGGAACTGAATAGGGTCCACAGTGAGGAGCTGAGCATGGTCCACAGTGAGGAGCTGAGCAGGTTTCACAGCAGTGAACTGAGCATGGTCCACAGTGGGTAGCTGAGTATCATTCACAGTGAAATTCTGAGCATGTTCCACAGTGGAGAGCTGAGCATGGTCCACATGGGAGAGCTAAGCATGGTCCACAGAGGGGAGTTAAGCATGGTCCACAGTGGGGTTCTGTGCATGTTCCCCAGTAAGGAGCTGACCATGGCTCACAGTTGGGAGCTGAGCTTGGTCCACAGTGGGGAGCTCAGCATGATCCACAGTAGGGAGCTGAGCATGGTCCACAGTGGGGAGGTGAACAAGATCCACAGTTGGGACTTGAGCATGGTCCACAATGCAAGGTTATGCATGGTCCACAGTGGGGTTCTCGGCATGGTCCACAGAGGGGAGCAGCGCATGGTTCACAGTGGCGTTCTGAGCATGGTCCACATTGGGGTTCTGAGCATGGTCCACAGTGGGGTCTGAGCATGGTCCACAGTGGGTAGCTGAGCATGATTCACAGTGGGGTTCTGAGCATGTTCCACAGTGGGGAGCTAAGTATAGTCCACAGTGAGGTTCTGAGCATGATCCACAGTGTGGAGCTGAGCATGGTTCACAGTGGGGTTCTGAACATGTTTCATAGTGGTGAGCTGAGATGGTCCACAGTGGGGACCTGAGCACGGTCCACAGTGGGGTGCTGAGAATGGTCCATGTTTGGGAACTGAATAGAGCCCACAGTGTGGAGCTGAGCATGGTCCACAGTAGGTTGGTGACCATGGTCCTCAGCGGGGAGCTGAGCAGGTTTCAGAGCAGAGAGCTGAGCATGGTTCACAGTGGGGAGAAGAGCATTGTTCACAGTGAAGTTCTGAGCATGATCCACATTGGGGAGCTGAGTATGGTCCACAGTGGGGAGATGAGCATGGTCCACAGTGGGATCCTGTGCATGTTCCCCAATATGGAGCTGAGCATGGTTCACAGTGGGGAGCTGAGCATGGTCCACAGTGGGGAGCTGAGCATGATCCACAGTGGAGTGCTCAGCATGGTCCACAGGGGTGAGCTGAACATTGTCCACAGTGGGGTATTGGGCATGGTCTACAGTGGGGAACTGAGCATGATCCACAGTGGGGAGATGAGCATGGTCCATAGTGGGGAGCTCAGCATAGTCCACAGTGGGGAACTGAGCATGGTACACATTGGGAGCTGAGAATGGTCCACAGCGTGGCGCTGCACATGATTCACATTAGGTACTGAACATGGTCCATAGTAGGGAGCTGAGTATGATCAACAGTGAGGAGTTGAGCATGGTCCACAGTGGGGTTGTGAGCATGGTCCACAGTGGGGAGCTGAGCATGATGCACAGTGGGGTGCTGAGCATGGTCCACAGTGGGGAGGTGAGCATGGGCTACAGTGGGGTGCTGAGCATGGTCCACAATGGGGAGCTGAGCATGTTGGATAGCGGGGTTCCGAGCATGTTCCACTGTTGGGAGCTGAGCATGGTTCAGAGTGGGGACCCGAGCATGGTTCACAGCGGGGATCTGAGCATGGTCCATAGTGTAGAGCTGAGCATGGTCCACAGTGGGGAGCTGAGCATGGTCCATAATGGGGAGCTGAGCATGGTCCACAGTGAGGAGCTGAGCATGGTCCACAGTGGGGTGCTGAGCATTCTGATACAGTTGTGCCCCATGGTCAGTGTAGTTTTGAAGGAATGGCAACAATAGGGCAGTACAGCCTAGCAAGTGTCATGGAGGAGGCAAGAGTTTCCAAACAGAGGTAAGCCTGTGGCTCAAGATAGACCTTTTGTCTTTTGGCTGAGATTTGGTGAAGAAGGTATTTGCAGAAAATCCCCAAAGCACATACTAGGGTGAAGCAGCTGTGGAGGATGTGACTACCCTCGGGGACCCACAGTGCAGGAGGGAGGACAGCGAGCTCCTCCTCTTTCTTCAGGGTGGGAGGGCCAGCAGGCGATGAGAAGCCTGGGGGAACTGGAGTAGGGACTCCTGTTTTCTTGACCAGGCCACAAGGGTGTGTCTGTGGCTGGGTGGGTCTGTACCTGGGAGTGCGAGGTGAGTCAGGACAGGCTGAGTGTGGATCATGACGGAGTGGACTGCCTGCCCAGGCTGGGAGACTCCCACAGAGATGCTAGAAGACGTCTGAGTGGAGTCAGGCATGAGAACCACGGAACTCAGCTGTGTGTGAGTTTCTAAGCTCGGCCTGGTCTCCCAGCTGTGGTGTCTGGGTTGCAGAACTGCTGACACTTTGGCCCAGAGAACTCACCATACAGCCTGGGGCTGTCAGCAGGAGGTCTCCTTTACTACGTCCAAATGTCCCAGCAGACAGAATCCCCTGTGGTGAGACCGCTGCTCCCGGGCAGCTCCACCCAGCTGCAGGTTCCCTGAGCTCGGCGCTGGCCTCCCAGTCTCACACCGTGGTCCTGGCTGGTCAGAATGCTGTCTTCCACAGACATCGAGAAATTTTCTAGCTGTCCAGGTGGTTTTCCGAGGAACAGCTCTTCTGCCAAAAGGTATCCCAAATATCCTCATAAATGGGAGCAGAATTGATCTCCTGGCTCAGGGCTGTTGGCTTGTCCTCCGGCTGAGGAACACCGTGCTTCCTGTCTACCGGCCAGGGCTGCTGCTGTCACGCAGCCTCGTCCTTCCTGCTAATGAACCGCTCCACTGACGCTCATCTCAGTCCTGGGGATGGGGTCCCGAGCCTCGCCTGCGAGCCCGGTGCTGCCTGCTGAGCTCCCGCCACAGCCCTGTTCCCCTCATCTTTAGAGAGCAACAACACCGTGGGTCAGGTGTCCCGAGCCCGACTCCAGCTCAGTGCTAATGTGTGTATTTGTCAGTCTAATTCTGTGGCAAAAGAATGCCTGCCACGCTATGAAGTTTGTCAGTCTTTGAGAAAAATCACTTCAGATCTAAACCTGTGTCTGATGGTTTTGACAGCGTCTCCACCTGCATGGTGCTCGATACTTGGTTACTGCAGAAGACTAGTGGAAGGGACTTACCGCTCGGGCTCCTAGCCAAAGTGATTCTGTGAGGAAATGAAAGGGTGTTTCTAACTGAATGTCTGCTTCACCGGGTCTGAGACACAAGTGTCCTGCAGATCGTCCCAACAGCTGGATTTCCTTCATTGCTAAGGCAGGAGAAGGTGGATTTGGAAAGACTGAAGCAAAATCAGTTTTAATGATCATTATCTGGTTTTGCTTTTGGATTGAAAAGTTCCCCCTTTATTTAAGTCAGGCTCTGTCGAGTTCACCTTTGAATAAAAGTGTGGACTTCACAGGAAAACCAATTACAGTTTTCCACAGCAAACACAACTACTTAGCAGAAAATGCAGGAACAAGGGACACGCTCTCATCTGGAATTTCTGTGCACTGACTGCCGGATTTTATGTATTTTTTAACTAGACACACGTGCTAAAATATTGAATTCCTCCCAAAATACAAATAGGTAGTATTACAGCTTTTCACACTGATTGTCTAAATTTGGGTGATTACTGAATTTTTAAAAAATGCATTTCCTAAATGAGATATATCAGAGATAATGTATTTGAAATGCCTCATATCTGAATTAAATTCTCCTATCATGATAATATAACATTGAATTTTTAAATTGTCAACTTGCCTAAATTTTTGTGCATATTGACACATGCCTTTCTGAAGTATCATTTTACTGTTTTAAAAACAATCCTATCTTTTAGCTAAAAAGAGAAAGTGTTTTTCAAAGGTATTTTAAATTAATACAGAGAAAAAATTTCCATGTATGAGGATGCTTGGCCCCATTCCTAGTACTCCTCATCATGACCAGGATCTGCACTAGGAATACACAAGGCAGCCCAGGAGGGTGGGGCTGGAGACCGTGAGCAGGAGCGGGCGGTACTTTGAAAGACGGACAGTTCTCCCTGGTGTTGGACTCTCCAGTGCCGGCATAACTACCCAGGTTGGAAGGAAACGGGAGAAAACGTGTCCCGTGAGCTATTTAGGGCCAGGTTTGGCACACTGCAGGAAAACAATCCCCTGCACGCTGTTAGGGCGTGGCCTCCACGTGTCCACCTGACTTTTCTGGGTGGTTCCGCTGTGGTGAGGGCTCTGGGGTCAGGTTCCAGTGACTCCAGCATGACTCAGAGCTGTGTTTGGCCTGGCTGCCCGTCTTCCCTGCTTCCCAGAGTTTAGCAGATGTCATTTTCTTGGAGAGGTTTAATTCTTTTAATAGGGGATTGCAAAGAGCAAGCAATCAGAGGTGTAGAAGGCATTGTTTCTTGTCACTCCTCTTGTTGTTGGTTAATAAAACCTGGCAGTGAAGTCAAGGCCAGGTTTGTGCAGGTTGGTCTGCTTTCAGCTGCTTTCAGCATGTTTCCACGTAACCGACATGATTCCAGTTGTTCACTCCATGACCCTGCTGATGAGTTCCCAGAGCCGGGGGCCTGTAACGCTGGTTCTCTGGCCATGTTGGAAGTTGGAGGGATTCCTCTTCCTGAAAGGCAGGAAAAGGTCAAGTCCACCACTGTGCAGCACCTCTGCTGAGCCTGGACGTGCAGTGCAGGGCACAAGGTTCAAACACGGAGCTGGACAGGTTTGTCCGCAGGTGATTCTGAGCTCCCAGGTCTCAGGCACCACTGGAGACAGCAGGGACCTAGAGAACTTCTGGAATCTCAGCCATGGCCACCTGGCTGAGTTCAAAGTCCTGCTCAGGAGCATGAGGGTGCTCTTCCTCCCTTGGGGCTGAGAGCAGCCTGTACTGTGGGAATGGGAGCATGCCAGGCACAAACAGCAGTGTCCTACCAAAGCAGCAGAAACCCAAGGGACCAGCCTCCTGAAACTGGCACGGTGCTGGGCATGCAGGCAGCTCATCCACCCTCCCGGTAGACTCTTCACCATGAGGAAGCAGAGACGTCCACAGTCCAGGGGCTGCTGGCAGGTGGCGGAGGGGTTGGGCACTCTGACCTTGACTTCGAAGCCTGCTGCAGAGTTGGAGGGTGAAGGTAGCTGGTCACCAGCCTCCTCTTCTGCAGTCCACTCTGCAGTGGCTGCCCTGCCCTGCTCTTCTTTCCTTTTCTAGGAAATTCCTCATTCCTGGGGGAAGCCTGTTCTTTCTGCTGGCAGCCAGGTCCTCCTTGCAGCTGCCAGAGTTGGAAATGTGGGCTGTGTCCAGCCTCTGCCTGGGGCCCTGCTGCCTCATCTACCTGTCAGCTACATGAGGGCCTCGTCACCTGAGAGGCCCACAGGCCCCTGGGCCCTCCCGTGGGGACGGGTCCTTCCCCAACCCCTCACAGGTCCCCTTTTGGCTCCCGCCTGCCTGTGGACGTGGACGCCACGAGGCAGAGAACGGCCATCGCCGCCTTTTGTTCCAGCTAGGCAGAAGTCTTGACCTGGGGAACGGCAAGGTTCTGTCCATCCACTTGTCAAAGGAGGAAGGAAAACCTGAAGAGCAGATGAGATCGCCACCACCTGGAAGGCTCCTGTCACAGACAGGTCCTGTGCTTGTGTGAACTGGGGAGGATGGACAGACAGCTTGGCTGTGGTCTGCCAAGCCTCCTGTCGAGGGCCGAGTTATGGCCCCACTGCCCATGGAGTCCCAACAGCAGGGCCAGGAAGGTGACTGGAGACAGCCCTGAAGAGGTTTCAAGTTAGGACGTGGCCCCAGGGGGCCCTGACCCAACATGGCAGATCTCCTAAGAAGAGGAACTGAAGTGGGCAGGGGCCACCACGGGCCCAGGGAGCCCGGGGAAGCCAGCCCTGTGACGCCTGCATCTGGGCTCCAGCCTCCAGGCTGCAGGAATGAGCGTCAAGGTTCCAACCCTGCAGCCGGGGTGTTTGTTGGGCAGCTCCAGCCGGTGACACCTTGCCTCTGCCCTGGGGCTGAGAGTGGCCGCCTGGGTTTCAGCTGCACACGTGGTTGCTGGTGAGCATCCCCCAGCGACCCCTCCAGATCGAACTTCAAATCAGAACAGCAGTTTGTCCACAGCCACATCGGCCTGAGTGCAGGCTCAGGGGCAGCAGGGGAGACGCTCTGGGGCCTGGATGTCCAGCTGCACACAGCTCTCGCCCCGAGGCTGCAGAGCTGCCCAGCACCTTGCAGAGGGCATCCCCATGGCCACAGCACCCCAGATGGCACTGCCAGTCCTGGGGCCAGCGGTGATGGACCCCGTTCTCCGGCTGGACATGGGATTGGGGGTGCACCCATGACATTGTTATCTGCAGCTAATTGCAGCCACCGTGTGCTGAGAGGCCAGCAGCCGTCACCCTGAAGGAGGACATTGTTCTTTCTGTCACCATGGTCTCCCGTCTCCTGCTGTCAGTCACATTTACAAAGGGAAAATCTAGAATGAAAACATGACAAAACACACGGCTTCTGGCCTGACTGTTAATGCTGGCTGGGGTACGACCCAGTCACAGTTAGGGTCACCGCCTGCGGATTTGTAAAGCAACACCAGCTGCCGGGAAACCCACCTGTCGGGTGCGGTGGCATGTGTGCTTCCTCGACGTCATTTTCACTCGGCTCTGAGGAGTCAGACCCACCAGCACCTCCCCAAAAGCACAGCTCAGCGCCCACACGTGAAAGCACCAGGAGCAGGAGCCAGTGGACGTGAGGGTCAGCAAGCCCCTGCTGCACACACCTGCCGTCTTGGACACCTGGAGCTGTGCTCTGTGACGCGTGACTTCAACTCTGCCTCCTTGGTCCACACACACACACACGCACATGCACAGTCACCAAGTGTGACCAAATTTGTGCTTTGGAGATGACTCTCTTGCGGGATGTGCTCACCAGGGGACGTGGGTCTCTGGTGCTCTCTTGGTGGTTTATTCAACCTGAACTGACCTCAGCCATGTCAGAAGATGCCTGCCAGTCTGTTTGAAAGGCTCATCGGCAGGGAGGTCTGGCTTCTTCAAGGCCTTGGGCCATGCAGACACGGCAGTGGTGGCGGAGTGGGGGCTGAGACCAGGAACGCCTGAGGTGAGCAGGGGCGTCTGGTGGCCAGGAGGGACGCGCCAAGGTAGGTCCCCCATCCAGCTGTGGGCGTGGCCACTGAATTCCTCTAGTTCCATGGTGATGTTGGCTTCTGTTGAGAAGCTTTGTTTTCCCCCACGTCACAACTCCATCCACACGGAAGAGTGACGTCTACGCCTTTGAACAATCAGGAGAAATGATAGTTTAGTGCATCTATCCTGCAGTGAGAAAACCGAATCAGAAATACAAGAGGCACTTGCTGGCTGGGCAGCAGATGCCAGGCACCGTGTGGCACATCGTCCCTGGGGGAGGCTGTGCCCACGGCGTGCCTCGGGTCACGTCCAGGGACCTCTCCAGCCAGGGTGCGGCCTAGTCGGCAGAGCGCCACATGCAGGTGGGCCACAGAGTGGCAAGGAGGGTGAGTCCTCCACCACCTCCAAACCCTGTCTGGCTTTCCTTCAGGGGACGCAGTGTACCCCTTACCTGTGCTCCCAAAGCCTGTGAACTGAAGGGCGGCCGTGAGCTCCATCAGGCTCGCTCCCCGTCTCCACTGGGTGTGCCTGCTGGGCCTGGTCTGACTTCCTGTCCTTGCAAACTGCGCCTGACCTACTCCTGTTTCAGACCTGAACACATGGCTTCTGGTCAGAGGCAAAGAACCTGGTGCTGCAGGAGCCCCGGAGCAGAGGGGCAGCAGCGTGTCCCCCGCCCTGCAGGAGATCCCAGGGCACACCAAGCTTAGAGAAGCCGCAGCTTTTGAAGAAGCAGGTGGGAGACCTGTTCTTTGCCTCAGTGGAGACATTACCTTACCCTCAAGATGGCTGGAAAAGGTCAGGGAAGGCGTCGGGACCTTGTGTCTGGCACACCCGGAAAGCCAGGCGGGAGCACGGGACACAGGGCCATCTCCACACCCTCCAGGGCCTGCTTCCCACATCCTCTGGGGACGGGGCTTGCCCCAGAAGCTCTGCTGGAAGTCTCGAATCCCCGTGGCCCTGGGTGTTCCGGCCACCTCCCCAGGCGGCTCCCCACCCATCCCAGTGCTGAGGAGGAACCAGCCCCCACTCTGCAGGGGCCTCAGGTGGACCAGCCAGAGTGAAGAGGCGCAGGCGCTTGGGAGGTGGCCTGGCCTGATCCACCTGTTTGCTTGGGGATTTTGTTATGTCTAAGCCCCTTTCCAGTCAAATGGAGAGAAGACAAAGAAGCCAAGTTAGAAATCCTTGGCTCTCCTTTCTGTACGGAGTCCTGGGAGATCTCACCTGCTCTTCCCTCGTACTAACTGAGTACGGATTGTCAGGAACTGTATCAGACTAGGCGTAATTCTGAGTAGGCCAGAAGCGATCCAGTCTCTCAGGGTGAGTCACCTCGTGTGGGACCCACACAATTTGGGAGACTCTGGGAGTGAGAGGGAAAGTGCTGGGTGAAGGTGGTGGGGAAGGAGCACCCAGCCTGGATGTTGGAGGGACAGATCAGGCCTCCTGAGATGGCGATGTGGAATTGGAGGCTGCAAGGGTGGACAGGAGTCATCAAGCTGTGTGGGGACTGGAGGGCTGAGGAATGCTGAGCAGATGGAGCAGCAGCAAGTCAGAGACCAAAAGCAGCTCCAGTCTGAGTCATGCGTCAAGGTGGGGGCAGGAGACGGAGGCAGGCACAGTGGGAGCAGAGGTCGTCTGTGTAAATGAGAGTGGTTTTATTCTAGCAGCCCTGGAGGAGGAAAAGCAGCCTAGAAAATGTGTTTCAGAAATTGCATCCTGGCCATAGGTGGAAGCTGGGCTGGAGCTGGGGGCATGAGGATGCTGCTGCAGCCCAGCCAGACGGAGTGACCCTGGCGTCTGTCTGGAGGCTGGATGCACAGGGCCTAGTGGGGCAGGAGCGGGGCACGAGTGGGGAGGGGCAGCAATGACCAGCAGGCACCTCAGGGCCGAGGTGAGGCTAGCATGTGGGGCTCTCCACCCTCGGCACCAAAGCTTTAGAAACGCACTTTAACTCAGGCAGACTTTAAGTCCTGGTTGGGTCCCGTGGGCTCCAGCACTGCCCACCACAGGAGCTTAAGGATGCATGCACACGTCCAGGTCCTGGCAGGAGCGTCTCCAACAGGCGGTAGCAAATTTGATTCCCTGGTTCAGGTCAGAGACGGAGCTGAGGGCGGGATGGGCGAGGTCTGGGCTGTGAGGGCACACAGCTCGCAGAACCCCCGCTGGGCTCTTGCCGTTGGGGATACTGGCGCTGAGCCATTCGGGCCTGGGTCTGTGGTTGTCTTCCGCTTGGTCACATAACGCTGTGTCACATCGACAGTTAAGTCAGGGCTGAAGGGAGCTGGCCTGTGGACCAACCTGCCATGGAGCCCAGGAGAGCAGTGCTGGGCAGAACACAACTCAATTTCAAAGCATGGAGTTTTAGGTTTCCTGACGATTTCCTAGGGTTTTAGGAGCTCCGTGTGAGGAACTGGGACAGAGCTCAAACACATTTCTTCCTCCCTTCTTTTTCTTGTGGAGCCCAGGGCTTGGGTACGTGGACAAGTGCTCTACCACTGAGCTGCAGCCCAGCCCTGAGTTGTAGGTTTCTGTGGCAAATTCATATCATAGAAACAGGTTTCACAGGCAGTTGGATTTATTGGCCTGGACTTAAGGAAAGACGTCTGAGACCACAGGGGACAGTTGAATTCTGTAGGGGGAGTGGGAGAACCCACAGAAAGGACGTAAAGTGGAAACATGAGGACGGGTTCTACCCAGATGCACACCAACCTTTAGCGGCTGAGCAGAGCCGAGAACCTCTGGAGCATGGTCAGCATGTCACCTGTGGATCTGCCTGGAGCCCCTCCTGCTGAGGACAGGAGTCAGACTAGAGTGGGTAGTGGAGCCAAGGGTACGGCGGAGTGGGCACAACTGCTCCCAGAGCTTGGTCTCCTACATCACCTGCAGTGCCTTGTCTCTCTGCTGTGTGTGTGTGTGTGTGTGTGTGTGTGTGTGTGGTGCTGGGGTAGAACCCAGTGCCTCCTGCCTACCAGGTGAGGGTTCTGGCACTGTACCTCACCTCCAGCCTCTTCTCTCCTGTTTTTAAAGAGACTTAGGGAAAGTTAATTCCCCTTTCTGAGAGAGTCCATCTGGGGATGAGCCCCAGCCCTAGTGACCTTCACTCTCTTCCTGGTCAACACTGCTGACTTCTCATCCTCCCGGGGGGCCTGAGTTGTGTGAAGCCCTGTGCGGAGAGAAGAGTCTGCATCCTGTCTGCCTGGCTGCTCTCTGGTCCCACCTGGAGCACAGGAACTCTTCCAGGCTCCTGGAAGTGTGTTCTTGTATGGATGAAGGTTATGGAAAAGAAAATTATCATGGCCAAGTTGAAACATTCCACTTGTATATTTTTGGTACCTCATGTTCCAGCTGAAAACATTAAAATACTTTGGAACGCATGTGAAATCCACCTTCACATCGGACCACCCAGTTCAGAACATGTAATGAGAAACTACAGAAACCATCCTGTAGTTGTAGGTGACAGCTGTTGACTCTCAGATTCAGTTTTAAGAAGGCCAGAGGAAGGAATAAAGAAGCATATACATTTGAAATACCCAAACCATGCAATAGTGTAGCTATTAGGAGGTAGATGCGGGGAGATGGGTTCCATCTCTCTTCCCTCTCTTCCTCCCTCCCTCCATATAATGCAGGTCAGAAAACAGGAGGTTTGTAGAAATGTTGATACTTGCATTTCTTCTTCTTGTGGGATTTACTCTGCAGACTGCAAATAGAAACAGTAGCCTAACCCACTTGAACTCTGCCCATTACATTCTTCACATGTAAATCTCACATGTGTTTGGGAGAACTACTCCTCCAGAAGTCGTGTTCTCTGAGCACATATTTTAGGATGTCACTAGTCGCTGGGGATTAAAACTTCACGTGTCCTCTGCTATTTATAGAATTATGAGCTGCAAGGTTTTCAACCCTCCTTTCTTCTTAAGCACCGGGACTCCAGCCTTTCCGGCGGAGGAATGCTGCTCTCCCTCCCCACCTCCCGACCCTGCCGCTGCAGCGCGCCCTCCCTCCGAGGGGCCGAGTCAGGAGCGTGACGCAGGAGTGGGCCCGTCCTGGACGCCCAGCCTCGGGGCGCAGGACCCACCAGCGGCGCAGTGCTCCGCTCGGCTGCGCGCCCAGTCGGTCCCCGTGGCACCCGCTGCGCGCATCCCAGCCAACGGCCTTCCAGCTCACCACGCTGCCCAGCGGGAGGGAAAATGGGCACCGGGGATTTCATTTGCATCTCCATGACTGGAGGGGCGCCCTGGGGGTTCCGGCTGCAGGGCGGCAAGGAGCAGAAGCAACCTCTCCAAGTGGCAAAGGTAAGCAGGGAGCAGGGTCAGGGTTGTGCGCCTTGTCTGCCGGGAGGGTGATGGCAACCTGCTGAGTTCGGGCGGCAGGCCCCTGGGTTAGCTGCCGCTGAATTGATGGAGGACCCGGCTTGGATTTAAGAAACTGCGAAGTTGGAACTACCGTATATCATGTAATTAACTGGCAATCAACGGGGGAGAGAAGGGGCACATGTAGGAGAAAAGACCTAGATAACGCCCGCTTCCGAGGACGGCAGAGAGCTCGGCGGGGCACAGCCGCTTGTCGGCGATGCGCCAGGGGATCTAGTACTGGTGGCAGCGTGCACAGAAAAGCCAATTTTGGCAATAATTTTTAAAGTATGATGAAATGTCATAAAATCTATTTAAAGAATATCCTTTTAAGGGTTTGACAAGTAAATGCACAAATCCAAGAGCTGTATTCCCTCAAGTGTGCTCAGCCGGTTCCGGCGGTAGTGAGACGCAGAGATTCTGGAGCGGCCAGGGCCTGGGGCGACTGCAGGCTGCGGAGCTGGTCCGCAGGGGTGCGCCGCCGGGCCGGGCTGCTGCCTCCAACTGGCAGTCGAAAGAACTCTAAAACGTATGGAGTGAGCAAAGTTTTACCTGACTTTAATACCAAATTATAGTATCGTATCGAAGTATGTGGAGCAGGAGACGGATTTTGTTCTATGCTTACGGGTCCGGGTGGCTCAGGAATGTGAGTGGCTGCCTTGTAGGCGTTCCTTCACCCTAACTTTTACTTTTAAAAGCGGTGGGAGTGAGGAAAGGAGTTTCTTTGAAGTTTCCCCGTTCAGTCCTTTCCTAACGCGATGGTAGAATCCTGCCCCCTAGTGGAGGTTCAGACCTCAGCGAGGACCCTGAGCAGGACCTGAAACGCACATTTTTTTTTTTTTTTTTTTTAATTACTGGAAAGTCCCTCAGATTTCCAGTTCAAGTATTTTCGGTAGAGGAAAGAGCCCCGAGGGGTTAAGTAACCCTCCCGGAGTGTCTCGTTGAACCTCCCAGTGATCGGAGCCTCACGCGGCTCCCTGGGCGCCTGCGGGAGCCCGGCAGGCAGGTGGCTGTAGGCAAGAGTGAACGTGGGGACTCCTCCTTTGCGCCCCGTGGAGCCGACTCAGACCCGGGAACGTGGGGGGACTCCTCCTCTGCGCCCCGTGGAGCCGACTCAGACCCGGGAACGTGGGGGGACTCCTCTGCGCCCCGTGGAGCCGACTCAGGCCCGGGAACGTGGGGGGACTCCTCCTCTGCGCCCCGTGGAGTCCACTCAGACCCGGGAACTGGGGGGACTCCTCCTCTGCGCCCCGTGGAGCCGACTCAGATCCGGGAACGTGGGGAGACTCCTCCTCTGCGCCCCGTGGAGTCCACTCAGACCCGGGAACTGGGGGGACTCCTCCTCTGCGCCCCGTGGAGCCGACTCAGACCCGGGAACGTGGGGGGACTCCTCCTCTGCGCCCCGTGGAGTCCACTCAGACCCGGGAACTGGGGGGACTCCTCCTCTGCGCCCCGTGGAGCCGACTCAGATCCGGGAACGTGGGGGGACTCCTCCTCTGCGCCCCGTGGAGCCGACTCAGACCCGGGAACGTGGGGGGACTCCTCCTCTGCGCCCCGTGGAGCCGACTCAGACCTGGGAACTGGGGGGACCCCTCCTCTGCGCCCCGTGGAGTCCACTCAGACCCGGGAACTGGGGGGACTCCTCCTCTGTGCCCGGTGCAGCCCACTCACAGAGAAGGGAAGGCGTGGAAGGAGAGCAGTGGAAGAGGGTGGGGCACCGGGGCAGGGGAAAGGAACCTGCCAGAACCGGAGGGAGGGTCGTGGCAACAGGGTCCTGAAATGCTGGGAACCACAGAGCGTCAGTTACTGGTAGTAAAAGCACCAAAGTTTGTGACAACATTTAAAGATATCAGGTGATGTGAGATAAATGTGAATGTCTAATCCAGGCTGAGACCTGGAGGCTGATGTGGCTTTGCCGAGTTTAGAACTGCCGATGGTTGGCTGCCTCCCATGGGGAGACTTGGAGTTCCTTCCAGATCTGAGCTCCAGGACAGCCTGGCCCCTGGCAGTGGCCAGCTCCCCGGGGGTGCTGCGCGTGTGTGCATGTGCAACTAAGCAGAGAGACGCTTTTGAGTGGGTGGAAAGGAGAGAGTGAAGGAAGAAACTGCACTGCAGTGTCTGAGGGCCACTCTCCCTGCCCTACACCCGAGGGCACAGTACTCCTGGTCTGCTGGTGAGGATGGCCTGGCTGGAAGTGTCATCCTCCAGTGGCTCTGAACAGCAGAGCGGGGTGGCGCCTCCCTTCTCTCCGTGCTGGTCCTCCAGTGCTCAGGTGAGCCCCGTGTTCTAGGAAGCCTTGGAGCAGAGGGCTGCTCACTGCTGCCTCTCCAGGGCCACCATTCTTCTCTACAGTGCAAGTCGGTCAGAGTGGACCAGGAGCCCAGCACAGGCGGTGTCCTGGGGCAGAGACTGCTCCTTGGGGCCCGGCTGCTCCAACCTAGAGGAGACACACAGGGCTGGATGCAGGACGCTTGGTGGCAAGCAAGATGCTCACGGTCTTGAGAAAAAAGATTAATTTGAGAATTGAAAAAAAATAAATATTTCCCAAGAAGATAAAATTTCAGCCAGTGCTTGAACCATGACCGTAAAATGAGAATGCTTTGAAATGGTTTGTTCAAAGACAAAACAAAGATTGTCTTGTTGTGAAACATTTGTGTTTAGGGTTTTCATGATTCTGTATAGAACAAAACTTTAGCAGGCTGAAATAGCCCAGGAAAGATGGGGATAGTGTTGTTCAACAGTCAGGAGTGCAGTGGCCTTCCGAGTCCCCTGAGCACGCTCCCAGGACTAGGCCGGACACTTCTGAGATGCTTAGACGTGTTAAGTGCTGGGCTGGCTGACCAAACTGCACACAAACCCACACTTTAAAGATTACTAACAGGAATATTAATAAAACTTTTCAGTACAAGAAGTTCAGTGCTCTAAGTTTATGTTTTGTTTTAAAAGTAAACTGATTTTTTTTTTAAAGGCCCAAATAATCAGTAACGCGCCTGGTGTCTGAATGCTTGTGTGTCTGTACATTTGCATTCTGCACGTACACAGTGTACGCCTCGTAGGCTGGAGCCACTGGCTGGGTGTGTACCCAGACACCAGCTGTGGGAGCCCACGGTCCCATTGTGGGTGCTAGGTGCCTGCACTAGAGGACATCAGCCCTTCCACTTTGCAAAGCTTTCTTGGGACACACTCCTCCACGGCTCCTCTGGACACTCTTGCAGATCATTCTGGAAGAGCCTCATGTGAGGCAGTTGGGATCAGCTTCTAATGTATAAACAAATCTTACAGTTCAAAATGACTCACATTTTAAGAACAACAAAATATTGTTCAGAATATTTATCCTTTCATGGTTGATATAGTTAGAATTTTTCTTCAAACCTTATAAACCTCTGTAGTCCTGATTCCCATTGAATTTCAGTTCAAATTTTCAAGTACCGATTACAACTGAGATTACAAATTATAATCGTTCATTTCATGAGGCAGTGATGGATTCGATGACTCTTATCTGTTGCTGCAGACACTCTCTTCAAAGCTCTGAACAGAGCATATCACGTGGGCTAAGTGCATTTCAGGCTCAGCGGCCACGTCCTTTTGTGCCACCCGTGAGGCTTCTGCAATGCTTCATGGAGTAATTCCAGAAGCAACCACCTCTCCTGGGGAAAGGGCGTTAATGTGTGCAGATGTATTGAGAACATCTGCTCTTTACTTCCCACGGAAAGCTAGTAGTATCGTTAATAGAAAATAAACTAATCACTTAATTCCTAGTTGATTTTTGAGCCCTTTCTAGAAATTAAAGGTGGGTTTGCTTACACAGCCAACATACGCAGTGCATTTCCTAAGCGTGTGTCATGTGCTCCACCATCGCTCGTGGGCGCGTGGAGTCAGAGGCCCCTGCACGTGCACTCCGCCCGGTGGGGACCTGGCCCGGCGGCTGCGTCCAGCAAGCCCTTGCCGGGTGCCTGGGAGGGTTCAGGTGTCCTTCAAGTGATGCCTCTGGAGTGTTCCTCAAAGCCCACGGCGTGTGTGAGCCATTACCTTCACCCCAGAGGTGAGAAGGTGAGCGAGACAGGCCAGGCTGCTTGCTACTGGGACTCAAAAGAATCTGAATGCACCTCTTCTCCCTCTGTTGTTGGAAACGTGCCCAAGAGGAATGAGGACGGAGTAGGCCAGTGTGGTCCCCAAAGGAAGGTTTATAAAACATGAACGCACCACGGCCTCAGCATTGGTAAACACTTGGGAGGTAATTAATTGGCCTGGGGCGTGCCCTGGGCCTCAGAGTTTGTAAACACTCGGAGGTAATTCCCATTTGTGATCCAGATTCACAACCACTGCTGCAGAGAGGGAGCCAGCTGGGTCCACTCAGCGCTCACTGGGAGGCAGGCATGTCCTGCCCTACTGCCCTTTCCCAGTCAAGTTAGGAGGTGGCCAGAGAGGCCCAAGTTTTCAGCCTTGAGCAGGCCATGGTCGTGGGAGGGGAGAATCTCCCCTCTGGAGCCCAGACAGGTGAGCTGGGGAAGAGGGCAGGTGCTGGGGGCTTTAGCAGGAGCCCTGGTGGCTGGGCTGCAGGAAGGGAGGTCCCCTGCTCGTGTGTCTGAGAAACAATGTGGAGCCTGGTGTCCACACCAGGGCTGGCTCCGGTGTGCCCGGGACCCGAGCTCTGACAGCGTGGAGGAGGACCCAGGAGGCCACCTGGAGCAGCATTCACCTGCCCAGAAGCACCTCAGCTTACCAGAGCTCCGATTCCTGTCCAGACAACCAGGAATTTACCATCCTTGTTAAACCCACAGGCAAAATTTCACTCTTTCTACCTGGAGACAGTAGCTTTGAAGGAGCTGGGCCGCATTTTCCAAGCTCCTCGGTGACTGGTACTGGTAGACGGCGGGCTACCTGGCGGAGTGCCAGCTGGTTCAGTTCTAAGCGTGAGTGGGTCTGTTCCTCCCTGCTGCTCTCGGCCATTGATGAAGACAGCCCACCCTCGACAGAGCTTTGGGCAGACGCATGCACTTCTCACACTCTTGGTCATTAACCATCCGGTCCAACTGGAGCTTCTAATACCTGACTCTGAGTTCCCTCCCTAAACTGTGGCCAGGCGCGTGGCTTTGGAGCTCACCATGGGGAGAGGGGTGTTGTCTGCTCTTGACCCGCCTCCCTCCAGCTCCTCCCAGGCTAGAGGGAGGACGAGGAGGTGCAGAGTGGAGAGGAAGGTGCAAGCTTCACCCAGAGCTGAACAGGCGCAGTTCTCTCTCTGCTGCTGTTGTCCTTGCTGGTTAAGGCCGAGTGGTGTCCCAGTGCCAGGCAGGTGTGGCTTCTGCTAGGACCCCTGGAGGCCCCACAGGGCAGGCTCACCTCGCTGCTCTGTCCTGCCCCTGGAGGCTCCTGCAGCTCCTGGCTGGGAGTCTGACCTTTGGGGCAGGGTGCTAGAAGCTGGCTCACATCCAGCCACCTGCCATAGCAGTTGCTCTTGCAGAGGAGTTGCAGAGACCCCTGTCTGTACCAGGTGGGTGGGCGGGGGTCCCGGTGACAGGCCCTTACACTCAGCTAGATGATGTGTGAAACAGCTTAACTTCCCCTGTCAGTTCATGTGTTTGGCTAAAAGTACTTCTATGTGTCTGACTTGTAGTTTTCCAAGAGTGTTATTTAAGTTACCTCTTTTGATACTCGCAGGACTGGCCAGGTTTTATTACTGTTGAATTATAGAAAAAAAAAAAAAAAGATCCTGAAAAATTAAATCATTTGCAAATAAATTATGTAAACTAGTTCAAAGTCCAATAGAACATGTTCCTTCTGGAAAAGGCATCCTGCCGTGATCCTGTAAAAGGAGCCTGGACTGCCCCTCAGTCCTGCTGAGAAGGGCGGGGGCTTCAACGTGGGGTCTGAGCAGCGCAGACACTCGTGGAATCCAAGAGTGTCCTTCAGAACATGGATGACCTGCCACTCTTCTTGATGGCTGAAGGAAGGGGTTAGAGGTGCGCCTCCAAGCTAATGTGCAGCAGGAAAAAGCTGGGGGAGCGGCCTATGTTTAAATAAACCTGGAGGTGCACGTCTCCAAGGCATTCGTTGTGTTGTTCTAACACATTCACCAGGAAACCAGTCCCAAGCGGGCTTTGTCGGGCTGCGGAGTTGAGTCGGGTCTGGAACGACCCTGAAGGGAGGCAGACGTCCGAGGGGTGTCCTCTGCTCGTCTACCACCTTCTCCCCAGTTTTAAAAGGCAGGCCTCTAAGTCCCTGTGGACCCCTGTGGGCAGGTTGCCTGTGCAGTGCTACCTGGCGTGCAGGTCCAGCGTCTCTCAGGTAGAGGCACTTTAAGAACGTGGAGGTTTTCCATGTGAGCGGATACCATGTGTCCACTTCTCGCCGCTGGCCTTTGGTTTTCCCTGGTCCTCTTGCTGGCCAGAGTTATCTGCTGTATTTGGAAGAGGTGTGGATGCCCCACGGGGAGCCGCAGACGAGCCTCTGGGTCAGACCTATGGACTGTCCAGGCAACTCCCTCCCTTCATCCCCTTTATCAAAACGCACCTGGCTGGAATCCCACCTTTTTGGGACACAGATTACTTTTGCCCTGGGAGGTCGGGATCATTTCCCCAAACATCCGATGGCCCTTAACAGAACCTTCTGGAGACAGTTTCACTGAAGAAACTTGAACGGGATGTTTACTTCTGGGTGTTTTATTTACAACACTTCCTTTCTGGTGCTGGAAATGGAGCCCAGGGCTTCCTGCATGCTGGAAACGTCCTGCCACACCCAGTCCTGGACTGACCTTCGCAGCACAAGGGGAGGTCTGGGGCCTGGCCCTCACCACCTGCCTTCCAGAGCACACGCGGGTAGGGGCCTCTGCTGCCCCTGGTGGTTCGGGCAGCCCAGAGCCTTCCAACTGATAGGCGTCTCCTTAGCACGTGCACTTGAGGAGCCGGTAGAACATCACCTGCGTGGACCTGGCGGAGTGGTCAGTGCTCGTGATCTCCGAAACAACCTGTTCTGACACCGACTAACATCACGGACGCAGGATGCAGATCATTTTATTTGGAATTTTATTTTCAGAATAAACAATTTAGGAAATAAAATAGAAACAAACTAGAAACCTTCATAATTCTGTCTTAGGAAGGATAGTGTCCCCTTGATTTTTCTCTTACCAGAGTCCTATGTCAGTGTTCTGTTTATTCATCTATTTTAAGTTGACAGGTCAAATTGTATGTATTTATCACTCAGAACGTGGTGTCTTGAAAAATATCACGGGATGGTTAGAACAGCTGTCCACACGTGCTTCACCCCGTCCTTATTTTAGGTTTGAGACCTTACTACCCATAACCAAGTCCACAGTCAGATGCTGAACGGTGGACCTCCTGCCTTCCGCTCCATCTGGCTGCAGTCTCGCACCCTGCCGCGGGGCTCACAGCCCTCCCAGCCACCTGGCGACCCCAGCCCGTCTCCGCGCTGCAGTCCATGCCCTCACGCCCGTGGGCCCCGGGCCACGGGTGCTGCTCTGTGTTTGGGTTGCACGAGTGAGACCATGTGCTCTTGCCTGATCTCACCTGGCGTTGCGCTTCCCAGGCTAGTGCCTGCCACCCCGGGAAGGCCGGTGCTCTCAGCAGCTAGAGGCTGCACCCTCTGCATGCAGGCCTCCTGTTCACCCCTCGGTCTGCTGTGGACTCTGCTGGGCCCCGTGTCCCACTGTGAGAACTCTGCGTGAACACGGCCAGGCGCCCGGGCCTCCTTTCCTCTGGGCTCACTCCCAGCCAGGCCTTGTATTCCTGAGTCGTCCAGGTGCCTGCAGGCTTCTTTCTATGCCAGGAGTACTGGTCTGTGCTCTGCCCACAGTGGGCCCGGGAGCCCTTCTCCTCAGCCCCCAGCCCGATGTCCTGTGGACACAGCCTTCTAGCAGGAGAGAGTGACCTCATGGCTTTGACTTGCATCTCCCTGATGCCTGCCATGGCCATTGCGTGTCTTTTCTGGGGAAATGTCTGTCTGTGTCTTTGGTCCATGTTTCAGCTGAGTTATTTATTTCTTGACTTTGAGTTGAGTTTCTCACATATTTTGAAACTTTTCAGATGTGTGGTTTGCAAAAATATTCTCCCGATTTGCAGGTTGTCTCTTCACTCTCCTGGTTGTTTCCATCGCTGTGGAAAGCTGTTTAGTTCAAGGCGGTCCCTCTGGATTTTCCTTTCTGTTGCTTCTGCTGTGGGGTAGTCGTATCCAAACGGTCATTGTCTGACCAGCCCGGGAGCCTCCCCGTTTCCTCTGGTGGTCCCGTGGTTCAGTCTTCAACCCATTGGAGCTGATCTGAACCAGTGAGAGGCAAGGTCTGAATTTTCCATTTATTGACCAAACTGTCCTCTCTGTGTGTTCGTACACTTGGGCTGAAATCCACCCATTACTTCAAGGGTGTCCAATTTGTTGGCACACACTTGTTCCTAACCGTCTCTTGGGATCCTTTGTGGTATTGGTTGGAAGGTCTTATTTTTCATCTCTGATTTTTGAGTCTTCGCTCTTGTTATCTTAGTTAAGCTAAAGATTCTCAATTTTGTTTATCTTTTCATAAAAAACAGTCTTTGTTTTGTTAAATCTTTTGCATTTTCTAGTTTCTGTTTCATTATTTTGCTCTGATATTTACTGTTTCCTCCCTGTACTGACCTTGGGCTCCGTTCCTGAGCAGTGGCTGTGGATGTGTGGGTCACTCCGAGGCCTCTCTTCTGTTCTACAGGTCTGTGTGTCTCTCTCAGTACCATGCTGTTTTAAGCCCAAATTGTGTTTTGAGGTCAGGTAGTCTGACGCCTCTTCCTTTGTTCTTTTTGCTCAAGGTGTCATTTGGGTTTTTTGTGGTTTCATACAAGTTTTCAGTAGATAGTTCTTGTTCTGTGAAGAATGCCATTGATATTCTGATAGGGATTTTGTTGACTCTGTAAGTCACTCACGCGTGTGGACATTTTAACAATATTGGTTCTCCCGGTGCAGGAATATGGGATGTCTTTCCACTTTTGTCCTGTTCTCTTTGGTTTCTTTCTCTGTGAGCTTTGACAGCTTTACTACAATGTCTTCAGGGAGCCTTATTCAGATCAAACCTGGAGACATTTGACCTTTCTACCCCTGGATATTTATATCTTTCTCCAGACTTGAAAAGTTTCCTTCTACTATTTCCCATAAACTTTATTCCTTTTCAGTCTCTGTTGTGTTTTTGTCTTCTGACTGTATATTTTCAAAGAATCTGTCTTTGAGCTCACAGTCTGTCTTCTGCTTGATAAAGTCTGCTGGTGATGATATTTATATTTTTCATTTCATTCATTGTATTTTTCAGTTCCAGGATTTGTTTGATTTATCATCATTATTATTCTCTTTTGAATTTCTTGTTCTGGTTATTTTTTCATTGAAGTATTTCTCTGTATTTTCATGAAGTCTTTGGCCTGCCTTAAAACAGCTATGTGAGTTCTTTGTCAGGTGGTTCATACACCTTCATCTCTCTAAGGTCAGTTACTGGTGCCTTGTTCTGTATGCTTGGTGGCACCATGTTTCCTGGTCATTTTTTATCTCTGTGGTTGTGTGTTTATGTCCATGTATTGAAGAAGGAGGTACCTACTCTAGGATTTATGGTCCGGCTTTGTCTGGGAACATCCTTCAGTAGTGAATTTGTCCAGTTCATAAGTTGTGGTCCCTGTGCCGAGACCTGCTTCAGCCACTGTGGTGCTAGAGGGCACCCAAAGTCACACAGCACATGGCCCAGGCTCCACTGTTTGTCTCTTTGGCAACTCTGGGCCATACTAGTCTCTGTGGTCTGGTGTCACATTTCTTAGGTTCATGCTACAGAGCTGCCAGAGAGATTTTGCTGTCACCTGTTGTATCACTGTGTATTCTCAGTGTCCCTAGTGTAAGTGCAAAAGGACGGGAGGTAGACCTCAATGGATTCAGAGAAGCCTTTATTCCTTCGCAGCCTTGAGCGCCATTGGGGTCCACTTTCTGGATGGGAAAATGGCTGTCAGTTACAGAGGGGATTTTAGTTTTATAGGGTACAGTGATGTGATCATTGGAAACCCTGAACGTGCAGCTTTGATCATCAGGGGCTTGTTGTATAGGTTAAAATTTTAATTTAGGAGGGTGGTTGTGAAGAGGCTGAAACTCATTGTTTGGGGAGATAAGAGTCCGGATCCTGAGGAATGAGTGCTCAAATCTTGCCCATTGTCGTTTAGGACTAATTTGCCATGGGGGAAGGTTAAGGCTTAGAACCGGCATTCAGTATCTGCCCCTTTCCCCCAGGACCCATTGTATCAGGAAAGAATGCTCTGGGAGAGGTTTAATGTTTGACCGATTTCCCCTCCCTCCTCCCAAGCCACACCATCCCTCCAATTTTCCTGGGGAGCTATCTTGTAGGAATATTATTTTCCATAAGCCTTCATCCAGCACTATCATCAAAATAGCCACAACATTGTTTTTCTGATTACGTGCCCACCATTGGTCAGGCATGCTATGAGTTGTTTCCTTTACGATCCCCATCATCCTTTTCTCAGACAAGGAATCTGAGGCAGAGAGAAGTTAGGTCAGCAGCTTAAGGTCACAGGTCAGCAGATGGCAAGACCAGGATGGAGACCAGTTTGATGCCAACACCCTTGACTATGACCAGCAGTGTGGCTTCTTCAGTGTGACACCTGCTCTCTGGGCCCCCAGCCTGTGGCTCGACCAGAGGTGCATTCAGCTGCTGGGAAGCACCCCAGTTCTCAGAACAGGCGCCCTGACTCCCTCGTCCCTCCTGGAACGCTCGCCCTCACACCCGGCCACCACGCCTGGAGAGGTTGCTTCACGCGAGAAGTCCTTGCTCAAGGCAGGTCTCCAGAGGCCTGGCCCTGTTGAAGTCAGAGGTGAGCATCTGCTCTTCCGAGTGCACGCCTGCATTCACTTGGGCTCCTTGGGCTTCTCTGTCTGGGAGGCAGCTTTGCTCACCATCTGTTACTCCTCAGACCAGCGTCATCCACACATTCGAAGGACCCTCCTGGAGGAAGACACTCCGAGCGAATCCCATCTGAGTTCTAGATGCACTTAGAACATGCACACACACACGTCTCGATGACTGTCCTGCTCATCTTTACCCATCTGGCTCTAGATGCACCTAGAACATGCACACACACACGTCTCCATGACTGCCCTGCTCATCTTTTACCCATCTGGCTCTAGATGCCCTTAGAACATGCACACACACACGTCTCCATGACTGCCCTGCTCATCTTTTACCCATCTGGCTCTAGATGCACTTAGAACATGCACACACACATGTCTCCCTGACTGCCCTGCTCATCTCTACCCATCTGGCTCTAGATGCACTTAGAACATGCACACTCACACACGTCTCCCTGACTGCCCTGCTCATCTTCTACCCATCTGGCTCTAGATGCACTTAGAACATGCACACACACACGTCTCCCTGACTGCCCTGCTCATCTTTTCCCATCTGGTTCTAGATGCACTTAGAACATGAACACACACACGTCTCCCTGACTGCCCTGCTCATCTTTTACCCATCTGGCTCTAGATGCCCTTAGAACATGCGCACACACACGTCTCCATGACTGCCCTGCTCATCTTTACCCATCTGGTTCTAGATGCACTTAGAACATGCACACACACACGTCTCCCTGACTGCCCTGCTCATCTTTTACCCATCTGGTTCTAGATGCACTTAGAACATGCACACATACACGTCTCCATGACTGTCTTGCTCATCTTTTACCATCTGGCTCTAGATGCACTTAGAACATGCACACACACACGTCTCCATGACTGTCCTGCTCATCTTTTACCATCTGGCTCTAGATGCACTTAGAACATGCACACACACACGTCTCCATGACTGCCCTGCTCATCTTTTACCCATCTGGCTCTAGATGCACCTAGAACATGCACACACACACTCTCTATGACTGCCCTGCTCATCTTTTACCCATCTGGCTCTAGATGCACTTAGAACATGCACACACACACGTCTCCATGACTGCCCTGCTCATCTTTTACCCATCTGGCTCTAGATGCACCTAGAACATGCACACACACACTCTCTATGACTGCCCTGCTCATCTTTTACCCATCTGGCTCTAGATGCACTTAGAACATGCACACTCACACATATCTCCCTGACTGTCCTGCTCATCTTCTACCCATCTGGCTCTAGATGCACTTAGAACATGCACACACAAACGTCTCCATGACTGCCCTGCTCATCTTTACCCATCTGGCTCTAGATGCACTTAGAACATGCACACACACATGTCTCCCTGACTGTCCTGCTCATCTTTTACCCATCTAGCTCTAGATCCACTTAGAACATGCACACACACACGTCTCCCTGACTGCCCTGCTCATCTTTACCCATCTGGTTCTAGATGCACTTAGAACATGCACACACACACGTCTCCCTGACTGCCCTGCTCATCTCTACCCATCTGGCTCTAGATGCACTTAGAACATGCACACACACATGTCTCCCTGACTGCCCTGCTCATCTTTTACCCATCTGGCTCTAGATGCACTTAGAACATGCACACACACATGTCTCCCTGACTGCCCTGCTCATCTCTACCCATCTGGCTCTAGATGCACTTAGAACATGCACACATACACATTTCCCTGACTGCCCTGCTCATCTCTACCCATCTGGCTCTAGATGCACTTAGAACATGCACACATACACGTCTCCCTGACTGCCCTGCTCATCTTTTACCCATCTGGTTCTAGATGCACTTAGAACATGCACACACACACGTCTCCCTGACTGCCCTCTCATCTTTTACATATAGTGTAAGACATACCAAGAAGAAGAACTTTAAGAGTAAAGATGAAACAAACACCATTTCAGACTGGCTTTTATTTTGCTTTCTTCACAGCACAGAAAGTCTCTTTCATCTGCAAACCCAGGATTAAAAAGCTGTCAATGGTTGAGAGGCTCTATGGGTCTGGAAATCCTGGTGTGACACTGTGTGGTGTGATGATTCAAAGGCACCGTGCAGTCTCATTTATCTCAAGACTTACGCTTAAAGACTGCCGCAGCCACTGAAGAGCATGAGGCGCACTCAGAGGCTCCTGAGGGACAGAGCCGTGACAAGCCCTTTCCGATTTGTCAGCTGGCAATGTGGACGCCTTTGCTGAGACTCAACCCACAGGTTTCTCTCTTCTCAGATGTCCCCCTTTGTTCTGCTTAGTGGTTAGAACAGGCCACCTTTAAATGTTTCAGTGTTAAAATCTCACTGTACTTTGAAAATGGATTTTTTCTCTACTTAAGTGTGAAGAGATGACATTTAAAAATACACGTGTAATTCTCAGGCAAAAAAAACCCCATCTGATATGGAAACATTTTCAGTAACTCTTTATAAAAAAGTTCTGTTTCATCCACCTCTTGTTAAAAGTTGCTTTCAAAACAACTCATTGCTAGGGGAACCTTGCATTCATCATTCTGAAATATGTCAGGTCACCAATGAGTAAGAGCCACTTGTCACCTCAGAAAAGGAAAATGAATCTGGAATTTCCATTTGTGAGTTAAAACTGTGGAGCACCATGGAGCTCTGTGGCAGCTCCATGAAGGATTCGAAGTGGCAGCGTTGCCCTTCAGTGGTACAAATTCCTGTGGGGTTAGTCGGCGTTCCCTGGATGGCCTGCACCCTTGCACCATGCTTCAAGGCTCAGGGCAGCTTAGAGGCGACTTCTGTGAGTACCCTCATCAGTGCCTCCTGCAGCAGTCGCACTTCTGTCTTCACATCATTGCACTGCGTGAGCTTGCTACAGTAATGTCCTGAATGCATTTGGCGTGTGACCCTTCAGACCTTTCCCTAGAGTCTTTGTGGTGTGATATTGCCTGTCGAAGCAGGTACTCCATCAATGATTTTATGTGCACAGATTTTGTATAAAATGTTAGTTTTCTTAACTCCTTTTGAGAACATCCCTTCAGTTTCTCTCCTTTTAGGATCCCCAAATGTAGTTCCCTGTCTCTTTGAGTACTGAAATAGAATCTGCAGCATCCCAGACTGAGAGACCGTACGCATGTTCTCCTCCATCCAAGCATTCAGCAAGCTGCTCACCTGCGCAGTTTGTTCTGTTACTGCTGGAACCGGCTTTTTTCATCTTTGAGAGAATTTGCTGAAAATCTGCAGTTGCCGTATGGTAGTATTTTAGCCATGGTTAACCGTGTCCACACAGGTCTTTCTCAACTTGGTTTAGATTCTGCGGGGTTTGGAGCTGGGTGTTGGCTGACTTCGGGCTGTTGAGCACTCAGAGGCAGAAGCTGTTCCTGAGCTGGAAGCTTCCTTCTCCATGTCCTCCCAGCCCTCCCAGCAGGCTCGGCCCCGTCCACCTCCTCCTCCTCCATGGTGGATCATCCTTAACTGCTGGCTTCCTTCAGAGCTGTTCTAGGACTTGAATCCTTTTGTGTGAGTTGTTTTGGTTGAAAGGAGATGGTCATAAGCAAAGTTGGGCAGAGACATGACGTACTGTGACATGCCGAGGAGGCGCACCCAGGCGAAGCTCTTCCCTGCCGCCATGCTGGCAGCCCTTTGCTGAGTCCCCTCCAGTGCTGTCTGCAGTGCCCGCCTCTGGCCCACAGGCCCGAGGACCAGGAGCCCCGGCCAGATCCACTGTTAAAGTAGACTAAACGTCAGTTTGTGCTCATTTGGTCTCATTTTGGTCTCATTTTGTAGATGAAAGTACAGAGTCACAGGCATCCCTGGTTGGTGGGCTTGGGAAGAGTCTCGGGCACAGGTGCCACAGTGCTGGACCTGGGACCATTGTGTGCTGGGAATAGTGAGGCGGCTGGCATGAGCTTCCATGGGAAGCCAGGACGTGAGTCCAGAGTCTCAGGGACACAGGTGAGACCCTGTCCTGGAACCTGACACCATTACATGATCAGCCTGCTGGTCCCGTGAGAGCCAACGTGGACTGTGGTTTTGCATTTCTCCTGGTCCATTTTGGCTTTTCATAATGCAGCAGCTATGGAATAGTCTAGAACACTCCTTTAAAGGAACGTGTGCTGCTGCCTCTCCTGGGAAGTCTGGTTTAAACCAATGCTGAAGCAATCTTTCCTCTTCCCCTGAGGAGGTTTCCCTGCTGAGGGCAGAATTTAAGAGCACTGAGAAGAATTTGATGCATGATCCTGATCATCTTGACCTCAGTGTCAGACCTAGAGTGAGTGTGTTTTAATTCCAGTTCTCCTTCAAAAATGGGGTGGGCGCACGGACTGGCTCGGAAACAGACCCATGGAGAGGAACCCGTTTCAGAGCCCGCCTCCCCTCCCTGACGCGCAGCCTTAACCGTTTCTCTGAGCCTTGGTCTCTTCCTCTGTGATGAATTTGATGGATTGTAGGTGAACAGGGTTGGGGTATTGCTAGTGGGGCAGGTGAGGGACTGAGACAGGATGCAGGTAAGAGTGCGTCGCGGGGCTGTGGGGCTGTGTCGCCGGGGCTGTGCACACCAGGCGGGCTCTCGCCTTGGACGAACACGGCATGCCACAGAACGTTTGCAGCATCCAACAGTCAGGGCCGCATTGTCATGCAGTCTAGTCCACTCAAGGAGTGGACCAAGGTTATTACTCTGAAGGCCAGTGAAATGACAGTCCCACCTACACACAGCACAGGCTTTAAAGAAAACACCTCAAGCAAAGGACACCACCTCAGCAAGCCACCACGGGATGCCACCAGAGGACACCACCTCAGGATACCAACTCAGGATGCCACCTCAGGATACCACCATAGGATGCCACCTCAGCGTACCACCATAGGACACCACCACAGGACACCACCACAGGACACCACCTCAGGACACCACCTCAGAATACCACCAGAGGACACCATCTTAGGATGCCACCTCAGCATACCACCATAGGATGCCACCTCAGCATACCACCATAGGATGTCACCTCAGGACACCATCTCAGGATGCCACCTCAGGATGCCACCTCAGGACACCACCTCAGGACACCACCTCAGGACACCAATGCAGGACACCACCACACAAGTCTCCGTGTGGTGAAAAGCCTAGCATTTTCCCCTGGTTGGTGTCAGTGTGGCTCCCAGTAAACCAACTTGTGTGAATATTCCTTGACAGTCACTGCGGCTGCAGGAAATCAGACGCATGTCCCCTTGGAAGGGCTCTCGTGGCTGCCCACCTCCTGCCCTGTGGGGAAACATGGTCTGCACAGCTTCTTCCTGGGCCTCGTCCAGACCAGGAGGGGGGCTCAGTCCTCCCTGTGGCTCCGTGCTCCCTGTGGCTGGCTCAGTGCAGATGTCCCTCATGCAGGACAGTGGTGCCCTCGTCCCCTGTGCCCTCCAGGCCTCCAGCTCCTCTCCTCTCTTCTCTCCTCTCTCCACTGCCCACTCCCCTGCAGTCCTGGTCCACTTCTCACCCACCTCTCTTCCCCACCACTTGCTAAGCTGAGCAGGACAGCAGATCCCAGGTCGCACCATCAGGTTTCCAGAAGAAAGAGAGGCCCCTGGGGCGTGAGAGGGGCGTGTTGGTTCTGCACAAGCCCCAGCTGACTCCTGGGAGGGAGCAACACCCTGGATCTTCCCATCCAGGGAGGAGGTGAACTGTGCGGAGCCTCATCTGTCCTCGCAGCAGGGCAGGATTTCCCAGGGTTGCCTCCTGGGGCAGCTTAAGTGCAGAAGCTCCCTCTGAGGCCTGAGGACCCTGGCCTCCCCTCTGCATGGCTGCCTCCTGCACTGGCCCCCTGGCTTCCCTGAGTGCTCACACTCGCTCTTCCCCAGGTCTGTGACTTGGCTCTTTTCCAAAGCGGAACACTCCTCTGTCTATTTCTCCTAGGCACACAGTAGGTGTGCAGTGAAGACTATCACATTTTATCTTGTTGATTAGCAACAATTCCTGTTTTAACTTAATGAGTGGTAAAGTTGCAAAAGCAAGCACATGTCTGGGGTGAAGTCCGCAGGCTTGTTTCAGCCTTGGAGGTGAAAACACTTGAAGGGCATGTTTGCATTAGAGGCAGGTGGGAGCTGAGGGCTGCCTGCTACAGCAGGGAGGGCTGGACGGGGCGGGAGAGCAGCCTGGAGCAGCTTCGAAGCCTCGTCACCCTGCTCTGTGAAAGCAGAAGCATAGCCCTTGGCCTTTCTACCCCTGCTCTGGGGCTAGTGATCGACATTGGCCTTTCTACCCCTGCTCTGGGGCTAGTGATTGACATTGGCGTTTCTACCCCTGCTCTTGGTGTGGGTGATTGACATGCCATCCCTGGATAACTAAATAGGTAGGCAGCTAGACCTACTTACGGGAAGGTTGGTGAACACGTCACTGAATGAATGTCTTTGGATCTTAGTATAAGCGTGGCAGCTACTTAAGCATGATTGTGCTGAGGTGTCATTTTGCTCTTTTAAATGAGAAGCTTGTTAAAGTGTGGTTAGAAGAGTGCCGTGTTCCACTGGTGCACGTCCATGTCTACTTGCTGTCATGTGGTACTGTGATGTGGATCCCAGAGGTTCAGCGAGAGCCACCAAGTACGCTGAAATCAGGAGAGCTGAGTCCCAGGCAGGGCTCCAGCTGGCTCTGTTACCTTAACTACCTCGTTGACCAAGGGCCCTGCTTACCAAACAAAGGACTTAGAATAGATGATGTTAAGGTTCATTTTGGCTACAGTCTATTTTAAGTCAGGAAGATAATAGGTGAAAGAAAATTCCCATGAATAGTCATATAGTCTCTGTTGATTTGAAAAACAGAGAAATAGTTTCTGGAAAGTTGAATTCCTTATATGGCATTGTAGGGAAATCATATTTGCATTTCTCCATGTCAAAATTTCCAGGACATATTTATTTACTTATTTATTTATTTATTTATTTATTTTAATTATGTGATTCAGTTTATAAGAGGTATCAAGAATAAACAAATCTAGAAGATAATTGGAGAGAAAATGGGGAGTAGCTGCTAACAGATACAGTATCATTTTTTTTCACTTTTTAATTTGTTCAGATTATTTGTACACGACAGTAGGATGCATTTTGGCACATCATACATAGATGGAGTATGACTTCTCATTCTTCTGGTTTACATGATGCAGAATCACACTGGTCATGTAGACATATATGCACATAGGGTAATAATGTCCAGTTCATTCTACTGTCCTTCCTATCCCCAGACTCCTCCCCTCCCTTCACTCCCCTCTAATCCAAAGTAGATCTATTCTTCCCTAGCTGCACTCCCTTATTGTGAATTAGCATCTGCATATCAGAGAAAATATTCAGCCTTTGGTTTTTTGGGATTGGCTTATTTCACTTAGCATGATATTCTCCAACTCCATCCATTTACCTACAAATGTCATAATTTCATTCTTCTTTAAAGCTGAATAATATGCCATTATATATATACATATATATACATATATATATATATACTGTTCCATTATATATTTTTCATTATATACGAGTAATATTTGATTTTATATATTCATATGTATATATATATCACATTTTCTTTATCCATTCATCTGTTGAAGGGCACCTAGTTTGGTTCCATAGTTTAGCTATTGTGAATTGAGCTGCTAAAAACATTGATGTGGCTGTATCTCTGTAGTATGCTGATTTTAAGTCCTTTGAGTATAAACTGAGGAGTGGAATAGCTGGGCCAAATGGTGATTCCATTCCAAGTTATCTGAGGAATCTCCATACCACTTTCCATAATGTTTGCACCAAATTTGCAGTCCCACCAACAATGTATGAGTGTGCCTTTTCCCCTACATCCTCACCAATATTTATTGTTGCTTGTATTCTTGATAGTTGCCATTCTGACTGGAGTGAGATGAAATCTTGGAGTAGTTTTGATTTGCATTTCCGTAATTGAGATGTTGAACATTTTTTCATATATTTGTTGACTATATTTCTTCTGTGAAGTGTCTGTTCAGTTCATTAGCCCATTTAATTTTTTTTTGCTACACACTTTTTTCTTCTTTTATTCATTATTTTTTTATTTTTTATTTTTTAATTTATTTTTACTGTAAACAAATGGGATACATGTTGTTTCTGTTTGTACATGGAGTAACAGCATACCATTTGCACAATCACACATTTACATAGGGTAATGGTGTTTGATTCATTCTGTTATTTTCCCCCCACCCCTCCCACCCCTCCCACCCCTCTTTTCCCTCTATACAGTCCCTCCTTCCTCCATTCTTGCCCTCCCCACCCCCCATTATGTGTCATCATCCGCTTATCAGCGAGATCATTCAACCTTTGGTTTTTTGAGATTGGCTTATCTCACTTAGCATGATATTCTCCAATTTCATTCACTTGCCTGCAAATGCCATAATTTTATTATTCCTTATAGCTGAGTAATATTCCATTGTATATATATACCACAGTTTCTTCCATTCATCAATTGAAGGATATCTAGATTGTTTCCACAATCTGGCTATTGTGACTCGAGCAGCTGTGAACATTGATGTGGCTGTATCTCTGTAGTATGCTGATTTTAAGTCCTTTGGGTATAGGCCGAGGAGTGGGATAGCTGGGTCAAATGGTGGTTCCATTCCAAGTTTTCTAAGGAATCTCCACACTGCTTTCCAGAGTGGCTGCACTAATTTGCAGCCCCACCAGCAATGTAGGAGTGTACCTTTTTCCCCACATCCTCTCCAACACCTATTGTTGCTTGTATTCTTGATAATCGCCATTCTAATTGGGGTGAGATGGAATCTTAGTGTAGTTTTGATTTGCATTTCTCTTATTACTAAAGATGGTGAACATTTTTTCATATATCTGTTGATTGCTTGTAGATCTTCTGTGAAGCGTCTGTTCATATCCTTAGCCCATTTGTTGATTGGGTTATTTGTATTCTTGGTGTACAGATTTTTGAGTTCTTTGTATATTCTGGAAACTAGTGCTCTATCTGAAGTATGAGTGGCAAAGATTTTCTCCCACTCTGTAGGCTCTCTCTTCGCATTGCTGATAATTTCCTTCACTGAGAGAAAGCTATTTAGTTTGAATCTATCCCAATTATTGATTCTTTCTTTTATTTCTTGTGCTATGGGAGTCCTGTTAAGGAAGTCTGATCCTAAACCGACATGTTGAAGATTGGGACCTACTTTCTCTTCTATAAGATGAAGAGTCTCTGGTCTGATTCTGAGGTCCTTGATCCATTTTGAGTTGAGTTTTGTGCAGGGTGAGAGATAGGGGTTTAGTTTCATTCTGTTGCATATGGATTTCCAGTTTTCCCAGCACCATTTGTTGAAGAGGCTATCTTTTCTCCATTGCATATTTTTGGCACCTTTGTCTAGTATGAGAAAATTTGTATTTGTTTGGGTTTGTGTTCGTGTCCTCTATTCTGTACCATTGATCTACCTGTCTATTTTGGTGCCAATACCATGCCGTTTTTGTTACTATTGCTTTATAGTATAGTTGAAGTTCTGGTATTGCGATACCCCCTGTTTCATTCTTCCTGCTAAGGATTGCTTTAGCTATTCTGGATTTCTTATTCTTCCACATGAATTTCATGATTGCTTGCTCTATTTCTGTAAGGTATGTCATTGGGATTTTAATTGGAATTGCATTGTATCTGTATAGCACTTTTGGTAGTATGGCCATTTTTACAAGAGTAATTCTGCCTATCTAAGACCATGGGAGATCTTTCCATCTTCTAAAGTCTTCCTCAGTTTCTTTCTTCAATGTTTTGTAGTTTTCATTGTAGAGATCTTTTACCTCTTTGGTTATATTGATTCCCAAGTATTTTATTTTTTTTGAGGCTATTGCAAATGGAGTTGTTTTCCTCATTTCCCTTTCAGCTGTTTCGTCACTTGCATATAAAAATGCTTTAGATTTATGCGTGTTGATTTTATAGCCTGCTATTTTGCTGAATTCATTGATGACGTCTAGAAGTTTTCTGGAGGAGTTTTTTGGATCCTCTAAATATAGAATCATGTCATCAGCAAATAGTGACAGCTTAAGTTCCTCTTTTCCTATTCGTATCCCTTTAATTTCTTTAGTCTATCTAATTGCTCTGGCTAGAGTTTCAAGGACAGTGTTGAATAGAAGTGGTGAAAGAGGACATCCCTGTCTTGTTCCCGTTTTTAAAGGGAATGGTTTCAGTTTTTCTCCATGAAGAATGATGTTGGCCGTGGGCTTAGCATAAATAGCCTTTACAATGTTCAGGTATGTTGCTACTATCCCTATGTTTTCTAGTGTTTTGAGCATGAAGGGGTGTTGTATTTTGTAGAATACTTTTTCTGCATCAATTGATATAACCATATGATCTTATCCTTAAGTCTATTGACATAATAGATTATGTTTATTGATTTACGGATGTTAAACCATCCTTTTTTTTTATTGTAAACAAATGGGATACATGTTGTTTCTCTGTTTGTACATGGTGTAAAGGCATACCATTTGTGTAATCATAAATTTACATAGGGTAATGTTGTTTGATTCATTCTGCCATTTTTTCCCTTCCCCCCTCCCCTCCCACCCTTCCCCTCCGTCTATACAGTCCTTCCTTCCTCCATTCCTGCCCGCCTCCCTAAACCCAACTCCAACCCCAACACTAACCCTTCCCACCCCACATTATGTGTCATCATCCACTTATTAGCGATATCATTCTTCCTTTGGTTTTTTGAGATTGGCTTATCTCACTTAGCATGATATTCTCCAGTTTCATCCATTTGCCTGCAAATGCCATAATTTTATCATTCTTTATGGCTGAGTAATATTCCATTGTATATATAAACCACAGTTTCTTTATCCATTCATCAATTGAATGACATCTAGGTTGGTTCCACAATCTGGCTATTGTGAACTGAGCAGCTATGAACATTGATGTGGCTGTATCTCTGTAGTATGCTGATTTTAAGTCCTTTGGGTATAGGCCGAGGAGTGGGATAGCTGGGTCAAATGGTGGTTCCATTCCAAGTTTTCTAAGGAATCTCCACACTGCTTTCCAGAGTGGCTGCACTAATTTGCAGCCCCACCAGCAATGTATGAGTGTACCTTTCTCCCCACATCATCGCCAACACCTGTTGTTGCTTGTATTCTTGATAATCACCATTCTAATTGGGGTGAGATGGAATCTTAGGGTGGTTTTGATTTGCATTTCTCTTATTACTAGAGATGTTGAACATTTTTCCATATGTTAGTTGATTGCTTGTATATCTTCTTCTGTGAAGTGTCTATTCATTTCCTTAGCCCATTTGTCGATTGGATTATTTGCATTCTTGGTGTAGAGTTTTTTGAGTTCTTTATAGATTCTGGAGATTAGTGCTCTATCTGAAGTATGATTGGCAAAGATTTTCTCCCACTCTGTAGGCTCTTTCTTCGCATTGCTGATAGTTTCCTTTGCTGAGAGAAAGCTTTTTAGTTTGAATCTATCCCAGTTATTGATTCTTTCTTTTATTTCTTGTGCTATGGGAGTCCTGTTGAGGAAGTCTGGTCCGAAGCCGACATGTTGAAGCTCTGGACCTACTTTTTCTTATGCTTTCTATGGAGTTCTTAATTTGGTTTATTGTTTCCTTCATTTCAAGGATTTCTGTTTGTTTTTTTTTTCAATATCTCTAACTCTTTATTGAAATGATCTTTTGCTTCCTGAATTTGCTCTGTTAACTGTCGATTGGTGCGATCATTCAATGCCTGCATTTGCTCTTTCATCTCATCGTTTGCTTCCCTAATCATTTTAATTATGTACATTCTGAACTCCCTTTCTGTCATTTCTTCTGCCATGCTGTCGTTGGATTTTATTGCTGTAACATCTATATTTGTTTGGGGCATTTTCTTCCCTTCTTTTCTCATATTGTTCAGGAATCAGTGGGTCATTAAGATATTGCAGATTTCCTCTATCAACTTATAATGTCCCTGAAGATTGCTAGTATATCCCCTCTTATCCTTCAGTAGCCTGAAGTCTTGGAGGAGGTTGATAATGCAGAGCTCCACGAAGAAGCTGCCTCTCTAGGGGTGGTAACCCTCAGGTGGCATATATTCCCTGCTAGTGGGCAGAGGTGCCTCCACTTGTTGACCAATGGTCATCCAATGGGGAACTAGACTGCGGGCTGAGGCAAGGCCTGTTTGTGCCTGTGTCTCTGGTTTTACCGTCCCTGTGGGAAAACCTCCCCCGGCCGGGAAGAGTCACTCGGTGGGGAGGTCTCGCTGGTCAGTTCCCCTCCTAGAGGTTCCCCTCAATCTACAACTACCACCTGGGTTGGGCTGTCTTCCTCTGCAATGATACCAGGGGCCCGGACCTACGTCCTGGGCCTGGGAGCCTCACCCTTCACAGGCGAGTCTCCTTAGGCTGCCTCTCCCAGAGAATCTGCCCGCCGCCCTGGAAACTTCGCTCCGCCCCTAGGCGTGTCTCTGTGCGGCTCTTCCAGCAAGAAGCCACCTAGCTCCTGGGACCCTGCTCTGCACCAATCGCCTGGCTATGCAGTCCCTTCTCTGAGCCACCACCTGGAGCCCCGTACAATAGCTCCGAGACCCAGAGACCCGCCACACACCTCCTCCTCCGGACAGCCGCCCAGTTTCCGACGCAGTCACTAGGAGTTCAAGCAACTCACTTCGGGTCTCCTCCTCCCACCAACCACCCGTAGCCCTAGGCAGTCACTCCAAGTCCAAGTGACCCCCCCTGTTCCTCCTCCTCCTCCTTGGGGTAGCCCCCCCGGGTGTTCAGGAGCAGTGGCTCCGAGACCAAGTGACTCACCATGCTCCTCCTCCAGGCAGGCCACCGGTGTTCAGGAGCGGTCGCTTTTAGTCCAATCAACTCACCACTCGCCTCCTGCTCTGGCAACCGCCTGTGGTTCTGATGCAGTCACTCCTAGACCAAGCGTCCCACCGCTCTCCTCCTCCAGGCAGGCCACCAGTGTTCTGGAGCAGTTGTTCTGAGTTCAAACAGCTCGCCACGCAGCTCCTCCTCTGGCAACTGCCTGTGGCTCTGATGCAGTCACTCCTAGACCAAGCGTCCTGCTGCGCTCCTCCAATTCCTCCGGGCAACCTCCCGGTGTTCAGGAGCGCTCGCTCTGAGTTCAAACAGCTCACCACGCAGCTCCTCCTCTGGCAACCGTCTGTGGCTCTGATGCAGTCACTCCTAGACCAAGCGACCCGCCGGGCTTCTCCTCTTCCTCCGAGCAACCCCCCGGTGTTCAGAAGCGGTCGTTCTGGGTCTAAACAGCTCGCCACGCAGCTCCTCCTCAGGCAGCTGCCCGGAGCCCCAGTGGTTGCTCGAGTCCAAGCGCTGTGCTGAGCTGCCTCCTCTACGATGATCCCAGTTGTCCGTGTTTACTGCTCCAGCGGGGGGAGGGGCGTCTCGCCGAGCTACTCCACTTCACAAATTCCCTGCATTCCGGGGCTACTGCCCCATCCGGGACGCCTCCCCAACAGGAGAGACTCACCCGGCGGCTTTGAGTTGGTCCCAAGTCTCTCACTATCTCCTCTTTTGAATCTTGCGTCCTGGAGCAACGTGAAATGCAGCCGCCCTCTAGTCCGCCATCTTCAAACCATCCTTGTATTCCAGGGATGAACCCAACTTGATCGTGGTGCATGATTTTCTTAATATGTTTTTGGATACAGTTTGCCAATATTTTGTTAAGGATCTTTGCATCTATATTCATCAAGGATATTGGTCTAAAATTTTCTTTCCTTGATGTGTCCTTTCCTGGTTTGGGTATGAGGGTGATATTAGCTTCATAGAATGAGTTCGGTAGGGTACCCTCCTTTTCTATTTCCTGGAATACTTTGAGAAGTATTGGAATGAGTTCTTCTTTGAAGGTCTTGTAGAACTCAGCTGAGAATCCATCTGGTCCTGGGCTTTTCTTGCATGGTAGATTTTTAATGGCTTCTTCTATTTCATTGCTTGATAGTGATCTGTTTAAATTGTGTATGTCCTCCTGGTTCAGTTTGGGAGGAGCATATGTCTCTAGAAATTTGTCAACGTCTTCGGTAGTTTCTATTTTGTTGGAATACAGATTTTCAAAGTAGCTTCTCATTATGTTCCGTATCTCAGTGGTGTCTGTTGTGATATTTCCTTTTTCATCATGAATTTTAGTAATTTGAGTTTTCTCTCTCCTTCTCTTTGTTAGTGTGGCTAAGGGTTTGTCTATTTTGTTTACTTTTTCAAAGAACCAACTTTTTGTTTTGTCAGTTTTTTGAATAGTTTCTTTTGTTTCAATTTCATTGATTTCAGCTCTGATTTTAATTATTTCCTGTCTTCTACTACTTTTGCTGTTATTCTGTTCTTCTTTTTCTAGGGTTTTGAGCTGTAATGTTAGGTCATTTAGTTGTTGACTTTTCGTTCTTTTCTGGAATGCACTCCATGCAATGAGTTTTCCTCTTAGTACCGCTTTCATAGTGTCCCAGAGATTTTGATATGTTGTATTGTCATTCTTATTGACCTCTAAGAATTTTTTAATCTCCTCCCTGATGTTTTCTGTTATCCATGTTTCATTCAATAGCATATTATTTACTCTCCAGGTGTTGGAGTAATTTCTCTTTTTTATTTTGTCATTGATTTCTACTCTCAGTCCATTATGATCTGATAGAACATAAGGCAGTATCTTTATTTTTTTGTACTTCCTAAGGGCTGCTTTGTGGCATAACATACAGTCTATTTTCGAGAAGGTTCCATGTGCTGCTGAGAAGAAAGTGAATCTGCTCGTTGATGGATGGAATATTCTATATATGTCTATTCAGTCTAGGTTATTGATTGTGTTATTGAGTTCTATGGTTTCTTTGGTTGGTTTTTGTTTGGAAGATCTATCTAGTGGTGACAGCGGTGCATTAAAGTCACCCAGAATTATTGTGTTGTGGTCTATTTGATTCCTGAAATTGAGAAGGATTTGTTTGATGTACAGGGATGCACCATTGTTTGGGGCATAAATATTTACTATTGTTATGTCTTCCTGATTGATGGTTCCCTTGAGCAGTATGAAATGTCCTTCTTTATCCCTTCTGACTAACTTTGGCTTAAAGTCCACTTTATCTGATGTAAGGATGGAAACCCCTGCTTTTTTACTGAGTTCATGTGCATGGTAGGTTTTTTCCCATCCTTTCACTTTTAGTCTGTGGATGTCTTTTTCTATGAGATAAGTCTCTTGCAGGAAGCATATTGTTGGGTCTTTCTTTTTAATCCATTCTGCCAGTCTATGTCTTTTGATTGATGAGTTTAGGCCATTAACATTCAGGGTTATTATTGAGATATGATTCATATTCACAGTCATTTGGGCTTATTTTTGGTTTTTGACTTGGCTTGGTTTCTCCTTTGAGTGGTTTTTCTCTAAGGTAGTTCCTCCCTTTGCTGACCTACATTGTTGTTTTTCATTTCCTCCTCATGGAATATTTTGTTGAGAACATTCTGTAGCGCAGGCTTTCTATTTGTAAATTCTTTTAACTTTTGTTTATCATGAAAGGATTTTATTTCATCTTCAAATCTGAAGGTTAGTTTTGCTGGGTATAGTATTCTTGGTTGGCAACCATGTTCTTTCAGAGCTTGAAATATGTTGGTCCAGGCCCTTCTAGCTTTTAGAGTCTGGGTTGAGAAGTCAGCTGCTATCCATATTGGTTTCCCCCTATATGTAATCTGATGCTTTTCTCTCGTGGCCTTCAAAATCCTATCTTTATTTTGAATGTTATGCATTTTCATTATAATGTGCCTTGGTGTGGATCTGTTGTAATTTTGTGCATTTGGCGTTCTGTAAGCCTCCTGTATTTGATTTTCCATTTCATTCTTCAGGCTTGGGAAATTTTCTGATATTATTTCATTGAATAGGTTGTTCATTCCTTTGGTTTGTAACTCTGTGCCTTCCTCAATCCCGATAATTCTTAAATTTGGTCTTTTCATGGTTCCCATAGTTCTTGGAGATTCTGTTCATGATTTCTTACCATCTTCTCTGTTTGGGCAACTTTATTTTCAAGATTAAATATTTTGTCTTCATTGTCTGAGGTTCTGTCTTCCAAGTGGTCTAGTCTTTTGGTGATGCTTTCCATTGAGTTTTTTATTTGGTTTATTGTTTCCTTCATTTCAAGGATTTCCGTTTGGTTTTTTTTTTTTTTTTTTTTTTTGAGAATCTCTATCTCTTTGTTGAAATGATCTTTTGCTTCCTGCAGTTGCTCTTTCAGCTTATTGGTATTATCATTCATTGCCTGCATTTGCTCTCTTATCTCATCCTTTGCTTCACGAATCATCTTAATCATGTATAATCTGAAGTCCTTTTCTTACATTTCTTCTAACATACTGTCATTGGATTAATATAGAATCTAGATTTGTTTGGGTATCATTTTCTTCCCTTGTTTTTTCATGTTGTTCATGTATCTTCCCCTCTAGCAGTGCAGATCTGGAGTATTTCAAATTTCCCCCATAGGCTTATAGTGGCCCTATAGGTTTCCAAAACCCTTTCTTTAAGGGGAGATCAGTATTAGCTGTGCCCAATTCAGACACTATGCAATCCTAGACCAAATAGCCCCTATGAGGACAATAACAAAATTGTCATAATAAACAGAATGAGTTCAAATATTATCTTCAGTAAAACAAACAGATTTGCAACAAGGTCTACAGTTTCTATTGGAGGACAAAGAGGATGCAGAGGGATGTAGAATGTGACTGTTAATGGGATAAGAAAAGAATATATAGAAGTTCTAGATAATAGAAAGGGTGAGAGTGTAATCAAAAGAAATTGGATGTTAGCATGCAAAAAGGGAGAAAGAGACTCTGAGGGAACAGGTAAACAAAAGGAAAAGAGAGCAAGAAAAGTAAAGAAATAAAAACTTAAAATTTTTCAATAAGGAGAAAAAAGAAAATCTACAGTGTAACAGTCATATGGTAATGAAACCTCCCAGTGTTAAGTAGCCTGATGCATGAGAGGTACCTGACATTGAGCTTCATGTCTCCAGCAGGCGTCTCAGGATGGAATTTGCCCCACCTAAAAATCGGAGCTACAGCTTCCAGGGTTATCCAAGATGGCCACTCTGGCTTCCAAATGTGTTGGTAAATGGGGAGCTGCAGCTCAGGGTGTGGACGTGGTCAGCTGGAGGTCCTGGAGGTGGAATGCTGTTGGTCAGGCAGGAGTCCTGGAGTTCGGGTGTGTTTGGTGTGGTTGTGGGATCCTGGAGTCGGGGTGCAATCAGTTGGTCTCAGGGTCCTGGTTGTAGGGTGCAGTCAGTCAGTCTGGGGATCCTGGTGGCATGGAGCAGTCAGTCAATGTGAGGGCCCCAGAGGCAGGGAGTGATTGGTCGGGCTGAGGGATCCTGGAGACGGGGCTCAGTCAGTCTGGCCAAGGGTCCTATGGGGCCTGGGTGTTGTCTCAAAATGGCAGCAGCCACGTGTAATCAAACTGCAGGAACTGTCACAGTGAACTTCCAGGCAACAGCAGGCAGCTGGAGCTCCACTGGTGGTCGGCGATCAGTTTGCTGACTGTTGTCGGACGATCGGGAGGTGAATCTCGTGCACTGGGTGATAGGTGTAAGGCAGACGATGGACAGGGGAGAGGCAGGCAAATGGCCAGCCCATTTAATTTTAAAAAATAAAACAGAAATTCCCAAATGCTACCAGTTTGAAGTGTATTTTCACTAGATTTTCCTTATCAGTAACCACAATGGTATTGCAGTAAATGACTATTGAATTCAGCATTTTCTACAGCTTCCTATTTTAAGATAAATGCTGGATTCTTTTCTACCCCTTATCAATTCCCTGGTTTATGAGGTGGTTGCCTGGCGTACACTAACATAGCCTAGTTTTTACAAATATCATGTATAATTCATAGATTCAGATGTAGCTGGTATTTTATAAATCTAACTTTGTTACTCAAACTCTCGATGGAACATGACAGCCTGTTGCTTTCCTCTTACTGGAAGTCCCAGGGTGCGTGGTTCAGACATCTCAGGAAATACAGCCTTCACTTCCTCCACTGAGTGCTGAGGTGTCTGACCAGGGCTCCCTTCCAGGAGGGCATCCTGACCAGGAATCCCTTCCATGCAGGCTCTTGACCAGGGTTCCCTTCCAGGAAGGCGTCCTGACCAGGGGCTCCCTTCCAGGAGGGCATCCTGACCACGGGTTCCCTTCCCGGAGTCCCTGAGCAGGAGAAGGAATGTGCTGGGTGAGCTCACCTGAGCCTTGAAGCCCCAGGCTTACCTCGCAGGTGTGCGGGTGGGTGGTGTACCTGCATGAAGCCTGTCAAGGAGGAGAGACCTGGTTAGTTGAGCTCCATGTCTCTGTGCTTTCTTCTAATAAAGCTTCTTCTTAGTCCCACAAATAAAACCTTAAAGGGTCGTGTTCAAAAATTAAGATAGCTGCAGTTGAAAGAGGCTCTGATTTGGATTGTAAAAATGACACATTGTCATTGTAAAAATAATCCACATGTTACAGAAAAGGTTAAAAGTGAAGTAAAAATCCTACTGGCCAGAAACAGTGCACCATTGGCTTGTATGTGAGGGGCTGATTTGCTGCTATGATTAAATGATCCAACCAATTAAAGAGGAGGAAAAGTTTACTGAGGGTTCATGGTTTCAGAGGTCTTAGTCCATAGAAGGCTGGCTCCATTCCTTGGGACTCAAGGGGAGGCAGGACATCATGGCGGAAGAGTGGCAGAAGGAAGCAGCCCACATCATCAGAAAGCAGAGAGAGAGAGAGAGAGAGAGAGAAAGAGACTCCCCTCACCAGATACAAAATGTATACCCCAAAGCCACACCTACATTTCAGTTAATCCATCCACGCCTACACTTCAGTTAATCCATCCACACCTATACTTCAGTGAATCCATCCACGCCTACACTTCAGTTAATCCATCCACATGTACACTTCAGTGAATCCAGCCACACCTACACTTCAGTGAATCCATCCACACCTACACTTCAGTGAATCCATCCACACCTACACTTCAGTTAATCCATCCACACCTACACTTCAGTGAATCCATCCACACCTACACTTCAGTGAATCCATCCACACCTACACTTCAGTGAATCCATCCACACCTACACTTCAGTGAATCCAGCCACACCTACACTTCAGTGAATCCATCCACACCTACACTTCAGTGAATCCATCCACACCTATACTTCAGTGAATCCAGCCACACCTACACTTCAGTGAATCCATCCACACCTACACTTCAGTGAATCCAGCCACACCTACACTTCAGTGAATCCAGCCACACCTACACTTCAGTGAATCCAGCCACACCTACACTTCAGTGAATCCAGCCACACCTACACTTCAGTGAATCCAGTCACATCTACACTTCAGTTAATCCAGTCACATCTACACTTCAGTTAATCCATCCACACCTACACTTCAGTGAATCCAGCCACACCTACACTTCAGTGAATCCATCCACACCTATACTTCAGTGAATCCAGCCACACCTACACTTCAGTGAATCCATCCACACCTACACTTCAGTGAATCCAGCCACACCTACACTTCAGTGAATCCAGCCACACCTACACTTCAGTGAATCCAGCCACACCTACACTTCAGTGAATCCAGCCACACCTACACTTCAGTGAATCCAGTCACATCTACACTTCAGTTAATCCAGTCACATCTACACTTCAGTGAATCCATCCACACCTACACTTCAGTGAATCCATCCACACCTATACTTCAGTTAATCCATCCACACCTACACTTCAGTGAATCCATCCACACCTACACTTCAGTGAATCCATCCACACCTACACTTCAGTGAATCCATCCACACCTACACTTCAGTGAATCCAGCCACACCTACACTTCAGTGAATCCATCCACACCTACACTTCAGTGAATCCATCCACACCTATACTTCAGTGAATCCAGCCACACCTACACTTCAGTGAATCCATCCACACCTACACTTCAGTGAATCCAGCCACACCTACACTTCAGTGAATCCAGCCACACCTACACTTCAGTGAATCCAGCCACACCTACACTTCAGTGAATCCAGCCACACCTACACTTCAGTGAATCCAGTCACATCTACACTTCAGTTAATCCAGTCACATCTACACTTCAGTTAATCCATCCACACCTACACTTCAGTGAATCCAGCCACACCTACACTTCAGTGAATCCATCCACACCTATACTTCAGTGAATCCAGCCACACCTACACTTCAGTGAATCCATCCACACCTACACTTCAGTGAATCCAGCCACACCTACACTTCAGTGAATCCAGCCACACCTACACTTCAGTGAATCCAGCCACACCTACACTTCAGTGAATCCAGCCACACCTACACTTCAGTGAATCCAGTCACATCTACACTTCAGTTAATCCAGTCACATCTACACTTCAGTGAATCCATCCACACCTACACTTCAGTGAATCCATCCACACCTATACTTCAGTTAATCCATCCACACCTACACTTCAGTTAATCCATCCACACCTACACTTCAGTGAATCCATCCACACCTACACTTCAGTGAATCCATCCACACCTACACTTCAGTGAATCCAGCCACACCTACACTTCAGTGAATCCAGCCACACCTACACTTCAGTGAATCCAGCCACACCTACACTTCAGTGAATCCAGCCACACCTACACTTCAGTGAATCCATCCACACCTACACTTCAGTTAATCCATCCACACCCACACTTCAGTTAATCCATCCACACCTGTACTTCAGTGAATCCATCCACACCTGCACTTCAGTGAATCCATCCACACCTACACTTCAGTTAATCCCATGAGGGATTGTTCACTGATTGGTGAAGACTCTTACCACCCAGTCATCTCTCCTCTGAGACTTCCTGCTCTTCTCCCCTCTGAGCCTTCCTGCTCATCTCCCCTCTGAGCCTCCCTGGTCATCTCTCCTCTGAGCTCCCTGTTCATCTCCCCTCTGAGCCTCCCTGGTCGTCTCTCCTCTGAGCCTCCATGCTCATCTCCCCTCTGAGCCTCCCTGTTCATCTCCCCTCTGAGCCTCCCTGGTCGTCTCTCCTCTGAGCCTCCCTGCTCGTCTCCCCTCTGAGCCTCCCTGCTCATCTCCCCTCTGAGCCTCCCTGCTCATCTCCCCTCTGAGCCTCCCTGGTTGTCTCCCCTCTGAGCCTCCCTGGTTGTCTGTCCTCTGAGCCTCCCTGCTCATCTCCCCTCTGAGCCTCCCTGCTCATCTCCCCTCTGAGCCTCCATGCTCATCTCCCCTCTGAGCCTCCCTGGTCGTCTCTCCTCTGAGCCTCCCTGGTCGTCTCTCCTCTGAGCCTCCCTGCTCGTCTCCCCTCTGAGCCTCCCTGCTCATCTCCCCTCTGAGCCTCCCTGCTCATCTCCCCTCTGAGCCTCCCTGCTCATCTCCCCTCTGAGCCTCCCTGGTTGTCTGTCCTCTGAGCCTCCCTGCTCATCTCCCCTCTGAGCCTCCCTGCTCATCTCCCCTCTGAGCCTCCATGCTCATCTCCCCTCTGAGCCTCCCTGGTCGTCTCTCCTCTGAGCCTCCCTGGTCGTCTCTCCTCTGAGCCTCCCTGGTCGTCTCTTCTCTGAGCCTCCCTGCACTGTCTCCCACGTGAGCTGAGGAGGCCTCACATCCAGAAGGGAGCAGAGACCTTGCAGACCCTGTCTGTGCCTGCACTCAGCCTGCTCCCGTAGATCCAGGAGGAAGAGCGCCACTTGTGCTTCTCCACGGAGCAGCACCTCACCGGCTCTCTGCCTCACCATTTCCAGTGGCTGAAGGTCCCAGAACCTGCTGGTGCCCCGCTGGCCGTCCCTCAGGCATGTCCTGAGGCCAGTTGCTGCATGGCTTTTCCTGAGGCTTTCTGATTATCGATTCCTCTATTTGCTTTATTTCCTTTTTTGAAAATGAAGAATGTGTGAATGAATTTGGGGTCATGCACAGAAGAAACGGCCTTATAGTGTGTGTGCCACTCATCACACTAGCCAACAGGGACTTTCCTGCCAGAGGGATGAAGGAAGATAAGAAGGTGTACAGATGTGAGGAAGTTCGACGTGTGGGAAACTGAGATTTTGAAGCCAACTCAGCTTCGCGCTGTCTGAGATGCTGTCCTGAGCTGTGCTCTGTCCATGGTGGTGGCTGCTGGGGAGTGGCCTACCTCCCGCCACATGGCTCCGTCAGAGGCCCTCTCCAGGCCTCTCCAAGCCCAGACGTGTCTGAGACAAGCTCAAGCTTGTTCCTCTTCACTGTTTTCCACTGAGTCTAGTGGTCTTTCCAGCAGCTGCAGCAGAGTAGCAGTGTTCTGATACCTCCGTTTTTTCTTTTATTGTTTTATGTCCTTGGTTCATGAAAGTTTATTTTCCTGTGATGGCTTTAAAACTCTGCACTCTATAATACGCACCAGATCTCTGCCACAGGAGAGGTGTGCGAGAGGGATCTTGCCACCTTGCCACCGGAGGAGCTGAGACACCAGCATTCCCTATTGATCTCTGTCCCAGAAGCTGAATGAGGAGTTGCTCACACCTCCCGTTTCATAAGGAACCCTGTTTGCCCACTGTAACACACACAAGTACAACAAGCACACAGACTTAATAAAGAGAAATTGCCCCAAGGTGCAGACAGGACTCCCAGGCTGAGTCCACGGACAGGGAGGGTACATGCAGAGCAGGCTTGGCTGCGGAGTGCCCTGAAGACCTGAGGCACCAGTGAGTCACGTCACGAGAGCTAGAGACGCAGTTTCTGTCAGCATCCTTCACGACTCAGCCTCAGCCTGTTGGAATGCAGGTAGCAGACCACAGCTGGTCACCTTGCACGGAGAGGCACTGCCTCCAGGCGAAGTCCCTGGTCGCCACCTCCTGAGTCACAGCCCTGCCCGGGAGCTGTGGAGCTAGTCTTCGTTTATGACTGATGTTCAGATGAAGAGCTTTCTAGAAAGCCCCTCACCCTTGTCTGCTGATTGGCCCTTCAGTGGGCTCGCTCAGTGCCGCATGCGATAGAAGACATCCACTTCATGAGGTGTGCTGAGAATAAGACTCCAGGGTCTCAGCTGGCCAGGCTGGCTCCTGGTCACCCAGTGAGCGCAGCAGCCTAAGGCAGTCTCAGCACCTTTAACAGGGAAGCGTCTCCTGAACGCCCGAGCGTCGTTTCTGTTTGTGGCTATGACTTCTGTGTAAATTTTTAAAAAATGTCATTTCCCAGACTGAGTCCCTAACCACCAGAATGGCTATTTCAGAGTAAAACCAACCACAGTTCTGGATTCATGGATTCTGACCAGTGTTTAGCATCAGCTTCTGCTGCTAACTCTGCAAACAAATGTTCACCACTAGCTTTGTGAAGAGTGCGATGCTGGCCACGTGGCTGATCAGATGTTGTCACCTGAAGGAGCCAACGTCCCCAGAAGAGGACGAGCCATAGCTTCTATGCAGGTGACGGATCTTTAAAGGAAGGAACATGCAGCGTATCATCAAATACAAACCATGAGATCGATTCTGCACAGCACACCAGGGACCAGCGGAGAAGCCAGCACAACCTGACCCGAGACCTGAGTAGGACAGGGAGTGCGAACAGGAGGCCTGCAGAGCCGCGGCCAGTGCGCGGGGAGGTCTGCGGAGCCTGGGGTCTCCGGGGTTTCCAGTGCTGGCGCTGTGGCCCCTTCCTCTATAAAGAGTGTGATAATGGCTGCACACCTGTGAAAGGCAGGACCCAGTAGCCAGAACTGACCAGCCCTCCTTGGAGCCTGCCTTCCAATCGCTTGGTCTCTGGTGTGCTCTCTGAAAGCTACTTGACGGGGCCTGGTCAGCAGCTGGGACTCCACCCTTGTTTTCCATCCCCATCGTGGACCATCAGAGACCGTCTGTAAGGCAGAGGATGAGGATCCTGCTGCCTGTCCTCATGGAAAGGCTCAAAGGCCCCACTTCTAGAATCCCCTCGGACGACCAGCTCAGAGGTGGGGAGCAGCCAGGGTCCAAGTGGCCTTGTCCGCCACGGCGCCCGTGGAGTCTTACCACCACAGCTCCTCTCCCACGTTCTCACTGGAGTCTGCGCCCGAGCTGCCTGGTCTGCAGTGGTCCACTTAATTTAAAAGAGTCATCAAGGAGCCACAGGAAGGAGCTATTTGGTGGAGAGTTAAGAGCAGCGTCTGTACCCAAGAGAATGCCCAGTGATGGAGACAACGTGCAGATGAGGGCCGAACAGCAGGGAACAAAGGGAAGAGTGCGGAAAAGAGACCGTTTCGAACTCGGGCTGGAGAACGGAGCAGCGGGCGTCAGGAGAGGTCACTGTAGAGGGAGGTGCAGGTTAGGACAGCGGAGCATGTGCCCCGGGCCACAGTGAGGGTTCTGCAGGCTCAGGAGACGTCCCTCTGAGGCCACGAGGGGACACCTGGATCTCAGTGGCCTTTCTCAGCACAGTGGCGGGAACGGAAGCCCTGTGGCCGTGTCTGCGAGAGGAGGGTGCCCGTGAAGGCGGCGTCTGGGGCCTTGCGCTTGGGGCCTGGCCCTTCAGGAGCTGGCAGAGCAGGGGAAACAGGAGCGTGAGGCGGGGCTGTCCCAGCAGAGGTGGGGAGGTGGGCCTTCAGACTGCCGCTCCCCGAGAGGCGGCCGGTTGTGTCTGCTGGCCTGGAGCTCAGATGTTTGTGTTTTATGTAGTCTTCATGGATTTCAGTTGATATTTGGAAGTATTCCTTATATAACAAGAAATATTAGATGCAGGAAAAAAACCTACAAAGGACAGAAAAATGAGTGCGTGTTTCTGTTGTCTGAAAGCCTTCTGGCACTTGAGCAACAGATCCTGAAGTTTTGATTCGTTTAAATCTGAGTCCTTGTTTATGTTGGACAGAAGAACACAGGACCCACTGACCGTGAGTCTCGGCTCACAGCACATTTTTAAATGACTTTGAGGATCTTCACACAGAACCCAGTTCTGCAGACAGGAAGCCCAGCCCAGGTGGAGCCCGTGGGCCGCGGTGCCACCATCCTGCACCCACCCAGTTCCCCTCTGTCACTACCCTTCTTCTGCTCGGGGCCCCTGGAATCTGCGCATGGCTCAGAGGGTCCTGGGTGGCTGGGGACGTTGCTTCTCAGACAGGCCTGCTGGGGTCTGTGTGCCTGCGGGAGCCCGGCGGGTCTGGAGGTGGCCAGCTTCTGGCCAGTGCAGGGCTTTGTTCTGGAGCAGAACGACTAGAAGGTGCCAGGCCCCTGAGTGGCACGCCCGGAAGTGGAGTCGCCGTCCCAGGTTCTGAGGATTCGGGTTGAAGAGGAAATCCAGCCACGAGCAACATTTCATATTGCCAGATTTGCTAGTTCTTTCATAGTGTTTTGGGTTCCATTAGGTGAATATTTAACCTACATCAGGGTTCAAAAAACATATGCCTGGATTTACTATAAGATCTTGAGTTTTTCAATGATCATTTAAATATTTTCCAAGGATGTTTAGCCATATACATATTAATCATATACCGAATTTTTCTTGTACTAATACTATCCTTTAAATCCCATATCATTTTTAGTTTTTCCAGAAAATCTATTTTGATCATTTGGGACACTTATAATCATCTGATTAAAAGACAAACAAAAAACCCCCTGACTCAGTTTTGCGTGAAAGCCCTGAAGTAGATAACTTGTCGGTTCTCAGCCCAACAGAGCAGAATCCTGTGCTCTGACTTTCGTGTTCTTTGACTGAGGCTCTGCTCGCCAGGTAAGGAACAGATGTGGACAGAACTGAGCCGGGGCACCCTGAGGGGCTCTGCTGGGCGTCACAAGGGAGCTGCGGCCAGGGCAGGGCCCCTCCATGCGTCCGGTGACCGTGCAGGCTGTCTGCACAGGTCTCATGGTACAGGAGTCACCACTGTGGTCCATCCCGAGACCCTGAGGACTGGATATGTCAGTGCGATGGAAGGAGCGTAAAAGTCACCAACTGGGACGCAGCCACGTCCCCCCGCGGCGCACTGGACTTCCCCGTCACTTTCAGGTCAGGCAGTGGGAAGCATCTGAGGAGGTGCAGACTGGAGTGACCGTTCCTGAGGGGAGTCTGCTGCTCGGCCTGCTGGGACGGTCTTCCCCTCAGCTGCTATGCAAGTTCTTGCAGTTCAATTCCACGTTATGCAGCTATCCTAAAATGATGGGATTTTAACTTTTAAACATAAATGTCCTTAATAAAGTATGCAGCAATAATCCAAACCGTGACCAGATGACTTGATGTTGGGGAAGGAAATGCCCTCTCTGCACCTCACGTGAGGACGTGGTGTTGTGTGGGGTGAATGGCGGTGCACGGGAACCCCCATGGAAAGGGCCGTCCTCCAGCTGAGGTATTTATATACCAGTTTTCTGTCCTTCGGTTGTTGAGACTGTTTCCAAACTGAAGTGGAAAGAGGTTTATCACTAGGAACAGGTTCGATTTCCTTAAAAGGCAGTTGTTTCTTTTTCCTTTGCTTCTCTGGAGAATTGGCTACAATCTGGAAATAGTTATCCTATGACTCATTTGCAGAGCAGCAAACACTATATACAGTTCAGATAAAATTGTGAAGAAGGGGACCCTAATTAGACTGTGTGGAACAAGACAGTGAATTTTAAAAGGAAATTTTATGGATTGCATGTACTGAAGTCTAATTTGTAGATGAAATAAGTGGGTCCTTTAAAAAAGACTGAATCCAGACACGGGGCGGGATTCCCGTTTGCCCTTCAACTGTGTGCGTGCAGGCATCACGCCGGTCAGCGAGAGCTCAGCTCTGCTCGGGGCACCCGCGTGATGCCGTGAGTGCTGGAGGGGCAGGTGCCTCACTCCAGGCAGGACTGCTGTGCCAGGTGCCGCGCAGGCCGCAGGAGGGCTTCAGGAAACCAGAGCTGCACGTGGGTCCTCTGGCCTCACCAGCGGCCCCTCCCCCACACGCGGGCCCCAGATGACACACTCTGAAGGGGACCCTGGGCCACTCAGGTGCCCAGGTGCGCTCTTCTCAGGTGCTCACCAAGCACTCGCCCAGACTACTTGCCTACCTGCTGCTTACACAGGGGGAGCAAGGTGGGTGCTGGCAGGACAGGATGTGCAGGTGGATGGTCCCCTCCCGCTTTCAGCCTGGACTGAGCCCATCACCCCTCTAGCTGTGCCCCTGCCAGCCACATGCACAGGGGGTTGTGCTTCTGGCCAAAAGTCCTTCCCAACACGGCTCAGCCCCATTCTCCCCTCCGACTGTGGCTACCAAGGTGATGGAATGAGAAAGGCTTCTTCATCTGCATATCAACTTTTACAGTTGTTCTAATGTCAATCAACATCAGTTAAGGGCTCACTGAGAATCAAAGAGGGAAATCAAAGTGCTTCTCTTTAAAAATAGAACAATTCACACTATTACAGAGGGAGGTGGACCTGATGCATTCATATGCAGATTTCGTGAGCAGTTTGGGGACAGGGTGCAGAGGGCAGAGGAGACAAGCTCAGAAGGCGGTAGAGAAGCTGGGATTCCCAGCAGGAGCCTGGGCTCTGGAGTATTGCGGGTCTAGGAGCAGGCACGGAGTATGAGGCAGCCTGAGGGTAAGAACCTCCTGGTGGAGTCGGCAAGGCCGGGCCCAGCGCGTGCCGTGCGGAGGCCGTGGGGCAGCCTCAGATGCATTGCTGGGAGGCGGGCAGGAGCTACCTCACAGTGGGGCTTGTGATCCCTTGTCCAGAACCTGGGGTTTAATAAGGGTGGGGTCCAGCAAAGAAATGTCACCTGTGGGTGCACAGTCCTCAAGGTGGGCAGAAGGTGTGGGCGGGAGCCAGTGAGGCCATGAGCGCAGCTGGGAGGAAGCGATGGAGACCATCAGGGCAAGAGGTGAGCTCCTGAGGGTGCAAAGAGGTGAAACAACCCTGCGAAGTTTGAGTGTTATAAAGATTATTTCAGACCCTAACTGTATTCAAATAGCATACTGGGGCAATTTTGCTGAGTTTGAAATTAATCTTAAATATTTCTTACAATACTCATGCAGCCTAATGGAGAAGGATTTCCTCTGGCAAGGGAAGGTTGCTAGGAGCTGTCCAAGTTCTCTGCCTGATTTCCACGTGTTGGTATTCTCAGGGCTTCCTGGTCAGACTGTGACCTCTGCTCTGTCCCTTGGAGATGAGCATATTTGCAGAAGTGCTGCTGCCTGTCATGTTCACCAATCTCTGCGTGTGTAGCCCAGACTTTGCCTTCAGACCTGTGCCATGCACCACAGCCAGGCTGGCACACCAAACATGTACCTGCCGTGCTCCTCAGAACAATGCAGAGCTCTCCGAGTTGGAAAGCAGATCCTTCACTAGTGATGGCCTGTCCTTTCTAGCCTTGTCTTTTTAACTCCTTGAGCTGTAAACTCCAGCAACACCAAATTGCTTATGGCTGCTCTTGATATTGAGATAGGTGGATGAATGGGTGAATGGTGGGTTGGTGGATGGGTGGATAGATGAATAGTCAGACATACAGATAGATACGATAGATGAATGAGTGGGTGGGTGGGTGCATGGATGGATAGATAGATATGGTGGGTGGCATCTACATATATGGGCAAGTTGGTGGGTGGATGGATGGATACATAGATACGATATATGGATGGATGGATAGATGGATATGATGGATGGGTAGATGGATGGATGGACAGATGGATGATGGATAGACAGATAAGATATATGGGTGCATGGATGGATGGATAGATGGATAGATATGCTATGATATGAATGGAGAGATGATAGATGGATAGGTGGGGACAGGTGGGTGGATGGATGGATGGATAGATATAATGGAAGATGGGTGAGTGGATGGTAGACATGATAAGATATATGGATAGACAGGATGGGTGAATGAATGACTAGATAGACTTCGTGCCCTTGCTGACTGTCTCCACTCTTGCTCTGCCCTCTGCAGTTCTCTTCCTCTTCTGACTGGCTGGCTTCTCTCCCCTTCCCCAGATAGCCTTGCATGGCCCAGACCTGATGGCTGCATTTAGTGTTTTGTGACACTGCGCGTTTTCCCACAGATGGAAGAACAAGAACAGACGGTGCCAGTCACCTGTTTGAGTGGCATGCCAGTCACTTCTGGGAGCTCATGGCAGAAGCCTGTGCCATTTGGCTTCTAGTCCTAGGCTCTGGCTTTACCCACAGGGCATTAAGCGTGTGAGGAAGGAGTGCAGGCCCAGGTGCACACCCTGGGCAATGGTGCTCGAGCATGATTTTAACCCAGGAGGGATCGCAGTCGCCCAAGCAGATCGGCTGCCATTCTGTTGGGTCTAACCTGGAGCCGTCTGTGGACCTGCCGATGGGTGATGGGCAGGGCTGCTTCTTCCCACAGAGCTCTGAGTTTTAGGGAAACCAAGGCTGGCTCTCTGAGCAGGGCCTGCAGGTGGGGATCCTCTGGACACACGGGCTGATTGTGGTGCCTGCTCTTGACTTTCTGAAGGGCCCTCTGGAGAAATGCCGGTGGTTCCTTCCAGCCTGGTGGGGTGGTCACATGGGTTTACCCCAGCTTTTTTTTTTTTTTTTTTTTTTTAACTTTTCTTCCAGCATAGTTGTGGGCTGTGCATATTTGCTACTTGCACGTTCATTTGAGGAACCCCATGCGTCTTTGTTTCTGACCCCGGCGGGGTGAGGTCAGCAGCCTCCTCAGAGCCCAGGGGCCTGTGTTTAGGATTGCTGGCAGTTGCGAATGTGCACAGGCCTACTGTGATAGGTGGGGGCACAGGGTTACATTTAACTCCTCAGGACAGTGTCCTGTACTGACTGCATTATAACCAGGGCACCACGTGGGTAGTCGGCCCAGGGAGAGACGAGATTGTTTTATTAGAAGCATCACCCGAGAAGTGCAGTTCAGCCATGCTTGGGCTGGTTGGCCTTGTCCGTGTCGTGTCGTGTCTTCACTCACACGTCCATGACAAGCATGCAGCATGGATCTTCTACTGAGCAGTGAATTCCGTGGTGTTTGATGGGACCTGGGGCGGCAGGTGTCATGCGCATCTTACCGGGGAAAGTCTGCCATTGTTTCAGTCAGCTCTTTGTGACTAAGTGATCTGACTAGCACAATTACAGAGGAGGAAGGGTTTATTGAGGACTCACGGTTTCAGAGGTCTCAGTCCACAGAAGGCGGCTCCACTCCTCGGGGCTCCAGGTGAGGCTGGACATCATGGCGGAGGAGCGTGGCGGAGGAGTGTGGGGGAGGGAAGCAGCCCACATCATCAGGAAGCAGAGAGAGACTCCCCTTGCCAGATACAGAATCTGTACCCCAAAGCCACACCCCAATTCCACCTCCTTCAGCCACACACACCACTTCAATCAGTCCCCTCAGGGATCAGTTCACTGATTGGTTAAGACTCTTACCACCCAATCATTTCTCCTCTGAACCTCCCTGCATTGTCTCCCACGTGAGCTTTAGGGGACACCTCACATCCAGACCATAACAGCCATGCACACAGTGTGGCAGCAGCTCCAGAACAGTGGTGTGCTGGCCCTGTCTTATGAGTGACATGCAGCTCCACACCAAACACTGACCTTCAGCTTGCTTCCCAGCTCTGAGCGTGGAGGGTGCCTGGCTGGCACATGTCACCCTCTATACCTGACTGGTGTGTGTCACCCTCTCTACCTGATTGCTGTGTGTCACCCTCTGTACCTGACTAGTGTGTGTCACCCCTTTCTACCTGACTGGTGTGTGCCACTCCTCTGGGCCTCGCTGGTGCATGCCAGCCCTTTCAGAACACAGTGGCTGTGGAATAGGCTCGTACAGCTCAGCCTCAAAACCTGCTGGGCCTTGTCTCTGCATCTCGTGCTTCTCTGCACTGCAGCTCCTGGCTCTCTGAGACGGTTCGTGCACAGGAAGGGAGACAGCGGCCGTGGCCTCAGTGCTGCAGGAACCTCTGGAGGCCTGGCACCCCTTCTGTAGATGTAGATCTCAGGTGGAACCAGATGCCCTTCTGTATGGTTGTGTTTCTGTGGACATGTAGTTGGCAGGAGCCCAGATGCATCTGACGTTATTTTGTCAGTAAATGCAAGACTGACGTGCATGTGCAGGACCAGGCTGTGTGCAGGGCCTTCCCTGGCAGACCAGGGGCCAGCAGGTGACGCCCTGCTGCAGACACATCAGAGGCAGTGCCTGCAGCAGGTGTGCCCTTGCCCCAGGACTGTGTGTATCTGCCGCGGACCTTTGCCTGTTCCCTGGACATGGAGCCCTGAATTGCAGAAGAGGGTCGTGTGGTAGCTCTGGTGAGAGTTCAGAACTTTTACTGTGGCATGGCCCTGGTGCAAGGGCGTGAACTTTGAGATGATTTGTCAGTGATTCATGGCTCACAGAGGGTGGAGTTAGTTCCCCAAACATGGACCAACGGTTGGCCACATAGATGCCAAGACCAGATTCAGAGCGAAGAACACCAGGCTGCGGCCACCGCCCCCGGACAGCCCTTGGGTGCTGGCGTTACCTGCCCTTCCTCTGCCCCCACCCTCATTTCAGGCACTGGGTAGGGCCATCCTCCCTCCTGAGATGTGCGAGCACACCTCTATGAACAAGCAAAGGGAGGAGAGTCTCCAAAAGGACACACAGAGATTTTCTTTTGGATCATGTCTTCTTTGGCCACGTACAGCTCATTACGTGGAAATGGGGAATTTCTTCCAGCTGGCTTTCTGCTGTTCTAAAGGGATAGTTTCCTTCAGGCCATCCTGCAGGCCAATTGTTTGTCCCCAGTTCCGTTTCTGTCAACCTCTCACTTGCCAATGCTCAAATATTGTGCATTTGAGTTGAGGCACTAATATCCCTGACTTTTGCAAACTGTGCTGCGACTTACTATCCTAGGCACATGAAATCTAAATCACGATTTCCAACAGTTGACTGTGTGTGGAGTTAAGGAAGCCCCTCCCCTTGTGAGGACAGGTACGGGGCTGTGTCATTAGGGTCTTTGCACAGCGAGACATAGTGCTTTGCCAGAATCTGAGAGTGGCGTTTTAGGGAGGCAGTCATTGAGTGCTGTAGCGATTCACATACGTGTTAGGGAGGCGTTAGGATGGAAAGTTTCCTGAACAGCAAGAGAACGGGAGGTACCTGGGCATGCCCAGGTGTGCCGCAGGTGTGATTCAGTCACGGGAGGGCTGGGCCTGCACCTCCCTCACCTGGACAGACACGCGGATGTGCTCTGCCCCCACTGCTCTCTAGGAGCTCTGTCTTCTCCTGATCCAGGTGAACCACGATGCATGTCCAGGTACGATGCATGTCCAGGTACAATGCATGTCCAGGTTCTCTGCCTCAACACCGGGCCCCACACGTCCAGGGACCATGACCTTCGTCATCTTTCTTGTCATTTAAAGCCATCGTGGGGACTGGAGCCTAAATACCTTGGGCTCCAGCCACTTCATCATTTCCAGGTTCACCAACACTGAGCCCTAGGAGGGTCCTGAGCTCAGCGTGGTGTCATTAAAGCCAGCAGGTTGACGCAATGGCGCCTGGAGCGCATTTCGAGGGAAGGAGGCCTGGAGGTCTGAAGGGCCGGGGGGCTGCCTTTCTCCAGGATGCTGGGGGGGCTGTGGGTTACAAGTCTGTCCAGCTGGGTTTGGGGTTACAGGTGGCCTGATTGGTGTTGGTACCCTGAAATCTCACCATGACAGTTCCCCAACCTCGGCACTTCAGAACTCTGAGGTTTAAAAAATATTCAAGCAGAACAACGGCTTTCGCTCTTCACCAGGGAAGCAGAGCCCGTGGGACAGGGCCTGTCTGAGGCGTCCGCAGTCCTGCAGAGGAGAGCGTGCAGAACTACTCCCGCAGAGAGGGAGCCCCGCTCTTGGGCAGGTGTGCAGAGGCGGGGCCTGGCGTTGCTGAGGGCGCCGGAGGCCACAGGAGTGCTGCGGCTTGGGTCTTGACGGTCCTCCAAAGGCCGAGACCAGGCCTGGCCCAGGGTGGTGCTGGAGGGAGGTGGTGATCTTGCCCACTGGCGCAGGCTTGCTGTGCAGTAGAATCCCTCATTCCGAGCCCTGAATCTGCCTAGTGTCCTCAGTGGATCCTGGCCACCTTGGCGAGCTGGGAGCTGGAGCAGTGGAGCAGGCTTTGCCCTGGGGAATGCCCGCCCCGCACTCTCCCTGCACTGGTCGGGAGCTGGGTGGGCACAGAGAGGACGTGGTGTCATGGAAGGCTGAGTTCCTCCCCTGGGCTGCCAGCAGAGGCCAGGCAGCCTCGCATCCTGGCACATGGGAGTCCAGACAGGAGACTTGGGCTCCTCTCTTAGGAAGGAGGCGGTTGCTGGAGTCTCATGAGCAGGAGTTCCCAGGGAGGAGCCTGAGGAGGAGGCACAGTCCCTTGTCCCTTCCTGACTGGGCAGGGCCGGCTGAGGATGCAGGGCTGGCATGCAGCTGGGTCCAGTTGTGGTCTTTCAGGTGTCGGCAGCCGACACCTGCAGTTGAGGTCACTTGGATCCCTGGGCTGTAGTTGCTGACCACGCAGACTTCCCACAGTATGCTTTTTGTTAGTAAGAATGTCCACTCCTAAGGTCCCCAGGTGCTCGGGCACAACCCGGGCATTTCCTCGATGGGCCTGTGTTGAGACACAGGCAGACCAAGGAAGGCAGCTTTCACGGTGGATTCCAGGAAGACCGGGCAGGATAAGACGCATGCCCTGCCCTGCTCGAGACTGCCGCCTGGGTGGGGCAGAACGCGGGGTGTGGCCGCGTCTGTCTGACCGGCGGGTTTGACTGAAGCACCAGCCCTTGTCCTGTGAGCGTGAGCCCCGTAGGACATTCACCTGGGGTCGTGGCGCTCAGTCGCTCCTACTGGTCTTGCTTACTTTAACCACGAGATACCTAAACGTCACACTGGACGTTCTCCATCCTGGTTAAAAGGAACCCTCATGGGAACTGACCGAATTCAGGGTCAGCGCTGCCGTGCCGTCAGTGCTGAGCGACACCAGGAACCTGCGTGAGGACTTGTTCTGCCCTCTGAGGCCGAAGTGGTGAGCATGCTGCCGATGACGCTGGCACTCCTGGGCTGGCCGTTCCATGCTGGGCAAGAGCCACCCCTGGGGACGTTCCTAGAAGCTTCCTGAGGCCCCGTGTCTTCCCAGCTATGTGTCCTGGCTGCAGGAATCCTGTCCACGAAGAGCAACAGGGTGAGGACACTTGGACTGTAACATGCCCCCTGCCAAAAATCCACAATTTTAATTTTAAAACCAAACGAACTAAAGTCCACTTTGAAAACAGGACATAGCACCAGTTTTCAGAGGAAAGAGACCAGTGGGATAGTTCATGTCGATGCAGAAAAAGAAAACGAGTTTTGGGTTTTCTTGGATTCTTTGAAAAGTCTTGCTTTCCTTGATCAACATGCTGGAAAACAGCATCTGCGGCAGCTTCCAGAGTGGGAGGCATCCGGTCAGGGCAGAAGGGCTGGGGAGCACTCTCGGGAGCTCCTCAGGCCATGGGCTTCTTACTGCAGGACCATGTGTAGGAAACGAGGTATCTCCACTGCGTTCTGGGTGGACAGACGCTGCTGCCCCCCAGAGCTCCTGCATGGGGTCCGGTCCGCCCAGGCCCTGCCTGCTGCCGGGAGTGCCAGGACCCCACTCGGCACAGCCGTGGTTGCAGGTGCAGCTGGGGGTCTGACCTGGAGCAAGGCCGGTGCTGACCTTAGCTTCAGCGTCTGGGTGGGGCTTTCTTTTATAGTGAGTCAGTTACGAGAAGATGGGAGAACCTCGTGAGAGTTTACAGAACCAAGAGTGTGGAAGACAGTCCACAGTTCTTGCAGTCCTAGTGTTAAGAAGCTACCCAGACCTTAAGCAGAGCAAGTGTTAAAGCATGTGGCACGACCAGCTCACAAGGCCCTTGACACAGTGGGTTCTTGCACTGCTGGCCACGGCTGACAGCCCTGCAGGGTGGGGAAGGACCTGGGAGCAACCTGGCCCTCAATGGAGGTGGCTGACAGGTTGGCTGGCGGGGCTGATCTTGAGAGACACACTGACCCTTACAGAGACGAGTTGTTGTGGCACAGACTGAGATTTATGGGATTCGGAGAAGAGCCTTAGAGAAATCTCGTGGCTGTCAGGTGGACCTTGGTATGCAGAGTGCACTGGACTCTTTTTCACTTCTTCCTGGGGAAGGGGCTTGGGCAAGCCTGACCACCTCCTACACGGCTCCAGGCTTTGTTCTGGGCTCCTGGTGGCCTTCGGTTGTCCCCTCTCCCTAGCAGGCCACTTCCTGCGCCCTGGGATGCCGCTACTGTAGACCTGTGCACTTCCCTGTCCACTGCTGGTGGGAAGAGAGCATTTGTCCCAGAATCCTCTAAATCAACTCACCCGACACCTCAGTGTCGCCAGAGGCCTCACTGCCCAGCAGCAGGACGTGCTCCAGGGACACGGCACAAGGTGACGATCTCGCAGTGCAGCACCCGAGATGGGCCACCCTGCCTGAGTGTCTCTGTGAATGACTGAACCTCTGTTCAACCCGAGGCATTGCCCACAAACCACGTGCCTGCCAAGGGAGATTCGCAGGTAGGGATGGTGAGGCTGCAGCTGGGACCACAAAGGCACCACGGGCCTCAGAACGAGAGCCAGACCTCGTGATCTTGGCCACGCCCCTGCCCGGCCCATTGAGCTTCCCAGAACCCAATGCATGGTGGTGCTTTATCTCTGCAGGCAGGAGACCCCCACCTGCCGCTCTGGGAGGCGACCGTCCTGAGCTTCCAGCATCGCATTTGGAAAGGCTTTCTGATGTCCAGCACCGGCCTGCTGGCCGTGGCTGCAGCCATCCGTCCTTGCTCTGCAGGTCCAGCCACGACCCGTGAACTGCCTCCTGGGAGTGAGAACGTGGCTCAGCCCCCGACTGCCCTCCAGGCGCACAGCCCTCTGGCCTGTCCTCATCCTGGAGGGGCAGTGTGGCCTCTCCTCCACGAGTTCTGGCTAATGCAGTGACCTGATGCCGAGCTGCCCAACACGCAGTTGTTCACTGACACGCGTGTGGCGGGGACGGAGGGAAGGAGGCCCAACCCCCTGCAGAAGGACGTCACCAGAACCTGGGTGACAAGCCAGCTCAGAAGAGAAGCTGCAAGTCAGCCCGCAGTCAGAAGTGTGCAAAAGTCCCTCCCGTCTCTGACCACTCACCTGGGCCCCACCATTCACTCTTTTGCTTGATATCTGACTTTCAGAATTCTATGAGTCACTCGCACTTCAATAAGGGCCGAGCCAGGTGCCTGCGAGTCATTTTAAGACAGTACTTCCTGTTTTCCTTTATAAAATGCAAGAGGGGGCACTATATCAAATGGCCCTGCTGCCATGATGCTGCCTCCAGAGCCTGGGGACGGTCAGTGTAGCACATGGACACACAATTCGAAGCCTTGCTCCTGGGGACGGTCAGCATAGCACATGGACACAGGACTGGAAGACTTGCTCCTGGGGACGGTCAGCATAGCACAAGGACACAGGACTGGAAGACTTGCTCCTGGGGACGGTCAGCATAGCACATGGACACAGGACTGGAAGGCTTGCTCCTGGGGACGGTCAGCGTAGCACAAGGACACAGGACTGGAAGACTTGCTCCTGGGGACGGTCAGCGTAGCACAAGGACACAGGACTGGAAGGCTTGCTCCTGGGGACGGTCAGCGTAGCACAAGGACACAGGACTGGAAGGCTTGCTCCTGGGGACGGTCAGCGTAGCACAAGGACACAGGACTGGAAGGCTTGCTCCTGGGGACGGTCAGCGTAGCACAAGGACACAGGACTGGAAGGCTTGCTCCTGGGGACGGTCAGCGTAGCACAAGGATACAGGACTGGAAGACTTGCTCCTGGGGACGGTCAGCATAGCACAAGGACACAGGACTGGAAGACTTGCTCCTGGGGACGGTCAGCGTAGCACAAGGACACAGGACTGGAAGGCTTGCTCCTGGGGACGGTCAGCGTAGCACAAGGACACAGGACTGGAAGGCTTGCTCCTGGGGACGGTCAGCATAGCACAAGGACACAGGACTTGGAAGGCTTGCTCCTGGGGACGGTCAGCGTAGCACAAGGACACAGGACTGGAAGGCTTGCTCCTGGGGACGGTCAGCGTAGCACAAGGACACAGGACTGGAAGACTTGCTCCTGGGGACGGTCAGCGTAGCACATGGACACAGGACTGGAAGGCTTGCTCCTGGGGACGGTCAGCGTAGCACATGGACACAGGACTGGAAGACTTGCTCCTGGGGACGGTCAGCGTAGCACAAGGACACAGGACTGGAAGACTTGCTCCTGGGGACGGTCAGCGTAGCACATGGACATAGGACTGGAAGACTTGCTCCTGGGGACGGTCAGCATAGCACAAAGACACAGGACTGGAAGGCTTGCTCCTGGAGACGGTCAGCGTAGCACATGGACACAGGATTGGAAGCCTTGTGGGGGCTTGACAGGCAGATGGCCCGCAGCAGCTCCGTGTGCTCCGTCTGCTCTCTGTGTGGCTGCACCCCACCCCATCACCACCACCTGGAAACCCGGATGGGCTGTGGTCAGGCCTGCAGCCCAGGGGCAGGAGCAGAGCTGAGTCCCGCTCACCTCGCTCTCCAGGAGTACTGGCCGGAACAGTTCCTACACAGGAGAGGCAGGAAGGCCGAGGCGGCCTCAGGACGGCCTGAGAAGGTGTCTCCCTGCTGCCCAGGCTTCTGCAGTGGCCTCCAAACGGTCCCTTCCCACCCCGTGTGTTCCCACAGCAGCTGGTGACTCTAACACCCAGGTAGGATCACGCCTGTCCTCCCCCAGAGCTCCTCGGTGGCTTCTGGTCATGCTGGGTGGAACGTGGACCTGCGAGGCTCGGAGGCCCGCCCACACGCCCAGGTGCCCCTCAGGGCCCTCCCGGTGGGCTCGTCTTTCACTCTTCCTTTTCTGTCCCGCTCTCCTGGGGCAGCCTCCTCCCCAGGGTGACTCCTTTACATCCCAGCAGGTCACCTGTTCTCTGCGTGACAGTCTCCACCAGTGCCTCAGTCCCCTCAGGCACCTGTGTGCACTGCCAGCCTCCAACAGAAGACCATGGCTCATGAAAGGGGGTGCTCTCTGCCGAGCCTCTGGGCTCCCTGTGTCCACTCTTTCCCAAGGGGCCTCCAAGTGCCCTTTGTGCCCTCGGCAGGGCTGTGCAGTGAAACGGCTCCGAGGAGCAGGTCAGGAGCGCGGATTCCCACTGTCACCCCCACTTGGGTAGATATTTATGTGGGACGAGGCTCAGAGTCTAAGCAACCGGGCGGGACGGCACACTGCTTAGCAACAGCAGCAACAGGAGTGAGTTTGTGTGTCCACAGTTGGTCTCTCGGCACCTGGCACGGGGAGGCAGAGGCCGAAATGCCTGTGGCCGGGGTATTTATAGCTGGCAGCTCAGCCTCAGGCCCTATTTGGGAATACGCGGGAGGGAGCTCTCTCGGGGCCCGGGGCGCAGGCACGGGTGCGTGGCTCTGAGCCCGGCTGACTGTAGAGCCTGCCCAGCAGGAGTCATCCTCGGCCCTGTGTGCCAATGTGGAAGACGTGGGCGGCCGCGGGTCGGGCACGGGCACGGCCTTTGTGTGGTCTCTGGGAAGCTCCCTGCGAGCTCACCACGCGGAGGGCAAGGCCCTGCACCTGGAGTCCCATGGAGGCAGCGACTTCCATCCTGGCGCTCCCGGGAGGGGTGGTGCACCAGGGGACGCACACATTCCGGGACCTGAAGCTAAGGCGCTTAGCTTCGTCACTTTGTACGCTCCTTCAAAGTGTGCACAATCTCTGCTGTGAAGACAAAGAGCAACCGCCATTGTGTTAGAAACCTGAGGGAAACTCACCCTTGGGACGACGCAGGTTTACCTGACGTGGTTCAGCTCCTCAGGGGCGGTGTCCTCACGTGGTGGACCGTGTTGAAATTCCTGAGGATGCTGTTCTGATTCCATAGGCATCAGTGGCCAGGGCAGCGGCTGGGTCGCTGCCCTCACTGTTGGGCTTTGTGCCTCAGTGAGCCTGAGCATCCCTGGCGCCAGCGTCCTTCCTTCTAGCTGTCCAGGTCTGATCACCATGCGCTGGAAGTGTGCTAGGTCCTGCTGGAGAGAGGAGGTTAGCTTCAAGGGATTCCCTGGGGCACTGCAGGACACAGGCAGGAGGACTTTGCTTCCATTCATCAACAAATACCGCACTGCTGAATACCTACTGTGCGCCCCTCACGGGGTGGGGACACGGTGTGAAGACTGGCCCTATCTCCAGGTGACCTGAAGGACAGGTCCCTGCTTGCCACCCCTGGGTGGTCAGGCCATGGGGACGAGTCCAGCCCCAGCTTCAGTGGGGACATTCTGCAGGTCAGGGGGCATTCTGCCGGGGAGGAGATGGAGATGGGATTCCAGGTGGGTCTCCTCCTGCACCACCTCAGTCCCCTTCCTGGGCTCCTCCTCCCGGTGGGGACTCCTCCGTGTTCTGACCTCAGTCTTCCGAGTCATCTAGACGTGACTCCAGCGTGTCCCTCGTCTCTGCTCCAGACCGTCCACCTGAAGGGCTGTGGCTCAGTCACCATCGCAGTGTCCAGTGTGTCCAAGGCTGGCCTCCCTGCTCTGGTTATCCTCAAGGCTGATCTCAGCTGGAGGCCCTGCCAGCACAGCTGACCCTCACCCTGAGCTGCTCCTGTTCCAGGTCACCAACTCTGCTCAGTGCTTCCTTGGGGACGCTGTCCGGCTCCTAGTGTCCACTCACTCCATTCGCCACTCCCCAAGCAGCCAGAAGGCCTTCCCGGTGGGCTAGTGGAGTCCTCCCAGTGACCTCAGTGTTTCCAATGCTGATTCCCACAGGGCAGCGCTGTGGGGACCGCCCTCCACTCTCCGGCCTCCACTTGGCCTCCAGTGGCCCCACAGACCCTCCCTTCTCCCTGATGAGACCCCTCCCACCTGTTGGGCTCACTGGCTCCGTCCTTCCTCAGGACAGCTTTTCTGGTCCCCTCCTGCGTGCTGCTTGTCTGGACGATCTCACCCACTGGTGGGGAGGCCGGAGAGGCCAAGGTGCCTGGAAGACTTTTGTCACTTTTACTTCCTAGGACCCGGGGAAGCAGGACCCCTCAGGAGCAGGAAGGCCGGGCGTGGGGAACAGCTAGTTTGGTTCATTCTGGAACACGGAGGCTCCCTAGCAGCCTGGTGGACTCAGGGTGGGGAAAACCCTCCGTGTGTGAGTTAGGTAGGGGACAGCAGGCGACGTGGACTCAGGACGGGTTGGAGGCTTGTGGGAGGGACACTTGAAGGCAGGTCTGTCACCTGGGGAGTCGGCCAGCTGGGGGGCATGATCCTAGCTTGAAGCCCTGGTGCCCATGCCTCAGGAGGCACGTAAGGAGTGGCCACGGCCCACCCTGCCCTACACTGCTGCTGGGCGGCACCTGCTGGACCTCCCAGCCTGGAGGTGGATGTGTCCTGAGCTGGTGTCCCGTCTGCCTCATACTCTGGACCCAGTGCCCATGGTGCCCGTGGCGTCACAGAGTGGCGCATGGCTGGCGCCCCTCTGCCCTGCACTGTGGCTCCGTTTCACCTGGAAAGCATGGCATTTCCTAAAGGGGTTTGTTGGATCCGTGAATCTGTGAGCACTTTTCCTCTCTGAGCCTGAGGGCAGCCCTCTTTCATTCAGGGTGAATCTGGCCCGCACCACACACCCTCCCCAGAAGGTGCAGAAGGACAGCACACTCCTGTGCCCCGAGTCAGCTGTGCTTCTTTGCTGGGTGATTTTGCTCTACGGGGACATTGGCACTGTCTGGAGATACCTCAGTTGCCATAGCAGCCTCCACTGTGGAGGCCAGGACCACCGAGCCCAGTGTAGGGGGAGCCTCCACTGCTGAGCCAGTGCCCAGGACATCTAAATGACGTGGTCCCCACAGTAAGCAGAGGACTTGGAGAGTCCACAGCAGGGCAGTTGGGCAGCTCGAGTTAGTGGACACCAAGCTGTGGGCTCAGTTCGGGCTGATGTTCCTTTTCCTGTTGACACCCGGCCACGTTCACCAACCAACCATGACAGCAGCCAGCTCAGGACGGCTGTGTGACGTGATGGTGCTGTGGACCCGTGACTCTCACGGGCTCGTCGGCAGTGGGCATGCTCAGGAAAGGCAGCTGCCCTGTGCAGCGCCCAGTGGCTTCTGTGGTGGCCCTGACCACCCCGCAATGCAGGAAGACTGCCTGCCGGTGGGCCAGCAGGGAGGTCACCTCCACTGGGCGTGTCATCACACGGATGAGGGGACGGTGGTGGCTTCTCTTGAGTTTCCGTGGGGGCCGCTGCTCCAGCAGTGTGACTGGGAGGACGCCAGGAGAAGCAGGATGTGCCCATCAGAGACGAAGGGTCAGCAGCACACCTAGGCAGGGGAGGGAGGAGGGCCTCTAGAAGGCTCCAACGCACGCCGAGAGGTCAGAAGCACAGCTTGGGATGCACCTCCTGATGTTGTGAGTGGCTCATTTTCCACATAAGCACTGTCTTTGAAGTTTGGCCAGAAAGGCAAGACGTCCAACAAGAGCAGCAAAGATGGGCCATTAGCGAGCCCCAGTCCTCAGACTGCGATGGTGGCTGGAGAGCGCAGCGCGTTCTCCTTTCTGTGACCCTGTTTTAGCAATCTGACACCCAAGAGGGAGGGAGCAGCTCTGGGAGACTCTGGGAGGGAGCCAGGTCCTGCTCAGCGTCCCGGGGAACACGGGCTACGTGTTCCCTGGGTGTCTGCAGAACTTGCCCAGAGGTGCTGCACTTCATGTCCTCAGTAGAACCGCTGGACGTTGAAACCCACGGGGACCGTGAAGGATGGCTGTCCCTAACGCAAGCATTCTGAGCAAGACAAGAAAGAGTTTCAGCACGCTGCTTTCTCACAGTGTGAGAGGACACTGGGAAATGCACTGAGGGCGGAGTTACTGATGAGGCTGCAGGACTGGGGCCAGCACCTTAAGCTGAGAGTCATGCCTGCACTGATGACCCAGGCTGCTTTTGTGGAGTCAGAGCAACACTTTTAATCAAGTGTTCTCCTTGATTTCTCTGCTCTTTCAAGATGAATATTTGCTGGTGTTTGGGGTTCTGTGAGAGGTTTCATTGATGAGTGGCTTCAGGTTGGGTTTGCTAATCTTCTAGCAGGTTGAGCCTCAGTTCCTGGGGCACGAGTCTCTGGCGTCTCTGTGCTCGTCTGCAGCCAGCTGTGGCAGATGGTTGATGTCAGCGCACAAGGGTGTGGAAGGTGTGGCCCAGCAGGTTTGCCTTCTTGAGCAGAGACACAGCCGGCTGCAGCCCCACTCTGCAGGCTCAGGCTGGTGGGACCTGGTGCTCTGCTTACCTGTGTGATGTCATCTTCCAAGTGTACCCATGCCCACTCTGCAGGCTCAGGCTGGTGGGACCTAGTGCTCTGCTTACCAGTGTGATGTCATCTTCCAAGAGTACCCATGCCCATTCTGCAGGCTCAGGCTGGTGGGACCTGGTGCTCTGCTTACCAGTGTGATGTCATCTTCCAAGCGTACCCATGCCCACTCTGCTGGCTCAGGCTGGTGGGACCTGGTGCCCTGCTTACCTGTGTAATGTCATCTTCCAAGAGTACCCATGCCCATTCTGCAGGCTCAGGCTGGTGGGACCTGGTGCTCTGCTTACCAGTGTGATGTCATCTTCCAAGCGTACCCATGCCCACTCTGCTGGCTCAGGCTGGTGGGACCTGATGCTCTGCTTACCTGTGTGATGTCGTCTTCCAAGAGTACCCATGCCCACTCTGCAGGCTCAGGCTGGTGGACCTGATGCTCTGCTCTTTCTGTGGTGTGTTGTCTTCCAAGCCTGTCCATGTCCACAGCTCTTCCTCTGAAGTGCAGAGAAGAGGTGATCTCTCCAGGTCCCTTAACCTTGAGGACAGCCCACTGAGATGCACCTGCCGCTGCCAACTGCTGTACCTTCACCCTTCACTCTTTCCCTGAGCTGGCATCTACACTCTGCCCCCACAGTCTGACTCAGAAGGAGGCACCTTCCCCATCTGCTGCAGAGCGATGCCCTCTGGAGCCAAGGACAACAAGGAGGGAAAGGAGCAGCTTGCTGTGTCGCGTGGGGCCCGTCCTGGGCCCCGCGGAGGCACTTTCAGGGCAACCGGTGTGTGTGGACACGTGTGTGCATAAGTGTGCGTGTGTGTGCGAGTGCGTGTGTGTGTGTGTGTGTGTGTGTGATTCCACAGGACAGCACACTGGGAAGTGTCATGATTAAGTCGTGGTGGCAGACTCAACACTGGTGCTCCAGGCCAGGGACCCTCTTGGTTAGAGCTACACTGGTTTTCAGAAAGGCTCTGATACTTGCTTGCTATTTCCAGCTAAACGTAGAAGAATTTTAAGCTTTCAAAATGACCCAGAAGGAATTTTCTTTGGTTTGCTATCTCCGTACAAAAGAAAAGAACCAGCCCTTGTTCCCCTCTACAGAATTCATGCAACCCGGGGTTCAAGGTGGGTGGCATTGAACTCTGTCACAAGTGGTATTTCCAACAGTGGTCTATGCAAGATGGACGTTTAAAGTGCTGATCACACCAGCAAGTCCCAGTGGTGGACATGCTGGTTCACGGGAGCGAGCAAAGAGCACAGGAGCCCTGCCGGGGCTAAAGATCAGCAGGAAGGAGGCATGGGAGCACGGGTGAGGCACTCCAGCGTGTCTTCCGTGGCATTGCTCAGGCTGGTGCCTGGGCAGCTTCCCACGGGCGCCTGCATTTCCCGTTCAGCAGGTCGAGGGCAGGGTCTGAACATCCACACCCTCAGCAAGGTCTTGGGCGATGCTGGTACTGCCGAGGAGTGGCCAGGGGTCAGAGCTCAAGCCAAAGGCTCCGGCCAGCGCTCTGGGGTCCGACGACATTCCTCTATGACCCAGAGCAGACAGGGGCCTTTCTCTGCACCTCATGCCCCTGGGATCCTCCTCCTAGCCACTGCTTCTGTTTCACCCCATCATTCCACTTCCTGTTTGAGAACAACGCAGCCTGGGCCTGCCCCAGACAGGCTGCAGGAGCATCTCAGGACCTGGTGTTTTTGTAGTCTTTGTTCCAAAATGCAACACAAATCCTGTTGAACGCTTCTGGAGATGGAGCAGGACAGGAGGCGTCTCTGAGTTCTGCTGCTATCTTGGGAGCTCCTGGGCACCTGGACCCTCAGCAAGGCCCTCCCCTCCGCCCAGCCCCTTTCCTCCCAGGGCACATCAGTTAGCGAGTTCCTCTTGATCCCGGTTCAACTCCACCCTCAGGATGCTTTATAATGGCCCTCACTGTCCTCCTGAGGCTTACCAAAAACAATTCCTTCTGAAGCTACGGGCAGCGACTCCAGATTGCTTTTACTCTAATCAATTATCAGATGCATTTAATAAAGTTGAAAAATAGAACACTCTGTTAAAAGAAATCAATAGAAAACAGTCTTCACATTCTGTTCTCAATAATATTATCATTCTCAAGAATTCTAGAAAATCATCCTTTCATTAACTTTTAATAACACAGTTTTACAGTAGAACATATTCTTTGTTTGCGAGGGTGTGAGTTCCTTTACAGTGCATCTGTTGCCCTGTGGTGATGCCAGCAGATGGCCGACCCTGCAGTTTCCCAGGAGGGAGCAGCAGGCGATGGGACCCTGTGGGACTGGAAAGTCAGAATAAATCCAGCACGCTGGGCTCTGGACCCTGGATGTCCAGTAGGCCACGGGTGACAGGAGGAGGAACTGCCCCTGGAGAGCAGATCCAGGCAGAGAGGGCAGCAAGGGTCGAGCCATGGTTGTTGCTGGTCATAGGCAGATCCTCCGTCCTCTCTGGGACTTAGCCCACTGGGGTCCTGGATTCCCTTCTGGGAGTTAGCCCCTGGGGTCCTCCTGCCCTCTCTGGGAGTTAGCCCCCTGGGGTCCCCTGCCCTCTCTGGGAGTTAGCCCCCTGGGGTCCTGGATCCCTCTCTGGGACTTAGCCCCCTGGGGTCCTGGATCCCCCTCTGGGAGTTAGCCCCCTGGGGTCCCCCGTCCTCTCTGGGACTTAGCCCCCTGGGGTCCCCCGTCCTCTCTGGGACTTAGCCCCCTGGGGTCCCCCGTCCTCTCTGGGAGTTAGACCCCTGGGGTCCCCCGCCCTCTCTGGGAGTTAGCCCCCTGGGGTCCCCCGCCCCCTCTGGGAGTTAACCCCCTGGGGTCCCCCGCCCCCTCTGGGAGTTAGCCCCCTGGGATCCCCCGCCCCCTCTGGGAGTTAGCCCCCTGGGATCCCCCACCCCCTCTGGGAGTTAGCCCCCTGGGGTCCTGGATCCCTCTCTGGGAGTTAGCCCCCTGGGGTCCCCCGCCCCCTCTGGGAGTTAGCCCCCTGGGATCCCCCGCCCCCTCTGGGAGTTAGCCCCCTGGGGTCCCCTACCCTCTCTGGGACTTAGCCCCCTGGGGTCCTCCCGCCCTCTCTGGGAGTTAGCCCCCTGGGGTCCCCCGCCCCCTCTGGGAGTTAGCCCCCTGGGGTCCTCCCGCCCCCTCTGGGAGTTAGCCCCCTGGGGTCCCCTGCCCTCTCTGGGACTTAGCCACCTGGGGTCCTCCTGCCCTCTGGGAGTTAGCCCCCTGGGGTCCCCTGCCCTCTCTGGGAGTTAGCCCCCTGGGGTCCTGGATCCCTCTCTGGGAGTTAGCCCCCTGGGGTCCTGGATCCCTCTCTGGGACTTAGCCCCCTGGGGTCCTGGATCCCTCTCTGGGAGTTAGCCCCCTGGAGTCCTCCCGCCCCCTCTGGGAGTTAGCCCCCTGGAGTCCTCCCGCCCCCTCTGGGAGTTAGTCCCCTGGGGTCCCCTGCCCTCTCTGGGACTTAGCCCCCTGGGGTCCTGGATCCCTCTCTGGGAGTTAGATCCCTGGGGTCCTCCACCCCCTTGGGAGTTAGCCCCCTGGGGTCCCCTGCCCTCTCTGGGAGTTAGCCCCCTGGAGTCCTCCCGCCCCCTCTGGGAGTTAGCCCCCTGGGGTCCTGGATCCCTCTCTGGGACTTAGCCCCCTGGAGTCCCCTGCCCTCTCTGGGAGTTAGCCCCCTGGGGTCCTGGATCCCTCTCTGGGAGTTAGCCCCCTGGGGTCCTGGATCCCTCTCTGGGAGTTAGCCCCCTGGGGTCCTCCGCCCCCTCTGGGAGTTAGCCCCCTGGGGTCCCCTGCCCTCTCTGGGAGCTAGCCCCCTGGGGTCCCCTGCCCTCTCTGGGAGTTAGCCCCTGGGGTCCTGCCCCCTCTGGGAGTTAGCCCCCTGGGGTCCCCCCCACCTCCGGAGTCAGTCTGGTTCATTGCTATGCTACCAAGTTGAATGCATCAAATCCTACTGAGCATAGGCATGTTGTGGTTTAGGTGTGGGGTGTCCCCCAAAGCTCATGTGGGAGACAATGCAAGAAAGTTTGGAGGTGACATGGTTGGGTTGTGCGAGTTGAACCCAACAGTGAATGAATCCCCTAATGGGGTTAACTGGGGGGAAGCTGTAGGCAGGTGGGTGTTCCTGGAGGAGCTGGGTGCTGAGCATGCCTTCGAGGTGTGCATTGTGTCCCTGATGAGAGGTGCTCTCTCTGCTTCCTGGTGCTGTGACCTGAGCTGCCCTCCTCCACCATGATATCCTGCCTCACCGGGCCTGGAGCAATGGAGCAGGCTGTCTGTGGAGTGAGCCTTGTAAGCTTTTCCTCCTCTATTATTGTTCTTGTCAGGATTTTGGTTGCAGTGATGAAAAAGCTGACTAAAGCAAGGCGAAGGGGGAAGCCAGCGTCCTCAGTGGGAACTTGTTTGGCGCGTGGATTGGAGAGGGATTTTGACCCAGGCTTCTTGATGATGCTCCTGAGATATTCTTGGTCTCTGCAGACCCAGGTTAGCTGCTGTGAGGTCAGAGCACCTTATGTGACCAGATGCACTTGTCCTGGGTGCTCATGGTTCATGGAGAACAGAACTTGTCCCTCACTCTTCTGGGGCGAGAAGGCGGTGACAGAGGCCCCAGCAGGCCAGTGTCCAGTGAGCCCTGTCTCTGCTGCCCACACGGCTCCTTATCGCTGCATTCTCCAGAGGCCTTGGCTCGATGGCTGATGGGGCACTGGGATGCCAGGGGACAGATGGCCCTCCAGACCTTCAATGGGGCTGCTGATCCCATCCACAGAGCCTGGTTCTCTGGACCCGATCACTTCCTGAGGGCCCCACCTCTTGACATGCTGTGTTGTCAGTTTCAGCACATGCATTTGGGGACATTTAGGCTACTTCACCTGACAGTACCGTACATGAGAGTCAGCAGGTGTGCTGGGACCCAGGGTTGAATGTTCTCAGCTTCAAAAATAGGACCAGGAGTTTTATCGCTGTCGCAGTTGTTATTTTTACTGTCCCCCCTCCCGCCTCTCCCCAGAAAGAAGGGAGCATTGTGTCCTGAAAAGAACCTGGACCCTGTAGTGGAGGGGACAGGCTGGCTTGTGGTGCAGCCCCTCACAGTGCAGGCACCCCGGGCCACCCAAGTTCCCTCTCCAAACATGCATTGTCAATGCAGGTGACGGTATCTGCCCTTGAGACCGGGCATAAAACATCGGAAACAGATGGAGATTAAAATTCCAACCTCAAAGAACCGAATCAAGCTAAATTTGAGGATGTGGCTAAGACATACGGCCAGAGTCTCTTGATATTGCACCCCAGAAGTCAGGTTCCCTGTGCCTCAGGCAACGCTGGAGAACCCCTTCCCGCTGTCGAGTGGACGGGCTGTGAGCACGTCCTGCACCAGGGTCTCCAGGAACTCTGAGGGCTGGGGACCTTCCTGGCTCTCTCTCCTGCAGAGTGTGAGAAGGGGTGACAGTGACAGCCGCCCCACCTCCTGCCCTGCAGTCCTGGGGGCAGGAATGGGAAGTCCAACCCCATTGAGGGGGTGTGAAGTGGATTCCAGCGGGAGACCCTGTGTCTGGCCAGAGCAGCAGGCGTCCGGGGGATCCCACCTACCACATGTGGACTGTTCCTTCTCGTGTTGAAACTGGTGAGGTAGCTCTTTCATTGGCTCAAAACAGTTTTCCTTACTCGATATCTGAGATCAAGCTTTTGAATGTGTGAAACAAGGGGTACTTGTACTTCGATTCTGTGTTGTGAATTAACTCCAATTGACTGCACAATTCTCAGATTCCATTCCAGAAAGACTGAGGAATCCGTGAAAATGCAGAAACAATGGGGCGACCAATCGCAAATCGGGTGCTGGTTCTTACCCCTCTGCTGCTGTTGTCGATCACGGTGACTGGTAGCAATGTCCCCAAATGCCTTCCAGGGACCACTTAGAGGAGGAGACTTTATGTGGGGCTCACAGTTCAGAGGTCGGTCCACAGTGAGCCGACTCCCTTGCTCTGGGCCTGAGGTGAGGCAGCAGGTCATGGTGGGGGGAGGTGGTGGAGCAGAGCGGCTCTGCTCATGGGGCCAGAACAGAGAGCCAGGAGGGGCCAGGACAGATATAACCCCCCAGGGCACCCAAGGAGCCGCCCCTTCTCCTAGGCTCTCGCTCCTACACTTCCCACCACTTCCTAATAGGTTACGGACCCCTCATGGAGTTACCCACCCATGAGGTCAGAGCCCTTGGGATTCAGTCCCAGTCCAGGGGCCCCACCTCTGGTTGCTGCCCCACCAGGGACAGTCCAGATCCAACCGCACAGTAGAGCTCAGATACGGAGCCAGCGAGCACGCTCTTCATTAGGACCAGCTCAGCTCCACAGGCGGGAACGTGGTCTCTCCCAGACGTGCCCAGGGACCACGATGACTTATCCAGTGCTTTGGGTTAGGCACAGTGCCGGTGACTTCTGCAAGGTCATTTCTAAGAGTGTGCTCACCTGGAGGGAATCATCATTATGCCATTTTTATAAAGAAGAAAACTTGAACTCAGAAGTCGAGTAATTTTCCTGAGATTTACAGATGGAAAGTGGTGGAGCCAGGATTCTCACCCAGAATCCCACAAAGTCCACATTCTTTATTTCATGTTTAATGTTGAGGGTGGGTTTTGCTAAGTTGTGATGCTGGCCTGGAGCTTGCCATCCTCCTGCCTCAGCCTCCTGAGTCGCTGGGATGACAGGTGTGCGTCCCTGTGCTAGGCCATTCTTCCTTTAGCACAGATTCCTCACGGGTAGAATCTACATGAAAAGAAAGAAAACCAGGCTGTCTCCCCACAGGCCACCTGGGTTTCTGCTCAACTGAGCACAGAGGCAGAAGGACCTCCCTTTTAACCTGCACACTCAGGTCAAAGCACATCATTCATTTTCTGCTAAATCTTCTGGTCATTTCACCCAGACTGCTGGGAGCTTGAAGAGGAACGGCCATCTCCCTGCGCCAGTGACCTGCTGCTCCAGGGTACACTCTGGGGTCCTGTGGCTCTGCTTCTCTCACGGGAGCCAGGCCCTCAAAACCCCCAGCTGACACTTCCCCAGGTTGCTGAGCGGGCAGCGACGGGATGTGTGTCCATCTCCCCCTGCCTGGCACAGGCAGGGCAGGTGCTCAGAAAGAGGCGGCCAACTGCTGAACTGATTAGGGACTGAAGGCAGAGTCCTAGAGATGACAGCCGGACTGGAGGAAAGTGTGCCACTCCCCAGGACCAACCTGCTCCATAGAGCGTCCTTCTGAACATCGCACATCACGACGGTCGCCACGCCGTAGGCTTCGCGTCCTGGAACTGTACACTGTCTCCTGCTGGGTTTTCATGATTCAAAAGCACATCTGAGGTTTTTTTCAAGATGGCAGACTAGAGGGCGCTGCATTTCACGTTGCTCCAGGACCCAGGATTCAAAAGAGGAGATAGTGAGAGACTTGGGACCAACTCAAAGCCGCCGGGTGAGTCTCTCCTGTTGTGGAGGCGTCCCGGATGGGGTGGTAGCCCCGGAATGCAGGGAACTTTGTGAAGTAGAGTTGCCCGGCGAGACACCCCTCCCAACCGCTGGAGCGGTAAATGCGGACAACCGGGATCATCGTAGAGGAGGCGGCTCAGCACAGTGCTTGGACTCGGAGCAACCACTGGGGCTCCGGGTGGCTGCCTGAGGAGGAGCTGCGTGGCGAGCTGTTTGGACTCAGAACGATCGCTTCTGAACACCAGGGGGGGGGCGGAGGAAGAGGAGAAGTGCGGCGGGTCGCTTGGTCTAGGAGTGACTGCATCAGAGCCACGGGCGGTTGCCAGAGGAGTAGCTGTGTGGTGAGCTGTTTGAACTCAGAACAACTGCTCCAGAACACTGGTGGCCTGCCTGGAGGAGGAGAGTGGTGGGTCGCTTGGTCTAGGAGTGACTGCATCAGAGCCACATGTGGTTGCCAGAGGAGGAGGCAAGTGGTGAGTTGTTTGGACTCAAAGTGACCGCTCCTGAACACCGGTGGCCTGCCTGGAGGAGGAGCACGGTGGGTCGCTTGGTCTCCGAGCGACCGCTCCTGAACACCTGAGGGGCTACCCCGAGGAGGAGGAGGAACAGGGCGGTCACTTGGACTTGGAGTGACTGCCTAGGGCTACGGGCAGTTGGCGGGAGGAGGAGACGCGAAGTGAGTTGCTTGGACTCCTAGTGACTGCATCGGAAACTGAGCTGCTGTCCGGAGGAAGAGGTGTGTGGTGGGTCACTGGGACTCAGAGCTATTGTACTGGGCTCCAGGTGGTGGCTCAGAGGAGGGGCCACATAGCCAGGTGATTAGGTGCAGAGCAGGGTCCCAGGACCTAGGCGGCTTCTTGGTGGAAGAGCTGCACAGAGACACGCCTAGGGGCGGAGCGAAGGTTCCAGGACTGTGGGCAGATTCTCTGAGGAGAGGCAGCCTAAGGAGACTCGTCTGCGAAGGGTGAGGCTCCCAGGCCCAGGAGGTGGGTCTGGGCCCCTGGGAACATTGCAGAGGAAGACAACCCAGCCCAGGCGGTAGTTGTAGATTGAGGGGAACCTCTAGGAGGGGAACTGACCAGCGAGACCTCCCCACCGGGTGAGTCTTCCCTGCCGGGTGAGGTTTTCCCACAAGGACGGTAAAACCAGAGACACAGGCTCAAACAGGCCTTGCCTCAGCCCGCAGCCTAGTTCCCCTTTGGATGACCATTGGTCAACAAGTGGAGGCACCTCTGCCCACTATCAGGGAATATACCCCACCTGAGGGTCACCACCCCTAGAGAGGCAGCTTCCTTGTGGAGCACCGCATTATCAACTTCCTCCAAGACTTCAGGCTACTGAAGGATAAGAGGGGGTATACTAGCAATCTTCAGGGACATTATAAGTTGATAGAGGAAATCTGCAATATCTTAATGACCCACTGATTCCTGAACAATATGAGAAAAGAAGGGAAGAAAATGCCCCAAACAAATATAGATGTTACAGCAATAAAATCCAATGACAGCATGGCAGAAGAAATGACAGAAAGGGAGTTCAGAATGTACATAATTAAAATGATCAGAGAAGCAAATGATGAAATGAAAGAGCAAATGCAGGCATTGAATGATGAGATGAAAGAGCAAATGCAGGCATTGGATGATAGCACCAATCGACAGTTAAAAGAGCAAATACAGGAAGCAAAAGATCATTTCAATAAAGAGTTAGAGATATTGAAAAAAAAAAAACAAACAGAAATCCTTGAAATGAAGGAAACAATAAACCAAATTAAGAACTCCATGGAAAGCATAACCAATAGGATAGAACACCTGGAAGACAGAACCTCAGATATTGAAGACAAAATATTTAACCTCGAAAACAAAGTTGAACAAACAGAGAAGATGGTAAGAAATCATGAACAGAATCTGTAAGAACTGTGGGATATCATGAAAAGGCCAAATGTGAGAATTATTGGGATTGAGGAAGGCTTAGAGAAATAAACCAAAGGAATAAACAATCTATTCAATGAAATAATATCAGAAAATTTCCCAAATCTGAAGAATGAAATGGAAAATCAAGTCCAAGAGGCTTATAGGACTCCAAATACACAAAATTACAACAGACCCACACCAAGGCACATTATAATGAAAATACCTAACATACAAAATAAAGACAGAATTTTAAAGGCTGTGAGAGAAAAGAACCAAATTACATTCAGGGGGAAACCAATATGGATATCAGCGGATTTTTCAATCCAGACCCTAAAAGCTAGAAGGGCCTGGAACAACATTTTTCAAGCTCTGAAAGAAAATGGATGCCAACCAATAATCTTATACCCAGCAAAACTTACCTTCAAATTTGACAATGAAATAAAATCATTCCGTGATAAACAAAAGCTAAAAGAATTTACAAAAAGAAAGCCAGCATTACAGAACATTCTCAGCAAAATATTCCATGAGGAAGAGATAAAAAATAAAGAAACAAATCAGCAAAGGGAGGAATCATCCTAAAGGAACTGTCAAATAAAGGAGGAGCCAAGGTGTGTCCAAAAAATAAATAAATAAATAAATAAAATTTAAAAAATGAACCAAATGACCGAGAATACAAATCATATCTCAATAATAACCCTGAATGTTAATGGCCTGAATTCATCAATCAAAAGACATCGACTGGCAGATTGGATTAAAAAGAAAGATCCAACAATATGTTGCCTGCAAGAGACTCACCTCATAGAAAGAGATAGCCATAGACTAAAGGCGAAAGGATGGGGAAAAACATACCATGCACATGGACTCAGCAAAAAAGCTGGAGTATCCATCCTCATTTCAGATAATGTGGACTTCAAGCCAAAGTTAGTCAGAAGGGATAAAGAAGGACATTTCATACTGCTTAAGGGAAGCATAAATCAGCAAGATATAACAATCATAAACATCTATGCCCCAAACAGTGGCTAATCCATGTATGTCAAACAAATCCTTCTCAATTTTAGAAACCAAATAGACCGTAACACAATAATACTAGGTGATTTTAACACGCCTCTCTCACCACTGGACAGATCTTCCAAACAAAAATTGAACAAAGAAACCATAGATCTCAATAACACAATCAATAATTTAGACTTAACAGACATTTATAGAATATACCATCCAACCAAGAGCGAATACACTTTCTTCTCAGCAGCACATGGATCCTTCTCTAAAATAGACCATATATTATGCCACAAAGCTAATGTCAGCAAATACAAGAAGATAGAGACACTTCCTTGTATTTTATCAGACCATAATGGATTGAAACTAGAAATAAATGAAAGAGTAAAAAACAGAAATTACTCCAACACCTGGAGATTAAACAATATGCTATTATATGAGGAATGGATAACAGAAGATATTAGGAAGGAAATTAAAAAATTCTTAGAGGTAAACGAGAACAAAGAAACATCGTATCGAAATCTCTGGGACACTATGAAAGCGGTACTTAGAGGAAGATTTATTTCATGGAGCGCATTTAATAAAAGAAGTAAAACTCAAAAAATAAACAACCTAACACTACAGCTCAAAGCCCTAGAAAAAGAAGAACAGACCAACACCAAAAGTAGTAGAAGACAGGAAATAGTTAAACTCAGAGCTGAAATCAACGAAATTGAAATGAAAGAAACAATACAAAAAATTGACAAAATAAATAGTTGGTTCTTCGAAAAAATAAACAAAATTGATAAACCTTTAGCCACACTAACAAAGAGAAGACGAGAGAAAACCCAAATTACCAAAATTCGGAATGAACAAGGAAATATCACAACAGACACGATTGAAATACAAAACATAATTAGAAGCTATTTTGAAAATCTATATTCCAACAAAATAGAAAATTTCAAAGATATCAACAAGTTTCTAGAGACCTATGAATTACCTAAACTAAACGAGGAGGACATACACAATTTAAATAGACCAATTTCAAGTAATGAAATAGAAGAAGTCATCAAAAGCCTACCAACAAACAAAAGTCCAGGACCTGATGGTTTCTCAGCCGAGTTCTACAAAACTTTTAAAGAAGAGCTCACTCCAATACTTTTCAAAGTATTCCATGAAATAGAAGAGGAGGGAACCCTCCCAAACTCATTCTACGAAGCCAATATCACCCTGATACCTAAACCAGACAGAGACACATCGAGGAAAGAAAATTTCAGACCAATATCCTTAATGAATATCGACGCAAAAATTCTCAACAAAATTTTAGCAAATCGCATACAAAAATGTATTAAAAAGATAGTGCATCATGATCAAGTGGGTTTCATGAAGAATATCATGCTAAGTGAGATAATTCAATCTCAAAAAACCAAAGGAAGAATGATCTCGCTGATAAGTGGATGATGACACATAATGGGGGGTGGGAGGGGTTAGTGTTAGGGTTAGTGTTAGGGTTAGGGAGAGAGGCAAGAATGGAGGAGGGAAGGACTGTATAGAGGGAAAAGAGGGGTGGGAGGGGTGGGGGGAAGGGAAAAAAATAACAGAATGAATCAAACAACATTACCCTATGTAAATTTATGCTTACACAAATGGTATGCCTTTACGCCGTGTACAAACAGAGAAACAACATGTATCCCATTTGTTTACAATAAAAAAAAAGAAAAATAAAAGAGCACATCTGAAGTCAGACTGCATAGCAGACTCCTCGGAATCCAAGGGGATGCCAAGGGTCACCCAGGAGGCACTAAAAGCCACAGGAAACTGGGTTTTGAAGGTTCCATGGAGAATCATGGATCCTGATCTGCATTGACCCTTTGCCATGACACTGGGGTGTGTGCTGTGCAGGAGGTGTGTTCCCAGCAGGGTCTGTGCTGTGCAGGAGGAGTGTCCCCCACTAGGGTCTGTGCTGTGCAGGAGGTGTGTCCCCAGCAGGGTCTGTGCTGTGCAGGAGGTGTGTCCCCAGCAGGGTCTGTGCTGTGCAGGAGGTGTGTTCCCAGCAGGGTCTGTGCTGTGCAGGAGGTGTGTCCCCCACTAGGGTCTGTGCAGGAGGTGTGTCCCCAGCAGGGTCTGTGCAGGAGGAGTGTCCCCCACTAGGGTCTGTGCTGTGCAGGAGGTGTGTCCCCACCAGGGTCTGTGCTGGGCAGGAGGAGTGTCCCCCTCTAGGGTCTGTGCTGTGCAGGAGGAGTGTCCCCCACTAGGGTCTGTGCAGGAGGTGTGTCCCCAGCAGGGTCTGTGCTGTGCAGGAGGTGTGTTCCCAGCAGGGTCTGTGCTGTGCAGGAGGTGTGTCCCCCACTAGGGTCTGTGCAGGAGGAGTGTCCCCAGCAGGGTCTGTGCTGTGCAGGAGGAGTGTCCCCCACTAGGGTCTGTGCTGTGCAGGAGGAGTGTCCCCAGCAGGGTCTGTGCTGTGCAGGAGGAGTGTCCCCCACTAAGGTCTGTGCTGTGCAGGAGGAGTGTCCCCAGCAGGGTCTGTGCTGTGCAGGAGGAGTGTCCCCAGCAGGGTCTGTGCAGGAGGTGTGTCCCCAGCAGGGTCTGTGCAGGAGGTGTATCCCCAGCAGGGTCTGTACAGGAGGTGTGTCCCCCACTAGGGTCTGTGCTGTGCAGGAGGTGTGTCCCCCACTAGGGTCTGTGCTGTGCAGGAGGGGTGTCCCCAGCAGGGTCTGTGCTGTGCAGGAGGTGTGTCCCCCACTCGGGTCTGTGCTGTGCAGGAGGAGTGTCCCCAGCAGGGTTGTGCTGTGCAGGAGGAGTGTCCCCCACTAGGGTCTGTGCTGTGCAGGAGGTGTGTCCCCCACTAGGGTCTGTGCTGTGCAGGAGGAGTGTCCCCAGCAGGGTCTGTGCAGGAGGTGTGTCCCCCACTAGGGTCTGTGCTGTGCAGGAGGTGTGTCCCCCAGTAGGGTCTGTGCAGGAGGTGTGTCACCAGCAGGGTCTGTGCAGGAGGTGTGTCCCCCACTAGGGTCTGTGCTGTGCAGGAGGAGTGTCCCCAGCAGGGTCTGTGCTGTGCAGGAGGAGTGTCACCAGCAGGGTCTGTGCAGGAGGTGTGTCCCCCACTAGGGTCTGTGCTGTGCAGGAGGAGTGTCCCCAGCAGGGTCTGTGCTGTGCAGGAGGAGTGTCCCCCACTAGGGTCTGTGCTGTGCAGGAGGAGTGTCCCCAGCAGGGTCTGTGCTGTGCAGGAGGTGTGTCCCCAGCAGGGTCTGTGCTGTGCAGGAGGTGTGTCCCCCACTCGGGTCTGTGCTGTGCAGGAGGAGTGTCCCCAGCAGGGTCTGTGCTGTGCAGGAGGTGTGTCCCCCACTCGGGTCTGTGCTGTGCAGGAGGAGTGTCCCCAGCAGGGTCTGTGCTGTGCAGGAGGTTTGTCCCCAGCAGGGTCTGTGCTGTGCAGGAGGTGTGTCCCCCACTCGGGTCTGTGCTGTGCAGGAGGTGTGTCCCCCACTCGGGTCTGTGCTGTGCAGGAGGAGTGTCCCCAGCAGGGTTGTGCTGTGCAGGAGGAGTGTCCCCCACTAGGGTCTGTGCTGTGCAGGAGGTGTGTCCCCCACTAGGGTCTGTGCTGTGCAGGAGGAGTGTCCCCAGCAGGGTCTGTGCAGGAGGTGTGTCCCCCACTAGGGTCTGTGCTGTGCAGGAGGTGTGTCCCCCAGTAGGGTCTGTGCAGGAGGTGTGTCACCAGCAGGGTCTGTGCAGGAGGTGTGTCCCCCACTAGGGTCTGTGCTGTGCAGGAGGAGTGTCCCCAGCAGGGTCTGTGCTGTGCAGGAGGAGTGTCACCAGCAGGGTCTGTGCAGGAGGTGTGTCCCCCACTAGGGTCTGTGCTGTGCAGGAGGAGTGTCCCCAGCAGGGTCTGTGCTGTGCAGGAGGAGTGTCCCCCACTAGGGTCTGTGCTGTGCAGGAGGAGTGTCCCCAGCAGGGTCTGTGCTGTGCAGGAGGAGTGTCCCCCACTAGGGTCTGTGCTGTGCAGGAGGGGTGTCCCCAGCAGGGTCTGTGCTGTGCAGGAGGAGTGTCCCCCACTAGGGTCTGTGCTGTGCAGGAGGGGTGTCCCCCACTAGGGTCTGTGCTGTGCAGGAGGAGTGTCCCCAGCAGGGTCTGTGCTGTGCAGGAGGGGTGTCCCCAGCAGGGTCTGTGCTGTGCAGGAGGAGTGTCCCCAGCATGGTCTGTGCTGTGCAGGAGGTGTGTCGCACGTGTGGTCTGTGGTGTGCAGCAGGTGTGTCCCCTTGGGGCTTGTGCTCTGCTGGAGATGTGTCCCAACATGGATCAGATTTCTCCTGAAGGGAAGCTGGAGGACTGGTTTCTAAACTGCACAGGCTGTGCTGGGATGCCCTGGTGCACAGCCTCACCTGCCTCGGGGAACGTGAGTCTCCACTGCGGGCAGGTTTTCAGTCGTATGTGTGGCGTCTGCTCTGGTCCACGTCTTCACTGGAGAGTGTGCTGCCCGCTGCTCTCTGGTGCCTCACGGGCAGCTGGGTGGATTGAAAGGCCGAGGCAGCCCTGGTGCTGGCAGGCTTCCGCCTGAGCTGGGAGCGCTCTTGCAGCAGAGGATGCTTGCACACTCGTGGAGCCTTCTGCTGAGGTGGGCAGCACCCTCTGCAGATGCAGTAGCAGGTGGCGACTGGCACGGGCGCGGGTGAAGAGGAGGGCAGCGACATCTGCGGAGCGACTCCCGCCTGCTGGCTCTGTTCTGGACACCTGGTGCGTGGACGCATTTGGTCCTCACCACAGTGCAAGAGGGAGGTGTACAATATGCCCGCTCTCACAGACGTGAAGCTGAGGCTGGTTCAGCACACTGCCGAGGTCGCACGGTAGGAACAGTGACTCCTGTGCAGGGTACTCAGCACCTCATGGAGGGTGTGGAGGAGGAACAGTGCTTAGGCAACGCGGGTCAGAAAGAGAGGAAGGGGCTTTACGGAAGAAAACCCTCCCAGGGCACCCCCGGCACGCCTCCTCAGCCATGCCCCACCTGCGCACAGTGGACACCCAGTCAGGCCACACAAACCAGCATGGTCAGATCAGGCGTGATCCCTCCTTTGAGCATTCCTGCATTAACAGGAGCTTTTGGGGGACATTCCACCCCAGCTCCCCAAAGCTCATGTCCTTCCCACAGTGCAAAATGTGCTGAGTCCCATCTCCACGAGTCCCTCAGTCCAAGAGTTTCAGCTGCCCGAAGGCCCAAGTCCAAAGTCTCCTCTGACACCAAGGCAAACTCTCCCGTGAGCCCCGGAGAAGGTCAAGGCAAGTTTCCCAGACCCGGTATCGGAGGCCTGGGGGAGCATTCCCATTCCCAAAGGGAGGGAGCGGAGGGGCCAAACAGCCCTCTGTTCCCCCAACTGGGATTCGGAAAGTCTTTTAAAAACCTGGACTTTACTTTCTTAGTCTGTGAGGATGGAAGTCAGCACCCTGCGTGCTCAGCTCCTGTGACGCCCCAGTGCCTCCCACGTCCTCACAGCCACCGGGGTGGCGATGTGCGTAGTCGCCCCTGCCTTGCAGAGGGAGAGGGAGGGCCCCAGAGAGGCCTGTCCAGGAGGAGGGCCCAGGCTGACCTGGAGCCCGGCTGCTCAGCCTGGGCCCGTTGGGAGAGCCCTGGGCACGCTGCCATGACCTTGCCCGATACCCTCTCGTCTATGGAGAAGGGCACAGGCCTGACCTCCCTTCCAGCTCATCACGTGAAGGCGCCGCTTGCGGAGCCTGTGACTCCTGGCAGCGTGCCCCCTCTCCCGGCTCGACGGCCCTGGGTGTGCTGTTCCTCTCCAGCGGTGGGCTCCCTCTTGGGCCTCCTCGGGGCTCAGAAAGCACGGGGTCTGTTAGCTCTAAGTCCACCGCAGACTCCCGGACTGGTGTCCAGGTCTGTGTGCCTCTGGGGAGGGGCCAGCAGGAGGAACGCAGGTGGGATTTAACCTCAGTCCTCCTGAGGGGTGGTGTCCTTTTCGTTTCCAGTGTTAGTGCAAAACACGTGTCCTCCGGCTGTGCACACCCAGTCCAGTCCTGAATGAAGTCCACTCTTGTCCTGGACGCAAGGACCCAGATGGTCTGGGGCAACGGTGCAGGCAGGCACGGGGGAGGGAAAGAGGCGAGGTGCAGGCAGCAGGGACGGAGGGCTGGCCGCCCCGCAGCCCAGCCTGGCAGCTCTGCTGGCACTGCTCTGCCCGCTCAGAAACGCAGTTTGGCTGAATTTTCCTCCCAAAGCGAGAGGACTGGGTTAGAAGAGCAGAAAGGTCCTCGTGTGGCTCCCCAGGGTCTGAGGGCCATTCCCACAGCGCCCTCCCGCCGCTGAACCTACCCTGATTTAAACCACGTTCTCTTTCAGTGTGAACTGGACCCCTCCTCGCGTGTCTGTGGGAAGGGTCTCGGGGCCCTCCCCGCGCAGTGATGAGGCCGAGGTGCTGACGTGGGTCGGGCGACCTGTAGTGGGGGGCCAGAGCCCCGTCCCGCACAGGGTCAGTGGCCTCTGCAGGTGTTTCCCGTCACCACGCCCAGCATCCAGGACACAGCACGCTACCTCCTGTCCACCCTCCACCGCGCCCTGTCGCGAGGTCTGACCCCGAATTTACCCCCGACGTCTGCTCCAAGGGCCAAAGCATTTTCCGGCAGGTACAGATGTCACCCTCGTGGGCTGAGAGTCCGGGCGGCCATTTCAACCACTCGGCACAAAGTCAAACAGGATCTGCTCTTCCTCTTTACACTCACTCACCCAGGAGGCGCATGGGCAGTCACCTGAGTGTTCCCAACGGTCCCACGCCAGCGAGGTGGCAGGGTCAGTGGCTCGGTGACAGACCCTGGCGAGCTCCTTTAAACCCAAGGCGTGCCCCTCGTACAGGCTGGGCAACACCAGCGCAGAGGACGCGGGGGACCCTCGGGAACTGCACCCTCTACGGTCAGCAGAGGTCGTTGCCCTCTCTGGGCACTTGCTGCCCTCTGTTGAGTCTCCTGGCCCTCTTCTTGCCCCTTTGTCTTCTCTGCACTCTCTCTGGGTGAAGTGAGTTGACCCCAAAATAGACAGACACCCTAATTTCCAGGATCCGTGGCTTTTTCTTATTTGGGGAGCAGCATCTTTGCAGATCTAATTAAGTTAAGGAAACAGTGAAGAGATCCTGGGCGGTGCAGGGAGAGCTAGACCCAGCGGCAGTGTCCTCACGAGCGCACAGGAGGAGGCCATGTGCCCCCGGAGACCAGCAAGGGGCGCCGTGGCCGCCGGCCCTGCCGAGGATGACAGCCCGCGGAGGCGGGAGAGGCCAGGAGCAGATGGGCCGCCAATCTCCAGGGTGGGCAGCCCTGCCGACAGAGCTGCAGAGAATGAGGGTTTGCTGCTGGAAAGTGCTGGCCTGTGGACGTTGTTCCAGCAGTCCCAGCAGGTTAACACGTGGTGGACACAGTGTCCATCAGGCAGAGGACTCGTGAGTCCGCCTCACTTGCCCTGGCTTCCGAGCACCCGCTCACCCCGCTCGCTGCCCTCTGTAGGGCCGAGCAGCCCTCCCAGGCACGCGCCTGCTCCTGTGGGCACCTTCCCGTCTGCACCTCACTCAGCTCGGGGTCAGGTCGACACCGCAGATCCTCTCAGCTCTCCCGGCACTTCAGTTCACCTGCTGTCCTACGTAGACGTGTGCAGCTCCCCATGGCCGTTCGTGTCCCTGCCAAGTGCCCACATCTGGACGAGTTCGAGGCGGAGCAGAGTTCCGCGCAGCCCCATCAGACGCGGGCACACGTGCAGGGCAGCAGAGGCCACTGCAGTGCTCCTAAGGGCTCGGCGCCAGCAGAGGGCCTCTGCGGGCCTCACCTGGAGGGCTGACTCCCTCTCACCAGGGTAGATCAGAGGCGGATCTCCAGGGTGTGTCCTCCCAGGTTGCCTGCCTGAGGTGTCGTTTTCCCTGAGCTGCCCCTCTGGACAGAACTCGCCTTGGGGAGGGGCTGTCTGGAGCCAGCATTCACATGGTGTAGGTTGAAGTCTCGTAGAGGCAACGGGGACCTGAGAGCAGTGGACTCACGGGGGACCTGAGAGCAGGTGGACTAACGGGGGACCTGAGAGGACCTACTGCTGGGAGTTAGAGAAGGAGGAATGGTGAAGGCAATGGAGAAGATGGCTGAGGAAGTGCTGCGAAACAAAGGGGAAGAACCACTGGACACGTCCACACAGGGGAAGAAGTCAGTGGCCCCAGGTCCAGTGTAGGGGGAGACGGTCTGTGGACCCAGGTCAACTGTAGGGAGAGAGTCTGGAACCAGGTCAACTGCAGGGGGACAGCGACTGTGGATCCAGGACCACTGTAGGAGGAGAGAGTCTGTGGACCCAGGTCCACTGTAGGGGGAGAGGGTCTGTGGACCCAGGTCCACTGTAGGGGGAGAGAGTCTGTGGACCCAGGTCCACCGTAGGGAGAGAGTCTGGAACCAGGTCAACTGCAGGGGGACAGCGACTGTGGATCCAGGACCACTGTAGGGGGAGAGAGTCTGTGGACCCAGGTCCACTGTAGGGGGAGAGGGTCTGTGGACCCAGGTCCACTGTAGGGGGAGAGGGTCTGTGGACCCAGGTCAACTGTAGGGAGAGAGTCTGGAACCAGGTCAACTGCAGGGGGACAGCGACTGTGGATCCAGGACCACTGTAGGAGGAGAGAGTCTGTGGACCCAGGTCCACCGTAGGGAGAGAGTCTGTGGACCCAGGTCCACCGTTGGGAGAGAGGGTCTGTGGACCCAGGTCCACTGTAGGGGGAGAGAGCCTGTGGACCCAGGTCCACCGTAGGGAGAGGGTCTGTGGACCCAGGTCCACCGTAGGGAGAGAGTCCGGAACCAGGTCAACTGTAGGGGGAGAAAGTCTGTGGACTCAGGTCCACTGTAGGGAGAGGGTCTGTGGACCCAGGTCCACTGTAGGGGGAGAGAGTCTGTGGACCCAGGTCCACTGTAGGGAGAGAGTCTGTGGACCCAGGTCCACCGTAGGGAGAGAGTCCGGATCCAGGTCCACTGTAGGGGGAGAGGTCTGTGGATTCAGGTCCACTGTAGGGAGAGAGTCTGTGGACCCAGGTCCACTGTAGGAGAGAGGGTCTGTGGACCCAGGTCCACTGTAGGAAGAGAGGGTCTGTGGATCCAGGTCCACTGTAGGGAGAGAGTCTGTGGACCCAGGTCCACTGTAGGGAAAGAGGGTCTGTGGACCCAGGTCCACTGTAGGGGGAGAGGTCTGTGGACCCAGGTCCACTGTAGGGGGAGCGTCTGTGGGACCAGGTGCAGTGCAGAATTGCTCGTCTGTCCTCAGGTTCGTCCGTGTGTCGGGCAGGTTTTCCTCTTCTTTGTTATCAGAGAGCTCAACGTGTTCTGGCAAAGCCGCCTGAAGTGGAAGGATGAAGTACAGGAAGGCGACACAGAGCACCCCGCGGACGTGCTGGGAGCTCTGGGAGCAGCACTGGCGCAGTGGGAGGCCTCAGTTCCTGCTCTCAGGAAGCGTCAATCCTTCCATATAAATTTCAGAAAAATCCCCAGTTCCTCAAGCGTCCCACATCTCTGTGACTTATTAGGGAATCTTTGATCATTTCTACTTGCTGCAGAGTGTTGGAAACAAAGCCATCTTTGTTCCCTTTCACCCGTGTGGAGGGGTTGGGAAATCTGCTGCGGAGACTGGCAACAGAACTGGCGAAAGCTCTCTGTGCTGCGGGGGCCCAGGCTGCTTCCATGTTTGGAGATGGTTTCTGAGCGTGTCCACGTCTTGTTGGCAGGCCGTGTCTTTGCAGGATGACGGGCACATTTCCTCCCACCACCCATGAGCCACGATGCTGGCCCTGGGGAATGTGAGGTCTGCGTCCAGAAGCTGGGGAGGGCTCGGGGAAGCGGAGGAGGGCCTGCCTGTGGGTGCAGCCCCCACGTAGGAGGGTCCCCCAGCACATTGTGTCCCCTGACGTGCAGAGTGAAGGACGAAGAGATGTTCCAAGAACTGCCGAGTGAGAGCCGGGTCTCTCTGGGAGTGAACTCAGTCGTTGACTTGATTCCAGGAGAGAAATTCTGCAGCGCTTTTGGTGGCAGAGTAAATTTTTTTTCTGCCTCACATCAGGTACTTTCCTCTAGGCGAATGCCAGTCCTACTGGGTCATCAGAGGTGTGCACAGTGCAGGGCTTTCTGCTCTGCTTCAGTGTGTTTCCATCCCGGGCACACAACTGCCATCCAAGTGGGTTAGCTGAGGGGTGTCTTCCTGCAGGACACCCCGGCTCGGGACGTGTTGCCAGTATCTGCAATTTCAATGCTAAATGAACCCATAAGGAGAACTCACAATGTCAGATCTTTGTGTTTAGACCTGGCCCCCAAATTTATTTCTGAGATTTGCATCTTTAACTTTAAAAAAATCAGATTTTACTTATTCTTTCCATCTTTTGATCAAATACATAGGGAAGGAGGGTCGACTGGCTTTTTTTAAATCAGTATTATTAAACGTCGTGACTTATTTCCAGAGTCCCTAAAACCTTTATTATGGGCACACCTCAGATCCTAAAAACCTGCACTAAGCCTTTTGCTGAAATACGGGAAGCCCATGCCCATGGCCAGCTGCTGCCTGCAGCTGTGTGGAAGCTGCACAGAGGCCAGAGCCGTCCTGGAGGAATTGTCCTTGTTGCATGGGCACCTTCACCCAAGGCCAGCCCCTGCAGAACCACCATAGGGAGAGGCCACTGCCCCCACCACCCACCCTGCCTCTGGCCACTCCACCAGGCCTGGAGTGTGGGCAGGTCCCTGGGAAACCCCTGGCCGGCTGAGACCAGAGCCACTCCCACTTAGGTCCCTTGGAGGCCAGTGCTATGCACTCCAGCAGCTCTGCTGGGATTCCAGATGCACCTGCCTCTCAGGGAGCCCTTTAATCTCTGTCAGGGCGCAACCCCCGCCCTACACAGCTGCTCTCTTCCCTCCCACACCCCTATCTGCCTGTCTCCCAGACAGAGCAATCCTGAAAACAAGGCTGATAATGTCTTCCAAAGCTGGAGCTGTGTGTCCGGGTCATGGGAGAGCTCAGTAGTGAACTTCAGAGGACAGCGTGGCTCCTGCCGCGGGCCTGCTGGAGCCCCCAGGGGCCTTCCCGCTCTGCTTGTCCCACACTGGCTTCTACTGCAGGTTCCCTTCCTGGCTGTCCCCCTGCTTCCCCTCCCTGAACCCCAGCTTCCTGCTCACTGTCCTGCAGAGTCTTTCTCCTTTCATGCATCCTTGAAACTCAAATTCAGGCCCATTTTGTTCATATGTAAATCTCTCCTGGTGCTCAGGGAAAGGGCCTTTCGAGTTCCCAGATCCACCTGCTCAGAGGGCGGCTGTGCTCCTGTGGATTCACGTGCACTAGAATCCCTCCATGCACCCATTCAGCCTTGCCATGAGTTGGGTACTGGAAATAACCCCACGTGTCCTAGTGGCTCAGGTCCTGCCAGTGGATTTGCATTCCAGAGTGTGTGGGGTGTTAGGTGAAGGTGGAGACACGCTGCAGCACCTGGGGGAGACTGGTGGCCCTGGCCACCCTGGCCAGAGTGCTGTCTGATAGACAAGCAGGCCAGCTCGAGGGGCTCACAGCAGTTTGCTGGCCTGACATTTCCAACATTCTTTTGGCGGCAGGAATGAGAGAGGAAACAGTGTTTTATTGAGAATTCATCCGTCATCCCCTCCATCCTGGGTGAGCAAGTCACCCCACAGGCAGATTGTGCTGTGGGCTCTCTGGGGAGAGGGAAATGCAGAGCCTCCCTCCCCTCCGCACTTCTTGGGAAGAGCAAAACCAGAGACTTGTTTGAACTGGTTTCTCTCAGCTCCCTCTGCACCCGACAGCCCCCAGGGCAGGGGCTTTTCTGTGTCTTCCTGGGAAAGGGAAGTCGTAGGCAGGAGGCCTGGTCAAGATCTGAAGAGCTCTGGGACTTGGAAAGGGCCCGGGACTGCCTTAGCATTTATGCAGAACCACGAGAGAGCCAGGGCCTCCTTCCGGGGCAGTACAGCAAAGCAAGTCTGCAGGCGGGGCCAGCAAGGCCCAGGGGCGCCCCTCCAGCAGGGTGCAGCCTGAGCAAGGGGGGCCTGTCTGCCCCAGGTTGTGCAGACCAGGTAGATGTGGGCAATGACGTGAGGGGTCTTTGCTTGCCTGGATCCCCGGTGGGCTTGATGGACAGCTCTTGGCGGCAGAGCTCTGTGTGACTGCTGACAGCAGAGTTAGGAGCCTTCTCACAATAGGCACGTTGTGTTCCTCTGTGTCCAGTTTCCTAAAATAGCAGAGATGGTAGCTCTGCAAGCACACTTGGTATGTTCCAGACAGGGCACGATCAGCAGGGATGGACTAATGAGTCAGTGTCCTGGGCCAGCACGATCACTCCCATTTAAGAGTTCAGAAGACAAAGCTGGTGGTTGGCTCACCACTGACCTTTAGATCAGGGCCCTCTCCAACCCTCTCCACCTCCTGCTGCCCACTCTCCTCTCCCTGCCTCCTTCTGCCCCAGCTCCTCTGGGGCCACAAAGCCCCGAGGAGGAGCCCTGAGGTGGCTCATGGAGCTCCTGGTGACTCTGAGTGGACCCTGCAGCTCTGCTTTCCCTCTGATGCTGGGGGTTAGATGCAAGGACCCTGAAAGTCCTGGCCTGGGTCTCCACACCAGCAATGCTCAGAGCCCACTCACTCCCGGGTGGTACCCCTCTCATCATACTAAGCAAAGATCCACTCAGCCATGGTCGGAGGCTCCATGGCTTCTTTGGCCAACTCAGCTAGAGAGCAAGTCTAGGGAAGCTCCCATCTGGGGCAGTTCCCAAGAACTTCTGCTGGGGGCCTCTCTACCAGGAGGCCCGTGTCCTCTGTCCCTACACAGCCTGGGTGTCCGTGGCCTCTGTACCAGGAGGCTTGTGCCCTCTCTGTGTACCTCTCAGCTCTGGGAAATGGCCTCAGATACTGACCATCTCAGAAAATCATGCGTAGATGGCATTTTAATTAGGGTGTGTACGGAAGAGGCTCTGCAGAGGATGGTCCCCTTGATTTGACTTGAAACCTCCTTACATAAACCTAAACAAAAGAAGAGTCTCCATAAATGTGGGCTCATTCAGGAGCCTTTGATCTTGGTGAGCAGAGGTCATGGCTGTGTGAGGAAGACACCAATCCACAGAAGATCTGTTTTTGGTGAGTGGTGTGACACCCAGTGAGCTAAACTTCAAGTAAGATAAGCAGCATTCTTGATGATTGGTTTCCAAAGCCTCTTGGAGCATTTCCTTGTTTGGCCTTGGAAGAATTTGCTCCTGGATCTCAGCCCACCCTTGACTTGAAGGACTGTAGACTTGGAACAAAGCCGCTGCCCGAGAAACCACCCAGTGGAAACCGAAGCAGAGGGCTCAGGCAGGAGCTGAGTGTGTTCTTCAAAGGAGGGAGAAGTGGCCACAGGGTCAGGGTAATATCAGCGGAGGCCTTGAACTTGCTGATACCAATCAGACCTCAGAGCTCCAACAGACTGACTCACACAGAGGCCACGGGGTGGGTGACCAAGGCTGCCTCGCGCAGGCTTTGCAGAGATGCCCCTCCCGGGTACCTGCTGTGCCGTCAGTTGCTCCGCACCTGCACAGTCCCGGCACACACAGATGTCCACACCCCTAGCTCAGGGAGTGACGGGTTTCCCGAGGTGAAGCCCAGACTCTGAGAGGACCCACAGCACTGCCAGTCCCTTGAGTGAAGTTCCTGAAGGTGACAGTGCAGGGTTTCTAGGCAGGAAGGGGGCGTGGACGTCACAGCAGCGGTCTCAGCTCATCCAGGGCCAGGATGAGAAGGACGAGGTGATGTTGAAGAACATGAAGGTTTTGTTACTGAAAGCTGGGTCCTTGTCCCCAATGTCAATTTAATAAGGAGGACATGGTTTAAAGAAGGAAAAAGATTTTTTGCTTTGCTAGCAAAGGAGAAGCATAGGGAACTCTTGTTCCTGAGACTGATTCTGCCCATCAGGGAGAACAGAGTGGATTTTAAAGAGGATCCAAAGGCTCCATTCAGGTGGGCCCTGGTGGTGTGTTGGAATTCACTTGTTAATTTGGGAGACAGTCACTTCCTAGATCTTCTGGGGACATCTCCTTTCTCTGGTGGCTGTGTGCTCAAGGACAGGTAAGGGCCTGAGGTGGAAGAAGAAAAGATAACCCTGTCTCCCTGACCCTGCTGGGGAGTGGGCAGGGAGAAGAGAGGAAAAGACGCCCTTTTAAAATCAGCCTGGGCAGAGCAGAGGGTGGTGCTCGGGGAGGTGGACCACTCCGCAGTTGTGCTCCTGCGGGAGCCGAGCTTCGAAAGTCCCAGCATGCCGCAAGGTTGGGCCTGTGTGCTCCTCACTCGAGGAGCCTCTCAAAGCTGGGAACAGACTTGTCCGGAGGCAGGATCATACCCACTGGAACCTCCTGCTTGACCCTGCAGCCTGACAGAAACCTCTGTCATCCGTCCAGCTCTGGGGGTGGGAGGGGTGTGGACACGAGCCAGCCACCCCTCAGCGGGGGCTGGGGGATAGGGCCAAGGTGCTGGCCTTTGCAGAGCCCAGGCACCCCGGGCCTGGTGGCTTTCAGGTCCTAGCTGACATCCCCACAGCATGTCACCAGAGTGTCCCACACAGGGACATCTTAGACCAAGTGCACAGTGGAGATTCCTCTCAGATGGTTTTCTGATGTGCCGATTGAACTGCAAGGTCTCATTGCTTCTGGGGAAGTCCTCTGTGCTCCAGGCTGCACCTGGAAGGGCTCCGTGCCCAGGCTGCACCTGGAAGGGCTCCGTGCCCAGGCTGCACCTGGAAGGGCTCCGTGCCCAGGCTGCACCTGGAAGGGCTCTGTGCCCAGGCTGCACATGGAAGGGCTCCAGGCCCCAGGCTGCACCTGGAAATCCTCTGTGCCCCAGGCTGCACATGGAAGGGCTCCGTGCCCAGGCTGCACCTGGGATGGAAACCCTCTCCTACTGTGTTGGTCGAAGTGGAAACAGCTGTGAGGGCTCAGTCTCCAGGCGGCTGAGAGGCCGGTGCTACCCCCAGCAGGGCCTTCACTGCCCTCTGCTGCCCAAGGGAGGCCAGCTTTCCACTGCAGCCAGGATTGGTAGTGCTTGCTGATCTGTCCTAGGTTGACCTGTTTGAGCTGGAAAAACCCAGCAGGGAAGACACGAGGCCTAGAACCCAGGAGCTGTGCCCCTGTGGGTACGGTCTTCTCAGTCCACTGGTGTTCTAAGAGGTCACCAGCTCAGGCAAATGGCTGTTTATCTGGCAATTGGTAATAAGTTGTTTTTTAAATAAAAAGTCAGTTATTTCTTAGAACATGACACATTAGGAGAAGTGCCCACAAGTGATCTCAGATGAGAACCCACTTCTTTAAAAACTGTAATGCAGCGAAGTAGAACTGCGTCGGGGCTTTTCTGTTTGCGTTCAGAGGCCGGCCTGCGCGAGGGCCTGCACAGCTCAGTCACCACGCCAGCATCGGGCCGTGTCTGCTGCCCGTCGGACAGTGAAGTTCAATCACCGACAACCCGGTGCCTTCCTGAGTTGTGCTTGTGGTCTGTGCTCCTCCGTCTGGCCTAAGTGCTTCCTGGAAACTGCTTTGCTCCAACAGATTCATCCTTTTAGCGAGTACATGTCAAATGTTGTCCATGTTCCAGGCACAAATGTGCAGAACTGTACTTCCCTGCAAGGTGCGTGTGACTTTGTGTGGCAGACAGGTGCTTAATGGAAACTTTCAGACTGTCAAACAAGGGCCCCTTGACTGTTTCTGATCAGGACAGATGACGGGCGTTAGGAGCAGTTCTGTTGCCCGTAGCTAGTGGAGCTCAGTGTTTTGTAGCCCTCTTTGTCTCTCTATTGTCTTTAGTAGCCGGGTGCCTCCCTTGGTCTGAGGCGTGCATGCGTCACCCTAACCAGCATCTCCAATCACAGTCGTGTTTGTGAGTGACAGGAAGGTCTTCTTCCAGAGACACCTGCCCTGGTTTCACTGGTGTAGATCTGGGGGACTCCAGGAGGAAATTGGCCCTGCTCTGATGTGTGCCAAGAGAGCCAGGGAACTCGCCCGCCAGAACCAGGGAGGTGTCTGTGATGGGAAAGTCTGACATTTAACGAGTTAGAACACAGTGATTCTATTCGGCAACGTGGTTACCAAGAGCGTGTTTTGAAAACAAGGAACACACAGGGCTTTGCTGGAAGTCCCCACATGCCTGTAATAACGGACGCTACTGCTCACTGTTAAAGTTGGGTGACATTTTTCACCTTGTTATGGCTCAGGTAGAGATTAGTTTACTTGTTTGCATAGACAGTTTCCAGGATCAGATCACTCAGGTTGTACTGTGTGGCTTGCAGCTGGGGCTTTGGTCAGCCTTCCACATCAGCCTTGATGGAGGCCCCAATCTCTCAAGGGCTGAGTCCAGAGTGTCCCCACAGGCCAGGTCCACAGGTCCACATGGGAGCAGAGTCGCCTTCTACTCAGGCAGCTCCTTTCGGTCTCCTCCATCCTACTTCCGACTGCTCGTGCCACTCGCTGGGAGACAGAGTCTGATGGGGCTGTGACATTCAACACGGCCCGTCAACATTCACCAAAACCTGGGTGGACAGAAATATGATTGTGCTAAGGAATATTTTAAGAGAAAGTTTTAGGAGATTAATTGCTACAAACATTTTTATACAACAAACATTCTGAACTCTTAGGGGGAAATAATGACATATCTTGTCTGTCTTTTAAATTCCAAACTGGTTGAGAAATAGGCCAGAGTTTGATGTTCACCTATGGAGCTGAAAAGCCACTCTGTCATTGGTAAGGTTGGTTTGGAGAACATGTTTGACAACCACTCAGTGTGACCTTCCTCAAAGTGCCCTCCACCCCAGAAGCCTTTGATATGTAGAGCCTGTTCATCCGGCAGTGTTGTAGCACTCAGTGGGTGCCTTAATACTCCTTGGCATAAATGAATGGGTGACAATTAAAAATTGCTTTTGCTTCTCCCAGGGAGGCTCTGATGTAAATTCCAGAGGGTGAAGAATCTTTTCCCCTGGTGACCCAGCCTCCTGGATGTTCCAGCTGGGCTGACCCTCCGGGGGTAGCTAGGATGGCCATGGGCTAAGCATGCTGTGGCTCCATCTTAAAACGCACCCTGTTCTTCTTTGGAGGGAAGATGGGTGTGCACCTAAGCCAGCGGTTTCAGCTGAGGTAGGGTGACTGCTGCTGCTGAGTGTCTTGCTCCAGTCACCCAGCAGACACGGACTGTGTGCCTTCTAAGCTGAAAGCAAAGAAAAACACGAGGCCAACCCATAACTCAGAAGCACAGGCCACTCCTGCTGGTGTCTATGCTCATGTGCTCAAGACTGCAGAGGACCAAGCTGTCCACCTCACAGCTCCTGGAGGTGGATGGGCTGGGTCAGCAAGGGCTGATCTGTCCACCTCACAGCTCCTGGAGGTGGATGACTGGGGCAGCAGGGCCTGGACTGTCCACCTCACAGCTCCTGGAGGTGGATGACTGGGGCAGTGGAGGGCTGGACTGTCCACCTCACAACTCCTGGAGGTGGATGGCTGGGGCAGCAGGGGCTGGACTGTCCACCTCAGCCTCCAAGCAAGCCCACCCATCTCCCTTTGGGAAACACCCCGCACGTGTTTTTCTTTCCCAGCAGCACCCCCTGCTGGTGAGCTGGGGGACTGCCCTGCCTCAACCTGAGGGCCCAGCAGACCCGCCTTAGGTGTGACTCGGTTCCTCCCGCCACTCTGGTCCTAGACGCGCAGGTGGGAAGGGACAGCACAGGGTGTTTTAGTCACACATCTTTGACTCTCTCGCGCCTAGCTGTGTGGCCACGGGAAAGCTGCTGACGTATCTCGGGGTTGTTCGTTTCCTTCATGTGACGGGTGCCGACTGACCTCAGGCCCTTCCTTTGAAGGTTAGAGGTGAATTCACTATTGTGCGTGTTAGTCTGTTTCACTCCCAGAACAAAACACCTGAGGAAACCAACCTCGGGGAGGAAGGTCGAGGTTGGTTCACAGCTTCAGAGGTTCGGTCGGTGGTCTGCTCCCTCGCTCTGGGCCTGAGGGGAGGCCGAACAGCCTGGAGGAAGATGTCGGGGAGGACAGCAGCTCCGTCCAGGGCAACTAGGTCAGTGGGGCAGGAAAGGACCAGGAATAAGAAATGCCTGTCCAGGCCGGGTCCCAGTGACCCACTGCCCCGGCCATGCCCCATGCAGTTTCCGCCTCCAGCAATCCATTCAGCCATCATGGACTACCCACACTGACCGGGTCAGCGCCTCACGGTTCAGTCACTGCCCAGCCCCACCTCTGGACCATGCTGCCCTGGGGACCAGCCTTCGGCACGTGAGCCTCCCGGACATCCTGGGGTCAGGGCCACACTGCCTCCTGCCCTCTCTCCTCTCGGGTCATTCCTTCAGGAGCAGATGGAGAGGAGGGGGACTTGTGAGTGACGGCCCTGGGCTTGGCTTCCGTCCCCCCACTCTTCACACCGTGATGCTGGCTGTCCTCTAACAGGGGAGACCTGCTTCCTTGTGACCTCTCAGCAGAGGACCACCGTGCTCCCCTGTCATCGACTGCTCCTGGGGACCAGGCAGGCATGGTCCCCAGGAGTGGGCACCCAGCTTCCTTCCAGATGGGGAAGCCACAGAGACCTGTCTGGGACTCCTGGTGGCTTCCGCTGTGGCCATCAGGGTGGTTGAGCCCTAGCCCGTCGGCACTGGCCACCCCAGAGCCCCTCCTTCGAGAGCAGGGAGTGTCCTGCCAAGGCTTCGCGCCTCCTGTTTCCCCTGGAAAGTCAACGCTGGTGTCAGCACTGAACTCGGGACACCTCGGGCAGGGCCGGCTCCTGGCCCCAGCCCCTCCCTGCCACGAACAGCCACACCTTGTTCTTGCATTCTCTTAACCGCCATTTTGGATTTTAGTTAGGATCACAGGAGGCCCAGCGTGGCCCTGAGGTTACACAAATGTTGACAGCGGCACCAGTCCACAGCCGCTGTGGCCACAGGAGCGAGACCGCGTCCTGCCCCAGAACACATCTAAGGCTGCAGCCTCTCCCTGCCCTGGCTTAGGTCTCCCGGCTCTTCTCAGAGAGGCAGTCGGGCATGATGGTTGCCGTGGGACTGCCCAGGACTCAGACTTGGGTATCTCACTGCCACGTCCCCGTCCCATCGTGGAATTTTGGACAGGAGCGCTGGGTGGGGCTGGGCAGTCGTTGCCTGTCTCGTGTGGTCTTTCCCGGGCCTTCCCAGGGAGGGTGCGCTCCCACCCCGAGGGCTGCCGCCCTTCTGTGGTGAGGGAAGCCGACCTCCTCTGTCCTCGGAGGCCTCGGGTGGGGCGCCCTGAGTGGCGGAGACCGCCCTCCGTGCAGCCACAGCAGGGACAGTGAGCTCTGTTCTAGTCCACCTGTGGCGCCTTGCCGTTCCCTGGTATAGAACGTGGGCTCCGCCAGAGCTGGCCCACCTCCCGGGTCATGCTGCGCCGTCACGCGTCCCCCCGTCCTCAGCCTGTGTGGCCCACCTCTCCTGGGCCTGCTCCTTCCCCCTGGACACGTCCCCCTGCCCGAACACCAGCATCGCCCTCCAACACGGTCACTACTGGTCATGGCGGGCAGGGCTGGGATCTCAGGGCTCGACCTCCAATGCCAGTATCCCCTCTTGTTCCCTGCGTCAACAGTGAGGTGACCGTGACTCTGGCCGTCCTCGTCACTGCCACTCACACCCAGTCTCCACAGCTGGGCTCCCAGCCTCCCCTTCTCCCCGTGGTCGTCACTGGCCAGCTCTGGCGCTGGCCCAGCCCCGCAGGCTTGCGCAGCTTCGAAGACCCGACTCCCCCTCGGCCTCTCAGAGCTCCGCACCCGACTCCTCCCCGGGAGCCTCCAGAGCCAGTCCTGGTGCTCACCCCTGCCGGCTCCCAGCCTCTGGCCAGCACCACGCAGCTCTGCGCTTCCCCTGCCCGCCTCCCTCCAGGAGCCCAGGCCACAGCACTGACCCCACGTGGGCAGGAGCTGCTCCAGGAGCAGGGAGCACTCAGGAAGGTGGACACTCTGGGGTCAGGAGGGAACTCGGGAAGGTGGACACTCTGGGGTCAGGAGGGAACTCGGGAAGGTGGACACTCTGGGGGTCAGGAGGGAACTCGGGAAGGCGGACACTCTGGGGTCAGGAGGGCACTCAGAACAATGGACCCCCTGGGGCTGGGTCCTCAGCCCTGTCCAGGGTCACTGGCAGGAAGCGGAGCCTCACATGCGGAGCAGGTCTGAGACAGTGTGGCCACAGAAAGGGGAGGCAGACCACCAGCCTCTGTTCAGGAAGGAAGCCCCACCCTTCAGGGTGGGAGTGGAGTGACACGCAGATGATAAAGGATCGGGGCTCCGAGGCAGAGACCGCCTGGGGTGCACTAACATGCAGGGTCAGAGCAGGACCCCAGCCCGGCTCCCAGGAGACCCGGGTCCGTCACACAGGGTGAGAGGCCGGGAGGAGTCGAGACTGGTCCTCCAGAACAAGGCAATGCCCATCGTCCACACGGGCCAGCTGGTGGGGCTGCCAGGGTCCCAGGCCTGGGTCGCGTGCTGGGAGCCTGGGGGCACCTGCCAGGGAAAAGCCGTGACCTGAGTTCCACCCGCTAGCCCTGGGTCGTGATCTCGCCCACGTCCCTCCGCTGTGGTGAGGCTGATCTCAGATGTGAGGACGGGAGTGGGGAGGTGTGTAGTTGGGGCCCTGGGCTCCTGCCCGGGACGGGCCCACCCTGCGGCAGCCGTGCTGCTGAGCCTGCCACGGCAAGAAGGGCCCGGAGGAGCCTGAAAACCAGGCCCGACGTGGCCGGGTGGTGGTGAGGGGGTCCTGGTGGTGGTGAGGAGGTCCTGGTGGTGGCGAGGGGGTCCTGGTGGTGGTGAGGAGGTCCTGGTGGTGGCGAGGGGGTCCCGGCGGTGGCGAGGGGGTCCTGGTGGTGGTGAGGGGGTCCTGGTGGTGGCGAGGGGGTCCTGGTGGTGGCGAGGGGGTCCTGGTGATGGCGAGGAGGTCCTGGTGGTGGTGAGGAGGTCCTGGTGGTGGTGAGGAGGTCCCGGTGGTGGTGAGGAGGTCCCGGTGGTGGCGAGGAGGGCCTGGTGGTGGCGAGGGGGTCCTGGTGGTGGCGAGGGGGTCCCGGCGGTGGCGAGGGGGTCCCGGTGGTGGCGAGGGGGTCCCGTGGTGGCGAGGAGGTCCCGGTGGTGGCGAGGAGGTCCCGGTGGTGGCGAGGAGGTCCCGGTGGTGGCGAGGGGGTCCCGGTGGTGGCGAGGGGGTCCCGGTGGTGGCGAGGGGGTCCCGGTGGTGGCGAGGAGGGCCCGGTGGTGGCGAGGAGGTCCCGGTGGTGGCGAGGAGGTCCCGGTGGTGGCGAGGAGGTCCCGGTGGTGGCGAGGGGGTCCCGGGGTGGCGAGGGGGTCCCGGTGGTGGCGAGGAGGGCCCGGTGGTGGCGAGGAGGGCCTGGTGGTGGCGAGGGGGTCCCGTGGTGGCGAGGAGGTCCCGGTGGTGGCGAGGAGGTCCCGGTGGTGGCGAGGAGGTCCCGGTGGTGGCGAGGGGGTCCCGGTGGTGGCGAGGGGGTCCCGGTGGTGGTGAGGAGGGCCTGCGGGAGGCACGCGGAGCCCTCTGTGAAACCTGGGAGCCACCTGGCTGTGCGGGGCGCCATCTTCCTGTGACTGGGAGGCCTTAAGTCCCATCCCGGGACCCACATACACACCCCTTCCAGCTTGGCTTGAGGGGACCGCAGATGGAGACCCCCTTGTTCTAAGAGACTTCGCTGAACACGGTTCCTGTGCTGGAGCCAGGAAGCTACACCCCAGGGAGCCTCATGCCACACAGCACCTCACACCTCACAACACACCTCACACCTCACCTCACAGAACACACCTCACACCTCACAACACACCTCACAGAACACACCTCACACCTCACAACACACCTCACACCTCACAACACACCTCACACCTCACCTCACAGAACACACCTCACACCTCACAACACACCTCACACCTCACAACACACCTCACACCTCACATCACAGAACACACCTCACACCTCACAACACACCTCACACCTTACAACACACCTCACACCTCACCTCACAGAACACACCTCACACCTCACCTCACAGTACACACCTCACACCTCACAACACACCTCACACCTCACAACACACCTCACACCTCACCTCACAGAACACACCTCACACCTCACAACACACCTCACACCTCACCTCACAGAACACACCTCACACCTCACAAAAGACCTCACACCTCACCTCACAGAACACACCTCACACCTTACAACACACCTCACAACACACAGCACCTCACACCTCACATCACAGAACACACCTCACACCTCACAACACACCTCACACCTTACAACACACCTCACACCTCACCTCACAGAACACACCTCACACCTCACAACACACCTCACACCTCACCTCACAGTACACACCTCACACCTCACAACACACCTCACACCTCACAACACACCTCACACCTCACCTCACAGAACACACCTCACACCTCACAACACACCTCACACCTCACCTCACAGAACACACCTCACACCTCACAAAAGACCTCACACCTCACCTCACAGAACACACCTCACACCTTACAACACACCTCACAACACACAGCACCTCACACCTCACAACACACCTCACCTGACAGAACACACCTCACACCTCACAAAAGACCTCACACCTCACCTCACAGAACACACCTCACACCTCACAAAAGACCTCCCACCTCACAGAGCACACCTAACACCTCACAACACACCTCACCTGACAGAGCACACTTCACACCTCACACCTCACAAAAGACCTCACACCTCACCTCACAGAACACACCTCACACCTCACAACACACCTCACAACACACAGCACCTCACACCTCACAGAACACACCTCACACCTTACAACACACCTCACAACACACAGCACCTCACACCTCACAGAACACACCTCACACCTCACAACACACCTCACACCTCACAAAAGACCTCACACCTCACAGAACACACCTCACACCTCACAACACACCTCACCTGACAGAGCACACCTCACACCTCACAAAAGACCTCACACCTCACAGAGCACACCTCACACCTCACAACACACCTCACCTGACAGAGAACACCTCTCCCCTCTCACCCCACCCACACCCTGGGCACAGGACTCTGCCCCTCCTGTGCACACCTGCTCTGCTCCTCTCTCATCAGCTCCCTGCCTCTGACCCTAGTTCTGGATCTCCCTACTGCTGACCTTTCTGGCCTGTCCCTTCTCTACCTCAAAATCCCACCCTCGGTCCAGGGCCCAGTCCTAATGCCTAAACCTGGAGACCCCGCCTGAGCAAGTCACCTCCCTGTCACCTCAGCTCTGCCCTCCTGCACACGGCCTCTGGTTACTGCCCCCGTGTGGGGTGCCTGTGAGGCTCTGCTGCTGGCAGGACTGTCCTGTGTGTCCTGCTCCCTGGGCCTGTGCTCTCTGGTGCTGTGGCCACGTTGCCCCAGCCCTCACGAGCTCATCCCAGGAGGTCAGACACGTCCTGTGGAGGCCCGCATGGCCCCGACAGCCTCTGTGGAGTCTGGGAGGCCGCAGGAGGGCCCTCTGCACAGTCCTGTCCTCCTGACCTGTCCCCGTCACGCAGGAAGGGCTAAGGGAAGAAGGCGGGGGCCATGTGAGCGAGGGACAGAGGGGGCTGCGCTGTTAAAAGGGTGTCCCTGCCTCCGACCTCTGCACAGGCCGCCGGGCGGACAAGACACAGCCTCCAAGTTTCCGGGGTGGCGGTCACGCGGCGGGGTGGGCAGAGCCCACTCCTGATTGCAGGCTTGGGCGCTTTGTCCTTGCCAGGCGTCCCCACTGCACCCCAGAGCCACTGCCCGGGAGCCAGCTCTGCCCGCTGACGCCCGGCTCAGCCTGCCGCTGAGCAGCTTGGGGGCTGCATTTCCTTCCTAAGAGTTGTTGGCCCTCAGGGGCTTCGTAACTGACCCAGATCCCTGGCTCTGCAGAAGCAGCCACAGGCCGCAGAGGACAATGCCCCCTGCGAGTGTCCCCTCCCCGGCACACTGAGTGGCCTTACAGCCCAGTGACAGCCCTGCCCACTGCCCTGCACAGGAACCTGGTGGAGGCCTGAGCCTGCTGCCCGGGCCAGGCATCTCCTCCATGAGCAGCTGGGGAAGCCCAGCCTCACCCTCAGGGGGACTTGGCGGCCGATCCAGAGCCCAGGGCGGCAGCCCCACGGTGCGTGGGTCACTGTGACTGCTGATGTCCCTTTGAGAGCATGACCATGGGGCGGGGTTGACCACGCTCCTGCCTCGTCGCCTGAACAGTTGCGGCCCCCGTGCACAGGATGCCCAGGCTCTGCTGTGAGGAGCTGGGGGTCCTGGACACAGTCTCCCGGGAGGTGCCGAGTGGGCTCAGGACCCCCTCCTCCTCCTCACGGCCTCCCATGGGCCACTTCCTCCTAAGTAGCAAACGCGAGCCTGTGGTGACCCTGTGGACCATTCTGGCGCCTCTGGGGCTGCACTCAGGAAAAGCAGGAAGTCCCCGACCAGGCCCTGGGGACCAGGGGAGAAGCAAGGAGCCCCCCACCAGGCCCTGGGGACCAGGGGAGAAGCAAGGAGCCCCCCACCAGGCCCTGGGGACCAGGGGAGAAGCAGGAAACCCCCAACAGGCCCTGGGGACCAGGGGAGAAGCAAGGAGCCCCCCACCAGGCCCTGGGGACCAGGGGAAAATCAAGAAGCCCCCCACCAGGCCCTGGGGACCAGGGGAGAAGCAGGAAGCCCCCCACCAGGTCCTGGGGACCAGGGGAGAAGCAAGAAGCCCCCCACCAGGCCCTGGGGACCAGGGGAAAATCAAGAAGCCCCCCACCAGGCCCTGGGGACCAGGGGAGAATCAAGAAGCCCAGAACCAGGCCCTGGGGACCAGGGGAAAAGCGGGAAGCCCCCCACCAGGCCCTGGGGACCAGGGGAGAAGCAAGGAGCCCCCCCACCAGGCCCTGGGGACCAGGGGAGAATCAAGAAGCCCTCCACCAGGCCCTGGGGACCAGGGGAGAAGCAGGATGGCCCCCACCAGGCCCTGGGGACCAGGGGAGAATCAAGAAGCCCCCCACCAGGCCCTGGGGACCAGGGGAGAAGCAGGAAGCCCCCCACCAGGCCCTGGGGACCAGGGGAAAAGCAGGAAGCCCCCCCACAAGGCCCTGGGGACCAGGGGAAAATCAAGAAGCCCCCCACCAGGCCCTGGGGACCAGGGGAAAAGCAGGAAGCCCCCCACCAGGTCCTGGGGACCAGGGGAGAAGCAGGAAGCCCCCCACCAGGCCCTGGGGACCAGGGGAGAAGCAGGAAGCCCCCACCAGGCCCTGGGGACCAGGCACCCTGACCTGCAGGGGACTAGTTCTAGCTCAGGACTTGTGGCAGTCACTGGTCTGGAGGGAGCCCGTCTGAGTCCACAGAAGGACTGACGGACACTCCCACACAGGGCCGCTTGGGGGCAGCACGGCCCTGGCCTGGTGTCCTGGGCTCTGCAATCCTGGGAATGGAAGCAGGAAGGAGGAGACGCCCTGGTGGGCGGCCTCTCAAGCCAGGGTGGGGAGTGGACACCCGCCTGCAGTGTGCACAGCCGCTCAGACTGCAGGGCTGGGCGTAGCACAGGGGTTTGTCCCGTGTAGGCTGGGGCTATTCCACACGGTCCAGGACACGCCCGACTCGAAGCAGACCCAGCCGGCAGCCCCGTCAGGCCCGTGTGCTGGTCTCAGGGCCGCCCCCTCGGGAGAGTCACAGCTGTGGCCTCCAGCACGGAGGCCGCTGACTCCACTCGCCTGGTGCCGACGGTCTGTGGGCACCGACAGGTTCAGAGTGCTGATGAGCAGACCACGAGGGAGCAGCTGCGTGAGGTGCCATCGGAATGCCCCTCCAGGGTCACCAGCTAGTGACCTGGGGCCTGTGTGCCCCAATCCCGCCCCTCCTCTGCTTCCTCTTAGGGCCACAAAGGACCGTGGCTGCCCTCGAACACCTTCCCCAGCTAACGCGAGGTCAGTCTCCAGGCCCTCATGGAATCCCCTCCCCACATTGTGGCCCCCCGTCCACATTGGGTCAAATCGCTCTCTGGGCCTCTGGAGGCAGAGGGCGCCAGCAGGCAGAGCCCCTGCGGCCATCCCTCGACCTCCCCTCAGCCTGCCCAGCACCTGCTCCCGGAGACCCCTGCCTTGCTCTCCCGCCCCGCACGTCCACTCACAGGCTTCCTGCAGGAGGGTCCTCAGGGCCCTGCCGCTCCTGCCCCACACGACACTGCCCGCTGCGGACCTTGGGCCGCTCCCGCCCTGTCACCTTCACATCCTGTCACCAGATGGAGACGCCCTGCCACCCTCCTGGGAGCCCCCCACTGCCCGGGTGCTCCCTGCACTCCTCCGTCCTCAGCGGGCCCTCGAGCACCATGCCCTCCTCCACCCGGACTCCAGTCTCGGCCCTTTTCTTCTGAGCGTTCTCCACGATCCCACAGCCTCCCCTCTCCAGGGCTCCCGGATCAGTGCTCCCGAACCCCTCTTCCCCTGCCTGACTCTCTGTGGAATGCCGTCGCCTGGGCTGGGCCCACGTCTCAGAAAAGTGCCCAACAGCTGGTCCTTCTGCATGGCCCCTCTGCAGTCTGCAGCTCCTCCTCCTTCCTGAAGGCTCACTCCAAGCCCCAGGGCCACCAGCAGGTCCCGGGCACACAGCTCAAGGGCTGTGGAGGGCCTCCCGCCACTCCATCCTGGCCAGACCCCTCCTCGTCCCACTCCAGCCCAGCCCGGATCCGTCCATTAGCTGTTTCCCAAGTGGTCCTTCCCACATGGAAGAAACTGGTGACATTAGCTACTTCCAAGCAATGGCTGGAAGACGGGGAGGGGAGGAAGGGCAGGGACAGTGGGCACCAGCAAGCCGCCCCCACCAGGCCAGCAGTGGGCTGGGCCTTGGCCCTGTGGTCCCACCCAGGCGGCCTGGCTCTGCGGGGTCTGTGTGCGCCCCACGCCTCATGTCATGCTTGGCACGTGAGTTCTGGCAAGTGCTCTGGTGGCCTTGGTCCTGGAGACCTGAGGGATGCAGAGCCAGAGGGCGGGACGTGAGGCCCGGTGTCAGGTCATGTTGGTCGCTGGATGAGGAGTGGCGGGTGGCCCTCGGGTCCTGCTCCGCCTGCCTCGGGAGCATCGGGCCCTCAGCTAAGCTGCAGATTTCCGGCCCGTCTCAGGTCCCTGGTTGGGTCTCCCAGGTTGGCACAGCGGCCTTCAGCTGAGAACCACTGAGGGACCGATGTCCAGGGTTTGGGGAGCCTGGGATGGAGGACTCTGAGGACCCCAGCTGATGCCCAGCGTCCCAGCTCCTGCCAGCCCTGAGCCCTCCGCACGGCCTGCCCCGTGCCTGGTGCACCCCGGGTCTCTCCTCACAGGAGATCAACGGCTGAGGCCCCAGCCCTGACCCTGCCGGGTGGAGGTCGTACCTCGTGATCAGAGAGGGGCCTTGGACTTCAACAATGGTCTCACCATTTTTCAAGCTCCTCTTCTTTGCTGTGGCATGTGGTTATTTTCTGTGTTGTCACTTGAGGATCCTGTAGCAAGAGACTGTTGGGACTTGCCTGAGCCGGTGACATGAATAGAGCTGACGTCAAAGCCCTGTCACCAGACTTGGCATCCCAGGGGCACTTGTGTCAATCGGTAAGTCGGTCAATCGATCATCAAGTACTTACTGAGTGCGGCGCCCGGAGGGTCTTGCTTCACACCTGCCTGCGGAGCGGGCCAGACAGAGCTCGCACTGTGTCCTTGGCCCTGGCCCTGACCCGGGGTCTGATCCTGTACCGAGGTCTGCACTGGGCCGTCCCGGGGCCATGCCAGGCTGCTGAGCCGTGCGTCGCGTGGGGATCACCGTGCGTCACGTGTTTCTGCAGCTCCTAACCAGGTGGCAGTGGGGGCTGGGCGTCCAGCGGTCCTGGTGTGAGGTCGGCTGTCCGTGAACGTCCACTGGGTTAGCACCAGAGGCTCACAGATGAGTCTATACCCGTGAAGGAAGCTGCCACCCTGGCCCGCCGCACCTGGTGCCCTGTCCTGACCCGCACGGCTTCGTCCTCGCATCCGACGTCCTTCTACTCAGGATGGCGCTGTGAACCATCGTGGCCGACCCTCTCCAGGCCGAGGCAGCCGCAGAGGCCCCGCGCCCAGGACAGTCCCCCAAGGCCCGCATACTGACAGACCCCCCATGGTCACGCTGAGGGCACAGCTGCCTCAGCGCATAGCCCAAGTCCAGTCGGGCTGGTTCCGCCGGCTGCTCCCTCAGCCGAGCCTTGTAGAGGCCAGTGTGTAGAGGGGGCAGCACAGGCGGCACCTCGGTGCCAGGCACCCTGCCGGTCGGCACGCGCTGCTGTGTCTCCACGCGAGTCCGAGAATCCCGGTAGCGGCCACACGAGGTCTGGAGTCTGGACCTCCTGGGCACCCACCTTCTTAGATCTCAGTGGGTTTAAGTTTCAGGGGACTCAAAAGTGGCCTCAGAACACCGCCCAGTCCTCCCTGGGCTCTGGCGGTGCCCTCGGTACCTCTGGGACACGGCGCCGCTGTCCCGAGCTGGAGAGCGAGTTGGTTTGCATGGTCCTGTCCAGTCCCCGTCTTGGGCTTGCAGGCTGCACCGAGCCACAGACGCCATCCTGGCGGTGACCTGGCCTCCCCCGTCCCTGGCAGTGACCTGGCCTCCTCGTCCCTGGTGAGGACCTGGCCTCCCCCGTCCCTGGCGGGGACCTGGCCTCCTCGTCCCTGGCGGGGACCTGGCCTCCCCCGTCCCTGGCGGGGACCTGGCCTCCTCGTCCCTGGTGGGGACCTGGCCTCCCCGGCTGCCCCTGCAGCTCGGGCTCAAGGAGGCACTGCCCTTCCTCCCCCTGCCCGTCTCACACAATCCTCCCAGGCAGGGGTGGAGGGACCTGCGCAGGGCGACTTCCCTGAGCCTTCCGGCAGCTTCTTCTACACCCACGCCGCCATGGCCCAGAAGCTGCAGCGGGCTGCTGTTGTCCAAAGGCCAGCAGGCAGTGCCGGGTGAGGCCCAGCGGCCTCTTCATGGTGGCCTCTTCACTGTGGCCTCTGTTCTCATGACTCAAAGCTGAGGAGCTCGGCGAGCCCGACATGACCAGCTTCACAAAGGGTCAGGGAGGAATTGAGGCCTCGTGTGACAAGGACGTGCTTTCCCTCTAGACAGGTGGCCCCCAGCGACCCGGGAGGGCAGGGCCACGGCCTTCACTCTGGAGAGGCAGAGCGGCCTTGCCTGTGTGAGTCCAGGCCACCCTTGCCCAGCAGAAGGGCCCTCTGCTGCGGGAGGGAGGGGGCACTGAAAGAAGCGCATGAAGCCACAGTCCAAAGCAAATCACCGGTGAAGTTCCGTTCTATTTTAAAAATGCACACACTTATATAGGGCCGGGAAGAGGCTGATTGGTTGGCGCCTGAAACAGAGTGAGAGTTGATTGGAAGAAACTTGTTACTGGGGGACAGGGCGATGGTTGATTGGGTGAGCCTTGTTGCTGGGGGGCAGGGCGATGGTTGATTGGGTGAGCCATGTTGCTGGGGGGCGGGTGATGGTTGATTGGGTGAGCCTTGTTGCTGGGGGACAGGGTGATGGTTGGTTGGGAGAGCCGTGTTGCTGGGGGATGGGGCGATGGTTGGTTGGGAGAGCCGTGTTGCTGGGGGGCAGGCGATGGTTGATTGGGTGAGCCTTGTTGCTGGGGGACAGGGCGATGGTTGGTTGGGAGAGCCGTGTTGCTGGGGGGCGGGGCGATGGTTGATTGGGAGAGCCGTGTTGCTGGGGGACGGGGCGATGATTGGTTGGGTGAGCCTTGTTGCTGGGGGGCAGGTGATGATTGATTGGGAGAGCCTTGTTGCTGGGGGCGGGGGGACGATGGTTGGTTGGGAGAGCCGTGTTGCTGGGGGACGGGGTGATGGTTGGTTGGGAGAGCCGTGTTGCTGGGGGACGGGGTGATGGTTGATTGGGAGAGCCGTGTTGCTGGGGGGCAGGTGATGGTTGATTGGGAGAGCCGTGTTGCTGGGGGGCAGGTGATGGTTGGTTGGGTGAGCCGTGTTGCTGGGGGATGGGGTGATGGTTGGTTGGGAGAGCCTTGTTGCTGGGGGGTAGGCGATGGTTGATTGGGTGAGCCGTGTTGCTAGAGGTCTGGGTAGGGTGTTGAGCGTGCAAGTTCGCACGGCGGGAAGAAGTTATGAGGAGTAAAATCAGGAAGGGAAGCTGGGCCATCGCCGTGTTGGCACCTAAAGGGGGGTGACCTTATAGGCGCTCCGTGGCAGGTCAGCAGATGCAAGGGGCTGTGGCGCCTGCTACCAGCCTTTTTTAAAATCCCTTTTTCCTTTATTTGTTCTTTCTAGATAAATGGTGGTGGAGTGCATTTTGACACCCACGCATACATGGAGTGTACCTTCCCCTTCTCGTGGTTGCACATGGTGTGGAGTTTCACGGGTGGTGCATTCACATATGAACTTAGGAAAGTGATGTCTGCTCATGCCATTGTCTTTCCCATTTCCACCCCTCCCTTCCCTTCATTCCCCTCTCTCTGACCCAATGAACATCTATCCCCAAGCCCCTTATTGTGTGCAGTATCTGCATATCAGAGAGAACATCAGCCTTTGGTTTTTTGGGACTGGCTTATTTCACTCAGCATGATAGTCTCCTGTTCCATCCATTTACTGGCGAATGCCATCATTCCATTCTTCTTCATGGCTGCGTAATACTCCACTGTGTGTATGTACCTCGTTTTTTTTATCCACTCATCTGTCAAGGGGCACTTGGTTGGTTCCACAGCTTGGTATTGTCTGCCTTACTTTGAAGAGGCCCACCTTGATGATCACCTATTCCAGGTGTAGGTCTCTGGCTGCCTTTTCCATATTCTTCACATCATAGGCTGCACGTTGTCTCTGGGACCCAACAGAAAAGGAGAGGGACTCAGAAGAGGCGTGTGGTGGGCAAAGCCCCAGCTGGGTCCTGGCGAGGGTCCTGGAGAGGCCCCTGCTCCGAAGCTCCAGCCACAGTTGCTACCACCCCCAGAGGCACGGAGGTCACGCACCCGACTAGCGCTGGGCACGGCCCAGGCTTCCGCAACCCTCCCGCTGCTTTGCTGGGCAGAAGAGCTGCTAGTCCTGAGTCCCTGCTCCGGCTGCCCTGCTCGGAGCCTGCCAGCTGCCCCCCGGTCTGCTCACAGGACCTTCACCGTGCGCTCCTGTTTCCTGTGCTGGGTTTGCTTTGGAGGTTTGGTTTGTGCGGCATACGCCATCCTGTTTCTGAGAAAACCTTTAGGCTGAGTCAGGCCTCTCTTCGGTGCGGGAAGGCACGTGGTGCTGAGGAGTGAGGCTGAGGAGTGAGGCTGAGGAGTGAGGCTGAGGAGTGAGGCTGAGCCGAGCACCCTGCTCCGAAGCGGAGCTCCAGGCCGCACAGCTGTTTGCGGTCCAGGCTGGAAGGCCAGCTGCACCTCTCAGGGAAGCGCCGAGCACGCTCCTCCAGCTGTTAGTTACCTTAGGGTCTGAGGACACGAGCTTCAACCTGGAAGCCAGTCAGCGCCACAGCCCCGTCCGGGAGGAGGGAGGAGCCCACACACGCCTGCGCTTCCTGACTCCCTCTGCTCCGGCCACGCTCCACACCAGCGTCTCTGGTCGGGGCTGAGGAGGCTGCACAGCCAGCGCCCCTCCCCAGGTCTCCACTCTCACTGCACAGAGGTCCTGCGGTGGCGAAGACCCCTCTGCAGGAGAGAAGTGGGTCTCTCCTCCCTCCATTAAGAGCAGAACGGAGAAGATGGCCACACGGGGCCCTGAACCAGCCACAGCTGTGCTCTGGCACCTGAATGTCAGTGCAGGTGGGCCTCCAGGCACCCAGTTTGCTTCTGGGGCTGCGCCTGGCGCTCATGCCAGGGGCCCTGAGTGGGCTTGGAAGCACCAGGCCCTGGGCCCTACCCGGGTCTGTAGCTCCAGAGGCAGTCAGCTCAGCGGCAGGGACCAGCATTGCGGAGACCACTGGAGTGCAGCTGGGCGGACCAGGACTCTGGCCAGCCAGGACTGGGGTCAGGGCCTCGTGCTGGGACTCGGATTGGCATGAGACTCCAGTCTAGCCTGCACCATTCCGCAGTTGTTTCTCCCCATAGGCCCGGAACTTCTGAAAGCAGAGAGCATGCTATTTTTGATTTCCCAAAAGAATCTGCCAGAGTCATAGGCTCCCTTTGTTGATTGACAGCAGGCACCGCTAGCAGTGACTTCAGCTGCAAATAAAGAAGAGCGATCGCGTTCCAGGCAGCGAAGGAGCATGTCACACAGTCATGCATCCCTGGCATTTCATTGATTCACCAGGACAGAAATATCCATGGGCAGGACAAATGCACTCAGGATCTGGAATCCTGTGGCAGAGACCAGAAAGCGGATGGATTGAAAGTCAAGGAGAAAGCAGAGGGGCCCTACTCCTGTTGAGCAGGGTCATAGGCAAAGGACAGGGTCTGCACCAAGTCCCCAAGTGAGCCTCGAGGCTGCAGTGTTCTGCTGTTGGAAGATTGGCCTGTGCTCACTCACCCACTCACCCACTCATGCACCCACCCACTCACCCACTCACTCACCCACCCACTCACTCACCCACCCACTCACCCACTCACCCACCCACTCACCCACTCACCCACCCACTCACCCACTCACCCACTCACTCACCCACTCACCCACTCACTCATTCACTAACTCACCCACCCACCCACTCACTCACTCACTCACTCACCCACTCACTCACTCATCCACTCACTCATTACTCATTTACTCACTCATTCACTAACTCACCCACCCACCCACTCACTCACCCACTCACCTACTCACTCACTCACCCACCCACCCACTCACTCACCCACTCATCTACTCACTCACTCACCTACTCACTCACTCACTCATCCACTCACTCATTACTCATTTACCCATTCACTCACTATCCACTCATTCACTCACTCACTCATCCACTCACTCACTCATCCATTCACTCATTCATTCACTCACTCACTCACCCACTCACCCACTCACTCACTCATCCACTCACTCATTCATTCACTCACCCACTCATCCACTCACTCACTCATTCACTCACTCATTCGTTCACTCACTCACTCATCCACTCACTCACTCACTCACCCACTCATCCACTCACTCATTACTCATTTACTCACTCACTCATTCACTACCTCACCCACCCACCCACTCACTATCCACTCGTCCACTCACTCGCTCACTCATGCACTCACTCATTCATTCACTCACTCACTCATCCACTCACTCATTCATTCACTCACTCACTCATCCACTCACTCATCCACTCACCTACTCACCCACTCATCCACTCACTCACTCATCCACTCACCCACTCATCCACTCACTCACCCACTCATCCACTCATCCACTCACTCACTCGTTCACTCACTCATCCACTCACTCACCCACTCATCCACTCATCCACTCACTCACTCGTTCACTCACTCATCCACTCACTCACCCACTCATCCACTCATCCACTCACTCACTCGTTCACTCACTCATCCACTCACTCATCCACTCATCCACTCACTCATCCACTCACTCACTCACCCACTCATCCACTCACTCACTCATCCACTCACCCACTCATCCACTCACTCACCCACTCATCCACTCATCCACTCACTCACTCGTTCACTCACTCATCCACTCACTCATCCACTCATCCACTCACTCATCCACTCACTCATCCACTCACTCACTCATCCACTCACTCACTCATCCACTCATTCACTCACTCACTCATCCACTCAATCACTCATCCACTCATCCGCTCACTCACTCATCCACTCACTCATCCACTCACTCACTCATCCACTCACTCACTCATCCACTCATTCACTCACTCACTCATCCACTCAATCACTCATCCACTCATCCGCTCACTCACTCATCCACTCACTCATCCACTCACTCATGCACTCACTCATGCACTCAATCATTTACTCACTCACTCACTCACTTGCGCACTGACTCACTGGCTCACATTGCATTCTCTAATTTAGTTGCTGATTATGATAAGACTGACCCCAAGTTCAGTGCTGTGAATACAGAGATGAACAGCAGAGAGATGTCTGTCCTCAAAGGTGAGGCACACCTGTGAACAGGTGCTTGAGACGTTAGGCCCAGCACTGCACCTTGCGTCTTGGCAGTGAGTTGATGAAGGTTTGCAGGATGGAGAGGGAGCTGGTCTGAACACAGGTCTGGCCCTGTATGATCAGTTGCTTGACTTGCACATTTGAGCCTGTTTCCTTGTCTTGAAACATGGCAGTAACACCCCCCTGGAGGGACTGGGCACTCTGGTGGACCCTGTGGCTCCTCTGAAGCAGAGGAAACTCATTGACAGCACTCAGAGGCAAGTGCCAACAGCTGCCACTCACCCATTCACCTACTCACTCAGAGGGGCACCTACTACTCAGAGGGGCAGGGCGGCTTCACCCAGAAATACCACGTTTGCTGGCCCGGCAGAGAACGAGAGGTTGCCGCTGCGTCATGTGCACAGAGACGTCGAAGACACTCCCGTGTACCAGCCATGGCCGGCGCTGCGAGCCAGACAGATGGCCCTGCTTCTCTCAGAGCCCATCTCCCCAAAGGGGAGGCCAGAACCAAGATCATGGACCCCACGATGACCAGCAGGGAGGCCAGGGCCCAGTTGTGAGCCTTGAAGCTCAGGGCTTCTGGCCGACGCGGCCGAGACGCGGCCTGCGGGTGGCCTGGGCCACTCCCTGTGTTCATCCTGAGCTCGAGCAGGTGGAGCAGGGTCCAGACGTAGGCTCGGTTTCCAGAGCCACTCTGGCTGATTCTGGCTCCTGCAAGGCCACCTTGTCCATTCTGCTCTTAATGGAGGGCGGGGCAAGGCCTGCAGCCCTCCACAGACGTCCCAGCCTGTCCAGAGGCCTCTGCACCACACTGTACCCTGAGGGGCACGAGACGCTGAGCCAGGCAGGAGCCTTGAGAGCAGTGAGTGCAAGGAACGGAGCGGGAGAGTGCCGCCCCAGAGGTTCCTGGGAGCTGCCCGCGTAGGGGCAGGAGCCCAGCCTGAGGCTCTGGGCCCCAGCAGACAGCCAGCCTGGGGGAGCCTGTGTGCAGAAGTGCGCCTGTCTGGAGCTTGTTCTGGTCACGAGGGTGCTGCACAGCTTGGGGCGCCGATGTGGACAGCAGCTGGACATGAGCAGACGGGGAGGTGGGCTGCAGTGGCCCAGACGGACAGGGTGGCACGGGAGGTGGGCTGCAGTGGCCCAGACGGACAGGGTGGTATGGGAGGTGGGCTGCAGCAGCCCAGACGGACAGGGTGGCACGGGAGGTGGGCTGCAGTGGCCCAGACTCCCAGGGTGGCATGGGAGGTGGGCTGCAGTGGCCGAGACGGCCAGGGTGGCATAGGGGTGAAAGGGCCAGAATACAGAGACCCCATGAGGTTGGAGTGACGTAGGTGGAGGGATTTGGGCCAGGCAGGGGCACCGGGGACCAGGAGGCTGCAGTTGGAAGCCCCTGTCCCTCAGCCGTCAGAGCCAGGGAGCCATGGCCCTCAGCAGACCCTGGGAACCTCCCCGCACGTGCTAAGACTGAGAAGGCAAGGGCGCCCCACCCTTCCTGTGAACTAGTTCTGACCTCAAAGACTGTGGGTCAGCTCTCGCAGGCCTGAGGCACCACTGAGGCCTAGTCCTCTCCCTGTCCCTGGACTTGCTGTGGCCTCACCGGGCTGGGGCTCCTGAGGGCTCAGCAAGCCCTGTAGCCTGAGCCCAGCTCCACACTGTCGCCAAGGGTGGGCCCAGCCTGCTCTGTGTGGTGTGTCTCTTGCTGCCCACACCGGAGACGTCTTTTCTCCAGCAGGAAGTTACCTGGGTGCTGCCCCTAGAGGCAGGGAGTTCAGCACACTGATGGTCAGTGGCAAGGAGGCTGCAGAACCACAGAACTCAGGGTGGGACTGAGAGTGGGAGACGCGTCTCCCTGGGGAAGAAGCGCAGCAGGCAGCCCGGCCCACTGTCCTCAGGCTGGTTTGCAGGACTAGTTAAAGAAGGAAGAGGCTTTGGGCTAGAAGCCAGTGTGTGTGTGTGTGTGTCCTCTAAAAGGAAAAGGTCCTTCATGAGGCAGAAATGGGAGGTGCACAAGAAGACTGCAGGGCTGGCCTTAGAGACGCAACTTCAGTGGGTTCAGATGCATTTGGAAACTTCCTTTTCCACACCTTCCCTCATTTTCCAAGGCCCCCAACTGAGTTTGGTTTAACCCTCAGAGGAAGCGCACATTCCCTGGTGCGCTGGCTACACGCCGTTCCTCAGTCCTCTCCGTGGATTTATGTCGCCCACCATCTTCCACCGTCCTCGGGGTCCAGCCAGTCACTGAGTCCTGCCTGGGAGCCTGTGGCCTCCCACGAACCTCCATTCTCCTGCACGGCCCGCAGCTCGGGCTGGTGTTCCTAGACGTCTGAGACTGTCTCGCGGACTTCAGGGACTTTGAGAGGAAGATTGGCGATGTTCTGGTGGGATGGACGTGTACTCCATCAACAAACCCACTCCGGCTGGTGATGAGGAAGGAGGGACCTGGGGTCCAGGGTCCCTGCAGCAGGCTGGAGGGGTGTGGCACAAGCCTTTGCTCTAGTCCCGGTGCCGCCCGAGCTGACTGGTGCCACCCTTTTCTCTAGGTGAGCTCTTGGCTCTTCTGGGTGATGCCTGGCCAGCCATGGCCACCCTATTAGTGACCTCTGAGAAGCAGCTCGATCGAGAATCTGACTTCTCTGAAGTGTGGTCTCTGCAGACCCCTGGCCCTGCAAACAAGATCTGAGTGGACCAGGGGACAGGGCAGGAAACCGTCCATCAGCAAGAGCTGGAGCAGCCCACAAATGCGCCTTACCCTCCTCTGCGGCCGGCGCACCACAGGCGTGTGGCCTCTGGGCATCTTCTGGGGAGCTTCCCTGGGGCTCTCCTGCCAGAGGCCCAGTGGGGGAGGACGGGGCACTCTGACCAGAGCATCAGGACGCTTGTTAGCTCCCCTGTGAGGTGAGGGGGAGTCTGGCGTCGAGACGTAGCTTGAGGAGTGGAGGCTGGGCGACCTGTCAGATGGACCCCTGGCCACCGTGGGTCCTGCGTGTGACTGGGACAGTGGGTCTGCGTGCTGGCTGGTTGCGGGGGATTTTCTTTAAAACCACCAGCATCCCACCATCGAGGAAAGAGCAAGGGCCACTCTTATTCATCTGTCAGCTCAGGACGGCCCCAGCCTGCAGCCCTAACCTGAAGTTCCTTAAATGTGTGCCTTGTGATGAATCTGGTCATCTCCGCACAGCAGGCGGGATTTAGGCCAGGTACCCCGTTAGGAATCTGAAGGGGGACGTGCATCCCACTGGGTGTTCTCGCGGCCGCTGGGGCATGTTTGATGTAGGAAGAGCAGCCGTGGTTCACAGGACAGGCCCTTGTGGGTGTTTTGTCAGCTGCTCCTCCCAGACCTCTTGAGATGGGCAGAGTGTTTCCAATTCCACAAATGAGAAGGTGCGGCTGGTGAGAAGCGTGTGCCCACAGTCACAGTCCGGGGCAGTGACCGCCTGTTTGGAGCCAGGTCTGTCTGATCCCAGGGGCTCTGGCTCTGGCACCATGGAATGTGTTTTGCAAGTGGGCAGCAGGGTCCCTGGAGCCCCGGCCTCCTTCGCACTTGCTCTCTGGTGCCGTCAGGCCCTGGCCACCCCCACCCGTAGCCGAGCTGCACCCCCCACCTCAGTTTGGTCTCACTCTGCCCCAGGGCTGTGGCACCAGGCAGGCGGCCCCTCCTGCCGTCCAGCCTCGTCACTGAAGTGGGGAGCTGGTGGACACCCTCGCAGGGTGCTCCGCGGGGCAGGCGCTTCACACACAGAGCGGCTGGAGAAGGGAAGGATTCACAGCATGGCTTCAGAGCGCTGTCCTCAGGGCCACCATGTCCCCTGCACCCCAAGCTACCGCCACTCCATCCTCTTCCCTGGGCTCCCGGTGTAGCCAGGAAGCTCCTGCTGCAGGACCCGGAAGCCGGGCACATTCACCTGCTGCCCAGATTCCTGTCAGACGCACCTGCAGGTCCACGGTGACCATACCCCTCCCTCCCGCCCCAGTCTCCTGGCCGTTCACCACCTGAAGCTGTGCTGCCTGGTGTGGGGCCCCGGCCGGCCTGCCTGGCCACCACCGAGCTGAGCTGTGCCCGAGCTGAGCTGTGCCCGGCCCGCCCACATGGGTCTCAAAGATGGGCATGAGCAGGGTGCGAACTCCCTCACTAACACTGTGCTAGTGCCACGTCAAGGTGGCATTCTGGGCACAGCAGGAGACGTGGCACGTCTCTACGATCCACGCTTCTGTTGGTGAGTCTGATACGTGCGGCAAGGAGGTTTCGCGTGGTGTGGCTTACGTCTGTGGTTCATGCTGCCTTTGCCTGGGCAGTGCTGGTCTGGGCTTCTCCAATGCCTTCTGCATTAGTCTGGCCATCTACCTGCCCATCTGTCATGCACCTACCCATCACGTATCCATCATCTGTCATCTGTCATCTACCTGTCCATCTGTCATCTCTCTATCCACCTATTACTATCATCATCTATCTATCCATCTGCATCTACCTGTCCATCTGTCATGTACCTACATCATGTATCCATCATCTGTCATCTACCTGTCCATCTGTCATCTCTCTATCCACCTATTACTATCATCATCTATCTATCCATCTGCATCTACCTGCCCATCTGTCATGTACCTACCCATCACGTATCCATCATCTGTCATCTGTCATCTACCTATCTGCCATCTGTCATCTGTGTGTCCATCTGTCATCTCTTTGTCCATCTTCCATCTGTTATCTGTCATCTGTGTCCATCTGTCATCTATGTGCCCATCTGTCATCTCTGAGTCCATCTATCCATCTGTCATCTGTGTGTCCATCTGTCCCTCCATCCATCCGCTTCCTTGCTTTTTTCTCATGCTGTCTCTATTCCTTGGTCCAAGGCACTCAGGATGTCCACTAAACAGGAGCCCTGGTTCCCTGTGGCGCCTGTGAGGAAGTGCCTCCCCCAGGCGCGCTGTCCATGCCCTCCCTGGGAACTTCCCACCTCTGCCCATCCTTGGCCCTCGTGTGCCTGGGGAGTGGTGTGAGGTCCAGTTCCTTCATGCTGGCCCTGCCACGTGCTGCCCCCTTGCTGGGAGCCCTTGTTCCTGTCTGGTTCTGGATGAAGATTCCTGTCCTTATAGCCTAGCTCAGACTCTGGCGGGAGCCTGGGCACGTGGTCCCCCTCTCCTGGCTGCAGGCCTGTGGTCTGCTCACACATGGCCAGGGTGGCCATGCCACATGTGGACCGCTGTCCCCTGACATGCAGCGCTTAGGTGCGGAGGGCCCCTGCCCGCTCACTCACTCCTGTACAGAATGCTCTGTACTGCTCTCAGGGACAGGGACCAGCCGCCATGAGTGAAGATGACTACCCCAGCACCTGCCAGGGTTCACGTCACGTCTAGAGGACGGTGCTGCTCGGGCAGGGGCCATCTCTCTGTCCAACTGTGGTTCGCGTTGTGTTGAAGAGGACCGTGCCTCCCAGGCTCTGCGGCCCGGGTGTTCGCCTGTGCTCCCTGAGGTGGATGGAGCCGGGCTGAACTTGACCTGATCTGTCACCACAGGGAGGAAAAGACCCAGAGACAGCTGACGCCACACGGGCAACCCGCAGTGCTGGGTCTCTGGCTTCCCGCCATAGTGCAGACGGACGGTGTGGCACAGTGCTGGGTCTCTGGCTTCCCGCCATAGTGCAGACGGACGGTGCGGCTTGGGCCGGCACGGTGGGAGGGTGTGCTGTGCGGGCCGGGGCTCCCTCCCAGGCAGCCCGTTGCTGGGCAGGACGGAAGAGTCCTCCCTCTCGCCTCCTGCCTCTGGGCAGTACTTTTATGGGCACTGCTTGCCTTGACTCTCATTTCCATTTCTGGACAGCCTATTCAGAAAGGCACATTCTTTCTTGAGATGTTGAGAGCTTCCATTTGGTCACCCTGGCCGTTCCAGTCCATCTATAGGAGGGAACTGGGTGTTTCTGTTCTCATCTGTTCCTTGTGGATTTCAGAGTGCACTCTCACAGGCTGACCCCTCCTCTGCTGCCCAGATCTTCTGTGTCCCTGGCGCCGCGCTCAGGCTGGGGCTGAGGAGAGGAACCGGCTCCTGGAGGAGCCAGCAGGAGGCTCCTGAGGCACTGCCAAAGTCCACCTTCCGCTCCACAGATGGCCATCCAGGACTTGGCCAGCTGTGCTGCTGGCTGATCACTTGTCTCCAAAAGCCTATGCCAGTCACCAGGGGGAATGATCGAGCTCTGAACGGATTCATACACTTACCAGACACCTCGCCGGCAGGGGCGTGTGCTCTGCTGCTCACGTGAGACCTGTGGCTGCTCTGAGCACTAAGGATGAGTCACACTGTAAGGGCAAGTGCTCTTTTTGGTGAACAGACACAAAGGAATGACCTTATCTTGAAAAATTTAGACATTATTCTGTGTGTTGGGGGTGAGAAAATTAATCAAGAGAAATTTTAGAAAGCAAACAAAAGCTTGAACCAAAAAGTTTGTGAATCTATCCATCACAATCTTGCGTTAAATGTGCATTGATTGTGTTTCAGTGCTTGGTTCAGAAATTTACGTCCCCAGCTTATTCCTCCCCAAGGAACACTGGAGTCGAGGTCAGCCACAAACCTGGCTGTGCAACGGTGAGCGGGGATCTTAACCTCTCTGGGTCAGCTGTTCTCTGAAGACTAAGGTCCAGGTCATTCTCCTCACCCTACAGCTCCTTGAGGGTTGTTATTCTAGTCACTGAGTCTAGCTTTCTCTTCCTCTGCCTCCCCCTCCTCCTCCCTCCCTTGTAGCAGAGCACATGGGGCTCTGGTTCTGGAGGAAGGTCCAGCTCACTGGCCACTTGTTGGTGATGTGGCCCTGGGTCTCAGAACACGGCAGACTCAGTACTGTCTGCAGCGAGGGTGTCCTGGCCCTGAGGGCGGGGGCAGGGGAGACGGCCCATCACCCCGGCCTGCCGTGTTGGATACTGGGGCTCAGGGGTTCTGTTCCACGGAGAGTCCCCTTGGGAGCTCAGAGGACACCTCGCTGGCCCCAGAGGAGAGGCCCAGAGCAGTTTCCTGAGTGCGCTGGGCAAGCCCTGGGCCTGGACAGCGCCAGAGCTGGCGGAAGGGCCTCGGGAGGGGTGCCACTGTCTTCGGGTGGGGGTTGGTGGACAGATGGGCGTGGTGGGGACGGGGCAGGTTCTGGGGGGCTGTTTCTTTCTGCCCGAAGCTCCCTCCAGGGCTCGCTCTGTGGCAGGCGCCTTTCAGAGGCTCTGGAGGAGAGATGCTGAGCGCCACCATGTTTGGCCCTAGAAGCCCTTTTCCTCTGAGGAGGCTGCAGGGGTGGGTCACTGCGCTCTGGGGAGTGGCCCTCTGTGTGAGGGCAGCCCCAGCGCAGGGGCCTACCTGGCAGAAAAGCAGTGCTCCTTGGGTGAGCCTCGGGAGGGCCCCGGCCACACGTGGGCAAGGGCCAGCATCACTCACCCGCCCAGGCAGCCAGGGCTGCCCTCAGTGAGGCGACAGGAGCAGGACGCCCCAGGGGCACGCACAGCCTGAGCAACGGTCCCTGGCTGAGGACCTGGACCCAGCCTGTCCCTCCTCCTGTCCTGGACCAGCAGCACCCCCATGTGCCTTCCCCTGATCTCACACCATGCCTTGCTGACTGAGGAGAGCTCTTCCCGGTGGCCAGGGCGCCGGGAGTGCAGACCACGAGCACTCGCCCACTCACTCCCGCCCACGGATCCCTCCGCATCCCGCTGGTCCTGAGCTGCTGCCCGCCGGGCTCACTGCAGGGCATCCACGCGTGTGGTGCTGAGCTGCAGAAATGGGCTTAAACTGTGCTACCACTCTTGCCCCCGCTGTGTTGCCTGTGACCCCTGGTGTCCAGCTGCCAGGGCTGGAGTCCAGGAGGAAGGTGAGGGAGGTGCACAGAGAGGGGCAGAGAGGGGACAGAAACACAGCCGTTTGAGAGAATCAACACATTTCCATGCCTAGGACCCAGTTCTGTCCCTGGTCTGCTCCTGGTCTTTCCTCCTGCCCCCGTGTGGGGCACTCCAGGCACCCAGCGGTGGGCACTGGCCACTCAGGCCAGGGTTCCTGAGGACGGTGGCACCACATCCAGCCCTCAGGCGGTCCCTGCCCACGGCCCCATCTGCCCCCCGTCCAGCACCCTGTCTTCGTCTTGCTTTGTGCCCTGGGGAAGCCGCCCGTGTGCCCACTGCCCCAGGCCCCCACCTGCAGGCACGCTGTCCCTCGGGCCTTTGGCCCAGAGGGGAGGAGAGAGGGGCTCTGCACTTTACCTGCCCCTCAGAGCTCACCCCACGGCAGTGCCCAGTTCCATGCTAGCTTCGTGGCTGAGACCTGCACACAGGCCGCACTTCCCTCGAATGGCACCAAGTGTCCACCCAGACATGGCCCGGCTGCGCCCTGCCTGGTGGCATGGCGGAGCCCACCCAGCACTCCCCGGCAGGCGTGTGGTGAGAAGATGACCCAGCTGGTAGGTTTAGATGTAGACTCACGGGCTTCTCAAAGCCAGGAGCATTGGAACCCAAGCGTGGAGGATGAGCATGGAGGGAAAGCGGGCATCCTGGACACTCCCGCTCCGCGCTTGGCCGAAGTCGCGCACGCCCCTTACAGACAGGCGCCTTGGAAGGTTCCTGCGCAAACCCCGCTTGGTTCCCAAGGGCTGGACTCTGCCCCTGGTTTCTGCCTACGCGCTCTGCGCTCTCTCTCGAGTTTGGGTTATAAACCTTGTCACCAGCACATCGTCATGCAGGGAGGACTGGACATGGTCACCTGCGCCCTAGAGCTCTCAGTGGGCCCAGCCACCCTGAGGGGGAGCAGTGTGACCCTGGGGGGCCGGCTCAGGCCAAGGCTCTCAGGCAGCCCGTGGGGGGCCACCGTCTCCCCTTCCCCACCTGTGGCTCTCCGACTTCTCCCTGTCCCTCCTTCCTGGGTTTCCAAGTCTCCTCACTCATTATCCCCAGACACTCTCTGCCACTCGAACACCCTGGTACGTAAGGTGCAGCAGAAGCTCTGACCAGCCCTCTGTCTGGGCCGCTGCTCTGCAGTCTCCCACCTTTTCCTTTGGCAGCTCTTTCCCCAGACCCAGCTGTCATGAGGACTCTCCCTCTGTGACCCTCTGGGGACCTTCTCCTCCTCCCAGGTGACACCCCGTTTCCTGGGTCCCTCTGTGATCCTCTGGGGACCTTCTCCTCCTCCCAGGTGACACCCCATTTCCTGGGTCCCTCTGTGATCTTCCTGGGGACTCCCTTCTCCTCCCAGGTGACACTCCGTTTCCTGGGTCCCAGGTCTCCTTTGCTTGGTGTTCTTTGTGGCATCTTTTTCTAGTTGCTTCCTGAGACAGGGTTAGGAAAGACTGGTCCCTGAGACTGGGTGTCTTTAACAGTCTCCTCTTCTATCTTCCACTGAACTGTTTCAGTCAGCTATTTCGCTGCTGTGACTCAACCAGCACAGCTGCAGAGGAGGGAAAGTTTATTGGGGCTCACAGTTTCAGAGGTCTCCGTCCATAGACAGCAGGCTCCACTCCTCAGGGCTCCAGGTGAGGCTGGACATCAGGGTGGAAGAGTGTGATGATCAGGAAGCAGAGAAGAGAGACTCCACTCTGCAGATACAAATGTACACCTGGAAGCCAGGCCCCAATTCCACCTCCTGCAACTGCTCCCCACCTGCCTCCAGCTACCACTCAGCTAATCCCATCAGGGGTTCGTTCACTGCCTGGTTAAGACTCCGCACCCACTCATTCCTCCTCTGAACCTCCTTGCACTGTCTCAGACGTGAGCTTCTGAGGATGCCTCACTTCCAAACCCTAACAGCTGATTGCTGGGCGTGGCATTCCAGGCCTGGAGACCACGCTGCCACAGAACGTCGAGGATCTCAGGTGTACGGCAGCTTCTGTGTTGCCATGGAACCCAGCCCTTCCATCTCCTGGCCCCTTGCCCTGACCGTCCCCTGGAGACTCAGGACTTTCTGAGGGACCTCTGTTGACATGCCCTGGTTGTTGTGTGTCACGCTCTGCTCCAAAAGCCCTTGTCCTTCAATTACAAGAAATTCTCCGTGATTATTTTTTTGATGATTTGTCTTTTTTGTTTTTTGGGGTGGAATTCTGCCATTCCAGTGCCGGGCAGTTCGTGTGTATGCTAACTTTACTAGCTTTCTCCTTCCATCTTTGTGTCTTGCTGTTGGGACTTGTCCAGAGCCAGGAGCGGCTGGGAGGTGCCTCACTGCAGCCGAGGCCTCCCCAGGGTGCCTTCCCGCATGACTGCACTGTTTGCCGCAATGGGGTGGCTCTGCGGGAAGAGAGGCTTTCTCCATGTCCTTCTCCCAGAGAGGGTCTGTGCCTGCGCTCTACACTTTGGCCTATTCCTTTCCCAGTAGAAGCTTTCCTGGGGTTAGAAGACTGGTTTCCCAGGCTCTCTGCCGGCAGCAGGGTGACCAGGCTGGGCCATTTCTTGACCAGCTTCCTATTCTTATTGTCAGTCAGAGCCTCCTAACCCTCTAGCTGCCAGAGTACCGGGCACCCAGATGGGGCCGGCCAGCAGGGTAGATCCCCCACTGCCGCTGCACTTTGCCTGCCTGCCCCTAACGTGCTGGCATCCTCGGGTGATCCGGGGGCTGGGGGGAGAAGGGGGTTGGAAGGTTCTGGGCTCTCCTTCAAGGGTCCTTCACCTGGTCTCCCTGCTGCTGGCCCCGCTCTTTCCCGTACCGCAGGAGGAGACTTTTCCCACAAATCCTGGAATCTCTGCGAGCCCTTCAGGGCGGGTGGTGTTGCTTTTTGGCCTTCCCCAGTCCTGGCTTGCAGAGACCTCTTGTCCCAGTATGACCATTGATTCAGAAAAACTGGCAAGGGACGATGGGGATTGAGAAAAGACAAACACACGTCGAGAGTGAGCTGGGACCAGGTGGGACACTGTCCTCTGATGGAGGATCAGTGGCGAGAGCTAGCTGAGCGCGTTTGTTATATAGGTTTCATCAAAAGGTCGTTTGTGGAAAAGCTTCAGCAAAGCAGGCGATCTGAAGGACGCAGCCTGCAAGGCATTAGGGTCCTCTGTCAAGCCCAGAGCACTCTATCCCCAGGAGCTGGAGCCTGAGCTCGAGCTCCAACGGACGCAGCTCTGTGCCCTGGCAGGGCTGGGCGTCACCACAGCCACCGGGCACTCTTGATCTGCACCTTTGCACAGGAGGGTCCCAGTGCAGACACAGCTGAGGGGCAGTCGGACACCATGGTTCACATCACCCTGGCGAGGAGTCAGCCACCCAGGGCAGCCTGGGAGTGAAATTGTCCAAGCTCACCTCTCTCTGCAGCTGAGGACATTTTCAAGTGGCAAGTAGACATCACCTTCAGAAGGTCACACGAGCAGACAACCGTTGAGAACAGCTAAGGGGTCCTTGTGAAGTGCCATCGACACCGAGCGCACGTAGGAAGGCTGGATCTACTGCAGCACTTGACAGCCAGAACTGTCAGCTCTACAAGGAGGGTGGACATGACCACCTAACCCGCATGGCCGCTGAGTGCAGCAGAGGAGCTGCGTGTCCTTTTCTGCTCAGAGGCACCTGGGTGCTGACAGGACAGACCCCTGCCTGGGCCCCTGGCAGGGGAGCCCTGGTGAGAGGAGGCTGCAGCGTCAGGCCTCACTTGGCCGTCGGAAGCAGCTCCGCCTTGGTGAGGGGATCCTGGCCAGCTGGGCGCCCAGCCTGCTTTCCAGACTTGACCACCTGGGAGACAGAAGCTCAAGGAAGAGAAGCACAAGGACCGTTGTCAGGGCCTGGTGGCCTTGAAGGTCCCTTGAAGGACACAAACCACCGGGGTTGTGCCGGGGGACTGAACGTCAGTCTGCCGGCCACTGAGAGCGCTTTGGTAGCTGCAGCCTGTTGCTGCCTCTGCGGCCGCCAGCACAGGGATGACCACGGAAGCCTGGGGGCATGCTGGGAAAGGCGGCTGCCGAGGTCTGGGATTCCTCGTGAAGAAGATCCAGGCAGGCCCTCGGGGGACAGAGGCACGGCCCTGCAGGCCCTGGTGCTCATTCCCACAAAGTGTGGACATCAGAGGGGACACTGGCAAACTGAGGGGCTGGCAAGCATTGTGACATCTGGGCAGACAGCAAGTGGGGCCAGGTGGCCCAGGGGCACCTGAGTCTGTGTCTCTGTTACTTACAACACACGACCACTGAAGCCTCACGGCGGAAGCATCTGGGGACGGCTCTGCTGCCCACACAGCTCTCCCGTCAGCCAGGAGAGCGAGGGTCCCTGCTGCGCCAGGCAGACACCGCCTCCCAGGCTGCGCCCCCAGGCCGGCCCCTCCCACAGCTTCTTCATCACGTGCTTGGAACAATCTCTGTGACCACCCCAGGTCACCTCGTCTTTGGCCAGGTGCCCGAATCTCTGACCTTGTTGCCTGGTCATCGCCCTTGTTCTGGCTGCACTCCGGGCTCCTAAGGGTCACGGATTGCTCTGGCACCAGGTGGACAGACCTGGCCTGCACTGTTGCCTGCCTCCTGGGCACTTCTCTTCGGAGTTGGAAGGGTGGGCAGAGAGCAGTGGAGAGCACGTGCTGGGTGGAGAGGCAGGCCCAGTGCGGGGGTCAGTGGACCGGGCTGCTGTGGACAGCAGCATGTAGCTCCTCCAGGACCACCAGAACCGCCCTGCGAGCCACGGAGTCACCACGGGCTTACCCCAGGGAATGGAGCCGTGGTGACGGCCAGGGCACAGAGATGCCTGCTTGTCCACTGATGGACAGAGAGAGGACATGCAGCCAAGTGCACGGGGGCCCTGTTCAGCCCCAGGATGGAGGGAGCCCATGGTCTCAGCCTGGACGGAGTGCAGTACTTACATTAGGGGAAGTGGTCCAGAGACGGGTGCATGGGACCCACACGTGGGGGGAGAAGCGGGGGCAAGTGGCGGCCACCAGAGCTGGGAAGAGCAGAGGGAGGGACAGGCGGGCTGGTCCACAGGCCAAGCTGCACTCAGAGGGCACCAGGAGCCCCAGGTGCTGGTTGAGGTGAGATGCCTGGGCCGGCCACAGGCTCCATGCTTGTCACCAGGAAGGACGGCAGGCGTGTGAGGAGACGCGCCGGGCGCCCCGACGGCAGGTGTGCAAGGCGTAGCTGCGTGGGAACCCCACCTGGTGCCTCACAAGTACATACGTGTTTTCACACATCGGTTAGAATAAATTCAAATACAAAAAATTTAGAAAGAATCCAGAAAATTCCTAAACAGACAAAAACAACAACAAAGACAGACTGTTGTTTTACCCTAACGTTTTTTTTTAAAAACTGGAGGACATGGGGAGAAAAAGATCATCCCAAAGGTTAAGAAATGTAAGAAGTGCCGCCTGCCAAGGGCTGGCCCTGAACTCCACTGGGCAGGGAGGCCCAGTGGTGCCTGCTGCACCTACCGTCCCTGCCAGTCATGGGCTCTGGCGGCACGTGTCAGGGTCAGGGTCAGGCCCCGGGCCTTGCGTTCCCGCCTCATCAGCAGGCGACGCCTGGGCAGCACGGGCCATCCGCCCAGCCTCCTGCCTGAGTGCTTGGTGTGGTGCCAGGGGTGCCCTCCACGTCTGCTCCTCCTCGCTCTCGCCTGTGTCGACCATCTGGGCGGTTTCTCCCGGTGACCCTGGGGACAGACAGCGTCTACTCTGGCGCTAAGAACATCTACTCCCAATTCCACTGTGTGTCAAACACAGATGTGTTAATAAAGGAAGCTGAGGATGTAGCACGGGTGCCGACTGTGGAGAATTTGTGAGGTACCTTGTATTTTCCAAGCAAGGAGGTTTCAACAAGTTGATGGAGCATAGACGGGGTTTCCTTCCAGACCCACCTGGGACCAGGCCGCTGGGTGCTCAGTCCGCGTCTGAGTCAGGTGGAGTCTCCCTGGTGGTCCTGAGTCTCTCGGTGATTGTGGAATCCCTCGGAGGTCACCACCACATGCCTCCTGGCTGCTGCGCAGGAACAAGCCTTCGCTGAGCAGGGCGAGCTGTGGAAAGCTGCAGGGCCCCGGTCTCTCTACAGCTCACTCGGCAAGCGTGAGCAGATTAATTAGGAGCAGGTTTCCACACATGTGGTGAAGTCCGCAACCAAGCGGCTCGTTAGGAAGCTTCCATCCAGGTCCAGATGGATCCACAGCAAGAAGAGGAGACTCAGCATCACTCGAGTTTTGTTTTATAGACACTTGTTTAAGTTGTGCAAATCTTGTCTTGAGAAATTGATGTATTTCATTTGAAATCATGATTTGCACAGGCTACTGTGCAGTTGGTTGAGTTAAATCGAATGCTAAATACTTATTGCCATTTGATCCATTTAATTATTACAAGATGCATGGTTTACAACTACTTTAATTAATGTGCAGGCCATTTTAACTGTAAAACAAGAACCTGGCAATTCTGTTTCTTTGCTTCAGATTTTAACATTAAAGAGGAAATTGAAATTTCATCATACTTAACTTCAAATGAAAATCAAGAACAAATGAAAACCCCTGTTTTCAGCCTGGCAAATTTGTGATCAGGTAGAGAATGAATAAGAATTATAGTTAAGATTAGCTAGACTTGGCTGTGTAGCTACAGAGTGCAGGTGGGTCCTTTGTATGGATGGAGGCCGTCGAGGGGCTAGCTGTGGGCATGCACAGTCTGCTCTGGGGTGAAACTGTGTCCTGGCTTTCCCAAAGGGTGCTAGACTTCAGTAGCCTGCTGGCCCCTGGAGGCCACTTCTGCCAGAGTCTCTGCTGCAGGTGGGCTTCACTTCAGAACAACAGAGGTCTCCTAGTGAGGAGGCCCCGTAGGAAACCCACCAGCCTCCTCCCTCATCCAGCCTCTTTGAAAGAGTCATTACCTGAATTTCAATAAAGTTAATCACAGGAATAGGGTTCCTTGGGAGAAATCCACTCAGTCACCCAGTAAGTCTGTTTATTACACACACACACACACACACACACATGCACTAACATGCACACACATTCACACCTGCACACTAACACACACATACACTAACATGCACATATTCACACCTGCATACTAACACACGTGCACACACATGCACATGCACACACACTTGCACTCTCACATGCATGTGCCCACTTTCACTAACACCACATACACACACCTGCACACTCACACTCACACACCCTCACACTCACACCCACATGCTCACACACATTCACACACATGCATACTGACTGACACACACACATGCACTAACATGCACACACACACTTGCACTCTCACATGCACGTGCAAACTTGCACTAACACACACCACATACACACACACCTGCACACTCACTCGCACACACCTAGTGGGCTGCGATGTCCTTCCAGATGAGTCTCCACAGAAGGAATAGCATGTTGTGCCACATCAGCCCTGGAACCGCCTGGGAGAGCATGTTGCACATGAGGTGCTGCTGTGGCCGCCATCGGCCTCCAGGGGAGAAGGGCTGCAAAAGGCCCTGAGCTGACCCTCCTGTGGATTCCTGGCCACAGCCTTGGCAGCCTCAGTGTGAGAGCCACCACCCCAGCGTGTGTGTGCAGAGGTGTGTGTGGCACACTCTGGGCAGCTGGTGGGCTGTCCCACAGGTGGGTAGGGCAGGGCTGCCGCTCAGTCTCCAGGTGGCCCTAGGCTCACCGGTGGTCACAGCGTCAGCACTCTGCTGTACACTGGTCTTGGGGCAGTCTCCTTCGGCCAGCATGGGCTGAACACCCAGCACCTGTGGCGTGCTGGGCTCTGCCGGGCCCTCCTGTGGACGATGCCCATGGTCGGCCGGGAGGCCAGTGCCTACTCTGGCTTAGACGGTCCGCTCCAGCCTCAGCGCTGGCATCTGGGCTCCAGGCCTGGGCTCCATTCCACCTAGAATGTGTGCCTCTGTAGGCTTCTTCATCACCATATCTCAGAGTCCACCCCTCCTGGCTCACCAGACTGTCGGTTCTCACGAGGTGTCATTAGCTAAGTGATCAAGTGGACAGCAGGACGGTCTCTAGCTCCAGGGGCCTCTCCTGAGGTCCAGGCCATGCAGGCCTCTGAGGCTTCCTGGGCCGGCTGCACCAGCTCTGCAGGCAAGATGAAGACGCTCCGCCCGCCGTCCTCGCCCAGGGATGAGCAGAGCAGCCCTGTTGGTCCCCCTGAGGTGCACCAGCGGACACTCTGAGGACGTGGCACCCGGCTGGCTTCGAGTGCGGGGTTTGCCTCTCCGCAGCCCAGCCTAGTTCCCAGGCGCCTTCAGGCACAAACACATGAAGTCAGTGGCCCAGTGGGGAGGCCTCTGCCCCAACCTGTGTCCCCCTCCGGACCACAACCCTGCCCGAGGGGCACACCCAAGACTCACTCCTCGCTGTGACCTGACTCCTGGGACGAGGGCCCAGGTTGGAGGAGAGATGGGCAGGCGCAGCTGCGTGCCGGGGAACTTCAGCCTCCAACAGACCAGTTCTCCCCGCCTCCACCTGAGCTGCCGCTCCTCCGCTTACCTTCAGAACAACTCATGCCTGAGAGAGACCGTGAGGAGAATAAGCAGGAGGGAGTGGGCCTGGCAGCACCGTTAGCCCAGGGCCTGGACAGAACCACCTTCAACTCGAAACCTAAGCCACCCAGGGTCCCGTCCCACAGGACCCCCATCCCTCAGACCCCCGTCCCTCAGACCCCTGTCCCTCAGACCAGCGAGTCTGCAAGCACAGTCTGCAGCCGGCCAGCGCCCGGGGAGGAGTGGAGACATCAGGGATAACGATGATGGATATTATTATTAGTCGTAACAACACCGACAACTCCTGTAATCATTAGTGACACTGAGAGCTGACGCCGTCAGCAGTGGCGTGAAGGCCCCGTGTTGGCAGGGACAGTGGTGCTGGGTCGCCGTCTCCCCATACCACGCTGCCATCTGTGGATGGAGCAGAGCAGAGGTGGATGGGCTGCCTGCTCCTGTACATCCGGGGGCGTGACGTCCGATGGCCCTGGGGTCCTCACCTCCCCCACTGCACACGCCTGCTTAAAAATCAGGATGCAGTTTCTCACAAGAACGTCCTTGACACTGTGAGGTCCGAATGTCACCAAGTCACGCATGCACATCTGTGAGCCTTCTGTGAGACACAAGCGAGGTAGGTGGAGCACGTGGTCAACCTGGGAGGCAGCAGGTGACCTTTGGAAACCAGGGCTGAGCTGGACGCTTGTTTCCAGGGAACATCGCTCTCACTAAACCCTGACCGGCCACCAACGGATTCCCCAGAAGCACACAGAGCAAGCCTGTCCCTCTAAGGACATCGGACAGTATCTGGGCTCCCGAGGCGGTCAGGACTGGAGAAGTCCTCCACTGCCCCGTGGCTGACGGCCTCCTCTGAGGATTCACTGAAGTCACATCACAAGCACCTCACCATTGGGAGGCTCCGTAAGACTCAGCAAGCCAGATTTCCCAAATGATGCCACCAGATCACACACTTGGAATGCCACCGGCAACATAAACTGGGCAGATGGACTCCCAGTGGCCGAGCACAGGTGGTCCCTGCGGGGGCTCCTGACTCCCAGGTGGCTGAGCATGGGTGGTCCCTGAGGGGGCTCCTGACTCCCAGGTGGCTGAGCACGGGTGGTCCCTGAGGGGGCTTCTGACTCCCAGGTGGCCCAGTGGGGGCCCTGCGGGGGCTCCTGACCCCCGGGGGCCCAGCACGGGTGGTCCCTGCGGAGCTGTACATTCCATGCTGTGACAGCAGAGTCTGATGCTGGTGGAGCTTTGCTTGGTGGCAAAGAGGCCCGGATGCTGTGGGGCTGCCTGGTGCTCCCCCTTGGCCCAGGGCTTGGTCTTCCTCACGCTTCCGTTCACACATCCGGGTGGATGCAGGGCAGGAGCACCGGGGAGTCATCCAGTGTGCTCAGACACCGAAGAGCTCTAGGTGAAGAGCAATGCTGCGGACCCGGAATCACCTGTCTTAGAAAACATGGCTGATTTTTATAAAAAGACCTTATGTTCACATACGGTGGTTTTATTATTTTTTTAATAAAAAGTTAAACTTCTCATTTTGATAAATACCAACGGTAGGACTACAGAGCAAAATACTTGGAGGTCCTCGATCATCTTTAGGCGTACAAACGGTCTCTGTGACCCACTGTCTGAGTGCTGCTGCTTCAGGTCACACTCACACCAGCGGAAGGCCTCGGCAAGGTCAGCTCACCAGAGCTTTGGAGAGGCCCTCAAGCAGCCCCCGGAGGCCGAGTCTTTCTGACCTGGGTAAACCTGGCCCGCTTCAGCCAGTCTGCTGCTTCTGCAGCTTCCTCTCCACCTGGCTGGCCGAGGAAGCAGCCACTGTCCCAGCTACGTGAGGACATTGCTAGCAACGTCTTTGCCAGTTCTCTCTGGCTGCCCGTGGTCTGTGTGTGCGACTGGACTTCCTTGGCTTAAAGCCACGCGTGACAGTTACCAACTTGCACTTCCGACAGCCTCAGTGAAAACCCCACTGGCAGTTTTACACAACTCTCCCAAGTGGGAGCAGCAGTAAGTCTTGTGTGTGTGCCTGCGCACGCCAGGCACAGAAGCAGGAGCCTGGAGGGAACCCTTCATTCTCCAGGTGAAGGAAAGGACCCCTAGAGCTCCGAGGCCATGCCTGAGGTCGCCGAGTTGGGGCATCAGGAGCTCCCGTTTACTAGCAGCTTCGTCCTGAGCAGAACGGCAGGGCTGACAGGTCTCCACAAGTCTGCACTCTGGCCTTGTGGAGGACACCTTCCTACTCATCTATTTTCCTTGTAGTTTCATTCATGAGCAAAATAGAAGAACAAACAGCTGTATCTGGTTTAGTCAGACGCAGGTGAACCCGAGGTACCTAGAGCCAGGAAGAACAGGGCATCCCAACAGACAGGCTGTGTGGGCACAGGAAGCACTCAGTCAGGACCAAGCCACCACAGAGCACAGCACCCGCACGCCCTGGCCCAAAAACACCCAGGTGTCCCCACAGGGCCACAGAGTGCGGCACTTGAACTTTGCTCAGCAAGTTTTAAGTGACAGGGAGCTACTGGGGGAGAGCCTGGGTGGCTCCCGTGAGTTCCCCTTACCTCTGGGACACGGCCCCAGGTCCAGCTTGACCCTCACAGAGGAGAGCTTCTCCCGCCGTGTGAGATGCCCTCCACCCCCTGACCAGTCACTAGGACCTTGAGTACTGGGGATGACTTGGGATTGCTATCTTAATGCCCTCTGCTCAGCTGAGGTCCAGCAGAGGCACTAGGACCCTCTGAGTGTGTGGGAGCCTCAGGGCTTAGGGAAGGGCCTAGGAGTGCTTTAGCTGTGGCTGCCGACCCTGGCTTTGGCATTAGCTGTGACCTCCTCCTGCATAGACCTCATGTCTCTCTCCCCATTTCCATTCTTCTGGAAACCCAAACCAGAGGGTATTAGAATCATATAAAGGCAACTAAGCAGATGGAGACAAGGACCCAGACACTGCCAGCAATGTACAGAAGTTCCAGAGAGCTTATTCCACAGGGAGCTTTGACCACTGGAAAGTCAGCTGGCGGCTTGCTTGTCGGTTCCTTAGATATCTGGTTTCTGATTAGCATAGCAGTTACTTAGTTATAAGCTGTATGTCCCATTAACACACAAACCAAGATTTTAGAAATCCAAATAGTGAGTTCTAGTTCTGCTCTTTTCTTTCCAGTTCTGATTAAATGGATTACTTATTCATCTAATAGTTCCAGTTTAACATGTGCTTCTTATGAGCTCTTTAAAAAGCTCACTTCAGATTCTGTGTCACTGTTTTTTGAGAGGATCTGCTTCTAGTTCAAGGACTCCTGGGCATGTTCTGATTTAATCCAGCAACAGTAGGCGGGGACCAAGGGGCACAGGCGCTGACCACGGCTTTTCTGAAAGCCGGATGTTTACATTCTTGGGAGAGGAGGGAAGCAGAGGATGCCATTCCTTATTTGTGCTTGCTGGTCTCCTAGCTCGCAGCTGTGCGTGGCCGTGGCGCTGTGGGCTGCCCTGTGCCTCTGCGATCTCCTTGGTATGCAGACTTCCATGTGCCCTGGGCCCTCGCACCTGTCAGGGACGTTATGACTCCAGGAACCTTTCCAAAGTGGCTACCAGGAATGCTTTTTACTTTTATGGTGAGTTGGTCCCTAAGAGTAAAGACCAGCCAACAGGGAAAGCTCTGTCCAGTACCTGGATACGCTAGTGACAAGAACAGAGCACTCCTGCTCTTCCAACCAACATGAGAGCAGGCTCGTGAGCTTGGATTGGGCGCCGAGGGTGGACTAGCCCAGAGTCCTGGTCTACCCAGCTGCACCTGCTGAGCACACAGCTTGGGGATGTGGGCATCATCAACCACGCCCTGGGACAGAGCTGCTGGGACGGAGCGCCGTGTCCATCCTTGGGCACCCGCCGTGGCTGCTCTGGCAGAGGAAGCCTGGCTTCCTTTCAGGGTCATCTCCTCTCCCTCCAGAGCACCTGAGGAGGCTTGCCCGTCGGGAATCGCCCCGCCTTCCCCTGGCATGTTATCCACGGAGCCTTCCTTCCTCACGCCGCCTCCCTGTGCGTGTCTGCAGGGGCTCTCCACCCTCCCTCCTCGCTGGCCTCTGCCCTGCTCATTGCTCTTAGAAGAACTGTTCTCTGATCAGCTTCCTGCATCGCCTGTCCTGGAATATCAGCCTTTCAGCCCTTACCCTTCTTTTCTGTGTTTGAGAAATGGGTGCTGTTTCCTGGATACTTCTGATGTCCTTAAGTCCATCACTCCATCAGTCCAGGGCTCATTGGAGAGATAGGACACCTCTTCACCTGACTGTGTAGTGAGAGCTCGTAGGAGAGAGCGAGAGGGCAGGTTCAGAAAGGCCCCAGGAGAGGTCCCAGCAGCACCACAGGACACACCGCCCAAGGGATCTGCCCAAGGGAGCTCGACGGTCAAAATCAGAAAGCTGGGGAGCCAGAGGCCAGGGGCGCGCAGCTGATCCAGGGTACGCGCTTTAGCTCTGATCTGCAGGAGTGGCTGCTGCTGGACCCGCGGCATCCAGAGCGAGGTTTGGCCCAACCTGCCAGCCTGTGCCTCCCGCCCAGAATGCAGCTTCCTGCGGGGCACCTGCTGCGCTGACTCTGGCCCGGAGCCCTGAGGGTTTATCCTCCCAGCCTCACTGGCACCAGAAGTCTGGGACAGAAGTCGAGCACCTGGCCGACACCAAGCCAGGCTTCCCCACTACCCAGGACATGATTAGCTTCCCACAAAGGTTTCACCTGGTTGGCCCTGGGTTTCACTCCACTGCATTCCCATCTGTTTTCTTTGGTCTTCTTCTGAAAATGCTACCTTGCTATTTGCAGTTGATTTCTGGAAATACTGTCCCACTGTGAACATGAATCTTAACCACTGTGAACAGCTGTGGTGCTATGAAACGCTCACCAAAGGCTGAGGGTGAAGCCCAGACTCCCCGGGCCATCTTGAGAAGAAGACCACTGAGTCCAGGCCTCTAGGACACTTAGAAGCAGCCTGACTGGGATCCAGGCCCTGTGTGGCCCCTTAGAAGCAGCCTGACTGGGATCCAGGCCCTGTGTGGCCCCTTAGAAGCAGCCTGACTGGGATCCAGGCCCTGTGTGGCCCCTTAGAAGCAGCCTGACTGGGATCCAGGCCCTGTGTGGCCCCTTAGAAGCAGCCTGACTGGGATCCAGGCCCTGTGTGGTCCCTTAGAAGCCTGACTGGGATCCAGTCTCACTCACTTTCAACCTAGAGGCTGCCATTACTGCTCTTGCTGGCTCCCAGTGACCTCCTGACATTCCTCTGGTGGCAGCGGAAAAGCACACACGTAGCAGGGCTTGTTTCAGAGGCAGTGGGTGAGAGAGACTGCGTGTTAACGTGTCTCCATGCTGTAAAGAGGTTTTGCCTAAAGTCTGACCTAGAAAACCAAAGAGGACAGGAGTTTCAGTGGGACCTGCTGAATGACAGAGGCCCCCAGGAGGCCCTGCTGGGAGACCCCACTGGCTGTCTGAAAGGGTCTCCTCTTAGGTCTTGCTAGTTCTGGGGACTTGGTCTGCTGGCAGCTGAGGTGTAAGTCAACATGAAGTTCAAGTCGGGCTTCTATGAAGACCTGATTCCAGCACCTCTTTCTCTCCAGTTCTGGGAGGCGAATGAACAGATAATAACAGAAAAGGAGCTTTCCCATTTTGCCACAGAATTATTCATACCACTTAATAAGCATAGACAGAACTCTGCTCAGATTTATTCTGTGAAATGCAGATAATGTTGGATTTCCCAGAATTATTCAATTTTCATCGTGCCTTGTTTGCCGTATCATGAATCTTTCCTGGCATCAATCACAAAGTGACCAGCAATGAAACGCAGTCTTAGGTGGGTGTTTGCAGTAGGCTGTCTCTTAGTGGGGCGTCTGCTTGAGTTGGAAGACACTGGGCAGCAATGTGACATTTTGCGGAGAGCAGCCGCACCCAGTCTGATGTGCTGGTGTGGGTTGTGGTCTCAGGATGGTTTGAGGGGCTACACTGTAAACCCACCTCGGTGTGCCGTCAAATCACAGCTTGCAAAACACGATTACACTCAACTTTGGATTTGAAATATATTCATCCATAATACTGACTAAACGTTTTCCAGTTTTTAAAGAGTCTGTATAAATGATTCTAAAATAGTAAAGTGGAAGAAGAAGAACAAAAGAAAAGCGGCTTGTCTGTGAAGGAGCCGGGCTGGGCCTCGTGGCCTCTCCAGCCCCCTTGCCTCCGGAGGCTGGGTCACCTGGCTGGCCTCACGCTCCTGCCCCTGCCGCACCCTGCTCTGGGGCTGGGGCGGAGAACTCTGACCACCGATGCGGGCGGCAGGCGAGGTCCAGATCAGGTGTGGCCCACATTCTGCTCCTGCGGCGTGATTTCAGGCAGCCCGACGGTCTGCTTCTTGCTCTCCGCTGTGAACGGAGGACAATGCCACCAGGCATGCTGCGTGCTGCCAGTGTGGCCCTGCTGTCTTCCACTGGGGTGGAAGGTCTGGCACAGGGCACAGGGGCGGTCAGGAGGAGCAGGCGGCTGGTGCTGACACCTGCCGCGCCGTGTGGGGACGGGGCAGCCGGCTCCTTTTCCTCCTCAGCTGTGAGTGCTGAGGACCCTCTGAGGAGACTGGCGAGGCAGCGCCCAGCGTCTGGGGGAGCCTGGACACAGGGGCCATGGCCAGTGCCCCTCTGCTTGCCCAGCACATGGTCGAGGCACGTTTCGTCAGGTGACTTTGTTCAGTCGGGGATTCGCCGGTTTTCCAAGAGCCCCTTTTGAGTGCGGAGTCCAGCACCTCTGCCTGTGGAAACATGAGTCTCCTGCCTGTGTCCTAGGACACGCCTCCTTCAAACGGATGATCTTAGCCTCCAAAACACGCTTTATCATCTAATGTCACTTCATAAGTAAATTTCAGTGAATGAAAAGTGGACAACTAGTCCTAACTTAAATGTTCATTGTTGGATATCGTTTTGTCCTTGGCTTATTACCAGATCTCTTACAATTCTTTATTTTAAATATTTCATGCAGGGACTGGGGATGGAGCTCAGTGGTAAAGCATTCACCTAGACTGCATGAGGTCCTGGGTTCCATCCCTTGCACCACAAAAAGAAGTAAAGAGGTAGATAAATAAATAAATATTCCATGCAAATAAGTAAAGAGGTAGATAAATAAATAAATATCCCATGCAAATAAGTAGAGATAGATAAAATATTCTATACAAATAAGTAAAGAGATAAACATTCCATGCAAATAAGTGAAGAAGTAGATAAATAAATAAATATTCCATGCAAAACAAATGCACGTGGCAGTTTGATATAAAATCAGAGTCATGTGCCTCTTCTCTTTCCCATTGCCTTCATCATTTCCTATAGTCTCAAAGTAATCAAGCATGTTCTTCCCCCAAAAGTACCAGGCCTCCTGTACATTGTAATGAGTGGCAATTAAAGTGTGGGCCCCCTCCCCTGCCCTCCCCTCCCCTCCCCTCTCCTGCCCTTCCTGCCCTCCCCTCCCCTGCCCTCCTTCCCCTGCCCTCCCCTCCCCTCCCCTCCCCTGCCCTCCCCTACCCTCCCCTACCCTACCCTCTCCTGCCCTCCTTCCCCTGCCCTACCCTACCCTCCCCTGCCCCCCTCCCCTGCCCTCCTTCCCCTGCCCTGCCCCCCCTCCCCTGCTCTCCTTCTCCTGCCCTCCTTCCCCTCCCCTGCCCTCCTTCTCCTGCCCTCCTTCCCCTTCCCCCCCTGCCCTCCCCTGCCCTCCTTTCCCTGCCCTACCCTACCCTGACCTCCTTCCCCTACCCTACCCTCCCCTGCCCCCCTCCCCTGCTCTCCTTCTCCTGCCCTCCTTCCCCTGCCCTCCCCTCCCCTGCCCTCCTTCTCCTGCCCTCCCTGCCCTCCCCTCCCCTCCCCTGCCCTCCTTCCCCCCCCCGCCCTCCCCTGCCCTCCTTCCCCTGCCCTACCCTCCCCTCCCAGCCAGCCTAGGTAAGTCACCTCAAACTCCGGAGCTACATGTCAGATGCCAACGGACTTGGAAATGCAGACTTCAGGCCAGTCAGTCCACATACTCAGTATCAGTAAAACCTGGACAGACTTCGGTGGGCAGCTCTCAGAGGTAAACAGAGATATGTTTCCCACCCAATCAGACACAAGTCTGGCAGTGAGAACTTCAAGAGCTGGTGCTCCCTGGTCCAACCCCTCGGGACTCGGGACCTGGACGTTAATAGATGAGGACCACCCTTGGTGGGAATATCTGCAATAGCGCCCGCCGCGTCTTACGTTTAGGGTGGCTTATTTTACAAGCAGTGCTAAGCTCATATAATAAAGTGAAATCTAAGCACTTCAGCATGACTCGGGCTCCCAGCAGGAAGTAGGTGGTGTGCTCCAGGACGGGGTTGAAGTCCAGGTACACAGGGACTCCGGGCAGGCCGGGACTCGGGGCAGGCCCGAGGAGGCCAAGGAGTGACGTGAAGTGCTCAGGAAGCAGAGATCAAGAACAGGCAGCAAGTGGACAGTGAGGGTACTGGACACGGCAGGAGCACAGGCAGCGGTGAGCAGGGAGGACGAACAGGCCCCCACTCCACCAGGAGCAGAGCCGCTGCAGAGCCCCAGCCAGCAGACCCAGCAGAGGGACACCAGGCCTCGCAGTGGCCTGCTCCCTGTAGACCACCTCTCACCAGGAGGCGGGGAGCTAGGAACTCGGCCAGGGCCCCCCTCGCCCTGGGGGAGGTAGAGGATGGACCTGTATGGGTGCCCGGCTCTAGGCCCTGACCTGGCCTGTGAGACACCCACCTCCAGTGTCCTGCACCTGGAGCTGGCGGTGCCTGGCTCCTGCGCTCTCTGCAGTCCTCTGGACCCACGTGCAGCTGCTCTTCCACACCCCACTAGACCCGGTGCTAGAGGGGCACGCAGTCCCTGCAGGCTGCTTCCATCGCGGCATGCCTTCCTCCTTTCCTGCTGAAGTTGGCTTAGCACCACGTCCTGATGCTTTCTGCCACTCAAGGCTTTGTCTCCTGGAGAACTCCCTGGCTCGTGATCCTCAGAGCCAGGGCTGGTTTCATCCCTTCATGCATCTGCACAACCCCCTTGTCTGCATGCCCTGTCCTGTATCTCCTGAGTCACAGTGTCCACATTCCTTGGCTTTTGAATTTTACTTTAATGAGAACAGTCACTTTTTCACTGGGATAGAACTTCAGAGTGAGGAGTAGTTATTTTTAATGTGTGATCACTTTTAACATCGAATGCCCTTCCCGTTCTCCCCTCTTCTTTATTTCTTTCGTTCTGGCTCCTTTACATTGATTTACTTTCCCTCTTTTCCTGTGTACTTACAATGTTGTGAATTAAATATTGGTGATATGGTATAAAATACGTGTGTGTGCCTGTGTGGAGAGAAGCATGAAGATGGATGAGAGGCAGTCGGCCGCCCACAGGTGGGCTGGCGGGCCGCGGCCAGTCTGTGGACATGGCCCTGTCTCCCGGAGCTGGTCGCGGGATGCTCGCAGGCCACATGGTTCTGATGATGTCTTCTTCTCCACTCCAGATTCGAAGTCAGAGCAAAGCCTCCGGGGCTGGTCTGTGTGAGGGGGACGAGGTGGTGTCCATCAATGGCAGCGCGTGTGCGGACCTCACCTACCCTGAGGTCATCCAGCTCATGGAGAGCATCACAGACTCCCTGCAGATGCTCATCAGAAGGTACGCCTGTTGGCTGGATACGCGTTTTCTCCTGAAGCTAGACGGGGACAGTCGCAGTCTACGTGCATACCCTGTGACTGAAGAGGGAATCGGGTGCTTTCTAGGAGGCCAGCACGGTTACACAGAAATGCCACACTGCTTGAAAAGTGGGAAATTCCATTCAGCCAAGCTTCCTGATTAATTGAGAATTAACTTGCAAAATTTTTGTTTCAAGCACTTTGTTGAAAATCTGAGGCATTTTAGACTGCTTCCTTGGAAAGCTTAGTATATTGAGCATAATTTAATCATTCTTTCCAAGGTCCAGATTTTCTGATGGATCAGGATCACTCTGATTATAATTCCTATATGAATTTAAATGTTTGTGTTGAACCATTGAATTATAAAATATTTCAGAGAAATAGGATACCTAGGATAAGGACAAAGAAAAACAAGAAGAAAACTTAAAACAACCAGATCTCTGCTTTTCAGGACCCAGTAAAATCAATATTTGGGTATGGTCCCAAACAGATGATTAAAATAAGGATTTTTGCTATCAGAGTGAGTTGATTGTAAATATGATCCCTCCAAATACCACTATTCCTTAAAAATGCACAGGAAAAGTTTTAACCATTAAAATAAAAGAACATTGAGGTCAAGCTCAAAAACTGTAGCATCAAGTTTTATAGGGTGCAGTCACAGCACAGTCTGTGCCAATTTCGCAACTGAAGCCGGGCTCCTCCATTATGAGGATCCAGAAAGGACCCTGGCTTCCCAGAACAGCCTCTGGCAGATGTCAGGGAACCTCCATCACAGGATCCCAAAGCACTTTGGGGTGTGCCTTAACTCTGCAGAAGCATAGAGCATCCCCCCTCTATGGTCAATTAGTATGGTTGCATTTCTGAATAAAAATGGGCTTGTCAGTCAAAATCTGTGACGGTGAAGGAAATCTAGCATATTCTTAGGACTTTCCACCTAAGTATTTGCTCATCAAGTTTTGTGTCCAAGGCCTCAGGATAACACTTACTGAAAATGCTTCGTTTACTTGTAGAAGGAACTCAGCTGAATGACCAAGTGCTGTCTGGGCTTGCCATTACCACATCTGAACCTGTGCAGTGCCCTGAGACGTCCATCTCTGTCACTCATATTCAAAATGAGGAACAACCTTTCCCACTTGATTCCCCCTTGAATGTGTTCGCTGCCTCCAGGGCCCAATCTCTCTGGGCCACACTGTTGGTTGGCAAGTCCCCTAATTCCTGTTCTGATTGTGATGGCCACTGCTTGGAAAATCCTTGGTGGTTCAAAGCTGCTCGTGGTACATGTTTACTTTCAGAAACAGGAAGACTACTACTTTTCATAACTGGAATTATGGTTATTATTATTTTTCTCTAAAGTATTTTGACTTCTTATGAAATAAATAATTGGGATTAAAAAATGTAATTCCACATCCAAATCAGCCCAGAGGTAGTCACCATCATCACTACCACTGTCATTATCACCAGCACCACCACCAGCACCACCACCACCACCACCATTACCACCATCATCACCAGCACCACCACCATCACTAACATTATCACCATCACCACCACCAGCATCACCAGCACCACCACCACCACCACCACCATCACTACCATTATCACCACCACCACCACCATCACCACCATCATCACCATCACTACCATTATCATCACCATCACTACCATTATCATCACCATCACCACCACCATCACCACCACTACCATCACTACCATCACTACCATTATCACCACTGTCACCATCACCAGCACCACCACCACCACTACCATCACCACCATCATCACCAGCACCAGCACCACCACCATCACTAACATTATCACCATCACCACCACCACCACCATCACTACCATTATCACCACCGTCACCATCACCAGCACCATCAGCACCACCACCATCACCACCACTATCACCAACCACCATCATTAACATTATCACCATCATCACCACCACCACCATCACTACCATCACTACCATTGTCACCACCACCACCATGACTAACATTATCACCACTATCACCACCATCACCATCACCACCATCACTACCATTATCACCACCATCACCACCATCACCACCACCACAATCACCATCACCACCATCACCACCACCATCACCACCACCACCATCACTACCATTATCACCACCATCACCATCACCAGCACCATCAGCACCACCACCATCACCACCACTATCACCAACCACCATCATTAACATTATCACCATCATCACCACCACCACCATCACTACCATCACTACCATTGTCACCACCACCACCATGACTAACATTATCACCACTATCACCACCATCACCATCACCACCATCACTACCATTATCACCACCATCACCAACATCACCACCACCACAATCACCATCACCACCATCACCACCACCATCACCACCACCACAATCACTACCATCCTCACCATCATCACTACCACTGTCATTACCACCACCACCAGCACCACCACTACCACCACCACCATTACCCCCACCATCACCACCACCATCATTGCCATTATCACCACCATCATCCTCACCATCACCACCACCATCATTACCATTATCACCACCAGCACCAGCACCACCATCACCACCATCACCACCCTCTGTGTGTCTGAACAGTGATTCCTACACTTACAGATTTCTCTGTCTGTCATCTATCCCTAGCTGACAAGTGTTTGACCTTTTGTATATTTTTGCCCAGAGATGGCCAGGTGAGAACTAATTTTAAAAACTCCTTTAACACTAAATCTATATTATCTTAAATTTCATTAAGACAATAGAATATTTTTGAATGATTATATAACCATGTTGCATAAATTGTGAAATTGAATACCTATGTAGACTGAAGAGAAATAAGTGCTTAAATTTTAGCTTCTCCCTCAAACTTTTATGATTTTTCTTCAAGTATACACATCTTACTTCAGCTATCAAGAAATGCTAATATCTATCTGGCCCGTGGCCTGATTCCAGACTCTCAGATTGGAGGGAATTGGAACCACCTCCTCTCAGCTCCATAGCTGATTGCTAACATCATTCAGAGTGACTTAATCTACTTCCATCCCAAATCTTTTCTAAATTAAAACTCTCTGGCTTTTTGGTCCCCTCACATTCAATTTGATAGCATATATTCTTCATTTCCGGCATAAGAATGACCTAATTTAATGTTTTTAAAACACTTTTTAAAAAAACTTTAAAAAAATTATATAACACCAGGGAATGAAATTTTCAGATTACTTACTTAGATAAAACTGCTTTTGTCTTGTTTGTTTATTTATTTTGGTCACAAGGGAAAATTGGAGTCAGTGCTTGAAACAGGTCTGAAACGCTGCCACACGTTAAGGGAAGTCACTAGCAGAATGCCAGGACCCCCTTTAGGCCAGGGCCCTGCACTGCCAGCCTGCATGCTGAGGGAGGCCAAGAGGGGCAGGCACAGCTCCTGTGCTGCTTGGAAAAACCTCCAAATGTAAGGAGTGCGGAGTCTCCAGCAGCTGCCCTGTGAACCACACTTCCCTTCCAAAAGCAGTTCAAGTTTAGAAAGAGTTCCAGAAAGTTAGAGTTCAGAAAGAGGCTGCTTAACTCCTGGACTGATGTTGCTTCTCCTCACAGACCCAATTTGAAAAACCAGCTGAGAACTGGTAAGGTCAAAATCCAAGGGCTGCAGAGAGCAGCTTTGGGCTCTTAGCTAAGAGGTGGAGGAGTTTGACTTCAGAGATCCTAAAAGGAAAGTGCTGTAAGAGACCAGCTCAAGGGGAAGGGAATACATCTCAGATTATAAATACTTGGTGACTCAGGACGGTGGCAGTGTGTTCTCTCTTTACACAAGAGTCCTGGGCTGGGTCCACTGATTACCAAACACACATTCCCTGAGCTTAGAAAACAGCTTCTCTTTCATTCCTTTCAAGAAAGCACAGTCTCTAAAAGGATCACTTGCATCACCAGCCACTTAAGCTTGGTCTGAAGCTGCTGGACCAGTTGTCGATGTGACTCTATGATGCCTAGACTAAAACTTACTCAGTAAGACACTGAAATTCTTGCTCTCCTTGGAACAAAACAAGGTTGTTTGGGAACACCCGGACATTTTCAGATAAAGGACATTCATATAGCTCCCACCTGTGCTTTTAAAAATAAAAGCTGAATTTAGGGAATTTAGGACGTATTTAGGTTTCAAAATATTTTGCAAGCATTTTTGTTGTGTTTTAAATAAAAGTTTATTTGGAAGCTCTCTGATGATACCAGCATGTTGCCAGCGTCTGTTTTCAAATGTTGCAGTTGACATTCAGGAGAAAATGTTCCCATCTTAGGGTGCATTGGGCATCGCAACTGTAGGGAATTCTTCCCCAGGCGAGACGCACTGATCTAACGCTGATCTAACTGTCGGGAATGTTTTCTGTACGCAGACCGTCCGGAGCAAGTGAGGCTTTGCTTTCTGAGTCTGAGAACAAAATCCGTGAGCAACTCACACTCGAGGGGCACGTGGAAAGTACCACTCTGCAGATTCCTCCCGCCGCCGGGCCCCAGGGTAGAGAGCAGAGCCGGGCCCTGGCACCTGCAGACGGAGGGGCGGCGGCCCGCGGGCGCACGGTGGAGCTGCGGCTGAGCCTCCGTCCCCCGGGAGAGTCGCCCTCCCTGGCCCCGACCCCGGGCGTCGGGGGAGGTCAGCGGCCGCAGGCTCAGTCCCCCGGCCCCTCCCCGGCCCCCTCCCGGAGTCCCTCCCCAGATCCCATCCCCATCCCGGGGGACGAGCAGTGGCCGCAGACTCCGCCCCCCGGCCCCTCCCCTGTCCCCGCCCCAGCCCCCTCGCCCACCCCGGGGGACGGGCAGTGGCCGCAGACCCCGCCCCCGGGGCTCCAAACCGCGCTCCCCGACCGAGCCGCGCCGCCGCCGGCAGACGCTCCGCGCCCGGGACCCGACCGCAGCCGCCCGCACCGGCACCGCGCGCGGCACGCGCGTAAGTCCCGGGCCTCCCGCCCCGCTGTGTGGGTGGCCCTCTCTCTCGGTGGCCTTCGGGTGCAGCTCAGAAACGCACAGGAGAGCGGACGAGAAACCAGACCCGGCCTCGGAGTGGGGGCGGGTCGGCGGGCCGCGCAGACCCCAGTTTCCGGGCTTGGTACCGGGGGCGCAGGAGCTTAGAAAGCGCAGTGGCCAACGCCCGTCGGGTCTGTCTCGGAAGGCTGCCTGGTTTGGTGTTAGGGCAGCGCCAGAGCATTCGAAGGCATGTGGCTTCCGAGTTCAGCGTCAGAAACGGCCGGCGTGCGGCTGGAGCTGCCTTTCAAACGCGGGCTGCACTCCCGAGCCGAAGGCTGGTCTCCCCAAGAAGGCGCCCTGCAGCTTGATGATGCCTGCAGAAGTGAGCTTGACGGACAAGGCCATGTGTCCCTCGAGCGGTCACACGATCCCGTCTTGGGCGAGGCCGCGCTGGACCGCGCGGCGTGACCTGCGCCTTCTAGACCCCGCGGGCTTCAGGGCGGGTGCAGGCGTGGAGGGTCCGGGCGGCAGGCGCGGGCTCGAGGCTGCCGGGCGTTCTGTTTCATTCAAGGCAGTGGGGACTGAGTAGGAGTCAGGTGCCAGGCGCGCTGTCCCTCCCGCTCTCCCTCCCTCTCTCTCCCTCCCTCTCTCTCTCTCTCTCTCTCTCTCTCTCTCTCTCTCTCTGTGCGTGTGTGTGCGTGCGTGTGTGTGTCCTTTACAAATTTGGGGATCTCGGTTGAGGATGGGAAGTGGCCGAGGCACTTGAACGTGTGAGTGTCCCACCACCGCAGGGAGCTCTTGCATTGTTCTCCTCCAGGAGCGTATTTTTAGCATGACCATTTGTACTTCCTTGGCAAGTGCCGTCCTTTGCTTATACTTGAGGCCGCTGTGCCATCTTCACATTTATAGCATCCTAAGCGGCCGCACCAAGACAGCATCCACATACTTTGGCAGTGATGTGAGCGACAACTGTGCAACTGTGACTGTCATTTAACAAGTTGTATAACCTAAGTCAGGAAGGAATCACAGTTAGTAATGACCACACTTAACTTTTCTATGTACGAGATTTCATCCCTGGTGAATATAACTTGGTTAAAAAATGATTTCCTCTGATTACATTTTATTTTCAAAAAGTAACCATGAGATCTGATTTTCTTGTGACAAAAGAGCTAATTTTCAATCATAAAATACTTAATTTTTTTCCTGAAATATCCATTTAACTTGATAAATTAAATGCTTGTGTATAATATACATTATCCTTAAAAACATGATTATAATTAACTGATGCAATAAATTAATTTGACAGTTCACATTTGTAACTATAAAAGAAACACTTAAATATCAATTTTTGTTATTTTATAACTATCAAGCTCTTGTTTTAAATGACCCAGTTGCTGCACCAATTCTTATATCAGTTAAAAGTTCAGAGTCATATGATTTTAAAATTTCCCCAAGATTTACCCCTATACTACTGCAATTTAAGCAGTATTATATTTCCAAAATAGCAAATTCTATAAATTTGTTGAGAAAGCTTCGTAGTTAGTTTATTACATGTCTTCACAGTGACCCAGTATCCTGATTTATAACTAATTATTCAGTACCTTCAATTGTTAGTTCAGAGTTTGGTATTTATATTAATTCAGTAATAGTCATTGAAAAGACAGGGTGGTTTTCAAAGTAAAAAAGAAAAACAGTAGAAGATGACAAAGAATAAAACCTAAATATCTTAATTCATTATATTAAATCACTTAGGAAAATTTTAAATGTTCTTAGGACACATCCTCTCCTTTTTAAGATGCTTAAAAAGTTTTATATTTACATTTCATTTTTTAAATATGGAAGTACAAAGTATATCTTGTGTTTCAAAAATCTTATATTCTTAAGTATGTTCTTTTAAATTCTATTTGCATCCCAGTAGCTGGGAGTTTCCAGCCATGTTCTATTGCTCCAGTGGAAGGCTGGTGGAGAGAAAGAGGTATGAAACATGCTCTACTCAGCACACATGAAATGCATTCACAGAACACATGGAGTAGTGCTTGCAGTCAGATACATGGTTGCTATTACAGGAGCAGCAATTTTAAAAGAAACAGGGACTGGGATGTAGCTCAGGGTGCTCAGCATGTGTGCGCCCGCATGCATGAGGCACCGAAAAAGAAAAAGAAAGAGAGAGGAATGAGTTGGAGTCCTTCAAAGTCCAGCGCCCCTTGGAGGAGGGTCCTGTGTGTGCACCCCAGGGGGTCGTTTCTGGGTTGCTGTGATGTGTTCCTTGAAGTCCTTGGCTCAAAATGATCCTTCTTTTTTTCCTTAGGGCTCAGGAGGAGTGAGAGCCTGTCGGAAAAGCAGGTGAAAGAAGCCAAGTCCAAATGCAAGAGTATCGCTCTGCTGCTCACGGAGGCCCCCAACCCCAGCTCCAAGGGGGTGCTGATGTTTAAGAAGCGCCGGCGCAGGGCCAGAAAGTACACCCTGGTCAGCTACGGCACTGGAGAGCTCGAGAGGGAGGCAGGCGAGGAGGAGGAGGAGGAGGAGGAGGGCTGCAGGGAGCACGCGTGTGAGCTCGCATTTCTCCACACCAGTGAGTCGGAGGCAGACGAGGACCTGCCGTCTGACACTGACCACAGCGGGCAGGCTGTGAGCTTTGACTGGGACTCTGGACTGGTGGACATTGAGAAGAAGCTGGAGAGCGGGGGTAAGATGGAGATGTTGCCGGACACCACGGGCAAGGGAGCCCTTATGTTTGCCAAGAGGAGGGAGAGAATGGATCAGATCACAGCCCAGAAGGAGGAGGGGAGGGCCAGTGGGCTGCCAGGGAGAGAAGCCGAGGCTGCCCACACAGACGGCCTCAGAGCCACGGCTTCCTACCAAAGCAAGGCAGAGGAGTCCGTGAGGGTGCAGAGCTCGGTGAGCCGGAGCTACATCCAGCTGGGCCAGGGTCCTAGACACGCGCCCCAGCAGAACGGCCTCGGTGGGGTCTCCGTGGCAGTCGAGGCCCACAGGACGACCCCCATGAACAGAACCGCCAAGCCCTTCCCCGGGCCTGGGAACCCACCAGCAGCCCCCTTCTCTCCCACCCGGAGCGTGACAAGTCCCATCTCTGATTTCCCGGCACCTCCACCTTACTCTGCGGTCACTCCTCCCCCGGACACTTTCTCCAGAGGGGTGTCAAGTCCTGTGGCCAGCCCGGCACAGCCCCCTCCCTGGCCTCAGCCTGCCCCGTGGACCCAGCCCGCCTTTTACGACTCTTCTGAGCGAATAGCTTCCCGGGATGAGAGGATCGCAGTGCCCGCGAAGAGAACAGGAATACTTCAGGAAGCCAAGAGGAGAAGCACCACCAAGCCCATGTTCACCTTCAAAGAGCCCAAAGTAAGCCCGAACCCTGAACTCCTGTCCCTGCTTCAGAATGCAGAGGGCAAACGGGGCACTGGAGGCGACTCTGGGCCCGAGGAGGACTACCTCAGCCTGGGCGCAGAGGCCTGCAATTTCATGCAGAGCCCCTCTGCTAAACAGAAGACCCCGCCTCCTGTGGCCCCCAAGCCAGCGGTCAAGTCCTCCTCCCAGCCAGTGACCCCAGTTTCTCCAGTCTGGGCTCCAGGAGCGGCTTCGACCCAACCTCCGGCCTTCCCTGCATCCAACCCACCACAGGGCACCGTCGTCTCCTCCATCCAAATAGCCCAGCCCTCCTACGGCCCTGCCCGGCCCGCGAGCGCACTGAACCTGGCAGGTCCCTTCAAAGGACCACAGGCAGCAGTGGCCAGTCAGAATTACACACCAAAGCCAGCAGCACCAGCACCCGCGGGTGGTGCTGCCCACACTGGTGCCGCGGGACCATCCACCGAGCTGCCCGGGATGAGCGGGAAGGGGGCCCAGCTCTTCGCCAAAAGGCAGTCGAGAATGGAGAAGTACGTGGTGGACGCCGACACCGTGCAGGCCCACGCAGCCCGGGCACAGTCGCCCACGCCGTCCCTCCCAGCCGGCTGGAAGTACTCCTCCAACATCCGCGCGCCGCCTCCGGTGGCCTACAATCCCATCCACTCCCCCTCCTACCCGCTGGCTGCTCTCAAGTCTCAGCCGTCAGCCCCACAGGCTTCCAGAGTGGGCAAGAAAAAGGGCAAGAAGCCCCTCAACGCCTTGGATGTCATGAAGCACCAGCCGTATCAGCTCAATGCGGCCCTGTTCACCTTCCAGCCTCCAGGTGCCAAGGATGGCCTCCCGCAGAAGCCACCAGTCAAGGCCAGCCCCGGCCCTGTCCTGAACCAGGCTCCGCCTCCCCGGCCGGTCCCCTTGGGCTCCCCCAGGGCCGCTCAGGCTCCCTCAGTGTGCTCGCTGCCGGCCTACACCTCCCAGCCCTGCCGCTCTGCAGAGCCTGCCTCACCAGCCAGCGCGTCCCCAGTGCCTGTGGCTGTCCCCGCCTCTCCTAGGCAGGAGCCGGCCTCCTTGTCTTATTTTGTGGCGCCAAGGCCCAAGTTCTCGGCCAAGAAAAGTGGAGTTGCTGTGCAGGTGTGGAGACCATCCGTCGTGGAAGAGTAGCCTTGTAACCACCACTGTCCACTAGCTTGAAATGAGTTGTTTGCAGTGTTACTTGAGCCCGAGAATGCCTAACAGATCCTCACTCGCTTAGTCTCAGATAGGTCACCTCCCAGTCTGGGTCCAAGGAGGCAGAAATCCAGCTCAGATTGACTTAGTATATACTTCTTTGCACACTTTAAAAATCCGAATCCCCAAGTAGACATGTGCCAATACTTGAAAGAAGCAGGATACTTAGGATTTATGCTTTAGCCACAAGAAAGACAGCGATCAGCTTATCAAGTTCAGGACACAGCCTTTGGGCAGGTGCAGAGGTGGAGGACACACCACACGTGCTAGCTGAGACTGCCCTTCTGAGTCGAGCTTGACCTCTGTTGCTAGTGTCCAGGGAGTGAAGTCTGCCCAGGACGGGTGGGCTCTGGTGAGCCACCTCGTACCCAATCTGGTGTCTCAGAGGAGGTGCCCCGCGGGTTGCTGGAGCACCCAGGGCCGAAGGGCGGTGGGGAGGAGAGGGTCTGAAAGCCGCCGAACACTCATGGTGCAGACTCTCCTGCCGGTGTTCTTGCGTGTAGTGACCACTTCAGAAGACTGACCTAGAGTGAGAAGGAGAAGGCCCCCTCCCTGCCCAGCCGCTTAAGGACCAGGCACAGTCCTCTTCGGTTGCCCATGAAGGCGCAGGTGGTTCTCCTGGGCTGAGGCAGGCGGCAGAGTGCAGGGCAGGAAGTGGCTGTGGGAAGCAGGGGCAGGTGCCTGCGGAGCTGGGCAGCGGGACCTGAGGGTCCCAATGTGAGCAGGAGGAGCCCGCTTACAGCACAGGCAGGGTGGGGGGCAGCGCGCAGCGTCAGACCCAGTGCCACACAGACCTCTGAGCCACCACTCTCTCTGCAAGGGCTTCCCCGCAGCTGCTGGCAGCTCTGTCCTGGCACCTCTGCTTCTTCCTTCTCTGATGGACCAGGGTCCTGCAGGCAAGCTTGCCTTGTCAGTGCGGATGGCCATAGTGTCTCAGCCCCTGGCCACCAGGTGGACAGTGTCACTGAGAGTGGACCTGAAGAGCTCTCCTTACCTGAGTCTGAGTGTGGCCATCCACGGAAACTGTTCCACGTGAGTTGTGTGGACAGCACGCAGCACTCAGGTCCCAGGAGAGCCACCTCTTAGCGGGAGAGGTGCTCAGAGACCTCTCACAGAGGCCTGCCTGGCCTGCGGGCTCGCGTGCCACCACCTCTGAAGGCTCTGTGCTCCTGTCCTTTCCTGTGGTCACTGTCAATCTGTTTTCACTGTCCTATTAAAATATTACTGTCTTCTTTATCTGTTCATTGCACATATTTTTTAGAAATCTGCCTTGTCTGAGTTATTCTGACCTAAGTCATTTCTCAGATATTTCTTCCATAGCATCTGAATTTCTCCACAGATTATAAAACTGCAAGCCTCAGGGATTTCTAAAACGTACACTAAGAAGAGAATTAAGCCAGCTGCCCACAATGCGACTGATTCTTCTGTTTTTTGTTTTGTTTTGTTTTGTTTTGTTTTTTTTCTGTAAAATCTTCCATTATCTTTGGTGGTAATACAACCACAGGAAGTGGGGCTTCTTATTTGCCTTTTCATGAAATCAATTAGGAAGATTAGTGTAGGATAAAGGGAAAAACAGTCTACCCCTTATATAATACAGCTCTTTATATCACTTGTTCTCTGTTGGATACTGTGTATTTTGCATTGTTTTCTAATGCAAAATGTAGGTATAGCAGGAAAGGAACTTATTCTTCTACCTGCATGCTCACCTAGATCACTCTCCTACCTGCATGCTCACCTAGATCACTCTCATAACTGAGTGCTTACCTAGCCTCTGAAGCATGGCTGAAGTTAGAGGAAATATGTGGAACACACTGGCTGTCCATTTGAGATCAGCTCAGAAGTGTCCTGGGAGGGCAGGCTTCCCGGTTGTCCAGGGCTTCTGGTGCATAGGAGTGAGAAGTGTTTTAGGCTTGTTTCCTGTTGGACAGGTGGCAGTCTGCAGAGCTACTCTTTTCAGTTGATGACTTAGGACAACTAACATGCCTGTATGTTCTCATCCTCTGGGGACAGGCTTCCCAGAAAGCATCCAGGAGACTTGTAGGCATGCAGCTGAAGCATCTGCCGTTTCCACCAGGAGCTGGTAGTGGAGGTCTTATCTTGGACCAGACTTCATAGGAGAAATGTGGAAATTCTGGGGATGATGCTCACAGCAGAGTTTGACCTCTCTCTGAGGGATGTGGGAGGAGGGGAGGGCGGGAGAGAGATTTCCTTTTCCTCTTCTCCCACTGGCTGCATGACCAGGTTCTGGTGGGTGCAGGGCTGAACGCCAGCCGAGCTGCCCTCAGGGGCCACTCTGCAGTCTGCACGGCTCTCTGTGGTGTGGCGGGTGGTTGGTTGGCTGGGACTGAGATCTGGGAGGCCTCCTCCTGGCTCTTGCTTAGCTTGGTGTCCAGGCAGAGTGCTCAGGCCTCTTTGTCAGCACAGTGGCCGCAGTCCTAGGTAGGCATCTGCGTCATATTAGGAGCCTCAGTACCACCCTGAGGAGCTCCAGGGGCCTGATGGGGCTTTGGGAGGTACAGTGCCAGTCACAGGTGACTTACTGAAGGGCAGGGTTTAGCAAAGGCTCTTCCTGCCAGGGTCCCTAGCAGACGCCAGCCTCTCCTCCAGGTGTGTGGGTTGTGGAAGGGACCAGGAGGCTGCTGCATGGACAGAGCTGCTGTGTGACTGCCCCATCCTGGGGAGGGCAAACCGATCATCACAGGGTGTCTAAGTGAGTTGCTGCCTCGCCTTAGAAGGTTCGGTTTTGTTTCTTGTAACTCGATAGTGGACCTCTGTGCTCTGGGGCGGTGTCTGCTTTGGACCAGCCACGGACAGCTGCATGTTGGGACCGTTTTTAAAGGTGCATTTGGTCATTCCAGAGCATAGAAAGCGTCATGTCAAAGAAATCTAGTAGAATCCTTAGTGATCACATTACCAATTCTCGTTTTGCACAAACTATCCCCTGGATCCTCATGAGAAGCTGTCCACTTTACGCACGGGAAACCCAGTCCTGTTGAGTAGTTCCCCTGCCTGCAGTTGTTCTGGTCTGTGCTGATGGCCTTCCCCGGGGGCTGTGAGTCCCCACCCAACTGATGCTGGAGAGCAAGACCCAGATCTGCAGCGTCACTAACACGGACCCACACTTAGGGGGTGGACGAGTGTAGACGGGGTGCCTTTCCTGCTTGTTGTGGCTGAGGGTCCTCCACTGCCAACGGGCATGTCACAGGTGCTGCCCGAGGCTCTGGAGGACAGAAGACCTAGTGTTTGCCCTGGGGTCTGGTCGCAAAGGCCCTGCTGCCTGCAGTTTCTCAGTTGTATCCTGGAGAACCTGTGTGCTCCCCTCCCAAGGGAGAGTTTGAATCGCTGTGGAGTCCCCACCAGCCAGGCAGGAGGGTCTGAGGTCAGGCATCCGGGAAGGGTGGTCCCGAGAGGCCACACACTGAATCCCCCGAGGGAAGCATGGCGCACTCCCTGCAGCCGCTCACCAGAATCAGGCAGCCGACTTGCGTTCAGACGTGTTTGTAAGTTCAAGAAAAGAGTGTGTAAATGCCAAGATCCAAGACTGCATTCCCAGAAACAGTGACCTCACTGGGGTCATGTCCCCATGTCACTGGACTCTGGCGGACACGGACTCCAGCAACTCTTCAGAGCTGCCAACGGAGTCAACTAGTGTTCAGGGAAAAGGCAGAGCAGGGACCCTCCTCCTGACTTCCCCGGTGGCCTCGGGGTGCAGCAGGCTGGTAGTCCCCACAGGGCACACAGCAGGCAGAGGCCACCAGTCGCCCGAGCACCAGCCCCAACAGCCTTGAGGCAGAGCATCCCTCCTCGTGTTGTCTGGGGGTCGGTTTCTTAAGTCTTAAGAACTCGGGCTTCTGCGGTGTGTCTATTTGTACACCACAGTAGCGCTTGACGTTTGGAAATCTTGGAACTTCTCAGAGGCAATTGAAGGAAGAGGAGTTTAATGAAGAGTCCCCACGTCTGGGCTGGAGAGGCAGCGCGGTGGCAGAGCTCTTGCTCAGCCTGTGTGAGGCTCTGGGTTTTACCCAGCACATCAAAGAATAAATTAGACCCTGTCAGGTACTTCTCAGACTCGTGGCTTTATCCAAGGCTCCCCCAATGACGGTGCACCTCAAGGCAAGGAGAGGAGCTGCTCTCCACCGGGCCCTGTCCTTCAAGCCCTCTTTTCCTCATGGATGCATCAAATTTTTCAGATTTTCATTTTGTGGGAAGCACCTCGTGCCTGGTGGGGGTACATTCAAGGGTACTGTGGGCCTCCCAGTCCCTACTCCTCCCCTGGGGGGTGTGCAGTGACAGCTCCCGCGTCCCCCTCCCCCCAGAATGGCTGCAGGTTCCTGGGAAAACTCACCTGAGTTGGGAAGGCACACAGTAGGCACAAAGAGTGCTGCACGCTTGGTCTGGGGCTTTCTTCAGGGGTCTTGGGTACTCTTAGTTGAGGAATTGCCTGCTTCAAGGTCACGAGACAACCCTGAATGGAGCATTCTGGTGCAAGTCAGGATGTGCAGAGGAGGGAGCCTGGTGCCTCCAAACAACCTGGGCCTTGGACCAAGTGGGGAGGGAGAGGAGATAAAGCACCCACCTTGTGCCTGGAAGTGTATGGAATCACTTCACACAGGCTGCAAGGATAGGGAACCCCAAGGAGAACTTCAGTGCTGAGTGCTGAGTACCTTTCAGGAAAGATGCTCTTGACCAGGGACCTTACGGAACAGGGCCACCCTCAGTCCCACCTCAGAGATACAGATGGGAGTGCCCTGTCAAGACCAGAGGACATGAAGGAAGGAGCCCTGCCACCAGCTGTTACTCAGCTTCCGCTGAAGGGAGGTACTTCCCTGTGATATCTGAAGCTCTGGGGGCCAGGAGGCTTGTCCAGCTGTGGCCAAGTTGCAGGAGTGTGCTCAGGGTGCACTCGGGGTGCGTGGCCTGCATGCCCGCGTGTTCTGCAGAACTACTCCTGCAGCCTGGGCCAGCTCAGCTCAGAGCCTGTCTGCACAGGCCCAAGGTCTGACCTTGTCCGGTCACCTTGGGAAGGGATTGCCCATAAGGTCACAGGGTTAAGCAGGAAGTCACATGCTTTGTAAGTACAAGTGATTTTGTGTGAATCCCCCGGATTCTCCCTTTTTCTTATGTGGGGTTGAATCAGGGATCTTCATGCACTTCACAGGAGGGGCTTCCCTAGGGCTTTCTTACCAAGTGGTGAATCAGCACCAGGCCTGGCCTACTACAAAACCTACCTAACCTGAGGCATTTCCACAGGGACAATTCTAAACAGATTAACACCAAGGGGAAATCAGTTTCCAGCATTTCAAGATACACACTATCCACAGTTGCCCTGGGATCTGGGAGCCGCCCTGCAACCAGCAGCTGCCCTGGGCCTGCCAGGCAGCAGAGCCCCCAGGGTCCCTGGAGTTCTTTCCTCCAGAGACTCAAGCAAGGGGGTGTTTACACCTACGTTTTCCCAACTGTTTTCTTTTCCTGAGCTGGGTCTCATTGCTATTCTGAAACACCTCCAGAGGAACCAGTGAACTGGATCCTGAGTGTTGGTGCTGTCAGCTCTGCTTCCAGAGCCAGCCAGGCCTGCCCCCAGCCACGCCCACCCCCAGCCAGGCCCGCCCCAGCCACGCCCACCCCCAGCCAGGCCTGCCCCCAGCCACGCCCACCCCCAGCCAGACCTGCCCCAGCCACGCCCGCCCCCAACCAGGCCTGCCACGGTCATGCCTGCCTCCTGCTGATTGGGAGATGTGAAACAAATAACCAGCCACTCTGGGCCTCAGTGCCTCAGCCGCGAGGTGCATGGTGCTGCAGGGCACGTCCTTAATACTAGGTGCAGATATCATCCTGCAGTGCACCCACCAGAGAGCTGCTGTTCCGAAAGCTTCCCAGGAGGAAAATAGCAACTGAACTAGTCCTGTTTTGTTCTGTTAGTCTGACTTCCAGTTTAGGGACCTGCCACTAGGAGGCAGCAGAAGCGGTGCCTGATAAGCTCTTGCCAACAGCAGGATCTGCTCCCAGGAGTCTAACGGAGACGCGGCCGCCCTGCTGCTCTGGCGAGGCGGTTGTGTAGGCCGCCCTCAGCCTGCTTCTCCACTCTGGCTTCACGCTCATCAGCTCTAGTAGTACAGCATCCTGAGATGAGACCAGGAAGCAAGAAAACTGGCCCAGTGTTTCTATGAAGTAAATGTGCTGGGCACGGCAGCACGTGCCTGTAATCTCAGTGCCTTGGAGGCTGAGGCAGGAAGATCACAAGTTCCAGGCTAGTGAGTCCCTGTCTTGAAATAAAAATTAAAATACAAAGGGCTGAGGATATAGTTCAGTGATTCAGCATCCTGGGGTTCAATCCCCACAACTACAAAAAGCATAAAGAAAAGAAAAGAAAATTAACTTATGTCAGCTTTGAGATTCCACTGTAAAGGTGCCAAGTTCCACTCGAAGTACCAAGGTCAGATAGGGCAAAAATGGCATGCTGGGCAGCATGAGAACCCTCGGGAGGCAGGCTTGCCATCAAGAGCGTTCTCACTGGGCCTGTGGGCAGCCCGAGCGAGGTTCTGGTGGGCTGCTGCAGCTGCACCGGCCTCAGCCCAGATCCCACTCGCGTCCCTGCGTTGGGATCTGTAGCAGTTGGCACGCACAGCTGCCCCATCCCTGCCACCAGCTCCGCCCTAGGACAAAGGGTCAACAACCTGGCCTGCACAGCGTAACCGATCCCCTTGCCTGTGGAATACAGTCCCTCTCCAAAAATGGAAATGGCAAACCCCCAGCTCATAGGGCAGGAGGCGAGGACAGTTCTCAGAAGCCCAGTGACCGATGTGGCAAGGAAGCTGACATTCCAGCTGCCTTTCAGGCCCAGGGGACTTTTGTGGGTTTCCTGATACTTCTAGAATCTTCTAGAATGTTTCTGAGTCAGAAGCAGAGGTCAGGGCTGATCTTGAGAAAAAAAATCAAAACTACTGAGATTCTGGAAGTTTGGTCTGAATCTAAAATAACTTTGTTTCAAAGACAATTAAATTGATACAGTTTAGTTTTTCTTTTGTGAACTTTAGTTACTTTTTTTTTTAAACAGTTCCCTTCTGTGCCCTGCTTCCTTCTTCTCCCAGGACATCTTAGACGCCTCATAAGGAATGTTCTCAGGCCATCCTCAAAGTGACTGCAGTGCTAAATTAAGTGAGGTTGAGGGCTTAGGGTTTTCTTCCGGTTGTTTTTAATCACCCTGGGACCTGGTGAAGGTGGTCTGACCCCTGCACTGTGCCCTCATGTTCGCCAGATGGTGCTAATTACAATTCTTTGGGCAAGCCCAGTGCGGGTTTGTGGATCTTGAAATCTGTGCTATGAAACACCCACTGAAATATCGCAACTCATTGTGGGCCACGCCCCTGCCTTAGACAGGCCAGTGTGTCAGGGCTCCCGCTTGGACCCCACACCTCCACCACGGGGCTCCCGCCCCTGCCTTGGACAGGCCAGTGTGTCAGGGCTCCCGCTTGGACCCCACACCTCCACCACGGGGCTCCCACTCCTCCCAGGCAAGCTGTCGCCTTCCGTGTTTCCACAGTGTTCTGGTTTCAGGGACACGGGCCCCTGCCTGCCTCAGAAGTGCTAGTGGGGTCTGTAATGTGTGGGTGACCTGCCGCCCGCTCGGCGGCTCTTCCAACAGCCCTTTCCTACCACTCAGGATGCTTGGTCACCTTTGCTCTGTAAGGCCCACCGTTTTCCTGCTGGCGGCAGGGACACCAGGCCTGCAGGCAGCCCTGTGCTTCCCTCCGCGTCCCGTCTGGGTGCTGCAGCGGGGGCCTGGCCCAGGGCTCTGCAGCAAACGCCGGGAGGTGGCAGCCAGCTCTCGCTGCTGCGCGCTTCCTGGCGGCCGGTCCACACTTGCCGCACTTGAGCGCGCTCTGGAGGACTTTGGCAGAGTGGAGGGGCTGGAGTTGTGCTTTAGCTGACCCTGAGCATGACTACCTCTCGGACTAGAACGGCACATGCTAGTCACTTGGACACAGGACTGTCGCAAGTTCCGTGGGTTTTGCTTTTCTCTGGGGGCTAGGTCTCCTCCTGGCCGTGGGAACCTAGAGTCTGTTATCACCTGTCAAAAATGTTCTTACTCGTAACTAACTTAAATCTCTTGGCAGAATAAAAACATCCTTACCATGGGATCTAAGCTAAAGGAAAATTTTGAAGCACTTTGAATGCTAATTAACTTTTTAAAACAAAAGTATGACTATGAAATTTCCACAAGTAAAAGCAAGTTCGAGCGCACCACAGGGAAGGCCAGCTGCTCCAGGGACAGGCTGCGGGTGCTGCGGGATCGGGGCCACCTGCGGCAGCTCTGACGGTACCCGGTGTTCACACCTGCAGCCTAGAGTTCACTTCGGAAGCAAAAGAGATGGTGATGTATCTACAAATCCAGCAACCGAGACAGGCTGGCCCTTCATCAGCGTCAGAGAAAAGCAAGAGAAGACTGGCGTTCGCAGGAGAGAGCAAGGGGAGCCCTGGTCACTGGTGCATGACAGTCACTGGTCACTGGTCTGCTGACATCTTTAAAGGACTTACCTGCCTTTCCCTTAACGATTCTGAAAGAGGCGAGATCAAGAATGAGGACCCTGATGCTCCCATACCTTAGGCTCACTCAAAATAAATTTTGTGAGTTATTTTACTTGTCAAAAAAAAATGAACAAATAAGGACAAAACTGGGGGAACAGCCATTAACAGGGGAGTGGGCACTGTCAGAGCACCCAGTGATCTCTCAGAGCATCAAGCAACCTGGGGCAGCAAAGCGGCTCTCAGTGGATCCCCAGCAGGATCTCTGCTTTCTGCTCTCACACATGCATCCAGGAGGCCCAGATGTTTGGTTACCTCTGGAAGCCATCTTTCTCCTGAGACTTAAAAAAACTGCAGGTCCAGAATGGTCAAGAGGAGTGATATTGATGTGGTGTTTGCAGATAATTCACAAGGTTTCTGTAAATTGATCAATGCATTTGCAATGTCAGGACTGAAAGTCAAAAACTTGATCAGCACATGGAGTAGTCAGAACGAGGTGGACTTGGGTCGGATGGAGCTGTGCCATGCGTGTGGCCACAGAGCAGTCTGCTCCAGTGCCGGCTCGCGCCCTGGCTGGTAGTCACACCTGGCCCTTCTGTGACACTCCCAGGAACCTGTGCCAATGCTGTAGTAAGTTAGTGCCAGAGCAAAATCAGGTGTTTGTTCTCTAATGTTTAAAGTTAAATAAGCAGACAAGCATTCAAGTTCTGCACGAGACGTCCCCTGGAACATTAAAGACAGACTGCAAATACAGCTGAGGCTGGTGTCTCCAAGTAAAGTAAAGGCCCTGATGTTGAAGAGGTGGCCTTGGGATGCGTCCACTGAAAGATATTTCTAAATTTCCCTTTTGTATTTGAAAAGCACGAGCTTGTGATTGTCACTATTCACTCCCTCGATCCAGTCCACCCCCAGGGGTCTTTCATCTACCCCAGCAACATCACAGCTTCATTGAAGTCCCTCCTGCTCTGTGGCTCTTCTGCGACTCCGAAACCAAGTGACGAACATGAAGTCATATTCTTATCATGCAGATTCCCTCAAACTACAAAGAGATCACTAAATAACACTCGCCACTGGAGCGGGGATGTGACGAGGGGATCGGGCGCTGATCTCGGCTGCCCGCCCCTCTGCTAAGCGGCACCTTGAAGCCTTCGTGAGGGAGCTGGATTTACCACACCAACCAGGAACGTCGCTCTGAGGAAGGTCACGTACAACACATCGCGTGGCAGCAAATCTCAGATTCTCAAAGAACAGTGGGTCAGGCCATCTCCCCAGGGCCCAGCCTTTGAATGGAAGGATGCAATTAACCATCCTGGAAGGGCCACTGGCAGGAAGCCGAGGACCAGGACCGAGAGAGCGGCCCTCCCTGTGCTGCACCGTCCCCGTCTGGAGATGGTGGCACTGATCTGCAGCAGTCCATGGGCTGGTCTCACCTCCAAGCACGTCAGCTGTCTGGGCGTCGAACAGACCTGGGTGCTGGGTGGACCGTGCGTTTCTTAGAAAGCTGGTGCTTCCGCTCTGAACTGGAGTTTCCTCCAGAAAGCAAGCGCCATTCTGCTCTGCCGGGGGTTTGCTCAGGGGCCATCAGCCCTCCTGCGAACAGCAGGTGCACAATCCACCAGCCGTGGTCTCCCTCATCCTTGCCTCCCTTCTGGGGTTGGTGGGGAGTGTTTGGCTGTGAATGAGGGAGGAGGACAGGCTGTGGGGCCTGTTTGGGAAAGAAGGTCATTTCAGATCAGTGGACACTGCCGCTGTGGTCGTGTGGCCAAGCCTGTCCAGGGTGGGTCCTGGTGTTCGTCATGAGTGCACCCATGAGGTGAGAGGCGTCCGCACCGGCGTCCGATCCTCTGCTCCCTTGTGCCCAGGCCCGTCGGGCATGGGCAGTTCCCCTCCAGAGCCTCCCGCAAGGGCACAGTCAGGCAGGCAGCAGCCAGCACCCTTAGCTGGATGTGGAAGTTGATTTTTCACTGTGGAAACGATGACATCTCAACTTTGACACCCATCCTCCATTTTTTCTGTGGTGGGAATCCACACTCATGATCTTTACCATTAAATCTTTTGGGAGAAAAATCTTCAAAACAATTTTGAAATGAATTTTAAAAATTTATTTTTATATATAAACCAATAAGTAGACTTCTATAAAAATATAGTCACATAAGACCTCCCCAAAATTGCAAATGAATAAATTGCAGCTTCAGCTGTTTAAATAGAACACAGTCTATGTCCATACAAGTATTTTTGTAGGCTGTAGCTTGCAGAGTGACCTGCTTCTCTTTTGGAGTTAGTGAGATTAAAAGGCTGACGCACCAACAGATTCGGCACCTCCAGCCGCACCCCTCTGGCTTCTGCCCTCCCACTTGCCCAGGCAGACAGGCCTGCGGGCTGGGGAAGTCACCTGACTGCCCCGCCTTCTTTCCTTATTGACAGGAGGAGGCTGGGGTTGCTGAGGGGCTGAGCCGGTGACAGCTGAGGTGCAGCAGAGGTGACGGTGGAGCAGTTCCTGACCTCGGAGGGGTGTGGCTATTCCAGTCCTCCCAGGACAAGAGTCAGAATCATCCAGCAGCGCTCAGCCCCAGGCCAGCAGGCGCTCTCTGGCCCCAGGGCAATGCCACTTTAAAGCCGAGGCTTCCTCCTATTTTTATCCTGTGGCACCACCCGCCCGCCGGCAGCTGCTTCCTGAACAAAAGGTTCTGCCAGGCCTCGACACCTTCGGGCTCCTCAGTACCTTTGCACGGCAGCCAAGCCCGGCCTTGGTGCTGTGTGGCGGGATCCTTGAGCGCAGCCGCTCCTCCACCCCAAACCTGGAGCTGCAGCCAAGGCCACTCCCAACCCGCAGCAGCGGCACTGAGGTGGGAGAGGCTGAACCCAGGGCGTGAGCAGAGCAGACGCCCGCCCTGTCCGGGGCGTCCGGGGTCACTGCAGGCCGTCACCACCAGCCGTCTCTCGAGGACTCTCCTTCCCTTGTGAAACACAACTGCAAGTCCACTGTGGCCAGGGGGCCCGTCAGGGCGGAGCCGGGAGGGGCGAGGTCAGGGCCCGATTTGACGTGCGTTCTGCTCATGCGTTCCTGCAACTACTGTAGAACCAGTGGTCACTTGGCCTCGTCTCTGCTCAAAACAGGGCTTGCTAGCCGGAGTCTCTGCCTGCTCTCAGCAGGCAGGATGGCCTGCAGCCTGTGCCTGTAGAAATGGGCTCTGTCGTGGAATTTCCAGAACTCCCTGAGAGAGAAGCAAATGGGATCCACCTTAGTTGGCAGATCCCAGGAAGGCCGAGGGATGGGGTACTGCCTGACCTGACTCCTGGCCTCTCTGGGCCCCACTGGAGTGTAAGGTTGGTCCTTCACTCAGAGGCCGCCGTATAAAGGGACTCCACATCTCCACATGGAAATCTCCCCGGGCACTGGGTGTCCTCTGCTGCCGGGAGCCTGTGGCTGCGGTCCGTGGAGCTGGAGGGGCCCAGGGGCAGTGAGCTGCCCCCAGCACCTGCAGTGGGCGATGAGCATCTTTCTCCAACCTAACAAGAGCCGGCCCCCACCAGCTTCTTCTGAGTCCTGGCTTTGAATCTCACAGAGGTGTTTCAGGCCTTCTACAGGATCCTTGCAGAAGATTGGTGTAGACTTGAAGCAGGTTGAAACTCTTAAACTTCACTTATTTAATCACTTATTTGCATGTCAAAATCATCCACCTGCTTAGAAAACTGACTTATGTGTCTTGCAGAAGGGGACCTGGGTGCACGCTGGTGCGCAGGGCAAGAGGGCTCTGCTTCCCTGCCCAGTGTGGTCCTGCAAGTCGACCGTTCAGTGATGACCGGCGACTCTCCTGCTCGTGGTGGGCGGTGCAGACAGGGCAGCCGGCATCTGAGTAGGGCCCTGGGGAAGCGGGCGGGAGGCACTGTGGCATCTGGGGCACTGTGTTCCCCACAAGGATAGACAGCCCTGAGGCCTGAGTGTGCCAGCACGTCCAGGGACGGCTGGGGACAGCAGGAGGTGGTGAGATGGGCACTGCAGTGGGTGGGCTTGGCCGGTGCTGTGGGTCTTGTGCTGGTCGGTGGAAGGATGTGGTTTCCCTTCTTTGAAACAAGAAGCCAGTGAGGGTTTTGATCAGAGAACTGAGCAACATCATCTGACAGGTTTTAAAATACAGTTTTGTCTGGCACGTCAAGCGTTAACCAAGGGAACCAGGGCAGGAGGAGAGAGCCCAAGTGGGACAGAGTGGCAGTCCAGGCCAGAGTGACCGGGGCTTCTCCAGGGCGGTGACATGTAGGCCGGGGGCGGGTCAGAGGCTGGGTGCCTGGGGGACTTGGGTGTGGGGCCCTGTGGGAAGGTGGGTGTGGGTAGGAGGTGGCCAGGAGTGCACGCTGGCTCCTGGGGTGTGGCCTCCAGGCGGACATGGAGGTCTCCTGCTTCCTGCATGCTGTGTCCTCTGGCACTCCTCAGGAACTCTAGCAAGGCCTTGCAAGGCAGAGGAGAGGCTGGCTCCTTGGGGGCTCTGAATCCACCCATGCTAGAGCAATGTCCAGGACCAGTTTGGTCCTGAGAGAGGACAGCCACAGCAGCAGGACCGAGGTCCGGCTGGAGGCCTTTCTCCTGTGTAAACAGGACTTCAGCCAAGAGAATGCTTTAGCGTCCAGCTCATGATATAGACTATTTGAAGACTGAGACGTGCGTCCCATTAGGTCTCTTTGTCGGCAGGACATGGCTCTAGAATTCACTTTGTCCTAAGTAAAGCTCAGGGACACTGCCCTTTGAGGTCAAGTGCTCCCCGCAGTCAGGCAACCATTCAAGACAGGTAGCACAGTGGAGGAGGAGGCTCTGATTGACAGGGGAAGATGGCGTCAGCTGGGACAGGCCCTCCCCTCTGTCCCTGGGGTTCCAGGGCTGCCCACAGACCCGTGTCTCACCTGGCAGGTAAATGTGTCGCTCCTTGTTCCCGGGTACTGGCCACTTACTTCTCTTGTGACAAGTGGCCAGAAGTCAGCCTGAATTAACCCAAACTTAATCACAAGTAAGTGACCCTCTCCAACACTTCTGTGATCTCTTTCCGCTCAGTGCGCGTGGGCCCTGACCTTTTCTCACCAGCGATCTACCAGCAACGTGGACTTTGACTGCAGGCGTGGTGCAGGGTCAGACCACAGACTCTGGAACCTGGATGCTGGATTCAGCCCTCACCCGACACCCCAGGCTTCCCGCTCAGCGACCTGGTGCCCAGCAGCCACTGTCGACCCAGCTCTCATCAGGGCTCCAGTCAGAAGATGCCAGCGTGGGGGAACCGCTGGGGGGAGTTTGGAGCACCAGAACTCTGTGTGTCCGTGCAATCTTGTCTTCACTGTGCAGCAAGATAGACCAGCACCAGACTGGCAGGCCCCTCCGGGGCTGGACGCCATGTTCTGGACAGCATGCTCTGGGCAGTGCAGCTCTGCTGCCTGCCGCGAGGCTCGGCGCCTGCTGTGGGTGACATCCTGCCTCGGCCCGGGTTGGTTCTGGTGTCCACGCTCATGTTCCAGCATCCTCTCACAGGGGTCAGGATCCCGATCTGCACTGGCCTTCCTGCAGGCGGGAGGAGACGAGGGAATTGACCTTCTCCCCCCAGGTTGAAGGATGGAAGGTGGAGCAGGCAGCCGAGAGCCTCCTCCAGACACCTGGGAGCCGCAGGGGGAGAGCGCTGCAGGAGGGGGAGGGGACGTGCCAGGGGACACGAGGTCCAGCCGAGGTGGGGCTCACATTCTGGGAACAGGCAGGCCTGTCCTCCGGGGCAGGGCTGGTGGGGCCTGGGGTTCTGCTCTGTGGGATGACGGGGTGTTATGAGACAAATTCCTTGGAATTTATTCATGGAAACAAATTCCATTCCACTTTTAGTCTACATTTCATTTTAATAAGAAAAGCAGAGTTTTTTGTTCTGCTCAAAGTGATCTGTTAGTATAACAGGATACCGAAGCGGAAGTTTCTCTCAGGAAGGCCTGGGCGGACGTGCTGCACCTGGAGTGAGAGTCCAGGTTAAGACTCAGACTTTACAAAGAACGTGGTAGCAGGCGCCGGGTCCAGGAAGCCAGGGGTCAGGCGCAGCAGCAGGGAGGGCTTCGGCAGGACAGCTCGCAGGCCAGAGCCACGCCTGGGCGAGTTCAGGCCGGGCTTCACCTCAAGCAGCGCGGAATTCCAGAGTGGCTTCCTGGAGAACTTGCGGGGGTGCCTGCCGAGGAGGGGTGGGAGGTCGGAGTGGATGGGATCTGAGGACTTCTCAGGAAATCCAGAGGGCCAGACAGGCTGATGAACCATTTGGGCCAAGAAGCAGGAAATTTGCTGCTGCGCTCCCCCAGGACCCCAGCGGGAGGGGACCCCAGCGGGAGGGCAGGGAGCTGCAGGAACCTCTCAGAGCAAGACCCCTTGGGGCGGCCTCGGTAGCAGCCTGGCTCTGTCCCTCCCCGTGAGCAGAAGCCAAGGCTTCACTCAGGCAGCGGAGAAGCTGTCGCTGTGAGACGCGAAGGGTGGCAGCAGACAGGAGGGAGGAGGCCGCCGAGGACCTGCCCGGGAACGCCAGTGTGACCACGGGTCCCAGGAGCACGCTCACATCAGACCTGAATTCTTGTGCTCACAAGGGCCCGGGAAGTGACAGCAGGTGATGGGCTAGGACTCCGCAGCAGACATCAGACCCTGACAGAGGCGGCTGAGCTTCCCAGGTCCCTTGGCCATTGCTGGCTGTGGTCTAGCACAGGGCCGGGTGGGCCAGCCAAGCAGAGAGCAGCAAGCAGCACAGCCTGGGGCAAAGACGACAGAGGCACTGGCACCAAGGAGCAAGACACAGAAATGGCTCTGGGGAAACAGGCCAAAATGAGGGGTTTGGCGCAGGTGAGACCAGAGGCTGCAGTATTTTGGGCACAAACAGAAACCACTCTGCCTGAAGAATGGTGTATTCCCACATCTCCAGCCTAAGGAAATGAGCAACGTTCCCCACCTGAGATCTGTGCTTTAGGCCTCGGTGCTTTTGAAGCGCCTCTGCAGAAAGCAAAAGCCCACCTGCTCTCCCACTCTCTGGCCTCGAGGCTCCCGTCCCTCTGCCCAGTTAGCACTGGGGGTGTTCACACCTAAGCCGAAGAGTCCGACCTGTAGCTAGGATTCACTCGCCAGCCTTGAATGTCCTGGTCTCCTCTGAGGAGCTTCTCAGGAGCAGGTGGGAGGAAGGCAGAATAGATTCCTCTTTGCACCCAGTGCTTGGGGGGTTGTCCCCTGCACACAGACACCGAGCTGAGTGCTCCCCGGAGGAGGGAGTTTAGCCAGGGCTGACTCATCGCATGCCTATTCAGAGTCTCTGCAGCTTTTCTGAAGTCTGGAGCCCCTTGGGTCTACTGATGCCCTGACCACCTCCCACCCTAGGGACCTGAGCTGCAGGCCCTGGTGGGCTGCCTCTGGCCAGAGACCCCAGCAGCAGACACCATGTACGAGGTCATGGTCGCCCCCCACTCCCGAGGTGAGAACAGGAGAGCACACAGACAGAGCTGTGGGCGGAGGCTAGACGTGTCCTATGGCACCAAATCTGTTTCTCAGTTTAGAAAGTTCTCTATTTGGGGTCAAGCTAGAAAACAGTCTTTCTAAAGTGGCCTTCCTGACAGACATGCCACAGGGGAGCCTGTCTGGCCCGGGTGGTCTTCTGCAGGGCAGGGACCTGTGCCTGGATCCTGAGCTCTAGAAGAGTCCATGGAGTTTCTGTTACACACGTTTACAACATCAACCAAAGGATGTGGAACATAAACCAAGCCTTAAAACTACCTCGTGAAGATGATTTGCACAAGTTCTGGATTAAGATACAAAGATTAAAGAAAACATGTTTCCAAAGGACTCAACCACTACAGGAAAGTTTTAATGACCATAAAGAGAAAACAGGTGCCACACTGGCGACTGATTCTGAAATCTGAACACCCTGCAGCAGGGCCTTGGTGCAGGAGATGTGGGGGCTGGCACTGGGCAGTGCATGCGGGCCTCAGGTGGACCTTGCTGCTTCCCGAGGGCTCTGTGAGGGGTCTCCCTGGTCAGGGCCATGAGGCGGTCATGTGCACAGCAAGCAGGCAGGGCCCTGAAAACTCCGGTGGGAGAGGGAGCCCAGGCCTGTGGTGTGCTTACCACGTCTTCGATGGCAGGACCCCACCAGCATGGGACTGCACGAGGACTCAGCTCTCCAAGATGGAAGGGAAAGGAGGTGCAGAGGAAGCCACAGAGCAGCTCCCCATGGAGGAAATGAAGACCAGGGGACCCTCGCCCAGAGCAGGGTGGGTCGAGGGCCGGCCCTGCGCACCCCACACCCTTCACTGTGCAGAGGAGCTCCTGCCGTGACTGCCATGCTCAGTGACCCCACCAGACAGCAGGTCAACGTTGCAGGGAAAGTGAAGGCCTGGTGGCTTGCAGCCCGTGTGCTTTCAACATACCTTGTTTGTTTTATACCAGGAAAACCAGCATGGCATGCGGTCCGACATGGATACGCGGGGCGGGGTTAAGGGGCCCCGCCACAGCCTGTGCCTGGGAGAGACAGAACTGTGGGATCAGAGAGGGAGGGCAGGCCCAGGGCCGCAGGCAGACAGAGCTCAGGAGGCAGGCGGCCTGTCTAGGGGTGGACACTGCCCTGGGGGCTGACTTGCAGGGCTTGGTGTTGGTGCTGGGGGCTGTGTAACAGAGGTCAGTGGAAACTGAAACGGACAGGGCTATTAACACTGTCATTAATGCTGTCCTTGCTCCTAGGCCAGTGGGCGTGCCTTTTCTCTCCCTGGAAGACCAGCCCCACCTGCCTTGTCCACAGCACCTTCTTGGCCACGGCAGCCTGCCTTCAGTTACCCTTGCCAAACCCCCGATGGGCTGCAGAGAGCAAGCAAGAGACCAACACCTTGGGAGGCCGCAGCCCAGTCTCCTCTGGGGCTAGTGGATGATGCCTTCAGGCCCAGGAACATCCAGGAGTCCGTGGTGTTCCACGTGGTCTCAGCAGCCCGGAGGAAGATGCTTCCCGGGTCCCCAGAGGGCTGGAGAGAGAGGCTGCTGCACACCCAGCAGGCTCACGTGGGTGTGTCTGGAAGACAGGAGTGCCAGGTTGCCTCCCTAGCCAGTAGCAGCACGTCCGCCAGCTCCTGGTGTGGCCCTCAGGCACCATACGCATGTAGGCAGGTGTCCAGGGACGACTTCGAGACACCAACCCTGGAGACCAGCTCTGACTACTGCCTCCCAGCAACGGGCTGCAACTACAACCCGCAGCCGCGGGCGTGGAGACGGCAGTGGGAGTAGAGGGACCGACCACCTGGCAGCCACCAGCTGTGTGGAAGGCTCGCCCAGGGGGTCCTCTGCTGTCCGGCAGGGCTGGTTCTCTCTGGCCCTGTTGGCGCTCGTGGCCATTTTCTGAGCTGGTGCATGTCTGTGGACTCACTGTGTGACTCACTTCACTCTGCTGACGCATGGGAATTTCACGGAAGAAAAAGTCAAATTTCCACGATGTTCTGGACTCACACATCACTCAAAATCTTAATTCTGTTGACAGGGGCAGTCTATGCAAGCCAACTGCCCAGAGAAGGGGAAACAAGGCTTCCCTCCAAGTGCCTTAGTCCAGGAAGGAATTGGCCTACGTGTGCTGATCGTCGCCAGCCGAAGTAGCAAGGGAAACCATGTGGGAGATCGTCACAAAAAGAAGCCAGAGCAATGGCTGCAGGAAGAGGTTCTCCTTGGTGTCCTCAATATTTCCTTAGTCTTGCTCTGAAACATCTTTAAGTCTAACAAGATTCAGATTTTTTACAAGATTGACAGGTTTTGTTCTCAGAAAGAGGCGCATAAGAACAAGGCTTTGCAAGTCTCAGGTGGGCGTTCGAGTGCAGGGTATGACATGGGGAACAGAAAGACCGGGAGGTGGACTGGGTTCTTGTCTGCTTGAGCCTGGCAGCCTGGCAGGACCGAGCCCGGGTTCAGTCGTCCTCACAGGTCAGTGAGAAGGCTGCAATCCTCTTGAGGCCCCTGCTGGCTCTGAGGCCGGGAGTGTCCCTCTAGTGCAGCTCCTGAGGTGCACTGCCCACCCGTACAGGCCGCATTCAGGAGTGGGGAGCGACCGTGGTCACTGTGTGTGTCCTCAAAGATCCAGCAGGAATCTCCGGCAGCAAGTTTTGTGTCACGTGTGAGGTGGAACGAGGGTCGATGTGTGGAAGAGAACCGTGAACGGGGTCAAGGAAGTGCAGAGAAAGGTGCTGGTGTGCAGCTGAGCGGCACCGGCCAACGTGGAGACAGAACAGGCCACAGAGGGCGCACAGTGGTGCTCAGAGGGCACACAGTGGTGCTCAGAGGGCGCACAGTGGTGCTTCTTGGGGAAGTGGCCCCTGGACCTTCAAGGGAAGAGAGAGCGCTGAGGCAGGAACCTCGTGAGCATGCAGGGCACAGACCCCAGGCTGCCCCTCATTGCTGTGCCCACCGACGGCAAGGTCCAGTACTCGACATGCTCAGCAAGCACTTAAGACCTGTGAGGTTCGCGTGGGTGCCGAGCTTGCCTGCAGCACTTTACGTCCTGTGCCAGCAGCAGGGCGGCCTCTCGTCACTGAGAGCTCCTTCACAGAAGGGAACTGACCACAAGTTCCAGGGTGCAGAGGACCCCACCCTGGAAGGATGAAGAGAAGCTGAGAATCGAGTCGAATTAAGGGTGAAAGTAGCCAGAGGCTGGTCTGTCCAGTTCTGCAGAAAAGAAAAGATGCGAGCTTCCAAAGTCTTGTTGTTATATAAATTGATAAAGAGCTGATTCTCGCAAAGTGTAAGAAATGATCATTGGCTCCCAAGAGTTTTTACAGAATCCTAAAAAGTAACATCTGGCGTATGCGTTCGTATGTTGGCAAATTCTCCAGAACACCGCACATAGGTCCCCACTTGGTTTGAAATTTGTCATGGTGGATGAATTGCGGGCTCTGACTGTCTTGGGGGTGAGGGACCTAAGACCTCACTCTCTGGTGCTGGGTGCTGTTTGGCTACTCCTTCCGGAAGTGCTAGCTGTTACCTCCACTGGTCGCCGCACGCCGTTGGTCGCTGAGCTCTCCAGGCTGATGAGGAAGGCAGACTCTCCACAGGCCAGCTGAGGTGCTCTTCTCCCTGCCTGGGCCCATCACCCAGCGGACCCTGGCAGGGGCTGCGCAGGTCTCTCTGGCAAGGACGCATCGTCCTGTGGTCTGTCAGCAGCTGAGCTCTGAGAAGTCACCCTCGAGGACAGCACTGCAGGGCCCACCGCGTGGAGAGCTGCCTCTGTGCCCTGGAAGCACCGAGTGGCGGGTTCACCTCCAACCCCAGGGTCGAGGTGCCTCTGCCCATCCGAGGTCCCATTCTCCAGGGGAGAATTTAGGTTGTCATTTTCTCATAGAAGTGGGACGAGTTGTCCCCAAACAAGGGTGTCCGTGGAGAAAACCGCAGCCTAGGAAGGCAGAGCACAGAGCCACTGCCTGCAAGTAGCGCTCGTCGGTGGAGACGGGTGGTCTGTGCGCTGCACACCTTCTCTGAGGGAAGTCGCTACGGCCACAGAGACCCCCGGCATGGCCTCCACCTGGCGTCTGGGCAGCGTCCCTGCGTGTGCCCAGCGTCAGGCAGTGGGCTAGCTTTGCCTCGGACGCAGAGCTATGCCCACACAGCCTCCAGCCTCTCATCCCCCATGGGCCTCCAGTGCTCGGCACCATCACCGCATGGGAAAGTCACCCACCCTGTCAGTGCGGACCTTGGCTCACAGCTTAAACTTCAGACAAAAGCATATCAAACAGCCTTAGTATGGCAAACAGAATCATGGGGATGTTTGTTTTTTAAGATTTCCACACTTGATTTCTATTCAAAGTAGATGACACTATTCACGCTTTTCTATTAAAAAATAAAGATGTGTTATTCTGCTGATGAGATTGTTTACCCCAAAAAGCTGTACTTGAGAGATGCACACTGAAAATCAAACCTAGCAATAAACACAACTTGAAAATGAAGACAAGGAGTCTTCCCCCTTTTCCTTTTAAAACTGCTTTGAATCCCTGTTTATTCAGGCAATCACTCCCGGCTGTGAAGCAGAGTTGAATTTCTTTTTCCATAATGGCTTCCAGGCACAGCAAAGGGGTTCATGCTGCCTGCCCACATTTGAACAGTGGAAGGGAGAGTCACTAGTGCTGAGGAGCCTTTGTGCAGACATGGCCACAGGCAAGGACACTGCAGGTGGCCTGCAGGGGAGACTGGAGCCTTTCCAGGCAGCGCAGCCTGCGGGTGAGTGGGAACTCACCAGAGGTAGCCTGGGACGTGGGTGTCCGGCTGAGCAGCCCAGTGGGCCAGGGTGGTGGGCTGCCTTTCGGGTGGAGGCTGCTGAGGGACCTGGCCAGTTGTGCAGGCTGGGCAGGTGCAGGAGCCCCTGAAGCGGGTCGGGCACAGCGTCCCTATCTCTGCCATGTTGGAAGCTCCTGTAAGACTTACGGGATGGCGAGGCTGGGTCCCATCACTCTGCTGTTACTCTGGGCTGCTCCTTGCTGAACAGCATCCTGCAGCATTTCCAGACCTGGCCGCCTCCCGGGAGCCCCTGGAAGTTCCAGCACTCAGGTGCTTCCAGCCCTCGCCCTCTGCCCCGGCCAAGCTCTGTCAAACTGAAGCCCTGTTTTAAGTAAAGTACTTCAAAATGCAACTTTGGCTCTCTCTACACCATGTTAAAACCATCAGCTGGAATTGGGCTCCCTGGTCAGCCCACAACATACCACAAGCTTAAGGATTTTTACTTTTTTTTTTTTTGGTGAATCTAATTAAAATGGCTATTTTTGGCATTCTGATATAAAATATTTTTAACGTGCCAGATTTTAAAACAAACTTCAAGAGAAAGGAAGATTTTTTTTTTTGTGTGGAGCTGGGATTAAACCCAGGGCCTATGCATGCAAGGCAAGCACTCTACCCACTGAGCTATATCCCCAGCCTAGGAAGGGATGTTTTAAAGATTTAAATGGGCCCTGGGCTGTAGTTCAGTGGCAGAGCGCTTGTCTAGCACATGGGAGGCACTGGCTTCCATCCTCAGCACCACACAAAAATAAACAAATAAAACAAAGGCATGCTGTCCATCTACAATTACAAACAATGTTTTAAACATCTAAATATCTTAGGCAATTGTAGCAGGGCTGGATGCCCTCGGTGGTGGGCGCTGTCTGAGTGCGTGAGGCCTGGGTCCCACCACAGCACCATGGAAACCAGAGCACCCGAGGCAGAGGGCAGCAAGGGGAAAGAGCATTCCAGGCAGCAAGAACGGCTCGGGACTCGGAAGGGCTCACTGCGATGGAGGAGCAGGTAGCCATAGAGGTGGAGGGGTGAGCTCAGGCAGGGGAGGTGGACACCACTGTCCACTAGGGCCTCTGCGTGCTCTGGAGGCTAACACAAGGAATTGGAATTTCTCCTAAAGAAATGGAAAGCCAGGGCTGGGTCGTGGCTCAGCTGTACAGTGCTCGCAATCACACGTGAGGCACTGGGTTCCATCCTCAGCACCACATAAAAATAAAATAAAGGCATTGTGTCCACCTACAAATAAAAAACCAAAAAGAAAGAAAGACATGGAAAGCCACTGAGGGACCTTGGCCAGAAGTGTGCTTGTAAAACTGGGAAGATAGGTTGAAGACATGGGGAAGGCCCAGGAGGAAGGCCCTGCACAGGCCGGGGAGCCAGGTGAAGGTGACGTGGAGATCGGAGGCCGAGGCACAGGCCAACTCCTATCCTGGGGGTTCCGGCCCGGCCTCGGGTGCACCGGATGCAGGAGCAGAGAAGAGGGCGAGGTGCACGTGGACACTCGATGCAGCACATTCCTGGGAGAGGAAGGTCAAGCGGAGTGCATTGGGAGGGGACTGGGAGGTGTCCAGTCGACATGCTGAGCCATGGTGAGGACGGGCACTTGAGCCCAGGCAGGACAGCGGTGCCGCTCGTAACCATGGGGCTTGCTCGCCATTCCTCGGACCCCGATTGCACACCACCCCACTCAGCCCCCAGGGCCACCCCGAGGAGGTGGCAATGTGACCCCTGCCTCACAGTTGGGAAGAGGGCGGCACAGACGGTCAGTTAGCTTCCCAGGAGCTCACATTTATAGGTGGCAGACTCAGGATTTGCGTGCAGGTGTTATTTCAGAGCCCAGCCTTTTAATCTCCGTACCACACAATTAGTGACCTGGTGCCAGGAAAGCAATTAAATCCTACGCATTTCCAAATAAAGCCAGCAGGAAGCAGGTGCAGCCCCACAGCCTGACAGGACGGGCTCACTTTAACCCTGTGGCTCTGTGGCTGCTTTCTTGCCACGGCGTCAGGACAGGGCCCAGGACGTCCTGCTGCCAAGGCAAACACTAATAAACCCACTTCTGCCTGGTGGTGGACGCTGAGCAGTGACCGCCCAGAGCTACCTGGAGAGTCACCTGCAGATGTCCACATGACCTGCTGTCACTCAGAGGCTGCCCAGGGCAAGGGGTGGGGAGGCAGTGACCCCCAGGTGACAGGGTGCAGGTGCAGAGTGTGGGGACGTCAGCCTCACAGAGCTGAGGCCTGAGAGGGGTGGGGTCCCACTGGGAGCAGCCCAGGGGGCCACTTCCGGAGGAGGGGAGGGATCTGCAGGCCCCGTGGATACAGCACTGGGCCTTTCCACGCGGTGGGCTCGAAGCCTCGGAGGAGCGGTCCCACCTGCCCCTGCCTGCTCAGCGCCGTGCCCCGCCAGCCCCGTCCTGCTCTCAGACCGCGCCCCTGAGCAGTGACCAGCCACTGCCAATGCTGCCTCTTGGGCCATCCAGAGCCACGTCAGGTGCAGACGCCGTCCAGCTCCAGCCCCGAGTTGTTTACTCCCCAGACTCACTAGGTTCTCAGAATTCTCTCCCCCAACACTTCTACAGGATGCCCTGTGTCCTCCACTGGCCACCTGACCCCTGTCACCACTGCCCTCAGGACTGGGAGCCTCCTCTGGCTCCTCGCTGGCTCAGATACACTCAGCTCACCAGGCCAGACTGAGGCCTCCACCTTCCCAGAAGGCCTGTGGTCCTCCCACCTGGCACCGCGGCAGGGCACCTGAGCTCTGCCATCTGCAGGCAGGGCTCCTCAGGCTGGCGTGGCACGGTGCTCACCGGCCCATGACACGCGCCAGCTTCAAGCCCAGCGGCTCCCGGGTTCCCAGCCACCAGACTCCTGCCCAGCTGGACGGTTGGCTTTCAGCCGCACCCTCGTGTTGACTCTCCACCTCTCCCGAGCTTCCTGCCTTACCTGCATCTTGTGTTGACCCTCCACCTCTCCCGAGCTTCCTGCCTTACCTGCATCTCGTGTTGACCCTCCGCTCCTCCCGAGCTTCCTGCCTTACTTGCATCTTGTTTTGACCCTCTGCCTCCTCCCAAGCTTCCTGCCTTACCTGCATCGAGCTGCTTAGAGTCCCTGACCCTCAGGAGGAGCCATCCCTGCCTCCCACGCTGCTCCAGGCCTGGATGCCTTCCAGCACCACCCACACTCTTCCTCGACCTGCAGGCCTCAACCCACAGGTCTGCTTCACCCCGAAACACCTTCCCCAGTCACCTGTCCTCTGCCCTGAATAGACCTGACCTTCCCTCGTGTATGTCCCCATGCCACCTACACACTAGGCCCTCACCACTTGGCCACACCACCAGCCTCACCTATCACATGCTTCAATAGACACAGTTCATAGATGGATGCTTATTATCCACCAAGAGTCAATGCCCTGCCTAAAGGGTGACCCCTGCATCCAATCTTGCCCAGGGTCACAGAGTTAGACCTTCAGCCCAAAGTCTTAAGCTTGCTGCTATGGTTTGAATATGAGGCATCCCAGAAAAGCACCTGTTAATGCTCAGAGGAGAGAAGACTGGGCTGGAGAGCCGTCGCCTAATCAGTTCATCCTGGTTGACACAGACTGACTGGGTGGTGTCAGCAGGCGGGTGGAGCGTGGCTGGAGGAGGTGGGTCACTGGGGGCTGCCCTGGAAGGGGGCCTCTGCCCTGCAGTCCTTTGCCCTCTCCTTCTGCTTCCTGGTCACCAAGAGCACAGCAGCTTTCCTCTCCCATGTCCTTCCTCCAGGAGGCTCTGCCTCACCTTGGGCCCAGAGCAGCATGGTTGGCTCACCCTGATGGAACCCCGGAACAGTGAGCCCAAGAAAACTTTCCTCTTTCACCTGGTTCTTGCAGGCACTCTGGTGACAGTGATGAAAATATAGTGCCAGTTGCTAGCAGGAGAGGGGGTGTTGCTGTGACTAACCTGACCACATGGTTCAAAAGACTTGGTGCTGATTTGCGGGAGGAGTTTGGATAAGTTTGGAGGTGCAGGATAGAGAAGCTTCAGAATGTTGTAAGCAGAGCTTAATGAGCAATTTCGGTGGAAGCCGAGAGGACCGGATTGTCCGGAGGAATGCAGACAGCTCCTGAGGTTTCAGAGGCCTCGGGTGGGAGCTGGACCAAAGGCCATCTGTGCTACATTCTGGCAAAGAACTTGCCTGTGTTCTGCCCACGTCCTGATACTGAATCTAAAGGCGAGGGACTGATCAACCTGATGGAATCGACCTCAAGACAGCACGGCATCGGCAGTGGCGGGGATTTTGCTGGCAATTTTTTTTTCCTGGTTTGTTGTGAGAATCATGAGCAGAAATCAGAGGAGGATTTTCAAAATTTACAATTGACTAGAAAATTGTGAGTAAAATTGGAGTCAAAGAGGGTATGGTTGTTGAAGGGATCACAGTCTCTGAAGGCATTACACATGACTAAAAAGAACTAACACAAAAAGCAGCACATAGTCAATATCTTGGTCATTAGGGAAATTCTGATAAAAGGCACAATAAGATAACACCATGTCCTTACTAGCATTTTTGATTTTAAAAAAAAATCCAAATCCACTATCCTACAAAGAAAACACAGGGTGCATAATTTTATTTACACCAAGCTCTAGAAAATGCAAGATAATCTGTAGTGACAGAAAGCAGATCAGTTGTCTTGGGACAGGGGCAGGTAGGAGAATTAGGTAGAAAAGATACCAAAGGGGCCTGAGGAACTTTGTGTAAGATGATGCATGTTTCAAATCTTGATGTGGTTATTATTTGTAAATCTCAATGTGGTTATTATTTGTCAGTGCACCTGTTTGTCAAGACATTTCAAACTGCACATCTTTAACATATAAAATTTATTATGTTTGTTATAAATAAATAAACATGTTAAAAAAGTCAAAGGGATACAGAGACAGAGAGAGAGAGAGATTGTGAGAAACTAGGACATTACACGAGAAAATAGGAAGGATGTTCTGGGGGCATCTCAGGAATTTGAAAGACTCCACCATTGTAGGTCCGGAGTACAGTAGGGAAACCTCCCTGGGAAGAGACCAGGGGAGCACCCTGCTTGCACGGAGGGCCTAGGAAGTGGTCTCACTGTGCTCAGTTACCCAGGCACTCAGAAGCCTCTGCAGCCCTGATTCCAGGTCCTGGGTATTTTGCAAGCTGGTGCAGACCTTGGTCTAGTTCACATGGTGCTACTTCTGCAGGGATGTGGGAGGCTGGAGTTAGGGGCCATGGAGGCTTCCTCTGAGATTCCAGAGGAAGACCTGGGAGGCCAGGCAGAGTGCAGCAGGGTTGGGATCCCTGTGGGCAGCCCTGAGAGGGGAATGCATGAAGCTGCGAAGGTGAGCCAACGCTGGAATTGAGACCCTGGGAATTAAGAGATGCCAGCAACATGGACTGTCTGCCAAGAAAGCTGCTGGCTGTGGAGAGAGTAAGGCTAAGAGAGAGCTCCTGTGCACAGGAACCAGCAGGGCCAGGGGTGGGCCACCCAAACCCTTGGGAGAGAACATCTCCAAACGACCATGTTTCTGATGCTGCATGTGCATAGGACCTGTTTTCCCAGCTGGGTTTCTGGCTCCTCCGCTCCCTCTGTGCCCCTCCCTCCCTCTGTGCCCCTCCCTCCCTTTGGGAATGGGAATGCTCCCCTAGGCCTCTGATACCGGGTCTAGGAAACTTGCCTTGACCTTCTCAGGGGCTCACGGAAGAGTTTGCCTTGGTATCAGAGGAGACTTTGGACTTGGGCCTTCGGGCAGCTGAAATTCTTAGGACTGAGGGACCCGTGGAGATGGACTAAGCGCATTTTGCACTGTGAGACAGAAGACGTGAGCTTTTGGGGGCCAGGGGAAGAATGTTATGGTGTGGTTATACGGCATCTCCCAAAACCTCCTATTAAGGCAGGAATATTCAGAGATGGAACGCTTGGATTATAAGAGCCGTGACCTAATCAGCTGATCCTACTTTTACCTCCTGACTGGGTGGTACCTGGGGCAGGGGGTGTGTGGTCAGAAGAGGCAGGCCACTGGGGCCATGACCTGGAAGTGTCCATCTTCCCTGCAGCTCCTTCCCTTCATGCTGCTTCTGGGTTACCACAAGCAGAGCAGCCCTCCTCACACGCCCCTCCGCCATGATGTTCTGCCTGCCCTGGGCCCCGAGCATTGGAGTTGGCCAGCCATGGACTAAGCCTCTAAACTGTGAGCCAAAGCAGGCCCTTCTTCTCCCAAGTTGCTCTGGCCAGCCGTCTTGGTCACAGGGAGGAAGAGTCCACTCCACACCTGCCCTTCCACGTCATCCTGTATCTCAGATGTCGCCGGGGGTGACGGATTATCCCTGTACCTGGTGTAGTTTAGCTAGCTGAACTTGAGGAACTTGGTCTATAGCAGCCCCTTCTAAAGCCCTGTGCTCATTTTATGTTTTTAATTATGAAAGTATATTTTAATACAACTTTTTCTTAAAGAAAATTTCAAACTTGTGTGCATTTCAGGTCTCAAAAAACCTGCACCCAGCTCTGGTTCCAGGATTTAGATCATTTATCTGTGGCCACTGATTCTGTAACAAGGCTTAAGGAAGAACTGACAGTGGCTGGGTGGGGGCAGTGACCCTGGTGTTCTCCTGGGCTGGCTCTGTGGGGGAGCGGGCAGCACAGGGGAGAAATGCCAAGCCTGCAGGGGCAGCAGAGCGCCCAGGCTCCAAGCTGCCAGCGGGTGTGCCCATGCCCGTGCCCACGGCCATCACCAGGTTCCCAGCCATCCCATGCACACGAGTCAGCAGGGTGGGGGCAGGGGGCGCGAGAGCAGCAGGAGCGGGAAGAACTCTGAGCCTTGGAAAGGAAACTCTGGCTGGTGTCATGGCCACTTTCTGCCCCTCTGCAAATTGGGCAGGGCTCACGTCTATCTGGGCCTGAGCAGAGAGAAGACCAAGGGCCACCCCACGCCCACTGTGACCTTGAAGGAGCACTGTGGAGCTCCTCAATGAACGTGCCAGACATGTGTGCTGAGCAGGCTGCTCTGGTCCCGGTGGCGTTCAGGCTTTGCAGGTGGCTCTCTCCACCCCGCCTGCAGACACCGTCCTGACTGTACTGGTGATTGGACCTGGGAGGGTCTCATCGCTGTGCTTGGTCATCGAGGAGGGGTATGCCACATTCCAGTACCCCAGGGGTCCATAGGATCCGTGTCTTCCCTCTTCCAGGAAAAACACGTACATCCCTGTGCACCTTACTGACCTGTACTGAGCAGAAAACTCCAGTCCAGGGGAGGGAGGACCTCCTGGGGATGCAGGAGCACATCCAACGTACTCCAGTCCAGGGGAGGGAGGACCTCCTGGGATGCAGGAGACACATCCCATGTACTCCAGTCCAGGGGAGGGAGGAGCTCCTAGGGATGCAGGAGCACATCCCATGTGCTCCAGTCCAGGGGAGGGAGGACCTCCCATGGTTCTATGGACACATCTGAGTTTACTCACTCCACAAATACTGGCTGGACATCTGCTTGATATCAGCTGCAAGAGGTGCAATGGTGAGCCAAGGAGACGGGTCTTGCCTGGTCCATCTGAACTCAGGGGTGGAACCTGGGAGTAGCCCAGGTGTTTGACTCAGGAAACACCATCTTAATCACCATCTTGTGTGAAGATCCTGACTGCGGTGAGATGTCTGGGTTCAGATTCCAGTTCTCTCATCTTTGCCTTTGTGACCTTTAGCAACATTCTTAACATCTCTGTGCTGCCAGTCCTTGTCTTTAAAGCTGGGCTGATAGTTGCAAGTCCCCACGTCCAGGGTGGACCTCTGCATGCCAGAGTCACCAAGGAGACTCTTTCTGCCACTGACCCTGGGTCATGTGAGTGGCTCATGGTGGGTGCCCAGCTTTCGACCAGAGTTCACATCTTGCTCTGGAACTGGGGTTACACAGTGTGACCTGATGGCACATCAGATTTCCAAGAAGCAGGCTTCCTAGTCTCGATTCGGACCATTCATCACCATCTGCTCTCCTGTGACCGACAGAGGTCCGTGGGCTAAAGCGGATGGTGAGTAAGCGTGCTCCAGATTTCTTCTGCCCCTTGGCCCTTCCCTTTGAGCTCCCCAGCATCTGATCTTCCTCCCATAATAATGAATCCACTTGACAAAAAAATCTCAGGAAGGAGTGGAACTTACACAAGATCTTACAGCCTCCAGGAAGAGAAAGTCAGCACCACACTCCACGCCGAGCACTTGAACCTTGTCCGGTCGCTCCTTCCGGCCACGCTTGCTTCAACCGAGCCTCCAGCAGTCCTGTTCTTCCCTGCAGCGAGCCCATCTCCCTGTCCCCTCCACCGAAGCCAGGGGCTCGTGAATGCCACGAGTCCCCCTCCAGGCGCTGCCTCCTGGGCTTCATGCTGCAGCTGGAGTCTGCCATCCAGCCGCTGCTGCCGGTTTGGACTGTGGTCCTCCCCACCTGCCTGGCTGAGAGTGCACCCCAGACCTCGTCATGCCACTCCGTGGCTCCCAGCCCCTCCTCCCCACTTCCTTCCCTGCTCCCTGACTTCATGCTGGATGGCGTCTTGGGGCTGGTACTCAGTTCTCTCATGAGTCGGTCTGATCCACTCTTTAGCCCATGCTTCTTCCTTGATTTCAACCCTACTCCGGCTCTGTGGACTCTGACAGAGTCCTGCTTTAAATGTATTTGTTCTCCACTTACAATTTTATACTCTTTTATGCTTAAAATATATGATTCATACTTCCTCTTTCCTTTTTTCTTTTGTACCAGGGTTGAACCCAGGAGTACTTAACCACTGAGCCACATTCCCAGCCCTTTTTTATATTTTACTTAGATACAGGGTCTCACTGAGTTGCTTAGGGCCTCGCTAAGTTGCTGAGGCTGGTTTTGAACCCGTGATCCTCCTCCTCGCCCCCCACCCCGAGCCCCTGGGATTACAGATGTGCACCACCACACCTGGATCTAATTGATACTTCTTTGAGTGGTCATGTATTAATTCCATACTATCAGCAGACCTCTCTCCTGGAGGGTCAGGCACTTGCTGGGTCATCTGTTCTCCACCCTGAGAGGGTCAGGTGCCTGCTGGGCCACCCTGGTCACACCCAAGAGGGCCAGGTGCCTGCTGGGCCACCCTGCTCACACCTGGGAGGGCCAGGAGCCTGCTGAGTCACCCTGCTCACACCTGGGAGGGCCAGGAGCCTGCTGGGTCACCCTGGTCACATCTTGGAGGACCAGGAGCCTGCTGGGCCGCCCTGGTCACACCTGGGAGGGCCAGGTGCCTGCTGAGCCACCCTGTCCACCTCTGGGAGGTCCAGGTGCCTGCTGGGCCACCCTGGTCACACCTGGGAGGGCCAGGTGCCTGCTGAGTCACCTTGGTCACACCTGGGAGGGCCAGGTGCCTGCTGGGCCACCCTGTCCACCTCTGGGAGGGCCAGGTGCCTGCTGGGCCACCCTGACCACCTCTGGGAGGGCCAGGAGCCTGCTGGGCCTCCCTGTCCACCTCTGGGAGGGCCAGGAGCCTGCTGGGCCACCCTGTCCACCTCTGGGAGGGCCAGGAGCCTGCTGGGCCCCCCTGTCCACCTCTGGCTGCGGGCAGAGCCCTGGCATTGTTCCAGGGGTGAGTCAAGTCAGGCAAGCCCTTGGCTCTGCTCCCATCCCTGTGGGACGCAGCAGCTAAGCTCCAAGCCCTGGAAGGGCACGCGCCGCCATCCTGCGTTCCTGGGCGCCTGCCCTTCTGTGAACTAGGGCACAATGCTTCCGCTCAGGGACAGTCCTGGAGATTTCTCCAACCGGCCTTCTATGCTGTGTTTGCGGGCAGGCTGGGTCGGGGCACCATCCACCCGGCTGCCCTTCAGTTCCCTCACCCCAGCATTGGGTGGAATTTCCCGCGTGGGGTGCCCCGAGGCACAGCTGGGCGAGGGTCGTGTTTCCTGACTGGGTGTGTTACCTTTGTCCACTTCCTTTGGCCTTAGTGCTGAGCCTCCTCTGCAGAAGAGAGAAGCCAAGAGGAGAGTGTGAGCAGAGCCAGCACCTCCTGGGGGTCAGGCCAGGTGTGCTGTGTCCCTCGCCCACTGAGGGGCCTGCGGCCTCACTGACCCTGCTGGGCCCACCTATGGCACAGGGAAGACAAGAAAGCCAAGCGAGCCCAAGGTTGTCCTCCTTGAGAAGGAAACGTTGAAAACAGCAGGCAGCGGCTGCAGGGCCCGAGCGGCCGGGCTGTCTCTGGAGCAGACGCAGGCAGGGCGAGCGTCAGTTCTGGAAGCCAGGGCTGCTCGGCCACTCCACTCCTGCTGGGGACACAGGCAGGATGCTGGGCTGGGCAACCCCTTCCAGCAGGGGTCTCCTGACCCCGAGGAAACGGCGACCTCCACCCAGGTCGCCACGGGGGACACACACGTAGGCTCCATTTCACCAAAATGCCTCTGGCAAGCTCCGTAGATCCAGGGAATCTAGTTTATTTCCAGTAAGATTTGTGGAAAACAGGTAGGATGGACAAGCTGGAAGTGACAAAGCCAGTCAGACACTCCGGGTGAGGATGCGGGCCACATGTTGTCCCCTCGCCCTGTCTGAGTTGTCTCTTCAGCTCGGTGACTAGACACCTAGGGCACCTCGAAGCTGTTTGGGGGCCCATCATCATCAAAGATGAAACTCGTATTACCTAGGTGCTCTGCATTTTGAAACAACGCCTTATTTGGATCTCTGGGATCCAAGACATCTTGTCTACTGTTGTCACTCATCCAGAGACCACAGAGCTCTGGGTGCAGGCAGAGCCTTGGAGATGCGGTGAGGTGAGGGCCAGCTGGAGACCCTGGTGAGCACACCGAGGTTGGACGAAGTGACCAGGATGGAAAACCAGGGCTGAGGAGCCCGTGTCCTGGTCATCACCCAGGGTGGGTGGCAGCCCCCATGGCTTAAGGGGACTCCAGGTCCTTCTGCTTCTGGAATCGAAGCCCAGAAAAGACCTGCCAGGACATCCCAGTGGGCCGGGGAGGGTGCGTCCACTCGGCACATAAGTAACTGTGCATGTTCTCACCTTCGTCATGTTTCCTGCACGGGGGGCCTGCCTCTGCGGGAGCACTCGTGACCACACTTGAGGCCAGCCCTGGACGCACGAGGTTCAACGCCCATCTGAAAACACAGGCGAGAGGCCAGCGGGAGGCCTGGCTCCTGCTGACCTCAAGTACAGGCTTCTCGGGATCTCAGGCCGCTGGATGGAGTATGGCCAGCAGAGGCTCCTGCTGTTCCCTTCTGTCTTAACCACCGGTGTGGAAGGTTCACTGTCCATGCAGGTTTGGCGCCACATCTGCAAGAGATTGACGCCCTCCTTGCCGTGGGCACACCTGTGCCACCAGCTGCAGTGCAGCAGTGCAGCGAGTGTATGGAGTCTCGGGGGCAAGCGCCCAGGCTGGCGTGCATGCCCACCAGAGGGGACTACTATAACCTCGGTGCAGGCAGCTGGCTGTGCAGGACGGCCACTGACCAGGCCTCACTTCTCCCTAACAGCTTTGCTCACACTAAACACAGCGCCGACACCGAAGAGGGACAGAGGGGCACCCGTCCAATGCTAGTGCCAAAGGAAATGATGAACTTCATAATCCCAGAGCTGCTTCAGTTGGTTTAGGACTTTCTCCGTACAATCGCAGTTTCTTTTCAGTGCTGGCTTGCAAACCTGGGCACCACTTGAGAGAGATAACTGCTCTACGCCTGAGCCTCCAGCTTCACAATCAGAAATTTGAAATGCATGAAGAGCGAGGCTCAGGGAAGATGCAGATCAGAGGAGCAGCGTTCAGGGACTAGAGGGAGGCTCAGGGGAGGTGCAGATCAGAGGAGCAGTGATCAGGGACTAGAGGGAGGCTCAGGGGAGGTGCAGATCAGAGGAGCAGTGATCAGGGACTAGAGGGAGGCTCAGGGAGGTGCAGATCAGAGGAGCAGTGCTCAGGGACTAGAGGGAGGCTCAGGGAGGTGCAGATCAGAGGAGCAGCGTTCAGGGACTAGAGGGAGGCTCAAGGGAACTGCAGATCAGAGGAGCAGTGCTCAGGGACTAGAGGGAGGCTCAGGGGAGGTGCAGATCAGAGGAGCAGCGTTCAGGGACTAGAGGGAGGCTCAAGGGAACTGCAGATCAGAGGAGCAGTGCTCAGGGACTAGAGGGAGGCTCAGGGGAGCTACAGATCAGAGGAGCAGTGCTCAGGGACTAGAGGGAGGCTCAGGGAGGTGCAGATCAGAGGAGCAGTGCTCAGGGACTAGAGGGAGGCTCAGGGAACTGCAGATCAGAGGAGCAGTGCTCAGGGACTAGAGGGAGGCTCAGGGTGGTGGAGTTCAGAGGAGGAGCATTCTGGGACTAGAGGAAAGGAATGAGAACCCAGGCCGCCGGAACCCAGGAGGGCCAGACGGAGTCAGTACCGTGGACGAGGGTCGGTGTTGCTGTCCTTCCTTGTGGTCTAGCCTCCCAGGCAGGCCTCCTGTAGGCCTGGGGACAGGAGGGATCACAATGGTGCTTTCCTCCAGGTGCCCTCCAGGCAGGGCTGGCCGGCCTGGTCTGTGGTCAGGCAGGCTTGGTGGCCCATCCAGTCCATCTGGTGGGTTCCCTTACCATTGTGACGCAAGTTTTCAGAGAGTTGGGCTGGGGGCCACGATAGGGTCCTTTAAAACCTTGTCGGGACAGATGCAGCCTTCCGACAGCCTCTGCTCCAGGGGAAGGGGAGACATAGAAGTTTGTCATTTTAGGTGGCAGCAAGCAGCTGGAGACAGAAGCCAGTGCTGTGGGAAGCTGCCTGAGCAGGCTCTGATCTGTGGGGCTCATTCCAGAGAGAGGAAAGGGCAGGTGGAACAGCCTGAGCTGGGGCAGGGTACAGAGGAAGAGCCCAGGCTGGTGCCCAGAGCAGGGGACCAAAGGGGAGAGGCCAGAGGCAGGCCGCTCAGGGCCTGGCTGCAGCTGGTTGGGGTTCTGGACCTGCACCAGGGTGCGCTGGAAGCCGTCAGAGAGTCAAGCAAAGAAAAGAAGGAGCCCACTGCAGGAGAAGGGCCTGTGCCGGCCGAGTGGACCAATGACGGGTCAGGAGCTATGGCAGCCTTGGTCGCAGACAGAGGGGACAGCCGCGCAGCAAGGCGACTGTGGGCGGGGAGGGCGACAGGTACAGCTGGCAGAGCCGCGTGTCTCGAGACCAGGTTGTGGACGCTGCCTCTGCACTGGAGAAAGAAGTCACGATGGCTCCTAAGATGTGGGCATGGACATCCCAGTGACTGTGGCCAACAGTCGTCTGCCCAGGAGCGGTGGAAAGGAGCAAGGCGGTGAGCAGGGGTGGACTCCGTGTGAGCGAGGACGTCCAGCTCCGGGGCCACTGTTCGGCTCCTCCTGTGAGGCTCATTTCTCTGAAAGGAGATGTGGGATGGCGTGTTTTCTAGGACGATGGGACCCCATGCAGGGAGGACTGCAGACATGGAGAAGAGGGCGGTCGCTGGAGTCTGTGCTGAGCCCGAGGGGCAGGGACCTGGAGCTGGGGGAGGGCTCACTTCTAAGGAACCAGACCCCCGTTCCGCCTGACAGGCACGCGTGGTGAGGGCCAGCACGGTGCAGCACAGGACACTGGCGCCCACGAAGACGGCCATTGATGTCTGCCCCACTGGCCCTCTCCCTCCTGTCCTCTGAGACCAGCAGACTGAGAAGGGCCGGGCAGGTGGGAATGCCCAGGAAGGAAGCTCATGGCGTTTTCATAGGCAGCAGGGGGCGCAGTGGAGGAGGAGGAGGAAGCACACCCTGGGAGTGGCAAGGGACAGCAGCTTGGGGATGCCAGGTGACCTGGACACAGGGCTGAGCCCGCCTTCTCATGCACAAGCCCTACTGTGCGAGGAAGCAGGGAGGGGAGGAAGAGGGGGCGCGCCACAGAGGCTCAGTGGGATTTCACCAGCAAGGCTGTGACCGCGGACCTCTGAGCTCAGCGGAGGGATGTCCGAGGACGGCAAAGCCTCCGGTAACACCAGCTGTCCAGAGATGCCCATATGGCCACCTCTGGTCATCTCAGAAGGATAGCTAGGCACAGTTAACGAGCCTCGTGTATAACTCAGGCAACTGCTCTAGAGGAGCTGATGGACAAAGGATGGGAACACAGTGGGGAAGAGAAGCACCAAGACGTGCCCTGCACAGGACCAGCTCCAGAGCCCCCGACACATGGTCGTCTGCCTCACACGGAACGAGGCCAGGAGCCGCTCACGTGCAGATGGCAGGGACACCTGGGAGGCCCTCCTGAGACAGCGGACCACAGGTGGACACTACAGCGTGGACTCCTCCAGGCGGGAGGACAGCAGGCCACACTGCACATGCCCACGCCTACAGTGCAGCTCAAGCTGCCTGCAGCCCAGAGCCTTTGTGCCTCAGGAACGATGGACCTCGGAGCAGAGTTGCCCAAGAAACCAGCATCCGACATACAGCCTTCCTTTCAGACTTAATTCTCAAAATAAAATGAGGTCGGTAGGCAGACACTGGAAGGAGTCCTAATTCAGGTGGTTGTCTCCCCAGAGCAGAATGTACGAGCCACTTTGGAGAACAAGCCCCCACCCTGCTCCCTGAACAGGAGCCAGGGCCCTGCAGGGGAGCAGCAGAGAGGGAGGCAGGAGTGGCAGCAACAGCACCCACACCAGGAGGCTCCAGCACCCGTACCAGGAGGCTCCAGCACTCCCATCAGGAGGCTCCAGCACACACACCAGGAGGCTCCAGCACCCACACCAGGAGGCTCCAGCACCCACACCAGGAGGCTCCAGCACCCACACCAGGAGGCTCCAGCACCCACACCAGGAGGCTCCAGCACACACACCAGGAGGCTCCAGCACTCCCACCAGGAGGCTCCAGCACCCACACCAGGAGGCTCCAGCACTCCCATCAGGAGGCTCCAGCACACACACCAGGAGACTCCAGCACCCACACCAGGAGGCTCCAGTACCCACACCAGGAGGCTCCAGCGCATACACCAGGAGGCTCCAGCGCACACACCAGCAGGCTCCAGCGCACACACCAGCAGGCTCCAGCGCACACACCAGGAGGCTCCAGCACACACACCAGGAGGCTCCAGCACTCCCACCAGGAGGCTCCAGCACACACACCAGGAGACTCCAGCACACACACCAGGAGGCTCCAGCACCCAGCACCCATACCCGGGCGGCTCCAGCACCCACAGCACCCACAGCACCCACGCCCGGGTGGCTCCAGCACCCACACCCAGGCAGCTCCACCCCTACTCCTCATAATCTTGAGCAGATCTCAAGACCCAGGCACTCAGGTCCCTCCCATGGAGACTGCAACCTGACACCAAGAGGACCTGAAAACCCAGGACAAGGCTGTGGCTTCTCTCAGTTACACTCACAATTGACAAAGAAGGAAAAATGGGAAGGATCCATAAAGCAGGAGAGTCACCTTATTGCAGTAAGGACCCTGGTCATGGTGTCTGCCCTGGAAGGGAGCCACTCCAGCCTGTGTGTGGTATGTGCCAAGAGAAGACAGCACGCCAGTCTGCACCCAGGCCGGGTCTCGCCTTTCATCAAGAACTCACCAGGTTAACAGGGCTCTGTTTGGGAAACAGGCCTAACGCATTAGGGTTCAGATCAGTGAATAGAAAGAAGGGGGCTTCAGCAGGTCCCTGTTCTAAAATATGAAACGTTGAGTTTTTATTTACTATTTTAATGAACCTGAAATGAAAAGGGACAGCAAGAGGCTAAGAATGCAGAGTCTAGAATCCGCCACAGCTGGCTTCCAGTCCTGCACTGCAGCGAGGTGCAGGTGGGGGCTGAGCTGCTTCCGAGCGCCAGGCTTCTCTTCTGAGAGTGGGATGTGGTACTCGAAGGGCAGCTAATGCATAATTAGCTGTGTGTAATTAACATTTGGTTCTCATTAGCAAGGATGATTTGACCCACGTAATAAAGCAGTTTGGAATGGTTCCCTGCATTTCATTTTTAGCTACCAAGTGCTTCCAGCAAGTTTTTGTAGGAAGGAAATGTCTCCACATCTGTCACCATCATCTGCCGTGTTGAGAGGGGGCCCACCAGAGCTTTGCTTCTCCTTGGGAATGAATGTGAATTCCAGGCCAAACCCAACTGCTTACCTCCAAGTATTGTATCAGATGCAAACATCATGACACTCGCAAGATTCTCAGCAGTGCTGACCTAGGGTTAAGTAGGTAGCTTTTACAATCCAACAAACCAAATACATGGGGAGTAATGAAATAAATGGAGACATTATTTGAATATTGGACATCAAAAAGGAGATCACTGATATAGCAAACAATACCCAAAATCAGAGCTTTTAGCAACACAGGGAAAGGAAAATTGGAATTAAATTTTATTAAATTAAATTTAAATTAAATTTAAACCCATCAGTGAGTGAATGAGTTTGGTAAGTGCAGGGCCCTTTGTGCATGGGGTGAGAGTAAATCAAGGACTCTGGGGACAGTACTCTGAGAGCCACTTTCACCTCAATGCATTCAAAATCCCTGCACCACAACAAGGAAAATCAGGTGACCGGGCAGAGAAAACAAACCACACACCAGAGAAGGCTGTATGTGAACAGGTAGCCAAAAAACTCAGGTGAGGGCAGCTGCGGGGCTGGTGCGGGCCTGCTATGGCCTGCTGGGGGCCTGCTGTGGGCCTGCTCTGGGCTTGCTCTGGGCCTAGTGAGGGCCTAGTGAGGGCCTAATGAGGGCCTGCTGGGCCTGGTGAGGGCATAGTGAGGGCCTGGTGAGGGTCTAGTGAGGGCCTAGTGAGGGCCTAGTGAGGGCCTAGTGAGGGCCTGCTGTGGGCCTAGTGAGGGCCTAGTGAGGGCCTGCTGTGGGCCTAGTGAGGGCCTAATGAGGGCCTAGTGAGGGCCTGCTGGGCCTGGTGAGGGCCTAGTGAGGGCCTAGTGAGGGCCTAGTGAGGGCCTGGTGGGGACCTAGTGATGGCCTGCTGGGCCTGGTGGGGGCCTAGTGATGGCCTGCTGGGCCTGGTGGGGGCCTAGTGATGGCCTGCTGGGCCTGGTGAGGGCCTGGTGGGGGCCTGGTGGGGGCCTGGTGAGGGCCTGGTGAGGGCCTAGTGAGGGCCTAGTGAGGGCCTAGTGAGGGCCTGCTGTAGGCCTAGTAGGGCCTAGTGAGGGCCTGGTGAGGGCCTGCTGTGGGCCTAGTGAGGGCCTAGTGAGGGCCTAGTGAGAGCCTAGTGAGGGCCTAGTGAGGGCCTGCTGTGGGCCTGCTGTGGGCCAAGTGAAGGCCTAATGAGGGCCTAGTGAGGGCCTACTGAGGGCCTGCTGTGGGTCTAGTGAGGGCCTAGTGAGGGCCTAGTGAGGGCCTAGTGAGGGCCTACTGTGGGCCTTGTGAGGGCCTAGTGAGGGTCTAGTGAGGACCTAGTGACGGCCTAGTGAGAGCCTGCTGTGGGCCTAGTGAGGGCCTGCTGGGCCTGGTGAGGGCCTGGTGGGGGCATGGTGAGGGCCTAGTGATGGCCTGCTGGGCCTGGTGGGGGCCTAGTGATGGCCTGCTGGGCCTGGTGAGAGCCTGGTGGGGGCCCGGTGGGGGCCTGGTGTGGGTCTAGTGAGGGCCTAGTGAGGGCCTGCTGGGCCTGGTGAGGGCCTAGTGAGGGCCTAGTGAGGACCTGGTGAGCCTGGTGAGGGCCTGGTGGGGGCCTAGTGATGGCCTGCTGGGCCTGGTGAGGGCCTGGTGAGGGCCTGGTGAGGGCCTAGTGAGGGCCTGGTGAGGGCCTAGTGAGGGCCTAGTGAGGACCTGCTGGGCCTGTTGAGGGCCTGGTGGGGGCCTAGTGAGGGCCTAGTGAGGACCTGCTGGGCCTGTTGAGGGCCTGGTGGGGGCCTAGTGATGGCCTGCTGGGCCTGGTGAGGGCCAGGTGAGGGCCTAGTGAGGGCCTTGTGAGGGCCTAGTGAGGGCCTGCTGGGCCTGGTGAGGGCCTGGTGAGGGCCTAGTGAGGGCCTGGTGAGGGCCTGCTGTGGGCCTAGTGAGGGCCTAGTGAGGGCCTAGTGAGGGCCTGCTGGGCCTGGTGAGGGCCTAGTGAGGGCCTGGTGAGGGCCTAGTGAGGGCCTGCTGTGGGCCTAGTGAGGGCCTAGTGAGGGCCTAGTGAGGGCATGCTGGGCCTGGTGAGGGCCTAGTGAGGGCCTGGTGAGGGCCTGCTGTGGGCCTAGTGAGGGCCTAGTGAGGGCCTGCTGGGCCTGGTGAGGGCCTAGTGAGGGCCTGGTGAGGGCCTGGTGAGGGCCTAGTGAGGGCCTGGTGAGGGCCTAGTGAGGGCCTAGTGAGGGCCTGCTGGGCCTGGTGAGGGCCTAGTGAGGGCCTGCTGTGGGCCTGCTGTGGGCCTAGTGAGGGCCTAGTGAGGGCCTGGTGGGGGCCTGGTGGGGGCCTAGTGATGGCCTGCTGGGCCTGGTGGGGGCGTGGTGAGGGCATGGTGAGGGCATGGTGAGGGCCTAGTGAGGGCCTGCTGGGCCTGGTGAGGGCCTGGTGGGGGCCTAGTGAGGGCCTGGTGAGGGCCTAGTGAGGGCCTGTTGGGCCTGGTAAGGGCCTGGTGGGGGCCTGGTGAGGGCCTGGTGAGGGTCTGGTGAGTGTCTGGTGAGGGACTGGTGAGTGCCTGGTGAGGGCTTGGTGAGTGTCTGGTGGGGGCCTGGTGAGGGCCTGGTGAGTGTCTGGTGAGGGCCTGGTGAGGGTGTAGTGAGGGTCTGGTGAGGGTCTGATGAGGACCTGGTGAGGGTGTAGTGAGGGTCTGGTGAGGGTCTGATGAGGACCTGGTGAGGGTGTAGTGAGGGCCTAGTGAGGGTCTGGTGAGGGTGTAGTGAGGGTCTGGTGAGGGCCTAGTGAGGGTCTGGTGAGGGTGTAGTGAGGGTCTGGTGAGGGCCTAGTGAGGGTCTGGTGAGGGCCTGGTGAGGGTGTAGTGAGGGTCTGGTGAGTACCTGGTGAGGGCCTGGTGAGGGCCTGATGAGGGTGTAGTGAGGGCCTGGTGAGGGCCTGGTGAGGGCCTGGTGAGGTTGTAGTGAGGGCCTGGTGAGGACCTGATGAGGGTGTAGTGAGGGCCTTTTGAGGGCCTGGTGGCGGCCTGATGAGGGCCTGGTGAGGGCCTGGTGGGTGCCTGGTAAGGACCTGGTGAGGGTGTAGTGAGGGACTGGTGAGGGTCTGCTGAGGGACTGGTGGGGGCCTGGTTGGGGCCTGGTGAGGGTGTAGTGAGGGTCTAGTGAGGGTCTGGTGAGGGTCTGGTGAGGGTCTGGTGAGGGCCTGGTGAGGGCCTGGTAAGGAACTGGTGAGGGCCTGGTGAGGACCTGGTGAGGGCCTGGTGAGGACCTTTTGAGGACCTGTGAGGGCCTGTTGGGGGCCTGGTGAAGGCCTGGTGAGGGTGTAGTGAGGGCCTGGTGAGGGCCTGGTGGGAGCCTGGTGGGGGCCTGGTGAGGACCTGGTGAGGGTGTAGTGAGTGCCTGGTGGCAGCCTGGTGAGGGCCTGGTTATGGCCTGGTGAGGGTGTAGTGAGGGCCTGGTTATGGCCTGGTGAGGGTGTAGTGAGGGCCTGGTGAGTGCCTGGTGAGGGTCTGGTGAGGACCTGGTGAGGTCCTATGAGGACCTGGTGAGGACCTGGTTAGGGCCCGGTGAGGGCCTGGTGAGGGCCTAGTGAGGGCCTGCTGTGGGCCTAGTGAGGGTCTGGTGAGAGCCTAGTGAGGGCCTGGTGAGGGCCTAATGAGGGTCTGGTGAGGGACTGGTGAGGGCCTAGTGAGGTTGTAGTGAGGATCTAGTGAGGGTGTTGTGAGGGTCTAGTGAAGGCCTGGTGGGGGCCCGGTGGGGGCCCGGTGAGGGTCTGGTGAGGGCCCAGTGAGGGCCTCCTGTGGGCCGGGTGTGGGTCAGCTGTAAGCCTGCTGTGGGCCTGCTGTGGGCCTGGTTTTGGTCATTGAGTGACTGGTGAGGACCTGCTGTGGGCCTGGTAAGGGTCTGTGATGCCAGGTGAAGGCTTGGCCCTGACCTGCTGTGTGCCTGGTGAGTTGAATGGCTGTATCCCAGTGGCCCAGAAAAACTAATAGAAATGTCCTCGTTATAAAGCACCAGTAGGACACTTTCCCCTGCATGCAGAGTGCATTGCATGGCTCCTCTGAATGAATTTCACATCTCTAAATTGAGTACAGCTTGAAAGGACTTATGTCCCAGAGTTCCTATGAATCACATGACCAGAACCAAGTGCTTGAAGAAAATCATTTAATTTTGTGTCTTATTTCCATACAGAATCTTGCAATCTTTTAAAGACTGATTTACATGTGATTTCCACGTCAGTGATTTGAAGTGCGTGTTAAGTATACACACAATGTGCAAGGGCCCTGAGCATGCATGTTCAGAGGAACCAGGTTGCCTCAATGCTCAGAAGGATGGGTCATGCTCTGTGCTCTGGTGGACTCCAGAACAATCCAGGCCAAGTGATCTGGCTGCGTTTCTAAAGTCACTCCTCAGGAAACTTGAAATCCACATTCAGTAACTCTTCCTCTTATGGCTGTGACCACTCAGAGGGGAAGAGTGGGACCCAGACCTGACAGTGGCTCCCTGTAGAGCTCGGGCGCCTCACTCGCCCCAGACGTGGCCAGTCGCATCTTGCCTGAGCACTGGCCACTGCCCACCAGAGGCCCCAACAGGCAGTCAGGAGGCACCTCACTGCAGCAGGAGCAAGGGCCACACGGCTTGCCAAGAACATCAGTGTAGGTGGTGGCTTACCTGTGGTGATCCTAGAGAACCCAAGGAGCCCAGCACAGAGGCAGGGGACAGACTTGTGGTTTGGTGGGAAGCCTGAAAATGGAGGCAAGCAAAGTATCCAAACTCTGTTTCTGCCTCTTCACTCTTTAAATGGAAATTGCAGAAAGCCAACTAACCTGGGCAAAGGGAAGGAGATCCCTACTGGCTCAGCAGACCAAGCTGGAGGAAGGATAACAACTGTGGCTCTCAGGGCGGCCAGACCCCAAACCTTGTTTCCCGTCCCACTTCTCCACCTGGCTCCACCTGACATCAGTTTCCTTCTCTTGGACCGAATCTCTCAATGTGCCCACAATTGCTCCCAGCGACCTCTGGTTCCCATGTGAACATCTCCCAGCCAGCAAAGAGGAAGCTCTTCCCTAGTGGCCTCCCTCACCTTCCTCCATCCTTCATTCAAGGGAAATAGAAGATATGTATGTCTTTGAGAAAAGACCCTTGCTATTCAGGTCCCCCTTGCAGTCCAACCCTGGTCAGGAGGACTACTATGCTAAGTTCAGCCTCACTGAATGGGCACTCCAAGGTCAGTTCCTACAGCCCAGGAGATGGAGGTCACATCAGATGAGAATTTTTTAATCAGACCAAGCACTAGAGATGGTGATTGAGGGAGCTTCCCATGAGCAGGTAGCTGATATAGACAGGCTCCGGGTGTAGGCAAGGCTCCACCTGCAGACATGCCCAGGGGTAGGCATGGGCCCAAGGGGTAGAATTGGCCCCAGGGGTAGGCGTGGCTCCAGGAGTAGACATGGCCCCAGGGGTAGGCATGACTCCAGGGGAAGACATGTGCCCACGAGCAGACATGGCCCCAGGAGTAGGCATAGCCCGGGGTAGACTTGGCCCCAGGGGTAGACATGGCCCCAGGAGTAGGCATGGCCACAGGAGTAGGCATAGCCCCAGGAGTAGGCATGGCCCCAGGGGTAGGCATGACTCCAGGGGTAGGTGTGGCCTCAGGGGTAGGCATGGTCCCAGGGACAGGCATGGCCCCTGGGGTAGGCATGACTCCAGGGGAAGACATGTCCCCAGGAGTAGACATGACCCAGGGGTAGACATGGCCCCAGGAGTAGGCATGGCCACAGGAGTAGGCATAGCCCCAGGAGTAGGCATAGCCCCAGGGGTAGGCATGACTCCAGGGGTAGGTGTGACCTCAGGGGTAGGCATGGTCCCAGGGGCAGGCATGGCCCCTGGGGTAGGCATGACTCCAGGGGTAGGCATGGCCCCAGCGGTAGGCATGGCCCAGGGGTAGGCATGGCTCAGGGGTAGGCATGGCTCAGGAGTAGGCATGGCCCAGGGGTAGGCATGGCCCAGGGGTAGGCATGGACCCAGTGGTAGGCATGGCCCCAGGGGCAGGCATGGCACCAGGGGCAGGCATGGATCCAGGGGTAGGCATGGCCCAGGGGCAGGCAAGGCCCCAGGGGCAGGCATGGACCCAGGGGTAGGCATGGCCCAGGGGTAGGCATGGCCCCAGCGGTAGGCATGGCCCCAGGGGCAGGCATGGATCCAGGGGTAGGCATGGCCCAGGGGTAGGCATGGCCCCAGGGGTAGGCATGGCCCCAGGGGTAGGCATGGCCCAGGGTAGGCATGGCCCCAGGGGTAGGCATGGTCCAGGGGTAGGCATGGACCCAGGGGTAGGCATGGCCCCAGTGGTAGGCATGGCCCCAGGGGCAGGCATGGACCCAGGGGCAGGCATGGACCCAGGGGTACGCATAGCCCAGGGGTAGGCATGGCCCAGGGGTAGGCATGGCCCCAGGGGTAGGCATGGCCCCAGGGACAGGCATGGTCCCAGGGGTAGGCATGGCCCCAGGGGTAGGCATGGCCCCAGAGGTAGGCATGGCCCCAGGGGTAGGCATGGCCTAGGGGTAGGCATGGCCCAGGGGTAGGCATGGCCCCAGGGGCAGGCATGGCCCCAGGGGCAGACATGGCCCAGGGGTAGGCATGGCCCCAGCGGTAGGCATGGCCCCAGCGATAGGCATGGCCCAATGGTAGGCATGGCCCAATGGTAGGCATGGCCCCAGCAGCAGGCATGGCCCCAGAGGTAGGCATGGCCCAGGGGTAGGCATGGCTCAGGGGTAGGCATGGCTCAGGGGTAGGCATGGCCCCAGGGGTAGGCATGGCCCAGGGGTAGGCATGGCCCCAGGGGCAGACATGGCCCAGGGGCAGACATGGCCCAGGGGTAGGCATGGCCCCAGAGGTAGGCATGGCCCCAGGGGTAGGCATGGCCCAATGGTAGGCATGGCCCCAGGGGTAGGCATGGCCCCAGCGGTAGGCATGGCCCAGGGGTAGGCATGGCCCAGGGGTAGGCATGGCTCAGGGGTAGGCATGGCCCAGGGGTAGGCATGGCCCAGGGGTAGGCATGGCCCCAGGGGTAGGCATGGCCCAGGGGTAAGCATGGACCCAGTGGTAGGCATGGCCCCAGGGGCAGGCATGGCACCAGGGGCAGGCATGGATCCAGGGGTAGGCATGGCCCAGGGGCAGGCAAGGCCCCAGGGGCAGGCATGGACCCAGGGGTAGGCATGGTCCTAGCATCAGTTCATCCTGATGACTCCATTATAATAGTTACTGTCCTTAAGCAAAGTCACTTGAATCTCTTCACTTTCCTGAACCAAATAGTGGGTGAAATATAATACACACACCACAGAGTTATTGATAGAAGTGATTAAATACTACACCTTAAAAACATTAATGTAGCTTAAAACACTACAAATAACACTACAAATAGGTATTCTGTGTTTTTCCTGCGAGGAGTTTTCCTGGAATCCGTCAGAAGCCAGCTCGGCTGTCCTCCCACACCTCCCGCGTGAGCACGGGGTCTGGTTGTGACTGCAAGTTAACTTCCTGACGGGTTCTGATCACCAGCAGGTGGTTGGTTGCACACCAGATCACATGTAAATGGACACGCGTCCGCGAGAACTGGGTCTAGCAATTGAACACCTCCAGTCTGAGAGAGCAAGGCTATCTGGTTAGAAAATATATGGCTGCCTCTGCTCCACAACAAAGAAATGTGCATTCTGGAGAAAGTAAGTGACCGTGGGCCTTGAATGGAAATAATCCTGCTTGCTCCTCACGCTAAGCACGCGTCCTGCCCTGGCACGATGAGCACGCCAGTGGGTGGCCAGGCTGACCAAGGTCACACTGCTGAAAGGAAAACCAAGTCGGGCACAGGGCCCCGCCCGCCCTGGTTGGACCATTGATAGCACCAGCTGCAAAATCCCTGTCCTCCACCCCAAATTCAGGACCCGTGCTGCCTCTCTGACCTAGGTTTGGAGGGGCGGATATGGTACCTGGTAAAACTTGAAGCGGTAGGCGGCTCCCGCGGACCACAGGGTTCCTGGACAGCAGGCCTCTTGGATTTTCCTGCCTTGAACCACTGTCCCTGGGGAGGGCTGGGGGATGTTGGGCGGGTGAAGGTCTCTGTGGTCCCGCGGATGCTCTGGACTTGACCAGAGAGACAGAACTGCAGCGCCAAAGTGTGACCTGTAAAGCTGCAGCAGCCCTTGGAATCCAGCCGTGTGTGAGACCAAGCTGGGGTGCTGGTGGGCCAGCAGGCAGAGCTAAAGGCCTGCGTCCCGCAGGACAGCGGGGCCTTGGGACTGGCCTCCTGCTTGTTTTGGTGGGAAGATCTTGTCAGTGGCAGGAGAGCAGCACTGCTGGGCACTTTTCTCGGGACGCGGTCCACGTCTTCTGAAGAGGCCTTGTGAACTTCCGTTTCTGGCAGCTTCGCTTCCGTGTCTGGTTTCTGGACCGTTCGGGCGTTGAGGAGCTTGCAGGCCCTGTCCTAAAGTGGTGCGGGCTCCTCAGCATTTCCACAGCCCCGCTGCCTCGCTCCCTCCACGCGCTCACGCTGCCGCCTTACAGGGACACCAGGTCCAGCGTGGCAGCAGGGGCCCCGTGGAGCGGACGAGGGACCACCAGATGCACGTGGAGAATCACGCTCTGTACCAACCTTCTATTATGGGAAAACTCAATCTGAGGTTCGGCACTTCAAGTAATCCTTTCTCCAGAAAGGGAAACCACTTCCTAAGAACACGGTGCTGTGGTCGACTGAGGGCCGGGGCGGCCCAGGGCCCCGCCTGTGATCCAGCTACTCAAGAGCCAGGGCAGGAGGGCCCCACATTCCAGGCCTATCTGGGCAACTTAGTGAGACCCTGTCTCAAAGTGAAATAAAAAGGGCTGGGGCGCAGCTCAGCGGTGGGGCACTGGCCCAGCATGTGCAAGGACCTGTGTTCGATTCCCAGGACCACGAAGACCAAAGTGGGGCTCCAGTGCCAGGCCCTGTCTCTCACCACTGTGTGACCTTGGGAAACTTACTTGCCTTCTCTGTGATCACACCACAGAATCAGCCTGTGGAAGCAGAGTGCTGGCCTGTCCCTGCCATCAACATCCGGCAGGAGCCAACGCTGCCTGCTAGCGGCTGCCCGCACGCCCGCCTCTGCAGACCGGGCGGTGTCGGGGGCCAGCACCTCCAACCTCGCGTTGCGTGACCACGCGTAATGAAAGGTGCACGGTAAGGAGCACAGGTGAGATGCATGGGGACCGCTGCCCTGGACGCTCTTGCGTGGGGGGTGACGGGCTGAGTGTCCACTGCGCCCGGAAGACGCCCGGCGTGAAGCCTGTGGGGAGCCTCCAGGGGCTGCAAGGCCACACGGTGCCAGGTTCCGTGTCAGAGGCTGAGCCACGCGCTGCGCAGCACAAGGGGCAGATGACCACAGAGAGTGGCCAGGCGGAGAGCGGCCCTGGCGTTCAGGACGGTGCCCAGGCCCGTGGCAGGAGCGTGGGGCAAGGGCCCGGCCCCGCTGCAGCAGCCACGGGGTCTGCAAGGCTATCACAGGCAGCCCTCAGCACCTGCCTGCAGCCACAGAGGCAGCCTGCGGGGAGCCTGCGGGGCAGGGCCGCGACCTCCCCTCTGGGTGCCAGGGCTCTCGGGCACCAGGGCCAGCCGGCATCCCACGTCCCATCTAGGAAGGGACGTGGCCCAAACCCAGGCCCACCTGTCGTTCCCACAAGGTCTCGGTGGGCTGGACAGGAAAGCAGGAGGCCAAGCTCAGGGGCCTGCAGCAGCAGCCTTCCTGCGGTGTCCATGTGCTCCGCTGTTGGCAAATTCCAACTCTGGGAGGAGAAGCAGTTTTCCAACAGCCCCACCCTGGCTTCCAGCCAAGGGTGGGCCTGAGGCCCTGCTTGGTGACTCAGCCCTTTCTCCAGAGATCAAACCCGCACAGTGGCAGTGGTCCTGGTCTCCCCTCCCGCCCCACGTGCCTCCTGGTGCGACTGCCCAGGGTCACTAACAACTCGGGACACAGCTGCTGTCCCCTCAGGAGGACCCTTCAGAAGAGATCTGTGCTGAGGGGCTGTGAGCTACTTGGCCACTTGCAGGGCTGGCTCTTCTCTCTGCAGTACTGGACCCCGGGCCTCCACATGGGGCCTCTGCAGGCTGCTCACATGCTCCAGTGTGAGCCACACCCAGTCCAGGCTTCGTTGTTGTTTCTTGTTTTAATTTTGAGACAGGGTCTCACTAGGTTGTCCACGTTGGCCTTGAACTTGCATCCTCCTGCTTTAGCCTCCCAGGAGCTGGGATCACAGATAGCCACCATACCCAGTGCAGGCAGGCTAGCTCTTGAATGAACATATCCAGAATTTCATTAATGTGCATGTGTAGTAGAACAGACTGAGAAACTTCTGAAAGGTATTTTGAATTTTGAAAACAAAGAAAAGTAGAAATATTTCATCTTCAATATTACAGTTACTAATAAGGAAATCAAAACCCATCTCAGGAACCACAGCGGTGACAAGGGAGAGGCTGGGAGCGTGGGGTTTGGTCATATCTGGGAGGAACAATAGCCCTAACTGGACTTTTGGGTGTTTTTCTGTGAAAGAGAAAGGCCACACTAATGGGACAGGTCCCCGGAGAGGGCAGCCAGGCAGGCCCTGCTGCAGGCACCCGCCTCCCGCTGGGCAGCGGGAGGGAGGCCATGGTGATGGTGAAGGACGTCGCGGAGGAAGGCACCCACCCTGCAGGAGGGCCCGAGGCAGTCTCCACGCCGAGGGGGCAAGGCAGCGTGGCCTGGCGGCCTGCAGGGCCTCGGAGGATCACGGGTCCCTCAGGCTTCCACAGACCCTTGCTGAGTCCCCCAGACCCGAGTGGCGTGCCAGCCGCACCTCCCGCTAAGATGCCTTGGCATCTTTGGTCCACAAGCTGACCATGGAGGGACTCCCCAGGCCTCTCCCGACTGAAACATCCTGCCCTGTCTCCCCTGCTGCAGATGTGCTCTATCCTCAAGGGCAAGTTCTTTAAATAATGAGGACTCTTCTGTGAGACCCCGAAGCCCTCCCTTACGCCCCAGCCAAGTTGACCGGTCTCTCTGCTTCTGGAGAAATCCTCCCCAGAGCTCACAGGACAGCTCTGTGAAATGGCAGGCATTGCGACCCCCACGCTCAGAGGCTCAGAGTCTCTGGACTGCGGTGGAGACAGGAACCTGCTCCGTTTTCTGAGGAAGAAGCATGCTGCACCCACTTTTTAAAATGCCACTTGAGAGCCAGTGGCATCCAGCTACTGGTCGCTGACGGCCTCTCTAAAGTCGCCTAGAATCGGACTAGAGAACACCAGAGGCAGAGCGGTGGGAAGCACGGCTCAGGAGTCGTGGCCTCTGCTGGACCTGAGGGTCTGAGTCTGTGGGAAATGGGGTCAGGCTGTGTTTCCTCCAGGGATCAGACAGAAGGCAAAGACAAAGCAAGCTCACACCACCAGACGCAAGAGAAGCAGCAGGGCAGGCGGCAGGCTGCCCAGGGACCTCCACCCTCCCCAAGGCTACCCTCAGGAAGGGAGGCCAGCGGACAGTGAAGCAAACTCCACTTGTACCCAGGAGCCGCAGAGCCTGGGCTGGGTCAGACCTCGGAACCAGCTGCCTGGAACTGCGTCCCTGGTTCCGAACAAGCCACTCTGAACCAAGTTCTTGAGACCATCCTCATTTGGAAATGTGCACGACTCCTTCCAAGATCTCAGTTCAGAGCAGCTCTGTCAAGCTCACTCCTCTCTGGGGTAAAATCTCCTCCATGAATAAGCAGCCATGCCATGGGTCATGAGTGGAATCAGGAGTTTCAGAGAGGACTCAGCTGCGTCTTCTGGACCATCTGGGCCTGCTTCACACAGAGCACACCCAGGAAACCACAGCCGTGACCTGCGGGTAAAGACGCAGCCCACTCGGGACTAAAGGTGGCTGGCAGGGGCTGGAGCGGCCCAGACGATGCCGGAATCAAGGAGAGCCATCTCCTGGAGTGTCTGTGGCAACTCCGCTCAGGAAGCCAGGACAGACAAGTACTGCCCTCAGAGCTGGTAGAGTTCAGGCCCAAGTGCTGGCTGACTCCAGGGGTCAGGAGGCAACTCAGCAGAGGAGCCGGCACTGGCTCATGGCAGTCAGGCCACTCGGAGGCCAGGTGACAGCTGCCACGTCCATTCCAAGTCCACCGGGGCTCCAGCACTGACAGGTTGGCCAAATGCTGGTCTCCCACAGCCCCAAGCCACTGCTCAGAGTGGAGCTTGAGAAAACGAGAGAACTTCCCCACCACGCCCCAGACTCCAGGTGACACGCTCATGCCTCCCCGGGAACAGAAGGGGCGTTCAGGGGTCGAGCAGGAGAGGCAGGGAGGAAGAGGACCCGCAGCAGCTGGGCTCCCAGGGCCGTCCAGAGCTGCAGGCTGCCTGAGGGAAGCCCGTCTTTCCAGAGCAGAACCTACCAGGGGCCATCAGCCCCCAGTGACCACTGGGCAGGGGGCCATGCTCAGGGTCCCTCCAGTGACCACCAGTAGGTGGCCCATGCTCGGGGGGTCCCTCCAGTGACCACCCAGCACTGGAGTGGTGTTCAGGCAGGCCCAGGCTCACAGGAAGGGTTCCCTAGAAATTAAATAAATAGCCCTCACAGAGGCGAACAGCCAGGAGAGCTGTCTAGATGGAAAGTCTGCCAGGCACAGGGTCAGTCCTCCGTGGGGACGATTCTCTCTCTGGCTAAGGTGCTAGAGTCCTTGGGGCACTTTGAGCAGAGGCATCAAACTCTCTGGTTGAAATTTGTTAAAGGTTCCCAGAGCCTTGCAGAACAGGCCGAAGGAGAAGAGAGCAGTTTCCAGGTGGTTGGGACATTCTGGCCAAGAGAGGTGGACCAGGGTGTAACAGTGAAGGAGGGGACGGGTCAGCGGTGAGGTACATCCAGGATTTGCAGACCAGTTTGTCCAGGAATGTGAAAGAAAGCAGGAAGAACTGGAGTTGACAGGAGCCGAAGAGGTTCATATCATTCCAGGGAGCTGGCTGCCAGTAGGAACCAGCAGGAAGCGTCCTGCCCGCTCTGAAGGCTTGAATATGCACTTAATTAAGTGCTGAAAACCTTAAGGTGTGAGTTCCCTTCCAAACTTCTTCCCAGAAATCCAAGGCCCCATACCCAGCTGGCTACTTCCCACCTCCTGGGGATGTCCGCAGACCTCTCAGAATCAACATCCAGAATTAACGTCCAGATTTCAGCACTTGATGTTCCCTGAGCACCCGATGCCCCAGAATCTTCCGGAGCTCAGAGGGGGGCTCGCCCTCCTGCCTGCTGCGCAGGTCCCTGCCTGGAGTCTCTCTCCGGCTGTCACCTGTGTCCACCAGCAAATCCTGCTGGCTCTGCTCCCAGTCCAACCCATGCTGCCACCACATGACTACCCACAGGCCCAGCCCACAGAACCCGCCCAGGTTGTCGAAAGGCCCTCCACTGGTCTCCCTGCCTCTCACCTCGCCTCACAGGGTCCATCCTCCACTGAGTGGCCAGTGTGGCTGATTAGGACAGAGCCGCACTTTCTTTTCTCGGGACAAACCCTTTGACAGCGCCCTCTCTGGGCGGAGGACATCCAGAGCCCCGTGACAGCTGAGGCCACCTCTCCTCTGCCGGCCTCCTGCCTCTCCGGCTTGCCCTGACCCCTTGGTGGCTTCCTGCTCCCACCCACCTGACATGCTCCACTGCAGGACCTGGACCTCTCTTCCTGCCCAGGGGTTCTTCTTCGGTCTTCACTCAGATGCACCTTCTCTGAGTCCTGCCTGGGCATCCTATGCACGTCACATTCCCTCCTCGCCAGGGTCACCTGGCTTCTCTGCTTTATCATGTTCTTTTGAACTTATCATCTTGTAAATGCAGCACTTACCGCCTGTGCGTCTTGCCCAGCAACTGTCCACTGGGACGGACGAAAGCTCCAGCAGGCTGGGACTTCACACACGTCTCTTGCTGCTCGGGCCTCAACACACCTGGTGCGTGACGGAGGCCCAGGGGGTACTGGCTGGGCGAACGAGTCGGGAGTCAGCCGGGTGGTTTCCTGCGATCGAGGAAGAAGAGGGAGCATGGAGGATGCTCCTGAGCGGAGGTGTGTCCACTTGAGACAGCAGAAGCCGTGTCTGCGTAGCCTGTGTAACATTTTAGCTCCTGGAGGGTCGAGACAGAAAGAGGCCCGAGGTCTGCTGACCGCCACCTCCCATCCCACCGCTGCTCATCACAGAACCCGGTGATGGGCGTGGAGGAAGGTGCTGAGCTGATGGGGGTGAAGGGAGCCAGGCAGGCTGCACCACCTCCGTGCAGGCGCTGCGGGGTGACCCCACCAACCTGCCGCAGGCCGCGGGAGGAGCACAGTGTCAGGCAAGCCCATCACGGGAGTACACATGGAGCACGGCCTGCCTCCAGGCCAGGCCTCGATGGCGCCCAGCTCCGGCGGCTGGACTCCGGCCCTGCCCGTTGGTGCTGTTCTCCTACTCAGGTGAGCCCGTCTCCCTTCCTGCACACGCCTGCCCCTCACACACGCCTGCCTTTCTGGAGTCTGAGTTCACAGCAATCCCTTCACACGCAGTGGCCCTTGGGCTGGTCCCATGAGCCATGTACACTGGAGACATTGCAGGTCGACATGCTCTGGTGCAGCTGCCGATGTCATGGTGCCACTGTGGCACCGCAGAGCGCCACTATACGCCTGTCTGCCAGCAGGGCTGCCGCCGCCTGCATCTCAGGAGAGCAGGACTCCGTGCAGAGCTAGGCCGGGGAAAGGTCATGCCCAGGAGAAGTGGGGTTCCCAGGGAGTGCACCCCACCACTCCCACGCTCGCCATCCTCAGGTCCAACTCCCAGGACACGCCCTGCCAGGTGTCACCGTGCAGGTCCCTGCTGCTCACACTCCCTGTCCATCACTGACCTCACTTCTTTTGCTCCTGTGGTCCCCACATCGCAAAGCAGCTCCAAATGCTGCCAAGGACCCACTTCTGGCCAAATTTGATGCCTGGGTATGTGTGCCATCCTGGGCCCACACCTAGTACCTAACCAGGACTGAGCTCAGCACCCACAGTGCCACGGTAGTGACCATGGCCCATGTTGCCGCACTCTAGGGCACAACAGGCCTGTGTTAGGCATCAGGTGTCTCTTGGCCAGCCCTTGCCTGTGGACACTGTGATCTCCCCTCTTGCCTTCATGCCACAGACCTACCACATGGATTTTATCTCTGAGTCCTGGTTTTTGCACTAAATTTTTTGAGCATTCATGTTTTAGAAACAAACAAGAGTCTTGGTTTTTAGTGAAGTCTTGTTTAATTTGATTTAGTTACGCTGTTTGCACGAAGGAGAGGAGCAGACTCCTTGCACGGGCGCCCTCAGACCTGGGAGTGCTCGGGCAGCTGCTGGCTGCTGCGGCTGGAAGGTCTGCGGCGCATCCTGTGGGGCCCAGACGCGTCTTGCAACCGTGCTGCGTGCTTGTTGGGCCCTGTGTTCCTCAGTGTCCCTGGGTCCCTGCTCCAGCCCTCTGTCTCCGCCTGTCCTAGACAAGCCATCGCTGGCTCTGCTGGCCTCCTCTTGTCCCCAGCTTACCTCAAGAGCCAGGAGGAAAAGCTGGAGTGAAAGAAAGTGACCAGGCAGGTGGACTGTGGGCCTCCAGGCCGTGGCAGCAGGGCCGGCCTGGGAGGCACGGGGCAGAGAGCGGCCGGCTGCCACTGGTGCACGTCCACGTTCCAGCGCCTCGGTGCTCGCCCGCCGGAGGCTAGCCACGTGCCAGAGGACAGGCACTCCAAGGCCTGCAAACCCGAGACCCACGTCGGGAAGGGACAGAAAGGCTAGACGTGAAAAGCACCCCGATCAACACCGCATGCGGGCTGATCGGAAGCCGCAGGCACAGGCCACTCTGGACCCAGTTTCCTCTGTCTGTCCCGTCCACCCAACACAGAGAGAGCCACTGACCAGAAGGATAGAGCTTACTCCCCCGAGGCACCAGCCACCTACAGACCGGCTCAGCCTCCTCGACCACCGCAGGTGTGATGCTCTGGGACTGGGAACCGGCCCAAGGTCCACTGGCACCAGAGCGGTCCTCAGTGTCTCCTCCACCCTCACTGCCTCGGCCTGGCCATGCGGGGTCCAGTGGCAGACCCAGCTCTCCCGTGCTGCCCACTTGGCCTGCAGAACACTATCCAGGTACTGCCAGTGTGGTGCTCTGCCCCAGCGCTGGCCTGGTGAGCAGGTCACTCGAGGCTGAACCCTCCTGGACAGGGAAATAGTAACCAGGGCAGACGCAGCAAGCAGTTAGGCACCAAGGAGAGAGAGGCAGCCAGGGCCCACCTGTCCATGCACAGCCTCTCCAGCAACCGGTGAGGGTTAGCGGCACTCCCACCCGCTCTCGTCACTCCCACTGCCCACCTGGCTGGGCCTCTGTGACGGGCCTGCTGCCTGCCCACTCAGCAAACAGGCGGTGCCCACAGCCTTCGCTGCCCACAGACACCAATGCAGACTGCGGACGGGACAGGAGGGAGCCCGAATCTGAGGACAGCGCTCATAAGAGGGGACAACGTGGCTTCGCACGTCCACTGGCTGCAGTCGTTGGGTCGCTGGCCTCTCCGTCTCTCTATACACATGCTGAAGGAGCTGAGCCCAGCCGTGGCCGCCCGCAGTGAAGATGGTTTGGCAGAGGCATTGGAACCCGCGTCTCACCAGATTCCCGGAGGCCCCACTCTGCCACCAAGGCCCTGCCTTTTGTCTCCTTCACCACCTGCCTTATAACCCTTAGCACCTGAGGGAAAGAAGGAATGACTGTGCTTCCCGGGGGCGGAGCCCGGCGGAGGGCCTGCAGGCCTCCCTGGGGGCTGGGTCCCTGACCAGGGGGCATTCTGGCCCTGGGGACAAGGGGCTGGGCAAAGGGGAACGGGGCGATGGCACCCCAGCTGGGGCTCGGCCTCTGCTGACCTGTGAGGGGGCAGCAGGGACACAGCGGTGCTCCGGGCTTCATAACAGACCGGTGCTCTGGTGTCCACTGTGGGGGCACAGGCTCGGCGGCCTCCTGAGCTGCACAGCCATACACACTGCTTGAAGCTCAACCAGCCGGCCAGTCTTTCTTCCTTTCAGAACCTGTAATAACTCGGCCAGCAAGCTAGCATATAAAATTGAGTTTAAACAATAAAGCAAGACAACTTTAAGGACACTTGGAAAGTAAACAAAAACAAGATATATCCTGTAAAACTTTTAAAGAATCTTTATAAATATCTGTCTTTGGAAGCCAAAATTAACAACAGCGATGGTTGATACCACTTCTGTTGGGAAATGGGCCTTTCCTAATGTATTTTAAAATGCACTAAACAACCCAGTTCATGGTTCATGGTCCTGAGGCTCCATCTAAACTTTCCCCAGTGCAGGAATGGTAGGGGGAAGAGGAAGAGAAGCACCTGCTAAGGAAGAGGAAGAGGAGCTCCTGCTAAGGAAGAGGAAGAGGAACACCTGCTAAGGATTTACTAAAGGAAAGGACTGCTGCCGAATCACAGTTAGGTGGAAACTGTCCTTGACTCTGTGGTGGATCCCAAAACCTCTGTCTTACAGATACGGGAATCAAGAGCCAAGAGGCTTAAGGAAGGGCCAGCTACATCCAGGAACAAAGGACAACCAAACATCTCCAGAGGGACTCAAATTCACTGCCTTGGGCTAAACAGGTTTTTATTGACACCTGATTAGTGATTTCATGGTAAAGTTCTGCCTAGAAGCAATCGCAACAGGTCAGCATAAACCTGCCACCTACAGCCCTAGCCCCTGACCCTCCACCTGCAGCCCCGCCCCCTGACCCTCCACCTGTAGCCCTAGCCCCTGACCCTCCTCCTGCAGCCCCACACCCTGACCCTCCACCTGCAGCCCCGCCCCCTGACCCCGCCATCTGCAGCCCTGCACTCTGAAGCCTGTGACCAGACCCCAAACACACAGCCTATTTCAGCCTCACTTCCTAGTGTGGCCACCTCCCCTGTTCAGTTACCACAATCCCATTTCCTCCTGTGTCTATTGTAACAAGAAGAGAATCAAACCCACCTGAACCCCTGAGGCACTGCACGACCAGCCCCAGCCCTGCCACCATTCACTGGCCACTGAGCATGACCTTGTGCCTGGCACGGGTCTAGGGGCTGAAGTCGCCAAGTCACAGGGAGTTCCTATCTTAGCAGGACAAAGACCTTAGACAGATAGGCAGAAAGGTAGGCAGATGATGGACAAGTCGACTCATGTTGACATCTCGTGGAGAGACTGGCGGTGGCCTCCCAGCAGCCATGATCTTCCTCCTCAGTGAGTGAATTTCTGCTGGTCACCCAGAACACAAGCCATACTCCAGCTTCTTGAGTCACCTGTGGTTGCACGAATGCCCTTTGCCCAACAGGATGCAGAGGATGTATGAATGGCATCAAGGCAGTCGCTGGGGGAGCTGGGAACTTTCTCACTGCCTGAGCTCTGAGCATGCTGAGGAGCTAGAGCAGCTGAAGAGGCCCCCAGGTTCACATTTCAGGAAGGGGGGAGCAAAAGATTAGCAGGTGGGCCCTGGGTTCCTTGCCTCCAGCCTGGATCACCAGGAGAAGAGAGCCTCCATCTCCTCCAGCCTGGCTCACCAGGAGAGGAGAGCCTCCATTGCCTCCAGCCTGGTTCACCAGGAGAGGAGAGCCTCCATCATCTCCTCTTTGAAGGTCAGTCTGGGATTTTCAATCATGGCGGTTGACTAATACAAAGGTCTGAGGAGCCATAGAACAGATCAGTGCTTCGGAGGGTGCCAGGTGGCACTGTGTGCAGGAGACTGGGGAGGGCTTCTTGAGGACCCCGACTTTGAGCAAAGCCTGGTGGCAGGGGGGAGGCAAGCTCCAAGAGCAGGGAACAGTGAAAGGAGTCCTGGAGAAGGGGCAGGCTTTGTGCGCAGACCCAGCTGGGGCGAAGTGGCCTACCTCCTGGCCCATGTCCTCCGTCACAACGGAAGTCCTGGGCCCGGGCCGTGGGGAGGTCCACGGTGCAGCACTACTCTCTGTGGGTCTCCTTGGAGGATGTGGCCCAGTCATGAGGCTCGGCTCCTGCTCAGCTTCCTGGCTCAGCCCACAACGGCCCTCTTCAAAACGTCCCCCACACACCCTTCCAGAGTGAGGCCTTCTGTGGCCTGCACGCCGGCTCCCACTCTAACTCAGGGTGGGCTCCACTGGCAGAAGGGCTTCGCTTTTTCCTGTTCAGTCTCCAGAGATGTTGCTGTCCATAGCGTTCATTTTAATTATGAACAGTTCACCATTCTATTCTAATTCAAGTGTACGTCTCTTGCCACCTCAACTGAGGAAAAGCGTAAGAACCACATTGTAAAACGTCTTCCAAGTCCCCTTTGGCTGTGGTCTCTTCGAAAAGAAGGCATGCAGTAGGAGCTCTCTGCACATCCACGAATGCATACCTCCTTCAACATCTCACAAGCTGGAAACAATGGAGAGAAGCTGATGTTCCCCGTTCCTCCCTTTTGCCAGGAAGATATGAGTAGCTGAAGTTATTTGGTGCTATATATAGTCCATGAGGTCAGCTGGATGCCAGTCTCCTCAGAAAGGCTCAGTCCCAGCCTGAGTCAGAGCTGGGACCATGCTGTCCCAGGTTCAAGGATAAAACTCATCAGGCCCAAGCACCATCTCCTCCATCTCCAGGTCTCCTCCAGGATTGGGATCGCCCGTGCTCACAGGCCCAGTCCCGCAGCAAGGTGAGTACACTGCTTCCCCAGAGGGCTGCTAGTCGCTGTCCAGGAGGCCCAGGGCTGGGCGCAGAAGGCGCATTCTTGCTGTGAGGACAGCTGTGCATGCCAGCAGTCAGATGCACTGACAGAGGGTCTGGCTCCGTCTGGTGTCCTCTCACTCTCGGTTTTCTGGAATTGATGTACCCAGACGCCGGTACACATGGAGCCCTAAGGAAACAATGGTGGGTTAAAAATAACCCTGATGGGCAGCTCTTCTCCTACCCCACTGCTGGGGACATTGTGTGAGTGCACAGGAAGGACTGGCCCAACACTGCCTGTCACCAGAGGTCACCAGAGAAGGATGCACATCCAGGTCCTCCGACGGAGCGCAGCAATGCTCAGAAAGGGGCTCTTCCGGGAGGACGGCTGCCTCAGTGATGTCCTTTCTCCCTGCAGGGAGCCAGCACCATGCTGTCTCACAGCGCCATGGTGAAGCAGAGGAAGCAGCAAGCGTCCGCCATCGTGAAGGAAGTCCACGGAAACGGTACCCGTGCGCGTCAGGGCAGCATTAGCAGCTCACACTAACCCCCATGTCTGGCCTCCTGGGGCTTGGCTCCCTGGGCGCCCGCAGACCTGAGCTGGGACTGTGGGGGCCTGCGGCCACCAGCTCTCATGCAACTCTCCCCTCCTTCGGGTGGGAAGCTATTTTCAGATGAACAACTGCAGAGCGATGAGGCGAGGCAGCAGCTGATGTCCATTCTGCTCGCTGGCCACTGCCTGGCCATTCCCTCCCGCTTGATCGGGCCTCGCACCAGCTGGTCTCCACACGCACCCACCCCACACGCCCTGTCCCGGTCTCTTACCCTACGCGATGCAAGTCCTTCAGAAGATGTTCTGCCCCCTTTCCTACAAGAGCTGCTGATTAAATTGGAATGCACGTTGATGGCTTGTTTGTTTAACCCTGAAGCCAGTCTTCACATTTAGTACTGATTTACTAACATATCTTGTGAGCAAGATCTACATTTGTTTGTGATTTCTGAGAAAGATTGAAAAAGTTCCTGTAGTCCCCAAACACCAATTCGGAATGCTTCTCGTGTGTGCTCGGTCCACTCATCCCTGGAAAACGACTCAGGACATGCCTCATACCTTGCATTTTGATTGCTGTGAAGGGAATTCGATTTTGCCCATGAGCAAAGGCCAGCATCAGTCACAGAGGTTAAGTGGAGTACCAGGTCTGCGTGGACTGAGGTGAGCCACCCTAGGCCCGCTGTGGCACTTAGAGTGCCTGCCGTCCCCTCCGGGGACACAGAGCACAGCCCTTCACCATGGCCAGCCAAGGCCTGGGTGCAGGAGTGCTGGCAACTGTGAGTGGCGTCTTCCTTGGCATGACCGGGGCAGGCAGCCCTGGTGAGTGTCCTCCTGCACCCACAGGACGTGGTGACAGCTGAGGGTCCTGAGGTCAAGTTTTGTTTTCTGTTTTCTGCAATGCAAAACCATGGTCCCTGTCCTGGATTGAACTTTGTTCTCGTGTTTTCTATGATGTTGAGTTAGATTAGAGTAAAAGGGAAAAAATCTCTGGGCTAGATACCAGAACTGAATTTGTACCAATCCAAAGTCCAAAATCTGTGCTTCTTTCCAATTGGTTACCTTTGTGTTTCCTGCTTCAGGTTGTTTATTTGAAGTTGTTCATACAGTTTTCCTGGTCAATAAGACAAAACTCAGACCATTCTTGAGTCTGACACTGATTGCTCACGGTGAAACTGGACTGTGGATGAGTGGCCTCATTACTGCCGGGTGTCCTGTGCACATCAGCCAGTCCGATGCACTCAGCCCAAACCCTGGGTTCTGCCCCTAGCCCTGGCACGGGCTCTTGGATTTCTTACCTCATAATTATTGTTCCCATGAAATGTACCCTAAGGGAGAAGAACCCCTGAAACCACTGCATGGCTCAGGCGATGCTGGCCACCTGCAGTCTGGGACCTTCTTGTTGCAGGTGAGCGCCAGTTCCCTTAGCAGCAGTCACAAGTCCCAGAGAGTGCACGCTGTCACCCGAGGACATGGCTCCTGGCTCCCGCAGTTTCCTCCCTGTTTCCTCCAGGTCCTTCGTGGGACCTCGCAGGCAGTCTCTCCGGGTGGAATGTGCCATCTTTTCTGAGGATGCAGAAGGGAGATATGAGTGTCCTGGGTAGCACACCTCGGAGCTGAACAGCACACGGGGGCAGCAAAACTCCGAGGGGTTTCAGATAAAGTGGGCAACTGCTTTGATCTTAATCAAACCAGGAAATAGGCCAAATCGGACTGGATCATCCTTCACGGAAATGAATGGGGCAGCATTTCCAAACCCCTTCTCTGCACCTCCACCGCCCCCGCCCCTGAGCATTGGGATGTCTTTTCCAGTATTTTAACACTTTCTTATATCATCGTCACACTCAAAGACACCCAGCCCCAGGGGGACAATGAACAGTGTCCATTAGCCAGTAAAGCCAGGGCCCTCTGGACACCAGGTGTGAACCCCACACAGGCCTGGGGAAAGGCCAGAGCTGGTGAGTCTTCAAGTCAATCAGAGGCGAACAGGAGTCCCAAGGAGAGCTCTGCGTCAGGGAGGAGGAGGCACGGGGGCTGCCAGGCTGTCCTAGTGCCGGGTGCAGAATGGGTGCTGAATGGTAGGCACTCCCAGCCACCTCAGCACACCCACTGCTCATCAGGATCCCCCCTGAGCCAGTGTCCAGTTGTGTGGCTGGAGCAAACATGGCACATGCCCAGGAACGGCGGCTTCAGGTCACCTTCCTCCTCCCCGGGTCCTCACCAGGCCTAAGGATGGCCACGGTCAAGTGCCTTAGGTGTCACGGGAGCCCAGGGCCAGGCTGCGTGGCTGTGTCGTGTGGCCTTCTTCAAGGCGTATCAGCCGCAGCTGCCAGCAGCCAGCAGGTGCTACTCGAGAGACAGACACCGGAGCGTCTTGCTGTCCATCACGGGTGGATCAGTGGTGGGTGCAGAAGCCCCTTCCTGTCACCAGGAGTCCACGCCTACTTCCCAGGACCCGCCAGGGTCCTCAACTCATGTCAAACCTGAAGACGGAAGGAAGACGGGGAGCAGTGGGGAGGGGGCACACAGGACAGGAAACCACAGCTTGTCAAGGAGGGACGGGCCAGTGGGAGGAGCAAGGACAGCTCGGCAGCAGCTGGCGACTCTGGAAATGGGAAGGAGTCAGAACTGAAGTAACCGGAGGTGTGCCTGGAACATGGCGCCCGGCCTGCCGCTGGGCTCGCTGAGAGCTTGGTGGGGCTTAGAAACAGGGAGGGCAGAGGCCCGGCCGCAGGCGCCCTGCAGAGCTCCTGCCCGGGGCCGCCGTGTGTGCTTGGCTTGTTTGTGTTTTTCTCCTCACGACTGGCGGCAGCATTCCCGGGCAGACAGACGGGAACTGGGCAGATTATTTTTGTGATTTCAGGAAAAGAGTTTGCTTTGCGGTCTGAAAACAGGAAGCCCTGTTCTAAATGGAGTGCTGCTGTGGATGTGGTGCCCGGGCCTGGTTCCCACCAGCCTCCCACTCCTCAGCAGGAGGGCCGGGAGAGCTCCCCAGCTCCACCACTCCGGGTTCTGATCCCTGAGGGCCGTGAGTCGGACCTCAGCCACCCTCTCCACCAGGACAAAGGAAACAACGGTGTGTTGACCTGTGTCCCAGGGCCCTTTGAAAGGTAGTTCCAGGTTCAGATTTCAGATGAAAGGTCGCCAGCAGCCCCTCTGCCTTGCCCTGCACAAGTGTCTTGGGAGAGTGAATCGCGTCTTCAAGGTCCAAGTGAAGACACCAGGGTGGCCTCTCTACCTGGGGCAAAGGTGAAATGCTGCGGGGACAGAGGAGGAGTCCCGGGACCATTCTGGAGTCTTCCTCCGTGTGGTCTAACTTCTCGTGAGACCAAGAAAAGCCAGAGCCAGCCAAGTGCCCTGCTTTATCTGAGCCTGGTCTGCAGTCCCCCTTGCGGACTCAGACTTCCTGAGCATATGACCTTGACAGGGCGCCCCAGGACACTGGTCCCAGAGGACCGGCCAAATCCTGTTTTCACCAAAGCCCAAACTGCAGAGCCTCGTTCTAGCTGTGCCATTCCACAGTGCTAGTCTTCTCTGCTCTTTTTCCCCGATTCCCCCTCAGTATACTTTCCATGACACCAGTAGGTGGTTCTGCACGTGGTTTGTGTAATTCAACACATTGGTCGTCTCTTTTCTTAAATGCCTATAGATTCAGGCAGTTCTCATGTTTTCATTAAGGGCAAATTTCCAAAGACTTTATAAAATAGTCTGAGAAGCCAAATTGAGACAAAGATACATGAAATAGGAAAATAAAGAATCCCAGGTGGGTCTTTAAAACTTTTTATCTAGAAAACATCATCAATAAATTTATCAATTAGAATCTTAGGAATTCTTAGGAATTATTCAGAATCATAGTCTGATTTTTATGTTATGTATTATATATATAATGTATTATGTTATGTATTATATATATAATGTTGTTATGCGTGATATATCTTTTTTCTTTTCTTTCTTTCTTTTTTTTTTTTTTTTTTTTCCTTTTTGGTACCAGAGATTGAACCCAGGGACTCTTAACCACTGAGCCACATCCCCAACCCTTTTTAGACTTTCATTTTGAGACAGGCTCTTGTTAAGTTGCTTGGGGCCTTGCTAAGTTGCTTACGCTGTCTTTGACCTTGTGATCCTCCCACCTCGGCCTCCTGAGTTGCTGATAGTACAGGTGTGGCCACTGTGCCTGGCCACATATGTCTCCTCCATGGGCTGTTGCTGTACTCACACGAGCCGCCTACCTGTGAACAGGCAGAAGGTCCTGCACAAGCCCAGACAGGATCTCTCTGCCTCGACTGGGCTTCTAAATCAAGGCTGTACGCCCACCTTACGGCGACCCCACCAGCGGTTTCGCCTGTTCCATCAGACTTCAGAATGGCAGCTGGCAGGCAACCATGGGGAAGCTGTTTTGAAAGATCTTTGGTCTTAAAACAGATATTTGTAGGTGGATGTCTGCGTAAAGTGTGGATTGGATTCACTGACCTATCTCGAGTTCTAGACCACTACAGATGACACCAGTAGGAAAGTATGCTTAGCAATATTATTTTCAATGGATGATCTAATGCCACAAAGACAACCTTCTAAGCCGTGAGGGCCAGCATGCATAACCTGGATAACAGATACCGTTTATCAAGCCAAGATTAGCACACCCTCAGGACCCCATGTAGGGGTTTGCAATAAAGGGTAGGGGATAGCTGAGCGTGGAATCTGTGTGCTCAGACAGCAACATTCCTCACTGGAAGGCTGAGGAATGATGACAGGGGGTGGGATCCCGAGCCCACAGTGGTCCTAGATATTAACTTTGGTGGCATCGCAGACCTATCTACTGGAAGGGAGAGGAGGAGAGCCTGGGCAGTGTGGATCCTGTTTGGGTGCCTGTCTGTGCAGTGTGTGTTGACCTAACATATTCCTGACACTGATGGGTGTGTCCAGCAATATGTGGTAAATATTTAGCAACTGGTTGTCTGGGAGAAAATGCCTTGATTTGTGCAGCTTTCCAGTTTCTGTGTGTGAGTGCTTCTCCTGGACCAATCCCAAGCTGCCACCCCAGAGGCAGCACGTGCAGAGGTGGGTTGAGGTGGACAGCGACTCCCTCTCCTACCTGCACTGCGGCAGGGCCAGCAGAGCAGAGACCTGCTTCCACCGTGCCGATGGGACAGACGAAAATCATCCCCCGTGCTTCCATCCTGGCAAAAAGCGGCAGCAGCTCCCTGAGCTGACACGGTTTACTACTGCTTTGTTCTTGATGTGATTTGCTTAATCGTGAAGCTCACATCGTTTAACTTTAATGCCACTGTGTTCACGTGGTGGTGTGTAAGCTCTGCTCACAGGTGCCTCCATGTGAGCCAGTGCAGGCGCCGCACGTGATATCCAGTGCTTCTGACCCGAGACACCTAACTCACCCGCTGACCACAGTGGACGTCGGGCAGGAGGCAGGCGGGCGTCGAGGAGATGGGAGGCCTGGTCAATAAGAGCTGGGGGCCAGCGCTCTGCGAGCGCCTCCTCCTCCTTCCGTCCTCCTGTCCTCTCTGGTGCACAGGCTGTCACAGCAGTGGCCGTAGCAGGTGCCCATCTCTCCACCAAGCCCTTCATGCCCTCATGGCTCTCGTGACACCTTTCCTCCTGCGGCCTCAGGAGTGAGGTTGGCATGCGGTCAGAGGGGGCGGCTCTCCTGTGGACCTGAGCAGACAGCCGCTGGGCAAGTGTGATTGCAGGTTCCTCTTCGCCTCTGCCTTTCCTTCCTGCTCCTGGGTCTCACCCTTCCCATGACTCCAACTCCCACCTGCATCTTAGACCTCCGTCAGCAAGAAGGGCCAGACAAGACCCTCGGCCAGCCGGGCAGCACCAAACCAGGGAACGCCCTGGCGGCCCGTGGGAGGTGCCCAGGGCTCCGCCAGGCCCAGGGCCCAGTGTCCACGGCCCCCGGTGGACTGCCTGCGGAGCCAGACTCCGTGCTCCCCGGAGACTTGCCATGGGTGCCCGTGCACCTGCCCGCTCGCCTCCAGCAGGAAGAGCAGCCTTGGGCACATCTGCCCACAAAGCACTCGCGCTCACTCTGTCCCCAGCTCGCGCACCTGCACCCTCAGCAGCCCCGACACTGCGCTGGCAGCCAGGGGTGCAGTTCACCCAGGCCACATGTCCTTTTAGAAGCATTGGTGGTATCCCAAGGCAGGGCCGTTAGGGAGGGAGCTGGGTGGACACATCTCCTGAGTTCTGGCTCACTGATCCCACCAACAACATTCAGACCACAGTTCCAGCTCCGTGGTCCTTCAGGCTGCTGCAGTTAGCAGCAGCAGCAGGAGGTGGAGCAGGCGGACGTGGGGTCCAGCTCAGGCCTCTTGCTGGGGTCGGGCCCTGTGTGAGGAGGCGGCCTGCCTGGGACAGCGGACACGACCCTGTGCTACAGGTGGTTGCCTCTCAGTTTCCTCCTGAGTGTCTGCTCGTTCCTGAGACCACCCCACTGGGAGGGCTCCTGAGGAAAAATGCAAGTTTGTTTAAAAACTTTATTTGTAATAGGTAATCACATGACAGAGAGCATAGTTCTAGAAAAGGCTCCATTGGCAAGACCTGGACTTTGATTTTCCATGTTAACGTCCTATTCTCTCTCTGCCAACGATCCTTTCAGACACCCTGCTAGAGATTCCCTTTCTACTGGCATTACACGAAACTACTATAGGCAAGGTGATCTCTACCCTCTTCATTGTTGTTAAGTCTAAAGGACATTTGCTATTCTGATTCCAGAACGAAACCGTTGAAATGGCCCATTTCTGTGATGCTGCCCAGTTGTTCGGAGTGTCACAGACGCTGGGCAGCCCAGCGGCCCCTCCCTGCCGCGCGCCTGGGCTGGGGCAAGCGAGCGAGCACTCCCTGCAGAGCTCGACCCTGGCTCCGTTGAGGGAGGCTGCGAGGCCCCTGCCCTCGCACCCAGCTCCCCTCCCACAGGCTCTGCCTGCTCTCCCTGGGAATGCGGAGGCAATGCCTTTTCTTCTGTTTCCACACGTGGAGAAGCTGGTTGCACTGGGTAGGTGGAGGCCCAGGGCCCCTGCTTGGACCTACTCAAGTTCCAGGTCTCCTTACCGCCGGGTGGCAGAGGGTGGATGGAGACTGGGCGCCCACGGTCTCCGCAGCACAGCAGGGGAGAAGAGTTTGGAACTTCCGCTCAGCCTCTTGGATTGCCCTGGTGGAGCCTCTCAGAGCAGAGCTCTGGGCTCTCCGCCTGAACCTGGTGGGCATAATAGGTGAGGCCAGGGTCCCCTGGGCCTTTGCTGAGAGCGGTTAATGTCACAGTGCTGTCTGGTCTTGCTGAGGCCCCTTTCTCCTGCTCCTGGGTGAGAGTGAAGGCTCTCCTACTTCAGTTGCAGAACCCTGGTGCGCGGGGCCAGAAGGAACCAGACTCCACCACGCTGCCGCTCGTGGGCCCTGCCCGCCCGCCCGCCCGCCCGCATTGCCACCGCCCCTCTCCACACTCCATCGCTGCATTTGCTTTACCTGCAACATCAGGGTGCCAGCTGTGCTTCACAGACGCGTTGGGCACTGTCTCTCCATCCTCCCAGAAGTGGAGGTCTGGATGTCGTTATGAATTTCATAAACGGTGGACTCTTCTCAATGTGATAGCAAAACATAAACAGAGTAGATTTTTTAAAAGCAGAGCAGGGGGCATATCTAATAAATGATCTGCTGTCTCCTCCTAAGCACTACAGAAGAGTTAATGATCACGGTCAATATGTCAATCATTAAGGACATTGCTCCATCAGAACAGTGGTCTTGCGCAGGCCTGGTCTTTTCTCCCCTGCGTTTGACGGCAGCCGGCTGTGCCCACGCCTGTGCCTGATTCAGGGAGCACGTGAGGCAGTGTGCAGTATTGGATTTGGGAGACGCCTGTCAGAGCTGAGGGCAGCACTAACGCCCAGAGAAAGCTCAGGCCGCAGAGGACAGGATCTGGTGTCAGGGGAACATCCCGAGGCTGACTACCAGCTGCAGAGGAGACTCTGGGGAGGCGCTCCTCCTGGAGATGGCCTGGAGCCCTTTGGGGAGCCCCGTGGCTGGGCACAGCTTGAGCTGGCACATGGAGGCGTGGGGAGAAGAATGGCCTGTCTGGACAGCCGTGAAGGGCACCTGCAGAGTGCTCACCCCGTGTGACAAGGCCACACTGCACCAGCAGCAGGGACAGCTCCCTCCACTCGCTGCGAGCCAGGCCCCACGCCAGGGCCTGCAGGAAGCCCCTGGTTTACTTATATCGACCCTCTGAGCACACATGATGACCTTAGCCACACTTCAGAGGAGGGGAATGGAGGTGCACAGTGAGCTGAAGACAGTCCGAGCTGCTGCAGGTGGCCGGGCACGGCCAGGGTTTCACCAGGGCCGCCGTCCAGGTCAGAGCAGGTGGGGCTGAGCAGCTCAGCCTGGACGCTGCCCGAAGGTTTTCACGCACATGCACCTTGTGTTGCAGATGCAGGCGGCATGGACCTGGGAAAAAAGGTCAGCGTCCCCAGAGACATCATGCTGGAGGAGTTATCCCACCTTGGCAACCGCGGCGCCAGGCTGTTTAAGATGCGCCAGAGAAGGTCTGACAAGTACACGTTTGAAAACTTCCAGTATGAAACTAAAGTTCAGAGAAACGTAGGTATACCGCGACGTGCGCTGTCTAGACCAGCGGTGACCTGTGCAAACCCGCGCGCCTTGCTAGACTCCCAAACAGGCCACTCTCCATACCTCCTTCCAGTTGATGCTTCCAGTTGATGGACGTGGTTTTCTCGTGGTAAAGAATAGCTAGGTGGAGAAACAAAAGGAGCATTATACATGGCGTGAGCATGCTTGGGCTCAACAGGGACACTGAGGGCTTGTGGACTTGGCAGCAGGAGCTGGGTTTTCAGCTAGCCAGGGTGAGTGGGGAGAAGCTGTGCTACCAGTTTCCAGGTCTTATCGCCACCCGCCGAATGTTTGGGATGCAAACACCTCCCAAGCACACGGTGCTCCCCAAAGCAAGGACAGGCACCTTGCTGGCCCCATGCGTGCCCCTGCCCCTGAGACCCTGTGAGTCATCCCCAGGGCTGCTCTCAGCACTGGTCTCACATCCTGCAGGGAAACCTCGTGCCTCCCAGTGAGAAAAGCACGGCAGACACAACTCTGGACAAAGGGTTGCCCAGCTGAAGCTGAGAGCAAGCTGATTAGCTAGTGCAGCCCCATCTTACCTATGGTGTTGACACCACCTCACCCGACCCGCCACAGAGCCCTGGCAGAGGAAGGACTCTCAACTGCCAGGCAGGAAGAGTCAAAGGGGAACAGGGAGGACAGTGGAGACACAGCAACTGTGCCTCATGGCTAGCTCTCCTGGACTTGGGAGTCCACCTGTAGGCTTAACCTGGACACTCCCTGTGCTGGGTCTCCTGGACTGGGGGTCAGCTGTCCACCTGTGGACTTAACCTGGACACTCCCTGTGCTGGGTCTCCTGGACTGGGGGTCAGCTGTCCACCTGTAGACTTAACCTGGACACTCCCTGTGCTAGGTCTCTTGGAGCTGGGGGTCAGCTGTCCACCTGTAGACTTAACCTGGACACTCTGTGTGGTAGGTTTCCTGGACTGGGGGTCAGCTGTCCACCTGTAGACTTAACCTGGACACTCCCTATGCTAGGTCTCCTGGACTGGGGGTCAGCTGTCCATCTGTAGACCTAACCTGGACGCTCCCTGTGCTAGGTCTCTTGGAGCTGGGGGTCAGTTGTCCACCTGTAGACTTAACCTGGACACTCCCTGTGCTAGGTCTCTTGGACCTGGGGGTCAGCTGTCCATCTGTAGACCTAACCTGGACGCTCTGTGTGGTAGGTCTCCTCCGGGAATTGGGGGGTATGTGAACACTCCCTGTGCTAGGTCTCCTGGAGCTGGGAGGGTCTTCTGTCTACCTGCAAATATATGAATGCTCCCACCTGCCTCTCTAGCATGCTGTGGATGGATGCGTCACTTGTTTAGAGCAGACTGATTTACCAAGTTCTTTTACCAGATTGCTAAATCAAACATGGAATGCAATGTCTACACTCATAAACCACATTTTATTAATTCCTCAAATTTCTCTTTCTTTTGCTCTACTTATTAATAATAAGTGTTGTGAACACATTTTAAATGAAAAGTTTTGTGACAAAGCTAGAGTACTTGCCTGGCATGAACGAGGCCTGGCTTCCATCCCCAGCACAGCATGAAAGCAATGAAAGAGATGCTTTTCATGTTCATGGGCATTCTTCACCACACATGGATTTAACCCAGCTTAGCTATGAATTCCCATGGACTTCTAATCATGAGCAACTGCAGCTTCTGGGTTGTGAAGGGACACTTTCCACTTGATCCAGGTGGAAGATCAATGTGATGCCGTGTTACCCTGTGACAACGCACAGTGTCCTCTTATCTAAAAGTCCCTCACTCACACAGGGTGAACCAAGAGCAACCTCGCCCACACCCCACAGCCTGATTATTAATTGCATGCTCTATAAGGAGACTTGGTGGAATAAAAACAACTAGGTGCCTTAGGGACATCTTGAAAAATCACCTGCACATCTAGGCATCTAGGGAAAGGGACAAAGCCAGCTTTTGTTAATTTCCTGCTGATCTCCATGGATGATGCTCTAACTGCAGTTCTGGAGAGGTCCTTCTGGGCCCAGCGTACGCTCGTCAGCAGCACCTGCGGTGGCTGGCAGGAACTGGTACTCCAGTGGGCAATGTCTGGGGATCCAGACAATGGACAAGCGCTCGCCATGAGAAACCCGCAGTGTTCCTAGAAAACTGGGTGCTACTTGATACAATAGCCCTGAAGAGGCATGCCGAGATAAACAGCTGAATGCTGATAACTCAGCAGTGAGCAACAACAGTATGCCGGAAGTCACTTTGCACTGAACTCAAGAACCTACTGAAGTCTGATGAGAGGGACTCTCGTCAGGGATGAGGAAAGTGGCATTCAGAAGCCGAGGATGCCTCACAGCCAGCTCTGGCAGCTCCAGTCTTGGGTGCAAATAACCAGGCTCACTCTTGCCTTCTGTCACCCGCCCTGTGAGCGCAATTAATTTGAAAGTTTCTTTGCCCTTCTGGATTTCTTTTCTCATCTGTAAAATATGGCAGGGGTTCAAATGATCCCTATGGTGCCTTCTGATGTGAACAAACTGCATGCTCTCTGATTTTGCGTAAAACCTGTGGGCACAACAAACCACTGTAGCAGACACCAGCCACCTCGCATGGTGAGGGGTCCGGCACAGCACTAGTGGTGACTTGGAGCACCTCTGGGGCAACAGGAATTTTGACAGCTGTGTTGCATCTGGGTCAATCTCCACTCATTCATCTAAACTTGAGTGCCTGCTGGGAGTTCAAACATAGACAGTCAGACAAAGATGGCACATGCCTGTGATCAGAGGCTTGAGAGGCTGAGAAAGGAGGATTGCAAGTTTGAGGCCAGCCTCAGCAACTTAGCAAGGCCCTATGCAACTTAGCAAGACCCTGTCTTAAAATAAAAAAATAAAAAGGGCTGGGGTGTTGCTCAGTGGTAAAGCACCCCTGGGTTCAATCTCCCTTACAAGTAATAGTAAGTAAGTAAGTAAGTAAGTAAAATAAACATAACTTCATCTAGTAAGGAAGAAACCAAATACCATTGGAAGTCAGAGAGTAATAGTGAGCTTGACTTTGGGTTCTTGAACCATCTTTGCATGCCGCATACATCAGTCAAATTTATCAACCACCTTCTAGGACAAGCTTTAACTGCTTCCCTTAGGCTATAGATATTGTCAAGATAATGATTTAACCTACCCTTGTTCCTTACTTTAGTATAATGTGTAGAACCTCACACAGTCGAAAATCTAAATCAAATCCCTCATCATCAATTCTATTTATCTGAACAGCAAGTATTATTTTAAAAACAAAAAATATAAATGCAGTTTCGAGCTTATGCTCCTACTGAGGGATACTGGCAAATTCAAGCCACATTTACTTTCTGTGACACAAATACTAAACACAGGAAATGTGTGTTCTTGAAAAGAAATGGAGAAACTCTGCCTGCTGCCTGAGCAGTTTTGAAGCCCTAGTGCGTGAACTGCCCTACTTCTTAGACAAAAGGTAAAAGAAGCAACAGACAGGAAAGCAGGACCCAGGTCAACGACAGAGGGGTGAGTTGTGGTGAGAACCTTCCCTCTGGGAGCGCGGCTCAGGTGTCGTGTCCCCAACTCTTCAGCAGTCGTAAGAAACACTGGCACACTATCAGAAGTCATTCTGAAATAAGACCATACTAAATACACTGGGATTCTGCACGTATGCTATTTTCTTCAAAAAATGACTTTTATGTATTTGGCACAATGTAGAGAACACACCCAAAAGAATCCCACTTTTTTCCACTGATATTTAACGGATACCAAGTAATGCATACGTTTTAAGTCAAATGCTTATGGGGGATGCGTTGGTGTATGCCTGTAATCCCAGGACTCAGGAGGCTGAGGCAGGAGGATGACAAGTTCAAGGCCACCCTCAGCAATTTAGCAAGACCCTGTGTCAAAATAAAAAATAAAAAGAGCTGGTGTTCAGCTCTGTGGTAAGGCGGCCCTGGGTTCAATTCCCAGGGCCCAAAATAAACTCTTCCAGCTGTAAATTGTCCAGGGTCAGCTTATGTAAGGTACAAAGAGATAACGTTTCCCTGGGTCTGTCTGGCTCTTCTGCAGGGAACCACAGACGACATGGGACACCGTAGCATGAGGCTGGGGCTAGCTGACGCAGTCCCTCTGGACTGTTGAGGTTCTCCTTTGGACATGGCAGTGGCAGTAGGGTCCAGTTGCCTCGTGATATGAGGGACTGGTGGGAAGAGTCAAATCCTGTTCACTATCAGTCCCCCGGGAGGTTGGAGAAGGGTAGTCCTGCAACCTTATAGAGTAGTGGAGGGGCGATTAGAAAAGTTCATCACCTATCCACTGCACACCTGAGTGTCTGCATTTATCTCAGCTGTCCTTTTATTTAAAGGTTGTCCGGAAGTTTCCACTTTAAGAGGTAGAATAGATTCTGAACTTAAAAAAAAATTATCTAATCAATTAAGCTGAACCTTCAAGATGTAAATTCAACCTGCAAAGTGTTGTATATGTGTGTGTATGTGAAAATGCGATGCCTTTAGCAATCAATTATTAAAAATCATCTTTCAGTGAAATATCACCATAGAATGAAGGAAAAATAATGATGGGGCTCTATTAGATCCAAACCAGATCGCAAACTAGCTGGGGACCCAAGATGACACAAACGCAGGAACAAAATCCAGCTAACAGAACAAGGAAGTTCAGGAAAGGGTGACGGCAGGTCTGGCTGAAGTGTGAGGTAATGCAGACCTGGAGCTGCTCCTGGTGGGTCAGGGTGGTCAGACCCAGGAGCCTAAGCTTGGAGACAGTCTCAGGACACCTGACTTGGAGTGACAAAGAGGAGGGGCATTCCAAGCAGATGTGGGAGAGTCGGTGAAGAGGAGGGGCATCTACAGGCAGGTAGCAGCCCCTGGCGGGTGGTGACCCACAGCCAGAGAGGAGACACTGGGACTGGCTGCTCTGCCTTGTGCTCCAAGGCAGCAGGGAGTGGCCAGCAGGGAAGGACTCAGGCTATGCTCAGAAGCACCACCCCAGGCCTCACAGGCATTCCTGGGAATCAAGCAGGAGGCAGGAGACACAGGGGAAGAGCGTGAGTGACAGGCTGTGCCGGTGACCCAGGGGAAGGGTGAGACATGGGGTGTGTGGCCAAGACCTACGTGGAAGGAAGGCCATGTGTTGAAACAGGTCCCAGTGAGCAATTGCTAGGTCTGGGTATTTCCTGGTTAGATTTCAGCAGGCTTCACGTGTGAGGCCCTAGGAGCCCTTGAAACCCAAGAAGATGGGTCAGGCAAGTCCTCTCCCAGTGGACCAGGAGCTGGTGAGCAACACACACTGAGACTGGCACTGACTGACTCGGCAGAACATGGCGGATGGCAGGAGCGCCACAGGACAGAGCCTGGAGGCTAGAGGGAGAGCAGTGGCCAGGGACCTTGACGGACCCGTGGGGATGCACTGAGTGGCCTGGGGAAGTGGTGCACACGGCAATGGCGTCCAGGAGGGTTGGTGGACGCTCCAAAATGGCGGGGAGGAGGCTCGATGGGCAGGTCTGAGTGCGAGGCGCACCTCAAGCTCTAGTCAGTGTGGTGTGCAGGTGTGAGGGTGAGGGTGGGACGGGACGTGCAGGGGCTGGGGCGCTGAGGATGGCCAGAGCCCAGGCGGCCCACTGCGGAGGTCGGCCTCAGGCAGAGACACCAAGGAGACGAGAAGGTCCCAGGTACGTCCCACGTCTACTAGAAATCAAGCCCCGGCGCGTGAGACTGCCATTCCTGGAAGAGTTGTCCTTCTAGAATATGCACGTCAGGGAGCCCGAGGCTCAGCGTTGCGTGAAAGCGACCTGTTCACGACCATCGCCTCTCGTGCTGACGCAGCCCCCAGCCCGGCTCCGGCAGCAGGCAAGAGGATGGAACACTATGCTTACTCTTTTGCATTTTTATTGGTGCCTTATAGTTGTACGTAGTGGTGGGATTTGTGGTTTCCTGTGGGAAGTGCTCCATATTAGCAGTGGAGAGCAGAGGGCGCCTCTGATGTGAACCAGGCCTTCTCGACGCGGTAGAGACGTGCGTGCCAAGGGCCGCAGCAGAGGCGCCTGTGGGTGGAGCTCCCAGGCACGACACGCCTTCCCTCCTTCCGCATCGATCAGGCCGCGTGCCTAATTTATGGCCTTTTTGGTATTTGAATTTTAGGACAAAACAGACTTTATCACTAAATTTTTATAAAGTTAAATAAGTATGAAAATGCAAAGGCATATGTATCATAAAATGTAATATATTTAGAAATGAAAAAACATTAGTAAATATTTTCTACACATTTCACACAGGGAAAAAAAGTCAGCGCTAGTCTCTGCCATGCTCTTCACTAAATTTTCTTTCTGAATTTGATCTTATGCACTTCTTTCCAAAACACATAGTTTTCAGACATAATCAAGACAAGACTTTGTTGAAAGGGTAAGTCCCAACCATACTTCAAGTACATAATCTATTACAATTTCCATTTTTCTCTCTTTAAATGCAAAGTTTTAAGGTAGTATATTATTGCCATAGAATAAATTATAAATAGCAAAATCATTCATCTAAAACTTGAGAAAAAGTCTCCTTTAAGCGTTTTATTTTCTAAAATTCACAAAGTCTTCCTTCTATAAATTCATGCAGCTTAAAGTACGACTGTTTCATCTGTTTGTTGGGGAAAGGACTTGGTATGTGTGGCTACTATTCAAATTTCATATAAAAATTTAAAATTTCCTACATAGCAAAGAAATAAAGGCTAGCTACAAAATACAGGGATAAGGTAAGAAGCCCTGAACCAAACACATGGCCAGAGCGCCCCGGGTTGTTAGACTAGGACCCCAGGCAGCTGGGCCCTGAGACTCGAGGGACTGAGGTGAGCCCCAGGTGCAGAGCAGGTCTGGGCGGGATCAGGAGAATGCCCCTGAGCTGCTCAGGAGCAACGTCAGGCATTCAGGTCCCGATGTGCCGGGGAGGCTGGCAGGTGCAGCTCCGAGGTGCCCAGCTTTGGAGCTCTCAACAGACTCTTCTTTTAATCAAACAGCACAGCATCGCTATGCAGAATGGGAAGCTGGACGGAAGCATCCTGGAAGGGGGCTCCCAGCAGGCCCCCCTGACGCCTCCCAACACCCCAGATCCGCGGAGCCCTCCCAACCCAGAGAGCCTCGCTCCAGGTAACTAACCTGAGGGTCAGAACAGGAGAATGGCTTGCCTGAAGATAGGACCCCAGTCCTTGGAAGCCTCCACTCAGTGAATCAGCTTTTCTCATTAAAAGCCTGCTTTGTGCATGAGTCAGCATAAATGTAAACATTTGGACGTAGAGGGACCTCCTCTCTCAGAGGCTGGTGAGACCACGGCTCAGCCTCCAGACCCACCCTTGGGACTCAGGAAGGCGAAGGCCTGCATTGAGGGGGGCCCGTCAGGGGAAGACAGGAAGGGAAACTGCTTTCCTGGGGAACAGGGGTGACCACAGAGAAGAGGACCTCAGCCAGAACCCAAATAGGAACATGCACGTGACAGAATTAGGCAGGACCTTCCAGGCAGGCAACAGATGGACCAAGCAGGTGCCTGGGGGACCCCAGAGAGCAGCAGGCCTGCCGTGCTGGCAGGCGCCCTGAGGGCGTGAGAGAGAGGACCAGCAGACCAGGTGGGCAGGCGGGAATGCTGGTCTTCCTCTCAGCAGGAAGTGAGGGTGGCTCACACCTGGGGTTCTGGAGGGCACTGAGGCAGCTGGGTGAAGTGACCTGCAGAGAGAGGGATCCAGAGCAAAGGAGCAGTGAGAAGGGGGCCCAGGAGCCCTGGCAAGAGACAGGGCAGCAGGACAGGAGGTGGACAGGAGAGGGAACGTTTCTCACGGCTCTGTTTGCAGACTACCTGCATCAGATACGAGGGAGTTTGCTGAACTTCTGGCTGTGTGGGCATACCTGAGACTTGCCGAGGCAGACGCTGGGGAGAGGAGCTGTCACACACTGTGTTTACCTATGTATTGTGGTGCTGGGGAGGAACCCAGCGCCTCCTGCATGCCGGCAAGTACTCTACCCCCGAGCCGCGCCTGCACCCCAGCCGCTATTTAAACAGTGACCAAGGTGATTCACAGACACAGATCACTTGAGAGCCGTATTTTAGAAATGCTTCATTGTGGTTGGTAGTGATCTGCCATGAGGACGAGGATGGTCAGGGTAGCAGGCTGTGGCGTCTGAGGGCAGTTCTGACGACTGACCTAGAAGATAAAGCAGGGTGCTTCAGAAATGGCTGCCTTGGGTCCAGACGGGTGGGAAGGCCAGGACACCACGGAAACTTTCATGTGGACAAACAGAACGGCTTGAAGATTAAAAACGAGGCTGGAACCACCAATCCATAGTTCCACAGAGGCCGTGAACGTGAATGGAGCCCTCGAGGCAGCGTGGACAGTCTGTGGAAGGAGGTCTGAGAGGCACGGAGCATGGGTGCCAGGGCCTTCGGGGGGGCACCCTTGCAGGCGACTGCCTAGAGCTGCACCTCTCACAGACGAGTGAGCAGACAGTCACTGCTTCAAGCGAAGGGAACAAGCAAGCAAGACATCTCCCAGCTCGGAAGAGCCTTGGAAGTCGCAATGGAAGTGATCAACTGTGGGGTCCCTGTGGTGGCAGGAGAAGCCTGAGTGCAGGGCCCGGGGAAGCAGGTGCAGACCCAAGTGGCGGGCCGAGCCGAGGAAGCTAGTGTGCCACTCGGTGCGCCTGACAGTGCCATGGGTGGTTTTGAAGTGGTACTTGTGGACGCTTCTAGGTTTGGGGGGAAGAATAAGTCAGGTAGGTGGAGAGGCCAGACACAGAAGAGGTAGGTGAGACCTCTGGAGCAGGAAGGCAGAGAAGGGAGGGGCGCCTGGGGGTGAGGACAGGGGCCTGCGCAAGGCGGGCCCTGGCCCACCTCCTGAAGCTTCTGCACTGCCCAGGTCACTCAGCTGTCCCAGTGGTGAGACTCAGGTCCAGTTGGCTGGGGGAGGAGGGGATTCTGTCCTCACTGCCCTTCCCCAGAGCTGATGCCCAAGGCCCTCGGAGCCCATTTTTCAATGTTTGTGGAATCTAAGGTCTACTGTAAGTCGATGGAAGGGGCCAGTTCCATAGCCTGAAGGAGCTTCCAAAGGCCTAGCAGTTAGACTGCTGCTTTTCAGGGGGCAGAGGAGCCGCCGCTCACGTCACCCCCGCATGAGAGGTCCCGCGGAGCCTGAGCAGGGGCTGAGCCCTGGCCACCGTCTGCTGAGCTTGCTCTCTTCCCAGGCTATTCCGGACCACTGAAGGAGATCCCGCCCGAGAGGTTCAACACCACAGCCGTGCCCAAGTACTACCAGTCTCCCTGGGAGCAGGCCATTGGCAGTGACCCTGAGCTGCTGCAGGCACTGCACCCCAAGTTCTTTCAGCCCGAGGGCAAGGCCCAGCTGCAGGACTACAGGAGCTTCAACAGGTAAGCCAGGCCGCATCTAGGTCTCCCCATCGCTCTACCTGCCTCTGGAGAAGAGTCTGCGCAGAAATACTGGATCTCTTCTAAGGCTAATATTCTTACCTGGGTCCTTTTCAGTCTGAAAAGGAAAGAAATGATTCTGGAATCTGCCCTGTTAGAACATCAAGATTACCCCCCCACTTTAAGAATGTTATTTTATTGAAAGATTGGTATTCGTTCATGTGTTGCTTCAAATGACAATGCTGTTCAAATTTTCAGAAATAACTTGTTGGGCTGAGAGAGGGACCGTGTAACTGCAGGCTACAGTTTATCTTCTTGCAGGCTTTAGGCCAGATGAAAGGTCACTCAGAAACCCAACGGCCCAGGACTCCAGCACGAGCACAAGCCCACCGGAGCTGCAGGGCGTGCCGCTCCGTAGGAGTGCTGTGCGCGGGCTCGGTTTCCCTGGCTCTTTCCTCATAATTCCCGTGGGTGTGGACATTTGAATTGTTACAGTCCACTCTTCGGTCACATGACTTTAACCGTAGTGTGAGGTCCTCCGACAGCTACTTGCCCCACAGGGAAAGTAAGCCTGAAGGCTGCGTTTGCCGCGGGCCCGCGAGGTGCGGGGCTCCTGTGTGCTGCGCCCTGGACTCTGCTCACACCTGGGCGCCCAGTCCGCCCCGGCGGGACTTCTTTTCTGGCTGTGGGAGAACCTCATGAAATAACTAGAAATTCTGTTCAAAAAATTTTAAACGATTGGAAAGCTCTCAGGGAAGAGGGTCCTCGAAGGCCCAGGTCCTGGAGGACAGGAAGTGCGGGTGTGAACCCGGGACTCTGGAGCACGGTGCCATAACACCCCGAGGCCGACGGAGCACACCCTCCACTGCTTCCATCTGGGAAGAGAATAGGGTGTTGCAGGAGGGGAGCTGGGGCATTGCGGTTCCTGCTGGACCCTGTAGGTCTCTCGCCCTGGAGGGGAGGCCCCAGAGCCAAGACCGAGGCTGCCGGCACAGTCTGGGCTGGCCCAGGCCCTCCTCCAGATCCGGGGCCCTCTTGGCAGGAAGGAGGACAGCCTTTCTACTGGCTTTTCCTTCACTGTCTTTATTATGGCAAAACACACACTCGATTTAACGTCTCCACCTTTCCAAGCGCACAGTCTGGCAGTGCTGGACACGTTCATACTGGTGCTTGGCCAGGACTGCCGTCTCCAAGGCTCTCCCTCTCCAAAAGCCTGAATCTGCACCATGAATGACAGCTCCCACCCCTCCTAGTCCCTGGCAACCGCATCCTGCCTTCTGACCAACCATTTGTGGTATGTTAAGTCCTTCCTGTGTGAGGAATCGTAGAGCATTTTTGCTCTTGGACTGACTTGTTTCACTGCAGTTTTAGAAATATTGCATAAGTCTATGTCACCATGAAGGTCTATGTCACCGTGAAGGGGTCAGGACTGAGCAGGGACACACCTGGGCTCTGGAAGCTGCGCGAGTGTGCACTCTTTCAACCTCCTTCACCTCATGCCTGCAGTGTGTGTTTATGAGGCTTCTGCACTTGTACGGAATGATGGCGATGCTTTAAAACACTCAGTGCATGGAATGAGCAGCAGACTAGACTCGGCTGAGGGCTGGACTGGTGCCTTGATACAGGAAAACGCTCTGAACAGAGAACAGGATTCAAAACTCAGGAAGGTAGCAGAAAACACACATGGAGCAGTGACAACTGCTCGTGTGTGTGACTGAGACCCAACAGGAGAGCGAGACACACCACCAGAGAAATTAGCAGCCATGGGTCTCCAAAGTTGACAGAAAGCATCCAGCTTCAGGTTCAAGAGGTATGCACACCAAAAGGTACTGTGCACCAAGAGGTACTGCACACCAAGAAGTACTGCACACCAAGAGGTACTACATACCAGGAAGAACTCCCCAACAAGAAGTACCCCAACCCTGGAGATGCTTGACTTTGGGAATACTAAACACCAAGAACTGTTGTTTTAGTCAGCTTTGCATTGCTGTGAAAGACCTGAGAAAAACAACCTAAAGAAGGAAAAGTTTATTTGGCTCATGGTTTCAGAGGTTCAGGTTCCAGTTGTCCACTCCATAGTTCTGGGCCAGAGGTGAGGCAGAACATGATGGTGGAAGGGCGTGAAGGAGGAAGGCAGCTGAGGACTTGGCCACTAGGAATCAAAGAGAACTCCACTCACTTAGGACAGAATATAAACCCCAAAGGCACATGCCCCAGTGGCCTACTTCTCCAGCCACACCCTGCCTGCCTACAGTTACCACCCAGCTAATCTGCTGATTAGGTTACGGCTCTCATAATACAGTCATTTTACCTCTGAAAATTTTTGAATTGTCTCAGACATGAGCTTTTGGGGGATACCTCATCTCTAAACCCTAACGTTCTGCCCCTAGCCCTTAAAAGCTTTTTGTCTATCTCACAATGCAGAATATCTTAAGTCCATTTAGTTCAAGAGTCTCCTTAGTCTCCCATAGTCTTAACAGTTCCCACATTGCCCAAAATTTCAAGTCCAAAATCTCAGCAGAGACTCAAGGCAAACTCTTAGCTCTGAGAGTAAATACCAACAGCAAGTCACATACATCTGATATGTAATGACACAGAGGAGACATTTACATTCCACTAGGGAGAAAGAGGGGCAGGGAAAGAAGGGACGGGGCCAAAGCAAGACCAAAATCCAACTGGGCAAACAAGTCCTGTAGCTTAACATCACATGGCATCGTGATGGTCTCTCCAAGGGCTGTGTAGCTCTGCCCCTGTGGCTTTGCTGCTCACAGCCTACGTGGCCTCTCTTGGCTTATCTGTGCTCAATTCCTGCAGTTTTCCTTGGCAGACATCCCACATTACTGGCATTTCTTAATCTTGGGAGTTTGCACTGCAGCTTTGGCTTTCTTCTCAATCTCCACTATTTGCCTTCTTAGGGGCTCTCCACAGGGACTCCAGCCCTGGTACACTGTGCCTGGCTTCCCAGGCCTTGCTGTGAAATCTTGGTGGAAGCCTCCATGACCCCCTCACTCCAGTAGCCTGCATTCCTGCGGAACCAGCACCACATGGTTGATGCCAGTCTGCTGCCATCTCCAGCAGTAGCCCAGCCTCCGGGACCCTGGCTGCAGCAGCCTCTGAGTGCCTGTGTGGCTGAGCACAGTGAAACGCCTTCCTAGGTTCCCCTGTGCAAGCAAGGTGACCCAGTGGTCTCTTGTTTATGGAATTTACTTTTACACCATGGAGTAGATTAGATGCCAATTCCTGAAATGCCCTCAAGTCATCTTGTTGTCTCTGGGTAAAGTGTTTAGCATTTCATTAGTGACTGTAATGTCTGTCTTTAACAGCCATAATTTCCTTAGCCCCAGTTTTACTCACACTTTTCCAGCCAAACTGCATTTTTCAAATACCTCTACTTTGTTTTCTGCTCCTGATATCATAGTAAATTTGTTGAAAAGTCACTAGCAATATCCATGCCACTGCCTCAATACTGTGCTGCACTGACATCTCCTCCACCAGATTCCCTGCTGCTTCGCCTTAAAACTCAGGCTCACAGAAGTCCTTAGGACGTGGCACCCTAGATAACTTCTTCGCCAGAACACAATACAAATGACCTCCAGTCCGGTTTCTGATAGAGTCCTCCTTCTGCTTCCAATAGAGTCCCCCTTCTGCTTCCGATAGAGTCCCCCTTCTGCTTCCGATAGAGTCCCCCTTCTGCTCTGAAACCTCGTGCTCCCAGGCTTCACTGCTCGCCGTCCTTTCAGCATTGGGCCTTCCGGGCGCCCACCAGCATCACCCATCACGCTGCACCTACAACACTGGAGAGCTTTCCAGGTCCCGACTTTTCAAGTCCCTCCCCCTGCACACTAGCTCCAAGGCTTCTGAACCACATAGTCAGGCTAGCCACAGCAAGGACCCAACTTCTTGGTATCAGTGTTTGCTTGCCAGCTTTGTGTCACCGTGTCCTAAAGACCTAACAAGAATACCAGAGGAGGAAAAGTTTATTTTGGTTCAGTCTCAGAGGCTCAGTTTGTGGTTGGCCAACTCCACGGCTCTGGGCCTGAGGCCTGGGCCTCAGCAGAACATCATGATGGAAGGGCATGGAGGAGGAAAGCAGCTGAGGTCTTGGCCACCAGTTAGCAGACAAGGAACTCTGCTCACGGAGGACAAGACAAATGCCCCAAAGGTACATCTCCAGGGACCTTTCTCCTCCAGAGACACCCTATCTGCCTATAATTACCACCCATTTAATTCATATCAGTAGATTAATCCACCAATCAGGTTACATCTTTTATTAATCTAATCATTTCACCTCTGAAAAATCTTGAACTGTCTCAGACATGAGCTTTTGGAGGATACCTCATATCCAAATCAGAATAGTATTCCACACCAAGAAGTACTACATCCCAGGAGGCACTGTACACCAGGAAGTATTGCATAGCAGGAAATACTACATACCAAGAAGTAATGATGCGAGGAAGTGCTACATACCAGGAAGTGCTACATACCAGGAAGTACTCCACACCTAAGAACTGCTCACACCAAGAAGCACTACACACCAAGAGGTACTTTATACCAGGAACTGCTATATACTAGGAAGTGCTACATACCAGGAAGTGCTGCACCCCAAGATGTGCTGCACCTGGGGAAGGGCAAGCCCAGGACAATAGGGAACAAGTGACACATTGACATACCAATGTGCAGGAAACAACAGGGTGGCTGCCTTCCTCACCGAAGAGAGAGGAAAACCTGTACCACAAACACATAGCCCAGCTGGTAATTCGTATCCCATGGAAATATCTTCCGGAGGCAAAAGTCAAAACCAAGCAAAGACACTGCCCCCCCAGTTGTGTTTGTTGCCCTCCTAGACAACAGGACAAGCCTACCAACAACACGAGGGGTGGAAAATGGAACTGCCGTCATGTCTAAATGACCTGATCAGGTCCACAGAGAACCTAAGAGCTCCTGGCAGATCACAGCAGCTGGGGGTGCATTTGGCAGAGCACAGGCATGGGTTGTCCTAGGCCAGTGGAGAGTTAATGTTCAGGGAGTTACAGTTTCACCCAGTCATCTTTCAGTAGATCTTTTCAGCCCTTTCCATGGAAAATTTTGCATCGCTAACTTGGACTGAAACTTAAAACCATTTTCACAGATCTTAAAAATCTCACAAGTCTTTCTGTTGAACGCTGAGCGTCTCTGCTGATGGACTTTCTTTAACTTGTGTTCTGAGGGCAGTAAAATTCAAACAGGATGTCGCCTCAGTGTTGCCAAAGCAAAGAGAAAGCCTGCTGTCCAAACAGCAGCCTTCCTGGTCTGGAAGGAGGCAGGAGGCCGAGGGGACACAGGGAGCACTGTCATTTACAGGAAAGAGAGTCACCCACGAGCCCATAGGAAAAAAACAGAATGGAGCTGTTAGAACAGAGAGAGCAGTTGGCCCAGGACGGGGCGGAATCATGGGTCTGAGTGCACAGGAATGTTTCTCCTTTGATTCAGAACATCAGTGGGTAACGAAGGAGATCTATTTCTGGCGTTAACGACCACAGGATCTGTTGATCGAATCGGCTTGAATCTGGAGATGCTCGCTACAGCCCCCTTGCTGGGTGCCAGGAGGGGTCGCTCTGTGGCCTGTGTGGGCTGCACCCAGGGCCGCTCTGCCTGGACTTGTTCTCTGAACAAGGGATCCACGCTCTGGTTCTGCACTGGTCCCTTAAATTATGAGCCGGTCCCGACCCTGACTCCAAGTCCAAGCAAGGCAGGGCAGGCTGCGGGTGGCCTCGGGGGAGCAATCACGCCCGCCTCCGTTGTCCTGGCGTGGTCCCCAAGAGCCCTCGGCAGTGCTGCGAGTGGTCAGAAATGAGGCCTCAGGACCCACCCCAGACTGACGCACCTCAGCCGGAGCCCAGGGTGAGCCAAAGGCTCAAGAAGCACTTGCCCGGCCTCCGGTATGTAGTGTCCACTCAGCAAGCACCTGCTCTGGTCACTACTTCCGAAGCCGATCGTGAACGTACTTGGATGCCAATCTGGTTCCTAAGGTTGCTTTCCAAGTCCATCTCCCTCGTGTCCAGGACAATGGTTCAGGCCAGCACAGGAGCCTGCAGGACGCATTGCTGAGGTACTGCCTCAGACGAAGGTCGCAGACCGGCCAGTGCCTTGCTGGGCAGGGCTTGCGCGGAGTCCTGGGGAGCTGTAGCAGCAGCATCCTGAGGATGCAGTGGAAGGGCGGACACTGCTCTGCAGCAGGAGAGGAACGCTGGAGGACAAGGAGGTGCCGGCCGAGGCTCCCGGCTCCGGGCGGCGTTCTGCCCAGCCTCCGTGTCCACGTGGATGATCCCCGAGCTCCCCGCTGGGCAGGTCCTCCAAGGTCCCTCTTGAGGGTCATTCTCTCGGTCCCCCTCAGCACGCTGGCTTTGCTTAGTTTGTCCTTGGTCTGTCTGTGTCACCTCAGACTCAGTGCTCCTTTCTGTCTCCTCAGTCCCTGGCTGCCCCATACCCATTCCTTCAGTGATGCTCCAAGTCTGCTCGCTCGCCACTGCGTCTGCGTTTCTGGAGGCCATCAGCCCCGCTGAGCCCCCTTCTGCTCACTGCCCAGGTCTCCCGCCCCCTTGAGGGCCCTAACCTCCTGGCTTCTCCTCCCTGTTCTCCGGCTGAGGCTCCCGGCTGGCTGAGGCGCCTCTCTCTCCACGTGCTGAGTGCGCCTGATGAAATGCGTGGTTTTGCTGTCTGCCTCCCCTTGAATGGAGGTGCTCCGGCCTCAGCACTGCCGCCAGGGCAGGAGCACTCTCTTGCCACCACCTGCCAGTGTCCTGAAAGGGAGTCCACACCTTCTCCCCTCAGGAGAGAAGACCTGATAATTTCACATGATAATTTCAGGGTCAGCCTTTTCTCTTTTCTTTTGGGTTCAACCAGGTACACCCCATCTCGACCACATCCCCATCCATTTTTATTTTTAATTTTTGTTTTGAGACAGGGCCTCACTAAGTTTTGGAGGCTGGTCTTGAACCTCCTGCCTGGCCATCCTCCTGCCTGAGCCTCCCCAGTGTCTGGGATCACAGCATGTGCCACTGCACGGACTCTTACAGCCTTCTCTCCTCAACGTATAGTCCACATCGTTCCGCTCTGTTTCAGTATTTAATGTTTTGAAAAAGGTTGTAGCTAGCCTGTTTTTGATGCCTCTAACTCATTCCCGGCTTCCCTCACCCCACCCCAGCTCATTACACTCGAGGAAATGAAAACTCAGATGGGGGGGTGGGCGGTGGCCTCTCTGCGGCTCTCTCACCACCTTCCTCCCAGTTACTTGGTGACTTTGGCTACAAGCTTGTCTTCCTCTAGCACAGGAGGGTCCTCTCCCATCGTATCTCTGGCTCACAGCCGTGGTCCTAATGGTCCCCAGGAGCTTGGACAACGTCCATATTGACTGGCATGTGTTGGTTTTCGTATCGTCTGCTTCCTGAGCATCCTGGAAGAGTTCCTTGAGAGTAAGGACGGGATCTTTGGTGCCTCCTCATAGGCTTCCAGCACATTCTGGGAAGAGGGCATGTTCCTGATCACTCTCTGGTGTCCTGAGGTGCTCGGAGGTGCTATATGGTGACAGAAACACATGAACCAGCTAGAAAGATCACGGCAGGCCCGGGAAGGTGGACGCTGGGCCACCATCACGTCGCCCCATGGTCATTGTCTGCCCACCACCTGCACCGCGAGGAGTTTGGCTGTGCCTGTGTCTGTTTGTTATCTTGGGCTCTCCTTCCTTACAACCCAAGACCCCAGCTTTTGACTGTATTGATCACTTAGAACAGGGCGGGCACGGAGGGAGGAATGAATGAGCACTTCAGTCCAAGCCAGCTGGAAGTCTGAGTGGGACCGAGGCTGCCAGGAGGAGGCAGGACGATATTCAGAAAGAAGTAGAAGATCTGGAGGTCTGAGAGGAAGCTGGAAAGACGCAAAAGTCATGCTTCCTGCCCTCGAAGAACTCGTAACGCACTGGCGTCCCACATGAACTATGTACTTGAAGAAAGACGCTGTGGACACAAGCCTCCATACTCTAAGCTCAGGAAGGTTGGGGGACAGTCCAAGCTACAGGAATTGGACTGAGGGATGGTGGACTGTTGCACCTGCAGGGCGACTGGCCCGGAAGGACCACAGGACTTACTCCAGCAGAAGAAGGAAGAAGGAGGGACCTTGAACAGGGGACTGCCGGCGAAGGCAGTGGCAAGGAACGTTCCTGCAGGCTCAGGGCAGAGGCACTTCACAACTGAGCTCGCACACAGAGGCTGCCAGCACGGCTCCGTCCCCAGGCCTGGTCCTTCCAGGGAAGGCTGGCCTCCCAGGCCAAGAACTGGAGGACACACACTAAGAGTTCAGGACCACAAAAGCACAACCCAAGAGAGCGAGCTGCCCCGTTAACTTTGAATATTAATTGTTATTTATTTTTCTCTCAATTTCCCACAGAGTGGCCACCCCATTTGGAGGTTTTGAAAAGGCATCAAAAATGGTGAAATTCAAAGTTCCAGATTTTGAGCTGCTGCTGCTGACAGATCCCAGGTTCATGGCTTTTGCCAACCCCCTTTCCGGCCGACGGTCCTTCAACAGGACTCCGAAGGGATGGGTGTCCGAGAATATCCCCATCGTGGTGACCACCGAGCCTGCTGAGGACACCACCATGCCAGAGTCGGAGGACCTGTGAGAAGGCAGCTGGCCGTGGGCGCCGCCGCTCGGCAGAGTGGCCGACACGCCTTCTCACAGGAAGGCTTCGCTGGCAGAGGACCGAGGGCCGTCCAGGGCCTTCCTTTCAGGGCTCTGCATTTCCATCGCAGGTCAAATGCCAGTGAACAATTAAAATCCTTATTTTAAAGCTCCTAACTCGCCTGTCTTCATTCATGACTTCATGTCCGTCCGGTTTAGACCCCAGCCTTCTCCTTGAGAAGGCGCAGAGGGAGAGGAAGCTAGAAAGCTTCGTCTCCATCTCATCTTACCAGTCAGTGCGACCAAATTTTCTAAGCAGAATGGAGAGGCAGACCCGGCTAGGGCTTTGGGCTCACGCAGGCTCTCCTGGGAGAGGGGATGGGGAAGGGGCCCTCTTACTGCTGGGGAAGGGCTTGGGCTCTTCCTGGCTGCCAGGTTGAACCGGGTCTGGATGAAGTCCCTTGTCCGTCCTCCTTGGCCTTCTGAGCTCTGTGTCCTCCCCATCGTGTCTGGAATCACCAGGTGATTCTGCTGGATGACACTGTCCAGGGTTCAGCCGGTTATTAGATCCACTTACTCCTGAGTCTCTGAGAGCCAGCAGCTGCAGGGACTTCATGCCCTCCCTCTCAGGACCATCCTGAGCTCGGAATCCAGGTTCCACAGGTCCTGGGATGCTGGTTAGCTTCCTTAGAAGACGGATACAGTGGTTCTCCCGAAGGTCCATCCATGTTCCACCCAGCTCCTCGGGTTCCAGGAGCTCCGTACTGAGCAACAGGACTGAGTAAGAGTTGACCAACCCCCAGGCCCGAGCGCACAGCAGTGTCCACTGATGTGGGCCTGACATGGCCGGAGTCCCAGGCTCCCGAGAAGTGAGACCCCAGAGCAGGCCTGGGGAGCACCTGACCTGTGCTTAGGGTAAGCCCAACCTCACCCTGTCGGGGCTTGTGTCCCTGAGTGCTCCCTGCAGGCTGCACAGGGAGAGGCAGGGGAGGCAGGGGAGAGGCAGGGGAGGCAGGGGAGGCAGGGGAGAAGCAGGGGAGAGGTAGGGGAGGGGCAGAGGAGAGGCAGGGGAAGGCAGGGGAGAGGTAGGGGAGGCAGGGGAGAGGCAGGGGAGGCAGGGGAGAGGTAGGGGAGGCAGGGGAGAGGCAGGGGAGGCAGGGGAGAGGCAGGGGAGGCAGCGGGGCATGGCGTGGCCTAAGCCCAGCCCACACGCTGCTCAGGGGACTGCAGCTCTCATCCTCTGGAGTGCAAGTGGAGAAACCTGTACAGATGGCTACAAAAAGTACGTCCCTAGAAAGCAGCACAGCCAGCGTTGTGCTCATAGCATCACTGTGGAGAACCTGAATAATCTCAAATGTCCTTAGGACGTATTTTAAGATATTTCTTAATGCTATACATAAGTTTTGGTGTTTTCTTGTTTTAAAATAACAATATTGCCGTCTGTGATAAATTTATGAGGTCCCTATTGTACCATGTTTGCTTATTTTGATCTTAAAAATCTTAGTCTTCCTTTATTATGCTTTGTGTGTGTGCATGTGGTACTGGGGACTGAACCCCCAGCTCACCCGCCCTACCCCTGAGCCACATCTCCGTCCCTTTGTTTTTTATTTTGAGTGAAAGCCATTGTTCTGTTGCTGGCCTTGAACTTGAGTTCCTCTGCCACTGGGAGCACAGGCGTGAGCCACTGTGCCAAGCTCTATTATGAGTCTAGATGAAGTGGTTTAGTTCTTTATTAGCATCTTGAAATGGGTGACTTCAGTGCATCGTCCCAACGCCTTCAGCAGTGAGTTGTGTGATGACGGCGTCTGTCTGTCTCCTGCTGAAAGGCAGCCGGCAGTCTGAAAGGATGTCTAGGGGGCAGAATCCCAGGCCGGCTTCAAAAGACTGGAGGAGAGTGAGGCTAAGTTCCCTCTCGTGCTTCCCACTGTCCGGGCAAGGTCGCTGGCTCTCGCTTGACTGACGCCGGCAGAGATGCCAACAGTCAAGAATCAGGAGCACGGAGGGCGGTTCCACTGGCCTCAGAAGAGCGTGCTATTGTCTTTGGAACAGCAGGAGCATGGTGGCGTCTTTTCTCCCTGCATTTACACGGGAGTGGCGGGGCGGGGACAGATCGTGCAGCCGCGACTCAGTGGCTGTGGAGTGCCAGTGCAGCTCTGCTCAACAGGCCTCCGCTCGCCTGCCGCGCCCTTCCCGACCGTCCGCGAGGAGGGCTGCAAACACTCTCAGCTTCAGCTCCCAGGGAAGACCAGCCCGGGGACACCCCGCAGGAGTGAAGCCCACTCAGGGGAAGAGTGCGGAGCACAGGCTCTGAGAACCCACGGTCTCCACATCTCTTCCCGCAGACACTCGGCCTGAAGCCATTCCACGACACGGCCACACATCTTTGCATTTTGTTACACGGAGACAGACAATTTCATTTTATTATATTTAGAAAAATGATTTTTAAGATCTCCAATTTGCACAGACGCAGCTACAAACGGAGAGGCTTCTTACCCAGGAGCCTGGGCACTGGTCAGCTTGAAGACTCAGGCAGGCGTGCAGAGTGGAGGCAGAAGACAGCAGCCTTCCACCTCACGAGGGAAACGGAAGGAGAGAAGGGGCGGAAGGGGAGAAGCCAGGGCAGTGACAGCCAGAAGCTGAAGGAGGCCACCAGTGCGGAACACGCAGGAACAGCCCTCAGAGGAAGAAGGTCACGCCGTCCGCACCCTAAATCCAGCACATTCTGACGGGGAGGTTTCAGCTCCTGCTTTACTGAAGCCAATTTCCTCCCAGCCCCTTGGCAGGACTGAGGAGCTGGGCAAAGCCCTTCAGATGGACACTAGAGCAGCACCAGTGACCAGCAGACCGCCCTGGCTTCCGACCTCCACCTCCCAAACCATTCTCCAACCGAGTCCTTCCCACCTCCTAATCAGCATCTGAAAGGACAACTAAGATAACTAGTTGCTGGTTATTTCAAAATCAGCCAAATGGAGACAATCATTTTAGTCAAAGTAACTGCTTTTTGCATCCATTTAGAATTTTGCATTTCTTAAATAGACCCATTTATAAATGTTTTAGAAGTGTGGGCACGGAGGGAGCCAGATACTCTTGCAAAGTCTGAAACGTAGCAAAATGTCCAGTCCTGGGTTTGGAAAGAACAGCCTGAACTTTTCAACTGGGGCACAGCTGCGCCAGCAGACTTATTCATTCTGGAACTTCCTCACTGGGCTGCTTATGCAAGATAAAACTTGCATGATGTCACTGCGACTTCGGGGACACAACCGCTCTCTGTGATGCCTGGGACGGGCTGCCTGGAAAGCTCCTTTCCTCAAGAAAACACTCGCCCTCCAGCTCCATCCAGCCCCGGGGGAGGAAGGCAGCCGCTCTGGCAGGTGGAAGAGCACCACCGTCTGCAGAACGTGCAGGGCATCCACTCCAAACCCACTGGCCACAGCACTTCACAAATATTTAAAAGAATATGTTAAAAACGATAATGCTTTGACAGGAGTAAAGATGGAGCATGTAAAACAGTGTAAGGCTTTCAACAACTTAGAGTCAAAGGTTATTAGATTTTGAGTGTGTGTTCCTATTTGGATCCCTTAAATAGAGAAGTTAGATTTTGACCTTAGATATAAACTTCCCCTGGTTTCTCAACACAATATGATCCTCACTGGAAGATTTGGTAAATATGGACAAAGAGGGAAAGGCAAGAATGTTATTTCTAAGAGTTCGAAGTTTGGATCCAAATAAGAATGTGCTTATTATTCCGTATTGTGCAGTATTTTGAAACCCACTCAGTAGCAACTTAGGCGGTGGAGACATTTCGGGAAATTGGACTGGAAAGAATCAGAGGGAAAAACAGATTCAGTGTTGTTCCCTGAACTGCTGACCAGAGAAGTAGCATGGACGCTGCAGCTCCCAGCAGAGCCCAGGGAGAGGAACCGGGGTCCTAAGGAGGAGGGGATGCAGGCTGGAGCAACCACAGCGCCCACGGGCCAGGTAGGCTCCAGGGCCGAGCTCGGCCCTCCAGTCTCTGCACACGGCCTCCGCAGGCAGCCTCCGCCTGGACAGCACACACGTGATGCGCTCTCATGTTTTCTGCCCTCAATCACCAGTAGAACGCAAGGGCCGCTGTGCTTGAGGGGTTCTCATGCAGAGCCTGCCCGAGTGCTGATACCCCTGGGAATTTGTTCCACTCTGGAAATGGGTCTCCCAACCACAGGCCGCGATGGCACTTCCTGAGACCATCACTGACCACTGTCTAAGCTTGTTTTTAGCCGCTGCCTGTGCCTTTAGTTCTCTTTACTCTCTAACCTGAGAAGAGTGGCCAAGATGGGATCAAACGTGCAAGAGTCGTATTAGGAGGAATGACTATGGGGTGGGGGAGGGCTAGAGAATGCAGGGAGTCGGAAGACCCCCAGGGAGGGGCCTGGGGTCAGACTGCAGCCTCAGAAAGACCCCGCCAGGGCCCGGGTCCCGTCCAGAGGCAGCACTCTCCTGTGTCATCCGTGTTCGTGCCTGCTACCTACCGAGAAAATAGATATTTGTTAAATAAAAGTATCTGAATTAGCAGGATAATATTAGTACTTCTCTTTAAAATGATGCTTTATTACCTATATCCCCTGATACATAGTAAGTGCTCAATAAATGTTAGGTATCACTGTAAATGTACTAGGAATTATTAAGATGGCACAGTAAGAAGGCAACAGCATTTAGAACTTAGAGATGACATGGGCACTGCTGTAGAATGAACAGGCGTGACCCTGGCTTGGAACGAATGTATGTTGCAGCGAGTACCCTAAACAGAAACAGAAGCTCGGATGTGAACTGTCTGGGATGGGCAACAGCACCGGCTCCTCTCCCACCCAGAGCCACATCACAGCAGCTCAGGAGCTGACTGAGGCCTTTGCCTTCTCCTGAGCACTCCGGGTGTTGGCCCAGCGCACTTGCCTTGAGGACAGGACAAAGGAGCTTTCCAGGCCGGGCCTGCAGGGCGCTGCGCTTTGCTCACAGCCCAAGGTGCCCCCGTGTGTCCTGTCAGTCAAGAGCAGCATCCCGCCTGCCCACCCCTTCCTGGACACATCATCCCCGTAAGGAATGAGTGAAAGCAATCACCCCACGTCCCTCGCTTAAAGAAATTAAGCATCTGGGGCTGGGGATGGGGCTCAGTGGTGAAGTGCTTGCCTGGCATGCATGAGGCCCTGGATTCCAGGCAAATAAATACAAGAAAGAAAAAAGAAAGAGAACAGGCATCTGGAAGTCATAATCAGTGAAAGGGAGGACTTCCTCTATCAACTGAGAGAGTGGAAAATGCCCAGACATGATACAATGAGAACAACCCTTTCCTTTTTTCCCGACTCACCTCAAAAACACAGGCAGGACTCCTTCCCAATTTTCACACGCTCCTCTCAGTCTCAGTTCCCACCGCACCCTGATCTGCTGCAGGCCATGATCTGTGGCAGGCCCTGGCTCAGTGGGCCCTAGGTTACTCCAGGGTTGTACCTAGTTGGAACATAAAGCCAAAAGTGAGCATCGGCCCTATTTCCTTAAGAAATATATTCTTACTTCTAGTACACAGGAAGAGGGGCCAGCATGGTGCCAATTACTTACAGCAAGTCCTCTTCAAACGCATCAAAACCCATCAAAAACTTTAAAATGTTAAAACCCTTGGTGCTACATTAAATCAGTACATGTCAAACTTACAGCAACACAGAAAAATGCCATGTTTCAAGATGCATATGTGTGTGTCTTTATCAGTTATGGCTAACAACCCCAACCATCGAAATGCTCCTCGCCCTGCGGTTCACATCAACGTCCTCTTGTTAGGACACAGATATTCTAGATGACAAAGAATAAGTTCTCCTTGCCACGTGCAACCCCCCAATACTATGTTAATAGCACCACAAAACACTCTTTTTTGGTTTAAACAAAGAAGCATTTTTTAGAACCAAAGAATTTGAGAATTAGAGGCTATCTTGAGACATTCTAGGCCAATCTCGTCTGCAGAATGCACCTGAGATTGGGGAGGGTAAGGAGCCAGCTGACTCTACACCCCAGGCCTAACTGGTTGGGACCACTGACTCCTGCTCTGACATGCCCCACCATCTCACTCTGCTCTGGCCGCGTGCAGAGCAGGCTTAGCCCCCAGACGATCTGTACCTCTCCTGCTGGCGATCCACAGATAGAGATGTGTATGTGGTGTTTACAACCACAGAGAAGGAAAACCGAGCAAAGGCAACATTGGTAAAATGTGGAGCCACAGAGTGAAGTCCTGTTTGGCAACTCTGGGAAGGTTATGTGACCACGTCCCATGGGTTCAGATGCTGTTGACATGTCTCCCAAGGTTTGGTTCCCAGTGTGGTGCCAGCTTTGCAAGGTGGGTGAGCGGAAGGTGACTGGGACACGGGCACCTCCTTGAAGCAGGGTTACAGTGGTTCTGGATACCAGTTAGCTCCCGAGGAGCGAGGCAACAAACAAGCGGGCGCCTAGTCTCTGACTTCCTGTCTAGGCATGGGGTTCTTCTGCACCTGTTCCCCCACTGTGAGGCCACCTCACTGTGACACCACTGTGATGCCACTAGTCACAAGGCCTTCACCAGAGGCTGAACAGATGAGGGTGCCTGATGTCAGACTGTCAGCCCCCAAAGCCATGAGCTAAATAAGCCTCTTTCTCCACAAAGCATGCAGCTTGAGGTATTTTGTCATAGAAATAGAAAATGAACTAGTTCATAAACCACACTCATAAACCACACTGAGTCTATTTTTTTCCCTGCCTGGATGAAAGTAAATTTCCATTCTGTATGAAAGAAAACAGTAAACATTGCTCCTGTCAGTGAAAACCTCTTGCTCCTTGTCTTTCTAACTGTAGTTGTGCTTTGTGAGGGGTCCAGAAAACAATTTACTTAGCTATAATTAGCAGCTTTTTAAATGAAATAGAGTAAAATATCAGTAAATCTGAATCACAGGGAAAGCATTTCATGAAACTTTGGGTTAGTTCTAACTGTGTTCATGTGCAGCCAATTGCAGTATCAAGGACCCTTCTTGCTGTAGGCTTCAGTTTAGGATGTTCAAACACCCTACTGTTCCACATAGGGCCAGTGGCTCAGGTCTAAATGTCGGCACTGTTTCCAGTCACTGAAACAGCTTCTTTGTATCACATTAAAACTATTCTAATTTTTTTTTTTTTGCAGTGCTGAGGATTGAAAACTATTCTAATTTGATAAAGAGAGTAATTCAGAATTAAAGGAATCTGACCCCATCACCACACACGCACACATGCGCGCGCACACACACACACACACACACACACACATTCCAGGCTTTGAAACATTAGCAGAACAAAACTTGTAGAAACAATTTAATCAGAAAACTTTTATCTTAAAATGTGTAAAAAGACTTTAACACACATACCAGGGCTATTACTTGACAAAAGTTAGCTGCTGTTTTCCTGCAGGGCTTGTTTTACAGATAAGAGTATGAAAGAGTCAGGAACCGGAGCAGTTAAGGATTAAAAATAAATTCAACATGCTACTAAGTTTCTTCCTTAAAGATGTTCCTACTTGTTTTGAAATATTCCCATCATTGAATATTTTCCAACCACTTTTTACATTACCAAACATTGAGTCTTAATTTCCCCTTTTCCTTTTGGTTGTGAAGTGAATTTCAACAGGAAGCTCAGCTTGGAAACACCATCGGTGGGTGTTTACGTCATCTTTTCAGAGAAATGGGCTGCAGGGCAGCGCATGGGGGCCTGGACTCCGGCCGGTGGCAGGAGCCTGTGTGGCTCTCCTGCGCTCCTCTTCCTGCTCCAGGCAGAGCCGGGAGCCCAGCACCGAGCGACCCCTGCTTACTTTTCATTTTGAGACAGGGTCTTGCTCAATGGCCCCGTCTTACCTTAAACTTGCCATCCTCCTGCCTCAGCCTCCCCGAGGGGGGTGCTCCTTAAAGAAGTACTTTAACAAATGAGTCTGTCCAAGATGCAGCGTGTGTGCACGTGTGCTGCACGCGTGTGCGGGTCACGGGCTCTCTGGTGTGCCTCGAGGTGGGAAATTTCTGATCACCTCACATTATTCCTAAGGTCAGACTACCATAGATACCAGGATTCCCAAGAGTGAAACCCCGTGTGCCAGGTGCTCCTGGTCCCTTCCCTTGTCCTCAGATGGGCACGGGTTGCGGGTGTCTGTCACATCTCTGAACGCAGGAGACAGTGGCCTGCACTTTGGCAGCCTCTCTCGCGAAACTTCCTAACATTTCAGGCAAGAATGTCGTTCCAGGCAGGTCCCAGTGCTCAGGAGCTGACCCACCGGGTTCACCAGTGCTGCCGCCAGCCTGGTGGGTGCACTGCCCTGAGCTCCAGGTTTCCCATCTGTACAGCAAGGACTTCCACCAGCAGGTCTCTGAGGCCCCTTCCCATGCTGGAGCCTAGAGAACCTTAGCTATGAAATGTTACAAACTCACTTGTAAAAGATTTAAGACGGAGTGGAGCGGCACGTACCCCCAGACCCCCTTGGAGAACAGCTTGCAGAGACGGCTGGCCTGTCTCCACCTCTGCTCTGGGCTGCCAGGGCAGCACAGGGCCTCACTGCTCCTCCTCACCCTCCCGCACTCCTGGGCTCTGCCCAGAGAGCTTGCTGAGGGACGTGTCTCCACCGAGCCATCGGCCTGTGTCTCCCCAGGGCCCTTTGTGCCTGACACTGCATGGTGTATCAGCAGCACCTGAGTGTTCAAATGGCAGTGTAGCTGAGAAAGTCGAGGAAGAATCTGTGGAAGCATGTGGCTCCTGACTATCAGGGTCAGGCAGCTCCTGGAAAAGCTGCCTTCAGGGCTTGAGGTCCAGGACCTGCCCTTCCATTTGTGGAGGGAGAAAGAGGAGCGAAGGGAGGTACAGCCACCTGCCCATGCCACACAGCAGCTCTGCGAGGGAGGAGGGTCCAGTGCTGTCCACGGACACTCCTTCTGTCTATTCTGTTGTCCTATTGCCAGAAAAAATCTAAAAAACCGTGCAAATAGATGCCCACAGGGGCTGGTAAGCTCGGGTCCTGTCGCAGCCATCCAGCTGGGGTCAGCTGGGTCACAGAGGATCAGGCTTGGAGCAGCTGAGGACTGTGCTCCCACACCGGCAATGGAACCCAAGCCCCGGTCTGTGCACACCCAGAGCTGTGCTTCCCAAGTACTCCGGACACTGCCCTGGGGTCAGCAGCAGCCCTGGAGTGGACACAGGCATGCAGCTGCCCCACACGTCCACAAGGGTACGGCTAACCCTGACGCCTGAACCAGGAGCAGCATGAGAGACAGCATGGGACTCAGCTTGCAGGCCCAGGCAGAGGGAGTCCATGAGGGAGCGGTCCTGTGTGTGAGGAGTGGAGGGGCCGCCTGCCCCCTGCATCCCCGGAGCTGGGGTGGGAGGATCGCAGGTTCCAGGCCAGCCTGAGCATCTCAGTGAGGCTGCCTCACAACAAAAGCTAAAGAGGGCGGGGGATGTGGCTCAGTGGTAAGCACCCTGGGTTCCGTCCCCGGTACCAACTGAAAGAAGGAAGGAAGAAGGACAATGGTGGAGTCGCTTGTGCCCTTAGGCAACACATGCAGGTGTGTCCAAAAGTGACGACGGCTCTAAGACCGAGGAAACCTGGCTTCTGTTGATTACAAAATTCAGTACTTTTAATATCAACTTAAATGGCTAACAAAGTGAGAGAGACAAAAAATATTTAAAAATAACCTTATTTGAACTGTCCTAACAAAAATAACTATCTGAACCATGAAGGAAAAACTTCCCCAGACCACAATCCAACTAATTGCAAAAATCTGGTCTTGTTTTGGGTGTTGTATTTTTTTTTTCTAAGGTTGACAGCAAAAGTGCACCTTGAGTTGAGTCACGCAAGGCATGTGGAGACCGTCCCTGCGCGGGCAGGCACGTGTCGCTAGGACGTGTTGCCATGGACCGAGGCAAGCCCCCCTGAAGGAGCCTGCCTCCTGACAGCCCACGGGAAAACGCTTTGCAGACGTGACCCATGACCCCAACCTCCTTCCACATGTGGCTTGGGATCAGAGCCAGCGCTGAGCTGCTGGCCTGGGCATACTTCTGCTGTTTTGTTCTCTTTAATTCCTGACATTTTACTCATTTTATTTCCTGACATTTTACTCATTTTAATTCCCTGTAGTTCTGATTTTTCTTATTTAGTCACTGTTTTAAGTATGTTGCATGTGAAATATAATAAATATGAATGGATGAATTAGTCTAGCATTCACTGGGTCTTCAAATTTTCTGAGAAAATATTTTTAACTTCAAAACACAAAATATATTTTCAAAGTTAAGTAGTGTCTGATGGAAAGAGAATATAGATTTCTGTTGCTGCCAAGGTGATGAAAATTTCTTATCAGTTGGAGAAGTCTTTAACAGAAGTTATGGGCTGCCCTGAGGAGCGTCAGGTTTGTCCCAGCTGGATCGTCCTGTTGGGACAGAGACTGGAAGCGGGTAGTGGGGATGGTCCTCCAGAGAATGGGTGTCTGGGCCAGATGGAACCCAGTTTCCTGCGCATCCAGACTATATCGGGTACACAAACAGCACCTAGCTGCTTACAGCACCCCCTGTGACACAGGGTTGGTGACCGTGCCAATAGCACTTTGGCCTGTGCAGTTGCTTTTAGTATCAAAAGACATCATACGTGTTATTTCTTGTCCCACTTTTACAGATGAGAAAATTAGGATGCTTCAAAGTGAAATAACGTGTGGGATACAAAACGGTCTAAGTTGAGCACTCGCCCGACCACAGTTGGTCACCAGCAGCAGAGGCCAGGGCTGGGATGCACCACCACTGGGTCTCAGTCAGGCAGGAGCTGGTCTGGATGGTGGTGACACTGAGGTTGACCGTTGATGTTTAACGACATGTCGTGCTGCACAGCTTCCAGGAGACCAGGGAACAACCAGCTCTTGAATTCCCCACGAAGGATAGAAAACCCTTGGACTTCGGTCTCCTTTCCACCCATCTCTGCCACCTTCTTTTAGACCAGCTGCTCCAAACATCAAGGCACACTGCGACAGCAGCTCGGGCTCATGACCAGAGAAGAAGGTGCCTTTCCTAAAAGCTCTGACTTGAAAACTTCTGGGAAGGACACTAATCAACCAGAAGCAGCTGCATGCCAGTCCCTGTTCCCAGAAAAGGGAGAAATGCCCCACTCGGGGCCCCAGCTGTCCTGTGGATAAGAGTGTGGATCTGCTATGAAGCAGGAAAGACAAAACAATGTATGTCCTCAGCAGAGATTTTCTTAGTTGAAAGAACTGAAGCAAATGTATGCTCACCAGATACTTCCGAATGTACTTTGGAAATAGGTTTGTTGATGTGCACATGAAAACTACATCATAATTTAATTTTTAGGTCCTGTTCTCCTTCCTTTCCTTTGGCCCGAGGTCTACCACCTCCTAGACAGCTCCTTGGTCACAGTGTAACTCCACCTGTGGTTTCTGCTGTGAGGAGAGGGGAGACCGTGGAAGGGCATGTGGGGCGCATGGCTGTGCAGCTCCGCAGTCCTTCCTGGGTCCTCACTCCACTCTCTTGGTAACTGGATTTTCATTTTACAGAAAAAAATGGAAGAAAGTGCTATCATCAAGTTTCCTTTCATAGACTTGTGGTAGATACTACCCAAGATGTTGAATGATTCACCCATGGCTACGTGTGCCACTGGAGTCGACGTCACAGGTGAACGGCATGTTCCACAGCAGGACGGACAGAAGGACGATGACCAGGAGAGGCAGGTCCTCCAGGAGCCATCTTCCCAGAGACAGCAGAGCAGACACCAAGTGAACAGCTGCCAGGTGGCGCCAGGCTGGGGCGAGGCAGAGACCAGCGGGCCCCAGAACAAGACACTTTCCAGAGAGGCTGGGTCGAGCAGGGGTACCGTCCCAGGGTGGGTTACTCTTCCTTTCACACCTGATTTAGGGTTGTAAAATTCTTTGCTGAGGTAGGCTGTCATGTCCGTAGTAGGTTGTTAGCAGCACCCTAACTTCAAGACAACAACCAAAAATGTTTTCCGCCATGTCCCACAGGAGAGGGGATGGCCTGACTGAGAGCTACCCCAAGGACACAGGGAGAGGGACACACAGCACTCTGCGGCGTGGTGCTCAGGAGGGGCAGGTCCTCAGGCCCTGCAGGCCTTGAAACAGTTCTGATTTCATTCTGTGTGACGATTCTCATGATCAACTTCAAGTCGGGAGTAACATGTCCACATGTTCCTGTGGATTCAATACCATGAGGACCAAGGAGGTTCGGATCGGCACATCATGGTGGTGTCTAAAATAGTTTGGAAGTGCCGGCTTGACAAGAGCAGCTGAGGAGGAGGATGGCCATGAGAAGAGGACAACAGAAAGGGCAAGGTGCCATGCCCGGGAGGCAGCTGTGGCCGGGCTGCTGTGGCAGGGGCATCCTGAGTCACAGCACGAAGGCATCTCTGCTTGCCTACACGATGCTATGCTTCCTGGCATCTGACTCCATATGAATCACGCCATTCAAGAGCTTACAAGGCCTCCCCAAAGCCCTGCCCCGGCCTGTTCATCTCTTCCCAAAGCCTGGCTCTTCCAGTCACGTCACTTCCTTGCTGCCTTCAAACGCGCCTGCCTCTAATCTGCAAAGCTGGAGCTTCTACAGAAGTCTTCTCCAGCAACTCTGGCCCACACAGCCCTCTCAAAGTCAGGAGATCAAGAGAACTGCCAGCTTTCCACTCCACCCGCTAAGACATGTGTGTTAGGCCTCTGTGCCAGGCACTGGGCTGTGCATAGGACTACAATTAAAACCAGGCTTCTGCTCTCCAGGCTTGGTCAGGAAATACCTGCTGGTCCTCCCCATTAGTATGGCTGGGAAGAAAGGGTCTTGCCTGGTGTCCTACCCCGATTTGACCTTCAGCCCCTGCTTCTCCCTGCCATGATGGCTCCGCCCCACCCAGCTCAGTCAGGGCCTGCACACCTGCTGCTGCTATTGCCTCCTGAAACACTGGGTCGCAGCCCCTCAGGATGGAAAGCTGTGCATCCTTGTCAGTGGGAGGCTGGGTCTAGTCAGAGGGCAGCACACTTCCCAAAGTCTGGGTGGTCGTCAACCCAGAGTACCACGGCTGGGTGGCAGCTGAGCACACTTGGTGTGTTCTCAGCACTCTAAGCAGTGGGCTCCCTTTCATACCTCTGCCGGCGCAGGGAGCAAAGAGTGTTCTTTATATGTGTGGGTCCACCCATCAGGAGCTACTGAATCATGTCCCTCGAGGACTGACAGGAACTGAGAGGTGATACAGTTTACATCTACAATGTGACCTTTCTAACACCAAGTCTTCTGGGAGCAACTCTGATCCAACTGGAAGCACAATGTCCATTTCCCATCTTGTCATCTGCTTCAGACTCTGCCCTCTGTATGCTTACATTGGGGACTACTACCAAGCTGCTTAAAGATCAGAGTGGAGGTCTGCAGAGAACTGGTAGAGAGTTGGAAATTATATGATGGGAAAAAATTACAGTCAGGATTTGGCCAAATTCTTGAGCAGGGAGAGCTGAAGTTACGCTTCTGTAATCTGTAATGAGGAAGGCAGGTTGTAAAAGGCTTTATTACCCACAGTTCACATTATTTCTCAAGAGGGGGAGTGGCAGTTGCTGTCAGGCACACAGAGAAATGATTCTAGTACAGCATGACTGTTAAAATAGAAGTCCAAAAGGGGTAAAGGAAGGACGAGTTCTGAAAGGACCCTTGGAGGAGGAAAGCACTCAACTGAAACTCGCAGGATCTTGAGAGAGCCTGTGGGACAGAATGGCTAGTGTGGAGTCCAGGGAAGAATGGCAGATGAAGTTGGCAGCCTGGGGGAAGATCGTGAAAAGCCCTGTTGGTGACGGGGAGTCTGAAAAGGCTCTGGGCAGAGGAGTACCATGATCTCATTTTTATGGTAGAAAACTATGGGGAGAATGTTGGTTCAGTGGGAGACTTAACTGTAGGGCATGTATGAATATTGCAATAGTTCAAGGGATGAGTCAGAGGAAACGATGAAAGATGGAAATACTGAATGAAGACTGGAAAGGGGGTGAATCTCAGAGACTTGGGGATATGAGTCAATAACACTTGATATTAGCATAGAAGGAATGAAGAAGTACCCGGCATCATGGTTTTCCCACCTGGGTAGTGGGGTGCCATTATTTGAAACAGGGAATGGACTTTGTCCCGACTGCAGATGCCAGACAAGCGGCATCAGCAAGAAGTCATTTGAAGATGCCCAGGCCCATCAGGAACACCAAATCAAGACACTGCTGCCTGAAAGGGTATGGCCTGAAATGGACAGGGGAGTCTTGCATGCACAGGAGGAGGTCCTGGAGGGGGAAGACTGCCCAAGCAGACCTAAGGGGCAGTATTAAGTAGCTTCAGGATGTAGCACTGGGGCCAGGGTCACACGGAGAGGGACACCGACAGCACGAGCTATGGAGCAAGCAGGCAAGCCTTAAGGAGGCAGAGGACCAGCGGTGTCCTGGCGCTTCCGAGGGCAGGGCAGGTCCCTCCACAGCTGTAACGGCTCCAGCACGGGGCAGGTTAGGGTTCCCCAAGGTTGTAACAGCTCAAGGTCAGGGCAGGTCACCCCACGGCTGTAAGGACAACAGGGCAAGTCCTCCAGGGCTGTAAAGAGGGTGGGGCAGGGGAGGATACCCAGGGTTGTTAAGGAAGGCAGGAGGGGAGGGCAGAACAGGTGTCCCGGGGCGGAGAGGGCAGGGCGGGACCCCCAGGGCTGTAACAGCTCCAGGACACGGCAACAGCCACTGTCTCATTCGCCGTTTCCTTCGGAGTGCAGCTCAGTGAGCGCCTCTGGGGCGTCTCTAGGCCGCCGCCTCCATTCACACCAAGTCGCGACGCCAGGAACCGGGCGCAGGCGGGGTCAGCGTGAGGGGCGGAGCCGCTCGAGTGGGCGTGGCTATCTTGGAGGCAGGGCGACGCGGGCGTTGCAGACGTCGGGGACAAGGCGCGGGCGGGGCGACGCGGGCGTTGCGGACGCCAGGAACTAGACGCGGGCGGGGCGAGGCGACCCCAAGGTGGGCGGGGCGGGCGGCCAGGGGCGGAGCGCCGAGGGGCGGGGCGAGGCGGGCGGGCGGGGCCAGCGCTGGGACCTGCGAGCGCAGGTGTCGCCTCAGCCGCGGTAGCGGCTTCGGCGCGTGCGCAGGCTGGGCTGGCGGCGTGGGGCGGCTCCCGGCGGCGGAGGCTGCTGGTTCCAGTCGGCCAGCTCAGTGCGGCGGCGGCTGCTGCGTCTGCGGACGGCGGCGGCTCTGCGGGACTCGGGGCCACGCTCTCACCTGCGCCGCACCGCCTGGCGCCGGAGCGCGGCGCTCACGGTAGGTCTCGGAGACCCGCGCCCTCCGGGCCCCGCGGGCGCTGGCCGGGCCGCGCCGCAGCCTCGCCTCCCCGCTCGCGACCTCTCCTGGGTTCCCGCGGCCTCCCCGGCGGCCGGCGGGACGCAGGTCCAGCCCGCAGCTCCCCAGCCCTCCTCCTGTGACCTCCCCTCCCGCAGCCTCCGCGCGCGCGGCTTCCCCAGCTCTGCCTCCCGCCGGCGGGACGCCAGTCCAGCCCGCCCTGCCCGCAGCCTCCTCCCGCCGGCGGCCGGGCGGCGGCTCCGGGAGGCGCCGCGGTCGCGGGGCGGCGGGGGCGGGCTCACCTGCGTCCCGGAGGCCGCGGGCAGGCCGGCTCGCCCAGGTGCGGCGGCCCCCACAGCGGCTTGGGCTTCGATGTCCGCCAGAGCCAGTCCTCCGTGTAGTCTGGCTGAAGTTTGCAGAACGCAGGGCTCATGTGTCCGCGAAGTTCCCAGAGGGCTCCCCATGGGAAAGTGCGTTAGGGTTACAGGGGATTTTTCTAGGCCGTTTCTGCAGTGCTTTTAACTGCAGTTTCCGAAGTTGACTGCGATCTGATTCCTTCTTTAAAAAAAATCCTTGATTTTCACTATTCGAAAGGAGTAGCAAGTGCTGACACGAAATTATGATAGAGGTGAATTTTTGGTTGATTAAATTGATGCTCACTTATTATTCAGTTTTAAGTTTTGCCTTTTCCTTTCCATGATGATGGTCGAGGCTTCTCAGAAATTAGAAGAGAAAAATGAGCAACGCTTATTCTGCAAAAGTAACATAGGCTTTATCCGTTGTTGTAGGAACTCCAAATAGATTCACTGTAGGTAGGACTTACAGTCCGAAAAGCAAGGTTTTTGTTGTATGATTTAGAGACTTTTGAAATGAGCCCTTTTGGACAGTCTGTCTAGGTTTGTCCTTACTGGTTATAAGCTATGAAAGTGATTGATTCAAAGTTCATGAATCACACTCATTGGTAGTTGTGTGTAGTTCCACAAGTACAAGTACAAGAAATAAGAGACCAGGAATAGGCCTTTTCTTATTCCTGTGCATTTTGTTTAAAAAATACTTGATTTTCCCTGAAAGATGATTGCTGTTTAATGGTATCACACTTTTCCACCTGGTATATTCTTTTCCTTGAAAGTCATAGTACTGTTAAGATTTCAACATGTACTGTGATTCAAGATCTTTCACATGGTTTGGTTTCAAATGTTATACCATGTAGTGTCAAGAAATACAGTTTTGGTTTCTACTGCTTAGAAGTTTGTTTCAGGAAGACACATTTAAAAAGGACTTTTTAGCTGGGCACAGTGGCACACACGTAATCCCAGCAGCTGGGTAGGCTGAGGCGGGAGGATCGCAAGTTTAAATCTAGTCTCAGCAACTTAGCTACTCAGTGAGATCCTGTCTCTAAAATTAAAAAAAAAGAGAAAGACTGGGGATGTGACTCAGTGGTTAAATGCCCCTAGGTTAAATTCCTGGTACCAAAAAACCCCAAGTTTTTATCTATTTCAAGGTAATACTGGCTTTTAGAAACTAAGATCAAAGTAACTTACCTGCTGAGACTTCTTGGAATTCACCTTCTGGGCTAGCAGAAGCATCCCTTTAACTCAGCTTTCCCCAAATAATTTATCTCTAGAGTGGTGGATTAAGCTGTCCTGCAAAGACATTTACGTTCTAAAATACCTTCTGGATGTGTGGCTGGACAGCTCTAACTGCAGGTGCAGCCTAGTTATAGACTCAAGAAAGCGAGGCAGCCCTGAGTTCTTCAGGAGCACACTGCAGCTGGTGCAGAGCTCCTGTTCGTGAGCCCTGGTTTCAGGAAGGAATTGTGCGGATATGATGGGCACCATCTTTGAGGAGCAGTGTGGATGTTACGGTGATACAGATGTAGCATTAGTTTACTCATTAATTTGGTACTGATAAAGCGATTTTAGAAATGATTTTAGTACATGCACCTAATAGGAACAAGAGATGGCTGCAGCTTGCTCTACCACAGATAAAATCCTCAAGGCGTCTTAAACTTCAAGTAACTACAGAATGTCCTGACCTCGGCAAGCTGTCACAGGACTGCTATTAATGATGAGGGTACTATAGATCCTACGTACATGGAATGTTTAGGCAAAAAGTATTTGTATTCTTTCCAAGTTAATTCATCATCTGTCAGTTCTTAAGGTCCATGATAACAACTGTGGTCATTGGTTAGAATTAAATTTTGATATACTTGGTTTTATGTGTGACCTGATGATTTCTTTGTCTTTTTTTTAATATATGAATTTTACTTTGTGCATTTAGAAACACTCTTCTGAGGAGACCTTCTTGGGCCACACATTGTCTGTGACAGGAGCAAAGGCTACAAGTTGTGGCCTCAGGCTGAAGAATCTTTTTGTTCTGGATGTGACTTCAGAAAATTTGCTTTGTACTTATAATTCAGCAGAAAACAAGGCTTCATGCAACACCAATCACATTTCTCTTTGTTTTAATGAACAAAATCAGTTATCTGAGATGTCCTAATATGAAAATTACCTTAGTCTTCTGATTTATACATTTTGATCTGCAAAGAAAATAAGAAATTTTTAAGAATAGTGTCTTTGGACGTTATTTCTTAGCTGTTGTGCTTTTCTGGGCTAGCAATTTATGGAATAAACATTTATCAACCTCCCGTTGTGTGCGAGGCACTAGAAGTTCAGATATCAATAGGACAATGGAAGTAGTCCCCAGTAAGAATCCTTCCTTCTCTGAGCCACGGCTCTGGCCGTCCTCAGCCTCTCCGGTACCCTGAGCTGCTGAAGGTAAAAGGGTTTTTCCTCTCACAGTGACTGCGTGGGATCTGCCTGTGTTGCAGAGGGCACGTTACCTCCTGCTTGCCACTGAACTGTGTGTCCTTTGTTAGAGTTTTATGCCTTGTTGCTACAGAGTGAGGACAGTAAGTGCGGGCATCTGAAGATAGGCGGATTGCGGTGCTAGGGAGGGTGAGAAGAGTGCTAGACGGCCAGGGACGTGGGGTGGTGGCCAGCAGGGCCAGCACCATCTTTCTGATGCATTAACTTCTGACGTTTCAGCTCACTCTCTCTTTCTCCCTAGTCCAAGAACCTTGTGAACTTTGGCTTGAAATAACAAATAGAGTGGTGAATCCATTTATGAAGTGAAGCTTTCCTAGACATTTATTTTACAAGTTAGGGTTTTGCATATGTTACGTTTTTTTAAAAGTAGATAGGTCCATAAATGAAATTATTTATCACCAACTGAGAACCACTTGTGTGTTTTAAAATTAAGAAATTGACACTTGGATGTATATAGAATTAAAGTAGTTAAGTTTGATATTTAAGGAAATGGAGAAAGATAGCAAAGTGAGACAAAGTATAATACAGCTTTTGCTTTTTCAATTCTTTGTTTCTACTGTTAAAATCATTATGCACTGAAGATAGCATTATTATAATTAGCTCATGTTTGTTGAGTGCCTCCTGTGTTTTGGATGCTTGTGGCATTTTACACATGGTTTGTGGGGCTCACAGTAACCTGGGGTTCTTTTATCATGGATTATGATTGCAGGTGATGAAGCTGGTGGACTTGTAGTGATGGAGTGATTGGGCAGGGTGTTGTGTGGACTGAAGCCCTATTGGAGAGGGCGACTCAGTCCTGGGGTTTGAGGTCAGGGTGTGAACAAGGGTTCCAGCTTGTCAGCCTACTGGGCGTTCTTTCCATCTGATTCTGCTGTGCCCACACCTGTGCTGCCCACCTGCACAGGCAGCTTGCGCCCACTGCTGCCGACCCCCCACAACTAGGTGAGCAGGTCGCTTGTACCCTCATCCCCTCCTGTGGTGCTGCCATGAGCAGGAGGCTGCCCTGCTGCCTCAGGAGTCCTGGAGTCCTGGCGGCCAAGTGCGGACTGTCCTGCACTTGCGTGCCCGCTCATCTTGGCAACACTGACTTTGGGGAGGTCTGTTGGAGATTTCTCCTTATCTCCTGAGCTTCATTCAGTAACTGTTTGCAAGTACTTAGCCTGTGCCGTGAGCCGTTCTAGGTGCTGCGATTTGCCCTATGTCCTAAGAGGATTGAGAGGAGAGCAACAGGAAACAAGATCAGTTAGCTGTATAGGAAGGTGCCAAGCAGCAAAGAAACAGCAGAGGGCTGGTGATGGGCAGCGTGAGGGGGCTGAGCATGTGACCCCCAGCTTTAAAGAGGTGTGGGCTGCCTGTTGGAGGTGAGCCTTCAGAAGAGTGATTGTGGAGGGAGAGGGGACAGATCTGTGTGTGCTCAGGGGAAATGTGTTCCAGTCAGCGGAGGTGCAGTGCAAAGGCCAGGGCCGGCCGGTGTGCATGTTGTGTCAGGAGTGACCAGCCTGTGACTGGAGTGGAGGTTCCTCGTCAGGGAGGTGGTGGGGCTGGAGGTAGAGGTGTAGGGCTGCTGCGTGTGACTGTCTGGACCCTGGAATTCACATGTTGATACCTAATCCCCAGGGCAATGCTATTAAGAGTTGGGGCTTGGGGGGCGATTAGGCCCAAAGGTGAAGAAAGCTTATGAGCAGGATCAGTGTCCTCAGAGAGGGTAAGGAGCTGCCCACCCCTTCCTCCAGGTGCGCGGCTGCAGGAGGGTCCCATCTTGAAGCAGAGTAACTCTCACCGGACACCTTGGTCTTGCACCTCCCCAGCCTCCAGAGTGGAGGGCAGTGGATTTCTGTTGTTTTAGCTGTCCAGGCCAAGGAGTCTTGTTACTGCAGCCGGACTGGCTTAGTCAAGGTCTTGGGGGGCTTTATAAAGGTATTTTGGTTTTTAGTTGGAATGTAAAGATACTGACTGCCAGGTTTTCAACAGAGATGAATGATGTCATGGTTAAATTTGGAGGACCTCCTTGGTGGCACCTAAGGATGGACTTGTTTCTCAGGTAAGGTGGAAGCTGAGAGGAAGTTATGCATCTTCCCTGGCAGTGCAGACAGGCATAGGTGCCCGCTGGGGCTGAAAGGAGTCAGAATCTGACCTGTGATTCATGGTGCTTGTTCTGAGCACCTGGGAAGATGGAGTTACCCTGGCCGGACGGGAGCAAGGAGCCTGTGAAGCAGAGCCCAGCGCCAGGTCTTCTGCAGGCAGAGGAGGGGCTTCCTGCAGGGCAGCCTGCTCTCTCTGCCAGGGGCTCTGGTGTGCCCCCGTGGTGGGCTGCAGGGCTCCTTCTCCCTGCCTGTGCTCTCCTGTCCTGCCATTTACCAGCGGAGGTCAGTGAGAGGTGAAAGCTGCAGGAAATAAAGCACAGTTCTTCATCAGGCTCACAGAAATAGGGCCCAAAGTGAAAGACATGGGACAGTGCTTAAAGTTCTCTATTTTTGTTAGTGGCATACGGTGCTTTTCCTTGGTTTACTTTCTTGCTTTGTAAGCTCCCTAAGTGACTTCTCCACCCCTGAGTTCCTGGAGCAGCCCTGCTTCTGTGTGCCTGACTAGCTCCTTCCTGCTGTAGCCCTTCAGCTTTGTGAAGCCAGAGGTGCTCCCGGATGGAGACTGCACAGTGCTCAGCTCGCCTCAGCTCCACTCCCTTCTGATTACCTGCAGTGACACCTGACGTACTTTACTAGTGAGATGCACAGTGCGGGCATAACAGCGGCAGGTCTTTTGTGACAGATTTGTCAGGACACAGAAAAACACAAACCCACAAAATAAAAGCAGTGATAAATTAGAGTTCGTCATAATTACAAACTTTCCATCAAAGAACTCTTAAGGGTCAGTGAGACGTAGAGCCCAGGAAATAACGAGCAAGAGATTTGAACCTCCATTCCCCTGGGCAGGTGACCTGAATGGCACACGAGTATGTGCAAACTGCTAGGCACCAAGTCATGGTGGACGTGCATATTCTCCTAGTTTACTAGAGTGGCATCAGTCAGAAAGACGGACAGTGCGTGACGGTGTGCACAGCAGTCACTCACATGTGAAGGTGGGGATTAGAAACAGGACAGCGTGCAGAAGCTTTGGAAAGCACATTGGCGGTTTCTTAGAGCAAAGCACATGCTTCACCTGGCAGCCCAGTAGTCCCAGTCCTCGGCGTTTGCCCAGGAGAGAAGAAACCCTCAACAGAAGGACTTGGACCTGAGCATTCATGGCCCATGTGCAGGTCTGCTGGGAACTGGATAGATGTGTTGGTATGTCCACACAGAAGAACGTTCCTCCATAATAAGGGAAAGGAGAGCTGATGATTTGTGCAGCAAATCCATGAAACAAAAGTTTTATCCCAAGAGATAAAAGCCAAACAAAAGATTGTATGATTTCATCTCTGAGAGTCTATAAGATTTGAAATGGTAGGGACAGAAAGCAGACTGGTGTCTACCTGGGACTGGTTGTATCAGTTTTCTATTACTGTGTAACAGTGACCACGAATTTCACAGTTTTAGCAGGCAGGTTGCTCATGGGCTTCTCTGAGTTCTCAACTGAGTCCCACCAGACTGTCTGCAGGGCGGGCTCTGAGCTGGTGGTCAGGGAAATGCCCCCAGGTCCGCTTGCACTGCTGGCAGTTTGCGTTGCTTGTGGGCCCTGAGCAGTTCTTTGCTCGCGGTCAGCCAGGATCTGCTCTCTGCTCTAAAGGCTGTTCCCTTTCTGTCCTGGGCCTCCAAGGAGCAGTGGGGCATCAAGTCTATTTTGTTCTCAAATGTAAGAACTCTGGCTTTCTCTTACATCAGCCAGAGAAAGCTCTCTGCTTCTGAGGCTATGGGAAAGATCAGGCCCAACTGAAGACTCTCCCTGTGCCAGGATCAACTGTGCTCTGCGACAGTTCATCAAGGGGTTGTGTCTCCTTAAATCACAGGTTCCACGGAGTGGGGTGTGCACCGGGGTGGTGTGTGCACTTGAACATCTGCCTCAGGTGAGAGGGTCACTAGGGGATTGGTGTCTTGTCACTGGCAGTGGGGTGTGGACCTGGGTGGAGTGGAGCGCTGTTAGCACGGCCTCTACAGTTATGGACCAGGGAGCTTTTCAAGGGCAGAAGCATTGTATGGCTTGGTGTGGGGTGATGACAGGACCGTTTGTCAGAGCTCATGGAACTGTCCACTAGAGGCGTGATTGTGTTGACTCACTCATCCCTCAGATATGCTCTTTAATTTTAAAAACCTAGATATAAAAAAGCTCTCTGAGAAAATACACTTCCAAATTGTTTTCTATTTTGTTGAATAATAAATAGCTTACCATATAAGAACGATATAGAAGAAACAGTGAGGGAGCTAGAGTTATGTGTGTGAGGAGGTTTGGGTCAGCACAGGGAAGGAGAGGTGGCTGCTGGCTGTGCCTAGACCTTCTGCAGGGTTTCTTTCCCTTGTCCTTGCTCTGTGCTCCCAGGTGCTGAGCTGGAGCTCCTAAAGCTGATGGTCCTTCTCTAGGGGGTTCTTTCCTGTGTCCTGGCTCTGTGCTCCCAGGTGCTGAGCTGGAGCTCCTAAAGCTGATGGTCCTTATCTAGGGGGTTCAATCCTATGTACTTGCTCTGTGCTCCCAGGTGCTGAACTGGAGCTCCTAAAGCTGATGGTCCTTCTCTAGGGGGTTCTTTCCTGTGTCCTTGCTCTGTGCTTTCAGGTTCTGAGCTGGAGCATGTAAAGCTGATGGTCCTTCTGTAGTGGGTTCTTCCTGTGTCCTTGCTATGTGCTCCCAAGTGCTGAGCTGGAGCTCGTAGAGCTGATGGTCCATCTGTAGGGGGTTCTCTCCTGTATCCTTGCTCTGTTCTCTCAGGTGCTGAGGTGGAGCTCGTAGAGCTGATGGTCCTTTTCTAGTGGGTTCTCTCCTATGTCCTTGCTCTGTGGTCCCAGGTGCTGAGCTGGAGAGCCTAGAGCTGATAGTCCTTTTGTAGTGGGTTCTCTCCTGAGTCCTTGCTCTGTGCTCCCAGGTGATGAGCTGGAGAGCCTAGAACTGATGGTCCTTCTGTAGGGAATTCTCTGCTGTGTCCTTGCTCTGTGCTCCCAGGTACTGAGCTGGAGAGCCTAAAGCTGATGGTCCTTCTCTAGGGGGTTCTCTCCTGTGTCCTTGCTCTGGGCTCCCAGGTGCTGAGCTGGAGAGCCTAACACTGATAGTCCTAATGTAGGGGGTTCTCTCCTGTGTCCTTTCTCTGTGGTACCAGGTGCTAAGGTGGAGCTTCTAAAGCTGATGGTCCTTCGGTAGGGGATTCTCCTCCGTGTCCTTTCTCTGTGGTCCCAGGAGCTCAGCTGGAGAGCCTAAAGCTCATGGTCCTTCTGTAGGGGGTTCTCTCCTGTGTCCTTGCTCTGTGCTCCCAGGTGCTGAGCTGGAGCTCCTAAAGCTGATGGTCCTTCTCTAGGGGGTTCACTCCTCTGTCCTGCTCTGTGCTCCCAGGTGCTGAGGTGGAGAGCCTAGAACTGATGATCCTTCTGCAGGGGGTTCTCTCTTGTGTCCTTGCTCTGTGCTTCCAGGTGCTGAGCTGGAGCTCCTAAAGCTGATGGTTCATCTGTATGGGGTTCTCTCCTGTGTCCTTGCTCTGTGCACCCAGGTGCTGAGCTGAAACTCTTAAAGTTGATGGTTCTACTCTAGGGGGTTCTCTCCTGTGTCCTTGTTCTGAGCTCCAGGTGCTGAGCAGGAACTCCTAAAGCAGATGGTCCTTCTCTAGGGAATTCTCTCCTGTGTCCTTTCTCTGTGCTCCAGGTGCTGAGCTCTAGCGCCTAGAGCTGATGGTCCTTTTCTAGTGGGTTGTCTCTTGTGTCCATACTCTGTGGTCCCAGGTGCTGAGCCAGAGCTCCTAAAGCAGATGATCCTTCTCTAGGGGATTCTCTCCTGTGTCCTTTCTCTGTGCTCCCAGGTGCTGAGCTAGAGAGCTTAGAGCTGATGGTCCTTCTGTAGGGGGTTCTATCCTGTGTCTTTGCTCTGTGCTCCCAGCTGCTGAGCTGGTGAGCCTAGAGCTGATGTTCCTTCTGTAGGTGGTTCACTCCTGCATCCTTTCTATGTGCTCCCAGGTTTTGAGCTGGAGCTCCAAATGCTGGTGGTCCTTCTGTAGGGGGTTCTCCTCTGTGTCCTTTCTCTATGGCCAGGTGCTGAGCTGGAGATTCTAGAGCTGGTGGTCCTTTTGTAGTGGGTTCTCTCCTGTGTCCTTGCTCTGTGCTTTCAGGTGCTGAGCCGGAGGTCATAAGCTAATGGTCCTTCTGTAGGGGGTTTTCTCCTGTGTCCTTGCTCTGTGCCTTCAGGTGCTGAGTTGGAGCTCCTAAGCTGATGGTCCTTCTATAGGGGGTTTTCTCCTGTGTCCTTGCTCTGTGCTTTCAGGTGCTGAGCCGGAGGTCATAAGCTAATGGTTCTTCTGTAGGGGTTTTCTCCTGTGTCCTTGCTCTGTGCCTTCAGGTGCTGAGTTGGAGCTCCTAAGCTGATGGTCCTTCTATAGGGGGTTTTCTCCTGTGTCATTGCTCTGTGCTTTCAGGTGTTGAGGTGGAGCTCCTAAAGCTGATGGTCCTTCTGTAGTGGGTTCTCTCCTGTGCCCTTGCTGTGTGGTCCCAGGTGCTGCGGTGGAGCTCCTAGAGCTCATGGTCTTTTTCTAGTGGGTTCTCTCCTGTGTTCTTGCTCTGTGCTCCCAGGTGCTGAACTGGAGAGCCTAAAGCTGATGGTCCTTATCTAGGGGATTCTCTCCTGTGTCATTGCTCTGTGCTTTCAGGTGCTGAGCTGGAGGTCATAAGCTAATAGTCCTTCTGTACGGGTTCTCTCCTGTGTCCTTGTTCTGTGGTCCCATGTGCTGAGCTGGAGCTCCTAGAGCTGTATGTCCTCCTGTAGGGGTTTCTTTCTTGTGTCCTTGCTCTGTGGTCCCATGTGCTGAGCTGGAGCTCCTAAAGCTGATGGTCCTTCCCTAGGGGTTCTCTCCTGTGTCCTTGCTCTGTGCTCCCAGGTACTGAGCTTTAGCTCCTAAAGCTGATGGTCATTCTGTAGGGGGTTCTCCTCTGTGTCCTTTCTCTGTGGCCAGGTGCTGAGCTGGAGCTCCTGGAGCTGATGGTCATTCTGTAGTGGGTTCTCTCCTGTGCCCTTGCTCTGTGGTCTCAGGTGCTGACCGGTAGATCCTAGAGCTGACGGTCCTTTTCTTTTTTGTTTTTTCTCTTTTTTAAAATTTATTTTTATTGTAAACAAATGGGATACATGTTGTTTCTGTTTGTACATGGAGTAACAGCACACCATTTGCATTTTCATACATTTAATGATGTTTGATTCATTCCGTTATTTTCCCCCCCACCCCTCCCACCTCTCTTTTCCCTCTATACAGTCCCTCCTTCCTTCATTTTTGCTCCCCTCCCACCCCCATTATGTGTCATCATCCGCTAATCAGTGAGATCATTTGCCTTTTGGATTTTTGAGGTTGGCTTATCTCACTTAACACGATATTCTCCAATTTCATCCATTTGCCTGCAAATGCCATATTTTATTATTCTTTATAGCTGAGTAATATTCCATTGTATACCACAGTTTCTTTATCCATTCATCAATTGAAGGGCATCTAGGTTGGTTCTACAGTCTGGCTATTGTGAATTGAGCAGCTATGAACATTGATGTGGCTGTATCTCTGTAGTATTCTGATTTTAAGTCCTTTGGGTATAGGCCGAGGAGTGGGATAGCTGGGTCAAATGGTAGGTCCATTCCAAGTTTTCTAAGGAATCTCCACACTGCTTTCCAGAGTGGCTGCACTAATTTGCAGCCCCACCAGCAATGTATGAGTGTACCTTTTTCCCCACATCCTCTCCAACACCTGTTGTTGCTTGTATTCTTGATAATAGCCATTCTAATTGGGGTGAGATGGAATCTTAGGGTAGTTTTGATTTGCATTTCTCTTATTACTAGAGATGTTGTACATTTTTTCATATATCTGTTGATTGCTTGTAGATCTTCTTCTGTGAAGCGTCTGTTCATATCCTTAGCCCATTTGTTGATTGGGTTATTTGTATTCTTTGTGTAGTTTTTTGAGTTCTTTATATATTCTGGAAATTAGTGCTCTATCTGAAGTATGAGTGGCAAAGATATTCTCCCACTCTGTAGGCTCTCTCTTCGCATTGCTGGTAGTTTCCTTTGCTGAGAGAAAGCTAATAGTTTGAATCTATCCCAGTTTTGATTCTTGCTTTTATTTCTTGTGCTATGGGAGTCCTGTTGAGGAAGTCTGATCCTTAGCCAACAAGGTGAAGATTTGGACCTACTTTTTCATCTGTAAGATGCAGGGTCTCTGGTCTGATTTCACGGTCCTTGATCCTTTGTGAGTTGATTTTTGTGCAGGGTGAGAGATAGGGGTTTAGTTTCATTCTGTTGCATATGAATTTCCAGTTTTCCCAGCACCATTTGTTGAAGAGGGTATCTTTTCTCCATTGCATATTTTTGGCACCTTTGTTTAGTATTAGAAAATTGTATTTATTTGTGTCTGTGTTCGTGTCATCTATTCTGTACTATTGATCTACCTGTCTATTTTGGTGCCAATACCATGCTGTTTTTGTTACTATTGCTTTATAGTATAGTTGAAGTTCTGGTATTGCGATACCCCATTTCATTCTTCCTGCTAAGGATTGTTTTAGTTATTCTGGGTTTCTTATTCTTCCAGATGAATTTCATGATTGCTTGCTCTATTTCTATAAGGTACGTCATTGGGATTTTAATTGGAATTGCATTGAATCTGTATAGCACTTTTGGTAGTATGGCCATTTTGACAGTATTAATTCTGCCTATCCAAGAACATGGGAGATCTTTCCATCTTCTAAGGTCTTCTTCAATTTCTTTCTTCAATGTTTTGTAGTTTTTCATTGTAGAGATCTTTTACCTCTTTGGTTAGATTGATTCCCAAGTATTTTATTTTTTTTGAGGCTATTGCAAATGGAGTTGTTTTCCTCATTTCCCTTTCAGCTGTTTCGTCGCTTGCGTATAAAAATGCTTTAGATCTATGCGTGTTGATTTTATAGCCTGCTATTTTGCTGAATTCATTGGTGAGGTCTAGAAGTTTTCTGGAGGAGGTTTTTGGATCCTCTAAATATAGAATCAAATAGTGACAGCTTAAATTCCTCTTTTCCTATTCGTATCCCTTTAATTTCTTTATTCTGCCTAATTGCTCTGGCTAGAGTTTCGAGGACAATGTTGAATAGAAGTGGTAAAAGAGGACATCCCTGTCTTTTTCCCATTTTTAAAGGGAATGGTTTCAGTTTTTCTCCATTAAGAATGATGTTGGCCATGGGTTTAGCATAAATAGCCTTTACAATGTTCAGATATGTTCCTACTATCCCTATTTTTTCTAGTGTTTTGAGCATGAAGGAGTGTTGTATTTTGTCGAACGCTTTTTCTGCGTCAATTGAAATAACCATATGATTCTTATTCTTAAGTCTATTGACATGATGGATTATGTTTATTGATTTACGAATGTTGAACCATTCTTGATTTCCAGGGATGAACCCAACTTGATCATGGTGCATGATTTTCTTAATATGTTTTTGGATACGGTTTGCCAATATTTTGTTAAGGAGTTTTGCATCTATATTCATCAAGGATATTGGTCTAAAATTTTCTTTCTTTGATGTGTCTTTTCCTGGTTTGGGTATGAGGGTGATATTAGCTTCATAAAGTGAGTTTGGTAGGGTACCGTCCTTTTCTATTTCCTGGAATACTTTGAGAAGTATTGGAATGAGTTCTTCTTTGAAGGTCTTGTAGAACTCGACTGAGAATCCATCTGGTCCTGGGCTTGTCTTGGGTGGTAGGTTTTTAATGGCTTCTTCTATTTCATTGCTTGATATTGTTCTGTTTAAATTGTGTATGTCCTCCTGGTTCAGTTTGGGAGGAGCATATGTCTCTAGAAATTTGTCAATGTCTTCGGTAGTTTCTATTTTGTTGGAATACAGATTTTCAAAGTAGCTTCTCATTATGTTCTGTATCTCAGGGGTGTCTGTCATATTTCCTTTTGCATCATGTATTTTAGTAATTTGAGTCTTCTCTCTCCTTCTCTTTGTTAATGTGGCTAAGGGTTTGTCTATTTTGTTTACTTTCTCAAAGAACCCACTTTTTGTTTTGTCAGTTTTTTGAATAGTTTCTTTTGTTTCAATTTCATTGATTTCAGCTCTGATTTTAATTATTTCCTGTCTTCTACTACTTTTGCTGTTATTCTGTTCTTCTTTTTCTAGGGCTTTGAGCTGTAATGTTAGGTCATTTAGTTGTTGACTTTTCATTCTTTTCTGGAATGCGCTCCATGCCATGAATTTTCCTCTTAGTACTGCTTTCATAGTGTCCCAGAGATTTTGATATGTTGTATCGTCGTTCTCATTGACCTCTAAGAATTTTTTAATCTCCTCCCTGATGTTTTTTGTTATTCATGTTTCATTCAATAGCATATTATTTACTCTCTAGGTGTTGGAGTAATTTCTCTTTTTTATTTTGTCATTGATTTCTACTCTCAGTCCATTATGATCTGATAGAACACAGGCAGTATCTCTGTTTTTTGCATTTCCTAAGGGCTGGTTTGTGGCATAACATATGGTCTATTTTGGAGAAGTTTCCATGTGCTGCTGAGAAGAAAGTGAATCTGCTCACTGATGGATGGACTATTCTATATATGTCTATTAAGTCTAGGTTATTGATTGTGTTATTGAGTTCTATGGTTTCTTTGGTTGGATTTTGTTTGGAAGATCTATCTAGTGGTGATAGCGGTGCATTAAAGTCACCCAGAATTATTGTGTTGTGGTCTATGTGATTCCTGAAATTGAGAAGGATTTGTTTGATGTACAGGGATGCACCATTGTTTGGGGCATAAATATTTACTATCATTATGTCTTCCTGATTGATGTTTCTCTTAAGCAGTATGAAATGTCCTTCTTTATCCTTTCTGACTAACTTTGGCTTGAAGTCCACTTTCTGATGGTACTTTTCTAGTGGGTTCTCTCCTGTGTCCTTCCTCTGTGCTCCAAGCGCTGAGCTGGAGAGCCTAACGCTGATGGTCCTTCTCTAGTGGGTTCTCTCCTGTGTCCTTGCTCTGTGTCTCAGGTGCTGAGCTGGAGCTGCTAAAGCTGATGGTCCTTCTCTAGTGGGTTCTCTCCTGTGTCCTTGCTCTGTGTCTCAGGTGCTGAGCTGGAGCTCCTAAAGCTGATGGTCCTTCTCTAGTGGGTTCTCTCCTGTGTCCTTGCTCTGTGTCTCAGGTGCTGAGCTGGAGCTGCTGAAGCTGATGGTCCTTCTCTAGTGGGTTCTCTCCTGTGTCCTTGCTCTGTGTCTCAGTTGCTGAGCTGGAGCTCCTAAAGCTGATGGTCCTTCTCTAGTGGGTTCTCTCCTGTGTCCTTGCTCTGTGTCTCAGGTGCTGAGCTGGAGCTCCTAAAGCTGATGGTCCTTCTCGAGTGGGTTCTCTCCTGTGTCCTTGCTCTGTGTCTCAGGTGCTGAGCTGGAGCTGCTGAAGCTGATGGTCCTTCTCTAGTGGGTTCTCTCCTGTGTCCTTGCTCTGTGTCTCAGTTGCTGAGCTGGAGCTCCTAAAGCTGATGGTCCTTCTCTAGTGGGTTCTCTCCTGTGTCCTTGCTCTGTGTCTCAGGTGCTGAGCTGGAGCTGCTAAAGCTGATGGTCCTTCTCGAGTGGGTTCTCTCCTGTGTCCTTGCTCTATGCTCCAGGTGCTGAGCTGGAGCTCCTAAAGCTGATGGTCCTTCTCTAGGGGGTTCTCTCCTGTGTCCTTGCCCTGTGTCTCAGTTGCTGAGCTGGAGCTCCTAAAACTGATGGTTCTTCTCTAGGGGTTTCTCTCCTGTGTCCTTGCTCTGTGCTCCAGGTGCTGAGCTGGAGCTCCTAAAGCTGATGGTTCTTCTCTAGTAGGTTCTCTCCTGTGTCCTTGCTCTGTGCTCCAGGTGCTGAGCTGGAGAGCCTAACGCTGATGATCCTTCTGTAGTGGGTTCTCTCCTGTGTCCTTGGTTTGTGCTCCCAGGTGCTGAGCTGGAGCTCCTAAAGCTGATGGTCCTTCTCTAGGGGGTTCTCTCCTCTGTCCTTTCTCTGTGGTGCCAGGTGCTGAGCTGGAAAGCCTAAAGTTGATGGTCTGAGCAGCTTCAGCCTTAGCCCTGTCAGATGAAGCACCGTTTGTGCACAGCATGAACTAGAGTGTGGTGTCCCTGTTCTGCGGTGATACAGAATACGAAGGAGAGGGCACTGTGTCCCAACCCCAGCATGGCAGGCAGCCACTAACCCTCTGTTCTCCCTGATGAACCTCGCACTTTCTCCTTTTCCTGTGGTCTCTTAGGTGTTTACGTGTCCATGACTGGCAGACCTATGTGTGTAGTTCTGGACCCCTTGCCACAGTGAGCTCGATTACTCGCTCTGGACCTATGCCTGCGTGTTTTATAGAAAAGTGTCATTCTCTCATGCTGCTCTCTCGAGTACAGGCTCTCCACTGATGCAGCCATCACGGCAGAAGGGCACTCTGCTTCCTTTTCGGCCTCGTGGGTTTGCTCAGTTTACTTCTCAGTAGTTCCTCCTGTTTCTGCTGTCATGCAGGACCATGCTCTCTCTTGTCCATGTTCCTTAACCAGGCTTGGGTTCAGCACTTCACTGTGCAGACATCACTCTTAAATCCATGTGTGATCTGTGATGTGGTCTGTGCGAACCATGTGCCCGGTTGTCATTTTCATGCTGCAAACCAACAAAAATATACCAACACCCAGGAGGTTAGGGTTGTATGTCTTCCTGATCTTCAAACCAGCTACAAGATCCCTGGCTCTTCCTACCGTGTGCTGTGGGTTAGGGCTCCTGGCTCCTCCTGTGCCCCTGCCAAACTGTGCTGTGGGGTGCTTGCTCCTGGCTCCTCCTGTGTACCTCCCCACCTGTGCTGTGGGTTAGGGCTCTTGGCTCCTCCTGTTCCCCTCCCCACCTGTGCTTGGGTTAGGGCTCCTGGCTCCTTACGAGGACCCCCCCACCTGTGCTGTGGGTTAGGGCTCCTGGCTCCTCCTGTGCACCTCCCACCTGTGCTTGGGTTAGGGCTCCTGCTTTCATGTGCACCTCTCACCTGTGCCTGGATGTGGCTCTTCCCTACATGGGTCTCTTTCTCTGAAACATCCTCTTTCTCTCACCATGTGTGGGCTTGGCAGTTGTTCTCAAGGTTGGGGGGAAATGTCCCCTTGGTGAGGCCCGTGTCCCACCCTGAGCCTGTGCAATCAGGTCACCAACTGTGCCTGTGTCGCCTCTCCTCTCTGGAGCTCGGCGGCTGGGCTGGGTCAGTCTCCTCCTCTGGAACAGCTCCTGTACACATCTCTGCTCTCCTCCTCCTGCCTCACCTGTAGGCACCGCTTCTGTGTCTTTCATACTTGTCCTGACAGTTCACGTTCCACGTCTGCATTTTCAGGCTCTTTGAATTATGCTGAGCACGTTATTATTTATAGAAATGGTACCTATGAACCCTGCTCCTATAATTCAGCACTTGCGTTCCTGCATGCAAAGTGGTTGACCATCTGTATTGAGTCCACCTTCCGCTTATCCTACTAGTGGTCCCTGTCTGAGCTGCCAGCTCCTGGCAACCTCAGGAAACGAATGGGCCTGCTGTGGCCCTTGAGAGCAGGCACTGTCTGGGACGGAGTCCAGCGTTGGGATGTGTAGGTACTTCCCTGTGCTGACTATCACCAGGCTGCCCCAGAAGGTGCTCCAGGGCCCCTCTCCCACACAAGAGTCCCGTCTGCACTGGTGGTGTAGTCACCAGGTGACGGGCACAAACTGGCGTTTTGTTTTAATTTGAGATTTTCTGAGGCTGAAAAGTGTATTTAGAGCCTTTTCATTTTCTTGGTGGAGCTGTGGATTGCAGCGGGTCTGTGCTGCTTCTCCACTGGCTCTCTCCTATTTTCCCTTGACTTGCAGGAGTGTCTGGCAGCTCGCAGTCAGTCCTCCCTGTTGGTGGTGGTCCCTGCAGCAGTCTCATCTCATTCTCTTCTCTTTGAGAGGAAGGATTTTGTCCTTGATTTTTTTTGGTAGTTTTTGCATTCAACTGATATATTTTCAGTTTCTTGTTTTCTGATATATTCAAGACAGAATACCTCTATTTTAACAGCATCCTGTAAGCTTTGCCATGTGTTGCTTTGTTACCAAGTTCTGTGTATTTTGTAACTTCCCTTATGTTTTTCTATCAAATTTGTGTTTGTTTACTTCTAACTTATATTGTAAACAACAGTCTGCCTGATACTGTTTGATACTGAAGTTACCAGTTGCAGCATCATACTGAGTTGATTTTTTTGCATTTTTTTAAGCGGATCCTGAAATAATGCATGTTCTTGGTGTACTACCTACTATCTTTTTATTACGGTTCTCTATAAATTCAAGTTATGCAGCTTATGTTCACTTTTCATAGTCTACCGAGTCTAAGATGATGCATCAACTCCTTTGGGGCCCGGCTTCCCTGGTGCCTCTCCTGTTTAGCTTTAGTATCTATGTGTGTGTGCATCCTACGTCACACATGGGGCCCTGCTTCCCTGGTGCCTCTCCTGTTTAGCTTTAGTATCTGTGTGTGTGCATCCTACGTCACACATGGGGCCCTGCTTCCCTGGTGCCTCTCCTGTTTAGCTTTAGTATCTGTGTGTGTACATCCTACGTCACACATGGGCCCTGCTTCCCTGGTGCCTCTCCTGTTTAGCTTTAGTATCTGTGTGTGTACATCCTATTTCACACATGGGCCCTGCTTCCCTGGTGCCTCTCCTGTTTAGCTTTAGTATCTGTGTGTGTACATCCTATTTCACACATGGGGCCCTGCTTCCCTGGTGCCTCTCCTGTTTAGCTTTAGTATCTGTGTGTACATCCTACGTCACACATGGGCCCTGCTTCCCTGGTGCCTCTCCTGTTTAGCTTTAGTATCTGTGTGTGTACATCCTATTTCACACATGGGTCCTGCTTCCCTGGTGCCTCTCCTGTTTAGCTTTAGTATCTTGTGTGTACATCCTACGTCACACATGGGTCCTGCTTCCCTGGTGCCTCTCCTGTTTAGCTTTAGTATCTGTGTGTACATCCTACGTCACACATGGGTCCTGTTTCCCTGGTGCCTCTCCTGTTTATCTTTAGTATCTGTGTGTGTACATCCTACGTCACACATGGGGCCTGCTTCCCTGGTGCCTCTCTTTTTTAGCTTTAGTATCTATGTGTGTGTACATCCTATGTCACACACGGGGCCCTGCTTCCCTGGTGCCTCTCCTGTTTAGCTTTAGTATCTGTGTGTGCATCCTACGTCACACATGGGGCCCTGCTTCTCTGGTGCCTCTCCTGTTTAGCTTTAGTATCTTGTGTGTACATCCTACGTCACACATGGGTCCTGCTTCCCTGGTGCCTCTCCTGTTTAGCTTTAGTATCTTGTGTGTACATCCTACGTCACACATGGGTCCTGCTTCCCTGGTGCCTCTCCTGTTTAGCTTTAGTATCTTGTGTGTACATCCTACGTCACACATGGGCCCTGCTTCCCTGGTGCCTCTCCTGTTTAGCTTTAGTATCTGTGTGTGTACATCCTACGTCACACATGGGGCCCTGCTTCCCTGGTGCCTCTCCTGTTTAGCTTTAGTATCTGTGTGTGTACATCCTATTTCACACATGGGGCCCTGCTTCCCTGGTTCCTCTCCTGTTTAGCTTTAGTATCTTGTGTGTACATCCTCCGTCACAGATGGGGCCCTGCTTCCCTGGTGCCTCTCCTGTTTAGCTTTAGTATCTGTGTGTGTACATCCTATGTCACACATGGGGCCCTGCTTCCCTGGTGCCTCTCCTGTTTAGCTTTAGTATCTGTGTGTGTACATCCTACGTCACACATGGGTCCTGCTTCCCTGGTGCCTCTCCTGTTTAGCTTTAGTATCTGTGTTTGTGCATCCTACGTCACACATGGGGCCCTGCTTCCCAGGTGCCTCTCCTGTTTAGCTTTAGTATCTATGTGTGTACATCCTACGTCACAGATGGGTCCTGTATCCCTGGTGCCTCTCCTGTTTAGGTTTAGTATCTGTGTGTACGTCCTACGTCACACATGGGGCCCTGCTTCCCTGGTGCCTCTCCTGTTTAGCTCTAGTATCTGTGTGTGTACATTCTATGTCACACATGGGCCCTGCTTCCCTGGTGCCTCTCCTGTTTAGCTTTAGTATCTATGTGTTTACATCCTACGTCACACATGGGGCCCTGCTTCCCTGGTGCCTCTCCTGTTTAGCTTTAGAATCTATGTGTGTACATCCTACGTCACACATGGGTCCTGTTTCCCTGGTGCCTCTCCTGTTTAGCTCTAGTATCTGTGTGTGTACATTCTATGTCACACATGGGCCCTGCTTCCCTGGTGCCTCTCCTGTTTAGCTTTAGTATCTGTGTGTGTACATTCTATGTCACACATGGGCCCTGCTTCCCTGGTGCCTCTCCTGTTTAGCTTTAGTATCTGTGTGTGTACATTCTATGTCACACATGGGCCCTGCTTCCCTGGTGCCTCTCCTGTTTAGCTTTAGAATCTGTGTGTGTACATTCTATGTCACACATGGGCCCTGCTTCCCTGGTGCCTCTCCTGTTTAGCTCTAGTATCTGTGTGTGTACATTCTATGTCACACATGGGCCCTGCTTCCCTGGTGCCTCTCCTGTTTAGCTTTAGAATCTATGTGTGTACATCCTACGTCACACATGGGGCCTGCTTCCCTGGTGCCTCTCTTTTTTAGCTTTAGTATCTATGTGTGTGTACATCCTATGTCACACACGGGGCCCTGCTTCCCTGGTGCCTCTCCTGTTTAGCTTTAGTATCTGTGTGTGCATCCTACGTCACACATGGGGCCCTGCTTCTCTGGTGCCTCTCCTGTTTAGCTTTAGTATCTTGTGTGTACATCCTACGTCACACATGGGCCCTGCTTCCCTGGTGCCTCTCCTGTTTAGCTTTAGTATCTGTGTGAACATTCTACGTCACACATGGGTCCTGCTTCCCTGGTGCCTCTCCTGTTTAGCTTTAGTATCTGTGTGTGTACATCCTACGTCACACATGGGGCCCTGCTTCCCAGGTGCCTCTCCTGTTTAGCTTTAGTATCTGTGTGTGTGTGCATCCTACGTCACACATGGGGCCCTGCTTCCCTGGTTCCTCTCCTGTTTAGCTTTAGTATCTGTGTGTACATCCTACGTCACACATGGGGCCCTGCTTCCCTGGTGCCTCTCCTGTTTAGCTTTAGTATCTGTGTGTACATCCTACGTCACACATGGGGCCCTGCTTCCCTGGTGCCTCTCCTGTTTAGCTTTAGTATCTGTGTGTGTACATCCTACGTCACACATGGGTCCTGCTTCCCTGGTGTCTCTCCTGTTTAGCTTTAGTATCTGTGTTTGTGCATCCTACGTCACACATGGGGCCCTGCTTCCCAGGTGCCTCTCCTGTTTAGCTTTAGTATCTGTGTGCGTGCATCCTACGTTACACATGGGGCCCTGCTTCCCTGGTGCCTCTCCTGTTTAGCTTTAGTATCTATGTGTGTACATCCTACGTCACAGATGGGTCCTGTATCCCTGGTGCCTCTCCTGTTTAGGTTTAGTATCTGTGTGTACGTCCTACGTCACACATGGGCCCTGCTTCCCTGGTGCCTCTCCTCTTTAGCTTTAGTATCTATGTGTTTACATCCTACGTCACACATGGGGCCCTGCTTCCCTGGTGCCTCTCCTGTTTAGCTTTAGAATCTATGTGTGTACATCCTATGTCACACATGGGTCCTGTTTCCCTGGTGCCTCTCCTGTTTAGCTCTAGTATCTGTGTGTGTACATTCTATGTCACACATGGGCCCTGCTTCCCTGGTGCCTCTCCTGTTTAGCTTTAGTATCTGTGTGTGTACATCCTACGTCACACATGGGGCCTGCTTCCCTGGTGCCTCTCTTTTTTAGCTTTAGTATCTATGTGTGTGTGCATCCTACGTCACACACGGGGCCCTGCTTCCCTGGTGCCTCTCCTGTTTAGCTTTAGTATCTTGTGTGTACATCCTACGTCACACATGGGTCCTGCTTCCCTGGTGCCTCTCCTGTTTAGCTTTAGTATCTTGTGTGTACATCCTACATCACACATGGGTCCTGCTTCCCTGGTGCCTCTCCTGTTTAGCTTTAGTATCTTGTGTGTACATCCTACGTCACACATGGGTCCTGTTTCCCTGGTGCCTCTCCTGTTTAGCTTTAGTATCTGTGTGTGTACATTCTATGTCACACATGGGCCCTGCTTCCCTGGTGCCTCTCCTGTTTAGCTTTAGTATCTGTGTGTGTACATTCTATGTCACACATGGGCCCTGCTTCCCTGGTGCCTCTCCTGTTTAGCTTTAGTATCTGTGTGTGTACATTCTATGTCACACATGGGCCCTGCTTCCCTGGTGCCTCTCCTGTTTAGCTTTAGTATCTGTGTGTACATCCTACGTCACACATGGGGCCCTGCTTCCCTGGTGCCTCTCCTGTTTAGCTTTAGTATCTGTGTGTGTACATCCTAATTCACAGAAGGTAGTCTGGGTGCTTGTGCGGGTTTACAGCTCAGAGTCTTCCCTCTGGTTTCTGCCTTTCTGTCCAGCCCCTTTTGGGTGCCTATGGCTCACGTGCCCACATCACTGTGAATGGCTCATGGTTGCTTTCTGCCACGGGCCGCGTCATCTTCTGCCTTCTGCATCTTCCTCTCAGAGCACTGACTGGCCCTGATGCCTGTATGCAGGCAGCTGTGGACCCTGGCCAGCTTTGTGGCTGCATGTGGCTTGGATCCAGGTGCCTCTAGTGCCTTTTCCTGGAGGCTCACCTGTTCTGAGGTCCTGTGTTGGTGCTCGCCCTGTGGCTCTCTTGGGCCTGTGTCCTGTGCCTTACCCTATGATGGCTGCTCTGAGGTTCCCGGGGTAGGCTGGTCAGCTTTGAGTTGTTGGCCCAGCAAGACAGAAGAGGCCACTCTCCAAAACATGTGCAGTGACAGCAGCAGAGGCCAGCCTGCTCAGCAGACAGGGAGGGCGCTGGCCAGCACCACACATAGCCAGCTGTGGGAGCAAGGGCACCGAGGGACCGGGGTGAAGCCCTCCCTGGGCCTGGGATTCCCTAGGGTCTGGTGTTCCCTAGGACCTGGCGATCCCTGGGGCCTGGCGTTCCTGGGGCCTGACGTTCCCTAGGACCTGGTGTTCCCTAGGACCTGGTGTTCCCTAGGACCTGGCGTTCCCTAGGACCTGGTGTTACGAAGGGCCTGGTGTTCCCTAGAGCCTGGCGTTCCCTAGGACCTGGTGTTCCCTAGGGCCTGGTGTTCCCTAGGACCTGGTGTTCCCTGGGACCTGGTTTTCTTAGGGCCTGGCGTTCCCAGGGGCCTGGCATTCCTCAGGGCCTGGTGTTCCCCAGGACCTGGTGTTCCGTGGGGCCTGGTGTTCCCTGGGACCTGGTGTTCCCTGGGGCCTGGTGTTCCTTAGGGCCTGGCGTTCCTCAGGGCCTGGCATTCCTAGGACCTGGCATTCCCTGGGGCCTGGTGTTCCCTGGGGCCTGGTGTTCCTTAGGGCCTGGCGTTCCCTGGGGCCTGGAATTCCTCAGGGCCTGGTGTTCCCTGGGACCTGGTGTTCCCTGGGGCCTGGCGTTCCTTGGGACCTGGTGTTCCTAGGACCTGGTGTTCCCTGGGACCTGGTGTTCCCTGGGACCTGGCGTTCCCTGGGACCTGGTGTTCCCTGGGGCCTGGTGTTCCCTAGGACCTGGTGTTCCCTGGGGCCTGGTGTTCCCTGGGGCCTGGTGTTCCTTAGGGCCTGGCGTTCCCTGGGGCCTGGCATTCCTTAGGGCCTGGCGTTCCCTGGGACCTGGTGTTCCCTGCGACCTGGTGTTCCCTGGGGCCTGGCGTTCCTAGGACCTGGTGTTCCCTGGGGCCTGGCGTTCCCTGGGACCTGGTGTTCCTTAGGGCCTGGCGTTCCCTGGGTCCTGGCATTCCTCAGGGCCTGGCGTGCCCTGGGACCTGGTGTTCCCTGGGGCCTGGTGTTCCCTGGGATCTGGTGTTCCCTGGGGCCTGGCGTTCCCTGGGACCTGGCGTTCCCTGGGGCCTGGTGTTCCCTGGGGCCTGGTGTTCCCTGGGACCTGGTGTTCCCTGGGGCCTGGTGTTCCTTAGGGCCTGGTGTTCCCTAGGGCCTGGTGTTCCTCAGGGCCTGGTGTTCCCTAGGACCTGGTGTTCCTCAGGGCCTGGTGTTCCCTGGGGCCTGGTGTTCCCTGGGACCTGGTGTTCCCTGGGACCTGGCGTTCCCTGGGGCCTGGCGTTCCCTGGGACCTGGCGTTCCCTGGGGCCTGGTGTTCCCTGGGACCTGGTGTTCCCTGGGGCCTGGTGTTCCCTGGGACCTGGTGTTCCCTGGGGCCTGGTGTTCCCTGGGGCCTGGTGTTCCCTAGGACCTGGTGTTCCCTGGGACCTGGTGTTCCCTGGGGCCTGGTGTTCCCTGGGACCTGGTGTTCCCTGGGGCCTGGTGTTCCTTAGGGCCTGGCGTTCCCTGGGTCCTGGCATTCCTCAGGGCCTGGTGTTCCCTGGGACCTGGTATTCCCTAGGGTCTGGTGTTCCCTGGGACCTGGTATTCCCTGAGACCTGGCGTTCCTGGGGCCTTGGGTTCCCTAGGACCTGCTGTTCCCTGGGACCTGGCGTTCCCTAGGACCTGGTGTTCCCTGGGGCCTGGTTTTCCCTAGGACCTGCTGTTCCCTGGACCTGGCATTCCCTAGGACCTGGTGTTCCCTGGGACCTGGCCTTCCCTAGGACCTGGTGTTCCCTAGGGCCTGGTGTTCCCTGGGGCGTGGTGTTCCCTGGGGCGTGGTGTTCCCTAGGGCGTGGTGTTCCCTAGGGCCTCGTGTTCCCTCGTAGTCTTCCCACAAAGTGTAACTGGTTGGTGTGGATCATCCTGTGGGTCCCGTGGACTGAGGCTGCTCAGTGTGTTGGGTCAGGAGAGGGTCAGGGAGGCCCCTGGTCAAGGTCGGTGCCTGGGCCACCACCGTGAGGAGCCAGGAGGAGCTAACGATAATGTGTGTGGAGTCTCACAAGGCCCGGGGCCTTGTGAGCACCATCTTGTGATGGCACCCTCGGTTCTCCCCATCATTCTCCACTGCTCCCTAGTGTCTTGGTAGAATGGCCCCTTCCTTCTGGGGGCTTCTTGGTATTGGGTCCTGGAGGCTGAAATATGTTTTTATTTTAATACCTGTTGCCAGAAGCTGTGATAGAATAGTCGCGTGTTTTCCTGATCAGCATAAGAGGAGGTGGCTCCCCGTCCCCACCAAGTGTCACCTTGGGTTTCTGCTGTTGGATGGACCGTGGCCTCCGCCCGTCATGGCGGCCTTGGGCTGAGTGGTGGCGGGCCAGGACTCTGTGCAGCGATGCTCTTGGCCCCGTGTGTTACAGCGAGGCGTGGGGTGGAGCCACGTGGGGCCTCGGGCCCTTTAGCTGTGCCTTGTGGTGATGTCACACGCCTGCCAGGCCGCTCCAGAGCCGGGTGGACTCGTGACCGCTGGGCACACGCCCGAATCCAGACCTGCAGGGTCCTGGGACTCGAGGTGGGTCACGCGAGCCAGGCAGTCTAGGTGGCAGTCTGGCCTGCTGGGGAGGCTCGCCCTTCTCTTTGACGCCAGCGCTGTTGAGCTGTCGCCACGTGCCACGCACAGAGTGGGGTCGGGGCTCTGCTGGCTGGCCGCACACACTAGCAGGGTTTCAGAGCTCGTCCAGGTTGCAGGCGTCTGCACTGCCCGAGGATGTCCTTCCTTGTGTGCACACCAGCGTGCACATGGGTCTGCTGGTCCACGCACCTGTGTCGAGCGTTTGGGCTCTTCCACCGTGAATGGCGTAGCTCTTTCCCGCAGGGTCTCCCGGCATTTACTGGAAGAGTGAACGAGGAATCACATTTGTGTTCCTGGAATGAGCTCTGCCTGTCCTCGCTGCCCCAGGGATGGGCCTCCTGCACGTTGGTGGACGTGCTGGGTTTTGGCTTTGTGCCTCTGAGTCGGAGGTGTGTGTGTGTCCTGGCAGTAGGTGGCGTCGGCTTCCTGAGAAGATTCAGGCTTCCTTTGTATTTGGCTTCCCCCGTGGTCAGCAGAGCAGTTCAAAGCTCTGGGTGAAGGGTTTCGAGCTTCTCATCCGGATGCCGTTTTCAATGGGGGAGGTCGCTCTCCTTCCCCGACTCTCCTCAGCTCCCTCGTCCTGTCTTGGATAAGTGTTGGAAGTTGGTATTTTCAGGAAATGGCCTGTCCTTGTAGATTTCAGAGTCACCGGTAAGACTGAGTGGTTGTCTTGCAGTTGGTTGCTGATGCGCTTGTGGTCACGTGTCCTTTATTGAGTCCTTTGGTGTTTGTATTTCTCTTTTTTTCCTTAAACAGGCTTGCAAAGATTTTCGTCTCTCATTCCTTTTAAACATTTCATTTTGTGTTCCTTCTCTGCTGTTTGTGGCTTGCGGTTTGGGTTCCTTCTCCGCCATTTGTGGCTCGCGATTTGGGTTCCTTCTCTGCGTTTGTGGCTTGCTGTTGGGATTCCTTCTCCGCGTTCGTGGCTCACAGTTTGGGCCTTCTCCATTGTTCGCGGCTTACAGTTCCAGCCCTGCTAGCTCCTTCCCCACTTGGTGTTTGGATGGTTGTGCTCCACTTTTCTTGCTCCAGTCATTTTGGTCTGTTCCTGGAAATGCGTACTCCTCTGCAGAACTATCTGCTCAGCTTGTTTTTTCCTTTTCATTCTAGGAATCCTGTTAGGTAGATATGGACACTTTCATACTTTTTCCAGGTCTCTTAGCCCTAAAACCTGGTGTTCTCTGCGTCTTTGGTGCTTTCTTCTCTTTGGTGCTTTCTTCGTTGCTCACTCATGTTCTTCCCTTCGGTTTCCTGGTCAGCCCAGCCTTTGGGCTCTTGGCTCTGAAGACCTGTACACGTCTGGGGCTGGCAGCTGCTGTGTCTGCTCGCGCAGTGTCCCTGTGTGGTCTTTCCTGCACCCTGCAGTTGGGATGCTTCTGTCCACTCACTGGTCTCAGAGCCTGTGTGCACCCAGTGCCTGGCCATGCTGTCCCCAGGCGCTGCCCACGCCCAGTGATTCCGGGCGGAGGGCGGGCCAGCAGAGGACTGCAGGAGTGGAGCCGGCAGGTTGCAGAGTTGGTCCCAGCCGCCAGGGGCCCTCTGTGTGGTGGCGAGGACACACTGGACCCTGTGGTCACACTGCTCTTGCCCACCCTCACTCTGCTGTGCTCTAGTGCTTTCCTGAGGCAGTGACCAATGGCGCCGGGGTGGCTGCTGTGACTTTCTGCCCCGTCGCACAGGGCCAGGAGAGGCGGAGCCAGTCACAGCCAGTGAGCTCTCCCCAGCCTGGCCGGTGGCGCCCTCCCTGTGCGCCACGGGGCTTCTGGCTCTCCGGGTCCCTCCCTGTCCTCAGAGGAGGACTTTTCTGTGTGTCTTCTGGGCAGGTGGCGGGGAAGGAGCAGCAGCGCATCAGGAGCCACCTGGCCTTGGTCCTCTCTGCTCGTCTCTGCCCCTCACCCAGCTGCGTGCCTGCAGGGCAGCCTCATCCCACACCCTCCGCCCGGCCAGACGGCGCCTCAGGGAGGGTTCTGTGAAGGGACTGTCCTTAGGAACGTGGACCGACGCCTGGGCCCTCTGCCTTGGTGGCAGGAGGCGGGACTCGAGCAGTGAAGAACCCGACAGGACGAAAGGCTGGGGTGACGGCTGCGGCGAGATGGTTAGCCTTCCACACGGTGGGCTGTCCCCTGTGGCCAGGCAGCGGGGGTCTTCCTGGCCCTGACCCCGGCCCTGCTCGATGCCCTTCTTTGTTCCTGGTCAGCGATGCTCAGCTGCTGCGTGCCGTTCTGTCTCGCGCTGCAACGGTGAGCCCAGTGCGTCCCGGGTTAAAGGCACAGCAGGTGCTCTCGGAGGCCGAGCCCTGTGGCCTGTCCCCTGCTCCCTGCCTCCTGCCATCCTCCACGTGGGCAGCGCCTACACACCAGCCAGCGTCTCTGAGTGTCTGTCTCCTCACTGGGAACCCCTCCCTCGGCTGGCTTCTCACCTGTCCATCTTGTGCAGGTGTGGCCTTCGCCACCAGAGTCTCCTTGATGGCCTGCTGGAGAGTACATGTCCCCTGCCCTGCTGCCACACTCGCATAGCGGCCGCCACCCTGCCAGCAGGATGTGCCGCAGCCGTCAGGGTGTCCCCCGGGCTGCCCGCCACCCTGCCAGCAGGATGTGCCGCAGCCGTCAGGGTGTCCCCCGGGGTGCCCGCCACCCTGCCGGCAGGTTGTGCCGCAGCCGTCAGGGCGTCCCCTGGGGTGCCTGACTCTGTGTCAGCTGGGACGTGCTTAACCTCTCGTGGTGTCACCTCGGGCACACTGCAGCCTGTCACCGTGTTCCCTAGGATGACTGTCATGGTGTCCCCAGGATGCCGGTCGCGGTGTCGCCTGGTCCACACGACAGCCTGTCACGGTGTCCCCTAGGGCATGCTGCAGCCTGGCGCTCTGTCCCTGAGGACACGCTGGTGCGGCCTCCTGGCGTCTTCGGTTTCTCTTAAAGCGTATTGTGGTGACCAGACCTCCACGTGGTCTGGCCTTCCTCCGTCTCAGCTCCAGCTGGTGCTCTTCGTGTGTGTTGGAGGGTAGATGTGGGCTCTGCCAAGCCGCCACACACACCAGTTTACAGAGGACTCACTTCCCAGAAAACAAGACTGCATGTAAAGTACTGTGGAGCCTGCACATGCTAGTGTAGCTCACAGCAGCGCAGTGTTGACACGTGCCACCCGAGATCTGGTTTGATTCTGTGTTTTGTGAAGTGTTTTCTTTATAAAACCATCCTTTGAACTTCGCAAGCCTGGGTAGTAGTTAATGAATATTGGCATTTATAATGTTGTTTTTCATTCTCATATTTAGAACATTATTCTGATCCTTTTTATGAGTTTTAATCAATGTTTGTGCTCAACTTGTAAAGTAGGATTTTCTTGAACTGCTTTTGCTTTTATTTAAGCATTTCTTCTCTTTCACATAGGTTTGCTCCGAGGCCACGTTGATGTGACGCAGGGAGTCACCTTTGACAGCATCACTGGGGAGAGGCTGTCTTTCTCATTAAAAAGCCACGTGGAGAACAAATAGCAGAGGAGCCAAGTGCCAGCGCCCCATCTTGTAGTGTCATCAATATGTTTTTTAAAACATCAAGACAGAGGACTTGCGCATGAAGAAAAGGATTTGTTCATCAGTGTTATTTTTAGCAGCGTTTAAGAGTTCTGTCTTCCTGGGTACACGGCCCTGTGAAACCTAAGACATAAAGGTCTTCCCGGCCTCTTCAGAGCAGTTTTGTCTCCCGGAACTTTATTTGCTTGCCCTGTTTTTACTCATCCAAGTCCTCAGAGGCTGTGGCTCAGGGAAGACATGGACTTGGGAACTCGGGCTGCCCTGCAGGGCTGCAGTGGGCTTCAGCGGACGGTTCTAGAGGACGTCCATCGCCGTCCGAGCCCGCAGCCCGAAGCGTGGGTCCTGGTGTCGATGCAGACCGTGGCTTGAGGATGGCCTGGGTGAAGTTCCTGCGGAAGCCTGGGGGCAGCCTCGGGAGGGCCTACCAGCCGGGCAGCACGCTGTCGCTGGCGCCCACCAAGGGCCTGCTAAACGAACCTGGGCAGAACAGCTGCTTCCTCAACAGCGCTGTGCAGGTGAGCTGCCGCTGCGTCTCTGCAGCGCTTCCCAGGACACCCCGCACCTGGAGAGCACTTAGTGTAGGAGCAGCGGCTGGTTGGTGGGACTTGAGTGGAGACCAGAGCTTCGACTGGGCATTTGGGTTTTCATGGTAAACGGAATGGCTTTTCAACAGGATGATGCATGACTGTGATGTTACAGAACCCTCTTATTTAAAACGTTTGGTTCGTTAAATGTTACCTTGGTTTTCATCAGCTAACACTACCTGCTTTTAAAAGAAATCCAGGGAAGCTCCTGTAGATAGGATCAAAAGAGGCAAGCTGCATGGTTACCAGGGGAATGGAGCTTTCCTCTTGGTGGTCGCACTCCCCCGCCTCTGCCGTGGCCCTTCCACCTGCTCTGGAGCCATGGCTTAAGCACCGCTGGGCTAGTGATGTTGAAGGGTTCATCCACTGGCTTCAGTCCTCGCCGAAGCTCTTTTGATTACCAATGTGTACTGACTGACTCTCTTGCTCGGTAAGAAGTCTTTCCTAGGGGTACCCTGGTTCATGTTTAGCAGTTACAGACTTTTCTGACTTCCTGAGAACTGAAAGGAGCATTGCTTAATAAGCATATCTGGACTGTCAGGCATGCAGACGGCTGGCCAACACCTGGTTGTGGTGGCCCACCACCTGGGACAGAACCACGGACAGTCAGGTGCACAGAGACATCTGACTGACTCCTGTGTCGTGGTAGCCAACCACCTGGGATGCACATCATGGACTATCAGGTGCACAGATGTCTGACTGACACCTATGTGTTGGTGGCCCTCCACCTGGGACACATGTCATGGACTGTCAGGTGCACAGACATCTGACCAACTCCTGTGTCGTGGTGGTCCTCTGCCTGGGACAGATGTCATGAACTGTCATGTCAGACATGCAGAAATCTGACTGATAGCTGAGTTCTCAGCAGCCCTCCACCTGGGAGAGACATCCCACCTGAAAATGCCTTAGCTCACCCAGAAAGAGAGAAGAAATGGAATTAAGATTGTCCTTCTTTACTTTAGGACCCCAAATGAGAGTCACTGTTCTGTCCTGGCATGAATATTCCTTCTGCCTTAGTATTATGAGATAAGAAGAGAACATCTGGTGAAGGGCACTGGAGATGAGGAGAAACTCAAGTGTTTCCTGTCCCCCTTGGAGGACCCAGGCACACTGAGTTGGCTGCTGGAAACTCTGTTACCTCCTCAAGTGTTTCCTGTCCCCCTTGGAGGACCCAGGCACACTGAGTTGGCTGTTGGAAACTCTGACTGTTGCCTCCTCAAGTGTTTCCTGTCCCTCTTGGAGGACCCAGGCACACTGAGTTGGCTGCTGGAAACTCTGACTGTTGCCTCCTCAAGTGTTTCCTATTCCCCTTGGAGGACCCAGGCACACTGAGTTGGCTGTTGGAAACACTGACTGTTGCCTCCTCAAGTGTTTCCTGTCCCCCTTGGAGGACCCAGGCACACTGAGTTGGCTGTTGGAAACACTGACTGTTGCCTCCTCAAGTGTTTCCTGTCCCCCTTGGAGGACCCAGGCACACTGAGTTGGCTGCTGGAAACTCTGACTGTTGCCTCCTCAAGTGTTTCCTATCCCCCTTGGAGGACCCAGGCACACTGAGTTGACTGTTGGAAACTCTGACTGTTGCCTCCTCAAGTGTTTCCTGTCCCCCTTGGAGGACCCAGGCACACGAGGTGGCTGCTGGAAGCTCTCCTACCTCCTCAGTGTTTCCCAGCCCCTCTGGAGGACCCAGTCTTGCACACTTGGGTCATAGAGTTGCCCCACAAGCCACTGACAGCTCTCTTCATCTTCTCTCTTTGTGTTTTCTGTTTCTTTTGTGCTGTGTCTGCTGCTTCATTTCCAGGTAGTGTATCTCTCCTTTGTGATGTCGCCTCTGCTGTGAGTCCCATTCTTTTTTTCACCCTCGACATCGCAGTTTCTGTTTCTGGAAGTGTCCTGACTTCTCTCACGTGTTGGCTCCTGGCGGTCTCCCCTCACCCAGCTGGCTGTGAAGCACAGGTGTGCTGTTCTCCTCTGGTTTCTGTTCTCTCGGTCGTGTGGGTTCTGGCTGAGTGTTGGTCACTCACTTGTTCTGCCCTCTGGGTTGTGTTTTCTTTTCCTTGAGGGTCCAATGATGTCTCTTGGATGTGGGACGGTTTTTGTGTTTGGCGTCACCGGCATTCTTACATGCCTCCACTGTCTTGGGATCTCGTCCTGGGTCCGGTTCATCTGCTTGGAAGCCCTTGGCCCCTTTTCTGCCAGGTGTACTGGGCAGGCCCTTGGGAGTAGCACTTTCCCAGCCCACCGGACTCTGTGCCTTGCTCCTGGAGTCCTTGGGGTCTTCCCAGCTGCAGACTGAGCCTCACAGCGTGAAGGGCGTGCTGGAGGGCCTGCAGAGCCTGGCACCAGCTCTGCCCCGCTGCAGCCCCGCCACCTGCCCGCTCCCAGGGCTCTGGGGCAGCCAAGGCTTCTGAAGTGCCCTGGCTGCAGGGCCTGGTTTGCAAAGCCACCTCGCTGGCAGAACAGCACTTCAGAATGACCTCTGTCTTTAGAGATCCAACGTCCTCGTTAGTGTGCTGTTTGGAAATACTTTTTGATACTACTGAGAAGCAGATTGTGGGATACATCTTATAAGCAGACACTACAAGCAGGCATTTTAAAGTGGCACCTGCCTGTGATCCCAGCGATGTGGGAAGCTGAGGCAGGAGGATCACAAGTCCCAGGCCAGCCTCAGCGTTTAGTAAAAGACCCTGTCTCAAAATAGAAAGATAAAAAGAACTAGGGTGTGGCTCAGTGGTTAAGCACCCTGGACTCAATCCCCAGTAGGAAAAGTAAATTTATATTGCATTTCTCTTTTTTAATTTTTAAATTATTATTTTGTAATGGAGAATTGGATGAAATGTTTATGTTTCTTCATTAAATTGTGTGTGTGTATGTACTGATTTTTTAGGAATAAGCAATATATAAAAATAATAATTTTGTTAGGTTCCATGTGAAATTGCTGAGTGCAGGTAATGAAAAACAAAAATTTATACTGCTAAAAACCAATCCACCAACTTTAAATTTCATAATAGGTAGTAGAATATAATGATTTTAAAAAAAGAAATGGGTAAAGATTGACTTTAATTAGAGTAATTATTTGTGATAGGTGTTATCAAAACAGGCTTCACACTGTTATGTTGAATAATGGACAGAGAACTTTAAAAAACAACTCACCAATTGCTCTTTCTGTACTTGGATTTCTCCGCGCCCCAGAACACAGTGCTGTTGCTTTGATGGGCTGCTCTAGCCTCCAGAGCAGCCGTCCTGTCAGCTGGCTCCACACCTCTGCCGCGGGCAGCAGCTGAGTGGACTTGCCTGCCTGTGAAGCCAGGGCAGGAGCTGGAGCCCGCGTCTGCGCTTCTGCTGGCGGTGGACACAGAGCCCGTGTGAGCGTGGGCAGCCGTCAAGGCAGGGGCGCCTGCCAGCGCAGCTCCAGGTTCTTGCCCACGTCCGGAGCGACCTGTTGGCAGCTCTTAACGGGCCACAGCAGACCCAGCAGCTCACTGCACCTTCTGGGTTCTTGCCTCACAAATTCGAAGAATGAGATCTGTGGGCAGTAGTGGTAGGGGTGGGGTTTATTAGAGAAGAGGTACCTCCCCAGTGAAGAGGGACCCGGGAGCACGCACACTGCCCCCTAAGGGGGTGGGCGGAGGTGTAGGTAGCCACTGGGCAGGGCATCGACGTGTGTCTGTGCCAGAGCTGCCCGTTGTTATCTGACAGGACTCGGCAACATGCCGCGTCCAGGAGCACCCGACTGACCTTTTAGCCCTGGAGTCTGGACTTACCTGTCACCTCCCTGGGGTTCATTTCTGTTTTTACCCTTTGCCTGGAAAAGGGTTGGCGGAATGTTTGTAATGTCCCTACAGGTTCACCTCATGCACTGGCCTTACTGTTTTAGAGACTTCGTGGGGGCCCATTACTTGTCTCACCGGGAGGCTCGAGGGCCAGAGGCAGCCGGGATGCTGGTGTGCGTGCCTCGTGCCAGGCACGTCTAGAGACAGCCAGATGCAGCTGCAGCCTGGGGTCCATCCGCGCGGCTGCTGACCTACGTGGTGTCCACACTGTGCCCAACCCCAGGTGACACAGTGCAGCCCCTAGAGTAGCTGTTGTGTTTGTCCTCAGTTTGCTGAGGAAGCTGAGTCTTAGGAAATACTCTGCCCAAGTCAGACAGGGAGCCGATAGCAGTGAAGCAAGAGTCGGAGCAGATGGCCTGCCCTCAGGTGCTGCTGACCACAGCTGCTGTGTCCACAGCACCTGCCCCATCCCAGCCTCCTTGTGGGCAGAATGGGCTCAGTGCTGTGTTTCTGTGGTGTGATGAGAGATGGCATGAAAGGAAGTTACCAAGTGATTACAAAGCCGTGAATGTTTCATGATGGATAAGTGGATCAGTCATATTGCTGCTGTGCTCTAGAACAGCCTTCACCAAATAACACAGTTAATAACAGGCAAATGAATTGACCAGACACTTCTCAGAAGAAGTACAAATGGCCAGCAAATATGAAAAAATGTCCAACATCGTTATCCGTTCATCGCTCGTCAGTCAGAATGGGAGGCGTCAAGAATACAAACTGCTGGCGAGGGTGTGGAGAAAAGGAACATGCTTACACTGTTGGTGGGATTGTAAATCAGTACAACCACTATGCAGGTCATTATGGAGGTTCCTCAAAAGACAGGCAGGGAACCACCCCCTGACCCAGCTGCACTCTCCTTGGTACTGATGTAAAGCAGTGAGGCCGCCATCCTGCGGCTGGGCCTGCATACCCGTTACAGCAGCATGCTTAACAGCCCCACCGGAACCAGCCGGTGTCTGTCAGCAGATGACTTGCTGAGGACTGGGGCATATGTGCACAGTGGAGGTTTTTCAGCCTGAAAGAAGAGTGAAATTGTCATTTGCAGGAGAATGAGAACTGGGACCATATGTAAGTGAAATAAGTCAAACTCCGAAGGCCAACGGTGCTGTGTTTTCTCTCATGTGGAAGCTAGAGAGGAAAAAGGGAAAGAAGGGGGGAGGGGGCTTCATGAAGATCAGAGGGAGGTCAGCAGAGGAAGGGGCCAGCGGTTGCGGGGGAAAGGTTTTGACCAAGTCGTTTTGTTACTGTGTGCACGTTGTGCAAGTACGTAACAACAGATCCCACCGATCCACCATTAGGGACAACTCTACAGTAGTGAAAGGTGTGCAAAGAGGAAAGGCAGCCTTCAGAGGGAATCTGAAGGACTCCTTCAGTCAGTGAGAGCTCAAGGTGCAGGTGGCAGTCTGTGCACAGTGACCGCAGCTCTGGGCGCCTCTTGCCCTGCCCCGCAGGCCCACCTCTGTCCAGTTCCCCTCGGCTTTAGTGTCCAGCAGTATTTCCTCCCTAGACTTGGGTGTTCCTCCTGCAGCTCCCCACCAGGCCTTGCACGCGGGACCGGAGCCAGAAGTTAGTTTTCCATTGCTGTGCTGGTTCTGGTTTTTCACGCGCGTCAGTGAGAGTGTTCTGCTCGTCTCTCGTATGTGCACAGTGGTTTTATACTTGCTGCTGTACACCTAATTATGTGCAGGAGATAAAAGAAGCCACTTCCTCACCTTTTCGACTCCTCCAGTGTCCACATCTTTCATTTTCAGCGTGAGAAGTCTCACTGTTTCTTTTTCCTTCACATTTGCTCTTCAGGTCTTGTGGCAGTTGGACATATTCCGACGAAGCTTGCGGGTTCTGACTGGGCATGTTTGTCAAGGAGATGCCTGCATATTTTGTGCACTGAAGGTAATCTTTTAACAGATGTAAAAAATTATCAACTGTTCCTCCAAAAATTTAATTTTGATCGCTGACATATTTGGTCAGTCCTTGGCCATGAGAGCTGGTTCTCGAATGGGTGTTCAGACACTGCTGCAGGTTGTTCTTCCCAGGAGCAGGGCCCACTTGGCGACCGACTGCTGTCCAGCAGAGGTGGCAGAACTGACCCCCCAGGACACCCGAGCTAGGGTGGGCCCAGGAGGCAGCTCGGCCTCTGCCCCACTCTGTTGGGGCTGCATTCGTGGAAGGTGGCCACTGTGATGTGAGGAAGCCCACCTCCGAGCAGGCCTGGAGGTGTCATAGACGTGGCCCACACGGAACCCCAGACGTGAGCAGCCCGCGTCTGTGCTCCTGGAGGCCTCATCCACCTGACTGCAGGGTCACAAAGCAGAGGAGCCATTTCAGGAGTGGAGCTTGTGGGTTTGTAGCAGAGTAGTCAGCACCTAGCCGGAGTGTGGGTTGTGCAGGGCCTCCAAGGCCCTGGTGGTGATCCCAACAGCCTGTGGTGGGTGGGCAGGTGGGGGTCCCTCCACATGGGTGAGGGAAACTGCCTGTCACCTGGATCCTTTCGGCTGCAGAGCTGAGACTGGATGGATGGAGGACAGTGGCAGAAACTGGGTCCTGTGGACTTTAGAAAATCATTTTTGTCATTGAAAATCATTTGGCCAAGAATTTAAGATCATATGAATACATTTTAAAATTGACATTTTTATTCATTATGTTCTGAAATCTTCTTAATGAAAATACACATGTATACACAGGAACATAAAATTTTAAAAAATCCATGCTTTGCTTTTTTTGTTCCTGAAAAGGATTTTAGAATACATGAACCCAAAGTGATGTTCTGTGTTGTCTTCTTTCACATGTGCTGCCTGTCCTTGTCACAGGGCGAAGAGTGAGCCTAGGTCAGAGCAGGGCCAGGCCTGTGCACTCAGGGCGTCCCGAGGGTCCTCCAGGAGCGTGGCAGGCCCAACGCCCAACTAGGCCTGCCCTGCTCTTACTTGTACCTGATCCTCCAGGACCACACCTCACACACTCCTCACACACGCACTCCTCACAGACGCACTCCTCACACACTCCTCATACACGCACTCCTCACAGACGTACTACACACACTCCTTATGTTGCTGGCTCCTTGTGGTACCAAATCCGCGGACATTTGTCACCGCCTGCAGCAACAATTTGCGGGTCTTTATGGGTGGTGGACTGGACATGAACTACTTTTACTATCTTTCTTTAGTGGGCTGCTTCCTCGCTTCCTCGCTTGTTCCCTGGGCTATAGAGGAAGAAAGGCTTTTCTTAGGGAGAGAGAGAGACTTTGCATAAGAAAGGATCTTTGAGGGAGAGAGACTGAGAGATAGAGAAAGAGGCTTCTACGCTTATCAGAGATCTATTTCTTCTTAGGCTTCTGCAGCTTCTCCTTAAAGGTGTGTCCTGCATCCTGTGAACTAAAGGTGCGTGCTAGGAGCATGTGCTGGAGGTGCGCTGCTCCTCTCTGCTCGCCGCTGCCCCTGTCGCTGCTGCTCCTCACTGTCGCGCGCCTTCCGCCTGCGGCCCGCTTATATCACCTCCAGGAGGCGGAGAGTAGGGCCACGCCTCTTAGGCAAAGATTAGGCAAGAAGCTAGGTGCCCCAGCAGGCAGGATTAGGAGTGCTCCAGAACACATGTGCATGCATTGTGTGCGTGGACGATAAGTCACCTGAGGGTGCGTATGTCACTTAACCTCCTCGCATGGCGCAGCCCCAACACCTCACACACTCACTCTTCACAGACGCACTCCTCACAGACGCACTCCTCACAGACGCACTCCTCACACGCACACTCCTCACACGCACACTCCTCACACGTGCACTCCTCACACACTCACTCCTCACATGCACACTCCTCACACGTGCACTCCTCACATGCGTACTCCTCACAGACGCACTCCTCACATGCACACTCCTCACACACTCACTCCTCACATGCACACTCCTCACACGTGCACTCCTCACAGGCACACTCCTCACAAACGCAGTCCTCACATGCACACTCCTCACACGTGCACTCCTCGCACACTCACTCCTCACATGCACACTCCTCACAGTGCACTCCTCGCACACTCACTCCTCACACGCACACTCCTCACACGTGCACTCCTCACATGCATACTCCTCACAGACGCACTCCTCACATGCACACTCCTCACATGCACACTCCTCACAGACGCACTCCTCACACACTCACTCCTCACACACTCACTCCTCACACACTCACTCCTCACAGATGCACTCTTCACACACTCACTCCTCACACACTCACTCCTCACAGACACACTCTTCACACACTCACTCCTCACAGACGCACTCTTCACACACTCACTCCTCACACGCACACTCCTCACAGACGCACTCCTCACACACTCCTCACAGACGCACTCCTCACACACTCACTCCTCACACACTCACTCCTCACAGACACACTCCTCACACACTCACTCCTCACAGACGCACTCTTCACACACTCACTCCTCACAGACGCACTCTTCACACACTCACTCCTCACACACTCACTCCTCACAGATGCACTCCTCACACACTCACTCCTCACACACTCACTCCTCACAGACGCACTCCTCACACACTCCTCACAGACACACTCCTCACAGACGCACTCCTCACACACTCACTCCTCACACACTCACTCCTCACAGACACACTCCTCACACACTCACTCCTCACAGACGCACTCTTCACACACTCACTCCTCACAGACGCACTCTTCACACACTCACTCCTCACACACTCACTCCTCACAGATGCACTCCTCACACACTCACTCCTCACACACTCACTCCTCACAGACGCACTCCTCACACACTCCTCACAGACACACTCCTCACAGACGCACTCCTCACACACCCTCACACGTGCACTCCTCACGCACACTCCTCACACGTGTACTCCTCACACACTCACTCCTCACAGACGCACTCCTCACACACTCACTCCTCACACACTCACTCCTCACAGACGCACTCCTCACACACTCACTCCTCACACACTCACTCCTCACAGACGCACTCTTCACACACTCACTCCTCACAGACGCACTCCTCACACACTCACTCCTCACACACTCACTCCTCACAGACGCACTCCTCACACACTCACTCCTCACAGACGCACTCTTCACACACTCACTCCTCACATGCACACTCCTCACAGACGCACTCCTCACACACTCACTCCTCACACACACACTCCTCACACACTCACTCCTCACAGACGCACTCTTCACACACTCACTCCTCACAGACGCACTCCTCACACACTCACTCCTCACACACTCACTCCTCACAGACGCACTCCTCACACACTCACTCCTCACAGACGCACTCTTCACACACTCACTCCTCACATGCACACTCCTCACAGACGCACTCCTCACACACTCACTCCTCACACACTCACTCCTCACACACTCACTCCTCACAGACGCACTCCTCACACACTCACTCCTCACAGACGCACTCTTCACACACTCACTCCTCACATGCACACTCCTCACAGACGCACTCCTCACACACTCACTCCTCACACACACACTCCTCACAGACACACTCCTCACAGACGCACTCCTCACACACCCTCACACGTGCACTCCTCACGCACACTCCTCACACGTGTACTCCTCACACACTCACTCCTCACAGACGCACTCCTCACACACTCACTCCTCACACACTCACTCCTCACAGATGCACTCCTCACACACTCACTCCTCACACACTCACTCCTCACAGACGCACTCTTCACACACTCACTCCTCACAGACGCACTCCTCACACACTCACTCCTCACACACTCACTCCTCACAGACGCACTCCTCACACACTCACTCCTCACAGACGCACTCTTCACACACTCACTCCTCACATGCACACTCCTCACACACTCACTCCTCACACGCTCACTCCTCACACGCACACTCCTCACACACTCACTCCTCACAGACGCACTCTTCACACACTCACTCCTCACACACACACTCCTCACAGATGCACTCCTCACACACTCACTCCTCACAGACACACTCCTCACAGACGCACTCCTCACAGACGCACTCTTCACACACTCACTCCTCACAGACGCACTCTTCACACACTCACTCCTCACATGCACACTCCTCACAGACGCACTCTTCACACACTCACTCCTCACAGACGCACTCTTCACACACTCACTCCTCACACACTCACTCCTCACAGACGCACTCTTCACACATTCACTCCTCACATGCACACTCCTCACACACTCACTCCTCACACACTCACTCCTCACAGACACACTCCTCACACACTCACTCCTCACAGACGCACTCTTCACACACTCACTCCTCACAGACGCATTCACACACTCACTCCTCACATGCACACTCTTCACACACTCACTCCTCACACACTCACTCCTCACAGACGCACTCTTCACACACTCCTCACAGACGCACTCCTCACACACTCACTCCTCACATGCACACTCCTCACACACTCACTCCTCACACACTCACTCCTCACAGACACACTCCTCACACACTCACTCCTCACAGACGCACTCTTCACACACTCACTCCTCACAGACGCATTCACACACTCACTCCTCACACGCACACTCCTCACAGACGCACTCTTCACACACTCACTCCTCACAGACGCACTCCTCACACACTCACTCCTCACACACTCACTCCTCACAGACGCACTCCTCACACACTCACTCCTCACAGACGCACTCTTCACACACTCACTCCTCACATGCACACCTCTCACAGACGCACTCTTCACACACTCACTCCTCACAGACGCACTCTTCACACACTCACTCCTCACACGCTCACTCCTCACACGCACACTCCTCACACACTCACTCCTCACAGACGCACTCTTCACACACTCACTCCTCACATGCACACTCCTCACACACTCACTCCTCACACTCACTCCTCACAGATGCACTCTTCACACACTCACTCCTCACACACTCACTCCTCACAGACGCACTCCTCACACACTCACTCCTCACATGCACACTCCTCACAGACACACTCTTCACACACTCACTCCTCACACACTCACTCCTCACAGACGCACTCTTCACACACTCACTCCTCACAGACGCACTCTTCACACACTCACTCCTCACATGCACACTCCTCACAGACGCACTCTTCACACACTCACTCCTCACAGACGCACTCTTCACACACTCACTCCTCACACGCACACTCCTCACAGACGCACTCTTCACACACTCACTCCTCACACACTCACTCCTCACAGACACACTCCTCACACACTCACTCCTCACAGACGCACTCTTCACACACTCACTCCTCACAGACGCACTCTTCACACACTCACTCCTCACAGACGCACTCCTCACACACTCACTCCTCACATGCACACTCCTCACAGACGCACTCTTTACACACTCACTCCTCACAGACGCACTCCTCACACACTCACTCCTCACAGACGCACTCTTCACACACTCACTCCTCACACGCGCACTCCTCACAGACGCACTCTTCACACATTCACTCCTCACCTGCACACTCCTCACAGACGCACTCCTCACACGCGCACTCCTCACAGACGCACTCCTCACACACTCACTCCTCACACGTGCACTCTTCACACACTCACTCCTCACAGACTCACTCTTCACACACTCACTCCTCACACGCTCACTCCTCACACACTCACTCCTCACACTCGCTCTCCTTACACACTCACTCCTCACACACTCACTCCTCACATGCGCACTCCTCACACACTCACTCCTCACACGCGCACTCCTCACACACTCACTCCTCAGAGGCTCAGTTGCTGCCTCCGCAGTGCCCTCCCTGGTTCTGTCATTGAAGCTCACCATTGGCCCTTGGAGGAGAGACTTTTTCTGTGTCCTGCTAGTCAGGCTTGTGGTCTTATTGTGTATTTTCCCCCTCTCTGATTTGCGTTTTATGTCATTTTTCTTCTTCTCTTTCATCTTGTGGTTGAGGGCTCTTTCCTGTGCCGTTGGGCCCACGGAGGCTGGCAGGAGGCGAGCTCGTCCCAGGAGAAGCTGCACCTCCCTGCCCCTCACCGCGGTGTTGCCTGTCTGATCCGGGAGCCCCGGGGTTCCCTCACAGTCCTCTTGATTGCAGCTCTAGAGGGTCTTGAATATCTCCAGTCCCGGCGCTGTAGTGCTGCGCGGGTTTCTACTTTTAAGTTCTTTTTTCTATTAATAAAATTTTCAGCAGCAGAGAAGCGATTTGTGTGTGTGTGGCCTGGGGACAGAACTCAGGGCGGCGCGCGTGCTATGCAAGCAGTCAACTCAGAGCTGCATCCGCGGCCTGAGAACAGACTCCTGACCATGTTGGCCCAGGGGAAATCTGGGCCGCAAACCCTGAGCTGCTCACCCCTGCCAGCCTCTGGCTCAGGGGTGGCCTGAGCATCTCCCCTGCTGACCTCCTCCCCACCAGCTGGTCGTCTGGACCTACTACCAAGGTTGTTGGTTGGTTGGTTGGTTTTTGCTTAAATTCACTGAAGAAAATAGAAATCCAGATTGACCCCTACACGGTCACGTCTGGAATGATTTCCATTGCTTCTTGGGCTTAGGCTAGAAATATTCTCTAAGGCCGGAAGTCGAGTAGTTGGCATGACTTTTCTTCATCACAAGCTCTTTTCTGACTTCTTAGAAAACGCACATGTGCATTTTTAAAAGCAAGTTTGTAATTTTTTATTTTAAATCAGGTTATCTTTTTCTGAGCTTAACGGGGAGAAGTGAGAACGTCCAAGTGTCTTAGGTAACTTTTAACCCCTTGAGGGCAGGTGTCACGTGTGTGCTCCTGGCTGGCCATGGTCAGTCCCAGGCCCCGTCTCCACGTGGAGCAGCGTGTCCGACTGCTGCCCCAGCCGTCCTGTGGTTCCAGGTTGCGCAGCCTTGCTCTGCTTGACTGTGTGCAGGCGCGGGCTCCCGCCTTCCCCGTGTGCTTGCCCGCCGTGTGCAGTCCAAGCACCAGCAGCTGCGCGTGGCCGCGTCTCCCCGGGACGAGCTTGCCCCGCGCGTGCCATCGCCCCCAGCGCCGCTGCCCTTGCTGCCCTTGCAGACCATGTTCGCGCAGTTTCAGCACAGCCGGGAGAAGGCCTTGCCCTCCGACACCATCCGGCACGCCCTTGCCGAGAGCTTTCGGGACGCCCAGCGCTTCCAGCTGGGCCTCATGGACGACGCTGCCGAGTGCTTCGTAAGTGCTGGGGTCCTGGGGTGCAGCGGTCTTCCCTCCTTCCTGTTTCTGCATGGCACACGCCATGGCTTCTCCCGGCACAGACCCAGCTCCTTCCATGTGTCCTCTCGTGGCCGCTGCTGGCGGTCTGAGCATGGCTGCTAGCTGGAGGACGTGCTGGGCCTGTCCCCAGTCTGACTGTCCAGATCCCTCCTGCTCACCTCCTCGGCCTCCCTGGCTCTCTCTCCTCTCGGCCTCCCCGGCTGTCTCACCTCCTCGGCCTCCTCGGCCTCCCCGACTCTCTCACCTCCTTGGCCTCCCCGGCTCTCTCCCCTTCTCAGCCTCCCCGGCTCTCTCCCCTTCTCAGCCTCCCCGGCTCTCTCTCCTCCTCAGCCTCCCCGGCTCTCTCCCCTTCTCAGCCTCCCCGGCTCTCTCTCCTCCTCAGCCTCCCCAGCTCTCTCTCCTTCTCAGCCTCCCCGGCTCTCTCTCCTCCTCAGCCTCCCCAGCTCTCTCTCCTCCTCAGCCTCCCCAGCTCTCTCTTCTCCTCAGCCTCCCCAGCTCTCTCTCCTCCTCAGCCTCCCCAGCTCTCTTCTCCTCAGCCTCCCCAGCTCTCTCTCCTCCTCAGCTCCCCAGCTCTGTCCCCTGGAGCTGGTCCTTTCCTCCTCCTACCCGTCTCATACTTTTGCTTGTCAGCCTTTACTCAAGTTTCTTACATGTCCAGGATTTTTCTGAGCTGCCATTTTGTCAAAGCTGCAATGGAGCCCGCCTTATTGGAGTCTGCTGAGCACTCCTGTGTGTGCGCAGTCCCTGTGGAATGTGTGTGGGTCTGTGGGGTCGTGCTGTAGGCGGCCCTTGTGGCGAAAGCCAACTGGCCGCTTGCCTCCCAGGCCTCGCTGGCCGTTGTCAGCGGCACCCACGTGATGGGCACTCCTGGTACTTTTTCCGTTTGTTATTGACCCATCGCTTAAACCACGAGTGTGTTGTACACTTCTGAGCTTCAGTCGCACTTCCACTTCAATGAAGTGTACTCACGTGTGTCCTTGTGATTCCCAGGTGTCCACGATCAGGGCTTGAATATAAGTTTGAGCAGTGTTGGAAGTCCTGGGCGGCTCTGCTGCTGTTGTGCTCTGGTGCCGCGGCCTGTGCCTTGGTCTGCGCCTCAGAGCTGTCCTTGGGGTTGGAGCGGGTGGTGGCCTCTTCTTCGTCAGTTTCAGGCAGTACCGACTGTCCAGTGGGTCCCAGCAGGACTTCAGGAAACGCCTGAGTTGTGTAACACGGGGAAGCCGGGGCAGAGCCTGCCATGTCCTTCAGGAGCAGATCCAGGGCTGGCCGTCGCGGCTTGCTGCCCCCGCTCCCGTCACACTGGGGATGCTCGGCGGGAGGATGCAGCTGCGAGGTCCTCAGAGCAGCCACCCGTCTGTCCTCGACGCAGGAGAACATCCTGGAGCGGATCCACTTCCACCTGGTGCCCAGCAGCGACACCGACATGTGCACCTCCAGGTCCTGCATCGCCCACCAGAAGTTCGCCATGACTCTGTATGAGCAGGTGAGCCGCGCTGCCCCGCCCGGGCCCTTCCCCGGTCACTGAGACTGACCCCTGTGTCCCCTCTAGTGCGTGTGTCGTAGCTGCGGAGCCTCTTCAGACCCTCTGCCTTTCACGGAGTTTGTGCGGTACATTTCGACGACGGCCCTCTGGTAAGAGCCTGCTGGCGCTGCTCAGCGGGGGTCGGCAGCCCCTCGGGCACGTGGCGCTCACTCTGCGGACTGTGGCGGGTGGCGTCTGGGAGGATGGGCGCCGTGCCAGGTGGCGGGAGAGGCCCTCAGTCGATGGGCCCCCGGCCTCCCGCAGGTGGGCCGCCCACCCAGACTGCGTGGGACCAGGGTGTTTGGGTTCAGAGTTTGAAATGTGTGAGGTACAGAGGGAGCATCTTGCGGAGGGACGTCGTACAGGTCCTGCACAGTCCCAGGTGGCTCCACACGGGGTTCTCACAGTGCCCAGCTTCAGCCGTGACCTGTCACGTGAGGCCAGGCCTGGAGTCTTCCAGTCGTGGCACTTGCTACTCACAAGGAAGCGCTGGCGTTTGGAGCATTTCAGGTTCTGGACTTTGAGATCAGGGTGCTCGACCTGTACGTGTGTCACTTAGTGACATGCACAGGGACCAGTCAGAATCTCTGTTCGTGTTTCTGGCAAGGTGTTGGGCTGTGAAGGGAGACAAGATGGCAGACTGGTCAGCGGAGCACAGACCGTGAAGGAGGGAGGGAAGGCGGGTGCCAGTGCGTCCTCAGACCCCAGAGGTGGCCTGACCACCCTGGGGACTGTCGAGAGTCAGACGTGTGTGTGGTGGAAGTGGAAGCAAATCACAGGCGGCAGCCAAAGCTCCTGTCCGGCAGGCGTGGCCCGGGTCTGGGTGCGCGGCTGGGCAGCGGTGGAGTGAGCACCAGCCCTTTGCTCGTCCCTGAGCTCGGGCGTGCACAGCGTCTCAGAGGACAGCCTGTGAGTTCAGCGTCTCCTGTGCACACCGCAGGGCTGGGAGCGCTGGTGGGGAAGCCGTCTCCTGGGGCCAGTCGGCGGCAGTTGATGACAGTCCTTCAGTCGCATGAGAAACAGAGCGGCATTAGAATAGGGTAGACCCCGAGTGAGCAGCCGTAGGCTCTTATTCTACTCTCACAGAGGTGCAGCTCCAGGACACCACGGCACCACCTGATGGGAGACTCCTCGGGTCCTGCCTGCCTCAGGCGTGGAGCCCTGCTCACGTCTGTGTTCTGTGTCTGTGTGGAGGCTTCTCTTCTGGGGAGGAAGTGCTGGCCGTGGGCTCTGGATGCTCACCACATTCTGGGCGGGCTGTGCCTGGTGGGTTCCATCTTGACGCCACGCCTCAGGCTGGTGCAGATGTGGCCCGTGAGGTTGATGTGGTGAGGATGAGTCAGGACAGAAGCAGGTCTGCGGCCTGCATGGCGAGCCCAGGGTGTGTGGTGGGCCGCTGCGCTGACGGCTGCTGGCTCGAGCTGTGAGTGCTCTGGAGGTCCTTCCCTCGCTGGACGCTGCAGAGCAGGACTCGGGTACAGAGTGGGTAGGGCGCTGCGCCTTCGCATTCCGCTGAGCATGTTCAGAGAGCTGTTCAGGGACTGCCTCTGGGGAAGGAGTGGCGACTTGCTTACCCCAGGTGGAGAGCCAGAGCCCGGCAGGCAGGCGGTGGCTGCCTCACCTGAGGCCCCGTGCCCTTGGCGGCCTTGTCTCAGGTCCCTGGCCCAGAGCCTGTCCTGTGTCCTGCAGTCTTGCCCCTCTGTTGGGCGGAGTGTGGGCCCCAGTCCCTGCTCCTGAGTGATGGCGCCGCGGGGTGTGGCGCCCGGCAGCGGCTGCACGCAGCTCCCAGCCCGCCCTGGCTTTTCATCAGGCACTGCTGGTTTCCACCACGTGGAGATCTCTGTGGCCCGTTGTCCGGCACCGCTGGGGCCCAGGCAGAGGGAGCCGCCGGCCTGGGCTGGCTGCGCCATGTCCCGGGTCCGGAACCAGGTCTGCTTTCAGTTCGTCCCCACATTTGGGACTGCCGCTTTTTTTGTAGCAATGAAGTTGAGAGAATGCTAGAGAGGCACGAGCGCTTCAGGCCCGAGACGTTTGCAGAACTGCTGCAAGCGGCCAACACCGCCGACGACTACAGGAAGTGCCCGGTGAGCTGGGTCGGGCGCGGGGAACAGGGCGCGGGGCTCGGGAGAGGGGCTGGGGCGGGTCGTCAGGTGGCGCCCGCTCGCGGGCCATTTGTCCAGCTCTGTTTCCTTGAGAAACCCTTAGTGCTGTGACAGATTTAAAGTAACCCATGAAATTCAGTCTGTGAAGTCCTGGAATTTATCATTTAAGAGAAGGTTTCTTTTCTTTCCTTGAATAGATGTGATAAATGATATTCTTCTCTCATCTCGTATTGGTAATGGCTTCTATCTGCTTTTTGTAGGATACATTCTTGTTTTAACACATCTACAAAAACACCAAAAAATATTTTGATTTAAAGTGAACTTCCTGTTTAATCAGTGATTAGAAGAGGTTAGCAATTTCTCAGAAACTGAAAAACATGAGTTTCACATGGTCTTTATGTAACATAAACTGCATGATTTCAAAACTTGCTTTTGTGTTTTTCTGTAGAGTAATTGTGGCCAAAAAATAAAAATCCGCCGTGTGTTAATGAACTGCCCAGAGGTCGTCACAATTGGCTTGGTCTGGGACTCGGAGCATTCTGACCTGACCGAGGACGTCGTTCGGAACCTGGCAACACACCTCTACCTTCCTGGGGTATCGAAACGTGTTCATTCTTTTCCCTTTTATCTTAAATTCCTGAAAACACCTTTGTGTGTTATGATACATGTAGTTTCGCTTTTTGAACCTAGATTCTTTTAAAGAAAATAACGATACTCAGAAGTAGCGTAGCAAAGGTGAATCAAGTCTGCTCAGGCTCCGGGGCTCCTCCTCACACAGCTTGGAGGAGCTTTCGGTGGGAGACCAGACCCCATCGTGCCTTGCGCTCTGAACACAGCAACTGTGTGACTCCATCCGTAGTCAGTGTGAACCTGGAGAGGAGCTAAGATCTAGAATCCACCTGCAACCCTGATCCCTTGCTGTGCTGGCTGTTACTCTCAGTAGATCGTAGCTGGTTTGTGTTGCCGTGAAGGTTTTAGATGGTCGTACTTTGGAAAGTACTTTACCCTAGGGTCACGTGTTCGATTCAACGCAGGCCTGCCCTGTGCCGGTCCTGGGCACTCCATGTGCATTCGATGGGGCGCGGTCTCGCGGACTTGGGTCTGGGGACTCAGCGGTGAATGTGCAAACCGCTCTCTCAACAGCTGTTCTACAGGGTGACGGACGAGAGCGCCCGGAGCAGCCAGCTGCAGCTGGTGGGCCTGATCTGCTACGCCAGCCGGCACTACTGCTGCTTCGCCTTCCACACCAAGACCTCCAAGTGGATGCTCTTCGACGACGCAAATGTGAAGGAGGTGAGCCCTGGCTCGCTGGGCACCACTGCCTTCAGCAGGATGCAGAGTGGGGGATCTTTACCTGCAGGAGTGATGACTCAGTGAGGACAGCGCAGCCAGCAGAGTGGGGGATCTTTACCTGCAGGAGTGATGACTCAGTGAGGGCCGCGCAGCCGAGCAGAGGTGACCCGGCTTCCCTTGTGCTGGCGGTGGGCTCACCAGCCACAGGCCTCTGCAGCCAGTAGCAGGGAGGTGCCCGCTGGCGTCCGCTGCACCCGCCACAGCAGCAGAGCAGGCTCCTCTCCAGTGCTGCTGCAGACAGTGGTGCGTCGCAGCTCTCTGTGGGCTGTCCCCTCAGGGTGCAGCTGACCCCAGCCGTCCACCGCCAAATTCTTTTGGAGTTCTTGTCTCATAAAATTCAAAGAATGAAATCTACAGACAGTGGAAGGCCAGAGTGAAGGAAGTGGGTCTGCCTGAGTGAGAAGGAAAAGCAGACCTTGCTGGGCTGAGGCCCTGTGAGAGCAGGCCACCACGCAAGGGCACTGGCCTGGGGGCCTGCGTCGCTGCTGGGTAGGCGTACTGATGAGCATCCCTGTGAATTCAGGTCTTAGAAAATACCAAGGTCATTGGTCAACATCTACACTAGTCAGGTGTCGATGGGTGTAAGGCCGTTGGTAAAAACCATTGCTAATCAGGCATTGGACAAGTGTGAAGTTATCAGTAAAAGTCTGTGCTGAACCGTTGTTGGAAAAGCATTAAGGCTGTGGCTCAACCCATGATATTCTGACTGGTTGGCCCTGGAGTCTGAGGCCCTCCCTCAGTTCTGTCCACCTCCCTTTTCCCACTGCCCCTGGACAGAGGAGTTGGTTGGAATGTTTCTGTGGGTCAGTTTCTTGGAGTAACCTGTTCATTTAGAAAGCTGCCCCTTTGTTGGGGGGTGGGTGGGCCTTACAGCAGGGGTGTTCCTGCCCACTCCACTGTCCATCTTATCCAGTAGCATTGTTAGATCCAAACTTCCTTCCCTGTTGAAACCTGACTTACTTTGAAGGTAGGCACCCACAAACTGCCTTCGAAGGTACCTCTTCCATTGTTCCTCGACAGTATCAGGAGGCGTGATTTCTGGGTCACAGGGTCACGTTCGTGTTACTTGATACAAGGAGCTGCTGGTTGACTTGGGGCGTGTTGACCTATGAGTGGACGACTGGCCCTGGGCAGTGCCTGGTGCGACCCTCTCACTTAGCCCTTCTGGGGGCGATTGCGTTTCTCGAGATTGACAGTGTTCTGAGCTCATGGACCATTCTTAGGTCCTCTTTTGGTGACTGCTGTTTAAAATGTTTTGCCTGTTTTTCTAATTGGATTGTTTTCTTACTAATGAGCTGTGGGAATTCTTTATTCTGCACGCCAGCTCTTCATTAGATTTTTATTGCCTATTTTAAAGTTTGACCATGTTTCTTTGCAAGAGCAGGTTATTAATTAATTTCAACACAGTCCGTTTTGTGGTTTTCTTCCTTCTACTGTTCATGTGTTTCTAAGAAACCCTCGCTGTCCACGGGCTGTAGCGGCTTTCTCTGGTTTCTCCTGGACTGCCGTAGTCGGAGGAGTTTTGTTTTGGGACAGTGGGGTCAGAGTTCTCCCCGAGTTGCTGGTCCAGCTCTTCCAGCAGCCGTGAATCATCAGGTCATTCGGCCCAGCTTGTGAGGTCAAGTACACCGGTGTCAGTGCACCTGGAAAGGTCACTTATTCCACATATTTCAGTGCGTAGTATTTCTCATCCAGGAAATAAAAGAGATACAGCAGTGATTAAAACCGTCAGCCAGACACACAGGTGGTCCAAACTCTGCAACAGTTCTCCAGACAGAAGCCCATCCATCCCGTCCTGTCAGATCCAGAGGAGCAGGTGTGGAGGGTCTCCTGTCGTCCTCAGAGGAGGCTGGTGGTGTGCTGAGCGACTGCTGGCTCCAAGTGCTGGGGACACAGTGCTCCACGCACGTGCTGACCACAGCTCTCCTTTGCTCTCCCCCCTTGCGGCCCCGCCCAGGTTGGAGCTCGCTGGAAAGACGTGGTCTCCAAGTGCACCCGGGGTCACTTCCAGCCACTGCTCTTGTTTTATGCCAACCCAGACGGCACGGCGGTCTCCACTGAGGATGCACTCAGGCAGGTGGTCACCTGGTCACATTACAAATCTGTTGCAGAAAATATGGGTAATTCTCTTAACAAACTTTTTTTCTATGATGAGAATCAACTAGAAATACTTACACTGAATATAAGCGGATGTTGAGGCCAGGTGTGGTGACCACGCTTGGGACTCCAGCTACTCAGGAGGCTGAGGCAGGAGGATTGTAGGTTCAAAGCCAGCCTCAGCAACTTAGTGAGGCTCTGTCTCAGTATGAAATTAAAAATGGGGGAGAGGGGACGGGGACAAGGCTCAGGTAGAGCACCCCTGGGTTCAGTCCCTAATGCCAAAATATATATATATATATATGTATGTAGATGTGTATATATATGTTGAGAATAACTTGAAATTGAGTTTCAGTACAGGGGTTCAGGAACCTTCTAATGTTTCTGTTCATCTTTACTATTCTTATATAACAAGTGCTGGGATGGAACCCAGGGCCTCCCACGTGCCAGGCAAGGGCTCTGCCGCTGCCACACCCAGCCCTTTGTTACCTTTAGGAGCCTTCCCCGACATTGGTCCCCGAGCACACTTAGGGGTCACTAACCTGTGGTGGCTCTGGAGTGCCTGTAGGGTCACCCACCATCCCCTGTCAGTGACCCCAGGGTGCCTGTAGGTTCACCACCATCCCCTGTCAGTGACCCCGGGGCTCCTGTAGGGTCACCACCATCCCCTGTCAGTGACCCCGGGGCTCCTGTAGGGTCACCACCATCCCCTGTCAGTGACCCCAGGAAGCCTGTAGGGTTACCACCATCCCCTGTCAGTGACCCCAGGGCGCCTGTAGGTTCACCACCATCCCCTGTCAGTGACCCCAGGGCACCTGTAGGTTCACCACCATCCCCTGTCAGTGACCCCAGGGTGCCTGTAGGGTCACCACCATCTCCTGTCAATGGCCCCAGGGTGCCTGTAGGGTCACCACCATCCCCTGTCAGTGGCCCCAGGGTGCCTGTAGGGTCACCACCATCCCCCGTCAGTGGCCCCAGGGTGCCTGTAGGGTCACCCACCATCCAGCGTCAGTGGCCCCAGGGGGCCTGTAGGGTCACCCACCATACCGTCATTGACCCCGGGGTGCCTGTAGGGTCACCCACCATCCCCTGTCAGTTGCCTCAGGGGGCCTGTAGGGTCACCCACCATCCCCTGTCAGTGGCCCCAGGGTGCCTGTAGGGTCACCCACCATCCAGCGTCAGTGGCCCCAGGGCACTGTAGGGTCACCCACCATCCCGTCACTGACCCTGGGGTGCCTGTAGGGTCACCCTCCCTCCCCTGTCAGTGGCCCCAGGGGGCCTGTAGGGTCACCCACCATCCCCCATCAGTGGCCCCAGGGCACCTTTAGGGTCACCCACCATCCCCTGTTAGTGACCCTGGGGCACCTGTAGGGTCACCCACCATCTATCAGTGGCCCTGACCACCTGTAGGGTCACCCTCTGTGGTGCCTGGCTCGTGTCTCCTCCAGGTGGTAAGTGTTGAGCTGTCCAGTGTGTGGTGGACTGGAGCCAGGCCCAGGGCCTTACAGAGTGTGGAGGTGAGAAGTGCTCAGCAGTCTGCCCACAGGTGAACATGTCTGCAGAAGTGGTGCAGCAGCCAGGCACCGTGGTGAGGCCTGGAATCCCAGCGCCCAGGAGGCTGAGGCTGGAGGATCATGACTTCAAAGCCAGCCTCAGCAAAAGTGAGGACTAAGCAGCTCAGTGAGACCCTGTCTGTATAAATACAAAATAGGGTGGGGATGTGGCTCAGTGGTCCAGTGCCCCTGAGTTCAGTCCACAGTACCAAAAAAATTATGCACACATCTTTTCTCCTAATGTGATAGAAGGAAATGATACATTTTTTTTGTTTCTCTTTTCAAGAACGTGAGAGGTCTACAGTTTATAAGTCGGATAATTGCAGAGAAAATGAGTGTAGCGATCACAGAAAACCGAGAGAAGGTCAGAACCTTCAGAGTGAGGTTTCCTCATTTAACCGGAGCCCTGTTCAGGCAAGCGGAGGGAGAGGAGCAGGTATGTGCACGGTGACCCTTCTGCCCCCACTTTCTCCTGTCCTGGTCACCCAGTGCCTAAGACACACACATGGTGCTCAGCTGACCCCCTGTCCTGGGAGAGAGTAGCAGGTGGACTCAGGGCAGCGCCAGAGGAGACTTGACGAGTTGCTAAGGGATCTGTGAGAAGGCCCCGCCTAGGCCCAAGTGGGTGAGGGGCTCAGCGCAGCACTCCTCCCGGGGCTGCTTCTGCGCCTCCTACTCACTCCCTCTTCTCCTCCATGACTTCTCCTGAAAGCCTCATCCTGTGACTTGAGACTGATTTAAGAGCTTGCAGTACCCTGTGTAACTAGGGTGTAGAAGCAGGAGCACCGAACTGAGGGTACTCGGGGGTTCAGGGGCTGAGATGTGAGTGCTCCAGGTGGTTCAGGGGCTGAGATGTGGGTGCTCAGGGTGGTTCAGGGGATGAGATGTGGGTGCTCAGGGTGGTTCATTGGATGAGATGTGGGTGTCAGGGTGGTTCAGGGGCTGAGATGTGGGCGTCAGGGTGGTTCAGGGGCTGAGATGTGGATGCTCCAGGTGGTCCAGGACCTGAGCAGTGGGTGCTCAGGGTGGTCCAGGGGCTCTGAACTGTGGGTGCTCCGGGTGGTCCAGGACCTAAGCTGTGGGTGCTTAGGGTGGTCCAGGGGATGAGATGTGGGTGCTCAGGGTGGTTCAGGGGATGAGATGTGGGTGCTCAGGGTGGTCCAGGGGCTCTGAGCTGTGGGCGCTCAGGGTGGTCCAGGGGCTCTGAACTATGGGCGCTCAGGGTGGTCCAGGGGCTCTGAGCTGTGGGTGCTCAGGGTGGTGCTGAAAGGTCTGAAAATGATCTGTGTCATTGTAGGAATGGTTTCTTTTGCAGTTAAGTTGAGCCACAGTGATCAGAGGGAAAAGATAAAAGACATCTCCAGAGAATGTGCTCTGAAGGCCATCCAACAGAGAAACTTGCTCTCTGCACAGAGGAAAGATTTAGAAAAGGGGCAGAGGAAGGACACAGCCAGACCCAGAGGTGAGTGCAGTGTGCAGCATTCACTTTAAGACACTGCTAGAAATCTCCTTCTGAAATGGAATCTCATAGCTTTGAAGTGGCTTAACCTATCTGAGCACGTGCATGTTTTACGGGAGCTGTTGCTCAGCGTGCTTTCTTCAGTGCACCATGCAAACCTGAGAGGCAGTTCTCCTGGCCCTCAGGGAAGTCCAAGGAGGACATAGTGTTCAGTTTCCATGTCTTAGCCTTTCCTAGTGAATCCCTGACCTGGCACCAGAGGTGCAGGGGGTCACCAGGGAGGGCTCTGGCCTGCCTGTGTTCACGGGTCCCGGGTCCTAATCCCTCCAGGCTGAGGCTCTGGCCTCACTGGACATAGCGTCTGGAGAGTCGTGTGGCAGGTCTGCCCGGCCTAGCGGGGGGCCGCAGCTGCACTGTGCCCTGGATCCTCCTGGCCTGGGCATGGCCCAGTCTGCTCTCTGCTGCCCCCTTGCAGCAGCAGCCGGCTGGGTGAATGTATAGAGACGGAAATGTAGTCTTGACTTCTGTTGATGGTGAGGTATTTCTTTAAAAGACTATCTGTGATCCGCCTTGCGGGCCATTTCTGAAGTCCATTTCTTTTATAATTGCCTCTAATTAGCATAAATGGGCACTGATGAAGTGCTTTCCATTTTCAGAGCAGTGTGATGGACTTCTGTCCCTGACCACCCAGCATTTCTTCTGCGTGGTCCTTACTTGCAGCAGTGGTGTTGCTTTGCGGGGTCTGTTCTTGTTTTTGATTGTGGTCCCTTTTTAAGGTGTGTCTGACGAGGAGCCCTCACATCTCAAGCTGGGGTCACCGTCTGCCCCCAGTGGCTTTGGGAGACAGTGCAGTGTGCAGCTGTGCCACAGTCCAGGGAAGGAGCCCTGTCGACAGGAGCGAGTGGCCTGTCGGGGTCGAGCTGCTGGGCACACGGCCAGTCCCAGCCAGTCCCAGGCACCTGCTGCAGGAGAGAGAACAGCCGGCAAGGTCAGCGGCAGCGCCGGACGTGGCTCGGACAGCAGCCGGGGCTCCCGGGACAGAGCACGTGGCCGCAGCCGGGGCCGCGGCTGGAGGCCCCTGAGGGAGGCCTTGAACGTGGACAGTGTGTTCAGGGAGAGTGGGAGGAGACCGCACAGCCCACGGCACCCGTCCAGCTGCAGGGACAGGCCCCAGGATGGCCAGGAGCAGGCCTGCGACAGCTGGTCCAGAGGGAGCGGGAAGCCAGAGGGGCTGGTGACCATCTACGAGGACGAAGGCAAGCCAGAGACGGGAAGCAGGAGCTCCCTGGACTCCAGCGGGAAGGGCGCAGGGAGGAGGAGAGGCCCCGCAGAGCGCGGCACACCCGGGGACGGCTGGCAGATGCAGAGGACTGAGTCCGGGTACGAGAGCAGCGACCACGTCAGCAGCGGCTCTGCCAGCCTGGACGCGGCGGCTGCCGATGGAGATGGCCCCGTGGAAGCCAGCGGTGCTGTTGCGGAAGCAGGGCCCTGCAGGTAACAGACCCAGAGGGGCCTCCACCCTCCTGCCCACGAGGCGAAGCCCGGGTCAGAGTTTGGGGTCTGTTAAGTGTCACAGCCTGCGGAAACGGACTCCGCTCTTCCTTGCACCTGGAAGGAAAGGCCTCGGGCTTCAGTGGTTAGTTATCACTCCAGAAATAAGAGCTGTTTTCTCTTAGGAAATCTGGGAAGTACGGAAGTGTATCTGCGCTTCCATCCCTGCCCTGTGAAGGTTTACCTGCGGGCCCTGTTCTGCCAGCCCTGTTACCTCATCTTTGACACCAGGCTCAGAGCCGGGCCGCGTGCTGCTCCACAGCCAGCCTGGGGTCGGTTCTCCCCTCCCCAGTGTGAGAAGACTCAACTCAGCCACGGTCCCTGTGCCTGGCTCTGTGCTCAGCTGGGTGCTCAGCTTGCCGACTGGGTTCTCAGGTCAAATCTCACTTTCTGCTTTTGGTCCTGAAACGTCTTAGTCTGAGCTGTGGTTTGACCATGCTCCCCCTTTTTTTTTTTTTTTTGGTTTCAGGGATTGAACTCGGGGACACTTGACGACTGAGCCCCAGCCCAGCCCCATTTTGTGTTTTACTTAGAGACGGGGTCTCGCTGAGCTGCTTAGCTGCTGAGCTGCCGAGGCTGGCTTTGAACTCAGGATCCGCCTGGTGCTGAGCCACTGGGATTACAGGCGTGTGCCACTGCGCCCAGCTTTGGGCTCGCTGTCACAATGGCACATTTGTAAAATCCAGCAGCTCGTGTTTTATTAAAATAATAGTTCCTGTAGAGAGTTAAGGAAACCATGTGGGGAGTGATTTCACTGGACGCTCAGAGGTGGCCAGGGCAGTGGGAGAAGAGGGTGCGCAGACGCCCCTGGGGCCTGGGGCTTGTGAGTCTGCCTTGCAGCCTGTCTCCTGCGGAGGCGAGGTTGCCCGGCCTTGGCACGAGCCGAGGTGTGGGTTGATGGGGCACCTGGCCCTGGTGCAACCCGGGGCGTGGACTTCTCTTGCTCCCTCCTTCCTTCTGAGATCAGCTGGGGTCCAGAGTGACCCCTGTGTTCCACACTTTTTTTTTTCTAGTGACCAGAGCAAGATGAGTAGCCCAAACCCAGAGGGTGCAGACTGTGCCTCCCTCCAGAGTGGACACCATGCAGGAGGTGAGCGCCCTTCGATCTGTGAGCCCAAGCGGACGTTCTGTTTGGTCGTAACAGTCATTCTAAAGTGAACGAGCTGTCAGCGATGCCTTTTGGCCAAGGCCGCGAGCCACGCTGGTGAGGAGCAAAGGGGTGCGCCTTCCTGCAGGCACCTCGTCCACGCTGCGCTGCTCACATCCGCAGCACAGCCTGGCTCCTGTGCTCGGTGTCCTGCGGTCCGTTACCCAGCGCCCTCCGCTGGTGCCCTCTGGCTGTGCTGGTGCCCTCTGGCCTCCGCTGGTGCCCTCTGGCTGAGCGGGTGGCTCCTGCGCTCGGTGTCCTGCAGTCCGTGACCCAGCGTCCTCCACTGGTGCCCTCTGGCTGTGCGGGTACGCATCTCTGCCTGCCTTGTCAGCAGCCTGGCTCGGGCGTGGAGGGCTCGACTCTGCCCTGCACAGGGGCAGCTGCCCTGGGCTCCTCGTGAGGGGCCTGACCCCGTCTGCAGGCTGGACTGGCAGAGGCCGGAGCACGGGTGACCTTCCTAAGAGGCTCGCGTCTGCGTCTGCCGAGGGAAGGCTCCTGCTCCCTCCTTAACGACTGGCCCAAGGACCATGGTCTTTCTCACTCACCACCCCACTTTCAAACTAGCAGGCCTGCGGGGCAGGCAGAGAGCGTGTCCAGGTTTCCTGAAACGAGAACAAGGATGCAGGAGCAGCAGACGGAGGACAGGGGAGGGAGGGCAGGAGGACGGGGCTCTCAGAGCTCCAGCAGTCGCTGCCGGCAGAGGACGGGGATGGGGGCCAGCAGCTGGGTCTGGGCACATGACGGGGCTGCAGAGGTCGGGTCTTGGCAGTCCTAGGCTCACGGTGCACGCCAGGCGGGGGCCAGCTTCGTCCAGGAGGGATGCTCTCCTGCTCACGCCCCACTGGCCAAGTCTTAGAGGGAGCGGGAGGGTGGACAGTGCAGTTCCACAGCCACCCTGTGCAGCAGCAGCTCCGGTGAGGCAGTGGGAACCCGGGAGCAGGGCGGCGGTGTGGGAAGAGCTCCGTGTGGAAGCAGGGATGCAGTGGGGTCCTCGTGGGGGTCCTGGAAAGCCGGTAGCCATGGGCTTGCCTGGGGAGATGCCCTAGGGATGGGGGACAGCCCGCCAATCTGCCTGGGGACCGTGGTGGAGGTGCGCAGTTGGGGAAGGTGGCTCCACAGTAAACAGCCCTGAGCAGCACCCGCGGCACCTGCTGCCTGGCTGCTCCTGAGGTTCTGGGAGGACTTCCCCAGCTTGGGTGTGAGCACTGCTCCATGGATTTGCTTTCACCAAGTGCATACCATCAGCAGGAAGGTGAGTGAAGGAGGCAACTCCCCGCCTGAAAGGCCGCGCCATGCTGGGTCTGCCACAGCCTCCCAGTCTCCTGTGAAACAGAATCCTTGCTGCAGGAGCTCCTGCCAGGTGGGAATGCTGCTCTGCTGGCCAAGGAGCCTGCTCCTGGCCTCAATGGACACTGCTCAGGCCACCATCCAGTCCCAATGAGGCAGGTGCAATTCTGTGTGACTGTGTCATGTCACCATTCAGTCCCCATGAGGCAGGTGCAGTTCTGTGTGAGTGTGTCACGTCACCATCCAGACCCCATGAGGCAGGTGCAGTTCTGTGTGAGTGTGTCACATCACTGTCCAGTCGCCATGAGGCAGGTGCAGTTCTGTGTGAGTGTGTCACGTCACCGTCCAGTCCCCATGAGGCAGGTGCAGTTCTGTGTGAGTATGTCACGTCACCGTCCAGTCCCCATGAGGCAGGTGCAGTTCTGTGTGACTGTGTCACGTCACCGTCCAGTCCCCATGAGGCAGGTGCAGTTCTGTGTGACTGTGTCACGTCACCGTCCAGTCCCCATGAGACAGGTGCAGTTCTGTGTGAGTGTGTCACGTCACCGTCCAGTCGCCATGAGGCAGGTGCAGTTCTGTGTGAGTGTGTCACTTCACCATCCAGTCGCCATGAGGCAGGTGCAGTTCTGTGTGTGTCACGTCACCGTCCAGTCGCCATGAGGCAGGTGCAGTTCTGTGTGAGTGTGTCACGTCACCGTCCAGTCGCCATGAGGCAGGTGCAGTTCTGTGTGAGTGTGTCACGTCACCGTCCAGTCCCCATGAGGCAGGTGCAGTTCTGTGTGAGTGTGTCATGTCACCGTCCAGTCCCCATGAGGCAGGTGCAGTTCTGTGTGAGTGTGTCATGTCACCGTCCAGTCCCCATGAGACAGGTGCAGTTCTGTGTGAGTGTGTCATGTCACCGTCCAGTCCCCATGAGGCAGGTGCAGTTCTGTGTGACTGTGTCATGTCACCGTCCAGTCCCCATGAGGCAGGTGCAGTTCTGTGTGAGTGTGTCATGTCACCATCCAGTCCGTATGAGGCAGGTGCAGGTCTGTGTGAGTGTGTCACGTCACCATCCAGTCCCCATTAGGCAGGTGCAGGTCTGTGTAACTGTGTCACGACACCGTCCAGTTCACAAGAGGCAGGTGCAGTTCTCGGTGAGTGTGTCATGCCACCATCCAGTTCCCAAGAGGCAGAGGAAGGTCTATGTGAGTGTTTCATGAGGAAAGTGCACGTCTGTGTGATGGTGTCATGTCACTGTGGTGGTTCAGGGTGTTTTTGACACTGGGGAACTGAAGTCCAGTGTTGCCCCTACATGACTGTGTTCAGGGCCTGGTGTGACTGTGGGGAACTGACGTCCAGTGTTGCCCCTAGATGACTGTGTTCAGGGCCTGGTGTGACGGTGGGGAACTGAAGTCCTTGTTACCCCGATATGACTGTGTTTAGGGCCTGGTGTGACTGTGGGGAACTGCAGTCCATGTTGCCCTTAGATGACTGTGTTTAGGGCCTGGTGTGACTGTGGGGAACTGAAGTCCATGTTGCCTCTAAGACTATGTTCAGGGTGTGCTGTGACTGTGGGGAACTGCAGTCCATGTTGCCCCTAGATGACTGTGTTCAGGCCTGGCGTGACTGTGGTGAACTGAAGTCCAGTGTTGCCCCTAGATGACTGTGTTCAGGGCCTGGTGTGACTGTGGGGAACTGCATTCCATGTTGCCCCTAGATGACTGTGTTGAGGGCCTGGTGTGACTGTGGGGAACTGAAGTCCATGTTGCCCCTAGATGACTGTGTTCAGGGCCTGGTGTGACTGTGGGGAACTGTAGTCCATGTTGCCCCTAGATGACTGTGTTCAGGGCCTGGTGTGACTGTGGGGAACTGAAGTCCATGTTGCCCCTAGATGACTGTGTTCAGGGCCTGGTGTGACTGTGGGGAAGTGAAGTCCATGTTGCCCCTAGATGACTGTGTTCAGACCTGGCGTGACTGTGGGGAACTGAAGTCCATGTTGCCCCTAGATGACTGTGTTCAGGGCCTGGTGTGACTGTGGGGAACTGAAGTCCATGTTGCCCCTAGATGACTGTGTTCAGGGCCTGGTGTGACTGTGGGGAACTGCAGTCCATGTTGCCCCTAGATGACTGTGTTCAGGGCCTGGTGTGACCGTGGGGAACTGAAGTCCATGTTGCCCCTAGATGACTGTGTTCAGGGCCTGGTGTGACCGTGGAGAACTGAAGTCCATGTTGCCCCTAGATGACTGTGTTCAGGGCCTGGTGTGACTGTGGGGAACTGAAGTCCAGTGTTGCCCCTAGATGACTGTGTTCAGGGCCTGGTGTGACCGTGGGGAACTGCAGTCCATGTTGCCCCTAGATGACTGTGTTCAGGGCCTGGTGTGACCGTGGTGAACTGAAGTCCAGTGTTGCACCTAGATGACTGCGTTCAGGGCCTGGTGTGACTGTGGGAAACTGCAGTCCATGTTGCCCCTAGATGACTGTATTCAGGGCCTGGTGTGACTGTGGGAACTGTAGTCCAGTGTTGCACCTAGATGACTGTGTTCAGGGCCTGGTGTGACTGTGGGGAACTGAAGTCCATGTTGCCCCTAGATGACTGTGTTCAGGGCCTGGTGTGACTGTGGGGATCTGAAGTCCAGTGTTGCCCCTAGATGACTGCGTTCAGGGCCTGGTGTGACTGTGGGGAACTGCAGTCCATGTTGCCCCTAGATGACTTTGTTCAGGGCCTGGTTTGACTGTGGGGATCTCAAGTCCAGTGTTGCCCCTAGATGACTGTGTTCAGGTCCTGGTGTGACTGTGGGAACTGTAGTCCTGTGTTGCCCCAGATGACTGTGTTCAGGGCCTGGTGTGACTGTTTGGAACTGTAGTCCAGTGTTGCCCTTAGATGACTGTATTCAGGGCCCGGTGTGACTGTGGGAACTGTAGTCCTGTGTTGCCCCAGATGACTGTGTTCAGGGCCTGGTGTGACTGTGGGGAACTGAAGTCCAGTGTTGCCCTTAGATGACTGCGTTCAGGGCCTGGTGTGACTGTGGGAACTGTAGTCCTGTGTTGCCCCAGATGACTGTGTTCAGGGCCTGGTGTGACTGTGGGGAACTGAAGTCCAGTGTTGCCCCTAGATGACTGTGTTCAGGTCCTGGTGTGACTGTGGGAACTGTAGTCCTGTGTTGCCCCAGATGACTGTGTTCAGGGCCTGGTGTGACTGTTTGGAACTGAAGTCCAGTGTTGCCCCTAGATGACTGTGTTCAGGGCCTGGCGTGACTGTGGGGATCTGAAGTCCAGTGTTGCCCCTAGATGACTGTGTTCAGGGCCTGGTGTGACTGTGGGGAACTGCAGTCCATGTTGCCCCTAGATGACTGTGTTCAGGGCCTGGTGTGACTGTGGGGAACTGAAGTCCATGTTGCCCCTAGATGACTGTGTTCAGGGCCTGGTGTGACTGTGGGGAACTGAAGTCCATGTTGCCCCTAGATGACTGTGTTCAGGGCCTGGTGTGACTGTGGGGAGCTGAAGTCCATGTTGCCCCTAGATGACTGTGTTCAGGGCCTGGTGTGACTGTGGGGAAGTGAAGTCCATGTTGCCCCTAGATGACTGTGTTCAGACCTGGCGTGACTGTGGGGAACTGAAGTCCATGTTGCCCCTAGATGACTGTGTTCAGGGCCTGGTGTGACTGTGGGGAACTGCAGTCCATGTTGCCCCTAGATGACTGTGTTCAGGGCCTGGTGTGACTGTGGGGAACTGAAGTCCAGTGTTCCCCTAGATGAGTGGTCATCGTGTGACTGTCGTGTGAGCTCCTCAGGCTGTGCCCGTCTTGGTTTTGCAGAACACTCTCACCCTGCCTGGAATTTTAGCAGTGCCGCCCTCGCCACAGTGCAGTTGAAATGTTTCATTCTGTCTTTTAAGCTGAGTGTATAGGGAGGGATTTCCAAATGCCTTGAATCACAAGTAGGCAGTACTGACGTGACCGAGGAGATAGTATGTGTGGCCGCAGGCGTCGGGGAGCCCTCGTGGCTTAAGGAATGCGGTGTTTTGGCACACACCAGGCAGCGCACACTTGCAGAAGTCCTGGGAGACAGCTAGAGGGTCCGTGGGCCAGACCTAGTGGGCAGACACAGCAGGTCACTGCACCAGGTGGCAGGCCCAAGCGTAGGACTCTGACATGCTCTGACCTACATCCCAGAGAGACTGTGCTCAGTGTAGAAATGGCAGGACCACAGTCACACCCCCGCCGAGAACAGTGTCCAAAACAGTGAGTTGGGAGGCTTCCAGTCCTTGTGTGGTTGGCTTTTGGGACAGACATACAGGGAGAGGAGGGAAGCAGGCCTTGCAGGGCCTCATGTAGCTGGGTCCATCTGCCATATGGGGGTTCTGGAGGAGGAGCAGGCTTGGGGGCCCAGGGTGGGTAGGCGGACACCCTGAGGTAGTTTGGACCCTTCTCTGGAGGTCGGGAAGGTTCTGCTTCGTCGCCCCAGCCTCTGTGGGAGTCGAGTGCCAAGCCACTCTCTGCAGAGCTGGCGACTGTGGGGCACAACGCAGACAGCGAGGGAAGGTGGGCATGGCTGAGGGAGAGGCGTGCAGCTGCAGAGCCCATGGCAGGGGGCTGGAAGGTTCGGAGCCCACAGGAGGGGGATTAGACCGGAGAGTCCTGCCTGGGGCTTGCGGAGAGCAGGGGTGCAGTCCCACATGGTCTTGGGGTGGACGTCACCATGGGGCAGCAGGAGCAGCTGTGGTGGCACATCAGAGGTGGACGCAACCGAGGCAGAACTGACGCGTGTAGACGCGAGGCCGTGGTGTTTGTGCTTCAGCATGTGGTTCAGGGGAAAGGTGAAGTGCTCCCGTTGGCGGATTCTGGATAAAAGACAGGTATTCGTGCTGGTTTTCATCTTTAGACTTTTCTGGAGCTTTAAAACCACTCTCATACGAAAAGCTGAAGGAAAAAAGATGACAGTAGAATTAAGAGGAGATAGGGGAAGAAGTGAATTTTGTCAGAACCTTCGCTGTGAGTTGCAAGGAGGCCGTACCTAGAAAGAAATGCAGCCCAATGCTCAGTCAAGGCTCCACGCTGGGTTCAGACGGAGAGGCCAGGCACTTAGGTCGTAGAAGAGAAGGATGGAAAGATGGAGAGAAGGAGGGGAGGCATGAGGAACAGCAGAGCAGCTTGGAGGGCGGAGTTGCCCAGCGTGCAGCAGGCCCCAGCGGCTCTGCCGGACTCCCGCCCAGGCAATTGCAGAGCCGAGGTTCCCTCCTGGGAGAAGGGCGGGGTAGGCTGTTGGCAGGAGAGTCTGCAGCAGGGGCTTCGTTGCCACCTGGACCCAGGGAGTCAGGATTGGTTCATCCCGCAAATGCTGATCTTGGACAAACGACACTGAAAGCAGTTAATTAGTGATAAAAAAAATCTGTTGATTCTCTTATTTCCTTCTGTTAAAGAAGTCTCCCCTTTCTTAGTGGACATAATACCCCAGATGCCACAAATCCTAGAACTGGTCAACACAGACACTTTGGTGACCAGTTTGTATGCACATTAGCTTGATAAATCCTCTCTAAAATGTTTTTTGCAAACTACAGTGTGTTGTTCAGGGCGTGTTAGGAGGTGGACTTGGGGAAAGACCCCTCCTCAGTGGAGCTGGCTCCCCTCTGAGTTCCACAGTGGCTGAAGGGCAGTGTACCAGCCTGGTTGCCTTGCTGTTGCCAAGACCCAGCACCCCCAAATGGTTGCCTGCAGTTTTTAAACCTGCAGTATTGAAATCTGATTTATAGTAAATAGCAGTGTTCTTCTGTGCATGTGATTACAGCAATAAAAGAAGTTATTGACTCCTGCCTTTTATTTATTTTGCGATGTTCCCTGATTTAGCTGTCAATAGTATAGATTATTATGTATTAAATTATTTCTCTGCTCTTTTTGGTATATGGTAAATTTGGCTTGAATATCTATTTTTAGCCAGTTAGTTTCATGACCTTTATTTTGAGTATCATATTTTCAAAATATATGTTTTGTGATTTAGATTAGTGATTAGTACAATGCTCTCGAATGTTTAGGATTTTTAACAATATAAATTAAAACTGTGATAATTGCCACTACATTCTGAAATACCACTATCCAGGAGCAAGTTTTGCATCGTCTAGACTGAAGTTGGGTGTCATTGCTCAGAGTCCATTAGACTTATGAACTCTTCCTTTTACATAAACATGCATTTTGATTTCTTGAGTCTTGTGCTGTAGAATGGTTTTCAATGCAGTTTCAAGGAGCCTTAGTCAGCGCTCCTGCCTTGACACTGAAGAATCTGCTGGACCAGTGTTAAAATCAGACTGCTGGGCTTGCAAGGCCCCAGGACCAGAAGCCCTCAGGCACTGGGTGTCTTGGTGGCAGCAGGGAAGAGTAAGTGTCTATTTTAAGCTGCTGGAATTCTGAAGGCAAAGCACTTGGCACATGCCTGCCAGAGCTTCCCACCTGTTCTGAAGCCTCCGCCATATCCTGCTGCCCACTGCATTGTGACCTTGTAAGAGTAAAGCATTATTGGTAAGGATGAGTATTTTCTTTGTTTTAAAAATTTTTATCATGTATTGACAAATTATAGTTGTCTGTGTTTATTGGGTGCAGAATGATGTTAGGGATTTTGAAAACATCATGAACCAATCAACCAGGCTTACTAACTTCTTAGCTTATTTCTTTTCTTGTGGTAGTAGGGACTGAGCACAGGGTCACTTTACCTCTGAGCTACATCCCGAGCCCTCTTTATTTTTTATTTTGTGGCAGGGTCTCAGTAAGTTTCCAAGACTGGCCTCAGACTTGTGATCCTCTCACCTCAGCCTCATGAGTAGCTGGTATCACAGGTGCACAACACGCACCCAACTTTAGCTTATTTCTTGTAAGTTGCACCTAAAGATTTAATGTCAGATTCTGATCATAATCAAATGCAGATTTTCTTCATCAAGTAATTTTTATATCTTTTAGTCAATCATGTAAACTGCATTTGAACGTTGAGTGAGTGCGTTTTTCAAGGTGCCCAGGGACCGACCTAGCAACTGCAGAGCATCTGGGGCAGAGCCCCTGGTAGCTGAGAGCCGCCCCTGCCTGCAGCCCCAGCTCCGCTCTCTTCTGCCCCAGCTCCGCTCTCTTCTGCCTGCCTCGGCTGCGGCCGACGAAAGGCTGGAGAGGGCGGGGACTGGCACGGAGAGTCTGCACAGAAAGGCCGAAGTCACTGGGCCGCTCAGGCTGGTGCTGGCCACACAGCCTCTGCTTGGGCCACTGCTTGGGCCACCGTGCTAAGGACTGTCATCTGACGCCCAGGTCAGCAGCGTGGGAGCCGCCTGTGGGCGTGCTTGCAGAGGTGCCTCTGGGCTGGGGTGCAGCCTGGGCAGCGCAGTGGCCTCCCTGCCACAGCTCCCTCCAGTGCCGGCTGTGTGGCCCCTCGTGGCGCAGGCACCGGACGACTCAATGGCCGCAGAGCAGCCGTTCTCAGGCACGTGGCCCCAGGGTCCTTGGCACTGCGAGAGGACGAGTGGCCGCAGAGGGCCTTGGTTTCTGTGACCCGTGCCTGTGAGCGTCTGCCCTGTGAGCATGAGGGTGTTCCTGTGGAGAAGGGGGAGCTGTCACCTGCTGACATGCACAGCATTTCAAATGAAAGGCACCAGTGAGGCGGCTGATGGGGTCCGTGGCCTTCGGCGGGGGGTCTGGCGTGGGGGGTCTGCGCCGCGCTTCTGTCCCAGCGCCGGACTGCTCTGGTGCTGGTGTGTCCACACACACTGCTGGAAGACAGTGGTGCCCGGCCTCCTTGGAAGTGGCCGGTGTTCTTCACAGCACACCCACAGGCAGTGCCCCCAGGCCGACTCGGGGCTCTGACCACAGGAGGGGACACCTGGTGCTGCAGCAGTGACAGGCGCTGACCTCCCAGCGCTTGGGTGGGAGTCGCTGCCGGCTCCCAGCATCGGCGTCAGCACCCGGACACGGGGTTGCCCAGCCTCGCCAGCCCCTCCCTCGTGGTCTCTTCAAAGCCACGTTCATCAGCGTCACCGCCGACAGCAGGCCCACCTGTAAGCCCTGGAAATCGCAGGCCCCGTGGCCGGGAACTGACCCCGACTTCCATCCCGAGGCTCTGCGTCGTGGCTGGTGCACTCCGCCAGCCCCTCCCCACGGCAGGCTCACTTTCGTTGTTTCCAGGAGGATTTCTGTAGAACCCGCCTGGACGCCCACATGGCCACATCTCCTGGGCAGAAGTGGGTCCCGTGATCAGTCCAGCCGGGGTCGGCTTGCTGCTCAGTCCGTCCTACAAGTGCTGTTCCTGAGACAGCCGTCACACCAGGACAGGCACCGAGAGTACTCGTGCAAGCCCACTGTGCTGGCCACGCTGTGACCCAGTGGCTTAGGAGGAGCAAGGTCCAGGCCGGCCAGGGTCACTCCGCGAGGCCCCACCTCAAGACAAAGTGCTAGGAATGTACTGAGTGGTACCAGAAAGGAGTAGGGAAAAAAATCCATGCTTTATGTGTGCTTCCTTCTTTCTTCTACCAAATAATTTAAAACACATAAACTAATTAATGAAAAAAAAACCATTTTTTCCTGCTTCATCAAACATGCTTCAGTGAAACTGGCTTTTTGAAGCCCACAAATGTGTGGCTGTGAAGGACACAGTTCCCGCTGGTCAGGGTGACTGGCTGCCTTCACAGGTGCTGGCAGCCTTGTCTGACCTGGTTTTGCGCTGTCCGCGTGGACGTCAGCATCTTGGACACAGCTGGCCTCTTGGTGGCAGAGTGAGAAGAGTTGGACTACACGGTCCTGGGAAGGTCCTGGCGGCCTCCCGGGCGTGGCCACGCTCTGGGAACTGCTGCCCTGGATAATGACACTCGGTACTTCCCACACCTTCTCAAAACCGCAGCGAATGTGGGAATGGCATGAATAGCTCCACACTGTCTCTGGTTGGTTTCCAAGACGCGCGGGTGGTGTGGTGCCCGCAGATGTGCCACACGCCAAAGTTACTTCTGTGATGCCTTTTTGCCCTGGTGCTTGCGGTTTTTCTATTGGTGAACGGGCTGCAGGTCCCTCCTGCTTGGTGGAGGAAAAAGTTGGTTCTCAGACATGAAGCCTTTGCTGTCCCATAAGGGGCATCAGAAACCAGGATGCTAATGGGTAAAACTGTAAAAATCCAAATGCTTCAGTTCCCTGTATCTGTACCCTGTGAAACAGTCCTTAGATTTTGCAGCTGTAACCAGTTGGATCTACTTCGTCTATGACTAGGAAATTAGTTTCACTTAGGTATATTAAAGTTAGAGGGCAGTAGTCATTTTGTTGAGAGCTGTTTTAAAGTAATATTTGGTAGTGAGAGCTCTTGATGTGGTTAATATTTTTCTCTGGGCATTAACAGTATCTTAGGCCTTCTGTGGACCCTCCTGTCCTTGCACACGGGCAGAGCAGTAGGCCAGCTCCCATGGTACCATGGGGCTGGAGGCCCTGGTCCTAGTAAGCTGTGGTTAAAAAGGAGGCAGTAGGTGAAATGATGATTCCAAATCTGAAGCTTTTCAGTGTCAGATTGATGATTTTTCATGTGACTTTGTTGAAATTAATTTCATGACTGATGATTAGGTGCCTGTTACATATCAGAATTGGGGTGACTTGGCCTCAGGGTCTGGCGTGGGCTTGGTGCAGACCCGGTTCCCATTTGCTGGCCATGAGGTTTGGCGAACTCCTTAGCTTGTCTGAACCTCTGATTCCTCCAAGATGCCTTCATAAGGTTGCTGTAGATATTAAGAAGCACAAGCTTCTCACTACTCAAGTAGGCAGTGACTAGTAGCTCACCTGTGCTGGTATGTCTCCTATGTGGTCATAGCTCCGTCCCACCCTGTAATTCACTCACCATCCAAGAATCCTGTGAAGTAAAGTGTGTTATTATCCCATTCCATAAAGGAGGAAACAGACTGAATGAGGAAGAGGCTTGCTTAAAGTTACCAGCCCATAATCAGAGGATCCAGACTTAGCCTAGGCCATCTGCCTTCCCACGCAGGCGTCCCTCAGTACTGTGTGGTTGGTAAGAGGCCTCCCCAAAGCACCTGTCAGTGCAGGGTGCTCGGAGGTGAAATGGGACTGAGGGGGCTGTCACTGACCAGTGCATGCCAGTGTGGACCCACTGGGTGGGGCACTGCTGGAGGAGGTCCCTGGGGCCGCCCTGCAAGGGGGCATCTTCCCTGTGGCCCCTCCCCGCCCACCTGCTTCCTGGCTGACCCAGGGGAGCAGCCCTCCTCCACCACACCCTTCTACCACAGGGTGCGGCCTCACCCTCGACTGGAGCACTGCACTTGGCTGAGGATGAACTGAATGTCTGGGAGCAGGAGCCAAAATAAGCCTCTCCTCCTAAGCTGTTCTTGGTGGGCGTTTTGGTGACAGCGAGGCAAGCTGGTGGGAAGTGCTTTCTCAGTGAAGACTGAGGGAACACGGGGCCACAGGACCCAGCAGGAATGCCCTCCAGCACAAGAAGCATCGGTATCGCCAAAAGTGGGTAGTTCAGATAGGGGGCGATGTTTTCAGCGAAGTCTCCAAGAACTCATTTTGTCTGTTCTTTAATTGGAAGAGAATTGCGTGTTCACAGAAAACCTTCATGTAAATATACATGGAATAAGTTCTGCAGCATCATTTGAACAACTCTGTCTTCCTCTTCTTTTTCCCTCAACCCAGATTTTAGAAGACGACATAGGGACTTGGAACCAGGCTGTGGATCCCCTGAGCTCCAGCCAGAGTCACATCTGCAAGTAAAAAGTCATTTGGTGAAAAGGTAATGGTGGCATGTGGGAGTCCAGGGCCTTTCTTCCCAACTGCCTGTGCAGGGGGAGCCCTACGTATCAGGAGGGCCCAAATCCGTCCTACTCTCCTGGGAAGAGTGTCTGTCCCGTGGGGATCACCGTAGGACGTGCGCCCAGGGCAGCGGGCCCGCAGGGTGCCAGGAGCAGCACATCACTGTCCTGACATTGTGGTCCTGTGAGGAGGGGCACGGGGGCCCCTCACACAGGGCAGGAGGGAACAGAACCCCACCCAGTGCCTAAGCCCTCTGTGCACTGTTTCTCTGGCACACACTGAGCACTAACCGCACCCTGTGCGGGGACTTCTGCAGTGACGGTGACACTTGCATGGCTTTGTTCTCCCTCCTCCAGCTTTAGACAGGAGTCTCCTGTAGAACCTAGCCACCTCGGACTCTGATCTCCTTGACGTCCTTCCCTGCTGTCCCTGCAACCTTCAGGCAGTGCCTGACTGCTGCCTTGGCATGCCTGGGTGGATCCCTGCTGTGCTGCAGGGGCCACCTGCACTGAGGCAGAACTGAGGGACGCGGCAGACTGGACAGAGGCTGACGCTGACCTGGGCAGGGCAGCCTGGGGGTCCTCACGCTGCTTAGATGGGGGTGTGCGGTGTAGAACTTACAAGTCATTTATTTCAGGAATTTTCCAGTCAGTATTTTCAGCTGCAGTCAACCATGGGCAGCTGAAACCATGGGTAAGGGGGGAACTGCTGTATCTTACAAGTGAGAAAATGTGAGGCGAGATGAAGTGATGTGCTCAAAGCAGTGGAGCTGAGATCTGATGACTGATCTACCTGGCAAACGGCTCCACTCCAGTTCAGTTCTGTGCAGTCACAGGAGAAAAAGTCAAGAAAAATAATGTGCAACACATGATTCATCTTCACCTTAGGAATTAGTTATTACCTCATCAGAGATGATTTTGGTTCACTATTTAAAATCATGCACCGTCCTTACAGGGTCATGTGTCAGATTTTAAACATCTTCAGCCCCGTTGCCTTTCAGTGTTGGAAAGTGGGTGAGAACGCTTTAGAGTATTGACTTGTCTGCTTGTAGCGTTTTCCATAAGTTCTGTGCTGTATTTCATCACTGGTAAATGTGATTTCAGTGAAATGAACTTTAAAGTACGTTTCTAAGTGTGAGAAATGGGATTTGTAGGTGGGGGTGCAGCTCAGTGGCAGAGTACCTGCATAGGGCCCTTGGCTCCGTTCTGGCACCACAGAAAAAGGGAGAGAATAGAAGAAATATGAATCTGGTAGTGAGGAAGGTTTCTGGTGAGCATTAGCATATTCTGGGTGGCACAATATTTCCCATTTCTATTGTGCTGCAAAAATAATATAAAACGTGTTGGTGAAATCCCGAGACATGTTTATCCGCTGGTTTCACCTACTGCATACAGTGTTTTAGCTTTGCTTTTCTCTTCGTATTTTAGGCCACATGCCCGTGAAACCAGTGGAAACTGCCTGCCTTCACCTGGCCCCCAAATACTGAAGGACAGTACTGCAAGGGAACATACCCATCAGTCAGGTCAGCAGGAATCTGGAAGAGCAGGCGGAGGCAGATTCTCTGCATGGCTCAGTAGAGACCATTCCGAGAGGGCAGCTGTGCCTTTTCACCTCGGTGACAGTTCACCTGGAAAGACAGTGAACAGTGATGAAATGGCCTCCCCGTCTTCACCCCGTTCTCCACGTCCCAGGGCTGTTCAGCAGCAGACCATGACAGCGCCATGCTGCTATGAGAACTCTCCCTCCAGGGCACGTGTGATTCAGCCAGCCTGCAGATCTGATGGGCGCCAAGTGCCAGAACTTCTTTGTCAACTTACGCCACCACCGTTGCCACCAAAGAAATATGCTGTTACTAGCGTGCCACCGTCAGAGAAAAGTGACTCTGTGCCCGATGTCAGACTTACTGAGGTGTTCAGCAGTTCTGCCAGACCAAGTGCAGCGTCAGAGCCAGGTTCAGAATTCGGTACGTGTACAAACCACCAGAGATGCAGAGAAAGCCTTCGAGTGAAGCAGTGCACAGGCAGCGGAGCCCCCCGCCTCTTCAGCGCTGCAGCTTGCGGGTTTCAGGCACACTCGGCTGCCGTTGCCGAGGCACCCTGCCGGCCAGAACGGGACTCCAGCTCTCCGTGCCCAAGTGAGACGGTCTCCTTCACTACCTATTTTTCAGTTGACAGCTGCATGACAGATACATACAGACTGAAATACCATCAGAGGCCCAAGCTCTGCTTTCCAGAGAACAGTGGCTCTTGTCACAGCCCTTCACCACCTCAAAGTGGTGAGGTGTAGGGCCTTTCACCTGATGGCCCTGGCCACACTGCCCTCCCGCAAGCCCAGCACGCACTGTAGCAGGCAGATGATGGAGCCTGCCAGCTTATCCGCAGAGGCCCTTAAGTTCCTACTGACCAAACCTAGTGACCAATAAAATTAGACCCCTGGCATTGTAAAATCAGATACACACACACACACACACACACACACACACCGCGCGCGTGTGCACGCATAAATGAGTAGAACTATAACGTTACAATGTTTTGCTCTGTGATGATCAATTTATTGGATATTTCGGAAGTTCACTTTGAATATCTTGGCATAACTTGAAAAGCAGAAAGTCAGGGAGTATATAATATTATTTGCCATATGTAACAGTTGAATGAATTAAATTTGTCCCCCTCTTATCTGGCTGGTAGACTGTAAGTATCACACTGGCCAGTTCTCGTGTAAACTGCATGTCACCTGCCAGCAGCCCATGGGTCTGGTCAAAGCAGCGTCTGCCTTTTGAAGACACTTTTTGATGGAGTCTGTCCCTGACTTCTGCCACACCTGAGCCCTTCAAGTGTCTTTAAGAAAAATCGACCATGAGTTTTATAGCATTTTGGGGAAAATGCCTTAATGATTAATGATTTTTAAAATTTCAAGGTGAGAACTAATTTCACTCCTAGAACTTTTATCTTCAGAGTTAGCTGGTTAAAGTAAATAGACTTTTAACTATTGTATGTGTTCATAAGTACTGCTTTAGCAAGATGAGAAGTCAAATTATGTAAATTTTAGTATATTTATTTATTTTGTTACATCTTTTTTTCTAATTTTATGTGAAATGCTTTGGGCTGCTAATAACCAGTGTTAGGATTCAAACCTTGAGTCTTCTTAACTGGAACTGTCAAACTGCCTGTTTCCTCTGCTCCCTTCTTACTTGCTCCTGGGTCAATTCATTTTACTCTATAGACTTCAGATGAACTTCCTTCCTTTCATAGAGAGGGTTTAATTTTAATGAAATGTGTAACTAATTTGGGCAGCCTTCCAATTTTTTCTTCCACCAATAGTTTTACCCTCACTACCTTTATGGAGAGTGCTTTCTTTAAAAAGTAAAGGGATTTTCATATGATGAACTTAGGAGCAAAAACAACTTCCTTTAACTGCCTTATATCTCACTAGTTGTCAGTTTATTTTATACTAAGCTGATAACCTAATTGGGACTTAGAATAGTTTTATAGTGTCTGTTCCAGAGAATATAGAATTATAGAATGAAAGTTTTCTTTACATTCCTAAATGAAAAACTTCATAACTTTATAATATACTAGTAAATTTAATCTTGACCAATTCCATAAATTATGGTAAATTATTCCAAAATGTAAGTGGTTAAAAATGAAGACTTTCAGATAACAGAATATGATTATGAAAGGTAACCTCAGAATTTGTCAGAATTTGGCCAGACTATCTTCTGCCTGTAGAGAACTTACTAGCCTTTTCTACCTGTAAGTTATCTTTTTATATGCTCTCAATTTAGAAATACTTGAATATCAACTAAATTTTTATCTTTTCAGAAAACTTGTTTTTAAGTTTTTATAATGGTAGCTTTGTAAATAATGTAAGGTTTATAGAATTGTATTTGAAATATCAATGTTTTTCATTGCTGCTTTGATAACATTGTAAAATACTAGAAGAGGGGGCTTCAAGTATTTTTTAAGACTTTCAAAAGCTTTGTGTGGGCACATTTTAACTTCTATTTGGTCAAGATGTCCAGTTGGGAATATATTAACTGAAACATTTAGTCTAATTTCTGTATTTAATAGCAGTTTCATGAATCTACCTTTTCAACCCCATTTAGTTGCAAACATTAAATAGCAATGTCCATTTTTGCCTTTTAATGTACTGTTAAGAAAACTCCTATGTAATTTAGTACTAAACAAACCAGAACCCATTTGGTTTTGTTGATTCAGCACTCCAGAAAGATTCAGTCCATACTTACCAACTAATCATTCACATGTAAAATTTCTACTTCTGGGGGCCTGTTATTTTTATAGATATTTCCATGTTATAAGCTTATAACTTTGTAATACAGACAATATTATTGAAATGCTTAAAATACTTGTCTTCAGAATTATATTTTCATGTGAAATCAGTTTCTTTTGGTTCAAAAGTTTTTAAGATAAAAGTTTAATTCAACATGGTTGGACTTTGGTGAATTGTGTCCCTCCCCCATGTGGGTGGTTTATGGGAAACGGAAGTCAATTTAAAGCTCAGACATGCTTGGAATCACTGATCATGTCATCCCACGTGTTCCTGGCTAAAACCCGTCACATCTAGAGTACATGCCAGAGTGACTGGCAGGCTTCCTAGGATGGAGGCTTTGTGCACCAGCGGGCTCCACTGCTCAGCCCTGCCTCAGCAGTGACAGTGACCACAGACACACAGGGAAGGGGCGTGCTGCTCCAGTGAGCCCCAACACTGAAATTGGGTTGCTGTAATTTTTCTGTGAAAGGCTGATTCCTTTCAGTCCTTGGAAACGTAAAAACCATTCTTGGCTTAGAGGCCTTCATCATAAAAACAGGCAGTGAGCCAGACTTGGCCCAGTGCCCCTGTTTACCTTGTCTTTGAGTACCACCTCACTGACCACAGATATCCTGGGTTTCCAAATGCAACTCCATACCTTTTGGGGTCAGGGTATTTGGTGCTCTTTATATGCTGTTTCAGGTTAACAGACCCCCTTAAAACTGTTCTTTACAAAAGCTAAGCCAATTCATTTCAAGTGGTACTTTGAACCTCATTTTTACTTACATGAAATCAAACGTGTTAATTTATAAATGAATTTTTACAATTAAAATCACATTGGTGATTCTTGATGTCTTTTTGTTATAGCAAGTTTCCAACATTTTAGTGTCCCATTTATACACTTCAAAAGCCTTCAAAGTGTAGCACTGAGCAGTCTACTAAAAAGGGCAGTTTGGTGGTAGGTGCTTTCTCGTTCATCTGAGCAAAAAAAGATTCAGTCTCACGCTGACACCATATATAGTCATGTAGTGTATCATCATGTTAGTGAAGTTTTTCCAGAGAAAACTAACAGGATATAGGGGATTGGATGACGCCCTGTACGCTGGGAGGAAATTCCTTTGCTCAGTCTGCTGGTTCAAACGCTACTCTAGAGAAGCACTCAGGAACAATGTCTCACCAGCTTTCTTGGATCCTTAGTTCACACCGACACACAGAAGATAGCCATCACATTAAGACTTCTACATTGTGGCTGTGCTAGAAATTTCCAGAGCAGTGACAGTTGTGGAAGTAGGCTGATTTCAGGCTCAGAAAGCTGGTACAGATGATGATTACAAAACTTTGTGTTCTAATAGTGAGCTGTTTACAACCTTACCACCAGATAATCTGATATAATAAGCCAAATTCAGCTATGTAAATGTTTATTAGACAAAATTGTTAGCAGCAGAAAAGCAGGTCATAATCATTTGGTAAACTTGGAGAAATCCCACTTTGTTCCTCTTGATGCTTCAACCACACCTCCACAGAATGTTTTCTTTATGCAGAGCAACACCCTGAAGGCATGACAAGAATCACCAGGCCTAAGGAAATCATCCAAGGGCACTCTAGGCCAGACCCTAACCCTAAGCACCCTTATGAAAGGCAGAGGTTGGAGAGTTTCCTGGATCTTGTGCCTTGATCAAGAGGGAGGGGAATGCTTTACATAGTTCACATATGTCAAATACCACTGATTTCAAAGACCAGCCAATTTCTGGCATCCACAGCATAAAGCTTTAAGGGCTCCCTAAAAAGCTTCCAAAGTGCACAGAGCAGCTGCTTTGAGTGTGGCCTTTCAGATCAAATGCACGCTGAGTACCCCTACATCAATAACATAACTGGATTTAAATAACAATTAGATTTGTGCTTGATAATAATTAGATTTTTTTTTAAAGAAACAGCAATGAGAGCAAACTGCAAGGCAAGAATTTTTGTTTGGTCCACTGTTGTGTCTAAAATGCTGCCAGCCAATGATGAGGGCTCTGCAGAATGAGTAAATATCACACTGAATTTGCAGATGTATTTAAGTAAGTAACAAGCATAAAACCAGATGTTTTGGACACAAGATTACCTAATACAATAATGAAAAGGAAGCGGGCTTGAAACACACGGCTACTTGAAGGCGGGCAGGCAGGCTTTCTACTATCAGATGTCACGCCCTTTGTGACCATGGACCTGCTGACCAGAATGCAGCTTTTCAAAGGTCATGAAAGACTATTTAAAAACTAAGCATGTTTAGAGCCAATACATTATGAACTCTTCTGGACAGCCTGTGTTAGTTAGAGCCTCTACACAATCTAAGAACACTAGTCCTCTCAAAGTCCTTCTCGCACTTCTAAATAACTTCAATTTACAAACACCTCACCTCACCTAGTTATAAACCGCATTATGTGACTGAATTAACACAGACCAACCCTTACAATATTAGACATGACTGTATTCTGGGTGAATATGCTAAGCTTTGAAGTACAAACACTTCTATACCAGCCCCTATAAAGCCATTAGGTGTTTGAAAGAGTTTAAAATGTGAAACACTGGATTTAGTTTTAAGAACTTAGCTATGAATGAGATCACTACTTATTTAGTAGTTCCCCAAATGAGTTAAAAGAACATGTAAAATGAAAGGACGGTCCTTCAGAGGTTTGAAATTCTGCAGCTGCACAATCCTATCTTCTTTGTTCAAGAAGACTGTAGTCATTTTCAGAATTCACTCCAGAATCCAGTGGTCTTGCAATGTCAGCAAACCCATCTGTAAAATCCAAATATTTGTCAAGGACATTTCTTCTACCCATTTTAATACTTATGCCAACCTCTGAAAATCGTAATTGTTTTAGTCTCCTGTCTTAATCCTAAAATGATTTACATATTGATAATTTTTTTTAAATGGTGTAGAAAAAATGTTCAAGCTCCATTTTCCACCCAGAGCTGAGAATTCTGGTCATCATTAAAAACAAAAATCAAAATAAACAGGGGGCTGGACTGTAGCTCAGTGGTAGAGCACTTGGTGCTGGGTTCCATCCTCAGCACCATATAAAAATAAGAAAGATTGTATCCATCTACAACTAAAAAATACTAAAACAAACAAATAAAAATCACTGTCCTGGTTATTGGTCTCTACTAAAAATGGGGTGAGAAGGAGATGGAAACCTAAACCGGAATTCCTAAATGCCTGTGGAGGATTTCATAGAAAGACCCTGTTACCATTCATCCCAGTCAACCCTCTGCCTTCATCTCTGCCACACCACCCAAGAAACCAGACGCTGAAGTCCAAGATACCCACGTTTCCCAAAACTGAGGGACAGGGTTGAGGAAAGACAGGAACAGCTCTCGGCACCATGGCTAAAGGCTGGTGACAGGAAATGAACAATGCGCCAATGTCGGTGCCACCTCCTCAGGGCTTCCCTCCAGAGGGCCCTCCATCCCCCTGCTTCTCTCCAAAACCCGCCCTTCATCGTCATCCGTCCCTCTTCTGGCTCTGCTGTTCCTCCCCGATAAGCTCCTTTATTTCATCCCCTGCCAGAACTGTCAGAGTGGCAATGAAAACGGAGGGCATGGATTCTGCAAGAGAATTCTAAAGAACGTCCTGACTGCAGGCCGTGTCCAGGACATGCGGGGGCCGGTCAGAAGGAAGCGGGAGCCCGGGTCCCGGACCAGTGACGCGGTGGACGAGGCGGAGCTCACAGAAACGGGAATGCTCAGAGACAAGCGCACTGGCCCACAAAGGTCCGAGTCCCCGCAGGGCCTGCTCAGGGTAGGGAGCGACAGGCTAACGAAGTGCTGCGTGGCGCACCTGAACACCTGCTGCAACCCGCCCTCAATCGCTCGGCAGCATCAGCTGCACCCCGAATGATGTGTGACCCCGATGGGCCGCCAAGGCAGTGGCCCAGCCGTCCACAACCTCCTCCGCCCCGCCCGGCCCGGCCCGCCGCGGGGCTCACCAGGGCAAGAGGTACACGAAGAGGAACAGCACCACGTCGAAGAGCACGAAGAGCCAGAGGTCCAGCCAGTACGAGTGCTTCGGCAGCCCGTTGGTCCCCGCCTGTGGGGCCCCGGGCCCGCGCCGCCCAGGGCCGCCGTCCGCCGCGCGCGCCTCCATCCCGCCGCGAGCTACTGCAGCCGCCCTGTCGACGCGACCGCTCGGGAAGCCGGACGCTGCCGGATCGCACCACGGCGCCCCGCCCCGCCCCGCCCAGGCGTCCCGCCCCGCCCCGCCCAGGCGTCCCGCCCCGCCCAGGCGCCCGGCCGCAGCCTCCGTGACCGCCGGCAGGCGCCGCGGCCTCGCCCGGAAGCGGAAGCGGGCCGCCCACCTACTTCCTCCCTGCTGCAGCTCGCGCGCGGAGCCCAGCGTTCCGCTTTCAGACGGAAGTGCACACACCGCGCCGGAAGCTCCGTCCCGCCGTCGCGTTTCCTCGCGGGTTGCACGCCCGGGTGCCGACCGGTCGCCATATTACCCCGCGAGGGTCTCGAGTCGGCGCCAGCTGGGCCTCGCGCCCTCAGCTCCGAGGCGGCTCAAGCGGTGCCTGGCGGAGCGAAGGGTCCCCGCCGGGATCGCCTGTTGGAAGCTCGGGTCGCCCTTACGGACTCAGCGCCACCCGAAGCCACCTGAAAACAGGCCACCGCAGACCGGCTCCCGGGTCCCGTGCACAGCGGCCCGGCCGGCCTCGTGCGCAGGCACGGCCGTCGCCCGGGCAGGTGCGGCAGGGCAGCAGCGGGCAGCTCCCCGAGGAGCGTGCCGGCGCCGGCAGTGGCAGCGCAGGCCGCGCGAGCCCAGGCCAGCGGCCGCGGCGGTCCAGAGCTGGGGCGGGCAGCCTGCTTCCGCGAGGGCGGCGCTCCCGCCGGTCACCGGCGCCGGCAGTGCGCGGGCGGCCTCGCGAGCCGGAGCCCAGAGGTTTGCAGACGCCGCCTGGCGCGCAGTCGCCTCTGCCGGACGTCGGGCCTGGGGCGTCCGTCGGGCCGTGGTCGCTGCCGGCTGCCGATGTCAGGCCGCTTCCTCAGACGCCGAAGCTGGGCCTCGGAGGCACCGCGGCGAGCACCACCGCAGGGTCTCCCGGGGGCCCCGCCGAGGCCCTGCCCGGTGAGAGGGGGACGCGCCTGAGTCCTGCACTCTGCCCCTCGTCTCTGGGAAGGCCACGCCATGCGATGGCGGAAGGCGAGAGGCGATGGCAGAGGAAGGGCCACGGGAGCGATCCAGGCGGCGGCCCGCGGGCACTGGTCAGCAGCCCCCTGCTGCAGCCTGGAGGGAGGGAGGGCAGGCAGGTCACCTTGGAGACCGCATTCCGTTCCCCGGGGGTGCGCTCCAGCTTCCCGGCGCAGGCGGCCTCCCTTTTCTCCATTCCACCATCCCCCCGATCCCCCGATCCCCCGTTCTGACAACTGCCTGCCCTCGGTTCTGGCTTCATCAGGGTGGCCTCGAGCTTGGGAGAGTGGCCGCAGACGGAAAGGTCATGCAGACGGCGCCCCCAGAGCCTGTCTTCACTGTCTGCAGCCTCACCCCTGTAAAGCTCTCCTGGGTTGCTGACTGTTCCATGACAAGTGGGTGTGGAGGTGTTGAGCGGTTTTCCTGAAGTACCAGACTGAAATCCAGGCACCGTCCGTCGTGAGCTCTGTTTTTTCCACCCCCTTGAACCTTGTGCCTCCCATCAAAGTGAACAGAGTGCGGCAGGGGCTGCAGGTTGAGTTATTACTGTGAGCTGCAGTGCAGTGCCAGAGGTAAGACCGCTCCTCATCTGGTCTGAGGTGGAGGGGACTTGGTGAGGACACCCTGAGAACCAGGTCATGACTGCAGTGTTTTGAAGACTGTACAGGTCTTTAGTTGAGAGGAATGTGGTCGCGGAGGAAGGCGGTGGACTTTAGCTGATAACACAGGTTTGTTAGACCACTCTCGGACCAGAAGGCAGTAAGAAGCATCCTCATGATCATGTAAGCTTTAAACTAATATTAGAGCAACGGCTCCAGCAGTGGGGAACTTTGTTAATGGGTGTTTTATCCAAAAATATGTGTCTTAAACTCTTTTCTCATCTTTATTTCACTTTTCCTCTTTTTCAGATTAGGTGCCTGCCCTAATAGTGACTCTCTTGATTGGTACAGTTACATCTCCTTCTTGTATTTCCATTCATCCATTTTGTTTTGTTGTCTTCCACCTTTGCATACCTGTGAGAGTTTTTCCCCTGTGTTTTTATCGGTGCATTTTAATTAGACATAATGGTGGGATTCATTGTTACATATTCATACATGCACATGGTATAGCACATTCCCCAGTATTTTCCCTTTCCTTCCCCTCCTACCTCTCTGGTCCCCCCCCCCCCAAGTCTCCCTTTGATTGTCATGAGATGCCCCACCTTTTTTCCCTTTTCCTCCCCTTAATAGTTTTCTTACAGAGCTGAACTGTCATTGTTATTAAGATGCAGCTGCTCTTTTTCTTCATCTCTTCCCACCTTTGTACTCACTGTTATTCAGGTTCCACCCTACTGGGCCAACCTGGGACCCAGAAAACACTCTTTTCACTAGCCAGAGTGCTTTCTGCTGTCATCCTCATTGAAACTGTTTTCTTTTTTGCCTTGGTGCTTATTGTTCCTGTTAAACTAGAATGCTTCCTCACCCACCTAAATCCTACCTATGCTTTGGGACCCAGCTCAGGTGCCAGCTTCATGGTTTCCTCACTACAATTTACCCCAGTCTCTCTATTCTTAGTCTTTCTAGCAAACCAATTGCAAAACCTTATATGTAGCTTGTCTCTAGGTATCAAAAAGTACTTAGTGCATTATCTCTTAGAACATAATAGTGTAATAACACCACTAGGATCTAACACTACTGATCTATCATTCTAAGTGGGGATACTTTTTGAGGTTTGTTTTTTTTTTTTTTTAAGTACTAATAATGGTTATGTGGTAATCCATTCCCCCAGTACAGATTTCCCTTTTTTAATTTTAGAAAACAATTAAAACACCTACTGAATGGCCAGGCATCATCTGAGGATTCATAAGAGATATAGATGCAGTAGCCTCCAGCTCATTAGAAGTACTGACTGAGCACATCTGACAGCTCTGAAGTTCTGCATAATGACTGGGTATGTGGAAGGCCATGCTGAACAGGACTGAACACACTGCACAGCCTTTTTTCCCTACCTGCTTACACATATACAGATTTCAGACTAAAAACTGGATTTTGTATGTATTTAGGATTCTATTTAAGATTTTATTTCATAATGAAGGTATCCTTTTGCTTTTTTAAAAAAATATTTTCTGGTTGTTGATGAACCTTTATTTATATGCAGTGCTGAGAATCAAACTCAGTGCCTCACACATGCTAGACAAGCACTGTACCACTGAACCACAACCCCAGACCTGTCCTTTTGGTTTTTAAAGTTTAAAAACAACTTCAGTAGGGCAGGGTTTAACTGGTTGCTTGCATGAGAAAGATGTTGCCCTCAAAGTTTGAAATCTGCTTCTCTTCCTTGGCGCTGCCTGCGGAGGTGGCTGCCATCTGTATTCGGCATCATGGCTGCCCTCAGACCTCTCGTGAAACCCAAAATCATCAAAAAGAGGACCAAGAAGTTCATCCAGCACCAGTCAGACCGATATGTCAAAATTAAGCGTAACTGGCAGAAACCCAGAGGTATTGACAACAGGGTGCGGAGAAGATTCAAGGGCCAGATCTTGATGCCTAACATTGGTTATGGGAGCAACAAGAAGACAAAGCACATGCTGCCCAGTGGCTTCCGGAAGTTCCTGGTCCACAACGTCAAGGAGCTGGAAGTGCTGCTCATGTTCAATAAATCTTACTGTGCTGAGATTGCTCACAACGTTTCCTCCAAGAATCGCAAAGCCATCGTGAAAAGAGCCGCCCAACTCGCCATCAGAGTCACCAATCCCAACGCCAGGCTGCGCAGTGAAGAAAATGAATAGACAGTTCATGGGCATATTTTTTGTGTGCTTAAATAAAACCATAAAAACTGTCAAAAAAAAAAAAAAAAAAAAGCTTGAAATCTTAAGCTAATCACCTAGCTGAGCAGTCAACCTGTTTGTTTTATTGAAGGGTATGAGGTACAGTCATTTGTCATTGAGGATGGAGATTAGAAGGTTATTTTAACACATGACATGTCACAGCTCATCAAATTACATGATTGGCTTCCACACACAAAACAGCATAAGAAGGACCTCAACTACGTCACTGGATGCCAGGTTCATAATTGTTATATATGAAATATTAACCAGGATTAGATGAGTTATTTCACAAGTATAAGAAATGTAAAAAAAAAAAAAAAAAAAAAAAGAAATGTCAACATGTTACCAACTGTTACCTCTAGGAAATGGGATCACAGATAATTTCTATTCTTTGTGCTTATCCATAATTTCTCAATGAAAATGCATTAACTAGGAATTGTAAAGAAAGTTATTTTGAAAATAAGCTAGAAAATAAGTTAGATAATCTAAGCCAAAATTACTATTTACTTATTTCTGACATTAGTTCACAGACACTCAGCATGTAAATGTCAAGGGATTTTAATAATTTATAACAGTGCTTTTCAAAATGAATTTCATGGAGCTTATGATTCCAAAGGGTTCACTCCAGGACAACCATGAAATGAGATAAATGTAGGGAATGTGACTTCAGAACTCTACTCGAGATGCTGAGTTTTTTCATATCTGTATATATATGCCCCTTCTTTTTTTTTGGTGGGGGGTCTTTCTTGAGAATGTAAGAAAGTCACCTCTGGTGACCCTTGTTCAAAATGATGAAGTAGCAACTCCCAAGTTCCTACCTCCATGGGATCATTGGAAAATAAACAAATTATCTGAAATAATTTTGTCAGAATTCAGGAAAGCAGACAGGTGTATAACAGCCAGCAAGTGCTAAAGCAAAATGTACAAAACAATAGAACTGAAGAGAGAAGTAGACACTTGCACAAAAAAATTTTTTCAAAACATCAGTACCCACTTTTAGTAATGGGTAGAATATTTAGACCAACACAATGGTAAGAAAATAGAGGATTTGAACACCTAATTCATCCCATAAGGCCAGCACCCTGATTCCAAAACTAGATAAGGAAATCATAATAAAATTAGATGTTTGCATACCCATGTTTATAGCAGCACTGTTCAAATAGCCAAGTGGTGGAAGCAACCTAGTTTTCATCCACAAGTGAATCAATGAACAGAATTTGGTATATACATGAAATTATCAGCCTTGAAAGAAAGGATTTCTTTCATATGCTGCAACATGGATGAACACTGAGGACAAAATGCTAAATGAAATAAATTGGTGACAAAGAAATACTGTATGATTACACTTCACACTTGTATGAACTAAAGTAGTCAAATTGATAGAAACAAAGTAGAACAGTGGAGACCAAGGAAAGGAGAGCTGTTTCATGGATATAAAATTACAGTTTTGCAACATAAAGATGTTCATGAGATGTTTTACAACAATGTGAATGTGTTTGACATTGCTAAGTTGTGCACTTGAAAATAGGTAATAGTAAATTTTGTTATATGCTTTTCCACAATAAGGAAGTCCAACATGTATTATGAATATGATGCAGAAATTATCAACAAGCTCTAGCAAACCAGATCCAACTATTTATCAAAAGAATTAGATACCATGGCTAGTGATATTTGTCAGGTGTGCAACAGTGTTGAAAATAAGAAAATATGTTTTACCACATTAGTAGAACAAAGGAAAAACAGCAACTTTCATTTCAGTTGATCAGAAAAGGTATTTGACAAATTCCAACACCTTTTCTTGATAAGACTTAGGAAACAGAGAACTTCGACAACACACTTGGTAAGTGTGTGGCCTTTGGGAACAGTTTAGGGGTGCATCCCCTCCCAAATAGATTAAAGCTGTTAACAGCTTAAAACAGGAGCCTGGTTCCACTTGGCCTTCTGCCTTTGCCATGGAGGACAGTGTTTCTCCCCTCCAGAGGATGTAGCGTGAACTTACAAGGGACCATCTTGGAAGCAGAGAGCAGCTCTTTCCAGACACCAAACCTGCCAGCACCTTGATCTTGGGCTTTCTAGCCTCCAGGAAATTTCTGTTCTTGATGCATTACCCAGTCTCGAGTATTCTGTTCACCAGAACTCTGAGGGCAATCATGGTAGCAGTTCTGAATGGTCCTGCGCATATTTCCCTTTTGTCTTTATATCTTATAGGGGCCTCCTTATTGTCTGAAAGGGTGAAGTTTTCAGGAACTGAGAAAATCAGAGAAAGTGGAGCAACTTGGAGGACACCTAAGCTCTCCCAGCCCCCAGGCTTCAGCGTGCAGCTCAGGAGGGAGTTACAGATGAAAGCAGGAAGCCCTGCTGCCTCAGGGCCCAGGGCCTCTACAGAGACCAGTGAGTCCCCCCACTTGGTTCTAGGATCTGATTGAAAAACCCAGATGATTGCGGCTACTTCAGGAGATGCCACTTGTTAAAGTTCAGAGGTGGTGGCCCCCAAAAGCTCATACGCGAGACAATGCAAGAAAGTTTAGAAGCGAAATGATTGGGTTGAGAGCCTTAACCTAATTAGTACATTAATCCCCTGATGGGGATAAACAGGGTGGTTACTGTAGACAGGTAAGATGTGGCTGGAGAAGGTGGGTCATTGGAGGTGTTTCTTTGAGGTACATATTTTGTCCTAGGTGAGAGAACTCTCCAAATCTGCTTCTTGGTGACCATGTCCTGAACCACTTTCCTCCACCACACCCTTCTGCCATGCTATTCTGCTACACCTTGGGCCCAGAGCAAGAGAATCAGCTGTCTGCAGACTAAAACCTCTAAAACAGCCCATAAAATAAACTCTTCTAAAATTGTTCTTGTCAGGTCTTTTGGTCACAACAGTGAAAAAACTGACTGAAACCACTCTTTGACTCCCCAAAGATGTATGGAACTAGAAGAGCTCAAGCTAAGGATGGGTTAATCAGTGCACCTGCTGTCGGCACAGGATAAAGGGAATAGTGTGTACCATCAGGGTCCATGGGAATTTCCTTTGAAAATATGTTCTTTTGCATTGAAAATAAGCCACAAATTAGAGCATCATTATTCTTTGAGCCTATGAGAAAAATTACTTCCCCATCTATTCCCTATGTTGACCAGTGGGATATGGACACAGTTCTGTTTACTTAAACTGCTGGAGTGTTGCAACAGGACCTTGAAGCTGGGGAAGTGTTCCTTGATTTTAAGAAATAAGGCATAGGAGGTAGGGTATGGTACCCAAAAGTCACCCTGAATCAACTTGATGTGGATGGGGTACGGCTTGGGGTTCTGTAATGGGCAGAGTTGTAGACTGGAGATAGTGTCTGTCTCCATGGTCTTGTCTTCTCTGCTCCTCTGTCATTCTGTAGACTGTACTTCATATATACCTTTCTTATCACAGATTGCTCTCCCCTGGTGTGAAAGGTGCTTCCAAGGAAACTGATTATGTAGTTTGTTCTCACTTGAATGAGAGGTACTCCATCTGTTGGTAATCCAGGCAGATTTGATATATAGTGTTTTGGCTTTAGAAAAGCTAGAAACTGGGAAGAGTAGAGTTCATGAGGTTTTCAACTCTGCTGCCTCTCAAAATAATCCACAGACTCCAACTTGGAAGAAAGGTGCCATTGCTTGTTTCATCAGGTGTGTCCTCTCACACTCTTCACCCCTTAGACAGCAGCTTGTACCCTCAGAGATGATACCAGTTGGGTTCTGCCCACTGTGGGCCCAGAGACTCACTCATTTAGCTCTAGGACTATCTCAGGACTGCTTTGGACCCAAGGATCCAAACCTCCCTTTTCCTTTGGTTACCCCTGCCTGATGGCACACAGAGCACACGTAGTGTGGCTTACTCCTTTAAGGTTATTGCTCCAAGGCTCCTGCCCAGTGCCATGGCACCTCCTGACACTTATTCAGAAGTCCCTGTGATGTCCCCTTGGAGCTCCTCATTCCTCTTCGTGGTTTTAGTATTCTCCGGAACACTTACACCTTCTAATGTACTTTGTGTTTGAATCGTTCTCTTATTATCTGTATCCCCTCCAGGACAGGGTTGTCCGTCTTGTTCTGGTTGTGTCTGAGTCCTAGATCAGCATCTTCAATAAGTATTTGTTGAATAATATTTTGAGTGAAAATTTTACCTACATAATCACATAAAATAAACTTGTGGCTGGACTACAGGACATACAGACTCAGAACTGGACTGCTTGGGCTCAGGTCTGGTTCAGCCACTTACTGGTTGCTGATCTGGGCAGATTACAGAGCTCTTTGCCAGGCAATAGTAAGCATAATAGTTGTTCTCATGGTAGAAGGTTTAACATGAGACAGTCACTGTAGAACACTGAAAAAATGTCTGGTACATTATAAACCCAGTGTATCAGTAGACTAGTGGTGATAGCAAAAGTTGCTTTTAACTGTATCACAATTGGTGCCATGACTTGTGAATAAAACCTGTATTTATTTGGATTTTATTTGTGCCTTGGAGTCAGTTTCTATCTTCATGATTTTGGTGGCTCTGGGTACTAGCCTTGTGTGCGGTTATTGTTGAAAATAAGGTGCAGGGAGCTGGGGCTGGGTCTCAGTGGTACAGCACTTGCCTAGAATGTACTGGGTTCAATTCTCAGCACCACATAAAAATAAATAAAATAAAGGTATTGTGTCCATCTAAAACTAAAGAAAAATATTTAAAAAAAAAAAAAAGAAGGTGCAGGCGTCTTACACACAGGGCCATTTAATCAGGCATATAAGCAGAGTCCAGTGGAAGATGTAACTTCAGATACTCAGTTTCTAAGCTAGGTTCAAAACTGTGGGAGCAAAGCAGATCTGTCATGCTTACTGCTGAAGTGTGTGTCAAGTGTGGTACGTGGCAGGTGCTCAATTTCATATTTACCTAAAGGAACATGTACTCCTGGACCCATGAATGTTTTAGTGAACAAGATTTACTTTTATCCACCAGAAATGGGAATTCATTTCACATCCGAAAGCCTGTTACCTCCTCTTCTATTGGCTTTTGTTTACCAGAACTTAACCTGAGTTCTTGTGCCATGGCCTCTGCTACTCCACCTGTCTCTCAGCTCTTGCCCATAGCCCCTAGCCAGCAGACTTGAGTCAAACCCAGCAGAGAGCCCCACCTAGTTGTTTAATTACAAAGCTCTTATCACAAGCTGTTCTCAAGTGTAGAGACTGGCTGCCCTTGGGTCAGGTGGCCACTTTTGTCCTAATCATAAAGCTAGGGTGATGTTCAGATTAAAGTTACTTCTGGGTAAGAACAACTAGGACTGGTCCTCAATGGACTTCTGTGTGTGAGCAGTTCTCAGAATATAGGCCAGGGAGGGCTGGCATTTGGACACAGGATGGTTCAGCATGCCCCAGATGCTATTCTTAATTGCTTGTGTTGCAGGGGACACAGAAGACCTGAGCCATGCCTCTGTAGAGCTCAGACCCCAGGGCCCAGGCAAGCATGTTGGATGCAGAATAATGGTTTGGTAGAGGTGTGCATCCCTCACTGTGGACACCCAGGACCAGCACCTTGGAGTGGAAGATGGTTTCCATCCTCACTGATGTCTGTGTGCTCTAAAAGTGTGTTAAAGAGGAAAGGTCTTTGTCACATTCATGCCCTTTCATTTCCTTTGTTTAAAAATTATCTTGTTGAGGGCTGGGGTTGTGCGTCAGTGGTGGAGTGCTTGCCTAGCATGTGAGAGGCTCGGGGTTTGATCCTCAGCACCACATAAAAATAAATACCTAAAATGGAGGTGTTGTGTTTATCTACAGCTAAAAAAATTTTTTTTAAAAAATTATCTTGTTGGAAAATTATCTAGAGTAAAACTGAGAAATGCCATTGAGCATATACTCTTTTATCTGAAACTGTTCCTTCAAGTTTGGAAAGAGTATTGTTTCTTGACTTTGAGATATTTTCTCAGTGAGAACAGTGTGTATGCCAGATTTGTTTGACAGGAACCAGGTGGATCCCCTAGTCTGTGGGCTGTGGCCCTGGAGCTGGGCTGTGGCCCTGAAGCTGGGAGAACTACTCGTTCTCCTCAGGCTCCTCCTGCTCTCCTGCTGCGCAGCATGCCCAGCCCCCAGGTACTGGACAAGCACACAGTCCCTCTCCCCTTCCTGGTAGCTGTCATTCTAATGGAGTGCTTAGTGAGGACGTTATTGAGAGGAACCCCTGTGACATGGCTGGGTGTGCTCTGTAGCTCCTAGCACTTCTCAGCTTCTGTGGCTGCCTTGAAGGTTGGTTCTGGGTCTGGGGACAGATGTGCACCACCCTCAAATCAGCACCCAGGAGACGGAGTGCCTGCCCTGGGTGCCCTCCAGCCTGAGGACAAGCTGCCCTGGGCATTCTGATTCAGAGCCTGAGAATGTGAATCCATTCGAGGACATTCTCAGTGACTCATGCCTCTCCCAGGGGTGTTCATCTTGAATACCTGATGCCTGGTAGATAGTGCTTTTTAGAAATTAGTTTTTGTTCAGTGAACAAAATCAGCTTTAGGAAATTAGTTCAGTAGGAAAAAAATGATCTTTGTGTTATTTTTGTTTTGATGGAATTTGTAACTAAAGAGGCATTTAATAATTATCATTTCAAACTGCAGAATAGGGTCTGCCAGCTCTTCCTGGAACATCTTCAGACACTGATGCAGTCTTCAGTGGGACCTTTGCTGGCGTGCTTGCCCTGCAGGTGGCACTCTTGCGCTGCAGTGTGGAGGACAGGTGCCCGGCCGCTCCCTGAAGGCAAAGCACATTTCACATTTCACAGTTTTGAAGGGTGCATTTCCCCACCCCATCCCACAAATCCTTCTCCCACTCCCGTTCTACTCCAGGCAACTGCCGCACCCATCTCTTCACCTCTTCAGGTGCCCAGCAGAGTCTTGCTGACAGTCTTTCTCTCTAGTTGCTTATAGAAAAATACCTTTTGTGCTTAATGATAGTCAGCTCATAGCAATAAGACTGGTTAAGTAACCTGCAGAGCCCTGTGTAAAAGGAAGATGTAGAACTCCTGTACCAAGTTGCTGGACATTCTGAGACAGTAACAGCAGAGTGCTAGACCCAGCACAGGTGCCTGCCACACCAGCCTGCGCAGGTTCTGCACCATGAACCAGCCATACTTGAATACAAATGGCACTTCCTTCTCTCATCCCACCCTCCGTATTCCAGCATCCTCTCCCAAAGGGTCGCATGAGAAAAGAATCATCCAGTGCTCTTCAGATAGCACAGAGACTTAGTGCTGGAAGGGAATGTGGAGATCCAGCCCAGTCCCCTCATTTAGAGATGATTAAACTCATTCCATGGAGATGAAGTGGTATTCCCAAAGTCCCAACTAGTCATGCCACAGACGGACTGGAACTAAGACCTCATCTGTGAGGCCAAGCCTGGCTGTCACAGGCTTGGTGGGAGATATTCTAGGAAAAAAGCTTTCCCATGCACTGGAGACACTCTGCTTGTTTTTCTCTACAAAAAGAGCACATATTTGCACTATTTATTGAGGACAGGCTATCTGTTAGGCATCATTCCAGACATTCGTGTATACTATCTCAATTAGTAAAAATCCCAGAAGATCATTACTGTTTTTCAGATGAGAAAAACTGAGGGTTGGAACCTGAATTTTGGTAAGTGGAAAGACATGTTCAGGCAAGTCTCTGATTCTGAAACCCTACTTTTCTCACCTTATCACTTGTGAATTTGGAAGGCTAAATTAGCCTGTATTCCTGAACACTGGTCTTGGTTGTAGTTGGTCCTAGATGACCTCAGAAACTCTCTAGGCTCTCTGTGTTTTTGAAACTTGTAAGGCTAACTTCTTCCTTAGGGCCTTTGCTCCAGGTGTTTCCCTTGCTTGGAATGATCTTCCCCCAGATATGCCATTAAAATCAGGACTCATGTCAGAGAGTAACAGGAGATTTGGTCACATAGGTCTTATAGGCCACACAAGGACTCTGGCTTTTTCTCTAGTGAAAAGGAGCCATTGCCAGTTTTGTACAGAGAAGTGACATGGTCTGACTTAGGCCTTTAAGGATCCTCCTGTCTGCTGTGGAGTGGAGGGGAAGACAAGGTGGGAGACGTTTTAGGGGACTCTTGCAGTGATTCGGGTGATGGTGGCAGTGTCTTGAATGGAGTTGACAGCAGTGGCCGCAATCAGAGGAGGAGCAGAGTCTCTCGGGTTCAAGCCCCCTGAACACAAGTTCTTCTGGATGCACTCGGCTGTTGCTCCTTGGCACAGAGCTCCTGAGTTAGCACGCTGCGCACCTGCTCCTGGCTAACTGGCAGTGCACGATCCGAGTCATGAGGAGAGCTTACTGGAATGGCAGCTGCCGAGCAAAAATAGGCAGCTCTCTAGCGCTCGTAAATCGTGGAAGTTGAATACTAGAAGGGAGATAAACTGTGAGAGGCAAAAGCCTTCAGTAAGCTGGAGAGAGGAGTGTCCATGGCCATGGCCCTTATCGTATAGTTTGACCTGGTTCATTTGCAGTGCAAGTCTTGGGAGCCACAAGAACATTCAGGGCATCTTCAAGATGTTTTTGTTTGTAGCAGGATGAGTGGTGGATTCTAGCAGACTAGACTGGACGCCCAGACCTACTTGGTTCTTGTAATCGTTATGGACTCTGCCCAGCATTCGACGAGCTGACAGAATGCTCTGTGTCTGTCTCCCCACTTCCAGGCTAGATGATGCCTGCTCCCACTTCACGTGTGAAGACTAGTGAGATCAGAGAAGAAAAGCAGGTGAAAACCTGAATAACCGGTATTTCCTGTATGAAAATTTTTATGAAGTTATGGAATGAACAAATTCACCTTGTTTTTCTTTAGTGCAGTGCCAGGGATCAAGCCCAGGGCCTTGCATGTGTGGGTGCATTTGCTTTTCTTACTTCTGAGCCTTCTGGTTGAGCATGTATTGCTTTTATAATAATAGATGCTACCAAGGAAAGTATTCAAAACCAGTGCACAATTTTAGAAAACCCCATGTGGCCTATGTTTTTAGCTTGCCAAATGTGAAAGTAAAAACAATAAAAAAGTATACTAGCGCACATGTCACATAGCTTTGTTTTTTTGAAAAAAGAGTCTACCTGTAGCATAATGTTTATTTTTCTGTTTTAAAATATGTTGCAAATCATTTTAGAACACCAATGAATTTTATTGTTAAAGAAAATAAAACAAATTAAATCATAAATAGCTTTAACTTGTCTGCTTTGGCAAGGTTGGAGGTACATCAGTGGTTGTAGGAGTAATCATCCAGTAACCTTGTGCTCGGTGAGGAGAGAGAAGCTGCTCTGAACAGGACAGACTCCTGCAGGGACAGTCTGGGCTGCCTGAGAGGTGTGCTCACTCCTTCCTAAAGATCCTCTTGGCTTCCACTCCTTCATACATGTAGGTCTGAAAGGTGTAAGATTAAAAAATTGCCATTAACATGTCTGCATTAAGAAAATATTAGTGGGACTGGGGTTGTGGCTCAGTGGTAGAGCGCTTGCCTAGCACATGTGAGACACTGAGTTCTATTCTCAGCACCACATAAAAAACAAATATTGGTAGTATTAGTATTATTGCAGCTCTGGTTGAGTTTATACTATTTTTTTCATGTACTGATAGCAACATTTTATGCAGATGTAAGATGTGTCCACTAAAATACACATTTTAGTTTCTAGTCATTTACATTTTCAGCTAAACTAGTTTTTTTGTTTTGTTTTTAAACTGGGGATTGAACCCAGGGTTGTTTTACCATTGAGCCAAATCCCCAGCCCTTTTATTTTTTATTTTGTTACAAGGTCTTGCTAAGTTGCTTAGTGCTTCCTTAAATTGCTAAGACTGGCCATGAACTTGGCAATTCTCCTGTCTCGACCTTCCATGTCACTGGGATTACAGGTGTGCATCACCATGTCTGGCTAAACTAGGATCCTAGTTTATATAGAATTATATATGTATAAATTATCTTCAATAACTAGACATCAGAAATATCTGTTTTTAAATCAGTAAGATACACAAGAAAAGAAATAACAGTCTCTTTACTAAATATCTAACTCATCAATGACAAAAAATGTTGTGTAATCATTTTTGTCTATGGGAAGTAGTTATGGATCTTTTTACAACTCACCTGGATGAGCTCATCACCTGTGATTTCTCGGACAGTGTTCAGTTCCTTTCCATTGTCCGTGCGTTTGAATCTTCCTACAAGCTTATTTCCCTCGAGGCTCCAGGTCCCCTGCATTGTAATGGTAAGGTGGCAAGTGTTAGGTCTTGCACGTGTCACACTCGGTTCTGAGTGCTGTCGAGCCAGTATCATCCGTGTTCACACCACCTCTGAAGTGCTTCTGTCACCCCTCCCCTCCCAGAGCCAGGAGCCAGCTGGGGCCTCACTGTGGGCACTGGAGTACATGCCAGCAACTGCCACCTGCCCTTGCTCCACCCACTCTGTGGGCCACACTCTATGGCAGATGTGTGGCACAGTTGATAAGACATTCAGCAGTTAAGCTGTCATTGCAGATGTATAGACTTTAAGGCTAAAAAAAAAAGTTTGTAAAAAAAAATTGGTTACAAGTGATGATTCTGAAGTGTTTTACTTGATTGTGAAAAGGTATATCTTAGTGGCTTACTCTGTAGCGTTAGATCTTTTCACTTGGTTGTGCCTTCAATCATCACTTATTATTATTTCAATGTATTTATCAAGTGACTATTAGGTTTATGCTATATAACTCTGGAAGCTTTTGTTGCTGCCAGTATGAAAACACTGAGCTTTAAGTATCTTTGTGAGTGGGTTTATACTTAGTCATTCAAAGGATATTTTTTCTGAATCTTGTTCAGCCTAGATTCTTTGCAAATGCCTAAAGCATTATATTTTTTATTTAAATGCCCTGTCAATGTTGTAATGTTGGCTTCTTCAATAAATGAAGGAGATATGTATTAATTAGGCCAACCAATAGGATAAAGCAGATACTGTTTCAGTATTGGGTAGAAAAATCAATAATGCATTGCTCATAAAAAGTTCTTACACTGAGTTCCGTTCCATCTGCGAGGCTGTAAGTGAAGGTAATGCCAAGTTCAAAAACAATGTCAATGCTTCGGAAGTTGCTGGACTCTTTGACGGTGAATCTGTTTCCCTCCTGTGAGATGACCAGTTTCAGGTTGTCATGAGCCGCAAGCTTTCTCTTCACCAGGTTGATCCCTGCAAGAGAAAAGAGACCAGGGAAAGGGAAACCAAAAGACAGGAAAGCCCTTGCTTTTCCATGTGTGTTTGTTTTTGTTTTTGTTTTTATTTATTTTGAGGGTGGGAAGAAAGCCCCGTAGCATTGCCTTGGTCCAGCAGCTCTCTGCTTGCTTCTGCAGAAGTTCAAGTTCAGTCAGGAGAAGACTGACCTAAACTGCTTCCCCAGACTTCAGAAAAATCAGGTGAAGCACAGAGCTGTAGAAGCTTAGTGCTTAATAATTTTAATAAGACTAATATACTTTTTGTTCCAGTGTTACATATATCAAATTCCAGAAATGTCAAGTGAAGTATGACAAGTCATATTCATACGTGCATAAAGACAACTTTAATTCTGCTTATACAGAATTTTAAAACACTTTTCTTTACATAATTGCTTTTAAAAATTGAACTTCATCTTTGCTTTTAGTGACTTTTTTAACTGACACAAAGATGTAAAAGTTTGCAAATTTTATGGTCAAATTCATAATTACACACAATTTCATAAATTTAAACTTGGGAATCCCTAAACTATGCAATGTAATTGATGCAGATTTTTTATTTTGGGGAATGACACAAATTTGCCCATCTTGTACAATGTGTGGGCTACCAGGATATTGGCATAGATTTACAAACAGTTATTAAATTCCTCAAAGAAAATACATAGTAGCTTCATGAGGAAATCCCCAAAATTCTGTAAGTCAGAGTAAAAGAGAATCAAATCTAACTTTTTCAAAGTGATTTTTGAAAGAACTCTTTCCTATTCATTATTATACTTTATTACATGATTTTTGCTTTTCCACCCCCTAGAATTCAGTGTTTTAAAATTTGGAAAGTATCATCACCCACTACCATTTTCTTATTCTTTTAAAACAACAAAGATGGTTTTCAGTGATGCAAGTGCAAGTGCAAGCAGCAGGCCCCGAGGGAGGAGGCAGCTGGGTCTGTCTGAGGGTGGCAGCCGTCTCCCTCGCGGGCAGGCCAGAACCCCTCCTGATGCAGCCGGCGGGAGGTGCTGCCCCGTGCTGAGCGGCCCAGCAGGATCCCGCACCCGAGGGGCCTGTGAGGAAGCAAGAGCCACTGGGGAACGGCTTCCTACCCATTTTTTCCATGAACTTGTCATAGTTCTCGCTCCGGTCCACTTTCCAAGTACCGACGAATGCCATGCTCAGGTGCGCCGGCCACAGGCACGTGGAGGTCCAGACCTGCCCTCAGGATTTATCCTGTTTCTTATCTCAGGGCCAGCTCCACACTGCGATGTGGAAGTCTGAAGTCCAGAGTTCACCAGCCCCTGTGGTGCCAGGACTCTTTGTTTCTCTGTGCTTGATTTCCTTCTGTCTTCTCAAGCTCAGCTGATGTTGAGGATGATAAGCAAACCTACTGTCTTAAACTTCAAAGCGAGGCACAGTTGAGTTAGAATGTGAGCTTTCTGAAAATATTCCTACTTAGGAGCTCAAAGCATGCAGAATATTGGGATTTGTCAAATAACATGAGAAATTAGACTATTGTTCAACATTCCTCTTTTTAAAACAATAGCAGTTATCTTGCAAAGTAAGACTATGCCAAATACAGTCTAAAAGTTAAAGTTAACATGGTTCTTGACACTGAAAATTCAGTGTTTTGTTTCTCTTTATTGAGGTAAGATTCAACAGACTATTTTAAGAATAAAATTCACTGCTTTTAGGGATCTTCATGCTGTTGTGCGACCATCACCATTATTGTATTCCAGAGCAATTTTTGTCATCCCAGGCCAAAACCACTGCAGGGAGCAGTTGCCTCTCACCCCATCCCCAGCCCTGTCAGCTTCTCGCCCACTCGTGGTCTCTGTGGACTGATCCCTTCTGAATACCTTGTACAAGTAGTGTCATATGGTAGGTAGCCTTTTATGTCTGAGCTGCCTCATTGGCCAGGAAGTCTTCAGTGTTCACACAGCAGCACTTCGTTTTTTTAGAAAGGCTTTATTTTATGTTCACTTAGCTTGTGTAGACTGTGATTCCTAAAGGAGTTCAGCTTGCTGGTTCTCACATGCACACAGTGTGCACGTCCGGGCCCTGCCTGCTTCCGCCATCCCCGGCACCTCCTCCTGACCTCTCACAACCACTTTCTAGGTTCAGGTCAACTTCTTTCAGCTTCCACCTGTGAGAGAACATGGGGCACTTGTCTGAAGGTTTATTTTCTAGCATGTTCTTTGGCACTGTGTTTAGGGATGCAAGGCATTTGTATAAATAACCTGGTGCTCAGTAAGTACTCATTAGGTTTTAGTTTGGGTCGTGGAGGGTGATAGTCCACTGAGCAAAATTTCAAGAAGTTGAAAAGTAGTTGGATAACAAAAACTCTCATAAGACAAAAAAAAAATGAGCATCAAACATCTCCCATGTACAGAAAGAACAAAAGCCAGGTGTTAGCTCTGCCAACAATTAACACCATTCTTCTGTTTTACTCTCCCTCTCTCATCCCCAAGCCAGGGGCTCAGAACCAAGCTTGGTATGAGTACAGGATGGAGATGCAGAGGTGACTGAAGGTTAAAGGGAAGGCTCTTCCCTCCATGGCCATCTCCAACCCAAGAAGGACTGAAATGGGGAGCAACCCTGAGAGTGCAAGACAGGGTCTTCACCAGTGACCTACCTACAGTGCAGGACAGGTCTTCACCAGTGACCAGCCTGACAGTGCAGGACAGGTCTTCACCAGTGACCTACCTACAGTGTGCAGGACAGGTCTTCACCAGTGACCTACCTACAGTGTGCAGGACAGGTCTTCACCAGTGACCTACCTACAGTGCAGGACAGGTCTTCACCAGTGACCTACCTACAGTGTGCAGGACAGGTCTTCACCAGTGACCTACCTACAGTGCAGGACAGGTCTTCACCAGTGACCTACCTACAGTGTGCAGGACAGGTCTTTACCAGTGACCTACCTACAGTGTGCAGGACAGGTCTTCACCTGTGACCTACCTGAGAGTGCAGGACAGGTCTTCACCAGTGACCTACCTACAGTGTGCAGGACAGGTCTTCACCAGTGACCTACCTACAGTGTGCAGGACAGGTCTTCACCAGTGACCTACCTACAGTGTGCAGGACAGGTCTTCACCAGTGACATACCTACAGTGTGCAGGACAGGTCTTCACCAGTGACCTACCTACAGTGTGCAGGACAGGTCTTCACCAGTGACCTACCTACAGTGTGCAGGACAGGTCTTCACCAGTGACCTACCTACAGTGTGCAGGACAGGTCTTCACCAGTGACCTACCTACAGTGTGCAGGACAGGTCTTCACCAGTGACCTACCTACAGTGTGCAGGACAGGTCTTCACCAGTGACCTACCTACAGTGTGCAGGACAGGTCTTCACCAGTGACCTACCTACAGTGTGCAGGACAGGTCTTCACCAGTGACCTACCTACAGTGCAGGACAGGTCTTTACCAGTGACCTACCTACAGTGTGCAGGACAGGTCTTCACCAGTGACCTACCTACAGTGTGCAGGACAGGTCTTCACCAGTGACCTACCTACAGTGTGCAGGACAGGTCTTTACCAGTGACCTACCTGAGTGCAGGACAGGTCTTCACCAGTGACCTACCTACAGTGTGCAGGACAAGTCTTCACCAGTGACCTACCTACAGTGTGCAGGACAGGTCTTCACCTGTGACCTACCTACAGTGTGCAGGACAGGTCTTCACCAGTGACCAACCTGACAGTGCAGGACAGGTCTTCACCAGTGACCTACCTGACAGTGTGCAGGACAGGTCTTCACCAGTGACCTACCTACAGTGTGCAGGACAGGTCTTCACCAGTGACCTACCTGAGATTGCAGAACAGGTCTTCACCAGTGACCTACCTACAGTGTGCAGGACAGGTCTTCACCAGTGACCTACCTGACAGTGCAGGACAGGTCTTCACCATCGACCTACCTACAGTGTACAGGACAGGTCTTCACCAGTGACCTACCTGACAGTGTGCAGGACACATTGACCTACCTGACAGTGTGCAGGACACAGTGACCTACCTGACAGTTGGAGGTCGGGACCTTCACCAGTAACTCATCTTCACATGTGAGCTACTAAAAAGACCATTAGTATGCCTTGTTATCTAAGGGCCCGTGGGAAACTCTTCCCCAGAGTGTCACTCAGTTCAGAGGAAGTATTACCAGACTAATTTGAACAGGATGCTGGAGAACATACTATGTTTTAAAATTGTGATTGTGTCTGTTGTGTACCACTCCTTCAGTGGAGTAGTACATATTTTATCTCATCAGTAGGTAGATTAAAAACAACTTTCTAATTGCTCCATTATTTCGTTTAAAAAGAAAAGATATCAGAACCCCAACAGGTATAGGGAGAAAGCCTTTAACAATGCATTCATATCTTCAGCTCTATTAAAATTGGCTATGTTGCTGGGCGCACTGCTACATGCCTGCAATCTTAGTGATTTGGGAGGTGAAGCAGGAGGTTAGAGGTTGCAAGTTAGAGGTCAACCTGGGCAACTTAGCAAGACACTGTCTCAAAATAAAAAATAAAAACCTGGGTATGTAGCTCAGTGGTAGCGAACCCCTGAGTTTACTTCCCAGTGGGGGCGGGGGGAAAGGCTACATTATCTTCGCTTTTCTGTCTCTTGCCAAAGATCATGAACCCTCCTAACTGGGGAGGCATCAACCTAACATACTCTTCACTTGAAGGTAAGTGGAAGAATGTATGATTGCCCCAAGACCAAGACCAAAACGGTCTCTTGGGTATCCTCCACTCACAGTGACTTTGAATTTAGAAGCCTGTAGATGAGGATCCTTTTTCTCCCCTGGATCAGAAAAACAATCCTTTCCAGTCTTTGAAATAGAAATGTGGTGTGGTTAAAAAAAAAACAAACAAACAAAAAAAAAAAAAACATGTTTTACAAACAAAATGACCTGAGTTCAAATACTATAAGTAGTAATGCCCATTACCATGCATGACCTTGGTCACATTGTGCAGCCTCTTGAACTTTAGTTGCCTTGTGTATAAAATGAAAATAATAATAGTACCTGAATAGTACCCGATAGGCAAGTTCTTATGAGCAAATTGTGTAATTTGCCCACCGGAGCAGGCACTAAATAGGACTGAGTTTCTCGGTCTCTGAGAAAGGAAACCCATGGCAAAACCAATATCTTAAGTTTCCCAGGTCTCAAATCACTTCACTATTTTGTGAAGAAAATATCTAGTGTTTATTAGAAAATGACCTAACAGTTATTTAGGTATTTTGTGACTCACACTAGTGATAACTTTGGACTGGGGTCCCTTGAATTTGCCTGTTGAGGACAGCATTTTGCCACAGAACCCTCTGGGAATACGTCTTTCCTCTTTGAGCTCATAACCATTGAAAACAAGGGGCCTAGCTCAACTGGAAGTGGGGAGGAGAAGGGCCTCTTAGCACTGTTCTTCTAAGAGTGCCTTCCAGATAGGACCACTTTAGGTTCTTCAAAAAGAGCAGAGTAGGATCCCTTGAAAACAAAGAGGGCTTGGATTGCTATAAGCTGGCTAATGGATGGGCCTGCTGAACTTCGATCTCCCATGCATCAGTGGCCATGACCTGATTTAAAGCTGGTTTGGAAACCCTGTTACGTCTGTAGGGTGGCATCATTTAAAAACATTTAATGCCCAGATCCCATTTTTAACATTACACTTTTCCTTCTCTGGTCCCCCAACTCTGTGACTCCCTAGTCCTTAACACTTATCTGTATTCCATCTAGAAAAGGTCATACAGACCCTATGTGCCAGTGTGAACTTCTCCCTAAAGAACTTCCCTGCTGCTGATGATACTAAGCCAGCCAGCTGAGCATAGCCCTAGCCCTTCATTCTCTGCTCTGAGAACCCTTCAAATCTGAGTTCTGCAGTGAGCAGAGTGGTATGTGCATGTGGTTGCAAGTGCTGTGCAGGCCAGGCTCCGCCCCAGCTCTCTCCTCTGTAGTCACATCACCACTGAGTGGTCTGAAAAAAGCGCACAGAGCAGAAACTTGCTTATTCCTGTTTCTTTCTCTGAGGAAAGTACAAACCACTTTCCTGAGTACGGCTTGCAAACTGCTCCATTCCCTAGCATGTACTCCAAGACCTGGACTTATTAAATTTCTTGCCGTCCCCAGGCCCCTGAATGTCCATGCTTCAGTGGATGCAGGTGCTAGCATAGTCACTGATAACTCTGGTCAGCCTGTCTTGAGCTGTCAAGAGTGAGTGAAGTAACAACCCTCCCTCTGCAGGGGTAAAGTTCTCAGTGTGGCTCATAAAAGACAAAACAGTTGATTCATCTTAACCAGGGTAATATTATTATGACAAAGTCCAGAAACACCAACAGAGAGGGTAAAAGGATTTCCAAAGCTCACCTCAAAAGAATAGCTTTCTAGAGAAGGCACAAATCCTTTACCCCATGGCATGGCAGAAGGGAACATTTTTCTCTAGTATTATTTTTCATATATCATAAATGGGAAATGGTATTTAAGGCATTTTCTAATCACCTCAGAATGTATGGATTTATGGATCATATTTTTATTTTGTTTTGTTTGGTATTGAGATTGGACCCCGGGTACTCTCCCACTGAGCCATACCCCAACCCATTTTTATTTATTTTTTATGACAGGTTGGTCCCACTATGTCTGACTGAATCCTGTTTTTTGATCCTAAGTTTTTAACTTTTACATGTCAATGAAAACATAGAGGTCTCCAAGAGAAGGATTGGAGGGACAGAGAGAGAGAGTAGCAGGTAAGCCTCATGCTATCTTCTGCCAGATCCCTTGTGGTGAGTGGGAATGTGGGGCATTCTGAAGTTGGCAAAAGGTTTACTTCATTCTCTTTAATGATCAGCCTCTAAATTTGAGCAGTATTAAACCCTGCTTAATTGAGTTTTAGATGTCATACCTGAAATGATTGACTGGTTTTCTTTCAAAAAGACTACAAAGGTACAGTAGCACACCACAGTATCTGCCATGTCGAGGTGAGCATGGCTTCCTACTCTCAGTAATGCCGAACAGTCACTCGACAGGATTCACGTGTGGCCATTGAATGATCTTTCCTGAAAGGTATATGGCTCCTTCATGGTTGCTGATTTCTATCTTGTTTTTCCAAGGAAAGTACAAACCACATTCCTGAGTGTGGCTTGCAAAACTGCTCCTCGTATCTCATTGCTTTCCATTCTCTATCTCCAAGACTTAGACATACTAAATTTCCTAGACCCTAAATATAGAGTCTATCCAACAATGGTGAATTCCCTTCAGGGTATATGACAGAAAAGCTGCTTATCTTCTGTCTAATACCATGTAGAAAATATGGGTTTGCCCTGTCAGAGCTCCCCACTATCGCATCCAAACCATTATGTTTCTTCCTTTAAAAAAAAAAAAAACCTTTTTCTTTGAGACCACTTCCATTTGACTGTATCATCTTCCAGCCTGTCTCTTCATTGTTATCTACCATTAGATACCATCAGATAACATTGTTACATACCCTGTTATCTCTCATTGTCTACCACCCACCTCTGCCCAGCATTATCTGCCATCCACCCCTGTCTATCAGTATCTGCCATCCACACCCATCTATCATCATCTATCACTTGGCCCCATCTATCATTATCTACCATCCACCCCTGTCTATCGTTATCTACTATCCACCCCTGTCTATCGTTATCTGCCATCCATCCCTTCCCAGCCGCCTTGGCCGTCTATCACTGAGAACTCTGGCTCACCATCATTCTCTCTGTTCTACCATCTTCCTGGGTGACTGAAAGTCCACACGGACACATCACTCTGACCATGTAGTTCCTTACCCTCCCATGTTTAGTACCTTTATTTCTGTGCTTGATGCATGTAAATCAAGGCTATATGTCTATGAGTTTTCATTATTCTCATGCTTCTATTGGAATCTGACATGCCACTCCCCCATAACAGCTTTCTATCCTCTCTGCTCCTTCCCTTTCTTCTACCACCACACTGAGAGATCTTTAGTCAGTTGTTGCCTCTATTTTCTCTCCCACTGGAGGCCCATAGGGGTTTATTTACATTCTGGATTCAGTTGATATTCTCTTCCCCATAGAAAGTCATCCACACTTCTCCTGCACATTCCTGGTTTCTAGTCCCAGCCTAGTCATCAGCCCTGCCAGGCAAGGCTTCTCTATATCTCAATCAGTTTCTTCTACATTCATACAAGAGCCATGTCTTCAATCATTCTGTAACCTCTTACTTAGCCTTACCCTCAGCAGATGACCTGCATATTACTTCACAAGAGAAATAAAACACCAAGTGACAATTTCTCCAATTTATTCCTTCCCAGCTACAAATTTTTTCTTATTACTTTCTTTACTCCTACTAATTCTTTCACCCACTTGTTTGTTCAACATATATTCTTTCTTACTCTCGGACCAATGTCAGTGTTTGACCATCTCATATGTTACTTAATAATGTCTCTACATCACTGTCTTCTGCATGGTATCAGGGTCCTGGTCATGTTTTAGCTCCCTGCCTACTTTGCAGCTTACTTGAGGAAATGTATTTTCAGACTCACCAAGAGAAGTTCAACTGAAGGTGATTGCTCCAAAACTACGTGGTTGACTCCAAAAACCAGGCCCCAAGGAGAAACAACCAGAGTGGCTACTCATGTCACATCCCTGGACATCTACTCATATATCATAAATGGAGGGAAGCCCCAGAACACAACAGAAACACACACACACACACACACACACACATACACACACACACACACACACACACACACACACAAAAGCATATAAAAAGTGAAGGAGACTCCATCTTAATTGATGCACAAATCCAAGACGGAAGACAAGAGGAAGCAGGAAAACAAATCTTTCCCCCAAATTCATAGTCCTCCAACAAAGGGTCCCACAGATACTGGAAGTGGATGAAATTACAGAGAAATGTAGCTTTAAAAACTGATTATTGAAATGCTCAATGAACTAAAAGAAGATCCAAAGAATTAATTAAGAGAGAAAATACAGGAGATGAAAGAACATTTCAATAAATAGAGATTTTGAAAATAAACCAATCAGAACTCCTAAAAATGAAAGACATAATACATCAAATTAATTCATGTAAAAGCATCACCAACAGATTAGACTGCATAGAAAATAGAACTTCAGGTCTTCAAGACAGAGCATATGAACTTGAATACTCAGTATACAATAAAGGAGAAAAAGAATATGATCAGAATATACAAGAACTCAGGGATAGCATCAAGAGAAGAATTGTGAGAGTCATTGGGATAGAAGAGAACATGGAGATACAGGCTAAAGGCATCAAGAACATTTTCAATGAGACAGTAACAGAAAAACTTTCCCCATATCAGAAATGAGAATAGATATCAACATACTGGGGGTATACAGAACCCCAAAGAGACAAGATCAGAAGAGAAACGCTCCAAGACACATCATAATCAAAATGCCTAACATACAAAATAAGGAAAGTGTTAGGTATAAAGCAACCTTTCTCTCCCGCTACAGGAACCCAGCCTCCCAAACCACCTGTCAATCTGCCATTAAGCCTGCCTCTCCCGTTACAGGAATTTCTGGCTTACATCGCCATAACCTTCCTGCCTCCCACATTACGTTCCAATATGTCATTGGTCCATCAGTCAGTCTGTAATAATTCTCCTCCGCGATTGGTTCCTCCCAGCCCGCGAAATTCCAATATCTGACAAGGAACCCTGCACCATCTTTCTTCTTTCCCTTTCCCCTTTCCCCCAAGCGGGCACGTTTTGTCTGCATAAAATAAAGTTCCTCGTGTGGGACCTGTATCTGCGGAGTGTTTTTTCTGGGAGTTATCGATGAACCAAAACTGCCCCTTACATCTAACTAACAGAAAGGATATTAAAAACTGCAATAGAAAAACATCAGGTTGCATTTAGAAGTAAATCAATAAGACTCACGTGTGACTTCTCAACTCAAACCCTAAAATCAAGGAGGGCCTGAGAGATTCCAAGCTCTAAAAGAAAACAATCACCAGTCAAGTTTGCTATATCCAGCAAAGCTCTCCTCAAAATTAATGGAGAAATAAAAACTTTCCATAACAAGTATACAGAAAGAATTCATGACCACCGAGCCAGCACTACAAAGAATACTCAAAGATATACTGTACACAAATTAATGTAAAAACAACCCCTAAAGCCTCCAAATAGATGAAGATCACTAGAACAGTAACCTAAATGAAAATCAAGACATTAAATATAGCAGCCAGTAAATATATATGACCCAAATGTCAGTGCACATAATTATATTTTAAAAATTATTTTTTGACATGGAATTCCAGATAGACCCCAATAACAGTCATACTGGTTGATTTTTTTTTTTTTTTTTTTTTTTTTTTTTTACGTTATACTGGTTGATTTTAATGCACTATTATACAGGTCATCTAAACCTAAAATCAATAAAAATATGATCAACTTAAATAATATTAAAAATCAAATGGACCTAATAGACATCTACAGAATATTTCACCCCCAAACAGCTGAATTTATCTTCTTTTCAGCAGGTCATGGAACATTTTCCAAAGTAGACCATATTCTAGGTCACAGTGTAAGTCTTAGTAAATACAAAAAAATTTAATATAAATCTTGCATGTCCTATTGAAGCATCATGGAAAGAAACGGGAAATTAAGAGTAAGAAAAATAATAAAAATCACATAAAACATGGAGATTGAACAGTACTCTTTTAAGAGAAGAATGGATCATAGGAGAAATAAGAGAAGAAATCAAGAAATCATTAGAAACAAATGAGAACAGAGATAAATCATATCAAAGTCTCTTGGAGGAAAATTTATAGCATTGTGTGCCTACATTTAAAAAACAGATCCCACATGAGTAAGCTTATGCACCACCTCAATTATTACAAAAGGAAGAAAACCCTAATTCCAAAATTAGTATAAGACAGAAAATAATAAAGATTAGAGCTGAAATTGGGAATTTAAAAAGCAATATGCAGGATCAGTGCAACAGAGTTGTTTCTCAAAATAAATAAATAAATGATTGATAAACCCTTGGCCAAACTAACCAAGAGAAATAGAAGACCCAAATAAACAAAATTAGAGATGAAAAAGGAGATATAACCACAGATGATCCTGAAATCCAGAGGATCATTAGAAACAATTTTGAAAATTTATACTTCAACTGGGAAATCTAGAAGACATTGCCAAATTTCTAGACACGTATGAACTGTTCAGATTGAATCAGGAAGATATAGAAAACCAAAATAGATCAACATCAAGTAATGAAATTGAAACAACAATTAAAAGTCTTCCAACAAAGTAAAGTCCAGGACTAGATGAATTCTCAGCTGAGTTCTACCAGACCTGTCCGTAAGAAATACCACCAGTCTTTCCCAAATTATTCCATGAAATTGAAAGACAGGGACCCACTCCCAAACACATTCTGTGAAGCCAGTAGAACCAGACAAAAACACATCAAAGAGAGAAAACTATAACCAGTATCCCTGATGAACACAGATGCAAAAATCCTTAATTAAATATTATCAAACCGCATTAAAAAGCACATCAAGAAGATAATACACCATGATCTAGTGGTTTTCATTCCAGGGATGCAAGTTTGCTTCAACATATTCAAATTCACTACTTCACTAGAATTAAGAACAAAATTTTATGATCATCTCAATACCTGCAGAAAAGGGCTTTGATAAAATTCAGCACCCATTCATGTTAAAAACACTAGAGAAACTAAGTATAGAAGAAACTTACATAAACATTATAAAGGATATATGTGACACACCCAAAGCCAACATTATTCCGAATGGAGTGAAATTGAAAGCATTTCCTCTAAAATCAGGAACAAGACAAGCATGTCCACTCACATGCTACTATTCAATAGCATTCTCTTAAAACTTTATTGAGAGCCATCAGGAAAAGAAATAATCAAACTCTGCAATGACATGCTCCTATATTTAGAAGCACCCCCAGCTCCGAAATATACCTGAAAACTTGTAGAGCTGATAAATGAATTCAACAAAGTAGCAGGATACAAGATAACTCTCATAAATTAGTAGGTTTCATATACTCCAACAGAGGTTCTGCTGAGAAAGAAATCAGGAAACCATTCCTTTCACAATAACCACAATTTAAAAAAACAAGAAAAAAATGAAGAAACAAAGAAAAAAGAATGAATAAACATGAAAATTAATCTAAACAAGGAGGTGAAGATCTCTACAATGAAATTTATAGAACAACTAAAGAAAGCAATAGAAGACCTTAGAAGATGGGAAAGACCTCCCATGTTCTTGGATAGGCAGAATTAATATTGTAAAAATGGCCATACTACCAAAGTGTCATACAGATTCAATGCATCCCAATCAAAGTACCAGTGATGTTGTTCACAGAAGTAGAAAAAGCAGTCCTAAAACTCATTTAGAAGAGTAAGAGAACTAGAGTAGCCAAAGCAGTGCTGAGCAAGAAGAGCGAGGCAGGAGGCCTCACAACACTGGACCTTAAATTATACTATAGAGCTACAGTAGCAAAAACAGGAGGGGACGATCGTGAAGAAAAAGAACTCGGATTCCCACGTGGAGGCCCTGAGGAGCAGCCGGGTGACCAGAGCATCAGGATTTCAACATCCAGAGCATGGCTGAACCGAGGAGAGGAGACGCTGGAGGCCCGAGGCCAAACACCGTGAGCTGATGTGGACGGGGCTCTCCCACCCTGGGGAGAGGGTCAGCCAGCCACGGGCAGAGACTTGGCTGAAAGCCCTGGGAGCAGAGTGGCCCCGATTCTGTCCTCAAAGGGACAGGCTCCTGCAAAATGTCAGTGAGGAAGCAGGATGAGGTCTTATGCACTGGTGTCATCCCTGAGGAGAAAAGACTGAAGGGAGCTGCCAGGAGCCCACGCCTCCTGAGGATGGAACAGCTTCACCACGGTAGAGACACTCAGAGGCAGGAGAGCGCGACCTCACTGGCCTCGTCCTAGCAAGTCTCTGGGCCTAGGCACGGACTGCATGCTGGGGAGGGAGCACAGGCCCGCAGAGCCCAGAGATGAATACGTCGGGGACGCCAGAACTCCTTTGAGCAAAGGGCAGCGGTGGGTCCACATCCTGCAGCCTGCAGCCACCTCTGAGCACGGCACCCAGCTGTGAATGGGAGCGTCCTACCCACTCAAGTCTAGTCAGCATCAGGTCTGGCTTGCCCAGGGGTCAGTGATGTCACACGGCTCCTCTCGACTCAGCGGTTCCCTGATGGTGTCCTGCACAGAGCAGTTACTCATGAGGTGGCCCTGGAAGCCCTCCAGGCAGGAGAGTGTCTCTCCCGACAGTCCATTGCAGATTGTGCCGTAGACGAGCTGACTTGGTCACGGTCCACCCCCCAGTCGGTTGCAGAAGTGAGGGTGTGCAGTGCACTCACTGGTGACCTGGGTGTTGTGCTCCTGGGATGCTGGCAGCCGAGGGACGTGGGGTGCCTCCAAACCACACGGAGGAGAGAAGACTGTTGAGGGAGGGGCTTCAAAGGTGACATAGGTGAGCAAGAGGGCAGGCGGGACCCGGTCTCAGACGTCCACGGCCCCAGCCGGGGTCGCAGGCCTCCTGCTGAGGGGCTGAGCTCAGCCCAGCTGGCCCGACCTGTGCAGCAGGGCTTCTGCCCACTCCCCGTAGCACCTTGCGCTCCCCCCAGGCAGTGCCAGCTGTCCTTCCAAAGGTCCCGTGACTCCAGCCTGCGTCCTGGCCAGCGTCTGGACCTTGGGATGGCTCTTCCACTTGGAACACCCACCTTCCTCCTCTCTGCCTGTCCCCGAAGTGGGTGCCTCTCTGGAGCTCTAAGGGGTGGGCATCACGAGCCTGGCTGTTCCCGATGGCATCGTGTTCCTGGCTTTGATCTAATTCCTTCTGCTTTGTTTACTAATGACTTGCCACTCATCATGTCATCTGACGCCCAGGACAGTCATGAGGCCGTGTGTCCTGGCTGGGACGCCAGACCTGCCAGGCACAGGCCAGGCTCTGCGGGTGTCCCTGGCCTGCATCCAGACTGGTGTGAGTGGAGCCCTGGGCAGGTGTCTCGCACAGCACAGACGTGTGCTCCCTGGATTTAGGGCTCATCAGGGGTTCAGGCCATGAGCTGAAGGAAAAGAGAAAAGTGGCCCCCCTGCTCGGTGGAGAACCCGAACACACAGCCTCACTCAGGGCAGCTGCAGTGGACGCGTCCCTGAGATGGGCCTTGACCTGAGGAGGGAGCCGATGGACACCGAGAGCTGGCTTTGTTTGCTCAGTGTGAAGGCACAAATCCTGGTCTCCCTACTGGATTAGGACCCCTTGCCCTAATTCCTGCTCAGGCATTTATTGTTCTCCCTGAGGTGTAACAAGCAAGGTGAGATGCACTCGTCATCCTAATTGAAAAGACTCGTTTGGGGGCATTTTGAAGAGGGAGGATTTCCATCCTCGTTCCTAGCGGTGGTTGCTCTGCTTTAGACTGCCTGCAACACAGCTTCCGAGGGCAGAGCTGGGATGTGGCACAGGAAAGCCTGAGAGGGTGGGAGCCTGTGCTGCTTGTTGAAGATGCAGGTCCCATTCGAGCCCTGTCCCTCCGTGTGAGCTGATGGAGGGGTGGGAGTGTCCCTGTGAGGCTTTGAAGGTTGAAGGAGGCATTTCCGCTCGGCTCAGCTCATGACCAGAGCCTGGGGCTCTGCTGTCATTTTCCAGGGGAACCAGCAAACATCTTGGGGTCATAAGCAGGGATTAGGGTGTGAGGAGGGTGGTGTAGGGGTGAGGGAGCTGCTCCTGGAGAAAGGGGCCTGGTTGCCATGTTGTCTGTGTCAGACCCCAGGGGTCAGTGAGAACAGCTGCACAGATTGGGGCCATTGTTCTCTGAACATCCTCCTCACTCCACCCACTGGGGCAAGACAGACTCTCACTGTTTCTGCATTGTCCCCAAACCCAAGTGAGAAGGTTCACTCTGTTAACTTGCAAGCAAATGTGAAAACTGCTGAATGTGCCACTTGAAGCAGGGAATTTTTGCCTTGCTGGGTAAACAGAGCTGGACCAAAGAGCTGTACTCTCAGGGTTCAGAATCAGAGACAGCATCTGGGACTTTCTCTTGGAATCTGGGGCTTTCATCTGTTCCATGGTATCTGACATAGGGCTGCTTTTGGAGGTGTGATAGTTTTTCATCAATGTGACAAAATACCTGAGAAAAATTACTTAGAAGGAAGAAAGATCCAGCTATAGTGGTGCATGCCTGTAATCCTGTTGGCTTGGGAGACTGAGGCTGGAGGATCGCAAGTTTAAGGCCAGCAATTTAATGAGGCTCTAATCAATCAACATACTGAGACCCTGTCTGGAAAACAAAGGATTGTGGGTATGGCTCAGTGGTAAATCCCCCTGGGTTCAGTCCCCAATACCACCCCCACAACAAAAAGGAAGGAGGACTTATTTGGGATCATTGTTTCATAGCTTAGAGTGTGTGGTTGCTTGGCCGTATTGTCTTGGGCCCCTGGCAAGGCAGAACATCGTGGCAAGGGCCTTGTGGTGGGGCAAAGCTGCTCACCTCATGGTGGCCTGGAAGTGGGTTGTTTCAAGGCTGCTTCTCCTGCTACCTATTTCTCCCAACGAGGCACCTTCTCCCTAAGTTTCCATGACTTCCTAAGAGTCCAGCAAGTAATGAACCCTTTATGATCCTCATAATGCACTGATGAGGTGACAGACCTTATGATCCAGTCCCCTGCCCACGGCCCCACCTCTTAGCACTGCTGCACTGGGTAGCAAGCCTTCAGCGCATGGGGTTTTTGGGGGTGTTTGTGACCCAAACCTTAACATTCTGTCCCCAGCCAGCCCCAGCGTCCAGTGTCCATCTCACGGTTCCCATGGTCAGTAGACTCAGTATTACTCCAACAGCTAAGTTCAGGTTTCCTGTGTGACCCAAGGCATACTCTCTGAGGGGTCAAAATTGGAAATGAATTGGATACTCCCAAGACACTGTGCACGAGATGAGGAAAAGAGCAAGGAGGAACGGGGACAAAGACCAGAACCCACTAGGACCAGCGCCAGTTCCCTGCTGGCTTCTGGTTCTGGCTCGTGGTTGGCACCTGTGTCACATGGTGGCATGAAGGTGCTCCACAGGCCTTGAGCAGCACCCACGACCGTTCCCATGCAGGCCGCTCTCTTGGGCTAGGTTGCTCCCCGCCCGTGGCTTCCATGCCGTACGTCCCATGTTCCTGGCCTCTCTGACCCTGTGCTCTCCACTGCAGCTCATGCTTCCCTCCCACACTTCTCACATCACTCCCATGGGCTGCTCTCAAGGAGCAGGACCCTGGCACACACTCCCAGCCTCCAGGAGTTGCTCTGAAATCTTGGTGGAAACCTGCGTGGCTTGTAACCCTCGGTTTGCATGCCTGCAGGAGTGCCAGGTGGAAGATCCAGGGCCTGCCGCCAGCAGAGCAAGAGCCAGGCCCACCTGGAACGTGGCTGCAGGGGCCTCTGAGGGCTGGGGTGGCAGGACAGTGGGAGGAAGCCTGGGAACAATTCTCTGGGCAGCCCTGTGCCTACAGGGTGCCCTGGGCTTTCTCCTCAAACCAAAGGCTTTACTCCCTTGAGCCGGGGAGGGGAGGGCGGGAGCAGTTCCTTGGAAGCCCCTGAAGCACTTCCCCTGCTGCATTGGAAGCACTTGGCCCCTTTATAACAGTGCTGATCTCTCCAGCAGCCACAGCCTCCTCAGTCTCGCTTTGTGCTTTCTGCTTTTATGGCCAACTGAACCCTTCTGAAATCCGTCTGCTCTGCCTCTGCTCCTATTTCTCCCGTGAACCTGGCTGAAAGTAACCTGCAAAGCCCACTCCAGCCTGAACGCTGGGTTGCCTCACTATTTTCTCTGTCATGTTAACAATCCCATCACCTTTCAGCTCAGCCTCACCCAGTCTTAGGGCACTGACAGAACAGACAAGTACTTGGCCAGATGACCGTGAGCGGCTTCTGTTCCAGTGTCAGATCACCTCCTCATTGTTGGAAGCCTCCTCAGCAGTCCTTACTCCTGCGTTCCCATCAGCATTCTGTGTCTGAGCTACCACCAGGGACATTCCATTCATTAAGCTTGGCTTAGAGTTCTAGGCTTTTCCTACCTGCTTTCCCAAAACTTTCCAATTATTTCCTAAAAGCTAGTACCAAAAAACCACCTGGCCAGGTGCAGTCATAGCAATGATCCATTTCTTTGGTACCAGTATTTTCATGTGTTAACTTTCTGTTGCCATGAGAACATACGTGTGGAAATCAGAAGGAGGGATGACTTTTTTGGCTCAAGATTTCAGCTGATGGTGGTTTGGACCCATCCTTTGGACATTTGTAAGGTAAAACATCACAGAGGGGAATGTGAGGTGGAGGAAAGCTGATGATCTCATGGTGGAGGGAAGCAGAGAGAAATGTGCTCTGGACAAAAGGTGTCCCTCAAGGGCATGTCCCCAGTGACCTGCTTCCTCCCACTGGGCCTACATCCGGATGTTTCCACCACCTCAATAGTCCATTAAGCTGTGAGCCTATCAAAGGAGTGATCGTATTAGGAGTTCCCAGGCCTCATGATCTGATCACCTACCAAAGGCCCCACCCCTGAACGCTGCTGTATGGGGACCAAACCTTCCACACATGAGCTGTCAGGGCCCTTTAAGATCCAGTCCTCGACAGGGTCAGGCAGACATTGCTTAGAATGTGGGTTCAGAGCAGGCCTTGGGGTCAGAGGGTCCTCAGTTCAGATCCATTCTCTTCCTCCTACACTCTAGGCCACAGTGGACATGACCCTGAACTCTGCAAGCCTCGGAGTCTATGCTCATTCAACTGTCTTAACTGGGCACCTACTATGTGTGTCTTTGTGCCAACGACCAAGCACACACAAACCAGTGAGATGCGGTGAATCTCCCATGTCAAAATGGGAGTGCAGATTTCAGCCTCAAGGCCAATGGACTGATTCACAGAGACCTGTGACAGTATGTGTCACTTGGTAGCATCCAGTTAACACCCTTGTCCTGCCTTCCTTCTTCTGCCACAGTCTCTGGAGCCAGCTGCTGAACTGCCGAGGGAAGGTCAGAGGAAGCCCGTGTTGGCTTTAGTAGGAAATGGGAGTCCTGGCTTGCAGAGTGCTCCCTCCTGGCTCTCTTGCGTGCTTTCTTCTCTACCCCTCAACTTGAGATTAGTAACTGGAGCATCTGTGGTTTTCAGGGCCTGCCTTCTCCTTCTTCTTGATTTTCTGTGGTACATCCTGAGCGATTTCCTCAGGGCTTCCTTCCAGGTCACGAATGCTGTCTTCAGCCATGCCCCGTCTGCTGTGTGTCCCATGCATTCCGGGTCCCTGCCACTCTTTGATGGGCTCTGTGTGTGTTTTGCCTGATTCTGGGGAACAATCGGTGCTTTCCTTACACGGGAGGTAGAAAGATCTCCCAGGACTCAGAGTCATCAAATTCAAGAAGAGGAAGACACTCATCTGAGTAGATGCTTTAGAGCAGTCCCCAGGAGACTGATGAGAAGATGGGCAAAGTTATTTTGGGGAGCAGGAGCCTACGGAAGGACTCAGTGAGGGAGTGGGCTGACTTACTTGATATATTGGATCAGCCTGTCTGAACATCTGTCTGCTGCAGCTGTATCTTTAAGAGTCACCTGGGGGGCGGGTAACAGCCCTGAGTCTCGTCCAGCTGCAGTGCTTTGGGGGGTGAGGACATTGGAACCAGGGTGTGAGGGAGGCACTCAGCAGGAGGCCTCAACTGCCCGAGCCTCAGTGTCCTCCTCTGCAGAGTGGAACCCAGAGCTGCCAGCTTCCAGTGACCTTGGTCAGACCCCTCCTGGCTCTCCGTTTGCTCCTGTTCCAGCAGGGTCACATGCCAGGCCTTCCTGAACCTCCACGCCTCTGAGCTCATTCTGCCACGACCTTGACCTCGCTGCTCCCTCTGCCTGGAACCTGTTCCCCAGATCCACCAGGGCTGGATGCCCTCCTCCTGAGTTCTAGTAGCCAGCAAGCGGGATCCTGTCTTCTCTCGCTGCTGCGGCTCCTGTCTCCTTGGAGTGCTCCATGTGTTCTCCCTGCAGGAAGTCCTGACAAGGGAGGACTGCCTGCTGCCATTTTCTTGGTTTTCCTATAGGTCTGATGGATTTCTTGGCCCTCATTTCCTCATGATTACCATCTTTCCTACTTAGTTGGTTTTTCCTTTCATCTGGGTTATATGCTGTAGCTATTTCTTGGGGCTCCTTGGGGTTCCAGTTACCATGAAACATGTGAAGCACAGGGATGTGAACCCAGAGCAGCGTCACTTCCATGGGGGCTAAAGATGTTCCCGGACAGCTCCAGGGCTTCTCCTTTAGTTACCTAGGTCACAGAGCTACAGGGGCATGCATCGCGTGTTCAGTGACCTGACCAATAACTGGAGAGTTTGTTTGTTTTGCTACATTATTCTCTTAAATCACGTGGAAGAGAGACTAATTCTGACAATTGTCGTGAATTTGTGCTCTCCAGAGCTCTTTCTGTCCTCCTCCAGCCCTGAGTTCCTGTCTAATGTCCTTCAGTTTAACTCCCGTGATGCAGAGCACTCTAGTGGTGACCAAGTCCTTCAGCTGTGGTTTGTTTTTCCCTCCACAGTCCTGTTGAAGGTTCAGCCACAATGCAGCAGTGTTGAGAAGAGGCCTTCAGGAGGTGGTGAGGCCACGAGGCTGTATATCAGAGAGGGGACATGTCCCTTTAAGAGGCCCTGCTGTGAACCCTGAAAAACAGTTGCACACACGCAGATGCACACTGATTAACCAGGCATGGTGGTGCACATCTGTTATCCCAGGTGCTTGAGGGGCCAGGGCAGGAGGACTGTAGGACGAAGACCAGCCTGGGAAACTCACTGAGACCCTGGTCTAAGGAAAAGAGTCAGGGAGCCTGCTCAGCCAGCATGAGGAGGCCCTGGTTCCAACAGCCAGGACACAGGAAAGGAGAAGGAAGACAGAAAAGAAAGAAAGAAAAAAGAGCAGGAGGGAGGAACGGAGAGAACCAGGAAGGAAGGAAAGGAGGAGGAGAGGAGCAGAGGGAGGGAGTGGGCTCAATGCCTTGGCCCTTCCACCAGGTGCAGACCTAGCAACTCGTCCCCAGGAGGAAGGAGACGGGAGACCTGTAGGGCACCAAGTCCCTGGTAGGCGAAATTGAACGTGGCTGAGTCAACAGACCCCAAAAGTGTGAGAAATCAACATCAGTTCTTAAAACATGTGCAGCCTAAGGAATTTTGAAAGCAGCGTGAAGGGACCAAGGCATTCTGTCTCTCTGCGCCCTGGGAAGGGCACTGGCTGGACCCAGGGTGCTTGGCTGACAGGTTCAGACTTCATCCCTTTGAAAATACCAATGGGCATCTTCTGGGTCCCAGGCAGGAAAGCATTGCTCCCTCGTTTGACAGTACCATGCGGGAGACACCAGCCTGGAGGAGTGGAGGGCGGCGGGGAGGTGCTGCCTCCGGGGAAGTGTTTGGAGTCAGACCCTTCAGTTCCCACCCCATTGACTCGGGTGTGCGCTCTGGCTGTCCTTTCTTTGTGATTCCCATGGGGTCTTCGTTTAACATGGGAGAGACACTGGAATCTGATGTGGATCCACAACGGCAGCCCCACATCCTTCATGTACTAGATGTGGCTCCCTTGTAGCCTCACCCCAGGCCCTGGGGTTGCTGATGTCACAGAGCCACCTGTGGAGGCACAGTGTGTTCAGTACCACAGACTCGCCATTGAGCCCTGCTGTCTAAATTGGTCCCTTCCATGTAGACAACAAATATCATTCCGGCTCTTCTAATTGCCAGGAACAGGCATGTCAAGATACCTGTGCTTCGTTGTTTGACTGTGTTGTGCAAGGCGTTCTCTTTTAGAGCTTCATTAGTCAGTACAAAAAGAAACTTGAGGCAAAAATTGGAGAAGAAAATCTATACAATATTATCAAAGAGTGCTGAGGATGGATTGAGTAGGTGTTATTGATAGTGAGGTGGGACAACAGAGAATCACCTAAGAACATTCCTGAGAGGAATCAAAGTGGAGGGTGGCTGGCATCTCTCCTGGTGAGTGTGGAGTGTCCCTAGGTGGTGACATAGACTGAGGGTAGATGGCATCTCGCAGGTGAGTGTGGAGTGTCCCTAGGAGGTGATACAGACTGAGGGTAGATGGCATCTCTCCTGGTGAGTGTGGAGTGTCCCTAGGTGGTGACATAGACTGAGGGTAGATGGCATCTCTCCTGGTGAGTGCAGAGTGTCCCTAGGTGGTGACATAGACTGAGGGTAGATGGTATCTCGCAGGTGAGTGCGGAGTGTCCCTAGGTGGTGACACAGACTGAGGGTAGATGGTATCTCGCAGGTGAGTGCGGAGTGTCCCTAGGTGGTGACACAGACTGAGAGTAGATGGCATCTCGCAGGTGAGTGCGGAGTGTCCTAGGTGGTGACATAGACTGAGGGTAGATGGCATCTCGCAGGTGAGTGTGGAGTGTCCCTAGGTGGTGACATAGACTGAGGGTAGATGGCATCTCGCAGGTGAGTGCGGAGTGTCCCTAGGTGGTGACATAGACTGAGGGTAGATGGCATCTCTCCTGGTGAGTGTGGAGTGTCCCTAGGTGGTGACATAGACTGAGGGTAGATGGCATCTCGCAGGTGAGTGCGGAGTGTCCCTAGGTCGTGACACAGACTGAGGGTAGATGGCATCTCGCAGGTGAGTGCAGAGTGTCCCTAGGTGGTGACACAGACTGAGGGTAGATGGCATCTCGCAGGTGAGTGCGGAGTGTCCCTAGGTGGTGATACAGACTGAGGGTAGATGGCATCTCGCAGGTGAGTGCGGAGTGTCCTAGGTGGTGACACAGACTGAGGGTAGATGGCATCTCGCAGGTGAGTGCGGAGTGTCCCTAGGTGGTGACATAGACTGAGGGTAGATGGCATCTCGCAGGTGAGTGCGGAGTGTCCCTAGGTGGTGACATAGACTGAGGGTAGATGGCATCTCGCAGGTGAGTGCGGAGTGTCCCTAGGTGGTGACATAGACTGAGGGTAGATGGCATCTCGCAGGTGAGTGCGGAGTGTTCCTAGGTGGTGACATAGACTGAGGGTAGATGGCACATCTTCAGGTGAGTTTGAGTGTCCCTTATGGTGACATAGACTGAGGGTAGATGGCATCTTGCAGGTGAGTGTGGTGTCTCCGCGATTGGGGTCACAGAGTACAGGGTAGTTGGCATCTCTTCAGGAGAGTGTGGTGTCTCCTAGGTGGTGACATAGGTTGCAGGCTTGATGACATCTCTGCAGTTGAGTGTGTCCTGTCTCAAACGCCTTGGCCCCTGTTCTTTTTTCCATTAGCTTGATATGTTTGGACATCACTCTTTGAAATGTTGTTTCTCTAAACAATTTTAGTCAATCAGATATTGAAACATTCTTTATGAGAATGCTTTTTCTCTTTTTAGTAGGAATTTTTCTGAATTTAGTTATCTAGTGATAGAGTAATTTAAACAGAGCATCTTAAATTAATTTAACTAATATTTCATGTTTATTCTTCCTTCCATTTCTTCCTGTTTCTGTCAAGGTAAGTTTAGCTAACATTTGACGGAGTTCCTGAAAAGGCAAGTTAATTTTGACTTCTTCCTTATTGGGATTTTTTTGTATGCCTGTAGAGAAACCTAGGTGGTCCTATCACTTTTTTTGTAACTGGAGTGACAAAAAGCCCTTTAGGACCGTTGAGCTGCACAGGTGCAGGGTTATGTCTCTATTACACTCTTTACCAAAGCAGTCTCCTGAGCCCAGCTGCGGCGGATGATAACGGGAGTGGTGTCCCTGGGCGGCTGCATTCTGCTCCTGCAGCCTATGCTGAGTTTAGTATGAAAACCATCCTCTTTATTCTGCATTTAGAAGTATTTTGTTAAGGCCTGGGCTGGTGGTGCATGCCGATGGCCTCAGCTACTGCAGAGGATCATTTAAGTCCATGAGCTTGAGATCATCCTGGACAACATATCAAGACCCAACCCCAAAACAAATCAAAACAAAAAGTAAATATTTTCTCCGATATGTTGAAGAATACTCTTCATTCACAAAGGAGACCTCTCCTACAGATAGGAGACGTGAGTGGTGGGAACATGAGGTTAAGAGAGTAATTCTATAAACTGGACCCACGCTGACCGCACATGCTTTCCTCCTGCAAGCTGTTCACCTGCAGCCTGCCTGGCCTGAGTGGACAGGTACGTTATATTCCTCAGCAAACTACCTGTCACCTGCAGGAGGAAAGCATGACATGATGCTGCTAAGAGGAGTGCACGTTACCCTGAAGCGGGACTTCTGTGACCTCATGCAGACCAGGTCCCAGAACCCAGGCAGATAAGGGTAATTCCCCCTGACCATACATCTGTAAGAACAGGTCCCGGTTAGAACTGGTCAGCATGGGCAGTGACCTAGAGTTGTCGTGGTAGTGTGACCAGAAAGTCTGATGTCCTACTGTCAGTCAGAAGTCAAGAGGTGGACCTGGGCAGGACCCTCTGGAAAGTTCCCTGAGACCCCAATGAGACTGGACAGCAGGAGAGGGGCAGCATCCCTCTCTACCCTGAGAGGACCCACTTCTCCCTTGACAGTGTCCCCTTTCCCCCTTTTCTATCCCTAATAAACTCATGCTGGTTACTGAAATCTTCCTGACTTTATGGTAAGAATTGGAGTTTGAAGCGGGGTGCTTCACACTGCCTCAGTTTCCCAGGAGGCCCCAGCCCTGAAACTGCACCTACATCTGGAGCTAATCCAGCTGCGTTCAGGGAGGGGTGTGCCTTAGACCTGGCATAAGTGCTGCAGGCCTGGAGGTTGGGTGCAGGGCAGAGAGGTGGCCTCTGGGTACCCTGGCTCAGCTTCCTTCTCCAGGTCTCCAGGTGCCTGAAGTGCCCCTCAGCTTCACGCAGTCCTTCAGGTGCCCTGGATCTGTTCTCTGGATGTCCTCACCCGTCCTGGGCTGATCCCTTCCAGAGCTCATCTGAGTCTCTAGAATCCACAGCTCTTTGCAGTGCTTTCCTGGTCTCCACCTCCTTCCCTGCCATGGCTGTCTTTGCAGGCCGTGATGAGGGTCACCTTGTGCCCCAGTGAGGGCTGGGTGACCAGGGAGAGCTTGGCCTAATGGGAAGCCAAAGAGCTCAGTAATGAAGATAGGCAGCGTTGTAAGGGAGTAGCTTTTGGAAAAGAAATATCAATACCATGATGAGCAGGACAGCAGAAGTTCAGGTGTGGAACTTATGCAGGGATGTGTTCTGAGCGCTGTGACTGGAGGGGCGGTGCAGACACCGTTACTCTGTCCTCACGTGCACTTCTCTGCACCCAGTCCTCAAAAGAGCAACTCAGTTTCTGGGTGTGGTGCCAAACACTGTCATCCCAATTACTCAGGGGGGTTATAACGGAGGCCAGACTCGGCAACTAAGCAGACCGTCTCTTAACGAAATACAAGAACTGGGTTTGTCTCTCAGATGCAGAGCACCCCTGGGTATCATCCCTGGCACCAAATGCACAAAGATCACCAGTTGTCAAACTGTTTTGCATTTGTGCTACAGTGTCAAAGCTTAAATCAGTCACTTTCCTTGAAATTTAGGCTCTGTGGCCTAAGACCTCACATTGAAATGTACCGCTGGGCACCATACACGGCCAGCAAATACAACCAGGCTTGGTGGAGCTGTCAGACACGGAAATCAGGCTCTCAGGACCTGACACTCATGAGAAATGGTTCCAGACTGCCTGGAGCATGTGGCTTCCGGACAGTGGTTCATGGCCCTGGATGAGCCACTGGCCTACTAGAGAGCAAAACGGCTTGCTCTGCGCCACCCCAGCCTGATTCTCAGAGAAGTTCCTACTGTCCCCCTTTGATCTGCACCACTATGAATAAAGAAAATGCAGGCTGCTCTGTTTCATTAGAGCCAGTCCCTTACGGACACTCAATCCGTCATGCCCCTGCTTCAAAAGATAATTGTCTCCTGTTTTCCTTTTTTATTAAATTTCTCACCTACTTTTTCACAGCCAGCCCTTCCCTCTGACAGGAACTCTTTTCCTCGCCCACACAGGACGTGCGGCAGTAAGGTACTTTGAACATTGCTTTATCAGATTCTCCAGTTTAAAATGCAGTTGTCCATCCGTCACCTGTCCACCATCAGGTTTGTGCATGTGAATAGAGACGATCCTTAGTGCCAATGACTAATACATTTTTATGGTTGAACTAAAATTTCTGTCGAAGCCTAATTATCGTTGTGGTACTAAGAAGTGCGGCCGTTGGGAGGCACTCTCAACGAGGACTCTGGCCTCTCAACGGACTGGCGCCCTTGGAAAACGGGGAGAGGCTGTCCAGAGCACTCTCTCCCCATGCCCTCCACCAGACCTCACCAGACACAGATGCTGGCTGGCACCTGCGTCCTGAACTCACAGCCTTCAAAGCAACGAGAAATATGTCTCTTTATAGAGTCTCCAGTCGGTGGGATTTTATAATAGCAGCACCGATGGACTGAGGCAACCAACACAAACTGCTCTTAGGAATTAAAAACGTGATGGGCTGAGTGAAAACTGAACGAAGGAGTTAGAAGACAAAGCTGGAGAGAAGCAACCAAAGGTACACAACAAGCAGAGCTCGGAAATATGCAAGAAAAGAAATTAGAGGGCCAGTCCAGGAAGGAGGCGCGACTCGAATAATGAAAAAGTTTCAGAATGTGAAAAGAGAACGTGGAGCACAGGGAAGTACTTGTCCGATAATTTAAAAACCTTTCCCCAGAATGAGCAGCAGGAAGCACGTGGCACAGTGGTGAGAGGGGACTGCTAAGGGACACGGACCTGACACTGCTGGGGACCAGGACACCAGGGGCCAGCAGTTCCTTCTCAACTTGACTCCCTCGGGGTTGTCTGGAGATGGTCAGTGTGTCCAGGAGCACAAGTTCAAGCGTCCAGTTGTTTACAAGAACATTCCTTCATCTGCAACAAATCCTCAGGAGGCCGTGGTCCAGGGAGTCACCCCGGGAGGCAGGAGGCAGCAGTGATGTCCACCAGGCAATGCTGGCCCCATCCATGTCCTCTAGGGCTCGGAGATGTGGGGCCATGGCCCTTCTGCCAGGAGCAGCCTTGCCCTGGGCTCAGGGCAGGTGGGCCCCGGGACTGGACAGCTCCCCACGCTCTGCTCTTTCAAGAGCTCTTCCGTGACTTTCTTCCTGTCCTAGTGGCAAAACTAGCAGGCCAATCTCAGAAAAAGCAGGACATACTGAAAAGTAAAAACGACTAAATCATGAACACTTTTTTCCAGAGACTGTTGTTAGTAGCAGCTTAATGTCTATTCAATCATATTCTTTACAAAATATTTAGTCCTATTAATAGAGTTTTTAAATCTATTTTTAAGCTGAATACATTCATTTCAACAGAATTATTTCTGAATTATATTTTTAAGTGGCTGTGTGGTATTCTTTTGTAGAAGTGTATTATAATTTATTTAATTGGTTCTCCAAGAGACAGATATTTTTATTGTTTGCTACTTCCATTATTAGAACATTGTACGGATTTTAAAACACACACCTTAATTTCCTTAGGAGGAAATTCCTGAAGTAGAAACATTGGAGAAACAGACCTAGTGAACTTGCACTTGAGAAGGTGTGCTCCTGCCCTGGTCACGTCAGCAGGCTGGGCTGCCGCAGACGCTGTCCTCCTCCTTGGGCCAGCCGCCAGCTGTGGCCCGGCCCAGGCCCCGCACGGGCTCTGTATGCACCGCGGTCAGCGTGGCCAGCCTGTGAACCATGAGCTCAGAGGCCTTGTTTTGACCGAGGCCATGCCGACACATGACTGACGGGCGGCAGATCCTCGAGGCCCCCAAGCCCCTCCAGGGCATGTGAAGGAGGGCTGGGTTCTGCTGAAGCAAGCAGAGGCAGCAAGTGCGCGGGGACAGCTGGGCGACCACTGCCCCCTCAGCCCCTTTCCTCAGGTGAGAGGGAACTGAAGCACGTTCGCCAGGTTTCTGCTGGGATGTAGGCACCTCGTGGAGAAAGAGGGGTGAGAGCAGGAACCACCGTACCCGAGAGAGCAGCCCCCTGGCAGCCTTGGTCCCCGGCCCTTCTGCAGGTGGCGGGAGACACCACGGGAGTGTCCCCCAGGAAGGCACAGGTAGTGTGGCGTGTGCACTCTTGTCTCCACTGGCCTGTGGGTGACGGGGCTGGAGGCGACGTTGCTCTCAGAGACGGGTGCCAGCACTGTGGGGAAGGGCGCCCGGGCCTGGGGGCTGGAGCGGCCCACCTCCCAGCTCTGTGGCCTGGAGCCAGGGACCTGGCCTCCTCTGCCTCCTCTCCTCCCCTCCCATCGGCCCCGTGCAGCACTGTGAGCAGGACTGAGCTGCTGGCACGCGGTCCCGCTCCAGGCGTCCCTCCTTGCCTGTGCTCTGCTGGAAGCTCCTCAGGCAGGGAACGGCGGGCCAAGGGTGCTGAGAGTAGGGCTCCCCTGCAGCGTGGGAGGCAGAGGAGCAAGCAGGGCCAGGCCACTCGCCCTCCTTCTGGCCAGGGCGGCCTGCTGCCCCTCAGCTGGAGTGCTGTGAAGAGGCGGGGAAGGAGGGCAGCAGGAGGCCGAGGCCCGAGGCCCAGCCCACCCTGTGCTCCCGCTGAGAGCTCCCGGCCTCGCCTTCTCACCCGTCTCTGGAGACACGATGCACTCAGGACAGACGGCTCTTTCTCAGGGTTTGCCCAGCTCCTCCCCAGGGCCCCTTCCAAAGCTGGACTACTGCTGTGTCCTGTGAGGAGCAGTGAGTGCCACTTCCTCCCAGTCACTCCCAGTGCATCAGAACGCAGCGAGGTGAGAAGGGCGCCTTTGTCCTCTACTCCCAGGTCCCAGGAACCGTGAGCCACTGGCGGCACTATCAGCACCAGGAGAAAGGCAGCTCTCTGCCTCTGCCCTCCCGGCCTGACTCGCGCGCAGGCTGCGTCCCGTTTGCCTTTTCTCCAATCGTGAGAGACTGACTCTCGTCACTCTGGCCATCTGCAGTGAAGTGACCTCCAAGGACGAGACCTCTGGGGGGAGGAGGGCTGGCAGTGCCTCTGACCCCTGCAGGAGCCGGTCCAGAGGCCTCCGCTTCCCTTTCTGTCCCTGCGTAAACAGACTCTGCAGTGTTTTTGTTGAGATGAAAAATCCAAATAATTTGAGAGCGTGAGCTTGCTGTTGAACCATGTAGGAGTCTCTCTGATAAAATGTGTCCTCCTGCGATCACCTGGCCCACTGAGTGGGGCTGCGTCTCAGTCCTCTTTACTCCAGGGATCCCAAGGAATCAGAAGAAAACCGCCGCCTCTTAGGTCAGGGGCTTCTCGGAGCGCAGACTGCAGCCCCCTCTGGTGGGCCTGGGGCTTTTAAATTGCTCATTCATGTACCGAGACCCTGGCCTGTGGGACCCTCAGGTGGGGGCGCGGTTTTGTGACAGTGGACCCGTTAGTTAACGCAGGAGACTGCCAGGAATGGCCGCAAGGTCGATGCCTCGCAACCGCTGAGATCAGGAGGCTCCTGGAGAGGTGTGCGGATGGCAGAGCGCATTCCACCTGGAGCGGCTTCCAGACGCGCCCTCCATGGCATGGCAGCGACCCAAGAGCAAGCTTGTACTGGAACCCGGGACAGAAGCCCTGACCAGAATTAGCACCACAGAAGGACGTGCCCCATGCTGCAGGTCTACTCTCTGCTTTCAGCTGCTCTTTCTGCACTGAAAATGTAAAACTTTTTTTATAGTATTCAAACTCTCCTGAGATCTATTTTATCATGTATATTCTTTACTTACTTAAAAGGAGTGTACTGAAAGGATGGAAGTTTTCTTGAAGTCTCCAGGCAGCGGAACCTGCAGGGTATAAAGGGACTCCATCTAAATACAGGATGAAATGCAGGAAAGTATGTTACCCGTGGTCCAGCACACCACAGAGCATTACTCACTGCTGAACAGAAACCCGCTACCAAGCCGTGAGCAGACGCGGAGGAGACCGAGTTTACTAAACGAAAGAAGGAAGGAAGGAAGTCCACTGGGGGGCGCTGCTGTCCCCATCCAGCCACAGGGCCGCGGAGGGTCAGCAGCATCGGGGATTGGAGCGGGTGGAGCACAGAGGACTTCCAGGCAGTGGAACTGCTCCCCGCACTGCGTAGGGGTGGACACAGGCTTTGTCCACTGGTCAAGACCCACAGACCTCCCCACGGGCAGAGTGGACCCTTCACCACGGGCACAGTGGAGGGGGCGGGGAGCTGGGAGAGGGCATGCCAGGCTCCCTGCCAAGTACCCTGCACTCTCCAGCCAGTTCTGATGTGAACCCAATGACTAAAGATCAAGCCGATAACAAAACCCCACCAACGGGTGCGCAGGCAGAGGCTGTGCGGAACGTGCCAGCCTGGGGCAGGAGGAGTGGGCTGGCACAGGCGTGGGCACAGGCTGCGGCTCGCGGGCGTTCTCGGACGCTCCGGCTCCTGCGGGAAGGGCTCAGAGAGTCCACGTTCCCCACATGTAATTTCATTCTCCTTGGATTCTCTTACTTCCTTCCCTTCTCTTTTCCCTTCTTTCTTTCTACCAGAAGAGTTCCTATTCCTTCTTTAGGGCCAGGAACACAACTGGAAATCGTGCCTCTGCTGGTCCTTATTGGAAACCGTTCCTGCCTGGAGGCACGATGTCCCCCAGCCTGGACCTGGAGCAGCCTAGACATCCCCCAAAGGCCTGTGCAGCAAACGGTGAGCTCACAGACTCCGCGCCGTCCTACCTGGAGGGGAGAGTCCCCGGGCGCAGCACCAACGCTGGTGACGCTGGTGTCGGATGGAGGCTGCCACTCACCAGGCGAACAAAGTTGAGGAGTGGTCTGTGAAACCAGTGGAACCAGACCAGGTGCGGAATATTCAAGAAGCCCACCTGACCCGGGCAGAGCCACGTGGGCCCTCTAAAATCTAAAGCTCAGCAGGAGAGTGAAGTGGAGTGGCACCTGCTTTGAAACCCTGAGGGGAGGTCTCAGCTCCTGAGCCTCAGCTCCTCAGGTGGCAGGAGGCTGGAGATAACTGAGCCAGGGTGGTGTGGACCTGAGGAGTGGAGGCAGGCACAAGAGGCTGTCCTCAGATGGGCAGCAAAGGCCCTGCCAGGAGGGAGGCCACCATGGAGACAGCACAGGGCGGGGGCAAGGGCCGGCTAAGCCACGTCCTTCTTGCTGGTATGACTACAGGTGAGTTCCACCTGTGTCTCAAACCACTGGTCCATTTCCCCAGCCCAAGACCCAAAGTCCCCGTCAGTTCTCAACTCGGAAGATTCCGAGTCCCCTAATAATCACACGGCACTCCAGGGACCCATTCATTCTTTATTCTACCAAGCACGGCAACTCCAAGAAGCAGACAGGTGAGTCTGCACAGTGCAGGGACCTCCCTGGCCGGCTTGCGACTGCACAGTGCCAGGGGTGGGTGGGTGTCACAGAAGAGCCATCGGGGGCTCTTGGTGGGAGAAGGCGGCGATCGACTTTCATGACGATCACTGTGACTGCAAAGCTAAATGGTGAGGTACACAGTGACTCCTTCATCCTAGTATAAAAATAGTGCCAGAAACTATGTATTTGTCCAAACATATTGAAAAGGTATAAGAATACAAATAGATTTAACAGTGGCTAGTGGTGATTCACAAGGTCTCCTTTCTTAAGCTGTCCCAGAAATTCCTATTCCCACTATTTACATGGCTTCCAGCTACATTCACAGGATACGGCCACACAGGCTTTGGAGGGGTGTGGAGGGCGCCCTGAGCACGGGGGTCAGCACTGCCCAGTTCACAGCCCCAAGAGTCACACGGGGACAAGGGACGCGATCTGACGGATCCCGCGGGAGCCTGGGGCGAGGAGGAGGCCTGGTGTGCAGGCGGCGGGGAGCGGGCAGGCAGCTGTGTGCTGGCCCCACATGGGGCGGGTGGGCAGCCCTTCCTGCACCTGTGCACAGGCTCACCTGCCTGTGGCAGGGCCACCCTGCCCCTCCTCCCTCCCAACTACCCCGCAGCTCTCAGGAGGAGACCGCAGCTGCCTTTCCCCTCATCTCAAATCGGTCCCGTTTAAAAACACAACAAAAAACAAAGCAAGCGCATCACGTGAGGCGGCCTGGTGAGCTGCGGGGCCACCTGGAGCCCTGTGGCGCCTGTGCCACCTGCTGAAATGAAGGCACTTCCCTGCTGGCCGAGCCTCTGGGGCCCTGGTCCTCCAGGAGCCCGGCCCTTCAGACTGTTCTCACTCTTAGCTCCAGGCCTGCATGAGAGGACCCCGGTCAAGGGGAGGAGCGAGGGACAACGCATCGCCTCAGTCTGTGCCCCGGCAGGGCGCTCAAAGGGCCTGAGACCACACCCTGCAGGACCCGCCGTTTCTCCTTCTTGGAAACTCAAGTGCCAGGACCTGTGGGCTCTGAGCTTTCTCTGGCCCTGTGCTCCGTTCCCATGGGTCTCCGAGGCCCACTGGGCACCCCAGGGCTGCATCCTTGTCCCCCCTAACTCTGCACAGGCCTAGAAAGGGTGCACACCCTCTGAATTCACATCATGGTGACTAGAAAGGCCAATACTCTGAAAAACAGGAGGCCAGAAGCTGTGCAGACTCTTCAAACCAGTCAGCAAAGTACTGGGGCTTTTCTGGCTGAGAACTGAAGTTAAGTGGTATCACATTCGTCTGCTATTCCCAACCAGCCAACCTACCAGCCTAGAGCAAGAACAATTTCTTACAAGTCGTGGGTACTATAAGTACAGGGTGGGGTCAGGAAGGACTCTGCTGTTTCCCAACGTGAAGGTCCTGGAAAGGAAGCATTTGCAGAACAGAATGGATCTGGGCCCCTGGCCCACGGGTAGCAATCCTAATCTGCAACGATGCCCACCAGTCAGGACAGCGGAGCCAGCCAGCCCCGCAGACACCTGGGTTCCCTCTGAGCTGCAGCGCCAGCATCAAGGCAGAGCAGCAGGCCCTGCCTGACTTCTTTGCTGTCCAAACCAATGAAATAAAAACTGCTATCTAAAAACAAGCCAACGCCTTACCCAAATGCTTGCTGAAACACACACACGAGTCCTCCGCGTAGAACCTGTCTCAGTAGCACACGTCAGGGGGGTCTGAATAAACTGCCCGAGAGTGTGGCTGTGTATTTTGGCATAACTGGTAGATCATGGGGGTGTGACGGAAAGAGCTTATCAGAGACTCTACTCTAGGGAATTGTGCAAGCGTGCACAGTGTGTTCAGTATGCAGGCACGACTGTTGCTGGTGAATCTGTGTAATTCACACTCCAGGGCCACCAAGAGGCAACCTTAGCTTTCATCTGTGTCATAAAATAAAGCCACATGCTGAAGGTCCAGTCGTGTAGCAACACCAGTGGGGGCTTCCTGGACACGCCCCCCACCAGGGACGGCCGCGCCCTTCGTCCTGCCTCCTCTTGATTGAAGGGCAGGAATAGAGCCCGTGCCTCAACACATGCACCACTCAGAGGGACATGCCGAGGCCTAGGGAGTAAGAGGATTGAACGGAGCCACAGGCCCTGGAAGGCTTGAGACAGCGGCACACCCCTGCCCAGGGGGCCTGGCCCGCCTCGGTGACAGCCTCCCAGAGCAAACACCTCTCCTCTCCTCACAGGAAGGTGGGAGAGCGTGCTGTGGCTGCATGTGAGGTGTCCCCAGAGCTCCCGTCGGGGCAGGGACATGCGGAGGAGAAGTGGATGGATGGCAAGAGGCCCGAGCTGGAATGGACCCCTGGGGTGGTGACTGGCAGGTGGGGTGTGGGGAGGAGGTGGGTCACGGGGGCTGCCCAGGGGTGCTCTTGCCCAAGGCCCTTGCCGCTCTTCCCAGCTGCAGGGGGCCGAGCGGCCTCCTCCACCATGATGCTTGCCCCACACCAGGCCCAGAGCGGTGAAGCCGTCACCAGGGACTGAACCCTAAGCCCGCTCTTCCTGGGTCTTGTCAGGTGTCTTGTCACAGCGATGCACCTGACCAAGGCAGGGTGCTGGGACAGACCAGACTTCCTGCTCCCCCGATCTGAAGTCTGCACACATGGAGCAGAAGTCCTTTCCAAGGGCGGCTTCTCCACCCTGCTTTCCCAGCGCTGGGCAAACAGGAACTCAGGGGCGCTGCACTGGGCTCAGACCCCAGGAAGGTGTGCACTGTGCTGGAAGCCGTGGGGGGGTCACCCGCACTGTGGCCAGCGGGGCGCCGAGCCTCGCTGGCTCAGGCCGGACTTGCCCTGTGAGCCAGAACACGCAGCGTCCCAGTGCTGCCGATCTCATTTGGCTGAGGCTCCTTTCCTGTTCCTGCAGCTCCTGTCTGGAGAGTGTCTGCTGCTGACACGAATAGGACTTTCCTCCAGGCTGCACCTGGCAGATGAAACGAGAGACAGGCTCCGTGCTCCATCATCGAGCCACGCCTCCTCTAGGTCAGCGCCTAGACCACTTTTCTGTTGAGATCTAGGACGCTGATGTACAGACTGTGGTTTTAAAGGAGATGAAAGATGAGAAAATTATTTTCAAAAAGTTCAGAATTCAAACCACTGCTTCTCAGAAGGACCTCCTGTGGGCATTCCTCTGGCTGGTTGCAGGATCGGGCCCCTCCTCACTCCCCTGCTGACCTCGGCCAGTGAGGCTAGCATGCCCTTGGGGGTCGTGGGGTGCATGCCCCAGGATGCAGTCAATATGCTCCTAGCCTCCAGTGGAGAAAAGCAAGATTCCAAACCTTGTTGAAAGACTGGCAACTCAGAAAACACAGGAACCAGTTATTATAAACCCGGAGCAGGAAACAGCTGCGGAGCAGCACCTGCACCCCAGCAGGGGGCCACCACGGCTTCAGTCCAGCGGCTCGGACACGTGTCCAGAAGCTGTGGAAATGTCCCCTAAAAGCACACCATGCTGTGCTCTGGAAAGTCGTGCAGAAACAAGAATACAGCAGTGGCCGCGTGTGGACAGGATGTCTGCACGGTGCACAGGGGGACGGGGGCTCCGCAGAGGTGCCCTCTGACTCTTCCACACCGCGCCAGCGGCCCCTCAGTTCCGCTTGGCCTGGCTGCTTTCCCCGTTGACCAGCGTCTTCTCCTGCTGCTCTGCCAGGGCCTGCCACTTCTGTCTGTTCCTCCTGCAGCCCTCCAGCAAAGGCCAGCAGTCCTCCGACACGTGGGTCAGGGCCTGGAGAGAGAAGAGAGCAAGCAGTGGGAGGAAGCCGGGTGGAAGCCGCCAGGGCCCGCGCCCTCCCTGGTTGTGAGCCCACCCAGGCTGCGCTCACTCCTCTCTTGGGGGCCCTGACCTTCCCAGCGGGGTGCATACACAGGAGCCGGTAGTGAGGGAGGCCCCTGCGACGCCGGGGTGTGGACCAGGCTGAGTGGGGCCGGCTCTCTGGGGTGCAGATGGCTCTGGGGTGGGACCTGCGGGCCTTCTTGGCTGTAGAGATTTCCTGCAAGGTGATTTTATGCAAGGCACGGCCGGGGGTGTTCATCGAAGGCCACGGTCAGGGTCAGTTCTCACTCAGTGAGGCACCGCTGTCTGTGTTGAGCCACAGCAACGTGCAAGGAGGATTGCCTCCTGACAGGGAGAACCAAACATGCCCAGCACCTGGTGGCGCGGCAGGGCTGGGCGCTGCGCATGCCGGCGTGGCGCTTCCTCACTAGAGACATGGTAGCGGAGACAAGGTCATGGCCAGGACGCGCTATGGGCCCTGCAGCGCGGCCCTGCTGGGGAAGCGCGGGGTGTGCACACAGCTGTCACTCTGCTTCCGGCCGCTCCCCGCGAGGGCCGGGTGGCTGTGCGACTCGCCGCTGCCGCAGCAGTGGACACGCTTCAGCTTCACACCGCGTCTTCTATCCGGCCTGAACGCAGGGGTCCCGACAGTCCGCGACACACGGGGACGCATGGGTCCCGCACGAGCGTGACGCAAGGCTGTGAAGCCTGCCATGGAGATCTGACACGTTCCCACCACCTACAGGGACTGGAGAGATCCAGACAGCCCGTCCATATTTTCAGCTGGGAACTCTACCAGCCAGCAAGGAGGTGGCAGTTGCGCAGGGTGCCGCGCTCAGGTCGCCTGGCACTCCCAGGACTGGCAGGCAGGGCGGCAGGCAAGCAGGAGGGGCGGCGCTGGTGCCCTGGAGGGCTCCTCTTCCTGGCTGGCCACTGCTTCCCTACCCCATTCTCTGCTTGGACCCCAGATGTGGTTCAGGGGTCCCTGCCTGGGGTGAAGAGTCCATCTCCCTGGAAGACGCACTTCAGAAATCCAGTCTCTGAATCAATCCCGGCAACGCCCAGGTGGAAACCTTCCAGGACTCTTTTGGTCTCGACATGCTGTGGTAACTCCATGCTAAACACTCTTTTTCCAAATAATTAAATGCTAAAAACAGTTTTCTGTTTGAAAGATGAAGACAGAATCTAGTTTCTGCACTTGGGTCATAAGCATCTAAACTGGTAAACTGGGTTGGGGTGGTGGACCTTTTCACGTGAAAACTAAGCAAAAATCCCCAACTCCTAAAAGTCCAAAGAGGCCAAGCCAGCTAAGTGTGGGAACAGGAGCCTGCAATACCCTTAGACACTTCCTTCCTGTCCTCAGAACGAGTCTCTTAATATCCCAATCCGGCGTGGCAGAGGGAAAAAGTCCAGAGGCACTTTCCTCATGGAGGCCCAGGGTGGGGGTGTGGGCGGCGAGAAGAACCCTGAGCCAGCTCAGCCCCCAGGGGCAACTCCACACCCTGCTCCAAGCACTCCCGGAAGAGCTCGCTGGAGCCCAGCACACAGCAGGTGCCAGTGCGCTAGCACACAGTAGGAACCCGTGGGCCTGCACACAGTGGGCATTTAAGCTGAGTGAACTAAGGTTTTCGAGAACAGCGAATATAAAATGTGTTCTGTGCTCCGTGCAAACATTTATCAGCAAAAGAAGCAAGACTACTAACACTTTCATTTCTTGTTTCTTGATTTAGAACAAAAAATACGTGCCTAGTGCCAATCTCTCTGATTTACTTAAGGTTTTAGTTGACAGCATGACGTAAGCGTAAATACCTCGTAGAGCTGCAGGCAGACGGCGTCGATGAACCCAACCTGCATGCTGGGGATTTTGTTTTTCTTCTCTCTGTTCATCAGATCCTGGAAACACAGACAGACAGACGACCATTTATTTGCAGAACACAATGAAATTTGGCTCTAAAAAGATGAAACGGGCCAGCTTAGGAAGTCAGGTAGCAGCCTCATGCACGCCCCACCCAAGGACGGAGAAGACCGGGTTGGTTTCTCGTGGTGGGAGCAGCTTTCCGTGGTTTGAGATCCGTGCTTGGTATAAAAGACACCCCCAGTCTCGTGCTCCCTTCTGGGAACGTCCTGACGGTGAGAAGGGCAGGCACACGCTCAGCATCTGCTCTCATCACTGTGCCGCAGGCGACGCGGACTGCGCACGTCCTAAGTCAGAGCGAGCGTGGCGGCGGCTGTAGGTGCTCCACGCAGCCACGAACACCAGCGCCTGGGCATCTGAATGGCAAGCTGCTAGCAAGCCGGAGGGACAACTGGGACTGCAGGCGTCCCCTCCCTGCTCCCGCCTTCTGTGTGACATTCATGCTTCTAATCGGACAAGTGCCGAGCAACCTAAAGAGCCACCGTGTAGCCCAGGGAAGGCCCCACAGAAGTGCGAGAAGGACACCCCAAGGGCAGGACCAGGAGGCGCTGTTCTTACCGTGGGCTCGATGTTGAGTTCCTTCCTCTCTCTGTCTCCTTGGTCAAAAAATTCAGCTGCTACCAGTTCTGCTATCTGGAACAAACAAAAGACTGAGTTTAGGCCAGGAGAAGCACGCGGGTCTTTAAAACAGAGACCCGAATGGAGAGAACTCCCGCTGCCACGCCTGTTTCACCCACACCAGAAACCAGAACAGAGCGTGGCAAGCGACGCAAATGGCACGTGACTCACTTTACATGAGGCTATCACTGGACGAGCCATTGGGACTCTGTAAGGAAGCATTAAAGCAAGACGCGCTTCTGCTCGGCCAGCTAGAGGGAAGCGGGGCCCCTGGGCAGGATGCGGCAGCTGCTCACTCAGCACCTGCTACCCCAAGGTGCGGCCAAGACACAGCACCAGCAGGCCGTGGATGGTGGGGGGTGGACAGACCCCTTACGCTACTTCTCATCTACAGGTCCTTCTCTGGGGTTTCCTCAGTTTCTCCTTCCGTCGATGGGTAAGCTGGGTTGCTGTCCTGCAGTTCCCTGCAGACTGCACTCACTGATGTTGCTGGCAGGTCTGGCCCCTGCGTCTCCTTCAGGGCCATGCAGTTTGGAGGCCGGTGGGCCGAGACCAGCTCTCCCGGCCTGGCTCCCGCGTGGGCAGTGCTGCACTTCACCCGTGGCTCTAGAAAGCCCAGGTGCTTCTCTTTCTGTGACACTGGCGATCATCACGCTCTCTGCCCACATTCGTTGGTTCAGGGGCTGTGGAAGGTGATGGTCAGAGCCAACACTCCTTTTTGCTTTATTAGTTAAAACAGGTGAGGCTTCCCATGCCAATTATGGAGTTGTCCTGAAGTACGGTTCATGAAGAGAAAGGAGAAATGCCCGATTTCCCACTTCACCACTTTAAAAATGCCTTTGCTCTCAAGACCACCGTGGAAGGCTTTGTTTTCAGTACCTTAGTGTTACTTTGAATTCTTGGGTTGAAACATGTTTATGCACTTCCATCCTGGTTCCAGGCTGGCAGCTGGGGCTCACTGAGCTGGGTCCTCCCTGGGTCTTTGGGGCCCCCTTGCTGGTGTGAGAAGATACTCTCCCAGCTCGCCCGTGAGCTTCCTGTGGGTTCCAGCCCGCATGGCCATGTTCAGCCCTGCTCCTAGAGGACAGCAGTTTGGAGGTCTCAGCTGGGCTCCAGGTCTGCTCATGGCTACTCAGCCCCCAGAGGCCTGAGTTCTATTCTAAGCCTAATTTGAGTTCTCCAACTCAGATTCAGGACAAGAGGGTTTTAGCAAGCCGCAGACTGTCAGGTCTCTCCACCAGCGCTGGTCTGTCAGGTCTCTCTCCACCAGCGCTGGTCTGTCAGGTCTCTCCACCAGTGCTGGTCTGTCAAGTCTCTCTCCACCAGCGCTGGTCTGTCAAGTCTCTCTCCACCAGCGCTGGTCTGTCAGGTCTCTCTCCACCAGCGCTGGTCTGTCAAGTCTCTCTCCACCAGCGCTGGTCTGTCAGGTCTCTCTCCACCAGCGCTGGTCTGTCAAGTCTCTCTCCACCAGCTCTGGTCTGTCAGGTCTCTCTCCACCAGAGCTGGAAGTCCTGACTCACCACTGGTAAAATCCCTCCTTTTCCTTTTGCCACCTTGCCCACACTGTGGTCATCACACAACTGCCCCTAACAACATGGCCACTCCAAGGTTCCTGATGGCTGTTTGGTTCTACCGCAGCAGGTCTAATGTCTCTTGGAGTGAATCAGTACTCCCCAGAGCAGGTCAGCACTAATACTGAGTTTGCTTCATTTTACTTCCATGTTTTTGTGATATTAGAAATATACTCACTTTTATGTTACAATCAGGAAAACTGCTGACACGGTCCCAGAGTGTGACCAACGTGACCAGCAGAGCCCTGAGCTCTGGGCTCTGGCTAGGACACACTCCCTCCATCCTGCCTGGGAAGCCATTCACTTCCCTTTGTGGATAAACCTGGTTTTGTGTTTTTTAATATAAACATTTATATAATACAGATATTAGCATTTGCTCCTTCTTAGGTGATTAGTAGCGTAACATTCACATTTTTCTCCAGCTTGCTTTTTTCACAAGTACAAATCTGTCTTTGTACTCACTGCAGAGAGAGAATCCTCATTTCTATTCACAGTTGCATGGGGCTGGTTGTGTGAGATGGGCCACGATTCATTCCATCACCACTGACGAGTACGTGGGCTCTTTCTCGACTTTGCTATTACAAACAGCAGTAAAATAAGCACCTGCATAAGAGACTTTTACGCTCTCGCCAGTGTCCTTGGGATAAGATGCCCACAGCAGTGGAAAGGGCACAAGTCTGAACACTCCTGAAGGCACTGTGCATTTGGTGTCCCCAGCTTCCCCAAGTGAGCATGCTGTGAAACTTACGGAAGTTTGTCAATCTGACTGCTGAAAAATGGTGTCTGTGGATTTTCACTGATGGAGGAGCAGCTGCGTAGAGCTGAGCGCAGAGTTCACATGTTAGCAAATGCATGGGGTGCGCACACACACCCCGCCTGAGACAGAAGGAGCCCAACGCGGCTTCCCAGTGGTCCTCTGCCCTTCCTTTCTTTCCCTCCCAAACCACCATGATGATTCTCTCACCTCACCAGTTGGCCTGTTCTAGAACTTTCTACTGATGAATCAGGTGTGTCTCCTTTGCTGGGCATGTTTCCAAGTTATCTGGGATGCTGCTTTAATCGCCTGCTGGTTTTCAGGGCTGCACGGCACCCCACAGTGTGATGGGATACCTCGCGACACACTGATCCACTCTCATGCTGTTTCTAGCATCTGAGTGTTGGGAATGGCACTCCACAAGATTCCGTGCAAGTCTGCTATGTTGGTGTAAGTTTCGCTTTATATTTTCTCTTAGGATTGAGGTTCTGAGAACCTTCTCAAAAGTAAAGGTGGTTCCCATTCTTTCCTATTAACTCTGTTCAAATCTTCAGCCCATTTTTCTACAGGGTTGTTGGCCTTCTTCTGCTTTTAGTTCCTTATCTATTAAGAATATTAACCATCAGACATACGTGGCAAGTAGTTTTTCTCCTTTCCATGCCCTGGTATCTTTGGATGCACGTGCTCTCTCCTTGTGGGATTGAGTCTGTTGGTCATTTCCTTTGCTTCTCTGCACACTGAACCCCAGTTGTGGACAGGTCCACCATGTTTTTATCTAGTCCTCACGTGGGCTAATTCCCTGCATGGAATTCTCTGCTTCGTCTGGAGTTTACACGTGTGGACTAGATCCAGTGTTCTCTTCTTCCACCTGGTTATTCACTCATTCCAACACTGTTTTGTAAGTCTCTTTCCCCTATTTGAATATCTCCCTGTATGTGAAATGCTATCTTTATTATATAGTAAACACTATGCAATTCTAGATTGTCTGCTCTTCTGTGTTCCACCGATCTGCCACTCAAACCAAACTCTTCTGATTTGGAGATTTTGTAGTTCTGTTTCTATATTGGAACAATGAATTCCTTCAACTTTTCAGGAATTTTGGGGGTCTTTTTGCTTTTACTCCCTCTTAAGTGAATTTTGAAATCAATTTTTCTTGCTTGAGAACAAAAGTTAGTGTGATTTTTATTGTAATTGCCTTAAATATAAAAATCGGCCTACAGAGGGAGAAACCATACCTTTCCACGAAGGATTTTTTCTCTTAAGAACATGCTATACCTTCTCATTTATATCAGTCTCATCTGTACTTTAGCAACACAAAATGTTTTCTGACTTCTCTCATATGGTTTTTGCATTTTTGTCTATTCTAGGTATTTAATAATCTCATTTACTCTTCCCCATAATAAACAGTCTTTTCTTCTGTCTTACAGCTGATTTGCTCATTTACCTTTCCCTTGCTTATTTTGGGCTTTCCAGATGTATGATAATTTCATCTGCAAATGGAGACAGAGGTTTTACCTCTTTATTTAGAATTCGCATGATTCTTAACCACTTTTGCCTATTTAATTCCATTGGCTACTTGCTCAACACAAAGTCTCACTCCTTTTCTGTCTCTTGGAGTAAACTATTATTTTTCTTTTAAGGAAAGTGTCCGTTTTGAGTGAGAGGCTGGTGATCCTGACACGTGTCGTTGCTACCTTTGTGGGCAGGACCTTGTGTCCTTTTCCTTCTGATGTGGTGGAGGTCCCGTCTACAGGTGGAGCACTTCACACGGCTGTGCGCTCAGCGCCAGGAGCAGCCATGTTGGGAAGAAGGACACCACATGGGCAGAGCGGCTGGAGAGCCCGCGTGGCTCCACTCTGCAGAGCAGTGGAGAGCACGCCTGTGCCGTGTGCCAGGCTGGCCCCGCCGTCCAGGCTGGGACCATCATGGGGGGGCCTGCATCTCCACTGGACAGATGGGCACACAGTTCCAGGGTCACAGCTGCTGAGGAACCCCGAGACAGAAGGAGGTGCGCCGCCCAGGGGACTCTGCATGAGGACGTTAGCCTCTTCCCACTACCAGCAACCTCTCTCCTTGGTAGCTGCCAATGGTTCTTTTTATTTTATTTTATTTTAAAAAAACACTTTCTTATTTTGTTTTCCTTCAACAAAACCCCAGGTAGTTTCATTCAGAAGAAAGGATAAATGGAAAGACAGACTCCCCTCTTCCACTTCCCTTCTATTTGGAAAAGGGCCTGTAATCCCATTTCACAAGGGCAGGGTGGTGGTGACCACAGCCTGTCTGAGCGCCAGGGCCTGCCAGTGCCGACACTCACTCGGAGGGGGCGTCGCCTTGCTTCTCAGCGAGCTGCACTGCATGAGCCTGCTCTGGCTGGGCTCCAGGACCACGCAGCCGGAGCTGGACACACAGAACATCCACTCCTTCCGTGTGCGCCAAGACTGAGCACACCCTGGAAAGACGAAGCCACCACGTAGACAGCTCTGCATCCCAGTGATTATCCTGAGCCTTCCCCACCTCTGCAAAATGCTACGGCAGTTATGCTCACCTGGAGAAGCAGGTCCTGAGGGCTCCCTCCTGACATCCTGCGTCAGCACTTCCCACATCTACAAGCCCCAGGAACACACTCCACTCGCTAAGCCCACTGAGAGCAGAGGGTAGCCTAGTAGGCGAACCATAAGAAAATTACCTTCCTTCTTGTAATTTTCAATATTTTAAAAGGATGTGCTTTTAAAATCCCAAAATGAGCCCAAATAGTGCTGAGACTAAGCCTCCCCAGCAGCCAGCTTTGGCTGTGTTGATACAGATGCTTTCTCGACATCTGAATCTTCTAGAAAGGAAGGGCTTCCCTGTTCAGTGATCTGCTTTACAGTGCTCGAAGCCCGGGGACATGTGCCGTGAACGTGCAAAGGCTCCTTAGGTGCAGGCTGCCCTGTCACTGCTGAGCCACGTACCCGCTGCTGGACGGGCCAGGGTTTCGTGATGGCAGAGAGGTCACAAGCCGTCATCAGCATGGCTCTGAAAGGCAAAAGAGACGGGCTTCTGTTGCCCTTCACAGGAACCCAGCCCGGTACTCAGCACAGAGGGGCAACGCAGGGCCCTCCGTCAGGAACGACAGAGCAGTCACACGAAAGCCAGCGTGCCCATGACAGCCCAGCCACTGCGTCCCTCTACCCTGCCTCCAACAGCCTGGCCAGCATGGAGAGAGGGGTTCACCTCTGGGGAGAGCCTGCCTGTTGCTGCCACCACCTCTGCCTGGCGGCCGCCCTTGGTGACATCATGAGGACGGCAGTACCGACAATTACCGCCAAGGGTGACCGCAAGCCCCGCGTCAGGAGTCGGGCGGTCCTAACCCCTGCTGCACCTGACTCCCCTGAGCGCGGGGCCGCCCGGCCTCTGACAGACGGCTCTCCCGGCAGGTGGGGGCAGCACAGGAGCTCCTGGGCCTTCCCCACCGCAGACCTGCATCCCCACAGCTTCTGGAAGAGTGGCAGGTGACGTGGAGGCACTCCTGTGTCCAGCACTGTTCCCGTGCTTGCCGCTGGAAGGCACAGGCAGAGGCCACTTCTGCAACAGCCACCGCAGGCAAGGTGTCCCCAGTCCCTTCTAAGCCTCCACAGCGCACCTTCCGCCTACCCACACCAGGAGGAACCAGTGCGCCGGAGGTATCTGGGCCACAGAGGACCACGGTCAGAGGCCTGCCAGCACCACAGCCTCCCCAGAGCGCAGGGAGGACCTATGTGAGCCCAGCTGCCAGGCAAGGGCAGAGGGTGCTCAGCGCCGGGCCCAGCGCCTACTTCTCCTGAGTCCACCTTAGGAGAGGCAGCACAGAAGGCTGCCTGGCCAGGCCTGGTGTTTCTGCTGTGCTGCTGAGCATCCCTGTCACAGGCTGCAAGCTTCGGAAGATGCTGGAGGCGGCGAGGTGGGGGACTGCAGCACAGAGAGCCCCGGGCGCCCCGTGTGCAGGCTGTTGTCTGTCTGCAGCTCACCACCCTCAGCTGTCTACGCGACGCACGCCAAGCTGCACCAGCTCCCCTCCCAGCACCAGGGCTGCCATGCACTGTGGAGCCTGGGCGTGTTCAGTGACGCCGTTCCTGCCACTCCAAAGCTGGCAACAGTGGCCGTGAGGGTGGCACCAGGCTGGGAGGAGGGACAGGAGGTGACATGGAGACCAGGACCCTGGAGCAGTCAGAGTGACAGTGAGGGTGGCACAGGCCAGGAGGAGGGACAGGAGGATGACATGGAGACCAGGACCCTGGAGCAGTCAGAGTGACAGTGAGGGTGGCACAGGCCAGGAGGAGGGACAGGAGGTGACATGGAGACCAGGACCCTGGAGCAGTCAGAGTGACAGGGTGGCACAGACCAGGAGGAGGGACAGGAGGTGACATGGAAACCAGGACCCTGGAGCAGTCAGAGTGACAGGGTGGCACAGGCCAGGAGGAGGGACGGGAGGTGACATGGAGACCAGGACCCTGGAGCAGTCAGAGTGACAGGGTGGCACAGGCCAGGAGGAGGGACGGGAGGTGACATGGAGACCAGGACCCTGGAGCAGTCAGAGTGACAGGGTGGCACAGGCCAGGAGGAGGGACGGGAGGTGACATGGAGACCAGGACCCTGGAGCAGTCAGAGTGACAGGGTGGCACAGGCCAGGAGGAGGGACAGGAGGATGACATGGAGACCAGGACCCTGGAGCAGTCAGAGTGACAGGGTGGCACAGGCCAGGAGGAGGGACAGGAGGTGACATGGAGACCAGGACCCTGGAGCAGTCAGAGTGACAGTGAGGGTGGCACAGGCCAGGAGGAGGGACAGGAGGTGACATGGAGACCAGGACCCTGGAGCAGTCAGAGTGACAGTGAGGGTGGCACAGGCCAGGAGGAGGGACGGGAGGGGGACATGGAGACCAGGACCCTGGAGCAGTCAGAGTGACTGAAAGGGTGATGCCAGGGGAGGAGGACAGGTGGGTGACGTGGAGGAGGAGCCCTGCCAGCCCGGCTGTGCTGCCTGGCTCAGGGTTGTCCTCTCAGCTCCTATACCCACAGCAGGGAGGCCAAGAGCTGCCCCATCTTGAGCTGAACCCTGCTCCTCCATCCCATCTGACGTCTGTGCAGAGCAAGGGGACAGGTCCTTCCCTAGACCCCACTGCTCTTGGTCAAGGGGATGTCCTTGTCCAGCTCCCTCTCTGTGCTGCAGAAGGCTGGCCGCCTCAAGGAGCATGATGTGGCCACAGCTGACATGGAAGCTTGGGCACCGGGTAGGACACCTGCTGTCAGGAAAGTGACTTACAGAAACAACTCCTTCTGATGAGGGTCTTCCAAGTTGAATTGATTCTTTTCTATCAGTTCAAAAAATTCTCCTCGCCTCCTTGAAATTCAGAAAAAATGAGGCTGTTACAAAGGTCCTTGTTCCTGCCCCCATGACCTAAAGGTTCATGGGTGTATCCCTCTTGTGACCCAGGAAAAACCACCATCTGAAAATACTTCATTCTCCCCTTTCCCTCTGCTCATGTGTTTGGGAGGAAAATTAAACTTCTCCTGATTTTTAACCACTCAACAGAGTGGCCGTTTCAGTTCTGGAATATTTTAATTAATAAATGAGTGAAAAGTGTGACATCAACTATGATTTAAGCTATGTTAAGTGGGGGTAGAAATGAGTCTACAGGCGTTCCTAGGTACTGAACGTGGCGTTCCTACGTACTGAACATGGCGTTCCTAGGTACTGAATGTGGCGTTCCTGCGTACTGAACGTGGCATTCCTAGGTACTGAACGTGGCTGTATGGAACATTGCTGAAGTGAACCAAACAACTCCCATTTTGCTTTCTGACCCCATTTTGTGAAACTTATGAAAAACATGTTGTTTGCTGTGATAGATCAAAACAAAATGTGTGTGTAGCGTTAAGATAAGTAAAGTCACGAGCAGTGACGCACACAGTGACTATGCAGTCACTGAGAAAAACATTTGGCAGTTTGTTTACACCAAATTTACATTAGTTTTAATGGTAAAACTGGTAAAAATATTTACTAGATGAATTTGCAGAATTCAGGACTTGAAAAACAAATGAGGTAATGTGTGAACTTGTTTTGATGTGACTATATAAACTGGAGACTGATCAGGAGCGAGCGGGCACTACTCCACCGACAGAGTCTGTCACTATGTCCCGCTGACAAGTGACAAGATAGTGCTCCCCAGCTCGAGGCCCCTGGTGTTACTCCGATGACTGATTGCCGTTTGCTGTGAACCAAGCATCAATAAAACCTCATCTGAGGACCAACGACCGGCTACGTGAGTGTTATCTTATTCCTACCCGGTTCCCGATCCAGTACAGGCCGCAAGTGTTACGACGTGCTCGTGACAGTGGCGTTCCTAGGTACTAAACGTGGCGTTCCTAGGTACTGAACGTGGCGTTCCTGCATACTGAACGTGGTGTTCCTGCATACTGAACGTGGCGTTCCCAGGTACTGAACGTGGCGTTCCTGCGTACTGAACGTGGCGTTCCTAGGTACTGAACGTGGCGTTCCTGCATACTGAACCTGGCGTTCCTGCGTACTGAACGTGGTGTACCTACGTATTGTGAAGTAGGGTGCAGGAGCGCTGTGTCTGGAGGGGCTCGGGAGCCAGGAGAGGCCCAGCCGGGTCAGTGTGACTCTGGCCTCTCCGTGGGCTGGCAGGGTTCAGCTTGCCGTGCTGCCTGTGTGCCCAGCACTGCTGAGGTCGGGCAGTGCTCCGGGTCCAGCTGGACACAGCTGGACACAGACTCCAGGACAGGAAGGCCATGTGACAGCGCTGACTCTACCTGCCCAGAACCACAGCAGGCAGGTTTTATGGGGTCAGGGTGAGACCCAAGGCCCGGGAGGGTGGGGAGTAGTGAGGCACAGAGTCCTTCAGATTCTTGGCCACATGGCGACCCTTCCTCAGAGGTTGTTTGAGTGAACAGAAGTTCACTGTCTTTCCTTTTGTTCTCCTTGACTCAATGTCCACCCTTTGCACAGCGGGCGCTGCAGGTGCTGCTGGGCACGGGACACGGGCCATCTGGCCTAGGCAGCTGCGGGCTTGTTCCTCTGCTTGCTTTCCTAACAGTGGCTCAGACTATGCCCGAGAACCCTAGCCTGCACGGGGGCCCTCTGACGGTCCAGCTTGGGGATGCGATCTAACTGTGCAGACGCGTGGCCACCAACACCTTTCATGCACAATCTCATTTTAGAATCGGCAACTTCGAAGTTGTACATGCATGTCCCCTTCCTCAGCCAAAATCTAATTAAAAGAAACCCAAGCTGCTCTTTTGGCTCTGACCGCTTTTCCCACCCCTGGGCTTGGATGGTGGTAAGGAGGAGGCTGGTGGCAAGACAGGAAGGCCACGGCCCCAGAACCTTCTGCTGGGCCACCTTGGAATGACCTTGAATCGGAGATCTGACGTGAGCACAGCTTCAGAGACACAGCGGAGATGAACAAGGAAACGGCTGTGTATTCTGTGAGTTTCAGCACTTGGTGAGCCACGGGGCAGTTCTCTGGCTTCTAAAATTAAGCTCCCCCACCTGAGGGCAGCCCTGCTAGGCGTCTGTCCCCACAGCAGGAAGGCTCCCCGGAGGTGCCGAGGCCAGAGCAGCACACTGCAGACTTACCTGGGAGGACATTTCCTAAACTTACTTGACGTACAGCGCCAGGTCTGTGGCCAGGATCGCCTGCTTGATCATCTTCAGCGTGGCCTTGTATTCTTCAACCGAGAGTCCACTGAGAATCTGGTTGCCCTTTGCATTAAAAAAGAAAAGAAAAAAAGCAAAAAAAAAGCTTCATTAAACACTGCAGAGACGCAGCGGAGAACACGCCATCTGGAGCTCAGCCACGGTCTTGGCACGGGCTGGAGTTTCCTTGGGAATGCCCGCTTCCCCCGAGTGGCACGGGAGATGACGTCCCCTCTGCTCTTCCCCACCACCTTGGGTGACGTCCCGCTCGCTCCCTGGGCCTCAGCTCAGGCAGAACACCTGCTGGCGACCTACTCTTCCTTCCCGCAGGCTCACGGCTACAATCTAACAGCAGGAAAAACCAAAACGTGAAGAGATGTCAAGAGCAGTGCTGCAAGGATCAGACCGGTTTTCCAGGTCACGTCCTTGTGGCTTCCGCGAGGAACCCAGAGGACTCCTCCTGTGAACTGACACACCTTGGTAGCTCTCTAATGTCGAACTAGGTAAACACTCAGCCCAGGCCCAAAACACGCTCAGAGCATGTGTGAACCGAGTCAGATGTGTCATTAGTCAGGGCCAAGAAAAGCCCAGAGGTCTGGGAATGAGCCAGGAGGCGGAGGACTGGGCAGCTGCTGGCCACCCAGGCCAGAGAGAGTGCACTGGCTGGAGAAGGCTGAGGCACTGCAGCTGTGGCATGGGCCAAATTAATGGTGAAAATGGGTCATTACAGCCACAGACATAGACGTCACCGAAATACTAAGTGGTTTCAAACTGTGGGCCAAGCAGAAAATTACCCAGAAAAATGTCAGATACTTGTATTTGAGATAAAACAATCTCAAGCACCACAGGAGGTGTCTTTGGTGCTACATTCTTATTTTTCCTGCCCAAAGCAGAGACTTTACCATTTTGTATAATGTCCTTAAAAGACAGACTATACAGGCCTCACTGTTGGAGCCAACCATACGTATATAAGCAGGTCCCATGTGTTACGTGACAACACAGACACGGTGACGTGTTATTGAGTAAAGGAAGGCCTGACAAACCACTACAGACGACTTGCAGAGAGCTCGCGTGTCTGCGTGCTTGGGGCCTGGACCTGTAAGGATGCGCAGAGCCTTCCGTCTGCTGAGAGGACGGCACAGGCCTCCCACTACCGCAGGACACACTGCAGAGCCTGGTCCTGGACAGCTGCACACTGAGAACCACCTGCTCCCGGGGAGACACCCACGCGCAGAGCCAGCGCTCTGGAGGTAACTGGGTGCCTCGCCGCTCCTGAGACCTGAGAGTGCACAGAGACCAGCAGGGAAGTGTGGCCCTGGGCCCTGGGGGGAGGTGAGGGGACAGGGTGGCCGTGGAGCCCTGGGGCTGCCGTCAGGTGGAGCCAGGCGAGCACCGTGGTCCTGTGCTTCATGTTCTTAAAACAGAACCTGCCCGCGGGAGCCAGGCCAGCTGCAGGGGAGCCCGGGGGGGCTTCCTTCTGGGCTGAAGTCACAACTGTGGCTCGCTGTATAAGGACAGCTTGTGTAAGAACTGGCACAGCGTCTGCAGCACTGGGCCACCCACAGAGGCGCCTGAATCTTGGCCTCTGCCACAGCAGGTCACCAGGAGGGCACGGGTCCTCGCCCTCAGGTGAGAGCCTGAGGCCCTGTGCACGGTCCAGCAGGTGAGCAGGACTCACCAGGACCTGCGTCCCACCCACCCTGGGAAGGGCCAGCAGGCGGGCTCCCACGCTGAGGCCACCATGGCAGGCCACAAAGGGGGCACTCTGCGGGAAGAGCTCAGCGGGACATGGCCTGGCACGGAGGCCGGCCATCAGAACAGGCAGCTGCGAGCACTGGCCCCTCTGCCTGCTCTCCACGCTGCAGAGGTAGGACAGTACGGGCGGGTTTGGGGAGGAGGGAGTCAGCAGAAGCACACGGTGAGGAAGAGAGGAGCCCCTGTGCAGCAAGCGGGGACCGGAGACTCCATGTCAAGTTCCCGTCACCCAGGACTGGCCGACTTGGCTTCTGAATCGAGAACCAGGCACGACATACTGGGACCTAAGGTGCCCAGAGCACTTTTAATCACAGGAGGGACAGAAACCATTGTGGGCTCTGAGTCTGTCCCCAGGCTCAGGGCGCACTAGCCCGGAGGCCAGCTCAGATGGGGCGGTGTGATGGCTGTAGGGTCCCCCAGGCCAGCGCTTGTCCAGGACAGACCGCGTCTTCTGTCATGTGGGCGACACATGCAGACAACAGAAAACGAGAACCACGAGCCAACAGAAACGGAAAGGGGACATGCCCTGACAGCCTAGGCAGACACCACCGCGGACGCTCGTTTCCGCGCTGGGGCTGGAGGCTGCGCCGCAGGGCACAGGTCTGCTCACCAGATCGAGGTCAGGGACCAGGCCCGTGAGCGGCTCTCCTCCTTGACAAAATGACTGTTGATCGTGGAGAGAGGGCTGTGGTGCTTCCTGGTGGCACAGCAGTGCTCCACCGCGTAGCCCACCGGCGCCCAGCGCCACGAGGGAGCAGAGCTGATTCCCAGAGCAAAGGCGCTGCAGAAGCACAGGCAGCCCCGCCGAGGAGCCAGGGCAGCACCCAGGCCTCCCTGAGGAGAATCTGAGGCAGCTGGACTGCCAGGCCCCAGGGGCCCATCACCTGGCTCCGCTGTCCCTGCCCCAGGAGCCAGCAGGGTGTCGGGCCGCGGCCAGGCACCTCGGGGTGGAGACTCACCGGGCTGTTCAGAATCATCAGGCACTGGTCGAAGTGGTGGTGCTCCATGATGGAGTGGCAGTAGAGCTGGGCCAGCGGGTGCTCAGTCCTGCAAGGTGGGGACAGTCCTCCATGTGGCTGAAGGGACAGCTGCTGCACACAGTAGCCAAGCCCCAAACCACCCTCCCCGCGGTCAGAGACCTCCAGGCAGACAGACCGCCCCACAGAGCGGGACTGCCATGGATACCGAGTGTGAACAGCCTCGGAGTTTTCAGCACTGCGTGGAACAGCAGGGTCAGGAATGTGGAGAGAGCACTTCCCTGGGGGTGCAAAAGATCTAACAGGGAGAAGAGACACGCTGGTCCTACCCAACATTCCCTCCTCTAACAGTGGAGAAGAGACACACTGGTCTTACACAACATTCCCTCCTCTAACAGTGGAGAAGAGACACACTGGTCTTACCCAACATTCCCTCCTCTAACAGTGGAGGTGAGCCTCACTGGTCTTACCCAACATTCCCTCCTCTAACAGTGGAGAAGAGACACACTGGTCTTACCCAACATTCCCTCCTCTAACAGTGGAGATGGGCCACACTGGTCTTACCCAACATTCCCTCCTCTAACAGTGGAGGTGGGCCACACTGGTCTTACCCAACATTCCCTCCTCTAACAGTGGAGATGGGCCACACTGGTCTTACCCAACATTCCCTCCTCTAACAGTGGAGGTGAGCCTCACTGGTCTTACCCAACATTCCCTCCTCTAACAGTGGAGATGGGCCACACTGGTCCTACCCAACATTCCTTCCTCTAACAGTGGAGGTGGGCCTCACTGGTCTTACCCAACATTCCCTCCTCTAACAGTGGAGGTGGGCCACGCTGGTCCTACCCAACATTCCCTCCTCTAACAGTGGAGATGGGCCACACTGGTCTTACCCAACATTCCCTCCTCTAACAGTGGAGGTGAGCCTCACTGGTCTTACCCAACATTCCCTCCTCTAACAGTGGAGGTGAGCCTCACTGGTCTTACCCAACATTCCCTCCTCTAACAGTGGAGATGGGCCACACTGGTCCTACCCAACATTCCTTCCTCTAACAGTGGAGGTGGGCCTCACTGGTCTTACCCAACATTCCCTCCTCTAACAGTGGAGGTGAGCCTCACTGGTCTTACCCAACATTCCCTCCTCTAACAGTGGAGGTGAGCCTCACTGGTCTTACCCAACATTCCCTCCTCTAACAGTGGAGATGGGCCACACTGGTCCTACCCAACATTCCTTCCTCTAACAGTGGAGGTGGGCCTCACTGGTCTTACCCAACATTCCCTCCTCTAACAGTGGAGATGGGCCACACTGGTCCTACCCAACATTCCCTCCTCTAACAGTGGAGATGGGCCACACTGGTCTTACCCAACATTCCCTCCTCTAACAGTGGAGAAGAGACACACTGGTCTTACCCAACATTCCCTCCTCTAACAGTGGAGGTGGGCCACACTGGTCTTACCCAACATTCCCTCCTCTAACAGTGGAGATGGGCCACACTGGTCTTACCCAACATTCCCTCCTCTAACAGTGGAGGTGAGCCTCACTGGTCTTACCCAACATTCCCTCCTCTAACAGTGGAGATGGGCCACACTGGTCTTACACAACATTCCCTCCTCTAACAGTGGAGATGGGCCACACTGGTCTTACCCAACATTCCCTCCTCTAACAGTGGAGGTGAGCCTCACTGGTCTTACCCAACATTCCCTCCTCTAACAGTGGAGATGGGCCACACTGGTCCTACCCAACATTCCCTCCTCTAACAGTGGAGATGGGCCACGCTGGTCTTACACAACATTCCCTCCTCTAACAGTGGAGGTGGGCCACGCTGGTCCTACCCAACATTCCCTCCTCTAACAGTGGAGATGGGCCACACTGGGCTTACCCAACATTCCCTCCTCTAACAGTAGAGGTGGGCCACACTGGTCCTACCCAACATTCCCTCCTCTAACAGTGGAGATGGGCCACACTGGTCTTACCCAACATTCCCTCCTCTAACAGTGGAGATGGGCCACACTGGTCTTACCCAACATTCCCTCCTCTAACAGTGGAGAAGAGACACACTGGTCTTACCCAACATTCCCTCTTCTAACAGTGGAGATGGGCCACACTGGTCCTATCCAACATTCCCTCCTCTAAGAGTGGAGATGGGCCACACTGGTCTTACCCAACATTCCCTCCTCTAACAGTGGAGAAGAGACACACTGGTCTTACCCAACATTCCCTCCTCTAACAGTGGAGAAGAGACACACTGGTCCTACCCAACATTCCCTCCTCTAACAGTGGAGATGGGCTACACTGGTCTTACCCAACATTCCCTCCTCTAATAGTGGAGGTGGGCCTCACTGGTCTTACCCAACATTCCCTCCTCTAACAGTGGAGAAGAGACACACTGGTCTTACCCAACATTCCCTCCTCTAACAGTGGAGATGGGCCACACTGGTCTTACCCAACATTCCCTCCTCTAACAGTGGAGGTGGGCCTCACTGGTCTTACCCAACATTCCCTCCTCTAACAGTGGAGAAGAGACACACTGGTCTTACCCAACATTCCCTCCTCTAACAGTGGAGATGGGCCACACTGGTCTTACCCAACATTCCCTCCTCTAACAGTGGAGGTGGGCCACACTGGTCTTACCCAACATTCCCTCCTCTAACAGTGGAGATGGGCCTCACTGGTCTTACCCAACATTCCCTCCTCTAACAGTGGAGGTGGGCCTCACTGGTCTTACCCAACATTCCCTCCTCTAACAGTGGAGAAGAGACACACTGGTCTTACCCAACATTCCCTCCTCTAACAGTGGAGAAGAGACACACTGGTCTTACCCAACATTCCCTCCTCTAACAGTGGAGAAGAGACACACTGGTCTTACCCAACATTCCCTCCTCTAACAGTGGAGAAGAGACACACTGGTCCTACCCAACATTCCCTCCTGTAACAGTGGAGATGGGCCACACTGGTCTTACCCAACATTCCCTCCTCTAACAGTGGAGGTGGGCCTCACTGGTCTTACACAACATTCCCTCCTCTAACAGTGGAGAAGAGACACACTGGTCCTACCCAACATTCCCTCCTCTAACAGTGGAGATGGGCCACACTGGTCTTACCCAACATTCCCTCCTCTAACAGTGGAGGTGGGCCTCACTGGTCTTACCCAACATTCCCTCCTCTAACAGTGGTGAAGAGACACACTGGTCTTACCCAACATTCCCTCCTCTAACAGTGGAGATGGGCCACACTGGTCTTACCCAACATTCCCTCCTCTAACAGTGGAGGTGGGCCTCACTGGTCTTACCCAACATTCCCTCCTCTAACAGTGGAGATGGGCCTCACTGGTCTTACCCAACATTCCCTCCTCTAACAGTGGAGAAGAGACACACTGGTCTTACCCAACATTCCCTCCTCTAACAGTGGAGATGGGCCACACTGGTCTTACCCAACATTCCCTCCTCTAACAGTGGAGATGGGCCACACTGGTCTTACCCAACATTCCCTCCTCTAACAGTGGAGGTGGGCCTCACTGGTCTTACCCAACATTCCCTCCTCTAACAGTGGTGAAGAGACACACTGGTCTTACCCAACATTCCCTCCTCTAACAGTGGAGATGGGCCACACTGGTCTTACCCAACATTCCCTCCTCTAACAGTGGAGGTGGGCCTCACTGGTCTTACCCAACATTCCCTCCTCTAACAGTGGAGATGGGCCTCACTGGTCTTACCCAACATTCCCTCCTCTAACAGTGGAGAAGAGACACACTGGTCTTACCCAACATTCCCTCCTCTAACAGTGGAGATGGGCCACACTGGTCTTACCCAACATTCCCTCCTCTAACAGTGGAGGTGGGCCTCACTGGTCTTACCCAACATTCCCTCCTCTAACAGTGGAGATGGGCCACACTGGTCTTACCCAACATTCCCTCCTCTAACAGTGGAGATGGGCCACACTGGTCCTATCCAACATTCCCTCCTGTAACAGTGGAGATGGGCCACACTGGTCTTACCCAACATTCCCTCCTCTAACAGTGGAGGTGGGCCTCACTGGCCTTACCCAACATTCCCTCCTCTAACAGTGGAGAAGAGACACACTGGTCTTACCCAACATTCCCTCCTGTAACAGTGGAGATGGGCCACACTGGTCCTACCCAACATTCCCTCCTCTAACAGTGGAGGTGGGCCTCACTGGTCTTACCCAACATTCCCTCCTGTAACAGTGGAGATGGGCCACACTGGTCCTACCCAACATTCCCTCCTCTAACAGTGGAGGTGGGCCTCACTGGTCTTACCCAACATTCCCTCCTCTAACAGTGGAGAAGAGACACACTGGTCTTACCCAACATTCCCTCCTCTAACAGTGGAGATGGGCCACACTGGTCCTACCCAACATTCCCTCCTCTAACAGTGGAGATGGGCCACACTGGGCTTACCCAACATTCCCTCCTCTAACAGTGGAGATGGGCCACACTGGTCCTACCCAACATTCCCTCCTCTAACAGTGGAGATGGGCCATGCTGGGCCTACCCAACATTCCCTCCTCTAACACTGGTGATGGGCCACGCTGGCCTGGCCCGTCTCCTTCACAGCACTCAGAATCCACCTGCTGAACCAGGCAGGACTCAGTAGATGCCCTCTGCACTGATCGTCATCATTTGCGGGGACTGTGGCCTGAGGCGGAAACCACACCTCGCCTGTGCAGCTCTTCCTGTGAGGCGTCTGCCACCCTCTAGTGAGCGCTCACTATCCTCGGCCTGCCGCTCCGGATAGGTGCCCTGTAGCCTTTCATGGTCACCGACGCTGCATGCAGTCAGACACCTAAAGCAGTCCTATTGTGCTGATGCAAGCCTACTGCAGACATTCTCTAACCCCATGTCACACCCGTGCTTTCCTAGCAGAGGCCTGTACTTCACGCCTGTGTTCCTCCTGCTGTTTTCCAGTGACGATTCCACCTGCACTGGACCTCTTCCCCTTACCCACCCGTGCTGTGGCACAAGCAGGCACGAGCAGTGACTTCTTTCCCCGTACTTCACTGGTGCCCTGCAGGCCCTGCACCGCTGACTTCCTAACCATGGAATGTGAGACACAGTGTCAAACAGACTCAGGGACAGCCTGCCTGCGAGGACTCCCCTGCTTCAGAGTGGCCTGCTGCGTCGGCCCCAGGAGAGTGGCTCCCTGGGCTCGGGTCCCACACGCACCGAGCTCTTTCTGCATGTGCTGCTGCCTCTGTGCCTCTTGGGACTCTGTCTCTGCAGAGGAGTCGGGATGCATAGCGGGGTCTGCACACGGTACCCCTGGAAGACAGGGCTTCCTGTGGGAACGTTCATGTGCTCTTCCTCCCCAGAGTCCCTGGAGGAAGAGCCGACTTTAAGTACCGCCCATCTGCTAATAAGGAAGGAGAACCCTGGAAAATTCTTGGTTTCTTCTTTGAAATCCATAGGGCTTCAGGAAGAGATGAAAGTCTCTGAAACTTTTTTAAGAAAGCTATTATTTGGTCCTGGTCTGCTCTGTGGTGTGAGAGCAACATCCTGCAACCTACGACTTTTTCCCAGGATTTTTTGTTGTTGTTAAGAGAGAAGATGACACTTCTCCGGATGTTTATCCAGTAATTATTTTTAAATAAACAAAGAAGAATAGTTGAGTGTGTTTTCTTCACTGTCAGGCAGAGCAGCGGGGCACCGTGGAGCGCTGTGCCAACAGTCGTGACGAGGAGGAGAGGCGGCCCGGTGGGGGGGCGGGCGCTCACAGCTCACGCCCGCTGCTCTGCCCTCACCGAGGCTCGGCTATGCTGGGATCTTTTCTTGTGCACGTTTCCTTTCGCAGCTTCTCTTCACTTCAGGATCACACCCAGGATGAAGCACAGGGGACAGAGGACATGCCACCCCTCCAGTTCTCCCAAAGCTGGGTTTTCAAAAGGGACCGGCCTGCCTGTGACTTTCAGACCAGAGCACGTGATCTTTCCCCACCTCAGGCCAGCTCAGGACGTGGTTGCCACGTCACTGACTCTCCACGGGAAGCTTTCTGGTTATGCACTGAGCTCAGAAGCCTTCTCAAGACGTGGGACACCTGGAATTCCTCCACTCGCTCCATCCCTCGGACACTGCAAGATGCTCATAGAGAGGCTTTGCCATCAAGATGTGGACTTTTCAACCAAGTTGCTGCAAGAACATGACGGCATCACAAGGGCTCCGACGTCTGATGACAAGTGAAGCCACTTCCCCATCTGGCCTGCAGCTGGAGCACCACGTGCCCGCAGCCTTGAGGTCAGCAGCTCCCGTCCCAGGCTTCCGTCCTCTCTCAGGTCCGCCAGGGAGCAGCTTCTGGTGCCACTCGGCGCCTCCAGCATCTGCTGCTGGACTCACGTGACGTGCCCTGGGCCCTCCCCTGGGTCTGGAGCGGTGGTCTCTCAAACCCAAACCACCCTGTGGTGGGCCTGCATTCTGTCCATCTGCAGATTGGGAAATTGAGGCCCGGAGAGAGCAGCCCCCTGGCGCAAGGCCTCCAGGGACTGTGCGGTGGAGTGGAATTTGAACTCAAGTCTGGCCACAAAACCCTAGCTCTCCAGAACCGCACCAGGTGCCGCCCCTGACCCTGACCCATAGCTGCCTTGTCCTGAGCAGGGCGAGCTAAGAGTGAAGCACATTTCAACACTGTCCTTTCTGCTCAGGGGGACCTGCCCCCTGGGCATCTAGAGATGCTCCTACACCAGGCGGGCACACACGGAGGCACGGCTCCTGGCTCTGGCTGATGGAACAGATCCTCACAGAAGCACCCTGAGCCTGAGGCTGGGGAGCCAGCCAGCAAGATGCTATACCTTGTTGCTCCCCTAAATGCAGCCCGAGTGTGCAGAAGGAGCTCAACCAACCGAGACTCCCACCACCAATTTCTTTCTGTGGCCGTAACTTTGAAAACACGCCCCAGAGTCAGGGAAACACCTCCGTGGGGCCGGGCAGCCTCTCACCGCTGTATGTAGGAGTTGTTCACGCCGCGGTGATCCAGGTCGTGGCTGAGCGCGGCGATCAGCAGCGCCAGCACCTCCAGGTCCGTCAGCTTGTTCTGTGGGGTGTGGGGGGAGGAAGAGAGAGGCAGTGAGGGCGCTGCTTCAGCAGGACCCACCCCATCTCCTGCCCCTCGGGGAGCAGCGTGCTGCCACCCGCCGTGGGGTGCCACCAGTGCCGCTCAACAGAACTCGAGATGCCCCGAAACAACCATCGGTCCACACAGAGGAAATGCCGTCATTTTGGGGGGCAGTGCTGGGGAAGGATCCTAGAGCCAGCCCAGAGCTGGAGCCGGCTCCACGCGCTCAGTCCCGGGCCGTCCCCTCCGTCTACGGGTATGAGGAAGGTCATGAAAGCATTAAGTGCTCTTTTCCTCATTTAGCTCCCTGCAGACGGCCCTCCTTCTGCTATCAGATGCTGCCCATTAAGAAATGCAGACGCTGAGAACGCAGGGCAAACAGCAGGAACGAGATGACCAGGAAGGAAACCTGGCTTTCACAATTTATAAAGTTCCCAGGCCGAGAGCGGGTCTGTCCGCGCCTGCCGGCTGCCTGCCCGTGGGCCTGCCGCTGCTCCCAGAGGCGAGTTAATGTGCGTGGGCGCTCCTGCAGACAGGCTCAGCACTAGGAACCGGTCTCAAGCATGCCCAGAGATCTCAGCTGTGAATACGCTCAGGTAAGTGAGTCCTACGTCTCATACGTATCTGCTACGCAGGGCGAGCGCACCCCGCATCGCGCACGGCCTCTAGGACAGCAGTCACTTCTGCGAGTATGCTCTGCTCCCTGGCGGTGCTGGGGCTGGAACGGGGCCTTGCGGGGGCTGGGCAGGCGCTCCACCACCTAACTGCAGCCCACCTCTCCTGCTTTCAGATCTCGCCAGTTAAAACGTGGCCCCATGAAAGCAAGATCAGACGACATCTGCAGGCTTTATTAAAGCAGAATGGGGATGCTCTGAATTACAGTAGGCGTGGGATGGATGCGGGAATCGCCCAGGACTGAACCCTGCTGGGCGAGGATCTAAGCACAGAGAGCGGTAAGATGCTGCGGGAAGGCGCCATTGCTTGGACGGCTTCTGCACCTTCTTCCTCCCAGTCCCGGCTCAGTGTAGGAGGCAGAACCCTCTCTACACAGTACCACTCAGAGAATCATCTGAGTGCTCCGAGGAGGCTCCTCTAGGAGGCCCGTCTCAGACGTGGGTGGCCCCGGGGGCCCTGCTCTGCTCAGGTGGACGGGGGCAGGAGGATGTGAGACTGTCCTAACCAGGGTTGCCTCTGCAGATGTTTATTCTCCTAACAACCCTTCTGGATAACACGAGGCTGTTCTGAAGGCTTTAGCACGTCATACACATGATCTATGAAAGAACACGAGCAACTGGGCTTTTTGCCACACTAGGCTTTTCAACAAACGCTGCTCTCTAAGTGGCAGAGAACAGGTCTCGGTCGCACTAGTGCATGTTAACACAGCTTGGAAGAGTCTGCTCAGCCTCACTACCCTGCCGTCCCGGCCGGGGCGGACTGCGCACCTGGAGCTTGCCGGCCCTCAGCGCGGCGAACATGCACTGGGCGGTGTTGAAGGCGTGCCTCCAGTTGTGGTAGGCCACGTTCTTCCGGTAGTTCTTCTTCACGCTCAGGATCCACCTGCACAGCACCTTTGGGAGAAGCACAGGGGTGACAACCACCCAAGCACGGGCACACGCTGCGGTGCCGGGCTCTGGAGGCCAGCCGGCCCTCCAGAGAGGGGAGGTGACCACGCCCATCACCCCAGCAGGAGGACCTGCACTGCAGAGGCCAGGCCTCCAGAGAGGGGAGGTGACCACGCCCATCACCCCAGCAGGAGGCCAGGCACTGCAGAGGCCAGCCCGCCCTCCAGAGAGGGGAGGTGACCACGCCCATCACCCCAGCAGGAGGACCTGCACTGCAGAGGCCAGGCCTCCAGAGAGGGGAGGTGACCACGCCCATCACCCCAGCAGGAGGCCAGGCACTGCAGAGGCCAGGCCCCCAGAGAGGGGAGGTGACCACTCCCATCACCCCAGCAGGAGGCCAGACACTGCAGAGGCCAGCCAGCCCTCCAGAGAGGGGAGGTGACCATGCCCATCACCCCAGCAGGAGGCCAGACACTGCAGAGGCCAGGCCCCCAGAGAGGGGAGGTGACCACTCCCATCACCCCAGCAGGAGGCCAGACACTGCAGAGGCCAGCCAGCCCTCCAGAGAGGGGAGGTGACCATGCCCATCACCCCAGCAGGAGGCCAGACACTGCAGAGGCCAGGCCCCCAGAGAGGGGAGGTGACCACTCCCATCACCCCAGCAGGAGGCCAGACACTGCAGAGGCCAGCCCGCCCTCCAGAGAGGGGAGGTGACCACGCCCATCACCCCAAGCTCGAGGAAGCTCCTGGCCAGGGTCTGCTTTCGCGGCCAGGACCCAAGCTGGACAGTTCCACGCTGGGGCACGCTGACCGCCGGCTAACCAAGTCAGACGTAAAGGCACCTTGGCGGGGGCTCTGCTGGCCGGCGTTCACTGTTAACACATGGCCCTCGTAGGCCACAGTGAGTTCACACAGGCACCGTTTCCACGTCCCCGTACTTCTCCTCTCCTCCGCTCCCCCTCCCCCAGATCTCGTTCCTCTCTGGTCTTCCTTCTATGACGTTTATCTGCTGCATTACAGATACACATCAAGCGGACTCCACTGCCGTCTGGTCAGAGATGGACACAGCCCAGGGTGGTCAGTCCCCTTTCCTTCCCCTCCCCCCACTCCCCTTCCTCTTCTGCTCTCCCTTCTATTTTCTTGGTATTTCCCATTTTAAAATTCCTATTTCTCTATAACTTCTGTACATGAGAGAGCTCACCCCATCCTTGACTTTCCAGTCTGGCCCTCTTCCCTTGGTATGATGTTCTCCTGGTCCACCCATCTACCAGCAAAGGCCTGATTTCCTTCTTCACGGCTGAGTAGAGCTCTACTGTGTATATATTCCACAGTTTCCTTATCCATTCCTCTGTTGATGGACACCTGGGCAAGTTCCCTAACTTGGCTACTGTGAGTGGTGCTGCTATAAACACTGATGTCCCTGAATCACTACAGTATGATCACTTTAGATCTTTCGGATAAATACCAAGGAGCGGGGCAGCTGGGTCTTGTGGTGGTTCCACCCCTAGTCTTCTGAGGAATTTCCACGCTGCTTTCCAAAGTGGCTGTATTAACTTGATGCACAAGTGAACCTTTTCCCCACAACCTTGCCAGCATTTGTTGTTATTTGTAGTCTTGATCATTTCCATTCACACGGGAGTGAGATGAAATTTCAGAGTTTTGATTTGCATTTCCATGACTGCCTGGGATGATGAACGCTTTTCATGAGCTTGTGGGACACTTGCCCCTTCACAGAGTGGGCTCTTTGCATTTTTGGTGTTGAGCTTTTTGAGCTCTCTGTATTTTCTGGATACTAATACCTTGTTGAAAGAGCAGCTAACAAAGATTTTCTTAATTCCGTAGGCACTCTCCTCAGGCTTGCTTCCTTTGCTGTGCAGAAACTTTTTAATTTGATGCCATCCTATTTATTGACTCTTGGTTTTGTTCTCGAGGTTTAGGAGTCTTATTGAGGAAGCTGGCGTCTGGGCCAATATGGTGGTGTTGACCTATGTTTTCTATGGCAGTCAGAAAGTTTCTGGTCCAATTTCCAGGTCTTTGATCCACCCTGAGTTGACTTTTGTATGGGGTGATAAGCGGGGATCAAGTTTCATTCTGCTGCATATGGATTTCCAGTTTTCATTTCCAGCACCATCTGCTGAAGAGGCTCTTTTCCCCTCCACGTTTCTGGCAGCTTCACCGAGTGTCGGATGACTAAGTAGATGGGTTTGCCTCTGTCTTCTCTTCCACTGGTCTTCACGTCTGTTTGAGGCTAGTACCGTGCTCTTTTATTTCCACAGCTCTGTGGTATGATCTGAGGTCAGGTTTCATGATTCCTCCACCATAGTTCTTGGTGCTCTGGATTGCTTTTGCTATTTTGGGTGCCTTATTCTTCCACATGAATTTTAGGGCTGTTTTCCTACTTTTGTGAAGAATGTCATTGGCATTTTGATGGTGTTGCACTGAATCTGTAGACTGCTTGCTAAGACATCCCACTCTGGGCCAGCAGTCAGGAGAGCCTAGGGGCCACACCTGTGTGAACTCTCTTGCAGAGAGCAGGCGCTTCCTGGCTCACATGCTGTGTGCATCTGCAAAGGCAAGAGGTGCCAGGCAAGCCCACGTCCAGGGACACACTGGAGCTCCAGTCCTACCACGTGCCGATTATCTCTGACCTTTCAAACTCTGCCTGAGTCTCCGGCAGAGACTTGCTTAGCTGCCAAAAGCTAAAATTCTAAAGACAGCATACATGAAATAAAGCTCTGGGTCCAGAGGAAAACAACAACAACAACAGCAAAGTGGTTTAAGAGAGGGGGGAAAGAAGGCTTGACTTTGGAGCAAGTACCACAAACTGCATCTGATCAACTTCAGGGGGCCTGGAACAGAGATGCCCAGGGACCCGGGCCCTGAGCATGTTATTCTGGGTTTGTTGGCGTCAGAGTCTGCCTGTCTCCAGATCTGAATGATTTACTGCACTTCTGGGGATCTGTAAAAATAAACCGTGTGCTTCTCCCTGCGTGTCTCACTGGGGACACTTCAAACGCAAAGAGCACGGCCCAAGGGAGGAGGATGGGGAAGCGCTGCCCCACTGCTCAGCACAGGCCAAAGGGCTCCCAGCTTGCTCCTCGCGGTGGAGATGGCCTGCGTGAGTGCCTGGGAGGAGCCCTGTGCTCCCGGTTGCCTGCCTGGCCCCTCTCTCCTCTTCCAGGGCTCAGCTCACAGGGAGCTCCAGCCTCAAAGGACCTGCAGTCTCCTGACCTGCTGGCCTCCGAGGACTTCTGCATGCCAAAGAGCAGCGTGCTCACCCCACGCCATTGTAAGCCTGTTTGCAGGACCACTTCGGAATCAAGTTCACAGGAACGTGATAGAGCAATCTTACCAGCAGAATTTTATGAAGAGCTAAAAGTTTCTTCGATATGTTTAAAAGGCATGTGCAGAAAATTACCTGTAATTAAAGCAGCAAGGAATGACCAGAAATTAACATTTGGATAGATCTTTCAATAATTGTAACTCAAGATGCACCCAACAGAACTGCATCGCCTAATGGCTGCAGGGGCTGGTGACTAGATTTACAGACAGTTTTGGATCCTTTTTCCAGAATGCTCTCAGCAGCAGACAGGAAAGTTATGGTCCCATCTGGAAAGTCCTTGGTGTGTGCTTGGCAACATACAGATTTGTACGAGCATTTTGTACAGGGCTGTTGAGCGGTCACTTGCAGTCCATGTGACGCTAGAGAGCATGCTCGGCACATAGAAGGAGCCTCCAGTGACTGTGGAAGGCTCACGAGGCCGAGCAACTCCAGCCGCTCAGGACAAAAAGAGAAAGGGAGCAAGCAGCTCAGCAGCCACCTCCAAGAAACTCACCCAGGGAAATCAGCAAACACTCCTCTATGAATACTCAGTAAATGGGCATGAACCCAGAGCAGGAGTCCATCAAATGCCCCGGGCAGCAGTGCACGGGCAGGAAGTCAGGCCCAGAGCTCCTGCAAACAGGCTCCCGGCCCGGCTCCAGGGAGGAGCAAGTACCGGTGCTGGCAGCTCAGAGCAGAGTCCTGTGAGTGACAGGAGGGAGAGGGAAGCACAGCCAGTGGATCTGTGGCTCAGAGGCAAGACTCTGAGATCAGGAAGAGGCCAGGAGGGACGGGTGAACTGAAGATGCTGGCCCTGGAGGTCATCTTCCAGGATGGAACACTGCTGTCAGGGCGGCTGCAGGCCAAGGCCTCTCCAGCAACAGCACTGCACTGTGATCACCCTCAAGCTGCACTTCCAGCAGTCCCTGCACCTGGGGGCTCCCAGGCATGGGACCACCAGAGGAACTGCGCTGCTCAGGCCGTGCTGCGGAGGGCAGCACTCAAACCCGGAAGGGAAAGCAGACGAGTCAGATCGGAGGGAGCGATGTCCTAGGCACAGGACCGCGATTTCTCCTGGGACCTGCGCCCAGCCTGCAGCGCCATCTAAAGGCAAAGGGGTGGAGTGGCCCACTTCCGGCCCAGCCCTTTCTTTTTTTTTTTTTTTTTTTCCTTTTTTTTTTTTTATTATAAAATTGTAAACAAATGGGATACATGCTGTCTCTCTGTCTGTACATGGCGTAAAGGCATACCATTTGTGTAATCATAAATCTACATAGGGTAATGTTGTTTGATTCATTCTGCCATTTTTTCCCTTCCCCCCCTCCCCTCCCACCCTTCCCCTCCATCTATACAGTCCTTCCTTCCTCCATTCCTGCCCCCCTCCCTAAACCCAACTCCAACCCCAACATTAACCCTTCCCACCCCCCATTATGTGTCATCATCCACTTATTAGCGATATCATTCTTCCTTTGGTTTTTTGAGATTGGCTTATCTCACTTAGCATGATATTCTCCAGTTTCATCCATTTGCCTGCAAATGCCATAATTTTATCGTTCTTTATGGCTGAGTAATATTCCATTGTATATATATACCACATTTTCTTTATCCATTCATCAATTGAAGGACATCTAGGTTGGTTCCACAATCTGGCTATTGTGAACTGAGCAGCTATGAACATTGATGTGGCTGTATCTCTGTAATATGCTGATTTTAAGTCCTTTGGGTATAGGCCGAGGAGTGGGATAGCTGGGTCAAATGGTGTTTCCATTCCAAGTTTTCTAAGGAATCGCCACACAGCTTTCCAGAGTGGCTGCACTAATTTGCAGCCCCACCAGCAATGTAAGAGTGTACCTTTCTCCCCACATCCTCGCCAACACCTGTTGTTGGTTGTATTCTTGATAATTGCCATTCTAATTGGGGTGAGATGGAATCTTAGGGTGGTTTTGATTTGCATTTCTCTTATTACTAGAGATGTTGAACATTTTTCCATATGTTTGTTGATTGCTTGTATATCTTCTTCTGTGAAGTGTCTATTCATTTCCTTAGCCCATTTGTCGATTGGATTATTTACATTCTTGGTGTAGAGTTTTTTGAGTTCTTTATAGATTCTGGAGATTAGCGCTCTATCTGAAGTATGATTGGCAAAGATTTTCTCCCACTCTGTAGGCTCTTTCTTTGCATTGCTGATAGTTTCCTTTGCTGAGAGAAAGCTTTTTAGTTTGAATCTATCCCAGTTATTAATTCTTGCTTTTATTTCTTGTGCTATGGGAGTCCTGTTGAGGAAGTCTGGTCCTAAGGCCCAGCCCTTTCAGCAGAGGCACTTCTAGCTCCACGTGCTGGTGTCCTCCGGAAGAAAGGGTCTGCGACCCTGCCAGGTCTGCAAGGCCCTGCAGCTAGCAAGAACTCTCGCTGAGCCCACAGCTGGGCTGCAGAGGCCTGGTGGTGGTGTGGCGGTCATCTGCTTGGGCGGGACAGCTAAGCTGAGCTGCACCCTATTCCTGTGTGACATGGGCCACCGACGTCAGTCCCACGGGGTGTGCAGATGCCCTGATGCACACACGACCCCCAAGAGACTTCCAGGGGCAACACCATCACCCTGAACCTGGAGGGTAGAGACGGATGGCCCAGGTGGCTCTCTGGAGGGCTGCGGGGTCCTCCCCGACGCTCCTCAGTTGTGCATGGCCAGTCCCCCGGTTGTGCCGTGGGGACTGGGGACAACCAGAAGCCCTTCTTGAAATCATGGGTGAGAGGCAGCCCCGGCAGCCCGCAGCAGAAGGCAGCGGGCGAGTCTGTGGGCCGTGTCCCCGCTCTCCCCCGACACAGTGACGCGGCAGGACATGTTCCCTCAGAGGACCAGGCTCAGAGCTCGCGGTGTCTGCCCACCTTCCTCCCCAGCTGCAGGCCGTGAGGGCCGGCCGTGCACAGGCGCGGAGGGCATTTCCACGGCGGCGTTAACAGGCAGAGAGAGGTTGCGTGGCGCAGATCTCCAGGAAGGGCAGCGGTCCCCGCAGGGGCGATCACCTGATGGGTGACTCTGGGGTGGACGCCTGGCTGTCTCCAGAGGCCTTCTGGTCGCTCGGCTTCCCACAGCACCATGAGCAAACAATCCTGGTATCTCCAGAGCCAACGAGAGGTCCTGATTGGAGTCTCGGGAGGCCACACGGACAGGTCAACCGGCTCTTGTCCTCACCCACAGGTGGCCGTGGTCGCAGCTGGCCTCACGTGAGTGCCCGCACCTCCGCTGCAGACGATCTCACGACTGTCCTCCTCGGGGTGCGGCAGCCGAGGGGCCCGGCCATCACCCCTCCCAGGCCTCCTCCCACACCGCTGGCTCAGGACAACGGCTCCTGGGTCCCGCACCCGGCTCCTTACCCTCTCTCACCCATCTGCCTGCCACCAGCCTTCTGTATCCCACCCACATCCCGAACATTATCCCCTGTCCTCCAGCCTGGAGCTGGACACCTGATAGGGGCACACTACAGGTCTTTTGATGGACAATGGCTTTTCTTTTAAAAAACCTAAGGAAATCCCAGTGATTTGGGAGGCTGAGGTGGTGGAATTTTGAGGCCAGTCTCCCAACCTAGGGAGACCCCATCTCAGAGGAGACGCACGCCTCTTGGGACCTAAGAGGCCCCCGGCCAGGCTAGTACCCAGCACCACCTCCCTGATCAACACTCCCACCTCATGCTTCATCTGGAAGCTCTGCACGAGGCTGAGGTCCGTGAACATCCGGATGGTGCACAGCGCCGTCTCCAGATCCGACAGCTCGAAGTCACTGAAGCCAAAGTCTGTGATCCTGAGGGTCTGAGCAGACGGCACCACAGCAGCCTGGGGTGAGAGAGAGGGAGAGAGCGGCTGTGGGCTGCGCAGCAGCAGCTCACAAAGCCTTTGCACTTCACTCTAGGGAAACAGGACACTGTGTTTACTTTTCTCCTTTTTGGCACTGGGGCTTGAACTCAGGGCACTTGGCCACTGAGATGCATCCCCAGCCCTACATTGTATTTATTTAGAGACAGGGTCTCATGGAGTTTCTCAGCACCTCACTTTTGCTGAGGCTGGCTTTGAACTTGTGATCCTCCTGCTTCAGCCTCCCGAGCAGCTGGGATCACAGGCGTGGCTACCTGCCCAGAAAGGCTAATTATTTACTTATTTTAATATGGCTACAGTTTGGATTATGAAATGCCCCCCAAAGGCCCCTGGATCAGTGATATTAAATCAAAGCCAATTGCTCTAAATGCCGTCTGACTAATAAGGAACTCAATATCGGGCTGACCACCAGCTGGCCAAGGTCCACCATACCTGCACTGCAGCATCAGCTGAAGGTCACAGGAGCTTAGGGGTGGAGGGAGCCTCCGCCGCTGGGGATTCCAGTCATCCCGTTGCCTGGGCAAGGCGGTCACCTCTCAGTCCACCTGTTCCCACTTGCAAAGCCAGCAGGCTGGAGTGGACTGAGGGTCCACGTTCCCAGAGCTCCAGGACTTTAGCCTCTGTCCACAGCCCTCCACACCCCTCTCTACCGCCTCACTGTGGGGCCGATGCAGTACGGCGAGCTGCGGGGGCCTTCCCGGGAGGACCCACGCTGCCCCACTTGTCCTGCTCTGAGGAGGTGGGTAGGCGGGTGCAGCCTTGGCCAGAGCCCTGCCTAGAGGGACCCTGCCCGGTGTGTGCTGGGCAGGAGGGTGGGCTGGAGGGTGCAGCCTCCCTCCTCTCTGCAGGAAGGCTGGTTCACACCCAGGCTGCAGCGTGGCTCTATACATGGAGCCCACATGGGAATGAGCCAGGCACAGCCGTGCACAGGGCTCGGGAAGGGCACCCTCCCTGGGGCTGCGCTTCTGCTGGAGGTCAGCCACCAGCACCAACACTACCAGCTAAGGCGAGCGTGCCTAATCAAAGCAGCAACAGCCAAGCGGAGCTCTGGAGCCTCCCAGCCGGAGGCAGAAGGACCCAGTCACCGTTGTGACTGCCAGCGTAGCCCATCAGTTGGTGGCACGGCCCACGGTGCAGGGGCCAGCTCCTTGTAAGTCACCTGCTCTAGGCTTCTCAGGGTAGGCTGGCTGCCCACAGAGGTTCTCCTGAAGCAGGGGCAAGAGTGTGACCTGCCCACCAGCACTGACGTGGCCAGAGACCTGGGCCACTCTGGTCCTTTTCAACACTGTCCCCTGCACTGTCAGGCAGCTGGATCCTCACGGGCTGGTGCCACGTGGCTTGGAAGGTGAGGGTCAGGAGGCCAGCCCTGTCTGGACACCCTGCCTCAGAGCCCGGTTTCTGCCCTTCTTGCTCTTGGGCGCGGACCTCTCTGGACCCCTGGTCTGTCTGCTCTGGACGCACCACCAGTGGCTACAGACCCCGCAGGGAAGCGCAGGCAGCAGTGCAGTGGTGTGGCTCTGGGGGGAGCCCGACCAGCGTGCTTGACCTCACTGCTTCTCAGCTGGGCAGGCGCAGGAAAGGCAGGCGCTGGTCAGGCCCTCGCGCTGTCCGGCAGCTGGACAAGAAATCCACGTTGTCTCATACCCATGTCTTAACTATTAACTCTCTAGTAACCAAAGCAGGGCAGCAGGTTCCTCCTGTCACTCCAACCGCTGGCGACTGAGGGTCATTCAAAGAGAGCCAGCAGAAGGCTGGGCTTGAGGTCCTACTTCCATCACACCCACTTCTACACCCAGAGACGGCAGGCTAAAAACGGGATTAAAAACTCAAGTACAGCAAGGGAAAAAAAAAAAAAAGGATTCTGAATTCCTTTTCAACTAATGATTTCACCCAAACTCGAGAACGTTTCTGAACTCGGACATGAATGTGTAGTATATCTCCACACGCTAATTCTCCTGAGAAAAAATTCCACCAAAAATAAAAGTGAAGGAAACACTGGACGGCCTTTCACTTTAAGTTTTAAAGAGAGATCCACAACGACATCACGGAGACAGCAATCTTGGCAATTCTGTGGGCGGGGGGCAGACACCTGTGAGGTCGGGATGCAAAGGAGCTTCACTCAGTCAAGCGACAGAGTAGAAGCCAGTTGTTGAATTTCAACCAGTTTCAATGAATGACTTGCCCTACAAGTGCTGTGACCCCGAGGTCCTCGCTGCAGCTGCCAGAATCCACTTTCCCAATGGAACAACAGATGGTTTTGAACAATACACAATACAGCAATTTTCAGCTATTCCAGAGTAATTTCTCTCTTGCTAAAATTATAAACATAATTGAGGAAATGTTTTTCAGATTCTTGTGAAAGACTACACTACTTTCAAAATGAAAAGCAAAGTTTGGTATTCTGGTGGTTTTTTTTTTTTTAACATTGTCCTTTTTAAAAAAGTCTTTATTTGTTTTTAATTAACTTTTAAAATTTGTTCTAATTAGTTGCACATGACAGTAGAATGCATTTATACTTTTGATAGATCATACATAAATGGAGTGTAATCTCATTTTTCTGACTGTACCTACTGTAGGTTCACGTCGGTCATGCAGTCACGTATGTACACGAGGTAACAATTTCACTCTCCTATTTACTCATTTTTTAATGCGGTGCTGAGAATGGAGCCCAGTGCCTCACAGGTACGAGGCAAGTCCTCCTCCACTGATCTACAACCCGGGCCCCCTCCTTATCTTTACAAATTACTCCACTTGGCAGGGAACCTGGCCTGTTTCACTAACCTGTAGTTTGGGACAAGCACCCCGCTGTGTCCTCCCAAGGGGTGGTCCTAGCTGGCGCCTGCGCTGGTGGACAGCTGCCCCTTGGAGGAGCAGGCAAGTGGCCCAGCCAGCCGGGCAGTGATCCTCCAGACCACGGCACCTTCGCAATAGTGGAAAACTGCCCACTAACTCCAGTGCTATCGGGGGCACCCTCCATAGAGGGCCCGTGCCACCCAGAGCCAGGCCCGGAGGCTGTCCTTCCAGAGAAGCCCGCTCCGCCAGACTCTCTCCTACTCACTCACGGTGTGCTCCAAGGCCTCTGAGTCCGCCTGCCCCCGCCTCCCAGCACTGGGCGCTGCGCCCTGTGGGCTGGAGCCCCGCTACGTGGCCCGGGAGGAGTCTCCCGCTTCCCTAGGCACCAGGGCCCCTCACAGCACAGCGTGCAGTGTCCATGAGAAACGGGCAGAAGGCTCAGCCTGTGGAGACGATAGACGCGGAAAAGCCGCTCCCTCCACTCCCCAGGCGGCTGGTCACACCTCCCCGTCTGTCAACCGCACGGACATCAGAAGGCCTGAGTGCACAGGTTCCAGGCCCCCACCCAGGCAGTGCCGAGAGGACCCCGAGCATGTCCACGCCCCCTTCCCCCCGGTGGGCTCAGCAGCACTGGCCAGCGTGGGCCCTGCTTCACACACAGCAGGCACAGCCACAGGGTCAGACGCTAAAGCCACGCAGCCCTCGATGCCATGGCAGACTAGAAAGCCTTGCCACCGTGCCGGTCACTGACTGCCCCGGGGCTGCCCGTGCCCAGCGCCCCGAGACTGGAGACTACACTTGGCTTTGGCCTAAGCAAGACGTACGCTGGCAGCAATTGCAGGAGAACCCAGCGTAACAGGTGCCACAAAGCCAGCTCATCCTTAAGGCTGCTCTGTGACACGTGACTGCCCGGGAAGCAAGCAGAGCTGAGGAAGCAAGTGTCTTCCGCGGCTGGCGCAGGCGTCCACCCTAGCGGTTAAAGTCAAGGCCGCACACGTCCCACGCAACCTTCCACCCAGGGGTCAGAGTTGAGGCCCTATGAGTCCCTCGCAAGCGTCCACTCAGGGGTCAGAGTTGAGGCTCTACGAGTCCCATGCAAGCGTCCACCCAGGGGTCAGAGTTGAGGCTCTACGAGTCCCGTGCAAGCGTCCACCCAGGGGTCAGAGTAGAGGCCCTATGAGTCCCACGAAACCTTCCACCCAGGGGTCAGAGTTGAGGCTCTATGAGTCCCGTGTAAGCTTCCACTCAGGGGTCAGAGTCGAGGCTCTGCGAGTCCCTCACAAGCGTCCACTCAGGGGTCAGAGTCGAGGCCCTACGAGTCCTGTGCAAGCTTCCACTCAGGGGTCAGAGGAGAGGCCCTACGAGTTCCTTGCAAGCTTCCACTCAGGGGTCAGAATCGAGGCCCTGCGAGTCCCGTGCAAGCGTCCACTCAGGGGTCAGAGTCCAGGCCCTGCGAGTCCCGTGCAAGCGTCCACCCGGGGGTCAGAGTCCAGGCCCTGCGAGTCCCGTGCAAGCGTCCACCCGGGGGTCAGAGTCCAGGCCCTGCGAGTCCCGTGCAAGCGTCCACTCAGGGGTCAGAGTTGAGGCTCTACGAGTCCCGTGCAAGCGTCCACCCAGGGGTCAGAGTAGAGGCCCTATGAGTCCCACGAAACCTTCCACCCAGGGGTCAGAGTTGAGGCTCTATGAGTCCCGTGTAAGCTTCCACTCAGGGGTCAGAGTCGAGGCTCTGCGAGTCCCTCACAAGCGTCCACTCAGGGGTCAGAGTCGAGGCCCTACGAGTCCTGTGCAAGCTTCCATTCAGGGGTCAGAGTAGAGGTCCTACGAGTCCCGTGCAAGCTTCCATTCAGGGGTCAGAGTAGAGGCCCTACGAGTCCTGTGCAAGCGTCCACTTGGGGGTCAGAGTCCCCTATGAGTCCCTCTCAAGCGTCCACCCAGGGGTTAGAGTCGAGACCCTATGAGTCCCATGCAAGCGTCCACCCGGGGGTCAGAGTCGAGGCCCTACGAGTCCCGTGCAAGCGTCCACCCGGGGGTCAGAGTCCAGGCCCTGCGAGTCCCGTGCAAGCGTCCACCCGGGGGTCAGAGTCCAGGCCCTGCGAGTCCCGTGCAAGCGTCCACCCGGGGGTCAGAGTCCAGGCCCTGCGAGTCCCGTGCAAGCGTCCACTCAGGGGTCAGAGTTGAGGCTCTACGAGTCCCGTGCAAGCGTCCACCCAGGGGTCAGAGTAGAGGCCCTATGAGTCCCACGAAACCTTCCACCCAGGGGTCAGAGTTGAGGCTCTATGAGTCCCGTGTAAGCTTCCACTCAGGGGTCAGAGTCGAGGCTCTGCGAGTCCCTCACAAGCGTCCACTCAGGGGTCAGAGTCGAGGCCCTACGAGTCCTGTGCAAGCTTCCATTCAGGGGTCAGAGTAGAGGCCCTACGAGTCCCGTGCAAGCTTCCATTCAGGGGTCAGAGTAGAGGCCCTACGAGTCCTGTGCAAGCGTCCACTTGGGGGTCAGAGTCCCCTATGAGTCCCTCTCAAGCGTCCACCCAGGGGTTAGAGTCGAGACCCTATGAGTCCCATGCAAGCGTCCACCCGGGGGTCAGAGTCGAGGCCCTACGAGTCCCGTGCAAGCGCCACCCGGGGGTCAGAGTCCAGGCCCTGCGAGTCCCGTGCAAGCGTCCACCCGGGGGTCAGAGTCCAGGCCCTGCGAGTCCCGTGCAAGCGTCCACCCGGGGGTCAGAGTCCAGGCCCTGCGAGTCCCGTGCAAGCGTCCACTCAGGGGTCAGAGTTGAGGCTCTACGAGTCCCGTGCAAGCGTCCACCCAGGGGTCAGAGTAGAGGCCCTATGAGTCCCACGAAACCTTCCACCCAGGGGTCAGAGTTGAGGCTCTATGAGTCCCGTGTAAGCTTCCACTCAGGGGTCAGAGTCGAGGCTCTGCGAGTCCCTCACAAGCGTCCACTCAGGGGTCAGAGTCGAGGCCCTACGAGTCCTGTGCAAGCTTCCATTCAGGGGTCAGAGTAGAGGCCCTACGAGTCCCGTGCAAGCTTCCATTCAGGGGTCAGAGTAGAGGCCCTACGAGTCCTGTGCAAGCGTCCACTTGGGGGTCAGAGTCCCCTATGAGTCCCTCTCAAGCGTCCACCCAGGGGTTAGAGTCGAGACCCTATGAGTCCCATGCAAGCGTCCACTCGGGGGTCAGAGTCAAGGCCCTACGAGTCCTGTGCAAGTGTCCACTCAAGGGTCAGAGTAGAGGCCCTACGAGTCCCGTGCAAGCTTCCATTCAGGGGTCAGAGTCGAGGCTCTGCAAGTCCCTCGCAAGCGTCCACCCAGGGGTCAGAGTCGAGGCCCTACGAGTCCCGTGCAAGCTTCCATTCAGGGGTCAGAGTAGAGGCCCTACGAGTCCCGTGCAAGCGTCCACCTGGGGGTCAGAGTAGAGGCCCTACAAGTCCCGTGCAAGCGTCCACTCAGGGGTCAGAGTTGAGGCCCTACGAGTCCTGTGCAAGCGTCCACTTGGGGGTCAGAGTCCCCTATGAGTCCCTCTCAAGCGTCCACCCAGGGGTTAGAGTCGAGACCCTATGAGTCCCATGCAAGCGTCCACTCGGGGGTCAGAGTCAAGGCCCTACGAGTCCTGTGCAAGCGTCCACTCAAGGGTCAGAGTAGAGGCCCTACGAGTCCCGTGCAAGCTTCCATTCAGGGGTCAGAGTAGAGGCCCTACGAGTCCCGTGCAAGCGTCCACCCGGGGGTCAGAGTAGAGGCCCTACAAGTCCCGTGCAAGCGTCCACTCAGGGGTCAGAGTTGAGGCCCTACGAGTCCCTCACAAGCGTCCACTCAGGGGTCAGAATTGCCTCCACGTCACGAGTCATAAGCCTCCACCCCACAGGGTCAAGGTCCAGGCCCCCACTCCAGGGGCCGGTGTCCAAGGAGCAGTCCAGTAGGACCAAGGATGCAGCCCTGGTCGCAGGCTCTGAAGGAAGGAGCGCTTACCGCCAAGGCCTGCAGCTCCCTGGTCTCCTCCTCGGCCGCCGAGGCGTGATAGGACAGGACCTGCGGGGAGGAGGGCAGCGTTAAGCAGGCGCACCAGGGGAAGGACAGGAGTCGACTTGGGGCCTGCTGGGCCTCCTGGGAAGGTAACCGGCTCCTCGGAGCACCAGACCCCAGCGGCTGCCCACTCCATGGAGCGAAGACCACTGCTGGGTTCCCAGCTCACCTCGGAAGCCAGAGCTGCGCTCCTGTGCTGCATGAGAACCCCTGAAAACCTTCTTGACTGGCTGACGCAACCACCACACGTGCGGGTCACTGCAGAGTGACCCCTGGCTTAAACTGGGAGGATTTATTTTGAACTGGTATTTTAAAAAGCAAAACAAAACAACAAAAAAAATCACTGATTTTCGTTTTTTTTTTTTTTTTTTTCCCTTCTGTACAGAAATTAAGCAAAAAAGACTGCATAAGCTGACATTTTAAAGTTGACATTTGCAATGAACAGGGCTTTCGAATGGCCCTCTGATGGCCCTGTGAGGATGTGAGGCTGCAGAACTCACAGGGCAAAGCCGCATGTGGACGCAAGGGTCCCTCACCTCGCTAATCAGGCCAAGGGCACAGTGGACAGCAAAGCAGCCCCGACATCGCGCTCAGGCACTCCCACGGAGAGTCTTGGCCAGAGGGAGGACCAGGGCCTGGACACGGCTCTCGCCTACCCACTAAGTGTCCCCCCACGACAGTCAGGCCCACTCTTCCCTACTGACCTCGAGACTTCTAGCTCCTTTTCCACCAAGGGAATGGTGTCCTTTAGAACGTCTAATGCGGTTTTTAAAATAACAGTGCTGAGGTTCTGTTCTGATGAGGCCACAGCCCCAGCGCCTCCGCAGACTTGCTGAATCAGAGCCTGAGGCGTGGGGTCCCGGCTCTACCCCGACAGGGAGACTCTTCTTCCCCCAACCCTTCCCTCGTTCTAATGCTCAGGCGTGCCTAGCAGTGTTGCTGTTTGGGTTTTTAAACACTTTTCACAAGTGTCCCTATGGAGGGGCGGGGTCAGCTCTGGGCAGGGGACAGGCCATGGGGTGGCAGACCCTGTGTTGGTGGCCACATCAAGGGACCCTCTGCAGAAAAGCCAGGTTGGTCCAGCACAGGTGGCCCAGGCCCTCAAGGGTCCTGGAAGGCTCTGCCTGAGTGTCCCTGGCGCGCACTGCGGCCCACCTCCAGGGTGACCATCTGCTTGGCCATGGCTCTCTCCACCGCCTCGTACATCTGCGTGTTCTGGATGCCCAAGCCACAGAAGATGACGAAGGCCTCCAGGAACTGCTCGTCGCTGCGGCTGAACGGCTGGGTCTCGCCCGTGTTCTCGGCCCTCTTGTTGACCAGCTGGCAGACCCCTGTGAGAAGGGAGTGCAGCGCGTCAGGTGTGGCCAACCTGGGCCACCCGGGGCCCTCTGCTTTCTTAGCAAGCCTGCATCTCCCTCCACCAGCAGGGGCAGCTCCGTTTCCACAAGGGCTGCTCCATGCAGTCCCAACCACACTGCTGTGTTCAGAAATTCTGAGGGCTATTTCCTTCCAGCTCGGCGTGGAATTTAGATCAGTCGAGTCCCCAAAGACAATCTGTCCTTTAGAAACTAATTGGATTTTTGAGCACTTGCCAAGGGAACGATTCTGATGTACACTGGAATTCTGGGTCACAGACGGCCCTTCTCACCAAGACACCAGAAGCTAAACTCAACAGCACACAGAAAGGGTGCCGAAAACAGGCACCTTGCACAGGCAGCCTGCAGTCTCCAGGATGCCCTGGAGCATTCGGGAGGTTTGCAGATGCCATCTGATACTGCAGATAAACGCAAATAAAGTACCATCTACGCAGGAACAGCAGATCTGACCATCGTGGAAGAGATCATGACCTCCCAAGTCCTGACCTGCCTCGAAAGCCAAGCCTGTGGGAATGGAAGCCTACGTCAACGTCAGGAGTCTTTCCTGAGCTGATCACGGGAATCTGAGCCTGGGGTGTCTCCAGGAGACACTTGGTGACGTTGCCTGGGTTTGTTGTTCTCACTCTGTGTCTGAGTGTATTGTTAGACCTCTAGCCAGGAGTGTAGCATTGTCTGTAATCCCAGAGGCTGGGAAGGCTGAGGAAGGCACCAGAAGTTCAGAGCCAGCCTGAGCAACTTAACAAGGCCCTCAGCGTCTCTAAATAAAATATAAAAAGGGCTGGGGATGTTGCTCAGTGGTCAGGCACCCCTGGGTTCAATCCCTGGTCCCCAAAACAAAACAAAAACCTCTACCAGTTTCCAACATAGACAGGCCCTGTCTGAAGTGCTCAGATGATACACATCTCTGTGTTTCAAACATCCACTTTCTCTGCATTTTAATATTTTTGAAGTTATCTTACAATCAGTGGCTTCTCATAGTTAACTGAAATCATTTTTTTTTCCCTTTCATGGAAATAAATAAAATGTCAGTCAACCAATGGCATCAAACAATGAAATGTGTTCTGTTACCTACAGCAGCCCAATTAAACACTCCAGACTGGGGTCTGCACTTAGACACTCTCCTCTTCCATGAGTCCTGCAGTGTCTGCTGCCAGGTAAAGCACACTAATTATGTTACTCTGACAACTCCATTTGAAGTTTTGATAAGGCAAGTCTGCATCCATCAACTCTGATTCTTTTATATCTTCTGGATGAAATGTTGTGAATATTGATAAATATCTTACAAAGGCACTTGTTAAAATCACTGTAACTCTAACGTGGGAGAGTCAGGATCTCAGAGAACAGGTTCTGAACTTTCAGTCATCGCACTTGTTACAGATCTTTAGTGCAACTCACTTGTTTCAATGTAGACAGTACGTATTCTGCCCAAGTTCACTCCTTGACACTTTGTAAGTGGGAATCTTTGCATTATTGTCCTCTGACAGGCTGGTCTTGGCCTGTATTCATGCTGTTCATCTTCAACTGCTGACACCAGTCCCTAGGCTCCTGACAGGGCCCTCCAGCGGCCCCTGTCACTTCACAGCCACGTCACCGCAGCGCTACATTAGCTCCTCTGGGAGGGTCCACTTGGCCTCATCTCTTCTGCTGCTTGAGGGGATCGACTTTCAGGCAGCTTCACCTTCAACAGCTCTGAATGTGGCTTTGTCAGTGGCCGCTGTGGACACAGTTAAGCTCCTTGATGGGTCTAGCGTTGCCTAGCCTCACAGCCCCTCTCTGTTTGAAGGACCTTCCACGGCTCCTCCCCCTGTCCTGTAGCCCCTCCCCCTGTCCGCCTGCTGCCCCTCCCCCATCCTGTAGCCTCTCCCTCTGTCCTCCTGCATCTCCTCCCCACCTCCTCCTGTGGTCTCGCCCCTGTCCTTGCTCCCTGCAGTTTCTCTCCTCAGCCTCCGGGCAGGAGACCTGGTTGTCACCGGCTGCCCTGAGCTCTGGTCACCTCTTCCCATGTCCCAAGTCCACTTTTCAGCTCCAAGCTGTTCTCCCTCTTCCCGTTTATGCATTTTGGAGAGGCTGCACAAAGGCAGGAAAGAGGAAGGACTGCCCTGGGCCTTCTTCCCGTGAATGCCGTGACAATGACTTCAGAGCTCCTTGATCAATGACACTCAGAGAAGACGTTTTCCTCTGAGCGTAGCTTTATGTGACATTGAAATGACCATTAACTTTCTGAAACGGCATAACTTGCTTTGCACTTCTGATTTCCTTTTCGCCATCAGGGAGATGTTTCCAGTTCCATGTGAGTCTCTTCCCTGCAGCAACCCTTCAACACACACTTCCACCTAAGCATGCTGCAATCCAGAGACGCCCCTGCTCCATTTTCCAGGAATCTCGACTCCTTTGTGTGCGTATGTCATCAGCATTTAATGTCAGATGGACGCGTGACAAGAATTCACATTTAAACTGTGCAACACAGGTGCAGAGCCCCCTGTGCCCACCAGATCTGTTTAATTCCTAATACTAACCAGGAGTCTCTGAAGGGCCGGCTGGGTGCTTCCGTTTCTCCTGCTCTCTGAGCACTCTGGGTTTTCGCCATTACCTCGAGTTCTACTTGTGTCATGTCCACGCTGCCACCCGACTCAGTGTCTGCCCATCTGTGTACAACGCGCTGGGAATGGTCCACACTCCCTCCCACAGGAATTCCTCAGTGCCTGGCTCGGCTCTGTTCCACGTTCCCAGGTCCCAGGGAGGTTCTCCTTGGTTTTCTGTTTCTTTGGTCAGTTCCGGAAGCTGCAGCCCCATGTCTACTTTCCTGTGCAGACTCATCTTATGGCCTTTGGCCATGACCTTCGTTTTATCTTCTTCCCGCTGCTTCTGCCCCCACAGCTCCATTTCCTGGTGACCTTGTCCCTAGGCACCATTTACGATTCTCTAACCAGGAAGACACTGGGGACTTTGGTAACACAGCCACAGCACTGCGGAAGGCGACCGGGATTGAATACTACTTGCTTCAGGAAAACGCTGACGGATGTTTCACCAGCAAATAAGCAGTGATACCACCAGGGACAAAACTGGATATAGGAAAATCAAATGAGGGAGTGGTTCACAGCTGGCAACTCGGGAATGCCTGTTGACGCTGCCAAGGCAGGTGAGCAGGTCACCGCCCTAATGGTCACCATCCGAAGCCCACACCAAGTGCCCAGCAGACAGGAAGATGCAGCGTCCGAGGCCCACGGGAGCACTCTGTGACATGCCCGGGCTGGCTAAGCAAGGCATCCTCCACAGTGTGGCAAAGGGCAGGGCTGGGGCAGCCCCACAGGCCAACACACATGGCCGCTGACCCCGGAGTCGGCCTGCGTGAGGCGGCCACGTGACACTGCGGGTGCACTTTCGCTAAGGTGGCCGCGATGACCCGTAACGAGGCTCACTGTGGGTGCAGCCTCCTGTGCAGTCTTGGCAGTCAGCGCCTGTCAGACGCAGTAGGAAAGGTTGCGCAGCACCTTGCTGTCCTGAGGGGAGGAGGTGGCAGCCACCTCAGTGGCACACCCGGAGACGGATGCAGGTCCCCGCTCTCTTGCCACGCCATGGCCGTGTGGCCGCTTGACGCTCACTTTTGGACCTCTTCTGTGTGCTCTGCCTTCTGCAGCAGCTCCACGGGCCCTGAGTCACCCAGGACGCTGAACGTCAGACCCACTGGTGCCACCAGACTCCCATCTTCACCCCTCTCCTCAGTTTATAGAACAGCAGGAAGCTCTCTCACACTCGGGGTCAACCGAGCACCCCTCCTGCCTCCACACCCACCATGGAGAGGATTTCTCGCTTTCTGTGTACGGGGACTCTTCCCTCTGCATGCCAGGCCTGCTCACTCTTGGCTCTGTCACCAAGCAGACTGACAAGCCATGTGTGCCTGAGAGAACACTCCACTGCCTTCTAAAACCACTGTGCTCATCTGTCTAAACATGGGCAGATCTCAGATGTGAGTTCTTTGCAGAGACCTAGAAGTCACTGAGTTCCCTCCGCAGGGGCCACCCAGGACCACTGCAGGGAAAGGGTGCGGGGCGGCCTGCTGCGGGTCCTCTGGGGCCCTGCAGCTCCCAGCCAGTGCCTATCCAGGCCCCGCTGGGCAGAGTGAAGGGGTGGCTGGGGCAGCAGGCACCTGTCTCCCCTCTGGCAACTCCTAGGGAGCAATGCTTCTCCAGGGGTTCCATCGCCCATCTTCCAAGGTCAAAGGCAGCTTCCAGCGAACCTCCCCACTCACAGGAGACGGGTCTCTAGAAGGGAGGCACAACATGACCAGCCTTCCTCTCTGCCTGGCGGTTGACCGTGTTACCCTGCCCTGGTGTCCCTCTGGAGGCCTCCTCCCTCGTCCCTCCAGAGGACTTGCGGTCTTCTTGAACCTGCTGTGCTGGGGGTCTGGTGGGTGTTAGTTGCCTGCTGGATTCTGAGCATGGCAACTGAGCAGCTGACCAAACAGACCCTCAGGCATTGGTGGCAGCGTCCAGCAGGCTGGGAACATGCCAAGTTAAGAGGGACGGGCTTCCACCCTGGCCTAGATGCCAGACTGGCATGCTGATGACACGTCCGCCCTGTGTGGAACGACAATGATGAGTGGACAGGACTGATTTATGAAACCATCATCGTCTCTGTGCACGACAAAGAAAGGTCGTTCCCAGCCTCGCCAGGTCCAGTCCACGGGCTCAGGAAGTGACTTTCAGAATGCCAGCAGGTGGAGGGCACATGAGGCTGCGTTCTCTCCAGTGCACCCCCGACGGGCATGTTCCGTGGCAGCAGGCACTACAGGGAGGCAGACCAGCCCAGGGGCTGGAGCTGAGGAGGCCACTGTCTGCCCTGCCCACTCCCACTCCACCAAGGGGGCGCGGGAGTGGGGCGACGCGGAAGGGCGGGGCCGCGGAAGGGCGGGACTTAGGAGCCCTGCGGGGGCGGAGCCGCGGAAGGCCGGGGCTTAGAGCCTGCGGGGGGGGGGGGGGGGCAGGGCTTAGAGCCCTGCGGGGGCGGGGCCGCGGAAGGGCGGGGCTTAGAGCCCTGCGGGGGCGGGGCCGCGGAAGGGCGGGGCTTAGAGCCCTGCTGCCGCGACACTGGAGCGGCACTTCTGCTGCTGGCCTCCTCCTGCTTTCATCAGTGGTGCCTCTGACCCCTCCTTCTGCAGATGCTCTGCTCTAGTCACATCCCAGGCGAGTCTTGCACCCAAACGAGTGGCGCTTTCCCGGGCGAATTTACTAAGTGTTGCTCCAGTTAGGGTTTCGGTTCTGAAGTTTGCTCTTCAAGAGGCACTTATCTTCCTTTGCCTCCAGGTCCTTGAGGGAGACTTCTCACCAAGTCAGTCATGATGACTGGCATATAGAATCACATGCCTTCTGCCCTACACTGAATATGACCTAAAATACCAGGGAAATACCAGGAGGCTTCACAGGGCCACTTTTGGGCATGCGCCTCCCACCATCCTGAGGTCCAGGTTTTCCTATAACCTCTGCATGTGCACGCAGGGTCCCCAGGGCAGGGATTTCTGCTCTGCTCACTGAGCTATTCTGAGTGCTAGAACAGCCTATAGCTGTTATATATCTACTGAATGAATAAATGAATACAACCTATAATCTAAACTACACATTCAAAAAATCAAGACTAAGAAGCAGGATTAAAACACACACATTCAACTTGCTTTCTCTCTCGCTTGGACTACTAACTTTCAACACATTGCTTTTAAACAATTCTGATGAAACTGAATTATAATAATTACAAAAATGAATTTTTTCTCTTGTACTGGGATTGAAGTTGTAGACCTCTGCCACTGAGCTATACCACAGCCCTTTATTTTTATTTTTGGAAGTTTGAGACAGGATCTAGCTAAGTTGCACAGGCTGGCCTTCAACTTGCAATCCTCCTGCCTCAGCCTTCCAAGTAGCTAGAAGTGGTGTGCACCACTGTGCATGGCCAAAGACACATTATGGTTAACAAAATACCTAATAAATACCTTGTTGGCATTCATCAACACAATTATGTCAAGATACTTATATCATTCCAACTTTTACAGCTTCTCAGACACTTTATTCCTTAAATTTACATGAAGAAGTAGCTGGAAAGACATTTTTTAAAAGCGGGTGCAGAGAACAGGTTAGTGGAAAGACTTTACCTATGACTTTATTCTTCTTTCCATTTTTTATAGGTGTACACAGCAAACTTGTAATGCGCCGCTGGTTCACACTTCCTGTGTTTTCATTCTAGGTAAAAACAGAAGTGAAGCAGCCAACACGATAAGAGGTCAACCTCCCGCTCGAGGACCCCAGAGCCACACGGCTCCCTCGAGGCCACGACATTCTTATCCCTGAACTGGAGATAAACATGGAGCAGGAAAGGTGCAGACTGCCTTGAAATCACACATGAAGCGGCGGTCTTACTACAATCACGTACAAGGTGTCCCGTTACTTTAACTTTCCCACTACTTTGCAGCAATTTAAGTAAATATTTCCTCAGATCTGTGAGACTGTGAGGCTCACGTCTCAGTTTCAGTAGACCTGCCGCGTCCACATGCTCTGCCCGCCCCAGACGGCCTGCCTCCCACTGTCCCGCTTAGCAATTCCCCTGCTCCTGCTGCCTGGGTGGCCATCTTTGACAGGTGTCCTGGGTGGGCAAGAGCACAGGACACAGGCGGCTTCCTCAGAGCACAGGTCCTGCTGAAACGCGACCACAGAGCCACCAACGTCTGAGACAAGGTCTCTGCTTTCCTGTCCACAGAGATCTGCGTCCACACAGGGCGGCTCACCAGGGTGGGCCACCGACTGCAGGACTGGGAACCAGAGGGGCTTCGTGTTTGCGTGTGGAAATGGAGACCTCCAGCCATGCTCCCAGGAGGCCACAGGTCTGAGGGACGGCTTCAGGCCTGCTCTCTAGCAACCGACTGTACGTGTTGTAACAACGAGCACGCAGAGGCAGCCCGGCCTCGACAGACGCCTGGTCCGCGCCACCCGCCCTCGCAACGTGGCTGCAGGGTCTCCGGAGGAGCCGCCAGGCCGACCGGCAGCAGGCCAGCCTGAGTCGACAGCAGTACTCACCGTCCAGGGCAGCCTGTGGTCCTTGGTGACGTCGGGGACATTAAGTGGCTCCATGGTGTTCTTGACATACTGAGCGTACATGTAGTTGATTTTGCCGGCATCGCGCTCCCTGTGGAAAGGCAGGCGTGAGCGCCTCCTCCTTCCACCCAGAGCTGGGGGACCACAGCAGCGCGCCCACCGGGCAAGAGCTGCACCCTCAGATCAGGCAGCCTCGCCCCCACTGGGATCTAAGGTCTGGGAAGCTCGAGTGGCAGGCTGCTGTGACACCTGTGTGCACCGGGACACTGGGACACCTGGAGGGCTCACTCCACCCCGCAGAGCGCCCGGAGCCAGGGCCGAGCTGGAGGCCCCCGTGGTGGGCAGCCCCAGACGCGTCCCAGACTGCCTTCGGGCGGGAGTGCAGGGTGTGCACGCCCTGTGTATCTGGCCGGCTCCCCCAGGATGCGATCACTACCTCTGAGTGCTGGGGACGGGCGAGGACCACTGTAAATGCGGTGATCACGGCTGGGTTTCCACAGGACCAAGGCCTGGTGCTCCCACCTCCCCAGTTACCCGCCTCACAAGTGGCACCCCAGCAGGGCCACGGGGACGCCTGGGAACACCTCTCCAGGCTGTCCCCTCCTGCCCCTTCCCAGGACCTCCCCTCGCCTCAACCTCTCTCTCTCTTCTTCTTTTTATGCTTTGAGGTCTTTGTGACCTTCGTTGAAATTTAAAAATCATCTTCTTCAAATTTTTTTTTAACATAGATATTTCCACTGGTGTTTTCCAGTCTCTTGCTGAACAGGTTGACCACAAAGACTCACCCAATGGGGCGATGCAAAGGGACCTGCAAGTGCTGGGAGGGACAGACAGAAACACTGTCTTCAGACAACGGCAGTGTTCTGGAGGAGGCTGGGGCTGTGGAAACGGATCCCTGGCCTCAGGACCTGCCCGTCGCCCTGTGGCCTCACAGCTGCACACGGGTCCTAGCAGGAGGGATGTGCATACGCCACAGTCCAGGACGGGAGGAAGGCCTCTCGCCCCCATCCTCCCAGCTCTAGTCGGCCTCTCTGTCCTCCACACCCGGCCCACCAGCTGCCCCTGGGACAGTGTCACTGTGTCCCGGAGCCCTGGTGGCTCCTCTGCAGGGCTTCCCAGTTGCTGGCCTCTCTCCTGGCCCAGGTGCGTTAGCCTTCCCTCCCCTGCTCTGACTCCAGCTCAAACCTAGTGCTCAGACCAGCCAGGACCAGGACCGGTGTCAGTGAAAGAAGGAAAACGGAAGGACAGTGGACCTGGAGCAGATGCACACCAGACGGCTGCTGCTAGGGACAGGTTGCACCTGGGAAGGGGAGTGACCAGGGCCCCCTCTGCAGAAGTACTCCTGACTCTGCTTCCCATTTGCCACACATGGCAAATGCTCAAGAAAAGTTCCTGAGTGCAGGCTGAGGGCCAGAAGCAGTGTGTGAGACCACCACCACTTTACAGCAAGGCCCTAGGGAAAAGGTGACGAGAAGCAGCCAAAGATCAGATGCAAAGGCAAGCCAGGTGTGGTGGCCACACCTGTGATCCCAGCTACTTCAGAGGCCGAGGCAGGAGGATCCCAAATGCAAGGCTGGCCTCAGCAACTTAGGGAGACCTAAGTTGTCTCAAAATAAAACACTAAAAGGGCTGGGGGTGCAACTCAGTGATTTAGCACCCCTGGGTTCAATCCCCAGCCACCACCACCCCCCGCCCTGCAAAAAAGAGAAGAAGAAGAAGAAAGAAAAGAAAAAGAATAAAGGTGGCCACCAGGAGAAAGTACACTGGAGAAGCAAGAAACCCTTGCACACATCTCTTGTAAGCAGATACGAGTTGCAGTAACTGATACTACTGTGTCATCGCCATAGTGACTCGGGAGCCAGGAGACGCTGCAGTGGTCACTTCAGTGGAAAATGTTTATTAACACTACACAACACCAAGTTCACCCTGGGCTCTGTAAGAAACGCTGATAATTCCCAGATCCTCACTCAGTGGATTTGGTCTGACCCACTCTGAGAAGCCTGTGTGCTCCGTGGGAGAGACAGGGGACAGGCTGAGCAGCCAGCGTGGCCACCAGGGCTCCCGAGCCTGCAGGAGCTCCAGGCGTCCTTCTGTCTGGGTCTTAAGAGCAGAGTGCTGCTGTCCTTGGAAACTCTCCTCCTTTCCCAACTACAGTGAGCGCCCCGTGGGTCGGTGTCGCCAGGGCCTGAGTGCCATCGGTAGCAGCAGTCCCGTAAGAGGCAGTGAGGTGGCCTCCGACCCTGCCCCGTCCTTCGTCTGCTGCTGAGAACATGGACAGGATGGCTGCGGCTGCCCCTTAATCCCTCAGGCAAGGCTGCAGGCCAGAGATGCCAGGCAGCAGCTAGAGGTGCCCGGGGCCCTGGGCCTTGCGAGTGCCCACTGGCTCTCCCAGGAAAGAGGACACGGTGCCTCACCTGGACTTCATGACTCAACCCTCCTAGCTCAGGCAGCTCGTAACAAAGCGACCCCACAGATGAGGGGGAGATGGCCAGAGCACCTGGGGGAGGCCAGGAGAGGGACAGCCCCGCACGGCTGGTCGAGACTGACCCAGGAGAGCGCGTGACCTTGCAGTGCTGGTGCCGGCTCCGCCAGAGGGCACACTGAGCAGCAGCGGCTGGCGGGGCGAGTGGCGGCTGCAGCCTGCAGATGCCAGGCCGGACGGGGCGGGAGACGCAGATAGGGCAAGCACCAACGCGGACTGCGCCCTGGCGATTACCAGGCACTCAGGGCCCTGAGGAGGAGCCTCTCGGAGCACGCCCACCACGTCCGGGCTCTGCCCTGGGGCCACACCCAGGGCTGCTCCTGCAGACTGAGCTACAGGGTAGGACCAGGACCCCACCACTGGGAAGCAGCCTGGGAACCTCCCAGCTCCTGCTGGGGTCTCCACACTCACAGTGCCTCCCCGCTCTCCCCTCTCCCACAGTCAGCGTCAGACTTATTTACATAATTTGGTGCTCAGGATTGAACCCGGGTGCGCTACCATGAGCCACATCTCCATCTTCCTACGTTTTAAACTTGAGACAGGGTCTTGCCAAATTGCTGAGGCTGGCCTGGGACTTGCTGTCCTCCTGCCTCAGCACCCGAGTCTGGGATCCAGGTGTGGCCCCGGTGCCTGGCCTGACCGGCATCCTGGCCCCCAGCCCCGCCTACTCTCTCAGGCCTCCTGTTCACTTCTGCACATCTGGGCCAGTCCTGGCATCTGCTTCTTGGGAGCCTGGGCTGACTCAGGCACCAATGGTCTCGCGCGCACAGGAGACACAGAGAAAGGCTCCAGGGGATTCTTGGGTAGATGGTCAGGACCGGGTGCTGGGGAGGATCAGCACCTCCATGCTGTGAAGCCACGCGGGGCTCACTCAGTCCTTCCCACCGTTCTGCCAGCACCAGGGGGAAGCTGCAGCTTTGGGAGGGTACGGTTTGCATGAAGTCCTGTCTCCACGAAGGGACTTGAACTTACAGAGGTCAGCTGAATTTATTCCCTCTTCTCTGTCCACGTTTGTAAGTACTGAAAACCCTTTTACTACTTTTCAAAGTCATAGTCCTTATTTAACCATAATCATGTTTTCTAATACAATCGTTGGTAACAAGCATCAACTGGTGTCTCCTCCCAGGGGGTGCCCGAAGAACAGTCCACGTGTGGTGCTTCAGGACAGCCCGTGCACTCAGGAGGTGCTGAAGGACAGTCCACGTGTGGTGCTTCGGGACAGCCCGTGCCCTCAGGAGGTGCTGAAGGACAGTCCACGTGTGGTGCTTTGGGACAGCCCGTGCCCTCAGGAGGTGCTGAAGGACAGTCCACGTGTGGTGCTTCGGAACAGCTCGTGCACTCAGGAGGTGCTGAAGGACAGTCCAGGTGAGGTGCTTCAGGACGGCCCGTGCCCTCAGGAGGTGCTGAAGGACAGTCCAGGTGTGGTGCTTCAGGACGGCCCGTGCACTCAGGAGGTGCTGAAGGACAGTCCACGTGTGGTGCTTCGGGACGGCCCGTGCACTCACGAAGACCACAGAGCCTGCTGGCATGCAGGATGGCACACACTGCTGCTCAGAGCCAGGGCCACCCATGGCACTGCCTGTGTCCCTCCAGTGGCTGGTCCTCAGCCGCAGCTCGGAGGCAAGCCCCGCCTGGAGCAACTGCCAGTACCCCCGTGGGGATTCCCGGCCCCACCCCCAGGGCCCACTGTGCTTCACGCTGACAATGGGGATCTAACTCCGATGTGCAGTGCGCACCCAGAAAACCTGCTGGCTCTCCACCTGACGCTGGCAACCATCTTCCATGTATGAAGTCACAAACCCCAAGAGCCTGGCTCGTCCACCGGTAGCCTGAGATGGCCAGCTTCCACCCTGCGCCTCACCCAGGGCTGACTGAGGGCATTGGTTCTGTGGGTGAGCAAGTCGGACATGAACCCAGACTCAGAGATGAGCGAGTGCCACTGCTCAGCCTCTATTTCGAAATGCCGAAGCCACAGAATGCTACGTTCAAGTCAGTTTTCACGCCATTCACCCTGATACCTAGATTTTACTAAAAATTAACGTCAAACAAATTTTTACTGCATGACTAATGGGTTTTTATGGCAGCATTAGAATAAAAGCTACCTTTAAAATACTTAGCAGACGTAGCCATTTGCATCGAATGATTTTTACTGCTGTAAAATCAGTGAACACGCCGGTTAAGATTGGTCCTTTCAGGTCACCATCTGACCCTCTGTGCTCTGTACAAACTCTGCACGCCCAACCGTCCTGGAGCGACTGAAATCACCGGCAGGCCCCTCCCGCTGACCAGTTGGGCGGGCTTCCTGGGAGGAGGCACAGGCCATGGACTGAGAACGCATATGCACCAGCAGAGGGCACTGTGACCCCAGGTCGCGGGGCTGCTGGGTCACCTCCAGACACCAGAGGACCTGCTGGATCTGGGAGCAGATGGAAATGCTGAGACACAAAAGGCAGTGACGCGGACTGCGCCGCTGCATGGAAACCACGGGCAGATGTAGCTGTCTCGCCACTCAACTTCTAAGTCCTGTGGAGACAAAGGCGAACGTGTGCGCCGATCAATACGCTCACATTTACATAAACCACCCGCAGCTCACTCTGGTCAAAAAGCAAGACAGTCCACTCCCCACAGTCACAGCAACTTGCCGAAGTATTTCTACAGCACCATCCAGGACGCTTTAGATTCCTGAAAGCAAGGTGACGTATCAGCATTCCTGCTAAGATGCGGATCCTCCTGAGAGCGGCCACTCGCTGACCAGGCAGCACCTGAGAGGCCACCACCCAGCGGACGGGAGCACCTCACACGCACAAAATGACCCAGGACCAAGCAAGACGCGCCACACGTGCAAACACATGCCAACACAGGGCACAGGAAGGACAGGCCTGGGTGGACGCAGGCATCAGCTCACTGCCAGCGGGCCAGAGGGCAGCAAGGGACAGGAGGACAGAGGGAGGTAAGGACAGCAGGACAGAGGGAGGCAAGGGACAGGAGGACAGAGGGAGGCAAGGGACAGGAGGACAGAGGGAGGTAAGGGACAGCAGGACAGAGGGAGGTAAGGACAGCAGGACAGAGGGAAGCAAGGGACAGCAGGACAGAGGGAGGTAAGGACAGCAGGACAGAGGGAGGTAAGGACAGCAGGACAGAGGGAGGTAAGGACAGCAGGACAGAGGGAGGTAAGGACAGAGGGAAGCAAGGGACAGCAGGACAGAGGGAGGCAAGGGATAGGTGGACAGAGGGAGGCAAGGGATAGGTGGACAGAGGGAGGCAAGGGACAGCAGGACAGAGGGAGGTAAGGGACAGCAGGACAGAGGGAGGTAAGGACAGCAGGACAGAGGGAGGTAAGGACAGCAGGACAGAGGGAGGTAGGACAGCAGGACAGAGGGTGGCAAGGACCAGCTCATGTGAACTATGACCCCTGGATCTAGGCCCCAGGGCAGCAGCTCAGCCTCTGGCCACCCTGATCCCCCACCACATCCGGCTGGGTCAGGTGCCCCTCAGAGCCAGAGGTCCTGGGGCTCCCCAGTCACCTTCCAGTGTGTGTCAACCCCATATTCCTTGAAAGGAAGGGAAGACCTCTCAGGTGCCATGCTGCTAGATCCATGTCCAGAACGGTGGTTTGACTTAAGTGCAGCCACTTAACAGCCAGTGAGTCCATGTCATGGCTATGACCCTGCGCTGGCCAGGGGAGCAGGGAGGGCAGGCCTGGACAAAGGCAGGCGCAGCCGGGGCTCCGCAGCCCCCGCGGCCCAAGGGCAGTGCCCCGGGTCTGCTTCCTTCATGCCACTGTGAACTCGGATGTCTGCTCTGAATGATCTGGAGGCTTCACGCTGTTTTTCACCTTTTATTAAAAACATTTTCTCCACATCTTTTAGATGAATCATTTTGAAATGTACAGAAAAGTCAAAAATGGAATGAAGTGACCCCACGGTCGAGGGCGCTCATCTCTGGCCACACTCGCTCCGTCTACACCCGTCCATGCCTGTACGGAGCTGCGTTTGCTCACGTAGCCAGTCTCATGTACTCGTCTGCGGCTGGCCCAGCCATTTACAGTGAGCTGCAGCCCCCGGCGCTGCCCCTGGACACAGCTGCAGGAACTCCGGAGCCGAGCTCCCACCCATGGCTAACCTCCTTCATCAGGACACCCAGGGTCCAGACCGCGTGCGGGTCTCCAGCTGCGCCCTCGTGGGCTCCTCTGACGGTGGGCTCCTCTGACCGGGGACCTCTGTGGGAAGCCCTGTGCGGCTCTGGGTCCCCAGCAGGGCACCTCCCCACTCTATTCGAGGACAGCACGTGCTTACAGAGGGCGCACTGCCTGGTTTGCGGGGAGTGGCTTCCAAGTCACGCGGCCGAGGAGCTCAGCACCGACCCTGGACTAGCGGCCACCCCACCCACTGCAGGGACAAGTCTGAGAAAACCCGGAACCTTAACATCAGAGAAAGTCAGAGCAGCCTCTGCTTCCGCAGGAGGCCTTGAGAGGAGACAGCGCGGCGAGGGACGGAGGCCGTGAGGAGCAGCACCACTGTTCCCAGGTGCTCCTGCAGGTGTGCAGTCCTGAGCGTCTTTCCACCTAGGAGAACAGGGAGGGCTTGGCTGCGGGCGAGGAAACCACTGGGCCAGGCACGACTGGCCGTTTACCCTGAATCTGCTCCGAGTTCTTCAGAGGACAATGGCATCTGTGTCCTCCACCCCATAAAAACCTCACGTTGCTCTGAACAAGTCAACAACTAAGAAATGAACACAGATTTGAAAACAACGAGAAACACGGAAAAGAACTGAAGGGCAGTGGAGAGCCGATCTGTCCAGGCCCGAGGCCTCCTACTGCTAGATCCGAATCAGAGCAGAAATCTATGAGGTCCCCAGAGAGGGCAAACAGGCAACAAGCAAAGGTGCTCAAGACACAGTACTCCTGGGTCCTGATGAGCTCGTGCACAGTTGCTCTACTCCGAGCCACACCGAGCCCCCCTGAACTCCCGGGTCACTATGAAGAAGTCCTCAGGCCAGTGCCAGGGAAAATCTGGGAGTCCAACATCAAGTCCAGTGTCCTGACAACACTGTCAGTGGGGAGAAGCCTGACACCTACTTATCTTAAACCAGGCTGGCAACCAAGTAGCCATTTAGCCAGTTCAAGATACCTGTGAAGAGAGAGACGGGCGGTGGGTCACTTTACCTTGTTAGGGTGTCTGACGAGCCTCCTTCTTCACACTCCATGTGGAACACGCTGGAGAAGGACTCCTGGAACAGAGGGACAGCAGGCTGAGACTTGGCCGGGCTCACCAGCGGCTCAGCACCTCCAGGCACGCTGTCCCGGGACCAGCGGGCTCAGGCTCACTCAGAAGCTCTCAGGCAGCTCCCTCTGTTCACGTCCCGTCTGGCTTTCACTTGTGAGAGAGCCCCAGAGCCCCGGCTGGTCCACGGCTGTCCACCAGGTGTTAGGGTGTATCAGCGTCACGACGGCTCTGCGCTTGTTCAAAACCCTGCAGTCTGCACTCGGCAGAGTGCACTGACGGCTGCTGCTAAACCAGGCAAGAGTGCCACAGGGTGGCGCAGTACGAGTTCATCCTCAATCAAATGACACCAAGCCTCATAACAGAGCCCTTCTGAAACCACCCTAAAATGCAAGGTGCACCTCTGCACCCGTCCCTGGTGACAGCTGGAGGAGGAAGAACCGGAAGCACAGACAGTGATCTGAGAAGTGGACGTCTGGAGAGGCTTATGATTCTATTTCTGCTCATGTTGAAATACTTTCATGTTCAAATAAACAGAAATGAACCAACAAGCCACCTAATTCCTTTTGTAAACCCAACAACCTAAGTTGCAAAAAATTAAGTGAAATGGGCTTATTTTTAAGCTGTAGTCCAAGGTACCACTGACCCAAACCAGTTGCTAGCATGACGGGTGTTACCCGGCAGAAGCTGCACCGAATATTAACTAAAGTGATATTTAAGTTGTCTAAAAATAAGTGCTTTGTGAATAACCTCCAAAAATTAAATGCCACAGAGGAGGCCACAAAGCAAAACCTCGACATACAGCATTAATGGATTCTGACCTGAACTTTAAAGGCTAGCCACCATCTTGCCATCACCTCCACGTCAAGGATCTTATGACCCACTGAAAACTATGAAAATGCTGACTTCTTCTTAGTGCAGTGAATTTTCACCTGCTGTGCTCCTGTGTCACTCAGTACACCACCGTGAGACACACAGGACTCAGAGGACAGTGGGTCCCGCAGCCTCAACACCTCTTCAATCCAACTGGACGCCTTCCTATCCCACCTCCCCGACACCACTGGTGGCCCTACGGACCCTCAGAGGCAGTGCCCCACTCTTCCCAGTAACCCGGCAACGAGCAGCTGGTCTTAAAGGAAGAAGGAAACAAATTACATTGACAGGAAACATCGCAGAAGCAATGGCTCATGGGTCCAGGAGGCTCAGAAACTGCACGAGGGAAAGCCACCAGGGCCCGGCTGCGGGCAACTCCAGGCCACCGCTGCCCATGGGTGGCCAGCACTGCTGTGAGCACGCCTGTCCCCCAGCCCTAGGTAGGCCCTGGGCCTCCACCACCCGTGGAGGCGAAGCGGACCTCAGAAGGGTGGACACTGCTCAGAGGGTCAAGCCCTGACCCTGCTCAGGGCGCCAGTGAAGGAGTCTCATCACGTGAGCCCCATGGGGAGGCAGCCTGCCCAGGGCCTCCCGCTAGTGGGGCAAGCCAGGACTCACAAGTCCTGAAAGGCACCGGACAGTACCAGCTCAGCTGGGCATGCCTCTGGTGTGCACGGACCTCCCAGGAAAGATGGCCTGTGGTCCGTGCGGATGAGGCTCCCGTGCTCAGGGCACCCAGGCACCTCCAGGCCAGGCGTGAACACCAGCACACAGCAGTGGCCTGCTTTCCCCCTCCAGACGGCGTGCCCATGGCCAGGACACTCACACCATGGACGCGGGTGGCCATCTCCGTGGTCACTATGCAGTGGACACAGTGTAGCCATAGCCATGGTGACCATGCAGTGGGTACAGTGTAGTCATAGCCATGGTGACTATGTAGTGGGTACAGTGTAGCCATAGCCATGGTGACCATGCAGTGGGTACAGTGTAGTCATAGCCATGGTGACCATGCAGTGGGTACAGTGTAGTCATAGCCATGGTGACCATGCAGTGGGTACAGTGTAGCCATAGCCATGGTGACCATGCAGTGGGTACAGTGTAGCGCTAGCCATGGTGACCATGCAGTGGGTACAGTGTAGTCATAGCCATGGTGACCATGCAGTGGGTACAGTGTAGCCATAGCCATGGTGACCATACAGTGGGTACAGTGTAGTCATAGCCATGGTGACCATGCAGTGGGTACAGTGTAGTCATAGCCATGGTGACCATGCAGTGGGTACAGTGTAGCCATAGCCATGGTGACTATGTAGTGGGTACAGTGTAGCCATAGCCATGGTGACCATGTAGTGGGTACAGTGTAGTCATAGCCATGGTGAGCATGCAGTGGGTACAGTGTAGCCATAGCCATGGTGACCATGCAGTGAGTACAGTGTAGTCATAGCCATGGTGACCATGCAGTGGGAACAGTGTAGCCATAGCCATGCTGACCATGCAGTGGGTACAGTGTAGTCATAGCCATGGTGACTATGTAGTGGACACAGTGTATCCATCGCCGTGGTGGCTGCAGTGGACACAGTGTAGCCATTGCTATGACATCTACACAGTGGACACAGAGTGGCCGTTGCATGGTACTAAGGAATGGACACTCGGCAGCTGTTACCATGGCCCTTAAGCAGTGACAAAGAGCAGCCACTGCCATGGTACCCGTACCATGGACAAGATGCAAGGGGCCTGTCAGTTCACAGTGCAGCCATCGCTGGGTAGTTGTCACCATGGTTGAGCAGTGGTGGGGATCCAGGGAAGGGCACCCCACTCACTCCCCAGCTGGACAGCCAGCACTGAGGGATAGCCACAGGGACGGGGCTGGCGACAGGGTTCTGAGACGTGCTTCCAGGGACCTGTGCTGGGTCCGTGGGAGTGGAGAGCCGCGCTCGGTACTCACGGGGCAGTCTTCGTCCACGATGAAGATGGTGCAGCTCTGCACCTGCATGAAGGAGATGATGGTGGCTGCTATTTTCTTCAGAATCACTTCTAACGACTGCTGCTCCTCAAAAATCAGGCTGGCCAGGTCAAGCAGCACCTGGACGGGAGGGACGTGCAGCCTGAGCATAGTCGCTGTAGCAACCCAGCACTCCACCACGTCCCCGCAGCCGTTCACGCCGTGCGGCCAGAATGACGGACCACAGGGCCCGCTGACCACACTCCCCACTGACGGTTAGGATGGCCACACAGAGGCCGAGGCAGCAGGTGGGGCCCGAGCCTCCAGCTAGTCCTGACAACCCCTCCACTAGCTTGGCGACCGGGAAGGAGCTGCCCACCCACAGGGGTGCGCGCAGCAACGAGTGGGCTGCTGTGGGCTGAGCCTGGGTATTCACAGAGCGTTCTGTGCAGTGTCCCGCATGGGCACCTGGTCGCTGCCCCAGTGCCAAGTTCAACATCTAACAGCCTGCCAGTCTCCAGAGTGCCCCGCTCTGAGCACAGTGGTGTTTAGGAGCCCTGTGCCTCCCCTGCAAGGCTCTCTGAAGGACGCGAGCTGACTGAGACCCTGCTGTGCCTCCCCTGCAAGGCTCTCTGAAGGCCACAAGCTGACTGAGGAGACCCCACCCTGGCTGAGGCCTAGCGGCAGGACGTGCAGGTGACAGGGTGGGGGTCAGGCAGCAGGAACCGAGTCGAGCAGCACAGTGAGTGGCAGGCGGGTGTGTGGAGAGGACAGCCAGCCGGGGAGAACGCATGGGAAGAAGAAGTACGCACAGTGGACGGCAGAGGACAAGCAGGCAGCGTCCACAAGGAGCAGGCAGGGCGCAGCATGGGCACGCGCTCTCCAGAGCTCCTGGCCATTCACCAGAGGCAGAGGGTACAGTGGGTACTTCCTCACGCACATGGACTCAACGCCTACCTCACTCGGGCCATTTCTTAAGCACTTAAATGAGAATGTGCTGGAACAAAACAAGTCACGGGATCTAGAAAACAGGCGGACTTTCTAGAAGAGCAGGAGGAAGGTTCCGTGGGACCTGTCGTCAAAGTGGTGATGGAGAAAGAGTCCCGCAGGGGAAGCAGGTGAGCAGTGGCGGGAAGGAGGGTGGAGGGAAGCGGGCACGGGATGTGCCTGGAACGCAGTGCCAGCAGGAGCTAAGCATCACTCAACGGCACCCGCCAGCAGCGGGACACGGGCTCACGATGCGAGTGAGGGCAAGGTCGAGCCTCGCCTCTCCAGTCAGCAGCCCTGCAGAGACGAGCCACCAGCAGACAGGCCATGGAGGTGGCCGCCCGGGGCAGCGCCGGAGGCGGCCTCAGGAGCTGCAGTCGCCTGAACGTCGGACCAAGCGTGTGCTGCCATCTCGAGTCTCGCGCACGCGCACCTCCGCCCTGGTGGGCAGCCGCGCTCACCTGATTCCTCCTGTTCTCCAGCAGCGAGGTTTCGTAGAGCTGGGCGTTGTGAAGGACGATGCCACAGAAAGCCAGGTAGGCAGCAAAGTCCTGCAACACAGGCGGCAGAACCGTTGGCCCGACCCAGACCGCCACCCCAGGGCCGCAGCGGGGTCAGCACCACCAGCCCGGCTGCAGGAGGCACCCGCGGCCAGCGAGGGGTGCGCAGCTGGTAGGAGCCAGCGCACTCGGGTCTCCTCCGCTCAGAGGAGCGCAGGGCCTGGGAAGGCGGCCTCACACAAGACCAGCCGCCATCTGCTCTGTCAGCACCCCACGGGCCCTGCACGGCGCTGAGACGGCCTCTGCCGAGACAGTGGGCAGCGTGCACAGGACGGTGGCAGCAGGCGCAGGGCGCCTGCCCGCCCAGAGGACAGCAGCAGCACAACAGTCGGACGCAGCTTCGAGGTGCGCACGGCACTCCCAATGGGCTCTGTGAAACGTGGGTCCCTACAGCACCCTCACCTGCCGGGGTTAGTGACCAGTCCGTGTGCATCTTGAGATGACCGGCTTTACCCACACTGTGGACGCACTGTGCCAAGATGTGACAGAGGCTACAAGTGTGCACTCACTCAAGAGGGCTTTGCCTTGAAGGACGTACACACTACACCGGAATCGAAAGCCAACCCAGACTCTGCTTTCCCATGAGCTGCTATCAGGTGTCACCTGCAGAAAGGAGGCCAGGTGTGCTGTGCTCTGAAGCACGAGGACATACGGCCTCATGCATGGAGTCGAGAGATTCTCCCGTCCTGTCCGAATGTCTTTCAAATTCAAAAGCTCCTATGAATCTTCAGAGGAGCAGGTAAACAGCAACCTTCTTGGAGGAGGGAGGCACTGGCTACGATCCGCATAGTCAAGTGTCCCACAGGAGGACTGATACAGCCTCCTGCAGGGTGAAGGTAAGAACGGGTTTGAGACATGCTGGAGGGGACAGCATGTCACCATGGCCTGGGGAACAGGGCCTTCAGAGCAGATGAGGTGGGCCATGAAGTAGCCGCCAGCCCACACCACACAGCCTGGCCTGGCACCTGGCACTCAGAGGTGTGTGTGCAAAGCTCGTAAAGGACTGGTGCACCAGAGAGCAGCTCCCGCTGGCCCACCCTGGAGGCCAAACCTGGGGTGGCCCTGGGGGTTCACTCAGGGTGAGCCTCTGCAGCAGTGAGCAAGGGTCAGCCAGGCCATGAAGGCACGTGGGACAGGCCTTAAGGGCCCCAGAGACACTTGGCCCAGGAAGGACAACTGCAATTCTGCAGACTTAACGGCTCCGCTCCTCCGGGGCCAGACCCACACTTCAGGGAGCAAAGACAGCTCTCAGCACTCGGGGTGCTGCCTACGGCCGTGCGGGGCCTCCCCAGGGCTGGCTGTGAGTCTGCATGTGGTAGAGGCCTCTGAGCAGGCAGCGTGGACACAGTACCTTCTCGTCCTTCTCCGTGAAAGTCCCGCCACTGGTCGACTTCTTGTTGATGGCCTGGGCCACACCAACGACCTGGCAAAAGACAGAGAGCAACAGGGTTTTCAAGACTTAGTTCACGAGCAAGAATCCCCCAGAGTGCACGTGCTGAGAAAGAACAAGCCGCAGAGCAGAGCAGGCCCAAGGTCCAGATGAGCCCCGTGGCCACGGCTTGCACCTTCCTGATGACGCACTGCACTGCAAGACTCTGGCCCCCTGCAGACCGAACAAACTGAGTGCTATGACAGCTGAAGTATTTTCCACAACCATCTCTATGCTTAAAATAAATAAACAAAAGTGAACATTTTATGTTGGCTTTAATATTTCAAAAGGGCAAACCATTCTTTTACTAAAAATGAAACAGAACCCAGGGCCCAATCACAGAAAGAGTGCATGAGGATTAGTGGGGAACAAAGAATTCCTAATGCAGGGAGAGGTCCACATTTTGGAAACTTCAATCCTCGAAAATTATTTGACCTTCAACAGAATTATTTTAGGGAAAAAAGACTACTGAAAAGTCAAAACACAAATTAATAGTCGAGTCTAATCTCAAACAGATCAGAAGGCCCTAAAAGGCAAATAGGATTGAAGGACAGCAAGAAACAGGCCTGAGACTTGGCCAGAGTCCAAGAGGGCTGAGTAGGATAGCACGGAAGCTCAGCTATCAGCCAGAGCTGACGGCAGCCAGTGCTGGGCAAACAGCGAGGGTGAACAGAGAAGGAAGGGCCGCCACCCTCCTGCTCAGTCCTCCAGTGAGTGTCCTAGAGGAAGGAAGCCCACCTCCTGCTCAGTCCTCCAGTGAGTGTCCTAGAGGAAGGAAGCCCACCTCCTGCTCAGTCCTCCAGTGAGTGTCCTAGAGGAAGGAAGCCCACCTCCTGCTCAGTCCTGCAGTGAGTGTCCTAGAGGAAGGCACCTCACCTCCTGCTCAGTCCTCCAGTGAGTGTCCTAGAGGAAGGCACCTCACCTCCTGCTCAGTCCTCCAGTGAGTATCCTAGAGGAAGGCACCTCACCTCCTGCTCAGTCCTCCAGTGAGTGTCCTAGAGGAAGGCCCCTCACCTCCTGCTCAGTCCTCCAGTGAGTGTCCTAGAGGAAGGCACCTCTCCTCCTGCTCAGTCCTCCAGTGAGTGTCCTAGAGGAAGGCGCCTCACCTACTGCTCAGTCCTGCAGTGAGTGTCCTAGAGGAAGGCCCCTCACCTCCTGCTCAGTCCTCCAGTGAGTGTCCTAGAGGAAGGCCCCTCACCTCCTGCTCAGTCCTCCAGTGAGTGTCCTAGAGGAAGGCCCCTCACCTCCTGCACAGTCCTCCAGTGAGTGTCCTAGAGGAAGGCCCCTCACTTCCTGCTCAGTCCTCCAGTGAGTGTCCTACAGGAAGGCACCTCACCTCCTGCTCAGTCCTCCAGTGAGTGTCCTAGAGGAAGGCACCTCACCTCCTGCTCAGTCCTCCAGTGAGTGTCCTACAGGAAGGCACCTCACCTCCTGCTCAGGCCTCCGGTGAGTGTCCTAGAGGAAGGCACCTCACCTCCTGCTCAGTCCTCCAGTGAGTGTCCTAGAGGAAGGCCCCTCACCTCCTGCTCAGTCCTCCGGTGAGTGTCCTAGAGGAAGGCACCTCACCTCCTGCTCAGTCCTCCAGTGAGTGTCCTAGAGGAAGGCCCCTCACCTCCTGCTCAGTCCTGCAGTGAGTGTCCTAGAGGAAGGCCCCTCACCTCCTGCACAGTCCTCCAGTGAGTGTCCTAGAGGAAGGCCCCTCACTTCCTGCTCAGTCCTCCAGTGAGTGTCCTAGAGGAAGGCGCCTCACCTACTGCTCAGTCCTGCAGTGAGTGTCCTAGAGGAAGGCCCCTCACCTCCTGCTCAGTCCTCCAGTGAGTGTCCTAGAGGAAGGCCCCTCACCTCCTGCACAGTCCTCCAGTGAGTGTCCTAGAGGAAGGCCCCTCACTTCCTGCTCAGTCCTCCAGTGAGTGTCCTACAGGAAGGCACCTCACCTCCTGCTCAGTCCTCCAGTGAGTGTCCTAGAGGAAGGCACCTCACCTCCTGCTCAGTCCTCCAGTGAGTGTCCTAGAGGAAGTCACCCCACCTCCTGCTCAGTCCTCCAGTGAGTGTCCTAGAGGAAGGCACCTCACCTCCTGCTCATTCCTCCAGTGAGTATCCTAGAGGAAGGCACCTCACCTCCTGCTCAGTCCTCCAGTGAGTGTCCTAGAGGAAGGCCCCTCACCTCCTGCTCAGTACTCCAGTGAGTGTCCTAGAGGAAGACACCTCACCTCCTGCTCAGTCCTCCAGTGAGTGTCCTAGAGGAAGGCCCCTCACCTCCTGCTCAGTCCTACAGTGAGTGTCCTAGAGGAAGGAAGCCCACCTCCTGCACAGTCCTCCAGTGAGTGTCCTAGAGGAAGGCACATCACCTCCTGCTCAGTCCTACAGTGAGTGTCCTAGAGGAAGGAAGCCCACCTCCTGCACAGTCCTCCAGTGAGTGTCCTAGAGGAAGGCACCTCACCTCCTGCTCATTCCTCCAGTGAGTATCCTAGAGGAAGGCACCTCACCTCCTGCTCAGTCCTCCAGTGAGTGTCCTAGAGGAAGGCCCCTCACCTCCTGCTCAGTCCTACAGTGAGTGTCCTAGAGGAAGGAAGCCCACCTCCTGCACAGTCCTCCAGTGAGTGTCCTAGAGGAAGGCACATCACCTCCTGCTCAGGCCTCCAGTGAGTGTCCTAGAGGAAGGCCCCTCACCTCCTGCTCAGTCCTCCAGTGAGTGTCCTAGAGGAAGGCCCCTCACCTCCTGCTCAGTCCTACAGTGAGTGTCCTAGAGGAAGGAAGCCCACCTCCTGCACAGTCCTCCAGTGAGTGTCCTAGAGGAAGTCCCCTCACCTCCTGCTCAGTCCTCCAGTGAGTGTCCTAGAGGAAGGCACCTCACCTCCTGCTCAGTCCTCTAGTGAGTGTCCTAGAGGAAGGCACCTCACCTCCTGCTCAGTCCTCCAGTGAGTGTCCTACAGGAAGATTCCTCACCTCCTGCTCAGTCCTCCAGTGAGTGTCCTAGAGGAAGGAAGCCCACCTCCTGCTCAGTCCTCCAGTGAGTGTCCTACAGGAAGGCACCTCACCTCCTGCTCAGTCCTCCAGTGAGTATCCTACAGGAAGATTCCTCACCTCCTGCTCAGTCCTCCAGTGAGTGTCCTAGTGGAAGTCCCCTCACCTCCTGCTCAGTCCTCCAGTGAGTGTCCTAGAGGAAGTCACCCCACCTCCTGCTCAGTCCTCCAGTGAGTGTCCTAGAGGAAGTCCCCTCACCTCCTGCTCAGTCCTCCAGTGAGTGTCCTAGAGGAAGTCCCCTCACCTCCTGCTCAGTCCTCCAGTGAGTGTCCTAGAGGAAGGCACCTCACCTCCTGCTCAGGCCTCCAGTGAGTGTCCTAGAGGAAGTCCCCTCACCTCCTGCTCATTCCTCCAGTGAGTGTCCTAGAGGAAGGCTCCTCACCTCCTGCTCATTCCTCCAGTGAGTGTCCTAGAGGAAGGCACCTCACCTCCTGCTCAGTCCTCCAGTGAGTGTCCTAGAGGAAGGAAGCCCACCTCCTGCTCAGTCCTCCAGTGAGTGTCCTAGAGGAAGGCACCTCACCTCCTGCTCAGTCCTCTAGTGAGTATCCTATAGGAAGATTCCTCACCTCCTGCTCATTCCTCCAGTGAGTGTCCTAGAGGAAGGCACCTCACCTCCTGCTCAGTCCTCCAGTGAGTGTCCTAGAGGAAGACACCTCACCTCCTGTTCCGTCCTCCAGTGAGTGTCCTAGAGGAAGGCACCTCACCTCCTGCTCAGTCCTCCAGTGAGTGTCCTAGAGGAAGTCACTGATTTTCAGTCCATGGTAAATTGAAACACTAGGGATTTTTGGACAAGGTTCTACCATTAATTTTTATATAATCCGATATCTTAAAATTTGTTGGATATTATGTAGAGGGTTCGGTAAAGGGAAGACATAGTGGGTAATGAAAGTGACCTAATTTTGCTGCTATGTGTTGTGCTTATGTGAATACATAACAATGAATCCCACCATTATAATGTATGAATAAAAAGAAAAAAATTGTTGGATTTAAAAAGAAAGAAATGTAGATTCTTAAATATGACATTTAATCTAAAGAACTGTACAGAATTTCAGGTCTTATATGAATGCAGACGTTCGTCCATGTACGTATAAGAGTAGCAATTTAATTGACAAACTTCTTGACCAGTTAAGAATGCAGTAAAGCAGAATTTATTTAAGTAGGTAAAGCTTGTCCAAGGATCTGATGTGGAGCTGTGGGACATCACACAGAGATGTTAATATGCCTATCTGCTGCTGGTTCTAGATCCCTGTGTTCCTGTTCAGACCCTGCAAAGCTCAGAGTCACACTGGGAAATGACGTATGAAGTCTGAACCGGGTCACTCCAACAAGCCAGTGCTCGCCCTGAATGGCTGTCCTGAAGGTACAATGAAGATAAACCTCTGCTGGCAAAATGGCACTCTTGTGGACAAGCCTCCTGCTGGCACAGAGCAGGGTGAGTCGACCTCAGGTGCCCAGTGGCCGTTCACTCAGGCTGCAGGACGGGGCGCTGACCCACGCCGTCCCCTGTCAGGGCCAGTCTTATCTGCTCCTGAGGAAGGCCCATCCTGGGGGAGGCGTGATGGTACGTCCTCCTGTGAGACAGGCCTGCAGAGGGGCAGGGGAAGGGGCGAGGGGCCACCGTCACCTCAGACCACACAAACGACGCCCAGGACCCTCTGCTTCTCCAACACAAAGCCACCACAAGTGTGTCGGCGGGGAAGGACAAAAGGGACAGCTTACAGGTGTCCACAAGCACAGAAGTCAATCTTGAAGACCAAAAGAGGCCAACTGACCGTCCCCCGCCAAACTCGGCTTGCTTCTGCAGCGTGTCTGGGTGTTTGAAGAGAGTGGACAGGTCATGTGGAGAGCTGTGGGTTACTCTCGCTGGCTTCACCTGTCAAAGCCATCAGCCCTGGGGCAGCAGGCAGAGCCAGGGGCCCCGGACCTTCCACCCACCCCAGGGAGCAAGCACTGTGGCGGCTCCTCCTGGGGAGCTCTGAGCTCCCAACCTGGGAGCTGACCACCAGGCCTGGCCGATGCTTTTCTACCCTCCTGTAGACACTTACCTTCTGAGCAAGAGCCACCTCTTCAAATTGAAAAAGACTTAAAAGCAGTATATTCCTTGCTTCATTAAAAAAAAAAATCTGTCTTTTCTGGCCAGCACTCTACATATTTCAGTGATTCAACAACATCTTGTTCAAAATAAGATACTTCAGGGAAAATAATCACTTATTTTCTCACAAATATTGTAAAACGAGAAGAAACGATCATGAAGCTTAGATCTAGAAAACATTGGGATGACATCTCATATTCCTGCCTTATTTGTGACTTTTGACAGATATAAAATGGCTTTGATTGATCAAAGTTTTTATCTCATATAAATCTCATTAAAAATAGCTGATATTCTTGAATCTTTTGAATTTTTTTAAAGGAAGATATAAATAGCTAGATTTTTAGTTTAAATGCTGGGTTATCATATTGCCAAAATTCATCATAAATCCTCCTTTGTAACTTCTATGTTATATTTGCATCAAAGAATTTCAAGAATATCATCCATTATGATAACACAAAAATAAGGACTGGAGAGGAAGTGGTGAAGGGACACAGCGGAGCTGGCAGTCCCACCATGACTCAGGACCCTGGCCGGGATGACCTTCAGGAGAGCGGAGCGAGAGCCACGCGCAGGCGGACTGCGCTGCGGGTGTGCGCGGCCTGAGGCTGCGCAGGGCTCCAGGTGTCCCCGGACACCTGCGCACTGCAGCCACACCCCAGCATGCCTGCTGGGCTTCCCTTCCTTCCTCTCTCTGGAGACGTGACTCTCACCGGATGCCATCTCACACTGAGCTGTGCCAATCTGGGAGAGCAGAGGACGGGGACAGGAGGCGGTGGGCAGCGGAAGGAGCCGAGGGGACCTCCCTGACAGGAGTCACCAAGCCCCCCGGGAGGTCGCCCAGGGCGTCCAGCCCACGAGTGGCGTGGTGAGAGTGGACGATGGCGGAAACCAGAGAGGACTCCAGGCTCTGCACCAGCTGTCATGAGCAACGTAGACGGGGCAGGAGGCCTGGCAGCAGGGCCAGGGAGGAGGCTCAGGGTCCGCAGGCCACCCAGACCTGCAGCAGACCCCAGCTGCGGCGGACCTGAGAGCCGGCAGCGGCGAGGTCGAGCAGGGTCACACACTCAGTAATCAGGTTTAAGTCCTGCCCACAGAGTGGCTAGTGCCGCAGGCCCACAAGCACACTCCGCCAAGGGCGAGGAGCCAGGGCTCTCGAGCACACACTGCGGGAGGGAGGGCCACAGGGACCGCCACCTGGAGGGGTGGCACACCGGGACGCTGACCTTCATCTACACGGGACCCAGCGCGTCCCGGGCCTGACACACCCCCACGGAGACAAGTCCACACGGATCCGTGCGCAGACAGGTAGCAGGTTTTCCAGAACTCGAGAATGACCGAAAACGCCCCACTGTCCACCAACCAGGGGATGGACAAACAGCTGCCTCAGGAGGATGCCCTGCTGCCCCGCCTGCCACCCACGCGGAGTCTCCAGCAAGCCGGCAGACACCGAGGCCCAAGCCACATGGCCCATGCACAGGGCACGCTCTAAACAGCAAGCAGTCTCCAAAGCAGACCAGGAGGCGGCTGCGTGGAGGTGGATAGGCGCAGCTCTGGGGCGGCAGGAAGGAGGGGTTTCTCCACTGTGTCTCATCCACCCATTTCATCAGCAGCACTTAAGGAGGGGGGCACCTTGTATCTGAGTCCTGCCTGGACGCAGCTGGACTTGCTGCTGATAGCTGACTTAATATCCTCCCGGGCAGCCGGCGGGTCAAGAGGAAGATGGGCCCTGAGGACATTTCTAAGCAAGGAGCTGCCCTCACTCACCCGAGTAATGGGGCCAAACCTTCTCCTGGGCTGCCCTGGACCCTGCTGTTGGAGAGATCGTTCTTGCTGCCCAGAAAGAGAAGCCGAGCCACCGCAGGGTTGGGCTAAATCCTTTCACCAGCACAAAGGTCTCTTCGGGGCCAAGTCTTTAGACTAAAAGCTGCACGTGGTCTTCTAGAGTGTACAAAATCAGTTGCTGGCCCATACCCAGGGCCAGCAGATAGGACTGGATACACTTAAGTTCAGATGCACAACAAACAGGCTTTCGGCTTGGCGGTACCCGTGGTCCTGCGCGGGCACACGTCCCTACCCTCCCCGCCTGGCAACCTCCTAACAGTTCCACCACTGGTCCACATACGGCCTTCCAAGTTTATTCACTCATGTCGCGGCTGCAGGAATCTTTAGTAACCTGTGCAGGAGCTTCCCTCTTGAGAAACGGCGGCAACACGCGGTGTGGGACACTTGGACCACTGAGCAGCACCTGCCACAGGACCTTACTAACCATGGGCGACCACAGGCCAGGGCACCAGCTCATTAGAAAAGAGCCCGGGTTCCACGGGACGGACGGACGTAGACTCTGCACTTGAGCAGGGTCTCCAGGCGATTCCTGGCCTCTGCAACCACAGAGGCACTGACTCCAAAGGTGGTGTGCTCAGGGAATTCCCAGGGCAGGGACACGCACCGAGGGGCAGGGCTGTGGGCCTCACCCCTCACAGGGCCGTGCAAGGCACCCCGAAGGAAAAGGCGGAACCAAAGGGAAAAATGCCATGGAAAAGCCAGCACGTCCAGCATAGAGGGGACAGAGAAGTCAGAGCCCAGCACTGGTGGGGTCGGGGATATCGGAGCCCAGTACAGATGGGGACAGACACCCTGGACGTGCCACACGTCAAGTCAGTGACCCTGACGTGTGAGGTGCCTCTGTGGATCATGCACTGGATGCACACGGGCCACGTGCAGCTCCAGCTGCACCCGCCGGGCCCCTGGCCTGGCTGCTGGGTGCTGAGGTCGCACACTGCCCTGCCTCACCAGCACGCGTCCCTCGGGCCGGGTCTGGGGAAGACTGAAAGTCAAAGTCTGGAGCGCACTTACTTCCTGCCAAACGTGCGCAGCTTCTGCACTGTGAGTCGGAGGCCTGTGGTCAGGGGTGGCTGGTGGACTGCACGCCCCAGGACAGGCGTGGGCCCGGTGTGGGACACTGTAGTGCCAGGAGCTCTAGGAAGATTGACATTGGGAGGGGGCACTGGGACCTCTGTGGGCCCCGGGGCTCCAGGGAGCAGCCTGCTGACCCGCGTGCTTCCAGGACACAGGGCTCCTCAGCCCTGGCTGTGCACACCAGTGTCCAGACCCCACCCTAGGACCTGGTCCACTGGTGTTAATGGGGAAGTCGCATGTCCACCTGCCTGGGATCAGGGCCGCGGGACAGCTGTAGCATCACCTGGGTGTATCTGGAGGCTGCTTCCAGGAGGAAGAGCCCTGGAATCCGGTCTGCCTGGGGAAGACCCTCCCCCCCGTGAGGGCGGCACCTCCAACCCACCTGGGGCCCAGAACAGCAGAGGAAGAGCCCGTGCTGTCCTGCAGCCGGGACCCTCAGGCTCTGGGGACGGGGCCTGGACTCTCACCAGCAGCCCCGGTCCTCAGGGCTAAGCACACAAGCAGATCACGCTGCCCACCGCTGGCTCTCCAGCCTGAAGACGGGGCACCCTGGGCGTCTCAGCCTGACCACAAGAACAGTCCCGTGACAGGTCCCCTCCTGCATGCTAGAGGCACCGGACTCCGTTTCTCCTGAGCACCTGACTAACAGTGAGCCCTCTTCAGGATCCCGGGAGGCTGCAGTGTGCAGGCCGGGCTGGGAGCGACAGCTTAGGACTGAGGGCGTATGAACTTCTTTTTTCAAGTAGATATAAAATGAAGAGGCCTCTGAGTATTGACAGAATCCAAAGCTTTGAATTAGGTGAAATAGAAACTAATTCACACTGAAATTTACACAATGGGAATTAGCTACAATATCTGTTTTTTCAAAATCTCAATTTGAATCCAAAGATCAACTAAAAATCATTACAACTTGAATGATCATTATGAGGAAATAACTCATTCTAATCCCAGCTTAATGACGTATTCCACGGTAGAATAAGGTGCTCGGGAGAGGGCAGCAGGAGAGGGCATGCACAAGGCCATAGCGAGGCTCTGTCAGGACTCAGCCTGGTGACCGCGGTCTCCATGAGAAACATGGAGCGGGACACCCAGGGCTTTGTATGCACATGCCTGTCACTGTCATGTGAGTCACGTGTGTGCAAAGTAAAAACAAATTCAGAGAGAGAAGTCTTTCCAAATGTCCTTTTATAAAATGAGAAATGGTCTTACCTCCTCCCTGTGATTTTTAATTGGCATACAAAGGATACTTTGTGTCTTGTAGCCTGTGATTTGGTCAACTTCGGCATTGAACCGGGGATCCTAGGAAGGAAAAAGAAATTAAATTTGATGACTGACCTGTACAAAGACTGATGGGATTTTGCTAATTTATTAGATCAGAGAAATCCAGCCGTGGACTTGGCTGCTGCAGGGAGTAACGACATTATCATCACAGCAGGCTGAAAATCTCATAAACACTGCCATTACCTGACAAAGATGAATTCAAGGGCTTTTTAGCATCTAGTGTGTATAAGAAACCAACAAGAACAAAATTTAAAACAAAGACTTTAAAAAAGAAAGGAAATTAAAAATATTATTTAGATAGCCTCACAATCCAGGAAAAAGGGGCAGCTGTGACACAACCTGCTGTCCCCACCCGTCACCTGTGTGACAACCTGCTGTCCCCGCCCATCACCTGTGTGACACAACCTGCTGTCCCCGCCCGTCACCTGTGTGACAACCCGCTGTCCCCGCCTGTCACCTGCGTGACAACCTGCTGTCCCTGCCCGTCACCTGTGTGATAACCCGCTGTCCCTGCCCGTCACCTGTGTGACAACCCGCTGTCCCCGCCCATCACCTGTGTGACAACCCGCTGTCCCCGCCCATCACCTGTGTGACACAACCTGCTGTCCCCGCCCGTCACCTGTGTGACAACCCGCTGTCCTTGCCCGTCACCTGTGTGACAACCCACCGTCCCCGCCCGTCACCTGTGTGACAACCTGCCGTCCCCGCCCATCACCTGTGTGACAACCCGCCGTCCCCGCCCGTCACCTCTGTGACAACCTGCCATCCCCGCCTGTCACCTCTGTGACACAACCTGCCGTCCCCGCCCGTCACCTGTGTGACACAACCTGCCGTCCCCGCCCATCACCTGTGTGACACAACCTGCCGTCCCCACCCATCACCTGTGTGACAACCCACCGTCCCCGCCCGTCACCTGTGTGACATAACCTGCCGCTCCCGCCCGTCACCTCTGTGACACAACCTGCTGTCCCCGCCCGTCACCTCTGTGACACAACCTGCCGCCCCCGCCCGTCACCTGTGTGACAACCTGGCGTCCCCGCCCATCACCTGTGTGACAACCCGCCGTCCCCGCCCGTCACCTCTGTGACAACCTGCCATCCCCGCCTGTCACCTCTGTGACACAACCTGCCGTCCCCGCCCGTCACCTGTGTGACACAACCTGCCGCTCCCGCCCGTCACCTCTGTGACACAACCTGCCGTCCCCGCCCGTCACCTGTGTGACACAACCTGCCGTCCCCACCCATCACCTATGTGACACAACCTGCTGTCCCCGCCCGTCACCTCTGTGACACAACCTGCTGTCCCCGCCCGTCACCTGTGTGACAACCTGCTGTCCCCGACTGTCACCTATGTGACACAACCTGCTGTCCCCGCCCGTCACCTGTGGGGCAACCCGCTGTCCCCGCCTGTCACCTGTGTGACACAACCTGCCACCCCTGCCCGTCACCTGTGTGACATAACCTGCTGCTCCCGCCCGTCACCTGTGTGACACAACCTGCTGTCCCCGCCTGTCACCTGTGTGACACAACCTGCCGTCCCTGCTGTCTCGTGGCCTGGCTTTGCTGTGCTGCCCACAGAGAGCGTGGCTCTGGAAGGCCCCTAGGACCCGCAGGCTCCAGAGCCAGCCCTGACCTCTTCTGCAGAGGCTGCTCTCGCTGGCCTTCCGGGCCTCTACCTCAAGGGCTCATGAGAATCAAACTTTCTGTATGTGCAAAAAAAAAAAAAAAAAAGTGTGGACTCGTTAGTTAAACAACTCTTCAGAGTCCCCTTCCCCTTTCACAAAGCACATGGTGCACCTCTGAGGATGACCAAGACCTCGTGGTGGTGTGAAGTGCTGCATGTGGGTCAAGGAAAGGGAGGCAGAAGTCATTCTCTCCATTAAGCTTCAGACTGGGAAGACCTAAAATTTGGCTGCAGACTCTGGGAGGGAATTCGCTGTCAGACGACACTATGGTTATCCAGTGCGATCACTTTGAGCTCATCAGGCCAAACCAGTGAAGGAAACCCACAGATACACAGGCATGGGTGAGAGTGGAACAGAAGCAGACCTGCGGAACACAGCCCCCCGCGGCCCACTCCTCAGCATGGCCCTAGAAGGGCTCCCAACTCTGCACCTGCAGTTTCTCCCAAGAACATGGCAGACCCACGCTGGGAAACCTGGTCCTCTGAGGGCCACTCCCGTTTTCTTTATCTTAATCTGAAGTCTTAATCCAGACAGAGCTGTGGATGGGGTGGGCCAATGCATGAGCATCCACCAAACAGGGTCAGAAATGAGGTCAGTTTTCCTCCGAGAGGCCACGCTAGGCTTTAGAGATAATTTCAAAAGAAAAGTTATAAAATCACAGAATATTATACACACTTCGCTTTTGCTTATTTTTCAAACATGCTCAAGATTATATTGATGAAGACACACAGAGGCCTCAGCTAAATATTTCTTATAAATTAGTTCTTATTTATCTTTAGATATTGAGACATCTTCAGATTGCACGGGGAAGGAAAGCAGGTCCTGGGACGGAGGAATGACAGAAGTGAACGATGACTGACCAAGAGCAGATCGCTTTACAAACTGATAGAATGAGGATGAGCATGCACCTTCTGCAGTCCACTGCAACCGAGACTGGAACCGTGAGACCACTTTACAAGCGGAGACGTAACCCAATCAAAGCAGCAGAGCTGGACGTGGAAATCAGAACGACACTCACAGCTTTCTGTGTCAACGGCAATCCTGATGTCACCCTTCCCCGGGGTGGGGGGACGAAACACACCCATCAAGTTCATTCTCAGTGACGTTCCAAATTCCCGGCACTGCAAGGGAGGGTTCCCCTAACAAGGAGGCCAGTGCAGAGGCAGGACACACAGGGATTTCTCACTCCTCCAGGTCCAGGGAAAAGACAGAGAAAGCGGAACATGACTACCATCGTCGTCCCTGCTGTGACCGTTCGAGATCGCAGCAGACAGGAGCAGCTGGATGTCCACTTGCCATGCCAGGCTGCACTCACTGGTACTGGGCTTGCCCTCCTAAGAAGACGGCCACCATCCTCCACAAAGCCACAGGGAGGCAGAGGGGCAGACACGTGCTCACCTGGTAGCACCCAGCTTTGTGCCTGGGCAGCTTCCTGTCCTGGAGAAAGTCAGTGCTGCCCAAGTGGACCAAGGGTTCCAAAAAGAACTTCAGAGCTCTACCCTCTGAAGTGGCTGGAATTTGTAAAGCAGAACAGAAATGCCGAGCTGAGGCTGAGAAATAATAGGGCAGGGTAGCAGAAGCATGAGTGGCTACTCCCCTTGGATACGCAGTGTCCAGCACACCATCAAGAGTCACGGTCCACGCGGAGAAACAGGAAACCACAACCACACAGAGAGACCATGAGGCAACAGAAAATGACCCCGGGACCACCAGATGTCAGACTCCACAGTCCAGGGCTTTGAAGCAGCCATGTGAGCGCATGTAAGGACTCAACCCAGAGCACTAGTGAGCACGTGGGAATCTCTGCAAAGAAAGGGAAACGAAGGAAAGAGCTGAATGGAGACTCTAGGACCAAAAACAGAGTGTGTAAAACAAAAAGTTCACTGATGAATGAGCAGACTGGAGACAGAAACGGGGTCCCGGGGCTGAAGGCAGACGGAGAGGAAGCACCTGTCCAGAGGGACCTCGCGGGACGACACGAGAAGGGTAGGGCTCGGTGCTTCAGGGGCAGGATCAAGTGCTTTGGAGTCCCAAGAGAAAGCAGCCAAAGGGTACTCAGACAGCGACAGAGAAGTCCCCAAAGCTGGTGAAGACCTTCAACGTGTTCGCCTGGTGTGAGAACAACACACAGGGAGAAGCCCGCAGGGCACATGATACAAAGGAGACTGGACACCCCTGAGAAAAACAGGCAGGAACAAAGAGGAAACCCTTTCAAAGTACTGACTGACAGAAATGCCATCAGCTGAGAACTGTGGGCAGTGAAAATGTCCTTCAAAAACACGGGTAAACGACGGCACTTTCAGATAAATGGAACCTGCGTCTGTTGGCACCAGGTACCAGACGTCCTAAGGGTTCTACAGCCTGAAGGGGCAGGGGCAGGGCCCTCGGAGGGCAGGGGTAGGAACTGGCTTGTGCAGAAATGTGAGTGCATGAGAAGGAGGGAGCCCCACCTTCCTCTGGAGAGGAGGAGGAGGAAGGGACGCACCCCAGGCTGGGCTGCAGTTGGAGGCATTGGTGTGGACTGGCCGTCATTCACACAGTGAGCAGAGACACAGGGGAGAGACACAGTGTGACTGGAGCTTCATGTCTTTTTCTAGTGTCAGCAGACACACCCACAGTGGTGAGCAGGAGCCAGGAACCACCAGCACGTCTAGGGCCGCCATCTTGGTCTCCCCACACCATTCCCTGCCCTGACGGAACCAGGTCCCCTGAAAACAAAGACCAGTTCCAGGGCTACAGAGGGAAAGAACAAGACAGGCCTCAAATGTCTGCAAGAGCCAGAAAGCGGGGAAACACCCAAAAGGAGGAGAGAACTGACGAGGACACCGGAGCCAGCAGACCTGACACAGCTGGGCTCCACAGTGGACAATGGCCATCAGAGCCCAGGTCATTAAAAGAGCCATGAGTGAGGAGATGGGTGGAGGCCCACACATGTGACTCCATGGCCAGATCCGACGTCACAGGTACCAGGTACACCTTGTACCTCTGGAGAAGACGCGCGGAGGCCCACAGAATGCCAGAGAAGAGCCAGCCGGGCCTCGTCCCGTCCGCAGAGGCACAGACTCCTTCTGCGCTGCGGGGACTGCCCCGTGAAAGGTGTGGTTCTGTATTTTGGCAACTCTCTTCCAACCAGACCCACGTCCATGCTGAAGAGATGACTCACTGGGTGCGGGGTGAGCGGAAGCCTCAGAGAGCCTTGGCATGGGGCGGAGTACCAGGAAACCCCGCCAGGCAAGCCGCGGCGTGGAACACCCGGTCTGCCCCGGCCGCTGGGGAGGAAGGCGGCCGGGCTGCAGACGACCTGGTGGCCAATGGTCTAACCTGTCACGTCCGGGTCATGAAGCCTCGGTGAGAACGCAGAGTGGGCTGGGAGCCGGGGGCTGGCGAGTGGCCGGGGAGCCCTGTACCCTGCGGCCACCTCCTCCACCTGGCTGCTTGTCGGCACAGCCTCTGGGACAGCACTGCCCCTGCAGTGGACAGCCTCCCTGAGTTCTGCGAGCCGACCCCAAGGGCCGTGGGAAGCCCCGAGCGGCAGTCAGTTGGGGGGCCGGTAGCCTGGGGATCCCACTTGGGGAGAGGCCTGGAGACAAGCAGGGTCTCCGCCAACTTCAAGGTGCGTCAGAATTGAGAATTGGTGCTGGAGAACCAAACAGGGTCTCCACATCAACATCCATGGCCCAGCTTGAGTCTATGCGCGGAGGACGTCCCTTGAAACAGCTGCCGGCGCCCTCTGAGAGGTCCCAGGAGAGCAAGACAGAGACGCTGGGGCGCCGTTCCCCACTGACAGGTGACCAAGAGGCAAGACAACGGGCACGCGGTCGAGGTCCTCGCTGAGAAGGAAGCGTGAGTCCACCTCAGTCACTCACTAGTGGGACCCTGAGGCCGGGACCTCTGGGCGGCTCAGGCTCCGCGCAGCGGAGAAGGCCAGGCACGCCTGCCCCTGGCTCCCCGAGAGCCTCTCCTGCGCCTGACACTGTCACCATCCCGTCGACAAGCTCAAAGGTCTTCTCCCTGCAGTCGGCCCTGCCACAGCCAGCACTGCCCAGCTGGTGGGCGGTGGAGGGGGCAGTGCACCCACTACCACGGACTCAGACCGAGGGGTGGATCTGGTCTGAAGCTGCTGCGATGTGTGTTATTTTATCAGTAATATAACAGCTGCATTTCCAAGTCTGTGCCATTTTATATCATTTTCTGATATGAGCTTGAAAAAGTGAACCAAATATTGATAATTTCTTACAATTGATCTGAGACCATTTCTTTGATTCTTGCCTTCAGTCTGAACACTATTCCATTTCATGGTCACTTCTTGTTTTTCCATTGCTCTAGCACAACCTTTAAAAGGTTCTATGGTCAGGTAAGTTCAAGGAATACTGCTACAAAGTGCCCTTGTACAGCTGCAGGTCAAAAGAATTAGGGCTCAGAATACTTTAGACTGTATTTTCATAATCTGACAACTCTCACGAAAGACTATGAGACTGGCCGGACTTGGTGACCCAAGATCATAATCCCATTAGCTCGGGAGACTGAGGCAGGAGGATTGTAAATTCAAGGGCAGACTCAGCAACTTAGCAAGACCCTGTCTCAAAATTAAAGAATGGAGAGGACTGGGGATGCAGCTCAGTGGCAGAGCTCCCTTGGGTTCAATCTCCAGTACCAAAAAAAAAAAAAAAAAAAAAAAACCCTCAAGATTGTATTTTGATTATTCAAGTCGTGGGTGAGGCTCAGTGACTTCCCCACAACTTGCCAGCCTGGGGCACAGTAAGTCAAGGCCACAGTCCTGTTAGATGGCAGCACCATTATTGGCCATTATGAATTGCAAAACAAAAAGATGCTGTCAAAACTTCAAAGATGGTGAACAGGTTAAATAAAATGTATGTGAGTGAAGACCCATCAGGGCTGGAGACGTGAGGACCAGGAAAAGAGTCAAAGGCCTCGTCAGCAAAGATGGAGAAAAGGTAAGCACTTCTGGCGCCCGCAACCCCTGCACTGGAGAGTGGAAGGGAATTCTCAAACCTGCCAGTCCTTCAGCTGTGTCCTCCATTCCCCTCCTGGATTCTGCCACACCCCAGAGGGGTCAAGCAGACGTCTCGGGAAGACCAGAAAGTCTTCAGGAGAACGGAGGTGCACGACAGCTGCTCAGCCCCTGAAGACCAGCAACTCTTCAAGAGAACGGAGGTGCACGACAGCTGCTCAGCCCCTGAAGACCACCAAGTCTTCAAGAGAACGGAGGTGCACGACAGCTGCTCAGCCCCTGAAGACCACCAAGTCTTCAGGAGAACGGAGGTGCACGACACCTGCTCAGTTCCTGAAGACCACCAAGTCTTCAGGAGAACGGAGGTGCACGACACCTGCTCAGCCCCTGAAGACCAGCAACTCTTCAAGAGAACGGAGGTGCACGATAGCTGCTCAAGCCAGAGGGAGTCTGAAAACACCTGGTGGGTCCATCACACCAACCTGCCCTCAGCTCCCAACGGCTCTACCACTGTACTTCAAAGTCCAGCCGCCCCATCCTTTCCCCTCTCTTCTCTCTCCCACCAGTGGCCATGGCTCCCCCCTGACCTGATCCATTCCCACGGACCTTTCAGGCAGCACCCAGGTCGGATCCCTGCTTCCTCACCTTGGGGCTGTCCACTGTTCTCATGGCTTCTAGTATCCTCCTAATTATTTCCTCTTCAGACAGGAAAACTCATCTGGGCCCCTCCAAAGCATCTCCAGCCTCTCCTGTGGACTCTGAATCTGTGTTCCTTCCTCCGCCCGGCTGTCCAGACCCCAGCCCCCACAGGCACTTAGGGTCTCCTCTGCAGGAACCCAGCATTTCCTGGCACCACGTCCCTGACTCTCCCGCAGCTTCTCCACCTCTGGACCAGCAGGCACATGGCCCCTTACTAAAGTCCCATGTGCTCTCCGGGCCCACGCAGTGTCCATGAGGAACCGTTCCCACGGCTGCAAGGCCCTGCGATGCTTCTCACACCTTCTTTGCCACGTGAAGCTGGGACTTTGCTAGAAATCCTGTTTATTCCACCCAACCAGTGTAGTAGGACTTATCTGCAGGCACGGCAGGAGGCACCAGGGCTGCAGGTAAGAGCAACCATCTGAACCCTCGAATCCACAGGGCAGCAGGAGGCCCCAGGGTGACCTCAGAGTGTGCACAGCAGAGAGATGGAACCTCCTCCACCACGCTGCACCATAAGCAGGCAGTGTCAATCAAGAAGCCCTGCTCAAGAAACATTCCTCACAGGGACCATTTTCAATGGGAAATTTGACAACTCTTAGCCTTTAATCTTTAAATCCATAAAGGTCTGTGAATTGCCATTGCAAAATCAGAACTATCAAGGTTTTTCATTGAAATACCCTAGAGCAAAAATCTCTATATTCAAAAAGACATTCATAAGTTTGTTTAAAAAAAATAAAGGAGTGGAAGGAAAGAAAATCAGATCAGATTATCAACAGGGCTTTGAACGGATGGATATGATCACTTGAACGAATGAGGAAAGACCCAGGGTGGGCTGGCGGGTGGACAGTGTCCACACCTACCACGTTGGAACCTCGGGAGAATCTGAGTCAGGTAGAGACGGCACAGAATCTGGTAAGCGGGAGGAGACAACGACAGGATGCGTCCCCTCTCGCTGCCCCTAAGAAGGACAGGTCAGTTCCCCTCAGCCCAACTCTCCAGACACCCTGGGAGGCGCTCTGGCACTTGAAAGGCGGGCAGTTCCTGCCCCTGGGCCTGGGCGGTGGGAAGGCCACCACCTGCTGGCCGCCCGCAGCCACGCCCCTCCCGCCGCCGCCCGCCCACCCACCTCGTAGGCGTCCTTGATGTTCAGGGGCTCGCCCAGCGCGGCCACGTGCCCCACGATGCCCTTGTTCCACTCCAGGCGGATGCAGCTGTTGGAGGCCTCCTCCAGCGTGGACCCCTCCGCCACGTCGAAGAGGCGGCTGACCAGGAACTTGTCGTTGCCGCTGTCCTCGCACACGAGGAACAGGGAGTAGCGGTCGGCCGCGATGAGCCCGTGGATGTGCAGGAAGATCTTGTGGCACAGGGCCGTGACGTCCAGGTGACTGGAGATGTCCTTCACCAGCTCCAGCAGCCTGGAGCACTGGTCGCCGTCGTCACTGTCAAAGCGTGGCGGGGTGAGAGGCATCTGCTCCGGCTTCCCCGAGTCGGACAGGAAGCTCACGGTGCCCTCGGAGTCCTTGACCAGGATGGGCCTGAGGGGCCGGTCGAACTCCGAGGCAGAGATCTTCCTGGCGGGCGTCCCAGGGGCACTGCTGTCTGCACGCGGGCTCTGCGGCGAGGGGCAGGCGCAGGACTCGGGGTGGCCTCGGACGCCGTCCCTGCACACCGGGATGGTGTGCACTCTCTCAGCAAACCACGCGTTGACCATCTCCCTGGGAAGGACAGGCACACACATTAGGCTGGGGGAGGGCGCGGCCAACGTCCTCAGATCCGGGCCTGGGGAAGAAGGGCCCTCGCCCCAGAGCCTGCCCTGTGAACAAAGCGCAAGGCAGGCCCTGTCCGTACAGCGACGAGACCCGGCACCTGCCCCCACGGGAGGCCGGCTAACCCCTCCCACCCGGAGGCCCCCCGGGTGGCTGCCGGTCCGACCTGCCCAGTCTCCACAGGTGGACAGAGCATGTGCCTAGGGAGGGCAAGACCAGGGTTCGCCCAAACATGTCCACACAAAGGAAAAGGAACCGGTGGGATTCAAGAAACGGCGGGGAAGTTCTGGCCCAGTGGTCACTGCTGTGCCTAGGACACACTGTGACTTTCCTTCTCTTTTTTGACTTGAGGGAGCTCAGAAAAACATGCCACTACAGACACTGAAGAAAACATCAGCACGTTTCTAACTCTGGAGAGGCCAACCCTGACCCTACGGCTTTCTGAATGACCAGGCTGACCTACAGGGTTGAGCCAAGCCCTTCTACAGCGGGAGGGCAGAGCAGGACCACAGCAGAGTCCTGGGCCCGGTGCTGAGAACAGGAGGTGCACGTTCTGGGGACACCAACACCAGCCACGAAGATGGCCCCCAGAAACCCACTGAACTAGAGCCAAGATCAGCTGGGCAGAGGGCCTGCAGGGGCAGGGCCAGCCACACAGCCTGCTCCCACAGGAGACATGGCAGCAGGTCCCCAAGGATCAGAGAGCAGGGACTCCCCAGGACGGTGTCCTTAAGTGACCGCCGTGCTCTGAAACTGGGTTGTATTTTATATATCGAAGGCACTGCGCTGAAAGGAATGTAAAACGAGCGTCGAGAGTCGTCTCAGGCCGTGGGCTCAGCGCACAGCAGAGCAGGACGCGAGGACTGGGTTCCAGGTATGTGGGATTCTCAGCTTAACTGGGGCCCTGACCTGTACGACCTCTGGCCACTCCAGTCTTCTAGCTGGAATCCTTGGCTGACAGACAACAAAGAAAAGGTACGTTCCACGTTCCCCGCAGCACACCAACAGCCCCAGGCGACCACGGTACTACTTTATCACGGAGAGCAGAGGCCGCCCACACTGTGATCCTGCACACGATAACCAGAGCTCTTCAGAGTTCTTGGTTTAGTAAGTCATGGTAAAACTAGAGCATAACATTTCTCTTTAAATCCAGTTCTTGTATTTGGCCCTCAAAACCCTACCGTATAATAGATTCCATAGCTGGGCATGGGGGTGTGGGCTGGGGAACCAAGCCGCCCTCTTCTTACGAAAGGGAAAACGGTGAACTGCTAGAAGTGCCTGGGCTTTCCCAGGCCTGGTCGAACCTCAGCATGAGACCAGTGCAGCAGTCTTCCTCCGGGGAGGATAAACCGGGGAAACGCTGACAGTCCCAGCCCTTCAAGTTCAAGGCACCGGCCCTCCTCAATCAAGAAAACCAGGCCAGTGAGCAGGGCTTGCTAGGCTGGCCACGGAGACCCCAAACAGCCGCACTGTCACAAGCCAGGAGTGGCCTCCAGCAGACCACTCAACCTCCAAGCACATGGACGCCTTTCAAACTCTTCCCTAGAAGTCACGATCAAAGCCAGGTGGAGACGGCAGAGAGCACAGGCTCACGACTGCCAGGTCCTGCCATCTCCCGCGTGCCCACTCCCTGGGGGCAGAGGGCTGGGTAAGGAGCAGAGGCTGTCTGCTTACTCCTGAGGCTCGCCCAAGAGATTCGGGATCTCACGAGCCCCAGGCAGAGCGGACTACCGGGGCCTGGTGTGAGCTTGCTACACACCACGAGCATGCAGGTCACGAGTGACCCTTCCCACAGGAGCATGACCTCCCAAAAGACGCGTGCAAGTCCAGGAAGGGAAGGAACCCAAGCACGGTCGACCTCGCATCTCGACTCTTCCGAGCTTGGGTCCGATCCGAGGGCTTGCCCGGAGGTTCCACTCAGGGAAGACTCCAGCAGCTCGACCCTCTCATTTGGTAAGAACTGTGTGTGGACACCTGCCCACTGAGAATGCTCACCACGGTCTCTTCCCCAGGCTCCCCACAGCACAGCAGCCCCGGCGCCCTCAGGACAAGGTCAGAACCTGGGTGCAGAAGCCAGGAAAGCCAGCAGGTGCCCACACTAGCTGCCCCAAGCTGCAGCAGCTCCAGCTGCCAGTGGACATGGGGTCTTTCATACAATGAGGGATGACCTGGCCAACTGTGACTGGTAACACTGGATCGAGGGAATCCGGGGAGTGGAAGCTTGAAGGGTTTCAACGAAGAACAAGTCGAGAGTCCACACACGAAGGAAATAAAACACTCCATGTCGCATCCTCCGCATGCCACTTGCAAAGTGCATGAAAAGGGTCTGCATTCTTAAAATGATGGAATCACTCAATCAATGATCAAATTATATGGTGCCCAACAGCAATCATTCTACGGGTATTGGCACAGTGTAAGTTCTGCACACTGAGCTTCTTCATCTTGCATTCTGTAAACTTCTTGGAAACTGGTCGGAAGTAACTTTGAAACAGTGAAGGAACTGTAGGGCACCCCTGAGTGAAGAAGCAAAGTGTCCCTGGCCAAGTTCTCAGTTTGAATCAAGATGTTATGACCCCATCACAGAAAAGGAGGCCACAGCATACAGTCTGTGTTTTAGGAACATCCTCAAATCTGGATGACTCAGTACCTCCCCATGCTGATTGTCCAGAGACCTTGGAAGAAGCACTGAATAAAGCCCCCAATGGCCCTGGGAAGCCAGCACCACAGCCACACAAGTGCCACACACACCGACAACATGCACAGTGTGCACACTGGCGTTTCTGTAAACACTCTTGCACAAGCACCGCATGAACACCCAGACGTTCCTGTGAACACACACACAAGTGCACACAACCATGTGCACATGCACACACACAAGTATTCCTGTGAACACACATGCACACACATGGGCATTCCTGTGAACACATACCTGTGTGCATGAACATATGCCCACATATGGGCACACACACACACAGGCATTCCTGTGAACACATGCCTGTGCACATGGCCACATGCACACACACACGGGCTGTGATTCCTGTGAACACACACCTGTGCACATGGTCACATGCACACACGGGTGTTCCTGTGAACATACATGCACACACACATGTGCACTGTGTCCATAGGGTTCTGTTTGCAGTAACTGCGCTTTAACCAAAGTCGACCTGTTTGTGCTTCTTACAAAACGAGACTTGGAAGAGACAGAAATGCCTTAAAGTACCCCTTCAATATTCTAGATGCCTCAAAAGGGAAAAATAACTCTGAGAGGGAAAAATAATGGAAATATTTTGTCTAAGTTTAATAAAATATCTTGGCTTCCAGAAAAGCAGGAAAAGAAAAGAAAAAAATCACAGAGCAAAGAAAAATTCTAACATAAACCTAATAACCCTTGTGAGTTAAAAATATAATTAGATGGAACCAACTAATTAGATGGAACTAGTTTAATGTGCCTTGTACCTTTGCCTAAAATAATCCATCAAAGGATAAGAATTCTTTGAAAATATACTGTACTCAGGGTATTTTTGTTCTAATACTAAAAATACAATTGTAATGGCCCAGTACCTGGGTGTTCAGCCACTCTATTTTAAGATGTCATTTGAGATTTCCCACTTTCTACACTCTAAAATTACACGAGGAAGCTACGCTTGCTCGGGCAACATCTCCAGGCACATCCTTCGGCAGCGTGCGAGCACCTGAGAGGCCCTGGGAGAGGCGAGTTCCTGCACCAGCATCCCACTGCCGGGTCCACTGGCCTGTGCCTCTCCTGCGTGAAGACACCCTGAGCACCCGCCCAGCACAAGGGACAGAGGCACAGTGCAACCCCAGACCTCTTCTCTCCAAGAAATGATGCTGGGTACCTTATTCACACTCTGTAAAATCAGGCACGGCATCACCCCAGGGGTCCTTAAAAGTGCTAAAGACAAAGATGACCACCAAGTACCAGCGTCGAGTCTGCCTGGAGCGCTCGGCACCATGTGTCCATGCATGAGATGCCCAATTACTGAGTGTGACCTAGCTGTGAAATCAATTGCCTTCTCAATTAAGAGAATCTACTCAGTAATGTTAGCCACTGCTTCCTTTAAGACACTAATTTAAAAGGACCAATTTGACAGAAGCCCTTCATACAGTAAAAAGAGTTGTTTCGACATAATTTTTTCAAATTAAAACTGAGAAAACAGGGACTCTCCACACAGATCACTGTACTCACACATGACATCATTTTCTGACCCAGAGCTGAAGGTTTGATTGAGAAACACAAATGCCAGAATGCAACGTATTTTTCTTTTAAGTTTATTATTTTACAGAAATAAATTATGTTTGGGGACCTCTCCCCCCAAACCATCAAAGACAAAGCTAACACCAAAGTGAGGAAACACCAACAGGCCCCTGGAGGAGAGCTGTCCAGGAAGAGAGCCACCCACGTGAAAGCTGTCCACGGGAGAGCGGCCCACAGGAGAGCCACCCAGGACAGAGTGGCCCATGAGAGAGCCGCCCACAATGAGAGCCACAGTGACATTTTATGGCCGGATTCTGCACTGCAGCGTTTCGATCTTGACGAATGGACAGGAACGCGCCACAGGCTGCCTGGAGACTCAGTTCACTGGTCTCCTGGGGAAACTCCCAGGCAGGCAGAAGACACAAGCGTCAAGGGTGCACAGAGCAAGGCCCCTTGGCGTTGGGCAGAGATTCCAGGGAGCCTCAGCCACACCAGCCAAGGCTGGGCAAAGGCTGCGGCCTGAATAACCCACAACGGTGAACTCAGGTCCTCAAGCGCACCCCTGAAATGCTACCACGTTCCTCCCTCGTCGATGCCCCTCATCAGTCACAGGACCCAGACTGCAGAGTGCACTACATTTTCTGACCAGAAGGAATGGTCACATGCTAATCTGCTAAAATTATCTATAGAAAAACACAAAAATAACTCACACAAAAAATGTTGGCTAATCTTCCTGCTCTGGATCCTTATTCTACTCGGTGTTCATTATGTTGTTTGCATGATTTGACTTGGCTCCACATTCACGTTTGGAAAACCACTTCCCAGACTGAAACCCTTCAACTTGAGAAGGTGATACTCTGCTCTCCCAGTGAGAACCAAGAGCTGAACTTGAGGCAGTTCTAGAACTCGTTCAGGAATCCCTTGGTCTGCCTTCCCCCTCTCCCCCATCTTAAAGCTGAGGTTGGCTAACTTGGGCCGGACACAGGCTCTTGTGGTAGCACAGCTGGGAACACACTGTCGGGTCTGCATCCCCATTCCAGACCCGTCCAGCTCCTCACACAAGCCCCCAGGGGCTCTCTTCAAACCACTGATAAGAATCCATCTAACCCTGAGAAAGATTCTGCAGGTCATAAAATCTCTATTCCGTTGTTCACGTTCCCATTTACCAGAATGAGTGAGTGATACCAAAGTCGCTGACTGTACTGCAGGCGCCATAGATTCTCAAAGCAGGACACAGCATGTCGCCACAAACCAAGTCACGCTCAACAGGTAAGGGAGGTATGGGAACATGCGTGGTTCCTTTAAGTCCTAAGATCCCAGGTGGAGAAGGCCACCTGCCATCGTCTCGGCCTCCAGAGGGCAAACCCGAGGCTGGTAGTCCTCCTAGGAGGGTGGTTCTGGACGTGCAGCTGCGCTCTGTCCAGTCTGGTCCTTAATCACCAGAAATAGAAGCAAAGCCTAAGGCTTCGGGAGAGGGGCTCCCAGCACCAGTGCCAGTGCTTGGGGCGTCTGGAAACACGGGCAGAGGCACCCTCGGGGTCGTGAGGGCACTGCTGGCACTTAGTCCTGCAGGGTGGCAGCCTGTCGGGCAGAAGCACCACTGTCAAGTACCAGCTTCCTCTTTCGAGAAGCATGGTTTAGACGAACAGAAGATTGGCGGTAGGTGGGCACTGAACAAAACCTCCTGAACCTCCAGAGTCTCTGCCTTGGTGTTACAGGGAGTGGTTTCCTGGGTCTGGCACAGGGAGGAAGTGAGCGCGCTGCCCGAAGTTATTTAGTATTTCGAGTTTTCTCCAGCTGAGAAAACATCTGAGCAGCTTGCTGGGACCAAATATAAACCAGACGCAGAACGGCTCACATGGGCTTAGGGTGATGATGCTACTGGAAGTCAGGAGGGCCACAGGGCTCTGTTGTTTCTGTTCACAGTCACGTGGTGTGAAAGACGCTGCCGAGAGGAGACCTACTGCCACTGAAAGAAAAGAGTAACTAAAATCGATGCAGCAAGTAAGGGAGTCGATTTGCTCTGAGTTTAGAGGTAGGAGAGGCAGGGCTAGATGGGCCTCCCTCCGCCCTATCCCAGGAGTCCAAGACACGGAGGTTCTGAAGATCCAGGTGTCATTTGTGAAGACACTTTACCTTTGTGCTTTCAAACTGGTGGTAATCAAAACAACAACAGGTGACAGAAGCATGCCGTGAATGGCTGGGGTGGCCGTTAGAAAAACGGCCCTCATCTTTGCACAGGGGCTGACACTGCTCGAGAGAAGATAAAACATGCAGCTGTGCTGCCCACCCAGCAAACCCCAAAGCCGGTCCGCCACGCTGCAACAGCTCCGTGATAGTCCAGACACCCGCGGGAGAGGCTGGTCTCACAGGCTAACCCACAAGGCCCTCGGACCCCACAGGTGGGACCCTTACCCTGCCAGGGAGGCAGCAAACACAGGCCGCCACTCTGCTCTCAGCTGAGGTCTTACCACCGTGTTCGTAATTAACTTAAAATTTATTTTGGCATTAGAGTTGCACAAATGCTGTAACTATGACTAAATTATGCCTACTTTTATTTATTCTAAAAATTCCACATGCAACTAACAGTAAAACAAAAGGAAGTCAGCCCTGGGTACAGAAGATATCGGGAACTTCTGGGTCTGCCTCATGGCTTTCTTCTGGGAATCCCGACCCTACCCCTGATGGACAGACCACACCACAGGGGACCGGCCGGCACAGCAGTCCTTGTCACAGGGACTGGCACAGGGTGGGCAGCTGACCCAAGCAAGGCCGGAGTCATTTAGGGAGTATTGACATGAATAAGAATGCACCTCTGATACCAGAGGCTTAATGCTCACCTAAGCTTGCCAAGAAGAAACCTTCCCAGCACCTGAAGAAAGCAACAGAATACAGCCAACACAGAGCAGGCCCCAAAGATGGATGGATCATGGATGGATGGAGAGACAGTGGACCGCAGACAGACAGGTAAGAGTACACAAATGGACAGACAGACAGGTGGGATAGAAGATGGGTGGAAGGAAGGGCAGAGGGTGGATAGATAGAGGCAGGCAGATAAAGAGAATCTTGACAAGATTATGTGATCTGCTGAATTCACAACCAAGTCAATTCCAGGAGACTTCAGTGATATGAGTCAATTTTGTATGGTTCTGTCACTTACGACCAAGAGCTTCCGACTGCTCTACTGGAGATAATAAGAATGTCTTTGTTCAACAGAGACGGGTTGTTAACTTTGAGAAAGTGGATTGTATGCTGTCCTTTGACTCTAAAGTCAAAGGCCTCGCGTGTGTGTGCATGTATGCATGCATGTGCACATGTGTGTGCATGCGTGTGCATGTCTCTCTGTGTGCATCTATGTTCATACGTGTGCATGAGTGCACACATGTGCACGCTCTACTTCAACAGCTCAGAAGACCAGGATCTTTTCTTCTTTCTTTAGCATAAGTGTTCAACAGAGAGGGATTACTATTAATTTGTATAATCTCACTTGGAATATGAGATCAAATGGGGATCTTTTCTCTCCCAATTATTAAGGTATAACAAAATTGTTCCAAAAAGATAATTCGCAAAAATTGCTTTGTGATTCAAAATTAAGGGAAGACTTCCTTTTCCCAAAGAATAAAGAAGTTAACAATTGCAAACAAGGCTTCAAAAAGTGTGTTCACTACAAACGAAAAGCCAGAGAAATCTTCGTCTTTTAAAAAGGCTTCTAAAACCTTCCTGGAATATTTAACAAAATGATTCTGATCAGCTCAACACTCAGTTTGTTTATGTGCCTTAAACATTTGTTTGGCAATAAATATAAATTCCTAACATTCAGAGAAAATGGACAACGCAGTTACATTATTAAAAAATGGTAATATGATTCAAAACACAAGGAGAACACCAAGAGGGTGAATGAGATTTCAAAGCTAAATATCAAATGAGTGACTCATGTGGAAATACTTCCTTCAACTTATTTCCCAGTTATGTAGCTCACAGGCTTGCCCCTGAGAACCTGAGATGTCCACCAAGGTGACACCATCAAGGGAACCACAGCCGAGCAGTGGTCTAGCATCACAGAAGGGCCTGCGAGGAGCTGGTCTGCACCCCGAATGCAGAGCAGTTGCTTCTCGGTCCCCGCCACCGGTCAACGCTAAGCTGGCTGAGCTGACCGCGCTATGCCTCCTGCCTCCTGCCCGGGAGGAGCTCTGTCCTTCAGTCACCTCCGAGAGCAAACAATTGCTACTCAGTCAGGACAGGCTTACTAGATGACTAAGTCCAGAAGGGTTTGCAGTATAAACTAGGAAGTGCCCAGGAGTTCTGTTTAGCCTTCCCACCTACAAAAGCAACCCGCTCCCAGCACATGGGCATTCGCTCAAAGCTCCAAGCTGATTGGTGTTCTCAACTCTGGAGAAGCCAGTGCTTCCTATTAAGATACACGCTTTCATCAGACCAGGGGTGGAGGCACAGGCATCAGGCAATTTGAAAAAAGTTTCAGGTATTTTAAAAGAAATGATGTTAGAAACCAGAGTCAAATTTAGGTGGAATTATTCAAACAGGAAATTTTGTTGCCTAGCATAATCAAAAGGCAAAAAGTTCCCTGATTCTGAAGTGCTGTGCAAACTACCCCATGAACACGTTGGCAACTTCTACAGATCTTCAGATCGCAGCCAGAAAAAGGAGCTCTTCGTTTTACAGCAAGCCTGTCTAAGTCTGCTGCGCCGAGGAGACGGCTGATCCCGAGCTCCCATCCCTGTCAGTGGCATCCCACTGTGTCTTCCAGTTTCAAGGACCATGCTCATGCAGGGTCAGGCTCCAAAACCAGCCTGAATCTGGAACTTTGAAAACACTAGAGGCAAAGGGCGATGGGAAGCCTACTTCCAGGGTGCCTGTGGATTCCTCTACGCAGGAAGAATCACGTCCTCGGTCATGGTCGGAAGCCATCGAGGCAACTTGGAGCTGGCCCTGTGCACCCTGCTTATTAAACAGCATAGGGAGCAAAGGTCATTTTGCACCAGAATGGTCAGCATAGAATGTTATAAATAAGATCAACCCTTCACAAAAGCCTTTGCCTAACAGAATGTGTGTGACCGATCATTTGTCTGAACACTGTGGAAGATGTTTATATTCCTATCTAATTATAGAAACAATCATTTTTAAGAAGGGAGGGCAATATTTATTGTATATCCATCATCTGAATTTAATGTAAATGCCTTCCAAATAAAAATGCTACAACTTTTAGAAATGAGAAAAGAATGACAACGAAAAAAGAAAGAAGAATCCCAAACGCAGGGCCTGTGAACATGACCCAGTCGGCACAGCTCTGCAGCACCAGGTAGAACGGAAGCCACAGAAAGCTGCATGCGAGTGGAGAGGTTCTGTTTCTGGACTTCGACCCAAGCTGTCATAAAAGCTGTCCTCACTTAGTATCTCCTACTTCCATTATGTGTCAAATACTCTTGAGCTTTTGCCTGGTACAAAACAAAGCAATAAAAAGTCAACCAGGTCACTGCACAGTGCTACTGACCTAAAACTTCACCCACGGTCACAGGGCTGTTCATAACTCGGGGAAGGTGAGGCCACTCTCACATGCTGTCGAAGTCAGAGCAGCTGCTGGCTTCACTTGAAAGTGCAAGGCCAGGTGGACAGTGCCAGACCCCAGGACAGCAAGCTGTGTACAAGAGCAAGCCTGGCGCCTGCCAGATGCAAGTCACTAGAATCGAATTAGTTTTTATGCCAAACAATTAATGCTATGCCCTATTCAACTGACACCCTCAAAGTCACATCTACAGGTTGTGATTACTTAAAAACATCTATTTCCATGCTGGAAGCTATAGTTTTTAATGAGCTGCTTAGGTCTGTATTTCAAGATAATTACAGGAAACAATGTAATTACACAGCATGACTACTTTCAAGGACAACCAAAATTCACAGGTTTTGCAAAGAGTTCAGGAATGCCAGAACCCACTGGAGGCAGGTCATTTGGTCTGCAGATAGCACAGAGGTATGTGCAAATGTCAAAGACAACAATTAAATAATGCAGAGATAGTTCTGCGGCAAGCCTGGGTACAGATGGACAATCCGAAAAAATATAAATTTATTTTAAATCTTAAAATATTCCACAGGTTTCTGCAGAATTGTTCAGTTTCATCAATTTCCCAAACACACATACAGTTCTTATTTTACCAAGCATAAACAAAGTGATCTGCACTTCTAACTTAAAAATTTTAACCTCAACGTGCTTAGTAGTTTGCATGTTTATAACCAGCTAATATTCAATTTCTTATTCTTATTTTAAAAGTCTGCAGTTAATGACATTGAGTATAAAGCCAAACTAGAATACTATTTCATGAAGGTCTTCTGCCTACACCAAAATCCTTAGATTGCATGCTTTATGCTGATAACTCTCAGCATTCATAACTCCTAAGGGCCTGTGGGGCTCTAGAATATCGCAGGTTTCATTTTCCAACATGTATTCAACATGAACTCTTCTATTAAGACCCCCCCAACACACACACAATGTCTGCCACTGCCAACATCAACTGTTATTTAGAAAACCTAACTGGGGGCTGGGGGGGGGGGCGGCTGGAGTGTCAGTGATCTAGATTTTACAGTGCGTATCCTAATTTTGAGAACTGGGATTTTAATCCTATACCACTTGGAAGAAAAAGCATCTGGAGGAATCGTAACAACGCTGCGACATTTTCAAAGTGTGGTGGCTCTGCTGTGAGGGGCCCTCATCTATGACGAATAACACACCACAAAGCCCGGGTCCGCGTCTTCAACTCCAAGAGGTAAACAAAGACAGGGACCCATGCTGATGTACGGCCAAGGGCAAACTGGTTTCACTCTCGGCACTGCCGATCATCTAACTAAACGCCTCCCACACGCTCTACTCAGCCCGGCTCCTGGGCCCCTCTAAGTCTTCGAGCTCCGCTCGAAGTGACTACCGCAGCTGGGAGTGGGCAGCGCTGACCCGTCAGGGACAGATGCCTCGGGGTAGCAAGTAACCCCTGAGAACTGCTGGCTCACAGCAACTGATGGTTCCAGATGTTGGGGGGCTCAGCCCCCCGCCCCCAGCTCGCAGAGAAGTGCCATTTAAAAAGAAACCACTTTCCTTTCATGGTTAGTCTCTGACGGATCTAGATTCAGGATTCTGGAGGAAGAAGGAGAAATCAGGAAAGAGGATCAAAAAAGGAGGAGACTTGGGCACTTAGAAGGGTGTGAGATCTGCTCCCAGAGGGTTGTCTGTCCAAAAAGAAAAAAGAAAACCTAAAGATATTAAATCGACCCCAACTCTGAACATTCTTCGGAAAAACAGGATTTAAGAAGGCTCTAAGACCCCAAGCAATACATCCGCAGCAGTACAGACAAGTCACGCAGTCCGTTTCAACCCGGCATCTCCCTGCGGTGCGCCCCAGGCGCCCCACCCGCGCCGGGGGAGAGGGAGGGGGCGCAGCCAATACCTGGTCCTGTCTCCGAAGGGCAGCATCGCGGGCGCCGGAGGGCCGCTCTCCAGGAGGCTCGCGGGGCGGCGCGCCCAGGTGCGGCCGCTGCGGGGCTCGCACCCCCGCCCTGTGCTGGCCGCCCAGGAGAGGGAGCACCCCGCAGCGTCGCGACCGCGGGGGCCCGGGAGCACGCGCCCCGCGGGCGGCCGCTCCAGCATCGCCGCCGGCCCGCGGGCCGGCACTGGGCGAGGCTCGCGGGGCCTCCCCCAGAGGGGCGCGGGCCGCAGATACCCCGATCCGCGCGCGGGAGCCGCCCGCGCCCGGGTCCCGCGCCGCCTCCGCAGGCTCGGGGGTACCCGCCCGCCGCGCGCTCTGCCCCACCCTTCTGGCCCCTCGCAGCCAGGCTCAATTCTTCCAACTCCTCGGCGAGCGTTTCCCACGCGCGCCACTGCCCGCTGTGCCGTCGCCTCCCAGCGCGCAGGCTCCCGCCCCGCCCCACAGGGCCCCAGCGCTTGGCCCGGGACCAGGCGGCGGGAGCGCGGGTCTCCGCGGGGCCCAGAGCCCCGGGTCCGCTGCCGCGGCGCCGCCCTCCCGCTTGTGTGCGCGCCGCGAGCCCCCGCGCTGCCTCCGGCGAGCAAGAGGGAGAAAGGAAGCGCTCGGGGTAGCAGGGGACAGGAAGGGGCCAAAGGCGACGCACTCACTCCCGGAGGACTCCTGCAGTCGCTGCCGCGGGCGCCCGGGGCGCGTCCCCACCCGCTTCCCCGCCCCGCCGCCAGGACAAGGGGCGCGGGGGAGGAGCGCGGCCGCAGGGCCCGAGCTGGCAGCGCTGCTTCCGGAGCGGGAAAGGGGTCAGAAACCGTTTTGGTTTTGCTAAAAGGATTTAGGGGGACCCGGGGATGGGGTGCGGAAGGAAGGGCCTCGAGCGCTATGCGAACAAATGCTCTTGCTTCGGGGAACGCCAGGGTCTTGGGGACCGGGGTCGCAGCACATTTTTGTGTTGGAACTTTGTAAGCAAGTTGAGTGGAATCCGACGCTTTAGTTTTTCGGCCGAGCGGGCTTCAAGTGGAGTTTGCGACCTACCATGGGGCTGAGGACCTGCTTCCCGAGACTGGGGCCTGGGCGGGGGTCCCGGAGTGGTGAGCGGGGAGAAGTTCAGCCGCGAGAGACCAGCCAGGCCACGCTCCAGCCCGGCGAGTCTCTGCGATCATTCTTACCTGGTGGCCTTTCTAACAAAGTAGGAAGAGGTGAAGTCCCAGTGGTCGTCCAGCCACGCTTCGACCCAGTCGGGGTCCGGCCGCTGGGGCCGCCCGGAGCCCGGGCCCGCGCGGTCCATGGCGCTCGGCACTGCCTTCCGCCCTGTGGGGTCCTTGCAGGAGCCGCGTGCGCGCGCGACCCTCCCCGGCTCGCTGCGCCGGGCCCTGGGGAGCGCTGCGGGACACCTCCCGCCCCGCCCCGGCCCGCGGGCCCAGGTGTGGCGGGCGGGGCCGCACAGCAGCCGCGCCCCGGGTGTGGCGGGGACCGGGCGCCGCGTGCCGGTCCCGGGCGGCGGCGGCGACTGCGGGCTCTGAAGGCAGCGACTGCAGGAGGCGGCGGCCGCTGGGGTGCGCCTGTGCGCCGGCTGCTGGGCGCGCGGGTGTGTCGGCGAGGTCCTGCTCAGGGCGGGCAAGGTCACCGAGGGGCACCCCTTCGGAGCCGTGGGCGGAGGTGGCGAGCCCACGCGAAAGTGAGATGCCGCTGCTGCGGCTGCCCCGCTCCGGGCGCGGGCTACCGGGCGTCCCGCCGCTGCTCTACAGACCCGCGCTCACAGGAGCACCGGGACCGAACTCCTCCGGAGCGCAACCAGCGCAGCCCCGGGAGCGTTGGGGAGGAGCGGGCGTGTCCCACCACCGGGACAGAACCGCGGGGCAGCTGTGTGGCTCCAACAGACGGTGCCCTGCTTAATGCTCACAGTAACAAGGATAATTACAAATTAAAGACATTTAGTGTTGCATCAAACACCCTGCTCATAACTGGAAAAGATTTTCTGGAAAAAAAAGGCAAACAAAGCCCGGATGACGGACGAAGTTGGGAAACAAGGACACCTCTGCAGAGTTAGGTCAACTGGAAAGCCCAGTGCTGCCGGGTAGTTCAGAGCAACAGCTCGATTTTAAACTGATTCATCAGTTCTATTTAACTGGAATCAACGCTGCCCCAAAAATACTCAGTGGAAAGAATTCAGCCTTCTTACTCTATTTTGTCTAAACCTATTGTGCTTCATATATATATATATATATATATGTGTGTGTGTGTGTGTGTGTGTGTGTGTGTGTGGTTTTTGTTTTTTTAAGAAATGCAGAGCTGGTTTCTTTGCTTTGGCTCATCCTGATCTTCCTGTTGTGGATTTGCAGTTTAATATGGCCTTTTGCAATGACCTAATTTTTCTGGCAGAATTAAATCTGGAGAGTACGTTGCACAACGTGTGAATGACACCATTAGCCGTGATATACCAGAGCGACTTAGCTGACATACTTTTAGCAAACTCCCTTCAAAGTGTACTTGGCAAGAATGTAAGACATTACTCACTTCATAGAAACACATAATTAAATTGATAATTTGGGGACTTGCAGAAATGCCTTCCATACAGGGGCTTATTTTCCTGCACCTAATGATAATCCCTTTGTAATTCGGATTTCTCTGAAACTTGAAAGTTGTATGCAAGTAAACAACCAGCCTATGAAGGTGAGGACCGACTCCCTGTGGTGACAGTGGCCACAGTGCACAGGAAAAGGCAGCTTTCTCCTCCCCCTCAGCCTAGTGGAGGTCCATGCCTTCCTTCTGACTGGACATCAGTTCATTTAAAATTGGACTTAGAGACTGAAGACTGAATCTTTGGCTTGAATTTATGGCTTTACTGGCTGCTTTGGTTAAACAAACAGGTGTGATGGCTTGACTTTAATCCCCCTCCAAAGTTCATGTAGGAAGGTCAGGCTCAAGGCCCAGACCCAGAGGCTCTGTCCTCATGAATGGGCTCATGAATGGGCTCTAGGGGCCAGTTTGCCCCTCCCACCCCTCCACCATGCCAGAGCAGCCTTAGCCCTGCAGAGGCCCAGGGGGCCCTCTCTATACATCAACTCTGCTGTGCCTTTGACTTGGCTTCCCAGCTGCCAGAGCGGTCTGCCATTTCTTTGTGCCCCAGATCATAGTATTTTGTTATCAGAGTTCACTGGACTGAGACAATGGTGAACCTCAAATGTCCCTTTTCTCCTGAAACCCGAAAGCACTGCATCATCAGAACAGGAAGTTCTCTGAAGCACTGCAGCAGGTGACCCGGTCCATGGATCCTGCCCTCGGTGAGACCCAGTCTTGATCGGCCTAAGTGCTGAGGGTGGGGGCAGGGGGTTACCGTGAAGGCCTGTCGCCTGAAAAGCACACCACAGGGCTTGGGATGGGCATTTCAGCCTATTCTGGGCTCCAGGAAGCACAGGCAGAACTAGCGATACCTCCTGTAGCACGGCTGCACGTCCTAGAGGTGAGCCCTAGTTGATTGTTCTTCCCAGTTGGCTCCGTTACTTTGTCTTAGCTCGTTGATGTACATTGCTCTAAACATCTCAGATCTTGTTTTGGAATGAGTGAAGAATAAATAACAATTGTCACCAGGAAATAAATTGGAAAATGCTGTTGATGCTATTTATAACAAATAAACGTGCGATGACTTAACAAAAAGCCCTACAATGCACCGTATTCCCATTGTAGCAGAAGGAAACTCAACTCCATCGCGATGTCAGCTTTCCATTACTGAACCAAACACCTGAGACAGCTTAAAAAGAGGAAAAGCTCATTTTGGCTCAGTTTTGGAGGTTCGGCCCATGACCGTCTGGCTCCATTGGTGGCCCACAGCACATCATGGTGGGAGGACATGCAGAGGAGGCCCATCCACCGCATGGCTGGGTGCAGAAGGGAGAGGGGCGGAGGTTGACTCCCAGAGTCCCCTTCGCATACCCAACATGGCCTAGCACCTCCGCCAGGCCCTTCCTCTAGAAGGCCCACCACCTCAGTGGTGCCAGCTGGAGGCTGAGCCTTCAGCAACAGGCCGAGGTACACTCCAGCTGCAAGGGACGGCACATGGCTGGCTGGTCAGGTTGACATCTCTTGGCTTTGCCTACCTCCACTGGGGTCAGTTTTGGTCTGCAACTGGAAAAGCAAACAATCAAATTCCTTTTCCCAAAAGGAGAACCTAGTGGCAAGGGTCACCGTGCTGTCCCTGCCTATTCCCACACCACATACTGCCTCTGTTCCTGCTGCATGAAGTGGAAATGTACACTAAGCAACTTAAGCCAATAAAGTCAATAATCAAGACCAAATGGACAAAGTCTTTTGGGGAAGAAGTTAACCCAAAATGATTCAGGATGAAATTAGTAATTTCACTGAAATAGAATTCAATAACTGATTTTAACTACTTAAAATACTTTCTATAAGAAAATCTTCAGGTGAATTTAATCAAATGTTTTAGGTAAAAGTAATAAAATACCAATATTGTACCAATCTCTTCATTAAACCAGAAAACCCTGATACTGGAGCATGGCACATGGGTCAAAGGGAACCATGTCCCTCATGATCTGGATGTAAAATCCTTAAGTCTTTAGTACATTGAACCCAGAAATATATGCAGTTTTTAAAGGATGATCTCCAATGACTACGTGCACTCATCCCAAGTATATATTGTTGGTTCAACATTCGAAGGTTGTTTAAGGCAGCATACCATGTTAACAAAAATAAACCAATGTCCATATCCGTTGATGCATAAAAACCCATCTGATAAAATTCAAGAGTCATTCTTGATACAAAGAAATCATCAGCAAGCAGAGGAAACACACTTTCCAACTTGACAGAGAGCAAGAACCCCACCTAAGATGGGAAGGGGCCAGCACCCCCGTACCATTTCTGCACAGTGTTGTCCTACAGTCCTCGCCAGTGCAGTAAGTAGGAATGAATAAACAAACAAATGAATAAATAGAAAGGAAAGGAAAGGAACACGAAGCACAAACCTCGAGGAGAAGAGTGAGACTTCCCTGCAGATGTGTCTGGGAAGACGCCCTTAAGGAGCATGTGGATCACCTGCAGGAGTTAGGGGTGATTCACCAGGGCCACAGAGGGCCAACTCACAAAGTTGGTGTGCTTTCTGTGTACAAGTGTTTCAGACCTTCATGCCCCCCAAAGTCCTGTGTTGAAGTCCCAACCCCAGGACCACAGAATGTGGCAGTATTTGGAGGCAGGCCGCTTGGAGGTGCCAAAGGCCAGATGAGGTGAAGTGGAAAGCCCTAAACTGGGCTGACTGGGGCCCTTGCAGGAAGAGGAAATCTGCAGGCAGTGAGACCCAGACCTCTCAAGCAGAGGGACTGAGGGAGGACCAGGGAGAGGTAGCAGAGGACAGGCGTGCACAAGCCAAGGAGGGAGGCCTCTGGACACCAGCGTCCCTGGCACCCTGGTCTTGGATTGCTGGTATCCAATACTGTGGGGAGTGACTCTGGGGTTTAAGTCACTGCTCTATGACACCCGGTCGTGGTGACTCTAGCAACATAAGACAACTAGCAAGGAACAGAAAGTAAGACCATTTTTTGTGTGTATCTAAAAGAAATTAAATATTTGGAGATGAATATGACATATTTATATTTACATATAAAATATATGTAAGATATACTGCTGGGAGAAATTTAGGTAAGAAGACCTAAATAAATGGACAGATATATTAGGATCATTGATTGGAGGACTCAATATTATTGTAATTTCTATCCTTTTCAAAGTGATCAGTACAATTCCAACCATGAGCTCAGCAGGTATTTTCATGAAACAAGAAAATCAGATGCTAAATTTTTATATGAAAATGTAGCAGACAGAGTGCGGAAAAACACTTGTGACAGAGACGGATGCCAGAGAACTGGGGCCTCCTGAGGCTCACTAGGCAGCCACCACCTTGGAGGTGTGCAGTGCCCGCGTGAGGCGGGTCAGGTGGCGCAACAGGGCAGAGGAAAGAGCTCAGTAGCTAATGTGCAGAATCAACTGAGTTTCACTCAGAACAAGCAGCCCTTCCCACCAGTGCTGCTCACACAGACGAATCATGGCACAGACGTAATCAGGAGCAAAGACCTGAACACCCAGGCCGGCTCTGGAGGGCAGAAGGTCTTTCCACCTTGGAAGCTCAGTGGCCTCAGGGACCAGGAACAACAACTTCCAGATTTCATGAAGATCTGTTCTTTGAAGGACATGACCAATAAACGGAAAAAGCAACTTATAGATTAGAGAAAAAAATTGCCAAACACATCTGACAAAGACTGGTATCCAAACATGTAAAGAGCTCCCATAATTCACATACAAAAGGACAAAGACCCTGGTGGGGGAAACTGGTAGAAGTTTTAAGCAGCCGCTTTGCAGAGAGACTAACTGCCACCTAGGCACAGGTTAATGTGCTCAAGTCAAACCTCCAGGGAGATGCAGGTGACGTGAGCCACCCTGAGACAGACCACCCTCAGAACACTCAGAGGAGACCTGTGGACATGCTTGGACTTGGGTGGGAGCAGCAGGACTCCCCTGTGCTGCTGGAAGAAGTTGAAACAGTACAGACACTTGGGAACAAGTTTACATGTTCTTATTAGGTTGAGCTGGACCTACCCTTCCCCTATCAATTCCAACCCTAGATACTTCCCAAAAGAAATGAAGACTTATATCCAAAAAGTTCTATAAAAATGTTTGAAATCTTTATCCTTAATAATGGAACATCCCCAATCCCAAATGTTGTAACAGGGAAATGGATAAGAAAGGTTTAACATAGTTGCTAAACTGAGTGAGTCACAGGGCATTCGAGAACATGGTGACTTCCATAAACATGCCATGTACACAGAACAGCACATAAACATGCTGTGTACACAGAACAACATGCAATGTGCATACAGTTCTAGGGCAGGTGAAACAGACCTGCAAAGAAAATAACAAGACCATGGCTGCTCTGGCAAGACACTTCACTGGGGATGGGCGGACAGAATTCCATGTCTTCAGAATGGTGTGGGTTATTCCCATATGTGTCTTTTTCAAAACATCAAATTTTACACAAATGAAGTTATTATTTAAATTTTGTCTCAACAAATTATAAAGTATTAGAATCTACTTTTTTTGTGGGGAATGTGCTAGTCATTCTGAAACTACTTTCTGCCCCCTCTAGGCATGAGAAAACTGAGTAGCTATGTTTGTGCATATAATGAGATCCAAGCATCATGGTGCAGAAGAAGGGAGTTACACATATGGATGAAAAAGGACAGTGCCGTGTTGAAATAGAATTAGAGGTTAATTTTTCTTATTTTAATTAAAAACTATGAGTCCCATAAGGAAAGTTCCATGACAAGGAAACACAGGCATTTTCTAGGTGCTACAGGTAGCCTACCAGGAGCTCTAGCTGGCCAGAAAATAAATTCCTACATCTTAGGAACTGAATCTGCCAACAACCCCAGTGAGCTCAGAAGTCCATATGTTCCTGTCAAATCTCAGATGAAACTACAATTCCAAGCAATTACCTTATTTCAACCTATGAGAAGCTAAACAAAAGCTTACTAATTGGTGAACTAAGAACAATGAGTCTTGCAATCCATGAACATAGTATATCTCTCCCTTTATTCAGACCTTTTAAACTTTTTCCAGAAACCCCTTGTAGTTTAGGAGTACATGCCCATGCATTTTGTTAAGTGTATCTCTACATATGTGGTTCACTCTTCCTCTCACACTGGGAAGTGCTAGAGCAATGGCATTCCAGCAGTAAGGAGTACACTTGGTACCAGATTTTGTTTCTAAATACCATTCTCCACCAAAAGAAATCAGGAACTTTTAGAGAGGTCTGGGGCAGGCAAAGTACAGATATGCCTAGAAAATCTTATTTTTTCAGAAACTAATAAGGCCTTAAGGAATGTTATGAACATATTAAGAGGACAGAGGATATATGATGACTCCTAAGAGACTCCTAAGAGACAAATATGGAAAATTGAACATGAAAGCATGTAATAGTGACAGATCAAACAGTATTGACTGAAATCAGGAACTGTTACTCTGCTAATGTAAATAAATAAGTAAATAATAATTTATAATATAATATAATAATCATTTTTATAGAAGAAGTCCACCTAGTAAATATTTAGATCCTTCAAGGCGGCTAAAACCTAAGAGGCTTGATGGTAGATGGGATATTTAGGTAGTCTTGAGGCATCTCAACACAGGTCCCTTACTAGTTAACAATGGGGAAATACTTGCTTTATGGTGGGTTGAGTTTTTGGAGGCTACCACAACCAAGTCATTGATTCAAAACCACTGTTGGGACAAACTAGAATAGCTGCCTTTAACCAAATGTACTGAGAAGCTCACAATATCATTTCTGCTATCACTGCTCAAAACACAGTCTGAATCTAATCATGAGGAGACAGCAAACCCCACCCCCCCAGATCGAGGGACTTTATACAAAACAATAGGCCTGGAGTTTCAAATTTTTCAAGAACAAGAAGGACGAAGAGGTGGAGAGGATGTGCATTTGCTCTCTATTGCTGGGTAACAATCTCACCGAATCTCCATGGCTTAAAGCAACAAGCATTCGTTACCGCCAGGTCTCTGAGTGGGAGTCCAGGAACACTGGACTGGATTCTCTGCCCAGGGCCAGTCAGGGTGCTGCCCAGAACTATGGTCTCCACCAAGGTTCGGCTGGAAAAGAATCCACATCAGACTCCCTCAGTCCTGGGTGGAATTCAGTTCCCTGTGATCAAAGACCCAAGGGACTCTCTTTATCACCAGGTGCAGACTCACAGGCTGCTGTCTGCAGTCTGTGTGTCACTGGAGGCTGGGGACTGTGCAAACTGCTGGCTAGAGCCTGTTGGGGGTTCTGAAACCACCTGTGGTCCCTTGCAAGGTGGAGCTGGCCATCATGGCTGCTAGCTTTCTTCAAACCAGGAGCAGAGACTCCAGCGTAACAGGTCCTTATTCTTATGTCACACGTGAAATGCACCCTGACATCTTTACCAAATTCTGTTTCCTGCAGCAAGTCAAGTCCTGCCCTCACATGAGGAGTGGGGATCACACATCACACTGAGCAATAGGGCACCATGCCTGGGACGTGGTGCATGCTGGGTGGACGCCTGTTGGTCAGGGTGAAAGGCCTGGGTGCTGGCGTGCCTGGAGCGTTCCCGTGGGCACAGTCTGTGCCTGCACCAGCACCTCCTCAAAGGGAAGAGTCTCGCCACACTTCACTGTACGACCCTCTACGCTTAGCAGCGCTGGGCTCCTGTGAAGATGTTTCTTCTGTGGACAGTGCTGGGGTGGACAATGCGAGTTGTGACACAGTAGGCTGAGTGACAGCCGATGCTTCAAATGCAGTCTGATGTTCTAAACCTGCAAATTTAAATTAGATCCTGATTCTCCATTTAAGTACAAAGTCAACTGAGGGATGAGAGCACCGTGCTGTGGTGCCGATCCAAGAAACCCAGGGCATTCTCTCTCCTGTATCCACAGCAGCTTCCGCCCAGGTCTCCTGTAGCAAGAGATTTGGTTTGTTATACAGAGGCTGATGGGAGAGAGCAGCCCCTCCGCCCCCGCTGGGGCATGGAGCAGCTGCTCTTCATATCAACACAGGTCACAGGCAGGGGAAGTGAAAGAGGGGGTGGACAGACACTCGACACACTGTCCCAAGGAACAGACGAGATGCAGATGCACTCACAGAGCAACACGGCTGTGGGTTTCCTCAGGACGTTCACAAACAGGTGGACCCTATCAACGGAGGTCACTTGCAGTCCTGTCCAGCAGCAGATCCACCCGGCACCTCCTGTGGTGGATCTGCTGCCCACCCCATTCTTCTCTCTTACTCCTTCCTCATGCCAATGAGGGGTGGCTCAGGTCTGTCTAGGGCTAAGCCCATCCCTAGACCCAGAATCTGATGCAGAAGACCACAGGTGGCCCAGTTAATGTGAGACAGTCTCCTGTGATGGTCTAGGTGTCCCCTAAAAGCTCATGTGTGAGACAAGGCAAGAACTTTCAGAGGTGAAATATTGGGTCATGAGAGTCTTATCATGTAGATTAATCCCCTGATGTGATAACTGTTGGCAGGTAGGGTGTGAATGGAGGAGGTGGGTCCCTGGGAACATGCCTTTGGGGTTTATATTTTGTCCCTGGTGAGCAGAGCTGTCTCTGCTTCCTGCTTGTCATGTCCTGAGCTGCTTTTGTCTTCCACACCCTTCTGCCATGATGCTGTAGAGCAATTGGATGGGATGACTGTGGACTAACCTCTGAAACCATGAGCCAAAGTAAACTTTTCCTCCTCTGATTGCTCTTGTCAGGACTTTTGGTCACAGCAGTACAAAGTTGACTAAGGCCACCCTCAAGGAGCTCCAGGGAAGGACTGGTCACCGTGAGTCTTGGAGTTGCTGGGATCTTCTGCAGCTGTTTTGCTGGTACCTGTTAAGATCGGGGAAGGAACAACAGCCTCAGGATGAAGTCACCCAGGACTGCCTTTCTCTTCTGGTTAATTAGCCAGTCATATCTAACTGTTTAAGTTGGCTTGAGTTGGGGTTTCAGTGAGCTTTTTCACTGCCGTGACTAAATGACCCAACCAGAATGATTGCAGAGGAGGGAAAGTTTATGTAGGTCTCACAGTTTCAGAGGTCTCCATCCTTAGACAGCTGGTTCTATTCCTCAGGGCTTGAGGTGAGTCTGAACATCATGGCAGAAGAGTGGGGTGGAGGGAAGCAGCTCACTTGATTATCAGGAAGCAGAGAAGAGACTCCACTCTCCAGATACAAATATACACACCCCAGAGCCAGGACCCAATTCCACCTCCTCCAGCCGCACCCCACCTGCCTCCAGTTACCACTCAGTTCCATCAGGGATTAGTTCATGGGTTGGGTTAAGACTCTTACAACCCACTCACTTCTCCTCTCACCCCTCTCGCATTGTCCACATGTGAGCTTTGGGGGACACCTCGCATCCAGGCTGTAACCGTGGGGTTTGTCCACACTTTGTGAAAATCAGAGGCTCTGCTGCAAATACAGTTGTGTCGAGTCGACAGAGTGAGTGGAAAGACGGTCACCCTACAGAATCCAGACCATGGGGGTCCACACGTGGGGCTGCCAGACCAACACACACGCTCTGGAGACTGTGCCCGTCCACACGTGCCTGTCCACATGTGCCCGTCCACCTGTGGTCATCCAGGCCCACGCCTGAACATCACACACTGTGCACTCTGTGTAAATAGCTTCCTGCGATGACCACAAGCCCTCGCCATGACTTACCTGGAGAGGAAAGCGAGGTTTGGACGTGAGTGTGTGGTCCACGTGTGGATTCCTGCACAGCCTTCGCTTGTTTTAACACCACATGAAATGATCTCAGTGCAAAGAAGAGGGCTTCACTTTTAAGACCCAAGGATTAAGCCAAGTCCATGAACTGCTTTCTGTGCACACTTGAAGAGAGTCACAGAGTCAGCCTTCACATCTGTGAAGTTGCAGTGGTACTTTCTGTCTCAGAGAACATTGGCCCCAGAGTAGATGGTGGCAGCGTAGGGAATGGGAGACGGGCATCTAGGTTAAGCCAGCTTCCGCTGCGGGGCTCCAAACTGCTGCACAACTAGCAGTACGGGTTTTAAATGGAGGCTGTCCTGAGCCGGTGACCTGAAATAACGTCTCCATTTTGTTTAAAGACCTAGGATGGAGGAATCATTAACAGTCTACGGATTAGCATTTTGCCTACACTCAAATACCAAAAGCAAGTTCATGACTTACTAAATATGCTCTGGAATATAAAAATAGGAACTAAATTTGCTTTAAAAGTTTAAAAATTTTATTGGTTAAATAGTTATGATGACCTTTAATCAAGTTAGTATTTGTTTTTTTAAAAAAGCAATTACTTTTTGTCTGAGGGCAGAGAAAGGTCCTTTCTTGAGTGTGCGTTTCCCCTCCCAGCTAGCATGTACGATACGTCTATCTGGAGCACAGCAGCAAAACCAGATCCAAGCTAGTATAAGCTAGAGGTTGGCTTTTGAAGCCTCAGAGAGATTTCTCCTTAATATTTTTGCATATACTAAAATAAACAATAAATCTGTTTTAAAAAACCAAGTAAGTCGTAGGGTCTGACCTGTTGGTCAGTGTTGGTTGGTGCATAATCACCGTATAGGCCCCCACAGATCCCATGTTGGTATTTTCCAACCTGTTCTTGAATTCATCCTTTGTATGTTAAACTTCAGGTAGTGAAATAACTAATACTGAAGCCACATTAACCAACGCTTCCTGAGAGTCACCACGTGCCATGTGCTGTATTTAAATATTATTACTTTCCCTGTGGGACACAAAAATCCAGGTTCTTTAAGCCACATTGTCACCTCTTAAGGCAGAAGCAGAACCCTTCATTTTTATTTAAATGAAACCTAATCACTAACTGTAAAGAAAACACAAGTCAGTGGAAACAAGAACAGCCAGGATGAAGGCCAAATCCGTTACTTGCTCCAAGTTAAATGTGGAAATAAAATATCTCCTACAAGTCCTTTGAAGTCTCTGTCACCTCCGGTTCCACCCCTTTCCAGTATCTAGTAAAAATGTAACTCTGGGATAGAGCTCTTCCTTATCTTGTCTTTGCTGTAGAGCTGCAGGAGCTAGGGTTGGCAGCTGCAGAAGGGCAGGCGAGTCCTGCAGGAGAGGCCGCAGAGACTTCTGGGCTCATCCCTCCGTCTGGGTGTGCAGGACAGAGCCTCGAATACCTCCTATGGAAAATAAACTGTAACGATTTAAAAATGGTTTGTGAAAATATACGGTTGCTGGGAAGACAGCTATCAGAGCATTTATTTTCCATTTGCTTTGCAGGGAACTGTATCCCTGCGAGACTGTTTGATTTGGATATTATTCCTAAAGTAAACATCGCTGGGCCTGCTTCCTGCTTCATGTCAGCTGGTCAGCTGGCTGCAGAGATCTCCCAGTGTGGTGCAGTTCCTTCACAAGGATTCTAACAAGACACTTTAATGGTAGTGGATGCATAAAAACCAACTACCTCCTGAATTCAAACTTTCATAGGGTTTCTTCCTTCCATTTACTAAGAAACTGGACCTGCTGCATAAAAGTCACAGCTTCATTTTGCAATAATGATACTATGTCCCACTTACGTCAGCATCTATTATGCCGTATTAATTTGTAGATAGGAATTAAATTAGCTCTTCCGGTTTCCTGGTTGTTGGGAAGCTATTTAGTACTCTTTTTTACCTCCTTAACTGCAGAATTAACTCCCACCAGTCTATCACCCTTCCTGCATCTGCACCCACACGCTGCCTTTCCTGCCGCTCAGGGGATAAGCGAGGCCCTGCTCCCTCTGGGAACGCCCTCCCTGGCCGCGCCTCCCACCCAGCCGTGCCCACGCCTGCTCTCCGTCCTCACTCCTCCTGAGGCTGCTGGGCCTGGCCCAGCGGCTCTGTCCTCTGATCCCCCTCTGAACTCCCTGCTGTTCTGCCTCCTCTCTCCACTCCACAGGAGCGTGCTCAGCAAGGCCACACAGGACCCTGCTTGGGCACATCCTGCCCTCGGTGCCGACCGGGTGCCACCCCCACCTGCCCCCGTCTGGTGTGACGGGCAGCCCCACCTCTTCATTGTGCGGGGCCTGGTGCTCTGCTCCCCTCGCTGTTCTTACTGACTTCCTTGGCAAACTCCTCTCGGGGCTGCAAACTCCCAGATCATGTGTCAGACAGCGGTGTGCCGGGCTGGCTTTTATTTCTCACTGTGATGCAAACACATGGAGGAAGAAGCCCTCGATTCTATATCCACCCTGCCCTCTTCTGCTCTCCTAGGGACCAAATGGGATGAGTTTGTCCCTTCATTTGAGGAGAACTTACTGAGCACACATGGGAACCCCATGCCGCGCTACCCACAGCCTGGGCTTCCGCAGCTCTGTCTCTGCCCTGGGCCTCCCTGGCTGTCTCCTGGGCAAGCTCATCCTTTCCCATCATTCAGGCATGCTCCCGTGACCCCCCAGTTCCTAAGCCCAGCCCAGACCTTCTACCCTGAGCTGCAGACTTGAAACACTGCCTTCTAAGTTTCCATGCCTGGAGCAGACACTCAGGTTCAGCATAACCTTTAATGCTGTTTTGTTAGAAATGCAAACAGCACAAACAGACCTTGATCTTCTTGCCTAACCCAGGCTGAGTCATGCTGAATTCCTCTCCTCCCCCTGCTCACAATGCCCAGGCTTCTCTGTAACTGGTCCTCTTTCCTCTGCTCCTCGTAACAGAGCTCCCTCGTTTCCGGGCCTTAGCCATGTACCCTCTGAGGGTCTGCACTCCAGCCGGGATCCTCCCTCTCCTGCCCCACAGTTCTGCAGGTGTGATCTATCTAACTAGAAGTCTGAAGGTCTCCCTTCCTTGGCTGCTGTCCTGGGTGCTTCTCCACCTGCGTGGAATGGAGCTTCCGTGTTCCTTCACAGTAAGGACAAGACCTCTGCAGGCTCCCTCGCTCTTCTGCAGAGCCTCTCAGGCCACGGACCCCAGGATGACGGGCAGGTCTGCAGAGCTGGCCGCTCTCTCAGACCTCTTGGTCTTCACCTGTGTCCCTACGCTGACACTCCTGGCCCCCTGTGTGTGAACATGCACCTCACATCAAGGCTCAGCAGGAACTGGCCTCTCCCAGGCGACCCGAGACTCCATTACGTGTGGCCTCCTGTGTCGTGACATGTGTACCATACCACCTTGCGTGTGCGCAGGGACGTGTGACGTGCACCATCCTTTCCAAGAACATTTTACAAGCCGTAGGAGTTTGGATTATAAAATGCTTTTCTAGAACCTGGCACCTGTTTTGCTAATGTTGTCTCACTCTTGTGTACGCAGGTTTTCCTTCAGATTGAAACAGAGTCCACCTTCCGCAACACCCGTCCTCCACCAGCAGCGGGAGCAGGCATTGTCCCTGGTCCCAGCGTGCTTCATTGCCTGGAAGGAAAACCTGAGTCCACTGCCACGCTCCCCACGGCTTCTGGACCAAGACTGCTGTCCACATGGGCCTGCCGTGCTGGACTTCCCCACGGTGGAGCTGTGACAGGTGGCCCTCTGGTCTTCACACAGCAGGTTCCAGGGTGTTCCCACATTGCCGTGTGGCTTATTCCTCTTCGTGGCCCCACGGCACCTGCCCTGAGAGGTCCCCTAGCTGTCCACCCTTCGCTTGAGGGACATGAGGGTCACCACTTTGGCCACAATGAGCAGGGCACCCGTGGATCTTGCGCATCTCTGGGTGGACGTGATGTCAGTTTCTGGGTATGTTCGGGAGAAGCTTCCCTGGGTCGTTCGGTGAACACCACACATGGCTTTTCGCGAGCCGTGCCCAGGGTTCAGGCCCCCTTCTGCGATGCGTCCTTGTGACAGCCATGGAGAGGACAGCGGCTCCTGGGATTGGTGCCTCCTCCCACAAAACGCTAGAGTTCCATCTTGTCTAAAGGCAAACACAAACATCACTCTCTGTTGAGCTGGACTTAGAGGGGGCCAGCCCTGCTGTCCTCTTCCTTCAGAGGGCTGTCCACCTTGTAACGCTTCCTTCTTTCAAGGTTCTCTTTTACACCCCGCCTTTTCAATTGTGAAGTCCCCTAGTGCAAAGGACTTAAGGTTCGCATCACGTTAGTTTGGGGGGAAATGCTTTCTAGCTCCATCCATCTGTCCTACCACGAGTGTCACGTGGCCTTGTGGGGACGGGGATTATGAGTAACTTGTAGTTCCCTGGGACTCCATAGACCATTTTTTTCTTAGGTTCTTAACCAGCCTTTCCTGGTAACTAGTTCTTAGCCTTGCTTGTGTCTATAATCCACCCACCTGACTCAGCACTATTTGGAAACTCAGGCACCGGCAGGTCCCTCTCTGCTGCCAGCATGGTGCTCAGCGTCCGCAGTGGGTTTAGTAGTTGGTGTGTTTGCTTTAGCCTGGGCAGGTGGAGCACCCTTCGTCACAGAGCTGGCTGCTCCTGGGCGCGCACCTGGCTCGGTCGCATCCTGTGGATGAGGTGACACACTGCCCTCAGCATGCCAGGCTCTGGATGGCAAGAGCTCTGCCCGGCTGGACTCCCATGTCAGCAAGGCAGGGCCAGGTGCTGCCAGCCCCTTCTGCAGGCGGGTCTTTCTCCTCCAGGTGTGCTCTGAACCTGTGTGTTCTCCAGGTGTGCTCTGAACCTGTGTTCTCCTCCAGGTGTGCTCTGAACCTGTGTGTTCTCCAGGTGTGCTCTGAACCTGTGTTCTCCTCCAGGTGTGCTCTGAACCTGTGTGTTCTCCAGGTGTGCTCTGAACCTGTGTTCTCCTCCAGGTGTGCTCTGAACCTGTGTGTTCTCCAGGTGTGCTCTGAACCTGTGTTCTCCTCCAGGTGTGCTCTGAACCTGTGTTCTCCTCCAGGTGTGCTCTGAACCTGTGTGTTCTCCAGGTGTGCTCTGAACCTGTGTTCTCCTCCAGGTGTGCTCTGAACCTGTGTGTTCTCCAGGTGTGCTCTGAACCTGTGTTCTCCTCCAGGTGTGCTCTGAACCTGTGTTCTCCAGGTGTGCTCTGAACCTGTGTTCTCTTCCAGGTGTGCTCTGAACCTGTGTTCTCCAGGTGTGCTCTGAACCTGTGTGTTCTCCAGGTATGCTCTGAACCTGTGTTCTCCTCCAGGTGTGCTCTGACAAGTGGTTGCTGTTGTTTCTGTCTCAAGTGAAGGTTCATTGGAGAGCTGGGTTCAGACCCTCCAAGTGCCGCTCAGCTTCCTGTGGAGGTGTCTGGCTTACTGGCTGTCTGGAGGTTTGTTCACTGGTCCACTTGCTGTTTACTGGTCCAGGGACCATCGCTGTGTGCCTGAGGTTTCATTGCTAGTAGTAACACCATCCCCACAGGCCTCCGAGGCCTCTTCTTCAAAGGCCACGGGTCTCTGTGGCCACACGTAAGCCAATCCACGTCCACACAGCCCACCACCCGCCTGCCCCTCGCAGCCTCACGTGTGACTTGGCCCTGGAGCGTGCAGAGCTGCAGGCTGTCGTTCCTGTGTCCCCACACAGCTTCTGTCAGTCACCATCTACGGCATGTTTCTGATTATGTGCGATTGTTAATTGCGTCCTAGAATTCAGAAGTAAGAAGCATCCATCTCTCTGCCTCTTAACACACTGAGGGAAGGACTGGCCCTGCGCTGCGGCAGGCGTGGCGGTTAGCGTGTGTGTCCCAGCCAGGACCAGGTGGTGTCCTGCTTGCCCTTCCCAACCTGGATGTCACGCCTGGCTCGCTGCTTGCAGTCTCCCTTGGTGGCTTTCCCTGAGGACCAGGCAGTGGGCGAGGGAGTCCGCTGGCCGCTGCTCCTCCAGCCACTCTTCCTCCCAGTCGCACTTCCTGCCTCTGTTGCCTGCATCTCTAATGAGATCACGCTTGATCTGCGCCACTGCAGCACTGCGGATGGACCACATGGAGTCTTCTCTCCACCCCCTCTAGGGACCTTAAGCTCCCCCGGCTATGGCTGGAGGGAGCCGGTCTCTCAGGTGCAGGAGGCATAGTGCCTTCTGGACCCGGGTTAGGAGCAGTGCTGCCCAGGGCACGCCCGTCAGGGGTTTGTGCTGAGCCCGGGCTGCTCCCTCAGCAGGCGCCTGTCATGCCAGGCCTCCAGGGCTCTCTCTAGATGCCAGGGTGCGCAGGGTCTCCCGGGAGGGTGGATCGCCGCCTGCCTTTGTGCGAATGGATCTCAGGCACCAGGGGCTCCAGGCCCTGGTCCGGGTGCTCTCCAGTCCTGCACATTTGATTACACCTAGTGATCCTGAGCCGCTTTAGAAAGCATTTCCTGTCGGGACCAGTCATTCCACTCCCTCCCTGGCCTCCGGGTGGTGGATTCAGAGGCCCTGCAGGCCCGTGCTGAAGTCGGGGCTTGAGGCTCCCCATGGCCTCCGGCGTGTGGTCCTTTGGTTGCTGTCTTGCTCTGTCACCATTATCTTCTTAAGAATTCCTGTGACCAGAGTGCTTCTGGTGCCCTGGTTTTGGAATTAACCCTTCCTAGGCACCAAGAGCGCATCTTTCCAGCCGAGTGCCTGCCTGTGACCTTGGCCGTGTTGTGCAGCCATTAAGTACTTAGATTCCCATGTATAAAAATGGGCAGAAATACAACAATAAAGGCTCCTCCATGAGTGAGTTGGACACTGGGAGAAAAGCCAACTTAATGAATCTACTTCAAGTAGCTTCGAATGGGTATAGGAAGTTGTAACAAGCTCAGAAATCCATTTCTAAGTATCCAATCTAAGCTGTGTGAGAATGAATGCATCCTGATTCAGAGTTAGCATCTCAAAGTCATGCTATTCTTAACATAAGTAACGAATCAGGTATTAATTTTGGCATATTTTCCTGGGGTTCAGTTACAGGATGGCATGATTGACAAGCTCGGTGGAGCCTCTGCTTTCAAAGTGGCTCACACTCCTTTGATATTTAAATCAGCCTTTGAAGAACTCTTGTCAATAGCTGGCGATTCCTCTGCTCCAGCTGTCAGCTGCTCTGGTCTGTCCTCTCCTCAAGGCCTGGCCTGTGATTGCTGTGATTGGCAGGGGTTGCAGCATGCCTTCTGCCCACTAGGGAGGATCTGTGAGGGGTACCTTCCTCCTTGGGGCATCCCTGCAAGCTGGAGACAGAGAAGCCCAGGGCAGAAACTCAGCTCTCACCCGCGGCAGATGCTGTGCTAGCAAGGGCACAGGAGCAGGAGTGGGAAGCCACTGCTGAGCAGGTGGCCAGCCTCTAGAGACCTTCCTGTGGTGGCGACTTTTACTTTCACCTCACCACAGGCACACCGTGGACAAATGCCACCTGACCACTGGGGGAAAGGCCAGCATGGGAACACACTGCACACTCCTCAAACCATGCACTAGTGAGGGCCACTCGGTCTTTGTCCCACGAGCTTTCCCTGGAGGCTGCCAACCTCACACATGAGCAGAACAACTGTCCATCCAGCAGCTGGGCCTCCAGGCCCAAGGATCACTACTGTGCTCTGAATCAGCCTCATGCCATCTGACTCACCTGGGTCACGACACCAGGTGGGAGTCCCTTCCAGGAGCTCTGCACCCAACTGAGCTCTTCTTCTCTTCAAGGGAGGGGCCGGGGTGGAGGACCCAGGACCCCAGGAGGCCGAGGAGAGCCGGGGGTGGAGGGGCGGGCGGCTGGCAGCACAGGCGGCATCCAGGTGGCTCCGCGGTGCTTCCTGCTGGCTCTGCCTCTCTCCTCTCTGTGGCCCGCCACGTCCTCCTTCGCAGTCCTCTTCGAGCAAAGATAGAAATCAAAAGTCAAAGTCTGATGTCATCATTATGATGTCTAATTAGAGGCTGTGGAGAAAAGAGCCACAAAGCAAGATAAGAAAAGGAGTGGTAGGAAGGATAAGAGCCCGTGGTCCCTCCCTCTCTGACGGTCTGTCCTCACTCCCACCGCTAACTCCGAAGCCGTGGGTCAGGGGGTCAGTAGGCATCAGTGTCTGGTCCGGTTCTTTCCCAGGTCAGTGTGTGGGAGGTTCGCCCAGGGCTTCTGCTGAGCTGCTGGCCCTGGCTGGGTCGGCCTGGGGAAGCTGTTCAGTGGTGTGATGCTGCTGGCCCTGGACTGCCCGCCTGGCAGGAGCCTGGACCCTGCGCTCCCAGGAGTGCTTGTGGGTGCTCCAGGCCTTTCTGATGAGTTAGAGCATACAGGTGCGGGGCCATCACCCTGGGGTGGCCGCTCCACGCACCAAATAGAGGTCCAGCCAGGAGCCAGCACACGCCACACCTTCAGACGGCTTCTGGTTTGAGTGTGATTTCCTCTTTCCAGTTTTTCTCCTGGATAATTGACCAGAACTGACAATTTTCAAAGAAAATAAAATCCCACCCTCACATAAATTGATTTGAAGTGGCAATGGGATCTAAGTGTGACGGGCACAGCAGTCAAGTCACGGGGACAACCCAGGGCGCGGTCTTCATGAACTCTGAGAAGGAAAAGGCTGGGGAGAAGAGACACTAATCACAACGGCAAATACAGGCTAGTTGACCTACACCAAGCTTCTGCTGATGAAAACATCCACCGTATGAAGGAAGTTAGGAAACAAGCCCCAGGGGAGGTGCGGGCAGCCCAGGACTGACCCAGGACTCGGCACCCTAGAAAGAGGGAAGGGGAAGAGTCAACAAATCAGTAAGAAAGAGAGAAAACGTCATAGAAACTGTTAGAGAGGACTTGGAAGGCGCCTGGCGAAAGGGTGTGTGGAATTGCCACTGGGCAGGGGTTTCCTTCTGCTCCTTGATGTCCTGGGGGGGCAACCTCTCCCCCGCACCTCGGCCTGGAACTCACCGACCCCAGGCCCAAAGCAGGCGTTGGGGCGGCCCCTGGGCTCGCAACCCCTGCCGGGGGAAGCAGCAGCATTGGGAGACCCCGTGGCCGTGGCCGTGCAAACCACAGAGGGGCGGATGCCCACCAGGACCGAGCAGTTCCACCCAGGCGTCTGGCAGGGCTGGGCAGCAGGACCAGGCTCACCACACCACCCTCCACGCCCTGGCCGAGCTCAAGGCGAGCAGCGAGCCCGCGTGTGCACGCGTGGACGGTGCGCTCGCGCACACCAGCGAACGCTGCGTCCAGCCGCCGCCGGGCCAATCCGCGGACGCCACGTGGGCAGGGACGCCACGTGGGCAGAGACGCCAGCCCGCAGAGGCGCCAGCCCGGCAGAAGCGCACCCTGCCGCAGCCTGCTCTCGGAAGGCCAGGTGCGCCAGCGCGGGAGTGCGAGCCGAGGCAGCAGAGAGGGCAGGGACCGCGCAGGCCCAGGCTGCCTCTGGCCTCTGGCCTGGGTGCCTTCGCTCTGAGAGCTCAGCAAGCTGTCTGCGTCTGCGGGAGGCGGGCGCTGTCCGCAGGCGTCGCCTTCGCACACAGCAGGGCCTGCCAGGACCGGCCGTCCCGGTCTCACGCCTGCGTCGCAGATGGAGACCCTTCCCGGCGCACGTCCACCACACCCGCGGAGCACCCTTCCCGCGGTGCCAGGTCCCGGACCCGTCCTCTGGTGAAATACACCCTATGCTCTTCCTGCGGTTCCACCTGGCGCTGATTTTCCTCGCCCTTCCGTGCTTCAGTGCAGTGCTGGTAACGACGTCCCCCACCTAAGACAGATGCACCATTGCCATCACGCAAAGCCGGTGCCCGGCCTCCAGTGTGACCTCACCCATGGGCCTGGAGGCCAGCTCAGGCCCAGTGAGTGAGCGCCCTGAGGGTGCAGCCTGAGGTCTGCCCGTCTGCTCTGAAACAGAGCCAGCAGCTGGGAGTACAGGGGTGAGGAGGCAGCCAGCTGTCACCCAGGGCCACCTCCAGGTGGCTGTGGCAGGGCGAGGAGAGAGGAGACAGACACATGGGTCCGGGTGGTCAGAACCCACGTATTCAAACTCTGGACCCCACTAACACCCTATCCAGGGGATTCCATCTCTGAACTTCAACCGACTTTTCTATAAAAATGGAATAAAAATAGCTAGGCCACAGGGCCACCGCCAGGGTCTGAATCACACAGATGTATCATAAATGCCTAATGTGATACTCAACACGGCCAGATGTGTAAAAGGTGAGCTGTCTTCCCTTCCCATCCATTTCCTTTTAAGGCAAAAATAAGTCGTTGCAGCAGCTTGCAGTCTAGATGTTTGATCCAGCAGTCCGCTGTGGAGAGCACGGCCGTAGTGTGTTTACTTCAACAGCACATTTGGATCCATAATCTTTTCCTATCACGTTTTTCTCTTTCAGTTTCCCAGATGAAACTCGGATTCCAAATGGGATAAGGACATCATAAAGATGTTTACAACATTCTTTGCTAGGAATGAAGACACTTGGTCTATTATCTCAAAGGAATACATGGAAATCGCATAGATGGGAGTTTATTTTTTTCTGTATGTGAAGTCATGCCTTTGGCCAAACCTCTGCTAGAGACCTGGACATAATTATAATTTTAAAGAGATGCATACTTGGCCACTTTTGATAAATATCTGTTGAATCTGACTTTTCGGAATGTGGTAGCTAGGGAAGCTGTAAATGGAACAGCTGGAGAGGACATTTCCAATGTCCTGTCTCCTTAGTTTCCCTCTGAAACATTTGGGCAAGGGAAGCCACTTGCTCAAGAGGCCACTGGAAGTTGGAATGGGTGAACCGCCTTCCCTTCTCTGCACAATGACCCCCCCAGTCATCCCCTGCACAATGACCCCCCAGTCATCCCCAGAGCGTGCCCTGTGGGTCCCCAGATAAAAGGCCAGGGAGTCTGCATCTTACCTGCTGTGTGCTCAGTGTTCCTACCCAGAGGGCCTGTGTAACCCTGTGTCCTACCAGGGAAAATGTCAACTTAGTTCCTTCCAGATCATCACCCTGCTGGGTTTGATACCGCTCTTTACCGGAGTTCTGCTTCCTCAGGTGTTGAAGTATAACGCCAGAGAAGCACGCCGAGGCAAATGCAGAGTGGAAATTAAGCTTTATTAAAGAAAAGTAAAAGCAGACTTCTCCCGGGTGGAAGAAGGGGATCCAAAGGTGGAATCCGTGGGATGAGCAAATCTTGTCCTTTTTATAGGTTTTATTCTCCCATTCTTCCCCTTTATCTCTTTCTTTCCTGCCTACAGGATTAGGCCCAGTTTTGCAGGTGAGATGTAAGAAGTGAAAAGTGAATGGGGCAGGAGGAGGGCCAAAGTGATTCAGCCAGGTAAGGGCCCAGGGGGCATTGATGAGTATCTCCTTGCCTGTAGTCTCTGACAAGGGCAGGTAAATTTGGTTATCAATGGGCTCTGCAGGTCCTTGACAGTCCATTCTCCCAGGGCAGTCTCCAACTGCCAGAGGCAGATGGCTTTCATGGCCTCCATTTCCTCGATCTGACCTGATCCCCTATTTCTACACTAACTGCCTGTCCCCAATTCTGGCTTCAGGTTTTCCTCATTGTTCAGTAGATCTCTCCCTCAGTCACCAGCCACTGGTGCCCTCACCTTCCAAAGGCCCTGACGGCGCAGCTTTGCTCACTGAGATCTTTCGGGGTACAGGGTACGTTCTCTGGCAGTTCAAAGCATTCTGGTTCCCAACCGTGAAACTGCTCCTGAAAACTGCAGCCGAGAGAGAGAGAGAGAGAGAGAGAGAGAGAGAGAGAGAGAGACAGAGAAAAGGAAGGAGGGGAGGAAGGAAGGAAGGAGGGAGGGAGGAGAGAGGAGGGAAGGAAGGGAGGGAAGGAAGGGAGGGAAGGAAGGGAGGAAGGAGGGAAGGAGGAGAAAGGAGGGAAGGAAGGGAGGGAGGTGGGCCGGTCAGTCCTTAAGGGCTAAGGACGACCAAGGTAGTGACTACAAAATCTGGCCAGGCGAGCTCCTGGCAGGACTAGCAGGTCACCCCGGAGGCAGGAACCTAGTGGTGAGACAAAGCTGCCTCCTACTAAGTCGCCCCACTTAGCAAACCCACGGGGCCAGTGGGAGTGACCACAGGCAGGTCTGAGGACAGGCTGTGTTGATTTGGCTTTTTATGCCCCACTGTGGCACAAAGGGGTCACAGCACCTGAGCCATCTTTGAAAACAGGACGACTCTTTTCCAGGAGCAGGTTGAGGGCAAGGCACAGTTCACATGTGGGGTCCAGATTCCTCAGTCCTGAGGGGGTGCTCAGGAGAGGGCGCTGGGCTCCCGAGGGGTGTCTGCAGGACTGTGCTCCTGAGCCAGGCTCCCAGCTTCAGCCTGGACTCTTGCTGGGCGATAGTCGGACTACGTGTGTGATAGCTTCTTGTTAATGAAAAGACACAGAAAGGGGTTCTTGTTGCCGTTTCAAAGCAGGAGAGTTCGGGCTCGGGGATGCAGCACAGTGCTCCAGGGTGCTCCACGGTCAGTGACAGTGGAGCAGCCAAGCAGGGCCACTTGCTTCGCCTGACAGCGACACTCGATTGGAGGATAGCTTCTAACACACCTGCTAGCCATCACTGTCCCACAAAGACAACTGTTTACATTCGGTGTCAGAGCAATGAGCCTGAAATATATGCCAGATCTCGTATTTATTTCCCTTTCCGTGATTCACTTTATCAAAGCGTGCACTGCTGTGGTTAGCGTGGAGTCTATAAAAGGAGACTCAGGCGAGGCTGGGAAGCCTGACCTCGCCTTTGCCCACAACCTTCTCTGGGCGTCCTTCCTTCCTATCAAACGACTGCAGGAGGGTCGGCCCCACCGCTGGCTGTGCACAGCCCCACCCCTAAGGGGGCCTGGCAGAGAGGCCGGCATGTCCCCAGCAGCCCAGCCGAGAACACAGCTGCTCTCTGGCTAATCCACTCAGGCAGGAGAAAGACAGACTGACTGTCAAGTCTAAACTGGTTAAAGGCCATTTAGTGCTCAGCCTGCTGCCTGGCCTGATGGTGGACACAGCCACACTCCGGCTGGAGGGGCAGTCTGCCTGCTGTTCCCCGCTCACTGCCAGGCTGAGCTCTCCTGACCATCTTGTGTGGTGAATCTGTCACAAGAAGATCCAAGAGCTTTCCAAGCCTACTGCCACCATCTCCTGCCCAAGTCGGGATGGACTAACATGCTTTCCACATGACCTAGGCTGGGCTCCATCCCACCCAGAGTGAGATGCGGCAGGAGAGGAGACCTGTGGGGTCAGGCTACCTCCCCCCAAGGAAGAGCACCAAGGGCTGTCCACTAGGTCCGCTCGGTCCACTCTGGAGATGCCAGGGAGACCAAGGCACTGGTGTCAAGGGATGGCTGCAGACTGCAGAAGAAATCATGCAGGAGCAAGTAGGAACAGGCGGGAGGTGACCAGGCCACCTGCCCTGATCAAAAGTGAGAACAGGCGGGAGGTGACCAGGCCACCCACACTGATCAGAAGTGGGAACGAGTGGGAGATGACCAGGTCACCCACTGATCAGAAATGGGAACAGGCGGGAGGTGACCAGGCCACCCGCACTGATCAGAAATGGGAACAGGCGGGAGGTGACCAGGCCACCCACTGATCAGAAATGGGAACAGGCGGGAGGTGACCAGGTCACCCACTGATCAGAAATGGGAACAGGCGGGAGGTGACCAGGCCACCCACTGATCAGAAATGGGAACAGGCGGGAGGTGACCAGGCCACCCGCCCTGATCAGAAGTGGAGTCAGATGGGAGGTGACCAGGCCACCACCCTCGTCACCAATTCCTTGTGACAATAGTGTTCGTCCATGCAGGGGGCGGAGCCCTGGATACCCAAACGGCTCCAGAGGTCTTGCCTGGTGGCAGTCACATTCCTGCCTGGGTTTTGGAGCGGCTGCCATGTCCTGGCTGCTCTGGCGGTTGTGGTTTCTTTCCGTGGTTTCTCGGTCTCTCGTCCCTACGGAGTGCTCCCAGGAGACCTTGGTGTGGAGCACGCCTGTGTGTCCAGGCGAACGCAGACAGTCACGGCCTTTCCCTTCTTCTGACTTCCTACCCCTTTTTGGTGGGGTAGCTGTCAGCAGGAGGAGCGCAGCTCTCTGGTCCTCGGGTGGTGGGTGGCCCCAGGGGAGGTGCGGTGCAGGGGAGAACGTGGCCACTGGGGACCCTGAGCCGTGTGGCGCTGGCAGGTCTTAGCTGGTCTAGCTGGTGGCAGCCCAGAGCCCACTGCTGGGAGGCGCTCCTTTAGCGCCACGTCCCCTCTGCCGGTCCACAGTGTCCTGGCTGCTGCGGTGAAGTGTGGCCTACCCCCTCTGTTCATTTTCAAGATTGTTTTTGCTATTTTGCAACCATTGAATCTCCCAATAAAATTTAAGAACAGCTTGTCGACTTCTGGAAAAAAAAAATCCAAACATCTGGAGAAACAAGGGCTTCGGCAGGCGTTTGGACGGTGAGGGCACAGCATCCCCGTAGCTCTGTCTGGGCAGTGCTGCCCTCGAACACGCTCGTCTCCTGGGCCGTGGGGGCCCTGTGTCTTCCCACACCCTGGGGCCTCGGTCCACTGCTGACTGATGGATGCCTCGTCCGTCCTCGGGCCCCCGGCGCCTCGCGGCCTTCATTCCGGGTGTGCTGTTCTTGACCTGCGGCCACGGGACCATTTCCTCCAGCTCCTCCTGCTCAGCTCGCTGCTGGAGGCTGGCAGTCTGCTCTCCTTTCCCTTCCTGGCCTGTGGCCTGCCTGCTGCCTCGGTGGTGCTGTGTGGACGTGATGGGACCGTGCGTTCCTCTGTGGACCGATCCTGGGGAGGGGTCAGCCTTCCCCACCGCGTGCGGTGTGGGCCGTGGTTCTGTGGAGGTGTCCCTCCCCAGGTCTCCCTGTTCATGGAAGGATTCTGGACTCGGGAAATGCCCTGCCGGCGTCTGCTGCGACCGCCGTGTGCTTTCATCCTGCAGCCACCATGGTTCACGGCAGCCACTGCTTTCTGCGGGTCAGAACCTCACTCTGAGTGTGGTCACTCTCGGTCAGGCCCACCACGGCGTTCCCCAGGCGGGCCTCAGAGCAGGGTTTCTGTGGGATGCTAGCCTGGCTTCCTTTAAAATGGTGGGGCCGTTCAGCTTGGGAAATGCTGGGTACAGTTACACAGGCTTCCTTGGTCTGACCAGCCCCGAGGGCCAAGCTGCTCTGGCGAGTCTGCATCATGTATGTGCTCGCCAGAGCCTGCGACCCCGGTGGGGTGGAGAGACCCTTCGGCCAGGTGCTCCCCACTGCTTGGCGGAGGCCATGCCTAGGCTGCACTGTCAGCTTCCCACCAGCTGTGAGGAAGGTCGCTCAGAGGCATGGCAGAGGAGTGACTTCCGTGCGGCTTCAGCGGGTGGACGTGTCCTTCTGCGGCTATGCCAGTGCTGAGCTGCGCCTGGGCTCGGCAGCTGGACATCAACTGTGGAGGGAAGCTGGCACACACGCAGGGCCAGGGCCCCTCCAGGCTGTCACAGCGGGCAGGGAGCTGAGGCAAGCGCTCGGTCCTTTCCTGCCCTTCCTCCTGCAGGCTTGGGGGGCGGGAGCTTCCTCCTCTCTGCAGCCCGCTGGCTGGCTCTCGGCTTCTAGGTTTCCAACCACCACACGGCTGCTCCCCTGGGGTTCCTCTCTCAAACCGAGTCCAGGAATGATGGATACAGCCGGGTGGGTTTCCTGGTAGCAGTACGTCGTCCGCTGTGCCCTCCAAATCCCCACTGCCCGCATAAGCGCCCTCACTACACCTGTGACAGGGCGCAGGTCTCTCAGTCACCGGCTTCTCTCTCTTAAGCACCACTTTAATGTCTTTTTTCAAATGCAACTTAATAAATATTAGATTTCAAGAATTCACAAGGAGAAGCAGAAACGTGGCTGCCACCAGTGCAGAAGCAGCTCAGAGCAGCCCTCCCGCTGCCCGTGTGACAGCTCGGTCTGGGGAGAAGCCCGCGGGGCCCTTGTGCTTCCGACCCTGGCTGCAGTTCTTCGGCTCCAAAGCATGTAGCCCAAACTCCCCTCCGGCAGCGGAGCCCCAGTACCTGCTGATTCCTTCACACGCTGCCTCAGTGCACCAAGTCTGCCCTCCACAGAACTAATGGAGAATATTTACGGGAGCGTTTCAGGAAGATGTGAATCATTTTGGTGCCTCAATTGAACTGAGCAGACAACAACAAAAGCATTGAAATTGCAGCTTCTCAGGGTGGCCTCTTAGGCCTCTGTCCAGTCACCTGCCGGTCCTCACCTGGCACAGGCAGGCCAGTCAGGGCAAAATCTGAAGTGCTCTGGGCTTTTGGGGAATTACCTAATTTCTGGCTCAGAAATAGGAGGGCCTTGGTGTTTCCTAGAGCTGGGGTCTTTCTGCAGAGGAGAGCTGAAGGCCACCACGGTTCCGGAGAGTCAGACTTGGGGCCTCTGCGCCTGCTGGACCTGGGGGTGGCTACGAGGTGGGTGTGTTGGCTGGGGTGCCTCTGCTGAGTGCTGTGGACTTCCTGAAATCTGCCTGAAGGAAGAGCAGGAGACCCTCCGGGACAGCCATCGTCTGGGGTGCAGAGGGTCCAGGTGCCACACGTCTGCCCTGGAGCCAGAACTCACGAGTTCAGCTTAACCTGTGACTTCTTGCGGGGGGAAGTGCTCTCTGCTCCCTCTGCTGGGTAACCGAGGTTTCTGTGGGGTGCTCTCCCCTCAGCCGAGGCCCTGAGGTCCACGCTGGGCACTGTTGCAGGGCTCCCCTGTGGGCAGCCTTCGGCTATTCTTCCACACTGGGACATCTCTGAGTGACGGCAGACACACGGGGGCCCTTCATCTGCCCAGCAGGAGGGGGTGGTGGAGAGCAGTGGCCTCCTCTGGAGAGCAGGTGGGCGTCACAGTTATCAGTGACCAACTGGGAGACTACAGTGCTCCAGCTCCCCACCCATCCACGTCCAGCCGGACCAGCCTCAGCATGCCCCTTGCCTGGCTGCCCTGGGCGGGAAAAGCCCCTGTGGCACTGTGTGCAGGGCACAAGTGTGGGAGCAGGAAGCAGCTCCAGGCACTGTGGATGCCTTGCCCAGGGCCCGGTGCTCTGAGGTCCCCTGGGCCCTGCTCTGGCCAGGCCAGACGTGCGTGTTCCATACCTCCAGCCCCAGGGCTGTCCTTGGATTCCTGCTCCACCCATTTGCACCTGTCCACCTCTGGGGTAGCCTCGGGTGGCCGGGCACAGGCTGTGGTCCACACTGGACCTCTGCAGGTACAGTCTACGCTTTTTAACTCCCCATTCCCTTCTGGCTGTGGCTCCTCGTTGCTGAACCCCCAGCCTGGTTGTGACAGTCAGGCTGCAGCCCGGCTTGTGCTCCAGCCTCTGCACAGGAGGGCCCGCTCAGGCCACAAGGCAGCTGCCCAGGCAGAGGGCAGCCAGGCTGCCTGCTCTCCAGCTGCACATGGACACTGCTCCTCTGATGTGTTTGTCTAGAACTACTTTTATTTTTTATTATTTATTTTGGCCTCTTAGCAAAATGCTAATGAAAGTATTGGAGACATGAACAATTTTTTTTTTTTTACATTTTGAGCAAATCAAAAGTATTCATTGAGGTTTGTAAAGATTTGTGCTCAAGTGTAATGTATGCAGAAAGCATTTTAAATAGTGCAAGTGTTCTACACGTGTTTATGGCTCTATTATTTTTTAGTAAAGCTGGTTGTCTTGAGATAAACCAGGATCTTAGCTCACAGCTAAATCCCTAGTTGGGTCAGATTTCTGCAGGAAGCAGATTTTTCTCTCATGTATTAATGTCTCAATTAGGACATAATTTTGTGAATGCTCTCTACAAAGAATAGTATCATAATGAATCATGTGAATGAATGTTAATTTCAAATATGCTTACTTTATTTTTTAGATTTGCTAATATGCTGAAACTACCTGGTAATATTGAAGATCTGATGGGGAATTTGGCACTTTGAACACCCCTCCCCATACCTCATACCAAACCATCTTCCTTTCATTAATTTTCCTCCTGATGGGACACAAGGGTCGAAGGCCATCTGACAGTCACATGGCAATTACCCTGGAGAATAACGTGTCTTTCTACATCTTGAAAGACAGGCAAACAGGGAACTGTGAGTTTGTGTGTGGTTCACGTTATTCCTGGGGAGGAATCTGCTCTTCATGACATGGTGAGTTGAGCTCACCCAACAGATTTCTGACTTGCTTGGGACAAACAGTCATGTCTAGAGCTCAGCTTGCAATCCATGTGGGAATGTAGTCAATACATTCAGCTTTGGTTCTAAATAGGATACACTTAAAAAGTCACTGGAAAGATCTGTTCATTCTATGCATTTTTCTAAACATAAGCCGACAAACATGCTGAAATCTGTCACATCAGAAAAACTGACCCAGAATAATTTGCTGGAGGGAAGTTCACGTGACTCAGCACTGGGAAACGCCAGTGTGGCTGGAGACGCGGTAGACAAACCCCCGCGCACTACAGCACGCTGGAGGCTGGAGGCTGGAGGCCTTCAGTACAAGCACGATCAAGGCGTGTGCCCGACCTGCTGCCTTACGTACGGAAGGTTTGGGATTCAAAATAGAGCCAAGTCCGCCCCCGGAAGCCTAGTGGGCAGATGAAGATGCCCATCAGTGACGTGATGTTGTAAAGGACTGGGAGCTACAGACCATCCAGGACGTCCCCGTGGTGCCTGCTGGAATGCGGCTGCAACTTCAGTTTCCAGGCTTGGATGTCACTGGAGTTTAGGGGAAAGCCCACTGCCCACTGGGTGTCAGCGCACAGGGGTCTCATTAGGCCAGGGATGCGGGGAGTCCTCAGCGTCACGCATGCCTTTGTGCATCCACTTGTCTTAGAGAAGCGAGTGAACTCCACTTCCTCCAGCAGAGCAAAGAGCACCTGCTGAGACCCACGTCGTGGGCTCCAGGGTGACCGTGCGGAAGGGCCGGGGGGCCAGGGGCTCCTTTCCAGAGTGGGCGGTGGAGCAGAGGCCGGAGTCTGCGTGGAGGGCCTGGGAAGGGGCGGCACACACGCGGTGCCCAACAGAGGGGGCTGTCCAGGCAGACCTGCGCCTCATGCTCTTCCCTCCCAGGCGTCAGGTTGCCACGTCCCTCCTGTGGCCTGTGCTGCCGGTTCTTCATTGGTTGCCATTTGCAGAAGCACCTCCACAGAGAAGGCCGGTCTCCCCATCTCCACCCCAGATCCCTGAGGGCACAACCCGAGGCTCCTTGACACAGTCTAAGAATTGAGACGCGTGTCTTCTCCAAAGACCTCCCGCCCTCCTTCCTCAGCGCCCTGTGGAAGGCACGGCCTTTTACGTCCACCTTTGGAAACCCCTCCACTGAGGAACAGGCCAGGCTCAGCAGGCCGACTCCCTCCCTGGACTCCTGGCCATCGTCCATCAGTAACCCATGACCACAGGGAACAGGATGACTGAGCGCGGCTGGCCGGGAAGGCAAGGTGACCCTGCCGTGTGACATAGCCTCTGTGAGTCATCTCAGCCTCCATCTGCCCTGGTATTTTATTACCAGAGAAAACCAGAAGAGTGTGGCATCATGTTAAAATTTAGGGACACCCAGCTCCTCCTGGTCACACTCAATCACAGCCGCTGAAGACAGAGCAGACTTTTATTCTCCATTTGGTCCAAAGCCCTCGGCTGCCTTAGAAAGAAAACAGTAAGAACAACGACTTCTGGCGTAGGCGAAGTATTTGACTTCTTCTGAAATATTCCCTCTGTGTGTGTTTTATATCCCATAAACCCTTTGACAACCATCAAACCTAGAATTGTTGTCTCAATTTATAGTAGAGTCCCTGATGCTCAGAGACATTATCCAGATTATGAGACTGTGAAGAGTCAAGGAAACACACTTGAAAAATCACTCTGGCCAGGTGCAGTGGTGCACGCCTGTAATCCCAGCAGCTAGGAGCCTGAGGCAGGAGGATCGAGTTCAAAGCCAGCCTCAGTAACTTAGTGAGGTCCTAAGTAATTTAGTGAGACCCTGTCTCTAAATAAACAATAGAAAGGGCTGGGGATGTGGCTCAGTGGTGAAGCACCTCTTGACTCCATCCTTGGTATCAAAAAAAAAAAATTACTGATTGTATCATAGAAAAATTGTGCAGGGTATGAAAGTAGATGTGAGAAAACTGGTTGCTCATTGCATTAGTCTGAGAAGGTCACAGAGGGAGCCCAGGTCTGTCAGGGCTGCGTGGGAGTCTAGCTGTGGCCCTCCAGACAGGTCTGTTGTGGGAGGCGGGGCCGGAAGGCAGCCAGCCCGTGGAGCTGGCTGAGGTGCAGTCCTGGGCAGAGGCAAGAAGCCCTGAGGAGAAGCCTGTAAGCACAGGTGAGGAAGGGTGGGAGGCCGAAGGCAGAGGCCAAGCAGAGGCCGAGGGCAGAGGCCGAGCGCGGGGGCCCGATCTGCTTGGGAGGCCATGGGACACACCCACATTCCCCAGGGGCCTTCCCCTGCCCTCACCCACTGACAGCCCAGACAGCGGGCCCTGGGTTTGGGAATGTGGGTGTCCCCTCTGGTCTCTGGACAGCAGCAGAGCTGATGTCTAGCAACTGGCTCGAGCTGAGACCCAAGAGCCCCTTGGCCTGAGCTGGACTGGGTCTGAGGGGGGCGTGCATCTGGGAAGACTCGCTGTGGGCCGGGGGCCTCGCCTCAGTCTGCGCGTGTTTGACGAAGGCCCCGGAGGCTGCGTGGCCGGTGACTGGCACGCTGTGAGTGTTGTCGGGACGAGGTGCGCGGGGACAGAGGCCCAGGGGATGTGGGCCGAGAAGCAGCTGTACCCTTGCTGGCACGCCTGTGGACTGGTCCGCAGGAAGAGCCGAGGCCTCCCTCTACACTGGCACAGGGTGTCCACCCAGGCCTGGGGGCAAGACGGGGCCGGCGGGGCAGGAGCAGCGCACAGCATGGTTCTGACGTGACGTCTGGGCTTGACGTGTGCAGCTGGGCCCGACCAGGACCCAGCAGCCCTCTGGGTGGGAAGCAGGTGGGTGCCCTCTGCAGCACCTCTGCTAGCAGGGCCTGGGCAAGGGGTGCCAGGCAGCAAGACCGGGAGTGGGGGCCACTTCCCGGTGCACTCGGGGACCACGGAGGCAGGGGGCGAGGCCGCAGGCTCCTGCCTCGGAGGCTGTGGGCTCTGGGCGGTCGCTGTGGGCAGGTCACGGGGTGGTAGGCCGGGGAAGTGGGGCGAAGGTGGAACCGCAGCATGCCTGCCGTGCCGGGAGAAGGCCCGGGTGGAGGAAAGGGCCCAGGAGTGACTGACCAGAGCCGAGTGCAGAGAAGCGCCAGGGAAGCGCGGTGCTGCCGGGAAGGGCTCTGGGCTCGCCTCCTCCCGCCCCGCTTCCCTGGTCTTCCCAGCGGCTCTTCCAGGGCTTCTCTGGAAGACTACGAAGGGTCAGCAGCCTCGGACTCTCAGATCCTTCATCCCTGGACTGGGATGAAAAGAAACCTAAGAATGTAAACATCCTTCCTTTCCCTAGATGCAAAGGGCCTGCGGCCTGGCTTTGTTGGGTCAGCCCGATGCTGAACATCTGTGTGAGTGTCCTCCTCGAGAACTCGTCCGCTGTTTCCGAGGCTCACCCTGCTCTTACTTGTTTGTTTACTTATTTTTTGCTGAAACGTTATCTGTGGAATTTGGGGCTTGGAGTGCCTTCCGGCCCAGGCTCGGAGCTGGCTCCCCCTGGAGTCTCGACCACGGAAGGCTCCAGTCCACCTGCCTGCCCGGGGGCCAGCTCAGCCGGCCCTTCTGCAGAGCAGTGGTACGTGAATGAACTGGGTAGGTGGCCTCGACTGGTTCAATGGTTCCTTTGTTCCCCAATGTCCTTTGGGATCTTCGAGCCAGTGGGATTCTCTGTGTTCTTGAAGAAAGCTATAATGACCACAGTGATTTTCTTTTCAGTGTGAAAATTTCCAGTGCCCATTCTATTAATTGAGAAAGTAAAGGTCGTTACGTCAAACACTCTCCAGTGGCGCCCAGGCCTCAGAGAGGACAGCAGAGCAGGCTGCAGCTCCAGGGAGCCAGACTCTGTAGACTGGGTTGTGTCTCAGCAAGGCAGCTTGGTGCTGGGGACAGAGTGGAGCAGCCAGTGGCCAGCTGGGCAGGGGGAGAGGAAACGAACGTCCGCTCTTGATCACACTCTCGTTCTTTAACCTCTCAGCTTGTTTGGGTAGTAAGGTGGAAAGAAATCCACTGTTCTCTCAGTTTCCTGTGGCAGGTGACTTTAGGTAGTTGATTTCCTCTCAGTTGCAGCTTGTTTATTTGGAAATTAAAAATAAACAGTACCTACATACTATTATTAAAGAATGGGTTTTGAGCTTTCTTTGAGACTCTAGGTATGACTTAGCTCGTATTCCCGTCTCCGCGGCTGGCGATGCCCCTGCGGAGGTCCCGGGCGAGGCCCGGCCGGTCCTGAAGACTCTGTGTCTGTGTTGCTGGAACATGGGGCAGAGGTGCCTCGGATTTCTCAGTCCCTGTCGGCTCAACCTCAGGCTGCCCGCCTTTCCCAGGGGAGGAGCGGGGCTTGACAAGAAGAGGGAGGTGCTCGGCCTCCCTGCCTCCCGGCCGCCTCCGCAGGACCCAGGGTGCCTGTTTTCACTTGTGTGAAGGCGGCCTTCCGAGACCTGAGACCTGTTTTCATACTGGGTTTATCACCTAAGGGAGGCGGTCCTGGAAGCTTCTCCGCAGCGCGCCCGCACACCACGCAGTGCCTGGGACGGTTCTCAGTCTGCAGAGGGGTGGCGTCGCTCCCACAGGACAGTCACGGGGACTCAGCAGAGTGCCGAGGCTTGCAAGTCACTTCCCCCTTCACTGGACCCTGAGGCCTTTCTGTCACTGTGGCGGGCCCCTCGCAGAGGCTCAGTGTCACCAAGGCGCTAATCGCCAGGCACGGTGGAGAGAGAGGGCTGCGGAGCTTCACATCCAGGCCCTGACAGAGGCTGGGACTTCCAGGGTCACCAGGGGCGTCTGGGGGAGGGACACGGGGGGTCACCAGGGGCGTCTTGGGGAGGGACACGGGGGGTCACCAGGGGCGTCTGGGGGAGGGACACGGGGGTCACCAGGGGCGTCTGGGGGAGGGACACGGGGGGTCGCCAGGGGCGTCTGGGGGAGGGACACGGGGGGGTCACCAGGGGCGTCTGGGGGAGGGACACGGGGGTCACCAGGGGCGTCTGGGGGAGGGACACGGGGGTCACCAGGGGCGTCTGGGGGAGGGACACGGGGGTCACCAGGGGCGTCTGGGGGAGGGACACGTGGGGTCACCAGGGGCGTCTGGGGGAGGGACATGGGGGTCACCAGGGGCGTCTGGAACCAGGGGCAGGAGTTGGGAATATGTTCTGTGGTTTTGAAATAACACCTGCTTGGGGCACGGAGCTCCCTCTTGAAGGCCCGCTCCCCCGGGACAGCTGGCCTGTCTTGAGGAGCTGCCACAGACCCCTGCTTCAATGCCCAGCAGCAGGAAGCGATGCGGCCACCTCGCCTCTTGCTCTCCTCTCGGTGCACACCGCTGCTCGGTCATGGTGTTCTCCAGTTCCACTGGCGTGACTCTCCACATTGCCATGCGAGACCTGAGTCTCCAAATTCCAACAGTCACTGGCCTCTAGGATTTCAGACAAGGTGGGGTGGGCCTCCAACAACGGCCAAAGCTCATTTAGCACTGGCTGTCTGCCAGGCTCTGTTTCAAGCCTCGACTTACGTTAACTTATTTTATCTGCAGAATAATCGTCAGAAGCAGATGTTCACCCTCCTTTCTGTCTTATGGTCCAGGCAGCTGAGGCACAGAGAGGTCAAGGAACTAAAGTCACCAGATAGTAACACAGAAACTTGAAATATGAACCCAGGCCATCTGGATCTGGGAAGACTCTGCTTAATTATTACACACGGATCTTGCAGTCCAGTCCATACGTTTTAGATGCTGCTATCCATTACACCTGGGCCACTTGGCTAGTAAGGAATAAGGACAGGGTCAAGGCCAATTCTCATGCAAAGAGCTACCCCAGAGGAGGCACAGGGATCCTATTTCCAGCTGCAGGTCTGTGCTCTCTGCATTTGTCTACTGGTCCCTAGGTATCCAGTGGCTGCCCATTTGTGAATCAATGGCATTTATAGCTTTAAGGCAACATTGGTGCAGAACAAAGAGTTCTTTCATCTTAGAGTCCCCAGGCTGACTTTTTTTTAATCAACTTCAAGACTTTAGTCACAAAGCCACGTTTTGTTTAAATAAGTGATTTTATAAATTCCAATGCTTCCCTTTCCTTTCAAAGCCCAGGCTTGCTGCACTCAAGTCCTGGAGTACTGTGTTCACCAGAACCTCAGCTAAGGAGGCAGGGGCTGTGCTGACCAGGGCATTCCCTCTCCCTGAAAGAGCGGGATTTGGAAAATAGAGCTGGAGAGGTGGGAGGAGAAGCCTTGAGTGACTTGGGTACTCACACTCTTAGGCAGGGGTGTGTCTGCTCTTAGCAGAGCCCTGCACTTGGTCGGCATGGGCCACACAATCCCTAGGAAGAACAACATCGAAGGGAGGATGAAGCCTGCTCCAGGGTCCTGCACACTGGCATGGTGGAGAAAATTAGCTGCCGGCCTTGGGTCCCTCACAAGGTTCTGCCTCCTTCTGTCTGGAGGTAATTTCAGTCCTCTCTGCAACACAGGAAGAGAAATGCAAGCAGGGTTGACTGTAGAAAAGTTGAGGAGACTGGAGTGGAACTTTGGCGAAGCCAAGACAGCTAGAGTTTGTACAACAGATCATGGGGGAGGAAGGAGCAGGTGGAAGATGCAGAGGTCTTCTCAGGAGCCCTACACTCAACTACAAGGACGCTGGTGGGAATGAACAATTCCAGAGGAAAGAACAATCAAGAGATGCTATGAGCTGGACGATGTCTGGGAATTACGAGGCTCTGGGCATCATCTGAATTCCCAAAAGCCAAAGCTTATGACCTTCATGGTGCATTTAGCAGACACCTGGAATAGCTTGGTTTCCAAAGTGGGACTAAATGAGCATCAGAGCACAGGAAAACTGTACTGACCCCAAAGGCTGGACAAAACTCCCAGAGTGCAAAACCACAACCTAAGACAACCAGCGAGAAACCACTGCAGAAGGGAAGAAGCAGGGGGTGATCCACAGCAGGCGAAATCTAGCCAGCACAAAAGACCTAGCAGAGCCCACCAGAGAGATGGAGAGGCTGGCCAACGGACAAGAACTTCAGAACAGCACAAGTCACACACATACATGTAAAATCAAACATGAATAGAACAAGGAAAGAATTGGAAAACAAAGTAGACTTAACTGGAACATTTAAAGAAAAATAAAATAATATCTAAAATGAAAAATTGTGAAACAGATTTGGATCCCACAGAAGATAATACCCCTCAGCAATAGAAAGTATCCCAAGTGAAGCACAGAGATAAAAAGACTGAAGAAAAGTTTGTTTGCAGGGGCCTGTGAGACAAGATCATCTCACTTTACACCTGTGCAGCTGGAATCCCAGAGGGGAGGAAGCAGCTGAGTGAATAGCCAAAGAAACAGGTTGGGATTTCTAAATTTGATTAAAAAGAAAACTACAAACCCAGAAGGCAAAATGAAGTCCAAGTACAATAAGCGTACATAAAACCTTCCAAGATTCTTCACAATCCAACAGCTGGAAAGAGGTTAAATCAGCAGAGAGAACAGAGAACAAGGTAAGAGCTGCGGCAGACTGCTCACCAGCACTTCTGCTCTTCCAAGGACGATGGAGTTAGCTTTCTACAGCACTGGCAAGAAACCGGTGCCAACTTGAGTTCTAGATCCCGCAAAACACCCTTAAACAGTGAAGTCAGGTAGAAACTGATAGGCTCATTGCATGATTTACATGGAAATGCAAAGGATCTCAAATTTCCATACAACTTTTATAAAAATAAAAAGTCAAAGACTTGTACCATCTGACTTTCAGGTGTGCAAAGCTACAGCAATTGAGGCAGCACAGCTGGTGAGGACAGATGACTGACTCAAAGCAGTGCCAGCAACAATCCAGAGACATTCACAGTAACCATCCAGAGACAGGTACCAGCACTCACAGTGACCACCCAGAGGTGGGTACCCGACGCTCACAGTGACCATCCACAGACAGTTACCAGCACTCACACAATCTATTGGTCTTCAAAATAGGTGTTATAAAACAGTAAGTTGTGCTGGAATATCTGAATACTTGTATGGAAATAATGGCTCCCAGGTTTTTTGCTATACCATATGCAACAAATAATCTAAAACAGGGCGTAGACCTAAATGCAGGAGCCAAAACCATGAAACTTTAAAAGAAAACATGACAGAACTTTTTTTTGACCTTGGATTGGGTGAGAATTTCTTAGATAAGAAATAGATGAAAGTTAATGGTTTGGACTTCATCAAAATTGGAACTGCCTAGCCTCAGAATTTCTCATGTAAATACTAATGCCAGGTGCCTCAGTTGGCTGGGCCAGGGCCGTCTATTCCTGTAGGGGCGCTTCCTCACTGACGCTCTGGGGAGAACTTCAGTTGTGAATGGGTTAGTTAGAGGACTGGTCAGGTTAAGCCTGAAGATCCTCATCCCAGGGCCACGTCCCACAGAACCAGGTCCAAGGAAGGGGAGAGGACACGGGAGGATATGTAGAGTGGCAACATCATCATGGAGATGCATCCATCTGCCAAGGTGCAGCGGCAGGGCAGTCAGAGCCTCTTCCCACATATTCATTCAGCATAAAACTCAAAAGTGAGCTTTAGGAAGCATCCTGTGAGGTCGTCCTCTGGTTCACGGAATTCGTGGGTTGTGTTCTCATTTCTTAAGTTGCTTTACTAATGTTGTGCCAATTCAACAAAGTCCTTCCATCCACCACCTAAAGGGACAGGTCTGCATTAGTGCTCCTGAGTTCAGCTTTGGTAAAGTCTGCCACAAAGCAAAGGTGTCTGTGAACCAAATTACGAACTGAGTTGCCTATGATTTCTCTGTATTTCAGGTTTGTACAGCAGCTGAAGAGACCGGACTCCTGCCTGCTGGTTTGAAACTTGGGCCCAGCAGTTCTTCATTACAATTAATTTCCTTCTCCTTCAGGAGGAGGTCGTGTGAGGGCTCACCTGCTCACCCACACGCCCTCCTTACTCACTGTGTGGGGTCACACCTTCCTAACTCAGCTGTTTCCACCAGTGGAAAAAAATGCAGAACACCATCCTCGCATTTCACAGAAAGTCTGTATTACAAGAATAATACAAGTTATAATAATAACTTGTGATTCTCCTCCCTCAGCCTCGTGAGTCACTGGGATGATAGATGTGCACCACTATTCCCAGCACGTGTCACAAAACACTATTACTCTCACAAGTGAGAAATTCAATAGGAGGGACAGAAACGTACTTGGGTCAACCTAGGAGGGAGACAAGTGGCTGCCAAACTCGTAAAGTCATAGGGGATAGGGAATCTCTACAAGGGGTTCAGAGTCTGGGAAAGAGTGAACCAGAGGCTATAAAGAGCAGGAGTCCACTAGGACATGAAAACCCTGGCTCGTGGGCCAAGTCCAGCTGCCTGCTGCCTATGTATGTATGGCTGATGATATCGGTTCTTACATTTTCAAATGGTGGAAAATCACTCCTAGATTGTCCCAAACTACATTTCTGTCCCTCCTATTGAATTTCTCACTTGTGAGAGTAATAGTGTTTTGTGACACGTGCTGGGAACAGTGGTGCACATCTATCATCCCAGTGACTCACGAGGCTGAGGGAGGAGAATCACAAGTTCAAGGTCAGCCTCAGCAATGCAGTGAAGTACTAAGCAACTTAGCAAGACCCTATCCAAAAATACAGGATAAAAGGGGCTGGGATGCTGCTCAGTTGTAAAGTGCCCTTGTGTTTAATCCTCAGTAGCAAAAAAAAAAAATTTTAGATGTGCAAATGCTAAGATTAAAATTCAGGACCTGTAAGTGGATCCCATGGGATGGAGCCACGTCCTCATTCACCGGTTCCTCTGTCTACCTCAGGTGATTTTGAATGGCTCCATGGGATGGGCCACGTCCTCATTCACAGGTTCCTCTGTCCACCTCAGGTGACTGAATGGCTCCATGGGATAGGCCACACCCTCATTTACAGGTTCCTCTGTTCACCTCAGGTGACTCTGAATGGCTCCATGGGATGGCCCATGTCCTCATTCACAGGTTCCTCTGTCCACCTCAGGTGAATGTGAATGGATCCCATGGGATGGGCCACGCCCTCATTCACACTGTTCCTCTGTCCACCTCAGGTGAATGTGAATGGATCCCATGGGATGGGCCACGCCCTCATTCACAATGTTCCTCTGTCCACCTCAGGTGATTTTGAATGGCTCCCATGGAATGGGCCACGTCCTCATTCACAGGTTCCTCTGTCCACCTCAGATGACTGTGAATGAATCCCATGGATGGGCCACGTCCTCATTCACAGTGTTCCTCTGTCCACCTCAGGTGAATGTGAATTGATCCTATGGGATGGGCTATGTCCTCATTCACAGGTTCCTCTGTCCACCTCAGGTGACTGTGAATGAATCCCATGGATGGGCCACGTCCTCATTCACAGTGTTCCTTTGTCCACCTCAGGTGAATGTGAATTGATCCCATGGGATGGAGCCATGTCCTCATTCACAGGTTCCTCTGTCCACCTAAGGTGATTTTGAATGGCTCCATGGCATGGGCCACGTCCTCATTCACAGGTTCCTCTGTCCACCTCAGGTGACCAAATGGCTCCATGGGATGGGCCACGCCCTCATTCACACTGTTCCTCTGTCCACCTCAGGTGAATGTGAATGGATCCCATGGGATGGGCCACACCCTCATTCACACTGTTCCTCTGTCCACCTCAGGTGATTTTGAATGGCTCCCATGGAATGGGCCACGTCCTCATTCACAGGTTCCTCTGTCCACCTCAGGTGACTGTGAATGAATCCCATGGATGGGCCACGTCCTCATTCACAGTGTTCCTCTGTCCACCTCAGGTGACTGTGAATGGCTCCATGGGATGGGCCAATCTTTATTCACAGTGTTCCTCTGACCACCTCAGGTGAATATGAATGGATCCCATGGGATGGGCCACATCCTCATTCACAGTGTTCCTCTGTCCACCTCAGGTGAATATGAATGGCTCCATGGGATGGGCCACATCCTCATTCACAGTGTTCTTCTGTCCACCTCAGGTGACTGTGAATGGCTCCATGGGATGGGCCACATCTTCATTTACAGGTTCCTCTTTCCACCTCATGGGGGGCAGTCACATACTTGCTTAGATGTGATTGGCACGAGATCCACGTTTTCCCCTGATCCTTCACAGGAGTGGTTTGCTGGCCTTTCTGGGCCCCCAGAGCATTCCGTGTTGCCCTCAGTGTGCTTGGGACCTCGTGGGCGTCCTGAGGACACAGGACCCTGTCAGAGTCTTGGATTTCCCTGGTCCAAAGTCACTGCGCTTGATAACGAGGCTGTCCAGGCACCAGAGAGAATGGCGTCTGCTGTCCCCGTGTGCTTGGGAGATCTACCCAATGACCAAAGTTGCATTTGTCTTTCCAAATTCTTCGAGAATTTGTTTTCTCTTTCGTAGTTGCCATTACTGGAGCAGAGAAGACCGTGCCTCCGGCCTGTGATAGCATTGGACTTTAACCTTCAGTCTGTCCCCTCTGTGTGAGTCAGGGTTGGCAGGCGGGATGGGCATCAGCACTGCTCTGGCACACGGATCGACAGACACTGAGAATGACCTGCTGGGATACGGCTTGGGAGCAGCGCTGAGCATCTCAGGTGCAGTGCCCCTGGGTCCAAGATGACCCACAGAGAAGGACCATGTTGCTTTTGGGATCATCTGCTGAGCGATGGCGTCACTGCTGCAGATCAGCAAGTTTCACTTCACCGGCAATCTACCCTCCTGCCCTGGCCTCTCGAGGTGGAGGCTCTGACCGTGTGTGCTTGGCAGCTGCTGTGCAGGAACCACAGGTAGACTACCTAGTGGTGCACGGAGACCGGAGACACGCCTGGAGAGCAGCTGGAGATGCAATGGGCGGAACTGACTTGTCACATGGGGGTCAGAACATCCAGGGTTGTCCAGGACCTCAGTGTCCAGGAGGGCGGCAGGCCACACGCTCACTCAATGAGGGCTGAACAGGAGAGAGGCAGGTCTGACGCTATTTACACAATTTTATGTAGAAGGCATTAAAATGTGTTTTAAAATTCCCAAGATGAAATTAGCACATTTTAAAACTGCATGAAAGTGTCGAGTATTCCGTCAGAATGCTCTGAAGCAATCTCAGGGTTGTCCTTGTCAACTCGCGTGGATTAAGCTTACCCAAATGCTTCTGTGACCACAGCCAGTTTCACCACGTGGTTCTTCAGCCAAGGCCTAGTTATTTTAAGAAACTCGTCTATTATTTCTTAACCGGTTTCAGTTTATTGACGAGTTAGTGTCACCATCTGAGGGTGAGCATGGGAGCCAGGTGTTGATCGGGTCCGTCCCTCTCCGTGTGGGAGGAGTCTGGTCTCTGGGTGATTGCCAGGTGTTGATGGGGTCCCTCCCTCTCCGTGTGGGTGGAGTCTGGTCTCTGGGTGATTGCCAGGTGTTGATTGGGTCAGTCCCTCTCCGTGTGGGAGGAGTCTGGTCTCTGGGTGATTGCCAGGTGTTGATCAGGGTCCCTCCCTCTCCGTGTGGGTGGAGTCTGGTCTCTGGGTGATTGCCAGGTGTTGATTGGGTCAGTCCCTCTCCGTGTGGGTGGAGTCTGGTCTCTGGGTGATTGCCAGGTGTTGATTGGGTCAGTCCCTCTCCGTGTGGGAGGAGTCTGGTCTCTGGGTGATTGCCAGGTGTTGATCAGGGTCCCTCCCTCTCCGTGTGGGTGGAGTCTGGTCTCTGGGTGATTGCCAGGTGTTGATCAGGGTCCCACCCTCTCCGTGTGGGTGGAGTCTGGTCTCTGGGTGATTGCCAGGTGTTGATCAGGGTCCGTCCATCTCCGTGTGGGTGGAGTCTGGTCTCTGGGTGATTGCCAGCCTCATTGGAAGCCCCCTGGGGAAGCTGCCCGAGCCGTGATGTCCAGCAGAGCTTCTGGAATTCAATAAGAAAATATCAACTACCAGGGAGCATTCACTCCATGGCTGGACGTCCCTCCAGCAAGTCTCCCCTATGGTGAGGAGTTACTGCACCAGGGACCTGGTGCCACTCGGCCCAGGCTTGAGATGGGCTTATCTCTGAGCTTGGCAGCCTGGCCCTGGGTCACCAGTGTCACATTGCACAACGGCCATTAGCCGGCCGCGCTGAAGCACCTAACCGGCAAGCACAGGTCCTCGGTCTGGGAAAACCAGGCAGAAGCTGATGTGCCCTGTGCACTCTGGTCTCTCTGGAAAGGACCCAGGGCGCGGAGATGCTCCCCACCCTGCCTAACTGGTGACACATCTCTCCGTGCTGGGCACAGACGGGATCTACCCTGTGTGGTGGCTGTGCCACATCTCCCTGGGTGGCACATTCCAGAGCTGCTGTGTACTGGGTGCCCATTCTCCCTGCAGCCCCAGCCTGCCCCTGGGCACATCCCTCTGATCCCACCCTGGACGTGGACTCCCGGCCAGGGCATGGGACAGACCGGTGCCTGCTCCCAGACTACTGCCAGTGCATCTCCTGGACTGACATTGGCCACCCTTCAGAGGGACAGAGGAAATGCGAAGCTTCCCTTCAGCGTCAGTGGTGGATCAAGAATGTTTGGAATGTTAACTTGGAACACGGAGCCCTGAATTATAACCAGTGTTGTAAGAGTTGAGACAAATAGCAATTAACTTCTGAGGGACTGTCCTTCTCCTTCGTAAACTGAAGTGTCCCACAAAACAACAGCCCGAAGGAGAGGGAGAGGGAGGAGGGGAACAGAGAGCTCTGCCTCTCCATTCTGTTCAGAGGCACGTGCAAGACGCAGGGCAGGTGGTGATGCAGCAACCCACAGGCAGGTCACGGCACTGCTGGTGGCTGGGCAGCGGCACGTGCCTGCAGCTCACACTGAAACCTGAGAGGCAGCAGGAGGCAGGATGACGGTGACCCTAGGTCCCACCCCTGGGGAAGAGGGGTCTCGCGGGCCCACTGTGCCGCAGGACTCGGGGCCTGGAACAAGCAGCTGCAGCAAGGGCTGAGCCTCTGCACACACCTCTCCACCTGCAGCGTCCAGACCCAGCACCCTAAGGGATGGGGAGGCTGTGCAGGACTTGAGGTACTGTCCTGGAGAAGAACACAGTGCACAGGATGACCGCAGGCCTGCAGTCCACCCGGAGGTGCTGCCAGCCCTTTTTCTCCGCAGTTTAAAACTGTACCTGGGGATGGAGGAGAGCCGCCAGGGCTGTGGGCTCCCACCTGGGGAGGATGGAGAGTCACCCAGGGCTGAGGGCTTTCATCTGGAGATGATGGAGAGCCACCAGGGACTGAGGGCTCTCACCTGGGGATGATGGAGAGTCACTGGGGCTGTGGGCTCTCACCTGGAGATGATGGAAAGCTACCCAGAGCTGAGGGCTTTCACCTGGGGTGATGGAGAGCAGCCCAGGGCTGAGGGATCACACCTGGAGATGATGGAGAGGCGTGCAGGGCTGAGGGTTCTCACCTGGGGATGATGGAGAGCCGCCCAGGGCTGAGGAATCCCACCTGGGGAGTATGGAGAGCCGCACTGGGATGAGGGCTCTCAACTGGGGTGACGGAGAGTCGTCCAGGACTGTGGGCTCTCACCTGTGGACAATGGAGAGCCACACAGGGATAAGGGCTCTCACCTGGGGTGATGGAGAGGTGCCCAGTGCTGAGGTCTCTCACCTGGGGATGATGGAGAGCCGCCCAGGACTGAGGGTTCTCACCTGGGGAAGATGGAGAGTACCCAGTGCTGAGGTCTCTCACCTGGGGATGATGGAGAGTACCCAGGGCTGAGGACTCTCACCTGGGGATGATGGAGAGCCGCCCAGGGGTGAGGGCTCTCACTCGGGGATGACACGAGGACTGCGTGGAGTTGAGGACGTGTCACCCGGAGACACCAGGACTGTGGTTCACACTTCTGGGTGTCCAGAGTGGCACAGTTCTGGGTCAGAAGTGGAGGCTTGTGACCTCCTTCTGAATCTCCCACAATGGCCAGGAGACAGAATTACAGCCCTGCGGCTGTGGGATGAACAGCGCTTTCAGGAACTCTGGTCTCCTAATGGAGCCGCTGGATCTGCAAAGGCTGAGGGGAGTGACTGCAGCCGGTGGTCAGTGGGCGTTGACCTGGAGCCTGAGCTGGCTCCTTTTGTGTCCTTGGTCAGTGGTGAAATGGGCTGGACCGGCCTGCCTGACCACCCCCAGGAGGTCTGCCTCGGTGGTCCGAGGTGTCACCTGGCAGAAGGTGGGTGTGGCGGCACACCATAGCCGCCCAGCCTGGGAAAGCCAGTGTGGGTCCACCTCTCCACAGAGAAGGCTCCGTGGGCGGAGCACCTGCCACAAAGCCACAAGGCCACCAGGCTGGTCACACACAGGCCCACGGCTTGTGCTCGCCAGAAAAATCAGAGATGTCTTTACCACACTAAGTCCTTCTCGCCAGCGCAGACTGAGGCCCATGGACTGAGAGGGACCTGCTCTCTCTAACAATTGCGTTGGAGTGTTAACAGGCTCATTCTCCAGCAGGAATGACCTTTGGTGACCCGCTGGAAATGTATGACTCTGCTCACTTTGTGGTTTACCAAGTATCTGTAAAGAAGCGAGCTGTTAGTCACTGGGAAGTCCAAGGAGCTTGGTCTGGACCATGGATGTGTGCGTGCGTTGTGCATAGCTGCCAGTGAGCCTAGGACCAGGGTGGGGTGTGGCTAAGCAGGTGAAGGACCACCTGAGGCCCAGGTGCAGGCTGAAGGAGGAGAGTGACTGGTAAGGCACAGGCTGGGCCTGGACCCTGGGACCCAGAGGCACCTCAGAGACACCATCACATGAGTATACAGTTGGCACTCAGCATGCTTTGGACAAGCCAGTGTCATCTGGTGCCAATGGTCTAATGCCAAAAGACTGATCAGGTAGTGTTTCCTCACATGTTGAGTCACTTCCAGAGTAAACGTGTGCTCAGGCCGTCAGAGAGCGAATCAGAGAGCGAATCAGCAGAGCTAACCCCTAGCCCCAGGGGAGCACAGGAGCTGAGAGCGGTAGGCAGGGCTTGGAAGTGCACCTGAAGTGGAAATATGCCTCTTTAAAGGACGTCATTTCCAACTTCAAAGTAAACGGGATTACATGCGGCTAAGTCTCCCTGAGTACGGATCGACCTGTTTTTAAATTTAATAGCACAAATTCCTGAGTTTCCTATTGATTTAAAACTGAACACAACATTTTAAGGCATTTCTGGCAAAGTTAAATTATGTACTAAAGCTAAACAAACACCTCCCTTGGTGTTTTGTGAAGAGGTCAGTGTGCAGTTCTGACCCATGGTCTTGGTACATGTTCCTTAACCAGCTCAGCCTGGGTCCGAGAGGCCTGGTCAACATGGTGGACACAGAGTCACAATCAAGTACTTTCAAGTCAGCAGCCGCCAGCTGGCTCCGCACCCGCCTGGAGTTCACCTGTGGGCCTCCAGAGGCAGGAAGAGCCAGCTCCACCACAAATCCTAAGTGCCATCCTCGAAACCTGAGCCTTCTCGACTCAAAAACTAACCTCAAAATAACAACCAATTACTACATAAGCAAGTGAATGAAAAAGAAGAAACACAAATGGCCAAAAAACCTATGAAAGATGTTCAACATCATCAGCAACCAGGGAAATGCAAATTAAACATCACTAGCAATTGGGGAAATAAAATCAATACACGGAGATCTCTCCCGTCAGAAGGGCAGTCCTCAAGAATGAGAACTGTAACAAAAGTGGGAGCGGGCGAGGAGAAGGGGCAGTGTCGCCCTGGTGGCAGGACCGCAGATCAGAACAGCCACCGTGGAGTCAGCAGGGAGGCTACTCAGAGGCTAGCTGGGGAACCCCCCCGACCCCGCTGCACACTCCTTGGTGTTGGTCCTAAAAAATCAGTCATCATACGATAGTGACTCATGCACACCATGTCCACAGCAGCTCAGTTCCCAACAGCTGAACTATGGAGCCAGCCTGGGCATCCACCAGTGGACCAATGACAAAGAAAATGTGGTGTGCATAGCGATGGTAAAGAAAATGACATTATGGCATTTGCAGGAGAGTGGGACTGGAGACCATGATGTTAAGTGAGATCAGCCAAACTCAGAAGGTCAAGGGTGGTGTTTTCTCTCACGTGGAAGCTAGAGAGGAAACAGGGAAAGAAAGTGGGGAGGGTTTCATGAAGATCAGAGGGAGGTCAGCAGAGGAAGGGGCTGGGGAGCCTCTGGGGAGGGGAGGGAGTGCTGGGCAGCGACACGGGCCAGCTTGTATTGCTCCATGGAGTGCATGTCCCAATACGGGCGACAGACCCCACCATTATGACACACCAGTGACAAGTGTGGAAAAAGCTCGAGTTTCCCAAAGCAGGTCCCAGAGGGGGACCCGGAACCTCCAGCACTCTGCCAGGCCTGAGGAGAGGGGAGGCGGGAGGCGGGTGGGAGGCTCAGGGTACTGGCCGTGCCTGGAGCCTGCGCACTAGGTCTGAAGAGCCCTTTAACTGCAGAGGACATCCCCAGACTCCCAGGGAGGATCAAAGTGCTCCAGGGCTGGAGCGCCCCTGCTTGGAGGGACTCTTCTCCAGCCCGGCCTCCCAGGTGACCAATGACTCTGCCTCCCCTCCCACCCAGGACCTCATCCCTGCCCCCCCTCCCACCCAGGGACCTCACCTCTGCCTCCCCTCCCACCCAGGAACTCACCCCTGCCCCCCTCCCACCCAGGGACCTCACCTCTGCCTCCCCTCCCACCCAGGAACTCACCCCTGCCTCCCCTCCCACCCAGGGACCTCACCTCTGCCTCCCCTTCACACAGACCTCACCCCTGCCTCCCCTCCACACAGGGACCTCACCCCTGCTTCCCCTCCCACCCAGGAACCTCACCTCTGCCTCCCCTCCCACCCAGGGACCTCACCTCTGCCTCCCCTCCCACCCAGGGACCTCACCTCTGCCTCCCCTCCACACAGACCTCACCCCTGCCTCCCCTCCACACAGGGACCTCACTCCTTCCTCCCCTCCCACCCAGGAACCTCACCCCTGCCTCCCCTCCCACCCTTGGACCTCACCCCTGCTCTTCCCAGCCCTGCCTGGCCAGGGTCAGCTGGAACAACTGACAGTCTCTTTTGAGAGCAGGTTTCTAATAAGCTGCACATCCGTGAGGAAGGATCACCAGCAGGCCTCTGAGCAGAGCCGCCGGTGGGGTGCTGGCTGCGGCTGGGAAAGCACACTATTCCCACTATTTCCACTTGGGTTTCTAGGAGCCTTGCGATCAGACTCCGATTCTTCAGGGAATGGCTTTCAAATCGCTCTCTTAATGAAAATAAAGCGCCCTTTTGTCTCTAGCTAGCCGGGTTAAAGAGAAACCGCTTCTCACCGCTTCTCACGGGCAGCGACAGAGGGGGCGGTGGCACATAGGCTGGCCAGCTGGTAGGCAGGCCCACGGTGACCTCGGGGCCAGCGTGGGCCTGGTGTGGACCTCCACAGGGTTTCCAGTCCCCCAGGCCCCGCGCTGCAGAGGGAGCGGCCCAGGGAGCCTCTTCCCTTCTTAACGGAGGGCGCTGGATGCTTCTAACCGACTGCTCTGCAGCCAAACAGCTCCCCCCGCACAGGCCGCCGCCCGCGGTCGCTCTCTGCCGCCCAGAGTCCTCTCCGTGGTGTGGCCCACGGTTCCCTGTGTCCCCGGCCTCTCCTCTGCCTGAGTGTCACCGCCAACCGAGGGCTGGGGTGGAGGACAGTGGATCCTTCCTGCGGCGCTGCAGGGTGGCAGCCTGTGTGGGGTGGTGCCCCTGGCGGGTGGCAGGAAGGGGGCTCTGGCCGCTCTCCACCTGCTCACCGGGCGGAGGAGCAGGGCCCTCTGGAGACGGCCAGCTCCGAGTCCTTGAGAATACTCTGTTAGAGGAGAGGCTCTGCCTTCCAGGGTCACCCACAATGGAGACAGATGATATCAAGGAAAAGACCCTCTAAGGAAGAGGAAGGAATTTACAAAACTCAGGAGAAAAACGGAAAAAAAAAAAAAAATAAGAAGAAGAAGAAGAAGAAAGGACGGGAGACAGCGCCCTTGTTCTCCTTGGCATTGCTTCAGGGATTTTCCAGCTCTGCACCGAGGTCCATCTCTTGCTATTACGGCTGATCAGTTCCTCTGGATTCTCCTGAAAGCCCAGCCTCTAAACAGATCAGCAGATAAAATGTATCGGAAAACAGCACAGGAAACACCACAAAACCCAAACTACCCACGACTAATGGCGGGGTATTCTCCGTCCCTGTCTTTCCGAGTAGCTATGGTCACTGCCGGAGTGTGTTCTGTGTCGTAAGGGTTGCGCCGTCAGCCTCTCCATCCGCCCCGTCTCCAAACACCGCCTTTCCTCTAATTCAAGAGGCTCCGTCTCCCCGACCCTCCATCTTCCGGCGGAGTGGCTTCTAGGAGAGATTAACTGTTGCCCTAGAAACACTGGAAACATGGATTTCCCCGGAGCAGGATCTCACTGATGTCAGCATTAAGTCGCAGCGTTTACTTAGAGCTCCTTCGTGGAGTACTTTAAGGTTGATTAAAAGGCCATTAAAAGTCCCAGAGCAACCCACGTGAACGGCTGGGAAGTGGCAGGCCCTGAGGCTGGAACTCGGCCTCTTCCCGAGGGAGGAGGCCGGGTGTGGAGACCACCTAGCAGACGCACAGCACCCGCAGCTGACGGCGACGGCAAGCGTGATCACTGGTGGCGATTCCTACGCGAGTCACATTTATGGCAGCCCTGCGCGGGGCAGCTGCGCGGCGCCGTGACCTCCAGTCTCCTCGACGTGCTGTGGTCGAGGCCCGTCGCCCGGGCGCCGCTCCTGCCTGCGCGGGGTGTGCGGTGCGCGTCTCTTGCTCCCCTGGCCAGGGAGCGGCTTCCTCCCTCTCGCCGCTTACCGGCTCCCCAGGGAGCGTTGGGCCGGTAGCCTGTTTCCTGGGTGGATGCAGAGAAGGGATTTGAGAGGTTTCTCCAGGCTAATTTCACTGGGATGGAGTGGGGTTGGGCTTTCCTATTGTGATTTTTTTATGATTTGATTTTTTTTCTTTTTTAAACTTGTTCTCATTAGTTATACGTGACGGCAGTGCATTGGACTCTACACAAATGGAGTACAGCTCTTCATTGCTCTGGTTGTACACGATGCAGTCACACCATTGGTGCAGCGTACATGCACATAGTGATCTTGATCAGGAATTAGATGATGCTTTTTACTGAAAGTGATCAGAAAGACAAAAAAAATATGCCTGCAACCGGCCACAGTGGCACTCGCCTGTAATCCCAGCTTCTTGGGAGGCTGAGGTAGGAGGCTCTAAAGTTCAAAGCCAGCCTCAGCAACAGGCCAGGCACTAAGAAACTCAGTGAGACCCTGTCTCCAAATAAAATACAAGATAGGGCTGGGGGTGGAGCTCAGTGGTTGAGGGCCCCTGAGTCCAACCCCTGGTGCCCCCTCACCCCCTGCTTAAAAAAAAATATGCTGCCTTCTAACAGGCTCTCTCAAGGGCTCCTGGGAGCCGGGGAGCCAAAGCTGGAACACAGCAAGCTGAAGGCAAGCCAGCAACAGACCCAGAAATGGGGGCACAGGCCCGCAGCCTAGCGACTTTGAAGGGGCCAGGCAAGTCCAGGGGAATTCGGTTCCGTAGCTCTGGATGAGGCTTTCTGTGGCCCTTAGGAACTGACCTAAGTGTCTGGAAGCATGCTTCTGTCAGGCCTCCCTTCCCATGCGGAGGAGCTGAGGCCGCGGGGCGGGGAGTCTAATTGCAGTCTGTTTTCCCCAGACGGCAGCCACCCAGATGTCTCCCCAAGGTGCCTGAAACCCGTCTTCATAAAGATGTGCAATTTCATGCAGTACAGCTCTATATTTTAATGGGCTTTGTCCACTATATTCACTTTATTATTATTTTTTTTTTAGATCATTCCAACTGCTCTTCTTTACTACAGAAAATGCAGTGGAACTACAATAAAAGAATTTGTTTTTCAGTTCTGGAGGCATTAGTGAATTTAATATAAGCAAGTGTTCCCTTCAAGGAATCACCAGTTATGAAGTTGTTTCCCTTTTGTATTCGTGTATATGGGTACATGTGGTATTGGGTGCGTCTTCACGTAGGTGCACAGGCATGGAGTAGAGCTCGCTCCAGCTCGGTTCCCAGGGCTGCTCCTTTCTCTCCTCTCCTCCTCCCCATTCCCCTTCCTCTGCTGCTCTGACCTTACTTCTAGTTATTCATAGTGCTTTAAACTCAGTGCTTTACAGATTTCATGAGGGGAGATTCTCTGTGGCATAGTCACTTAAGTACACAGGAGAGTTGGGTCAAATTCGTCCCAGCGCTCCTCCATTTCCTGTCTCTGCCCCTCCTCCTCCTGATTGTCCACTTTAAAAACAGAATCTCTCAAAAGTAAGTAAGTAGAAGATGCTCAGCTGTTTATCGCGCAGGCTGACACAGCTGGCAGGAACTTGTGGGTCCTCTTATTTGCAGAGATAAGGACCCTAAGCCCGTGAGAAGGTGCCGTCACCCAGGCCTCCCAGCCAAGGGCAGGGCCAGACCCTGCTCCCCAGGCCTCAACCCTTCCCCACTTATTTCAAGGAGGCCACATTTAGAAAGGATGAAAATGCTGGCGCTTCCTCCCCACATCTGTGTTTGAAAGGAAATCGGGCTCTGACCTGAGTTAAGCTCACCATTTCCAGAGTTTACCTGAAAAGTCCTGGAGCTCTGAGCCACATGGAGGCAGGGAAGGCGGCTGGAGCTCGGCCACCCACCACGGCTCACGTGGGTCACGCCGGTGCAGGCCCTGAGCCTGGGGCACCGGCTCTTCCACCCGCTGCGCAGGGAGTGTGGGCTTGGGACCCAGTGTTACTTAAAGCTCACCACTGGAGTCACAGTGGCGAGTTACTAATAGCCCTTCCCCTTCTCTGGGTATTACAAATCTTCTAAAATTACCTTTTCAAAGGAACATTCAACTTACCTAACATTCACCATCCTAGCGTCTGGAGACGAACGTGCCCTGGGAAGAGCCGTGCTGTCTCACCAGCAGGAAGTCAGGGCTCCAGGGACGTCCTGCTCCCACCTCCTGGGGGCTCAGACAGCAGCGGTGTGCTGGAGTGCCCCCAGCTGCCGGTGCCTGGACCCAACACAGGCACCTGTGTGTTGGTTGTGATTATCCCTCGGTGCAGGGGAAGTCCTTGAAGCAGGTGTCAGGCCCTGGCGCTGGCCAAGGCAGGGCCATGTAGGCTCACTCGGTCTTGTGCTGGCACACGCCATCTCCTGAGGGGGAGGCTGTGGCCCGGGCTCGAGGTTATTTGGGAGAACTCTCTGGGTGGAGTGCCAACAGGTTGAGATGACAGTGACTGACAGCTTGGCTCTGGGTGCAGAATGCTGAGCCAGACCCCAGGCCTCACTGCTTCCTGCATTCTGAGCTTCTGCTTCCTTGTCTACAGTGGGAACCCCGATACTGCATTGTCCAGCTTCGCTGAGGGGTGGGTGAGGTCATCCTGGTGCAAGAGTTCACACAACACTGGACACACGCTGTGCACTCAGGCACAGAGCTGTCCATGCACGTGACTGGTAACGGGACCAAAGTGGAATTCCTGGCCCACTGCCTGTGTCTCCAAGCCCTATGTGTCCCACAGGAGAAGACCCCATGGCAGCCTGAGTGCAGGGAGACACTGGTGTGCCCTGACCTGACAGCTCAGTGTCTGGCTGAGTCACCTGCAGGGAAATGAAGCAGCCAGTCTGCAGGTGTTCTGTGAGATACAGTAGACACTGAGAACAGAGAGGCGGGGCCTCAGTATCACCCTGGCCACAAGAATCCAAAGACGGGACCCAGCCAGAGATCCTAGGAGCACAGAGAGGCTGCATTGTTCCCCAAACTCCGCTGGGGGTCAGGAGCGCCGGCGAGAGATGCTCACAGGGAGTGCTCTGGGCAGCATCCTAGGGCCATCAGACACATGTTGGGGAGGGCCAGGGAGGCCACAGCCAGCTGCAGAAGCTGGGCCTCTCACCTCAGCTGGGGACACTCTGATGCACCAGGTGGAACAAGCTGGGGACACTGATGCACCAGGTGGAACAGAGCTGGGGACACTCCGATGCACCAGGTGGAATAAGCTGGGGACACTCTGATGCACCAGGGAAATGAGAGTACTGATAATGACCACAGCAGTAAATGAGTCAGACCCCAATTAAAAGACACAGAGTAACAAATGAAAGTAGAAGGCTAGACCCGCAGAATCACCTCCCAAGTGAAGACACATTTATCAACAGTGAAGAGGTGGAAGAAGAGCTAATCCACACTAGTGGAAACGGAAACCAACAGAAGAAACTGTGCATAAATCAGAAAAAAGAGAATCTGAATTTAAAAATTACACAAAGGGGCAAAGAAGGTTACTATATAACGCAAAGTATCCATAGGATACAAGAAATATCAACTGTGAACACAGAGTGTACAATGCTGGAGCAACCAGGCATACACAGCAGACATCAGATCCAAGGGGAGATGGACTCCAGTAACAACGGGGACTCCACCCTCCTGCTCCAACAGTGGGCAGAGCAGCAGACATAGTTCCAGAGGAAAGATGGACTCCAGTAACCATGGGGACTCCACCCTCCTGCTCCAACAGTGGGCAGATGGGCAGACATCAGATCAAGAGGGGAGATGGACTCCAGTAACAGTAGGAATTCCACCCTCCTGCTCCAAGACTGGGCAGATCAGCAGACATTGGATCTAGAGGGGAGATGGAGTCCAGTCACAGTAGGGACTCCACCTTCCTGCTCCAACAGTGGGCAGATCAGCAGACATCAGATCTAGAGGGGAGATGGACTCCAGTAAGAGTGGGGACTCCACCCTCATTTAAGTCGGCAGAGCAGCAGACATCAGATCTGAAGGAAAGATGGACTCCAGTAAAAATAAGGACTCCAACCTCCTGCTCGAACAGTGGGCTGAGTGGAAGATATCAGATCTAGAGGGGAGATTGACCCCAGTTACAGTGGGAGTTCCAACCTCCTGCTCCAACAGTGGGTGGTGGATCAGCAGACATCAGATCCAGAGAGAGATGGACTCCAGTAACAGTGAGTATCCACCCTCCTGCTCCAAAATTGGGCAGATCAGCAGACATCAGATCTAGAGTGGAGATGGACTTCAGTAGCAGTGAGGATTCCACCCTCCTGCTCCAAGACTGGGCAGATGAGCAGACATCGGCTCTAGAGGGGAGACAGACTCCAGTAACAGTGGGAGTTCCAAACTCCTGCTCCAACAGTGGGCAGATCAGCAGACAACAGATCCAGAAGGGCGATGGACTCCAGTAACATTGGGGACTCCACCCTCTTGCTGCAACAGTGGGCAGATCAGCAGACATCAGATCTGGAGGGGAGATGGACTCCAGTAACAGTGAGTATCCACCCTCCTGCTCCAACGGTGGGCATACGGTGCATACAAAAAGCCAGTAAGGAAGCATCAGAGTTAATCTGCAATGTGGACCAAGCAGCCTCAACAGACATCGATGATAACTTTGTATTCCAAAGCTTTAGAATACACAGTCTCATAGGCTCCCATGCTAGGCCCAAAATCGATGCTAACACATTCAAAGAAACCGAAATCATATCATGTATCTCTCCTGACCATAGTGCAATAAAATAGAAATTGACAACAGGAGGAGCTTTAGAAAGTGTCTGGAAATTTAGCAACATGCTCTTTAATGACCATTGGGTCAATACCAAAATCCAAAGGGAAATTTAAATTTCTTCTGAAAAAAATGAACACTCATGGGATATAGCAAAAGCCATACTAAGGGAGATGTTCATAGCAAGAAGCACCCCAAAAATAAAGAGGTTTAAAATAAACACTCTGATAATGAAACTCAAGGAGCTAGAAAAACAAGAACACAGCAGACCCAAAATTAGAGGAAAGAATAGGAATAATCACAGCAGAGATGAGTAAAACAGAGACTAAACAAACAATACAAAAGCTCAGTGAAATGAAGAACTGGTGTTTTGAATGATAAGCAAAATTGCAACTCAACAAGACTCTCAGCAAACTAGCAAAGGGAAACATAAAATTCAATAAAATCAGAGATAAGAAAGGAGGTATTGCAGTTGAAAACAGAAATACAACAAAGTAAATGTCTAGAAGGAGTAAATGAAAGTACAGGTAACATAGCAAAATGAACCTTGAAGGCATAAGGACTCCTGGAGAGGCCAGTGACATGCAATGAGATTGGGTCATAGAACTACCCAGCCAAACAATCACAGGCCTAGATGGCTTCCCTGTGAATGTCACCAGGCATTTAAAGAAGAAGTAACAATAGGTCTTCTCAAACTATCAAAAAAATTGAGAAGGAATCCAAACTCATTCCATGAGGTCAGCATTACCCTGTTACCAGAAGCAGACAAGGACACACTACCAGCAGAAACAAAGAACCAGAGACCAACAATCTTGATAAACCCAAGCAGAAGTTCTCAATAAAATACTAACAAGTAAAATGCAATAGCATATGAAAAGATTATACACTATGATCAAGTGGGATCTATTCCAGGTATACAAGATGGCTTAATGCCGACCAATAAGTGTAAAGCATCCAATCAACAGAGAGAAGGACAAACACCACATGAGGACCACAAAAGACGCAGAAAGAGTACTCAACAAATTTCAACATCCTTCTTGATAAAAACCCTCAAAATTAGGTACTGAAGGAATAGACCCCAATGTATTAACTGTACATGCCAAACCCAGAACCAATATCCTATTGAATGGGGGAAAAAGAAATCATTCCACCTAAGATCAGAGATAAGACAAGGTGTCTACTTCCATAGCTCTCAGTCAACATAGAACTGGGTGTCAGGCCCTGAGGAATAAGATGAGAGACAGAAAAAAATAATCAAATAGAAAAGGAGAAAGTCAAATTATCCCTTTGTGCAGGAAATTGAATGCTATATAAAGGAAAACCTAAAGATTCCATTAAAAAGCTGTTAGAACTATTAATGAATTCAGTGAAGTTACAGGATACAAAATCAGCCTATAAAATTCAGTAGCATTTTATATACCAAGAATGAAATTGCTGAGAAAGGATTCGAGAAGGCAATCCCTTTCAAAATAACTACAATTAAAATATCCAGGAATAAGTTTGTCCAAAGATGTGAATGATCTCTGATAAAAATCACAAAATATTAATGAAGTGGATACACACACATAAATGGAAAGACATCCCATGTTCATGGATTGGAGGAATTAATATTGTTAAAGTGTTTATACTAATCGAAGTGCTCTATGGATTCAATGCAGTTCCTATAGGAATACCAATGGTTTTCTTTAAAGAAAGAAAGAATCCCTAAAATTCATGTGCAACCATGAAGACCCTGAAGAATCAAAGTGCTCCTGAGCAAAGGAATGAAATGGAGCCATCACAATAGCTGAGCCCAGAACATACACATAGCTTCAGGAACCAAAGCACATGGCATCAGCAGAAAACAAACCAAGCCCATAGATGTAGAGAAGAATGGAACAGAATACAGACCCCAGAACTGTATTACACATTCACAGTCAAACAATCAGCCAAACAGTGCCAAAAACATACACTGGAGGAAAAGACAGTCTCATTAGTAAGTGGTGCTGGGAAAACTAGACTCTCACACCTCTCGCTGTGTACAACAATCAACCCAAAATGGATCGGCGATCTAAGTGTAAGCCCTGGCACTACAAAACTACCAAAAGAAACTACGGTAGGGGAAACAAAGACATCAGTGTAGGAAATAATTATTTGGATGAGACCCCAAAACAGAATGCAAAGCAAAATTAGACAAATGATATCACATCAAACCAAGAAGTTTCTGCACAGCAAAGGAAACAGACGATGGAGTGAAAAGAAACCTGCAGAATGGGAGAAAATGCATCCGAAGTACTCATCTGATGAGAGATTAGTATTCAGAATGGGCAAGCAATTCAAAAATTCAACAGCAGAAAAAAATCAGATTTTTTTAAAAAGGGCAAATGATCTCAATAGTCATCTTCTCAAGAAAGGTATTTAAATGGCCAAAAAGTGCATGAGAAAGTGGTCAATATCATTAATGACCAGGAAACGCAACCGAAAACCACGGGGAGACCGTCTCCCAGTTAGAGCCGCCCCAACACCAAGGGCGGAGAAGCCAGTGCAGACACGCTCTGCGGTCGAGGATGCTCACCGGGACAGCGACTGTGGAAAGGCCAAGCACCTGCCTGGGCTCCGGGTCCCCCACCCGCCTACCCAGCGAAGTGAGGTCAGCAGCGAGAGACGTCCGCACGCCCCGCCCACGGCAGCGCCTGACTGAGGGGTGTGCGCTGGAGGAACCGGTGAGCATGCGCATAAGGTGGCACCGGGCAGCCTCACCCATGGACGGCTCTGTCGCGGGGGCTCGCGGTGGCACTGGGGGCTGGAGGAATCTGTGAGGTAGCTGCGCCAGGCACAGGGGGCAAGTCCTGGGACCCAACGCGGAGGCGGGCAGAGTGGAGGTCACTGGAGGCTAGGAAGGAGTGAGGGTGGGCGGCCACCAGGTACCACCCAGAGCCGGGTGGGTGAGAGGGCGAATCCCGGGGTTCTGCAGTGACAGGGCGAGTCCCAGGAGCTGGGCAGCACAGCAGGCGACTCGTGGTGTGCTAAGAAGAGTCGCCAGAGAGGAATGTGACGCTTCCCAACACGAAGACATGGTGCATTCTAAGAGTGAACTGCTGACTATCCGGACTTAATATCACACCTAGTACACAGGCATCAGATCACCACACAGGACTCCCTAAACATGCACAATTATGTCAATGAGGAAATCAGCACCCTCAGGAGGTAGCACAATTTTAGTTAGATTCCCTTTAACTGTTGCGATATGCTCCACAGTGCCTAGTGCTATTTTATTTAATCATTTCCATTGGTGGAAAATTATGTTCTTTCCCTCTTCTTTCTTGGAACTGAAAACAGTGCCCTCATATGCATCCTAGAATATACATCTTGTTCTCTTTTTCACGATGGAGCATATTTCAGGATAGAACTAAAGGTCAAACTCTCACGTGTTTGCATTAGACATTGCTTTCCAAAGCATCATGAGGAGTCTGGCCCTGCTGGACCCCGAGGCGTGCTACACTGGCCTGCTCCCCAGCTGCGGGTGTGCTGGGCAAGATATAAATGTTCATGTCACAGGTATGACTTTATGATATAAAATATGGGTACGATATAAATATTTATATCATAAACTCTATGTCATACATTTGCTCTTCCATGATTGCCAGTTTTATTTTTAAAACGTTGGTAACTATTATGTTGCCAATGTGCAAGAACTCCTTGTGTGTTCCAGGAGCCGTTTGCCCTCTGAGTGTCGTGTTTCCCAGCCTACTGTTTATCTTTGGCTAGTCTTTGCTACCTTTTGCCATACAAGTTTTGCAATTTTCATATAGTCAAGTATACACTTTCTTTATTTTGCAAATTCTTGCCTTTCTGACTATGTTAAAATTTTCTCTCTCTTCCTACATGTGAAGTATAATTTTCTTCTATAATTTTTTATTATTTCATTTTTTATATTTAAATTTGTTTTAAAAATATCCATCCAGGTTTTTTGAATTGGGTGTAAGACAGTCAGATAGGTGTGCAGTTCTGCTTTCCTGTACGTGAGACGTCCCGAGGCAGCATGACTTTTTAAGAGACCTAGCCCTTCACGCTGAGTCACACTCCACCCTGAAGGGCCTGCACCTACCCTTGACTACACTGGACAAGCTGCAGGTTCTCTAGTTATCCACCCACTCAGTGTGAGTTCCAGGCCAATGCAAGACGATTTGATCACAAAATGTAGTTGAATATTCTGATATTTGGAAATGCAATTCCTTTCTCACTTTAGATTTAGAGATATTTCTTATCTCTTCTGAGGCTTCTATTTTTGCTTTCAAGAAAACATTAAGACCATTTTATTTAATTACAAGAAAAATCATTGCTATTCTGTTTGGAAGTTGCAATAAAGTTCCAATCCTTTGTGGACAATGAGCACTTTTACACCAAATCTTTACATTTAAGGGCACAGTATACCTTTCCATTTGCCAGATTTTGTTTTATGTATTTTATTCATCCTTAAAAATTCTTTCTCAAAATTTTACAAATGTGACAATAATGTGTTCATCGTTTTCACATGTTTGTCTCTTGTGCTCACTGTGGAGTAGAAAATGTAATTGACTGCTTTATATTTAGGAAGTATCTGGTCACCTTTTCAAATGTTTTTTAATGATTCCTATAGCATTTATTTTTTGTTTGTTTTTTTAGAGACATCTTTAGACAAATAATCTAATCTTCAATTTTTTTGGCCTTTTTCTCCAATGCAAAGTAGCAGCTTCCGCCATGAATACCTCCCTGCCACATGCAATCCAGCTGGACACTGTGCAGCAACGGCGTGGCCTCTTTCTCCAGTTCCTGTATTTGATTGAATCAATTGTCATGTTTGGCAATTTAGAATAGTATTTCATGTGACTTTTTTTAAGGTAAGTTAATTTTAAGTAGTTTCCTTCTATTCCTGCTTTTATGAGTGTTTTTCCTAAAAATGGCTACTTAATTTTATTTTATTTTATTTTTTCAGAATCTGTTGGTACAATCAAGACTTTTTTCTCTACTTAATTGCTATGTAGTGGGTCATGTTGCTACCCTTTCCCTTCTGGGCTAGAATATATGAATGTGGAGAATGGAAACCAACATTTCAGCTAATTTGCCAATTAGAAATAATGCACGTCTGATTTCCAGTGTTCTTGAATATGCAGTGTGGGTAGAAGGCAGATGGTGGAAGACAAGGCCTCCTGTTGGATGCAGGTTTAAGGTTCAGCACTGTGTTATCGGAAAATCAATGTGGCAGTTTGCTGTTCATTCCAAGCCTTTTCCCCTGAAGAGTACTGACCTGAATTTAGGGAACATCCCTAAACTTGTTGAAAATAAACAGAAACATCGAATAAAGTGCTCAGTAAACATTAGGATGCTCACAGCTTTGATCTCTCATCATTTAATAAAAGTAAGGACACCGAAAATTTTCTTTAAGATCAAATGACTGCAAGATCATCTAAGAGATCAAGAACTGGAGAAGATTCATCCTGGGAGGAAGTGTTCATGGCTTCTTTTTCTCCCTGACTTACAAATTTAGCTATTTTAATTTTGTATGGCATATAGCACTTAACTGCTTATGTTCAAACCAATGCTGATAACATTTCAGTTGTTGTCAAGTTCATTGTGCTTTGATTCAAAAATGTTAAAATCATGTAAAATCGGAGTTGCCCCCAAACATATATTTTTTTTCTAAGATAACTCGTGTAAATTGGATGTGCTACCCCTTTCTTCAGAGTTTATTGGTCATTGCATTAAATTAGGTTTGGCCCCTGGATGCCCCCACGACTGAGTCCTGGGTCACACACTGCAAAGCTGGTGAGGGCTGAGCCCAGCGCGGAGGACCCTGCAACAGGCAGCGACCCAGGGCAGCGGCTCTGCCAACCGCAGAGTCCGGCCTCGGCCCCTCGCACCCTGTGAGGCTGTTTCAGGCGTCCTGGGCTCCGGTCCACAAGAACTGCCCTACCTCTCTGTGAGCCCACCTTCTCCGAAGCTTCTCCAATCCTGGGGGCTACCAGGCCAGTGAGTCCTTCTTCTTCCTTTTATTCCCCTAGCGTAAATAAATCTTCTAAATTAAACTTGTCTAAGGGTTTTTCCTTTAATCACAAAGGGTGGGATACAAACTAAAAGTTTACCAATTGTATGTAGTTATGATCTGTGATATTTATGTTTAAGACCTATTCATGTCTTGAAGGAATCTAACGTTTAAGAAAAAATGGTGTTTCCTATTAATGTTTGTGAAGCAAATTATGCTTTTTGAGATTTTGCCCTTAAAACAGGTAACAAAAATTTGAACAAAAATGAAAATAAACAAGGAATGTTTGGCATCTCTTCATAAGCTTCAGAGAAATAAGAAGTTTGTGTGAAGATATAACCCAAACTATACCTAAGATAGAAATCACACTATTTGTTCTTACAAAACGTGAGGGAAAATAGCCATTTAATAATAAAGTGCAGGAAAAAAGTGTTGAAACAGTTTTGAGTCTTCAAGTTCTGCTTCCCTTTTTTTTGGCACAGAGCACAGCATTTTTGCCAAGGAGCTGAACCTGGTGGAATGAGCAGAAAGTTCCGGGCACAGTGTCCCAGAGCCCAGCAGGTGCCGTGCAGAAGTCAGGCCTCCTGGAGGTCCAGGGGGAGCGCTGGGCACCTTGCAGGGAAGAGGGTCCCCGAGTGGAGAGGGGGTGTGTCATGGCCTCTGACTCTCTCCTGGCTGAGTCCTGGGCACCCTCAGGTCCTCAGGAGGGTCCCCTGGGAAGCCGGCCTACAGAGGCTCTGACCGATGACTGCACCCTCCTCTGTCCTGGCTCAGGCGGAGAACTGTCCCCTTCCACCAAGGAATCAGGTCAGCAATCCAGTCCCCTCACCCAGGAAGGGGGTTAAGAGGCTCAGGGACCCCCACATACAGTGAGTAACTGATTAATGATTAATGTGCTAATGGATCAGGGCAGAACGTGCTGCCCGGTACCCTGGGGATGGCATCCTGGGAAGGGACCCTGTGGCAGTTCCCTGGGCCAAGCACTGGAGGGGCTAGAGGGTCCTTTTGGGGTTCAGGGGGTCTGGACTCCCAGCCCCCAGAAGGCATGTACTTGGCCAGAGTAGGCAACTAGGGTGCTTCAAGGCAGAGGTGCAGATCTGGCACGTGGACACAGGTGGGCATGGGGCTCCCTGGGGTGGGCTCCCCAGGGTGTGAGGTCCAGAGAGACTCCAGCCTCTGGAAGCACAGGCTGTTCCCGAGCTGCAGGGTGGGCGCTGCACCTGGAGCTGGGAGGGGCGGAAGCCCCATCGGCCCCCAGGGTCCTTCGTGGCTCCGTGCCGGGAAGAGGCGGCCAGAAGCAAGGTGGGGCCGAAGCACAGCAGCTGGCCTCCCTTCTCCCCGTCTGGCTCCCACAGTCCCCCGACTGCCCTGGGCTGTCTGCTACGGGACAAGATCCCCCCTTCTCAGGGTGGACACAGAGGCAACCTGTCATGGTCGTGAGGACTCAGACACTCCCAGGGTCTGCAGGACAGTTGCTGGCCCCAGCCGGTGGCCGGTCCTCCTGGGAACTGAATTGCCACGTTCCACCCAGAGCAGGCGGAATACGTCAGGTCCCAGGTCCCCACATGCTCCTTTCTCCCAGTCCTGGGGTGGGACCCCCACCCCGGGGAGCCCAGCCTGGGCTCTCCTTCCTGAGGCCTGGCAAGCACCGAGAGACCCCCGCAGCAGGCCCCTGCGCGGCGGGGTGCCCCTGCGGCTGCCCAGTGAGTGCGGCAGCGCGCGGGGCTTCAGGGCCTCGCAGTTCAGCAGGGGGTCCGAAGGCCACAGGGCCCTCCACCCCAGGCTCCTGCACCCGCAGGGCCTCCCGAGACCTTATGCCCTCCACACGAGCACCTCCGGCCCAGACCACAGGATTCAGCAAGGCGCCTCCTCCTTGGAGTGGCCCTGACATCCCGACCACGCGGAGCCCATTCCTGCAACGCGCAGACCCCCGGGGGGTGCCCCTGGCGGCCACGCCCCCTCGCAGGGGTGCTCCCACCTGCGCGCTGGGACAGTAGGTGTCCTGGCCACCCGCCCTGGCTCGCGTCCACCCGGCAGGGAGCGCGGGTGACGACTAAGGAGCGGTCCACTCCGCGCGTCCAGGGGGCAGCCCCAGGACTCCAGCCAGTGGCCGTCCACTCTGGCGACCCCTTGGAGCCCCGCATGGGGCAGCAGATAGCGAGGGCCCAGAGGTGGGCCAGGCGTGGGGGACCGAGAGGGCGCTGGGTGGGGGACGTCCAGGGTCCTGCTGCCCCCGCCCCATCGCGCCGCCAAGACAGCGGCCAAGGGCGCCCCGAGTAGGGCGCGGCATCCGCGCCCCGGGCCTGGTCCCCAACCAAGTTCCCTCCTCCGAGGGCACAGTGCGGGCAGGTGGGCTGTTTCCACTGCTGTCCCACCGGTTGTGCAGCAGGACGTTCCCAGCCGTCGCGACCCTCGGGCGCCAGTCCATGATCAGCTCTGTCCAGAGACTGCTTTCGGGAAGGCGGACATGGTGTCAGCCGAGGCCCCGCCCCGCCTCCACAATGGCCCTCTGATCAAGTTGACGTCTTCCAGAGCTGCCCGCTGGATGACTTGGTCTAAGGGTTGTGCCCCCAATGCCAGGCAGGACTTGGGAGTCTGCTGGGAGGCGAGGCTGGACGTGCCACCGCACACTTGTGGTCCTGGTCAGGGTCTTGGAGGTACAGCAGACATCTGAAGAGGGACTGGTGGGGCAAGCTCCAGACCTGCCCCTTCCATGGCCAGGCAATAAAGGCTGGCCTAGCTGGTGGCTGTGGGGAGCAGGCTCCCTATGGAGGGCCAGCTCCAGGCACAGGCAAGGGGGCAAGTGCACCCCCAGCCCTGCATCCCCCAGGGGACGCTGGTTTGCCAGAGGACAGGCAGCCAGCCTGAGTGACTGACAGGCAAATGGCTGTGAGCCGGGGCTTCTGGCCTGGAGTCTACCTGGACCTCAGGCTCCAGGCCCCCTCCTCCAGGCCCCGTCCTCACCTGCCCCGAGGATCCATATGCAGGGTTGTTTCCAGGATGAGGACCCTGCGGGACATTTGCCCAGGTGGACGGGATCCCTTTGTCCTTTTTCCAGCTTTGGGAGCTTCGTATACTAACACGGTGTTTTCCCCTTAGGGAGCGGAAGCCAGCAAGCTCAGCGGAAAAGAGGGTGAAGGGTCATTGCTTGCAGCAGGTAAGGAGGGTCCTGGAGAAGTGCCCACACAGTGTCCCAGGACCAAGGAGCGGGGTGTCACTGGGGAGACCTGCGGAGGTCTGGGGGGGACCTGGCCCTGGGGGGGACACTTCCCAGCACCTGCAGTTCAAGGCGAGCTTCTGCACAGGCGCAGGCTTACAAAGGGCAGGAGGACCACTGTGGGCGCAGAGTTCAGTCTACTGAGGTCGCAGTGGGCAGAGCCTCCGCTGGGGACCCTGACAGGTTTGGGCTGGGTCTAGAGTCGTCCTCTGAAGAGCCTCATCTGAAACAGAGAAAGCACTGAGCGGTCTTGACAGCAGGCCGCCCCTCCCAGGGCAGGTGCTCATACAAGTTCCCGCCTGGCTGCGACCCTGCCCGGGGGACCTGGTGGGGGCTCCCTTGGCCACGGCCTCCTCTTAGGCTGTCTAAGCAACTGCCTGGCAGCACCTCCAGGATCTGAGCAGCAGAGGCCCGAAGGGCCCAACCGGAGGCTGGAGCCCTGACCCAGGCTCTTCTCACCCCATACCTCTTGGGCAGCTGTCTGAATTTGGGGTGGTCCCCTGGGTCACCCCAAGGCCCCAGAGGGCTCCACTTCCATCCCACCGCTCTGCCCTCGGGTGCACTGAGGTCCTTGATTGCAGGGACCTGGGACTGGGAACAAGGTTCCCCAGGAAGGAGTGGCTGCCTGACCTTGGCCCCTGCAGAAGCAGCACAGCAGGGGCTACTCAGTGGACCCCCTGAGTGGTGCCCGTGGGGTTGTGTCTCAGCTGCTGCCACCAGACACCTGTTTCTCCCGTGTCTGTGGAAACCCCGACCTGCGGCAGTTACCCTGTGCGTGAGGCAGAAGGCCAGGCAGGTTCCAGGCTGTGTGCCCACCTGGGCTGCCCACTGGTACCAGGATCACCACCTTCTCACAGAGCCCGTTGCTCAAGGTCCAGGAGACCCGTGAGGCTGCGAAGGCCTGTGTCCTGGGGGGGGCCGGGTCTCTGTGCTCAGCAGAGGGACACCTTTGTTCCCAGAGGCTGCAGGGCTGAACCACCTGCACGTTTTCTTTCTAGAACACCTTGACAATGGGCCCTTGGGGGTGGGGACAGGGATTCCTTTAATCAGTGGTCACTTTTGTCTAGAGGCCAACCTGTGGTCCTGGGGCCAGAGAGGGGAAAGCAGCCCTGGGCCCATAGTGGCTGGCTAGAGGGACAGAGGCCGGGGAAGCTGGAGGACTCCTCTGGGACTTCCTGGGACACCTGGGAGAGGTGCCCTGGGGAGAGGCAGGGCTCCTGGCCCCGCAGCTCGTGAGCCCTCAGTGCTCAGCAGTCGAGGGTCGGAGCCACGTCCTCCAGCCACGCTGGCTGCTGAAGGGGTGACTGGATCCCCCAAGGCCAGAGCGGCTCGGGGTGGTTCAGGACCAGCATGGAGTTCCAAGCCTGTGGGCCCCCCTGGCGGGATCAGAGTGAGGCTGAGCCACCCTCCAGGCCTGCGTGGACAAGCGCAGAGCACCGGTCAGCAGAGCCAGCTCCTTCCTGTTCAGCCTCCTCACCTGCTGGTCATCACGGCTGCTGCTCACTCTGTGGACAGACCCCGTGGAAGAGGAGAGAAGCTGCCCAGAGAGGCCTTGCGAGCTGCCCGCACTGCACGTGGGCAGGGACCAGGGTGGGTCCCGGCTGATCGGGCTGCACGGCTGGACCTCGCCCCGGGACCGTCCTCACACCCCGAGCACTGCCCGAGGCAGGAGGGACGGCAGCCCTAGGGTTGGGACGCTCACAGGGATGGATGCAGAGTTCTCCATCTCTGCAAGGAGCTTTCCCATCCTCCTCCTCCCTCGAGTCTCCAGGGCCCTGCGGGAGGGCTGCCCAGCGTGGGTGAGGAAGGGAAGCCCACGGGGAGCAGGCTTGTCGGTGGCCACACGACTGGTGAGCAGCCAAGGAGGACGAGACCAGGCGCCAGGCGTGAGCCCCGGGCTCCTTGTGTGTGGGACCTGTCACTTCTTGATGAGGAAGCTGGGGCGTCAGGGTCAACCTGCCCTGGGAGGAGGGCGTGGGGAGGACCCCCTTCCGCACCCTCCTGTGCCTGCAGCACCCCTGGGGTTGACTTCTGCACCCTCCCCTGCGACCCAGCATGCCTTGGTCCCTCCCCGTTGGCAGTGTCACCACAGGGCATGGTGGGACCGGCTCCCCATTGCAGAGTTAGTCTATGCATTTACCAGGCCAGGGACCAGTCAGGGCCTGCGCTTGCTGTGCCCATGCTCTGCCCTGTGCCAACCCCAGCTCCTTCTCCGACTAGAGGGAAGTCTTCCCTGTTCAGGAGGAGCTAAGGGGAACCACGTGAAATCAGTCTGTCTGTGGGATCCTGGAAAAACCATCAGCCTAGGAGTAAGGTGTGTGCGGTTCCGGGAAGAAGACACAGGTTCAAGGCCCACCTCGGCAATTTATCAAGACCCTGTCTGAAAACAGAAGGGGGGCTGTGGACGTAGCTCAGTGCACCCCTGGGATCAATCCCCAGTACCCAGGGGGAAAAGATCATTTCCCAGCTCAGCCACAGCAGAGTGAGTGAGCAGCCTGGAGACTTTCGCTGCTGGACTCGTCACCTTGGAGACTCCAGCAATTGGTCAGTTACAGCTTGGGATTTCCTACCTTGGAGAACCCCCGAGGTGTCTACTTGGGGCCTCCTGCTCTGATGAGGCGTAATTCCCGAGGTCTCCACGTGTGCTGCAACTTCCCAGGGCCTCACGCGTGCTGAGCACACCGTCTACCACTGAGCTACAGCCCAGCCCCGGCTCTACCGTTCGAGACCTCGATTCTCCGATGGATGTGGGGAAAGTGGCTCCTTCTCAGTGAGTTCGGGTTTTTCTTTTTTACTTGTTACAGTGGAGTGACAACTTCCTCTCCTTGTAGACAGAACAAAGCCAGAAGTCCCTGTGCGTCCTTTTGATTCCTCTATTTCACTGTCAGACTTTTGCTCTTTGATAGTTTGTAATTGCTTGTTGTTTCTTCATTTCTTTTCTCCTCCCTCATATTTCCTTAAATTTTTATTAACATCTTCTTTATTTTCAGTGCTTTGAACCTTTAATTCACTTGAGTCGTTTTTCTCCTCTGCTGGCTACAGTGCCGAAGCACGAATCCATTCACGTCCAAACCCACTTTCTCTATTAACTGTGAAGCCTCGCTGCTTGGCCACGTCTTATGCTTTGATCATTTTCGTTCTTCCTAATACTGATGACTGCGTATTCACACTACGTTAGCCTGGGCTTGCCTAATTATTCAGAGTGTTGGTTGAATCATATCCTAAATAATTCAGCCATCACTTTATGGCTTAGTCTTAATTTAACTCTGTGTATTACTAATTTAATTTATAGGCTGAGAACCTGTGGCTATTTGATGGAGCATTTTGATAGCTAGCTGAGATTTTTGTGTCCAGAACAATAAGGTCATATTTGAGGGAGTCCTACAGGTGTCTCGAATTCAGCTAACAAGGCTTAGCTTTAAGAATTTTCTGTGACAGATGTGAGGAAGCCATACATGTGCTGTGGTGTCTGAACACAGAACAAGAGTCTCAGGGGCTTAACTGACTTATTATTTCCGCTCAAGGGCTCCACTCTGGCTTGGCGACCCTCTGAGGACTGACTGCCTCTCGTGACCCCAGTCAGCAGGTGCTTCCATTTCATCTCATAACTGGTTCTCTGGGATCATGAAGCCAGAGCAGGAGAGGAAACATTGACTCTTAGATTGCCCTGGAAGCGAGCATGGATTCTGCTCATTTCCTCCTTGGTGACATTAGTCATGGCCTCGCCGTGGTGCAGCGGGCCTGGGAAGTGAGGGGAGATGCCCGATGATGCACTGTAAAGCTACACAGAGACCGAGAAGATGCCTTCTGATACGGAGTGCCCTCCAGTCTGTGGAAGAGCAAGGTGCGGGACAGGGCATGGCCCGCTGTGTGGTGTAGAGGCAGAGCACAGGACTGCAGACCACACGGTAGCCACTGAGTGAATGAAGAGCAGAGAGAAAGGAGAGTCACAGCAGAGACTGAGTGTATCTGAAAACAACTTTTTCTATTGAAACCAGTACTTTAATATAAAAGACAGTTGTTCCAAGTAGTTTACAATCTTGACTTTAAAAATAGTTTCAATATTTTCTTGGGATCCATCTCTATACTCTCTCACCTCTGCTGAGGAGGCCCAGTGTGTTGTGACGTGCAGGTGCTGGATGATGAATAAGAACTGTGGGCACCTTGAAAGCCAGGAAATTAACCTTCCTTCAAGTTTATACCTCAGTTAGAGGAACCGTGGAGAACGGTAGCAACAAGGTTTTGTTTTTCCTGAGACTGAACAGTATGTGTCTTTGCTCTGAAATGATTGTGGTAAATAGGGTTCAGTGGTTTCTCTCAAAGTGGTGCTGATTCTGGAAACAGCGGAGGACATACATTAAGTGAAAGTATCAGCGCATGGACATTGACCAGCCCTGGATCCTAAGACAGAAACGCTCACTCAGTTGTCCCTTGCATGTAAGAAGAAGCAGTAATCAACCCAGTAGATGGGCAGACATACCAACATTATGAACAAGCAAGGAACAAACCACCCCACACAGCCCCTAGCATTTAACAAGTGACTGCATTGACACCAGAGTGGAGGAAATGTCAGAGAGAGAGTTTGGAAAATTTATCATTACGATGTTCGGTGCGCTAAAAGACGTTAGAGAGTAACTTAGAAAATTCAGGAAGTAAAATATTTCAAAAAAGGATTCTAAAAAAAGAACCAAATGAAAATTCTGGAAATGAATAAATAAATGAAAATAAGAATTCAATGGAAAGCATCACCAATAGATTAGATCACTTCAAAGGTAGATTTTGAGTCCTTAAAGACAAAATATATAATCTTGAAAATAATGTCCATGATAAAAGATTTTAATAAACCATGGTCAGAATATTCAAGAAATCTGGGATAACATTGAAACTAAATTCAAGAATCATGGGGTAGAATGCTTCAAAATACATGATAAAGGACTGCACAATCTCTTCAATGCTCTTCAATGAAATATTAGAAAACTTTCCAAATCTTAGGAAAAAGATGGAAATACAAATACAAGAAGCATGTAGAACCCCAAATTGGCAAAATCAAAAAATATTCTCTCCAAGACACATTGTAATGAAAATGTCTAATACACTAAATAAAGAAAGAATTTAAAAAGTTGCCAGAGAAAAATGGCTGGTCACCTTTAGGTAAATCAATTGAGATTTTAACTGATATATCAATCCAGATCCTAAATGCCAGGAAGGCTTAGAATAATACATACCAAGCCCTAAAAGAAGACAGTTACCAAAAAATATTACTTTACCCAACAAAACTCTTTCAGAAATGAAGAGGAAATAAAAGCCTTCCAATGATATGCAGAAATGAAAAGAATTTATGACCACTGTGTCTGTACTGTAAAACATGCTCAATGAAATATTTCTTGCAGAAGAAATGAAAAATAAAAATGAAAACCAGAATAGGGATGAACTTTACTAGAAGAATAGTCAATTAAGGGAAAATCAAGTCTAAATTAAGCATTGAACATAAAGCAACTGGCAGGAAATAAATATCATCACTCTATAATAACATTGAATATAAGTGGTCTAAACTTTGCAGTCAAAACACATAGTTTGGCAGATTGGATTATAAAACAAGACCCAACCCTATGTTGTTAACAAGATACTCACATTACAAAGACAGCTACAGACTGAAGGTGAAAGTATGGGAAAGATGTATCATGCAAATGAAAACTGAAAGCAAGCAGGGGTAGCTACTCTCTTATCCAAAAAAAAGTGACTTCAAGACAAATTTAATCGGAAGAGACAAAGAAGGTTTCTTCATTCTGGTTAGGGGAATCTTCCAACAACAGAATATAAAGATTGTAAGTATGCCACAAATTTATGCATCTGCAGAGATAAAACCTTTAAGAATCAAATAGACCACAATGTAGTAATACTGAGTGATTTCAATACACCTCTCTTACAATTAGGTGGATCATCCAACCATAAACTAAGACTCTTCAGAACTCAAAAATAACCATTCATCAAATGAACCTAACAGAAATCCATAGAATAGTCTATCCTTTGACAACTGAATTCACTGATGTCTTAGTGGCATATGAATCATTCTCTAAACTATTTTAGGCACAAATATATAATATATATTATATCATATATTAAGGGACAAAACAAATCTTAGCAAATACAAACACAAAATACCACTCCTATTCAACAAAGTCCTTGAAACTCTAGCCAGAGCCATCAGGCAAGAGAAGGAAATTAAAGGGATACAAATAGGAAAAGAAGTCAAATTATCTATTTGCTGATGACATGATCCTATATTTAGAAGACCCAAAAAACTTCACCAGAAGACCTCTACAGCTGATAAATGAATTCAGCAAAGTAGCAGGATACAAGATCAACATACATAAATCATTTGTTTTCCTATACTCCAATAATGAATCTGCTGGAAAAGAAATTAGGATAACTCTGCCATTCACAATGCCCTGACCCCAACAATAAAACCCCTAGGATTAAATCTAACCAAGGAGTTGAAAGAACTCTACAGGGAAAAGTATAAAACTCTGAAGAAGGAAATTAAAGAAGACCTCAGAAGATGGAAAGACCTCCCATGTTCTTGGAGAGGTAGAATTAATATTGCCAAAATGGTCATATTGTCAAATGTGTTATAGAGATTCAGCGCAATTCCCATCACATTACCAATGATGTTCTTCACAGAATGAGGAAAACCAGTTCCAAAAATTCATTTGGAAGAATAAAAATACCCAGAGTCCTGAACAAGAACATCAATACTGGAGGCATCGTAATACCAGACCTCACATTATATCATAGAGCTGAAGTAACAAAAACAGCATGGTACTGGCACAAAAACAGACCAGAAGACCAGTGGAATGGAATAGAAGACACAGAGAAACCCACACAGTTAGTCATCTGGTCCTTGACAGTGGTGTCAAAACATAATTTGGAGAAAAGATATCATTGTTAACAAAAAGTGCTAGGAAAATGGGATCTCCATGTGTAGAAGAATGAAACATCATCTATACCTCTCGCCCTGCACAAAAGTCGAAGATCGAAGACCTAGGAATCAGACCAAAACGTTACAAATGCTAGATGAAAACGTAGGCTGAGCACTCCAACACACTGACACAGGCACTGACTTCTTTAACAAGACTCCTGAAGTACACGAAATAAAACCAATCACAAGAAGCGGGATGGAATCAAATTAAGAAGCTCTGCACAGCGAAGGAAACAATCGAGAACTTTAAGAGAGAACCTACAGAATGGAAGGTCTTCGTCACCTGCTCCTCAGGTAGAGCATTAATATCCATAATGTATAAAGAACTGAAAAGTCAAAGACACACACACACACACACACACAGAAACAAAAACAAAACAACCCAATTAATAAATCGGCAAAAGCTGACAAGATACTTCTCAAAAGAAGAAATCCAAAAAATCAATAATATAGGAAAAATGTTTAACATCTCCAGTAACCATGAAACTACATTGAGATTCCATTAATGCCAATTATCAAGAGCAGAAGTAGCCTCAGCTGGCTACGCTGCCTGTGCACAAGCCCTTCCCAAGCATCTCCCACGCGTGGTCGCTGCCAGGCTAGCACTGGGTGGGACCCTAGGGCCAGGGGGCCAGGTGGCTGTCCTGGGAGGCACAGCATGGCCTCTCAGCACACCAGGACCCCGACTGCACGCTCCAGCAGCTTCAGTCTCAGGATACCTTCAGCTGGAAACCTGTCGTGGATGCTGAAGAAGCTTAGCTTGTTCAGCCCACACGGACCAACAGTCGTCATGTCGGCATCCCAAAGTCTAAACACCAGCGTGCCACAGCGTTGTCCCTTAACTGCCCGGGAACCTCACCCCGCAGGTGGCCCCTGGAAAGCCCTGCCCCGTGCTCTTGTGAGGAGTGACAGAGGAAAGGCAGGCTGCGCCTCCTGGTTGTGGAGAGGACATTCTCGGGGGCGAGGCCTCAGAACGGCTCTCCAGGGCCCCCAGGCCGTGGCCACCAGGAGCCGAGAGCTAGGAGCAGAGGCTAGAGTGGATACACCTTCAAGATACCCCAGACAGGGAAGAGGGGGACGGGCTGTGCTGGGGGACGGGCTGTGCTGAGCGGCGCTGCAACTGCTCACCAACACCACTCCAGTCTCCAGCCGAGTCTAGACGGCAGCAAGATGGGCCTGGAATAAAGGGCGGTCTCAGCTCTGCCTCCTCCTCCGACTCAGGCGGTGAAGGCAGCCCCCAGCCGCCTGGGGCGGCGCCTCCTGGTCAGGGGCAGCGCTTTTTGAGGGACGTTCGATGACATTGTGCCTCAGTTGCAGGTTTAGAGCTTTTGACTGTTGAGTGCACCATCAAACGCCGTTGGACCTCACTCAGAACCTCCGGAACACTCGGAATCAGTGCTGCTGCTTTCTCCAGTACAAAATCAAAGGGTCGGAGCTCCACGGTGCTAGCAGAACACCCCGTGCTTTCTCAGGGCCTGAGCAGAGCTGGAGCGCGACCTTCTGCGGAGGCACAGAGGAGCGTTCTTTGGGCTTGTGCAAAGCGGGTTCACGGGGAGTGCAGGAGACGGTAGCGGAGTCTACACTGTAGCAGGCTGGGTTTTGTGGGCTCAGCCTGGAGGGTCCGGCGTGTGCCCTGGAAAAGACCAGGCTGCGGATCTCTGACTGCCATCTGTTCCCCCAGACCCCAGGAGAGCTGGGACTGCCAGCCAGCTCCTCACAGGGACGCCTGGAGAGGAAGCAGGGGGGGAGATGGTGGGGTGACGCTTCTCCTCTGGATCAAACACGTCGCCTGTTAGCTTGTGGTTTTCATCTGCCAGAAACAAAGCCATGCTCGCAAAGCTCAGTGACACCAGACAGGTGAGCAGCCTCTCCACCCTCGCGTCTGCCCCTGCTCCAGGCAGACTCGCTGGCAGCCTCTGTCTGCAGCCTTCAGTCCTCCCCGCCTGCACACGGCTTTGTCTAGGATAAAGTCCATGAAAGAGACTGGTGTTTTCACCCCGTAAGGTGCTGAATGTTGGATGTGTGGTGTGGACGCTAGGGAACACCACCAACTCTTTTTAACAGGTTTGATTCCTTCATCTTCTGACTATGGCCAAAATATTCATGTCTTCAGAGGAGGAGTCCATAGAGGTGAAAGAGCATCAGTAAAAAATATTAAATGCATAAAAACAGTTGTTTCGACTCTCTGAAGTGATGGGAATCTTTTGCTCTTCTCAGTGTTATTCCACGGTGTCTGAAAGCACCTTGGAACAGCCAAAGGCGTGGAGTAGGAAGACGCACCCTACGTGTAATTGTCTGTCTTCTGAAACGTTGAGAGTTTCAAAATATACGGGAAAAAACTTGGGTAAAATTTTAATAGAATTTTTTCCATTTTAATGGGTATCTTTCAAAAAAGTAATTGAAACTGTTTTTTTTTCCTGGTATGTAAATTGAGATTTATTGATTTTAATGCTCATTAGTCCTTGCTTCATCTGATGACAAAAATGTTCGTATTTTCTACCTCCTATTAACAAAATCTTATAGAATAGCTGTCAATCAATCACCACAAATATGACTGCACCTGTTCCAAATCATGTTTTTTAAGATCTTTGTGCAGAAAACTGCCATGGAAGATAGAAACAGCGTCAGTCAGGGCAGAGGGCAGATCTATCCCTGAACACGGTGTAAAGACGGTATTCCCCTGTGGGGAGAAGATGGGGCAGGTTTGGTAGCAGCCTGTTGGAAGGACCAGCCCCTTTAAAGATGGGGGGTCCTGTGGTTGGGATCTTTCATCTCAGACACAATTTTATTGTGTTCATATTGCCTGGGTGACATTGTGGGACAGGGGGCTGTGGTCTATTGTGTGCACCTGGTCCAGGTGGCCTGGGGTTGGAGTCATTGTCCACTGTGTGCACCTGGCCCAGGTGGCCTGGGGAATCATCATCCACTGTGTGCACCTGGCCCAGGTGGCCTGGGGGATCATCATCCACTGTGTACACCTGGTCCAGGTGGCCTGGGGGATCATCGTCCACTGTGTGCACCTGGCCCAGGTGGCCTGGGGGATCATCGTCCACTGTGTGCACCTGGCCCAGGTGGCCTGGGGGATCATTGTCCACTGTGTGCACCTGGCCCAGGTGGCCTGAGAGTAGGGGTCATTGTCCACTGTGTGCACCTGGCCTAGGTGGCCTGGGGGTAGGGGTTGTTGTCCACTGTGTGCACCTGGCCCAGGTGGCCTGGGGGTAGGCGTCCCTGTTTACATGAAGTGCACTCACCCCATCTGCGGTGTGATGACAGTCCTGCCCTCGGTCTCTGCCCTGAGGCTGAGTCTTCGGTGGGCACCATGGACAGAGCAGACCCACAGCTGGCTGGACAGCCTCTGAGGCTCTTGGCAGGAGAGCTGCTGTCAGGGGAGGGACAGGCCCCACAGTGCCGGGAAGGGGAGAAGCGGGGATGGCAAGGAAGCCAGCAGGCCACTCAAGCCAGACCGTTCTGGAAGGGTCCAGGAGGTCCTGCGGCCAGGCAAAACAGGAGAGGAGGCATCTCCCGGGCAGGGCTATCTGCCATCCTGCCTGTGCCTCTTGGTGGCTGCTGGGTGGCCTGGACTGTTCCTTGAGGTGCGGGCTTCGCCCGGGTGGAGGGAGCAGAGCAGCCTCCACAGCCACGGCACAGACCTCAGGGCAGGATGGGCAGGGCCACGTTCCAGGGCGACGTCACCTGGGGGCCTGCGGACAATACTGTGCTCCCCGTGACCTGGGCACACGCGGACCTCAGCAGAGTGCCTCCCCAGGTGTGCGTGTCCCATGCTGTCACCATGGAGTCGGGTGGAGCCCTCCCCAGATGTGCGTGTCCGATGCTGTCACCATCGTGGTGTGGGGTGGAGCCCTCCCCAGGTGTGCGTGTTCCATGCCGTCACCGCGGTGGTGTGGGGTGGAGCCCTCCCCAGGTGTGCGTGTCCCATGCTGTCACCGTGGTGGTGTGGGGGGGAGCCCTCCCCAGGTGTGCGTGTTCCATGCCGTCACCGTGGTGGTGTGGGGTGGAGCCCTCCCCAGGTGTGCGTATCCAATGCCGTCACTGTGGTGGTGTGGGGTGGAGCCCTCTCCAGGTGTGCATGTCCCACGCTGTCACTGTGGTGGTGTGGGGTGGAGCCCTCCCCAGGTGTGCGTGTCCCATGCCGGCACTGTGGTGGTGTGGGGTGGAGCCCTCCCCAGGTGTGCATGTCCCATACTGTCACCGTGGTGGTGTAGGGTGGAGCCCTCCCCAGGTGTGCGTGTGCCACGCCGTCACTGTGGTGGTGTGGGGTGGAGCCCTCCCCAGGTGTGCGTGTCCCATGCCGTCACTGTGGTGGTGTGGGGTGGAGCCCTCCCCAGGTGTACGTGTCCCACGCTGTCACTGTGGTGGTCTTAGGGTGGAGCCCTCCCCAGGTGTGCGTGTCCCATGCTGTCACCATCATGGTGTGGGGTAGAGCCCGCCCCAGGTGTGCATGTCCAATGCCGTCACTGTGGTGGTGTGGGGTGGAGCCCTCCCCAGGAGTGGGTGTCCCATGCTGTCACTGTAGTGGTGTGGGATGGTGCCCTCCCCAGGTGTGCGTGTCCCACGCCGTCACTGTGGTGGTGTGGGGTGGTGCCCTCAACAGGTGTGCGTGTCCCACGCCGTCACTGTGGTGGTCGGGGTGGAGCCTCCCCAGGTGTGCGGGTCTCATGCCGTCATTGTGGTGGTGTGGGGTGGTGCCCTCCCCAGGTGTGCGTGTCCCACGCCGTCACTGTGGTGGTGTGGGGTGGAGCCCTCCCCATTATGCGTGTCCCATACTGTCCCTGTGGTGTCAGGTGGAGCCCTCCCAAGGTGTGCGTGTCCAATACTGTCACCGTGGTGGTATGGGGTGGAGCCCTCCCCAGGTGTGCGAGTCCCATGCCGTCATCGTGGTGGTGTGGGGTGGAGCCCTCCCAAGGTGTGCGTGTTCCATGCTGTCACTGTGGTGGTGTGGGGTGGACCCTCCCCAGGTGTGCGTGTCCCACGCTGTCACTGTGGTGGTGTGGGGTGGAGCCCTCCCCAGGTGTACGTGTCCCATGCCGCCACTGTGGTTGTGTGGGGTGGAGCCCTCCCCAGGTGTGCGTGTCCCACGCCATCACTGTGGTGCTGTGGGGTGGTGCCTTCCCAGGTGTGCGTGTGCCACGCCGTCACTGTGGTGGTGTGGGGTGGAGCCCTCCCCATGTGTGCCTGTCCCATGCCGTCACTGTGGTGGTGTGGCGTTGAGCCCTCCCCAGGTGTGCGTGTCCCATGCTGTCACCGTCGTGTTGTCGGGTGGAGCCCTCCCCAGGTGTGCATGTCCCACGCTGTCACTGTGGTGGTGTGGGGTGGTGCCCTCCCCAGGTGTGCGTGTCCCATGCTGTCACCGTCCTGGTGTGGGGTGGAGCCCTCCCCAGGTGTGCGTGTCCAATGCCGTCACTGTGGTGGTGTGGGGTGGTGCCCTCCCCACGTGTGCGTGTCCCACGCCGTCACTGTGGTGGTGTGGGGTGGAGCCCTCCCCACGTGTGCGTTTCCCATGCCGTCACTGTGGTGGTGTGGCGAGGAGCACTCCCCAGGTGTGCGTGTCCCATGCTGTCACCGTCGTGTTGTCGGGTGGAGCCCTCCCCAGGTATGCGTGTCCCATGCTGTCACCGTCGTGGTGTGGGGTGAAGCCCTCCCCAGGTGTGCGTGTACAATGCCGTCACTGTGGTGGTGTGTGGTGGAGCCCTCCCCAAGTGTGCGTTTCCCATGCTGTCACTGTGGTGGTGTGGGGTGGACCCTCCCCAGGTGTGTGTGTCCCACGCTGTCACTGTGGTGGTGTGCGGTGGTGCCATCCCCAGGTGTGCGTGTCCCACGCCATCACTCTGGTGATCGGGGTGGAGCCTCCCCAGGTGTGCGTGTCCCACGCCGTCACTGTGGTGGTGTGGGGTGGAGCCCTCCCCAGGTGTGCGTGTCCCAGGCTGTTACTGTGGTGGTGTGGGGTGGAGCCCTCCCCAGGTGTGCGTTTCCCATGCTGTCACTGTGGTGGTATGGGGTGGTGCCCTCCCCAGGTGTGCGTGTCCGATGCTGTCACCGTCGTGGTGTGGGGTGGAGCCATCCCCAGGTGTGCGTGTCCAATGCCGTCACTGTGGTGGTGTGGGGTGGAGCCATCCCCAGGTGTGTGTGTCCCATGCTGTCACTGTGGTGGTGTGGGGTAGACCCTCCCCAGGTGTGCGTTTCCCATGCTGTCACTGTGGTGGTGTGGGGTGGAGCCCTCCCCAGGTATGCGTGTCCCATACTGTCACTGTGGTGTCGGGTGGAGCCCTCCCCAGGTGTGCGTGTCCAATACTGTCACCGTGGTGGTGTGGGGTGGAGCCCTCCCCAGGTGTGCGTGTTCCATGCCATCATCTTGGTGGTGTGGGGTTGTGCCCTCCCAAGGTGTGCGTGTCCCATGCTGTCACTGAGGTGGTGTCAGGTTGGAGCCGTCCCCAGGTGTGCATGTCCCATGCCATCACTGTGGTGGTGTGGGGTGGAGCCCTCCCCAGGTGTGCGTGTGCCACACCTTCACTGTGGTAGTGTGGGGTGGTGCCCTCCCCAGGTGTGCGTGTCCCATGCCGTCACTGTGGTGGTGTGGGGTGGAGTCCTCCCCAGGTGTGCGTGTCCCACGCTGTCACTGTGGTGGTCTTAGTGTGGAGCCCTCCCCAGGTGTGCATGTCCCATGCTGTCACTGTTGTGTCGGGTGGAGCCCTCCCCAGGTGTGCGTGTCCAACGCCGTCATCGTGGTGGTGTCACGCTGGAGCCCTCCCCAGGTGTGCATGTCCCACGCTGTCACTGTGGTGGTGTGGGGTGGAGCCCTCCCCAGGTGTGGGTGTCCCACGCCGCCACTGTGGTTGTGTGGGGTGGAGCCCTCGCCAGGTGAGCGTGTCCCATGCCGTCACTGTGGTGCTGTGGGGTCGTGCCCTCCCCAGGTTAGCATGTCCCACGCCATCACCGTGGTGGTATGGGGTGGAGCCCTCCTCAGGTGTGCGTGTCCCAAGCCGTCACCGTGGTGGTGTCAGGGTGGAGCCCTCCCCATGTGTGCGTCTCCCATGCCGTCACCGTGGTGGTTAGGGTTGGAGCCCTTCCCAGGTGTGCGTGTCCCATGCTGTCACTGTGGTGGTGTGGGGTGGAGCCCTCCCTAGGTGTGCGTGTCCCACGCTGTCACTGTGGTGGTCTTAGGGTGGAGCCCTCCCCAGGTGTGCGTGTCCCATGCTGTCACTGTGGTGTCGGGTGGAGCCCTCCCCAGGTGTGCGTGTCCCATGCCGTCACCGTGGTGGTGTGGGGTGGAGCCCTCCCCAGGTGTGCGAGTCCAACGCCGTCATCGTGGTGGTGTCACGCTGGAGCCCTCCCCAGGTGTGCGTGTCCCACGCTGTCACTGTGGTGGTGTGGGGTGGAGCCCTCCCCAGGTGTGCGTGTCCCATGCCGTCACTGTGGTGTTGTGGGGTGGAGCCCTCGCCAGGTGAGCGTGTCCCATGCCGTCACTGTGGTGCTGTGGGGTCGTGCCCTCCCCAGGTTAGCATGTCCCACGCCATCACCGTGGTGGTGTGGGGTGGAGCCCTCCTCAGGTGTGCGTGTCCCAAGCCGTCACCGTGGTGGTGTCAGGGTGGAGCCCTCCCCATGTGTGCGTCTCCCATGCCGTCACCGTGGTGGTTAGGGTTGGAGCCCTTCCCAGGTGTGCGTGTCCCATGCTGTCACCGTGGTGTCGGTTGGAGCCCTTCCCAGGTGTGCGTGTCCCATGCTGTCACTGTGGTGGTGTGGGGTGGAGCCCTCCCCAGGTGTGCGTGTCCCACGCTGTCACTGTGGTGTCTGGTGGAGGCCTCCCCAGGTGTGCGTGTCCCACGCTGTCACCGTGGTGGTGTGGGTTGCAGTCTTTCCCAGGTGTTCGTGTCCCATGCTGTCACTGTGGTGGTGTGGGGTGGTGCCCTCCCCAGGTGTGCGTGTCCCACGCTGTCACTGTGGTGTCGGTTGGAGCCCTTCCCAGGTGTGCGTGTCCCATGCCGTCACTGTGGTGGTGTGGGTTGGAGCCCTCCCCAGGTGTGCGTGTCCCATGCTGTCACCGTGGTGTCGGTTGGAGCCCTTCCCAGGTGTGCGTGTCCCATGCCATCACCGTGGTGGTGTGGGGTGGAGCCCTCCCCAGGTGTATGTGTCCCATGCTGTCACTGTGGTGGTGTGGGTGGAGCCCCCCCAGGTGTGCGTGTCCCATGCTGTCACCATGGTGGTGTCGGGTGGAGCCCTCCCCAGGTGTGCGTGTCCCATGCTGTCACCGTGGTGGTGTGTCGTGGAGCCCTCCCCAGGTGTGCATGTCCCATGCTGTCACTGTGGTGGTGTGGGGTGGAGCCCTCCCCAGGTGTGCGTGTCCCACGCTGTCACCGTGGTGGTGTGTCGTGGAGCCCTCCCCAGGTGTGCCTTTCCCATGCTGTCACCATGGTGGTGTGGGGTGGAGCCCTCCCCAGGTGTGCGTGTCCCATGCTGTCACTGTGGTGGTGTGGGGTGGTGCCCTCCTCAGGTGTGCGTGTCCCACGCTGTCACTGTGGTGTCGGGTGGAGCCTCCCCAGGTGTGGGTGTCCCATGCCGTCACCGTGGTGGTGTGGGGTGGAGTCCTCCCCAGGTGTGCGTGTCCCATGCTTTCACTGTGGTGGTGTGGGGAGGAGCCCTCCCCAGGTGTGAGTGTCCCATGCTGTCACCGTGGTGGTGTGGGGTTGAGCCCTCCCCAGGTGTGCGTGTCCCACGCTGTCACTGTGGTGTCGGGTGGAGCTCCCCAGGTGTGCGTGTCCCATGCCGTCACTGTGGTGGTGTCAGGGTGGAGCGGTCCCCAGGCGTGCGTCTCCCATGCTGTCACCGTGGTGGTGTGAGGTGGAGCCATCCTCAGGTGTGCGTGTCCCATGCTGTCACCATTGTGGTGTCAGGGTAGAGCCCTCCCCAGTTCTGCGTGTCCCACGCCGTCACCGTGGTGGTGTGGGGTGGAGCCCTCCCCAGGCGTGCGTGTCCCATGCCGTCACCGTGGTGGTGTGGGGTGGAGCCCTCCCCCGGTGTGCGTGTCCCATGCCGTCACCCTGTTGTTGGGTGGATCCCTCTGTGACACGTAACTAAAAAGAACCAAAACAGAAAAGGGATGAATGAGAACCTAAAGCTCCCAGGGGTGGGTCATGATGTGGTGTCTGAAAATAAAACTGGAAGGGATCCCCAAGAATGGGCGCCCGCACCGTGACAGGCGCCTCCATTCGGCACACCTGTCATGTGCACTAGATCGTCCAGTGCTTTTAATCACGAGAGAAAAGCCAGGTGTGGCTCTATGCAGAACCGCAGAATCATGTCCATCATTATTCATTTATTTATAAGTGATTGAACTGATCGGAAAAAAACAGTCCTGTTCACGTCTAAAATATACTTTTAGCTGGTATCAAGATTTGATGCAGATTCTTTTGATTGATTATGAACCAATAATAGTTATGATAATGTCTGGCCAGGAGACCCTTTCAAGCTTTTGAAGTATTTTAGTACCAAGACAGAACACATTTTTTAGATTTTAATTGCCATGTACGTGTTTGGCTCATAGGAGAATATGATAGGTGGGAAAATACGGAATAATCAATAAAAGACTGTTATGGATAGGATCTATAATTAGGATAAAAATCTGTGGAGTGCTTCTGTATGCTCACACAGAAAAGAGAAAAGTGTCCATTTCCACAGTTAGTGGACTTTCCTGTGATTGAGGGCGGGTATCACGTAGTTATGTAGTTAAGTTCCAACGAACATGTTTTGAAATCTGAATGTGCTCTTCTCCATGTCGGGTCTTTGTGTCCACGTGAGCTCAGAGGACTGGAGTTTGCCGATCGGCCAGCAGTGGCCTGCCCGTCTGTACAGTGGCATTGCTGTCCTTGGCCCCGCGGGCAGGCGGGCTTCCCGTAGGCCTGTGGTGGGTCTCGGGGGCTCCCTGGCGGCTTTTCAGGCTGGCATCTGTGCCCATGCCCCTGCCATAGGTCTGGACTGAGCCTGAGTCCTGCACCCAAGCAGGAGCAGGAGGGCCGCGGCACGTCTGTGATCACCGATCCCTGAGCGGGGCAGGACTGGCGAGGGGCCGCCCAGGAAGGGTCACTCAGCAGCTGGGGGCCAGCAGACGAAGCCATCGTGTCATGAGACTTCTCCAGGGTCTCCTTCCCGTGGGCGAGGATGGTGTGGACGCATCACTCAGGGACGGTGTGATCAAACTGTGGGAGAAGGAGTTGTCCCCGAGGAGTGAAGGGGACATCAGACGGGAGTGAGGCTGGAAGCCAGCCACTGCTGCTGAGCTGTGAGATGAGGGGCGGTGGGAGGAAGGCAGCCAAGGGCGGGAGGAGGGAGAGCCAGGCAAGTGGTCCCAGGACCAGGAGAAACCAGCCGCTGGGGAGGGAGGAGAGGCTGGGAGGCCGGGAGGGTGGGCGACGCAATTACCAGGAAGAGGAACATGGGTGAGGCCAGGCTCCCAGCAGAAGGAGGCTCATGTTGCTGACACGTGGGCCCATGAGCACCTGGAAGACGTGGGACACCGAGAAGAGAGCGCAGAGGGCTAGGGAGGCGGGATGGGGCAACACTGTCCCCAGGGTGGCGGATGCCAGCTCCCCGGTGAATCCCCAGAGGGCAAAAGAAGAGGGGCCAAGTGGTATCCAAGAAGTATTCTTGCTAAAAGAGAGATGGGCGTCCCTCACTCAAGGTGAGGACTGTCCTTGGGAATCCAGGGAGGAAGGAGACGGCAGCAGACCAAGGACTGGTTTAATATGGTCTCGCTCAGGACTCAACACGAGGGTCCACTCCTTACAGGCAGCCGGTAAACAAGGTAGTCTCTGCTTTCCTACCTTTTCTAAGGTGAAAGGAAGCCTTCATTTAATACGTGTCTAACCTCTTGGCTCGTGGAAGTCGTTCATGCTTTGCTGTTAAGCATTGATTGCTTCTCGATGGAGAGCCCACCAGGGAGGATGTGCTTCCCGCTGTGCTTCAGCATCTGCATCTGATCACCCAGCTCCTGGAGCAGCACCAGGCACCCAGGTGATCCTGCAGTCAGCAAAGGCCATTGCTGGTGCGAACGTGCTTCACTTAGACGCAAACCGCAGCGGGTCCGCACACGTGAGACCCGCGTGATGGCCGCAGGGATGGGCACGATTTGCCGCCTGTCCACACCAGCTGCTCACAACCAGCTGGAAACGTTTCCCTTTCACCTGGCCCAGGGTGAGGCCCGGAGCTCTGCCCACCTGAGTCAAGGGCCAGGCCTCTCCCGTCCCCCTGGGCTGTGCCCCAAAAGACCTGGATCTGAGGCCGGGCTTCCTGGGTTTCTCAAGTGCCATTTGTACCTGTGCAAGTTCACTGGGCTGACTCTATACTGAGTCTCCCACAGCACCATGTTCAGAAAAACAAAGCTGATGAATGACGTGCCAGTAGCAGCCTTCTCAGAGGACAGGGAGCACGGTGATGGGGTTGGGGAGCAGGGCAGGCCCCGGGGGAGGCCCTTTGATGGTGTCTGAGGGGCGTGGGGTGGTGCCCGCCAGAGACGATTCTGCAGGAGGCACGGGAGGCTGCGGGCCGCAGAGCCTCGGGGTACTGAGTTCAGACGCGGTCTCCAGCTCCGCTGCGGGGAGGCTGCCACGTAGCCCCGGCCTGGCCATGGGAGGAGCTGGGGCACCCACAAGCCCCGTGGGAGGCTGTGCGAGGCCCTGGGGGCAGCGCGGGGGGCGCCAGAGGGAGCGAACCTGCAAACCAGGCTCTTCTGGGACTGGAAGACGGTGTGCCTGGGACTGACCCCCTGGCGGCTCTCACTCCCCTCCCGTCCTCCTGCCGTGATGCCCTGCCTCACCTGGGCTTGAGCATCAGGGTTGGCAAACTCCGGACTGAACCTCGAGACCATGAGCCAGAATGAGCTCTTCCTTTCAGGTGTTCCCGTCAGGTGCGAAGAAGACAGCGTGACTCAGGAGCGAGGTTCTGAGCTCCGTCTGCATGGGCCATTCACGGCAGATGCTGTGCACAGAGCTCAGGGAAAGTGTGTTGAGCCAAAACCGAATGAAGGGTTTGATAGAATGGCCCCTCCCCAACTTTGGCCTTATTTATCTACCTGAATGTGTGTTATTCAAGATGACTTTTCAAAATAGATTAAATTTTACAGAATTACCACATTAGCTCAGTGAACAAAGGTCATTTTATTGGGTTTTTTAAAAAAAGCATCAGAGTTTCCTTTAGAAAAAGAAATTTTACTCTAGAAAAAATACTTACATAGGCCACTCTGGTGGCCACAGGGCATGGACAGCGCCTCCCTGAGGCTGGAGAAGGAATCTCTGCTCCACGTGGGCTCAGATCTCAGGCAGCCTCACAGCTAAGCAGCCAGCCACTCCTGGGGGAAGGCGGTCTGATACCTGGATCGAGGTTGTTAACGGCCGTGGCATGAATCACTGTCAGATCAAAGTTCGGAAAAGTTCGCTCCTGTTGTTTGGGGAGGAGTTTTGGAAAACTGTGGTAAGGGGCCAACCCGTGCCTGGTCACTGTGGCATCTGGACCGGCCCAGAGGTGACAGTGGGCACAGCTCAGTGACCAGCGGCCTCATTCTGTCCCTCGAAGTTGAGCCTCAATTGACAGCTTAAAACCAGTTTTGGCGGGTCGCCTGTGGTCTGTGGGGCTGAGCGAGGCCGGTATCTCGGAACCGCGGTGCCCACGTGGAGTGTGACCGCCTGCTAGAGAAGGCATGGTATCTGGAGTGGCGGGGCGGACACGAAGAGCGTGCTCTACCAGCGATCTCCTTTTTCAGTGGTGGGAACTCTGTACTTCCTATTTCAACTGCCTGCACTCGATTCCCAAGGGAAGGCTGGGAATGGGGCTGCGCATCCTGTGGGAGGAGGAGCGCTTCTGGCGTCCCAGGAGGAGGAGGGAGGGAGGCAGGTGCTTCCCAGGCACAGGCGCTGGGCTCCCCGCTGGGCCCTAATCTCTGGGTTGGTTTCACCCCCTTGTTGTCATGGGAACGTGACCCCCTGTCCACACCTTTGCCAAAGCCAGGTGTGAGGACACAGCTGCTCAACACAAACCCACCTGGTGAAGGACACTCACCTCCGCACCAGACAGAGGAGAGGAGGCAGGAGGCCGACTTCTGAGGGTGCTGGGTTTGCCTCCACGGGACGAGAGGCAGTGGCGAGATGCAGCTTCATTCCACCTTTGGTTCACGAGTTACACGTGAACACGCTCAGTCCATGCGTCACCGTGCGTGGGAGCTGCAGTGAAGCCTTGCTTGGGTTGCATAACGAGGTGGCTGCGCCTGGCAGCCCCGGGCCCTTGGCTGGCCCTCTGGACCTCGGGGACACGCTCCCGTGGTGGCTGCTTGCAGAAGCCGTGTCTTCCTGCGGCGCCCGGTGTGCGGCTGCAGCAGAGATCGCAGCCCTCTCCACTGGTGTCGGTTGGCTGGTGCCTGGGCTGCGCTGAGCTTAGGTCCCACCTTCCTGTCCTCTGACTCAGCTCTGCCACAGTGTCCAGCATTCTGCACTGGGCGTGCCTGGTTGGGTGAGCCTCAGGGCACAAGTGCCCAGCCCAGCGGGGTGGTGATGTCAAGAGAGGAAGAGGCCCCGAGGGCTGTCTGAGCACCACGCTGAACCTCCAGGAAAGCCGTGGCTACAGACTGGGCCTCGGGCGCCCCTAGTGGCTGGAGCATTGGAGGCTTGGACCCCGCTCGGTGCTGTTGGAGGGTGGGAACTTGCAGCGGTGGGCCAGGCGGGATCTTCAGGTCACCAGGGTGTGCCAGGGGGACAGGGCCTGCCTCCCTTCTTCATCTCGCAGCCACGGGACCATGTTCTGCTCCTCGGGAGCCAATGCCAGCTGCCCTGTCGTCAGCCCGAATGGTGGCCCGTGGCCATGGCCTGGGGCCTCTGAAACTATGAGCCAAACTGGACCTTTTCTCTCATGAGCCGGCTGCCTCGGGCGTTTGCCACAGCAGTGGATAGCCGGTGGGCCACATGTGACCTGGCAGCTAGGAGGGGAGAGCTTGCTGCGCTCCAGCCGGTTCCCGCTGGGGCCGCCGCCTGCAGGGCTGAGCCCTGGCCTCTAGGCCAGTGTGCCCCGTCGAGCTGTCTCTTGACTGGCCCTTTTGTCCAGGACAGCAGGACCCGGGCAGCTTCCTTCATGTGGAGTGCCGGCTGCGTGCTGTGGAGTGACTCTCAGGGACGGCCGAGGGAAGGATCCGCTCTGGAGTCCGTGTGCATCAAGCAGACCCATCGGCCGGGCTGCACGCCGGAGCACGAGGCCACAAGCAGCGCATGGCTGCTGGCTCGGTGCTGCTTTCAGTCAAGGGATGAGGGACGGTTGGATCCTAAGGATCCAAGTCGCTAACAGAATGCTACAAAGGGAACCCAGGACCCGCCGCGTTGATCAACTTCTCGGACAGCGCAGGGCTGGCCCATGGCCCACGGATGTCAGAGTGGCCCTCCTGCCAGGGGACGGTCATCTTCGCTGTCAACCCGAAGCCCTTGGGATCTGCCACTAGGCCCTGACTGAGACGAGACCTCCACCCCAGTTTGCTCCCCAGCCCCAGGCGGCCTTCAGGGGGAGGTGGGGTCAGGAGGCTGGGAAAGCGCTGCAGGGCTCCGGGAGCGTCCAGAGCAGCTGCGCCGGCCGGCCGGGTCCCAAGGCTGCCACCTCCAGCTCCGAGGCAGAGCCCGTGACAGAGCCTCTGGATGGCTCTGAGTCCACAGTGGACAGTGCAAGTGGTCTCCCCGGGTCTCGTCAGCACCTGGGTCCCTGCAAACACCTCGTGCGGAACTGACTGCCACTGGCTTGCTCCCGGTCTCTCCTCCAATTTAACTTCCCAGCCTCCAGGTTGATGAACGGTACGTGCTGTCTTGATTCTGACCTGCAAACAACCAGTTGTCATTTGTGAATTCCTTCCTGATTGAAAGATAAGCAGCAGTGCTCAGCGTCTTGCATTGCTGTTCAGGAGAGAGCGGGCTGTCAGATACTTGTGGACTGTTGTTCTGCCGTTCTTAATCGAGGCTGACGTTTGGTCACCAGGCTCAAGTCTTCTGAACGCTGGCCCTCGAGATCTGCTGCGTGGAAGCCCTGCAGGCACACGAATCTTCAGGACAGACATCAGGCTTCAGGCTCACGGGGGCCCGACTCAGAGAGGGACAGCAAGGGGAAGAGAAGAAGGGGGCAGCCGTCAGGGTGCACTGGGACCTGGACGGGCACTCACTGTCCTCAGGTTCCTGGCCCTGCTCACACCTGCCCTGTGGGCAGCTGGTCTGCAGAGGCCCTGGTCCTGACTCTCTGGCTCCAGAGCTCCTGGCAGCTGAGGCCTCCACGGAGGGCCGGCTCCCCACATGAGGGCCACCTGCACCGGTCAGGCCACGTGGATTTTTGCAGCTCCCTTTGCAGACTCGCAGCCGCCTTCTTCAGGTCCGGAGCAAAGTCGAGGGGCCCTGGGCATCACACTCCTGCCTCTGCCTCTGCAGGACGCCCCGGGTGTTCTCACTAACGTGTCTGATTTTAAGGAGGCTTTCCAGGGACCACGAAGCGGCTTCCTTCAGGTTGACTCAACAGGCAAAACTTCACCCTGAGGACTGAAGAGTGTCCATTCCCTGCAGCGGCCGTGGGTCTGCCTGCCCACCGGCTCCAGTTCTGTGGGTGCCCAGGCTTGGTCCCCACCCGCCCACCCCCATGGCTGCTCACCAGTTCGGGGCCTGAACGAGAGGGCGGCTGCAGCCCTCGCCCGGTGCCCAGACTCGGGGTCTCTCTGCCGCTCTACTGGCTCCGTCTTCCTGCTTCCTGTCCTGATGAAGTTTTCACCTTCTCTTTGTCATTTTTCTGGAAACTACAAAATTTACCTTAATAGCTTTCTTAATACTTATTACTTTCTGTACGCTCCCTTACAAAACAAAGAATCCTTCAGTAAATTTCCACAATGCCTGAACATAGCAGAAATTTCTAGGGGAAAGTGAAAGTTCATCCTCCCCATGGACTTCCTGCTCTTGTCCCTGGAGAGCAGCACCCTTCACAGTCTCCTGTGTGTCCTTCCAACATTAGGAACACATGTTTCTCTTCATTTCAGTGCATCAATGTGCACACCGGCCTGGGCATCAGAAGGACAGCTGCCAAGCCACATTCCCAGAGGGAACCTATGCTGGGGGAGAGTTTAGTGAGCTGACACCGCCGGGGCTTGCCATGGGGAGCCCGCATGCCTAAGGCTGACCCAGGCATCTCCTCAGGGCCTGCCTCAGGCTGACCCAGGCATCTTCTCAGGACCTGCCTCAGGCTGACCCAGGCATCTTCTCAGGACCTGCCTCAGGCTGACCCAGGCACCTCTCCTCAGGACCTGCCTCAGGCTGACCCAGGCACCTCTCCTCAGGACCTGCCTCAGGCTGACCCAGGCATCTTCTCAGGACCTGCCTCAGGCTGACCCAGGATCTCTCCTCAGGACCTGCCTCAGGCTGACCCAGGCACCTCTCCTCAGGACCTGCCTCAGGCTGACCCAGGCATCTTCTCAGGACCTGCCTCAGGCTGACCCAGGATCTCTCCTCAGGACCTGCCTCAGGCTGACCCAGGCACCTCTCCTCAGGACCTGCCTCAGGCTGACCCAGGCATCTTCTCAGGACCTGCCTCAGGCTGACCCAGGCACCTCTCCTCAGGACCTACCGCAGGGTGACCCAGGATCTCTCCTCAGGACCTGCCTCAGGCTGACCCAGGCACCTCCCCTCAGGACCTGCCTCAGGCTGACCCAGGCCCCTCTCCTCAGGACCTGCCTCAGCTGACCCAGGCACCTCTCCTCAGGACCTGCCTCAGGTTGACCCAGGCACCTCTCCTCAGGACCTGCCCCAGGCTGACCCAGGATCTCTCCTCAGGACCCGCCTCAGGCTGACCCAGGCACCTCTCCTCAGGACCTGCCCCAGGCTGACCCAGGCACCTCTCCTCAGGACCCGCCCCAGGCTGACCCAGGATCTCTCCTCAGGACCTGCCTCAGGCTGACCCAGGCACCTCTCCTCAGGAACTGCCCCAGGCTGACCCAGGTACCTCTCCTCAGGACCTGCCTCAGGCTGACCCAGGCCCCTCTCCTCAGGACCTGCCTCAGGCTGACCCACACACCTCTCCTCAGGACCTGTCTCAGGCTGACCCAGGATCTCTCCTCAGGACCTGCCTCAGGCTGACCCAGGCACCTCTCCTCAGGACCTGCCGCATGGTGACCCAGGATCTCTCCTCAGGACCTGCCTCAGGCTGACCCAGGATCTCTCCTCAGGACCTGCCTCAGGCTGACCCAGGATCTCTCCTCAGGACCTGCCCCAGGCTGACCCAGGATCTCTCCTCAGGACCTGCCTCAGGCTGACCCAGGCATCTCTCCTCAGGACCTGCCCCAGGCTGACCCAGGATCTCTCCTCAGGACCTGCCTCAGGCTGACCCAGGATCTCTCCTCAGGACCTGCCTCAGGCTGACCCAGGATCTCTCCTCAGGACCTGCCTCAGGCTGACCCAGGCATCTCTCCTCAGGACCTGCCTCAGGCTGAACAAGGCACCTCTCCTCAGGACCTGTCTCAGGCTAACCCAGGATCTCTCCTCAGGACCTGCCCCAGGCTGACCCAGGCACCTCTCCTCAGGACCTGCCTCAGGCTGACCCAGGATCTCTCCTCAGGACCTGCCCCAGGCTGACCCAGGCACCTCTCCTCAGGACCTGCCTCAGGCTGACCCAGGCACCTCTCCTCAGGACCTGCCCCAGGCTGACCCAGGCATCTCTCCTCAGCACCTGCCTCAGGCTGACCCAGGATCTCTCCTCAGGACCTGCCCCAGGCTGACCCAGGCACCTCTCCTCAGGACCTGCCTCAGGCTGACCCAGGCACCTCTCCTCAGGACCTGCCCCAGGCTGACCCAGGCATCTCTCCTCAGCACCTGCCTCAGGCTGACCCAGGATCTCTCCTCAGGACCTGCCCCAGGCTGACCCAGGCACCTCTCCTCAGGACCTGTCTCAGGCTGACCCAGGATCTCTCCTCAGGACCTGCCCCAGGCTGACCCAGGCACCTCTCCTCAGGACCTGCCTCAGGCTGACCCAGGCACCTCTCCTCAGGACCTGCCCCAGGCTGACCCAGGCATCTCTCCTCAGCACCTGCCTCAGGCTGACCCAGGCACCTCTCCTCAGGACCTGCCCCAGGCTGACCCAGGCATCTCTCCTCAGGACCTGCCCCAGGCTGACCCAGGATCTCTCCTCAGGACCTGCCTCAGGCTGACCCAGGCACCTCTCCTCAGGACCTGCCCCAGGCTGACCCAGGCACCTCTCCTCGGGGCCCTTGCATTCTTCTAGTCTCTGGGGCATTTGATGTGGCCCCACCATTGTTTCTTCTCCTGAAACACTCGCTCTGTGCCTGTGCTTTCTCTATGGAACATTGAAAGCCACAATGTCGACTCTTTCTCCTGGTGAGGCCCCAGCGTCACCACCTTGTGGAGACAGTACCAGCTAGCTGCTGCCTATGGAGGCTGTGTGTCAGAGTGTCTGGGTCCTGGGAAAGATGGCGACACCATCCCAGCTCTATTAACACGCTCACTGGACGGGCAAGGGGATTTTTCTGCCTTGCTTCATTTTTCCTGAGGCCTGAAAGATGAGAATAACAGAACAGGAAGTACTTGCACATTCTCAGGCCGCAGAGGCGGCCAGACTCACCCCCCAAACAGGGGACTGGGCGTCCCAGAGGAAGTGTTGATGGAAGGGAATGCATGGTGCAGGAGCGCTTTGATCTTCCTGGCCTTCCCTCACCCTGGGCCAGGCCGGGAGGACTCTGAACGCTAGCCAGAGGCTGGGGTTTGCATGAATGAGTCCATGGCTTCTCCCTCCAGGCTGAAGAAAGGGAGAGTGGCCTCAAGAGGCTTTGGGGGAGCTTGAAAGGCGGCCTTTGAGCCCCTGGCCAGGGGCTGCAGGGAGAAAATGTGAACAAAGGCTGTCGCCTGGCACTCAGAAGACCCCAGAGGGGTGAGGCAGGGCCTGGTGCTGCCCAGCGGGTGAGGGTGCCAGAGGGCCAGACTGGACCTGGTGGAAGCCCCAGGAGGCAGGGCCATACAGCACTGTGGTCCAGGGAGAAGCAGCAGGCCACGCAGAGGACAGGGGTCTTGGGGTGCCCACAGGGTCCTCCTCCCCTGAAGGCCTCCTTGCCCAGGTCTGAGCACAGGATGGACAGAACAGGCTTCTGAATTTGGAAATAGAAAAGAGGCTTAAGCTGGACTCACCTGGACTTTGTAACACCTGAAAAAACGAGTTACATTAATGACATAGGATGTATTCTATGACAGAAGTGGCAGAGGCAAGGGCTCTACTGGCCAGGTCGCCCTGGCCAGGGCTTGTTGACCCTGACGGCAGTGACGAGTTTCCTGCCACCACACCGAGTGAACCCATTTCCTGTACAGACTCCATATCTCTCCATCTGCTTGGGCAAGAAGGGGATCTGCTCTTTTACTTAATGATAATACATTTGGGGCAGATTTCTATTATCTACACCATAGCATGGCATCACTATTTTACAGTATTTCCATGAACATCCTTATGAATTTTCAAAAAAGATTTCACAGATCCCTGATTTGAAGAGCAGCCTTGTTTCCAGGTTTTGCTACAGTGCACGTTTCTGCCTGTGTCCGAGCAGTATGACTTTCTGCAGCATAGCTGGAAAGGGCCTGGCACTCACAACCAGGTAGATATGGCAGACGACTTTTGAGAAATAGCAGCAGTGTATGTGGATGCCTGCTCAGCGTTCTTCTCCCTGTTGGCTAGCACTCAACAGTCTGATCCTCGTGGAGCTCAAGGAAAACTGTAGCATACTGGAGTTCTGGCTTCCACTTCTCCACTTCTCTCCGTATTTTCATATACACGGGATGCTTTACGTTTCATCATTTGGGTAGTACAGAACTACCTACAGCTTATAAAAATGAATTGTTAACCAGGAGCAGTGGCACACACCTGTAGTCCAGGCTATCAGCTACTTGGGGAGGCTGGGGCAGGAGGATCACAAATTGAAGGCTACCTGGGCTACTTAGACTCTGCCTCAAAATACAAGTTTAACCCAGGCTTGGGGTGTAGCTTGGTGCTAATCACTTGCCCAGCAGGTGTGAAGCCCTGGGTCAAATCCCCAGCACTGAGAACCCAGGCAGAGCTGCAGGTGAGACCACCGTTCCTCGGAGCTGGGACCCACAGCCTAGGTGTCCGCCCACCCTCCAGGACCCCTCTACAGGGAGCCCCGCAGCTGCCACGGCCCCTCTTCTGACATTTTCCTCCTGGTTTCCAAAGGCTCCCGCTCTCTTCTCGGGCAGTGTGTTGCTGCCTGCTCTCTTCCTGTACTGGGCGATGTGACCACTGTGTCCCCAGGTTCCAGCTTGCTTAGTGATTTTGGGCTTGCGCTCCTCTCTGTTTGCTGATGTAAGGCAGAAGCTTAGAGAGCTGATTCTAAATCTCCCTTCTTCTTCCTGAACACACACACCATGCTACAAACCCCCTGCGATCACCTGAGCGCACACCCACGTCCACTGCCTCTGCTGAACCCCACAAACTCTGATGTCTTTTCACTTAGTCCAAAATATTCTAAAACTCCTCTGGAGATTTCTTCTTTGATCCATGTGCTACTTAGATGTGTGTTGCTGCGTTTCTAGGTATTTGGGGACTTTCCGGCCACCTTTCTGGCCGTGATCCTGCTGTGTTCTGGCAGCAGGCTCTCCTTCTGTTTACAGCTGGTACAGGTGTGGCTTCTGGCCAGGAACACGGTCTGTCTCAAGAACAGTGCAGGGGAGCTCGGAGAGACGTGCACTCGGCAGCCGTGGGGTGGAGCACTGTCCACGGCCAGAGACGGGGCTGGCTGGCGGTGCAGGTTCCAGGGTGCCCTTCCCGGGTGCCTGTGGACCTGTCAGTCAGGATGGCCGCACTGTAGCTGGAAAAGCAGGTTGCCTCCGCTCTGCCTCTGGGCCTTGTTCGAGTGGCTCCCATCTGCCCTCTCACACCTTGATCACGTCTTCACACCAAAATTTTTGAAATCCTTGTAGAAACGCGCAGCACCGCACTGCACCTGCAGCCACCCTGCCGTACGACACACACCAGCATCTTGCTCCTGTCCAGCTGTGACTCAGGGGCCCTGATCGGCCTCTGCCCTCTCCCCCATCGCCCTGGCCTCTGCTGACCAGCTTTCTTCTCCTCCTCCCGATCCGCTCGCTGGATTCACATATGAATGAGACCAGGTGGAACTTGTCTGTGTCTGGCACTGCCCTTGGCGTGATGTTCTCCAGTTCCATCTGCGGGGTCTCAGGTGACAGGACCTTTTTCTTACAGGAGACAGTGCTCCTCTGTGCACATGGACCACACTGTCTTTGTTCACTTGGGCTGTTTCTGTCCTGGGCTGCTCTGTGCACTGCGATGCACCTGGGGGTGCAGACGTCTCCTGGACACATCGAGGCGTCACCTTTGAGACCCACCCGGTGCTGGGGTTTCAGTCACACTGTTTTCCATGCCGTGGGGGCTGCTGCACGTTCCCACTCATCCTTCCTGGGGCCAGGTGAGATCTCAGGGGCTTCATCCGCAGTTCCCTGGGGGTTAGTGAGGCTGACCTTTTTTCCCCCGTATTCCTGGTGACCATTTTGAGAAATGTCTACTTAGGTCATTGCCCGTTTTCAAGGGTTGGTTTTTCCAAGGGTTGGTTTTGGCTTTTTGCTATTGAGCTTATAGAATAGCTTGTGCGTTCTGGATCTCCGCCCCTCCTTGGACGAAGTTTCCAAGTATTTTCTCCCCTTCTGTGGGATGTTCCTTGGCTGTGCAGAGGCTTTTAGCTCGGTGTGATCTCGTTTTGCTTATGCTTCCTGTGCTTTGGGGCTCTTTAAAAACCTCCTTGCTCACCCAAAGCCCGGAAGCCCGTGCTGTGCTCCCCCTCGTACTTCGACAGTCCCGAGTCCGACATCTCAGACTTTTGTGACTGGCAGGGGGCTGCACTCTTCTGTCCTCTCTCCACCCTGAGTGGCAAGGCGGGCGGCCGTGAGCAGTGGCCTCTCCCACTCTCTCCTGTGCCTCGGCCAGCTGCTGCCCATGTGAGCGGCTGTGCTGCCCTCGTGGCGAGGTGCCCGGGAATTCAGGAGTAGCGGCACCTCCTGCCTGGCTCCTTCTGCTCGGGGGATTTGGTGGTTCCGTGTGAGTTTCAGGACTTTTTCTAGTTCTCTGAAGAATGACATTTTCCTGACAGGGTTTTCTCGGCTCTGTAGTTTGCTTTGGGTGATGTGGACATTGTAACGATGTGGACTGTTAGAGTCCACAAACCCAGGATGTCTATTTGTTTTCCTTGGTGTATGTCCTACTCCATTTTCTAAATCAACGCTTTTTAATTTTTATTGTAGTTGTCTTTTAACTATCCGTTAAATTTATTCCCAGGTGTATTTTATTTACACTGTTGTAAATGGAATTGCTTTCTTGGTTTCTTTTTCATATGATTTGCTATTGGCATGCAGAAATGCTACTGAGTCTTGCAGTTGATTTTGTATTCAACGACGTTGCTGAACTTGTTTATTAGTTCATTTGACTGTTTTTTGGTGGTGTCTCTGAGGTTTGCTCTTTGTAAGATCATGTTGTCTGCGGTGACATTTTGATTCCTTTACTAATGTGGGTGCCATTTCTTTCTTCTCTTCCTGGTTTCTGGGGAGGTCTTCTGGCACTAGGTCTAATACAAGTGGTGAAGGTGGGACCCTCGTCCTTTCTAGATCTCGGAGAGAAGCAGCCCGGCTCTTGCACACTTGGCGTGACCTCGCCGTTGGCTGGTGTTCTGCATCCTCTTTGTCACGCAGGCTCAGGCTGCCTCTTCTCAAGTGGCCAGCACTCTCACCATGAGGCTGTGCTGGGCTTCACCAGGTGGTCTTCCTCGTCCAGTGATGATGATGTGGTTTTCGTCCTTCGTTTTGTGACGCTGGGCCATGTTGGTCAGTTGTCATGTGCTGAGCCACCCGTGGTCCCTGATGACCCTACCCCGTGGTGGCCAGGGATCTTCTTGACGAGCGGGGGTTCGGTGGGTTTGGCCTCCGTGTTCGTCAAGGATGTTGGTCTGTGGCTCTTTCTTTGTCTTACCCTGTTGGCCTGGGTACCGGGCTAGGCTTGTAGAATGAATATGGAAGAATTCCCTCCTCTTCTTTTTTTTAAAATCAGCACTTTTGGGGGTTCCACCTCTCGTGTGGTCTTGCAGCCACCCCGCAGAGATTAGCCCAGGTGGCAGCCTGACTTAGCCCTAAGCCTGAGCCACTGCAAGCCGCACTTCCCCCAGCCAGCCGGAGCCTCCCTCCCGCCTGCCACCCGGGCTGCCCTTCACTGGCGCCCCCAGGGCTCCATGCTTGTTGCCACCACTACTCCGAACAGCTCTCTGCGGCTCCAGGGGCACCCCGCCTTGGCCTGTCCTCTGCTGGCGGCTCCGGTCCCTCCGGTGCACCCACTCTGACCTGCACTGTCTCTCTCAAAGGCCTCTGTGAACATCCTTTAAGGGAAGGTCTGCTGGTGACACTTCAGCTTTTCATTCCTCCTTCATTTTTTTGGAGGATAATTTTGCTAGCCATAAATTCTCGGACGGTGGCTTTTTCTTTTAACATGTTGAAGAGCTCACTCCTGTGTTATTATGAAAATGCATCTGGCCCTCTTCCCTGTTTCTGGGCACACAGCTCTTAGTACCTCGGAATCTTAAATGCCCCTGTGTGAACTAATGCTCGTGCTACCAGGCAGCCTCCAGATGGGGGCAGACGGCCAGGGGAGCCAAGCACAGGATTAGGGCGCAGAATCTCCTATTCCAACCGAGTGGGCCCGGGTGGGGAGGGGCTGAAGACCGAGTTGATCACCAGTGTCCAGTGAGGGTATCGACCATGCCTGTGCAGGAAGCCTCCATAAACCCAGGACAGGCCTCCGAGCCTCCCAGGTTGGGGAGAGGGTACGGGTTTCTGGAGAGCGTGGCCCTGGGGACAGAGCCACACCCTCCCCATCCCCTGCTCTGTGTGTCTCCTCCTGTGCTCTCCAGCTGCTCTCTCTGTTTCCTCTGCAGCAAGCCAGGAGGGTGAAAGTGCTCCCCAGAGTCCTGGAGCAGCCTAGTGAAGCAGCTGGTCCCAGGCAGGGGCGGGGAACTCCGGAGAGGGCACCAGAGGAGGCTGGAGCTGGCCATTGCCCCCCTCAGGCCACCTGACCAAGCCAGGGAGCGCATTCTGGGAACTGCTTCACAGCAGCTAAGTTCCCCTCCCACTCTCCGAAATACCCGAGGATTTCCTGTGATCTTCATCAGAACTGCTGGAAAAGGGTCCCCTCTGAGGCCGGCCCTCGGGAGTCCTTGTTCCACGCATGGAAATCCACGCTGCTGCCCGGTCAGCTGCTCCTCCACGGCCCCCATGACCCTCTGCCTGCCCCTGGCTTCACGGTGGTGGCTGCCCCGACCTTGAGTCTCAGATGGAGCCAGTCTGTGGCGTGGTTGGCAGCTTTTGTCCCCCGAGTGAGCAGCGTGGATCCCGGGCCCTTGGCATCCGGGGAGCACCCTGCGGTGGGCTGGGAGGTCCAGAGCTCCGCCACATGACGCCCTCCTCTCCAGCCTGGGCTCCCCAACCTGGCCCCCTCCTTCCGCTTTGCTGGGTCCAGTCCGGGGCCTCCTCTGGTTCCCTGTGCTTTGCTGGTCTGTCTCCCGGCTCTACCCCTCCAGGAAGACGGAGGGGCGGCCCAGTCTGCTTCTGCGAGTGCTGCCCAGCACCGGAGCAGCCGCAGAGCGGTCCTGCTCCTGCTCAGAGCGTGCACACGGCCACCCCGCCTCTGCGGCCCCTGGAGTGACCCCAGTGCAGGCTTCCAGCCGAGGACTGTACGCTGGCCCAGCTGGTCCTGGGCTGCTCTGACCAGGTGGTTCCTGCTCCCTGTAGTGTCCCCCGAGGTTCTGGCCTGAACTTGGGGAATTCATGCTTTATGGGTTTGACCTTTCCCCTCGGTGTTTGGTTCCTACTGTCGTTTCACAGGAAGATGGCCTCGATCTTACCTTCCGGGTATTCCACAAAACTCTTAAATTCCAGTAACAATAATTAAAAATTCCAAGACATCTTTCCCGTAATGGGTCCTTCATGACGTTTTTGTCTTAAAAATGCAACGTCTCCTAGGTCTTTTCATCCTCTAGTGAGATGCTCTGCCTGTGTGGGCTTTATACTGCCTCCTGCTCTGCCCGTCCTGACCCCCACTCCCTGCTGAGGGTCCTTGAGGTGGCCTCTCCTGCTCTGCCCGTCCTGACCCCCACTCCCTGCTGAGGGTCCTTGAGGTGGCCTCTCCTGCCCTGCCTGTCCTGACCCCCGCTCCCTGCTGAGGTGTTGTGCCCAAAGGCTCGAGACCCCACAAGGACCACCAGAGACCACGATCAATGCAAGCAGCAAAGAGTCATTTATTAGCAAGTTCGAACCCGGTCCTCTGCGTCCTTAACCAGTGACGCTAAGAGAGGCCCCAAGCCCTTGTCAGCAGGGTTTTTATAATCAAAGGCAAGCAGTTTTGCAGTGTTCTTTTAATTGGTTAACATTTGAACAGCTAAACCTCCTCTGGTTGGGTCCGGCCAATCTATTTGATTTTCATTGGGTCCTGCCAGAACTGAACAGTCCTAGTGGAAGAAGGGAGGAGGGAAGGGGTGAACTATGTAGGAGATGAGTCGGGGCTAAGCCCCACTCCCGTCCTTGACGGACAAGGTCTCCAGGCAACCGCACATTCCTCGGACAAATATCTCTTAACAACCTTGGTAAGCACAGGGGCCCAGCAGTCCTGTTTGTCCTTGAGACAGTTAGCAGCACAGATACCACCCTGCTCTCAACATCCCCCCTTTCCAAGAACATTTAGAGAGCCAATCTTGGGTCTCTATTGTTCTAATTCTTGCTGCTTAATGGGCTGATATTGGCTGAAGTTGGTGGCTCCAAAAACTGGAGCTACAGCTATGGTTATGGCCAGAACAAAAGAACAAATCAAAAGCAAGAACATAGTCACAGTCTATGGCGGCAAGGCTTGATCTTTAGCGGGTTGTCCTTAGACCTGTCCACTCTCCAGGCAGAGTCGTCTAGGGCAGGAAGCACGATGTCGGAAAGGGGTTCAGTCAACTTGGCGTGGGTGTGATGAATCCAGGAGGCAACGCCGTCGACTTTGAGAGCGGTGGGTGTAGTCAAAATGACCATGTAGGGGCCCTTCCACCGTGGTTCCAAGTTGCTCTGTCGATGTCGCTTCACTAGGACCCAATCACCCGGGTGGAAGTTGTGAGGAACAGGAGGTGGGCCTGACTCGTACAGACTTTTGAGCTTAGGCCAGACTTCTCTGTGGGCCCTCTGCAGGGCCTGGAGGGAAGATAAAAGTTCAAAATCATCTACATTTTTTTCTTTCAGTCAGATCAGGGAGTATTGGAGGCGGGGTCCCAAACATGATTTTATAAGGGGTGAGTCCCATCTTATAGGGAGAATTATGCACCCGATATAGGGCATAGGGAAGGAGAGTCACCCAGTTACCGCCAGTCTCCAGGGTTAATTTGGTTAAGGTCTCTTTTAAAGTTCTGTTCATTCTCTCTACCTGTCCTGAGCTTTGGGGTCGATAAGCACAATGCAGTTTCCAATTTGCCCCAAGTACTGAAGCCAGCCCCTGACTTACCTGTGAAGTAAATGCTGGCCCGTTGTCAGACCCTATCATCACAGGAAATCCTTACCTTGGCAGGAGGTCCTCTAAAATCTTTTTAGCCACTATCTGCGCCGTTTCCCGCTTGGTGGAGAATGCTTCAACCCATCCTGAAAAAGTATCTACAAAAACTAATAGACATTTATACCCATACCTTCCAGGTTTTACTTCAGTGAAATCAACTTCCCAATATGCCCTTGGTCTATCCCCCCTTAATCTATTTCCTGATTCCCACTTGCTATATCCTGCATTTGTTAACTTACAAACTCTGCAACTTTTGACAATCTGTTCTATCTTATTTTGCACACCTTTAATTCTAATTCCTGCTTGCAGCATCAAGTCCTGTAATTTTCTTGTCCCCATGTGGGTGGACTGGTGGAGCCTGCGCAACACTTTCTGCCCCATCAGTTCTGGAAGTATCATCCAGTTTTCAGAGTCTTTCCCCAATCCATCTAAGCATTGGGCTAGTGGTTGCTGGCGAATCCATGATAAGTCCTCTTCCGTGTAGGTTGGGTCTTTTGGGAGGGTTCGTGAGCCAGAATCTGGGAGTTGAGCAACCGTGATCAAGTCTCTCTGGAGGGCTACTTCACGTGCCACCTTGTCTGCTAAGCAGTGCAGTTGCCCCTGGATACTGGATCAGATGGTTTTTGATGCCCAGGGAAATGTACGATAGCCAATTTCTTGGGTAACCAGAGGGCGTCTATCAGGGACACAATTTCTTCCTTGTTTTTAATAGATTTCCCCTCTGTGGTTAGCATTCCCCTTTCCCTGTAAATAGCCCCATGAATATGGGCAGTTGCAAAGGCATAACGACTGTCCATGTATACAGTCAAATTTTTTTTTTTGTCTTTTCCCATCGTTAGAGCCTTAGTCATGGCTATCAGTTCTGCCTTCTGGGCAGAGGTGCCTATTGGTAGAGGCTCAGCCCAAATTACCTCTGTCTCAGTCACTACTGCTGCACCCGCATACCTTTGACCCTGATGTAGAAAGCTGCTCCCATCTGTGAACCATACTGCATCTACATCAAGCAGCGGATGATCTTGCAGGTCTTCTTTAAGCCCATGAACCTGGGCTAGGATTTCCGAGCAGTCATGTATGGGTGTGTCCAGGTCAGGGTCAGGAAGCAGTGCAGCAGGGTTGAGGGCTGAGGGTGCCTAAGTCCTCATGTAGAGCTTCGTCCAACAAGGTGGGAGAATTTTGAATCCCTGCGGCAATCTCGTCCAGGTAAGTTGTCCATTGATACCCTCATCAATGTCTGTCCATTTAAAGGCAAATAGCTCTTGGCTCTTTGGAGCTAGAGGCAAGCTGAAAAAGGCATCTTTTAAATCCAGCACCGTATACCATTGTCTGTAAGGAGGAAGTACACTGATTCCGACCCAGATCATGCACTCTGGAGTTCCCAAGTTGTGGTCGATTATTCGGGAGTCTGTTTCCTTCTTTTTCTGCTCTCCCTCCCTGCACTGCTACTGCTAATGCTTTGGTTATTTCCCTAGTAGCCCTAAGCTGCTTTTCCTCTGGTGCATCTCTGTTATTGAATACCCGCTGGGCTATTCTCATTAAGTCTTGAATACTTTTCCCTTCTAAATCCTCTATTTTTTGTAACTTACGCCTTATGTCCGGTGCTGCCTGGTTAACAAAGCTCGTTACTACTGCTGCCTGATTCTCTGGGGACTCTGGATTCATAGGAGTATTACCGTCTAAATGCCTCCATTAATCTTTCTAAATAAGCTGAGGGTGATTCCCGTTTTTCTTGCATGACTGAATACACTTTGGCCAAATTAGTGGGTTTACGAGCTGCTGCCCGGAGACCCCCCATTAGAGTCTGGCGATAAACCCGGAGTCTCTCCCTACCTTCAGCCGTATTGTAGTCCCATAATCTCGCGGAGGCCTGGACAAGGGGAAAGAAGCATTAATTAAGTCAGGGTTTACAGTAGGTTGTCCATCGTCTCCGGGGACCAACTTTCTGGCCTCTATCTGGATTCTTTCACGTTCCTCGGTTGTGAACAGAATCCGGAGTAGCTGCTGACAGTCATCCCAAGTAGGTTGATGAGTGAACATGACACTATCTAAAAGGGAAATCAAGTCTTTAGGGTTGTCGGAAAACTTAGCATTTTGATTTTTTCGATTATATAAATCACTTGTAGAGAAGGGCCAATATTGAAGCCGGGGATTGCCAGCATTGTCTGGCGGCCCAGTTTCTCGGAGTGGCAGAGCAATTGTGGAATCTGGAGTTTCTGGTTGGGAGGGGCCGGCTGCCTGCTGGGCTCAGCTCCGAGTTCACCTTGCCAGCCCTCCCGAGCCAGTTCTTTCTTCCTCATTTCCGGCTGCAGCCGCTTCTCTCTGTTCTGCAGCCTGCAGTCCTGGGTCCTGAGGAGGAATAGGGGCTTGCATATAAGGAGGGAGGTTAACAAGAAGGGGGTCTGGATCTTCCTCCGGGAGAATAGGGTGGGGAGCTGTGGGCTTTAACTTTAATGTCCATAACTTTACAGTCATTTACTCTTGTATTAAAGTACTACCACATACTATCTGTTTTGAAGGTGATGGCCTATTATCACAAGTTACCTAGGTTGTATGTTCTGGAAGCAGCTACTTCTGCAAAATACTAACAGGCACAGTTTTACACAGTGAAATTAGCAAGAGTAAAAACATATTTAGCTTGTATAATAGTTATCTTGAATTTTGGCTGAGTTCTACATTATATACCCTGTTTGAGATCACAGTAATCTTTACAACAAACATCAAACTTTTGAGCACAACTTTAAATGAGTTAAAGCTTGACTTACTTTGGAGTCATTCTAACATGTAGCAGGGTGAGGCAGAGCCTTATCTCAGGTAAGGCAGGGCTCTTCACAAGTCTTAAGTAAAATGTTCTAATCCTAAAACTAATTTTTGTCCCTTTTGCCATGACCAGCATGACCAAATTTTTAAGTTCAGTGGGTCAAAGGAGTATTAGAAATAAAGGTTTATAAACACCGATTTTGAAGATTAAGCTGAGATCAGATGGAGCTCTGTTCTCTGATGGAAATGCAGATCTAAAGAGTTATGTTAGCAACATTTATACATGTCTTATTATTAGGTTAAAGGCTATGTAAGCATTATTCTTTGTTTTCAGGAGAGTTACAGAGACTAGAACATCTACATAACTTTTTCCCAAAACTGCAAAGTGCAATGTTAGGAACCCCGTGTAGCTCTCAAAGAAGTCCACTGTCCAAAGTTACTGTAAGGTGGGCAGGAACTAGAGAAGGGAACTGATGAAACACTGGTTATCTAGCAAAACAATTTTTTTCTGCCCAAGAACTGTGTGCCTGAGATCAATGTAAGAGCTGATAGGACTCCTGTACAGAGCCTCCCCAGGGAGGTTACTGCCACAGCAGTTAGGCATCTTGTGCTCCTACACAGGAACACTCCCAGGTACCAGACATGCTACAGTCATGAAGTCAGGGACCCCAATCTCAGTCATTGTTGTCCCATTTTTGCTATTGTACATTATACTTTTTCTTAAATGTCATTTTAAGAAGTTTACATATATTGATTTCTGAGTCCCTATGAATATTAGTTAACACAGTCTAACATTATATCCAGAACAGGAATCAATCAAAGAAAGGCTGAGAGAGCTTTTAACTTTTTTTTTGTGTAGCAATATGTTTTTACCTTTTACAATGTGAACCGTTAAACAAATCAGGCTGTCACTAACTCTTAGATATACATTTACATTTAAATTTTTATCTCAGTGAAATAAGTAACCAATTTTACATATACCTTACTGATAATATGTCCCATAATAGAACATTAAATGATAGAAATAAATCCCCAATAAAATGTACTCTTTAAGTTTAATATTACCAGTACAGACAAGTTTATTCTAGAGAATAGCAGCTTGACAAATTTCCTGCTTAAAAAAACTTGTATACCTGGAAAATATGAATACATTTAATATACAAGGAGTGACCATTTTACGATTACCTTGACACTTTAATCTTACTAAATTTAGTTTTTAAAGAAAAATTTAGACTCTGTAACATAGTACAATACTCTTAACAGTTGTTTAACCATAATTGTATAAACCCCAATTTTTAAGACTAATTGTTTTAAAGAATAAAACTTAATAGACACAAAGTTAAGAGTAAATTAGTGTTTCTAAGAAATCCTTGTTTTTTTACCATGTCATTTTACCATATAGATTAAACTTTGGCTTATATCAGAACATTAGTATTTCACCTTAAGAAACACCTTAAATAGCTTTAGCTGTCTCACATACACACAACCAACTTAGTTACACACAGACTTGTTGAAACTTGCCCTTTACTTACACACAGACTTTCTTAGCACTTACTTAGACCCTCATGTGTTCCATCACACAGGCACTTTCTTACCCAGAAACATTTTTTTTCTTTTTATTAAATATATTTTTAAACCCAGAACCTTTTATTTTTCTCTTTCCTATCTGTTGACCCCTTTTTGTCCACATTCTGAAACAACTCTTATGAAATTTTTGAATTTAGACAAATTACTCCGATTTAACAAGATAAAATACTTTGTGGTTTATAGTACTCTAATTGAAACACAGTGAAAGGGGAGATGGTAGCTCTAAATCCAAATCTAAGAGCTCCTTGAAGCTTAGCAGAACTGGAGGGGGAGCAGGGGGAAGTGGTAAGGGAGCAGATGGAACACTCACCCTCCGAGTTGAGGTTTTATCTGTTAGAACATAACTTTTAATAACCTTGTTTTTAGTAATGACACAAAGCAATTTTAAACTCTTTTTAATTTACCAACTTATGAAAACACCAATAATGTTTAAGTATGTTACCCCATGTAATTTAAGGAGTTAAAAGTACTTGATGTTATTTAACAATGAACATTTTAACTTTGCAAATTAATCAGATGTCACCAACAAACACATTTGAGTAATCCCATACATGTTAACTCTAATTCACTTATTCTGTAAAAACCAAGATATCAGACAAGTGTCCTGAACAGTATTTGCTGTCTCTTTCCTGTTGAAGAAAAGTCCTAGAAACAATTGATATTAGACATTGTTTAACATCAACATTTCATTAGTTTGACCACCTGGAGACTTGCAAGTTATTTCTAAAGATATTTTACTTTTATTAGTTTACCCAATTTAAATTGAACCTTTTTAAATCACGTGAATAAAAGTATTTGGATCCATTTTTAAATTTTAATTTTAGGAGCGCTCAGTTTTGATACAGACAAAACATGATATTAGCACGACATACAAATAATACAAAATCAAAGGCCTTGTAACTTTATAGGTGAATCTCCATTGCAATGTAACAGATGTTCAAAAACTCTAGTTGAATAAAAATAGAACTGATAAAAAAAAATCATTAACCTAGGTATGCAGGATCAAAATTATGAGCTCAAAAATACAGCATTAGAGAAAAAAACAAAACAAAACAAGAATCCTAGAGAATGAGTTAGTTCTGTGTAGCGGCCCAGGAGTTTAAAACGAACACCTTTTTTTTTTTTTTTTTTTTTTTTTTTTTTATCTTCAGGTTACTCCCCTTTCCCGCTGAGACTGCTGCAGCCTACATTCCAATGCAGGCTTCAGCAAGGCCAGGCAGGGGGGAGGGAGGATCACCCAGGACTCTTTTAACCCTTTTTTTTCTGGTTGAGAAATCAGGTTAGGTTTGAATGCAGAAAATCACAAAACATTATTTCTTACTATTTTTGAGGAATGGAGCTGCTGAGCTCTCTGCCTAGGGGGATTGGAGTAAATAAATCTCTCAGGAACAAGGAGAAGGACTGAAAAGTACCCTGCAATGAGTATCCCTAAGCCTAAGATTGGATTAACACAATGAAGAATTTAATAGAAGGCAAGAGTAAAGACCATATAGTACAATACACAAACAGACAGACACATAGCATGCTAAATCAAAAATTGGCTAGCTGGTACTTTGTCAACAAAAAAAACCAATTTCCAATTATATCAAGGAGTTGCCCAGGCGCAACACAATGCCCAAATGGGACAAAGAGTTAACCAGATGTGACAAGTCACCCGAATGCAGCACAGAAGCTGCCCAGATGCTGTGCAAAAGCTGCCCAGATGTGAGAGTCACCCAAATGCAACAGAATTACCCAGATGCAGTGCAAAATCTGCTCAGATGCAGCGCAAAATCTGCTCAGATGTGACAAAGTCACCAGATGCGATGAATCGCCAGAATGCAGCACAAACTGCTCAGATGTGACAAAAGTCACCAGATGCGACGAATCGCCAGAATGCAGCACAAACTGCTCAGATGTGACAAAAGTCACCAGATGCGACGAATCGCCAGAATGCAGCACAAACTGCTCAGATGTGACAAAAGTCACCAGATGCGACGAATCGCCAGAATGCAGCACAAACTGCTCAGATGTGACAAAAGTCACCAGATGCGACGAATCGCCAGAATGCAGCACAAACTGCTCAGATGTGACAAAAGTCACCAGATGCGACAAGTCGCCCGACGGGTCGAGGGGACGTCTCCCGAGACCCTGCTGGGGTCCGATAGTGCGTCCACCAGGACTATGCCAGCCCAGAACCAGAACCTGCAGGCAATTCAGACCAGAAAACACACGGCAATGCCTTACTCACCGGCTGAAGGTGTCACTTATGACTCTATGATCAGGTGTCTGGGTGGGCTTGGGGATCCCGGACGAGCCCCCATACGTTGTGCCCAAAGGCTCGAGACCCCACAAGGACCACCAGAGACCACGATCAATGCAAGCAGCAAAGAGTCATTTATTAGCAAGTTCGAACCCGGTCCTCTGCGTCCTTAACCAGTGACGCTAAGAGAGGCCCCAAGCCCTTGTCAGCAGGGTTTTTATAATCAAAGGCAAGCAGTTTTGCAGTGTTCTTTTAATTGGTTAACATTTGAACAGTTAAACCTCCTCTGGTTGGGTCCGGCCAATCTATTTGATTTTCATTGGGTCCTGCCAGAACTGAACAGTCCTAGTGGAAGAAGGGAGGAGGGAAGGGGTGAACTAGGTAGGAGATGAGTCGGGGCTAAGCCCCACTCCCGTCCTTGACGGATAAGGTCTCCAGGCAACTGCACATTCCTCGGACAAATATCTCTTAACAACCTTGGTAAGCACAGGGGCCCAGCAGTCCTGTTTGTCCTTGAGACAGTTAGCAGCACAGATACCACCCTGCTCTCAACAGAGGGTCCTTGAGGTGGCCTCTCCTGCCCTGCCCGTCCTGACGCCCACTCCCTGCTGAGGGTCCTTGAGGTGGCCTCTCCTTCCCTGCCCGTCCTGACGCCCACTCCCTGCTGAGGGTCCTTGAGGTGGCCTCTCCTGCTCTGCCCGTCCTGACGCCCACTCCCTGCTGTGGCTTTTCACATATGTGGAGCTGGCGGGTGGTCTGTCGTGTGGCTTGTCAGGAGCTGTGCTGGTGGGTCTTCTCTCATGAGTCTGTCCACACAGGGACGTGGCTTTGGGGTACCTGGGCCTTTGTCTGAATGTGGGAGTGAAAGACCTCATCTGTCTGGTGGCGCCCCACGCTGAGCCCTGTGCACACCAGGTTCCTGTCCTTCCTCCCACATCCAAGGGACCTAGGGCTTCCAGGAGGCTGTGCAGGCGTCTGGCGACAGCTGCTCAGCAGCAGCTGGGGTGAATGTCCAACGACTCCTCCTCCTGGCCCTGCTGGGTCCAGGCCTGCAGAACTCACCTTCTCCTGGCAGCGCGTGGCTCCTGGACCACATGGTGCCAGTCACAGGTAATGGCAGGTCTTGCATTACTGGGCATCTCGGAGCTGACTCAGTCACAGCTCCGTAAGAGGAAACTGCTGCCCTCTGCGGAGGGCCTGGCTCATCCCCAGCTCCTGGAAGTCTCAAGATCTGGAGGAAGCACAGCACCACCAAAGGAGCAAAGCAAGTTCACGCTCGACCAACGAGACGGACATCTGCGGACGACCAGAAAAAGAATCCAAAGGAGTCATCAGATAGCTCAGCGAACCATGGCAGAACACAGGTAACCATAAAAGAGATCTTGGGAAACAATATGAGAAGAAAGACTTTCAATAGAGATACAAACCATAAAAAGGAACACGACCAATATTATCTATCATATGATGATAAAGGATTGATTTATCAAGAGGATGTGACAATGCATACAGATGTTGACAGACTGACGGGAGAACTAGACAGTCATGCAGTAAGGGTGGGAGACCCTAATACCTCTCTTCAAAGCTTCACGGATCATCCAGACAAGATCAATAAGGACACAGTGGCCTTGAGTCACTCTATGCACCAGACAGACTTAACAGACCTGTTCAGACTCATCCACAGCAGTCAGAAGCACTTTCTGCTCAGGGGCACAGCACATGTTGGGCCACAAACCAACTCTTAACAAATTTAAGGTGGCAATTATATCCATTATCTTTTCTACCCCCTATGGGATGAAACTTGATATTAGTGACAGGAAGAATTTCAAACAATTCAGATGTATGAAATTAAATAACACACTCCTGAACAACCAATGGATCAAAGAGGAAATTAAAAGGGAAACTTAAAAATATCTTAAGACAAAAAACAATGGCAAAACATGCCAAAACTTGTGTCATGCAGTAAAGTTCTAAGAAGGAAGTTATAGCAATACATACCTACATTAAGGTAAAGAACAGATCTCAAACAAAACCCTGACACACTGCTCAAGGAACTAGAGAAAGGAAAACTAAGCCCCAGATTAGCATAAATAAACAAAATAGAGAAAGGAAGGAAGGGAGGGAGGGAGGGAGGGAGGAAGGAGGAAGGAAGGAAAGAAAGAAAGAACAAAAGAAAAGGAAGGAAGGAAGGAAGGAAGGAAAGGAAGAAAAGGAAGGAAGGAAGGAAGAAAGGAAGGAACAGAGGGAGAGAGGGAGGGAGGAAAGAGAGAGGGGAGGAAGGAAGGAGGAATGAAGGAAAGAAAGAACAAAAGAAAATGAAGGAAGGAAGGGAGGAAGGAAAGAAAGGAAGGAAGGAAGAAAGGAAGGAGGGAGGGAGGGAGGAAGGAAGGAGACAGAGAGGGAGGGAGGGAGGAAGGAAGGAGAGAAAGAGGGAGGGAGGAAGGAGAGAGGGGAGGAAGGAAGGAGGAACAAAGGAAAGAAAAAAAGAACCAAAAAAAGGAAGGAAGGAAGGAAAGAAAGAAAGAAAGGAAGGAAGGAAGAAAGGAGAGAAATGAAGGAAGGAAGAAAGAAAGGAAGGAAAGGAGGGAGAGAGGGAGGAAGGAAGGAGAGAGAGAGGGAGGGAGGAAGGGAGGAAGGAGAGAGGGGGAGGAAGGAAGGAGGAACAAAGGAAGGAAGGAAGAAAAGGAAGGAAGGAAGGAAAGGAGGGAGGGAGGAAGGAAGGAAGGAGAGAGGGAGGGAGGAAGAAAAAAGGAAGGAAGAAAAGATAGAAAGGAAGGAAGGAAGGAAGAATAAAAGAAAGAAAGAAAGAGAAAGAAAGAAAAGTAAGCCAGCCACCCAGGGTGGGGCTGAAGGAAGGCCAGGCAGGAGCGAGAAGTCTGGGCTTCTTTTGCCCGTTGTGTACTGTGTGTCTCCAAAAACTCGAAGAAGGGGTTTTGAATAAGGAAATCTCTCTCTTCGAGGAGATAGAAGCATTTAACTTTATTATGCAACGTTTAAGTGTTTTGAAGCATCACATGGTGCCCCATTTACATATATATTTAATGTTTGTGTTTTTATGTATTAGTTTAAAAGTAAATTTAATTTAAAAAGACTCAGCATACTTTTTTTTTAAGATAGACAAAATCGTCAACCATCTAGGTAGACTGACAGGAAAACAGAAGGTGCAAACCAATAAAATCAGAAATGACAGCGGGGACATTAGAAATAATGCCATGGAAGAAAAACTGAGATGTCCAGGAACAATTACAGGCTGACAGGGAAACCTGCTGGAGGTGGACAAGCCCCTAGGCACATACAACCTCCAGCCTTAATTACAAAGAGATAGCAGATGGGACAGACTAATAATGGAAAGCCCCAAATCAGAGAGGAGCCCGCAGCCCTGCGCTCCTGACCCCGCCCCGTGACGCGCCCTGTGACGCGCCCCTCGCCCTCCATGACACGCCCCTTCCCCCGCCCTCCATGACACGCCCCGCCCTCCATGACACGCCCCACGCCCTCCATGACACGCCCCTCGCCCTCCATGACACGCCCCTCGCCCTCCATGACACGCCCCGCCCTCCATGACACGCCCCTCGCCCTCCATGACACGCCCCTCGCCCTCCATGACACGCCCCGCCCTCCATGACACGCCCCACGCCCTCCATGACACGCCCCTCGCCCTCCATGACACGCCCCGCCCTCCATGACACGCCCCCGCCCTCCATGACACGCCCCTTCTCCCGCCCTCCATGACGCGCCCCGCCCTCCATGACACGCCCCTCCCCCCCGCCCTCCGTGACACGCCCCCCGCCCTCCGTGACACGCCCCCCCCTCGCGCTCCACCAGGCCGCCCAGGTCTGGAGGCCTGGCGTGCGCAGTTAGGTGAGAAGAAACAGGAGCCCCTAGACGGGAGGGAAGCAGAGAGCCTTTTCTGAGGGCCGAGACCAGATCCTACGCATGACCCCAGATCTTACATATGGTCAACCCCGAGGGGTCCCCGATGGTCTACATGGTGATGCTGCAGAAAGAAAAGAAAAGGTCCTTGGGATCTGTGTGGGTTAGCTTTTCATCACTGTGGCCAAACACCTGGCAAGAACAGTGTGGAGAAGGAGAGGTTCATTCTGGTTCGTGATTTCCAAGGTCCACCTGTGGTCAGCCAGCTGCACTGCTCTGGGCCCCAGGTGCGGGGAACAGCGTGGTGGAAGGTCATGGTGAGAATTGCCCTGCGGTCCATGACAGCCAGAAAGCAGAGGAGAGAAGCCTGGACAAGACGCCGACTCCCAAGGACACCCGGGGCCACCTCCTCCTCCATACCCACCTGTCTAGGTCGCCCTGCACCACGTCTGTCAGAGTCTGTCAGATCATCACTGCATCAGAGGGATGGATCCCCTGGTTAGGCTGAAGCTCTCCTGAGCTCATCACTTCATCTCTGATCGCTCCTGCGTCATCTCAGACAGGCACAGGATGAAACTCACCGCAGAGGTGAAGGACCTGAACACTGAGGTCACAGAACATAAGTGAAGGAAACGAACAGACACTGGGAAGTGCAGAGCAGTCTTAGGTCCCCGTGTTGGAGGACGCAACTCTGTTAAAACACCCACACCGACTAAGGATCTACAGATTCCCCAGTACCGTCAAAATAAAATCCACCTGGGCTCTTGAGTCTAAGCACCTTGGACCTGAAGAAAACTCGGGGTCACACTTGCTGATGACAAGCTGCAGTGCCGAGCCCTAGGACTCAGAATAGCGTGGTCCTGGCAGGAAACAGGCCGCGGGCCCGTGGGCAGAGCAGAGAGCAGAGTGAGCCCTCGGCCTGCTGGCTGGTCAGCAACGCCCTAGGAGACACAGGGAAGGGCGTTCTCCTCAGACACTGCAGGGAAACGGGCTGACTCCCATCTGTACCTCGTGCACAGATCCACCCCGCCTGGGCTGGCGCAGACCGCGGGAGGGAGACGGCAAGGGCCTGGGAGGTGGACGTGGCCGCAGCTCGGGAGGTGCCTGTGGCAGGGCCCCAGAGAAACCCTCCCATCTGTACCATCAACTTGCACTGATCAATCACAAGGAGAAAATGGGCCCACACGACCCAAAGCCACAAAACCAGGAGAAGCAGCAGGGAGACCTCCACACTGGCCTGGCAATCAGGCTGCGGATGTGATGCCAAGGCCACCACAGACCTAGGGGATGGCATCTGACCACAGAGCTTCGGCACGGCCAGGGAACCCCAGCAGGGCAGCAGGCAGCGAGGCCAGGACACATCTGGGACCACAGGTCGGGGAGGGCCAATGCCCCGCGTGGTAAGGGGTCCCAGAGCTCCACAGGGAGGACACGGCCCCTTGGGAAGCCCACCAGAGCGCCTGTGCAGACGTGTCTCCACAGCAGCCACAGCAGAGGCACTCGGCTCCCTGCATCGTCCTGGAAGCGCGAGTCAGAACCAGCGAGAGGGGACCATCTGTGAGGACCAGCCCCGTCAAAAGACAGACGTCAGCAGGGTTAGTGAGGTCCTGCAGAACCCCGGACCCCGTCTCTGGGTGGGCCACTGGTGCTGGAGACCACAGGGAGGCTCCCGGAAGTCCTGAAAACAGCAGCCCTGTGATCCTGCAGTCCTGCCTCGGCATGTGAGGGGTCCAAATAAAAACCCAGGAAAACCCAGCTCTCAGATCTACTGCAGCGTCGTGTCCCTGGGTGGGACTTGGAAACCACCTGGACTTTCACTGGCGGATGAGTGGACACAGCACACATGGGTGCACGCGTAAGGGAGTGTGGTTTATCCTCAGTGAGGAGGGAGCCCTGCCAGACCGGAGGGTGTCCTGCCGAGTGAAGCAAGTAGCCGCGATCCCAGGGACGCTGCACAAGCACCTGCACGGGAGAGACACCGCGGCAGTGGCTGGGAGCTGTGGGGGCACAGGAGGGAGCCATGAAAGGGCACCAAGTACCAGTCACCCAAAAAAGCAGAGCCACATGGCCCGAGCCCAGGGCAAGCCACCCAGTGGGTCTCAGGCTAAGTGTTCTTACCACAAAATGAGGACAGCAGGGTGGTAACGGGTGTGGGAACCGCTGGGCGGTGGATGCTCGTGTCCTTCGCGTCCTGACGTGGGCACTTTCCAGGGTGCTCTCTCATCCCGACTCACGGCGTGGTGCATAGGATAAGCACAGCCTCCCATCTGCCAACTGGGCCTCAGTGACGTGGCTTCTAGAAGCTGGGAGGACCTGTCCAGCGTGTCCTCCAGTGGACCCTTTTCCCACCCCTGCGGCAGGGAGGCGGGATGCTGTGGCAGCAGGATGGCTTGAGCCCGGGAGTCTGAGGCCCCTGGGCAGCGTGGCAGAAGAGACGCGTGCAGGGAAGCAGGACCCGGATCCAGAGTGGTGGCTGGATGCGCAGGGCCTCCTGGGCAGGCCCTCCCCTGGGCTCGAGCAGTGCTGCCTGGACTGACCAGCACCGGGGCTGGGGCACCTGGAGCAAGGAACGGGGCAGGGGGAGCAGCTCCTCCTCCTCCCAGGGTGCCAGTGAGGAGCCCTGCACTGGGGAGGAGCTGCATGCCCGCCCTGCGTCCGCCCTGGGCCTGACACTCTGCCCCTGCTCCAGGGCTGGGGTGGCAACACTCCTGGTTTGACTGGGGTTGACTGGGGTCTTCTCCACCTTTTCTTTGTTACTCTGTGGTCGGCTGGGGCAGTGGCACGGATCCAGCACTGCGCGGCTCCCTCTCCAGCATCCCCTCTCAACCAGGCACGTGGTGGAAAGCTCTAGCTTCTCTCTCTGAGTACTTGTAATAAAACAGGAGATGTGCTTCTTATTTAAGCCGACTAACTCTTCTGTGTGTCGATGGGGCTCAGAAGCAGCAGCATAGATGAACTATGGAGTCTGAGTGAATGGCAGTCTGGTGGGGCGACATGAACCACAACTTAGGACTCCCTGCTGTTTATTGCACGTGATAATCAGGCCTTCATCCTGCCTAGCGATCCCGCGGAGACTCCCATCTGCAGACCCATGGGAAAGTCTGCTGCTCTTCCCTCCAGAGCCCTTTGATGCCTGGTAGCTCCGCAGTGCGTAGGGTGAATGGCTTCCCTGGGGCTTGGGGAATCAAGGCATGGTGGTTTTAGGACCAGCAGTATAACTGGCAATATTTAGATCATAAATGGAAATGTCACTGCGCCCTGGAACTGTGTGCTTTGCAAACTTCAGCTTTCAGTTATTTATACCCTGCTTTGTTTTAAAAAGGATTTTAGGGAACATACAAAAATACAGAAAATAAAAGCACATAAATGAGGGGTGAAGGAAAGAGGAAACACTGGGGACACAGGAAGGAGGAAGGAGAGCAGAACAGACTTGCTGCAGGATGGTGTCCACTTCTAGAAGTGGGCTGGCCCTGGCGCAGAGCTTTCCTGCAGCCTGTGAGAGGAGGAAGCTGTAACCAGTGACAGGACTTGAGCGCTTTAAGATACAAACACGGCCGCTCCTCCGGACACCAGCACCATAACACTGGCCCTCAAGTACCAGGCACGTCCTCAGCAGCAGCTGGGAACTCCAGAGTCAGTGCCTGGACCCTCCCTTGACAGAGGTCAGTGGCATGCACCGAGGACCACCCGTCTGGACCTGCATAGCAGGAGCCGAGGGGCGGCCCAAGCCTGCCCCCTCCGGGCCTGCAGTGTTGAACTGTGCCCTCCCGGCAAAAGTGCATGTTTTAATTTTTAATAATTTCTTTAAGCTTAAACATGATATCTGTGTGTAGAAATTCAAGTAACATGAATACATAATGGAAGAAATCTCACCTTTACTCTTCAGGAGCATTCATTGTTAAAAATGTTCTAGAACACATCTCTGTGTGCACGCACATGCACCGTTGAGTTGGATTCTGCCGTTTCCAGTTCATCATTTTGAGTCCCCACAGGCTAGCCGAATGTCTGCGTGCATATGCTGAAATCCTGACCCTGTGGCTTGGAGAGGCTGAGTTACAAGGGAGCCTCCTCCTGCATGAGGTTCGTGTTCTTGTAAGAAAGGCCCAGAAAAACCACTTGCTCTCCCACCACGGGTGGACGCAGCAGACAGCACTGCGGTGGACCAGGAAGCCCTCTCAGCAGGCAGGAGTCAGCACTGCCTGCTCTTGGACTTCCCGCCTCCGGGCTGTGAGAAGTCTGCCTCTGAGCTAGTTCACGGCGCTTCGCTCTAGCAGCCTGAATGGAGCGAGCCAGGATCCTTCCCTGCCTCTCACTCCCGCAGTGGCAAACATCACACACCTGTTTCTAGGCCAGAGTAGTGTGAAGGAAAACTCAGTAGAGAAGGAGAGGTCTTGCTCTTCTAGAACAGTTATGGAGGCACGGAGACAGCCAGATCTACAGGACCACCTGGTGCCCTGCAGGTCACATGAAGGAGGGTCATGAACCCAGCAAAGGAAACTGACATAGCAGCATTACCAGTAAAGGAATTAAGCATCACCGTCTCCTAAGGGTTGTAAGCAAAGCTATCACAACCATGAAAAAAGATTGGAAATATATAAAGTAAGAACAGATGTGTGTTAGTCTGGTTTCATCATTGTGAGCAAAGCACCTGACAAGATCCACCTGGAGGCGGAAAAGTTTATTTTGGCTCATGGTTTCAGAGTTTCTGTCCCCGGTCAGCTGACTCCACTGCTCTGGGTCTGAGGCGAGGCAGAACTTCAAGGTGGGGCATGATGGAGAAGTGCTGCTCTGGCATGGTGGCCAGGAAGCAGAGGGGGTGGACAGCCCTTCCAGGGCAGCCCCAGCCACCCGCCTTCTCCAGCCACACCCCACCCAGTCCATTCAAATGGATTCATCACTGATCAGGCAACAGGTCTAATAACCTAATTACCTCTGAACACACCTACATTAACACAGGAGTTTGGGGGGTATGTTGTATCCAAATCTCAACAGATAGCAAGTGGAAATTTGAGGATTTTAATGTGGAAATTTGAGGATTTTACATGAAAATATGGTATAATTACTACTATTAAAATCTCACTCCAAAATAACCTGAAGAAGAAATCAATGAGCTGGAAATGTGAGAAATGACACAGCGCACACACAGCCCGAAGGAGTACAGAAAGGAAAGGCCAACACTGAGCTGTGAACGGCGCCGTTAAAATCTCAGCATCATCACGAGGAGCCCGGTGGTCGCTGGACAGGAATGCAGAGAGGACACCATGGTGTGGGCCCCAACCTGAGCAGGACCAGTTCCCAGCACTCGCACGTGACGTGACGCAGCGGAGAAACACTGGAGCTGGGAAGAGAGGAGGCCGAGACGCAGCAGAGCCTGCCTGGGGCGAGCCTCCCACAACGGCCCAGTAAGCAGCTGTGGCGGCTGGTCCAGTGCCCAGGAGAAAGGGTGCGGCTCCCTTGAGTCCAGACCGTCATCTGGCAGATCACCCAGGAAATGTGAGCTAGGATGAAAGCAGCTTTGGTTCTAGAAGCTGCGTTCCCGAGGTCCCCAGAATGGCCGCCAGGCCAGTGGGGCTCCAGTGGAGTCTGTGCCCAAACTCAGGGCAGAAGTCCGGCTTTACCATCCTTGATGGTTTAAACATTTTACACATTTCTTTGCAGGTGGGCTCCCTCTGATGTCTGTCTGCCTCCTGGGGCGTGGGCACCATTGTTAGGGCTGAGAAAAGGGAGGTGCGGCCGTAGAGATGGACCCAGGCAGAGGCGAAGCAGAGCGGTTAGAAAAGAGAAGGGAAAGGAGAATTCCAGACTAAGGTCCAGGGTACAGAGATTTTAAAGAAAACAACTGCAGGGAAATATAGTGGCGCAGGCGAAGGCTCACTGAGACAGGAGAGACGGAGAACCGTCACGGCAGCGCAGTGAAGATGCCAAGAAAGAACCCGCTGTGGGAACAAGATGAAACAGAACCCAAGTCGTTTTCTGGATAAGAATCACATTCAAAAGGAAAAGGGGACAAAATGAATAAAAGGGCAGATGGACAGACGATGGACATGCGTCTCATTGGCTCAGGAGGAGGCCTGGGCCTCCACGCCTGGTCCTCCTTGCCCCCATCACCTGCAGGCCTGCTGGCAGGTGCCATCCTGTGGGCACTGCCCAGGCCGAAGGGACGCTGGTTCTCTATTTCAAGCAGGGGAGGTTGAGAGTGGGGATCCTGGGTGGTCCTGCAGGCGAGTCCTGCAGCACTCGCCTCCGAACGCCCCCCGAGCATGGCGCTGCACCCAGCCGGGGGAGTCATGTGCCTTAGATTTGGGAGCCGAGCCTGGATGTCGGGCCTCAGGACGAGCTGCCAGGGGCCGCCCAGCGCTCCCTGCGCCCCTGTGCCAGCCCACGTGGAGAGGAGAGCACGCCTCCACGCACAGCGAGGGGAGGGTCAGGGCTGTCTCCTGCAGTCCTTCAGGCTGGTTCTGGGGACACTGAGACATCTTGCTCTCCGTGCAGTATGGAAGCCGTGAATACTCGAGTAGGAGACGGTCACAGGACTACAAATATCATGACATTATTATTCCGTCTCGATTCATTCGTCTTCAGTATTTTTATTTGGGGAATTAATGAACAAGACAATCTCTGGCAGAGTTGACGGGAGGTGAGGTAGTGAGTGGGGAAAGCCATCGGGGTCGGCAGGTGTTTGCTGAAGGCTGTTGGGGCGCCAGGCCTCTGCAGTGTCAGAGCAAGGAAGGGGGACAGGTGTCAGCCACAGAGCAGACGGGAGGACTCAGGCAAAACCAGCCCTTCACCTGTGACAAAGCAGGCATCCGAAGGGCTGCTAGAGGACAGGCAGCCAGTGGGCCTCAGGGGACGCTGGCTGTGGGGGCGCCCAGAGCCCACAGAGCCCCAGAGGGCATTCCAGACCAGTGACTCAGAGCAAAGCCCCCCCCCCCGCCCCCGCCGGAAGAGGACTGTGTGTTAGAATCTGGCCAAACATAAACACGGTCCGCTGAGAGGAGCGTGGGCCAGTGCTTTCCCCGGGACTCTGGTTGCACATTCATGAAGCCAAAACAACGTCTGTGTTGGAAACTGACGCCGGGGGAAGCTCTCTGTGGAAACCTGCCCAGGCTCCGTGGAGCTACAGGAGACTCTGTTTCCCTGTTCTGCTGACATTTCATACTGTCGATGAATCCTTACCAGAGTCTCAGCAGTGACCACAAGGCCAATGTGCTGCACTTTCCAGGGCCAGTGTCCTTGTGTGCTATGCCGCTTTCCCCATGGAAAGTTAAGGATTCTCTTGGAGGCTTCCCACAGGATTCAGCCAAATCCTAGTGGCTGTGAAGGTCAAGAGTACCATACCAATTTTTTTAATCTAAGCATTTTTCAGTGACTGCAAAAATTCAGGTTGCAATATAACAGACTGAATCCCTACTTGGGAGCTTTCAGCGGGAGATTAGTGTGCAGTTGATTGACTTTCAGCCTGAATTAGTTTAATCTCTTCTACATTAAACTGACTTGTACAAGACTCACATGCAGCTGTATCACCACAGGATTACTTTACTATGTATAGACATTTTGCATTTTAAAAGGCCTTACAAAAACATGTGCCTGTTTATATGACCTTTCATGACTGATTCCAGCTGCGGCTTGCCAGCCAATTGTAATGCTTGTTTTCTTAACAAGAGAGTAACCTTCCCTTCCTTGGAGCAAGAACACTTGGTGCATTAGCAACGAGAGCAACTTAAGTCCTGAGCAAACTCAGTTCACCCAGCGTGCTCCTCTGAGTCCAAGCCACGGCCATAAAACGAGCCAGGACACAGTGCTCCCTGGGACCAGTGTCCGCACAGCCGCCAGGCTCTGCAGAGAGGACGTGGTGTGCACCAGCACCCTCCAGCATGCCACCCCCCAGGTGGCCTGAGCCAAGTCCCACGTGGTGGCCATCAGGACTGCGGGACAGCCTGACGGCGGGGAGCCGGGTCCGACCTCAGCACCTAGCTCCTCCTCGGCGCCTGCTGGGCTTCGCAAGCTTTCTGAGATGCGAAACAGATGCGCTCTCAGAGGAGTGGCCGCCCTGCCTTGGGTGTGAGCAGGGGCGACTGCTGTGCCCTGAGAGCTCGGGGCGCGAGGCTGAAGCGGCCAGGCATGCCAACGGGGAAAGGGCGTCCTCCACGTGGGTGTGCCGAGCCTGGGAGGAGCGTTCGGAGTACGGGTGCTCGGGTGGAGAGATGACCAACGAGGAGCTGCCTGCCATGGGCCACGAGCCACGTGAGGGAGCGGGTGCAGGGTCCTGGGCCCGGAGGCCCACTGAAGAGGAGGGCAGAGTCATTCCTGGGACGCACTCCCCTGCCTGGGAACAGGGAGATCCCAGCAGTGCCCCGGTTCCCTTAGAGATGGCCACCTCCCAGATGCTGGTGCAGCTGGGTACCCACAGCACAAGCACCCCTTCTCTGGGCTGGCCACCCCTGCAGCCCCCATCTGGTCTCTGCTTCCTCTAGAATCCACCCTCGCCCAGAGTGCCTCCGACTCCCTACTTCCTAAACCCAGGCTCCCATTCAAATCCTACCTCCAGACAGGACGTGGAGTCAGGCACTGGTGAAAGGGCCCAGCTGGTCCTCTGGGGCTGTGGGAGCTGGCGGTTTTGCTCTGGGTCCAGGAGAGGAGAAGTTGTGGAGGGCGGTTGGTGAACACCTGCTGCCAATGTAGTTGCTGCAATTTAACCGCTCAGGTTTTCAGGGTGGACCTGAGTGCACTGGGGAGAGGTGAGGCTGGAGGCCTTCAGGGTGGACCTGAGTCCATTGGCGAGAGGGGAAGCTGGAGGCCAGAAGAACTGTGGACATGGGAGGAGGCGAGGCATGGCCACCTGTCCACTTGCCGCAGACATTCAGTGGGAGGTCCTCCCGGCTCCCCACCCCAGGCTCCAGGGTCAGCTTAAGCGCACAGGCCACAGGCTGCTCCCACAGTGGCACCAGGAACCAAGCAGGACCCCAGATGCTCAGGCGGAGCAGCACCACAGGAGACCAGCCACAGGAAGGGAAGGACCCTGAGCACGGCTCCGTAGCTCCCACCTGCGCAGCACGGGCGAGGGCCCTGTGCTGGGTGGACGTCCGTGGGGCCGCATTGCTGCTGGTCACTGCCACTGTCCCTCCAGCCCTAGGCCATCCATACATTAAAACCCATCTACAGGCCAACCGTCCAGAAACTGGTGTCCATGTCTTCCCTGACACTGAAACTCTGTCCAGGTCTTGGCCAGAGGTTATCAAATCAGCGACTGTGTCAGGTTCTGGGGCTGCAGTGGCCGTAGGCAGTCGTGGTCAACTGTGGGCAGCCGTAGGTGGTCGTGGGTGAATGTGGACAGCCATGGGCACGGCAGCTCCAGCAATAGACCTGAGTCTCATCCCAGCTCATTCCTCGGGCAGGAGGCTCCAGGGCAACGTGGGTGGTCTTGCAGGGGGCCTTCCCTCCCAGGGTGGGGTGTCTGTCTTGGTGGTAGAGAGGAAGAGCCATCGTGCAGTCAGCAGGTGCTCCCTGAGGACTGCCATCCTGTGTGCCTATCGGCATACGTGGCTTGATGCACAGCTGGCAGCTGAGAAGTCCAGCATGGGACTGGACAGTGTGGGGTCACTGGTATTCAACTTGTTGCAGGCTGCCGGCGGGAAGAGCTGATGGTGATCCTTGGGATCCCAGGTGTGGTGAGTAAATGGCCCCCCAAGCTCCACACCCAAATTCCTGGAATTTGTGAGTGTCTGTGTGGCAAAAGGGATTGTTTGGGGTATAATCAAGATCAGGCTCCTTAAAACAGGTAGGCTGTCCTGGGTTACCTAGAGGGCCAGTCTGGTCACATGAGCTTCTGAGGGCAGAGGATTTTCCCTGGCTGGAAGCAACAGAGGTGGGGCAGAGGGTCGGCAAGAGCTTAGGCACAGGAAGAACAGCTCACCTGCTGGCTTGGAAGAGGAAGGGGACCAGAAGGCGCGGGTGCATCCGTCCTGCGGAGGAGCTGGCTGGCGGCCTGGGAGCGCACAGAACCTCAGCCCTCAACCTCAGCCTGAGTGAGTGTGGGAGAGGGTTCCCCCAGAGCACCCTGAGGAGAACCAGCCAACTGGCATCTTGCTTTTGACGCGTGAAACCAGAACGGGGAACCCGGTGAAGCCAATCCAAGACCTGACCTATAGATGGGTGGGGTGATACATCTGCATTGTTCCAAGTTGCTGAACTCATGGCAACTTGTTACAGCAGCAAAAATGAACACACTGGGTGTCCACTGTCTCCTGCCTTTAGTTCCTGGAGGTGAGGTTGACTTTAACGTCCTCCCGGCATCCTTAGTGACATTTCTGCAAGGTCTGGGGTCAGGCAGGACAGCATGTGCCTCGCGGTCTGCTCCAGATCTGAGCTCCTGTTTCTACTCAGTGGTCTTGTGGAATACTGGCTATTGGATTGTGGCACTGGCCCTCTGCCTTTGCCCAGTAAGAAACATGCTAGGACGGCACAAGTCACCTGTGGGGGACCCAAGTCACCCTCTCCAAGGCAGCCAAGGTCTCTGTAGACCAGCGAGCAGCCCGTCCACCCCAGGACAGCTTGCAGCTGCCTAGCCAAGACCAGTCCTGCCTGATGCTCCAAGTCCAGACAGCAAGCACCCCGATGTCACCAAGATCGGGCGTCACTTGTCAGGTGTCACCGTGGTGGTACCAGGTGAGGCGCACCGGCCTGAAGGGAGCTTTGCATCCTGTTGCATCGCGGTTTGATTCTTCCCGTTTCTCTTGCCTCAGCTGCAGGTTTCTGTTCTCATGTTAGTAGGCGCCTCTCTGTTCTCCCCCCACTTATTTTGATCAGCATTAATTTCTTATTATTGAACAATAGCTTCTTTCCATAGTCATGCTTGTTCTTTGAGGCGTGGGTAGAGGTTTTTCCTCCGGCACCTGCATCTCTGTGTGATCATGGCTGTAGTCCAGTGAGATCCAGATCAAGGTGACGAGGGCGGGGGTGGGGGTGGTGGAAGAAGAGAGGCCACGGGAGAGAATCCGCAATCTATTTCCAACCTCTCCTGGTCTTAACCTGGGAAGGTGCGCTGAACATCTAAAAGGAATAAATCCACGTAACATTTCTTAACACTTATTCACAGAGCAGAGCTGAAGTGTGGAATATACAAATCAGAGTGAGTAAGAGATGGAAGAAGTACAGCTTCCTCAGCTATCTACCGAGCACTGAGTGACAAAGGCTACAATCCACAGTATGAGCAGCAGCATCCCAGGCCCTGGCACCGTGGGAAGGCAGCTGTCGGTGTGAAGATCAAGGTGTGGTGCTCAAGCTGCTTTGAAGAGCTCCTTGGCAGAATCCCAGTCACCATGGCAACGTGGAACGGAGCGCGTGGCAGGATGTGCGCGCAGACACCAGGAGTCTGAAATCCAGTCTCCTTCCACATCCTTGGCGTGTGCTTGGAACTCCCACTGACTCCTGATTCCCTGGGGGTTCACATGATTTGTCTACTCTAGTAAAGTCTAGCTTCGGGTTAGGGACTCTGACTTTCAGGAGTAACTTTTATCTTCACATGAGAGCGCTTCAACAGCCTCCACGCCCGTGTTCGATTTCCAGCGTCTGCATGTGAAGTCCGCTGGTGCCGTTCTAGACGCCATGCACAGGGCCTGGCCTTAGTCATGGCCGGGGGTCCGCTGGGCCTGGGGAAGCTCGCGGCCTCCAGACAAAGGCGAGGGATGCGCACCACGGCCGTCAAGCTCTGTCTTGCGACTTTGCCTCGAGCTCCTGCTGGGGTCTGGTGGCACCAGGTAGGGCAGGATGCAGCTGAGGATTCGGTGAGGGGACACCCGGCCAGGAGGAGATGGACCAGGAGGGCGAGGTGCTCCTTGGACTGCTGGTTCAGGGCTGCTCCGGGCCGGCCCCATCTGGACCTGCCAGCAGCTTGCAACCTCTGCGACCCAGGCCTCCTCATTTGGGACTCTGCGGCCCTTTGATTCCATAGTGTCCATCCTTCCTTCCCATGCTGTTCTGAATTCCTTGCAGACAGGGACAGAGTCGCCTCCCTGCGTCTCCGTGGCACTTGCACAGACTGGAGCTGCTCTACGAGCACCTGCAGGGCTGAATGGGCTGCCTTGACCCATCGCTCCATCGACTTGACAGTTGGTTCCTCAAGAGGCAAAATAAATGCTGTTCTTAACATGCACGAAACTCTGGTTGCATTTTCCATCCTTTGATCCTTCTTCAGTGTTTAAAAATAAAAGATTTGACTTGAACCACTGAAATTCAAAAGCACGCACAACTCAGTTGTGTCTTGAGTTCATGATGGCAACATCTCTCCACATTAATGTCAAGTGCTGCAGGAGGTTTACAGCCGAGGACTCAAGTGGGAATGGTTATAATTTTTCTTTAATTGGAGCTGTCTGAGGATGGCCCGATGGTCTGATGGTCAGATGCAGTTCCACCAGCTTGTCTGCAGGAGTGCCCCCTTCCTCTCCTACGGCCACAGCTGTGGCTCTGCCTGCCAGTCTCAGGTGACGGGCAGGCAAGTGGCCTCAGCAGTGCCAAGCAGGCGATATCAGGGACTGAGCTCCAGTGGGTTCAGGGGAAGAAGACATCGCTGCAGCAGGGTTGGCATGGCTCTGGGGTCCCTCGGGAACCCTGGAGAGCTCCTTTTTCCCCGCAGCTCACCTGTGGAGCTCTGCCCCTGAGGCAGTGAGATGAGGAGGTCCTCCCAATATCTTTTTTATGACTCCCAAGTTAATCATGATTACTTTTTTTTTTTGCTTTTAACCAAAAACAGATACAGAAGTTTTCCTGCTGATATTGTGCCTGTCTACAACCCTGTGTCCTGACTGTTCCTGGACCTGGTTCTGCAAGTGAGTCCCGATCCTCTGCCCTGTTCCACCTCTTGCTTCCACCAGTGAACTTAGGCCAGCTGCTCAAGGGCCTTCAGCAGAAGAGGCTTTTACTCTCACTGCTGTGAAACAGGTGCCTGAGCAGGAAGAGGGCCAGTGGAGGGCATGACCTGACAGGGTGATGCAGCCAGTGTGGAGGAAAGTGCTCAGGTGCCGGGCGGTGGTGTGGATGGTGGAGCGAAGCTGTGGGAACACGCGAGTGAGCACCCTGCTGTGGATGCAAAGATCCAAAGTCCTTTGTGCCTCTGAATGACCTGGGAGGTCGCTGCTCACGCGTAGGAATCAAGGCAGGTGTCTTTAATGAGTGGTGACCGAGGGGCTGTTCTGTAAGCAAGGGTTTTCTCTGCACACTGTCCATAATGCAGACACCAGGGACTTGAGGTCAGCAGCGTGAGATCGGGGCCGTCTGTGCTCCTTCTGCTAGTCTTGCCTTTGTGTTGTTTCCAGTTATCTTTTATGTGCAAAATCAAAACTCTGGCGTCCTCTGGACGCCAAGGGGCTGCACTGTGCTGACTACTAGAAGCTTCTGTAGTTCATAAAACATGCTTGGGTAGAACCTCTCCCACAGGGTCCCAGGAGGACTGAGTGGGCTGCAGAAATGAGTGCCAAGGAAACTTTTGATGCAGGAGCTCTGGATGGGCCTGAGCCCCAGGACATTGATGCAAACACACTCCGATGGTTCGGAAGCGCTGGCAGCCGCTGAAGTTGCTAGATTATAATGAACACACATCTCAAATTGGATTACTGAATCAACTCAGGGGAACACATATGCAGAAAACCGCAAGTGCAAGTCCCTCCAGAGCTCGGCAACAGTCCAGCTCGCGTCTGCTTGAGGTGCTGCAGAGCTGCCCACATGCAGGTTCACCCAGATGGACTGACAGCAAGGAGCACCTCCCCTCAAGCCTGGCTCCCGAGGGTGACTGCTCATAACGGGGCTTCCCAGAGAGAGCAGGAGGGGTCACTGAGACCCAGGAGACTCGCACATCCTCAGGACTATGAGTGCCACCAGGGTGGCACCTGTCATGCAGACAACCCTAACCTCACGCTCAGCATTTTTGCTAGAAGGGCTCTGGCGGGTGCAAGACAAAGCCACTGCAGCCTGTCTGGCTGTCCCTGAAGCACAGCCCTCCTGACAGAATGCTGGGACCAGCCTTGGAGCATGGATTGCCAAGGCATGGTCTGCGTCTAGGGTGCACCTCAGCTGAGTGACGCAGACAGAAACTCATGCTACCTGAGCCCAGGCACGTGAAAGTGAGCTTAGGTATGCACTGGCTATTCTGATGTTTCCATGCCTTATAAATGTCCAAGGTTTCAAACATTCACGTTCAGGGCTGTAGGATTCCAAACTAGTATTTGTTAGGTTTTAAGTGCTTTGTGTCTCAATGGGGAGGAAAAGTCACTGTGGAACAGTGGCTGCAGACGCTCTGGCTCTTACTGGGGTATTCTGCTCTTGTAGATGACTGTAAGCATGAGATGGTGGAAGACCTGGCCTTGGCACTTCTTCTGGGAAAATACGTAGAATATAACCCTTTAAAAAGTTGGGGTGGTCATGTGTTTCATTTTAATAATCCTCTGTAACCCTCCCAAGTTTTAAGGTGCTGAATGTTTGGTGATTCTGACCTAGAAGAGAGCCAGAGATGCTTGGTGGACAGAATGGGAAGATTCACTGTAGGACCTGACCGGAGCTCCACAGAAGACAAGACGGCCACAGTCCTCTGCCGTGACTTCAGACCCCAGCGTGAGGGTGCAGGGTGCACGCCCGGCAACACGCAGGGCAGAGCAAAGGCCTGGCCTAATAAAAGTGCAATTTCAAGTTCAGAACGATCTTTCCTAAGAAGTGAGGAGACTGAAGCATATGGCAATGACCAAAGCATGACCCTCGGCTCCAGGCGACTGTGACTCTCCACTAGGACTTGAGAAAGTCATTTGCAAAGCTCTCCTAACCTGTTTAGGATGCCACTTCTTCATTTATGAAGCTCTGTCCATCATGTGCTGCTCCAGGGTCTGTACCAGGTTTCACGCCTGCCTTGGGCTGCAGATTGCGGTGACTTGTTAAACATGTGGCCATCAATGGCAGGGTTTCCTCTTTTTAAATGAACATTCCTGCCCTAAATCTTACTCTTCCATTCTGTGGAACCTGATGTCATTTGTTCTTTGTTCTTTAAAGACCTTAATCTCAGAAGCTATCCCATATTTCAAAAAGGCTTAAAGCATTTAGGTAGTCCCCTGAGCTTCAGCAAGAAATAGAATCGGGATCGCTAACGTAGGGAGGAGAGTGGGTAAAACCAACAAGGAGAGGAAAGGCAACAGGAGAGAGGGCAGGGAAGAGAGCCCCAGGGCTGGCGTGGTAAGAGGGGGCAGTTCACAGCAGGGAGACGGAGGGGTGACCAGGAGCTGGAGCTGGACAAGGGCTGAGACTGGTGCCCACAGAGGGAGTTACCTGGACCTGGGGCAGGAGCAGGGCTGACACTGGACACCCAGAGAGGGAGGGGTGGCCGGAGTCCAGCACTGTGTGCATCTGGTTGAGCTGGAAGGCGTGGACACTGGTCCGTTGCTGCTCTGAGGAGGCAGCAGATACACTAGAACAGCATTTACATGGACCATCCAAGAGCTGGGAGTCAGGTGCGTCTGAAGGCACAGCTCTCAGACAAGTCTTTCCTGGGTTATCACAGTCGGGCCCCTGGTATCTCTTGGGGTGGCACGAGGATCAGGTCCATCCAGTGGTAAGTTTGTCACTGGCAAAGGAAAACAGCCGAGGGGGTGACGGATATGAGGAGCCGGGCAGCCTCCCTGCTGTCCCCCAACCCTGCTCGGGAATTTTGATATAAGCTCAGATTTCCTATGAACATAAAACTGCTCTGAGACCCACACCTACCATGCAGAATCTAACAGACGCAATCCCCAGCACTGAAAAAATAAAGAAATTTAAAAAGTATTTTTAAATGATTTAGCATTACAATTTTTCTGGTATGGTTTCACTTAATTTTGTTTTTTTCTTTCCACAATAACAAGGTATATTGAATACTGATAAATGTACAAGCTAGGGGCTGGGGCTGTAGCTCAGTGGCAGAGCACTTTGCCTTGAATGTGTGAGGCAGTGGGTTCAAGCCTCAGGACGACATAAGAATAAACAAATAAAATTAAGACATGCTATCCATCTACAACTACAAAAAAATGCACAAGCTACATGACTTTTATCAATTCCATTTCAATGAGTATTAGTGCATTGCTTGGTAATCATAAACTGGGTAATCACAGGTTCTTTTTTAAATTTAATTTTATTTTTATTGGTTCTTTTTAGCTACAACTAATTTCTAATTTAATTTTAGGCAGAGAGCTTCAGCTATGAGATTTCAATAGTCTGAAATTTATTCAGACTTTTTACATGTCCCCTGAACATAGTTTTTCATGGAAACTGTCCATGTATATTTGAAGAGAATGTGTATTCTGTTAAGTATTATGGTTTATCAATGTTAACTGAAGAGTTGGTTGATACTGTTGCTTAATTATTTTGCATGCTCATTGCTTTTTGTCTACTACCAGTTACCATTACCAAGGGAAAGTACCGAAAATTCTAAATATGGTTGTTAATGTCAAAAAAAAAAAAAAAAAAAAGAAACTAACGGAGGGCGTTAACAGTGAGGTGAGTGAAACAGGAGAAATCAGCAGCACCAGGCAGCAGAAACCGTCAGAACCAGAGCACACAGAAGGGACAGAAACCTACCTTCTCAGCAAAGCGCGCTCGTCTCCTGAAACACAAGAGGGTCTGGAGTGCTCGTAACTGGTACCTGGGGAGGAAAAGAAGGATGCGTGAACAACAGACGCACGTAGGAAACATAGCCAAGAGGTCAGCAAGGAGGAGGCGCGGCGACTGTCCAGGAACCACAGAGATGCAGCTCACGGAAACACCACCCGATGGGCCGGATTCCTCAGGCCCAGCGGAAAACAGAACCCAACCCAGCCAGTGCCCATGGGCTCTTGCTCTATCATCTAAGCACGAAGATGGGGAAAGCTTGGAAATAGAAGGGTTAGAAAACCAAGAAAATCAGTGTAGCTGCACTAGCATCAGAACAAGAGCCCTCAGGTCAGTAAGAATTGCCAAGAATAAAGAAAATGCTTAATAATAACTAGTATCAATCCATCATGAAAACATAGCAATTCTAAATGCACATTCTCCTAATAACAGGTTCAAAATACTTAAGACAGACTCCAACAGAAGGAAAAGGGAGAAGACGCAGACCATAGTCACAGCTGGGGTTTCAACCCCTCTTGAAATTTGTAAATGAAGCAGATGAAGATATCAATGGGCATAGGATGGATCTGAATGATATTATTAACCAGCCTAATCTAATTGGAATTCATAGAACGCCAAATTCAGCGATTGCAGAATACACCATTTTTCAAAGCATTTAAACTACTCACCAAATTAGGCCATGAACTGGGTCAGGAGTAAGCTGCTAAACATCTTGAAGGATCGGAATCATGCAGAGCACATTCTCTGACTTAAATGGAGATGAACTAGAAATTAAATTCTGAATGGTAACTGGAGAATTTCCAAATATTTGAAAATTAAGAAATAAATAGCCTAGAAGTCATAGGGAAAATAGAAAAATAAGTCTGAAATATATGAATGAATACATGAGTGTTTAAGTATGAGACTATAACATTAAATCTGTGGGATGCAGCCCACGCCGTGATGAGAAGAAATGTTAGGTCTCAACACAAAGGTCAGAAGAAGAACGATCTTAATTAAAACCCCGGAGTTTCCACTTTGGAAAGCTAAATCAAGAAGAGCAAATTGAATCCAGAGCGTAGGAGGGAAGGAGTAATGATGACAGAGACAGAAATGAGTGAAGAGGCGAAGCAGCAGAGGAAGGCTGAGGGGAAAGCTTGGCCTCCGAGGAGACCTCGCACTCAGAATCCCTAGCAAGACCCGTGAGAGGGGAGAATGGGGACAGGCGGTACCAACCACAGGGCCACAAGGCAGGAGGCAGGACCACAGATCCCGCAGGCGATACGGGGAACACTCGGGACGTTTAAACACATCTACTCCATACAGCTGGCAACTTAGGAGGAACGTGCTTATTCCTCGAATAATATCATCTGTGGAATCAAGAGTATGTGGAGACTAAGAAGTTCTGTGCCTGGCAAAGGAGTCGAATCTGCAAGCAAACTCATTCGCGCACAGAAAACTCTGGCAAGGTGGCTTCACCTGTGACTTACTGAGGCGGGACCAGTGCGGGCCGCAGCACACCTCTGCAGCTTGCAAGGGGAAGGCGTGGTGCCCACCGGCTGGGCAGCTGCAGGAGGCCAGGCCCCGCAGGCCCGACTGTTCTCCTGCAGCCCTGCAGCCTGGAGGAGCAGTGTATGGAGACAGGAGGCCGCGTCCTGCTGGAGAAGCCAGGCTGTCCTTGTTCCTCCGAGGCCAGCAGACCTGGCGGGCCCCAGAGTCCACAGACCCAGAGCTGAGTGCCGCCGGACACCGCACACGGCTTCACCAGCCCGCCCAGCTTGGCTGCGTGAGCGCTCGTCTCACTGGACTCCGCGGGTGGAGGCTTGCAGGCGGAATAGGAGCCCGACCTCTGTCTCCAGGAGCAGGTCTGTCCTCCACACCGGTCCCAACAGAGGGGAGCACCACTGGCAGTGGGGGGTGCTCAGGCACGTGGGTGAAGCCCCATGCGTCCCTCGAGGAGAAGAGGGTGGTGCAGAAGCCCGACTGTGTGGCTCCAGCTCCACAGACGGACAGACGGAGCCCAGGCAGCCTGGGCCAGGCTTCCCGGGAAAGGCAGAGGAAAGGCTGGCGTGTGCTGTGCTCCAGCTCCCGCGGGGCTCTCGCAGTCGCGTGAGCCCTCCCTCTGAGGGCTGTGGACCTCCGGACGCCCAGAGCTACCGTAAGGTGGCTAGGAGAAGCAGGCCCTGGAGAGGCTGGAGCGCCCATTCCCCGGGGGCTGGATGGACCCTGAGCCTCCCACCTTCAGGGAGACCCTGCCACTGAGCGGTCCCCCAGCCCTTCTTACTTTTATTTTGAGACAAGGCCTCATGAATCTGCCGAGGCTGGCCTAGGACTTGCGATCCTCCTGCCTCCGCTGGGATCAGAGGCGTGAGGCGCGGCGCCTGGTTCCAATGGGCTCTGGAGAGCAGTGAACAGAGAGCCCCTCTGGAGCACAGAGAGGGATACGTGAGCCCTGATACAGCCGACCCTCAAAGGAGCCGGCCGAGGGGGCGGGACGGGGTTCCACGGCCGTGGGAAGGAGCTTCTAAGTGCAGCTTTTGGGTCCAGGAAAAGACACCCCGAGATCTGAAGATCTCTATCTCACAGTTGTTGGAAAGCCAAGAATATGGGGATATTTAAAGTATTTATGTTTTGGTACAGTCTTAGATTGACAGAAACACTGGGTAAATGCACAGTCCGGGCCAGAGCAGCAGAGGGCCAGGGTCCCCACGGTGCCCGGCACAGGCCCTGTTACTGGCAGCACCTTGCATCCTGTGCTGCGCCTGCTGGATTTCATGAACCAAGATCGCTGCCGCTAAGGCTGGTCTCCCACTGCACAGGTCTCTGGGTTTAAAGTGCATGGCGTCCAGCACACTCTGGGCAGTCGCTCTGACCCTGGAGCTCCATCTGTGCCCCCTCCCGCCTGCTGCGCCTGGTTCCACTCTTCCCACCACCCAGGCTTGGCCTCTCCAGACGGATCACCTCCAGTTCTGACCCTGCGATGCCTTGAGTGTCCGCAGACAGGCCTTTTGTGGGCACAGGGAACGTGTTTGCCGTTGTAAACCAGCACCCCAGTCCCCAGTGTGCACCGGGTACAGTCCGTGCGAGAAGGTCAGGCTCCGTCTGGGCTCTGGCTGGCTCCCGAGGCCCCTCGGGGGTGCCTGGCTGACTGAGGTCCTCCCTGAGCAGGGGTCGCCCCGTGGGCCCCGCTGATGGTTGGGGCAGAGCACTCTTGTGCCCACGGCTTCCGTGGGTTTGCTGCCATGGCCACCTCCGCTTCTGGTCTTCAGAACACACAGACGTGTGGTGCTTTTGAGTGGGATGTGCTTGTTCAATCTGCTCTTTAACACAGTGGCTTCCCCTGGACGTTGGAAGGTGATGGGTGAAGACCTGTCCCCCGTTCACTGATGAAAATGCTCGCCATGATGATTTAAGTGTGTCAAGCTTCAACATAGCGAGTGCCCCTCATGTCTCTTGTCCTTTATTTTAATCCTTAGTGGTTTCTATGAATGCAGAATATTTTTAGGCAATAAGCAAGATGTCTTTGACAGTAAGATTATTAAATTTAACGATGACAGTAAATTATGCTGGCGTGTATGATGAAGTATCTAGAGCTCACCTCAACACCTGTGGTTCCCCCTCACTGAGCCATCTTCTCACCTGACTGATCATGGCCATCACAACTGACCGCAGTGGCTCTGGCGTCTCCCTGTGTAGGATGAGAGTCCAGGCCTCAGCTCTGTGGGCCTGAGGCTCCAGGACCAGGGGCCTCCTAAGGCACTCCGACCCTAGGTGGTAGATATCCAGAGAACCACCTTGCAGGCTGTCTTTAAAGCTGGCACAACTTTATGAAAACTTAAAAGAATGTGCTTTGGTTTTCTCTTGTGGAATTCTGATTAAAATAATCCATCTGATTATCATCTATGCACTTAGGCAAAATAAGCTCTCGCTGGCGCTCAGTCAGTTCTGAGCTCTGGCTTTTTCCAGCCGTTGTGCCAGAGCTATTTTAGAACAGCACCTGAAGACCAGCATTCTTAACGTGTTCCTCGGACCTTACTTGGTAAAAGATAAGCCTATGTTTTCCAGGCTGCCCTGTGTGTCTGTTTTTAGTTCAGTTTAGCGAATGTTTTAGGTTTGCATCACAACCGACTGGTGCTGACCAGAATACAAGGTCAAACCTGAGGGCTTTCGGCTTTGAAAGGAAACTAAAATAAATAAGATGTGGGACTAGCTTCACGCTATTGAAATCACTTTGCCCCAGTTTTCAGAAAGCACACACGAGATCGATGAGCACATATCGGATAGGATTCTGAGTCACATGATTCTTGCACACCGTGGCAGCTGAGTGTGCTGCCATGCTGCCATCCAGCTTCATAGCTATATCTCCTCACTGGACCTCATCTGTGGAGTCGGAACAAAGAGCTCAAAGTGAGGTCTGAAAACAGAATCTCATGCGATTCTCTCTCTATTGGAAACATTATTGGTTTAACTTATAAGTGGTGGGTTAGATGATTTGTGAAAAACAGGTTTCCTATTTCCCAAAACAGTCTGTTCTTTCTGCGGAACCAGGTTATCGACCTTTTTCAAGCACAGTAGATGCCAGTGGGTGGACAGTGATGTGAATGAGCTGGCACTGGACTGGACGTGGGTGAGGCGGGCATGCCTGGGGCCTCAGCCAGCGGCAGGGCTGGCTGGCTGTGACCAGCAGCCCTGCACACCTAGCAGGTGGGAAGCCACCTCTGGGCCTGGAGTGTGTTTGGCCGTGTCCTCGGGCTCCACAGGGTTCACTGTCCACCATCAGCTCTTCTCAGAGGGAAGGACCAGGCTGCACAGGGCGGGCCGCGCTGCTGCCAGGCAGGGCCACCACTGAGAGAATTCTCCAGAGGACCGTGCACAGCCAGTGTTTGCTCCAAACAAAAGACAAAAGAGGACAGCAACCAGACCGAGCAGGACTCGGCCGGAGCAGGGCACCTCATCCTCCCCAGACCCTTGCCTGGCTCCACACCTGCTTCAGGCTGTGCCGCAGCCCCTGCCCTCTGGCTGCGGTGCTCCGGGTGTCCCCTTGGGAGCCACAGGCAGGGTGGCCGCTCAGGGTGGCCGCTCCAGGCAGCATCCTGCTCCTCCGGGGCCACGAGCACAGCCTCCCTCTCCGCTGCTTTCCTTGTTGCTCTGATGAGCTTCCTGAAGTTTTTAAGTGTAGGAACCACTTCCTTAAAGTTTTTTAGAGCTCTCACACTCAGAACTGGAAAGCTCTGTCCACCCTCCAGGAGGGGAGCAGCTTGGCGGCCCTCGCACTCGGCTCCCTGCTCCCTGGCCCGGCTGTGCTCTGGGCTGACGGGTCCCCAGTGCTGCCACAGGCTCTCCCACTCCTGCCCCTCTGCTCCCGCCGGAGCAGCCTCCCTGCTCAGGTCCTGCTCTGGCCCCTTCCCGCTTCCCCTTGTCCATGCCTGAACTCGCACCTCCTTGACGCTGGCCTCTTCACACCGGAGGGACTGCAGAGGGCACACGGGCATCGTAGGCCAGGCCCGGCCGAGGCTGGGAAAGACGTAGGAGCGGAGCAGAGACGGGCTCCCCACTCTGTGTGGCGCAGTGAGCTTGCTACCCGCTTCCCATCAAGAGAGAGTCTGGACGTGACCTCCCACTAGCCAGCGAGAGGCAGCCATCCACCGCTATAGCTGGTTTCAGAGTCTAAGGTCCAGAGCCTTCGGGCTAAGGAGCCCCTCGTGAGACACAGTTGTTTGGGGTTCAGGTTATCTTTAAAGGAGTGAAACTCTGCGGGAGTCTGGCTCACAGTCTTTTTTGAAAATTATTAATTTTTTAAAATTTTAAGACAGGGTCTTGCTAAGTTGCCCAGACAGGCCTTGAACTTGCAATCCTCCTGCCTCAGATTCCCCAGTAGCTGGGATTACAGGCAAGGACCACTGTGCCTGACCAATACATGGTCTTTTCTGATGACCCCAAGACTCATACTCTTTCTCCCAGAAATATATTTGGGCCCAGAATAAACTCAAAGAAACATTGTTCAGCTACATCAGAAAGTAAGAATTTGATTATGAAGTTGTCAGATTTTACTCTGGATATTATCTCTGAAAAATAAGATGCTAACATTTTTCTAAATGTAAAACACCAAAAATGGGCACATATGGGAATGATGGGTTGTGAGTGCAAAACACAGGTGCACGTTTGAACTTGGTGATCAGAAGCATTCCACTTGTCTCCATTGTAATCTCTGTATTACAAAGTGTTTTGACAAAGCAAGATTTCCTCTGAATCCCTAATCCAATTTGGCTTCATGCGTGAAATCTAATTTCTTTTTAAATCAACCTTTAACCCTGAGAAATATTTTAACTCTGGTCTCTTTGGGGCAAGAATTTTCAAATGACTCATTTTTAAGTTTCCATTAATTGAATTTGATTAAAAAGATCAAGTACCGAAGAAGTTGTATAATCTGTAATTTTAGGCAATCTTTTAATAATATAGTACTTTTTCTTATATAGTTTCATAATCAAACTCATGATTTAATAAATAGCCTTAATTTCTAAATCAAGATCTTATGTGCCATTCACCACCAATTCAGATCTCTTAACCGGTTTCTTGGCAAAGACAAATGATAGACTGGATCACGACTAGTCACACTGTTTGCATTTTGAACTCTGGACGTGAAACCTTGGGACCCTTCCTCTGTGGAGAGTCCTGGGAGATGGCACCTCTGGACAGCAGCGCTGGGTGGGAGCTGGTCTCTCGAGGCTGGGCCTTCGGCTCTCGGCCCTGGCTGTGGAGCCTGTCAGTCAAAGCTTCCTTTACTTCTGAACATTCTTTTTATGTTAGAAAGTGTCACCTATTTCAAGAGGCCAGATGAAGTATCTGGTTATATCTGTTCCACTTTTCCTAGTGAAAATACAGCTCAAGGTGCAGACTCAATTCTTATATTGGATTTTGTGGAAAAAATGATGTTTCCACTTAGAAAACAACAGTAACAGCCAGCGCATGATCTGTGGGCTAGGTGGACTGTAAGGCTTTTGTTTGCATATGGAAGATGACTACAAAAAACAGGTTATTTTTCAAAGTTTATAGGAATAGACCAGTTTTCTTTTTCATTTTTTCATTTGTGATTCTCTATCCTCAGAAAAGAGTTCCGATGCTAAAACCGCGTCTTGGAGTTGACGGTGTGCCCTCGTACGTTCCTCCTGCCCTCTCCTCCCACATGCAGGGTAGCTGCTCTCCTTTCCCAGCTGTCGCCCTGAGGGGCCCAGAGCCACAGGTGGAGAGTTGGGGCCAGAAAAGTGACCTTGGCTGCACCTCTTACTTGCTGGAAGCCACAGAAGTCTGTCCAGATGACATCTGGGCAAGTCACTGCTTTCCAGGGCCTTCGTTGGCCTCCTCTGTAAGTTAGGAACGTGGACTAAATTGCACAGGTTCACTGTGGACGGTGGTGACTCGCTCTCAGATGAGAACCTGAAAGTTGGACGAGGACCTTCAACAAAGACCAATGATTAAGCACTCAACGTACCCACCCCACTTGAGGTTTTCCTGAAACTTTCAGAGCTGTCTCACCTTGAGCTCGCGTGCGTGGAGAGGACACCCTGGCAGCCCTGCCCTCCCCGCTCCTCCAGTCTACTGTTCCATCGCTTAGCTGGTTTGAGCTGCAAACAGGATTCCCAGGTGAAGAAGCGTGGCCTCCACCACCCAAGTCCAGGCGGCAGGTATGAGGACTGCCCCAAAACCCAGCTGCAGAACCAGAGGGGGAGTCCAGGCTGGGTGTGCAGCACAGGGCCGGGCTCCTGGCCTCCACCGGGCACCTTGTGGGCACCTCCTTGAGCCTGAGGAAGGCCAGGCTCACCGTATAGAGAGTGTGCTAGCACTTGGCCCAACTGGCTGCCCAGGCCCTGGCTAGCTGAAGTTTCCCTGAGAGCTCAAGAGGCAAGCTCACCATGGCGATGGCGTCTTCCACTCCTTCTCCTAGAAGTTCAGAATTCCCACAGGGCAGTGCCCAAGGCCACCGCTGGAGCTCAAGGAGTGAGTACCCATGGCAGCCAGGAGGCCCGCCCGCCTCCGCCTGAGTCCCGCTCTCAGGTTCCTCTCTCCTGCTGAGCCTGGGCCCTGGACACTTCATCCGCAGTAGCTGAAGGTCACAGTACCTACACTCCAGGCTCAGAGGCTGATCTGAAAACGAGGTCTACTTCCCACAGCAGGAAGTACCCAGTGTTGCTTGTGGGATTTCAGATGACGTCTTCCTTCCACTGGAATAACCAGCAGGTCATAGGGCACAATGCCTAACATTTGGTACTCTAAGATTTGAAATTTTGGAGGGTCAGTGGGGTGCACACATCTTTGCATCATCTCACACACACACACACACACACACACACCATTTGGGGAGTAGGTTTATCTACCATTTATCCATCTGTCTTTTGTGTGCCACGGAAAACCCTCAACAGCCCCATAAAGGAAGTGGATGGACAACTGTCCTGGGCCATGGGACCGAAACTCCCAAGAGGCAGAGAACCTCCAGGGGCTGAGGCCTCAGACCACTTACACTTTCATACCTTTCAGCTGAGAATGTCCCTCACTCAAGTCTCAGTGTTTTCCCCGCCGGGAGACAGCTGTGAATAGGGCATTGCTCATCAGAAGGAGAGGAGGAGGAGGCCCCAGGAACCACTGCAGTCCACAAACGAAGAAGCGGCCTCTTAAAAAAGGGCGGACTTACAGCTCCTTCCAAAGTCTCTTCACTTCCTTGATGTTAACATCTCTTTGTTTTTGTTTCTGAGCAGATCAGTCATGAAACTTCAGGGATTCCCCAAAGAAGTGGTTCTGTTAATGACCAACTATACTTAAAACTGGAACCACTAAAATTAATTCTGGACCTCTGAAGAAATATTTCTAAGCAGATGGGAGAATATTCAGGCTATTAAATCTGAACCATAAATCACTATCTAGGGTAATGAGACTTTAATGTTCCTTTCACTTTTCCACTAATTTAAGTGTCCAGGGCTTTCAGGAAGTTACTTGGTACCGTCACAGGGAGCAAGTATGACTCTGTTGCCATGGCAAAGTTATCCCTCATTCCCTTCTGTGCTGAGACTGTGACTCCTTCTCCACACTCCCAGATTCCACAGTGCATAAGTATTTCAATTTCATATTTATTATGATTGTTGATATATAAAAGTATGTTTTTGAGATTGTGGTAATAATAAAATGAAAAGAAATCAAAATTTAGCTTTCTTTAAGATATCATGATATTGTAGCTACTACAAATCAGAGCCCATAATTAATTTCATAAACTGCCCCAAATATGATAATGGCCTATTTTATAAAACTTGATGGAGAAATCAAATGTGATCTTTAAAAATGTGGGTGTCAAGAATTCCAGAAGCTGTGTGTCTTTGAATATTTAGTACCACAGGCTGCTCTAGGGAAATATGTTTAAGAAATTCTTATCACAGATTCAGCATGTGTATTATATATAAGTGCTGCAGTTTAAAAATCTACTTAAACAAGTTTAATAAAATGCTTTACTGACTGAACCTTGAGACAGTTATTTCATTTTGAAACTTTGGTCTACTTTGGAAGCTGTTTTACCAGGCTTGCTCTGGGAAACACCACCACATGTCAATTGTCAGGGCACAACTTCCAGTCTGCTTCGGGGCAGGTCTGCTAAGTCTCAGGGAGGCAAACGCACTGTTAAAGAGGAACAGGTGGAGTCACAGACCTCTCAGTGCAATCACACAGTATTCCTGACTTCCAAAAACGAAGCCAGAAGAACATAACTTTCTGGAGGGTAATTTGGGTGGATTAGGCAACCTGAAGGTCCTCCCAATAAAAGCACCTGATTTTTTAAAAAGGAAAATAAAACAAGCATACTGTGAGATCATGGCAGAAACAGGAGCGAAGCAAGCCTCAGGTGAACAGCGTGCGGAGGAGACGCGGCCCTGCAGCCCGCGGGCCTGCAGCTGGGAGCCGGGGGAAGCCCGGAGCAGGCTTTGTTGAGCCCTGGAAGAAGTGGGGCAGTGCGTTTCAAAGCCACATGTCACAGGCCTGCTATGGTGGGAAATGGGGTCAAAACGGGACACTGCTTGGGATCTGGGAAGGCTGTGCTCAGTGCTAAGGTGCAGGGCAGTCCACTCTCCTGCACCCGGAGCTGGGCAAGGCTGGCTGGGATGGGCAAGGGCTGTGTGTGCCTGGCAGTGACCTGTTACCAATGTGGGCTGGCCCTCACACAGGTCTGGGTGGACACCTGAAGCCAGGACGTCAACATGCAGAGTGGTCTCCACTCCGGCCTCCTGTGCCGGCTGCAGCAGTGAAAGGAGAGCCTGGTGCTGGGGAGACGTGGGGCGGCTGGCCCAGGGGCATGGCCGCTGTGCTGCAGACAGAGCACAGCGGTGTCCACCGCAGCAGAGGATGGACACAGCCCCCACGCAGCAGCAGGTGGACAGGCAAGGGAAACGCCCGGCTGGCAGCAGGCCACGGCTCAGCCTGAACAGGAGTGCACGGGGATGCGGCACAAGGACGGCCCTGGAGACGGCACGTTAAGGGAAACAAGCTATATCGTTCTGCCTGCTGAGAAACCCCGAGCGGTCAGTTCTCAGCGGGCAGAGCCAAGCTAGCAGAGCTCGGAGGGGATGGGAAAGTGTTTAAATGTTTGCTAACTTATGTTAAAAGACCAATAAACCTACCATATATTAACACAAAAGATCTTTTAAAAATGTCTGCACTTCCCACAACAAAACCTACCGAGGAGAGTGGAACTGAGTGCGCCCTCACAGTCCGCCCAGGGTCTGGCTCTGCGCAGTGGCGGGGTGCACGGCCTCGCTCCTGCCCAGCTTCCTGTGGCTCCGCACCTCATCCGGCCCGCGGAACACCCGTGCCTCAGGGATGGAGAGGCGTCTCAGCATTCTGACGAGTCTTGGTCTCACCCCCAGAGGGCCTTGGATTCCTCGAGGGCCCCAGACTGCAGCCTGAAGGTCACACTTCAAGACTGAGACTGTGTGACCTACTTCTCTAACACAACTGTGTCCTTTAGGAGGAAAATGCAAAGGCCTAGGGACAAGCCGACAGCATGAGCAGAGGGCAGGAGACCCGTGTGTGGGGATCGGTGTGGAGTGGCGGCTTCCTGGACTGCATCCTCAGAGACCGTGTGTGACAGTGTCCTGCTTCTCCAGGACACTGACCGTCCTGCGCACACACCACAGCCTCGCCAGCCACAGCTGGAGCCCGGGCGGGCTGTCGCCACATGTCTCCAAGTGACCGCTAGCTCTCAGACAAGGGAGCAGTAGAAGAAGCACGCGCTCTCTTGGGTGGGGGTCGATGACGCTCTTACCAACGCCAGACGTCCCAGTAAGCGGTGGATCTCACCTCCGTGAAGCCACAGGTGAGCCTGGGCTCTCAGCCTAGTGCCCCCACCACGACTTCCTGGTAAAGCCTGAACTCTCTGGGGGCATCACTTGGTACCCTAGGACTCAGCGGACTCTTCAGCCATCAGGACAGTTTATTGTACCTTGGGAGGAGTGCGTGGCTGACTCTGGAAAGATGCTATCCTTAACTGAAGTGCACACTTGCTCCTCAGGAGCAACATGGAGCCTTCCCTGTGCCTTAAGAGAGTGGAAACCAAGAAACCAGGCTGCCCTTCAGAGCTGGGTTAATAAATCAAATCATGTGCTTCAGAGGACAGACATTCACCAGGTCACCTTGCATGTTCCCAGGTCCCTCCATTTACCAGCAAATGCCATAATTCCAGTCTTCTTCATGACTGAGTAGAACTCCACTGTGTGTCTACATCACATTCTCTTTATCCGTTAGTCTGTTGATGGGCACCTGGTACTTCTGTTGTTTGGCTGTTGTGATTCGTGCATCTGTGAACACCAAGGTGGCTGTATTGCTATCGTGTGCTGATTTTAGTCCTTTTGGTTCACTTCCAAGGGATGGGTCAGCTGGGTCACACAGTGGTTCACCCTAGTGTGTGAGGATGCTCTACACTGCTCTCCAGGGTGGTTGCACTAGTCTGCAGTCCCACCACCAATGTGTGAGTGTGCAATTCCCCACATCCTGGACAGCATGTGCTATCATTTATATCCTTGATGTTTGCTGGTCTGACTGGAGTGAGATAAAACCTCAGTGCAGTGAAATCATTACCTGGTTGCTAAGGATCTTGAGCATTTTTTCCTATACCTGAGGGCCATTTGTGTTTCTTCTTCTGAGAAAAGTGTGCTTATAAGTCACACTCAGAAAGCTGAAGGCCAAATGTTTTCTCTCCCAGGCAGAAGCTGCAGTGACCGAAAATGAAAGGGGGTCAGGGGAGCAGAGGAGGGAGTTGGAGAAGAAAGGAGGGATGGGGAAGGGGAGGGACCTTGAAGCTGACCAAGTGATGCTGTGGACACTCATGAAAAGACCACAGTAAGTTCCACCTTTGCGGAGTTTACTGAGCACAATCTGGGACTAAAAAGAATATGTAAACAGAAGGAAGACCAGTTGAATGAAGGAAGGGTGTGGGGTGAAGGAGGAGAGGAGGGAATGGGAGGTAAGGGACTAAAGTGGGACAGATGGTATGGATGACAAGGAATGAATGGGCATGTATATAAATGTGACCATAGATGAGATTGCAGTGACACACGCCTGAAATGACAGGTGGTTCCTGCAGTGATGGATGTAACTAAGATAGATCCCTGCAATGCTAGAGGGGACTCTAGGGATGGGTAACTGTAATGATGAACTCTAATGATAGGTCACTGAAATGATAGAGGTGACTCTAGGGATGGATAACTGTAATGATGGACTCTAAATATGGATCACGGCCATGATAGAGGTGACTCTAGGGATGGGTAACTGTAATGATGGTATCTAATGATAGATCACTGCAATGATAGAGGTGACTCTAGGGATGGGTAACTGTGATGATGGACTCTAATGATAGATCACTGCAATGATAGAGGTAATTCTAAGGATGGATAACTGTAATGATGGACTCCAATGATAGGTCACTTAAATGATAGAGGTGACTCTAGGGATGGGTAACTGTGTTGATGGACTCTAATGATAGATCACTGCAATGATAGAGGTGACTCTAGGGATGGATAACTGTAATGATGGACCCTAATTATAGATCACTACAATGATAGAGGTGACTCTAGGGATGGGTAACTGTGATGATGGACTCTAATGATCGCTCACTGCAATGATAGAGGTGAATCTAGGGATGGGTAACTGTAAAGATGAGCTCTAATGATCGATCACTGCAGTGATAGAGATGACTCTAGGGATGGGTAGCTGTAATGAGGACCTCTAGTGATAGATCACTGCAATGATAGAGGGGACTCTAGTGATGGGTAACTGTGATGATGGACTCTAATGATAGATAACTGTATTGATAGAGGTGAATCTAGGGATGGGTAACTGTAATGATGAACTCTAATGATAGATCACTCCAATGATAGAGGTGACTCTAGGGATGGGTAACTGTAATGATGGTATCTAATGATAGATCACTGCAATGGTAGAGGTGACTCTAGGGGTGGGTAAATGTGATGATGGACTCTAATGATAGATCACTGTAATGATATAGGTGACTCTATGGATGGGTAACTGTGATGACGGACTTTAATGATAGATCACTGCAATCATAGAGGTGACTCTAGGGATGGGTAACTAATGGTGGACTCTAATGATAGTTCAGGGCAATGATAGAGGTGACTCTAGCAATGGGTAACTGTAATGATGGACTCTAATGATAGATCCCTGCAATGATAGAGGTGACTCTAGGGGTGGGTAACTGTGATGATGGACTCTAATGATAGATCACTACAATGATAGAGGTGACTCTAGGGGTGGGTAACTGTGATGATGGACTCTAATGATAGATCACTGCAATGATAGAGGTGACTCTAGGGATGGGTTACTGTAATGATGGACTCTATTGATAGATCACTGCAATGGTAGAGGTGACTCTAGGGATGGGTTACTGTAATGATGGACTCTATTGATAGATCACTGCAATGGTAGAGGTGACTCTCAGGATGGGTAATTGTAATGGTGAACTCTAATCATAGAATACTGCAATGATTGAGGTGAGTCTAGTGCTGGGTTACTGTAATGATGAACTCTAATGATAGATCACTGCAATGATAGATGTGACTGTGATGGTAGAGGTAACTGTTATGATTGAGAACTCTAATGATAATCTAGGTATAATGATAGATTACTGTAATGATAGAGGTAATGTAATGACAGATGTGGCTCTGATACTCCATAACTGTAATGATACATATCTAATGATAGAGGTTACTCTAATGGTAATCTAAGTGTAATGATAGATAACTGTAACAATGGATGTAACTGGGATGATAGAGGTAACTGTAATGAGAGATGAAACTATAATGATAGATGACTGTAATGATTGGTAACTGTTATGATAGAGGTATCCCATGAAAATCTAAGTGTAATGATTGATAACTCTAGTGATAAAGTAACTCTGATGATAGGGGGACTGTAATGATCGATAACTGTAAGATAGATGTGACTACAGTGATAGATGACTGCAATGGTCATAGATGTAAGTAGATTGATAGATTAATGATAGATATGAGTATAAGGATATATGACTATGATGATAGATGTAATCATAATGATGATTGTAAGGACAGATGTAACTGTAATCATAACTATAATAAGAGATGTAACTATAATGATATATATAACTATAATGATCAATACATATATAACTACAGTGCACTAAAAAACATTTCAAGAGAGGTGACTTTCAAAGAATCAGATAATTATCCACTGAGCATTTTCAACGTTTTATACATGTATTCCTCAGTTCAAGGCTCAACCACAATCTAATTGAAAGTTTTAGCACAACAAATAAAATAATGTGGAAAGAGGGTTAGTGGTCCTTTAGGAAAGGTGGGTCAGAGGTAAATTCCCAGGTGCCCCTGCGTTTGGCCAGCACTCGTGGTCACCTGACCACTCCCTACTCTTGGTGGCCTGGTGTTCACTACGGTGACCAACAGAGGAAGCTGTTAGCTCCCTCATTTCCTCTCCTTGCTAGCTCAACTGCAGTTCTGTGGTTAAGGAGGGAAATATACCACCTTGATGATAGGGGTTCTGTTCCCCTCGAAACCATGCTATTCCATTGCTCTTTGTAGAGAGTACCCTGCATCCTAAAAGCACATCTGCATCTACCTCTGTGTGCCAGGATCACCTACCCAGCCCTGACTCCCCTGCTGCTGGGGACCAGGGTCTCACACCTCCTACCTCTGTGTGCCAGGATCACCTACCCAGCCCTGACTCCCCTGCTGCTGGGGACCAGGGTCTCACACCTCCTACCTCTGTGTGCCAGGATCACCTACCCAGCCCTGACTCCCCTGCTGCTGGGGACCAGGGTCTCACACCTCCTACCTCTGTGTGCCAGGATCACCTACCCAGCCCTGACTCCCTGCTGCTGGGGACCAGGGTCTCACACCTGGAAGGAGCTGACGGACTCAGGTTCCTACACCTGGTCCTGTGGCTGCCCATGTCTCCCCCACCTCTGGCCTTGCCAGGGTGTGTGATGTTCCCATGTAGCACAATGACCCTGTGCAGGGCTGTTGGATCATCCTGTTGGACGTCCCTGGATGGAATCATTCTGCGCCCTTTTCTTCACTCTTCACAGATTTGTCGACAGTTGCACTGGGTCCTGCAAACATGGCATGCCTTATTTATCTTAAAATAAATAAGTGTTCCCAGACCTTCCAAGAGTCACTGGGGAGAAGCATTAACGGGGTTCAACAGCACATGGCAGAAAGCTATCAGGAGCCTGCGGTCTGGCAGGAAAAGCCAGTTCCTAGACGGGACGGAAGTGGCTGCCTGCGGGGAAGCCTGGTGGTGTCTTCCCCTAGGCACCTGCCTGGAGCCCTGGGCCTCCCACCGTGTAGCCACGGGCCGAAGTGGCCTGAAGCGGTCTGCTGGCCTCTGCACCCTGGGCTTGTCCTGTGCTGCTCTCTGTCTCCAGCCCTGCCTCCGCTCAGCTCTGCCTCCGCTCAGCCCTGCCTCCGCTCAGCTCTGCCTCCGCTCAGCTCTGCCTCCTGGCATCTTTGAACATGGTGCCCTCAGCCTGAGGCCTGCTCCCTCCACCTTCCTCTCCTCCCTCCTTTGCGCTTCCCTCCTCTTGATTTCAGCCCCAAGCCCATCCATCAGCAGCTAGGTGGAGGAACCCGCCTGCTGGGTGGAGCAGCTCCTGTGCCCCTGGGCGGCCTCCTCTAGGTCTTCGTGGCGCTGTGTGCAGAGCTAACTGCGTGCACTGTATGAGTACCTGGCTGGTCTGAGCTCACATACTCCCAGCCGTGAAGTCCAGGAGGGCTAGGGCCTTGTCTGCCCTTTCCTGTTTCTGAAGCAACCAGTAGATACTTAACACTTCGCAAGAACCGCCCGCCACCTGACCATAGGATCAACATCTGTAGAGCGAACAAGAAGGATGGAGAGAGAAGCTGCTCCAGACCCACCGCAGGGAACTGGGAGAAGCCACCAGCTGGAGCAGCAGGAGGGGCTCTGCAGTGGCCTGGATGGGGGTGGCCTTAGGAAGGGTCCAGGCCCATGATCCCTGACCAGATCCCAGCAGACCAGATCCCATCCTTATCTTCACCAAACAGAAGCAGCGTTTCACAGTGTAACAACCTAGGGAAAGGGTCTTATTTCCACTCTACTCCTGATTGCACCAGACTGTCCTGGGCACAGCCATGCTAAACCAAGACCTCAGTGCAAATGACAGAGCGCCTGGTTGAACACACAGTCACATTAATGTTTTAATTGGGTTTTACAGCAAATCACAAACAGATATACGCCTCTCTTTGAAAGTTTTTACAGATGTAAGTTTTGCATGTGGTGAAAGCAGATCCCGTGTGTAGTTTGAAGAGCTTTGACAAATTCGCATGACATCAGTTGCGCCCTTTTCCTGACACTGGGCTTTTGCTTGGGACCAGAAGCTCCTGCTTGACCTGCCCAGTCTACCACCTTCGCACAGGAAGCTGCTGTTCTGAACCCAGCCACAGCCTCCGAGTGCACAGCAAGCATTGCGGCACCCAGCTCCTCTCGGCCACGCGAGGTGGTCTTCCTCCATGCTGCTGGATGTCTCCTGTGGCCTGAGCACCAGGCTCTGTTCTCTCATCCCACTTCTGACCCGTGACGGCACTGTTTCCTTGTTGGCTTACTAAAATAAATCAGGTGGCTCTTAAGTTCCATAGCCTGCGTCTGCAGTGGCTGTGGAGTGTGTACACACCTTGGCCGACACCTTTACCTCAGACTCGGATGGACACCTAGGAATCCATGGGCCGTGGGCAGTGTTGTTCTAACTGCATGGAGTTCTGCACAGCTGATTGCCAAGGCTGCAGCCCTGGAGCCTCCCACACCAGGTGTGAGCGCGGGGAGCTCTGCCTTCTCACCAGCCCTTGGCAAGTGCTCTCCAGCTCCAGCGGCCCCAGCAGGTGTGGGTGGTGCACTCTGTTTTCACTGCCTTCTCCCTGGTGATCAATGACACCAAGCACTTTTTGTGTCGTCTTGGCCCTCTGTACATTTTCCTTTGTAAAATATCTATTCAATCGCTTGTCCTTTTTAAAAATTTGGTCATCTCGTTATGGACCTTCCACGCATTCTGGACATGGGGTGTGGCCTCGTGACACTCTCCAGGCCCGTGGCTCGGTGCTGCACAGCACTTTCTCACCGGAGCGCTTGAGAACGTCGTGGTCCAAGCGGGTGCAGCTCACTGTTCTTCATGAGCAGTGTTTTCTGGGCTCCAAGAAGTGTTTCCTACAGGGCGCGTTGGTGCACACCTGTAATCCCTGCAACTCAGGAGGCTGAGGCATGAAGACTGAGTTCAAAGCCAGCCTCAGTAACTTAGCAAGGCACTTAGCAACTCAGCGAGACCCTGTCTCTAAATAAAATATAACAAAGGGCTGGGAAGTGGCTCAGAGGTTAAGCAATGGTGGGTTCAATCCCTGGTACGAAAACAAAGGAACAAAAAAAGGTGACATAAGCTGACAGATTCTCCTTTCTTTCCCCAGATGTACTGACATTATATCTTTCTCTTCTGTTTCTGGTGTTAATTAACTTTTAAAAGTTACTTTTCCCATTTTTTTATCAGTGCATTACAGTTGTACATAATGGGGGGTTGTTACTACATATTCCTACTTGTACAAGATATAGCAATATAGTTTGGCCAAAATTACTCCCCAGCACTTTCCCCCTCCCTCCCTGCTTCCACCCCATCCCGCTCCTTTGATTTGTTCATCAACTTTTGGGTAATGGTTCATTTTTATTTTTTCAAGTAGACACCTGGTTTCCCATCACCGCTTACTGAGAAGGCACTCCTTCCCTTTCTGAGCAGCTCCAGCACCATGTCTAAAGCCGCTGACTACAGCTGTGGGCCTGCTTGGAGTCTCCTGGCCTCCTCCGACAGGGGTCCATGCTGCAGTGGGCTGGCTGGCCTCCACGGCAGGCCTGGAGTTAACAGTGAAAGTCTCCAGTCCCACTCCCCCTTTTCAAACTTGGTTTCCTTAGATATTTGCCTTTTCCACATACGACTGGAATAACGCTGCCTTCCTCTGAAAACAGACAAGCTCCGAAGCCTGCTGGAGCGGCATTGGGCCCTGTGGACTCTGCAGATCCGCTGGGGAAGGTGACGGGTGACAACACTGGCTCTGGGGCCATCGCTACCGCGTCTCTCTTGTCAGCTCAGGGTTCTGTGACTCTTCCAGAAATTTGAAGTTGTTGACAAGGAGTCTTATCCCAAGAATGCTGTTGTCCTGGTTTTGATGTTTTCAGCTGTGGGGTTTCAACTTCCATCTTCTGACTGCATTGCTGAGAGCGGGACGGCGGTTGGGCTGTGCACTCTGCATTGCCTCCTGAAGCTTTGCCGGGTCCACTAGGAAGCCGGAGCCTCGTGGGCTCCTCACGATCTACAGAAACAGCTGTGCTGTGTGCATTATGGTTCCCATGTGGTGTCCTCCAGAACCTCAGCGGAGGCAGTGCAAGGCTGGAGGTGAAATGACTGGGTCATGGCAGCCTCGACTAGCCGGTGTGCCCATGCCCTGGCGGGCTTTAACTGGGGGTAACTGCAGGCAGGGCTGTGGCTGGAGGAGGTGCCTTTGGGAGTCACACTTTGTCCTTGTTGAGCAGAGCTCTCTGTGTTTCCCGGTTCCATGTCCTGAGCTGCTTCCCTCTGCCTCACCCTCCCACCTCCATGTCCTGCCTGACCTCATGCCCCTAGGCATGGAGCTGGTGGTCCAGGACTGAGACCTCTGACACCCAGAAGAAACTCTTCCTCCTCTAAGGGTTCTTGCCGGGTCGTTGGGTCACGGCAGGGAAAAGCTGGGCGAAGCAGTGTGTGCGCGGAGCTTCCAATTTCCTTTCTAGTTTTTATGGTCTGGGTCTCCCCCTCGCCCCCGGGCCAGACCTCAGGAAGGTGCTGGTGCCGCCACAGGAGAGGTGCTCTGCCTTTCCTCCACACTCTCGGGCTGCGCAGTGTGGCCGCAAATGCTATCGGAAAGCCTGAGGTGGGCTCTTTGGTCGGGAGTAGCTGCTGGATGTTTCTCAGCCGCCTTTCCTGCTGCGCTGGCCAGTTTCCCGCCGCTTCTGAGCTTACGCATCCCGTGGGCTTTCTTGCTTTCCTGCAGAACCGCAAGGCCCGTGGCGTGCTCTCTTCACACGCTGGGCTGAAGAAGGAGTGTGTCTGTGCACGCCGAGGCATGAAACCCGTGGCTTGTGCTGCGTGTCTGCTGTCCACGCGAAGGCTCTCCTGGTCTCCTTGGTGGGAAGGGCTCCTTCTCCCTCCCCTGCACTTTATGGAAAAGCAGGAAGGAGAAGGAAGAAAGAAAGAGAAGGCGAGTGTAGAACTAGTTTTATTTCTTCCTTAAGGGCTCCTGGAATTCACCAGAGACTCCAGAGGGGCCTGGAATTTTCCTGGAAAGATTTTAACTATAAATTCAGATATTGGACCACTTAGATTCTCCAAATTCTTGTACCTGTTTTGGAAATTTGTCTTTCCTCGAAGGGAGTTTTGTTTCATTTGAGAGTTGCCGTGTGCTGGCATGGGGTTTAAGATGTCCCCACTCGCAAATGTAATGTCTGCTTCCCACAGTGGTGACACCCCAACACCATCACATGCCAGGGTTTTCTCTCTTTTATTCCTGACCAGCCTAGTTACACGTTCTTCACCTTTGTTGATATTTCCAGAGACTCTGCATTGGTTTGGCTAATCACAGCGAGGTCTTCAGGGCACCTCACTGATCTCTGCTTTGGTGCTGGGTGTTCTGCCCTTTCACTCCCGCGCTCTTATGTCAGCGCTCCGTCACCACTGGGCTGAAGCCAGCTCCCCTCTCTGACCTGCACCGTGCACCTCTGAAGCCCAGCTCCCCCTCTCTGACCTGAGCTGTGCATCTCTGAAGCCCAGCTCCCCCTCTCTGACCTGCACCGTGCACCTCTGAAGCCCAGCTCCCCTCTCTGACCTGTGCTGTGCACCTCTGAAGCCAGCTCCCCTCTCTGACCTGTGCTGTGCACCTCTGAAGCCAGCTCCCCTCTCTGACCTGTGCTGTGTACCTCTGAAGCCCAGCTCCCCTCTCTGACCTGCACCATGCACCTCTGAAGCCCAGCTTCCCTCTCTGACCTGCACCGTGCACCTCTGAAGCCCAGCTCCCCCTCTCTGACCTGCGCTGTGCACCTCTGAAGCCCAGCTCCCCCTCTCTGACCTGCGCCGTGCACCTCTGAAGCCCAGCTCCCCCTCTGTGACCTGTGCTGTGCACCTCTGAAGCCCAGCTCCCCTCTCTGACCTGCACCATTCACCTCTGAAGCCCAGCTCCCCTCTCTGACCTGCACCGTGCACCTCTGAAGCCCAGCTCCCCTCTCTGACCTGCACCGTGCACCTCTGAAGCCCAGCTCCCCCTCTCTGACCTGCACCGTGCACCTCTGAAGCCCAGCTCCCCTCTCTGACCTGCACCGTGCACCTCTGAAGCCCAGCTCCCCCTCTCTGACCTGCACCGTGCACCTCTGAAGCCCAGCTCCCCTCTCTGACCTGTGCTGTGCACCTCTGAAGCCCAGCTCCCCTCTCTGACCTGCGCTGTGCACCTCTGAAGCCCAGCTCCCCTCTCTGACCTGCACTGTGCACCTCTGAAGCCCAGCTCCCGTCTCTGACCTGTGCTGTGCACCTCTGAAGCCCAGCTCCCCTCTCTGACCTGTGCTGTGCACCTCTGAAGCCCAGCTCCCCTCTCTGACCTGTGCTGCACACTTCTACTTCAGCTCCACTCTGAGGGCCGCTCAGCGCCGGCCTGTTGTGGTCTCACAGTTGTTCTCGAGCTTTCTCTTTGGAATCGTGGGTCCTTCAGAAAGCTTCGCTCAGGCTTGCCTCACTTGGGACACCCCAGGGTGCTGGTCGATTCTGCCTGTCTCCTCAGGGCCCTGGGGCAGTGCTGCCGCGCAGGGCAGACCCTCGCGGTCCCCCCAGGTGCCAGGAGTGCTCCGAGGATGTCACCTGGCTCACGCTGCCGATGCTGCTGCTCCAGTCTCCTGTGTTCCTCCTGGTCTTTCGGGTTATTTCTTCTGTTTCCTGGGAGGATGTTACAAGTCTGCCCTGGAGCCTTGGCTGTCGTACTTCCTCGATTTCTGTCAGCTTCTGTCTGGTGTTCTGAAACACCAGGATAAGGGGCGCGGAGCACGGGCTGTGGCTCCCGGGCGCCTGGTCCTCACGTCGCTCAACATGCAGTTTCCCTTCCTCTACAGGTCAGGCTGGCACCTGAACCCGAGCCCCCTTCTTCTGCTCTTTCTCTCCTCCGCGTGTCTTCACACGTCCGGAAGCTGTGAGTCCGTGGGCAGTGCATGTTGCTGCAGTTGGGAGGCTGAGTCTCTGTCCCCTGTAAGGACCGTGGGCCTTATGTGAGTGAGCAGGGAGCAGAGTCCGCCTGGCCTGCCGAGCCTGTCGGAGCCTGATGGGCTGTGTCTCGGCAGCATTAGGATTTCCTGCCAACCGAAGCCTTCTAGGCTGCCGATGGGCACCCAGCAATTTCCCACTATGGATGCTGGAACCCCGGTTCTTCCCAGCACCATGTCTCCAGGTCTGTTCTCCTTGCTGTTCTACCCCAACCTGGGGACATCTAGCCCAAAGATGGTAGGAAAGAGCATGTGGCCAAACCCAGGAGGACTCTATGAAGATTCCTGGTGCTCCTTCTTGGAACACCTTCTTCCTCTCAGCGCCTCCCCAGAGAACTCCGCTACTCCAGCCGTTCCAGGCATTATGCACAGACTACTCACATCCGCATGTGGTGAACATTCACATGGACTCCTACGACCTGCGTGCACAACTGTGGATGGTACTTCAGTCACCGCCAGCCTCTTCCCACCTCCTCTGTCGTAGCTTTAACCTGTCAATTGTCCACCTCTCGGCTACTTCCTCAGGGCTTGTTCCATTCGCCCTGTCCTTGTTGCTCAGGGATCATCCTCCTGTGATTGGTGCCACTGGAAATCTTTGCTACTCTGCAAACAGTCAAACTCGCTAATTTTCCTGGTCTAAATAATTCCTAAAACTCCCACAAACAACAGAGTTGTGGACTTTTCTGTTCCCTTCCTCTTTTGTCTTCTTCTTCTTCTTCATTTTTTTGTCCTATGAAATCCCTCCCCTGAGAAGGCTGCTGCTCCCAGCTGCTCCCACACTGACTGACGCTACACTCATACAGATTGACACCTTTAATTTCACTTAAAATAATGCACACATAAAACATGTCACTTTTGTCTACAGATGTTCTAATAGACATCAGAGAGACCACAGGTGGAAATCGGCATCAAGAGACCTGGAACACGGGCAGTGTTGACAGGAGGCGGTGCATCCTGAGGGCGGCCCTAGGTTTTGCTCCAAAGCTCGCCAAGTCCCTTACTTCAGAAACCCCAGTCTCCGTGGCCCCTCAGGCTCTTACCTCTCAAGAACAAACCGCCTCTCTAGGGCTTCCTTGGTGCTCTTGACCTCTGCATCGACACCTAGCTGGGTTCTGCACTGTGTCCAGCACTGGATGGGGCATCGTGACTTAGACAACTGGCCAGTCCTAGTAGACTGCAGGAGGCCATGTCCCCAAGAGTCCACTGAGGTCCTAGGCGGCTGGCAGGAGCCTGAGGGAGCAGAAGGCACCAAGGCACCTCTCTGGCAGCCTTGCTGAAGCAGGGAGCAGGCCCACACCCTCCTATCTCTGCTGGAGATGGGACCCCAGCGCACTGTTCGGACCTCACCGGCTCTCTGCAGTAGGTGGTGTGACCGCTGTGTCCAGAGCAAGCGTCGTATGGAAGCCGAAACCTCTTCCCCAGCACCTGGAGTGTCAGGTAGAGGTACACACTGCCCGGGTCACTCTGAGAACACCTGGTCAGTTGAGCCACACCCCAACATCAGTTTTCACAAAGGCCCAGTCTCAGAAAAATGACCCAGTTTTATAAAAGTGTGCCTTAGGGTTGGTGCTGAGCATTCAGCAATGCCGTGACAGATTCACCCTGGATAAAGGTGCGGCTCCAGGCGTATGGCAGGATTCACCCTCAGTATCAACCAAGATATCAGCGCAGATTGAAGCTGATGTCAAAGTCACACACAGCAAGACCCAGAACTCGAATGGGGACGGCAGAGTGGGAAGATTTGTGGCAGCAAGAGAACACTCAAAGGCAAAGCTGCAGACTGTAAGTGACACGAAGAACAAGTTGGTGAGTCAAAGAAAACCGCCAAGTAAAACAGTCACAGAATTCAAGTGACAGCTGAATGACTATTTTCAAATCAAGTTCCAATGCAGAAACAGTTCCTGTTTAAATGCATTTACAGACCAGATGCCCAACGCCCTCGGGATTTAAACAGGAGGATACAAGGGAGGCAGACCAAGCACGCATGCCTGCGCCAAATAACCCTGAAACGAGTTCCACCATCCACAGGGCGAGGGCACTTGGATTGCCATCTTTCCAGCCTCTCGGTGGCAGTCAAAGCCATGCCCGCTGTCACGGAAAGCACCGCAGCCCACTGAGCAGTCCTGAGGTTAGAAAGGGGCTTGGCAGATGCCGTGGCTTCCCATAAAGCATACTTTATGGACCCATCTGCATTTGCAGACGTTCACTTGGGATGTCTGTGAGCTTGTCATCTCACTGGTCAGTCCTCAGGAGGAAGAGCTAGACCTGGTCAGTTCCAAGATGATTCCCGCCTCCCCCTCCCCCTCGACTCTGCTGGAGAGAAGATGGAGTCAAAGTCATGCAGCTATAAACACAGTGCCCTCCAGGTGGGAGCAGAGGTCAGCCCTTGCAGCCTGCGCAGCGTGAATGAGGCTGGGTGGGCAGGGACGGCAGAGGTGCTAAGCATGTGCCCAGATCTGTGCTCATGCGGACCTGAGGCCGGGTCTGCATGCTGAAGTCCAGGCCAAAAAACTGCAAAGGCCAGGGCAGTGGTGCCCACGGTTGCCTAGTGCACCAGCTGAAGGGGAGCCAGCCTCTGCGTGGCCCCAGAGAGTCACCCTTCAGTGTCCCCGTGACTCCCCAGAGTCCCTGAGAGAAATTTAACCAGCCAGTGTGTCCACAAAGAAAGCTTGATCCTTATGAATCCTGTACCGCACTCCTCATAAGCCATACCAAAACCCCTCAAAAGTTCTTGTGAACGTAGCACACACCTTCAAAAGAGGAAATCATTCTGCCGTTAGGCTGACTTACACGAACAACAGTTGGAAAAACAAGCAAATGTATGTAAGAAGCTGCCTGCCTATCAAAGGGAAGAGGAAGGGCAGGCGGAACCGGCAGTCTTGGGAGAGCCCTGCAGAGCAGCAGCAGGGACCACAGCACACCAGTGACCAGGGACATGTTCTGTTTCGTCCACTGATAGCTCAGTGAGACCAGCGACTCGTTTGTATGCACTATTATTATTTCAAATTTCTGTGCTTATTTTTGTACTTTTCCTGCGTTTGTTTTTCCTATTCTTTGTAAGTAAGTGTCCAAGTTTCATGTTTGATTTTTTTCATGACTGATTTCGATCGCAGGAGGGAAACCACGTGGGCGTGGAGGAGCCTCCAGCAACCCTGGAGGAGCGGCAGCTGGGCCTGCTGGACCTCTGCATGAAGCGGAACATCTGCGGGTCGCTAGGCTGTGGCACCTGTCCCTGGCCCAGTCCTTTCTGGGTGGTGGGCTTGCCACAGAACACGCTTGATTCCATGGGGCACGCTGCTGGCGCTTCTGCAGCCAGAACTCACAGGCTTGGGACTGTAATGAGGCGATGGTCACCTGACGGACCCCTGGGCTCCTCAGCTTGTGCTCAGGGAGGACACACTAACTCGGAACACTGTCCATAGCAATGGATTTGGTTCCTTGTAGAGGCTGGATACCTTTAAATGTCCCATCAGTACAGACTGGAAGTGGGGACAGTTTCTTTTTTTCAATTTCTTTGTTTTACGTGTTCTAATTAGTTGTGCATAACAGTAGAGTGCATTTATGCATTTTGATAGATCATACATAAATGGAGTGTAATCTCATTTTTCTGATTGTACATGTTGCAGGACCACATCGGTCATGCAGTCACACATGTATGTGAGGTAATAATGTCTGTTTCACTCTGCTATCCTTCCTTCCCCCACACCCCGTCCCCTCCCTTCACTTCCCTCTACCTAATATAAAGTAACTCTATTCTTCCCTAGCACCACCCCCTTATTGTGAATTAGCATCCACATATCAGAGAAAACATCCGTTTTTTGGTTTATTGGGTTTGGTTTATTTCACTTAGCTTGATAATCTCTAACTCCATCCATTTAATAGCAAGTGCCCGAATTTTGTTTTTCTTTAAAGCTGAGTAATATTCCACCGTGTGTGTGTGTGTCTCTGTGTGTGTATGTTTGTGTGAGTATGTATGTGTGTGTGTATGTATGTGTATACATTTTCTTTATTCATTCATCTGTTGAAGGGCATCTAGGTTGGTTCCATAGCTTAGCTATTGTGAATTGAGCTGCAATAAACATTGATGTGGCTGTGTCCCGGTAGTATGTTGATTTCAAGGGTATAAACTAGGAGTGAGATAACTGGGTTAAATGGTGGTTCCATTCCAAGTTTTCTGAGGAGTCTCCATACTGCTTTCCCACCAGCAATGTATGAGTGTACCTTTTTCCCCACATCCTTGCCAAAATTCATTGTTGCTTGTATTCTTAAAGCATGGTCTTATGCAAAGTCTAAAGACCTGTCCCAAAAGTGAATGTGCATTTGGTGCTATACTCAGCCCACATCCCAGTCTCTGGAGCAGAGTCTGCCCTTCTGGTCTAAATACTCACTGACCCTACAGAAGTGGAGCCAGAAGCAGGTATCGTGCTGTGAAAGGTCATGGAAGACCACTCCAGCAAGGTCTTTCAGATCTGTGTAGGTGGGAACTGAAGCCCTCTGCACCCAAGTCAGGGTAAGGTGACCCAGACCTGGGGAGCCAAGGCTGGGTAAGTCACCATGTCCCCATCCCCTGTGAACGTGCAGGCATTGCTGCTCAGTCCCTTCCCAGGTCTTCATGTGGCCAGCTCCAGCAAGCCAGGCAAATGCAATCTACTAGCCATCTTTGGTGGAGCCCAGTGAGTGCAATATTGAAATTAGAAGGCCATCCCCAGGACAGACTTCAGGAAAATGTACTGAGTGTATTATGGGTTACATGGGCTCTCAATGAGGCACAGATGACAGTGTGCACCTGGAGGCACTCTGAGTCTAGAAGGAGGACAAGATGCATACTGTCATTCCTAGTCATTAAGGGACACTCAGGCAGAAAGGGATTCTGGAAGACAGGAGAGGCCTAGAAGATGTGAAGGTTAAAAAGAGAGAGCGGCAAAGAGCTTGACTAAGACAGGGGAGCAGCAAGACTCATGCTGGAAGAGGCAGGAGAGTGGCTGGGAAGGGCTCCAGCGGTGGTCCTCTCGCCCCATCTGTGCCCCTGCTAGGCATGATGGCTCCGACCCACAGTTGCTGCCCCAGTCAGAGTAGGTTCTGGTGCTGAAGCCACAGATGCCTGGATGATTCTCCCAGGGCTGAGCATCCGGGCTGGCCTGCGGTGTGGCGCATCTGTGCTGCTCATGAGCACAAGCAGGGAAGCCAACCCAGACTCCTGCAGAGGGTGGTGTGGCTGGGGGACGCCTGCCATCTTTATGGCACCAGTTCACACACAAACACCAATGGGTCCTCTGTGAGGCGCACCATGGAACGAGCTCTCAGAGGCCTGCCCTTCGTGCGAGTGTGTCCTGAGTCTCGTGAGCGATTCACTTCTGGGTATCGAGGGGACATTGGTGTGTGGTGCACCTGGGCCACAGGGCTTGCGGAAGTCGTCTTCTGTCACTCAACCGCAGCGCGTTCTGCTTAGGCTGCGTGGTACCAGCACTCGCCCAGGAGCGTGGCCCCGCAGGCTTATCTCAGTCCGGGATGAAACTCGCTGACGGTTTCCGTTTCTGTTTCAGAATCAGTTTCTGTGTGTCGAGTGTGACTTTTCACAATCTGTTCACGGGTCGATAGCTCCAATTATCAGCATCTTTTCCCTGAAGTGCACAATACCTCATTCTATGCAATCGGGCATAACCTTCCAAAGCGTTCACCTGGACCCTTCTCTGCTTAACAGGGAATTTCTCCCAATATAACCTTGCCCTGTTGATTTAGTTTTAAAATAGTTGACAGCCTACAGCACTGGGTGACCTGAGAAAGCGTTTGAACAGATTTCCTACTAGGAAGTCAGAGCTCAAATAGGGAAGCAGGACTGCAGATGGCCAGCCTGTGACAGAGCTTATCAAGTTACCCGCCTCCTCCTGGACAGATGGCAGGGCTTGCAGAATCTCAGCCTTCAGGCTCGTGTGCACAGCGCGGAACTGTGAGGAGCAGGGTGTGTGCCTCTGCAGAAGTCGGTCTTTCTCTCTACCAGGCATTCATCCCAGCCAACTTTCAGGGACCTGGAGACTAACCCCGAGTGGGGCTTGAAAAGACCCCACCCCAAACATTAAGAAGCCTTTGTTTTACCTAAACCAAGGCAAAAATTTCCCTATTAGAAAGCACGATAAAACTGTGGGAAACACCAGAAATAGCTAGAGATCAATTTGGTAAGAATTTTTTTAATTTTAATATTAGCTCCTTGCAAACTGGAAAACTATATTCTTCATTTGTGAATTTAAAAAACAAAATTTACTCACACCCTTCTATTGATAAGAATTTAAAAGATTCCTTTTTATAACATACTTCTTGTTCTCTGTCTTTTTAAAAAATATGAATTTCTACTTAACCAGGGTTCATCTCTAAGAGAAATAAGCAAGAGATTTTCCAGGGGTTGCCGGTTGCACTAGAATTAGCATAGCTGCTCCATGTCAAAACTACTGGTTCCCCTTTAAAAACCATCTTCAGTCACTTCTCCTGAGGACACTCAGGGATGGGGTTTTCTCCTGTTCTTATGATCCACGATACGGTGAGCAAGCAGGTGGATCTGCAGTCTAATTTCTGGGGGAAGCTGTCACAGAATGTTCTAAAAAATGGGTTGTGCTTAGCGGCCAAGGTGGGACCATCCATCTTCTTTGGAGTAGGGACAGCCACGCTTTAGCCAGGACACTGAGTCAGCAGATGGCAACAGAGCGAGCAGCGGGCACCTGCATCTGGTGTCTGATCAAGTACCCAGTGGCGAGCGGAGGTCACAACTGAGCTTGTTCTCAACAGCTCACTGTCTCCAGTAATGACCACTGTGACTCTCTGAAACCAGCCTCCTTTCTTGTCTCTAATCATCCTCACAGAGAAATGTCACGATGTCAAAGTCATCATTACCAGGAAAATTTATCAGACCCCGCCTTAATTAAAGCCTTTCCTCTTGTGTTCATATTAAAATTTTTATGTTTACCAATTTTAAACATTACTTCAGTTGCTCTCTGGAGAACAATCACTCTAAATCTCTAAGAACAAACACATCAAACCAATTATAAGCTATAAGGCAATTGCTTCATTTATCCATGTCTATTCAAAATTTAAAAAGTCAAAATAAAGCTCCCAATTTTCTCTCCTCTGCACAAAATCTTATACATCAAGCCTTGCAGACTCAGAAAAACATCACCTTCCCCTGCGGGTGAAGTGCCTGGGGTGACCAGGACTCCGCTCAGGCCCCACAAGACCCCCCAGCACACCCAGCGGTGATGTGAAGGAGTCCTGCCACCACCTGCTCCAGGGCTGTCCTCTGGTCTCCTGGCCCTGTCCTGTGTGTCTGCGGTCCTCCACAGGGTAGCAGAGCGATGCTGCTGAGGAGTGAGCTGCACCAGGTCTGCCCCGTTCCTTTCTAACCTCCTGCATCGGAACGAGGCCCTCTGTGACCCCGCATTCCCCCGCTGCTGTGGACTCACTCGCTGCCTCAGCCACGCCAAGCTTCCGTCTTCTCCTGATGTTATGCGCCTGCAGAGTGACCTTATGACTCTTCAGTACACCTCTAAGTGTGGAAGCAGCATTGCCAATTACTTCTCAGTGGCTGGGACAGTGACTTATGTATGTCACCAGGGCACAGCGCAAGGACCAGATCTGGAAAGTGACCCACACATTGTCTAGAAAATGTGTGAGATAGATTAACAGTGATGCACAACAGCCACTGACAGTCATGGTGACAAAGATTTGTCAGATTCTTAATGGAACTTTATTCTCTTCACACTGGAAGGATGACCATGATTACTAATATAAAAATTTCTAAAGATCATTGTCAATGTGCAAATTCAGACCCCCAGTGACATCATTGTAACCTAGGGCAACTTTTACCACGAAAACCTTCACACACAAAACTGCTTCATCTCAAGTCATAGGAATCCAAAGGGCACGCTAGCATCCCATGGCTTCCAAGACGGTCATTTGGTCATGCAAGAAGTATTTGTGGAGCACATTCAAAAGGCCAAACGCTCTCCGGGGAACTCAGGATACAGTGAAAACATCGACACTAAGCTTCCTCTTGGAGTCGTGCCTTCCAAGGAGAGAGTGCACAGAGACAAGGAGGGTGCTCACGGAATGCCGAGGAGAGGCCCCGGGGCGACGGGGTGGAAGGGTGAGGGTCTGGGTCTGGTTCTACTCCTCACAGGCAGACCTCACTGGGAAGAGGCCCCCTGAGCAAGAGTGGAGGAAGCTAGCCGCACCGGCTTGAGAAAGAGCCTTCCAGCAGCGCCCAGCCCAAGAGGAGAGAGGGACCCGCCCTGTCAGGAGGGCCAGAGAGGGCGGCACAGGAATGGAGAGGTGCGCGACAAAGGGCTCTGGTCCCACCTGCCGCGGGTCCTCTCAGGCTCCTCCTCTGACTTAGACAAGCTCCTGGAAGGTCCTGAGAAAGCACTGCATGCCCTCCAGGGCCGACTCTGGCAGGGGCAGGGGGAGGGGCGCGTGTGTGTAGGGAGCAGAAAGCAAGAGTAAGGTGGGAACCAACAAGAGCTGAGGTCTGGGCGCCGACAGGGGGTTCAGGGGCGCCGGAAGGAAAGGTGCAGGATGAGACCTAACCTCGGGTGTGCCTGGGAAGGCGGAGAGGTAAGAGCAGTTCTAAAAGAAACAAAACAACAACAACGAACCACACCAATGCTGCTGTTCGTGGAAGTTTTTACAAGCAGGTTAATTAAGGCCTTTGATTTGCATATTAAAGTCTAGCTATGTGAATTAATCAAGGCAATTTTTCTTTGATATACCTGGCTCACCCAGCACCAGGAAGGCAGCGAGGCTGAACCGTCAGGAAAGACGCACCAGGGCAAGGAGGAATCTTGGGAAGAAGCCTCTTCCATCCACCACCCTTAAACCAGGTGTGCATGTCAAGCAACCATGCTAGACCCTGCTCAGACACCATGCTGGTGACAGGTGCTGAATTTAATGCTGTCAAGACCGTTAGGGAGTTAGAAGTTTGGAGATAGAATTGTGAAACATATTTTATTAGAAACTTTGCTCCACATTTTGAAGGACATCCAAATTCATGTCCACCCATTTGACAAATGTTCATCGAGTGCCTGTTTGAGAATTAGGTGTGAGCTGGCCCTCTCAGTGTGGGAGGGGAAATCAACTGGAGACCGTGTTCAGTGGTGTATTCTCCTCCGCTAAATCCAGCTGCTCGGATTCAGGCAGGGTTGAGCACATAACTTTGGAAGAGCTGGGGCTTTGTGAGACCAGTACATGAGAAGAGAAGGGAGAAGTCAAAGCGGGAAGAGGAGGAAGAACGTGGGGAAACAGAATGCAAGGAGGTGACTGGCATTATTTTGGGGAACACAGAGAGGAGCAGGGTTGGGGGAACATCATGAGACAACACTGCAGTGTACAGAACTGTTCAACCAGGTCCAACTGTGCCAGAACCTAATGCTGGGAGCTTCTGTGGCAATGAGGTGCTGGCCATCAGGGCCAGTGTGTGCCCCTCAAGAGTGGAGCTGTGGGACACGATGGCAAGATGCCATCAGCACCACCCATATGGTGTTGAGTTCATGAATGTGACGATAATGGCAAAGATGAAGACAGTGGACAAGAAGCTGAAGCTCAGGAGACCAGAAGTGAGCGGGTTTTGGTAAATGAGCTGGAGAAAATGTTCTTGTGCTGCAAAGGAGTGGCCTCTTGAGGGAGTGGAGAGAAGCATGCTGGGCTGCAGAGTGGTGCTGGGCCATTCTGAGACCCACAGTCGTGAATCTGCCCAGGTGCCTGGTGATCTTCTCCACCTGCCCCTGCAGGAGAGAACTGGTAGGAGCCTCGGGAGTCGCCCCAGACTCCCCATCTATTACGCCACCTGCAATTCCCCTCAGTGTTTGACAAGGATTCCGCTGAGTAATAAAGGTGTTTGCAAAGTCTCATCGTATTGCGAATTCGGTTGCGGACTTTCCTTCCTTGCTTGTTTAATATGTGTAGGTTTACTATTAATATTTTATGTGTTTTCCCTGAAACAGGGGTCTTAACAGAACCAGGGTTAAAACATAAAAACCAGAATTCTAATGGAACAATGATTTCAGATTTAGTCATTTGTAATGAAACTTTGAGTAACCAAGAATGTTATGAGAAAATACAAAAATAGATTCTAGCTGCCGATCCCTGTTGACTACTCTCAGATGACCTGAAGTATGTAGGTGAATAACTCCAACCCCATCAGGAATGATTAACAGATACAGAAGAAATAAAGAAAATAGAGTTTCTACAGTTAAAACACCTTATGACAATGCTTATTTAATTAATGGAAAGCCATGACATCCTTACAGAGGGATGCCTCTAAGGTCCCTGGAGTTAGACCCTCCTTTATCTCCCACGGGATATTTAGATGTAAAATCAGGACATGTTATAATCTGGTTTGAAAGCATACATACAAGAGTTCAAGATATTCAATTTCTTAAAGATTAGGATTTACAGAATGCTGTAAATATTATTGGCCACCTATCCCCTGGAGAAAAAGTTCCTCAATGTTAAGTTCACACAGTGGACGGTGATGTCATATTATTGTTAGCTTAAACTGTCTAGCCCTTATTAACCACAGCAGTAGCCACACAACTGACATTTACTCAACCCTGCTGAACTTGCTTTAACCTTTATGATTAGTTAAGCAATATTAATATGTCTTATTGTTTAGTTATAGGTTATCACAAGTAAGCAATTACTAAAAATAATTAGAATACTTCATTGCCTGGTCTAGTAATGATTATACAAGATATTTTTGTTATTTTTCCTTGTGATCTTTTTCTGTTCTGGAAAAATGCGTAACTGTCAACCTTTTAATGTATAAAATGCTGGCTGGGAAAAATAAAATTTAGAACTTAGCATCCATTCCTTGAGTCTGTGTTGCTTTGTTCTCCACCTCGCCGACGCCTCCTCCATCACCTGTGACCACTACGCCCCCTGCTAGGGCTGGACCCCGGCACCCAGCCTCATGAAAGCTCGCTCCAGGCTAGCCACAGCCAGGAGTCCCGAGAACTCTTCCTTATACTTAAGCCAGCTTATATATCTGGCGTATTCTCAGTTAAAAGTCAAGCAATTCTAATGCTAAGAAGCGAAACTCCCTCCTGCTAAGTTGGGGAGAGAATGCGCAGGAGAACCAGCAGCCACTGAGCCTCAGCAAACAGGCTGCCTTGCCTGGATCACGGGTCCTCTCAAGCCTGGGCAGCTGTGCAGCTGACAGTCACAAAGCCAGCGGAGTGGCCGACTGGCCCAGTTCGGGACGCAGGCTTCTTCGCCACGCATGTCCACCACAGGCTAACGTCATCTGCACTTTGGTTTTGTCTCCTCCAGTGGATCTAGTGAGAGGACTATGATCTGGCCATCCCCTAACAGTTCAACGGTTTTGTCTCCTCCAGTGGATCTAGTGAGAGGACTATGATCTGTCCATCCCCTAACAGTTCAACTTCCCTGAAACAAGCACGTGACTCCAACTGGTTTAAGTTGGTGGCTCGATCTAGTGCTGTGGCTCTGAGCAACTGGGAAAGGTCTGGAGTCCATCTGGTGGCAGAGTAGACCAGGTGTGGCCACTGGTCTCAGCCAACGCTGATCCTGAACAACTCCAGCATTGATGAACGTCACACATCCTGGTAGTTCACCATATTTGGAAACTAAGATAATGTATGTCCTACAGAAAAGTGAGAGATGCACACTTTTGCCATGCTTTGAAAGAGAAAGCTTCACCTCAACTCATCTGCTCCTTGGAAGTTTGGGAAGCCACACCAGCCTTCATCATGTCCTGAATTACTCTCTCATGGTCGGCATTCTGTCATTTCTCAATTATGGCTCTCAGCTCTATTTTTAAAAATTCTTTCAAATTAAATTTGGTTTCTCTTAATTAAAAATGTACTTTTCAGCCCTAAAAACTGCTGCAAAACTGTAGAAGAAACACCACGTACCTTCCATCTAGCTGTTACAAATACTAACATCTTGACTACGGCACAATGATCAACGTGGGGAAATCTAACATTAATGGATGGTATCAAACAACCTACAGATGTGACTCACATGTTGACAGTTGTCCCCCAAAGTCATGCTGGATTCCAGTCAGGATCACATCACACTACAGTCATGTCTCTGTGTCCTCCAATCTGGGACAGCCCCTGCTCTCCATCTTTCAGAACCTGGCACTTGAAGATCAGACACTCAGTGCCATTCCGCTTGCCGGGGCTCTGCTTGTGCTGCCTCAGGACTGAATTCCTGTGTGCACCCTGGCAGAAATGTCACAGAAATGAAGTTGGCCTCAATCAGAGCTTAGCCCCAGGGACACCAGCCACAGGGTCTCATCATGAGTGACATTTGGTGAAGGTGGTGTCTACCAGGGGTCCCCCACTGTTTAGTTCCTACGTTTTCCCTTGAAACGAATTTGCTTTTTGTGGGTACTTTGAGAGTAGGTGTCCATGCAGTTTCTCACACTTCCAGATGCTCATTTTCAAATGTACTATGATTCTTACTGGAAACCATGGTGGTGGCCTTTGCCAAAAGGTGGCCTACTAGTCTTCATTGTGCACTTACCAGCCGACTCTCACTACAGGGAGAGAGTTCACCCTCCCTGTTAGTGTGGACTCATGGAGATTCGTTCTGTAGCACAACCCACTTTGTCTACATTGTTCTGTTCTGTGCCCCAGATCTGGCCATCAGCTGCCCTTCTGGTGGACCCGTGTGCCTCGGTGCATCTTCATCCTTCCCTGTTGCTTGCCGCCGACCAGTGGGACAAACAACACATACTCTTCAGAAGTTCAGGAAGCAGCTTCCGCTTTATTCGGATAACAACCTCAATATGTCAGCAGTCTCATGCATAAGCAATTGTAATCAGATATGTCCATCCAATCCTATTAAAGGTCAAGCGATCACGAGCTCAAGCACACATGTAAGATATACCTGTCCACGCGCTAGGCGGCTGAGCTAATTATCATACAGCCAATGGTAAACGCTTCCTGTTTTTCTCAAGGCGCATTCAGCACGCCCTTTGGCTCTCTGCCAGTCACCATCTTGGATGCATGTGGCGTAACCCTGGGCCCCGGGTCTCGCCCGCAACATTTCCCCCTTTCTGTTTATAAAAGAGACCGTGCCTATCTTAGGTTGTCCATGGCAGAGCACCATCCTTACCTGTCATTGGACAATGAGGCTCTAGCCCTCATTTCCTGTCTTAGGTTGGTATGAGCTCCCCATGAATCTTACCCGTCTTTGACTACCGATCCAGCATATTTAACCAGCCTTGGGGGGATGAGCCAGCATCAATTGCGACGAGAGCTTGGCGAATAATGGCTGTTTCTCTGCGCCCATGTACACGCGTTTTGTATAAACACTATATGCACCGAACAGATACAGCACACAATAGACCTCCCCCAGACAAAAACCCAAACCATTCTTTTCCCCATTGAACAGCAGACTGGAGAAATGTGGCCAATTGTTGTAAAAATAGGAGGATATAGAATAGAAGATTTGGTAAGGGGTACAGGATAGGGCCACGTCTTTACTATCCCCATAGTTCACGCGTGTCTCCTCCATTAACTTGGTGAGAAATCGCCAACACCATCAGCGGGAGAAGCAACTTCATCTTCTTCCTGTTTTTGGGTCTCTGTTGAGGCCTTGACCAATCTCTCCGGCACCCAAATTGGCGATTGTGCGTCCTGTGGGAAAACACAAACAGATCTTCGTGTCCAGATTAACACTGGATCCGGGCCTTTCCATTGTCCCGATAGAATGTCCTTCCAGAGCACTTGAGGTAGATGTTTTTTATTAGGCTCTGAATGACGGTCAGCAGTCGATCGGCCCTCAGAATCGAGATTTAAAAAATTTAAGATGAATAAGGCAACAGATAATTTGTCTTTTGGGGATCTGTTTGATGCCCCCACTCCCCCTTTTTGTTTATAAAGCATGTTTTTAAGCGTTAAATGGGCACGCTCAACAATGCTTTCTCCAGTAGGATTATAGGGAATTCCTGTGACATGTTGAATACCAAAGGTGGAACAAAATTGTTTAAAGACCTGGGACATATATCCAGGACCATTATCTGTTTTAATTTGTTTGGGAACCCCCAGGATGTAGAAAGAGTGTAAACAGTGTGTTATTACATCTTTGGTTTTTTCTCCAGTATGAGCAGAGGCCATAATAAATCCTGAAAAGGTATCAATAGACACATGAATGAATTGTAGTTTTCCAAATTCTGAATAATGAGTTACATCCACTTGCCAAATATGATTGGGCTGAAGCCCTTTTGGATTTACTCCTAACGAGGGGTTAGGAATAAGTGTAGCACATTTAGCACAAGACTTGACTATGTCCCGAGCTGTTGCCCTAGTAATTTTATAGCGCGTACGTAGAGTGGAAGCATTTACGTGAAATTTGGAATGAAAAGTTTTTGCATTTTCAAGCGTATTAAAGATGTGTGGGTCTCTGGTGGCCGTGTCTGTTAAATCATTGTGTAAACTTAGAGGACCTGGAAGGCCAGTATGAGCCCGAACATGCCCAATAAAAAAAGGATCTTTTCTGTCCCAGATAAGTTTTTGTAAGCATTGTAAATATTTAGTAATAGTAGAGGTGAGGGAAATCAGACCAGTTAATTCTAAATTTTGAACAGCATTAACAACATATTTGCTATCAGAGAATAGGTTAAAAGGCTCATGGTGGGTTTTGAATACTTCTATAGCTACTAATAGTTCTGTTTGTTGTGCAGATAGAGTATTAAACAGCAATGTTTCTGTAACATTATCTATAGTAATAGCACCCATACCATTTTTGATCCATCAGTAAATATAAGGGTAGCTCCTATAATAGGTTCTTTTTGGGTGACTTTAGGGAAAATTATAGGATGTTGACTCCAAAATTGGAGAAGAGGATCAGATGGCAAATGATTATCAAACACAGCAGAAGTACTAGTAAAGACTATAGCCCATGAATTTGAATTATTAATAAGATATTGTATCTGATCAGTAATATATGGAGTAGTTATTGTCGAGAGATGTGATCCAAAGGTGGAAAGGGATACTTTTAACGCCCTAAGGATTAATTCTGCCACAGATTCAGTAAACAAAGATAAGACCTTGTTAGGGGCATAATTCATGTGAACCCATAGAATAGGACCCTTTTGCTAAAACACTCCTGTGGGTAACTTATTTGTGGCCAAGACAATGAATGATAAAGGCTTAGCTAGGTCAATACGATCAAGATGAACCTTTTCCATAGCTGTTTCAACAAGCTTGAGAGCTGTTCGAGCCTTAGGGGTAAGCACCCGCTTAAAAAGGGGGTTAGAATCACCTTTAAGAACATTAAACAGGGGGCCCAAACTTGAGGTGGGTAAATGAAGGTAAGGTCTAATCCAATTAATATCACCCAAAAGTTTTTGAAAATCATTTAAAGTTCTAAGTTTGTCCACCCGAACGGTAATTTTTATGGGTTTAACCATAGTTGCATTTATGATAGATCCCAGGAAGTTTTTGGTGTCTGTCATTTGTACTTTGTCAATGGCAATATGTAAGCCCCATCTTTCCAGTGACTTTAGTAAGGAATTATAACATTGCTCTAAGACAGGTTTTTCCTTATGAGCCAGCAAAATATCATCCATATAATGATAGATTAAAAGTTGAGGGTTTGCTAGGCATATGGGTTCAATAGCCTTGCCTACATATATTTGACACATAGTGGGGCTATTGGCCATGCCTTGTGGGAGGACTATCCATTTATATCTTTTATTAGGAGAGCTATTATTGAGGGCACAGTAAATGAGAACCTTTTGGTGTCTGAGGGATGTAACAGAATGGAAAAGAAGCAATCTTTATGTCAATTACAATGGAGGCCCAATTAACTGGGATAGTCGATAAAGTAGGTAATACTAATTGAATAGGTCCCATGGGCTCCATTATAGAATTTACTGCTCTTAGGTCATGCAATAGCCTCCATTTTCCTGATTTCTTTTTTATTATGAATACTGGTGTGTTGAAAGGAGAGGTGGATGGTTTGATGTGTCTGGCCTCTAGTTGTTCTTTAACCAATTGCTGGGCCGCTTCTAATTTGTCTTTTGAGAGGGGCCACTGAGGGACTCAGACAGGTTTATCAGATTTCCATGTTATTTTAATTGCTTCAGTGGCCCCTAATGAAAATCCAATCCCTTTTTATCTTGTTTTGGAGTAACTAAAATGGGTGAAGTAGGTCCTTGACTATTTTTCCCAAGACCTTTTCCCCATATGTGTCCTTGGGCTAACATCATTTGATTAGCTTTTAGATTACTGTATGGGATCTCGGATGTGAGATGTAAATCCATCTGTTCCATGATATCTCTCCCCCACAAGTTTACCAGGAGATGTCCAAGGACATAAGGTTGGATGGTACCATTATAACCTTCCTCATCCTTCCATTTCAATATGGCTGCACTCTTGTTAGGATTGGAAGCTATACCCAATCCCCTTAAAGTCTGATCTGCCTGTTGAAGTGGCCAGGCTTTGGGCCATTCTGTAATTTTGATAATACTTTTGTCAGCTCCAGTATCTAATAAGCCCTCAAAACTTTTGCCTTCTATCACTAACTTTGTCATGGGTCTATCTTTTAAATCCAATGTTAACATGACCATATTTTGGTCAGTAGAACCTAATCCTTTATTTCCCCTAATAATATTCTTTGATGGATATTAATCATGGCAGCTGGGTAAGACCAACAATTGTGCTATGCAATCACCCTGAGCTATTATTGCTACACCTCTTGGTGAAGAAGCAAGGATTTTTATTTCTCCTGTAAAATCAGGGTCTATAACTCCAGGGACAATATTTAATCCTTTTAAAGCAGAAGAACTCCTCCCCAGAACTAGTCCCACTGTTCCTTTAGGCAATGGGCCGACAACTGAAGTTGGTATTGGTTGTACTCTCTGGAGTTAATACTGCTCTGGCGGAAGCACAGAGGTCTGAACATCTACTTTCTCTTTCAGAAGCTCAACTTGATTGTTCTTCTTTTACAGTTTCTAATATCTTTTCCCCTTCTCTTAACTGTTTTGAAATTTTGGTTTTTTGGAAGTCAGACAGAAATGAACTAATGTCCATATCACCACAACAACAAACAGAAATCAAACAAGAAAAGGTAACACAAATAACACCTTACACATATTCATTTACTACAGGACGTCCTTCGCTGTCTCTTAGGACAACCTTCCGTCACGTTCCCTCACTAGGGGAACCTTCCGTTAAACTTTAAGGCTACTGTTTCCTCAAATAGGGAAACCTGCTAGTTGACTGCTAGTTGACTGTGCTAGTGAAAAATTTTCTTCTTTATTACTTACCTGAGCGCTCACCATTCCCCGTACGGGCCACCACTTGCCACTTGCCGACGACCAGCGGGACAAACAACACATACTCTTCAGAAGTTTAGGAAGTAGCTTCCGCTTTATTCGGATAACACCCTCAATATATCAGCAGTCTCATGCATAAGCAATTGTAATCAGATATGTCAAGCGATCACGAGCTCAAGCATACATGTAAGATATACCTGTCCACGCGCTAAGCAGCCGAACTGATTATCATACAGCCAATGGTAAACGCTTCCTGTTTTTCTCAAGGCGCATTCAGCACGCCCTTTGGCTCTCTGCCAGTCGCCATCTTGGATGCATGTGGTGTAACCCTGGGCCCCGGGTCTCGCCCGCCACACTTCCCTGCTGCCAGCACCACAGACCACTCCAGGTCTGTTTTTCCTTGCCTTGCTCCAGTTGTGGAATCTGCTGCTTCTCAAGGACACCCTGCTCCCTGACTGGGAGGATGGCATTTGGAAACCAGGATCCCGGTGAAGGACAGATGTTCCGTAACTGAGGCATGATTGCTTCCAGTTCTTTAATGGACCATCCGAGGAAACATGTATGCATGGAAACATATATGTGCACCTCCATGTCTTTTTCTGTGCCCATCATGCACACGTACACCTCCACGCATCTGTGTATGTGTCTACACACACGTACCTGCAGAGAAATGTCGAAACCCCTTAAGAACCAGGACTCACACTCCAGTTGCTATCATCACAGGGGCTTTCTCCTGGCCCACCCCTTCAGTTCCTCTCAGAGTGACACCTGGCCAGCATTATCTATGATATTTTGCTTAATCCTACAAAACATATTACGTACCTCCAGAATTCCTGAACTCTAACCCTATGAAAACAGATTTACTAACTGTGGAACAATATATAGAGATGGGTTTTTGTCTCTAGCTTTAGGATACATAGAAAAAAATACTCTTTTCCGAAGTCACTTAGGTAAGATCTTGCTTCCTTGCCACCTTCAGTATGGTTATCTACTCCATGTTTAATAAGCTGGGGGTGATTGGTAGCTATTTGTGCTCTATTTTGAATTTCTCTTTATTCTGGTTGATTTTAATTAATGAGTTCCTTCTTCAAGTGTGCTGGCCGTTCACGTGGTTCTCAAAGCCAGAATTGCCCCAAACGCTGCAGGCAACATGGACTGCTGGGAGGAGCTCCTCTCTGCACTGTCTGCATCACCCCAGCCCCTCACTGCACTCTTCACATCCTTGCCTCCCGAGACAGAGGCAGCCTTGAAAGAGTCAGTAAGGAGCCTGGGATTAGGCGGGGAGAAAGCTTGGGGGCTGTGCTGTCTGGCACAGGACTACAGAAGCGAGGTGTTCTGCACTGGGAAGCTGCCGAGAGCGGAGATGTAAGCTCCTGTTACAAGAAAATGGCAAGTATGTGAAGCAATGGACACAATAGTTAGTTTTAAGTAGCCGTTCACAATGTACACATATAATCGAAACAACATGCACATTAAGTCTACACGATTTTACTTGTCAATTAAAAAATAAGAACAAAGTCTAATATCTTATGATCATACAATAGTAAATCTATATGAACCAAAACATAGCTGTGAGGCTTACAGAGAAAATTGGTAGAAAAAAGAAATAAAGGATAAATTCATGATCATACGTTGGAGCTTACTAAGGCATTTTTGGGTATTACAGGCTAAATAGATAAAGCAATTGGCAGTTAGACTGAGTAGTCAGGAGCTAGCAAGTCTGTGCTGATGGTTTGAACAGAGCCTGGCAGACACATCTTCCCATCCTTGAAGCCATCTCAAAAAACATTCTCTGGCAAGATGTGATAAAATCATCTCAATAAAGCATTTATATGTGGAAAACTTGAAAAGCCACATTTGTAAACTTTTGTCAAGTCTCAGAACACTTAGTAAAACTCAGAATGCATACAGAATCGGCCATAATGGAAATTCCCCTCCTCAACACTGGAGCTGCTGAAGCAGTAGGAGAGGAGTGTTTGGACACACCTTTCCAAACAGCCTGCACATACTAGAAATGAAGACGCAAAGGGCATCATCAGTCAGGCAGGCATCCCATGTAAGAAGACAGAAGAGAGCAACACAGTCACATAAATGGGCAGAGGAAGAAAAGGGTAGAATCAAGGACAAAAGAGCATAGGCCAAGTTTATTTACAAACATCATAAACAAAAATGCTGAATTAAATGTTCAACTAAACGAACACTACATACATTTTAAACTGAGATTGAAACCAACCAAAATTAGTGGGAATGTGAAGCACTGGAGAGTCTTGTTCTGCTGTTGGAGGAGAGATTGCAAAGGTCACTGGAAACTCCTAGTAAATGCTAATACATTCAAAAATGGAAAAACAAAATATATCCAAACCATGAAGGCCCAGACATTACCTTAGGAAAGTAGTTATGTTCTCAAAATCAGTCCTCTAGGATGTCTCAAATTCTCTTGCATCCTATGAAACATAGTCAAGTACCAAGGAGGAGAACTAGGTTCTGGTCAAAGGCATGAATGGGCATGGTGTCCAGAGCTCTCCAGACTACAGAACCATCCAGAAATGTGGGTCTGCAGCAAACCCAGGTCCATGAAATAAAAGCCCAGACCAGTGCTGGATCTATTTGGTGGAGCCAGCTGAGCAAGCAGAGCTGCCTGCAGAAGTGATGTCAGAAAGGGGCCCAGCCAGAATGAGACCCTGTGATGGCCAGTTGTACCTGCCAGCCTGGCTGGGGCAGGAGCCCAGCCGTCCGGACAGACCCAGGTCTAGATGCTTCTGTGAAGGTTGCTTCCAGATGACTTTGAGCAAAGCAGACTACCTTCAATCAGGGATGTGCCCCAATCCAATCAGTAGTTAGGTCTGAAGAGCAAAGATAGGGTCTTCAAAAGAGGAATTTGGTCTCAAATGCAACAAAGAAACATGGCAGAGTTTCTCCCTTGCCTGGCCAGCCTGGGAATTCTACCTGGAATTTCTAGCCCGTTGAGCTCGTCCCATAGAGTACTCACCAGCAGCACCTCGCAGGCTCCCCACCTCCCTATGTGTGTGTGGCCATAAGCCTGGCATCATCTGCACACCCACAGCTCCACCATGGCCTTGAAGGTCCTGGCGCATCAGAGGACAGTCACACATCCAAGCATCTCCAAACGCCTCCCAAACCCCACCGAGCGGCATGTCCTCCAGCTGCCAGCTCACTGCGCCTGGCAGGGCTCCTCCCTTCCTGGCTGCATGACACCCACGACCTGCTGATGAGCACCTGAGTGACCCCACACCTCGGCTGCTGGGCAGTGCTGCAGGAAATGGGGCACGCAGGTGTCCTGTGGCTGCTGACCTCCTCTGCGTGTGCTCTGACAAAAGGCAGCGGGACCCCACAGCAGGGCCACCTCCTGGTTTTGAGGAGCTGCACGCTGCTCTCCCAGATGGCTGTGCTGGCCACATCCCCAGGGGTGCAGCGAGCCCTGTTCTGCTGTCCTCTCCAGCACCGGTGGTTGCTTTTGATAACACTGATCTACGGGGGTGACCGGAATCTCATCCCAGTTTTCCTAGGCATTTCCCTGATGGCTAACGATACGGAACAATTTTGCATGTATTTGTTGGGCACTGGTATTTCTTCTTATGAGAAGCATCTATTCACATCAGTTGCCCATTTTGTAAATGGATTATTGGAAAAAAATCTGTTACTGCAGGTTAACCATTCCAGATTGGGCCTCTTTCTACACAGGTAACAACCAGTACCATGCTAGAAGGATTTCAGAAAAATCAAGTCATTCTATTTTTAAAAGACTTTTTAATAGAAGGAGTAAATAAATGGTTTTTTAAAAGACATTCATATTATATAGAACACGTTTGTGTGAACTACTTAAAAATATTCACATTGCACAGCTGAATAATTGGGAAATAGATTTTTCGAATCTATTTATAGTTTTTCTAAGTTATAGGTTAGTTAATTTTTAAATATGCATTAGCTTTTCATTGATTCATAAGAACACATAACTGTACCAGAAAAAAATGGAAATTTAATAAGCCCTTTTCGATAAAAACTTCATATATGCTAACACAGGTAAATGGAAATAAAGCAATCAACAAGGTATTTTTTGGTTCAGATTTTCACTTTATAACAAAACTTCAGTTTGATGACAAAAAAAAAGAAAAAATTCCCTCAAACAAAACACCTGACATTATAACAAGCTAAAGTGTCAGACTTGCAAATCACTCCTTCAAAGATACTAAACCAAGATTCAAAAAGAGGCACATTTGCCTTTTGAGTCATGATATAGCTGCTAATATGATGAGTGGGGTGAAATTTACTTTCTAATGATGTGGTAGGAAGTATTTTTCAAACAGGTCTTATCTCATGCATCATAATTTTTAATTGTATGTTTATTTTTACCATATTTTTTATTGGTGTATCGCAGTTATACATAACATGGGGTTTGTTATTACATATTTGCATAAGCACATGATATAATATGACATGGGGTCAGAAGGAAATATGGGAGAAAATGGTGATTTAGGAGATTTATATTTGGCGATTTCATTATAAAGCAACAGAAAACATACACACATATGCACATGTGCACACACGTAAACACACACACACATTCATAGATCTACAAATGAACCCTAGGTAATCAGTACACAAAATTATAGACAAAATCATTGTCCTTCACTTAAAGTGAACAGAAGCAGAATAAGACGAAGTTTATATGACAAAATATTTTTATTTTTTACAAAGCAAATTCCCCAACTGACATCATTAAATTTCTTTCTTGCAAAAAGATTTCTTCTCAAAACCTGGGAGATCAAAGTCCTATTAAATCATCATGAAGACCAACATCCCCATGTTTCATGAGCTTTAGAATAAACTGCTTTGTTTCAAAGGTTGACTTCAAAAATAAAACAACCCCCACTATTTAATGGGTATGCGCCCGAGCCCATGACAAGAACGACCTGATCACCTAAAACGTTTTCTTTCTCCATGAGAACAATTAACGCACAAATTCAACGTCAGTGAGAACACACGGCCCGTTTCTGCAGCTTTTGGCTGCCTGTGCGCACCTGTGTGAAGGACACCAGTCCTGCAGTGCATGAAGACTCCCCCATCCTCACCTGCCAGGCACCAGGAGCCCCTTGGAGACAGGAACCTTCCCAGGGCAAGCTGCCCTGGAGCAGGGGCCCAGTTCTGAAGGCCTAGGCAGGACTGCTGTGTGCACACTGCCCCCTCCTGGCCGCTGCAGGGACTTGTGCGCTGCACAACTGTTGGTCTGTCAATGTTCTCTTCTCCACACCATGTGCAGAGGGTACTGAGGGTAAAATCCTTAGGCTTAAATCAGTTCTTTTTTTCCCCATAAAAAACCTTACAGAAGAAAAAGCATGTCTCGCTATGTTTTCAAATAGACACAATTTAATAGGACACTAGGTCAAGAAGTCTAGATGCTCAACTAAATCTTCCACTAACTAGACTTCAATCTTAGACTGACTATAACCGCTTGGGAACTCAGTTTCCTCATCAATACGACTATTTAACTAGGTCATTACTGAAGTTCTTTCAGTATAAAATCCCACGTTTCTAGCTTTAAAATATATTTGAGTAAAATATTTTGAAAATGTTTCAACCCCTAATGAGCAATATAGGCCTGTTTCTATTTTTCCAGTTAACTCTTATGAGTGAGTGTTTAGCTACCAGCTCTGCTTTTCTTCAGAAAGGAAGCCTACACCCACATTCTCCCTTCCCAAAACACCTCAAGGAGGTTGCAGCACATGGAGAAGAAAGTAAACTCACAGAACCCAAAAGAAGCCTCTGAAACACTCTGAAAAGTGTGCACCCTTTGGAGAGGAAGGGGTCAAGTCCAAACCCAGGGTCCTCAAAGCTTCTGCACCTCATGTGGCCACCGGGAAGCGCAAGAACAGACGAGTTTGGGCAGCTTCTCTACCACAGCGTGGACGGCACCACCCTGGCCCAAGACCCCTCACTCTTCCTCCACCTCCCCTACCCTCAGCTCAGCTTCCCTCTCAAGGTGTCCTGTTCTGATGAATCCCTTCTTACAACCTCTCTGGCACCATTCAGTCCTGGATCTCAGCTTCCCACCCTGAATACTGAGGTATCTCTCACAGGTACTCCCTCAAACAGTGGCCTAAGTACCTGCATCAGAATCCCTCGGGGTACTGGTTAAACACCGCTCTTGGCCCATACTGCATCCAGCCCTGTCCAGCAGAAGCAGAATACGAGTCCCGTGTGCCATTTTAAATATCCTGCTAGACACTTAAAAGAAAGGAAAAGAAGTGAAACTATGTTTTTAATCCAATGCATGTACATATATTTTGATTTGTGATCAAGTAGGACACATACTGTGAAATTTTACATTTTTGCCCTTAGTCTTTGAAATCTGGTACTTCACACCTGCAGTTTATTTCAAGTACTTAAGAGTTGCCTGTCACTAGTGACTTATCAAATTGGACTGGACTAGACTCCTTGGGGAAGGAGGATTAGGAGCCAGGAATTTGTAAATACCCAGGAAATTCCACACACTCAATTCTGAGGACCAACACTCTAGACTTCCCTATACACAATCCATCCTTCAACCACCACTGACTAACATTTCAACCAAACATTCCTTCAGCATGTCAATCCTAAGAAATCCCTGGTACCTGCAGTTCAGTCAACTCAGATGGATATTCAAACTTCCTAAAAGTGGCCTCGCTCCTCCATCCTGCCTACTCTCCAATTAGAAAATATCTTGGGCTCTTCCATGAAGTTTTCCTAGATGACCATTCAAAGGCTCAATCTTTCAACAAACACTTCTAAACATTTACAGAGGAATGCCATCATTACGGCAGTAAGAGAAAAACAAAGAGGAGGTCACAGTTTAGACACACCCCAAGGCCAGGTGCTCACAGCCAAACTTACATTATCCAGATCTCCCCCAAAATGCTCTCTCTAATCACAAAGACTCAAGCTTCATAGCCACGTGCTTGGCAGTAGGAGTCAGTGAAATAAGCTAATGAACTACAGACAAGCCAGTTTAAAAGCTGTTGGCCCTAACGATCAATCACAGTGTGCAAAAGACAACCACAGAAAAGGTCACAGCGCTTCCTCCTGCCTGTGCACACAGCACTTCCAGCCTCTGGACACACTTCCACTTGGCTAAGTCTCCTGGACACAAGCTTTCAGAATCACCCAACCTGATGTGACTTCTGACATACAGAGAAAACACAAGTGACCCTTTATGCAATTGTTAACAATGAAGGAAATTCTCTGAAGCAGACTTCAGGTCAGGTTCCTAATAGTCCGGGGGTCCAAAGAAAATCTCTAACGTTTAAGGCAACATCTCAAAATAGGCAGGAAAGCAGGCCACATTCAATAAATATCCAGGCCAAACTTTTGCAGTGCTATGCTTGAGAAAACCTATCCTAGGGAATGAGCGCACACCTTCCCTTGTCAGTCTTGAGCCAATCCTGCACAAGTATAGGAGAGTCCACTCCTGCAGATGTGTTGGAAGGGTTGACAGCTGACCTGGACATAATGGAGCTTAAAAGAGACACACCAATCATTTGGTGGCCATTCACTGAAGATCAACTTAAAACTGAAATCAGTACAGAACTATAGTATAAAGAACGAAGCTACGTTGAAACAAAGACAATCTGAAGACAACAATGATCAATGAATTTAAAAATTCAAAGAAAAAAAGGGGGTCACTAAGTACTTTTTGGAACTAATATTTGGAAGAACAAATGGGGAGAAACACCCTACAACACACAAAAAAAGTACTCAGAATCCCAGGTGGAGAGAAAGATGGAAGAAAAACTAGTAAGGACTCTAGATGGAAAAGAGATGGAGAATGAGCACCGACTCACAAGAGAATGCCGACAGATAAAAGGCTTATTGGATCACAGGCACAGTTTTTAAAAAGTCAAATGGAAACAGTTTACAAATGAGAAAAGCATACTGGGTGTTGCAACAGAAGTACTTATTCATTATTTTTTGGGGTGGGGGGCACTTTAGTTCCTGGTGGGACACCACTTTATTCTCCTCCGTGGCAATCCACGGGTGCATCCTCCAACTGCAGGACACAGCCCCGCACGTCACCGACACGGTCGGCAGCTGTAGGACACGACCCGTCTCGTTACCGACACGGTCAGCAGCTGCAGGACACAGTCCCGCACGTCACCAACACGGTCGGCAGCTGCAGGACACGGCCCCGCACGCCACCTACACTGCCAGCAGCTGCAGGACACGGCCCCGCACGTCACCGACACTGCCGGCAGCTGCAGGACACGGCCCCGCACGCCACCTACACTGCCGGCAGCTGCAGGACACGGCCCCGCACGCCACCGACACGTCAGCAGCGATCCGCACCTTTGAGCTGCTCCACCACACTGCTGAGGTACTTGATGAGCTCCGGGTCGGTGGTCACCAGCAGGGTGAGCCCGTACTTCTGCACTCGAGTGAAGGTTTCCGAGGGGTAGATGCCACGCTGGTAGAGAATGCTGTTGATGCCAAACGCTGGAAAGAGAGGGACGCCCAGGTGAGCCCGGCGCTCCGCTCGCGCTGCGGAGGCAGGGCAGGCGCAACGCGCGGCCTGCGGTCTGGGCACCCGCTCCCAGCACGCGTCCTGCGAGCCGCTGCGGCAGAAGCGCCCGCCCTGCGCCGCCCGCAGGCTCCCCCGGCGAGCCCACCTGCGGCGCGGGGCGAGCGGGCGACGCCAGCGGCCCTTCCGCCGGGAAACGCCCCGCCGCGCACGGGTCGCGCCCGGCCCGCCACACACGCCGCCGCCCGCCCGCGACTCACAGAAGAACTCGGCCACGATCTCCGCACTCTCTCGCAGGGTGACGCCCTGCTCCCGGGACAGCTGCCGCGCCATAACGAGTGCGCGACCAGAGCCAGCACTAACCCACAGCTCCCGCCACCCGATTCGAAAGTAAGGGCGCTCAGAGCGCGCACGCGCGAACGCACGGGCCCCGCCCACAACGTCAGCCATGCGCACGCGCGAACTTTCAGGCCGCGCCCACGCCACCCGCTGTGTTCAGACACCAGCGTTCAGGCCACGCCCACGCCACCTGACCTGCGCACGCGCGTACGCCGGAGCTCGGCCAATGCCGCCCTCCCTCAGCAGGCGAGAACTCTAGGTCCCTCCCACGCAGCCGGGCCTGAGCTCTGCCCCAGCTCTGCCTGGACTTGTGAGGCCGTTTGCGCAGGCGCGTGGGCTGCGAATGGCTCTTGCTGGCTTTGGGGTGGCCCCTGGGGGCGCTTTCCTTTGCTCAAGACAGCAGGACCAGGTTGGGTTTCAGGCCGCTACTTGGAGCTGGCTGCGCTCCAGAGTTGCCGAGTGTCCCCGCGCTGGGGACGAAGGGCGACGAGGGAGTTGAGCAGGAGCAGCGTCCGGCCCGTGGAGACTGCTCCTGGCCACCGGGCAGGTGTCTGCACAGGGCGAGTGCGGTGCAGCGTCCAGGGCAGCTGCTGAAGAACTTAGCTCGAACAGCAGTCGGGACACTGATGCCCACGCTCTCCTGCCACCTCCCCGCCTTCCTCTCTGGGGCTTAGTCCAGATGGCGTTCGTCTTCTGAGTGGGAGAGAAGTGACTTCCCACAACAGTCACCCTTCCGCGCCCCACCAGGACAGGACAAGTGGCTCTGCCACCTCCAGGGACGGAACTCGAGTGTGCGCTGAGAACAGCGGGCCTGGGAGTTGTCCTGGGCTTCAGGTCGCAGAGCGCGGCCCTGCTGCATTCTGCCTTCTTGGTGTCTGGGCCTCCGGACCGAGCGGCAGGCGGCGGGCACGGCGGGCTGGGGCCACGCACCACGGGTAGCGGCTGCCACGCGGCTGGGCGGCCCGCAGCTGGACTGTGAGGCACGCCCGGAGGCCCTCGGGGGCCCGCCTGGCTCAGGCAGCTGCTCTGGCAGACCCCACGGAGGGGACACCTTGCAGCGCCAGTGGTTTCACTCGGGAAGCTGGGGACACAGAGGAAGGCAGCAGTGTGTTTGGGGTTTGTTGTTTTGTTTTTGTATACCACTTAATCCGATGAAAATGCAACAGAAAGAACGCCTTAAAAATGTATCACCTAAAAATATCTCTCTGAAATCACTACAGTGTGCTTTAACTTGGGCAAAATTTATTAATATCTAATGTAAATAAATCTAAAACTCCTGAGATATTCCAGAATGTACCCAGCTGAAGCTTGCCAATAAAATTAAACAGTTAAGTGTAAACATCTGCCTTTATCTTTACGGAGTCATTCTGGAATGATGTCCAGCAGTGAAAGCCCTGTATCTGAGCGACTCATTCCAGGCGGGAACGCACAAGTTGTTCACTGATCAATTCCTGCCAGACTGGACTTCTCTGGCCAGTGACTGTTGGACACTGAGGTCCTCTGAAGTCTCTCCTGGGCCACCGGTTTGCCTGCCCGTGTCCTACACACAGGATATGCTTGCAGGTCAGATTCCCTGTTGATACTCAGGAAGGGGGTATGCCTCTCCCTCAGCATTGACTGTGCACGTGGCCTGACCAGACCCCTCAGGCCTGGCAGCTATTTTAGTGGATAAAACTGAACTATAAGCTGACATTTTTTTTTCTATAGCTTTATTGAGGTAAAACTGAAGTACAATAAAATGCACATATTTGAAGTATGCAATTTGATCAGTTTTGACATGTATGTAACCAATACAATCAATATAAAAAGATTTCCTTTACTTTTTAAAATTTGAAATCATGCAGCATGTTTCCTGCATGATTTATTACATCAGAAATCAATCACCTTAAGAAATATAGAACCCCACTCCCACATGTCAACTACTTCAAAATTAAAGGGCGTAGTTATAAATATCTCACAGGTCACAGAAGAAAGCACCAGAAAAGTAAATAAAAAGTGCTTTGAACTAAGTGATAGTAAAAGCTTAAAATATAAGAATCTCTGGGATGATCAGTACTCAGATGAACATTTATAACTTCTCAGAAAGAAGCTCAATTAACATTATTTTCAAATTAGGTAGTAGGAAGGAAAATATGAGTAGGAGCAGAAATATATGAAATAGAAAAGAATATAGCTAAAGTTGATAAAAATCAAGTCAAATCAAGAAAAAAGTAAAAACAAAAATATCAATGGAAGGGGACCTATGAAAATACCCCTATAGATGCCAAAAGTATACAAAGGTAATTATAATTGCATGCCAACACATGTGATAGGTTACATGGCATGGTCTGTATTAGAGAAGGATCGTGTGCTGTTGAGAAAAAGTGTATCCGCTCATTGACGGGCGAACTATTCTATAAATGTCTGTAAAGACTAAGTTATCGGGCTGGGGAGATAGCTCAGCTGGTAGAGTGCTTGCCTTGCAAGCACAAGGCCCTGAGTTCGATCCCCAGTACCACAAAAAAAAAAAAAAAAAAGGAAAAAAGACTAAGTTATCAATTCTGTTTTTTAGTTCTATATTTCTTTATTTAGCTTTTGGATAGAGGATCTATCCAGTGGTGACAGAGGCAAGTTAAAGTTATCCAGTATTATTGTGTTGTGGTCTATTTGGTTCTTGAAACTGAGAAGGATTGGTTTGATGTATAGATGCTCCATTGTTTGGGGCATAAATATTTACGATTGTTATGTCTTGTTGATGTGTTGTTCCCTTAAGTAGTATGTAATGTCCTTCCCTCCTTTCTGATTAACTTTGGCTTGAAGTCCACTCTCTCTGATATGAGGATAGAAATTCCTGCTTGTTTACACAGTCCATGTGAGTGATATGCTTTTTCCCAACCTTTTACCTTCAGTGTGTGGATGGCTTTTCCTACAAGGTGAGTCTCTTGAAGACAGCATATTGTTGACTCTTGTTTTTTAATCCAATCTGCCAGTCTTGTTTTTTATTTTTGGTACTGGGGATTGAATCCAGAGGTATTTAACCACTAAGCCACACCCCAGCCCATTTTTCTGTTTTATTTAGAGACAGGGTCTCACTGAGTTGCTTAGGGCCTCGTTAAGTAGCTGAGACTGGTTTTGAACTCATGGTCCTCCTGCCTCCATCTCCTGAGCCAATGGGATTACAGGTGTACACCACTATGCCTGGCTGAGTCTATGTCTTTTAATTGATGGGTTTAGGCCACTTACATTCAGTTTTATTATTGAGAAAGGATTTTTATTCCCTTCCATTTTGATTTATTTCTGGTTTTTAATTTTAATTAGTTGCTCCTTTGATTGGCTATTTGTCTAATATAATTACTCCCTTTGCTGATTTTCAATTTTATTTCTCATTTCTTCTTCATGAAATATTTTACTGAGAATGTTTTGTAATGCAGGCTTTCTAGTTGTGACTTCTTTTAACTTTTGTTTATCATGGAGGGTTTTTATTTCATCATCAATTATGCAGCTTAGGGAGATCCAAGATGGTGGACTAGAGGGAGGCTGCATTCCTTATCGCTCCATAACTTGGGTTTCAAGCAGAGGATATCTGTTTGTTTGTGAGGCAGTCTTTGCTGCTTATCGATCCCCTGCTGTTTACTCTATTTGTCCACTGTGAGCACCTGCAGTCTGCCAGCATAGCAACTAGTTTTGAGTGCAGATTGCTCACTGACTGGTGCCTATCATCCGCCATTTGCTTGCCTCTTGCCTGCCCATTGCTTGCCTTTTACCTACCCATCACCCGCCACCCAAGGTCCACCTGCTGATCATCCACTGGTAACCAGCAGACTGACCACAGACCCCCCAGTGGATTGCCAGCTGCCTGCTGTTGCCTGGAAGTCCACTGTCACAGAACCTGCAGATGTGGTTACACATGGCTGCAGCCATTTTGAGACAACAACCAGGACCTGTAGGACCCCCCGCCAGACTGACCAAGTCACATCTCCAGGACCCTGCAGCCCGACCAACCATACCCTACCTACAGGAACCCTGGCCTACCACACCCACACCCCGAGCTGCAGCACCCCATTTGCCAACACATTTGGAAGCCAGAGTGGCCATCTTGGGTCACCCTGGAAGCAGTAGCTCCCATTCTTAGGTGGGGCAAATCCCATCCTGAGACGCCTGCTGGAGACGTGAAGCTCACTGTCAGGCACTCTCATACATCAGTCTACTGAAGACTGGGAGGTCTGAATACTCTGACTGTTAGAGTGTAGATTCTTTTCTCTTCTTTTTTCTTTTTTTCTCCTTTTAGAAAATTTTAAAGTTTTTATTTCTTACTTTTATTGCTCTATTTTCCTTTTGTTTACCTGTTTCCTCAGTCTCTTTCCCCCTTTTCTCATGCTAACAACCAACTTCTTTTGATTACACTCTCACACTTTTTATGATCTAGAACATCTATATACTTTTTTCTTATCCCATTAACAGTTATATCCTATACCCCTCCCCATACTCTTTGTCCTCCATTAGAAACTACAGACCTTATTGCAGAGCTATTTGTTATACTGTAGGTAATAATTGAACTCATTCTGTTTATTATGACAATATTGTTAATGTCTTCATAGGGGCTATTTGGTTTAGGACTGTGTACTGTCTGTACTGGGCACTACTGATATTGATCACCCCCTTAAAGAAGAGGTTTTGGAAACCTATAGGGTCACTATAAGCCTATAGGGGGAAAACTGCAATACCCCAGATCTGCACTGCTAGAGGGGAAGATACGTGAACAACATGAAAAAACAAGGGAAAAAAATGATCCAAACAAATCTAGATTCTATATTAATAGAATCCAGTGACAGCATGGTAGAAGAAATGTCAGAAAAGGACTTCAGATTATACATGATTAAAATGATTCATGAAGCAAAGGATGGGATAAGAGAGCAAATTCCGGCAATGAATGATAATACCAATAAGCAGTTGAAAAAGCAACTGCAGGAAGCAAAAGATCATTTTGGCAAAGAGATAGAGATTCTCAAAACAACAACAACAACAACAACAAAACAGAAATCCTTGAAATGAAGGAAACAATAAATCAAATAAAAAACTAAATGGTAAGCATCACCAACACACTAGATGACTGGAAGACAGAACCTCAGACAATGAAGAAAAATATTTATTCTCAAAAATAAAGTTGAACAAATGAAGGAGATGATAAGAAATCATGAACAGAATCTCCAAGATCTATGGGACATCATGAAAAGACCAAATTTAAGAATTATTGGGATTGAGAAAGGCAAAGAAATACAAAAGGAATGAACAACCTATTCAATGAAATAATATCAGAAAATTTCCCAAACCTGAAAAATGAAATGGAAAATCAAATACAAGAGGTTTACAGAATACCACATGCACAAAATCACAACAGATTCACACCAAGGCACATTATAATGAAAATACCTAACATACAAAATAAAGATAGGATTTTGAAGACTGTGAGAGAAAAGCATCAGATTACATATAGGGGGAAATCAATACAGATATCAGCAGTTTTCTCAGCCTAGACCCTAAAAGCCAGAAGGGCCTGGAACAACATATTTCAAGCTCTGAAAGAACATGGTTGCCAACCAAGAATCCTACACCCAGCAAAACTAACCCTCAGATTTGAAGATGAAATAAAATCCTTCCATGATAAACAAAAGTTAAAAGAATTTACAAATAGCTTGCACTATAGAATATTCTCAGCAAAATATTTCATGAGAAGGAAATGACAAACAACAATGTAGGTCAGCAAAGGGAGGAACCTTAAAGGAAAAACCAATCAAAGGAGTACCCAAGTCAAGTTAAAAACCAGAAATAAACCCAAGTGACTGGGAATACAAATCACATCTCAATAATAACCCTGAACATTAATGTACTAAACTCATCAACCAAAAGACATAGACTGACAGATTGAATTAAAAAGAAAAACCCAACAATATGCTGCCTTCAAGAGACCCATCTCATAGAAAATTACATCCACAGACTAAAGGTGAAAGGATGGGAAAAAACATACCATGCACACGGACTCAGTTAAAAAAGGGGGGGTTTCCATCCTAATATCAGATAAAGTGGACTTCAAGCCAAGGTTAGTCAGAAGGGATAAAGAAGGACATTTCATACTGCTTAAGGGAACCATAAATCAGGAAGGCATAATGATTGTAAATATTTATGCCCCCCAAAATGGTGCATTCATATACATCAAACAAATCCTTCTCAATTCCAGGGATCAAATAGACCACAATACAATAATTCTGGGTGACTTAACACACCTATATCACTACTGGATAGATCTTCCAAACAAAACCTAAACAAAGAAACCATAGAACTCAATAACACAATCAATAACTTAGACTTAACAGACTTATATAGAATATTCCATCAATAAGTGAATACACTTGCTTCTCAGCAGCACATGGAACCTTCTCTAAAATAGACCATATGTTATGTCACAAAGCAGTCCTTAGTAAATGCAAAAAAAATAAAGATACTACCTTGTGTTCTATCAGATCATAATCAGATCATAATTGAATGAAATTAGAAATCAATGACAAAATAAAAAGCAGAAATTACTCTAACACCTGAAGACTAAATAATATGCTATTGAATGAAGCATGGATAACAGAAAATGTCAGGGAGGAGATTAAAAAAAAATTCTTGGAGGTAAATGAGACTAATGATACAATATATCAAAATCTCTAGAACACTATGAAATCAGTAATAAGAGGAAAATTCATTGCATGGAGCACATTCAAGAAAAGAATAAAAGGTCAACAACTAAGTGACCTAACATTACATCTTAAAGCCCTAGAAAAAGAACAGAACAACATCAAAAGAACAACATCATAAGACAGGAAATAATTAAAATCAGAGCTGAAATCAGTGAAATTGAAACAAAGGACGCAATTCCAAAAATTGACAAAACAAAAAGTTGGTTCTTTGAAAAAGTAAAATAAACCCTTAGCCACATTAACAAAGAGAAGGAGACAGAAAACTCAAATTACTAAAATTCATGATGAAAAAGGAAATATCACGACAGACACTACTGAAATACAGAACATAATGAGAAGTTACTTTGAAAATCTATATTCCAACAAAGTAGAAAATTTAGAAGACATCAACAAATTTCTACGGACATTTGATTCTCCCAAACTGAACCAGGAGGACATACACAATTTAAACAGATCAATATCAAGCAATGAAATAGAAGAAGCCATTAAAAACCTACCATCCAAGAAAAATCCAGGACCAGATGGATTCTCAGCTGAGATCTACAAGACCTTCAAAAAAGAACTAATATCAATACTCCTCAAAGTATTCCAGGAAATAGAAAGGGAGGGAACCCTTCCAAACTCATTCTATGAAGCTAGTATCACCCTCATTCCCAAACCAGACAAAGACACATCAAGGAAAGAAAATTTTAGACCAATATCTCTGATGAATATAGACACAAAAATCCTTAACAAAATTCTGGCAAATTGCACACAAAAACATATTAAGAATATAGTGCACCATCATCAAGTAGGGTTCATCCCAGTGATGCAAGGTTGGTTCAACATCTGTAAATCAATAAACATAATCCATCATGTCAATAGACTGAAGGTTAAGAATCATATGATTATTTCAATTGATGCAGAGAAAGCATTTGACAAAATACAGCACCCCTTCATGCTCAAAACACTAGAAAAAATAGGTATAGTAGGAACATACCTGAACATTGTAAAGGCTATTTATGCTAAGCTCATGGCCAACATCATTCTTAATGGAGAAAAACTGAAAGTATTCCCTTTAAAAACGGGAACCAGACAGGGATGCCCTCTTTCACCACTTCTATTCAACATCGTCCTTGAAATACTAGCCAGAGCAATTAGACAGACCAAAGAAATTAAAGGGATACAAATACAAAAAGAAGAAGTCAAACTGTCACTATTTGCTGATGACATGATTCTATATTTAGAGGATAAAAAAAATTCCACCAGAAAACTTCTAGACCTCATAAATGAATCCAGCAAAATAACAGGATATAAAGTCAACACGCATAAATCTAAAGCATTTTTATTCATAAGAGATGAAGCATCTGAAAGGGAAATGAGGAAAACAACTCCATTCACAATAGCCTCAAAAAAAAAAAAATACTGGGGAATCAATTTAACCAAAGAGGTGAAATATCTCTACAATGAACACTTCAGAACATTAAAGAAATAAATTGAGGAAGACCTTAGAAGATGGAAAGATCTCCCATGTTCTAGGATAGGCAGAATTAATATTATCAAAATGGCCATACTTCCAAAGGTGCTATATAGATTTAACACAATTCCAATTAAAATCCCAATGAAATTTCTCATAGAAATAGAGAAAGCAATCATGAAATTCATCTGGAAGAACAAAAGACGCAGAATAACCAATGCAATACTGGGCAGGAAGAGCGATGCAGGAGGAATCACAGTACCAGACCTTAAACTCTACTGTAGAGCAATAGTAACAAAAACAGCATGGTATTGGCACCAAAAAAAGACAGGTAGACCAATGGTACAGAATAGAAGACACGGAGACATATCCACATAAGTACCGTTATCTCATACTAGACAAAGGTACCAAAAACTTACAATAGAGAAAAGATACCCTGTTCGACAAATGGTGCTGGGAAAACTGGAAATCCATATGCAGTAAAATGAAATTAAACCTGTATCTCTCACCCTGCACAAAACTCAACTAAAAATGGATCAAGGATCTAGAAAGTAGACCAGAGACCCTTCACCAAATAGAAGAAAAAGTAGGCCCGAATCTTTATCACGTTGGCTTAGGACTAGCCTTCCTTAACAAGACCCACAGCACAAGAAATAAAAGCAAGAATCAATAAATGGAATAGATTCAAACTAAAAAACTTTATCTCAGCAAAGGAATCAATAATGTGAAAAGAGAGCCTACAGAGTGGGAGAAAATCTTTTCCACACACACCTCAAACAGAGCACTCATCTCCAAAGTTTATAAAGTACTTTAAAAACTTTACACCAAAAATACAATGAACCCAATCAATAAATGGGCTTAGGAAGTGGGCAAACACTTCACAGAAGAAGATATACAGGTGATCAACAAATATATGAAAAAGTCCCCAACATTCCTAGTAATTAGAGAAATGCAAATCAAAACCACCCTGATTTCATCTAACTCCAATTAGAATGGTTATTATCAAGAACACAAGTAATAGTAAGTGTTGGTGTAGATGTGGGGAAAGAGGCACACTCATTCATTGCTGGTGGGTCTGCAAATTGGTGCAACCACTCTGGAAAGCAGTGTGGAGATTCCTCAGAAAGCTTGCATGTTAGTCCTTACAGGCCCCTGGGTTGGGACATGTATACGCCTCCACAGAATAAATAATCCATCCCAACTTTGGCACTCTGGGTACCAGGGCTGGAGAAGTGGTGGCCAGGAAAACGTCACTTTCTACAGCTGATTAACAAGTCTTAATACCATAAAATTGGGCCTATTAACATTTGTTTAGCTTTGATTGTTTTGTGCAAGAATGAAAAGAGGCTGTCAGTCAGCTTGCTAGCTCCAAAGGCTTGCCTGGCTCTATGGCCTCACTGGACCATCTCCGTAAAGGCCCAGGCAGCCACGGCAGTTACAGTCTGGCGACCACCATTCAGTACTGGGGACAGAGACGCTTGACACAGTGGCAGTCCTGGGTAGAGCAGCCATTCTGGTGGGCACGCAGCTCCCTGTTTCCCATGTGGTCCCAGGGTTTGGAGGGAAGGCGCTGAGGCAGGCCCTGGGTGCCAGGAGGGCTCAGGAGCACTGGTCCAAGGTGTGCTGAACTTGGTGCATTGGGGCACTTGTGCTGCAGGGTACCTGGAGAGTTGGGTGGTGAAGTCAGAATGTGTCCCAAACACAATCACCAAGAGCTTTGCTGTTGAACCTGCGCTTGTGGGAAAATCCAGTGTGGTCCTGATGGGATATTCCGTCTGGGTTAGGTCAGCTGGCCAGTTACCTGAGGTGGTGTTTCCAAGGCCAAGCTCTGAAAGCCTGAAGACGGGCAACTCTTATGTCAGTTTTGCGTGTGGACCTTACTGAGGGCCCCAGCAAACCTGCCACTGTGGTATAGACGCCATGGCCCAGCCTGGCCGTGATAGGATGGCCATAGAGATCACTGACTTGATGACACTTAGTAGGCCATCAGCTGCTGGTGGGGATGTGGCAAGAGGATGCCCTGGGCTGAGGGAGAGGAGGCGCAGGTCCCCCCACAGTGGTGGAGGGGACAGATGGGACACAGGACTGAGAGGAGCTCTTCCATGTCTCCTGTGGAAACTCTGCCTTTGTTCGGAGGGCAGAGGAGGTCAGGGTCAAGGTGCAGAACATGTCGGTGTGCGGGCTGACACTGGGTCACTGATGCTGGCCACTGTTCTGTTCTGTTCAGGAGGGAGGCAGGAGGGTGAGTGAGCCAATGAGGGACGCAGCCAAACACTCAGGGTCTCAGAGACAAAGTGGCAGCTTCTTCAGGGCTTTGCCCTGTCAGCCTGTCCCTGCTGCGAAGCCGTCACCCTGAAGGACACGGCATGTGGGCCGGGAGTGCTAGCCTCCTCTACCTGCAGGACAGATGCCAGCACCTGGACAGATTGTCCTCCAGGTCCACACGGGCCCTGTGTCCAGCTTCTGCCTCAGCGTTCTGCAGGAGTGCATGCTGGTGGGCTTTGTGAAGATGCCCTTGCGGAGCAGCCCTGTCTGCTGTCTGGTAGATCGAGGAGAGCATGTCCCATGGGGAGAGAGGGGGAAGAGCACATGGCCTTGGTGTCCACAGGCCCAGAGCTCTGTGCCCCTCTGGCCAGAGCTGGGCCTGAAGCAATGAAGTGGACTGGAATGTTTTTTGGTGCCTCTAAATGTATTATCTTCCCACCGATTCATTGTACACTCCTACTCTGGAAACTTCTGAACCTTTTTGGAGTCATGGACACTTTTGAATCATCTTCTCAGTCCAGAGGCCCCTGTGGAGTGCCCTGCTTCCCACTCCTCTCTAGGCCCTGAGGTTCAGGCCTCTCCCCAGGGCAGTCTCTGGCCATGCTCCTGTGAGTGCCCACACACTCACTCCCACTTCCCGCCTCTCCTAGGCTCCCTCAAGTTGCTTGGGCCTCCTGCAGGAGCCCCTTGATGGCTTCCCACCAGCCTGGTCGCCTTTTGCTGCCTTCATGCCCTAGGCTCAGCACAGGAGAGCCAAGTGTTGGAGTCGAGTAACCCAGGGACTTGCCACCAGGCCTGCGGCTCTCTGCTGTGTGACCTTGGGCACACAAGTAGCCCCCCAGGCTTTTCTTATTCCCTCTGTGAAGTGGACCTTTTTGGAGTCATGGACACTTCTGAATCATCTTCTCAGTCCAGAGGCCCCTGTGGAGTGCCCTCTCCTGCTTCCCACTCCTCTCTAGGCCCTGAGGTTCAGGCCTCTCCCCAGGGCAGTCTCTGGCCCGAGGCTTTTCTCATTCCCTCTGTGAAATGGAGGTCTAGAGGTCACAGCTGCACCTATCCGCTGTGAGAGCTGGCAGGCCCGGGGCAGACCCTGCACGCACCCAGCTAGATGGAGGCATCACATCTAGGTGACCTGTGCCCCTCTGGAACAGAGCTGAGAGATAGATGCTTGGTCTGCAGTGATGCTGCCCGGGGTCATTTAAAGCACAATTTGAAGAACAAAGGTCAAAGCTGGCTCTCATTTGTCACATTCTGCTAGGATTAAAGATTTAATAGATACCAGAGGATGAAGTCTTTTGCTTAAGCACTTGAAATACAAATCAAAAGGAGAGCAGAGCCTGGGTGTGCTCAAGGAGGTGGAGAAGAGGGGGCTTGGACACTCAGACCCCACAGGGCGCGTGGGTCTCTGCTGGAGGTGGAGGAGCCTCAACCTGAGCACAGCCTCCAGCAGTTGTGCTCTTGGAGTGGTGCTGACCATGCTTGGGCATCCCCCAGGAGCCCTCGCCCGACCTTCCTCTGCTCCACAGGGCTGCAGGAGACCCACAGCGTGACCCACCAGGACTGGGCAGCAGCTGTCTGTGGGCTGTTGGGGTGCTCAGGTTGTCCTGGCAGGGGTTGGAGCCCACAGAAACACCCAATTCATGAAATAGCCTCTTGGCTGTCTTCTACTCCAGTCCGGGGAGGAAGCGAGACCATCAGTGCAGTGATTATGCTGCCCACCTGTTCCCGCCCAGTGGCATGTTCGCTGCAGTGGCTGGGAGAGAACCCTGGCCCAGAGTGTTTGTCGCCCCCACATCTGAGCCTCCCTCGCCTCTAGTGTGCGTGCTGCTCTTCCCTGGGCCTGGGGACTGCAGGACAGCCTCCGCCTGGTCAACCTCCAGCAGCCCTGCAGCGGCATGCCACTCACCCCACACCACACACAATTTCTGAAGCTGATGTGATCACAGGTTCAGGTGGCAGATCCAATGATCACCTCCTTTCGCAAGTGTCCTGTCGGGTTGCTGAACGTGGGATCTGCCTGACGTGGCCAGCCTGACCCCTGCCCTCCACCACTGCCCTTCACTCTGGAGGGCTGTCACCAGAGGCAGCTCTGCAGATGATTGTGTGTGTGTCCTCAGATACATGGTGGGACCCCAGGTGGCATGTTCTTGTGAATCCCTGACATTCCACACAGAATGACGTTAGCCCCTGACAGCCGCTGCCGAAGACACACAGAAGAACAAGAGCCTTTCAGAGAAATGTGCTCACACTGGAAGGTTGAGTCAGTTTCTGCTGCTCAGCAATGGGCACTTTCCTCACCAGTACCTCAGCACCTTATTAACTCACTTAACTTAAGCCAAACAGCCAACAGAGAAGTCAAGTTGTGAGCCTGAGTGACTCTTTGCCAAATACCCTCAGGAACCTATTCGTGTGACTTTCCTGGGACACTGAGTGTGGCACATGCCCACATGCACTGGCCATGCTCACAATGCTGGATGAGAGGCCAGGGTGGGCTCCTGGTTCTGCCACTTAACTGGACAAGAATGGAAGAAGGCTGGATTTTGTAGAGGGAAATGAGGGGTGGGGAGTGGGTTGGGAAGGAAAGAAAATAGAATGAGACAAACCCTGTGTGCATGCATAATTACGTAAATGGTATGACTCTACTTCTTGTACAACCAGAGAAATGATAGTTGTGCCCCATGTGTGTACAATGAATCAAAATTTTAAAAAAGTGAAAAAAAAAAAAAAAAAAAGGAACGGGGACACCAATGGCCAACACCAGAGTGACAGAGGAGAGAGGGGACATCCTCTAGTAGAGCACCCCAGACCCAGCCTCCCCCTCTGATGAGGCAACCCCACCCTTTCCTAGTGGCCTGTGCAGCCAGAGATCACATCTGTGCTGCTCGCTAGGGAGAAGTCTGGTCCAGCAGTCCTGTCCCTTGATGTCTCCAGACTTTACAGGACACTCTGTTTGGCTTCTGTGTGTCCTGTCCAGTCCAAACTGTTGCCCACAGTCACATGTCCACCACAATCATGCCTGAGCAAAGGACAGACTGGAAGACATTGGGTCCCCGGGACCCTGGGCAAGAGGAGACAAATGCCCCGAGGCAGTTGTACCATGCAGACAAGTTCATCCTGGAGAAAGAAGAAACAAGGAAAGGAACCTGGAAAACAGGCTACTCCCAGTGGAGTTATCCCTGATAATACTGGAAATCCCACTTGCAACAAATCTGAATTGTATGGATTCTGCAGAATTACCTCAAGGAGTCCACAGGAGAGGCTGAAGCAAGAGTAAGCTTCAAATGGAGGTGCTGATGACAGTACTCTGCAGGCCTCTGACTCCTGGCCAGCCTTGTCCCTAGGGAGCAGTCAGTTCTGGGTGCTCTCCTCCTCCCGCTCTCCCCTCCCTCCCTGTGTGTGTCTCTCCAGGTTTCTCCCTCTTTCTATCTTGCTCTCTCTCTCTCACACAGACATGCACACACACACACACACACACACACACACACACACAGAGCTAAATCTGCTCAAAATTGTATGGCAAATAGGAAGTAAGGTTTACTAAAATATTTTCATATATGCTAGGTCTAGAATCCCTTCAACCAGGCACACGTACATAAGCAGATAACCTTGATTCTTTATTGAACTAGAAATTCTTTCTTGTCTGGTGAGACTGGTCACCTGAAGCAAAGGAAAATCACACACACACACAGAAACACACACACACACACACACACACACACACACACAAACATGAGGGACACATAGGAATTATCAAAAAGGAATGAATGAAGCAAATTTGTCTGATATGGCAACTTATTGGAGGGGTTTGTAAGGGATTATATGGTTTTCCCCCTACCCCAACAATAGAGGATTTGGCAGGGGAAGTGGGTCCCCAAAACTCCCTCAGCACTGAGATGTGGCTCCAGTGTCCATAAGGAAAGGGAGCTGCCTGCCTGCCACCGTAGGGTCACCCAGGGCTCCTGGACGGTGATGGTCGTCAGGTGTAGAAGTCCTGGGCCCCTTCAGTCATCCATTGCCAATCCCAGTAAGTCACTGGGGGAAGTGGACGAGGGTGAGCTGGCACTTCTCTGAGCACCAGGGCAATCCACTGCCCAATGTCCTGGTTGGTGGCATTTTGCACAAGTTCCTGGAGCCTTCTGGGGGTTGGGGCAGGCTTGTGTCCGGTGGCCCTCTTTTCCACATTTGAGGCATGGGCCTAGAGGTCTTTTGGGAACGAGCATGTCCCTAGTGGTGGCCGGCTGGGCAGGTCTAGCTGGCTGAAAGGCTTTGGCCAGCATTAGCTATTTTAGGTTTTTTCCTTGGCTTCCATTATACACTCTGAATGCCACCACTAAAACCTCTGGCTGTCGGGTAAAGGGCCCCCTGTCCAACCACCTCAATTTAGCATTTTTGTCCAGGTAACTCTGAGAAAAAAATTAATCATGAGTAGCTGTCATCCCACTGGAGTTTTGGGGTCCTGGTTAGTACACTTGAGCATGGCCTCTGTGAGGCAACTCCGAAAGGTGGGTGGGTTTTCAGCTTTGTCCTGTATGACTTCCTGAAGTTTACCATAATTAATGGGTTTAATGGTGGCCTTTCGGAGACATGCAAGGATGCAGGTTTGGAACTTGTCCCGCCGCAGACACCTGGTCCCCATGTTATAGTCCCTTTGGGGTTCCCCATCTGGTACTGCTTCAGCCCCAATGGCGTGGGTCAGGGTGGATTGGTAAAGCTCATTCGCATAATTGTGTGCCTGTTCCCAGACTCTCCTATGCTACTCAGGGGTCTAGGAGTTGGACATGATCATATATATATCATGTCAGGTAAGGTCATAAGACTGAGTGAGATACTGAAGTTCCTTAATGAAGTTTGTGGAGTTGGAGGTGAAGGATCCTAGCCATTTCTCTATCTGGGAAAGATCAGAAAGCGAGAAAGAAACATGAACTCTGATCACTCCCTCCACACCAGCCACCTCCCGTAAGGGGGCTAGAACATGTGCATGGGATGGCGTGACCGGAGGACTGGGTGAGCTGGGCAGGGGGGCAGCAGCAGAAACAGAACAGGGCAAAGGAGCTGGAGGAGCAGGGACCGGAGGGGCCTCTGCCACAGGAGACGGGTGTGGGGGTGGTTCATTATCTGGGTCAAAGTCGGAGGAGGAGGAGGGATTGGGAGGGGGAGGAGAAGCCAGAAGGAGGGGTCTGGGTTTGCAGGAAGAGCAAAGATCAGGTTTAGTGTGCAAGAAAGAAAGAGAACGTTTGGAGGTAAGGGATCTCTCTCCACTTGCCAACTCGCTCACAGAAGTCATTTAAGTCCTGTAGAACATCGGGATCCACGGTACCATTAGGTGGCCATTGGGTTGATTATCTGAAGGATACTGTGGCCAATTATCATTACACAAGCAAATGAGTGTTGGTGGCTTTAGGTCGGGGGTCAGGTGAAGGGGCTTAAGATTGTCTAGTAGACACCCCAGGGGTGAACCTGCCGGAATGGAGGCCCCAGATCCCATGGTGGAGACTGATACAGCCGAGTCGGCGTCCAAGGCGTCCTGAGGTCACAGACTAGTTGACTGGAGATGGGGAGGCAGCACAGTGAGGGGAGTCATCACCCCTGTCAGTGTGTGCAGGCAAAAGCCGAGGGGGTTGAGGACCTGCGCCAGGAAGTTTGAGAAGAAAAGTGAAGAGGAGCCTCAACCCAGAGAGGGACTCTCCACCATGAAGATCGGGGACCTGCCCGACAGATAAGGCCAACTAGGGGGTCAGCCGTGACTGTAGAAGTTGTGGCTGGGGGAGCCCCCACCCCTCAACTGCCTTGAGGACACAAGACGATCAACGATCGTGTCTCAGGTCAGCAGAGGAGAGTTTATGTCCACCTAGGGGAAACTCACCAATCTGAAGGCCGGTGGTGGATGTGGAACTGGGCGTCCGGGCAAATGGAAGGTGAGACCAGCATCCGGGGTCTGGGGCATGAGATGGGATTCCACCCACCTAAGTGGTGGTAGAAGAGCCCATCCAAGTCACAGCACCAATGAGAGCACCCAGAAAACCCCTACGGACGCGGGAACTCACGCAAGAGACTTTATTAAGCAGATGAGCAGAGTGTTTGCCCTTAAGGACGAGAGAAAGAGAAAGAGCCCCAATAGCAGGGGAACTACCCTTAAGTAGTGGAAGCCCACGGGCTAATTGGACCAATGACTAATGAGGAAATTAACAATCTAGATTAAAAAATAGTGTGTAGGAGGGGATAGAATCGTGGGAGAAATGGTTACAGCCTTTTTCCTTCCACTTACTGCTAGCTTCGGGAGTGACTGGCCGATCTCATCATGCATTCTGTCTGAATTTGTTACTGTCATAGTTAAACACTATAAAAAAGAAGAAGAAAATCGCTATAAGAATTTTAAAGCAATGATTATGTAACTCCTGCTAAATCATAGTCCATACTCTGCAAGCAAAGATGGTTCTCAGGCATTCAGAAAGCCGAGCATGTGTTGGGGGCAGCCCTGCATTCCAGCTGAATTCCCATTCTTTCCGCAGCACAAAGCCAGTACAAAGAATTTGATAAAAACCTATTTTTCTTAAAATAAAGGATTGTGGTACTCAAAATAGCGCAGCATAGCAAGAAAAAAGAACTGAGGACCTCAGCAGGGACACAGGGCCTGGCCCTCCACACCAAGAAGCTAATACCACAGTGGGGGATTGAGGGAGGGGCCTGCCACTTTCCCTCTTCCAAGGTTGGGTGCACAGTAGGCTGTGCTTCCCTGCACAGCATGGATTCCACCCTAACAAAAGCAGAACAAGAGCTGGCTGTGAGACGGTTATAAGAAGCCACTAGCAGTGGGCCCCTTCTGGGTCAGGCATCACCATTTCTTGGATCTTCATTGTTGAAATTATTGAGACGGACAAATCCAGGAATCAAGACCAAAGTTTCAGTAATTTAAATTCTCTTTCCAACTCTGCCTGTGAATATGAGACCCAGATTATCTTTCTACTTCACTGTCCTTGAGAAACGACTCCATGAAAGCAGGAAGACGATTGTGGTGTGAGTAACCTGCTAAGAATCAGTGGGAGTCTGAGCGAATGCCATGGAACCTCCGTGAATTCCAAGACATTAGCATAAGTGAGACTGTAAGTGCTAAGAACTCACTTGGCAGTAGTGTTTCAACTAGAGAATCCTCAGGGGGTTGTCCTCTGATAGACAGCTCTTGATGAAGAAAGCAGCTAAGTTGACAGAAAACCTCCTTATAAGTCATTGCTTTCCCTTGGTTTTATTTTTCTTTATTATGGCCTCATTGCTGATAGGGCAGCTGGCCCTGGAACTGTTCGTACGGTTGTGCGTGCATGCAGTGCTGGAATCAGGACATACCAAGCACGTCTTTGCCACTGAGCTACACCCCAGTCCAGTCAACTGAATTTTATAAACAAAGTCATCCTGGATTCATTGATTGTACATTGTGCCACTTATACTCTAACAATGGAGGAAAGCACTCTAGAACCCAGTAGTGGACTCAGACCGCAAAACTCAAGATGTCAGGGGCTTCCTATACTGGGTATCTGGGCAGGTACAAACACTTGGCTTTAAACCTGGAACTCATTGGTAGGATCTGGTCTGCCACTTGGTCAAGATGTCTGAAAGCCCTTCCATATCACTTTAAAACTACTGTGAATGAGGGAGTAGCTTATTTGAAAAATCATCAGTGTTGTTAGTATTTTCAATATATGTTATGTTAGTTTTAAAAGCATATGAATAGGCCAGGCACAACAGCTCAGGAGACTGAGGCAGCAAGATCACAAGTTCAAAGCCAGCCTCAGCGATAGGGAGGCCCCTATGTAGTGAGACCCTGTCTCTAAAATACAAAATAGGGCTGAGGATGTGGCTCAGTGGTTGAGTGCTCCTGAGTTCAATCCCTGTATCAAAAAAAAAAAAGCATATGAAACAGACTTAGAACAGGTCAATTATGGGTTGGAAGAGATGCAAAATAATTCAGAAAAGCAAGATGTGACCAGAAGACAAGGTTGTGCTGGCATGTGAGATGTGGGTCCACACAGTTGGTCACCCACAGGGCATTCAGTGGGATCTTAAAGAACTTCTTATACCTAGGACAGCCAGATCTGTTATAAGCCTTATTTCCTATTTGCCATACAATGTGGATACTACGTGAGAGCAGCCAACAGCTCCCACACGCAGTCTGCTATTTCACTGTGTGTCAGTGCTGAGAATAGACCACCCTCGTATGTGAAAGAGACTGCCTTTTAGAGAACCATTTAGTCATTTGTCTTCTATTGTCTTGTTTCCCTAAAAAGCAGTTAAGGGGTACATGAACATTCAAAACAGCATTATTCACAAAAATGTAACTTTTAAAAAGACATCTTAAAGTATAAACTTTGGATTAGAGGGACCCTAAAACATATCTCAAGCGTAGTTTCCTTTCTTAAGATTTTGTTCATACCATTTCCCAGAGATTTGGTCAAACTGAAAAACTATTTGTGTATTTGAAGATTGTTATGAAACACAATGGTCCACTACCACCTTCTTAATACACACTGGCCTGGATCTGGTCCCGTGCGCCCCACTAAGCCTCCCGCCATGTTCCCTACCGCCCATCTTCAGGAAAGTTGGAGGACAATAGAAGTCAACCTTAACCAAATTTCCATAGACACTCAGACTGGATTAAGTTCACCCTTTGGCCCTCCTCGCCCCAAGCCCCTTATGCTCAGCCCCTTTGAACTTCTTTATAGGGCCACCCCTCCTCCCACCCACCATTCAACCTCAGTCACCCATCTTCCTCCTGAGGTCCTGAGACCCCTCCTAGATCGCCCCAGGGCGGCCCTCTGCAAGCAGGCCCACTCCAATCTTCCCAGCCCCAATCTCGGGGGTCCCTCCCTCCTATTTCCACAGGAGATCTAGTTTATGCTCTTCCCTTCCAACCTGTAGCCGCCTTACAGAAAAGTGGACCGGACCCCCTTCAAGGTGTTTTAACCACTCCCCTGCAGCCAAGTCAGAAGGCCACCCCTCCTGGATGCACCTGAGCAACTCGAAGCTCGTTCCTGCTAATGCCGCCCATCACTCCCTCCCTACAGACCCCACCGGCTCCACAGTGCCCACCTTCCTGCTATTCCTGAGGGAGCCGCTGAGCCACACACCCCAAGTTCCCAATGTCCCCTCTCCATCCGCCTTTCACCTTTTCCTGACAGCACTCAGAGAAGAATTAAATTTACTATATTCACCCCCTTCATCTTTCTCCTTCTCAAGCATCAGGCCTCATTGGGATCTTTGGCTTCAAGGGACATCTGTTGACTTCACCCCCACCCAAATTTCTTTCTTCTCTCTGTGTTTTCTGCATATTGTCTTGAACTCCACAACAGCCACTCTGGACCTGAAACAGGTGAGACATAAACAGCTGATGAGTTCAAGGAGAATCCTGTCCCTGCAGGTGAAATGTCAATACCTGGAAGCTGGAAGACACACCCCATGCCAGGGGACTGGAAAAGAAAGTGATAGAGAAAACCAAGGAAAAATCAAGAAAAATGGGTCAACTCATTCTCCTCTGAACCCTGTTTCATACTTTTCTACAAATGGAGCTGGGTTACTGGTTGTAACTATCCTGTTAATTCTGTTCTTGTTTTGCATGATTTGTCTAGCAGGGTGGAAACGATGAGCACCAGGAAACTATGATTCCAAGGTCGAGCCTGCTTGCTATGCTCCCAAGGACCCACACTCTGGAACACTGGAGAGTGCTCCCTAAATCTGAGTGAGGTCCCAGGCCCTAAGGACAACAGGGTCCCAGCTGCATCACCTGCTGTGGTTATTCCCTTAGTATCACCAGATCAGTTAATTGTCCCCTTTCTTATGATCGCCTGATCTCACTGTACTTGTAATGACCTTTCCCCTGCCCACTCTTGATTCTGTATGGGAACCATTTCTTAATAAGCTTGCCTGCTGACCCCGATGGCCTCCCAGACACGTGGACACCATTCTCCTGCTCACCTCCTGACCCACAGAGACCACGAAGGGGAACCCGGCCCAGGACGACCTCAAGGCTACTCCCCAAAACCCTCCCCACCGGGATCTCCATGCTGTATTCCAGAACTCTGGAAGGAGGGTCCCCCCACTTCACTCCTTCTCAGCTCAAAGAAGCGAGATCTGACCCGACACCCCAATTCTTTCTCCCCTTTCAGTGTCTGGAAAGAAGGGTTATGGAAAATATTCCTGCAAGACAGCCACCAAAGAAAAACAGAGAGGTGCCGCTCTGGAGGAGGGAGGGAAACTAGCCAAGAATTAACCTCCAGCAAATCCTTTCCTGATAACAGTGGGCCCTAAAGGAAAGGGAGAATACTGAATGCTGGGCCCTAATCCTTGACCTTCCCCCAAGGAAAATTAGTCCTACCCTATAAAACCAAAATCCCCTCTGTAACTAACGGCCACTTTGCATCAGAAAATGGGCCCGACAGTGCCCAAGTCCTAGAATGAAAAAAGACTTCTCTGAGTCCGGTAAGGTCTGCATCCCATCCTTTTGTGCACTAGGAATGTGGGAATGTGACTAAGCGGTTAAGTGCCACCAGCTTCAATCTCTGGTACAAAAAAACCCAACAAAACAAAACGTCAGAGACAGGTCTGATCCAGGCCCCTTGCTGCCACCTCCACTCAGCACTGGCCTTGGCACCCACAGTGTGACCGGCCTCTGAAGGCTGTCTCCACCACCCCACCACAGCTCTTCCTTCCCAAAGCCACCTGGCTGCTCACGACACTGCTCCCACCTGTGGGAGTGAGGGATAGATCTCATGACATCGAGTCAGCAAGGCTAGAGGTGACTGGAAGCACTTCAGATGTTTTACAGTACAGCTTTACAGGCCCCTGAATTCTCCTGGGGTCCCATTGGTGATTCTTCACCTTCAATCCCTGATTCTATCAGATTATTTTATAGAAATGAGACAGAAGGGAAGAAGCAGCAGAAGAAAAGGATAGGAGAAGGGAGGGGGAGGAGGGAGAAATGAGCAGGAGGAGGGGGAGGAGGAACAAGGACAAGGAAGAGGGAGGAAGGAGCAGGGAGGAGGGGGGAGGGGGAGAGGGACAGTATTAGCATCACATCAGCCTTATGGCTGCCACCATTATTCTCACTACCACATGCATTTTCAAAAAAGATTGCTAGCCCGCAATCTTCCGAGTCAAGTCTTGGGCTCGGATTGTAAGCCCATGAGCCCTCCCGCAAGCAAATGGTGCAGTGTGATCAGCCAGCGAAAGAAAACTACTTAAGAATAGCCCCCCTGCCATTCCCTCTATCTAATCACATTTCTACTCCTCCCTCTCACTCTCCTCCTCACTCTCACTCTCTCTCCTTCTCACTCTCACTCTCTCTCTCCTCACTCTCACTCTCTCTCTCCTCACTTTCAGTCTCCTCCTCACTATCTCTCTCTCCTCCTCACTCTCACTCTCCTCCTTACTCTCACTCTCTCTCTCTCCTCCCGCTACACTCTCTCCTCTCCTCCTCACCTCCGCTCTCCTCACCTCTCACTCTCTCCTCCTCCCTACTCTCCTCCTCTCTCTCCTCCTCCTCCTCACTCTCACTCTCTATCTCCTCACTTCTCACTCCCTCAACTCCCCCTCATCTCTACACTTTCCTCTCTCCTCCTCACTCCTCACCTCTCTCCCACTCTCACTCCTCTTCTCTCCTCACTGTCAGGTCTCCCTCCTCACTATCTCTCTCTCCTCCTCACTCTCACTCTCCTCCTTACTCTCATCTCTCTCTCTCCTCCTCACCTCACTCTCTCTCTCTCCTCACTCTCTCTCTCCTCACTCTCACTCTCTCTCCTCCCTTACTCTCACTCTCCTCTCTCTCCCTCACTCTCACTCTCTACTCCTCACTTTCACTCTCACTCCCCACTCACTCTCACTTTTCTCTCTCTCCTCCTCACTCTCACCTCTCTCTCTCCTCACTCTCACTCTCCTCACTCTCACTCTCCTCTCTCCTCACTCTCACTCTCTCCTCCTCACTCCTCACTCTCTCTCCTCCTCACTCACCTCACTCTCTCTCCTCCTCCTCCTCTCTCTCCTCTCCTCCTCACTCTCACTCTCTCCCTCCTCACTCTCACTCTCTCTCTCCTCCTCACTCTCACTCTCTCTCTCCTCCTCACTCTCTCTCTCTCCTCCTCACTCTCAATCTCTCTCTCTCCTCCTCACTCTCACTCTCTCTCTCTCTCTCCTCCTCACTCTCACTCTCTCTCTCTCCTCCTCACTCTCACTCTCTCTCCTCACTCTCACTCTCTCTCTCCTCACTCTCACTCTCTCTCCTCCTCACTCTCACTCTCTCTCTCTCCTCCTCACTCTCACTCTCTCTCTCTCCTCCTCACTCTCACTCTCTCTCTCCTCACTCTCACTCTCTCTGTCCTCCTCACTCTCACTCTCTCTCTCCTCCTCACTCTCACTCTCTCTCTCCTCACTCTCACTCTCTCCCTCCTCACTCTCACTCTCTCTCTCCTCCTCACTCTCACTCTCTCTCTCTCCTCCTCACTCTCACTCTCTCTCTCTCCTCCTCACTCTCACTCTCTCTCCTCACTCTCACTCTCTCTCTCTTCCTCACTCTCACTTTCTGTCCTCCTCACTCTCACTCTCTCTCTCTCCTCACTCTCACTTTTTCTCCTCCTCACTCTCTCTCATTCTCTCTCTCCTCACTCTCTCTCCTCCTCACTCTCACTCCTTCTCCTCCTCACTCTCACTCTCTCTCTCCTCTCTCTTTCCCTTCCTCACTCTCACTGTCTGTCCTCCTCACTCTCATTCTCTCTCTCCTCCTCCGTAGCAGTGAGGCCCCGGGTGCTGTGGACTACACCCTGTGCTATGACTCTAGCAGTCAGGCCCTGGGTGCTATGGACTAAGCCCTGGGCAGGCTCTCTAGCCGACAGGCCCAGGTGTTGTGTACTAAGCCCTGGCATGGACCTCTAGTTGTAGGCCCTGAGTGCTGTGGAGTAAGTCCTGTCCTGGATCTCTAGCCGACAGGCCCCGAGTGCTGTGGAATTCAGCCCTGGCGTGGGGCTCTAGCAATTAGGCTCCGGTGCTGTGTACCAATCCCTGGTCTGGGGCTCTAGCAGTCAGGCTCTGGGTGCTGTGGACTAAGCCCTGGCATGGGACTCCGCAGCAGTCAGGCCCTGAGTGATTTGGACTAAACCCTGGAATGGGGCTCCGCAGCAGTCTGGCCCCAGGATATCCTGGGAGGTGGGCAGGCCCAGTAAGACCACTGGTCCTCTGAGACCTGACTGAAGCGTCTCCCCTTAAACCCAAACAGGCCCAGTGGGGGCAGGAGACTGTGGCCTCCAGAGGCTCTGTCAGCTTTTAAATCCCATCGGCTCTGGCGGATGGTTCCCGTGGACGTGGCATCTGCACCGGCCTTGTGCCCCCTCTGCTCTGCAGTCCCTGCGCAGCCCTGGTGCACTGAGCGCTGCTTTCCTCCAGGTCCGTCTTCCAGGCTCCACAGGAGGGGGAGCACGCGGCACCTGTCTGCGGTGTCGGCTTCCCCACCGAGTGGCGTGTCCTCCTGCTGCAGCTCACTGTGCCTGGCAGGGCTCCTCCCTTCCCGGCTGCATGACACCCACGACCTGCTGATGAGCCCCAGGTGACCCCACACCTCGGCTGCAGGGCGGTGCTGCAGGAAACGGGCTCGCAGGTGTCCTGTGGCTGCCGACCTCCTCTGCACGTGCTGTGACGCTGGGCAACCGGACCCCACGGCAGGGCCACCTCCTGGTTTTGAGGAGCTGCACACTGCTCTCTGGCCGGCTGTGCTGACCACCCTGCCTGCGCGTCCCTCTAGCATTACATAGCTGTTACTGCAGGAGCGAGGACCTCAGCCTGGCTCTTGTTTTGCCATGGCGCTGGGGATTGACCCAGGATCTCCTGCAAGCCAGGCAGCACTCCACTGCCACACTCACTGCCCGCTTTACAAACTTCATCTTGCCACAGGGTCGCCTGGGCCAGCCTGGGGCTTGCTGTCCTCCTGCCTCGGCCTCCTGAGGAGCTGGCGTTACGGATATAATCCTAATTTCATGTGCATTTCCCTGATGGCTAATGGTATTGAGCATTTGTTCATATATTTGTTGGGCGTTGGTATTTCTTCTGAGAAGAGATCTGATCACTTGCCCATTTGTGAATGGAATGCTCAGTTTCGCTGCCGAGTTCTTTGAGTTCCTTCTGTGTCCTGGCTGTGAGACCTCTGGGAGGTGACCCATACTGTCTCCCATTCTGCAGGCTGCCTCTCTGGTGACTGTGTTCTTCAACAGACTCCTGCACACAGCACAAGAGTCGCACAGCTGGAACACAGCGAGCGTGTCACTGGGGCGTGAATGGGTGATCAAGGTGTGCACACAGGACGGGTGTAACTCAGCCTGCGGAAGGAGGGCGTTCTGACCGTGCCACAGCAGGGTGGACCCGAGGACCCTGCACTAAGCGACATAAGCCAGTCACAAAAGAAAGGTTGCATGGGTCCTCCTACCGGAGGTGCTGGGGTGGCCGAAACCAGCAGACAGGAGGAGCAAGGCGGCTGCCCGGCGGAGAGGCCGGGGGCCAGTGTTGAAGGCCTCTGAGCGTCTGCTCTCCAAGAACTCTGGAGAGGGTGGCGTGCGGGCCACACAGCAGCACAATGCAATGGGGGATGTTGTTGTGGGTACTTCACCACAGCAAGGAACGGGGAAGGAGGGAAGGTCCAGGCCAATACCACGCCACTGCTCTTTCTTTTAATCTAATGGAAACCCTCCAAATGGAATGAGGGCGACGAGGTCTGCGTCTCAGCAGGCTCTGTCTGCTGTGACCACAGGCCACGGGCCGGCGGCTTCAGCATAGCCCTGCCTGGCACAGCTCCGGGGTGGGCTCTGGTAAGGGCTCGCTCCCTGCCTGTGGACAGCCACCTTCTCACTGTCATGACGTGTGGGGACGGAGCAACAGGGCTCTGCATAGGAATCCGGGGTCACAGTATGGTCCTCAGGAGTCTGCCTTCCCGTACTTCATTCAACACTGAACTTTTCACCCTACCTATCAAACAGGAAAGGCAGCACAGGTACCAGCAGGCCAACAGTGCCCACACGGAAGCACGTCCACCATCTTCCTTTCCTTACCCGTTTCATTTATTTGCTTCTGTGTGGTGTGAGGGCTGGACCCAGTGCCTCGTGTGCTAGGCGAGCGCTCCAGCACCAGCCACAGCCCAGCCCGGCCGCCTTGATCCCGTCTCCCCGTTCACTTGGATGGGTGAGGCCGCGTCTGTAAGGAGAGCCGGCTCCCACCATCCCGTCAAGCCTGTTAAGAGCCATGCCCAGCTCTCAGCAGGAGGCTTCTCGGACTGCCTGGGCTGATGGTGGACGCCTGTTGCACCAGGACAGGCTTCCCACAGGCTGGGAACAGCAGCACCACTTGCTGAAGGCCCGTGGATGCCGCTCACACCTCCAGGCAGACACCAGGCTCTGCACTGGGCTCCCCTGGACTAGCCCTTTCCACTCCCTGCTCAGCCTGAGCTCTACCTGGGCCACTGTCACTGTGGAACTTCACGCCCGATTCTGGCACCCTGGACCCCTGCTTCCCAGGCACTGATTGTAAAAAGTGGAGGCCACCCAGACCTGCCCTTTTCTGCCCGCTGCTGACCACAGCTGGGACATGTATGTAACTCTCTGGCATTTGGCCCAAGGGAGGCACACAGTGAGAGAGCCGGGAGCCCCAGAGTGAATAAGACACATGCAATTTCAAAGCGATATTTAAAGAGCCAATCGTACACATACAGGATGAGCAGAATGTCTAAATGCACCCTTGAGAACCACACGCCTGGCCCCGGGGTCCATCTCCTCCTGGAAGGGCGCTCCAGGGCCACGGCGGAAAGTCACAGCCTGTACGGATCAGCCTTCTCCTCACGTGGATGAGACACTCAGTCTAGAGAAACCACAGCAGAAACGCAAGATCCCAGGGACGCCGTCCACGGCTGACTCCTGCGGAACATGGAACCTAAACAGGAGAGAAGAGAACCTGATTTTAAAAAGCCACGTCTTCAGTGTCAAAGGAAAAACGGGTGGCTCCGAATCAGGAACAGATGTCTGCTACTTCATGTTGAATTTCCTAGAAGGAAAACGTACATTGCCAGGCATGTGCTTCAGTGGGTGTCAAGGTCGACTTCAAGGAACTCCGTGGGTCCCCAACACAGGACGCGCGTCTTCTAGTGTTAATGGCGTAAGATCATTTTCAGTAGGTAGATCTCTGTTATTTGGTTCATTGGTAAGAAAAACTTTGGAAATTGGAATAACGTGAAAGCTGCGTCAGTCAGTAGATCAACATATAAACAAAGCCGACATGCAGAGCCGCCGGCCACCTAAAGCCCGGCGAGCTGTGGCTGTCCTCCACCTGCCCAGTCCTGCAGCCACCCAAGGCCAGGCTTCCCTTCCTGGCGCTCTGCTGTTCCCATGACCCAGTGAAGACCCTGGGAGCACCCCGTCTGGGGGATTGCGGGCCTGGGGGGCGACGTGAGGCTGGAGCTGCCCAAAGCTGGCAGTGCTCAGGCCCGCCGCCCAGCACAGGGACCAAGGTCCTGCGCCTCCCTCTTCTGCTGGCAAGTCACACCTCCCAGGAAGACTCCCGCTCCGTTCTCTGACCCACCGTGACTCTGTAATGACCTCTGAACAGCGGCAGTTCCTTCTGAGACGTCTGACCCTTGGAGAGCTTCACTAATTCTGAGGAAACCAAAGAAGTGGACCCGGACACAGCTGCAGTCAGGGACCCTGCGTCTGGGCGAGACCGTGGCTGAGACCCAGCCGACCGCACACTGGAGTGGCAGAACTTGTACTTAACTTCCGTGGGCTTATCCTTGACGGGGATTTGCTTAGGAGGAAGTTGAGCAATGAGAAGAGTTCCATGTTGTGCAGCTCGGGACATTCTCGTTACTGATGCAGTCTTGGTGATCTTCTGTGGCCTCTGGTGAGTGACCCTGGTCACCTCCTGGCACCACCAGTCATGGGACGTGGAACCGGGATGTCCGTGCTGCCCAGGCACGTCATGGGGCTGTCTGACTCGCCTTGCTAGTCCGTCACAGGGACATGTGGAAAGCCCTCAGAGCTCCCGAGACTGGGCAGGAGGAGAGGCTTAGGAGCCCTGGGGTGGGGACAGTACAGCTCCTCTGTGCTGCTCCTGGCCGGGGTCAGGAATTGCCCTGCTCCCTCCTAGCCTGAGGTCTTCCCGACTTGTTGGGGGCTATGCCGCGCGGAGGGCGCTGGGATGGCACCTGGTGGCCAGCCAGAGGCTGCTTTGATCACAACGGCGGTGAGGAGGTTGATTAACATAAGCACACCCAGGTGATTTGTCATTGGCCGTATCCAATTAAGTCCACGCACACAGCGCGTGCACAGGTGTTCCCGAGTGCTCCTGATCGTGCCTACTCGTTTTTGACCTTTACCATGATTGGGCAGCTAGCTCCTCACCTAATCTTTGCATAATTGGTGTCAGCCCTACCCTTCACCTCCTGGGGGGGATATAAGCTGGCTCTCATCGAGTGCTGGGGTTCGAGGTTCGAGGTTCGAGGTTCGAGGTTCGAGGTTCGAGGTTCGAGGTTCGAGGTTCGAGGTTCGAGGTTCGAGGTTCCAGGTTCCAGGTTCCAGGTTCCAGGTTCCAGGTTCCAGGTTCCAGGTTCCAGGTTCCAGGTTTCCTGATTCATCAATAAACCGTTCCGAATTCAAGAGCCTCGCTACTCTTTTGTCCCCCGCGCCAAATTGACTCCGCTGGACGGTGTCACCGACTCACCTAGTTGCGTGAGGGCGTCATTTCCTATGTGCCTGTGAAAGCTCTGGTGTAACCCATCTCCTGATGAACCACGTCTTACAATGTGTGAGCTACCCATTGTTTTTGAAAGCCCGTCAGCATGCGACCTGAAGTGAGATCCACTCGAGACCGAGGAAGGCCCGCGTCGCACACAGGAAAGGTGTGGGTGTTGGCCGAGACCCTGCCCTTCCCCCTCGCAGCCGCTCTCAATGGCAGTGGAGGGAGGGAGGCGTGTTGGGGCCCCTTCCCACCTTCCTCCTCACTCCATCCCAAGCAGCAACCGTCCCCAGACTTGCAGGAGCTGGAGGGCAGTGCTTCTCTCTGCTCCTGGTCTGGGCCAGCTCTGCACCGTCTGGACGCCGGGGCTGTGTGAAGACTGGGGTCTCATCTGAGACCAGCCCCTGCTTGCCCCACAAGGATGCCCCCCTCCCACTGGTGGCTTCGTGGTTGTCCTCTGGGCCCCGCCTCCGGAGCGAGCCCTTCACGTCCTGCTCCCTCCTGCCCTGCACTGGTGTTGGGCTCCTCCTTGGTCCAGAGGACTCATCCGGGGCTCCATCGCTTCCCTGAGTCTCTCCCCACATCAAGTGATTTCTGAGGCCCAAATTTGGGTCTAGGTCTCACCTCGCCAGGAGCCCCAGCCTCCGCTCACTTGGAAGGGCCGGGCGTCCGGGGGTGAAGCACACTGACAGGCTGGACCCCGCGGCCTGGTTAGAGCTGTGCTCTACTGTGAACAGTGACCCAAGGACTGCCTTCCAGATGTAGAATGTCGGGCCTCGCACACTCTAATGCCACCACACTGCCACTTCAGAGGCCCGCTTCCTTGTCTCACACCCCTGGGGACACGCCTCGCCAGAGAGCAAGGACCTCTGCTTCCTCTCCTGGAGGCGAGTGCGCCTGTCCAGCCTACATCTGGAGGGAGATTCCAAGACAATGCAGCCCTCAGTCAGATGCAGGCAGCTTGGCAAAATGGCCAGGTAAACACATGAAGTGAACTGGTGGAGTACAGAAGCTGTGGCGTCCCTGGCACAGAGCGGGTCAGACGCAGAGGACACACAGGTGGCCCAAGACACCTGCAGTGGAGTGGCAACCCTGGCACTGAGCTGGTCAGACACAGAGGACACATAGGAGGCCCGAGACACCTGCGGTTCCCTGCAGTGGAGTGGCATCCCTGGCACAGAGCTGGTCAGACGCAGAGGACATACAGGTGGCCCGAGACACCTGCAGTTCCCTGCAGTGGAGGACCAGTTGATGGCTTCCCTCCCGCCTCCCAAGGCTTGTGCAGGGTCACCAGCGTCTGCAGACAGGAGCAGAATGTGCACTCTATGGAGGTGACAATTTGCCCCACTTAAGCTTTAAGCACCAGTGAGTGCTGCTGTCCTTCAAAGCCACAATCAAGGAGAATGGAACGCTCTCTAAAGATGTGACTTTAATACAAACAACAAAGTCTGAAATTCGGCAGTTCTCACTTTCTTTATAACCTCACAGAATACAACTTGAAGTATGATTTCATAAATAAAAATGAGTGAGAAGTCACTTACTACTTAAACCAAATCTGGTCCCCTAGAGACTGCGGTTGCTCCATGAACAGCCCTGACTGGCTGTGAAGTCAGCTCGCCCGGCTCATTCTCCAGACGAGATGGCGAAGGCAGCCTGTCCTGGGCTCCTCCCACCCATGGTCAGGCCTCACAGGTGGTGGGGCTTCCGGGACTCCTCAGGAGGCCCATTGTGGACACTCCTCTGTCATGCTTGCTAGGGAGCCAGGCAGAGTGTCCTGTCCAGGGGCAGGCGGCGGCCACCCAAAGGAGAAGCACAGCGTGTGTCCGCTGGCCCTGCGGCTCCACCTCCACCCAATACCAGGGACTCACTCACTCCTGGGCAGCACGTGGCCATGGAAAGCTGATGTATTTAATGCAGAAATTCCCCTAAGAAAAGCTAAATGTGGTCTTTGGAGTCAAGAGGAATTCTTGCCACCATGAGACGCTAGTGCCACGTGTGGAAGACACGGAAGCTACAGGGCAGCCTGACAGCTGTCATGACGTCATGTTGAGAAGAGCTTCACACACCAAGCAGCCAACTGGACGCAGGAAAAAACTGTGTAGCAGAGTATCACCTTGGGGTGCCGACACTCTGAGTCTATGTTCCAAAACACAGGTGGTGACTGAACTTGCGGCACTTCAGTGCTGACAGCGCATCCTCTCACCGTGCATGTTACACGGTGGAAATATCTGAGACAGAATCACGGATCATTTCTGCTATTCTGAGTCTGTTACCTATCACGTGCCAAAGAACCTCCCTTCCCCAAAGAAGTTCCTAGACAGTACCTCAAAAAATAGCCAGTGTGCTGCAGGGAAAACGGAACTGAGGTAAAACCAGGAGGGACGTGCGATCTGAGCTGCTGTGGAGATGACACAGGACACCTTTCGAGGGAGCACCTGTGGTCCCACACGTGGCCGGCAAACGCCCCCAGGCCAGATCCGGGCCGCCGAGGCGCTGGAGCACAGCCTGCAGCCTGCTGACCTCTGCCTGGCTGCCGGGGCTGCGAGCACTCCAGCAAAGCCGCACTGCCCAGTCTGGCCACCTGCAGAGCTTGCCAAGCCCTGCTCACTGCACCACCCCACCACGGGCAGCTGCCCCAGCCCTCACTGTGGGAGAATGGTCACCCCTCCTTATCTGCAGTTCTGCATCTCTTGGTTCAACCATTCACCAAAACTATTTTTAAGAAGTCGTTGTCCATATTGAGCGTACAGACATTTCTTCTCATCATTCCCTCAACATCGCAGTATAACAACTGCACACATCGGACTCATGTTTAGTTAGCTATACGTAATCAAGGTGAATTAAGGTGAGAAAGTGTGTGGGGGTCATTTGCAAATGGTGCCCCATTTTATAAGGGACCTGAGTCTCCACAGGTTCTGCTGTCTGCAGGGTCCACTGGACTCTTGGTCCCATCCAAAGTCAGCCTGCCAAACATGCTTTGATTGGCAGAATGTTGGAGATGTCAGTGCGAAAGCTTTGAGGCTGAGCCTCAGGAGCCCTGGCTGGCCGCTGCTCTCCAATGCGGGAATGAGACGCGTGAAACAGATCCTTCCTAGCTGAGGCCGAGGGTCATGAGGAAAAGGCTTGCTGTTGATTCACTGTGCAGCCAAGGCTGGCAGAGGATGCTTCCATCTTTGCTTGAGCATTCCCTCGGAGGTTCCAAGTTTTATGGACAGCCCTAGGGTTCTCAAGACCAGGCATGGCTCGGTCCCTTCTGGACTCTCGTTTCAGACTTCGATGGGCTTACTGGACCACTCTTTATCCCTCTACCTATGGAAGGCAAAACCAATTCAGTCCAGCTCTGGTCCAGAGCCCAGCAGACGTGGAACCTTGGCTTCTGTGCTCTATGCGGCATGGAAGCTGGTCACAGTTCCCCCAACTGTTGGTTTAGACACCTCTCCCCAGAAGAGCCTTGGTGGTAGAAAGCAGAAGGACAAGTCCACTTGGGGCCAGAGGCCAAAGCCTCCTGCTCTATCTCTACCAACAAAGCAGCAACTCCAAATGTTACTTCTTAACTGACAGTGTCTTTAAGGGGCAACGAAGGTCAGACTGGCTCCTCAGAAACTCCACGGCAGCAAACAGGAACGTGTGGCCACACCTGAGACCACTGACTGGGGAGGCTGAGGCAGGGGGACCCCAAGTTCAAGGCCAGCCTCAGCAACATAGTGAGATGCTGCCTCAAAGTAGAATATACAAAGGGCTGGGAGTGTAGCTCAGTGGTAGAGCACCCCTGGGTTCAATCCTCAGTATCCCAAAATACTAACATGCAAATGACACAAATATCTAAGAACTCAGCCCTAACAATGTTAGCTGAGAAAAAATGATCAAAGTTTATGCTCAGCCCTTAGTTATTTCCAGAACCCTCTTACCCCCCAAACTTAGACTGGGCGCAGAACTTTCACTGTGGCTCGAGACGGACCAGGCTGAGTGGCGTCACTGTGCGCTCTCTGCAGACGCTGGAGGAGCAGGACCTGCCTCGGACCCTGCAGCACTCTGCTCCCTGCGTGGAGCCTGGCTCTACTTCCCTGTGCCATGAGCCATGTTCCGGGAAATCTCCCCATGGCCGTCCACGAGCCCTGCGAGGGCTGAGGGAAGGCAGTGCTGGGACGGTGGAGTGAACTGCAGGCAAGACTTCCCAGCTCCTACCTGAGACCAGTGCTGAGGCCCAGAACATCCATCCCTGTTCTGAGCTCCTACAGGCAAAGTCAGCACTGGAATAAACCAGATGTGTGACGGGGAGGTCATTCTTAGTCCGCCACACAGGACATCTGAGTGTCATCAGCAGTATGTAAGATGCTGCTACTGGTGAATCTCTGGGAAAGAAAACATTCTAGTGATTAGCAAAGAGGCTGATCAGCAAAGCATTTGATGCTTTTGGAAAGTAACTGTCATCTAAACCATTTTCAAATATATTTCCAAAGAGAGGCCCAGAATCTCCACCTGCGCGTTTCAGTGAAGCTCCACTCCTGCTCTCCTCCTCCCCGCAGGTGCGCTCGGTCCCTGCAACGCAGGGAGGGTTCAGGTGTAGCAACGGCCACGCGCCACTGCCTGAGACACCGTCAGAAACCCAGGCTTTCCGTTGGACTTGACAATGTCACTTCCCTTCACGCATGACCAGCATCCCCAAGAGGAAGTGACACTGTGGCCGACCATTCTCAAGAGCCCCCAGGCTCCCAGGCAGCTCAGCTCTCAGGAAACGGCTTTCTCAGCAGCACTCGCGACACTCACCTTCAACGCTGACCACCGTCCGGCTAGCACAGACTCGGGGAGGCGGGGGCCCGAGGCTTGGCTGGGTCCCAGGTGAGGGTCCGCCCAGATGGACAGAGAGGGCATGTTGGCAGACCCGTGTGGGTGCTCCTGGTTCTCTGCGGCACTTTCCGCAGCCTCCTTCCCATGCCAGCACTCTGCACAGTGGGGCGCAGCAGCCGCTAACCACCTGAGATCCGCACCGGTGGTGACGGTGGGCGCCTGCTGCACAGGAGGAGGTGGCATGAGTCAGCACAGGTACAGGGCTTGGAACGGTGAGCCGAGGAGACAGTGAGGCCAAACTGAGCAGGACATTAGAAGAGTCACAGTGAGGCCGAGGCACAGAAGGCACCACAGCCGGTGAGCCCCGAGGGTGACCATGCCCAGCGCCTGCCAGCACAGCAAGGCTCCCTTGAGCTTGCTGGGCCCAGGAGCCAGCAGCCAGCTTGAGGCTGGAGTTCCGCAGGGCCTTCCACGTCCGCGTGCAGCCCAGTAGCAGGGAAACCGCGTGCCACAGGAACTGCTCTGCCGCAGCGGCATGGGCGCCTCACCCAGAACCAGAATGCTCACCACAGATCTAAAACATACAGCTTGACTTTATTCACCATCATCACTTGAAACCTGATTCACAAACATCAGAGGATGTGAGAGCTCTGCATCGTAAGAATCAAACAGTACACTTACCAACTGCTTCTGGGTTCAAGTTAGATATTAAAACCAAACAGCATTTGTCCCTGTGGGAACTGTACAATATAATAAATGACAAAGGACCCAGTAAAGCAGTTTTTCATCACTTCAGGAGCTGAACAAAGATTCTGAGTGTTCAGTGCTCTGTTGCTATATTATCTTACACTCAAATATCTATTATATTCTGAGTCAATCACTTGACCAAAACAACCCAGAAGAGTAATTAGTTTGGTAGCAAAAGACCTCCACCTGCGAGATGGCGTCAGGGGATTCCATGCAGCACGGACACGACCTGTGGCAGCCGGGACCACGTGCAGCGTCCTCACTGCAACAACTGTGGCAGGTCGCTGGGCACACGGCTCCCTGAGGTGCCGGCCCCAGCTACAGTCACCCTTGAAACTCGTCGTCAGCTGCGTCACTCGGCCCCAGCAAAGCCAGGCTGAGCTCGCAGTGCGGTGCCTCGTCCCGCCTCAGTCGTTGGCAGGGACTTTGTAGGCCACCATGCTGTTCACTTTGTGGATCGTGGTGGTGAATGAGCGCAGACGGACTTCCTCAGAATTGGTGATGAACTGTGGTCCCGACTCTTCCCACTTCTCAGGTACTACCAAGTCCTTGTCTGTGTAGATCAGTAGATCGAATGAACCTGAATGGGAGATGAGATCATTTATATATGCCATTTTCCCAAAGTAAACATGCCCTCCTTCCCTCTCTTACAGGGCCACACCCTAAACTACCCACTTTTAGAAAAGAGAGTTTAGCCTGGTCTCTGATCACTATTTCCATCAATGGAAATTTACTTCAGCAGATTATATATAGTCTTCTATTTTACTCTAGAAAAATTCAGGGCTCTTAAATTTTGTTGAAAGTCACTGAAGATACAGTGAGCACAGTCACGTGACAACTCTGAATACAAGCCACAGGACAGCCAGCACCTGGGTGTAGTCACAGCATGCCAGTGCCCTCTACAGTGCCTGGCAGAGGAGCACCTGGCGAAGGTCTGAGGAAGAGCGACCGGGCTGGGCAGGCAGGGCGCGGCTGCACACAGCAACATGCAGACCAACAAGCGGAGGAATCCCAGCGCCACCTCCAAGAGGGCCTGCTGTGCCACGCTGCCTCTCCTCTGCATTTCCCAGGGATCCAGAGAGTAGGCGCGCCCGGACACACAGGACACAACAGGGCCTGACCATCTGTCAACAAGGGGCGACTCTGCAGGCACTAGCTCAGCTGTTCCCAAGAAACGGGACTCGGTTGATGGTATGATACGTACAAGAAACTTCCAACAGTGGTAAGAACGTCACTGTCGCCGTGATCTGTCTGATCACTGAGCGGATTTCGTCCTGGATGGCTTTCTGAGACTTCTCTCTGGGAGCACTATCAAAGAAACCAATCAATCAATGCATTTTAGGTTTTAACAAGTGACTTAAAGCATTAGCAAGTAGGAGCATTTACTTGATTAAATGCTTCCAAAATCAAATATGTGCTGCATTAAAAGATTAAGCAAATAAAAGAAAAGGTATCCTCAGGACATACAACCCTGTGGGCATGAAACATATCCTGATGATTTTGTTCATATATCCAAGCATCACTTAGGGCTGGTCTTGGAGTCAGGTCATTTACTATGAGATGACTAGAAAATCTGCCAACCACTTCAAGTTCTATTAAAATAAAAATGAGTAGTATACATTCAATTGGAATAATCACCTTGCCAGTTTGGGTAATGCCTAAATATCTACCCTATTGTTTCAAATAAAATATTAAATTGTAATATCAGAGAATTTTTATAAGTTTAAAAAATTTCCTGGCCAAGCACAGTGGTACATGACTGTAATTCCAGGCTGAGGCAGAGGCAGGAGGATCTCAAGTTCAAAGTCTGCCTTAGCAACTTAGACCCTAAGCAACTTAGGGTCTAGGGATATGACTTAGCGATTAAGTGCTACTGGGTTCAATCCTACTACCAAAAAAAAATCCTGAAATAGATTAAAAGCTTCAAAAGCAAACTACATTTCATAATGAAAAATGGTTCAGAGACACATCCCATGTAAGGAGCCTCAAAGTTTATAGTGTCTTACAAGGTTTGTGACATTAAACGAAGCACCACAAGCTACATCTTAAGTTGGGAGATAGCCTAGATCATCCCCCTCAGTGAAAGCACCTCTGAGCAACTGACTAACTGGCCACCCAGTGTACAACGAGGCTCTGCACATCCCACTGTGATATTCAAGTTCAAACTCACCCATTTAGACTAAAGCCCACTGTGAAAAGCATGCCATCCATACGCATGTATGACGCACTAAAACAAGCAAAGGAAATTTCCACAGAAAACTGAGTCGCTAATATCTATACTTTTGTGAAAATGGTTCAATATAATTACAACTCATATGGTAATAAAATTCCAAAAATATGCATCAGAGGGAACAACCTGTTCTATTTACCTGTCATCCTTGCAGTCTTGTCGCACTCAATGTCAAACTGCCACCTTTCAAGGACCTCCCCGCTCTCGATGTTGGAGATGACCACCACCAGCTTCTGAACAGAGCACTTGTAGAGCCAATCTGCAACACAACCGGGTGTCCTCACGCTCCAGAGCAGCCCTTCCCTGGGCTCTTCCCCTTCCTCAGCCAATGCCCGCTGCTGCTAGTCCACTGTGAGAAACTCCCCTATCAAGAATCGAGCTACTTCTCACATGTTCAGTGTTGGGAGCAGGTGTGATCCTGGGTGCTGAGGACAGGCTGGGGGGTAGTGTAATTGTCATGGTTGCCATGGAGAGAAAGATACAGGAGGATGAGAGCATCGATAGGGACATACAATCCATTTAGGGAGGTGACAGAAGAACTAGATTTAGCTCTAAACATTAGCAGCATTAAATATGCAAAACAGAGGGAAGTACAGGCTAGACTAAAAAGGAAGAGCATGTGACCTCAGAGGGCACAAGCTGCCCAGCACACTTCAATGAAGAAAAGGAGGATGAACTACATGCAAAGCCATGGAGGCCAGCCTAAGAAGTCAGCCTCAGGAACCAGGGAGGTTGTGCTAGGTGTGAAGCAGGCATGGTGTAGTCAGACTTGTATTATAAACTGCCACCCTGGCTGATGAGGAAAGTGGCCGGGAGGTGTGTCAGGGCGTCAAGGACACCAAGTAACTCAGGAGGAAGAGAAGACAGCAGGGGGGCAAGCTGGTGGAGATGAAGACACTGCTCAGTAAAACTGTTAAAAGACTTACTGAAGTAGATATGGGAAAGGGGAGGCACACGCCAGGGGTAGCTCCCAAGTTTACAATCACATTTCTGAATGGACAATTACAATCTTGGAGACAATCCTGAATTGGGCTAGGTATGACTGTGAGTCAACTGCAGGAAAGTTGTTGGTGAGGCTATGCACATGACAGAGCCCACAGGGGCTGTGAAAGGAGAAGCCTCAGGTTGAGTGTTAGGCTCAGGGACCACTTGGGTCTCTGTGGCATATTCCACTTTATATAGCTATTTAAACCAAGAACATTCCAGTGGGAAGAACAAAAACAAGCACCTGTTAGATTTGTTCCACGGGTTTTGCAATTCCTGGCACATACCAACAACTTGTTATTTCACTGAAAAGAAAGAGACTGGGTGGTAATTTGAAGGATTTGGAGTGAGCACTAATGCATTCTTTTAAAATCAGAGAGAAAAAGGCAACAGAAATAATTCAAATCAAAACAGAGAAGCAAAAATATGAGAAGAAATAGGACAAAGTCCTTCAAAGGATAGAGGAAGTAGAATTGAAAACAACCAACAATTTGACATTACGGAAGAATAATTCCTCTATTCTAACTAAAATAAAAGCTAAATAAAGATCTAGACAAACATAAGGTAAAATGTTACTGGAAATAACCCCCAAGAAAGCCAATAGCTTAGGCAAGGCTTCCTTCCCAGCAATGAGACCAACAATCTGAGTGCAGCCCTATGAACAACCATGGGCAATTCAGTCCTGAGCCCCATTCTGAATGCAATTCACACCCCAACAGAGGTCTTGAGAATCTTGCTATTCGGACAGCACCAACTAGACAGACTTTCCAAGAAAAGGCCACTTGGTTCCCCAGAGCACATTTGGCAATACACTCCTTTGGTTCTCAGAGTTAGGGATGTGCTATTGGTATCTGGTGGCTAGAGGCCAAAGATGGTGCTAAACATCTCATAATACACAGAAAAGAACACCACACTAAGTAAATATCCAGGCCAAATGTCAGCAGTGCTATGCTTGAGAAAACCTATTCTAGGGAATAAACCTTCCCTTGGCTGTCAGTCTTGAGCCCCACCTGCACAAGTATGGGGAAATCCACTCCTGCAGATGTGATGGGAGGGTTGACAGCTGACCTGGGCATAATGCAGCTTAAAATAGACACACCATCTGGTGGCCATTCACTGAAGATCAACTTAAACTGAAATCAGTACAGAACTACAGTATAAAGAATGAAGTTATGTTGAAACAAAGACAATCTGAAGACAATAATGATCAATGAATTTAAAAATTCAAAAGAAAAAAAAGGGGGTCACTAAGTACTTTTTGGAACTAATATTTTGGAAAAGTAAATGGGGAGAAACACCTACAACACACACACACAAAATACTCAAGAATCCCAGGTGGAGAGAAAGATGGAAGAAAAACTAGTAAGGACTCTAGATGGAAGAGATGGAGAATGAGCACCGACTCACAAGAGAATGCCGACAGATAAAAGGCTTACTGGATCACAGGCACAGTTTTTAAAAAGCCAAATGGAAACAGTTTACAAATGAGAAAAGCGTACTGGGTGTTGCAACAGAAGTACTTATTCACTATTTTTGGGGGGGGCACTTTAGTTCCTGGTGGGACACCACTTTATTCTCCTCCGTGGCAATCCACGGGTGCATCCTCCAGCTGCAGGACACGGCCCCGCACGTCACCTACACTGCCAGCAGCTGCAGGACACGCCCCGCACGCCACCTACACTGCCAGCAGCTGCAGGACACGGCCCCGCACGCCACCTACACTGCCGGCAGCTGCAGGACACGGCCCCGCACGCCACCGACACGTCAGCAGCGATCCGCACCTTTGAGCTGCTCCACCACACTGCTGAGGTACTTGATGAGCTCCGGGTCGGTGGTCACCAGCAGGGTGAGCCCGTACTTCTGCACTCGAGTGAAGGTTTCCGAGGGGTAGATGCCACGCTGGTAGAGAATGCTGTTGATGCCAAACGCTGGAAAGAGAGGGACGCCCAGGTGAGCCCGGCGCTCCGCGCGCGCTGCGGAGGCAGGGCAGGCGCAACGCGCGGCCTGCGGCCTGCGGTCTGGGCACCCGCTCCCAGCACGGGTCCTGCGAGCCGCTGCGGCAGAAGCGCCCGCCCCTGCGCCGCCCGCAGGCTTCCCCGGCGAGCCCACCTGCGGCGCGGGGCGAGCGGGCGACGCCAGCGGCCCTTCCGCCCGGAAACGCCCGGCCGCGCCCGGGCCGCGCTCGGCCCGCGGGGCCGCTGGAGCACCCGGCCCGCCACACACGCCGCCGCCCGCCCGCGACTCACAGAAGAACTCGGCCACGATCTCCGCGCTCCCGCGCAGGGTGATGCCCTGCTCCCGGGACAGCTGCCGCGCCATGGCGAGTGCGCGACCAGGGCCAGCACTAACTCGCGGCTCCCGCCACCCGGTTCAAAAGTAACGACGCAGCGCGCCGGTGTGCTGCGCACGCGCGAAGGCACAGGCTCCCGCCCATACCGTCAGCGATGCGCACGCGCGAACGCCCAAGCCCCGCCTACACCACGGCTACGCGCAAGCGCGAGCCACCCAATTCAGCCCCCTCCCACGCGCCTGCACTGCGCAGGCGCGAAATCCCAAGCCTTTTTTTTTTTTTCCCCCTCCTCCGCCGGTCCCCTTACGTCGCCCAGCCAGAGCGCGCGCGAACCTTCAGGCCCCGCCCACGCAGCACGCCTGCCCTCTGCCTTGTGCCTTCTGCCTTCTGCCCTCTGCTCAAACTTGAGAGTCCATTCTCGCAGGCGCTGGCGGGTGCGCCTGGCTGTTGACTGATCTGCAGAGGGTCCTGGCGACAGCGCCCCTGGTCAGGACGGCAAAGTCCAGGGGATTTCAGTCCGCTGCTGGGATCCGGCTCCGCGCTCCAGGGTTGCAGTGTTTCTGGGGAGGAAGGCGGCAGGGAGGTGAAGAAGTGAAAGAGGGCCAGCGTCCAGGGCCCCTGGAGCCTGCTCTTAGCATTCGGGACAGGTGTCTGTACAGGGTAAATGAGGTTCAGTGTCCAGTGCCAGTGGAGACTGCTCTTAGCAACTGGGACAGGTGTCTGCACAGGGTGAAGGAGGTGCAGCGTCCAGGGCCCATAGAGACTGCTCTTAGCAGCTGGGACAGGAATCTAAATGGGGTGAAGGAGGCAGCGTCCTGGGCCCCTGGAGCCTGCTCTTAGCATTCGGGATAGGTGTCTGCACAGGGTGAAGGAGGTTCTGTGTCTAAGGCCGCTTCCGAAGACCTTAACTGTCAAAGCAGTTCAAAACGTTGTCTGCTAAATGAGCAACTTTAGTTTTATCAGACTCTTGTTCAGCCAGGTGAGAAAGGCCTGCTGCAGCTCTGTCACATAGTATCCCCAGGGATCAGCCCTGCAGGAGGAGTCTGGTCAGAGCCAGGCCTCCCTGTCTCAGGCCAGAGGAACTCTCCTTGGGGTGTGGGTTCCTTTCAGGTCCCTGTTTGTTGCATTGTGGTCTCGTTGCCTTAGAGACCACACGCCATGAAGCTGGGGAGATGTCCTCCCTTTTGTACACGCTCACTTGATTATATCAGATCAGGTCAGAGACTCTCCCATTCCCTGAACCTAACTCTGAACTGACAGCCCCTCATATTCTGCCCACCCTCACCGGGAAGTGTGCTCACTAGGACCAGGATTTGAGCAACCATCTTAGAATTCTGCCTACCATACATCGCATGTCAGGTTTGGGTCAGTTTGAAGAGTTAAAACAGGTTCACTGGACTGTCGTGACCTAGTAAACTATTTCCTTACATCCTTAAGTCTGTGTGTGTAAATCAGACTTGGGTGTGAAGAGCAGTGAGACCTGGAAAAGTTGGGGCCTCGGACTTGGGATGTCCATGGATCCTTCCACTAGAGGTTGGGTCCAGACCAGGATTCTGGCTCCGCCGTGATGGAGCATGGAACTCACCTGTCCTTATGAAGTTGCCTCCTCTTTAAGAAACTTTATACTATACCCAGCACTTCAGGAAAGATTTCTTGGGTTTTAGGATAATATAATTTGTAATTATCTACAAATGCTAATAGTTATTACTATAACTTGGAGATCTAGAGATTAAAAGTAGACAAAAGATGCAGTCTGTGTCCGTAGAGGAAGTTGCATTAAGTATCTGCATGAGGGGATGAAAGGAATCAGTAGGGGTAGGACATACAGGCTGTGCCTGTGGAAGAGCGTGGAACCTACTTTTGTTTCAGTAACTTGACCCCTCTGTCTCCTGCCAGCCTGGGTGGCTTTTTTCGGAGGACTGTCACGTGCAGCATGACAGCATCCTGATTGATAGGAATTGCTAAAAACAGGTGGTCTCCCAGGAGCACGATGGAGGGCGCAGATCCTCTCTAGTATTTACTGTGCCTTTTCTGTTGAGGTACTGCAGGGGCACAGATGCTCAACTGGCGAGTTACCCAGGTGCCACCGCGTTTTGCTTTGTGTGGTGTGCGCGGGTGTGAAGCGCAGGTGCTCAGAGGCTGTCCAACCACCCTGAGATGAGCAGGTTCACACATGGCCTTTCTCATGACCTGTGCCCACCGCCCGCTGGCCCTCTACTGCCTCTTCCTCCTGGCTCTTCTGGGCTTTCCACCCGGGTTCTGCAGTGGTTTGCTTTGGCTAGGAATTCACTCTCTCTGTTCCCATTCCTAATTGGCTTACATCTGTCTTAACCTATACGTCGTCACCCTAAGCATTACAGAGATTTCTTTGGACCCCCAGACTGTGTAGGAACCTGACCTGAAGTTTGGCACCTTGTGAGGCTGCTTCAGAGAATTTCCTTCATTGTTAACAATTGCATAAAGGGTCACTTGTGTTTTCTCTGTATGTCAGAAGTCACACCAGGTTGGGGTGAGTCTGAAAGCTTGTGTCCAGGAGACTTAGCCAAGTGGAAGTGTGTCCAGAGGCTGGAAGTGCTGTGTGCACAGGCAGGAGGAAGCGCTGTGACCTTTTCTGTGGTTGTCTTTTGCACACTGTGATTGATCGTTAGGGCCAACAGCTTTTAAACTTGTCTGTAGTTCATTAGCTTATTTCACTGACTCCTACTGCCAAGCACGTGGCTATGAAGCTTGAGTCTTTGTGATTAGGAGAGAGCATTTTGGGGAAATCTGGATGATGTAGTTTGGCTGTGAGCACCTGGCCTTGGGGTGTGTCTAAACTGTGACCTCCTCTTTGTATTTTCTCTTACTGCCGTACTGATGGCATTCCTCTGTAAATGTTTAGAAGTGTTTGTTGAAAGATTGAGCCTTTGAATGGTCATCTAGGAAAACTCATGGAAGAGCCCAAGATATTTTCTAATTGGAGAGTAGGCAGGATGGAGGAGCGAGGCCACTTTTAGGAAGTTTGAATATCCATCTGAGTTGACTGAACTGCAGGTACCAGGGATTTCTTAGGATTGACATGCTGAAGGAATGTTTGGTTGAAATGTTAGTCAGTGGTGGTTGAAGGATGGATTGTGTATAGGGAAGTCTAGAGTGTTGGTTCTCAGAATTGAGTGTGTGGAATTTCCTGGGTACTTGAAAATTCCTGGCTCCTAATCCTCCTTCCCAAGGAGTCTAGTCCAGTCCAATTTGATAAGTCACCAGTGACAGGCAGCTCTTAAGTACTTGAAATAAACTGCAGGTGCAAAGTACCAGATTTCAAAGACTAAGGGCAAAAATGTAAAATTTCACAGTATGTATTCTACTTGATTACAAATCAAAATATATGTACATGCATTGGATTAAAAACATAGTTTCACTTCTTTTCCTTTCTTTTAAGTGTCTAGCAGGATATTTAAAATGGCACACGGGACTCGTATTCTGCTTCTGCTGGACAGGCTGGATGCAGTATGGGCCAAGAGCGGTGTTTAACCAGTACCCCGAGGGATTCTGATGCAGGTACTTAGGCCACTGTTTGAGGGAGTACCTGTGAGAGATACCTCAGTATTCAGGGTAGGAAGCTGAGATCCAGGACTGAATGGTGCCAGAGAGGTTGTAAGAAGGGATTCATCAGAACAGGACACCTTGAGAGGGAAGCTGAGCTGAGGGTAGGGGAGGTGGAGGAAGAGTGAGGGGTCTTGGGCCAGGGTGGTGCCGTCCACGCTGTGGTAGAGAAGCTGCCCAAACTCGTCTGTTCTTGCGCTTCCCGGTGGCCACATGAGGTGCAGAAGCTTTGAGGCTGGGTTTGGACTTGACCCCTTCCTCTCCAAAGGGTGCACACTTTTCAGAGTGTTTCAGAGGCTTCTTTTGGGTTCTGTGAGTTTACTTTCTTCTCCATGTGATGCAACCTCCTTGAGGTGTTTTGGGAAGGGAGAATGTGGGTGTAGGCTTCCTTTCTGAAGAAAAGCAGAGCTGGTAGCTAAACACTCACTCATAAGAGTTAACTGGAAAAATAGAAACAGGCCTATATTGCTCATTAGGGGTTGAAACATTTTCAAAATATTTTACTCAAATATATTTTAAAGCTAGAAACGTGGGATTTTATACTGAAAGAACTTCAGTAATGACCTAGTTAAATAGTCGTATTGATGAGGAAACTGAGTTCCCAAGTGGTTATAGTCAGTCTAAGATTGAAGTCTAGTTAGTGGAAGATTTAGTTGAGCATCTAGACTTCTTGACCTAGTGTCCTATTAAATTGTGTCTATTTGAAAACATAGCGAGACATGCTTTTTCTTCTGTAAGGTTTTTTATGGGGAAAAAAAGAACTGATTTAAGCCTAAGGATTTTACCCTCAGTACCCTCTGCACATGGTGTGGAGAAGAGAACATTGACAGACCAACAGTTGTGCAGCGCACAAGTCCCTGCAGCGGCCAGGAGGGGGCAGTGTGCACACAGCAGTCCTGCCTAGGCCTTCAGAACTGGGCCCCTGCTCCAGGGCAGCTTGCCCTGGGAAGGTTCCTGTCTCCAAGGGGCTCCTGGTGCCTGGCAGGTGAGGATGAGGAGTCTTCATGCACTGCAGGACTGGTGTCCTTCACACAGGTGCGCACAGGCAGCCAAAAGCTGCAGAAACGGGCCGTGTGTTCTCACTGACGTTGAATTTGTGCGTTAATTGTTCTCATGGAGAAAGAAAAGTTTTAGGTGATCAGGTCATTCTTGTCATGGGCTCGGGCGCATACCCATTAAATAGTGGGGGTTGTTTTATTTTTGAAGTCAACCTTTGAAACAAAGCAGTTTATTCTAAAGCTCATGAAACATGGGGATGTTGGTCTTCATGATGATTTAATAGGACTTTGATCTCCCAGGTTTTTAGAAAAAGTCTTTTTGCAAGAAAGAAATTTAATGATGTCAGTTGGGGAATTTGCTTTGTAAAAAATAAAAGTATTTTGTCATAAAATGTTAGGCTTATTCTGCTTCTTATTTTTCACTTGAAGTGAAGGACAAGGATTGAGTCAGTAATTTTATGTACTGATTACCTGGGGTTTATTTTGTAGCTCTGTGAATACGTGTGTGTGTGTGTGTGTGTGTATGTGTGTGTGTGTTTACACATGTATGTACATGTATATATTTTCAGATGCTTTATAATTAAATTGCAAAATATCATTCTCCATTTTCCCCCATATTTCCTTCTGAACCCAAATCATATTGTTATGTTATGTGCTTGTACAAATATGTAATAACAAGCCACACCATATGTATAACTGCAATACACCAATAAAAAATGTGGAAAAAATAAACATAGTTAAAAACTAAGAAAGATGAGATAAAGACCTGTTTAAAATCTGCTTCCTACCACATCATTAGAAAGTAAATTTCACCCCACTTATTAGGAGCTATATCATGACTTAAATGGCAAACTTGCCTCTTTTGAATCTTGGTTTAGTATCTTTGAAGGAGTGATTTGCAAGTCTGATGCTTCACCTTGTAATGCCAGGTGTTTTGTTTGGGGGAATTTTTTCTTGTCATCAAACTGAAGGTTTGTTATAAAGTGAGACTCTGAACCAAAAAATACATTGTTGATTCTTTATTTCTATTTACCAGTGTTAGCGGTTATACGAAGTTTTTGTTAAAAAGGGCTTATTAAATTTCCATTTTTTCTGGTGCAATTATGTGTTCTTATGAAGCAATTAATAAGTAATGCATTTTAAAAAATTTAAAGTTCAAAAACAAAGAAGTAAGCAGGTTTTTTTCACTCTTTTGTTAAAAATAGCCAATAGTTTTGTTAAAAATAGCCAATACTGGTTTAGGAGCCAATCAGAGTAATGAGTTCTACCTTTTCATTAGTTTCGTAACTAATCTGTAGTTTAGAAAAATTACATAGATGAGAAAAATCTGTTTACCAATTTTTTCAGTTGTGCAGTTGGGAATTTTTTAAAAATAGTTCACACAAACGTGTTCTCTGTAATATGAATGTCTTTTAAAAAACCATTTTTTCTCATTCAAAAAGTCTTTGAAAATTAGAATGAGTTAATTTTTCTGAAATCCTTCTAGCGCAGTACTGGTTGTTATCTGTGTAGAAAAATGCCTGGTAAATCTGGAATGGTTAACCTGCAGTAACAATTTTTTTTTTCCTAATAATCCATTTATAAAATGGGCAACTTGGGCTGGGGAGATAGCTCAGTTGGTAAAGTGCTTGCCTTACAAGCACAGGGCCCTGGGTTCGATTCCCAGCCTGCAAATAAATAATAAATAATAAATAAATAAATAAATGGGCAACTGATGTGAATAGATGCTTCTCATAAGAAGAATACCAGTGCCCAACAAATACATGCAAAATTGTTCCGTATTGTTAGCCATCAGGGAAATGTACAGGAAAACTGGGATGAGATTCCGGTCACCCCTGTAGATCAGTGTTATCAAAAGCAACCGCCGGTGTTGGAGAGGACGGCAGAACAGGGCTCGCTGCACCCCTGGGGATGTGGCCAGCACAGCCGTCCTGGAGAGCAGCGTGCAGCTCCTCAAAACCAGGAGGTGGCCCTGCGTCAGAGCACACGCAGAGGAGGTCAGCCACAGGACACCTGCGTGCCCCATTTCCTGCAGCACCGCCCCGCAGCCGAGGTGTGGGGTCACCCAGGTGCCCATCAGCAGGTCGTGGGTGTCATGCAGCCAGGAAGGGAGGAGCCCTGCCAGGCGCAGTGAGCTGGCAGCTGGAGGACATGCCGCTCGGTGGGGTTTGGGAGGCGTTTGGAGATGCTTGGATGTGTGACTGTCCTCTGATGCGCCGGGACCTGCAAGGCCATGGAGGAGCTGTGGGTGTGCAGGTGATGCCAGCTTATGGCTTGGTGTCTTCCTCTGCTGGTTTCAGGTCAGGCAGAGGAAAGGTCCAGGATGGGGCAGGGAGGCGGATCACAGGCAGGCCACTGGCAGCAGGCCAGGCAGGCTCGGGAGAGAAGTGCTGCCAGGCCCATGCGGGGCTGGGTGGGTCTTGCCCGGTCACCTTTCACTGGAACTCCAGCAAGTGCGCAGATGAGGGGCAAGCCTAGAGAGGACCTTCCTCGGAGGTGGGCTGGGGCAGAGAGGTCCAGTGAGGCTTCATTCTGCTTTGTGAAAGCTGAGTGAGGGGCCAGCTAGCTTCCAGTGGAGCAGGCAGTGAGGGCGGCAGGAGGTGGGGACACAGCATTGAGGGAGGAAGGGCTGGCCGGTGGTCCAGGGGGCTTGGAGGGCAAGGCCACCCCAGAGGAGTGGAAACCTCTTCTCAGTGGACGCTTGCGAGCACGCTGAGTCTCGGCCTGGTGCTACAAGGTGGCAGGTGAGTGACGACGAGCAGTAGGACCCAAACACTATACACCCCAGTGACAGACGGTCCTTGTGGTGGCTGAGCCCTGTGGTGTGACCCTGGGGGCTGAGCAGTGCTGAGAGCCGTCAGGTCATGGCGGTGGTCAGGGGAAGTGGAATGGAGAGCATGTGCCCACTCTGGCCATGAAAAGGAAAGCAGGAAAAGTCCTTAGCGTTCATGGCAGGGAGACACCACTGGAACCCAGGTGGCAGCATCAAAGGGCTCCCCTGTGGTCTCCTTGTCTTCGTCACATCGGGTCACCACCTGGGCCTTCACCTAGAGCCCTGTGTAGCATGTGGTCAGCTGTGGGTTCCAAGCATCCTGGGAGGCATCAGTGCCAACGGAAGGCACTGAATCTAAGGAACGTGTGATTCAAGGGGTGTCCAATTAACAGCAAGAAGGTCAGGGGGGAGGCTACCAAGGCAAAGGAGCTCCTTCTGCTGGTGCGACTCTGTCCCAACCAGTGCTGTGAACACCAGGGACATGCTCTGGGCACGGCCCAGCAAGTGCCCAGTTGCCCTGTCAACCAAGTCTTGGTGTTGGTAGACTCACTGAGTCTGCCCAGAGTGTGTGGGAGTCTCCTGGTGTTGGTGTTGGTTGGACTCACTGAGTCTGCCAGTGTGTGGTGCAGGCCTCCTGGTCTTGGTGTTGGTGGACTCACTGAATCTGCCCAGAGTATGTGGGAGTCTCCTGGTGTTGGTGTTGGTGGACTCACTGAGTCTGCCCAGTGTGTGGGAGTCTCCTGGTGTTGGTGTTGGTGACTCACTGAGTCTACCCAGTGTGTGGTGGGAGCCTCCTGGTGTTGGTGTTGGTGGACTCACAGAGTCTGCCCAGTGTGTGGTTCAGGTCTCTGGTGTTGGTGTTGGTGGACTCACTGAGTCTGCCCAGAGTGTGGGAGTCTCCTGGTGTTGGTGTTGATGGACTCACTGAGTCTACCCAGTGTGATGGGAGCCTCCTGGTGTTGGTGTTGGTGGACTCACTGAGTCTACCCGTGTGGTGGGAGCCTCCTGGTGTTGGTGTTGGTGGACTCACTGAATCTGCCCAGTGTGTGTGGGAGCCTCCTGGTGTTGGTGTTGGTGGACTCACAGAGTCTGCCCAGTGTGTGGTGGGAGCCTCCTGGTGTTGGTGGGTGGACTCACTGAATCTGCCCAGTGTGTGGTGGGAGCCTCCTGGTGTTGGTGTTGGTGGACTCACTGAGTCTGCCCAGTGTGTGTGGGAGCCTCCTGGTGTTGGTGTTGGTGGACTCACTGAGTCTACCCAGTGTGTGGTGGGAGTCTCCTGGTGTTGGTGTTGGTGGACTCACTGAGTCTGCCCAGTGTGTGGTGCAGGCTCCTGGAGTTGGTGTTGGTGTTGGTGGACTCACTGAGTCTGCCCAGTGTGGTGGGAGCTTCCTGGTGTTGGTGTTGGTGGACTCACAGAGTCTGCCCAGTGTGTGGTTCAGGCCTCTGGTGTTGGTGTTGGTGGACTCACTGAGTCTACCCAGTGTGGTGGGAGCCTCCTGGTCTTGGTGTTGGTGTACTCAGTGAGTCTGCCCAGTGTGTGGTGGGAGCCTCCTGGTGTTGGTGTTGGTGGACTCAGAGTCTGCCCAGTGTGTGGTGCAGGCCTCCTGGTGTTGGTGTTGGTGGACTCACTGAGTCTGCCCAGAGTGTGTGGGAGTCTCCTGGTCTTGGTGTTGGTGCACTCACTGAGTCTACCCAAGGTGCTGTAGGAACCTCCTGGTGTTGGTGTTGGTGGACTCACTGAGTCTACCCAAGGTGCTGTAGGAGCCTCCTGTGTTTGGTGTTGGTGTACTCACTTAGTCTACCCAAGGTGCTGTAGGAGCCTCCTGGTGTTGTGTTGGTGTACTCAGTGAGTCTGCCCAGTGTGTGGTGGGAGCCTCCTGGTGTTGGTGTTGGTGGACTCACCGAGTCTACCCAAGGTGCTGTAGGAGCCTCCTGGTCTTGGTATTGGTGTACTTAGTGAGTCTGGCCCAGCTACTGGTGGGAGCCACTGGTTTTGGTGTTCGTGGACTCACTGACTCTGCCCTGTGTGTGGGTGGGAGCCTCCTTCTCTTGTTGTTGGTGGACTCACTGAGTCCACCCAGTGTGTTGTGTGTGCCTCCTGTGTTGGTGTTGGTGGACTCACTGAGTCGGCCCAGTGTTCATTGGGAGCCTCCCTTCCTCAGCAGAGCACTTTCTCCCCATCTAGGGACGTTTGCATCTGTGCTGCCCTTCTGTGCCCAGGAGTGTGTCATTGTGTTGCATGAGCTCGACAGAGTGTCGGGCCTTTTCGAGTGACAGCAAGCAGGTGAGTGTGGTGTGGCTCTGCATGTGAGCAGAGTCCGTCCGGTGCCTCCACATGGCCTCCTGTGAGGTCTGCACGTCTTACTAATGTTTCACTCAATTAATCTGAAATTCTTTAAATCTAGGATCAGAATCTCATGCATACTAATTTTAATTTTCCCTAAATACCAAAATGTTGCTTTTGATTCTCTTTGGATTAATGGTTTTGTATTCAACGAGTTTTCCACCCTCCTTGCATGACATGGTTCCAAAAGCGGTGCATATGGAAATACGTGAGGTCAGAACATAGAAGGGATGGGAAATCCATGGCCAGAGCCCGACTCCTGGAGTGTGGACAGAGCCGCACACTCCTGTTCTGTCCCTGTGGCACCTGCATCTGCAGCCACTGTCCCTGATGCCTCATTATGGCTGCTTCTGGCTATGAGGCTGGGGGCAGGAAGGAAGTGCGAAGGGCACCCTGACTTGAGCCACAAATGCACTATACTGGCACACTTGGGCTCGGAAGCCTTTCTCCTTTTAGTCTCCAGCGAAAGAAGACAGCTTGGCTTCACCTGCAGGGGGGAAGGAGGGACGAGGGAGCATGTGGAAAGCCCTGTGGTTCAGGATGGGCACCTCGGCTCAGCCAGCGCGGGCTGCCTGGCTGTGCTGACTTCATGGTCAGCGGGCAGCATGGTTCTTTACATAGGCAGAGCCTGGGTCTTTGCAGCCTCTGAATGGCCACTCTTTCCATGCAGGGCGGATTAAAGGAACAAAGGGAGTGAGGGCCCTGGGAGGGCCATGAGCGTGTCCCACAGGCAGAGGGGCCTGCTCTGGGCGGGTTTTCACAGGAGTCGACTCCTTTGTCGGGTTTTGGATGGACGACCCGAGCCTGGCGTGCAAGGGAATGGCACGAATAGCGGCCTGCTTGCCAAAGGCTGGGGAGAAAAAAAGCAGTCAGCCCCGCCATGGGGTGGAGCTGCATTTGGGAAAGTGGGTGCCTGCTGCAGTAGGAACCCCAGGGATGCCATTGCAGGACGGCCAGCAGTGTGCAAGTCTGTGGCATGGCCACCGACTCCTGGCACGGGCAGAGGTTTCACGGGTGTGTGGTTTACGTGGGGAAAGCAAATGTGTCGGTTGTGACTGAGAAGGCACCCTGGCGAGCCCCCTGGATCTGCAACTCGGAACCTCACCGAGCGCGGGCCTGTGTGCCTCTGTCCACAGAGAATGGGGACGAAAAGTGCCCCTGTTTACAAAGAGATTTGCTCTCTTTGGTCTTGTTTTTTCCCTGGGCGGACTGTGCTGTCCAGAGCAGAGACCATATCTGATCTCCATCAGGGAGGCCCCGGGATAATCAATCTCTGGAGCAGGAGGTGCCTCACATCGCAGTTTGGAAAGCAGTTTGGGTTGCGAAGAGGAGAAGCGTGCCCTTGGCTCGTGCGCGGCTGGAGCTCCTCAGGCCTCGTCAAAGCCTGGCTGCTTTGTGCCCACACGGAGCTGAAGAGAATGCTCTGTGTCCTCTTGAGGTGAGTGTGGGGCCCCAGAAAGCCTGAGGACCCTGGTGTGCCTGAGGACGGGCTGTCTGAGGGCCCGACATCTGTGCCCGTTTGAGTTGAGCCAGCTTTGATCGACTCTGACGCTGGTGCCTGTTCTCAGTAGGTGCTCTTCCATGTGTTAAGTCGCACCCAGACAACTTACTAGGTTAGCGCTGCGGAACTGAAAACAGGACACTGCGATTCCCTTCCTCGCTGACCTGAAGGACCTCACGTCGGGTGCAGATGCCCTCTTCAAATTCGACGCCGTTCCTGCCCACGTGCGTGCCAGATGTAAGTGGTACCTGCAGGACAACTTTGAGATCAAGGAGAGATAATCTAAAGTTTATATTAAGTTGAAAGTATATATTGACTTTATTGTAACAACTCAGCTCATTTGGTCTAAGACATATTAAAAATAATGAAATAATTTTCCATGTCGTCTAACAAAACCTGCAAGGAAGGCCTCCTGTTGTTTTAGATGTCACTTGAAAATCCGACTGCTGGGACTTACCATGGATTCCTGAAGTCACACAGCCAACCGCTCGGGAGGTCCCACAGTTGCCTGTTCTACTTCAGGAGAGCAGATTACGCAGTCAAGAGCACGGGGACATTTGCTGGGCAGCGGAGGACGGTCACTGGCCCGCTTGCTGTGGAGCCATCCTCTCGCTCACGTGTGCAGCCCAGCCGGTCTGTGTCCGCCTGGTCCGTGGAAAGCTGATGCTTCCATAGTGAAGGCTGACAGCGCATCCGAGGAAATCAAGGGCAGGGGATCGTCAGGTAGAGGAGCCTCTGATGCTCTGCGGTTGCCATTCACAGAACGGGGCTCGGCAAGCTTCTCCAAGTGAGACAGGCCGAACTGGCAGACCAGGTAAGCCCACCAGCGGGGCCGACGCAGACCTGCTCAGCAACACGGTCACCGAGGGCGCTGGGACAGGCCTGCCCTCCTGCCACATGGTGACGGGCTGGCGTCCCTGAGTGCAGGTCTGGGTGTTGCGCCAGGTCCTGAGGTTCCGCCTGAAGGCAGCTGGTGTCCGCGCTGCTCCCAGGCTTCGCTTCCCACCAGGCTCCTGTCTGTCTCCGGTGGGGACGGCTCAGGGTCGGCTTGAGGGCGGCTCAGGGTCGGCTTGAGGGCAGCTCAAGGTGGACTTGAGGGCGTCTCAAGGTGGACTTGAGGGCGTCTCAGGGTCGACTTGAGGGCGGCTCACAGTCGACTTGAAGGCAGCAACACTGGAGTTTATTCAGCAACTTTTCCAGTCAGCTCCCCGAGTCCTCAGAGGACGCAGAGTCCCCAGCTAGAATTCTTAGCACGCTCTTGTGGCCAAGCACAGGGGGCTCATTCCCCCTCACACACACACCCATCCCCCTACACACACACATCCCCCTCTCACACACACACCCAAACCCCTTGCACACACCCAACCCCCTTACACACACACACACCCTCACACACACACACACACCCAAACCCCTCACACACACCCCATCCCCCTACACACACACACACCCTCACACACACACACACCCAAACCCCTCACACATACACCCATCCCCTACACACACATCCCCCTCACACACACACACCCAAACCCCTCTCACACACACCCATCCCCCTACACACACATCCCCCTCACACACACACACCCAAAACCCTCACACACACACCCATCTCCCTACAACACACCCAAACCCCTTACACACACACACCCTCCCCCTACACACACCACCCATCCCCCTCACCACACACACCCAACCCCCTCACACACACCCAAACCCCTTACACACATACACATCCCCCTTGCACACACACCCCATCCCTCCTACACACACACCCAACCCCTCACACACACACCCCAATCCCTTACACACACACCCATCCCCCTTACACACACACTCATCCCCCCTCACCACAAACAACCCTCTTACACATACACTCCCCCTTGCACACACACCCATCCCCCTCTCACACACACCCAATACCCCTACACACACCCAACTCCTCACACACACACAAACCCCCTACACATCCACCACCCCCCTCACACACACACCCAATCCCCTTACAGACACACACATCACCTTCACACACACACCCAACCCCTTTACACACACACACATCCCCCTCACACACACACACCCAAACCGCTTATACATACACATCCCCCTCACACACATGCCCATCCCCCCTATACCACCCAACCCCCTCACACACACCCAACCCCCTTACACACACACATCCCCTTACACACACATCCCCCTCACACACACACACAACCCCCTTACACACACCCAACCCCTTACACACACCCATCCCCCTTACACACACACTCTTCCTCCCTCACCACACACCAACCCCCTTACACACACACACATCCCCCTCACACACACACACCCATCCCCCTCACACACACACCCATCACCCTTACACACACCCATCCCCTTGCAACACACACTCGTCCCCCTTACACATACACCCATCCCCTCTTACACACACCCATCCCCCTACCCACACCCAACCCCCTGACACACACACATCCCCCTCACACACACACCCATCCCCCTACCCACACACCCAACCCCCTTACACACACACACATCCCCCTCACACACACCCAACCCTCTCACACACACACCCCTCACACACACACCCAACCCCCTTACACACACACACATCCCCCTCACACACACACCCAACCCCCTTACACATACCCATCCCCCCTCACACACACACTCATCCCCCTTACACATACACATCTCCGCTTACACACACACCCCATCCCCCCTCATGCACACACACCCATCCCCCCCTCCACAGACCCAACCCCTTACACATACACATCCCCCTTGCACACACACCCATCCCCCTCACACACACACTCATCCCCTTACACATACACATCTCCGCTTACACACACCCATCCCCCCTCACGCACACACACCCATCCCCCTACACACACACTCATCCCCCCTCACACACACCAAACCCCCTTACACATACACATCCCCTTACGCACAAACTCACACAGTGTACTTGGAGAGCATCTGAAAAGTACAGGGTGAGATGTGAACATCTCTGGTGGGTAGACTTGAGCAGTTTATGGAATCTTTATTATTCAGACTTACATTTTATGACTATCTATAATTAAAGAAAAATGTAACTTCAGTTTCAAAGAGCCATACATATTATAATCCTACTACCATAGGTAATATATCACTTGACAATTTTAATAAGGTTTGACAATAGTTCTTTGCTGCCTTCATATCTCTGTAAAGACCTGGAAGGACAAATAGCTTGCTCCTCCCTCGGCATTACTGACTTTGGCCATCTGTTGGTAAAAACCACCCTGTGGGAGTTGTGATGTAAGGCACATGCGTAAAACACCCTCAGAATGGCCAATGGGACAACAGCAAAGGTAAACAGATCTCAGGACCCCTTCACCCACTTAAAATCATCAGACACCACCAAAGAGCTGCTGTTCACATAAGTTCTATCTATCAGATGTACCATTTTAGAAATTGAAACTGAAGAATTTAAGAAAATCTTAATTCACTTAAACAAGCAATGAGAACACATTACCTGTTAGCACAGTGTGGTCTCTCTGTCTTCCTCACACGGCACCCTGAGGATAGGGCTGTGTGAAATGTGAATTTCTGAGAAGTCTCTGACATGCCCTTCACGGGCGACAGCGGACCCTCCCCTGCTGGATCAGCCCTGGTGCAGGGCAGAGTTTCTGGCTCACGTCTGCCAGGAAGGTCTGGCTTCGCGGTACGTACTTCCGGAAGGAGGGGTGTTCTAGCAACTCCTCACACGACGGCGCGTATGCTTAATACCCACCAGCCATCAACAGGTGACAGTGGTCCAAGTTCATTTCTTGTGAAATCTGTAACCATACATCGACTTGAAAACTTGAACCTGCTGGTTTCTCAGGGAAGATTCCTAAGAGGTGCCAACTTTCATTCTAAAAACTGTAGCATTCCCATGATGACCAAACAGTGTCAAACACATCCTGAAGGGTATCTTAGTAGTTTGATTTCCTCAAAGTTATTTTCAAAGATATTCAAGAACTACTCAAATCTTAGAACCTGATTCTTTTTTCTTTTTTCTTCATCTTCTGTGCTGGGGTTGGACTCAGGAGTGCCCTACTGCTGAGCCCCAGCCCCGGTCCTTGCTTCCCACTCTGAGACAGGGCTTGATGAGCCCCGGCCCGGCCCTTGCTTCCCACTCTGAGACAGGCTTGCTGGAGGCCCGGCCCCGGTCCTTGCTTCCCACTCTGAGACAGGGCTTGATGAGCCCCAGCCCCGGTCCTTGCTTCCTACTCTGAGACAGGGCTTGCTGAGGCCCCGGCCCCGGCCCTTGCTTCCTACTCTGAGACAGGGCCTTGCTAGCCCCGGCCCCGGCCCTTGCTTCCCACTCTGAGACAGGGCTTGCTGAGGCCGGCCTGGACCTTGCTTCCCACTCTGAGACAGGGCTTGCTGAGCCCCGGCCCTTGCTTCCCACTCTGAGACAGGGCTTGCTGAGCCCCCGGCCCTTGCTTCCCACTCTGAGACAGGGCTTGCTGAGCCCCGGCCCTGGCCCTTGCTTCCCACTCTGAGACGGGCTTGCTGAGGCCGGCCTGGACCTTGCTTCCCACTCTGAGACAGGGCTTGCTGAGGCCGGCCTGGACCTTGCTTCCCACTCTGAGACAGGGCTTGCTGAGCCCGGCCCTTGCTTCCCACTCTGAGACAGGGCTTGCTGAGCCCGGCCCTTGCTTCCACTCTGAGACAGGGCTTGCTGAGCCCCGGCCCCGGCCCTTGCTTCCCACTCTGAGACAGGGCTTGCTGAGGGCCGGCCTGGACCTTGCTTCCCACTCTGAGACAGGGCTTGCTGAGCCCCGGCCCTTGCTTCCCACTCTGAGACAGGGCTTGCTGAGCCCCGGCCCTTGCTTCCCACTCTGAGACAGGGCTTGCTGAGCCCGGCCCTGGCCCTTGCTTCCCACTCTGAGCAGGGCTTGCTGAGCCCCGGCCCTTGCTTCCCACTCTGAGACAGGGCTTGCTGAGGCCGGCCTGGACCTTGCTTCCCACTCTGAGACAGGGCTTGCTGAGGCCGGCCTGGACCTTGCTTCCCACCCCGAGACAGGGCTTGCTGAGCCCCGGCCTGGACCTTGCTTCCTACTCTGAGACAGGGCTTGCTGAGCCCCGGCCCCGGCCCTTGCTTCCTACTCTGAGACAGGGCTTGCTGAGCCCCGGCCCCGGCCCTTGCTTCCCACTCTGAGACAGGGCTTGCTGAGGCCGGCCCCGGCCCTTGCTTCCCACTCTGAGACAGGGCTTGCTGAGGCCGGCCCGGCCCTTGCTTCCCACTCTGAGACAGGGCTTGCTGAGGCCGTCCTGGACCTTCTTCCCACTCTGAGACAGGGCTTGCTGAGGCCGGCCTGGACCTTGCTTCCCACTCTGAGACAGGGCTTGCTGAGGCCGGCCTGGACCTTGCTTCCTACTCTGAGACAGGGCTTGCTGAGGCCGGCCTGGACCTTGCTTCCTACTCTGAGACAGGGCTTGCTGAGGCCGGCCTGGACCTTGCGAACCTCCTGCCCGCTGGGCTGCTGGGGTCAGAGCGTGCACAGCGCCTGACCCGTGGACTCAGGACACTTCACGGACAGTGGAGGTGAGGACGCAGGTCCATGAGGCAGGCGGCAGCAGGAAGCAAGGCGTGGTGCAGACGGGCCTGGCCTCCCTCCGCTTTGGACTGGTCTTCCCCACGAGTAGTAAAGAAGGCAGTCTTTAAAAAAAGCCTTTGATGTAGCCTGAGGACCAAAATGTTGATTTCTGAAAGCACTTGTCCTGGTAACATTGATGCAGCCAAAACACAAGCTTCCTGCCACGACACGCGTGGAACACGTCACTCTTACAATCTGGGATGTCTGCACGCACTGCTTTTGATGACGCCTGCCTTCCTCCTAAACATCTGTGCAAAATGGTCTCCACGGTTAACTAGTTACAAAACAAAAACTCCCTGAAAATGGCTTTTCGTTAAAATTGAGGTCTGCTTGTTTCCACTACCAGCCTTTTTAGAATGACAAGAATGATGGAGGTCTCCTCCCTGGAGGCCACTGCGGGATCCCTGGATCCCTGGAGCCGTCGGCTTGCCTCTGCTACCCGTGCGAAGGGCCTGCTGTGCATCCAGGACTCAGGTGACCTCCCAGCTCAATAAGCAGATAGACGTCTGCTGCTGGCCCGCTGCTGTGAGCTCCAGGAGGACAGCTGACCAGGGACAGGCACAGGGGCACTTCGTAGGACCCCATGCTCGGGATGGAGAGCAGGAGAGCAGAGAGCCCCATGGACCTCCCAGAACCAGAGCCTTTTCCTGCCTGCATGCACCTGGTCTCCGTGCTCCTCAGAGCCCTCTCCTGCCCTGCGTGCTCCAGGTCTCTGTGCTCCTCAGAGTGCCCTCCTGCCCTGTGTGCTCCTAGTCTCTGTGCTCCTCAGAGCCCTCTCATGCCCCATGTGCTCCTGGTCTCTGTGCTCCTCGGAGCCCTCTCCTGCCTCAAGTGCTCCTGATCTCTGCGCTCCTCAGAACCCTCTCTTGCCCATGTGCTATTGCCCTCCGTGCTCCTCATAGCCCTCTCCTGCCCCATGTGCTCCTGTTCTTTGTTTCCCCTTGAGCGCTCTCCTGTATCACTGGCTTCTGGTCTCTGTTCTCCTCAGAGACCTCTCCGGCCCTGCATGCTCATGGTCTCCATTCTCCTCAGAGCGCTCTCCTGCCCTGTGTGCTCCTAGTCTCTGTGCTCCTCAGAGCCCTCTCATGCCCAATGTGCTCCTGGTCCTCTGTGCTCCTCAGAGCCCTCTCCTGCCTCAAGTGCTCCGATCTCTGCGCTCCTCAGAACCCTCTCTGGCCCCATGTGCTATTTGCCCTCCGTGCTCCTCATAGCCCTCTCCTGCCCCATGTGCTACTGGTCTCCGTGCTCCTCAGAGCACTCTCCTGCCCTGCGTGCTCCTGGTCTCTGGTTTCCTCATCGTTCTCCTGCCCTGCGTGCTCCTGTTCTCTGTGCTCACTCGGAGCCCTCTCCTGCCTCAAGTGCTCCTGATCTCTGCGCTCCTCAGAACCTCTCTTGCCCCGTGTGCTATTGCCCTCGGTGCTCCTCATAGCCCTCTCCTGCCCCATGTGCCCCTGGTCACTGTGCTCCTCAGAGCCTCTCCTGGCCCGTGTGCTCCTTATCTCTGTGCTCCTCAGAGCCCTCTCCTGCCCCTGTGCTCCTGTCTCTGTGTAAGAGTGTTCTCCAGCCCCACGTGTTCTTGGTCCTCCATGCTCCTAAGAGCGCTCTGCTACCCTGTGTGCTCCTCAGAGGGCTCTTGTCCTGTGTGCTCCTGGTCTCTGTGATCATCAGAGCCCTCTCCTGCCCGTGTTCTCCTGGTCGCAGTGCTCCTCAGAGTCCTCTCCTGCCCGTGTGGTCCTGGCCTCCGTGCTCCTGAGAGTCCTCTTCTGACCAATGTGCTCCAGGTTGCGTGCTCCTCAGAGCACTCTACTGCCCTGTATGCTCCTCCTCTCTGTGCACCTCAGAGTGCTGTTGTGCCACATGTGCTCCTGGTCTCCGTGCTCCTCTGAGCCCCTCTCCTGCCCCTGTGTGCTCCTGGTCTCTGTGTAAGAGTGCTCTCCAGCCCCACGTGTTCTTGGTCTCCATGCTCCTAAGAGCGCTCTGCTACCCGTGTGTCCTCAGAGGGCTCTTGTCCTGTGTGCTCCTGGTCTCTGTGATCATCAGAGCCCTCTGCCATGCCCGTGTTCTCCTGGTCGCAGTGCTCCTCAGAGTCCTCTCCTGCCCGTGTGGTCCTGGCCTCCGTGCTCCTGAGAGTCCTCTCCTGACCAATGTGCTCCAGGTTGCGTGCTCCTCAGAGCACTCTACTGCCCTGTATGCTCCTCCTCTCTGTGCACCTCAGAGTGCTGTTGTGCCACATGTGCTCCTGGTCTCCGTGCTCCTCTGAGCCCTCCTCCTGCCCTGTGTTCTCTTGATCTCTGTGCTCCTCAGAGCCATATCTTGCCCTTCGTGCTCCTGGTCTCTGTGCTCCTCAGCGCACTCTCCTGTCCTGTGTGCTCCTGTTTCTCTTAGCTCTTCTGAGCCCTCTCCTGCTGCATGCTCTGGTCTCTGTGCTCCTCAGAGCCCTCCCCTGCCCCATGTGCTCTTGTTCTTTGTGTTCCTGTGAGCGCTCTCCTGTCCGCTGCTCCTGGTCTCTGTGATCCTCAGTGCCCTCCCCTGCCACACGTGTTCTTGCTCTCTGTGCTAATCAGAGACCTCTCCTGCCCGGCGTGCTCCTGGTCTCTGTGCTCCTCAGAGCCCTCCCCTGCCCCAATGTGCTCCTGGTCTCTGTGCTCCTCAGAGCCCTCCCCTGCCCCATGTGCTCCTGGTCTCTGTGCTCCTCAGAGTGCCCTCCTGCCCTCTGTGCTCCTGTTCTCCATGCTCTCAGAGCCCTCCTGCCCTCTGTGCTCCTGTTCTCTATGCTCCTCAGAGCGCTCTCCTACACTGCATACTGTTGGTCTCTGTGCTCCTCAGAGCGCTCTCCTGCCCGTGTGCTCTTGTTCTTTGTGTTCCTGTGAGCGCTCTCCTGTCCCGCTGCTCCTGGTCTCTGTGATCCTCAGTGCCCTCCCCTGCCACACGTGTTCTTGCTCTCTGTGCTAATCAGAGACCTCTCCTGCCCGGCGTGCTCATGGTCTCTGTGCTCCTCAGAGACCTCTCCTGCCCTGGTTTCTGCCGGTCTCCATTCTCTTCAGAGCACTCTCCTGCCTTGTGTGCTCCTGGTCTCCGTGCCCCTCTGAACCCTCTCTTGCCCTGTGTTCTCCTTGTCTCCGTGCTACCTCAGAGCCCTCTCCTGCCCCAAGTGCTTCTGGTCTCTGCGCTCCTCTGAGCCCTCTCGTGCCCTGCATACCCCTTGTCTCTGTGCTCTTCAGAGCCCTCTACTGCCCCGTGTGCCCTGGTCTCTGTGCTCCTCTGAGCACTCTCCTGCCCTGTGTTCTCCTGGTCCCGTTGCTCCTCAGAGCCCTCTCCTGACCCATGTGCTCTTCGTCTCTGCGGTCCTCTGAGCACTCTCCTGCCCTGTATGCTTATGGTCTCTGTGTTCCTCAGTGCCCTCCCCTCCCCCATGTGCCCCTGGTCTCTGTGCTCCTATGAGCACTCTCTTGCCCTGATTGCTCCTGGTCTCTGTGCTCCTCAGAGCCCTCTCCTGACCCATGTGCTCTTCGTCTCTGCGGTCCTCTGAGCACTCTACTGCCCTGTGTGCTCCTGGTGTCTGTGCTCCTCAGAGCGCTCTACTGTCCTGCGTGCTCCTGCTCTTCGTGCTTCTCAGACCACTCGTCTGCCCTGCATGCTCCTGGTCTCTAGACCAGAGCACTGCAGGAATAGCCTGTTTGGTCTTCCTCCTTTTTTGATTGTTGCTGGTCCACTCTGGGCTCCTCTCATGGTCTTGTATTTTGTGTCAGTTCTCTAACGTGTGCACTTGCAGCCGGTTGGCCTTGCCCTGCTCCTGTCCCCTCTATACCCAGCTCCCCACTCCAGGCACAAGCTCTGTGATTCTTAAGTCCAACCCTTCAATCCTGCCACCTCCCTCAGCTGTGTTCCTGCATCTTCCATCGCATGCATGGTCGCACATGCCTGAGGCCCAGAGCGCTCCTCCTCCGCTAACTGCTCTCTGATGCGCCTTGGCTTGCTCAGGCTGCTGCATCCTTTCAGTCACCACCATGCCATGCACACAGGCCATCCCACTTCTGTCCTGCCACAGTGGCTCTCCATCACACCCAACATACGCTGGCCTGCAGGAACCTGAACCCCCTTTCATCCTGCTAGGATGGTGGCCTTGCCGGCCACTGTGGTAGCTGCAGATGGGGTTGGGGTGTGGCTGGAGCAGCTGGTCAGGGGAGCCCGCTCATTCTCTGCTCCTGGGCCATGTCCTGAGCTTCCCTCCTTCTCCCCCCCTTCTGCCATGACGCTCTGCCTCACCTGCGCCCAGAGCAGTAGTTGGCTGCTTATGGACTGAACCTCTGAAACCGTGAGCCAAATAAGCTTTTCCTCCTCTGATTTTTCTTGTCAGTTCTTTTGGTCACAGCAATAAAAGAGCTGACCAAAACACCTGCAAAGAGCACCTTCTGCAGTGTATGTCCTCTGTCCTGCAACTGACCAGGGCCTGCACCCAAGATTCAGGGCAGCCAAGCGAGAGACAGCACATGCCCGCTGGACGCTCCACTCATAACCATGGGAGCAGGAAGAGCCACTCTCTGTCCACTGGTGCCCTGCCATCAGGTGGCACATCCAGCAGAGACATTGTGCAGCAGTGTGAAAGCAGGCCTGAGGAACAGACCTCGGGACAAGAACCCTGGGAAAGGCCACAAGAGCATTCCCACGGTTCCTTTTATGCACATTTCTAGAAACCGCAGGTAACCTCAGGGACAAAGGCGGTCAGGGCATGCTGGGAGACCCTGGGGGGTGTGTGGAGTCCAGGGCCATGGAGGGCAGGGGGAGCCTGGGGGCCGTGGGCGTGTCCCGGCTGGAGCCTGGTGCTGTTGCAGCATGCCCCAGACACAGCTGGGTGCTTGCTGCGGGCCCTGCCTGTAGCCTCAGGCCCTCTTACAGCTATCACTGGATTTCTTCAATTGTTGGGATTATAAAGTGGCAGTCGAGGGTCTCTGTTTTGTTCTGATCATGTGCTTTACAGACTAGAAGACTCTAGCAGGGCTGGATATCACAGTAGGGAGTGTAAATGCTTAACTGAAGAGTAAGTCGTCTGAGTAATTAACAGGTTCCTCGGGAGAGTCTGACTGATTTATAGTGATCCACTCTTCCGCCTTACCCAGAAGGGATGGGACTGACAGGTGCTGGAGCCGGGGCTCCAGGGGTTGTGAGTGACCACATGCTCCGTGCCTATGAGGGGGCTGAGACCACCACCGCTGTGGACGTGCTGATCACCGTCAGTCCTCAGTCAGGCTTCCTTTCACTTAACTGGAGTTTTATGAAATATGCACTTTCTACAAGGACGATTGAGACCTCGTGTAAGTATTTTTTAGCTTTTGGTGGTTTAGAATCATTGGTAGTTTTTCTTCTATAAAAACCAGTACCCCAGAGGTAGCAGAGACTTGATCGCCCATTGACCTTGAGGTCGATGTCACCATCATCCAGTATTCGTCCTGCCACACAGGAGGGACGTGTGCAGTGCTGGGGACAGAACTGGCCCCGTACACACAGGGCAAGCGCTCCACTGCCGACCACCCCAGCCCTATCGCATCACGTGGAGTGGCGGATGTCAGATTAAACTAGCGGTTGATGCAGCTAGCAGAAGTCTTAAAGGTTCTATTTTAATATTGTTGATGGTTTGGGCTTTTCTAAGGTAAATATTCGTCATGTTCAGTGCTTTTTAAACTCTGAGACCTTACGGAAACATGACTTTGTGTTACTTTAACAAGTTTGCTGGCAAGTGTCCAGAGTAAGCAACTTGGAGGCTTCAGTGTGCGTGTGAGGGTCTGCGCAGCGGTCCGGCACCGCGTCTGCGGCGGTGGTCCTAGCGATGTGTCACCGAGGCGGGGCCAGCTGGCTGTGGAAGTGCACTCTGTGATGTGGGTGCAGTGAAGAGACAGGGCTTGGCCACACAGCCGCAGGCAGCGCCCCTCCACGGAGGGCGATTGGCACCAGGCCTGCTCACTCTCCTGGGTGCCAGTGTGACCCAGGATCTTGCTCCTGCATTTGTGATGGGGATCCATGTTTAGCTGCAGTGGTCGCTGTGAAAAAGGGGGTGTTAGGTTTGAGTGTAATGTGTCCCCAAAGCTCACGTGTGAGACATGCAGGGGAGAACCCCCTGGTTTGTGAGAGTCTCCCCAGTCAGTGATGAATCCCTGATGGAATGAACCGGTGCAGGTGGGGTGTGGTGGAGGAGGTGGGCACTGGGGTGTGGTGGAGGAGGCGGGCACTGGGGTGTGGCTGGAGGAGGTGGGCATTGGGGTGTGGTGGAGGAGGTGGGCACTGGGGTTGGGTGGAGGAGGTGGGCTTTGGGGTATTGCTGGAGGAGGTGGGCACTGGGGTGTGGCTGGAGGAGGTGGGCACTGGGGTGTGGCTGGAAGAGGTGGGCACTGGGGTGTGGCTGGAGGAGGTGGGCATTGGGGTGTGGTGGAGGAGGCGGGCACTGGGGTGTGACGGAGGAGGTGGGCTTTGGGGTATTGCTGGAGGAGGTGGGCTTTGGGGTATTGCTGGAGGAGGTGGGCACTGGGGTGTGGCTGGAGGAGGTGGGCATTGGGGTGTGGTGGAGGAGGTGGGCTTTGGGTATTGCTGGAGGAGGTGGGCACTGGGGTGTGGCTGGAGGAGGTGGGCACTGGGGTGTGGCTGGAAGAGGTGGGCACTGGGTGTGGCTGGAGGAGGTGGGCATTGGGGTGTGGTGGAGGAGGCGGGCACTGGGGTGTGGCTGGAGGAGGCGGGCACTGGGGTGTGGTGGAGGAGGCGGGCACTGGGGTGTGGCTGGAGGAGGCGGGCACTGGGGTGTGGCTGGAGGAGGTGGGCATTGGGGTGTGGTGGAGGAGGCGGGCACTGGGGTGTGGCTGGAGGAGGTGGGCACTGGGGTGTGGCGGAGGAGGTGGGCTTGTGGGGTATTGCTGGAGGAGGTGGGCACTGGGGTGTGGCTGGAGGAGGTGGGCACTGGGGTGTGGCGGAGGAGGTGGGCTTTGGGGTATTGCTGGAGGAGGTGGGCACTGGGGTGTGGCTGGAGGAGGTGGGCATTGGGGTGTGGTGGAGGAGGTGGGCTTTGGGGTATTGCTGGAGGAGGTGGCACTGGGGTGTGGCTGGAGGAGGTGGGCACTGGGGTGTGGCTGGAAGAGGTGGGCACTGGGGTGTGGCTGGAGGAGGTGGGCAATTGGGGTGTGGTGGAGGAGGCGGGCACTGGGGTGTGGCTTGGAGGAGGCGGGCACTGGGTGTGGTGGAGGAGGCGGGCACTGGGGTGTGGCTGGAGGAGGCGGGCACTGGGGTGTGGCTGGAGGAGGTGGGCATTGGGGTGTGGTGGAGGAGGCGGGCACTGGGGTGTGGTGGAGGAGGCGGGCACTGGGGTGTGGCTGGAGGAGGTGGGCACTGGGGTGTGGCTGGAGGAGGTGGGCATTGGGTGTGGTGGAGGAGGCGGGCACTGGGGTGTGGTGGAGGAGGTGGGCACTGGGGTGTGGCTGGAGGAGATGGGCATTGGGGTGTGGTGGAGGAGGCGGGTACTGGGGTGTGGCTGGAGGAGGTGGGCATTGGGGTGTGGTGGAGGAGGTGGGCATTGGGGTGTGGTGGAGGAGGCGGGCACTGGGGTGTGGCTGGAGGAGGTGGGCATTGGGGTGTGGTGGAGGAGGTGGGCACTGGGGTGTGGTGGAGGAGGCGGGCACTGGGGTGTGACTGGAGGAGGCGGGCACTGGGGTGTGGTGGAGGAGGCGGGCACTGGGGTGTGGGGTGGAGGAGGCGGGCACTGGGTGTGGCTGGAGGAGGTGGGCTTTGGGGTATTTCTGGAGGAGGTGGGCATTGGGGTATTGCTGGAGGAGGTGGGCAGTGGGGTGTGGTGGAGAGGCGGGCACTGGGGTGTGACTGGAGGAGGTGGGCTTTGGGGTATTGCTGGAGGAGGTGGGCAGTGGGGTGTGGTGGAGGAGGTGGGCACTGGGGTGTGTCTGGAGGAGGTGGGCACTGGGGTGTGGCTGGAAGAGGTGGGCACTGGGTGTGGCTGGAGGAGGTGGGCATTGGGGTGTGGTGGAGGAGGCGGGCACTGGGGTGTGGTGGAGGAGGCGGGCACTGGGGTGTGGCTGGAGGAGGTGGGCACTGGGGTGTGGCTGGAGGAGGTGGGCTTTGGGGTATTGCTGGAGGAGGTGGGCACTGGGGTGTGGCTGGAGGAGGTGGCACTGGGGTGTGGCGGAGGAGGTGGGCTTTGGGGTATTGCTGGAGGAGGTGGGCACTGGGTGTGGCTGGGAGGAGGTGGGCATTGGGGTGTGGTGGAGGAGGTGGGCTTTGGGGTATTGCTGGAGGAGGTGGGCTTTGGGGTATTGCTGGAGGAGGCGGGCACTAGGGTGTGGCTGGAGGAGATGAGCACTGGGGTGTGGCGGAGGAGGTGGGCTTTGGGGTATTGCTGGAGGAGGTGGGCTTTGGGGTATTGCTGGAGGAGGCGGGCACTGGGGTGTGGCTGGAGGAGATGGGCACTGGGGTGTGACTGGAGGAGGTGGGCTTTGGGGTATTGCTGGAGGAGGTGGGCACTGGGGTGTGGCTGGAGGAGGTGGGCACTGGGGGTGTGGCTGGAAGAGGTGGGCACTGGGTGTGGCTGGAGGAGGTGGGCATTGGGGTGTGGTGGAGGAGGCGGGCACTGGGGTGTGGTGGAGGAGGCGGGCACTGGGGTGTGGCTGGAGGAGGTGGGCACTGGGGTGTGGCGGAGGAGGTGGGCTTTGGGGTATTGCTGGAGGAGGTGGGCACTGGGGTGTGGCTGGAGGAGGTGGGCACTGGGGTGTGGCGGAGGAGGTGGGCTTTGGGGTATTGCTGGAGGAGGTGGGCACTGGGGTGTGGCTGGAGGAGGTGGGCATTGGGGTGTGGTGGAGGAGGTGGGCTTTGGGGTATTGCTGGAGGAGGTGGGCACTGGGGTGTGGCTGGAGGAGGTGGGCACTGGGGTGTGGCTGGAGGAGGTGGGCACTGGGGTGTGGCTGGAGGAGGTGGGCATTGGGGTGTGGTGGAGGAGGCGGGCACTGGGGTGTGGTGGAGGAGGCGGGCACTGGGGTGTGGCTGGAGGAGGTGGGCACTGGGGTGTGGCTGGAGGAGGTGGGCTTTGGGGTATTGCTGGAGGAGGTGGGCACTGGGGTGTGGTGGAGGAGGCGGGCACTGGGGTGTGGCTGGAGGAGATGGGCATTGGGGTGTGGTGGAGGAGGCGGGCACTGGGGTGTGGTGGAGGAGGCGGGCACTGGGGTGTGGCTGGAGGAGATGGGCATTGGGGTGTGGTGGAGGAGGCGGGCACTGGGGTGTGGTGGAGGAGGCGGGCACTGGGGTGTGGCTGGAGGAGGTGGGCACTGGGGTGTGGCGGAGGAGGTGGGCTTTGGGGTATTGCTGGAGGAGGTGGGCACTGGGGTGTGGCTGGAGGAGGTGGGCATTGGGGTGTGGTGGAGTAGGTGGGCTTTGGGGTATTGCTGGAGGAGGTGGGCTTTGGGGTATTGCTGGAGGAGGTGGGCACTGGGGTATGGCTGGAAGAGGTGGGCATTGGGGTGTGACTGGAGGAGGTGGGCAGTGGGGTGTGGCTGGAGGAGGTGGGCACTGGGGTGTGGCTGGAGGAGGTGGGCATTGAGGTTGGCCTTGAGGTTTATGTTTTGTATCTGGTTAATATAGTGTATCTCTGCGTTCTGATCATCATGTGAGCTGCCTCCCTTGGCCACATTTCTCCAACATGCTGTTCTGCCTCACCTCAAGTCACATCTGAATCCGTGAGCCTACAAATAAACTTTTCCTTCCCTATAATTGTTTAGTCACAGCAGTGAAAAATCTGACTTAGACAGATCTGAAAACTACTGAATGTGCCATTGAAGCAGGGAATATTTGCCATGCTGGGTAAACAGAGCCGGACTCTCAGGGTTCAGAGTCAGAGAGAAGGTGCAGGACTTTCTCTTGGGGTGTCCCCTGGTGTCTGATGGAGGGCAGCTCCAGTGGCCTTGGGAGGTGGGATAGTTAGCTTTTCATCACTGTGACAACATACCTGAGCAACATGACGTAGAAGGAAGAGAGAGCCAGGCATGGTGGTGCACACCTGTCATCCTAGCAGCTTGGGAGGCTGAGGCAGGAGGATCACAGGTTTGAGCCAGCCTCAGCAATTTAGTGAGTCTCTAATCAACTTAGTGAAACTGTCTCAAAATAAAAAATAAAAAGAGGACTATGGATGTGACTCAGTGGTAAAGCACCCCTGGGTTCAATCCCGGATACTCCCCTACCCCCAGAAAAAAGGGAAGAAAGATTTTGGTTCATTGTTTCATAGGCTAGAGTGTGTGGTTGCTTGGCCCTATTACTTGGCCCTATTACTCTCAGCCTCCAGGAGTTGCTTTGAAATCTTGGTGGAAACCTGCGTGACTTATAACCCTCGGTTTGCATGCCTGCAGGAGTGCCAGGTGGAAGATCCAGGGCCTGCCGCCAGCAGAACAAGAGCCAGGCCCACCTGGAACGTGGCTGCAGGGCCTCTGAGGGCTGGGGTGGCAGGACAGTGGGAGGAAGCCTGGGAACAATTCTCTGGGCAGCCCTGTGCCTACAGGGTGCCCTGGGCTTTCTCCTCAAACCAAAGGCTTTACTCCCTTGAGCTGGGGAGGGGAGGGCGGGGGCAGTTCCTTGGAAGCCCCTGAAGCAATTCCCCTGCTGCATTGGAAGCACTTGGCCCCTTTATAACAGTGCTGATCTCTCCAGCAGCCACAGCCTCCTCAGTCTCCCTTTGTGCTTTCTGCTTTTATGGCCAACTGAACCCTTCTGAAATCTGTCTGCTCTGCCTCTGCTCCTATTTCTCCCGTGAACCTGGCTGAAAGTAACCTGCAAAGCCCACTCCAGCCTGAACGCTGGGTTGCCTCACTATTTTCTGTCATGTTAACAATTCCATCACCTTTCAGCTCAGCCTCACCCAGTCTCAGGGCACTGACAGAACAGACAAGTACTTGGCCAGATGACTGAGCGGCTTCTGTTCCAGTGTCAGATCACCTCCTCATTGCTGTTGGAAGCCTCCTCAGCACAGTCCTTTTTTTTTTTTTTTTTTTTTAAGAAAAAGGAAAAATAAGGTTTATTGGAGAAACACAGGGACTCCTGTCCCAAAGGATGTGACAAGGGTTACATTCCACATGTTCTCTGTCTGGAGCTGTTATTCACTTGTTAGTTTGGGAGCTTGTCATTTCTGAGCTCTCATGGTACCATCGCCAAAGTCTGGATTACTTCTTTCCCATGGTGAATGTGTACTCAAGGACTGATAAATCTGATTAGGTTGGGAAGAAGGGTAACCTGTTTCTTCTCATATTAGGGAGAGGGAGAGATTAGGGAGGAGCAGGGGAAGATGAAGAGAAAGAAACATGTCCATTTAAAAAATAAGTCACAGCAACAGAGTAGCCATGGTTATATTCAAAGCATAAAGTGGACCCCTGTGACATTTCCCCACTGTCAATTTCTACATTCCATTTTTTTGAAAAATGGGCAACATCTCCACGCTGCTTCATGGTGAAGGAGGGTGAAATTGGGGGAATTAACCCAAAGTCCTTGTTCTCTATCAGGTGGGGTGTGAACAGTATGGGCATCCATCATCAGAGCAGTCCAGAGGTCCACAGTGGCAGATGGCAGGTGACTGGACAAGCACACATAGGACAGGGATCATGCTAAGACAACACTAAACAAAAGAGCAAAGCCTCGTGTTTTTGTAAATAATGAGCACAAAAGCAAGTAGTATTTTAGCCAGTCTCTGAAAACCATGAGGACTGTAACTCATGATCTTATCAGTGAAAAACAGATCAAGTTTATCAATGTAGGAGGTTAGAAAGTTTTGTAGGGCTAAGAGATCAGGCTCAAATTAACTTGGGAGAAACTTGTGACTCTAGAGCCCTTTATGATCATTGTTATTAGGCACTCCCACACAAGAATGCTTTCTTTATTGCTTCCAGCTTTACTTACTTTTGGTCGGGCTGACACAGTGTACATCTTAAGTTACAGTAAAAAAACTGTTTTTCTTGTTCAATGTCCATGTGGAACTGTGCTTAGGTTCTTTTCTTCCAGGTGGTTAGGACCAAGTTGGTAAAAACTGAACTTGTTCCTATCTACTCTTAAGAGCCAGGTGAGATTCCTCAGATCACTCTTGGGGAAGTGTGCAAAGATTCCTGGCTCCTTTATCTTTCCTGCACCAGTGGTACCACTTGCCATGATGTGTTGGGATATGGATGACCATATGTGGCTTCTCTTGGAAGCATCAGGTCCCTCTCCAGTAACCCTCCTCTTTACGGAATGTGCACTGGTTGGCTTCCTGTTCTCTAGGGTCCTCTCAATCTCCCTGATCAGTAGATCAGGTGATTCGCCAGAATGTAGGACCCAGAGAGGGGTCCCGTCATTCTCCTGTGTGACCTTAGAGGACAAGGGCCAAAATGTTGACTGCTTTTTCCTGGGCCCTTTTGCTTCCTTGACTTTCATCTCCAAGTTTTTGGTTTTAAACACCCAGCAAGCCAGTCTTCAAGAGGGAGTAACAGGTTGTAACTTCAATATCTATAATTTACAGATATCCCTTTAATTTAATTGGGGTTAGTATTAGTCCTGGAAGTCAGCATTATATACTACCTGTTCTGTACATGATGGCTTATTATCTCAATTAATCCAGACTTGCTTTCTTTTCTTTCTTCCTTTCTTTCTTTCTCTCTCTCTCTCTCTCTCTCTCTCTCTCTCTCTCTCTCTCTCTCTTTCTTTCTTTTTGTTTTAGATGCCATACCTCTGCAAAACACTAACAGGCAACAGTTATAAAGTTTATAAGGAAAATACAAAATTAAATTAACAAGGCAAAAAGTATTCAACTTGCCTAATTGCTATGAACCAAGAAAAATGATTTTTATAATCTTAAATTTTACTTAGTTTTATATTTTATCTTCTGTTTATTTTGAGATCACACTAATCTTTACAACAAAATTCAATCTTTTAAACCCAAATCTGAAGGAGCTCAAGTCTGGCTTATTTTGGAGCCATTCTAACATGGAGTAAGGTGGGAGGCAGAGCCTTATCTCAGGTAAGGTGGGGCTCTTCACAAATGACACAATATAACATTACATCTGAAAGAGGAGTCAAACAGAGGCTAAGAGCACTTTAACTTTCTTTTTTTGTGGAAAAAAGTGGCATAATGCTTAAATGTTTTACAATGTCCCCTTTAAACAGATCAGGCTCTCCTTATTATCTTCCAAAATGCATTTAAATTCCAATTCCAGTGTGAAGAGTAACACAATTTTATATATAACTTATTGACATCAGGTTCCTTTATCCAGCTATAAATCATTAAATGACATGAATAAATACCAAACAGATTGGTTATTTCTATACAAATCTGAGACTATTGCTACAGATAATTTTGGTTTGGAGAACACCAACTTGGCAAAGTGCTCTTCTAAGCTCTATATTTAACAAAGTGTAACTTTTAAAGCACAATCTGGAATCCAGAGTATATGGTGTCAGTGATCTGACCTGGATGGGGTATGCATGGATTAACAAAAATCCAAAGGATGACCTGCAATCTTTTATACAATTAGGAAACGGGGTTAGTGATCAGAAATTGACTTAGTAAAAGCAAACAGATGTAAGACAAGTCTTTAAACTTTTACATAACACTTAGACAAGGCTTAGACAGACATAGTTCTCAGATGCATACATAAACCTTGTCACATACATTTAGGGTGTCAGCAATATTGGTATAACCTAAGTAACTGGGTTTAAGAGATTTAAATCTTTTTAACCCTTTCTCCTGGTGCCCTGCTGTCCTTGCACACCAGAGACAGTGCCTTTTGGCATCTTCAACTTAGCTCCTGACTATTATCATGCAATTGCATAGATGCCTGTACATACAGAATCTCTTTCATTTATTTGTTTGCTTAAGCAATTACAAAGGAATCATTTAAGACTTTAAAACAGGTACAAACCCTGTTTTCTTTAAGACTTAGTTTCCTCAAGTAATAAAACTAAGAAATACAACAAAATTATCTTGATAGATAAGAGCAGATCAGTGTTTCAGACTTTGGTTCATATCAGTACATTAAAGTCAAGTAACTTTAACTGATTGTGCTAATTATAGCCAATTAAATCACAAACACAAACTCTTGAGATTTACCTTCCACAAACCTTCTGCGACTTACTTAAACACTCACAACTTCTTTACCTCCTTAGTTTTGTCCTCTTTCACCTTGGACCTTAGCACAAGAGTATTTCTTTACCACAGACAAATCACTTTCTCATCCAGAAGCATTTATTTTACCTTCTAATTTTCCATTCTAAAATATTTCCAGGCCTGTAACTTTATTTGATCCTTTTTAGCCTTAGACCCTTTCTTAAATTCATATTCTGAAACAGTCCTTATGAATGTAATTTACACAAGCTTTATCCTATGAGAGGGATCAGACAATCTGGAATATACAAAACTCTGTCTTCTTCTTTCTTTCCCAGGTTGCATTCAAGGGGTTGGAGCAGAGGATATATTGAGCCTGACCTGTCTCCGTCATCATCATCACGTTGCCATCAACTTTAAGTGAGTTCTCCGCTGTCACTTGTACCCAGAGGCTCCTTTTGGGCCTTTCTCTTATCCTAGGCATATTGCTGTGACTGGAGGCCCTTTCCATCCTCTTCTTCAGGCTTGCTTGAGATCTCTTGGCAGAGGCTGCCTAAAAAACACAGCTTGGTCTTAGTTTCCGTCTTTTTCATTTCTGGGTACAGTTATTTATTCTGCATCTCCCCAGGAATTTTGTTGGATGGGACACTGTTATAGTAAGAACTGCTTTGCCCCAGTGAGGAATATCCCCTGGTCAAATGGAGTCTCCTGTCATAACCAGACAGTGCTGGAACCTACCGCCACATCCTTTGTGGCCAGCAGACTCCTCCTGCCAAGGCCAAAGGGGCTGGAAGGCAGGGCAGAGGCCAGGTTCTCTTTGGTGTTTTTTTCTGCAGCTCAGGCAGCTTTTCTGGGATCCCCCCTCCTCCAAGTTTAGTGCTCCTGTCCCTGACCCCCAGTGAGATGATTTGCAGCTGCCTGGGGCCAGACTGAGAAACAGTCCTGGGAGGGCCAGCACTGGGTTTAAGAGATTTAAATCTTTTTAACCCTTTCTCCTGGTGCCCTGCTGTCCTTGCACACCAGAGACAGTACCTTTTGGTACCTTCAATTTAGTTCCTGGCTGTTCAGACCCCTTATCATGCAACTGCATAGATGCCTGTACATAAAGAATCTCTTTCATTTAGTTTACCCCTGATAGACCAACTTCAATGTCAAGATAGTATAATCATCCAAAAAAAAAAAAAAAAAATTTAAAGGCCAGATTGTGTGACAGCAATCCTCTTTCTCTTAGATAGGCTTATCCTGATAGATGGCCATGCAGCCAAGGTCTTTCTGCTCAAGAGACTACTGGTGAGATCAATGCAGCATGGCTCATGCCTTAGAGGGCCAGTAACAGATACAGAAAAACAGACAAGAGAGGATCACCAAAACCAGGGCTGGCAGACAGGAACCTGTACACAGACCTGTGGGAACCTTTAAAACAGACCAGCCTACACAAATTTCTTATACTTACTTTACATCTGACAGACCAACTCTAACTGCAAGATCTTATAAAAAAGAAACAGAGAGAGACAACCAGAGAGGAGCTACCAAATCATGGCCAACAGATGGGAACCTTTACACTGACCAACCAAGATCTTTCCCCAGGGACTACCTGTGGGATCAGTGCAGTACTGGCCATGTCTTAGAAGGGGCAGTAGCAGATACAAACCAAACAGACAACCAGCGGGAATGCCCAAGCCCAAGGCCGACAAACAGAAATGAGAACCCAGAACAGATCAGAAGGGAGTACTTATCCCTAGGTTCTCGAGTCCCACTTAACTGTGACTCCTATACCCGTGGTGCCACACATGTCCCCAGAAAGAGGAACAGGATGTTCCTATGAGGAGGAGCCAGGTGTGTGGAATCAAGGTCTCGGCGTGCACACTGGGGACTTACCTAATGACCAAGGGTGTCACTACTTTGCTGAGTTCAGTTTCCTTTTTCTCGGGGTCCATGGTGGAGCAAGAGCACTGTTCATGGAGAGAAGGTGGGAATTCCCCAAAGCAAAAGGAGCTTCGGCAGCTGCCGGATGGTCCCTCAGTCCCTCCCTTCACTCACAGGAACAGATCCTCTGATTCCACCTGAGACAAACTCACATGTCTCCCAACTCTCCAGCCGTTGGCTCTAACATGTTTCCCAGCACCTTGCATCCTCAGCATGGAAGTGACTTTCCTTGGAGAGCCAGGCCCACCCAAGAAAGTTGGGGTGGGGTCATCAGCACAGTCCTTACTCCTGCGTTCCCATCAACATTCTGTGTCTGAGCTACCACCAGGGACATTCCATTCATTAAGCTTTGCTTAGAGTTCTAGGCTTTTCCTACCTGCTTTTCCAAAACTTTCCAATTATTTCCTAAAACCTAGTACCAAAAAACCACCTGGCCAGGTGCAGTCATAGCAATGATCCATTTCTTTGGTACCAGTATTTTCATGTGTTAACTTTCTGTTGCCATGAGAACATACGTGTGGAAATTAGAAGGAAGGATGACTTTTTTGGCTCAAGATTTCAACTGATGGTGGTTTGGACCCATCCTTTGGACATTTGTAAGGTAAAATACCACACAGAGGGGAATGTGAGGTGGAGGAAAGCTGATGATCTCATGGTGGAGGGAAGCAGAGAGAAATGTGCTCTGGACAAAAGGTGTCCCTCAAGGGCATGTCCCCAGTGACCTGCTTCCTCCCACTGGGTCTACCTCCGGATGTTTCCACCACCTCAATAGTCCATTAAGCTGTGAGCCTATCAAAGGAGTGATCGTATTAGGAGTTCACAGGCCTCATGATCTGATCACCTACCAAAGGCCCCACCCCTGAACGCTGCTGTATGGGGACCAAACCTTCCACACATGAGCTGTCAGGGCCCTTTAAGATCCAATCCTTGACAGGGTCAGGCAGACATTGCTTAGAATGTGGATTCAGTGCAGGCCTTGGGGTCAGAGGGTCCTCAGTTCAGATCCATTCTCTTCACTCTAGGCCACAGTGGACATGACCCTGAACTCTGCAAGCCTCGGAGTCTATGCTCATTCAACTGTCTTAACTGGGCACCTACTGTGTGTGTCTTCATGCCAATGACCAAGCACACACAAACCAGTGAGATGCAGTGAATCTCCCATGTCAAAATGGGAGTGCAGATTTCAGCCTCAAGGCCAATGGACTGATTCACCGAGACCTGTGACAGTATGTGTCACTTGGTAGCATCCAGTTAACACCCTGTCCTGCCTTCCTTCTTCTGCCACAGTCTCTGGAGCCAGCTGCTGAACTCCCGAGGGAAGGTCAGAGGAAGCCCGTGTTGGCTTTAGCAGGAAATGGGAGTCCTGGCTTGCAGAGTGCTCTCTCCTGGCTCTCTTGCGTGCTTTCTTCTCTACCCCTCAACTTGAGATTAGTACTGGAGCATCTGTGGTTTTCAGGGCCTGCCTTCTCCTTCTTCTTCTTGATTTTCTGTGGTACATCCTGAGCGATTTCCTCAGGGCTACCTTCCAGGTCACGGATGCTGTCTTCAGCCATGCCCCGTCTGCTGTGTGTCCCATGCATTCCGGGTCCCTGCCACTCTTTGATGGGCTCTGTGTGTGTTTTGCCTGATTCTGGGGAACAATCAGTGCTTTCCTTACACGGGAGGTAGAAAGATCTCCCAGGACTCAGAGTCATCCAATTCAAGAAGAGCAAGACACCCGTCTGAGAAGATGCTTTAGAGCAGTCCCCAGGAGACTGATGAGAAGATGGGCAAAGTTATTTTGGGGAGCAGGAGCCTACGGAAGGACTCAGTGAGGGAGTGGGCTGACTTACTCGATATATTGGATCAGCCTGTCTGAACATCTGTCTGCTGCAGCTGTATCTTTAAGAGTCACCTGGGGGGCGGGTAACTCAGCCCTGAGTCCAGCTGCAGTGCTTTGGGGAGTGAGGACGTTGGAACCAGGGTGTGAGGGAGGCACTCAGCAGGAGGCCTCGACCGCCCGAGCCTCAGTGTCCTCCTCTGCAGAGTGGAACCCAGAGCTGCCGACTTCCAGTGACCTTGGTCAGACCCCGCCTGGCTTTCCGTTTGCTCCTGCTCCAGCAGGGTCACACCCAGGCCTTCCTGAACCTCCACGCCTCTGAGCTCATTCTGCCACGACCTTGCCCTCGCTGCTCCCTCTGCCTGGAACCTGTTCCCCAGATCCACCAGGGCTGGATGCCCTCCTCCTGAGTTCTAGTAGCCAGCAAGCGGGATCCTGTCTTCTCTCGCTGCTGTGGCTCCTGTCTCCTTGGAGTGCTCCATGTGTTCTCCCTGCAGGAAGTCCTGACAAGGGAGGACTGCCTGCTGCCATTTTCTTGGTTTTCCTATAGGCCTGATGGATTTCTTGGCCCTCATTTCCTCATGATTACCATCTTTCCTACTTAGTTGGTTTTTCCTTTCATCTGGGTTATATGCTGTAGCTATTTCTTGGGGCTCCTTGGGGTTCTAGTTACCACGAAACATGTGAAGCACACTGATGTGAACCCAGAGCAGCGTCACTTCCATGGGGGCTAAAGATGTTCCCGTACAGCTCCAGGGCTTCCCCTTTAGTTACCTAGGTCACAGAGCTACAGGGGCATGCATCGCGTGTTCAGTGACCTGACCAATAACTGGAGAGTTTGTTTGTTTTGCTACATTATTCTCTTAAATCACGTGGAAGAGAGAAGCAGCACTAATTCTGACAATCGTCGTGAATTTGTGCTCTCCAGAGCTCTTTCTGTCCTCCTCCAGCCCTGAGTTCCTGTCTAATGTCCCTCAGTTTAACTCCCGTGATGCAGAACTCTCTAGTGGTGACCAAGTCCTTCAGCTGTGGTTTGTTTTTCCCTCCACAGTCCTGTTGAAGGTTCAGCCACAATGCAGCAGTGTTGAGAAGAGGGCCTTCAGGAGGTGGTGAGGCCACGAGGCTGTATATCAGAGAGGGGACATGTCCCTTTAAAAGGCCCTGCTGTGAACCCTGAAAAACAGTTGCACACACGCAGATGCACACTGATTAACCAGGCATGGTGGTGCACATCTGTTATCCCAGGTGCTTGAGGGGCCAGGGCAGGAGGACTGCAGGACGAAGACCAGCCTGGGAAACTCACTGAGACCCTGGTCTAAGGAAAAGAGTCAGGGAGCCTGCTCAGCCAGCATGAGGAGGCCCTGGTTCCAACAGCCGGGACACAGGAAAGGAGAAGGAAGACAGAAAAGAAAGAAAGAAAAAAGAGCAGGAGGGAGGAACGGAGAGAACCAGGAAGGAAGGAAAGGAGGAGGAGAGGAGCAGAGGGAGGGAGTGGGCTCAATGCCTTGGCCCTTCCACCAGGTGCAGACCTAGCAACTCGTCCCCAGGAGGAAGGAGACGGGAGACCTGTAGGGCACCAAGTCCCTGGTAGGCGAAATTGAACGTGGCTGAGTCAACAGACCCCAAAAGTGTGAGAAATCAACATCAGTTCTTAAAACATGTGCAGCCTAAGGAATTTTGAAAGCAGCGTGAAGGGACCAAGGCATTCCGTCTCTCTGCGCCCTGGGAAGGGCACTGGCTGGACCCAGGGTGCTTGGCTGACAGGTTCAGCCTTCATCCCTTTGAAAATACCAATCCCCTTCCTTCAGGAGGTGCGAGGCCCTGAGGCTACTTGTTCTGCCTGGGAAGCCAGGTGCCGAAAGTCGAATTCCACGTGCCCCTCTGGTGTGAGGAAGCCAAACACAGCCAGGCCGAGGCGGAGTCGGGGTCTGGCAGGGGGCAGCGGGTGGCCGGAGTTGACCGGCCACGGTGGCCTGTGGGGAGGTATCACACAGACCCCGTTAGAACATGAGACTGGTTCCTACTCATCAAAAACAAAAACTTAAAAGTCCTTCCAATAAGTATAAAGTAAAACTTTTAAGTTACTGAAAACACCACATTATAACTTGTTCAGTGAAATTTTGCCCCTTCTGTTACATGAAATAATGGCAATGTAGAGACTGTTATGGACATAGATTGTGGGATTGTAGAATTCCAGAATTGATAAGTTTTAAGAAATATTTGTTGTTGCTATGTTTTTTAGAGAGTTTATATGAATTATAACATATCAAAAGAGGCATTAAAATGTTTCTTGGAATGACCAAAACATAGAATTTAAAAGGATTTTAAATTTCCTTTCATTCCATAAATAACATTCTTTTTGAGAACTGCTTCCCAAGCAAGTCTTTTAAAAGCAAACTTCAAAGTCTCGCTGGGCCACAAGTAGACTGCTCTGTCCTGCTTGTTGTAGACAATCATCTTTGAGGGTTTGGAGTTTATTCTGGAAGAGGAAATCACACTCCCTGCGTTTATGTTAAGGACTGAGATTTTGACTGATCTTCTTTCCTAGGATGAGATAGGAGTGATAAATGGCTTCAGACACTCCGGGTCTTCAGTGTTTGCCATTACTGCATTTGATGGTTATGTTTAAAATCCCTCTGATCCCACTTTCTGGAGAGGAAGCCCAAGTTGCCTCAGCTCATAAGTGAACACAGTGGCCCAAAACTGCCCAAGAAAGATTGGTTCATGCCAGTAAATGTCCAGATAAGTACGAGGCAGACATTTAAATGCTAACCTAAAACCCGGTCTTACTCTTTCTGACATATTTCTCCAACATGCCTCTCTGTTATTACCAACTTTTTTCAGTTGTAGATGGGCATATCTCTATTTATTTATGTGGTGCTGCGGATCAAGCCCAGTGCCTCACACGTGCCCGGCAATGCTCTACCACCAAGCCACAACCTGCCCTGCCATGCTGTTATTCTTAAGTGAAGAACCCAGAAAACAGAAAGGCCTGGGACCGGGTCCTGGACCTGGAGAAGCGGAGGCAGGACCCCGGAAGCTGCCGGTGGGATTGGTGCACCCCTTCTCGAAGTCCTGACTTCTGGGAAGCAGCACCTTCCGCATCCCAGCGCAGCAGGGCTCTCACGGTCTCTGTCCAGAGGCGTCCCTTCACCTGCTGCACCTGTGGAGAGCCCCCAGGACTCCTGCCAGTGACTGAGGGCGCTCGCCACACCCTGCCCCACTCCTTTCTTCTGTGGTCAAGACAGGACCTCTAAACTGAGCCTCCAGACCCAACTGCAGTGTGCTGGCTTCCTCCAGGGCTCTTCCGGGCAAGCTCTGCATCTCTGCTCACTCCTCCTCTAGGATGTCGCCATGCTGGCCTGCGTCTGTGTTCCAGGCCTCCAGGCCCTTGGGTTTCCAGTGCGTTCAATGCAGAGCCGGCCACTCTCCTCACGGCTAGCTGGGACTCTGCCTGGTTCCTGCTGGAGGATCCTCTGCAGTAGATCCTTTGCTTTGTTTGTTTTAAATTATCTTTTACCACATCATGAAAGGAAGTTACTGCACAGGCTCTGGGATTGCTTCAACTTAGGTCCAGTTGGGTTGTGTGGATGGGAAGACCCAGAAGGCTTTGGCACTAAGCAGCACGTCCTTCCCACGACTCCCCCAAGTAGTAATCTGCTGTGACATCTCTTTGGGATCAAATTTATCAAAATGTGCCAATCTTCCATTTCTCCACAAACAATCTTCCATTTCCCTGAACCAGCTCCCTGTGTTCTTTAGAAGCCTCTCAGATCTGCTGACCTCTCATGGTCACCTACGGATACTTGGAGGCCACACCTATGAGTTTCTTCCGGGATGTGAGACGTCACTGACCCTTTGAGGCCCAGTCTTTGCTGTGCATTGCCTTGCTTTCATCTGGGTGTCACACTTATTGAAGGTCCTAATGCGTGTGGGTACTCGGGGTTCACGAACTCAGGGACACAGGGACCCATGCCCTTTGCTCACCAGGGACTTCGGCTGCCCTTGCTGCTATTTTGGGTTGACATTTCTATTTTAATTGTGTATTCTATCTTTAGAACCTGAAGATCTCTTTCCTTGCTAGAAAAAGAGTAAGTCCATCATTTGTTAGTGAACTTCCCTCTTTCCCAGGCTGTAGGCCCTTCTTTCCCCGTAACTTCGGATGTGATGGAAAAGTACTTTATGTCGTTCTAATATGTTTCACAAGTCGCAGCTCATTTTGAACGTAGCACTTTTGACAGGGATTTAAAATTCACTTTACATATGGCTGTGTATGTTTTTTAACTTACAGAATGTTATATGTATTTTGCCATTTAATTAAATAAATTCTGAAAGCATAATATTGAATGTCTGTTTAATAGTCCATCTTATTTAACCATCTCCTGTTTGGGGCTCTTTGGTTTGAGTCCAGATTTTTTTGCTTATTCTGCAATTTTACATAACGCTGCCGTGGACACCTTGGCACATCACTCTTTGCTGACTTTCTGATTATCTCCTTATGCTGTACTCAGCCTCCAAGCACCATCCGTTTCTCCTCCCAGACATAAATTGGATGACTGTTTTTCCAATCCATGTCCACGGAATGCATTTTTCACTCAATGATCTCTGGAACATTCTTGGTGACTGACTAGCTGGAGTATTGCCATCTGAGTCTGGAGATCTTCCACAGCCCCTCTAAGTGACAACCTAGAAGCAGCTTAGCATACTTGTAGGGACAGGGGATAAAAAGAGAGGGCTGGCACCTACCTGGCAATGATGGTAGGAGGGTGAGCCTTCATGTGCGTGGCTGTGTGCGCACGACTGTGCATGCCGTATGTGCATGCCTGTGTGTGCAAACCGGTGTGTGTGGGTGACTGTATGTGTGTGAGCCCATGAGGGTGCCTGCCTGGCATATATTCCTCTCTGTCCAAGCCTGAATATGCAATCCTTTGTGTGTGTATGACTGCGTGTATTCCTGTGTGCCATGTGAATATGTGTGCATGCCTCTGTGTGTGCATACCTGCATGTATGCATACTTCTATGTGCATGCATGCCTATGTGTGCACATGCTTGTTGGCATGTACACACTGCCTGTGTACCTGCTTGTGTGTGTATGCCTCTGTGTGCACGTGCATGCCTGTGTGTGCATGTCAGTGTGTGTGCATGCCTGTTTGTCCATGTCAGTGTGTGTGCATGCCTGTGTCCATGTCAGTGCGTGTGCATGCCTGTGTGTCCATGTCAGTGCATGTGCATGCCTGTGTGTCCATGTCACTGTGTGTGCATGCCTGTGTCCATGTCAGTGCGTGTGCATGCCTGTGTGTCCATGTCAGTGCGTGTGCATGCCTGTGTGTCCATGTCACTGTGTGTGCATGCCTGTGTCCATGTCAGTGCGTGTGCATGCCTGTGTCCATGTCAGTGTGTGTGCATGCCTGTGTGTCCATGACACTGTGTGTACATGCCTGTGTGTCCATGTCAGTGTGTGTGCATGCCTGTGTGTGCATGTCAGTGTGTGTGCATGCCTGTGTGTGCATGTGCATGCCTATGTTCTTATCGGTGTGTGTGCATGCCTGTGTGTACATGCTGCATGCTTGCGTATTTGTGTGTCTGTCCCTCCGTTTGTTTGTGCATGTGTGTTCATGCCTGTGTGCACATACCTGTGTGCGTATTCCTGGGCATGTGCATGTCTGTGTGTGTGTGTGTGTGGAGCAGGGGCTGGTGCTGCAGAAGGGAGCTTCTGTATGATTCCTTGTGAATTGTGAAGACTCAGATGCAGGCTTTTTAGTCTGCCACTTAATATTAGCTTAAAAAAACTGAAACCCCAAACAAAAAATCTTAGCCCACTATACTTAAATATTTTGCCTCATTTTTGGTCTTTTTTAGTCTTGCCACTTCTTTCTCTTTCTTCTGTAGTATTTGAGGTAAGGAAATATGTACACTGTTTAACTCATACATGCTTTCTTTAGCTCCAGTCTGTCGTTCTGAGCTCCGGCCTATAGTTGGGCTGACCAGAGAAAATAAACAAAGCAATAAAAGTTGCATACGAGGTGCCATGTGTCACCAGGAGAGATGGCCGGCCATACAGAAAATATCCCCAGAGGCCCTGCTAGCCCACCCGTGTGCTCATGCTGCCGAGGACTCTCCAGAGGGCAGATCAGAGCCCAGCCACATGCTCGCGGGGCTGTGTCTTCCCCCTGAATCCAAACCCATCTTCAAAAACCACAGTGCAGGCTGTGAAGGTAGGAAACAGCTCAGCTGGCCGCAGAGCGAGTCTCGGACACCGGCGAGGCCACTGGCTGCCGCCCTGCCCTCGTCTCCCGGTGGACTCAGACGTCAGGCGTGCGGGCAGCCAGGCACACTGTGGTGCCGCCCCTTCCTGATTCATGCCAATAGTGACCTTGACAGAGGAAGATTCCACCGGGCGACCCCAGGGCACACAGGAGGCCGCCTGGCCTTCGGGCTTGCCGTGTGTCTGTTTCACTCCGAGTCGATGTCGGCTTCTCGCCCACCGCGTCCGGATGCCGAGGGCTGGCCTCCAGGGCTGTGGCTCTGTGCTGCGGGGGACCTGGAGGAGTAGGTGTGAAGTGAACGGGCAGCAGGGTCCGGGCTGGAGGGCCCCGCCTGCTCCCGGCTCAGCTTCGGGGGTCGCCAGGCAGAGCCAGTGCCAGGAAGGCCAGGGAGTGGCAGACAGGGTTTCCGGAGCAGAGCCTGCGAGCAGCCCCGGAGGAGGGAGCCATGTTCAGCTGTGCAGGCAAGCTGGAGGCTGTAGGTGGCCGCGCCCTGAGACGGGGGAGGGCCGCTCCCCTCCCCAAAGGACCCGGCCCTGCGCCCCTGTGAGGTCAGGCGCCCTGCACCAGGGTGCGTGTGGCCGTTCCACCCGAATGGACCCGTTTGACAAGCACAGAGCCTCCGCCTGCGACTGGCCCACAGGTGAGGGGGGGAGGGGCAGAGTCCCCCTGCTTATCAGCTCCGACCTGCACACTGGAGTCATGGTGGACGTGGCTAGAGTCCACCTGGCCCAACGTCTCGGTGTCCCAGAGTGCCCGTCACACCCTGCCCCTGGCCGCCCGAGGTCTCGGCTTGCCTTGGTGCAGCAGGGACGGCCTGGTCACAGAGGCTCCTGAGCAGGGATGGCAGAGATGGGTCCTCTGGACGACTTCCTCCCTCCTGCTGGGTGGCCTCGTCTTGCAGGTGTGCGCCAAAGAACATTTGAGTCGGGCGATTTCCGTGCAGCTGCTATAAGCTGGCCCGATGGAGACAGAAAAGGTTTTCTCATGGAGAAATGGCTTTCTAAACAGCGCCTACTAACAACGGACATTTAGAGGAAGATCCAGGGCTGTTTTCTAAATCTCAGGCTATTTTGAAGCCCTGGGGAACAGGCGTGAGTGTACAGTCTCGGTGGTTTTCATCGGGGATCTTCGTACTGCAGACATTTGGAGAAGCTGCTCAGCTGCACAGCTGGCAGCCACTTGGTTTCACAGCGACCTCTGACCTCCCTCCTCGTGAGCGGATTGCCAGGGCCTGGCTCTCCCTGCTTCCTGTTTTGGTGGGTCGGCATTTCCCTCCTTCCCTGGACTTTGGATAGCCAGCTAATTCTCCCTGGCCACTGGAATGTGGACAGGTGTGATACACTCCCTGCAATTGGAGGCTTTTCCTGGAATTCTAGGAGTTGCTTTTCCTCTCAGTCCCTCAAATGCATGTGTTCCATGCGAGGCCTGCAGCTCAGCCTGAGTTACAGAGGACAAAGCCCACAGAACTGAGGGAAGCAGTCACTGGGCCGCACCATCCGTTAGGGGCCTACCTGAAGCAAGAATGAAATGCTTGGTTTCACAAACCCACGAGTGTTCACGGCTGCTACATGGCAAAGCTGAATGGCGAGGACTGAGTGCTCGGCAGTGGAGAACTACCCGCAACTTTGATATGCGGCGTGGACGGTGGAGGCCAAAGGTGAGCCAGCAGTGAGGGATCCAGGAGGCTGATGCTCAGTGGCACACAGACACTCCATCCGGGTCACTTGGAAGACAAACACATATATAAGATGTTCAAGACTTCCTGTAGAAAGGGTTTTGAGAGCTCCTATTGCAAAGTGTTTGTTAGAACCTGCCTTTGATAAGGCGTTGGAGGAAGAGAGCAACAGCTAAGTGTGTTGGCTAAAAAGGGGTTGTTGCCCAAGAAACCAACACGCTGGAAACTCTTGACTTGCAGGGCCGAAAAACAAAACTCATTTCTAGCCATAACGGCTAATTAAAACTAGGATCCAATTTTGGAGAAACATTCAAATGAATAGCCTGCGCACAAAACTTGATTGGGTGAAGGTGTCTCAGAGACACCTGGAAGACACAGAGACGCTTCAGAGACAGTGGAGAGAGACAGACATGTGAGACTGAGTGTCTGTCAGTATGTGGAGCAAGACAGGCAAACAGGTGTCAAAAACAAGGTCAGATTGTAAGAGAAATTTCACACCGAGTATTGGCAGCCTGAAACACAGATGTGTGTCTTTGTAGTGTAGAATGTCCTGTGAAGAGGAAGTAAGCTGAAAAGCTACTCAGCCCAAGAAGGGCACACCTTACAAAGCTCTCAGCCGCTTGATCCAAGCACAGGAAAGGAAAAGGGAGCAGCTGGGTGGGTCTCCCTGGAGGAAGTTCTCAGGACACTGATTCCAGGTTGCAGATCCCTGACCAAAGACTCTTAGTCAAACGGCTCTCCCCACCCCAGTGCCCTGGCGCCAGCCTGGGGCTTCCAGTGTGCTCCTCACTGGTCCTGGGTGTTCTCCACGCTCCACAGATGCTGCCCAGCCATGGGTTCTGCCCTGGGGAGGTCACGCGTCCCTGCCCCGTGTGCTTTGCCCTTGGCCATGTGCACCTAGAGTTTGATACACACCATGCAGAAGCCACAGATTTAAAAGTGGTTTTAACTGCCATTTAGACCTCTTGCTTTTCTGCTCTGCAAGTATTTACCAGACTGTGTCATGAATAAGCACCTCTGCAGCCTGGTGCAGAAATGAGGCTCCCGGAGCCAGAGCCAGCCTGCAAGGCTGAGCCACGGCGAGCAGAAAGAGCAACACTGAGTGTTTCATAGGCCACTGGGATTCTGCATCAGTTGTTATGCAGCAAGACTGACTGATACATCATTCAAAAATTAAGGAAGGTTTCAATATTGATATGTTTAGATCAATTTGTAAAAATTCAATCTTGATTTATAAACCCAAAATAGTTTTGAGGGAGGAGTATCGATGCAGTCGACCACTGCTGCTTTATAAAAACTTGCATATTCTTTCACCTTCTTGGTGTTTTTTAAACATAGATTTAATTTGAACCGAGTTAATAGGAGTGGGGACAAATTTTCATTTGCTTAAATGTTGTACAAGGAAGAATCACTGTCACCCAGGAAATCCCAGGGATGAAGCAAGGCCTGCAGGGAAAGCAGAGAACTCTCAGCTTGTGTATGCAGAAAACTTCATCTATTTAAAGCAAAGACTACAAATGAACGAAACTGAAATAATAGGGCAGATGAGGAAGGAGGTGCGAGAGCAGCCATCCTGTCATGGGGACTTAGGCCACCCTTAGGCCACCCTCCCAGGCATGTGTGGACCTAGCGGTCAGTGCAGGCGGCTCACTATGGCCTTGGCTTTCAATGGCGGTCCCACAGGTGGGTGAGAAGGCACCTGCCCTGCACCAGCTTCATGCTGCTCCTGTGCTGGGTGCCCTGGCCAGTGCTGGTTACAGGCCTCTCCCCTCCAGGGGGCCTGTGGTGCTGAGCAGCGAGCAGGACGAGGCCTGGCTGGATGGGTGCCCCCAAGAAGCACCCAGTGCCTGTCCACACTGCCGAGCTGTCCTGCAGTGTTGCCACAGCTGGGCTGTCACTCAGCGACAGAGGGGTGGTGGGAGCAAGGTGCTCAGCACAGGTGTCACGCTGGTAGCTGGGTGTGACAGGGAAGAGCCCTCTGCTCTTGGTTAATGTCCGAGCAACGCGGGGGCTCGGGGTTCTCAGGTGGGCGCACAGGGGTCTGTGTAGTACCACACCGTGTTATGGAAGGGACCTGAGCACCTGCGGCTCCGGAGTCCACGTGGCCCTGGAGCCTGTGCACTGTGGATGCTGAAGGACAGCTATGCTCAGTGTTACAGGTCATTGTAGGTCAAACTGCTCAGAACTGCCTGGCACCTGGCCCCGGGCTGTTTTTGGCATCACCAAGATGCTAACGGTCCAGCGGGGGCCTGCCCACCGGCCCTGCCTCCTAGGTTCCAGAAACTCCTCCTCCTGTCTCTTCTGAGCTGCTGGGCCTGAGACAGGGCACCGTCACCCCAGGGCCAGTTCACGCTGCTCAGCTACCTGCTGTCCACTGGCCACTTCCTGTCCGTGCCCCTGCGCAGGGGCAGCTCTCCAGCACCCTTTGAAGTCCTCTTGCTGATGTATTCCACTTGGTAAATGTCATTAATTGTAACTTGTCTAATTAGATTTTTGTTGTTGAAGAGTCCACGGTCAGTTCTGAGAGTAGAGCAAATTGGTTGGGGTGGTGGATTGTCTGGCGCTTAATTCCCAGTGTGACCCCAGGCAGGCTCTTAACCTCCTGGTGCCCGGCGGGTCCAGGAGGGGAACAACAGTCCTGCCCTGCAGAGTGGCCGCAGATCAGAAGTCAGTGTTCATACAGCCCCGGGCCCGGCCTATGTGAAGTGCCAAGTGTCTGTATGACGGACGTTGGGACTTCACCGAGTGCCTCCCATGTTCAGGCAGCACGCAGCGCCCTGCATTCCTCATCCCGACTAGTCCCGGGTGCCTTGTGCAGTGAGGCCGCGATACCGCAGGGTCCATCAAACACGAGAACTGAGGGTCAGGGGGACCACCTGACCGCCCAGGCCACATGTGTCTCGGCAGGGAAGCTGGGCCCTGGGGAGCTGGGACGGCCACCTCTCCTCACCAGGCGAGGCCACGTGTGGCTGGACGGCCACCTCTCCTCACCAGGCGAGGCCACGCGTGGCGCACACACACTCCCCATGTCCTGCACAGTGGGTATGGCCTGACCCACCCTCAGAATGGGTTCTTGGCACATCAAAGATGCTGAATGACCAGGGCTCTTCCACTCACCTGTCCCCACGTCCCCTGCTCCCCTGATGCTCCTCGTGGATCTCACTCACATGCAGGAGAAACGGACGCCGGGTGCATGTGGGGTGCCCGCTGGAGAGGAGGGGCTGTGGTCATGGCCCCTGCCTGGTCTCCTGCCCCTCCCCCAGATGACAAGACATGGAATTAAAAGCGCGCTGAGGAAATGTGACCCTGGGTTTTGCAGCACACAGGCCGTGGCGTCCACTGCAGGGGATGCACCCAGGCGAGGGGATCCCAGGCGATCGGACGCAGCGTGGGAGAGCCCGCCTGTCTTTAGAGTGACGGTGGCGGACGTGCGTGGCTCTGCTGGGATGCCCTTGGCGCTCTGTGGGTCTCGATGCTAGAGCTTTCATCACAGTCAGACGGCTTTGTCTGCGCACCATCCCGTGAAGCTTGGATCCCACACAAGCCGACTAGGGATTCAGTAAGAGGGCCCTCTCCTGGAAACCACGCCCGACTCGTCCACGCCACTGCCCTGCGGTCTCCACAGGGAGCTTAACGTGAGCCTCCGCCTTCAGGATGTTTACAGGGAAATGTTACCCTGCTGTGCTGTTGCCAAGAAGTTACCTTCCTTGCAAAGACCACATGGCTCGTGAGTGGCGGGTTGGATTCGGCCAAGTCTTGCAGCCTCCGAAACCCATGCACTTTTCTGTAGAGCACTGCCTCCAACTTCCCTGTGCAGACATCTTTTCCCTTTTTGGTTTTGTGACTGGGACTTGCTCACTGAACCGTGGGATTTGCGTTTGGCTGTCCAGGTGGGATTTAACAGCCCAGTTGTAAGCCTCACTCTTCAGCTCCTGACCTCTCGACTTGGAGCGTTTATTTATGTGAGGGTTGCTTCTTGTCCAGACCCTCACAGACGCTCGGGCAGGGTGGTCTCTGTGTCTTTCTGCTTCCCTTTGTCATGTGGGAAGACTTCCTCTTCACTGAACAGATGAGAAGAAGGGAAGGCGTGTCGGTTCCCAGTTCCACCGTGGACACACTGCTCAATGTCTGTGAATCTACCTTTCGTTGTTCTTTTCTGTTTCTTGACTGAATGTGGTTATGTTCTAGCTCAAGAATAGTGAGACTGTCACAGCCGTGAAACTCCTGTTCCCCAACTTCTGGCTGATTAGCGGGCCTTACTGAGAAGCCAAGCCAGCATGAGGGCTGCTTTCCATCCTACGCAGTTACCGTCCATGCGACTGAAGTCTGCAGGGAGCCACTGAGCTGCGCACCTTTCTGTGGCCTCTCCTCCTAGGCCTCCCGTTTTTCTGGAACAAGGGCAGACTCACCTACATTCCTAAGGGACCCAGAATGACTCACCTTCTGTCCCCAAAGGACACTTGAACAGCAGATGGGAAAACCTTCTCCCTCCTCTTTCAAATTGTCCCCAGGAGCAGAACCTCTGCCCTCCAGGCTGGGTCTTCCTGGCCACCCTCGACTCCTAGGTGGTGACAGACTCATATGATAGTTGCCAAGTTTTGGATTTATGGAATAACAAGTCACTTTTCATAAACTGGAGGTTAGCGGGAGTCTCAGTACTGAGGAGTCCTCACCTGTGAGCCTGACCTGGCCGAGGGTCACTCTCGAGTGTGGCTGTGGCCGGGCTGACCTCTGTGGAAGCCTGGCCCCCTGCCCACTCTGGGCAGGCAGCTGTGATCCTTCAAGAGACGAGTGTTGGATGATTTTTCAGTCAGAGCCTCAGCCTGTTAGACTGGGAAAGACCCGGTCTTTGCAGATTGGCGGGTCCTGTTGTTTCAGAAGCCGCGTTGGGTATTTTTTTACGTTAGGTTCCTTCTCGTCCTCAGAGGCTCTGCTTTTCCTTCAGACATTCAGATCTGCTCTGAAAAGCCGGAGAGAACTTCCAAGGAGGCTTTCAGCAGCAGCATGAGCCACTTGATCAACCTTGGTTAGGTGTGGATGGGAGGGTCCCCCGAGCCCATGTGTGAGACCCGCAAGCGCTCCAGGGCTGACATGGTTGGGCTGGGGAGCCTTGCCCTCATCAGTGCCGGAGCCCTGGTGGGGCAGCTGGGTGGCAGCTGCAGGTGGGTGGGTGTGGCTGGAACAGGTGGTCTTGGGGCGTGACTTCAGGTGTGTGTTTTGTCTCTGGTGAGCCAGCTCATTCTCTCCCTCTGAGTCCTGGTGCCATGTCTACTGCCCTCCTCCTCCACACCCTTCTTCCAAGATACTCGGCCTCCCTTGGGCCCAGAGCCATGGAGTTGGCCGCCTATGGACTGACCTCTGAAATGGCGAGAGCCAAATAAACGTTTCCCCCTCTAGAATCATTCTCTCAGGTCTCTTGGTGGCAGTGGTGAGAGGCTAACAGTCAGCCCTGGGGTAGGGAGCCACAGCCCTCCAGTGGTGAGAAGGCTGAAGGACAGCCCTGGGGTGGGGAGCCACAGCCCTCCAGTGGTGAGAAGGCTGAAGGACAGCCCTGGGGTGGGGAGCCACAGCCCTCCAGTGGTGAGAAGGCTGAAGGACAGCCCTGGGGTGGGGAGTCATGCCCCTACAGGGAGCAGACACCAGGGGACTGTGCACAACGCCGCTTCAAACATCCCTTTCCAGGCAGCACAGCTGAGCATAGAAGGCCACCCGTCGAACACACGGTGAGCCAAGAGCCAGCCAGGAGTCACAGGCTGGGGCTGAGCCGTCCAGTGGGGACCGGACTCTCAGTGGCAGAGTTGAGAGCCCTCACCCAACAGCACTGCCACGTCTAAGTGGCAGCTCAGTCCCAGACCGTGCAGAACGGGCTACCCATCCCCAACCGGGTATCCCGTGTTTAAATTCAGCATAACCGAGGAGAGGGTTAGGAATCACGCTAACTGCCCAAGGGCCCAGCTGCCATGTACATTAACATGATACATAGACGTGATCTATATACACACATGCATATGTTATATGTGCTGATTTAGGCATACATGTGATCTATATACACACATTTGAGATATTTTGTATTAATATTACAAGTAAATGTAACCTGTACACACATGCACATATGTATTAATATTACATATATGCAGCCTTTGCCACAAAGGTGGACGTGTGTGTAATCTACACACACCTACATTCACACAGTATGTATTCATATTACATATAGGAGCTACTGGACCCATACATACATACTTCAGAGGGTGTAACAAAGGATTAGACACAGATGGTTAGAGGCCAGTCAATACTTGCTTTAAAAAATGTGTGGCAGTTTATCCAGGTAGATCGGAAGCTGCAGGAGATTTAGCCCTCATCACGCAGAAATGACCTTGAGTCTAGAATGTCTCTGTTTCCTGAGCTGTTCATGTAAAACTTACCATAGTTCATGTTAGAGGGGACTGTTAAAGTCTACATTCAAATGCTAAATTTACATTGTCTAGAAATAGAATAAAATGCAAAAGTTTATTCATGAGTCAAAAATGATCTATATTTATAAAATAATGTGAATTACAATTTCACCAAGCTTCAATACAAGCAATTGTATTCATGTAAGGGCAATACAACCAAAAGAGAAAAATTTCAAGATTGTTTTAAAAGACAGACAAAAATAAAAAATGGAAACAATTTACTAGGATGCCCTTTCAAATGACCTGCCTTTGCAGGGTCTTCTCTGAGCTGTAATTCCAGGCCTCCAGAAGAGCATGGTGTAGTCACTCATAAACCTCGAAGCCAACATGGACACAAAGCGTCCTTAGAAAAGAAACCTCAGCCTCCACTGTTGAGGCCCCTCCACAGCAGCCCTGGAAGGCTGGGTCTCAGAGGCTGGGCGGGAAAGTTGCTCCTGGAGAAGCATCAGGTCCTCTCGGTGCCTGTTCTTTGGGTTGCCCAATTCACCCTGAGCAGGGCAGAGAGGAGGAGCAAAGTCGTGCCCTTGAGCTGCCCTTTGTACTTGTCTTCACCTTGGACTCCAACTAGAGGCTGAGGCAAAGAAGAAAGTCTGGCCTCCATGGAGCATATGTAACTGGCCAAGGCCACCCTTAATGCCATTTCTGATGGATCCGTTTTGGAAGACACACAATTCTAAGTGTTAAGTGCTGGTCCAGAGAGCCTACTAAGTCATCTCTTTCTCTTTCTTTTCTTTCTTTCTTTCTTTCTTTCTTTCTTTCTTTCTTTCTTTCTTTCTTTCTTTCTTTCTTTCTTTCTTTCTTTCCTTCTTTCTTTCTTTCTTTCTTTCTTTCCTTCTTTCTTTTTAGAAATTGCTAGAGAAGCTCAGGACTCAACAGAGGGATCGTCTACCTGTCCTATGGATGTGACTCTTTGTCCCTGCAGGACACATTCAGACACTCAGCTCTCAGCTGTCTCAGTTCCGTGCCGCTGCTTGCCTGGTGATTGGCAATCCAGAACGTGACTTGGGGTCCTCTCAGACCTTCCACACTTGCCCACTAAACACCTGGGCCTGTGGAGGCCCTTTAATCTAAACGGTCGACCTCTGTCTCACTGAAGATTTCCCCTGTCATACGTATTTCCTGTCCTTAATTCACTGTATTTTTTTCTAGGCCACTAGACCTTTCAATCAGCTACTGGAAGCTGTTTTCCTCCTGGGGAATCCTTAGGCTTCGATGTGAACAAGTGCCTCTTTGATTTTTCTGTGGGCCGCTGCTTCTTTCTGGAGGGCGCGGCCATTGCTGTGGCGGCAGGCGGCCCCTCTGCTTTGCCCTGGCCTCCTCCGCCATCCAGCCTGGGCGGAGGACTTCTCAGTGAGCACTGCGGTTTACCTTGCTTTCTTTTCTCAATGAAGGGTAGAAATGATGTGGCTTTGGGTGGAGACTTGGAACCTCACTTTCAACCTGCATTTCTGCCTTCCATGGGATCAGTTTTAGGTTTTTATTATCCTCGGTCTGCAGAATTTTAATTGATCTGTAAATTCCTTACTATGTATAAGAGGAATGTTTGCAGGGGTAAAAATCTTAGAAGAAAACAACTTCAGCAGAAGTTGCTGCTTGGAATTCACAGAGTGTTTCTAAACCAGCCGATGGTTTCCCCCAAAGACCTTTCCATAAGTGCAGCTGGAGACGCAGGCTCCAGAGTCAGGAGGGCTGGCTGGGTCCCCTGCTGCTCATGCAGACAGGTCGGTGGTCACCAAGAGGGCATCCACATCTAACACGGTGAAGCTGGACGTCAGACTGTCCCACCCTGGCACCGCGGGTGGCAAGCGAGTCTCCTTCCCTGACCTTTGTGGTAGGACATCTGCTGCCATTGCCCTGGGGTCACAAGGTCCCCAGCTTTCAATCAAGAGCTGTTCCTTCCTCTTTGCCAGGTAGCTGGCTGCCAGGGACGCAGGCTCGTTGTGGGAGTGTGGCTCTGGGGAGGGACTGTGCCTGGGAAGGGATTCCCTTCCAGACAGCTGATCTGCCTCTGCAGAGCCCGGGCCAGCGTGGGAACCCCAGTGGACTGCTTATCAGAGCCTGGCCTGGCCACGGACTTAGCTTCTCTTCTCCCCTCACTGTGATGAGAGGCGGCAGCAGGAAAGCACTCCTGTAAGGCGACCCTCTTTTCTACTGTGTTTCATTATGGAGGGAAACTCTTAAAGACATTCTTAAACCCTGTAATATAGTTGGCCTAAGTAAACCATCCACTCGGCGATATGTATACACAGCACAGGCTTTTGTGTATCAGCAGGATTTCTGTTTATGTCTATGTACACCATATCCTTACCCTTTTTCATTATGGGATAGGGTGCAAATCCAGGAAATCCTATCAAAGGGGATCTTCTTTTAACATAGTTGAGTGGATTCTAGGCAAGTAAACCACAAAACTTGATTAGATTACCAATTTCATTTGATTTTGTTTATTTTTAATGGATCCGGTTGTGATTTTGCCTGGATGAAGTGCAGGCTCTGTGCTGTACCTTTCGGGAGGTTCCCATCACAAACTGCAAGCTCCTGTGGAGTCCGCCATCATGGAATCTCCATTGGTGGTCAGGCGTCGCAACACCACCAAGAAGTCTGGGACAGCATTGGACAGCACCACAGGCGACTTGCACTTAACCTTTGTTAGAGCAGATGACTCCCAGTGGGAACCCGTCCATCTGTTAAAAACTGCGTTCCACTCTGGCCTAAGGGCATCGAAGGCCTTGTTCTCCTGGTCCATGTTCCAGGGCCCCACGGGAGGAAAAGGAGACTCAGGAGTGCCAGGTCCTGAGGGCCACCGTGACGGGGAACAGTCAGCTGTTCTCTGTCAACCTCTCCCAAAGTGTCTGCCCTGTGCCTCCGTGTTCAAGATGGCCCTGGTGAAGGACTAGGAGGCCTGAGGGAAGGGGCTCCGGGTGTGCACGTAGCTGGGGGCAAGGTACACACGCAGCACAGCTGGAGGGCAGGTTGGAGCTGGGGTCCCGGCAGCGCCATGACTGGGTCGCCCCTTGGCAGGTCTGGCCAGCCGTCCACCCTGGGAGCATGCACCTCCACGATATCCCTGCAGGGCCGCCGTGGGACCTCTCTGTTCCTCGTTGATCAATGATTTATAATTTAAGTTATTCAACTGAGATCTAAGTCCACTTCTCTATAAGAGGACTCGAGCCTTCGACAGAAAGTCGTATTTTCCATATGATAGTCTTTCATCTACTCAGAACATTTTAAAGTACCTTTAGTTTCTTCTCTTCTTTTCCAAATGTCTTTAGATTTTACCAGAACACGCGTTACTTTCTGAGAGTGACTTTTATTCCGTCTGATTGTCTAGGTTCAGCTTCTTGGTTCTACTCTCCCTCAATATCTGGATCTTGAACTCTGCAGAGAACCATTTTGCAGTCCTGACTGACTGTCCACGGCTCGCAGAAAGGCACCCTTGGCTGCTGGATCTCTACCCCCACCCACTGCAGCCTCATCCCTGTGCCCTCGCTGAAGGCTTAGCCCAGCTTTGGCCAGAGTGAGGGTGGAGTTGTGCACCTGGGGTTTGAACACGGCAGGTGCTGGCTAGTGAGTGAGCTTCCAAAGGCTCCATTCGTGCTTAATTTCACTGAGGCACATATTTGTTTGCAGGAATTATAAACTCGTGTGAAAGCAGCAAATTGTGGAGCAATCCTGTGTCCACTCTACTTGTATGTTGCAGAGAGTTCCAACCTTTTTGGCTTCACGACCCCTTTATGATATTGAAAGTCACTGAGGCCTCCAAGGAAGTCCTGGTCAAGTGAGTTACACTCATAAATACTGTTTCAGAAGTGAACCCTGAGACCCTTCTGTTTATTTAAGCCATTTTATTCAATGGTGCTAATTTAAGCCATTAGTTCGTTGACATTAATAATGAACCCATTCTATTAACAGGAACACGTATTTCACGGAAAACAACCATGTTCTAAGAAGTCAAAGGCAAGAGAGGCGCCCTGTTGATCTTGCTGCGAAGCTCTGGTGGCAGAGGGTCGTATACCCCGGAGTGGGTCTGCTTAGTGCATACACCACGTAGCCTTCGAAAAACAGCCCAGTGAAGGGCCAGCTCTCGCAGCCATGGTGAAAGGGCTGGGCCAGCGAGCCCCAGGGACTTTGGTGGAAGAAGGTCCCTGGACACATCGCAGAGCCCATCACGGTGAGCAAGCTGTGAGCTTCCTGGGATCCATGTGCTCTCGTCTAAGCCCAAAGCAACAGTGACACCCGCGTCTTAGGTGTGTCGCGGGACTGAGCCCATGGGTGCCTGAGTCCCAACTGCGCAGAACCCGGGACAGGATGAGTATGTGGAGAGGACAGGGTGCTTCTCTCTGGGGCTGCCCTTGGGTCACTATTCTGATGTCTTTTCTTGTTCAAATCAGTACTCACTTGCTTTACCGCCATGTGTAGGGAACGAATGGCCTTGGGCGCGTCCCAGGCCGATGTTCATCCTCGGGCGCTCGTTCCGGCACATGTCATCGGTGTTCAGCTTTTTCATCACTACATCACACACAGGGGTTTCAATATGTGCCTGGGAACAAACAAACAGACAGACAAACGGAGAGCAATCCCCACTCGCATCGGCCAGCGAAGCTCTGTTGCTCATGTGAGCACGCTGCTCTCTGGTCCTCCTGCCATGCTGGGCTGGACCCGGGGTGCACTTGGGCGGGCAGGCTCCACACCCAGCTGGCCCTGCCCATCCATCGTCCTCCTTTCCCCTTGGCACTTGATCTGGATGCAAGCAGGTCCCGATGGGCCACGCTGGCCAGCCCTGCGGTGCTGTTCCCCGCCCAGCAGTGAGGGAGCCGGGGAGCTCTGTGCACTGAGCCGGGGAACCGCCAGGCGAGGTGAGGGTGCGGGTGGACATGGCACTGCCCCAGCTCTCCGGTGGCCTTCGGGGCCCCGACAGACCTTCCCTTGTGATGGCACGCTCGCCGGAGTTCATGTCTGAAGCAGGGAGAAGTGCCATGCGACAGGGTCACCCGGGGGAGCCTGGGGCACCTGGGTTGCTCAGGCTTCGGCAGGACGGGGACAGTGACTGGAGTAAGATGCTAAGGTGGACTCTCACTTTCCAGGTGGCACGTGGCCGCTGTCTGAGGCTTCCAGAACTAATATTGCTTGGAATTTGGGGAAATTGAATCTCTGGCTGCTGTGCCCATGTGTGGGAGGGTCGTCCTCGTGCTGCGGCTTCTTGCCCCTGGGAGTTGGCCTGCACGCGCGGGCCAGGGACGCGGGCGCTTGCAGGTGCTCCCGAGTCCTCTGCCCTGTGCCCCTGCCTCTGTGTCCACACAGCACTGGTGCAGATTCCCTCCAACGTCCAGCACACCTTTAAACAGATCCCCCCACGTGCTTTTGGTCATGCTTGGAAATGCCCCACTGAAACCCAAGGTCCTTGGAAAGGGCAAACAGTTCTGCTGGGGAGCTGCGCCCTGGCGGGGCTCTGCAGGGGGACAATGGCCACATGGCCTCCTTTTCTGTGTCCAGTAGATGGCACCAGCGCCTCAGGAAACCCCGGCTGGAGGGAAACCAGCAACCGGACACTCTAAGGAACCGCACATACCACTTCAGACTGAAAACCACCTCAGGAAACCACCAGGCCAATGTTCAGACCAGTACAGCTAAGCGCAAAATAAAAGGTATTTATCTTTTAAAAAGCTTTTTACAGATTTTAACCTCGTCATTCATTGCAATTACTCTAGAACGACTAGATAGGAATAAAGAGGCGAGCAAGGGCTTGTTCAGCAGGAGGGGCTGCTCGGGGGCCAGGCCGCGCTCCAGGATGCTTTCCAGAGACATCTTCCCAGTAGATTCATCCCAAAAAGTCAGAAAAGAAATGAAGATCACTAATTGCCCCCGTTCCCAAGGGCCCCTCGTCTTGTGTTTGAGGAGCTCACGAGGGTTTTCGGCTGTGAAGGATGCAGGCCTGAGGCGTCGCTGGAGATGCCAGCTTTGCTCACAGCCTCCTCAGTGCCCGAGCCTCGGGATAGAGACATCCTCTTCCTGAACCGGGCTGTGTTCTCTTTCCCCTGGAGCAACCAGCACTTTCCTCTTCTTTTAAAATCTGAAACGAACAAATATTTACCACAATTTCTTCAAATGTCGTTTGTTTTTCTTCGAATTTTTAAAAAATCCATTTACTACCCTTCCTTTTCATCTGCGGGAATCATGGTACTGTAGATGTTAAGTAGTTGTGATTTTTAAGCGTGATAAGCTCACCACTTCTCTTCCTCTCTTTTCCAGCCTTGGAGGCCGTTCCTAGCTGACTAAACACAGTGCACTTACAGGAGGTCAGCATTTGCTGGTTTATGGGTGCTGGTGAGTCATGACGACTCAGCCAGGATGCCCATTTTGCTCGGTAGACAGCACTGCTGATTCGGGGTGAGCACACAAGCAGCACACTTGTGCCTGCCGGTGCCACAGCCCCTGAGCGATCTGAGAAAGGCTGAGGAGCTATTTCTACAGAGTGATTCTCAATCACGCGTGTGATAAGACAATCATTGAAGGTCAATATGTGAAAACAGGAATGGAGGTGGCACAGAGAACCTACCTTCAATGAAGTTCCATCATTAGATGAAGGTGTTCAGATGAAGGATCCGAAGGGTCTTGTCGAGAGCATGGCCCTCAGTGACTTCCTGGACCCCAGCCTCTGCTTCTCCAGCCCTGACCTGGCCCTTGTCATCTCTTCCACACCTGCTGCCATCAATGCAGCAGATAGAGAGCGGAGGGAAGGAAGACCAAGGGCAGTGCCTGGGCAGCCCTGGAGCCTGGCCTGGCCTGGGGACTGGACAGCAGTGCCCAGTGTGCAGGGCCCTGGGGCCTGGCCTGGTCTGGGGACTGGACAGCAGTGCCCAGTGTGCGGAGCCCTGGGGCCTGGGATGCGGGCGCCTTCCACAGAGGTGGGCTGGGGACCGGTGTCTGGGCAGCTCGGTCTCCATTCTGCTGCTCTGCAGGCTGGGCCTGGGCACGGGGCAGGTGGCTTTGTGTTTCCTTATGTTTTTCTGTTTATTTTCTCTGGTCGTTTTGAGAAAAGACACATGACCCGGGTCCAGTGCCTCCAGGAGCAGGGATGCACTAAAGGAAAACAGGCCCTCGCTGGCTGTTCCTCCGCTCCTCAGCCTTGGAGGAGGGCAGGATCCCGGCCCTGCCCCGGGAGCCGCAGGGGCCCTGCCTGGAGCTGCCGCAGCCTGGGAGGTGGGGCAGAACCCACTGGGATTTTGTGGGGTAACTAGAATTCCGGAGGTTGGAATGCTTCAAGCTAATTTAAAAGTTAATTTACAATGTGTCTGCGCTAAATTATTCCTTGCTTGTTTAACTAGAGAGAGGAGAGACTGAGACTGGAGAAATTGCTACACGCTTACTACCAGGATCATTCTTTCACCACCGCCCCAGTCTGGCTCTTTGGTTTACTAGCAATGTGGAAACAATGTGAACGGAACTCGTTTTAACATTTCAGTTTTCAAAAAGGAAGCTACATATTTCAATACAGAGAACCTACCTTTAATAAAAAAGCAAACCAAGGACGGGGACCGCAAACCCGTAGCGTCTGGCCTGTGCTGCATTGGCACAGACGGGCCACGAGTGCCTCACGTCCAGCAGGGGCTGCTGTGTCGCCGGCCTGCGCTTGCGGCTGGAGAGCTGAGAGCACAGGGAGCTGTTCTCAGGGTGAGGCTCGCGGGTCCTGAATGGGCCGCCCAGACTATTCTGCTGCTGGAGGCAGGAATCCCAGGGCAGCCCGGCCTGCATTTGCATCTCAATGCCTGGGAGCGCTGCAGCCTGGGGCCTTGTCTGGGGCCTGGGGAAAGAAAACCCATAAAAGTTGGGACTCACTCTTCAATGCCCTGGATTCTTTTTTTGTCCTTTGGGAAACTCTGAGACGGGGTCACCAAGTTCCTTCTGCCATAGTTTTATTATGCTTTAGATGAAGCGATTGACCCTGCAGGGAACCCAGACAGCAGGACCCCACAGGCCACTCTGTGGGACTCTGGGACGGCAGCTCCTCCAGGACCCTGAAGCTGCTGTACTGGGCACCCTGGGCCTGGGGCCTCCTGCTGCCGTCCCTCCCCAGCAGTTTCATGAGTGTAAGGAAAGCAAACCCCTCAAGCAACAAGGCTCAGACCCCTTTTCCTGGCAAGAACGCACGTAAGGAGGGTGTGTCAGCCTGCTCAGCCCACCGAGGACCTGACCTGGGAGCCCAGGACCGCGAAGGCGCTGTCCTTCTCAGGGAGCGTCCTGGGGCTGCCACCACCTCTGGAGGCCGGTCCTCACCCAGAGCCCTGCAGGGCCTCGCGAGGCTGGAGAAGCTTCTCCGGCTTCCTCTGCAGAGCTTTGGCCTTCCGAAGGGACTTCCCACAGGACGCGTGGCCTGTTCCAGAGGGCAGCGGAGTGGGTCGCAAGACAAGGAAGCAAGTTGGAAACCGCCCTGGCGGTTTCCTGGGCGGCCACAGAGCCTGTGCTCAGGACGCTTCTCCGAGTCCTCGGCCTCAGCAGCCCAGGGCTGGCTTGCTCGCGGGTGTCGCGGTGACTTCCATTTTCTAGGTGATGCAGATGCATTTCTGCATCACGTCCTTTCGTAGACCACTGACCACAAAGACCACTGACCACAAAGGCCACTCACCACAAAGACCACTGACCACAAAGACCACTGACCACAAAGGCCACTCACCACAAAGACCACTGACCACAGCTCCGTGTGGCGCTGAGATCGGGAGTGCTTCCGCAGCCCGGTCAGCGTCGGACAGTCCCTGACTCTCCCTCCACGCACGTCTCACCCCCCTGGCAGTTACAGCGGAAGGAGGGCAGGGGTGCCACTGAGGGCCTGCCCGATCTCCCGCCTCCGCCTGGCACCACTGACAGGAAGCGGCTGCGCCGTCCGGAGGTCCTGCTGCAGCCCGGTGACGCGGACCCTCTCCGTCTCTCTTGTGATGCTTCTCTTTCTTCTGCGTGCCCTCAAATAGAGCAAGAACCCTCTTCCTTTATTTCTAGATTCCCTGTCTTCCCTGTCTCCCACTCTGCACCCACGTCCTCTGGGTAAGCGGCTCTGAGAGACCGTGGGACGTGAGTCTGGTGGCAGTGTGCTCTGTGTCCTCTGGCCGTCACGCTGGCCACGCTGCATGCAGACCCCGAGCCTGCAGCAGCCCCCTCGAGGTCGGGGTCCCACGTGCCTGACTCGCTCCTCTTCAAAGGTGGAGTGTGAGCGGAGCTTCCCGTCCCCTGCTGTGACCAGAAGGCAGCAGGAGTGCCCAGGCGTGACAGAGGCCGGGCGCCTCAGCTTGCGTCCTCTGGCCACTGGCGGGGAAGGGACGGGCCACCACGCTCTGCAGACAGCGCTGGCAGGGGTGCTGGGCTGGGGGTCCAGGAGGGAGCAGCACCGGAGCTGCCCTCGGGGCCCCAGCCAGGTGGCCTGTTCCTGGAGCACAGCTGCCAGCTGTCCCCAGGCTCCACTGGCCCCAAGGCAGTGTGACCGGCTCAGGGCTGTTTTAGCCGCTCGGGAGAGACTCGCTGTGCAGCAGGGCTGCCGGCAGCCTCCCCAGTGCCCTCCCTTCCAGGGTCCATCCTCTGCCCAGCGCAAGCTGCCGTCCTCTCTGCTCCCTGCACCACACGCATGCGTTCAGACGCAGGCGTCCCCCTTTCCGCGTGTTGGGGGATCAGCTCTAAGTCACTGATCCCTGCTCGGCTGCAGAGCCACGGCTTCACGGCACCAACGGGGTTTTCACACCGAGAAAAGGCCGCTATTTTCACAGGTGAGAAAGCTGGATCGTGAGAAGTCTTCTAAAACTTGTTTGTGTTCACACAGGAAGTAAGTTGAGAAGAGGGCGCGGACTCGGACCTTGTGGTAGGAAAGCCGACCCCACCTGGACTCTGCGCTCCTAGTCACCCATGGCCATGCCCGCCACGGGGTCTGTGGCCGTCCACCTTGAACACACTCAGTGTCCGTGACAGGGGCGGGTCCATGCCTGTGTAAGCGACGGTGCTCCTGATGTAGTGACCACGATCGGCGGTGCCTCTTCAGCACACCGCGTCCTTCATTCCACTCGGTCCTCGCGGTCTTTCTAAGAGTGCTCCATCGTCACCTTCTCCACCAGGAGGCCACAAGCAGAGGCTGCCACTTGGCCTCAGTGGCCCAGCTGAGTGCAGAGAGCTGCAGAGCTCCATGGACACCACTGCCTGCCCTGAGGTCCAGGGCCGAGCCTGACCCCATGTGACCCGGTGTCGAGGGTGGGCCTCAGGAGGTGTCCAGGTGACATGAGGGAATCCAGGGCAAGAGGCCTGCGTGCTCCCTGTCCCTCAGCATGAGCAGAGCAGACCACAGAGGCCTGGGCAGGGCCCATCATCTGCGGGCCTGGAGGACAGGCCAGCCTGAACCCACCCTGGTGCCATCTCTACCTGGGACTTCTAGCCTCCACACTGAGTCTCCACCAAGTGAGTGCCCTGGCCGTGGCCTCTACGTGACCTCTCCTGACACCAGAGCTGCGCTTTCCCTCCGCTGGTCTCCACCCTCACCTCTGCTCTGCGTCATGTTCACCCGACACCGGAGAACAAGGACGTTTTCACCCCCACTGAATGTGACCTGCCCTGCAGGTCCCCACACCCATGGGCTCTGGGAGGATGGCTGAGACGTCCAACGATCCTCCCGCGAGCACCGCTGGACAGAGTCACAGAGACTCGGCCAAATGCTGAGCAGCAGCTGAGGGGCGGGCGTGGGTGAGCCCTCCAGTCGCCAGGAGCAGGTTGGGACTCCAGGGGAGGCGTCCGTGGACGGCCACTCCGCCATCTCTCCTCTCCTTCACACAGAGGGGAGGAACACTAACGCCACAGAAACGGTGCCACCGCAGCCAGGTCCCAATGAGGGAAAACCATGGCGTCATGTGACGCAGTGGAAAGCCCACAGAAATCCGGACTTCTCAAGGAACGGGACAAGTACCTCTAGCAGACGTTTTCTTATCGATCTACTACGTGAAAGACTTAAGGGCCACATTTACGAGCGAGAGTCACAGTGGGAAGATGTCCTCACGGTCATTCTAACGGTGCAGAGCACGCTGGTCTCTGTCTCCCACCTGGCCCAGGGCATGTCCACCCACCACCGAGCCAGCGGCGCAGTTGGTGGGCACTGTGGAAGGGTCACACTGTGCAAACCAGTGGAGCTGGACCAGGAGCCGTTGGCAGCCCTGCCCGTACCCACACCCCGTCTTCACCAAGACTAAGCGCTGCTTAAGATGCTAAGTCCAAGGGTGCCAGCGGGAGGCCATGTGGGTGGTCTCAGCAGAAAGACACTGAGGACATCAGGTGCCGCTTCAGCACCGTTCCCACTCGGACCAGGCCTGGAAATAGGTAGCAGAGCGCCCGAGGCTTGCTCTGTGGCGGAGCGCCGTGCCCGGTCAGCAGCTGGCCATTCAGCTGCGGTCAGACCTCAAGGGAGACCTCGAGGGAGAAGGGAGAGCGCCTGCATGAGCAGCTCCCAGTGTCCCTTGGAAGAAAGGGCCCCGGAGCGGAGGGTGCGCTGCAGGGACGCAGCACAGGGGCCCCTTGCCACCCCAGGGAGAGCTGCCTCCTCGCTGTCCCGTGGCCATGATTCAGCTCTACTTCCTGCAGAGCAGCGTGAAGACGTCAGAGAGGAGGATGTGGCTTGCCGTTGGGGTCTTCTCAGCCCACTAAGCCCTTCCTTTTCTCTCATAAAGATGAAACTAATTAGGAAAGGCAGCCATTGTGTTTCTCATTTCCGACGGGGATGCTGGGGCTTTAGAGGTGTGCTGGAAGGACAGGTGAGCGCGGCCCCACCTGTGTGTAAAACGTTATTTGGGCAACCTAGATGACAACGTGGGCTTAATTTAGTTTTGCTTTTTAAAAATTCGTTCAGGATACACATGACAGTAGAGTGCACTTTGACATACCATTCATACATGGAATCTAAGTCCCCATTCTTGTGATCGTACATATGTGGAGTTTCATGGGTGGTGTATTCATATACGAACATCGGAAATTTATGTCCGATTCATTCCACTGTCTTTCCCATTCCCAGCCCCTCCCTTCCCTTCATTACCCTTTCTCTAACCTAATGAACATCTATTTCCCCCACCCCACCCCCGCATTGTGTTTTAGCATCTGCATATTAGAGAGAACATTCAGCCTTTGGTTTCTTAAGATTGGCTTATTTCGCTTAGCATGATAGTCTCCAGTTCCATCCATTTACCAACAAATGCCATAATTTCATTCTTCTTTATGGCTGAGTAATATTCTATTGTGTATATGTACCACATTTTCTTTATCCAGTCATCTATTAAAGGGTATCTAGGTTGGTTCCAAAGTTTAGCTATTGTGAATCGAACTGCTATGAACTTGATGCGACTGTGTCATTATAATATGTTGATTTTAAGTCTTTTGGTTATAAACTGAGGAGTGGGATAACTGGGTCAAATAGTGGTTCCATTCCATGTTTTCTGAGGAATCTCCATACTATTTTCCACAGAGGTTGTAACAATTTACAGTCCCACCAACAATGCATGAGTGAACCTTTTTCCCCACATCCTCACCAACACTTATTGCTACTTGTATTCTTGATAATTGCCATTCTGATTGGAGTGAGATGAAATCTCAGTGTAGTTTAAATTTGCATTTCTCTAATTGCTAGAACTGTTGATCATTTTTTCATATATCTGTTGACCATTAGTATTCTTCTGTGAATTGTTTGTTCAGTTCCTTTGCTCATTTATGGAGAGAGTTATTTGTTTTTTTGGCGTTAGATTTTTTGAGTTTTTTATATATCCTGGAAATTAACATTCTCTCTGAGGTGCAGGTGGCAAAGATTTTCTCCCACTCTGTAAGCTCTCTCTTCATGTTCTTTATTGTTTCCTTTGCTGTGAAGAAGTATTTTAGTTTGATGCCATCCTATTTATTGATTCTTGATTTTACTTCTTGTGCTTTAGGAGTCTAGTTGAGGAAGCTGGTTTCTAAGCTGACATGATGTAGTGTTGGGCCTACTTTTTCTTCTAGTAGGCTCAGGGTCTCTGGTCTAATGCCTGAGAGCTTGAGCCACTTTGAATTTTATTTGGGGTGAGAGATAGGGGTTCAATTTCATTCTACTACATATGGATTTCCAGTTTTCCCAGCACCACTTGTTGAAGAGGCTGTTTTTTTCTAATGTGTGATTTGGGCACCTTTGTCTAGTATGAAGTGACTATATTTATGTGGCTTTGTCTCTGTGTCTTCTACTCTTTCCACTGGAGTTCATGTCTGCTTGAGGAAAGAGAAACTACTAGTCACTTTATAGAATCACTGCTTGTCTCAGATCATGAGACATTCATGAGGGACATTGATAGATATGGCATTCAAATGGAATTCATAATGAATGTATCACTTTCAGGAGAAATGCCTTTGATCTGACCAGGGCATGCGACCCACCGCTCCTTTGCAGTGCTGGGCATCTACTGGGGCCTCATACCAGTTGGAACAGGGCTCAGTGATGGAGCTCTGCCCCAACCCAAACCAGGGTCTTAGGTTCTCATTCACATTTTATATTCTTATTAGAATCGATTTTTATGTCTTAACACTTCATTTCTGGCTTTTTAAGTAATGAAAATAATTGCATGCTCTATGTAGTTTGTATTTCTCCCTATGTGTATTTACACATTTATACTTATTTTCCAAAGAATTTGCATTTAGGAGCATCTAATGACTTAGAGGCAGTGATGATTCACTTATGAAAAAGGAACAGCCATCAGAGCAGCAGCCCGAGCCCCCTTGTCTGAGCGCACCCCCACTGGGCCTTGTCTGAGGCCGCCTGGACACACTCATGGCGCCCACCGCTCGCGCCAAGGGAGACGCCCTGGACGGCGTGGCCGCCTCCACAGTGCTCTTGGGAATCATGCCCTGCGGCCCCGCCAGGGACCAGGATGGAGCGCGTGCTGTTCGGTTAGGGTCAGGCTGCTCTTCCCCACGTAGCTCACAGTGAGACTCCATCACTGCTGGGAAAAGTCCACCAAGGGGAGAAAATGGCTCTTCGGGGACAAGTGTGGTTTCCTGGGGGGCTCTCCTCCTGGGAGCTGCAGTCCTCACAGAGCCGGCCGGTGACAGGACAGCACAGGGAATTCGCTGCAGGAAATTGCGTCACTTTCCCGCTAATGAATCAGACTCTTCATGAGCTTCCAGGAGCGTCACTGACTCTTTAAGGATCTGCAGGAGCGAGCGTGTGAGGATGTAATCTGCTGGAGACGTGCACGCGTGGCCATCCACCTAGGGCACCCGTGCGGTCAGCACGTGGAGAACAGCTCAGGAACCTCCCGGGAAGCTTGCAGGGTGCACAGCAAGCTTCATCAGCTAGCACTTCCAAACTGGCGGCAAATTTATCCTAATTGGGTACAGAAATCACCTGCTGTTGGTTTCAGGCAGTGTTTACAAATGGAAGTGCATTGGGTTGTCTGTCTAACCCTGAAGTGGAACCGAGGCCCCCGGCCCTCCCAGCCCCCTTCCCAGCCCGTACACGGGTGTGACAGGTTTTCACCTGCGTGTTTTCCTCTTCGAGGAGGTCTACAAATAGCAAACTAAGTAAAAGAAAGTCTAAGTTTTTTCGTATGCCAGCAGCATTAGAAATGAAGAGCAGCCTCTTTGCTGAGCTTGTTCACGTATGCCCAGATTCCAAGGTACATTTCCTTTGAACGATTCCTGGTCTCCAGCAACGTGCACATGCACAGCCCAGTGACCTGTCACCTGGGGCCTTGTTACCATGCAGGCTCAGTTCTTTAGCTGGAGTGAGGCCCAGATGCCACTTCTGACCAGCCCTGGGGATTGCCAGGGGGCCTGTCCACCCAGCCCACTTTGTTTGATTGACAGCTCTCTGTGATGTATTTTCATCTTTTCTCTTGAGTTAAATAAAACTCTAGAGACACAAGACCTAACCCATCTTCATCATCCCCCACGTACAGAGTAGCGTCTAATGTGTGCTCAATAGACACGAGCTGTGTACCAGAAGAATGTTGTGTACAGCAAGAATGGAGGACGGGCTCTCTGAGGACCTGCTTCCATCTCCTGGTAGAAGGTTTCACTACCAAGGTGGCCTCATTCGCCATGCCTCCTTCTCTGCTCATCTGCCCTGTTTGAACTTGTCCCAGGACAGGTGCCTCTTGACTCCTGGACCCCGTGTCCTTCAGGGGCAGCAGCACATCCAGCCCCATCCCAGAGGATCCGTGTTTGTGAATTTGTCAAGCACTGGACACAGTGGGCAACGAGAGCCAGCGTCACGCCCCAGCGCTGTGAGAGCGGTCCTTCCTGGCAGCAGGTCCTGATCCTGAGAACCCAGGTGGCATTGCCCTGAGTCCCTGCTACAGTGGGACACCAGAGGGGACCGGCCCCGGCTACTCAGCTGCTGGGGCAGGGTCTGGGGGTAGGGGCCTTGGCCAGCAGAGCCATTTGGCCCCTGCCTCTGAGAGGCCATAGCTCAGCACGAGGAGGCGGAGACAGTCATCAGGGTGCAGCGTGTCCTGGGAACCGTGGGGCCGTGCGGAGGCAGCCTGCGCACTGGGGAGCAGGCAAGGTCCCAGAGCAGCGTCTGAGCTGTCTCCAAGGAAGACCGGGAACAACCAAGAGACACCTTTCCCGTCCTCCCACGTCACGTCGCTGTCGTCTTTCCCTCCTGGTTGACCAACAGGCCTCTGTCAGTGGCCCCTGATGACCTGACTCCCCCGAGCTGCATGGCTGGATCCTCCCACTCTGACCCTCAGCTCCGTCCCCGGTCTGTCTGGCCATCAAGACCAACTCTGAGCGGAGTCCCGAGTCTGAGAGCTGGACGCAGCTGTGGCCCTCGCTCCCCATCTTGCCACGGCAGAGCATGGGATCCCAGCCAGGCCTGCAGGGACATCTGAGCCCATGGGCAGGCCCGGGGGAGTGCCGCTGCCCTCCTTGGCTGGGGTCCCTGCTGACCTTCCTGCTGGCCTGCGGGCACATGTGGCCAGGCCTGCCTCCTGGGTCACCCAGGCTTTGTGATTCTCGTTATGGAGATCATGTCGGCCAAGACAACGGAGGCAGCGCCTACCTGACTCGACCCAAGTCCAGAGCAGAGGTGGCCCCACTCAGTCCCACGCTGTGGTGTCCAGCTGTGGCCATGTGCCGGGCTCAGGGACTCCCTGCCTGCCTCCTGGCTGCCGGCTGGTCTCCTGGCCTCCAGCCCATCGGAGGAAAAGTGGACGCGGGTGACGAGTGTTTGGGCGACACCCTCTCCAGGGCCTGCAGTGGGCCTGAATTCCCAGGGCCCACACCCTCCACGCCCACCTGGCCGCCAGCGCCCCTTCTCTCCTCAGCCTCCCTTCCCTTGCCATTCTGAGCTGCCCACTTCCTACCAGCGCCTGAGCAGCGGCCCCTTTATCCCGAGGCCCTGCACGCCATCTCCAGGCACCCGGATCTCATGCCCACGCTCCCGGGTACGGTGCTCTGCCCAGTGAGCCTCCCTGATCCCGATTGTGAGCTTCCTCACATTCTCTTCCAACTTTGGAGTTGGAGCATTCTGGGTGTGTGTGTGTGTGCCTGTGTGTGTGCGCGTGTGCATGTGTGTGTGTGTGCGCGCGTGTGCGTGTGTGTGTGCATGCGCGTGTGGTGCTGGGGATCAACCCAGGGCATTCTAACACCAAGTCATGGCCCTAGACCTTTCCATTTGTTATCTTGAGACAGGGTCTCACTGAGTTGCTAAGGCTGGCCTTGAACTTGCCATCCTCCTGCCTCAGCCTCCTGAGTAGCTGGGGTTACAGCCTGTGCACCACACTGGGCTCGGGTGTTCACTTTTGACCATAGTCACTGGTGCAGGGGACTCGGGTATCCCAACAGTACCAGGTTGTCAGGGACACCATGATAATGCATCTGTTATGGTTTAGACGTGAGCTGTCCCCAGAAGCTCACGTGTGACAAGGCAGAAAGCTCAGAGGTGAGGTGACCAGTTGCAAGAGTCTAATTTAACCGGCACATTACTGCCTGGGTAGGGATTAGCTGGGTGGTAACTTACAGGTGGGGCATGGCTGGGGGAGGTGGGTCCCTGGGGCGAGCCCGTGGGCATTCGGTCCCTGGAGGATGAAGTTTCCCTCTCTCTGCTTCGCAGGGCCAGGTCCCCAGCTGCTCTCTTGCACCGCTCTCTTCTGCCATCATGTTCTACCTCCTCTCAGGCCCCGAGGAATGGAACGGCTGTCTGTGGACTGAGGCCTCGGAATCCATGACCCCCAATGACCTTCCTTCCTCTCATTGTTCTTCTCAGGTCTTTGGTCGCAGTAGTGAGACCTGACTACACAGTGTCACACGGCGGGCCTGAGGCCGAGATCTCTTCTTCCAGTCCTGGAGGCCGGAGTCCCAAAGAGAGCAGTAGGCAGAGGCAGGCTCCCTCTGCTGTTACGGTGGGCAGAGGGCTTGGAGAAGAGGGACGTCAGTGTGGATGTGTAGGGAGAACCCCGGAAAGCGCAGGCATGCTGTCACAGCCTCAGAGTCCCAGAGTCCCAGAGTCCCCCAGCGGCAGACATTGGAAAAGGAGGCAGGACCCGCCCCTGAGCCTCTCCAGAGGTACAAAGGCTCACTGACTGGTTAGGTCTCAGCCCGCCAGCATGACCGAGGGCCGCTGGGGGCGCTCCTGGCAGCTCCTGCGCTCTGGAGGGCAGAGCGGCACCTGTGGGAGTGCTCACCCACCGGCTCTGGGGTCACCACCTGCTCACTGTGCAGCTACATCCCAGCAGAATCCAGCCGTCTGTCCAAACATGTCGAGGGGACAAAAAAACACCCGAGATGCCCAGATACTTGGCGGGCACCAGCAGTGCGGGCAGTGTTTCAGGGCCTCAGCCCAGAGGTGGCCGACCATCGACACACTTCAAAGATCTCAGCTCAGCACTGAGGAACGTCCCAAGGACACCACTGGACACTGGGAATTCAATTTTGGGAGATTTGAGTGAGGGAAAAAATAATGATCTGTCGAAGGCTCTTTCTGAGGGGCTGATCAGTGGAAAACTTGGAAACTCAGGCTCAAAGCCTTGTGTGACCCTCAGCGTTTAGGGAGTGAAGTTTCAAGCAAAAGACAGAGGCCTCCAGACCCAGCCTAGGCCAGCTGGACCTCAAGATGTGGGGCATGAAGACCAAAGGTTCAGGGAGAGACTCCTGTCCAGGGTCACTCCCCAGCATGACTGTCACCAAGGCCACTGTCCATGGAGAGGCTCCTGTCCAGGGCTCACTCCCCAGCATGTCCGTCACCAAGGCCACCTGGCCAGGGATATGCACCTGTCCAGGGCTCACTCCCCAGCATGTCCAGCAGCTCCTCCTTTTGGAGAGAAAGGCAGTGGTGGCGCCATCTTGACCATTGAGGATTAGAAAACTGTGAGTGGACCTCACAAGACGAGTCAGTGTAGGTCAAGCCCGAGGGCCAGGCAGGTACCCAGAGTGGAGCTCGCCCGGGTCCCAGTTGCTCTGCTGAAGCAGCTCACACGTGGGGGCTTTGTCCAAGAATAAGACAGCGCAGGGGCAGATGAGTGGTCAGCAAACAGAAATCATGGGGAAGGGGCTCAATGTAGAGGAGAAGGCAGAGACCAGGGACCCCAAGTTGGGAGCTGCCCCTGTGAATGACCACCGTGAACCAGCCCCTTCCCCCTGGCTGTTCCCTCATCTGCAGATCGGGCCCAGCCTGCGGCGGGTGCTGTAGGAATCAGGAGACACACTGGAAGATGCCCCCTGCCCAGAGCCAGGCAGCGAGGGCCAGCACTACTGCCCTGGCTCTCCTGGAGGCCAGTCTGTGAGGAGCTTACCCAGTGCTGACTGTGGAACAGTCCCGGCCTCTTTCTATGACGGGGGTCCTCATTTCAGGGTGAGCAAAGCATATTGCCATCTATGGCTTACTTGCAAACTCCGGTGGCTTCTTCCTTCAACCGACACACACTTTAAATAGAACAACACCTTTTTTTTTTTTTCTGTGAGTTTAAAAACTAAGATGATAACATTAAGCCATAGAAATAATTCCCAGCAGCATGTAGGCAGAATTTAACACGAGAAGACCAGCTTCGGCTCAGGTAGTGCTCAGAAGGCTCATTGCTGCTCATAGAGTGACTTGCCCAGGCAGCAAGCAGGTAGTTGACATCTAGCACCAGGGAGTCCCGCAAGCACGGACGGCTGGGTGCATCCTTCTGGTTTAGTGGCCTGTTCAACCTGGAAGCTAGGTACTGGGTCAGGGCTCGTCACACTCACTCTAGATTGACAGCTAAGGAGCATCTGGGTTGTGAGGGTCGTGTGGTCAGCTGTGTCTCTGACTTTCTGTTGTGGTACAAAAATCTATACAAACAGATAACATGGTTCTAGTCCAGTAACATTTTATTTGGGGGTAATGAATTTTAATTTCAGATCATTTTCGAATGTTAGGCAACAGTACTGTTGTCATGAGTAAGCTGTCCTTAACACAGGTGAAATGCAGGTATGTCTTCCTGCAATGTCAGAATTCACTGAATAACGGTAAATTCACAGGCTACACCTCTTTGAGTGACGGTGACTGAGATCTTCGGGGCCACCTGCCAGTCATAAGCCCGGCAATGCAAGTTCTTCTGTTCCATTCCAATCCTGATTTCTAATATCTGCAACACATGAGTCACACATCACGCTCACACAGTGATACTTAACTAGGCGACAGACTAGGGAGGTTAGCGGCTGCTGAGATGAGGGCCCCGGCAGAGAGAGGAGTCTAAGAGCCTCTGTGGGTGGTCAGAGCAGGGCTGTAACCAACGGCTAGGCAAAGTTGTGGAGGCAGAGGTTCGGCTGGACGGAGGTCTGGGGTTTGGTTCCAGTTAGAGGTGTCAGCTCGGAGTGGGCCTTGAGTTGTTACAATGGACAGGACAAGACATGCCACGCTGAAGCCCCCAGGGACAGGAGACTGGAGGTCAGTCATCCTGGTGATTTCCTGGGCAAACGTCAGGACATGAGCAGGGTGCCGCCATATCCAGTCTCAGGGGCTCCTCATTTTATGGGTCTCAGGTGAGGGGTTGCCTCTGGTGAGGCTGACGGGCTCCAGAGTCTGGTGTTCCTGACGTGATTCGGGGTGTCCACGTGTCCAGGTGCTCCTGGATCTATTTTGATAAGTCAGTGCGATAAGTCATATGTGGATTCATGCCTTGTGGGGGTGCCGGGCAGATGGTGTTCTTTGCTCGTACAAGTAAGCGTGGCACTGTCTTAGCATTTGGACCCAAAATGGGGCAACTGGTGGCAAACTGTTGCTTTACACCACGGAGCAACTCGGGGTTAGCCACAGTCTGAAAACTGTTTATTCACCATGGAGTAACTCAGATCAGGACACAGTGTGTTCTCCACAATTCTTTTGGTTTGTTTTCTACCACTTAAAACTATCAGAGCTGGGGCAGTAGCTCAGGGGCAGAGCGCTTGCCTAGCACGTGTGAGGCACTGGGTTCCATCCCTAGCACCACATGAAAATAAACAAAATCAAATAAAGGTATGCTGTCCATCAACAATGACAAAAATGTTTTTTAAAAAAATAGTAAGAATATTCTTATCTGATGACCTATAAAGAAATGGCCTATGGGCCTGATTAGGCACAAGAAGCCACAGCTGCTAAATTGTAGGCTAGAAGATCACGCATTGGAATGCTCATTGCCACTTCCAGAAGGTTGCAACTTACGTATTAGCTTACATTATATAAATGGAAATAGCACAGTTTTCTTCCTTTAACTGTATAATCTTAGACTTATAGAACTTCCTCCTTTACCTAGTTAGATGGCAGTTGACTTGATTTAAATCAGTCTTTCATATATGAAGTTGATATGAATTTTGGGTCACAATGTGCAAAAATTTGTTTCAGCAAAAATGTATTCTTGGGCTGGGGTTGTGGCTCAGTGGAAGAGCACTTGCCTAACATGTGTGAGGTACTGGGTTCGATTCTCAGCATCACATATAAACAAACAAAATAAAGTCCATCAACAACTAAAAAATATTTTAAAAAATATTCTTTATGACTAAACTTTCTTCATAGCTTAAAATCCTTTCTGCAGAATCCAAGATGACAGACTAGAGGGAGGGTGCATTCCTTTAACTGACTCGGGATTCATGCAGAGGAATACTATTTCTCTGCAAGGCAGTCTTCACTGACCCAATCCCCTGCTGTTGACCCCATTCGTCCACTGTGATCACCCGCCATCTGACAGCATATTGCTCACATTTTGAGGGCAGATTGCTTGATGACTGCTGCCTATCATTCACCATTTGCCAGTTTGCCCAGTTCTTGCCTGCCCATCGCCTGCCTTTCATCTACCCCTGATGTCCATCTGCCGATTGTCCACCATTAGCCTGCAGACCACCTGTAGAATGCCAGTGGATCGCCTGCTATCCACTCTTACCTGGAAGTCCATTGTCACAGTACCCACAGGTTTGGTTACATGGGGCCACAACCATCTTGGGGCGTGGCCACCTCAGTCTGGGGACACTGACCAGGCCCTGGAGATATATTGTCAGGGTACTGCAGGTCTGGTTGCACCTGAGGTCTTTCTGCTGGGTGTGTTAGTGGCTACCACCTGGCTACCTCTTTGCAGGGTCACTCCTTTGTGTGAGCACATCCCTGGTGTTCTCTCTGCAAGTTAAAAGGGCATTGAGATCTTGGGATTGCAGCAAGACAGGGTCTGGGGGAGCTGAAGGCCAGGTCCACCAGATTGCAGCTGGGTTTGTGTGGGCCAATCTGGGTCTGGAAAGGCTGTGGAAAGCCAGGGACTAGGGGCAGTTCCCTGGGGAAGCACAGGTTGAAGCAACTGGAGAAAACTGGGCTCTTTCCAGCACAGTGAGTCCTGAGATGTGCAGGGACAGAAAGGGCCAGCTAGGTCATGTGAGGCATCTTGCTATTGGCTCACCCACCAAACTGGTCCAGCACCCACTGGACTAGAGTTACCATTAAACTTCAGACAACTCCACCCATTGGTGGAGAAGGGAAGCTGAAAACATTTTTGAAAGTCAACAGAAGCAATCATTCAATCTTCCATTGAGACTTTCCTCCTTTTTTTATACCCTCTTCTTCATACCTCTACCATCTTTGAATCCAAACATTTTTAATGCATCAATTTATTGAGGAATGGGATGTTTGAATAGTATATGGCAATTTTGTTGTGTATTCCTATATTTTTACTTTTTAAAAAAATAATTGTACATATTTTTTTTCTCTCACCTCCCTGTCTCCTTGGATTCTCTTTCTCACTTCTTTCATACTAACAGCAAACCTCTGTTAATTCCTCCCTCACTCTTACTATAAATCTTTACCTCTATCTTCTCTCCCTCTCCCTCAGAAACATTACACCTTACACTACTTCTGTTCCCTCACTGTCCATCATTTGAAATGGTAAACCCTTTTAGAAAACTTACAGTTTATATTGTAGACAATAAGTGAATGCAGACTTCATTTCTGTCTTTTGTGACAAAACTGTAAACACCTTAATAGGAGCCATTTGGCTTAAGGTGGTATATCATTTGCATTAGGTGCTGTTAATATTGGTCTCCTCCCTTAAAGGTGAGGTACTGTAAACTTTCAGGGACACTAACGGACTACAGGGCAGAATCTGTACTACCTCAGTTCCACACCCCTAGATGAGAAGACACACAAACAACATGAAAAAACAAGGGAACAGAGTGCCTCAAACACACCAAGATGTTCCAACAGCAGAATCCATAGACAACACAGTAGAAGAAATGTCAGAGGAGTTTAAAAGGTATATATTTAGACTGATCTTCAAAATAAAGGAGAGCAACAGAGAGAAAATATAGGAAGTGAAAGATCACTTCAATAAAGAGACAGAGATCATAAAAAGGAATCAAGCAGAAATCCTTAAAATGAAGGAAACAATAAACCAAGTTAAAAATTCAATGAAAAGTATCACCAACAGACTGGACCATGTGGAAGACAGAAACTCAGACAATGAAGACAAAATATATACTCTTGAAAATAAAGTTGACCACACAGAGAACATGGTAAGAAACCACAAACAGAACTTCCAAGAAATATGGGATAACATAAAAAGACCAAATTTAAGATTTATTGGAATAGACAAAGGCATAGACCAAGGAATACAATCTTTTCAATGACATAATATCAGAAAACTTCCCAAATCTAAATAATGAAATGGAAAATCAACTACAAGAGGCTTACAGAACCCCAAATATACAAAATTACAGCAGACCCACACCAAGGCACATTATAATGGCAATGACTAACATACACAGAATAAGGATAGAATTGTAAAGCCCCTGAGAGTGAAAAAATCAAATTACACACAGTGGAAACCAATCTGAATCTCTGCTGATTTCTCAACCCAGACCCTCAAGGCCAAGAGATCCTGGAAAAACAGATCAAGCTCTGAAAGAAAATGGATGCCAACTGAGAATTTTAAATCCAGAAAAATCAAGCTTCAGATTTGAAGATGAAATAAAAACCTTCCATGATAAACAAAATTTAAAATAATTCACAGCTAGAAACCTGCACTAAAGAATATTCTTAGTAAAATATTCCATGAGGAGGAAATGAAAAAAAAATCAAAACCAGCAAAGGGAGGAATTATACTAAAGAAAAGGTCAAAGGAGAAACTAAGTCAAGTTAAAAAACAAAACTAAACTAAAGTGACTGGAAATACAAATCACATTTCAAAAATAATCCTGAATGATAATGGCCTGAACTCATCAATAAAAAGACATAGGCTGACAGATTTGATTTAAAAAAAAAAAAAAAAGACCCAAAAATATGCTGCCTTCAAGAGACTCACCTCCTAGGTAAAGACATTCACAGACTGAAGGTGAAAGGTTGGGGAAAAAATCACTCACATGGATTGCATAAACAAGCAGGGGTTTCCACCCTCACATCAGATAAAGTGAACTTCAAACCAAAGTTAGTCAGGAGGGATCAGGAAGGCCATTTCATACTGCTTAAGGGAACCATACACCAACAAGACATAACAGTCATAAATATCTATGCCCCAAACAATGGAGCATCTACGTACATAAAACAAACTCTTCTCAATTTCAAGAATCAAAAAGACCACAACACAATAATACGAGGTGGCTTTAACATACTTCTCTTACCACTGGATAGATCTTCCAAACGAAGACTAAATAAAGAAACTATTGAACTAAATAATATGAACAATGATTTAGAGTTAACGGACATATAGAGAGTATTCCATCCATCACTGAGCAAATACACTTTCTTCTCAGCAGCACATGGATCCTTCTCTAAAATAGACCATATGTTATGCTACAAAGCAACTCTCAGTACATACAAAAACAATCTATCAGATCATAACAATGAAATTAGAAATCAATGACAAAATAAAAAATAGAAGCTACTCCAACACCTGGAGACTAAATAACATGCTACTGAATGATGAATGGATAGCAGAAGAAATCAGGGAGGAAATAAAAAAACTTAGAGGTAAATGAGAACACCAATGCAACATATCAAAATCTCTGGAACAATATGAAGACTGTGCTGAGAGGAAAGTTCAGGGCATTGAGCTCATTCATTAAAAGAATAAAAAGTCACAAATAAGTGACCTAACATTACATCTCAAAACCCTAGAAAAAGAAGACCAAATCAATACCAAAAGTAGTAAAAGATAGGAAATAATTAAAAACAGAGCTGAAATCAATGAAATTGAAACAAAAGAAACAATTCAAAAAATTGACAAAATAAAAAGTTGGTTCTTTGAAAAATATCAATAAAATTGATAAACCCTTAGCCATGCTAACAAAGAGAGACTGAAAACTCCAATTACTAAAATTCATGATGAAAAAGGAAATATCATGACAGACACCATTGAAATACATAACATAATTAGAAACTATTTTGAAAATTTGTACTCAAATAAAACAGGAAATCTCAAAGACGCTGACAAATTTCTAGAGACATACAATCTATCCAAACTGAAGCAGAAGGACATATACAATTTAAACAGATCAATTTCAAGCAATGAAATAGTAGACTCCATCAAAAGCCTACCAACCAAGAAAAGTCCAGGAACAAATGAATTCTCAGTTGAGTTCTACCAGACCTTCAAAGAAGAGCTAACACCAATACTCCTCAAAGTATTCCATGAAATAGAAAAGGGGGAACCCTTCCAAACTTGTTCTATAAGACTAGTATCACCCTGATACCAAAACCAGACAAAGACACATCAAGGAGAGAAATTTTTCAGACCAATACCCCTGATGAGCATAGATGCAAAAATTCTCAATAAAATTCCAGCAAATCACATACAAAAATATATTAAAAAGATAGTGCACCACAATCAAATGGGGTACATCTCAGGGATACAAGGTTGGTTCAACATATGGAAATCAATAAATGTAATTCATCACATCAATAAACTTAAAGACAAGAATCATACGATCATCTCAATATATGCAGAAAAAGCATTTAAAAAATACAGCACACCTTCATGCTCAAAATACTAGAAAAGCTAGAGATAGCAGGAACATACATAAACATTTTAAAAGCTAACTATGCTAAGCCCATGGCCAACATCATCCTAAATGGAGAAAAATTGAAAGCATTCCCTCTAAAAACTGGAACAAGACAGGGATGCCCTCTTTCACCACTTTTATTCAATTTATTCTATTCAATTTATTCTATTCTATTTAATTTAAGAAATTAAAGGGATATGAATAGAAAAAGAAGAACTCAAACTATCCCTATTTACCATGACATGAGTCTATATTTAGAGGATCCAAAAAATTCCACCAGAAAACTACTAGAACTCATTAATGAATTCAGTAAAACAGCAGGATATAATATCAATACCCATAAATCAAATGCATTTCTATACATAAGTGATGAATCCACTGCAAGAGAAATTAGGAAAACTACCCCATTCACAATAGCCTCAAAAAAAAAAAAAAAAAAACTTGTGAATCAATCTAACAAGAGGTGAAAGATACCTACAATGAAAACTACAGCACACTAAAGAAAGAAATTGAAGATCTTAGAAGATGGAAAGATCTCCCATAGGCAGAATTAATATTGTCAAAATGGTCATACTACCAAAAGCACTATGTAGATTTAATGCAATTCCTATTAAAATCCCAATGTCATTCTTCATGGAACTAGAAAAAGCAATTATAAAACTCATTTGGAGAAATAAGAGACTCAGAATAGCTAAGGCAATCCTCAGCAAGAAGAATGAAGCAGGAGGCATTACAGTACCAGACCTGAAATTATACTACAGATCTAAATAACAAAAATGGCATAGTATTAACACCAAAATAGATCAATGGTAAAGAATAGGAGACACAGACACAAACTCACATAAATTTGGTTATCTCATACTGGACAAAGACTCCAAAAACATACATTGGAGAAAAGATAGCCTCATCAACAAATTGTGCTGGGAAAACTGAAAATCGATATGTAACAAAATGATATGTAACAAAATTAAAACTCTGTCTCTCATAAAACTCAACTCAAAGTGAATCAACAGACTTATTTGCTAGAACAGAGACCCTGCGCCTGATAGACAAAAAACGTAGACCCAAATCTTCATCATGTCAGCTTAGGACCTGAGTTCCAAGACTCCTAAAGCACAAGGGGTAAAATTAAGCATCAATAAATGGGATGAATTCAAACAGAAAAGCTTCTTCTCAGCAAAGGAAACAATAAACAGTGTGAAGAAAGAGACTACAGAAGGGGAGAAAATCTTTACCACATGCACCTCAGATAGGGCATTAATCTCTAGAATATATAAAGAACTCAAGAAACTCAACACCGAAAAACCAAATAACTCAATCAATAAATGGGCTAAGGAACTGAACAGACACTTCACAGGAGAACTACAATCAATCAAAAAACATGAAAAAATGTTCATCATCTCTTGCAATTAAAGAGGGCAAGTCAAAACCCCTAAGATTTCATCTCGCTCCCATCAGAATGGCAATTATCAAGAATACAAGCAATGATAAATGTTGGTGAGTATGTGGGGAAAAATGTTCACTCATACATGGCTGGTGGGACGGCAAATGTGTGCAACCATTGTGGAAAGCAGTATGGAGATTCCTCAGAAAACTCAGAATGGAACCACCATTTGATCCAGTTATCCCACTCCTCGGTTTATACCCAAAGGGCTTAAAATCAATATACTATAGTGACACAGTCATATTAATGTTTACAGCAGCTCAATTCACAATAACTAAGCTATGGAACCAACCTAGGTGCCCTTCAACAGATGAATGGATAAAGAAAATGTGGTGTGTGTGTGTGTGTGTGTGTGTGTGTGTGTGTGTGTATGAAGGAAGAAGGAATATTATTCAGCTTTAAAGAATAATGAAATCCATTTTCAGGTAAATGGATGGACTTAGAGATTATCATGCTAAGTGAAATAAGTCAAACCCAAAAAAACCAAAGGCCAAATGTTTTCTCTGATAGGCAGATGTTAATCCATAGTGGGGTGTGGGTAGGGAAGAATGAAGGAACTTTGGGTTAAGCAGAGGGGAATGAGGGGAGGGCTGGGGCAGGGGGGATGGGAAGGACGGTAGAATGAGACAGACATTTTTTACCCAATAAAAATGTATGATTATACTACTGGTGTGAATCAGCACCACGTACAGCCAGAGGAATGAGAAGTCATGCTCCACCTGTGTACAATGTGTCAAAATGCATTCTACTGTCATGCATAACCAATTAGAACCAAAAATAAAAAATCCTTTCTGCAGGACTTGATTCGAATTTGAGCAGAATTTCCCTGCTTTCTTTTCTAGAAGACTGTATCTAAATTCTGGCCACACTGTATGGCAGTTAATCCTGTCAGCTGTCAGCTTGATTGGACTGAAGGACATCATGAAATTGGCTCTAAAACATGGGCTCATTGATGTGACTGTGCCTGCCAATGTGCTTCAGCAGTCTTTGGAACTGGTTTGTGGGGGGACTTCGGAAATGTTTGCATAAGTGGCCTCGTGAAAGCCTATAATGCCATCAGAGCTTGAGGGCCTTGGCGAGCACTCAAGCCCAGGTGGAAGGGTGGAGCGCAAAGGCGGACTCCTGAGGTTTCAGCCGACAGTAGGTACTCCTCGGGGAGCTGAACTCCAGGCCCCAGGTGTTACATTCTGGCAGAGACTCGTCTACCTTTTGTCTATGCCCTGAGACTTTGTGTGGCTCAGTGTAAAGGTGATAGACTGATTAATGTGGCAGAGGAAATGTCAAGGCAACATGGTTTTCAGGCTGTGGTATGGACATTTCTGGCTGTTTTAATCCAGATTTATAGTAAGGATTGGGAGCAAGAAGTACAGCCTAAAAATTTGCGAGACTTTCAGTTTGTCCAGAAAAGGAACATTTAAAGTTGTGGTCAAAGAGGTGTGATTGCTAAAAAGATTAGTGCCACAGAAAGAAGCTGAGTTGTTTGCATAGACATAATAGGAACTAGGTCTCGAGGGCATCTCAGGAATTGACCATTTCCCACTCGCATGGGCTCAAGTGGGTGACAGTGTGAATTTGTCTAAGACTTTCTAGGGCACCATCATTTGATAAGAAGCCCCCAGAGAAGCAGGGGCTGCCTAGGGGGTTGCTTCCTGGAGTTCATGTCTCATGTTCAGCTTTCAAGGTCTCGGAGCTGACAGCCTTGGGCCAAGTGGGTCCTGAGGCAGTGGTAGGGGCAGCAGACGTGGGCAGTGTCTAAGTGGCTTTGAAGGCGTGAAGGACGCAAGAGTTGTGGGGTCACGAGGACTTCCACTCAGATCTCAGCGGAAGCCTGGGAGGATGGGCAGTGTAGGGCAGAGTCCCCATAAGCAGCCCCAAGCGGGTGACATCTAGCGTGGTTAGAGGAGGTCACAGTGGCAAGGGAGGTCCCAGGAAGTCAGATGCCGGCACCACGGAGAGCCTGCAGGAGAAAGCTGCAGGTCGTGTGCAAGCCCGTTCAGGAGAGAGGCCGGTGGTCAGCCAAGTCCTGCGGATGGCCGCTCAAGCCTTTGGAGCTCACATCGCCCCCCAGCGCCCCAGTGGGGGCGTGGAGCCAGGGTCGAACGCTGTTTCTGCCGTGTTCCAGTCTTGCCTTGGGCCTGTTGCTCCTCATTATCCTGCTTTCCCTTGTGCGACGGAACGTGTGCCTTGTGCCCCTGTTTGTTGGGAGTAGGCAACGTGTTCTGATTTTACGGGGCTCACCGTCGAGTTCGCCTCAAGTCCCAGAGGAGGACTTTGGGGCTCCTGGGATGAGCCGAATGCATTTCACACTTGAGGCAGACACACGTCTTCAGGGGCTGGGAGTGAATCCTGGAGTTTGGATCAGGAGTGTCCCCAGGGGTTCCTGTACTGAAGGCTGGGTCCCCGGCCTGTGGTGCTACTGGGAGGGGTGGGACCTTTAGGAGGTGGAGCCCAGGGGAGGGTCACTGGAAGGGCTATTGGTACTCTGGCCCCTTCCTGTTTCCCATCTGTCATGAGATGAGCATATTTGCCCCACTACTCACTCCACCTCATATTTTTCTGTCTCACCACAGACCCAGAAACAAGGAAGCCAAGGCAGCTGATCATGGATTGAAACCTCTGAACTGTGAGCCAGAACAAACCTTCCTTTCTTTTAAGTTACTTGTCCTGGGTAATTTGTCATAGCGATGGAAAACTGACTAGCATACATGGCATAAAAGCTACATGCTGTCGGTCACACAAGGCCTTTGTGTGACTTGCATGCCCCTCTGGCCCATGGTCCCTGTCAACGTCCATGTTGCTGTGCTAGACCTTTGGTTCATGTCTCGTCTGTGACATTGGCTGGATTTGTTTCCATAGCCACTGCAGTTACAGTCAGAGGCCTTCTCACACTCAAAAGCTCTTTCTTTTCATCAGAATTCTACTTCTTTCTGGGGCTGGAGAAGGGTTGGCCTGTTCTGCCACGCCACGTGGGGACGGTGAAGACCCTCCAGGGTTGCCGGCACGGAGCCACAAGCTATAGTTTGAATAGGAGGTGTTCCCCTCAAGTCCCTGTGTCGAGGCAGGAAGGTCCGGAGGGGAAGTGGCGGGACAAAGCAGAACCCTGGTCAGCCATCCTGGCTAGCAGGGATGGGCGTGGGCAGTGTGGCTGCAGGCGGATCTGGGGACTGCCCTGGGAGGGGCGTCGTCCCTCAGCCCCTTCCTGCTCTCTGCTTCCCGCTGCCGCTCGGGGACCCCGGCTCCACCACGCCCTTCCTCCTGATGCTCCCTCTCCTTCCAGAGCGATGGAGTCAGACCACGGACTCAGCCTCTGAAACCCTGAGCCAGGACAAGCCTTCTCTCCCGGGTGTCGTGGTGACACAAAGCTGCCTGGCACACTGCGTGCGGAAGCCCCTCGGCTGCGGGGAGGCTGGTGAGCTCGGCCCGGGAACAGGACACGGTCTCCGCTGTCGGCTGTGCTCCTTCAGGCTGCCTCCTTCTGAGCCCACGGCCCTACGCACGTTCTCCCCCCGACAATTGCTTCCCGCTCAGGGGACAGTCTTCCGTCTCTGCAGTGGTAAGAACGTGCTCTTGGATCCCGTCGATCTTCCAGACCTCTTCTTGGTGGTGTGCGTTTGGTGCTTTGAGTCCTTCGGCGTCTGGCCTTTGAGGGTCAAGCACCGTTCTTTAGAAGTATTGGCCCACGATGTGTTTTCAAGATCCATCTTGAGACTCGGCGGGTGAAACTTGGTTGTATTTTTTCTCCCCTTTGGCGTCAACGGCGCCATCCTGAGGGCACTGGCGCTAGACTGTGCCCTCCCTTGTCGGGAGGGGATGAAAAGGCTCCGGGGTGCCGGAGGAAGAGACGAGGCTGGAGGACAGGGAGGTGGCCCGGGGTGCCTCCTGCGCCGTCGAGCGCGAACAGCACCTGCAGGCATTCACCAGGAAACCTGCACAAAGGCCATTTTAGACCAGGACCTACGTGCGGGCCATGCCTCTCCAAAGAGGAAGGGTGCCGAGGGCTGCTGTGGACTCAAGGCTGCCGAGCGCCTCCTGGACACCGAGCGCCTGCCCAGGGCCGGGCCGCCTGGCTGCCGAGCCCATGGAGCCCTCCCCTGGGGCCGCCCCCTGGGAGCTCTGCTTCCTTTCTGTTGCTCTAACAGGTCCCGTTTCGCTGCTCTCGCCCTTGGGTCCGTGGAGTTCATTCTTCAAATTCAGGAGACGAAGCACGCAAACCCTCTCCCTGCTGCTCTGGGACCACACACGATCCCCTGCTCATATTTCTCCCCTCAGCACAGCTCAGCTCCACCTGCCAGGCACCTGTTGGCTCGGCCATGATCCCGGCACGTGGGAGAAAAGCCTGCTCCGGAGGCCTTTGAAACACCCGTCTCAAGAGCCAGAATCGAGCCCAAACCTGAGTCCCGGAGTGTGCCGGAGTGCTGGGCTCCCCCGCTCCCAGAGGCTGGCAGCCCCACCTTCTCAGCCAGGGCTTTGCTGTGGCTTCTGTCCTTGGAAGCTGAGGTTCCTGTCCGGAGCTCAAGCTGGTACAGGCAGCACTGATTTCCATTTCATCTCCCACATCCATCAGCTGGGTCCTGGATTCCAGGAGCAAAAGCAAAGGAACGTGGCTCCGAGGTAGAGCAGCCCTCCTAAGAACCTGCCGCCAAATAGCAGAAGCAGCAGGAAGCTGACCCCTGGACGGGAGGCCTCCAGCTCACAAGGCCGAGCTGTGAAGCAGGGTTGGCCCATGGATCAGAGCGCGCCCAGGCCGCCCTCCTGTGGCCCAGCCTTGGAGCCGCCAGACTGCAGCACTCACCTCAGGCCTTGTGACCTGCGGCTCAGGCCTCCATCCAGGTCTCAGGCTCTTCATGGGCTCCCGACCTCTGTGGAGACAGGAGGTCGCTGACCTGCTGTCCGTCATCAGGTCAGAACCCATCACCACCCACTACTGCCAGTCTCACTCGAGAGCGCTTGGCACTTAAAGTGGTGGTTTTGGAACAGGCAGGGTGCTCTTTGTCCTTGGGAGCCCACTTTTTCCTGCAGGCCCTCTGGGCACCCCACCACGTGTGGGCCAGTGCATTCTGTGTGAATTTCACGCATGGCCTGCACAGGGAACTGGAACCATCGGGGTCACAGGCCTTTTCTATTATATCAAACCAACAATTCCAGAAAGTCCTGCAATTCAGGGAACTTGGTGAAAAGGAATCAGAGTTCTCGAAGGTTCTAACAAGGTCTTCAATCTTACGGACCTGCTTCTCACGTGGAGTCACGTACCTTCTACCCAGCATCTCCGTGCTCTGCCCGGTTCACAGGACCTTGGCCGCCCAGGTCGGGCTGGCCAACGGCGCCTTACTTGCACACGGTGCTGACGGAGCAGGTGGTGAGTGCCGCCTCTGCCCGTGAAAATCTCTAGCCTCTTCCAGAGTGAAAGCTGAGAAAATATTCTGTGCCCTGCCGACCGACGGATGGGGCAGACGTGGGTGCTTGCAACTGGAGACTCAGTGCCTGGGTCTTGTCCTGGTCCTCAACTCCCCACTTTCTCCCCGCAGTGGCCGCTGGCCATGTGAGAACGCCGCTGGTTGGCTGACTCCACAGCGCAGGCATCATCCTGGCCTGCCCGTCATGGCAGGAACAGGCGCAGCGCGGCTGGTGTTGGAGGCTGCTGGCGGAGGAGCCAGAGCAGGACAGTCCCTCCAGGGCCAGCAGGTGTGAGGTGGTCCCCTCCTTCCCAGTGAACACAGGCAGCGTTGGAGTTCGCCTCCTCCCAACGTGACAATTTCACTTCTGTGTTTGTCGCGCTCCCTGCCCGCAGAGAGACGAGACGCAAACCTAGTTCTTTTTATGAGCTCTTTATTTTGCGCGCTTACTTTCTCCTAGTTCTTTCTTTGTTCCCCTCTTTGAGGAACTTACACTTCAATATCTATAGTACAGTAACCAATCAGCATTTTCGCACGAGGGGAGAGCATTCAGATACAGGCAGCAAAGGCAGGCATACAGTGGACCTGTACTGTCCATCAGGGAGCTTAGCCAATCCCTGGAACTTCCTCAAAATAATGTCAGTTGTTTGTGCAAAAGTTAACTGCTCTGGCTCACTGCCAGGCGCCATCTTAGCCTTGCCACACCTAGGGCCAGGGGTCCGGCCGAAACCCCGACATGTGTTTCCAGTACCTGAAGCACAGTGCTCCTCTTTGGGGAGGTTCAGTGCTTCTTGATGCATTCCACCCGGACAACAGGAAGACGCTGCGGTGAAGTCAGAGCCACTGAGCTTCACACACCTGGGTGAAGCGTCTCTTCGTGGCCACCCTCCGCCCCTTCCGGGGGTGACTTCACTGGCACCCCTGGGGGTTCTCAGTGCATGTGATGTCTTTCACTTCCGACTTTTCTCTGCTTCAAGATGTCAGATGGCAAGGGAAAGTGACAGGGAAGCCTGGAAGTCCCCACTGACCCCACGCACTGTGTTCCCAGTTAACTGTAGCATAAACACAACTCAAGCTCAGTTTGTTTCCCTTATGACCGTCAAAGTCACAAGTTCAACTTCAAGGTAAACCATGAACTCTGCTTCAGAAACTTCATGAGCAGGCGTCCAGGTCAGGCTGTGAGCACCACAGAGGCCGAGGGTCCTCAGGTCATGTGTTTGTCCCCTTGTTATCTGGGGAACGGCGAGTGCATGCAAGCAGGCCAAGTCTAGGACTAACGTCATTAAGACACAGCGCTCCAACTCTGAGTATCATTCCCAAGAGGTCCTGTGAAGAACTTACCGAGCACGCATCTTACAGTACTCAAGATTTCTTTCTCATGAAAAAAACAGCATTATCAGGTACTAAAGGATGAGCGAGGCTTACTTACACGCATACTGAAGAGCATTTACACTGATACCTCCAGTCAAGGGCTAAGGAAGGTTGCCGTGTGATTCAGGGCCGGTTCTGGAGATGATCTACACAGGCGTGTCTCTTCTAGCTTGGGAATTAATACCTACACAGGTAAACAGCTAGAGCAGAGAAGCTTGCACACGCGTACTTCTGGGTTTCATGCATCCACTTCTTGCCGGGAGAGAGACTGGGGAGGAGCAGAACCCAGGAAGTGAGAGTCCTCCACAGCTGCCTGGCCACTGCCGTCTCCTGCCCGGGGCTACTCTGCGCATTCATGTCACACATCAGGAACCACGCAGCCGCCCACAGCCTTCGCTGCAAAGCAGAAGACCTCCTCAGCAAGGCAGTGCCAGCCTCAGGGCCTCCTGCTCTCAGCAGCCCCGACAGAGCAGAGGCCATCGGCAGCCTGGAGCGCTGGGTGGGATCCTCCGCAGCACTGTGGAACCTGTTTGTCTCCACTGGAGAACAGCCTGTTCTGTGCTCCTCGGACAGGAACTGGGCCTCTGCTATGAAATGCCTCCCGCGGCTTCCTGGACTCTCAGAATGATCCGAACGAACCGCCAGTGGCGCGAGGGAACATGAGAGCGGAAACCCAGAATTGAGGCAGGCAGAAGGTCGAGGGCTGATTTTCTGTGGTTTCTGATTTGCACACAAGAATAACTCTATGGGCTTTATAACCGGTACCGGTTCTGAACCAGATCTAAGGAGAGGGAGTACCAAGGAGAATTCCCGCCATGGGATACACTGTCGCTGAGCTGCGGGCGGGCGGGCTAGGGCAGGACCTGTGGGCACACTGGAGCTGGAGACAGGGTCAGAACAGAAGCCCACGGATCTCACTGCCTTCCGCCTCCACGCCCCTCAGCTGGACTGGGCTCATCCACGAGCCATTCACTCAGCAAGTACTGATGGCTCCTCTGAGTGTGGGTCCACACCGATCTTCTCCCGAACCTGGGCTCACACCACTCCCCTCCTGAAGGAAGGTTCACACCACTCCCCTCCTGAAGGAAGGTCCACACCACTCCCCTCCTGAAGGAAGGTTCACACCACTCCCCTCCTGAAGGAAGGTCCACACCACTCCCCTCCTGAAGGAAGGTCCACACCACTCCCCTCCTGAAGGAAGGTCCACACCACTCCCCTCCTGAAGGAAGGTCCACACCACTCCCCTCCTGAAGGAAGGTTCACACCACTCCCCTCCTGAAGGAAGGTCCACACCACTCCCCTCCTGAAGGAAGGTCACACCACTCCCCTCCTGAAGGAGGGTCCACACCACTCCCCTCCTGAAGGAAGGTCACACCACTCCCCTCCTGAAGGAAGGTCACACCACTCCCCTCCTGAAGGAAGGTCACACCACTCCCCTCCTGAAGGAAGGTCACACCACTCCCCTCCTGAAGGAAGGTCACACCACTCCCCTCCTGAAGGAAGGTCACACCACTCCCCTCCTGAAGGAAGGTTCACACCACTCCCCTCCTGAAGGAAGGTCCACACCACTCCCCTCCTGAAGGAAGGTCCACACCACTCCCCTCCTGAAGGAAGGTCCACACCACTCCACTGCTTTGGCTATTCTGGGTCTTTCCATTTTTCCAGATGAATCATGATTTTTCTGTTTTATTATACCTCCTTTTTAAGATCATACTTCCTGTGGATTCTGTTCTTCTAGCAAACCCTGACTAATACAATCTTAAAGTTAGTGTTCCCTGCTGTATTCTTTGCATGTGTGCACACACGTGTGCATGGATGTGTCCCACGTGTATGTGTGGCATGTGGAATGGCTGCCGTAATGATACCTGGGAAATCTCTGCACGCTGTTGCCTCCCCAGGTTGACCTTAGGCCAGCCCCAAGGATCATTACTGTCTGCACTTCACTGTATTCAGGGGAAAACAATGTTCAACAGTGTGGTTGTGGCCATTTAAGATGAGGAGACCGTCCTTCAGTGAGCAAACCAACGTTTTCATCCTCTGAGAGAAAAGGGTGCATTTCTCCCTCCCCTCAGCTCTGCCCTTTCCCTGCCTTTCTCTCTCCTCTCACAACACGCTCACACTCACACTGTGATTACACGGTTCACGCAGCAAGCGACCAGCATGGAGGAGAGACATCTGGAAGTCCTAACTCTCACTGGTTTGCACACAGGAGCGCTGGGTGTGGTCCCTTCCCGGTCAGCCTGCAGAAGTGGAAGCCAGGGGTCCTCTGGTCGAGGTGAGCGCTTGCTGGATATTTAGTGGGTAAACCAACTGCAGGTGGAAACTGCTTCCTGGGCTGCTCAGAAGCTGGCACACTGGAGCGGTGTCTTGGGTCCCGGGGGCAGCTGCTGAGCTGCCCTGGCCTCGCTGCCTCCCGTCGGCCAGCTGGCCTTCTTACCATGCTGGGCCGAGCTCTCTGGACGCTCCCTCCTCTGAGTGCCGCCTGATTCATGAATCACTCCTGCTCAAAGAGCTTCTGCCAAACTTCATTTGTCTCGTTTTAAACACTTTTATGTTTGTAAATAAAGTGATCTACGCTAAACTTGAAATAAGGCCACAGCAGAAAGCAAACAATCCGTCTGTGTCTCCAACTATAGCACTAGGTGCTGTAATCAACATTTAACTTAAAAAAAATAAAACTTTCACATAATCTGTTACAGTTTAAGTTTTAAAAAGCTAAGGAGAATTCCATTGAAGGATGTTACTTTGTAGAAAATAGCATGATGTCATTTCTAATCATAGAAACAAACCTCTTGTCCTGCAGTTCACTAAAGTGAAGAGAAAATCAACTTCAGCCTGATGTCTTGTGTTGCTCCTTTGATCTCCTCTGCGTGTTGAGAGCAGAGGTACTGAAAGAGCGTGACATCATTCTCCAATCATAAATGCAACCCTGCGCTGGGGGTGGGGGGTATCTTTTCTTCTTTTAACTGAGAGGATCGTCGGTAACAATATCCCTACACTGAAAATAACAGAGAAGCAACACACCAAGGGAAAGATACGCACAAATCTCAGGGAATGCTTATTCTAAAAATGTGTCCGTGCAAGGCCGCCTTTGCCTGTGAGCACTAGTTTCCAGGTGGTGGCGTCTGGTGGCAGGTGTGGAAATCTCCAACTGCGCTTCCTGCCCTCAGGGTCAGGTGACCAGGGCTGGGCTGGGGCCTCGTGTCCACGTCCCCGTCTTGTGTTGGATTCTCCTGGGCCCAGCTGAGCCTGCGTGTGCCACTCATTCTCAGTACGACCATCTCGTCCTGTGCTCCTCTCCTGGCTTCTGCACAAAGCCCCGAAGCTCCTGGGAAGGAGTTTGCTCTCAGGTGATTGTATTAGTGCATCCCTTCACGTGGGCAACATGCCAACAGGAGAACGCAGAGTGCTGAAGCCGCCCCGCCCCTCCTCGCCTCCCCCCTTCACCTGCCCTCCCCTCCCTCGCCTGCCCGCCCCTCTCCCATCCGCAGTCCATCCAGCATTTACTCCCTTGCTTCTCGCTTCGCAGAGCCGTGAGTTTCTCCAGCCATGAGAGATGCTGATTTCAGAATTTCTGCAGGGAAGAGGGTTTTGGATACATCAAGGTGTCAGGAATAAAAACTGCAGACATGGTGTGCAGTCAGAGCAACTGGTTCACAGCAGACAGTGGTGCTTTGGGCTTCTTGCTGCACATGCAGAGAAAACAAAACATAGAGATCAGAAATCAAAGAGGCCGGATCGCAGCGGCAAGCTGCTCACCTGCAGCTGGCTTTCCTGGCTTCCCTGGTGCCTGGCCCCTCCTGGAGATGTGAGCATCAGTCAGGCTTTGGGACCTGGGTTTGGAAGTAAGGTCGAGAGGGGCCCATGACTGTAGAGCTTGACAGGGTGTTCAGAAGTACTTTCTTCTGCAGAAAGAACAATTTACACAGGAACCCCATCAAGTGTCATTGAAAGTAGACTCTATTGTGACAGGCGAAATAGAAATCTCCCTATAAATAAAGCCCCACCCCCAGTGTGTGGACCTAGGGAGCTGGGTCTCTTGGCTCCCGCCGGCCGAGGTGCTCGGGTGCTGCCCACTGTGTGTTCGCAGCACGCCTACAGACGCTGTCAGGCGGGTGCAGGTTAAAAGACTGCCAGCACTTAGTGCAGGATTGCATCTTCACACCCTTTCTAAGACATTTGGTTTAGAATCTCCTTTCTAAGTTTCAAAACGTGAAGAAATTTTACATCTCAGGAACATCTCAGAATCTCATCAACGAGGAGTTTAGGCTCGGTTCTGCTTGTTTAGAAGGAACAGAACGCAGAGTGGCAGCCTGGGGGTTTGGTCACCTAAGCTAGGAAGTCCAGACTGCGGGTATGGAATGAGTGGGGCCGCAGAAACGGCCATGGGGTCCCTAGGGGCCTTGCTGCTCTCTGCAAGTACGTGTTTGTACTAATAACAGCAGAGACCCAAGAGCTATTGGAAGGACAAAACTCGACCGCATCCATGAGGAATTCTGAGACAAAAGTCACGTCTTACGAAGTACAAAACTGCCAGGGTGTGAAAAGTGAATTTTGCCTGGTTTACTTAGTATTTTCTTCTTTTTGGAATTTTTTTCACATCTAACTCTTTTCATCTTAAGATTATTAAATTACTTATTCTCACTTTTTAAATTCCTTTTTGATGGATCAAAAAGCAGTTTTCGGTGAAAATGCTCCTAGAGAAGTTAAGACAAGATTTCTAATTGAAAAAGCTAAGGTCAAGCAGAAGCCGCCCGTTTTACATCTGAAGAGTGTTGTGTTTCTCCTGTTGACCTTGTTAGACGTGACATTGTGCATGATTGTCGGGACTGACTTTCAGTTAGCACCCATGGCCTCGAATGTGTGACCCGTCTGTACGCCGGAGCTTCCATTCTGTGCTTGACCCTCCACAGGGTTGGTGTGGGGATGTGGGGAAATCTCTGATTTCTTTGGCTCATGATGCCGTTTTCTATGCACAGTGTTTTGTAAATTTAGATTAATGCATGTCCAAGACCTTTGATTTGTTCTGTGGCTTTGGTGGTACCTCGTGAAGACTTGCATTCAATCATTAATTACTGCTGTGAAATTGTGGTTTTTTTCCCTGAATTTCCTCAAAGGAAATATTTATTGAAAGGGAAAAAGGAAATAAAATGGACTGAAATTTAGAGAGATCTCAGTAAAGAAGAGGGGAAAAAAGTTACTGGATAACGTAGTGAGGTGTGCATTCACCAGTTCCAAACAAGAAGCTATTTATATTGCATGCTGGATCATCTTTGCTTTAAAGGGAAATTTTGCTGCTTTAAACAACACTTAGAATCAATCACAGGCGTCAGGGAATGGAAGGCAGATGTAGAGGTCAGCGCTGGAGTAGGTCTCGCTTGACCTGCTCCACCCAATCTGTCTCTCTCGTTTCCCGCGGTCTCCAGGGAGGGATATTTCAGAGCTTCCCAGCAAAATGCCCCAGTGATGAACAGCTGCAAGCCCAGGCAGTTCCTCCAGCTCTTCATCTTATTTTCATATGATCGTGAAGGTAACGAAAGTTCTTTGGGTATTTTGAAAGGTCCAGGAGTCGGTAGAGGGGAGGGTGGGCCTCCTGGGGACTCCTGTGCAGCGAGGACGCCCTGTCCACCGCACCTCCACTCCCACACCTGCAAGTGCTGGCCCGCGTCCCGAGCGACCTCCTTCCTCTGCAGTGCTGCCTTCCTTTCAGTTTTTAATTTTGTGCCGTTTGCTCCCAGGACTCTTCTGTGTCACCTCTCCCAGTTCTTCAGTCTCTAAGTCCAAATCCCCAACTGGATAACACATCTTATTGGCATCTTGGTGCTGATCGGGCTTCTGTAATCCACTGAGAGCACATTGGAGTTTGGAGGGTTTCATTAACTCATTAAAGCATCATAATATCAATTAATGCAAGTTTCCTAGGCTTCAAAACTTACTGGAAATAATTTGACCACATAATAAAGAGAACAGTGAACCTAAATCTCTCTCTAGCAGGAACTCCGTAGTTTGCCAAAGTGCGCTTGCTGAGCGAGGTGACACTCTCAGAGGCCACTACAGCCGGGAAGGGTGGGGATGGTGGTTTGCTGTGAAGCCCGGGGAGGTGGAATGTCCACACGGAGATGGTTTTGGAAAAATGAATGTGCGCAGCCTGCACACCTCCCGTGTCTGTGCCTGTCCTCCCTGTGCGGCCTTCCGCAAAGGACTGAGGCCTGGGGGGTCACTCATGCACACCAGGGGAGCGTGGGAAGCCGGAGGGCGGGCGCTCTCCGCCCAGTCTCCCGGCCGTGTTTCGCAGCCTTGGTTTCCTAGTCGAGCAATACATAAGCTTTGTGTTTCGCCCAACAAAAATATCCCAGATGTCAGACTCCACCTCCAGTGAGGCTTGGCACCGCCAGGGACCTGGTGGAGAGTTCCTGGACGTTCTGAAGTGGACATCGAGAGGAACCACGGATGGAACTAAAGTGCAACTGGCTTTAATTAACTTGGCAAATCCAGTGGGATGGCCACAGCCCCTAATATGGGAGCATTTATCCCAGCGAGGAGACTCTCAGGCAGCAGAGCATGTTCAGGTGTGGATGGCCTGGCCCCAGAGCAGGCCTGCCGACTGACCCTGGGGCTGCGCCTGCCTTCTGGGCCATCACTCTGAGTCCTAATTGAAAGTGTGGGTTTTATTATTTAAACCCTCCGCAGGGAAAGGCTGGTCACCTTTCACCAACACTTGTGCAGAACGAAGGGCCTCGGTGTCATGACACGGGGACGCGCGGGAAGACAGATGACTTGGGCCTGTTTTCCACGTGGGTAGAGCCAGAAGGCGAGGGCGATGAGTCAGGAGGGCCTTGCCTTGAAAGGCCTTCCCCGAGTGTGCCAGCTGGAGGCGGCTCCTCAGGACCATTCCACCCAGATCCACACTTCAGGAAGTCCCTCAGGTGCCCAACCCAGATCCACACTTCAGGAAGTCCCTCAGGTGCCCAACCCAGATCCACACTTCAGGAAGTCCCTCAGGTGCCCAACCCAGATCCACACTTCAGGAAGTCCCTCAGGTGCCCAACCCAGATCCACACTTCAGGAAGTGCTTTTATTATTTTGTTTAATAAACCCAAAAAGTTAAAATGATTTTAAAATCTTGTACAAACAAGCACATCTTCCTGATATGGCTTATTTTCAATCTTGAGTTACTGAGGCAGTTAAAATACTTATTCTCAAGTTTAATGATAGCATTATTTGGGAATTTAAATAACAGCTGATGTAGAATATTTAATATATGAGTTGTTTTCTTCTGCATGTGTTTTCTATTTAAATTTGAGTTAAATAATAAATGCACGTAATCTAAATTATTAAATCACTCCTCTAAACATGTCTTGAAGTCTATCAGTATCTCGCTCGTTCCTGTCACCTCTGAACGTTGAAACGTAGCTGTGCATGGTGCTCTACATGCCGTGCAGAGCGAGTCTCCGAGGGCCTGGTGGTGAAGACTCGCTGCACGTCTTAGGAAGGACGGCACTTGGCCTGTCCTCGCTCTTCTTTTCTGTCCTCCTGGAGCCTGGCGCTGAAGATGGTCTCCCCAACGAGGTCTGGCCATCTCCACTTCCTCTCAGGTCTGGTGGATGTGGTGCTGGTCACTTTGAAGGGCCCTCCTGAGCCGCAGTTCCTCTTGGGGTGGCTGCTAGACTCGCCTACCTCCGGGGTTCCTGGCAGCGCTGACAACCTCCAGAGGCAAGCCCCGCACGGGCACGTAATGGTGGCAGCATGGGGACGGCCACCTGCCCTGCGTGTGTGTCGCGTGGACCCAGCAGCAACACCAAGGCCCAGAGAGCAGCCGTCACTGGGACCCCAGTGTGTTTCCTACCCTGTGGGACAACGGAGTAGAGTGGCGCTTCATGGCGAGGGGTCAGACCCAGGGGTCCCTCGCTCCTTCCTGACATGTCCTGTGGGTCTTGGTCCCTGTTGGACTCCCTCCAGAGGAACCAGAGAAGGGCCTTCTGTAACAAGCAGGGCTTGTTCTGGAGGCTGGAGAGTGACCCGAGGGCCTCCTCGGGCAGAAGGGGCAGGAGTGGGGTGAGCACAGGGGTGGAGGTCCTTCTGTGATGAGCCCACACCCTTGACAGTGGACACCAGGTCCTGTGGGAACAGCCCTGCTGTCCTGACCGCTGCTCCAGGTCCTCCCTCCCAGCGCCAAGTCGCAGTCAGACTCCAGAATGAGCTTCGGGGAGGCCAGCACGGGAGCAGAGTGTGGGAGGGACCTCCAGACAGAAGCTCTGCTACTTTCATCACCACGTGAATGGGCCACCCTTACAAGTGCCCCCGTCACAGGAGGGCGCCCAGGAGCGACACCAAGGGAGCGTCAACAAGGCTGCTTTCCTTAGAGTCCCTACCACCCAGCACGGCCCTCCCCAGGACAGCCGTCCACCAGTGCACCCCAAAATCAGCTGAGAACACTCCCTATGGCCTGGTGGCTGTTACTGAGAACAGTGGTCACACTTAGTAACAGAAGGCATGACACAGCACAGGCCATGCACATCCAGGGTCCAACGCGCTCCACGTGGTCATTATCCACCATGCATCAGTGGTTCCAAAAACCATCCTAAACGGTTTAGGTGAATGAAGACATATGTTTATTTATTTCCTTTGAATAAATTCCTAGATGTAAAATTGATGGGTTAAAAACAAAGCCACCACATAGGGGCTGGGGAGATAACTCAGTCGGTAGAGTGCTGGCCTTGTAAGCACAAGGCCCTGGGTTCCATCCCCAGCACCCCCCCCCCCCAAAAAAAAAGACAAAAAAAAAAAGGCCACCTTTTATTTTTTTTTTTTATTTATTTTTTTTTTTTGGGTGCTGGGGATCGAACCCAGGGCCTTGTGCTTACAAGGCAAGCACTCTACCGACTGAGCTATCTCCCCAGCCCCAAGGCCACCTTTTAAAAGTTTTTAGAAAATTAACACAATTTGCTCAACAATAATCTATGAAATATCCTTTTTCCCTACAAGGCCATCAATGTTAGTATTAAATATAAATATCTTACACTTACCAATTTTATGATATAAAAATTATCTTCATGTTTTTTATTAAAAATCAGACTAGCTTTTGTGTGCTGTTTGTTGCTTATGCTAAATGAATTTATATTTAAAATTATCCTTATTTGCTACTTCATTTACTCTTGGGAAGATGTCTTTTTATTGGCAATTTTGAGACACTTTTAACATGGTATATAATACTTTATCTGATAGTGAAAATCGCTTTCTCGCCTTGTCATCTGCGGAGTGTGTTAAAGTCTAGGTAGTAAGGTCAGCCTTCACTCCTGGTCTCTCCCTTGGGAACGAGCCCCCTTTGCTTGTGTGGATCGGCGAGTGTGCCGTGGTGGGTCTTGCTACAGCCGGCCTGCCTGTGGGACCCCCGGGCTTTCTCTAAGAGTCACTGCGGCCCTGCCTGGCCTGGTCAGCAGGACGCTACATCCTCAGAGAAGGAACTGCTGCCTGTAGAGCTCTTCCCAGGGGTTAAAAGAATGCGGATGACCCTGGAGGGGACTTCGGTCACCTTTACACAGACCACAGGTCCCCAGACCCAGAGAGACAGGATGATTCAAGCAGAGCCCACCAACCACAGAACCCATGAGAACAAGCTCGTTAGGATCGTCACTGTGGCCGAGGGGACCGAGAGCTGCCTTTAGGGGTAGCGTGCCACATGATCTCATGATAGTAGCAAGCTCCCTGTGGGTTCGCCTGGGCCCCTGTGGAAGGAAGGCCATGCCAGCAGGCACTCATGGCCTGGTGCAGACCACTGCCAGTCAAAGGTTAAGAGGTGTACCCGGTGGGACTCTCTGGAAGCTTTCTAAGACCACAGGGAAGCCAGGGGACAATGGGGCCACGTCCACGCAGCTCTCTTCTCTGGGACAGCACGCTCCTCCCTTGAGGGCAGCCTTTCTGCTCTCCTCTAAGAGGCTCAGCATGCCTCACCTTTCTTGAAGTGCTCCCTGCAGGACACAGGATGGAGGCCCAGTCACCCAGAGTCCAGGTACCAACATCTGTGACTGACATTCACCCGAGTAGGTCTCTAATCCCAGGCTGCCACATCAGAGCTGTGCAGGGCGTGGCTCCTAGATCGTGCCCTGCCTACAGCCCTCAGACGCGCTGCCTGGCCACCTACTAGCAGACAGGAGCATTTCATTCAGTGTTTTCCAGGAGTCTAGCAGCTGTCCAGATACCGTTAGCTAGATAGCCGTTATTCTCACCATGGATAAGACAGGATCTCTGAGCCATAGGCTAACTTTGTTTCTGGAGTCATCACTTTGCGTATTGGTTAGTTTACTCCTGAGTCAGGAATATATATTAATGTCTGCTTGGGCACATTCCCTTAATTTTATTATTTTTCACCTTTTCTTCCCTTTTTATTCGTTATTCTTTAAAAAGAAATTCAGAGGTAGTTATCAAACTCCAAAGTACTACCTTGTGGGACATTGATTGGGTAATCCATTAAATTTGCAGATATAGTTCTGAAAATTCATTTTATGACATTGGGTTTTCCCAACCAAGAGTATTTTATTAATCTTTTTGAGTGTTCAATTTTTATGTCTTGACATGAAATAATTCATCACAAATCTTAACAAACGTTGGTGCCGGGTGCTGCCTGGAGGAACGGCTCCAGTGCTAGCCCCGCACCCACTTCCCCTGAAGCCTCGGGTCTCCACGTTCAGGCCCTGCCCTTCAGCAGCTGCCCCTTCTCCTGGGCTCAGGCGTTTCTGATGGCCTCAGCAAAGGCTCGCTCCCTGGTTATCGTGAAACTGCCCCGCGGCCAGTTCACTCCCTTTCTGGTAATTGGTCCTCTTTGCCAAATAATAATGAAATTCTCAAGCACTCTGCTGTGGTCACAGAGTCCAGATCAACTGCCACAAGGGCTCTTGCTTCAGCTGCTTTGATGGCACATCCATGAGCGGGGACTACAGCAGACAGGTACAGCACACGGAGACCATGGCTCTGTTGTCTCCTCATGGTCTTGGGAATGTATCGGGCATCCATCGGGTGTCTATGCAGCTAGCAAAGGACCAGCCAGCGAGCAGCCCATTCCTTGGATCCCAGCAGGTCGCCTCAGGGGGCCCTCAGCTGGGTGGCCCGTCCTCCTATCCTGGGATTTCAAGTGAGTGCTTTCCACAAGTCTTGACTTGTCCTCAGGCACTAGGTGAGTGCGTCCAGTCTGAGAACACCCGGCCTCGGTCTGGAGGTGGCCACTGCGTCCTCCTGTCAGTCTCCTCTTCCTCTCGTGTCCGCTGTTTCTGGCCTTTGGGGTTGGCCCTGTGTCCTCCTACCTTTGCTCTCTTATTTGGCTCATTTTCCCCAAACCTTCCAATGCTTTTCTTCTCTTTTTTCTTCTTCTTTCTCTTGTTTGCTTGTGGTGCTGGGGATGGAGTCCAGGGCCTTACAGCTGCTGGGCGAGCACTCTACCACTGAGCTGCAGCCCCGGGCCACAGCCTGCTGCACTCCAACAACACAGCTCCAGGTCTGTGCACTGCTACCCTTGCAGTGGTCCTATAAATGCTGTAAGTCGTTGCTGTTTTTAAAGACTGTCCGAATGCAATGTGCTTCTCCTTTGCTCTGCAGGGGAGATTTACTGATTTCTGTCCAAGGCCATTCTTTTGCCTTCACTGGAAACGTAGAGCATTAGTGAGAACAGATGAAAGCCAATTCTGAACTTTTAGCTGGACGCCCCAAGCACCCCACTCCCCACCCTGTGTCTTTATGTTTTCCAGAGGAAACTCAGAGTTGCACTATCTGCTGACCAGATGAGTGACCAGAGTCTTTTAGAAAAGCAGTTGGAACTCAGGAGGAAAGCAGAGGTTCCTGGAAAGGTGTCCCGTGGGAAATCTTAGACTGTCACCGAGCGGGACATGTTCCTGCACTGCCAGCTTTTAATTTTGCAACACAAAACCCTAATTTTAGGCACCTTTACTCTGTGATTGGCGTGAGAAAATCGATTCAGCACAGATGTGGAATCTGAAAGACAAATGGGGCCCTTTGAGAAGTGACTTGCTTGTCCATGAGGACCTGTCTCTGGGTCTTGGGAGAACTCTGGGGCCATGTGACCTCAGGACCCTTGGGAAGAGAGAAGGTTCTGGGTGCAAGTGTGAGGGCAAGATCCAGGGACAACAGCCAGCTGTGATCGCCCCCTGGGCTTGACGCTGGGAAGAAGGCCTTACGTGAACTCGCAACCCACGTGCGTGAAGCTCCAGCTTCACATGACAAACATGGCCAGCGATCCATCAGTATGTTTCAGAAGTGAGAGGAACCCCCCTGCTCAGGGGCAGGCTGACCCTTGCTTTCCAGAGCAGCTGCTCTGGGGGCAGGATCACCTGTGTGAGATGGCCGTGTGGAGACCGCGTTGGAGTGAGCACTGCTTCTGGACTTGCACTTCCAGGGGCCGCTGACATTAGGTGGCTCACCAGAGCCAAGGGTGGACGCCCCAGAATGTGGCGGGTGAGAAGAAAGGAGAAGGCTCACTCTGGGAAGAGCAGCACAGGCCCACGGGACCTGGTGGAGAGTGAGTCCCGAGGAGCAGGACCTGGGAGGTGCACCGGGGAGGCAGGAGCAGGAAGAGAACGCCAGCCTGGGACCCTCACTCAGTCCCCGGGCAGGGGTAAGGCCGGCAAGAGGCCAGAGCGACTGCAGGGAGAGGCGGGTGGGGGCAGGAGGACACGCCAGAGCCTGCAAGGACCCACCAGACCACAGAAGAGCCTCCCAGAACTGAAGAGGACCTGGGTCCTTGCTCCAGAGCAATAGGAGAGAAGAGTCGCCATGGGCGTGGGCAGGGGAGAGGGAGGCTCGGGTGCGAGGTCAGATTTACAGCTCTAAAGTTGCCTTTCCATGGGGAGCCGTGGGACAGGGCCTAGAAGACACTCTGCAGGGCCGGTTGTCCCAGAGATCCAGGTGAAGGGAGGCGGCTGGGCTAGGACGGAGGCAGCGCAGACGGAGAGGAGCTGGGGAGCCTGAGAAGAGAAGCAGGTGACTCTCCTGAACTTGGTGATCTCCTTGACGCGTGGAGATAGAGGGTGGGAAGCATCTTCGGCCCCTAGATTGGGGTTTGAGTGGCAGGAGGGAGGTGTCACCCCCATCTGGGCCGACAACCCCTGTGGGAGCGTCAGACAGTCTAGGACGTCGCCTGGGCAGAAGTTTGGAGAAAGCGCTCCTCCCATGGTGGAGGAGGAGAAAGATCTGGAGCTCAGGCAGGGAGCCCTGAAGGGTTCAACTGTGCAGCTCTGCAGACCCACAAACGGTCTGGAGAGCCCGGTGTGGAAGGACGCGGTGGTGGTAAGCCAAGATGGGGTGCTAGCGGCTGGGCTGGGAGGGGGCGCCCTCCGGGGTGTGGGCGCGGGGGTGCCAGGAGCGTGCAGGAGAACAACGGCTGGAGGATCGAGGGAAAGGGACCAAGTCCTGCAGGAGCAGAGGGCGGTCCAACCCCAAGGGATCACCAGGACCGGCACCAGAGACGTCCCGTGGTTCCGGGCAGGACCCTGGGAATCTTTCTGAGGACGCAGCTTTGGATCACTCCTGAGTACACAGCAGGAAAGAAGAAAGAAAAGCACGTGGTGAGTCCGTGGGCTGCAGTCAGACCATGGGCCCTTCTCACTCTCGATGGTTTTATGTAGGGAATATGGGCACCCAGGGAACAGCGGACTTTCAGCTGGGCAACTCCATGCACGGCGGCACTGGACCCACGAAGCCCTGGTCTCTGGGGCTGGGCACCCCCCTGCCCCTAGTCCCCTGTGACCCCTCCCTGCGACCCTTCCTCTCCTGAGTCCTGCAGCCACCACTGGCTCTCTGTCTGTGCCCAGTGTCTGCAGGCTCCAGAGTTCTGTGGAGTGGACGGTACTTGGAGCAGGGTTTCCACCGCCCGTCCAGTACTGCTGTGGACCAGAGTGTGTAGATGGCATCACTTCACAAAACCAGTGTGGAACCACGTAGGGCCATTCTGTGGAACCGATGTTGGAAGAATTTCCATATTCTCCCTGATCTACGTAATTTTTAGGCAAAATAGCTAATGTGGAATGGATGTAGTATGTGTTTTTTAACCAGAGACCTCTTGTTATTGGTTCTGGTCTTTTGCTCTTTCATGAAATTATAGAATGCATTATAATGAATATCTTAGTAATGGAGGTTTGCACACATCCAAATGTGAACTGAACATTTGAATTCTATAACCTTTAAATTATGTGTAAAGCTCTTTAAATACATTACCAAGTTTGCTCCAGAAAGTTTTAACCAATTTATAGTTCCAGCTGTGAGTGATAAAGTACCTACCTGGTCATCTCCCTGACTAGCCTCATTTTTGAAAGAGCAAAAAATCTTTGTCCACTGGTCAGCGAGCAAGCCACTGATGCAACACATTTTCACACTGTATTTTTAAGTGAAAAACAGATGATATACTATAATCCATTTCCAAAAAATACTTCTATGCCAGTGTGTTTGTGGGGAGGGCAGGCTATGTGGCAGGGCCACTCTCTTTTCTGGGCGGGGAGGTTTTTACACACGGGTATAAATGCAGATGCACACACCTGACACTGTCTTCCACATGTGCCTTTATGCTTGATTTTTAATTCAAATGCAACAAACTTGTATTGTTTTAGTAATGATTTGAATTCCCTCTTAAGGTTGTTTTAATAAAAAACCCAGCATGAGTCTAACCATATCATTTTAAGTGAAAATAGAATAAGTTTCCATCTGTCCGCAGCCTGTAGAAGGCCAGGCACTCACCCGGGACTGCACTTGATCAGATGGGCCCTTACGGGGTGAGAGCGGCTGAGAGGAGGGTGGGGCAGAAGGGGCAGGAAGACCGAGTCCAGGATGTTACCATAGGACGGAGCCTCGCAGCGGTCAGCAGAGTTTCATTAGTCTTTTCTTCAGTTAAAGGTAGTGACAGAAAATCTGCCTCATGCTGTTGGTGCTTTTTTGGCAAGTGCAACATAAAACACACCAATTAATTCTAGATACTCTCAGTTCCAATTAGCAAAGTTGATTTAAAATGCTTACCACACTTCTAACTTACGCTTGTGCAAGTGATTGACAGGTTTGCCAGGTCCCCAGATGGAAGGTCTCCTGCATGGTCTGGGAAACGGGATGCTTCTGCTTGCTGGAGTTGACGTGGTGTGAGACGGAAGCCGTGCTGGTCCTGAGGGTTCCTGCTGCCTTGGGATGACCAGGGGGTTGGGAAAGGAGCGCAGTGAGGTTTTCAGGCTCCTTGATCTGCAGTCACCTTAATAAACCACACTGCTCCTGACCAGTTGCATCAGATACCTGACCCTTGGGAGACCAAGGTTGATGCAGTCAACCTCAGGGTGAGGTCCTGCGTAGCTGGGCCCAGAAAGTCGCAGACGTTAATCTTCGGGCTTTACATGATTTGCTGTAACAGCCTCCAGATAAAGACAAAGCAGTGTGAAAACTCTTCAGGTCAGATGTCCATTTCCTTTCCGGGTTCTCGCAGGGGCTCCCGTGTCTCGGGCAGGGACTGGCCAGCTTTCTAACCTTGTCATGCTTTAGTTGGGGAAAAGGAATGAACAGCTCCCACCCCCTGGTGTACAGGTGGGGTCAGTTGGGGGGTGGCAGAGGACACAGGTGTTTGGGGCTGCCCCACGCTGTCTTGTGGTCAGTTTGCGTCTGCCTTTGACAGTGGGGTCAGAGGGTGCCTGTTGCCCTGCTCACACGCACAGTCGTAAGCACAGGCGCACGCCCACGCTCTGTCTCTCCTGTTCCCCACCGAGTCTCTCAGGCCGTGCACCCGATCTCTCCAGCTAGAGATGCCTCAGCAGAGCCAGGAGGCCGTGGCCGCAGCCTGAGCCCCCTGACAGTCCTTCCCTGCCCCTTCCTGCCCCATCCTGTGCCTCCGTGCCAGGGGCCTCTTGCTGTACCGCCCTTTGTCCCAACTCCGCAGCCACCAGGCCATCTGATGCCAACGTCCCACAGGAGGGGGCCCAGCTCCAGCCTTAGGTCCCTTTGTCTCTTCAAGCCCGACAGACGGTGTCCACTCTGGGGCAGCTCTTCCACGCTGTCCATGTCTGCTGGGGCCTTGTGGTCACCGCGCCTGTCCCTGTCTAAATCTGTAACCCTGCAGTTTAGATCAAATCTGGGCTCTGTCCGCCTCACGCTCACCACCTCTCTCTGCTTTGGCCTGCAGAGCTCCGTCCTCTTCACCAGTCCTTCCCGGCTCCCTTTCCTCGCCCCAAGTCTGGCCTTTTTGTCTGTGTAGAATGGGGTCTCTGTGGAGCCTCGGCGGCTGGGTGACGTGGGTCTCCCTGCCACAGGGGTGCCCACCGAGTCCTCGCACTCAGCCCCTGAGCAGCTTCCTGCGTGGGAGGAGCTGGGATCCCCACGATTCTGCCCTCTCCAGCGGCCTCTCCACCTGTCCAGCTGCAGTCATGACCGTGCCTCCTCCGAGTGACGAGGAGTCAGTGTCCCTCTGGTGACCAGGGACACCTCTCACTCCACTGCATCTCCACGACCTCCCCCCACCTGCCCACCTCCGTGCCCCCCACCCCATTTGCCCTTCAGTTGACAGTGCCTGTCCCTCACTTGGTGGCACGGACTCCTGACCTGACGCGTGCTGTTTGATGTGTGTCCTGGCTACCCTTTGGAGTCCGTGTCCTGTGCAGGGTGTCCCACTCCCATCTGCTCACTTGGAACCATCTTCCCGCCTGCCTGCCCCCAGGCTGGCCAAGGGCAGGGGCGGCGAGGCCTGCACGGCGCACTCTCCAGGGTGCAGGCCTGTCTGTTCCCTCCGCTCCTGGCAGGGCTTCCTCGGGCCACTGGGCAGTCCCTCCTGGGCCTGTGAGGATTCCTGCATGGCCCAACTGGCTGACCAGCAAGCCTCAGCTCCCTGGACGTGCAGGGACCCGAGGTCAGAGCTTATGCTGCAGTAAGCAGCACAGATGTCTCTGGGCCTCAAGAAATGGCATTCTTGATTTGCATTTCTCTTATTACTAGAGAAGTTGAACACTTTTCATATATTTGTTGATTGCTTGTAGATCTTCTGTGAAGTGTCTGCTCATCTCCTTAACCCATTTATTGATTGGGTTCTTTGTATTCTTGGTGTTAAGTTTTTTGAGTCCTTTATAGATTCTGGAGAAGAGTGCTCTATCTGAAGTGTGTGTGGGAAAGATTTTCTCCCACTCTCTAGGCTCTCTCTTCACATGGTTGATTGTTTCCTTTGCTGAGAAAAAGCTTTTTAGTTAGAATCTATCCCAATTATTGATTCCTGTTTTTATTTCTTGTGCTTTGGGAGTCATGTTAAGGAAGTGTGGTCCTAAGCCAACATGATGAAGATTTGGACTTTTTCATCTCACCCCAATTAGAATGTCTATCATCAAGAACACAAGTAACAATAGACATTGGAGAGGATGTGGGGGAAAAAGTGCACTCATACATTGCTGGTGGGGTTTGCAAATTGGAAAGCAGTGTGGAGATTCCTTAGAAAACTTGGAATGGAACCACCATTTGACCCAGCTATCCCACTCCCTGGCCTATACTAAAGGACTTAAAATCAGTATACTACAGAGATGCAGCCACATCAATATTTATAGTAGCTCAACTCACAACAGTTAGATTGGGAACCAACTTAGATGCCCCTCAATTGATGAATGGATAAAGAAACTGTGGTATATATACACAATGGAATATTACTCAGCCATAAAGGAGAATAAAATTATGGCATTTGCAGGTAAATGGATGGAGTTAGAGAATATCATGCTAAGTTAAATAGGCCAATCACAAAAAACCAAAGGCCAAATGTTTTCTCTGATAAGTGGATGATGATACATAACTGGGAGGTTGGGAGAGGCAAGAATGGAGAAAGGATGGATAGTATATAGAAAAATGAGGGGTTGGGAGGGGGTGGGACAAAGAAAAGATAATAGAGTGAGACAAACGTCATTACCCTATATACATGTATGAGTACACAAATGGTGTGACTGTACTTCGTGTACAAGCAGAGAAATGAAAGTTGCACCCCATTTGTGTACAATGAATCAAAATTTAAAAATAAAAAAAAAAGAAATGGCATTCTTTCTTGTAAAAAAGATTTCAAGTTCTAGAAGGATTCAGAGCCCACTGTGAGCTCGAAGTTGGGCAGTGGGTGTGGCGAGGAATTACGGGGACCTCAGTGTGTGTTGCCTGGCTGACAAGAAGAACGAGGATCTCCAGGCAAAACCTCAGGATTCAACTTCCCCCACCATGGGGAGAAGCCCTGGGATCACAGGCCCCTGGAGGTCTCAGCCAGAGGCCGCCCAGACTCCAGCCCAGGGTGCTCTCCCACAGTCAGACTTAGTCCCCGCCACTGAGGAGGTCTTTCAGTCTGCTTTTTTGCTGCTGTGACCAAAAGACCTGGCAAGAAGAATTTTAGGAGGAAGAGTGTATTTGGGGCTCATGGTTTCAGAGGACTCAGAGCACAGAAAGCCAACTCCAGTCCTCGGCCGAGGTGAGGCAGAGCATCACGATGGAATCGTGTGGTGGAGGAAAGCAGCTGGGGACATGGCGCCAGGAAGCAGAGAGAGCTCAGCTCAAGCAGGACCACACGCCCAGGCTCCGACCTCCTCCAGCCACCCACCTGCCCTGGTGCCACCCAGTTACCCCACCTGGGGACATGCACTGGTGGAGCGCAGGCTCCCATTACCCATCCCTTTGCCCCTAAGTCTTCCTACATCGTCGCACACGGGAGCTTCTGGGGACACCCCCTCTAACCGTAACTGGAGGTAAGCCGGGTGTTTGAATCCACTACGTCCGTGAGGTTCCCCAGACCAGGGGAGGAAACGGGGCCACATGCACACTCGGCCTGCTGCAGCGTTAACTCCGTGCCTCCCAACAGTTCCTTGCCTGCTTGGAAACGGGGAGGTGGGGAGGAAGGGGAACCTGGCCCCCTGGGTCCGAGGGCAGAGGCTGTGGGTCCTCGCCCCACGAGGGGAGGTCTGTTTACACCCAAACCCAGCTATGTTAAGGGTCAGGCACCAAAGCAAACAAGTTGACTTTCTGAAAATTTCCTTTCCACAAGCAATGGGAACATGACAAAACACGATAATTGGGTAAAGAAAGAAGAGGAAAACTAGGATCAAAACTGTTTTAGGTTCGTAGAAATGTGAAAATAAGAGCGGTGGACGCCCCGCGCCCGGCTGCTCACTGACCGAGCAGGCACCCCTGTTCTGTATGACCCAGCTCTGAGCATGCTCTGTGGCTCTGCAGCTCCGGCCGCCAGGGAGCCCTGGTGCCCAGCAGGCACAGGCTGTTCTACCCAGGTCAGGGACACGGGCTTCCCAGCCGATCCTACGGCTCTCCGACTTCCTCCTTGGGACCTGAAGGAACCCCCTCCAGGCTTTCTGACACCTGCCACCAGCTGGGTGCAGCCTGGAAGTCTGGCCGTGCCGCCTGCCTGGCTCCCTCGGACCCTGGTGGTGGTCACTGCAACCTGCACTGCTTCCCTGAGGCCCTTCCTTTGGTCTTCTCTGCAGCTCCCCTGGACCTCCTGACACCTCGTCCCTCCAAGCCCACTTCCAGGGTGAGCGGAGTCATGACAGGCTCGCCCATGCTCACTGCAAGTCCAGACTCCACACACAGCCCGCTTCCAGCAGCAGCACGGTCTCTGCTGGGGGCAGCAAGGCGGGCAGGGCCTGAGGGCTGCAGGGACTGGAGGAGGGCAGGAACGGCCGATTGCACTGTCTTCTCTTTCCCCTCATGGCCGTTGAGCTTCTGAGGATCAAGGCAGGAAGAAGAGAGCTTGGCTGCTTGGCGGCAATGGAGAGAAGCTTCAGGAGATGCTGGACCCAGCAGAGCAGAGCTGAGGGGCGTGAAAAGAGACAGAACCTTCTGCCGTGGTGGGGGCAGCACTGGCCTCTGAGGTGGGCTCTGCTTGTACATTCTCAAGGGCCCACGCCGCCCTCTCAGCTTGAGCTTTGGGATGGGCACAGGGAGATGAGGAGAAACTCCACCTGAGTTTACCTCAGGACTGGATGTCCACGCCCCAGGCAGGCAGCAAGGCAAGCACTGACAGGAGAGGGCCGGGCAGGACACCAGGGTGAGGCCGCCCGGCTGCCGAACGGACTTCCGGGGGTCGACCCTGTTTAAGTGGAAGCGTCATTCTGTGGAAGCTAAAGGAAAGTTCTCAGCCCAAAAGCCTGAAGACCTCGCTGTGTGTTGCTGAGCTGAGCTGAGGGCCCTCCGGGCCTCGGCCCAGGACCGTGCAGGGCGAGGGGGCCGTGCAGAACGGAGGCTCATCCTGAACTGGAGCCTATTTCTGGGCTGGAACCCTTCCTGCGCCAGTGAACCGCTGTGTGATTCCCGCCAGGCCTGCAGCCAGTGCCACTCCAGTTCCTCACTCGCAGACCTCAGTTAGTAAGAGCGGCGTCTCCTGGGCAGGTCCATTGCACCTGGCTGGGCTCGGCCGGCCCCTCGACTCCAGGCCCTCACTCCACGATAGCTCTGCGCTGTGGAAGGCACTTGCCTGTGTCTCACATGCACAACCCCAGCCACTCCTTGAGAATGTTGGTGCCCCCCTGGTGTTACTGAAATATGTAATCGATCAGAGACTCTCAATCTCAGTAAGAGCTCCAAGTCCTCTGTGCTAAGGCCTCCACCTAAGCTGAATTTCTCCTGTTAAGAATTCATATTCTTAAGCTAAGAGAGGTAAAGAGGTTGTTTTTTTTTTTTTTTTTTTCTCTTACCCAGTGAGAGCAATACCCCACCCCACCCCATCTGCCTGCAGATCTCTTGAAGCACAAGGGCCCTGGAGGAGGAATGGCCGGCTTTCAGCGGCAACAACGCTCCCATTCACCAGCTCCGCAGCTGGCTTCTGACGACCTCTGGGTGCTTCCCAGGCTCCCAATCCTATCGGAAATGTTGCTTCTGGATATGCAGCGTTCCTAACTCTCCAGTTCAAACACATTCTTTTCTTACTGGATAGGAACTTGTATGCGCCAGAGTGTGTGAGCCATGAGAACCAGTGTTAATGAACACCTGCCGCATACCACGTACCTTATCAGGTGTGTAACGTGCTGTACCTCAATTATTCTGCAAAAGAAAGCCACTTGGTATTCAATGGCCAATCCATGCTCAGGGTGGGGATGCAGTGTCTTACTTCATCACAATCCAATGGGCTTCTTGCTACAATTAGGGTTGAGTTCATGCTGTGGAGTTGGAAGTTGCTCAGAGGTGGGCGGTTCCAAAGTTTTCCGCATAGATTTCAAATTGACACTTACATGTTGGATATTTTATGTAGGTTATATTCACTCAAGGCAGTTCTGCCAGACCAATATGTGTTTTTAATACCTGGAGGCCCTTAAGCCTAACATCAAAGTGGTCACATGCTCCTTCACAGAGGAAGCAGACCTTTGGTCTGATAGGATCCCACACAGCAGGGTCCGGGGACACTCCATCAGTCCTCGAATAGCATGCAGTAAGGTGCCTCAGGCCGAGGTCCAGCTGCCTGAGGAGGTGAGGACATCCATATAGCCTCTGGCTGTCCCTGTGGCCAACAGCAGCTCTCAGGCTTGGAGCTGCTGGGTGGATTTCTAATGCTCCCCAAGGGCGGTATGATGAACCCTGGTCATCAGCTCCAGTGGATCTGTAGGACGGGGCCCAGAGGGAATGTCAGGTCATCCGGTGACTGGGAGGTATGCCCTCGAGGGATGCTGGGTCACTGTCCCTCCTCGTCCTCTTCCTCTGCTCCCTGCGCTGTAGGTGGACAGATCTCCACCACACACTCCTGCATGCTGCACTACACAGGGTCAGGCACCGCGGACGGAGCCTCCCAACTGTGAGCACAAGCATCCTTCCTCTTTTCATATTGATCATGGAAGGTATTTGTCAGAGTGATGGAAAGCTGACGAACACTCTTTATTCACAGCTACCTCTGTTCACTGAATGCTTGGCTTTCCTTCCCAAATCCTGGCATCCTGTGCAACATATAGACTAAGAGCAAAGTACCCAATCACACCCACGCACACTTCTTCAGGCTACCAAGTTTCATTACCTACTTTACATTGACAATGTTTAATTGCCAATAATTGGTCTGAATGAAAGTATTTATGAATATTTAGATGTCTAATAAAATATGCATGGTAAATGAAGATAAATTTCCCATTTTATTTTCTGTTTGTCACAGCATTTAATGGCTATGTACTGTGATTGTGCCACCGAAGTACTACAACCCCCACATGGACAGATGTTGGTGTTGTTCTCAATTGTTTGCTATGAAAACAACCCTGAGGAAAATCTCTCGTGTGAGTGATCTAACGGGCCCCACGTGTCTCCACGGCCTGAGCCCTGGATTTTGTATGCTGCCTTATGTGCAGGTAACGTGATGGTGCAGGTGAGGACCCTGAGATGGGAGGTGATTGGGTTATCCCTGTGGGTCTGGTGTGACTCCAGGAGTCTTTATAAGAGGGAGACAGGAATGCATCAGAGAGAGGGACCAACTCTGGGACAGGATGAGAGCATGAGAAGCCAAGGACCATGAACCGAGGCACTGGGTAACCTCCACCAGCTGAGAACTGGGCTCTCACTCAGAGCCTCCAGAGAACCATACCACACCAACACCCGAGCTCACTTTAGATCTTCTGATCTCCAGAACGGTAAGAATGAATCTATGCCACTTTAAGCCAATAAATCATGACAATTTATCACAAGAAAAATAGGAAAAACACGCAGGGTGTTATGTTTGGACTCTCCATTGAAGAGGAATGAGGTCGCGAGGGCCAACCCATTTCCACCTGGTATGTGTGGGCAATACCCCTCTGTCCTGGGAGGCTTCCGGCTGTACATGGAAGTGGCTTCTCCTTCTGTCCCCAAGACCATCATCACGGCCGGTCTGGTTCAAGGTCTGGTTAAAGACGGTTCCCAAGTCTTGCTTTGATTGTTTTAATTTGATTAAAATTATTTGACCTGATTTGCTGGGGTGTTGAGCACATTTCCAGGTACACCTTACATGGATGTTTGTCCAGGTTAATGTACACAAGAACCAATGGGAACCTGGTTATGCAGATTCTGATTCCTGGGTCAGGCACGGGGCTAACTCTGCCGTTCTTGAAGTCCCCATGTGAGGCTGGAGCTGCTGGTCCTTGGAGCTCACCTGGAGGAGCAGGATATCAGACCTAAGTGCCACTTTACGGGAAGCACCATAGAATGGCCATTTAGAGCACAGCTGTAGGGTCAGACAGTAGGGTCCCGCCCTCTCACTTGGTGCCCGTCTGCACATGTGACTTTCTAGTCCAGGCACTCTTCTCTGCAAAGCTGGGATAATAACTCATGTGCACTTTTATGCACGCCCTGTGATTATTCAGTACTATGGTGTATATAATTTCTTTAGCATACAGCTGGGAACTCATTAATTATTATTATTATTGGCAATATGAATGGAAACAACTATTTATATTCTTCCTTTGATTTTTCTTGGCATGTGTAGTTTTTCTTCTTGTAATTGCTCTTTTGTGTTTCAGATATCAACTCTTCTTTTTCAGACATGATTTTGCTAACTTTTTCTCCAAGATTTAAAACTATGTGTTCTAAGTTCATAGCATATTTTGCAATTTCCTGGTAAAATTTATTAGTAGGATTATTCATTATTTCTGTTTTTTAGTCTTGGTTTAAAAGATTTCCCTATAAAATTTGTATGTTCATTTTTAATGAATCAATAATAATTGCATGTTTATGGGCACAGTGTGATGTTCTGATACAGGCAAGACGTGATGGTCAAGTTGGGGTAGTCAGCATAGCCCTCCCTCACACGTCCACCTGCTGTGATGTTTTCTAGAAGGCACATTTCCCTGTACATCACAGACTTCTTCCCTTTTTCTTCAGGCTTTAGATTCTTTACTCGTCTGGAACTAACTGAAGAGATGAAAGTAGATTCTGTGTACCCCTCCACTCAAATCAACCAGCTGGGACAGCATCTATTGAATGATATGTTTTCCTACACTTTGAAATGTTATTCTGTGTTGTTTTATAAACTGAGTTTATAGGTGGTCAGTTCTATTTGGGGACTCTCTTTTGTTCTCCTATTTGATTTATTGATCTACAAGTCAATATTAAATATTTAATTACTTTGGCTTTAAATTATGTCTTGATATTTAGTAGCTCAAATTTTCCCCTTTAGTAAAGATATTAAGGGATTTAGAATTTTCTTAATTTTAAATATCTGATATTTTATTTAATTTCAGGGGAAACTTGGTTAAGGCAGTGACAGCCTGTTTGCATGTGTTCCAGCAATATCAGGATGTCGTCACCAAAATCTTATTCTACTTACCTTTCATTTCTATAGTCCTAGTGCTGACTTGCCCACACGTCATCTTAGAAGTGTAGATGAACCTTTGTGGTCTGGTCACAGACTGGAAGAATTAATGAGCAAAGGCAGGCTGGTATTAATTCTAGTTAACTTTTGTAGTTAAATGGGGAACCAAACTGTATGCAGGAAAAAATCATACAGCTGCTACTAAGATATGAGCTCCTTCTGTGATTTTCTGGACCTTGTAAGTGACAGCTTCTGGGACTCCCAGGGTTCCCAGCCCCAAAACCGCCATGTCTGGTGATAACACTTCTGTCTTGGTTGGAACCAGGGCCTGCTCTGCCTTCTGTGTTCAGTGTGGAGTCATTAACTCAAAGCCAGTCCTCTGCATCTTGGGGAACTCCGAGAGCAGGGACACACAGCTCAGGGAGACCGAGGGGACACCCTTGTTCCCGTCGGCCAGGATGACTTCAGAGGCCCCTCACCTGCGTCAGGCGGCACGGCATATAATTACTTGGTACAAATGAGGGCCTTTGTGGAAGGGCTTTGTGTGGTTTCGTTATAACGCTGCTTTGTGTGCACCGACTGATGAGCAGTTCCAAAGGCCTTGTCACTGTGTGAAGACAAGTGTGCATGAGCGTTCTCCTGGTCACTTAATGCGTCGTGAGAATCGAGGTACTGGAACTTTTTGGCGCTAATTTGCAGGCTTTTGGCGTTTGGCATCTATAAATAGTCTTTCCTGTTTGTTTAAGGTACAATATTATTGGTACGCTTTGGGACTTTTTTTTCTTAATGATGTCCTTGTAATTACTTCTTTTTTAACCTCATTTGCAAGATAAAAAATCTCTTTTCATGGGTCCTGGCAAACTAAAGTTTGAGAAGGGAAACAGCTTTCTTGGATTTCTTTTGACTTTTTTAGTAGAATGGCCTGTTTGTGGCACAGCAGGTTTTTGTGCCATTTCAGATGGTGCTGCCTGGGGCAGAACGGGCCCATTCACGGCTTCCGAGAGGCAGTTTGCAAAGGCCTCGTGCTGGGGAGCTTTTCAGAGCGGGGTCTGCCGGGTGGCTGCGGGCGGTGGAGGGCGGCGGAGGGCCGTGCAGCACCTGTGGCTGGCGAGACACGCCTGCTCGGGCTCCCTCTGAATCGACACTTTGTTTGATTCCCCATAAGCATGCAGCATATGTTCCTCTCTGAGAAACAGAGGCCCCCAGACGGTACACATCAAGGGAGCTCCAGAGGTTGACAGATTAACTGGGGTCCCTCTGCAGGCTCCTCTGAGCCCTGCCGGCTACGCACTGTTGCAGCCCGAGGATGCTCCTCTGCCGAGCGGGCCTGGCTTGGGGCAGACGGCCTTCTTTTTTCTGTGGACTCTCCCTGCTCCGGAAGGAAGCCCCAGTGAAACGGCGTGCCCTCTCCTTACGAGGCTCGCGTGGATCTGGGAAGAGGAGAAGGCTCTCCAGCGCGCACAGCCTGGCCCGGGAGCGCTCTGCTGGCAGAGTGGGTGAATCGGGGTTGCAGCCGGGCCCTGCCACCCCGCCTCCCGCCCGTCGCCCGGTCAGGATGAGAGCGCGGCCTGCACAGCAGTGACGCCGTGTGGCCCATCAAAGACTGTTTAGTCTGGTCCCACAAAGGGCGGCGTTCCCCACACACAAACATGCAGCAAAGGAGGAGGCATCAAAGAGAAGTGGTGAATGTCGACACCCCTGAACAACATTGTGCCAGCCCAGAAAGAGCGAGGAGGGCGCTGAATGCCAAGTGCAGCGGGTCCCAGGGAAGCAGGGAAGCACAGAGCGGGCGGCTGAATAACAGCATTTATCTTTGAACCTCACGAGTCACGGCCATTAAATTAGGTCAGGCTGGTTACCACACCACAGAAAGCCGGCCATGGCTCATTTCAAAAGGAAGAGAAAAGACCCGAAAAGAAAACAGATTGACAGCCCCTGCTTAATTTTTTCATCCAACCAAGCCAACCCAACATCAAAAAGTGGGACGGAAACTCTGCTGTAGCGGGAGCTGCCTGCTCACAATGCACACTGCGGATGTGTTCTGGTCGGCTCAATCGTGTGGGAGATTGCTCTTTGCTCTTTGTGAAAAGGAAAGAGTACCACATGTGAAGTTTGCCGTGCGAAGGAAAAACCTGGATAAAAACTGTTCCTTAAATAAGTCAGTGCCTGTTGCAAAAGCTCTACATGTCGGGTCCACACAGAATTTCCACAAGCCAGGACATTCTGCTTTCACTTGTTAAATACAGACTGAAAGAGCAATATGAGACCTTGCCTTCAAATCACCTCTTCCTAAAGCCACTTCCCAATGCCTGCTGAATGAGTGTTTAAAATGTTTCAAACACGCCCTGGGAATGGAAGTGTGCCAATTTTTAGAGGACATTTGGAACATAAATTGAGGGATGGGAGAAAATAACATTATAAGGAAGATCTCACTTACAATGCATTCTGTGTTTTTAAAAAGAATGTCTAAAATGTTTCCCTTTCTTCCTTTAGAAGAATTTACACAAGATTTGAGTGAGTTCTATCAGTTCTAAGTTGCAAAATCACAGCTTGGACTATCTAGCAACTAATAATGGAAAGAAATAGCAACATAATTGCTTAGGAAAAGCTCTTTTGCTCCACTAAGGAGATTTCGATCTGAACCTGGGCGTGTTACTGGGAGGGAGAGCTGGTCAACCAGGCCCTGGCTGCCGGCTCGGGCTCTGCCCGTCTCTAGCGTCTGGCCTGCAGGTCTGGCCTGCAGGTCTGCACACCTGTCTTCCTGTTTGTGGAGCGCCCGCTCCTGGAGGGCCTGCCCTCAGGGTTGCGCTGAGGCCAGGATGCAGCCCAGGGTGGGCTGCTCCTCTGAGGGGAGGTTTGGGGGCTTCGCTGGGGGGCACGGTGGTACCACCACCCAGGGCACTGAATTGCTGGCCGGAGCTTCTTACCAGAAACAGAGACACCAGTGCACCCTGGGAGAAGGCTGGAGCACCAGCAGGAGCCCGGGAGGAAGGACAGGGCTGGCAGGAGCAGCTCTGCTCAGACCCCTGCGGGCAGCTCTCCCACTGCCCTGGGGGGTCTGACTCACTCAGTGCTCCAGGACCAGAGGCAGAGGCAGCCCTGCCCACTCGCGCTCTCCAGGAGTTGGGCCTCCCTGGTGAAGAAGCTGCCCTCTGCAGGACTCTCCCTGCATCTGCTGGGCACTGGCAGGGATGCTTGCAGCTGCTGGCTCCCCGTGGGCCCTTCACGGGTCGCAGGCAGTCCTTAGGAGTCTCACTGCGGGCCTACTTCCTAATAGAGGAAGTACGTGGGGCAGCAGGGTGGGCCTGCAGAACAGACAGGCGAGCCAGCTACGGAGCAAGCTGGGGCCACTGGAGGGGGCAGAAGGAAGGAGCCGTGTGCCCCAGGCCCCGGCAGAGTCCCCTCTGCGGTAATGAGGTCCTGTCCTTGGTGCGCAGCTCTACGGTGGAGGCACTGCGGCCCAGGAGGGGGCGGGCCATGTCGAAGGGGAACAGTTGCCCTTCCCGTGACTCCAGCTGCCAGGAAACCACTCTGTGCGCCCTGCGTCCCTGAGGCTGAGACAGGAGGCCGTGGCCTTGCTCAGGCCAGGCACAGTGGAGACATTTTTCTTTCCAAAGGTAACTCTTGGAATAAGTTAGAATCCAGCACTTAGAGTTGATGTGCAAATCTAGACGGTATCAATACCAGCAGGGTGGTAGTGATGGAGAGTGTGAGGGATATCACCATCTATGCTGCGGCGAGGACCGTGTGTTGGGGGACACCTTGGGTGAGTCTCGGGCTCTGTCGAAGCCCTGTCTCTCCATCTTCAGCGCTGACGACAGCCCCCGTGCTCCCAGCTCCCCGGTATCTCAGGGCTGATCAGGGTGACAGTCTAGAACCAGGGCTGGAAGCACGCAGGCTGGGCTGCTGTTGCCCCCTGTGACCCCGGGCACTCACTCGGTCTACTGGGATCAGTTTTCAGGTGTGGTCCCCGTGGACCCTCTATGATGTTGCCCTCGTTGCGCATGACTCTCAGGAGTGACAGTCCCACCACGCATCCCACAGTCGTGGCTCCCAGTTGTCACTTCACACTGCCAAGGGATCGATCTTAGACGCATGGGTGCTTTAAGGCTGGACTCGGCTTGGTTTTCGATTCATGTCCAACTTGTAAGAGCACGCCTGGCGTGGGGGTCAGCGGAAGGCTGGGTGGAAGGAGATTCGCTGCTTTATGCTGAGGGTTTATTTCAGGCAGAGCGATGTCTTGCCTGCAGAGCGCTTGGCGAGGGCTGGCGGCGTGGAGGACCTTAGACACACTTTCAGAAACCAAACTTGGCTGGGGACCTTCTAAAAACCTCCAGGAACCTTTCAGCACATCAGGAACTGTGATCTCCTCTAATCTGAAACACCCGCGGAGCCCTAAGGATCGCGTCGATTCCCAGCCTCTTGGAAGGCCGGGGTGGCGTGCAGTCCTGGGCGGGGAGGGCACTGCGGCTGGATTGCTGCGGCTTTCCATCGTGAAAGGGCATCAGATGTATTTATGACTTGGCCCCCTTTCAAAGGGTGGGAAATGTGTGAACGTGTTACGCTGGCCTCCTCCACATTTTTGTGGTCAAAAAATGTGGATTTTGTTTTCTCACAGTCTTTGCTGTTCATACTATCATGTTGTCCTAAACAGTAATTCTATATTTAACTCTACAAAATATGGAAGCCAGTGGTTCCCAACTTAGGATCAGATTTTATTCTACTAAGTTCTGTTTTGTATTGATTTCCTGGAAGAGAGTACAAATATTTCCAAAGAAATCATGTCTTGTAATGAATATGAAGTCTTTCTGCCTCAAGGAAAGTCCTTTGGTCACTAATAGCATGGACATTTACGACATGCTAGGATCTGAATACTCCTGTCCCCATGAAGTCTGCGTACGCATCCTGAAGCTCCCAGGTGATGCCTGAGCAGGCAGGACCCTGGGAGGTGGGTAGGTGGTGTGGGAAGCCGTGGTGAGTGGGACGAGTGCCCATGGAGACCAGACACCCTCACCCTTCGTGACGAGAGTGCAGGAAGCCGAAGAAGAGCTGGGAGGCCGCAGCCCCGCGGCCGACCCCGCCACCACGTGAGCCCGGCGAGTCGCAGTGTGACTGGGCCGGGTGGACCCTGGAACACGGTGACAAATGAAAATGTGCCTGCCGCTTCACCTCCAGGGTGCAACCCCCAGGCAGAATGTCCCCAGTGGTCATGCAGATTTGGCCACGCTCAGGAGGGAGTGCTGTGCCCACAGAGCAAAGCTCCCGGTCACTTCTCCCAGGCGACTCCCGCCTGTGCCCTCTGCTCTGTGGCAACAGCCACACCTGAAAACAGAAACCCTTCCTCATATTGCCTTAAATAAGTTTAGCCTTTTGCATTTACATGCGGTCCTGTCAATTTCAAAGCACACTGCCGGCATCTTCCCTGGATGACATTGGCTCTGAGTCTCACTGGAAACATGTTTGGCAAGCGTGCCTCCTTGGGACTTTTAACCCAAGAGGGTGCTGCAGTCTTCCACTGCCGGGCTGTCGTCATATCTTCACGCTTTGGAGATTTCAGGCAGAAGTTCCATCCTATATTTCATTAAATCTGTGCATTTTGATGTTCCAGAGTTTTCTATTTTTATTCATGGATATAGTCATTATTTTGGTCTGTTGATGTTCTGAAGATCTTGCTACATTAATTTTTACTGTTAGTGTCTGAATGCTTTTGAAATTTCTGCATAGAACATCATTCAGAAAGAGCTGACCTGTGGTGTTTGCTTCCATCACGTGCTTCTTCCTTTCCTTAACTCCTGGCACGGGCTGGACCCTCGGCGGCTAGCAGAGGGGCCTTCCCAGGTGTTCTCTGGCTGCCTTAGTCTGGGCCTCAGCAGGCCAATCACATGCGCTGGTTGCTGAAGCCTTCTCTGGATGCTACGCCAGGTCAGGGCGCCTCCCCTCCATTCCCGTGTGGAAGAGTCACAGGCACGGCTGGCTGCTTTCAACGTGAAGTCTCTGCAAGAACACGCGGTGCAGGTCCCGAGGGGAGACGTGTTGCCTTGGCTCCAGCAGGCGACGCCTTCCTCCTTCCCGCGATGCGACTCCCGGCTCCTCCGCGCTCCTTGCTTCCCAGGCTCCTTGCTTCCCACGATGACAGCCTTCCTGTCAGCCTATTATCAAAACCGGGTGGAGTTTGGTCAGGAGAGATGTGGACGCAACGTCCTTGACTTGCAGTCTAGCAGATGCAGCGCCTGTGGGGTGAAGATCCGAGGCAGGACGGGGACCTTCCAGTCCAGCACGGGTTTGTGTACGGCAGTCTAGTGCAGTGCCGTGAGCTCAGTCTCCCGAGTCGACTGCTTGAGCTGGGTCCCCAGCTCTGCCCGCCACAGACTGGTGTGTCGTCCCGACTTCAGCTCCTCCCTCGTTCGCTGCAGTGAGGCCTAGAGAGCCAGGTGCAGTGGGCACACCAGGGGCCGCCCAGGTGCATGCTGCCCCATCTCGGCCGGCCGTCGCCCTGCAACCCAGGCCGTCTCGGCTGGTGTCCGCCGTGTGCAGTGGAGAATGCTGCGGCCGCACAGGGATCTGCTGTCTGACGCGAGGCAGGGTCTAGTCAGAGCAGCATTCACTGCTGGGTGACAACAGGTGGGACTGTTGGGGGTCCCTATACTACTATCAATGGATCACTTCACTCATGGCTGCCTGATTCCAGATAACACCCATCTTGCTGTGATCTGTTAGTTTTTAGGTGGAAGATGTCTGTGTAATAGTTCTAAGAAGATGAACCTTCAACACGATCACGGCAACATCTGCACACCCGCCTCCTTTCTTCCTCTCTCTCTCTCTCTCTCTCTCTCTCTCTCTCTCTCTCCTTCTTTCATGCTAGCTCTCCCTGAAGCTCAGCCTTTCCTTCTGCTGGGTGGCTGTGTAGCCAAGGGGGCTGTCTGGCCAGGGGCTGTGGGTCTCCTCCCACCTGGAATCCAGCTTGGAGCCACAGGTCCCTGTGGAGTGCTGAATGGAAGCAGCGTCTGGGTAAGAAGCAGACGCTCTTCCCTGGATCTTCTCCATCCACTGGCTGTGGCCGAGGGTGGAAGGAGACAGGACCCCAGAGCAGGCTAGTTTTCTTCTACAGCCAAGTGTAGTTGACTCCCACCCCACCGTCTTTGGCTTCTGGGGCTCGGTGTTCATTTCCCCTATATATGAGGCATCCTTCTGTTCTCTTCCTGGGACTGGAGAATCACCTGAAATTCAAATATAGTTTGAGTTCAGGCAACAGAAAATACCAGAAAAGACGGAGGACTGGGCTACCGGACAGCACCCTTAGGTGGCATTTATACACGCAGGTTTCAGTAAAATGCAGGAAATTGTGCCAGTGTCTAAATTGAGGGACAAATTGCCTGCTCTGTGTTAGGCGCTGCCTCAGGCCTCTGTGGCTCCATGACTTGGGGTAGCTGGTTTTACAAGACAGGATGTCATAGCAAGGTTAGAAACGTGTCAGTGTCCCGCCCACCTTCCTGCTGGCCACTCCCCAAGGTAGGCCATTCTGACCCAGTCCTTTCGGGGTGGCAGTGCTGACCCCAGACGCCGCCTCCTGGATTTGGCAGGTGTTTCAGCTCTTTGAGTCGGCTGTGAATTGCACACTAGCCTATCAGCAAATCCATGTGGTCAAGCAGCTGCCTTCTCGGGAATGCTTGCCTCCGAGTCCCTGAGCAGAGAGCAGTACGTGCAGCCGCGCCCCAGGCGTTGGGGCTGGTGTGGACCTTGCTTAGTTCCAGGGGCTGTGTCCTTCCGCCCTCCCGCTGTGGTGGGCTGACGCTCCAGCAGAGTCAGATGCTCAGCCCTGGGCCCCCGGCCGGGGCAGCACTGGCTCACAGCCCCTATCTCCCGTGTGCCTTGCTGGAGTCAGGCTACACGTCACCTTCAGGTCTATTTCGTGGGTGACGGAGGAAGCAGGGTGTCCTTGGTGCTCCACTCCCAGGGCGCCTCAGGCCCTGATGCGTGTGCAGGGTGGACTTGCGCACAGTGCCCGAGGCTGAGGGTGGCTCTGGTCTGTGTCCTCACTGGGGAGCCTTGTCCCTCTGATGTGAGGGCAGCTTCTCCGCGTCCAGTAGATCTCATTTCACCTGGTGACTCTAGCTGGTCCCACGAGCTGTCTCCAGACACATTTAAACCAGTGACGGAAGCTCAACTCACAGAACAGGAAGAAAAGCGCAGACACTCCCTGAAAACCACCAGCAGGTCAAACAAACGAGACCAGACCTGAGTGTCTCATGGCATCAGCATGAAACCCAAAGAAAGAATCCAACCAGCTAACAGGTCTCCGAGTTTCAAGGAAAACCTTGTTTATGCATCAATCAATATTAGGATAGGCCGGAAGATTTTAAATATACTATACTAAAAGAAGACAAAATGAATCTACTGGACCCAAACGTTACTCTGTGAAAACTGGGCTTCTAGGTATTTGGAAAAAGCAAATGATTGATAGATCTATAATGTAATCTATGTGCATATGTAACCAATAATTAATATCAATAGATTTGACTTACTAAATATATGTGCACATATGTCTGTATGGCAGTCAGAAATCAAGCAGTTGTGTAAATCTTTCTAAAGAATTTTGGTTAAAACAGACAATTTCATTGAGTTATAGCATTCATACTGTATGGCAAACTGCTGGCTCCTTTACTTTGCTGTATTTTGGGGGCAGATCATGGGATCTGGATGAAATGGGGTCCCCTTTGAGTGCTGGGCGCAGAGTGAACCCTCAGCCCCTGTGGGACCCAGTCCAGCGCGCACAGCCGGGAGCAATCCCCAGCGTGGATTACACATTCTGCCGTAAGGGACATGCAGATCCCTGGTTTCACATGCAACCTGTGACATCTCAGCAGGGCTTGCGAAGAGTGAAGCCAAAACTGAGAACTCTGGCAGATGTACAAGGGGTTACGTCAGCTTCATGCCACACTTCAGATGCAATAAACGTCCAACCCACCCGATGGCTTTCCTAATTGGAGACACATTGGCGGAGGGGCCTTTGAGTTCACAAGCCCTCTCAATTACTTCAAGGGAACCATATTTCAGGAACTTCCAACTTGTGGACTATTTTCTTAAAAAACCTATGTGGTGGAATTTGTGGATCTTCCTTTGTTTTTGCCTCTCATTATGCTTTGCTAACATCAGATTGTATATCTTATCCTAATGGCAGTTTAAGTGTAATGATCATAAAGGCAGAAACAAAAAATCTGATATATTTTGCTAAAGAGCACCACATTTCCATGGCGTTTCCTGTTCTGACATCCGCTCAGCACTTCGCAGTTCTGCAGAGCTGGCCATGGCAGAGGACAGCAGCAGTGCAGCCACTGGCCAGACCTGCCAAGACCACGCGTTCACTCACATGCACCAACCCCAGGGGCCTCCTGAAAGCCACCTGCACGTCACGTGGGCTCTGCCTGACTCCCATCACACCCTCCCTTCCTTGGCCTCTTGCAGGGAAGGGTAGGACGGCCTGAGCTCCAGGCGGACGCAGGTTGTGATTCTCCACTAAACAAGTCACCTGGCTCCTCCACGGGGCACGAGGAGAGAAGCTCTAGTCTCAGGCCTTCTTCCCTCCTGCATAGTGCCCAGGAAAGATGGACCGGGAGGTAAAAGATGAGCGGAGAGGGTGCCCACCTGTGGACCGCAGAGACCTGGGAGGGGACTGGCCCAGGTCACGGAGCGGCAAATGCAGGCTCCACCCCAGGCTTTGACTCAGAGGAGGCTGAGGCGGTGCAGGGTGTCCACTGGAAAACGGTGCCATGGAGCCTCGCTGCAGCCAGCAGCGCAGCAGGTAGGGACATGGACAGGGCCGCCAAGAGGGCCGCCTGAGGCTGGGGTCCTGAGCGTGGGTGTGGCTCCTTAAACTCGCTTAGCTTTACTTCACTGAGGCTCCCAGATGTCCTTAAGTGACCAAAACGTCTCAGTCGCTGCAACTGCAGGTGATCTAGCCCTTGGAGAGACTTTGTGGGGCCTGCACAGCTGTCTAAAGACATGTCCCTCCAGACAGGCGCTGTCCAGAAGGCCCAGGCAGCAGTGGGTCAAGACGTATTCCTCTCCCCTCTCTGTGACACTCTGGGTGTCATCTACTGACGTTCCTGTAGCCACAGGGTTTTTTCAAAATTACTCTGTGTTGAGCCTTTGGAACCAAACCTGTTTCTCTGGATAGCCTCATGTCTGAAAGTGAAATGGAGTGTCAGAAAGAAGAACGTGCGAGATTATTCATCAGTGAGGATGTGAGGTATGTACATCTTTATATGTAGAAGGAACTCAAAGGTACATGGCCCTGACCTCGGTGGGTGGATGAGCTGAACCTGTGTGTATGTGTGGCAACATCTCAGACATCCAAGCTCGGAAGCCAGTAACAGCCTGTTTCTTATAAACCTACTTCTCCAGTGATGAATGATTTACTTTTTTACTTCTGGTGATTTAGTGATTATTAATTTCTCCATAATTAATGAGTAGAAATTGAATCTCATGTGGGAATTTAATTTTTATTATATGAGGCTTTTTGTGTTTTCAAAAATAATTGTCTAGTTTTTTTTTCTTTGCAAGGATTAACAACTGAAGGTAATTTTCGACATGGCTGGGTTCATAGCTCTGGAGATTATGAGATGTGAATAACTCTATAAACACAGTTCCCTGGGGTAGAGTCTCATCTTCTGTAACTCCATGAAGTGAAAGTCCCAGGAGAGCCGTGAGCTCGAAAACAGCAGGAACGGGGCCCAGACTTGCCCAGCCTGGCCGCCTCTTGCTGGCCAGCGCTGATGAGCTCACCACCAGTGACCTGGGTCTGCAGGACCATCTGAGCCTGACCTCAGCAGACCAGAGCCTTACCGTCGATTCCAGGCTGGCACCAAAAACAAGAAAAGGCGTTATTTGTGCCGCCCATGGAACAAAGTGGGCAGTTACCAAACCCGCAGCCGGGAGCAGCGACACTGAGGCCCCTCCACCTCCGGGTGACGCTTTGATCCAGTAGCACTGTGATCTTAAGCTGAGCACTTGTCTTCTACCAAACAAGGTCAGCGGGCACTGCAGATCATAGTCCAGAGACCCCTGGAGACACGGGCTCCCAGGCCGGCTTTTTACAAGTAGGGTCTCATGAGGGGTCTGCCTACTGTGCCAGGAGAGGACAGAGCTGCTCCCGGCCATGTCACCCAGCAGCAGATGCTAGGTGGTCCCAGTGTGACCTGAGGACTGCACGCCATGTCTCAAATAATAGGAAGAAGGGTGGCTTCTAGTGGCTTCAGGGAGTTGTGCCTCCTTTCCAGTCAGGGTGCTGCGATTCAGGGGCACGGTTACGCAGTCAATTGAATCTGTGTTTGGCTAGAACACCCTTCAAGTCCTGGGGACAGGGTGCAATTGTTATGCAGATTTAGATCACTGTCTTATTATAGTTGAGGCAAAGATTTACAAAAACGGAGACAGCAGTTGCTTAGATGAAATAAGATTTTAGCTGGATTTGAACACTGTTGAAGGCCAGACAAGATCAGGCAGAGGTCCAGTCACAAGCACTTTCTATGGTAATGACCCCTGCACACATAGCGTCTTCCTACAGAACTCAGGTTCTGTTCACACCCATATGACTATTCCAAATTGGCCTGCCAACAGCAACTTAACATAAATGAGTAGGATTTCTTAATTGTGATCAAATATAGGGGAAATGATCTGAAATGAATTATTAACTACAACAGCAATTAAAGCAAAGATACTTTTTATAAAGAATTCTAAATCTCATACTTATTAGAAAATTTCTACTTCTATATTTCTTTCACTCGAGTTTTCCAAATATTTCTATACCCAAGTAAAGAGCCAGAGTGGTACCCAGGTTCTCTCTTCAAAGCTTTGAAAAGTTCAACAGTAGGACGTGTGTCGCTTTTCATCCATGTAACACAGACACAAGCAAAAGACAGGTCACAAAAGGGACAGTGTTCAAAAGAGCCCCACTGAGTGGAGCTGCGAGACTCCAGAAAGGAAGTTCTGCTTGAAGCCAGCTTTACCTGAGTCCATCAGGACTTTTTAATGCGTGTATGACTTTGGGTTCTTATAGCCTTAGGAAACCTTCGAAATTGCATTCAGAAAAATGAGAAATTTTAGATTTGGAGATTCCAATTCAATTTGACAAATATTTGCAGAGTCTGCATAATATGCCTGGCAATATACCCCAGGATTATCTCTCCTTTGGAGTGTATTAAAATTTCTAAATCAATTTATTAGAGGCTAAAATTTGATTTATAAATACTTGGTTTAACACACTAGGTACAGATACCTAGAATTCTGTAAAATTCAATAAGTAAACATTTTCATCATCCTTCATGATGCCCATGGAATTTATAAGCAATGCCCAGAATAGAACTTAGAAAATAGACTTAAATACATTCTGTAGGAAAATGCAGTACCATGCCAAGTGGGTACTTTCAGGATGAACCAAGTAGACATGTCCATCTGTTAGGCAGGGTGGGAGGTCACCCCCTACTGTTGGGGAAGGCTCTAGACACCCAAGCCTCTGGAGCTCCTGTCCCTCGGGGAAGGCCCAGGCTGCACTGCCTGGGTTGCTGGTGGGTGCGTGTGACAATAGGTTCCACTGGAAGCTTGCGCTGGGAGGTGTGGGTAGCTTGGTTCCATGACACCAGTGTAGAGCACCCGCACTCCAGGGCCTGCCCACAATTTGCTAATTCTTGAGATGCTTCCCTTTGAAAATCGTTACTTTCATCAGGGCAGCAGATATGCACAGTTGGTCTTTCGAAAGGTCTAGCTCTGGCCCAGAGGGCAGCCTTGAGATCTGTAATTCCTGCTTCCTCTGTTCAGCTCTAAACCACATCCCGCAGTCCTCTGCATCCCTGGGTTCCACAGCTGTGGATTGAACCAACCTCAGCTGAAAAGTACCTGGGAAATGGTTGCATCTGTACTGAGTGAGGGTGGACATGTTCCCCTTGATCCCTGAGGAGCCCACCATGAGGGCTCAGCAACCCAGGACAGTTGAAGGCAAGTGGAGGGGCTGTGCAGGTCAATGGCCACACTGCACCCGTTTCCATAAGGAAGTGAGTGTCTGCAGATTGGTGTCCTGGGTCCCTGAGACCAGCCCTGGTGGACACCAAGGCACAGCTCTACTGTGAGCTCTAGCTAGTGTTCTAGAATTGCTCTCTGATGCCGTGTGCACTTGGGAACACCTGTGCTTCCCCACCCTGGTATTCCAGGACACTCAGGAGGGCTCTCCTCTGGTCAGCAAATGCTGTTGATACAGTTAACCAGTTGTTATTCGCTACGGAGCCACGTGGTGCACCACGAGTTTACCTTTTTTATGCAGCTTTATTCCTTGAGTGAAGTAATTATTCCACTTAATATTAGCTTAGTTTTCTTGCACCTTTTTTTTGCTCAAATACTATCACTTACCTTCCAGTTTTCCAGAATTTTCCACGTGCCTGTGAACGCCATCTTTCAGCCACACGGTTTCTGGCCTGGCGATGCCTCCCTGTGGCCTGCCCCCGACCAACTGGGCTGCTCTCTGGGCAGGTGAAGCCACTGCCTTGGCCCCTGCTCCTCATCTCCAGGCTGCAGCCTGGGTTTGGGGTCCTGTCTTCTCTTCCCTTCTCCCTTCTCACCTGCTGCCCCACGGTGGTCTGTGTGGTGCTCTCCGCAGATGATGTGCATGTGACCTGCAGATTTTGAGATCTTGGGTATCTGAAAATAAATGTTTTCTCCCTTCATTTTTGAATGTTAATTTGTTGTTTCATTCAAAGTTTGTTTCTTTTTTAACTCATTGAGCTCCGACTGTGTACCATATACTATGCTAGGAGTGGAGCATATGGAAATCGGTAGGGTAATGGAAGGGAGCCAGGTCCTCTCTGAACACCTCTCTGAACAGGTGTTCTCACTTTGGGGTAGAGGAATACAGACAAATCACAGCAAAACCGCGCTGCGCATGCATTACGGCCAAGTGTACTGCAGGAGGAAACCAGGGTGTGAGGCTGGAGGGGCTGGCGCATCCTGGTCCAGGGACTCTCAGAAGGGCTGGGAAGTCCAGCAGATGCCTGAAGTCAAGGAGGAGACGAGCGAGCTGTGTCTGGGGGGAAGCATGTGGGCCCTGGGCCCCACCCTTCTGTGCTGAGCCTCTCCTCCAGCAAGACCTGGGCCTGTAGCTCGGTCTCAGGGGAAATCAGACTCATGATGCTGATACCGCTGTTTACCGGTGACGAGTTCTACTCCTTCTAATGTTGAAGATTGAACACTAGAGAAGCATGCCAAGGCAAGCATATTAAGCAGGTTTATTTAAAGGGAATAATACAGACTTTTCCCGGCAGGAAGAAGGGGGCCATGGCTGATGTTCTAAAAGTCCCAAGAAGTGAGTGCACCCTACATCCTTTATAGGTTAAAGTCCCTTTTGTTCTCCAGTTCTCTCCTCCCTTATCTCTCCTTCCTGCCTATGTGACTAGGCCTGGTTTTGCATTAAGTGAGAAGCCATGGGCAGGGGGAGGGCCAAGGTGATTCAGGCAGATAAGGGCCCAGGGGGCATTAATTAGCAGCTCCTTGCTTGCAGTCCTTGATAAAGGCAGGTAAATTTGGTCATCAATGGGCTCCGGAGATCCTTGACATTCCATTCTTCCAGGGGCAGTCTCCAACTTCCAGAGGCAGATGGCTTCATGGCTTCATTTCCTCAAATTGACCCGATTTCCTATTTCTACACTAACTACCTGTCCTTAATTCTGGCTTCAATGCTGGACACAAAAGTTTAGGCTGGAAAGGATCCCTACCTGGAAACTCGAAGCTACTGCTCTGCTGTCTCCTAACGTCTACTGAGAAGCGGAAGATCCCGGGAGGAAGAGACGGGGAAGCACCGCGGCTGGCCCCATGACTTCACCGCAGACGATCAGGACCTCTGCGTTCAGCCCCGCTCGCGGCAGGAGGGAGACCATTGGCCACCTGCAGGTTCAGCAGGGCTCTCCTGCCGCTGGCTGGGACTGCAGGGCCCCGCTTCTTGGAGGCTCAAGCCTTCATTCAGGTAGCAAATGTTTCAACTGCAGTTTGGACGATATTTTGTCACCTTTGGGTTTTGACAATTACGGTGATAAAAGCAAGCATTGTGCTCAAGTCGACGTGGACTAGGAAATGACTGGTCGAGACCCAATCTGATCTCAAGACTGGAGACAGGGTGTCCCCACGACATTGCGCCCACACATCCCCTGGGTAAGCAATCGTGGTCGTGTAAGAACGAGTGAAAACTCGGTTTTCCTCCACGGCATGGATGTTCTGCACAGACACTTGCAGAATCACCCAAAGTAAAAGTGACGAACAGATCCAGGGCTCCAAAGAGGCTCCCGCCCTTTCATAGCAACCCTCCTGACATCCCACCCGCTCCCAGGTGGTCAGTTACGGCTAGGGGCCGAGAGAGCAGTAGACACGTTTGAAACTCAAGATGGTTCATACAAGTTTGTCAGCTACGACGGAGCATCAGTAACGCTGCTGGCAGGGGCTGCCTGGGAAGGTGTCCAGCACCCGTGAAGGCCACAGGGGGAGCGCATGGAGTCTCAGGTGAAGGAAGAGGAACTGGGCTCCGAGAGTCGGCAGGATTTTGATGAGGATGGAGGGGAAGGTCCACCTGCCACAGAGGAGCAACAGGAAGAGGGTTGGGAGCAGACAGCACGGCCAGGCTGGCCTGCAGGAGACACGGGTGGGTGGAGAGTAGGACTCTGGACAGGGCCACATGGCCCCAGAGAATGTGTAGACCGGTCATTCAAGTGAAGCAGAATGGAAAATAATGACTTTGCTTTTCCCTTTATTTGCTTATTTTCCAAGAGACTTTACCTAAGAAAGTGTGTCAACTGATCACGTTCTATCTTGGCTCAGGGTCATTCTAAGACAAATCCATTGTTTGGGGAACGTCATTCATTAGGTAATAGGCATTGCTACTGACCATAGTCCATGGACACTTCCAAACCCACTGTTTGGGCCTTTCTTTTGCTGTTCCCTGGGCAGAAAGCCACCATCCCACACAATCAAACTTTATTTTATTTATTTTGATGTTTTTAAAAGAATAGACTGGAGTGGGAAATTTAGAGTCCTTTTTAAGAATGCTAACTTCCCTAATGACAGCTGGGGATGGGCCTTAGGAAGTGACAAGGTGTCTCTCCCCTGTGGGCATGGGCGTGTCTGCGAGCGGGGGAGTCGGGCTGGGGGTGCGAGGCCTGGGTGCCTGCCGGTGTCCCAGGGCCATGGGAAGGTCGGCAGCACCCGAAGCGGGAGGGCCTGTCCTCACCCACCGTCACTCTCCGCCCTTCAGAGACACCTCTGCTTAGGCTGTTCCTGTGCTCCTCACACACCTCCTGCTGAGGGGACCTGCCGTCCCTCCTAGTTCTGTGCGTCTTGGACTCGCTGGCAGGGGCTGAGCCTCGGGAAGTTCAGCTCATCGGCGTCCTTCCTTCTTAACCCCCCTGCCTGTCTGCTATTCCTATGAGGAAATGACACAGACATGTTTTCAAAGCTCAGGGAGCAGGTGGCTTCCTCCTAACCTGGCTTGCCTGGGAGCAGCAGGTAACCTGGTTCACTGAGGACTGAAGTAGACCTAGTCACCTCCACAACCATAACAACAAATTTCTGAGAAGATGCTGGTGAGGAGGAACCTGAAAGTCAACTCCTTTGGCAGTCCTATGACTAGAAACCCAGCTCTATGGTAGAAATGCAGAAGAAATGAGCTCATTTGGAAAAGAAGGATCACAAGTCAAAACTTGCAAAAATCAACTTGGAGGAGCAAATAAGCAAATGGCCTGAACACCTGGAATCACTGAAGTTGGGTCCCACAAGCACTTGGCAGTGCGACTGGTGCATGGACAGTTCACCAGGCAGACCACAGGGTGACGCCTTGCTTCTGAGGATGTTCTGTTTGGCAGAGTCATTTCAATTAAGTGACTTCATGCTTTCTAATTAAATGAAAAGAACATATTGCTTTTCTGAAGTAAAGGCACACAAAGCCATCTGAGCAGTCGCCGAGGGAAGCCCTCACCCTGGCACCGTCTGGGTTCCGGGGAGCAGGCCCTCTTTCTACCGTGGTCCGACCTTTTGGGGGCTTGGAAAGGACAGGGGGTGGTCACAGCAATATTCACACCTGAAACATCTTCAGCTGGTTCAGTTTCCCTCAACATGCTGCTGATGCCTCCGAGTTTTATAAAAATAACTCAAAGAGCATTCTGCATCATTACTCCAGTCCAGGACCCAGCCATGCATGTGGAGATCTAAACTGATTAAAGTCAGGTATTCTATGTGTTGGAATGGAAAATGCATGCTTACCTGGAATATCCTCACCCTTATAAAATCTCTTCCACTGTGTTCCAGGTTTTATGCAAATAAGATGTTTGCTCCTAGTAATAAGTGCAATATAATGTCAATGACTCAATGCACTTTCTATGACAATGTTGACAGAAAACACACTATTCAAATTCATTCTATTTACAGGGAGCCATTTTTATTGGTGATTACATCTATTTTAGAGAATATATATCCAAAATAGTTTAAGTATTTTTAAAAATTTTGCCTAACTTTGGGGAAGAGATTGGGTCTAGAAATCAATCTGGGGTGTGTCAGAAAAACACATGAGAATTAAATGGCCCTCAGTTAGTTAGCACTTCCTTAGGGACTTTCTGTTGAAAGCACTTAGGGGCAGGTACGGTGGCCACACCCATAATCCCAGCAGCTCAGGAGGCTGAGGCAGGAGGATCGTGAGTTCAAAGCCAACCTCAGCAACTTGGCAAGGCCCTAAGCAACTCAGTGAGACCCTATCTCAAAATAAAATACAAAACAGAGCTGGGGATGTGGCTCAGTGGTTAAGCACCCCTGGGTTCAATCCCCAGTATAAAAAAAAAAAAAAAAAAGAAGCACTAGGGACAGTGACCCGTTCCCCAGGTTGTCATGGCCTTGCGCAGCGTAAGCTCACATGTGCACACAGGCTGGATCCCCATCACCCTGCGGTCGGGTGGCACCAGACCCTCCTCCTGGGGCTCTCCCTACTGACCAGGGAGACTTGGAGCTTGTGTTGTTTCAGTAGCTGCCTACGGCCTCTGGGGCTCCATCACCGACTTACTGCCTCGGAAGGCCGTCAAACCCAGTGCCAACCATTCCTCCTGAAGTCAGGGAGCTCATCAACATGTTTGCGATAATGACATCGTCAAGCTCTGTTGTGAAGAACCACACGCCAGGAGCGACCCTCAGTTGTTAGGAGCTGGGGCTGTCCTTGTCCTGGAGGCTGCCAGGGCACACCAGCAGTAGCCACCTGCCGGCTGGAGGGATCTCTGCACTGGGCAGCTCGGCAGCTCTGCCAGATCCTGGAAGCAGCTGCTTCATGAGTTGAACCCCTTCTCGGGGGCGCAGGGCTCTCCCAGGCCCCACAGGGGTGCTTCCCTCAAGGGACCACTGTGGCCGTATCCTGACATAACCCAACTTTATAAAGATAAAGTAGTCGTTTGAGCATAAATTCAAGTGCATTTATGAATCAAAGGATTCACAAAGGATTCGAATTCGCTCACTTATTTCCCATGCAACGCACAACAGATTAACCTAAGTTCCACTGGTTTCATCTTTTAAATAGGGATGATTATATACCAACCTCTTAAATTTAAATGAAACAGCACATGTAAAATGCCTGTCATTGATCCTGCGACAGTAAACACACAATGGATGATAAACCTTATTTCTACTACTGTGTATGAAAGCATTCTATTGAAAGGTGTGTCTGTTTGTTAATGCACATGTCACAATCCAGTGCCCAGCTGTGCTGAGCGATATCATCTAAGTCCCAGATACTCCTGGGGGAGGAGCTTATTCTCCGATCCACTGATGCCATACTTGGCCATGTGACTTTCCTTGGCCAATGAGAACGCGCCAAGGAAAGAGGTCTGGAGCACAGACTTGGGCAGGGTGCTGGTGGATGCTCTTCCCCTGCTTTGCATCATGCCTGGGGATGAGGCTCAGAGCAAGAGTCGGTAACAGCATTTGAAAACATTTCAGTTGTATAAATCCATGTCCACCCCCAGCCCCAAAAGGGATTGTTTTACTTAGGCCCAGTGACGAAGCCATCCCCCAAAGCAAGCGCGGTGCTGGCTGCCGGCAGCTCTGTCTCTTCCAGGGAAGGAACAGTTCTTTCCAGAGCGCGAGTTCAGGTTTGAAACTAGAGAGCAAGCTCTTCTCGGGCTCCTGGAGCTTTGCTTTCACATGGATGACCGTTGTGGTGCTGGTCTCCCTCGGCTTCGCAGGCAGCTACTGTCCCCTGTCCTTGTCCCCAGGCCGGATCTCAGGGTGGGCTGGGCTGCCGCATTTTCTGGTGGGGAAAGGATGAGTGTCCACACCAGCTACCAGCAGTCTCATCCGCACTGCTCTTGGGCATCAGCCTCTGCACAGTGTCCACTGTTAAGAGTCCATGCTTGCATCCACTCAAGATCTTTCCCCTGGGGGAGCTGGTCACAGGCATAGCCGGGCCCAGCTTGGCCGTCTGCAGCTGGCAGGGAACCCCTCTGGCAGGGTGGGTATTGCTGGACCTTCTGAGACTCAGCTGCTGGCCCTGCTCTGTGCGGTCAAGCCTGGGGCTTCTGGGCAGGGACCCTCTACCTCAGGACTCCAGGTCCAAGTGCAGGGGCGTGTATGTGACCCTGTAGGCTGAGCGTCCTTGCCGCCTCTGTTGGGGGACTCTGTGCAGCTCCGCAGACGTTCTCCATTTGTTGGGCGGAAACTGTCCCTAAGTCTTTTATACGTGCACTTTTCTTCCCCTTGGCATGTGTTAAAACCCGCGATCCTTGATGAGCAGGCTCTGCTGGTTGCTATTTGAAATGCCTTTATTATTATTTGAACTTGAGAGGATTCTGTTCCTTTTCCAGGGAGACCATATCCGTACAGCTGTCACCTCTGAAGAGAGCATCAACTGTTGGCTTTAGAAGTCCTGATCCGAACTTTGTCACCTTTGATTTGGTTGGCCTCTGCCCCACTTTGAAGCTAAGGATTCTCCTGCAGTGGGGGAGGATTCAGGGCAGCCGGAGTTACCAGGAGTCAGCCACCACCAGATAGCGTTTCAAAACATCGTCCTCCCTCGGGAGAGCTTCAAAAGACATGAGAAAATAAGGTCCACCCTCACCAGCACTATGCCAGTTGTTTGAAAAACAAGAACGGAGTACATTTTAAAAAGATGGTGCTTCAGCTGTTAGTGTCTTGGGATGAAGTTAGCATATTTTTATGCATATACTATTTCAAATAAAGAACATACTTCTGGCCAGTAACCCACAACATGAATATTCTATTTTCAGAGACTGAAAGTAATTCCAGCCTTCCGCTCTGGCCTGGGCTGTCCTGAGAGTGAAGGCTGTCTCTATTCTGCGCCCAGGGCCTGGGTAGCACCTGGACTCAGTAGGTGCTCCTGGGACGTTTGTTAGACCTGTGATGAGGTTTGGCCTGGAATGACCCCCGAGGCTCATGTGCTGAGGGCGTGGTCCCCAGCACAGACACGTCCAGAGGCGGGGCTGAGCAGTGACCCATCAGGAGGGCTCTGACCTCAGGTGGACTGGCCTGTTGACTGGTCTCATAATGTGAGGCGTCTCTGGGAAGTGGGGGGGGGGCGCGTTAGAGGACGCAGGTCACTGGCGTGTGGTCTCCCTCCCCACTCTGCGGCCCGCGTCAGGAGCCCAGCCGCTCTCCTCTGCCACCCTCCCACCACGGTGCTCCCCTCAGCCCAGCGCCACGGAGCCAGCGGACAGGGACCGAACCTCTGAAACCAGGGACCAAAATAAATCTCTCCTCCTCTAAGCTGATTCTCTCAGGAATTTTTCACAGTGACAAAAAGCTGACACAATGTTTTAACACTACAATGGGCCAATCCATCTTCTTTTCCAGAGAGCAAGTCAGTGTGGCGTAGGTTATAAGGATCCAGATGTTGAATTTACGTGACCAAGAATGGGGCTTCTTGCTGGCTTCTCCCCTCTCCCACGAGACTTCTTGGAGTCTTCTGGTTATAAGTGGAGAACCGCCTCAGGAAGGCTATGTGAGGCAGACCACGCTCCTGGCATTGCTTAACCCACGAGAGCACAGGAAACCAGCACTTGGCAGGACTCCGTGAAAGAATGTCACTCCCCGCGCTCAGCACAGGCAGCCGTAGAGAAATACACAAGCGGAGGCGGCCAGGCCTCCGTGTCAGGCCTGTCTCCCCTCTGCTGAGTCTCCAGGCTGGACTCGGAAGTGGTCTTACCCAGTGGCTTTCCCTGGTGGGTGCTTTCAACAGGCAGTACTTCTAAATGTTTCTTGCTCAGCTTTGCTTATCTACACATCCTTCCTGCATGGACAGCTCCAGACAAATGCCCTCAGCAGACCCGGAGGCTGGACGCTGGATGGGCTGTGAGCTGCGCAGCCTCATGGCGCTCCGCTGAGGTGTGGTGGGGTCAGGCCCAGGTGAGCCGCGCTTTCCTGGGGCTCCCTTCCCAGCCTTCCTCCACCTGGCCAGCCCCTCCTCTTGGCCCGGCTGCTCCACACCAGTTTCCCCAAATTTCTGAGGCAACAGATCATAGAGTGAAAGGGCCGAATACTGAGAAAGAACTGGACGGCCGCTGTGGAAACCGTCCCACCACAAGCCAGAGCTGGAGGGGCCTCGCCTGGTGGTGAGCAGCAGAGCCGGCGTCCTGGAGGCACATCAGTCAGGCAGCCAGGGCCCAGCGCTGACTTCCTTCCTGCCCCAGATACGTTTGCTGAACCCAAGGCTGCACAACTGTGTAAATTAGTAGCTGCAGCCAGAGGTGTGTGATTTGGGGCTAATGGCTTTTCCCCCTTTCCTATCTTCAGATCCTAAAAGAGGAAATGAGGGCAGGAAAAATATAATCCTTTTTGCTTACACAGGAGGACTGGGATTGGGTTGGGGTGGGAAAGAATTCCAGCCAGTTTCTTTAAGATTTACTCTAATGTTAACTATGTGCACTACCAAACTGCAGGAAGAAAGCCCACCAATGACTTTAATTTGCTCTAAAGGCTGGAAGATATTTTAAAAACTGGAGTTTGCCAACTACTCAGTGAAAGAATGCTAGGAGACATCTAAACGGCGCTACGTGGACAAGGAGGAGGGAGTGGGCAAACTTCCAATGGGGAGAACTCTGTGCTCTGCCCGGCGAACCAGGACGAGGTGCCTCCTCATACCCCTGGCGTGGCTTCCAGAAGTCAGAGCAGAGCAAGCGCGGGCCAGCGTGTGAGAAAGAGGAGCCCGCACCTGCTGGCGGGAGCAGATGAGAATAGCCGCCATGGAGAGCAGCAGGAGGTCCTCAGGGCCTGGGGCAGAGCCGCTCAGGACCGGCCCCTTCTGCCTGTGTGTCCAGGGCAGAGCTTTGCACCTTAGCACCTTACCAGCCCACCCGCCAGCCCCTGCAGCACTGTTTGCAATACCAGATGCCCACGATTCAGCAGCACACAGGCGCATAAGGAAGGTACCGTACCCGCAAGATTGAACCGCTCTGCAAAGAAAAGCCTGCCTTTTGTGACAAATCTGTGACAATCTGTGACAACAGGACTGACCTGGAGGACGTTAAGCTGAGTGAAGCTCGCCAGACACGAACATCACGTGACCTACCTGCACATGACATCTAAGAGTCAAATTCACAAAAACAGAGTGGGCGAGTAGTCACCAGGGACTGAGAAGGGCAGATGGGAGCTTTTGCCTGGAGGAGTCCACTCTGGTCACAAGGTGAAAACGTCCCAGAACACTTGTCTACCTACCATCATGACTGCGGTTGGCAACAACGGGTTCTGTGCTTGGCAGCAGGTGTTCTCAGGACGCACACAAGTGTGAGGATTCACTGCTTTGCACATCTTGCTTACATTGGGTGTTTACGGGTTGATCAGACCTCCATGAAGCTTGTGAAGTAAAGCTCAGAAAAGCTCAGAGGCATTTTATAAAGTTTCTGGGGATCAATGATGAGATATAATTCCATCTTGGATGCACTTCACAAAACTTGCTGGTCCTGTGCTCCAAGGATGGAGAGAAGTGGACAGCCCTCTGCTGTTGGATGTGCTGGGTTAAGTTCCTAGACCCGTCCTGCTGAGGAAAGCCACCAAGCCACCCCTAGCAACTGTTCTGCATGAGCTCCTGCCTTCTGCAGAGTCCGGGAGAGGGTGGGCTCACAGGGGGCGAGGGCTGCCCCACGGGGACCTCTCTCAGCAGCTCTCGGCTGTGCAAGCTCCAGAGCTTTGTCCACACCGGGCATTTTTTATGAAAGTCTTCTAGTGAAAGTGATGTTTTCAAAGTCTAAAGTTGATATGAGTCCTAAATTCTGTTAGTCTTCCAAAGATAGTAATTCCCCCAAATAATATGGTATTGTTTGAAAAGTTTGAAAGCCACTATTTTCAGGATTACAGCTTCCAGTAAGTCATATCCACAGGCTTTATTTTAACACCAACCCAGAAACTGGTCCCCATGACAGAAAACCAAAGCCGCAACTTTCACTTCTAAGTTCCCTTTTCTCCTTAAGCGGACTGTGTGTCTAGCGGTGAGAGCAGCTTCAGATGCTGCAGAATTCCCTCGCTTTGTCCTTCATCTCTCCTTCAGGTGAACATATAAGCCATCCACAGCGATTTAAATAGAAACCGTACCCACAGGCCAGCCGCCTCTCCCACAGCACCTCTTCTGGCGTTTTAATCAAACATTTACTTAGGTGTCTCCTCACAGTAACAGCATCACCTTCTCTGAGAGAAGGGATTTTGCTCTGCTCTTTCCTCCCTCTATAATTAAAAATAAATAATGGCAGCACTGAAAAAATATTCAAACTATGACCTTGGCCTGCTCATTTTATCAAAAAGGCTCATGAACGATCACAGATCATGATTAGAAGTTTCATAGGAAAATTCGTACTGATAGGGATGAGTAAAACGATTTCGGAAGTTCAGAACAAGCCAGGTGGTGGCCATGCCTGCAACCCCAGGACTTGGGAGGCTGAGGAGGAAGGATCACAAGTCCCAGGTCAGCCTCGGCAACTTAGGGAGGCCACCTTTCAAAATGAAACGTGAAAAGAGCTGGGGATGTGCTGGGTGGTTAAGCATCCCTGGGTTCCATCCCCAGTAGAAACGAAAGTTCAGAACAAAGTTGGTTCTGGGTCACAGTGTTAAATCTCAGCTTCCTCGGCTCCCGCCAGGAACAGCCAAGGAAGGCCTGCTTCCTCAGTGTGCCCTGTGCCCCGCAGCCCTCGCCCCGTCCGCACACTAGAACTGACTGCGTGGCCTCTCTACCGTGCGGTCTAGGGCACAAGAGGCTCGGTGGAGAGAATAGGCACAATGCCGCCTCTGAGGCCCAGGACCGGGAGGGCGCTGCTGCCACGGCCCGCGGACCGGCCACCGCGCCTGCGGCCTTGCCAGGGGCGGACCCAAGCTTGCGGAGCATGGAGGGGGCCCAGCTCACGCTGGGAGCGCCAAGTCAGCTCTTCCTGCCGCTGTGAGCAAACGAGTGGACAGAAACTGGTCTGCCGGGGTAACGCCGGGACGAGAGCCAGCAGGACGCAGCGCCCGGGCGCCCCCAAGGTGCGCCCGGGCGCGGCGAGACCCCCATCGCGGCCCGGCGGAGGGCAGAGCCACCTGCAGGGGTACCGGCTTCTGCGGTCCCGCTCCGTGGGGGCGTCTCCGGGGCTGCGTGATTCGCGGATGGACAGTGGTACCTGAAGGAACCGGGCAGTCTGAGGAGTCCAGGTGACAGACCCAGGCGAGCTCTTTTCTGCTTTTTCATAATAAGCCAAGGGGAAAAGGTTTTAAAATAATAACTCACGCACGAATTCCAAATAAAGGAGGGACAGACCACGAACCGTGGACGTCAGGCGGTGGAGTCCCTTAGAGGTCTACCAGGTCCCTTGCCGAGAAGCCAGGCCTCAGTAGCCCAACAGGTGCCCAGCCAGCCTGGCCAGGAGCACCACCGCCCAGGCCCCCGGCCATGCCTGCTGAAACCAGGAAGGCAACCTTAGGGGTCAAGTAGTTCTCCATGTGTTACTAGCTCTGATAAGTACTTACTATTTTTATAAATTCACAAATCACTCATTTTTATAGAATTTTTAGCTTATGTCACGATGAAAAAATATTTAGACCTAATATTTTTGCAGAGGTTGAAACCAAGAACCAGTCTCCTTTAAAATCTGAGAAGCAGTAAGAAATACTAAGAAGAAAGAATCTTCACATTTGCAAGTTAGGCTTATTTCGTTTATCTTAGAGCTTACCCTAGATTAAATTTGCCTAAGAGCCAAGCATGTTTTGATCTTTACTTTTATCACTGATTTTTCGGCCTGGGCCAACAAGAGAGGCTTGTCCCTATGTATCCAGGAGCATGACTTCCTTGCAGTTAGTTCCTGGCCTGTTCACTGCATGTGCAGTTAGGAAGCTTCCTATGGAGCCCAGCTGCGGCCCTGGCCAGTGCCCTCTTGGGCCTCAACCTCTGAGCCCGCACTTTGGGAGTGCTGAGCTGCCATCAGTCCCCGGATGTCCGCCGCCAACACTGTGTCTCCTCCTCTGATTGAAACCCTCTTCTCTACCTCCAGTCAGTGGCCTTGCTCTGAGGCAGACTATCATGAGGCGCAGCACAGAGCTCCAGGCAGCCACAGACACCCGCGCTCTGAGAGGGAGCAGGCAGGAGCCCAGCAGGAGGGCCGCTGAGAGCAGGGGCGTCAGGAAAGGCCCAGGTGTGGCAGGAAGAGCGCGTCTGGGGGTGAGGCCGAGGCAGTGAGGACCGCCAAGGCTCCACAGCGACCTCCCCAGAAAAACCGTTCACACCTGAACTCTTAGACTGCCATTCTCTGAACAAGCAATGGCCAGCACAAGACCAGACCAGCCACCAGCAGGCTCGTCTGCCCTGGAGACGGCCCTTCCTATGCTTTGGTTTCCGAGACTGCAGGGTCTCCCTGGACCAGGATCCCTGAGCCAGCCACCCGCGCCCCACACACCCAGCGCCCACCAGAACGTCCCCGCACCAGGTAAGTCAAAATGTGGGGAATTTTCAGTTTGTTTTTAGCGATGTCAGTTAAAAGTTTTCACTAACTTCCCTATAATTCATTCAAAATAAATAGTATTGTGGGAACTCATTTTTTTTTCTATTTTTCATTCACAGAAATTGAACAAGAATTCCAAAATACTATTAATCCGAGTAAGCTCTAAATCAGAAGTGTGGTGCAGGCCAAAACCACTGCCACCCCACTGTGGCCCACAGGAGAGGGGAGCAGTGGATAAGAACGCTGTATACATGTGAAGCCAGGGCTCTCCCATTTCCTCCTCCACCTCCTCGTCCCACTCCTTCTTTCCATTGTAGCTGAGAGTGTAAAAAGATGACTAATTATTCCAGAATCCCTGTGAAACAAATCCTGAGAAGGGAGCCAGGGAAAGGAATCGGTTTAAGATGGGGTTAAAATGTAAGGCCAGGGAATGTGACTATTCTAACCTAAAGAAATTAGACTATTTTTATGCATAAGCAAAAACTCATGTTTTGACAATTCTGATCCAAAGATTTCATAAAATAAATGTAAAGTCTAAACACTTATGTGAAACAAACACCTCCTTAATAATGAGTTTTGGAAAAGCATATAATAAAAATTACTAATGAAAAATTATTATTCAAATGAGTTTTCCATGATTTTTGAATGCATGATATGTTACAAATACTGGCCATCAGTTGGTGAAGATTTAATAAGGTAGAATCTATTATGTGTCTGGACTTTCAAGGGAGGTAAACATTGCTTTGGTAGTACAATGCTTTTAAGATAATTTGTTTTAGGATTTATTTTCCTTTTAAAAAGGAAACTTCTTTTAAGAATAACAAAAATATCAAATCAACATCGATACTGACAGGTTCCTAAATTCAAGCCTGCTGTTTGGAGTGGGCTGTGGGAATGCCCGTCTGCGTGGGCCCATGTTTGATTGTGCACTGTGGAGCTAGGGCATGGTGAAGGAGCCTTTATCTACACAGACTTCAGACGGCGTTCACAGGTCTGTACTAACAGAGACCCTGCCTTCTCTGGGCCACCCTCCGCAGGGTCCAGCTTCTGTCCACAGCTGGGTCGCGGGGGTCCCTGCTCTGGCGGTGTCCTGCGTGGTTTCCTCTGTCTCCCCGTCTGTGGGTGCTGCTCATCTTCCCCCTGTGACATCCCTGCGACTCTGATGGTGGAGCCTCCACCTGTCCTGCGGAGCTGCCCCGGCCTCTCTGATGAAGGCTTTGGGTCCTTGGGTTTCCCCACACTCCCCCTAACAGACAGTGCGCCTCCTGGTGGCAGGGCTTTGACGCTGCTGACCTAGGACGTGCAGGAGGGAGCCAAGAGGCTTGGAGGGCACTGGGCCCCTCCGCCACACTGGAGCCTCCAGGCCCTGCAGCTGCTGGGCCGGCACGATGCTGCGGTCAGCTAGCTGCACAGCTGGAAATGTCCTCTTCGGTTGACAACAGCTAAGGTTTTGGTAGCCCAGATAAATCAAGAAAAGTTCTTATTTTGTGAAATGGTCCTCATTTTAGTGTGGCTTTTTTGGATTTTAACAGTTATTAAAGTTTATAGCAATAAGAGCAGTAATTCAAGTGAAAGGCTTGAGGGCTCCCAACCAGGAGAGGACACCATGAGGACTCCAGGATACAGGGCAGCTGACCTGACGGGGACTGAGACTTTAGAATGAGGTCCCCTGCAGGCAGCTCCTGGAGGTGGGTGCAGACACCGTGAGCACACACTCTGGCCATTGATACCTGCCACCGGCCACATGTGCTTGTTACCTGGAAAGACCCCCTAACAGCTGAAACGTTTTCGGGTCTTCTTTTTTCTTTGTGAACTCATATTTCCATTTTTATGTCTCCTTTTTATACTTGAATGTCTTCATTGATTATTTTATATTTTACTGTCTGAACATACATGTTACATCCCAGTTTGATTTTCTAAGACATTTCCTTTGATCACAAGATCTCAAGTGCTACCACTTTTCTGGATTGCATTATCATATTTACTATTAATAAGCAGTAGATCAAAACAACATGCGTTTATTATGACCTTTTATACTTTGGAATATAAGAAGTGCACGTCTTTTTTCTTGGATTCTTTATTTGGGACATTCGCCATGTGCAGAGAAGTTGGAACGAGGCACCGTCCACATCTCCACGCTGGCCCTTAGCCTCAGTTGGAACATTCTGGCACATTTGCTTGAAGAGGGTTAAGTACACAAGGCAGAACGCTGTGCCTGCCCAGTCCACAGCAGCCGCAGGGTTAAAATGAAATCCTGCAGTGCACTGGAGCTCAGCCGGCTCTGGTAGGATCTGCAGTCAGCCCAAGGTCTCTCACCTCGTCAGCCACCCCGAGGGGCCCTGTGAGAGCCCCTGACCCTCTTGCCTTTGCCCAGCCTCCGTCAGGAAGGGTGGAGACGGGCAACCCTGTGTGCCCATGTGGACTGCACCCTGCACTCCACGCTTCTTGGGCAGAGCTGGTCCGCCGGGGAGGTGGCCACTCTTCACTGCCAGGCGGGTCCTGATGTCCCCCGTCTGATGCTGTGGCACAAGCCGGGGCGACACAGCTCTCGAGGCTGTGTAAATCAGAGGTGTCGAAGCAGGGTTGCTTGTCCCAGTGCTTCTAGACGTCACTGCGCGATGAACGGGCTGCTTCTCTCTGGCCACTCTGTGCACCCGCCACCAGACCCTCAAACCCGGGTCCATGGGGGCCTCGCTGTGGACAGCCTCCTCCCACGCTTCAGTCCCCCGGTGTCTCCCTGAATTCCAAGCCCTTGTTGACAGTCTGATGGGTCTGCGTCCCCCTCCCTCTTAGGTGAAATTCCCTCTCTGGGCAGCAGATCCCTCGTGAGCCTCCCGTAGCTCATTACCAGTGGTGGTCTCGGTCACCGTCCACGGCTCTGCTGCCCCCCACGTCCTGCACTGCAGTGCTTTTAAGGACAGCCACAGTTGGACCTGAAGCGACCTGTGAGCGAGCAGGCCCTCGCGGGGATTCAGAGTGAGGACTGCCCGGAGAGGCTCTCCTCACAGCAGTGGGGCCTCTCCCTCAACAAGACAGCGGACCAGCGGGCTCACTGTGAGTTCCAGGAACCAAGATCCCTGTTTCTCTCTGGCAGAGGACGGCTGTGGGCGGGGCTCAGGCGGGGTGGGCGGGGCTCAGGCGTGGCGGGAGGCCGGGAGTTGCCTCTTGATGAACTTTGGATTTCTGGAGCCCAGCCGAAGGGCTCTTTTGCTTCAGTTGTGCCGTCGTGGTGGTTTGGGGTTTACAGAAATGCAGGGAGCACAGTCCAGCGCAGCTCAGGTCCCTCCACCTGCTGCTGACCTCAGTGGTCTTCTCCTCTGGCCAGTGTTGTCCTCTGACTGGGCTGGGGTGAGCAGGTTCGTGTGAGACGCCACCAACTTTTTTAGAAGAGCAAAAATAATCAGGAGCTGATGAAAAGCAAACTAAAGCAACCTGTCTTTAAAGGTTTCTCTACGAACCTTTTGCCTTAGGAAGATCAGACATGGGGATAGTCTTTTTAATTTTTCAACATTGCCTTTATCTTTCCCCACCCACATGCCGGGGAGCCGAGGAAGCAGAGTCTGTCGCTGGAGACGGCCTAACAGTCCTTCTTGTCTCCACCCCTTCATTGGCCCAGGTTACAGCCCTAGGAAGACAGGGCTGCTCACACCACAGTGAGTCCTAAGGGATCCTACGAGCACATCCCTGGTGCACTGAGAAGCTGTCACTAATGTTAAAATTCTGACTTTAAGAAGAAATACAGATAGTGCATTTGCCCAGCTTCAGGCAAAATCCCTGCTTCCCACTTAGTCCTGGGAAGCAGCTGGAGGCCGGCTGCTGGGCCCCGGGCAGCACCCTGTGTTTGCCTTCGTGAGGAGCCTCGGGGCAGGAGGGTGGCTCTGCAGCCCACCTTCCCTTCCCCACTGGCCTGGCCACCTCTCCTGTCCTGTGCATTGTCTTCGTGTCCTGCTCCTGTCCCCCCTTGCCCTCTCCAAGGTCACACTCGCTCCGTCCTCCTCTGCAGAGTGGCCTTCTGGAGAGAGCCCTGCGAGGAGCGGACGGCTGGTCCTCTCTCACCCTCCAGGAAGATCACTAAACAGAGATTTCAGATGCATTCCTTGACTGCTTCTTCTTGTAGTTAAATGAGCTAAGCTGTTAAAAAAAAAACAATAGAAAGTGCGTTTTTAGTAAATGTGAAATTTCATATTGAATTTAATTCAGAACAATGCTCAAAGTGTTTATTTTTCAGTATTTTCAAGGATCTGCAGAGCAATGAGTATTTTCACACACCTTATCCATCAGTTATGATTAGATGAACTCTGAGTTTTCAGAATACAAAATGTTTTTGTTTGACAGTCAATGTATGGATCATGTGTTTTGGTCATACATGTTATTGCTCTAAGTATATTTTATTTGTAACCTCTGAAAAGCATGTGGCAAGTCAGTACTAAGCACTCAGTAAGTCCTTGGCAGTCCAGACTGGTGCCCAGCAGGGAATACCCTGGTGGGACTTGAGGTTCTGGCCAGGATGCAGAGACTGCGGCTGCAGGCCCACCCTGAGCACCGGGGGCAGTGGGCAGACCTCCCATCACCTGGGTCTTAACTGGGAATCTCAGGTCTAATGCCAATTTAACTTCGACTTAGAACAATCATCCTGTGCTGCTCCAGAATCATCAGGTCGCTGCAAGACCCTACTACCAACGTGGTGGTGCTGGGTGTTGTGGGGCGCAACTTCAGAACAGACCGATCACCACTCAGAAGTCCAAATTTGAGAGTCTTTATTAAGCTGGTCAGCCGACTGTCTCACACAATGCCCCAAAAAATGGCTATTGGGAAAATAGCCCTGGCCACAGGGTTGTAGGGGTTCTTATACCAAAAATCACATTAATCATAAGTGTCTGTTGCTATGATTCAAAATTATAAACTAACATCATGAGATCATTGACAGAGGGGGAGGTGGGTCAAACTGACCCTTGCCTAGGTACAAACTAAAGAATGGTTACTAACATCCACACAATCACCATTCACATGGTACATTGTTTAGGAGCAATAGGAATCAAAGAGAGCAATTTTTCATCACATAAGAATTGTCATTTTGTATTACTAAACATGTCATGCTAAGTAACTGATGATGGGCACAGAGGCGGGGTGATCCCATGGGAGAAGCTCATTTCCTACAGAACACGGAGTCTCAGAGCAAAATGGAGTCTGTTTAGTCATTGTCCATATAGCCTGGCCCGTAACATTTCCATGGAGCCAATTCTGTCAGCCCATCACACTGGAGACGGCGAGTGGACATTATGACTTTGTAAAGGTGTCAGAGGTTCAGTTCCCACTGAGCTTGCTCTGAAGTTCCAAGAAATGTGGGAATGCATTCCCAGGTCATGTTTTCCCACGTGCCGTAGCCTAGATCTCTTCAGTGAGGATTCATCTGAACTGAAGTTTCTTTGGTTGGTCTGGAAAGGCCAGCTTGTATTCACAAGGCACTTGGAAAACCTTTTCAATCTAGATGTGTGTGCAGATGCAACGTATATTCCGTGAGCAATTTCATCAGTCAGTTTTCTTCATGAACAGTTGAAGTGAAAAGAGTGCCTGAATGTTAAAGAACACTGTTCAGGCAATCCCAGGAAGCAGCTGCATTAACCACTGGGAAAGCTGGCGCGGCAGGGTGGGCAAACGCCACTCTGGAATAGGCCCCCGAGTCCTTCACAGAACCTGTGTAATGGGGTGGCTTGCTTCCCACCTGCCAGGCATTGGGTGACTCACGGCCGTCCTGCAAGGACTCTGGGCCGTGGTGGCCTTCCGTGCCCAGCTGACACGTGACTGGAGAGCAGTGGCTGTTCCCCTACTCTCCTGTGTGGCCCGGCAGGAAGCATTCCCGAGAAGCTCAAGCCTGATGGGTCACTGGATTTATTGCTGGCAACTGAAATGGGAACGTTGGGACTCATTTCTCAGTGCGGTAGGTGTGAGATTAGAAGGAGTTACCTTTTTAATCCTCAGTCATCCTTGTGAAATGTTATCATCCTTATTTCTGTAGATGAGAAAGGAAAGGCAGCCTGTCCATAGTCAGTCACTGGGACGGACACAGTGGGTCCCCAGCAGCTGGTGCCACAGCTGATGTCCCCACTGACAGGACCCGTCCTCCAGGGGAAGCCCACCACGATGCTCTTGGGGGGCACCGGCGGGCAGTGCAGGTGAACACAGTTTAAGCTTTCTTCTGCTTAACTCACTGAGGTGTGAAATCACCCAAGGTTTTCATCACTGGGAATCAAAACTTAGAATGTTTTCATTATGTCCAATTTGAAACTTATGATGAAGTTTTATGTATTTAGTTCCACATGTGACTGAATTCAGAAAAGAATGTTTAAAATTACAGCGTCTTTTATAATGCTATAATTAATCCAGAACCAGTCTCCAAAAGCAACTCAATAAAAATATAAATAGCTTTTTAGTATTCTTTTCTTTCCTCCGGAGTGCTCATGATTCTGCTGCTAACCCGTGCATGCTTTGGAGACCCTGTGGGGAGCAACAGCAGAGCTGACGGTGGGCCCAGCAAGAACAGGTGTTAATCCGGAGTCCTGTCATGGACACGCTCAGGGAGCTGACTGGCCGGAGCACCGCCCGCCGTGCAGCACTGAGGCCTAAGAAGCTTGCGCTGTGCGGTCATTCCAGAGTCCGGCCTGGCCTCTGTTTCTGACAAACTCGAGTGTGAGCAACAGCTTGCAGAAAGCCTTCCCATCTTTGGAAGCACCATTTGAATTGTTCGCCAACTTTGATGGATCACCACGTGATGGCACTGGTGGAGCCACGTGCCAGTCAGGAGGGAGTGCAGGGTGGCGGGCCAGAGGCCTTGCAGGGCTGACCCCCGTGGGATCTGCTCACCTGGGCGTGCATGAGCTCTCCGTCTCCTTGATCTTATGTTGTTGGTTTCCGTATCTGGCCTGGCATCCGTCCTGTGTCTGTAAGCCATCGTAACTGCGGCTGCTCCTGCTTCAGCGGAGGCAGGGTCCTGAGGGCAAGTGCCCCTGGAGGAAGGCGGGTCAGGAGGGGACCGCCTGCCCTAAGAGCTCTCCCCGGCATCCGCATGGCTTGGAGCAGAATTCCGGCTTAGAGTTTGAAGCAGCCTGACCCAAAGTCTTCGTGGCTTCACCTAAAACGGCTGGACGCTGACTGGTGAAGGGAGATCCAGGACGGCTGGTTGCCGTGTGGATGAGGGGTCTGCACCAGGGTGTCGACTGTTGTGAGGTGAGCGGCCACCTTGGACGATCCGGGAAGAGGAGAGTGGCAATGGAATTTGATGCTCACCCCAGGACAGAGCCACAGCCTTCAGGTGGCAGAGACTCCTGTTTACCAGGCCTGCCTCCAGGACCCCGACCTGTGGCCATGACCCCTAACTCTGGGGACTGGACAATGTTTGTTTTTACTACTCAGTTGGCTCAATGTGGATGTTCACTGGAAATTAAGTAATGTATTGCAAGCTTGTCTTTCTGTCTTTTTCTAAAACTGCCCTGTGGAAAAGCCCCTTTGGGGCGGACTTGGAACCCAGATTGCCCTCCAGCCTTGAATGCGGAGGGATTGGGAAATGAAGATAAGACCCCTTGTCCTGATGTGCCCTGCTTTTATCCAAACAAAACCTAAAACCCAAGTACGGTGCCATTAAACTGGAGCAAATCAAAGGCTCCGCTCTGGCGCCTAAAACCACAGTGGTTCAGCGGCTGCCTGTGGGACACACAAGCAAACAAGCGAGGTCAGAAGCCCCAGCAGTCATTTCGGCAAGAAACCCGAGGCGTGCATGTGACCTGGAAGGTCTCTCATCTCCCTCTCTCATCTCATCCTCCCCCTCTCCAGCGAGCAGCGCTGTCATTGCCACAGTCCCCTGGGCACTGGGGACACGCTGGTATGTTGGATCTTCACTCTTCTCCAGCTCAGGGAAGTGAACTCCTTCCGTGCCCTCTGTCCACACGCAGGCCTGAACAGAACCACCTAGAAGCCATGGAAGGAGCTGTCGCACGTGATTCAGACATACCTGAAAACACAGACCACACCCCGGTCAAAGACAGCGTCCCCAGAGGATGGGCCATGAACCCTGAGTGCTCCTCCAGCCGAGCAGAGGTCAGGTTTCCTGCCAGAGTGGGACACAGCTATGGAGGTCCCGCGGAGAGGGTCCCTGCTGCTTTGAAGGACCGACACAACGCAGGCATGGTTCAGTTTAACAAATCAATAGAGCAGGTCTACACGTCAACTGCTTTAAATGTCTGGCCCGACACTTGCTCTCCTAGTATCCATGTGGACATTCGGAACCCTGAAACAAGCCTCCGTTTAAAAGGGTCAACCGCAGGCCTGCTGTGCTCAGTTCCTGCATTTCACTCACGGGGTGAAGCAGATGGTTAAACTCCTGTGAAAGAAACAAGAGCAAACCTGGAGCACTCGGTGCTGAGCTGATATCTGTTCCTACGGCATCTGTCTCGATGGCTTCTGAAGTTGCATATGGCAGCACAAAAGCAGATCCAGAGTTCTAACTTAAAATACTGAAACTATTGGAGAGAATCTCCCAAGTAGAGGCCACTGGTGAGGCCTCAGTTCCTCTGGCAACTCACGGTATTTTCACAGCAGGCAACAGCAGGGATTTACTTACATGTGTCACTGTTCCTGGGAGAACAGGTGTGGCTTTCAGAGATTTCACATGCTTTATGCAAAATAAACATGTCTAGAAAATTAAAACTCATAATCATGGTTAATTACTAGTGTTGAAACAAATTTGCTTTGTTTGTTTAGTAGGAAAGATTTCTCTCATAACATATGCATTACTTTATGAAATGATTCCACAGAAACCCCAGACCAAGGAAGGATTCCTGCGGCCCAGGCGCTCAGCAGGCGACTTGAAATGTACATAATTATGCCTTCTTGTTGGGGTTCTGAACTTGCCTCTGTACTGCATTCCTTGCTCTTTTTGTGAGCAGTAGACAATTTGGAACCGAAGGTCAGAGCTGGTAGGAAAGAAAACCAAGGGGCAAAGAGAGCGCCCACCCTCGCTCTGCTGGGTCCACCCCGAGCGGTGCCACCACCCCTGCACGCTCTGTGCTCGGGGGGGCACCACACCCAGCCAGGGGAGCAAGGTTAGGCTCATAGGCTCATCAGTGAGGGTGGCTGGACCGCTGGGCTGAGCCAGAGACGTACAAGCTCCCATAACTAAAATATCACCCGACAGGACAAGCCAGGAAAGCTGAAGGCTTCCTGCCATGACACTGAACTTAATTCAGAAGAAAAGAGATCTGTTGGCATGGCAGGTCGATGGCTTTGATTTAGAAAAGAATTCATCCACCAAGGGCTTATTTATGCTGTTTATTTTCTCAAAGTCCCTCCAAAAATGGAAAGCTCTCTTCTTGAAAGAATTACACGGCCTTTGTGTATCCTCTCATCCCTCTTCCTAGTGTGACATGAAAAATAAAGAATTAATGTGTTCTGTTCTGGTAAATGTCTGTTTTGCAAAGCCCAGGCATTTGTATATTCACACGGAAACATGCGAGTTTTATTTGAAGTGGCCACACTCTTGCCTGAGGAAACGTGCAGAATATTTTGATCATGGTGTTTATAAGGAAGTCGGACACTTCAGCCAGTGAAGAAGTATCTGGCCTGTGGTATAGTCGCAGAAGGGCCCATGCCATGCATGTGCTGAGGGCAGGTCCCGTGGCCAGCAGGGAATGGCCCGGCCGCCCACCGGGTTGTGCTTGCTCGCTGTGCGCTCCGGAGACTCACAGGCTACATGAAGACAGGAGGGAACACCGCCTCTGTCCGTAGATTTGCAGTCTTCGCCTTCTGGGCAGCTTACATTTGACGGGAGCTCAAAGTTTCAGAGGATCCACTAGCCCAGTGAGGGGCACCCCTGGTCTCTCAGTTAAGGAACAGACCCCACCCACGGTGCCCTGTTCACAGCCAGCTCTGAACCCCGAGGAGGACCCTGTGAATGGAAGGCTGGGTGCCCCTTTGTGCCTCTTAGGAGACTGAGGCTCGTGGAGGTGATGGACCTACTACGTTCACAGCCTAGTGCCCCCGGAACACACGGCCACCACCTGCTTCCCTGTGCCAGGCTGGCCCGCTCTGGGGAGTCAGGTGCCCACAGAACCCCATGCCAGTCAGCTTCTTTCACTTACAAGAAACCAGAAATGTGCTCAAAGTTTTAAAGGAAACAAACCAATGACGTCTTCCCAGAATCCAGGATGGGGGGACCGCAGGGCTCTTGGACGCTCTGTCTCCCGCTTCTGCGGCTGGGCCTCGCCAGCTCTGCACCTCCTGCCCAGCAGAGCTTCTTCCCCCAAGTGCGGGACTGGGGGTGTCCCATGGTCGCCTGGGACTCCAATTGGCAGAGCTCCTGCTGTGAGGCCAGGACTCCCGAGAACAAGGTGGCGGAGCTTAGGAAAACGACCGGCAGGTCTCAGGAGGAGTGAGGCCTGTTCAGTGGACGCTGTCACTGCTGGCCCAGCAGACCGGCGGCCGCCAGGGTCACTCAGGCCCTGAGGTCTCCCTGCTGCGACGGGAAACTTCATTTCTCTGAGAATCAGGAATTTTACTTGCACGTTGCTGTTGCATATTTATGAGCAACGGGGAGAATTTGTTAGCTATTAAAATCTCACACTGATACTGCAGAGCTGATGACTGCAGATAACTTCACATTTTGTAGTTGGTAAAGTAATTTCAGTTTCTGAACTATACGTGAATATTTTTAAAGACATTAGAAAGACTTTTACGAGGGTATTCTCCATGGGGAAGGAAATGAAGGCCATATTCTCGATGGCTGGTCACCAGAGTCTGTAGCGGTGATGTTCCAGAAAGAAAATGAAGGGACATTAGGACGGTTTTCTCTCACCAGGAAGATCGTAAACACGTGAGAGATGAAAACCTCTCATAGATGATTTTGTTTTTCATTATCTCTAGGCAATAGTAATTGTTTTATTTTTCAGTTGGTTGACTTAAGGAAAAGAAAACAGAATCTGTTTGATAATTCCTGTGGACGACGCCCTCGGGTGTCCTGCAGGGACAGGCAGTTCACGAAGCTGGTCCTTCGCCTGGGTCCCAATGACGCCTGAAGTGCCACCGGCTCCCTAACAGTGGTGCAGCTGCTGGCAGGGTTGTGTGGATGGTGTCAGTTCCCAGGGACATGGAGCAGGTGTGGCCGCCATCGGGCTGGCCCAGGAGGAGCAGGCCCGTGTCCCAGTCTCACCCAACACAGGGCACTTGCCCAGGGAAGAGCCGTCTGCGGTCGAGAGGAGCTTTATCCATCTGGATCTCATTTGTGTTCTCGTCCAACAGTTTGGGTTGAGTTGCACTTTCACAGCTGTGTTTCTTGCTGGGTGATGTCACTGTGGCGCCCAGGGTTCCCTCCCATGGGACCTTTCAGCTCTGCACACCTAGGAAGGAAGGTCACGCCTGTGCCTGGAGTCTGTGCACCAAGCCCCGCCTCCGCCGGCTCTGGGGGCTTTCAGGGCACTGGGAACATCTGCCTCCAGTGTGTCTGTCGTCTGAGGTCGAGGACACAAGCCAGCCGTCCCGGCCCTCATGGTGCACGACTCCTTCATCCAATAGGTTTCCAGTCCATCATCTATGTCTCATTCAGACGCCAGCAACTCACCCCCTGGTGGACTGAGATGGAATGTTTTATCTCAAACAAGGATTTTATGAAGTTGAACTTAATATTTGTATGGATTCTTTGCAAAAGAAAATCCAGGCACCAAAAAAAAGTTGAAAATATGATGAATACATCTTCAGCTACTGCTGCTCATTTAGAGAAGTACATACTCTAAAACAGGAGAAAGAGAAAGAGCATGAGTACACTTTTCGCACCTCCATGCCTGAGCGTATGGTGGACGTCAGCGGGCTAGCATCCGGCTGAGCCTCAGAGCACAGCCAGGTGGAGCAAGACAGCTCCGTGGAGCCTCCAGGACACAGCGAATCACAGTGACGCTGTCACATCTTGTGGGGCACCATAGCTCTTCCTGGGCGTCACAAACTGACTCAGTTGACCACCACATCATCTCCTCTCACCCTTGGTTGGAGTCTGGTGAGGCAGCTGGAAGACCACCAGCACTTTACAGCTGAGAAGACAGGCTCAGAGGGATCGGAGTGGCCAGCCTGGGTCCCATCTGACTCTATCTTACTCAGGCTCACCATGTCAAGCCTGACATAGTGTCCAGGGTCCTGAGAAGGTGGTCACCTGACCAGCTGCACTCCCGGCTGGTATCTGGAGGAGTCCAGACACTGAGCTGTATTTGTGACCACAGTTTGGAAAAAACAAAAAGCATGTTTGAGCTGCATTGGAGGTGACAGGATTGAGGTACTGGGAAGGTCTGGAGATGAGTGAGTGGCTCCTCTGCTACAGGGTGGCCAGCAATTCAGGCCTTCTCCAAAGCGTGAGCATTTGGATTACATTGCTTTGTAAGTGACATATACAAATAATCAGAGAAAGTCAGATAATTCAACAAGATTTATTGTTTTTTTAAAGAAATTCCTCCTGTCCACTGTGGTCCCCAAACTTACACCTCGAAGTGAGGGATTTTCAACTTTTAGATGTTTAGTTGCTTCCTCGTTTGGCACTAACTCTGCATTTCTAAGTACCTCTTACGGTATCCCAATTTCTTCATCTCCTCTCTCCCTGGCTGGAGAGGAGACCCAGGCTTCCTTCCCACCGGTCGACCTCTGCTTTCACCCACACCGCCCACTCCCAGGCCCCATCTATGCACACACGGTCCTGGTCCACACACGGTCTCCTCGCCCAGCCAGTCTGGCAAGGCACCACGAGGGTGTGCTGGAGATGCAGGTGTGGCGTCGCTGTGGTCACGCGCAGCTCCGCTCCTGGGCTTCGCTCTCCGCCTTCACCCGGCGCCTGTACCTGCTTGAGTCTCTGCTACCCGCGCCCACCGGCCCTGGCTGCGCCCTGAGAGCGGCTCCGCCCAGTGATTCGGGGGGGATGTGCCAAGCGTAGGCTCCTCCCCAGCTCCATCGCCCGCCCTCCTGTCCTCCCTTCCCCCGCCGCCCTCCCGCTTGCCCCCCTCCAGTTCCATCGCCCCGCCCTCCTGTCCTCCCCTCCCCCGCCGCCCTCCCGCGTGCCCCCCTCCAGCTCCATCGCCCCGCCATCCTGTCCTCCCTTTCCCCCGCCGCCCTCCCGCTTGCCACCCTTCCAGTTCCATCGCCCGCCCTCCTGTCCTCCCTTCCCCCGCCGCCCTCCCGCGTGCCCCCCTCCAGTTCCATCGCCCCGCCCTCCTGTCCTCCCCTCCCCCGCCGCCCTCCCGCGTGCCCCCCTCCAGCTCCATCGCCCCGCCATCCTGTCCTCCCTTCCCCCGCCGCCCTCCCGCGTGCCCCCCTCCAGTTCCATCGCCCCGCCCTCCTGTCCTCCCCTCCCCCGCCGCCCTCCCGCGTGCCCCCCTCCAGCTCCATCGCCCCGCCATCCTGTCCTCCCTTTCCCCCGCCGCCCTCCCGCTTGCCACCCTTCCAGTTCCATCGCCCGCCCTCCTGTCCTCCCTTCCCCCGCCGCCCTCCCGCGTGCCCCCCTCCAGTTCCATCGCCCCGCCCTCCTGTCCTCCCCTCCCCCGCCGCCCTCCCGCGTGCCCCCCTCCAGCTCCATCGCCCCGCCATCCTGTCTTCCCTTTCCCCCGCCGCCCTCCCGCTTGCCACCCTTCCAGTTCCATCGCCCCGCCCTCCTGTCCTCCCCTCCCCCGCCGCCCTCCCGCGTGCCCCCCTCCAGCTCCATCGCCCCGCCCTCCTGTCCTCCCCTCCCCCGCCGCCCTCCCGCGTGCCCCCCTCCAGCTCCATCGCCCCGCCATCCTGTCCTCCCTTTCCCCCGCCGCCCTCCCGCTTGCCACCCTTCCAGTTCCATCGCCCGCCCTCCTGTCCTCCCTTCCCCCGCCGCCCTCCCGCGTGCCCCCCTCCAGTTCCATCGCCCCGCCCTCCTGTCCTCCCCTCCCCCGCCGCCCTCCCGCGTGCCCCCCTCCAGCTCCATCGCCCCGCCATCCTGTCTTCCCTTTCCCCCGCCGCCCTCCCGCTTGCCACCCTTCCAGTTCCATCGCCCCGCCCTCCTGTCCTCCCCTCCCCCGCCGCCCTCCCGCGTGCCCCCCTCCAGCTCCATCGCCCCGCCCTCCTGTCCTCCCTTCCCCCGCGGCCCTCCCGCGTGCCCCCGTCCAGCTCCATCGCCCCGCCCTCCTGCCCCTCTTCCTCGGCCCTCCCGCTTCCCCACCCCGCTCCTGGGGCAGTGTCCCGGGCTCTCCTGAGCACTCGCACCCCGGGGCACGGGCTCTCCTGGCGCTTGCCGGGAGTCCCCTGGACCTGGAATCCAGGCGGAAGGCCTCTTCCCTGCAGACCTCACTGTGCCCTGGTGTCTGCTGCGGTGAAAAGCCTCAGCTCTCCAGTGGCCAGGACGCATCTGTCCTCCCTGGGCGCCCTCGGGCTGCTCCCCTTATCTCCATACTCAACAATTCCACATCGTGGGCACTGGCAAGGGGGCATTTTGGCCTCCTCTTTGCTGAGTCCTGACGGGACCTTTCGAACTAGAAGTCGGTATCTAAAACCTCCAGGAAGTCAGCTGACAACAGCCACACACGGGGGTGGCTGGGCAGGGGCGGGAGAGCGGCAAGGGGGCGGCTGCAGAGAAGGTGGCCTTAGGCAGGGCCGGAGGAGGAGGATGAGAGCCACTTTGGTGTCTGGAGAAGAGGGTTGGGCCCCGGGGACAGGCACTTGGAATACTGGAGCAACAGAGGAGTGCCCAGTGGAGGGAAGGGTGTGGAGATCCCAGGCCCGTCCTGCTGTAGTGGCGCCCGCTTGAAAGTGGAGCGCTGCCGCGACCCAGAGCAGCCCAGCCTGTCAGAGAACACTGCATGGGCTGCTGGGCCAAGCTGGGGGTCTCCGCGGGAGGGAGTGAGGAGCCGCCCACAGGTACAGACAGCAAAGGCCATGCCAACGGGCGCGTGAGCCTCGCTGGACACCAAGGGCCTGGGCCAAGGGCTCTGTGCTCCTCCTGAGGCAGAAGTGCTGGAGGCGCCGCTCGGTGCATACAGCAGTCCCAGCCCCGACCCCAGACACCGCCAAGTCCTACTCCTGTCCCCGCTGGAACACCTGGTGCCCACAACACACTGAAACACACAGTTGTGGATTGCTTATACACCAGCAGCCGGCTGGAAGGGAGTCGCAAGGAAGAAGGCTGCGACTCGTGTTTGACGCCAGAAGCTGCCCATCATCCTGAGTGCTCAGTGCTACTCCGGCCACACTGAGCTCAGCAAGTCAGTGCTGGCAAGAAGGAACCTGGCGGAGGAGGACGAGGGACTGGGGCCAAAATCTTGCTGGCCCTTCCAGCCCAAGGGCGTGCCTCCCCAGGGGACCCCGCTGGGGCAGGTGGGACAGCGCTCTCTGCTGAGGGAGCGCTTAGGGAATCGAGTGCGTGCTGTCCCTGTGGTGCCCAGCCCACACTTCCTCCTGCTCACCAAGAGCTTGCCTCTCACAGTGGCAGGGCCCCAGGCCTCTCCCTGCGTCTCTTCGTCTCTCTGTGTCTCTGTGTCTCACTCTCTGTGACAGCCTGAGGTTGGAATACACATTAAACAAAAGGAGAGCACAGCTGCTCACCGTGGGACCTGCATGTGTGAACCAGGGATCATCAGCGCGCCTTGCTGTTCCTTCCAAGGTCACAATGCACAAAACGCTTAATGAAATGACTCTTTGCTGAGCCAGTAAGACAAGAATGAGCCAAACATGGCTTATGGGCCTGTAGCAAAGTACCACACCACACCTTAAGGAAGGGACCCATCCTCGTCCAGATAATCCTACGTCTGGCTCTGCAAATAATGTATGTCTGCTCCTCTAGCTCAGCAAATTGCAGCATGGCTTTGCGGGGCAGGGTGTGGTTTGGACATGGATGCATCTGGCAGCGGGTCTCATTCTTCACTGGTTTTGATTATATGCAATTTAGTTTAATAGCAGAGCTGCGCAGATTTCAGATTTAGCCTTGGTGTGGCTCCCATCACAACACGGCAGAGAGAAATCACAGTGGGTCCTCATGGACAAGGTCAGGGCAGGCCGATGGTCATCTGCAGTCTGCTGCAGACGCAGAGCGTGGAGGAGGAGGTGGCTGTGCTGAACTCCACGCTCTCTCCACTAGATGCGCACGCACCGCAGTCATTTTGAAGGCAATGGAGGCGGGTGAACCACGAACTCTTTCATACCCAGTTCAAGCTTCCAGTCTTTCAGGGTTCCATGCTGCAAATCACTGACGGAGATTGAGGACAGACTGACCGCCCTGCTTTAGACGCTCACTAATCTGCTAGATAGTGGCTAGGGACACCAGCAGGGGCAGCGTGTCTTTGTCTGTGTCTCCACTAGAGTGAAATGAGGTGCTTTTTTCCAGGATAGGACTGAACCCAGGGTTCAGTGAGACAGAGACTCACCAAGTCGTCCAGGCCGGCCTCAGACGTGTGACCCTTCTGCTTGGCCTCCCTCGTCACTGGGATTACGGCGTGACCACCTCACCTAGCAGCTGGAAGGTGCTCCTCAGGGCCGAGGCAGTTCCAGAGCTCTTCTAACTCAGTTGCCTCAAACGGTGCCGGGGCTCACTTGTTCCACTGAGTCAGTTAATTAACATTTTTGTGAATTAAAAAATTCCACTTGGTACTCTAAAACATTTTTTTAACTGACTTTGAGATTGTGCTATAATTCACTTACCCGTTCTTCACTGGATGGACATTAAGCACTTTCTAAGTTTCTATCTATATGAAGATAACATTTTTTCATATCCTAATAGTGCTACCTCTTTTGTTCATCTAATTTTGTTTAATAAAACAGAACTTACAGAATCATATGGAGTCACAAAATTGCAGTAAAAATTCTTAAATGCTAAGCTAAATGAAATGTATCTGAAGTTGTATGTTTAAACCCAGAGTTGGCCTTTGCCCTTACATTGGTAATCTTATTCTGAAGAGATATAGTCTCATTTTTACTTTACTAAGAGATCTCTAAACTCGAGATGTGACACAAAATTTAGTCAAGGTTCTTTGGAATTGACATGTGACATGGATTGTCAAGTACTCCTAATACTTGCAGTTCCCAGCACATGAAAGATACTTATTTACGTGTAGTATGTCTATTCTGTGTGCTGTTGGTTTAGGTGAGCTGGTGTTTTGATTGGAGTTTTTATGTTTATTTATAAAACAGATCTATCATTCTCCTTAACAGCATGGCCTTTGTGAGTCTCTGATCACAGAAGACTGGCTAAGTTCACTGAGAACGTTTATTTAAATCCTTCTTATGCCTGGAATGTTTCATTTACATGCATTTAAAATGTTTCTTGCAAGCTTGAAAGAAACCAGCCACAGAGCTTTTGAGAACTACAGATTCCAATAGCTGAGCACCTGGAAAGGTTTCCCTCATTCCATGGCCGCCATCCTGAGCCCAGCGCCACCTGAGGCCCTCAGTTCATAGCCTGTGGAACTGCACAGCTTGGTCTCTTCATCTCATGACTCTGAGCCCTTGCTCTGCTGACCAGCAGGCCAGTTTCCACCAGGAGCACGGAGCACATGTGTCCCCACCTGGTGTGTCCTAGAGCACCCTCCTGAAGGTCACAGCACACTCCGAACATCTCACAGAGCAGATCTCCCAGAATGCAGAGCAGCCGGCAGGGAGGCTGGGCATCTGCCGCAGCCCCCGCCCGCAGCCTGTCACTCCCATCAGCGGCCATGTCTCGTCACCTTCCAAGCCAATGTGGCTCTGGTCTAGCAGCAGGCCCATGAGGACCCTGCTCCAGGTGTGCCAGCCGAGCAAACCGGGGACCGAGCCAAGGTGACCCAGCTCCCTGCTCTGCTGGAGCCCCGCAGCAGAGGGACACAGGTGCCGCTGGGTGGACCACGGCACAGGAAGGGTGCCATCTCCGGGGCCACCTTCTGTGCGGGTCCTGTGAGCAGGACTGAAGGCCAGGGACACCCTCCTCTGCCCACATGCGCTCCTGGGTGTCCTGCCAACCAGGCCGGGACAGACTCGGCGCGTGGCAGCTCTTCCTTCTGCCTGGTCTCCCCAGTGGCTTCCAGCCTGTGGAGATGCTGCCAGGTCAGCAAGAAGGGATTGTTGAGAGGCAGTGGCTCTCCTGCCAGGTGGATGGCCTGGCCAGGGAGACACAGGTTCACGTGGTCAGCTGCGGTGCCCGGGACCTGGGAGGCAAGTGGCAGGTTTGACGTTTATCCCTCAGCAGAGGAGACATTGCTGTTCCCTGGACTGATGGGGAGTCGAGGGGTGAGTCACGGCGGGAAGCTGCACCTTGGACGCCTGGTCCCTCTGCCCTCCTCCACTGGGCTCAGCGCCCCTGGCTCCTGCCTCGCTGCTGTCACGCAGGCTGCATCTGCACTGGGTGCACAGCAGTCCCTCCTGACACAGGCCAGTCCCAGGAGCCGGCGTTGCTGAGGACACTGCCTCCCAGTTTTCCCAAGAACTCCCTGGGGAAGCAGGCGAAGGGTGTGGCAGGGGCCGCTGAACAGCCCACCTGGTCTCAGGCTACGTGTTGCCTTGAGATGCTGTTCAGCGCAGAGACCCCTGACGGCAGCCAGCATCTCTGCTGCTCTGGAATTGCTAACGACCGAGATGATAGCAGGTTTCAATGTCATGTGGGGTTGCTTCCCCCTAAGAGTTTCTGCTGATATGGGAATTGCGATAAAAGCAGCCCTTCAGTGCAGGAGGTGACCTGCTGCTGCCCTGGCTCATCCAACTAGCTGTGGGGGCTGCAGGGAGCAGGGGCTCGAAGGGGACACCCAGAGGGGACAAGGAGGGAGCCAGGGTGCTGGTGTCCAGGACGCAGAGCACACAAGAGTAACAACCACACACACCACATGTGTACCAACCACACACACCACACGCACACGTGCAGGTGGATACACGACACTCACACACATATGCACACACATACATGTGTGTACACATAAACACACTCACAAACATACACATAGACACACACATACACTCACACACAACATTCAACACAGAAACACACAGAAACACATTCACACACATACACACATATTCCCCCACACATACACACATACATGTACACATATGTACCCTCCCACACGTAAGCACACATTCATACAAGCACAGAGACATGCAAATACATACACATGTGTACACATACACATACACAGACATGCACACACATACACATGTACGCACGCACATACAGACATGCACACGTATACACGTGTACACACACTCAGACACATACACACACAGACATGCACACTCATACTCGTGCACACGTACACACGCACTCACACACACACACACACACACACACACACACACACGCTGAGTGTTTAACAGATGGACACAGTTTTCCAGGGAGACAGTGAACTCACGGGTGTCCTGACTGGCTGGCTGAGTCATGAAGAAACTTCTGTTGCAAGTGAGGATTTCATCTTTTCATGAGATATTTGGGGAAAGAGAGGTAAATAGAGAAAACTAGTTGTGGATTTTTAAAAGGTTTTCATATGCTGTAATTAAAGAAGGTGTCCTTAGGGGCTGGGGCGCCTGCCACCACATGCTATGTTGGCCTAGAGAGCCCCAGTGTCCCCCAAAGTAAAACGTGATGCCCTGGACAAGGGCCACATGGTGCACGCAGCTCCCACAGGACACCAGGGGCCCCTGAGGGGCCTGGCTGGTTTTTCTGTGTGGTTCCCAGCAAACTGCAGATGGACAGCGACATGTCGGCTCTGCACCAGACCCGGCTGCAGGACTGGCCACCTTTCTGAGCGTATCCTAAGATGAACCTGGTTAATCCAGCCAGAGGAACTCACTGCTGTCCTGACCACAAACACCAGACCCAACTGCAGCGCAGGAGCTCACTCCAGTCGGTGGGCCCATGCAGGCGGTGAGTCCCCCTCCAGTCCATGAGTCCCCCTCCAGTCCATGAGTCCCCTGCAGTCCATGAGTCCCCCTCCAATCCATGAGTCCCCCTCCAGTCCATGAGTCCCCCTCCAGTCCATGAGTCCCCCTCCAGTCCATGAGTCCCCCTCCAGTCCATGAGTCCCCCTCCAGTCCATGAGTCCCCTGCAGTCCATGAGTCCCCCTCCAATCCATGAGTCCCCCTCCAGTCCATGAGTCCCCCTCCAGTCCATGAGTCCCCTGCAGTCCATGAGTCCCCCTCCAGTCCGTGAGTCCCCTGCAGTCCATGAGTCCCCTGCAGTCCATGAGTCCCCCTCCAGTCCATGAGTCCCCCTCCAGTCCATGAGTCCCCTGCAGTCCATGAGTCTCCTCCAGTCCATGAGTCCCCTGCAGTCCATGAGTCCCCCTCCAGTCCATGAGTCCCCTCCAGTCCATGAGTCCCCTCCAGTCCGTGAGTCCCCTCCAGTCCATGAGTCCCCCTCCAGTCCATGAGTCCCCCTCCAGTCCATGAGTCCCCCTCCAGTCCGTGAGTCCCCCTCCATTCCATGAGTCCCCCTCCAGTCCATGAGTCCCCCTGCAGTCCATGAGTCCCCTGCAGTCCATGAGTCCCCCTCCAGTTCATGAGTCCCCCTCCAGTCCATGAGTCCCCCTCCAGCCCGTGAGTCCCCTCCAGTCCATGAGTCCCCTGCAGTCCATGAGTCCCCCTCCAGTCCATGAGTCCCCCTCCAGTCCATGAGTCCCCCTCCAGTCCATGAGTCCCCCTCTAGTCCATGAGTCCCCCTCCAGTCCATGAGTCTCCCTCCAGTCCGTGAGTCCCCTTCAGTCCGTGAGTCCCCTGCAGTCCATGAGTCCCCCTCCTGTCCGTGAGTCCCCCTCCAGTCCGTGAGTCCCCCTCCTGTCCCTGAGTCCCCTGCAGTCCATGAGACCCCCTCCAGTCCATGAGTCCCCCTCTAGTCCATGAGTCCCCCTCCTGTCCGTGAGTCCCCCTCCAGTCCGTGAGTCCCCCTCCAGTCCGTGAGTCCCCTGCAGTCCATGAGACCCCCTCCAGTCCATGAGTCCCCCTCCAGTCCATGAGTCCCCTGCAGTCCGTGAGTCCCCTGCAGTCCGTGAGTCCCCCTCCAGTCCATGAGTCCCCCTCCAGTCCATGAGTCCCCCTCCAGTCCCTGAGTCCCCTGCAGTCCATGAGTCCCCTGCAGTCCATGAGTCCCCCTCCAGTCCATGAGTCCCCCTCCAGTCCGTGAGTCCCCTCCAGTCCATGAGTCCCCCTCCAGTCCCTGAGTCCCCCACCAGTCCATGAGTCCCTGCAGTCCATGAGTCCCCTGCAGTCCATGAGTCCCCCTCCAGTCCATGAGTCCCCTGCAGTCCATGAGTCCCCCACCAGTCCATGAGTCCCCTGCAGTCCATGAGTCCCCTCCAGTCCGTGAGTCCCCTCCAGTCCATGAGTCCCCTGCAGTCCATGAGTCCCCTCCAGTCCATGAGTCCCCCTCTAGTCCATGAGTCCCCCTCCAGTCCATGAGTCCCCTGCAGTCCATGAGTCCCCCTCCAGTCCATGAGTCCCCTGCAGCCATGAGCCCCCTCCAGTCCATGAGTCCCCTGCAGTCCATGAGTCCCCTCCAGTCCGTGAGTCCCCTCCAGTCCATGAGTCCCCTCCAGTCCATGAGTCCCCTGCAGTCCATGAGTCCCCCTCCAGTCCATGAGTCCCCCTGCAGTCCATGAGTCCCCCTGCAGTCCATGAGTCCCCTGCAGTCCATGAGTCCCCCTCCAGTCCCTGAGTCCCCTGCAGTCAGTGACTCCCCTGCAGTCCGTGAGTCCCCCTCCAGTCCATGAGTCCCCCTCCAGTCCATGAGTCCCCCTCCAGTCCCTGAGTCCCCTGCAGTCCGTGAGTCCCCTGCAGTCCATGAGTCCCCCTCCAGTCCGTGAGTCCCCTGCAGTCCATGAGTCCCCCTCCAGTCCATGAGTCCCCCTCCAGTCCGTGAGTCCCCTGCAGTCCATGAGTCCCCCTCCAGTCCATGAGTCCCCTGCAGTCCCTGAGTCCCCCTCCAGTCCATGAGTCCCCCTCCAGTCCATGAGTCCCCCTCCAGTCCATGAGTCCCCCTCCAGTCCATGAGTCCCCTGCAGTCCCTGAGTCCCCCTCCAGTCCCTGAGTCCCCTGCAGTCCATGAGTCCCCCTCCAGTCCATGAGTCCCCCTCCAGTCCCTGAGTCCCCTGCAGTCCGTGAGTCCCCTGCAGTCCCTGAGTCCCCCAGAAGTGGTTCCTGGCGTCCTGGGTCTGGCTGCCTTTCCTCCCTTGGCTGCAGCTCCACAGGTTTTCCCACCAGGACGGCGTGTCCTGAACAGCAGAGGAGCAGAGCTGGGTAAGGAGGTTGCCTCAGCCACGCCCTGGACAGGCCCAACAGCTTCACTCTACGATCCCATGGCTGACCTTTGAGGAGTGCTGGGCAACCGGCCAGCAGGACTGGGTCCACGTCAGGGGCACAGGGTCTCGGGAGGGTCTTGCTGCCCAGTCGCCTCCAGGCCTGGAGGCTCGGTCCTCCCTCCTGACAGAATCACTCCCACGCGCCTCCGGGTCCTTGTTTTACCAGTGACTTCACCCCGGGGGCCCGGGACAACACCCATGTGGTCCCTGAGATCCGCTGGTGTTACCCTGTGTTCCCCGGAAGCCCGACTTGTTCTGCTGTGCTTCTCGTGTGTGTGTGCGTGTGCATGCGCGCGCACCTGCTTGTGTTAAAATGACTGTGAAGCAGGGCCAGGGCACTGGAATCCTGAGCCTGAAACAGGAAGCAAGCGGGCCCCAGGCAGAGCAGCCCTGGAGGGAGATGGACGATCCTGGAGGCAGAGCAGGCCTGGGTCCGCCCGGCCCACCTGCTGAACACGGGACTGTTCAAGCCACCTCTCAACTGCCTGGGCAGCGCTTTCCGGAGAAAAATATCACAGTGGTCTTTCAGTCTGCATGCGCAGAGCTGACCCAGCTCCAGTTTCAGAAAGTCCTCCTCCATGTGGAATGTCGAAAGGCTCCCCGGGACCTCACCTGCGCAGAAGATGCTCCCAGGCCTCTGGCAAATGAGCACACTCCACAGCAAGGCCCAGCGACCGCTTTCACCCTCGATTCCTTCGTGATTTTGTAATGAACTACTTTTTAACATCAGAAAAAGTTTGAGTTTTATGTTTGAATAGAGGAATATTGCAGTATCTGTCATTATTCTGTACTATGTAAGTGGTTTTTAAATTTTACACTTTTTCACTAAAAGATGGTGGTTTTATTGAAATGTTTTCTTTCTTTGACATGAAAAATGAAAGCTATGCTCTTTTAAGAGCTTGTCCTGGGCAGGCTCTGGCACTATGATGACCATGATAGATGGTCAGGCTCAGAACGATTCACAGCACTCTCACGGGAAAACGCTTCTGAAGAACTATCGGGAAATTTGAAAGGAGCCTGTTTGAGTCAGCTTTCCCACTGCTGCCTCTATAGGACTGACCAGGACAATCTTAGAGGAGGAAGAGTTTATTTGAGGACTCATGGTTTCAGAGGTCTCAGTCCACAAGTGACTGGCTCCATTCCCAGGGACTCAAGATGAGGCAGGACATCGTGGTGGAAGAGTGTAGTGGAGGGAAACAGCTCACATGATGATCAAGAGGCAGAGAGAGACTCCACTCTCAGATACAGACATAACTCAAGGCCACACCCCAATGCCCGCCTCCTCCACCACACCCCAAAGTCCACCTCCTCTACCCACACCCCAGTGCCCACCTCCTCCAGCAATACCCCAAAGCCCACCTCCTCTAGCCACACCCCAGTGCCCACCTCCTCCACCACACCCCAGTGCCCGCCTCCTCCAGCCACACCCCAAAACCCACCTCCTCCACCACACCCCAGTGCCCACCTCCTCCAGCAATACCCCAAAACCCACCTCCTCTAGCCACACCCCAGTGCCCACCTCCTCCAGCAATACCCCAAAGCCCACCTCCTCTAGCCACACCCCAGTGCCCACCTCCTGCGCCACACCCCAATGCCCGCCTCCTCCATCACACCCCAGTGCCCGCCTCCTCCACCACGCCCCAGTGCCCGCCTCCTCCACCACTCGCCAGTGCCCGCCTCCTCCACCACACCCCAGTGCCCACGCCCCAGTGCCCGCCTCCTCCACCGCGCCCCAGTGCCCGCCTCCTCCACCACGCCCCAGTGCCCACCTCCTCCAGCCACACCCCAGTGCCCACCTCCTCCAGCCACACCCCAGTGCCCGCCTCCTCCACCACACCCCAGTGCCCGCCTCCTCCACCACACCCCAGTGCCCGCCTCCTCCACCACACCCCAGTGCCCGCCTCCTCCACCACATCCCAGTGCCCACCTCCTCCACCACATCCCAGTGCCCACCTCCTCCAGCAATACCTCAATGCCCACCTCCTCCGCCACACCCCAATGCCCCTCTCCTCCAGCCACACCCCAATGCCCACCTCCTCCACCACACCCAATGCCCACCTCCTCCACCACACCCCAGTGCCCACTTCCTCCAGCCACACCCCAATGCCCACCTCCTCCACCACACCCAATGCCCACCTCCTCCACCACACCCCAGTGCCCACCTCCTCCACCACACCCCAGTGCCCACCTCCTCCACCACACCCCATTGCCCACCTCCTCCACCACACCCCAGTGCCCACCTCATCCACCACACCCCAGTGCCCGCCTCCTCCAGCCACACCCCAGTGCCCACCTCCTCCACCACACCCCAGTGCCCACCTCCTCCTCCACACCCACCACTTCAGTGACCACTCAGTTACTCCTTCAGGGGATTAATGCACTGATTTGCTTAAAGCCTTGTAACCCAATCCTTTCTCCTCCAAACCTTCCTGCATTGTCTCATGCGTTAGTTTTGGGGGACGCCTCACAGCCAAATTGCAGCAGAGCCCCCAACACCCCCCCTGCTGGTCCACACATGTTGGAACAGAGTTGGGCTCAAATCTAACTTAGGTAGGAGCGTACTTTTGGTTCCTCTGTCATCTCAATATTGGCCTTGAAGATTGGCCAGTGTGTGATCCACCAGGCACCTGGGAAGGGACACCTCACAAACAACAGGGGCGACCGTGGGTGCCAGCTGTGGGTGATGAGATGTGGCTCTCCTACAACCGAGCCTGCTGGCTCCGTGCAGGCGGGGCGCACACACCCTGCCTCCCAGGTCACTGGGCTGGGACGGAGGCTGTGGGAAGCCTCTCTCCATTTGCACGCTGCTTCAGTGTGTATAAAGCATCCACGCGCCCCTCTCCTCGGCCTCTCCTGGCTGGGGAGAGGACCGTGGTCACAGGATTCTGCTCTTTCTTGCTGTCGTCTTCTCGTTTCCCGTGCCTCTGGCTCCCCTCCTCCCTGAGCCTACGAGTGGCCGCGCTGGGCCCTGGGTCCTCAGCCTCTGTGCGTGGTCATTGTTTGGGTCACGCTCCTTCACCTCTTGACCCAAGTTAAAACCTACCTTTCGTTTCTGGTTGATTGGTTTGTTTCGGTTTTAAGTTTTAAGTTTGAACCTATGAAGACGCCTTCCCATGATCGGAATGTGGAAGTACTTCCTAGCTCGTTAATTTGAAGGGGTCACCATTTGGACTGGGAGGGCAGACCCAGCCAGGAGACGCCACAGACGTGAGCTCTCTGGCCTTAGCTCCCAGGAAAAGATTCCTGAAAAAATAAACAAACGCATGCTTTCTTTCCAGAGCACAGTCCCTGTTCACTTTGAGATCTGGAAAGGAGCATTTGTAATCCCCATGCATAAGCAAACCGCCCGGTGGCGCATGCACAATCAGAGGCCTGCTCGGTAGCACCTGACTCCTCGGACCAGCCAGCGTGGCAATCTTCAGCACTTTCCACTCATTTTCTCTAATTGGAGAGAAATTTACATATAATCACAGTCGTAGCATGAAACAGGAGAAAGCTGTTTTAGTCATTTAATATTCCACCCTAAAAGCTATGGATTACAGCTTTAAAATACCGATAGCTCTTGAATTCAAAATCCCCATTATTGTACACAAACGTTCAAGACGCGGTGGCAGTCAGGTGGCAGGCTCCTCACATTGCATATCCACGTCCCCCACCTCTGTATTTTCTTGCTGAACTAAAATTCTCTCAAGATGAACTTGGAATTTATTTTTCAATTTTGAGGCTGATGTTAAAACCTTTAGATTATTTGTTTAATAAAGATTTAAAAAATAATGTTAATATTAAGTAACTTTTCTCCTGAATTTTAACCTTAGGCTTGGTTGGTCAGACCCAGGGCCACGGATGTTACTGGAAAGTGCGCCTGAGGCTGCAGCATGGACTCTGTGGTGTCCCACGGACGCCTCTGCTGTCTGAGTGTGTCTGTGACTGTGAGTTCCTCTGTGGCAGAGGCCCAGGATCAGTGGGACTCTGGTCCCAGTAGTGCACTGGCTGCCTCCTGAGGTGAGGCCATGGCGTCCTCCATGGCAGGTGGGGGCTGAGCTCCCCGTCTCAGGGCTGCAGGTGCCCGTGTTTGGTGAGTGTCGACATCTGGGGAATGGACGTGGACTCCTCGGAAACACCCAAGCACAGTGCTCACTCAGTCGTTCCCCCAGGTTGTATGCTTTGGGGTCATGAAGGTGGAGGCAGGTCACAGTCTATTCTCGGTGCCCAGGGACAGAGCAGCGGAAGCCCTGGAGGGCCCGCCTGTGCTGCAGAAGGAACTTCTCCACCAGGTCAAGGCCGTGCTGGCAGGTGGACCCAGTGTGAGTCCAGGGGCTTCTCCTCATATTGCTCCTAATTAACCAAAGAGCTGCAGGGGAACCCCAGAGCAGGGTTAAAATTAGCATTTCTGAGAGCAGGCTGGCGCTAACGAGGCACTCCAGATGGACGGCAGTCTGTTGCCGGCACGGGAGACCCCAGGGCCCGGGGGCTGCTGCTGGACCGCACATGGCCCTGGGAGCTCTGCCCTGCAGAGGCCATTACGACCTGTTCCAAACATCACCGTCGTTTCAGGCTTGTGTAAATATGAGATCCTAGAGGACAGGAGTGGTGTCCCCAGTGCTGTTCTGTGTGTGATTGTGACGATCATGCACAGCTTTATGAGAATCAGAGGAACCACGGTCTAGATTTGTGCATGTGTGGGGAATATGACTGGTGTTTCAACTCCTAAATGCTGACTCAGTTTCTGCAGCTGACATCTATAAAGGTATCAGTTGCCAGGGAGGCAGGGAGGGGTGTAGAAATAGTGAGATTGTGTTAAGTAGCTTTTGGCAGGAAAAGCAGGGCTATTTTTTAAAGCGCCTTTTAACTGTAGATTCTTAGAGCAGAATTTTGAAGTGATTTGCAATGTGTATATCAGACCACGTAGTTTCCCCTGCAGACCAAAGCTGTCCTCTTCACATCCCCTGAGTTCCTCCGATCTTCATGAACAATATGTTTTCCTTCAGAGAGAGAAGCCCCTCGGCCCACCATGCGAGTCTGCCAAGGCGTTGGCACCCACCACACGGGGTGGCCACCTTCTGTGAGCTGGGGAGAGTCGAGAGTCATTCCTCATCCCTCCCAAACACCGGACTCAGAAGTCCTGCCGTCACTCAGGCCCCATGTCTGCTCACCCTTAACACAAGCAAGTAACAGGGCAGACGGTACATCAGAATCCACCTCTGCTATGAACGGTGCAGACCTGTCCTGTGGGCCCTTGCGACCTGGCCAATGAGCTTCGTTAGTGACTTGGAATATCATAAACGGCATGTTGTAAAAAGCATTAAGGAGAGAAAACCTGTCTTAAAGCCAGTTTCCCGGTCACCCAAGATCTCCGACCTGGTTAGAGCGAGAAGCAGTTGGGCTGGAAGAGAAGGTCCCTGCGGGAGCCACCAGCGCCGGCAGAGTGCAGCTCGCCCTCGGTCGGAGCCTGCTGGGCTCGGACTTCACGCAGAGAGAGCCCGTGAAGCCCACAGCCAGTGCGCCCGGAGGAAGGCAGGGTCAGCCCGCTGGTCCCAAGGGGCTCAGGTGGGTCCCTCTGGGCGCTGACGCTGAGGAAGCGGGCTTGACTTGCTTGCAGGATGCACTTCAACACACATTCAAGTCAAGCACCCAACAAACCATGCACAGCTGGTCCTCACGTGTGAGGAGACCACCTCTCCAGGCACCTTCTACCTTCCAACCTCGTGCACTTATTGTCCCCCTAGATCGTGGGGTCATCACGACATTCCTTCGCGCGGGCATGATTGACAGTGCAAGCGTGGGTCCCACCCAGGGCCAGCTCGTGCTCAGCGGGTTATCCGTGGTGACTCGCGCGTCCACCGGGATGCCCAAGGTCGAGGGCGCTTGTCTCTAGCGCTGGCTGGGTTTTGCTCTAAGGCTGCACAGACCTCAGAGCAGAAGTGGCCTGGCAGAAAGCCGAGCTGCTCAGTGGAGGCAGCTCAGTCTGATTTCAAACCCCAGGGGTGTCTTTAATTCATGGATATCGTGCATCTGTGAATTCATAATATGCTTAGCTTCAGGTGCTTTACTATGAATACCAGTGGCCACACTGGAGGGTGGACAGGCCAGTCCTGGGGAGGACAGTCCCCAGCTCGCCCCTCAGCATGTTGATCCAGTCAGCAGTGGATTCTGAAAACAGTCTGCAGAAAGGAGCCTGCTGCCTGCCCTCTGCCTCTGCGGAGCTTCAAGTCTGAGTGTGTTTGGGGGCAAATGGGGCCCGAGGCAGGACAGAGAGGACACAGGGCTTGGAACTTGCCTGGAATAGGTGCTTGTGCACTGGCTCATGCGCCCTGTTCCCACCCCGGGCAGCGCCGTGCATGCCGGGTGGTGGGAGTGACCCCCTTGACACAGACACTGAGCCATCTTTCCTGGTATCAAGGAATTCAGACCCAGAGAGAGGAAGGCAAGCAGACTCATCATCACTACGGAAAGACAACAAGAGCAGAGGCCAGCAGCCTAGCCAGGTGCCCGGGGGAAGTCCAGGGAGGGCAGTCTGGAGGGGAGGCCCTGGGCCCAGTCCAGTGTTAGGACTTGACTGGACAGAGATGGGGCGGGCCTTCCAGCAGTGGAGGTGGCTGAGGAGACCCCTGGAGTTCCAGGGGTTCATGGATGTCTGAAGATGGAGGCAGTAGGCTGGACCGTCGTGGGGTCTGATGACCCTCATAAGGATGCTTGGGCCATCACAGGGTCCTTGAAGACACGGAAGTAGGCGATTTCACCCAGGGAAGGTCTGCAGAATGGAACTCCAGCACATAAGGGAGCAACCAGCCTCTCTGCCCAGAGGGGCCTGTCCACTCAAGTGGAAGGGAACAGGAACTGTGGCCCGGGAAGTCCTCAGCAGAAGAGGTCAAGGAGACAGGTGTGCGGGTCCCGGTGGGATGGGCAGGGTGGGGGGAGGGGCGTGGGCACCGTGCCCTGTGTGGACACGTCCTCATTTTATGCTCAGAGTGGACCCTCCTCGGTCACACGCGGCATGGTAGTTTACCTAGTTCACACGAACCTTCTTCGGCCTCCCCAAGGGTTACTGGGAAGTAATTTTTCTGGGGCACTGATCATGCCTGACGTCCACATCAGCCGGGCACCAAGTAGTTCCACTTACCCACATTGAGGTCCAAAGCAGACCAACTGCATTTCACTGTCCGTGAAACGACAGAGGTCTGCCAAGGTTATGTGAGGGTATTGGGTGGGTGTTTCTTTTTTGTATTTTCAAAGTGGAATACAGAACCAGTCCCAGTGCAGCGACTACTCTGCTGGAGCATCGTGCCCATCAGCAAAGCCTTGAGGCTGACAGGAGGACAGGACAGCGCCCCAGGGGAGCTCCTGCCTTCCAGGGTCGGTGCTCAGCCGCAGACGGGCGGAGAAGGGCCACATAAGCATGTGAGGCCCTCCAGAAGGACTGAGGAGGCCTCAGGTCCGGCTCACTTTTCTACACAGAGCAACGACCCTGGGCCTGTGATTAAACAGGGGCGGGGCCAGGGGGTCCCCGGTGAGAGAGACACCCGGGGCGGGGACAGCAAGACACAGGCCTTCAGAGGTCAGCAGAGCCGCTCGCGTCCACAGGATGCCCCTCCCTGGGGCGGCAGGTGTCTTGCTGGCACAGGGAGGCTCCTTCTCCTGTGGAGTGTTACCTGCGTCTGGGCAGGAGGGGGACGAGGCGGAGTCTGGGCCGCCTGCTGGGACCCCCTCCCGGTCTACTTGGACTTGTCAGTATTTTGGGAGGTGAAGAGGGCACTTGTACCTTAGGGCACTTCCTTTTTAGTCACCTGAATTGCAGCTTTTAAAAGTGTCTTGGAGAAATCATTTAAGGTTGCAAGACTAAAAATAAGAACTCCCTCACCTCCGGCTGAGATTTTTTCTTAGTAAAAGTATAAGCTACCAGCAAAATCACGTTTCCATATAGAATCAAGCAAGACGTCACCATTTTCACTGTCCCAGTAAAATAAAAACCGACGTGTCCCTTATTCCATGTGGGTGGCCAACAGTGAAGTGCGACAGGCCGCGGTTTCCCGGGGGCAAGACCACCTGCCCAGCATCCTCTGCTGGCATCGCCTCTCTCGGGTTCCCGACGCGCCGTCTGCCCGGGTGTGGAACAGGTGGGTTGTTCAGACCGCCGCAGTCACGGAATGGCTCGCCCTCCCTCTACTGCAGACCTGTGTGCTCCCTGGCCCCTGTCCCCAGGCACTTCACAAGGGACACACTGGCCTGGTCATGCTGGGCAAGGCAAGCCCTGTGCAGCCACACAGTCCTTGAGGTGGACACAGGGCTCTGGGAGGAGTGCCGTGGCCCCCAGGTTCCCTTGGTTTATTCTACAAAGCACAACATGTCTGCAGAGAGTCCTGGCAACCTTGGTCACATTGGCCACCGAGCACGGGCTCCCTCACCAGCCCAGCCTCCCTCACTGTACTCTTGGGCCAACTCTTGCAATAATGCTGCTTTCTGGTCACTGCATTTGGGTACTATTTTGTGAGAGGTCAAAAGTTTTCTAGGTCTTTGAAATCCATGCTTTTAGAATTCCCCTCTCTGTATGGCCTGGTGGAAGCACATTCCACTTTGAAATTCCAAGCAAGCTGTGGTGGTTATAGATATGACTCATCTTGAAATGACTTCAAGGAGAACCGAAACCAGTAAATGGACGTGGAAAAGACACCAGTAGTCTTTTAATTTAAAGAATCACCTTCTGAAATAAAGAAGGAAAACATTTTACTCAGGAGTAGTATGTGGCCTCACGTAGCTATCGAATTCATTTGAATAGGTTAGTTTTTCCTTTTCCCCCATCAGCCATGTGACTTGGTTATCACCAGAAACAATAAGAGACTTGTTACCACAGTGCTCCAGGGGAAGTCATTTGGTGCCTTCAGAGGTCCCTTTGTCATTGGAAGCCATGCTGGGTTAGATCCTGGTTGCTGACCAGAACTGTGCTTGTCACACTGCTGGGTGAGTTTCTGCACAAATGGGAGAGATTTTGGAAAGGCGGGCAGATTGCTGACTGATACTCGTAGGGAAACTCGTAGCCGACTGTGTGTTTTGAAACAATGGGCTATTGCCTTCTTTGAACAATGATACAAATGACATAGAAAAGTAAAGTTAAAAATCAGCTTAACCCAAAATGCCACAGCTAAAGGTATTTGTTGCTAGCAATCTATAAGTATTAACATCCACACACCTCTGCATGCAGGGCAGTCCTTATTAGCAATCTACGAGTATTCCATCCACACCCCTCTGCATGCAGTACTAGATGAGAGTAGAATTCACGTTTGGTACCAGTTGCCATCTCCTTGCCGTTCGCCATGACCCCGCACAGCAGGGACAGGGAGAAGGGGCTGGACTAAGGTTTGGCAGTGTTGTAGGGGGAGAGGGCACACCGAGCCTGGGCTGTAGCTACTGAGAGCCTGGGCCATGGGTTCTGGGCCCTGGGAGAGCCGTCCTGGGTCTCTGGGCCTCTGCCTGTGTCCGGAGCAGAGCAGGGCAGCCTTTTGCTGTGCGCTGCAGGGCAGGCCTGAGCAGGGCATGGCCCTGGAAGACAGAGGCAACATTTCCTTCTGCATCCAGGGCAGGTTTGTTGGCTGAGAAGCACAGTACAGCAAACCCCTCCAGGGCGAATCGGGCAGATCTGTTGCGGCAACTATAAAAATCAGGGCTCCCCAAGTCCGGGGAGCCACCACTGTGACCACCCATTGTGTGCTCGGTACATGCTTGGACACTCCTGTCTGCTCCCGTACCAGAGGGCCAGAGGAACCGGCACAATGCGAAGCTGCTGTTCCTGCCGTCAACGTGATCACGTCCTCTGCCTCTGACCCAGGAGACTGTGACTTTTGCCAGCATCCACGAAACACTGGCAGACTAACCTGTTAGCTTACAAGGAGAGTTAAATCTCATACCTTCCACAGTTCTTGGCAGGAATGTGATTTAAAACAGAAAAACTTGAAATAGCCTAAATGTCCATTAATAGTGGACTGATAAAAATTATGTTAAATCCAAAAAATAATAGGCATCCATGAAAAAGTGTGATAAAAGTATATCTAGAAAAACATATTGTTAAATGAAATTTGAGATATGACATTTATCATACATGGGGTGTTTCTGCTTGTGGTGGGAGCGCCCTGGCATTGGGCTTATGCCCCAAATAGCTTATATCTACATCGAACGAAATCTGAACAGTACCCTGAGAACAAAGTATGAGTGGCAGATCATGGCAAAGATGAGAAGCATCGCTTAGTGCAATTCTCCAATGTTTACTTTCTAAAAAAAACTTCCAAAACTAACAAGTGATAATACAAAAGAGAAGTGACCTTCAAATCAGATCCATGTAGTCATGGGACCTGACTGTAATTCTTGCTGTCTATATGACCGAGGTAAAGCTAGCTCACCTCAGTGAGTCTCAGTTCCCTCATCCATAAATGGAAATGTTACAATACCTTTCTCATTGGTTCATGACAAGGATATAAAAATTATTTCAGGTAAAGAACTTGGCATGGCTTCTGACACATGGTGTGTATTCAGTAACTACTTGCAGTGTTTTTATTTGGAATTTTTAATCCTTTGCAATGATAGAAATTCAAATTGCCATGTATCTGTTGGTCAGATTTCTTTGCTATGACAAAATACCTCAGAAAGTCAACCTAAGGGAGGAAGGATTTATCTTGGCCAACGTGTCCGAGTTCCCAGCATTCGTGAGGAGTCGGCATCCGTGAGATCACGCTTCTCCAGGCATGTGCACTGGGTCCCCCTCATTGTTCCCTTGCCTTCGCTCAGGTTCTGGAAACCGAAGGGTGTCTCAGGGATGTGTGCTCTTCTGTCACCATCCCTCTTTCCTCCCAGGATGACACACGAGGTCGGAGCCCTTGTGACCCAATCGCTTCCCAAGCCCACCTCTGAGCCTTGCTGCTTTGGGGACCAGCCTTCACAAGTGAGCCTCGGGGATGGTCCGGGTCCAAACCATGACCGTATGCTGAGAAGCGCTCACCCACCCCACCCACGTGCACAGTTAAAGAGCCGGGCCATAAGTGGCCTGCGGGCGGGACTCCCGACGACAGTTTGCACGTGGTCCAAAGGAGATGCATCCAGGATTCCTAGACTCCACCAGGTGTGAATGGTGGACGGGCAGTGCAGAGGGCCAGTCCAGTGGAGCCGCAGCACAGGGAGGCCAGCCGCTCTGCGTGATGGCCTGCTGAGGATTCTGCTGGCTGCGTGGTGCAAGCTCGCCAGCCCGACTGCCCCGGGAGGCTGCACCTCCCTGCTGGAGTTTGCTGGCCTTGCAGCGCCTTCCCCCACCGTCACAGCTCGGAGGGAGGGACCGTGGCCTTCCAGCTTCTGGATGACTCTGGGGAGTGGAAGACCGCTAGCCAACAGAGCGACATTCACCTCCGAGCCACTAAACGGATCCGTGTTTGCTGACCAGGGTGCTGTGTCCAGATTCCACAGCTGGCCCAGGACAAGCACAAGCAGCTGGACCACGCATCCTGGCGCATGGGCACCACTGCAGTCTAAGGACGGGCTTGGGCTGAGTCCTCGCTTCAGCGCGTGGTTCTCCAGCAGAGACGATGAAGAGCAGTGTTTAATACACCAGGCAAAGCCTATGTCGTTATAAAACGAGGTGCTTAAGCACGCGATGGCCCAAGACAGCCTCCAGGCCAGCGGCCAGAAAACAGCTCGGAAGACAACCGAGGGAACTGTCCAGAGGGAAGGACCGTCTGACGGCAGGGCTCTAGGAATTCCGCCTGTAATGGCTTTTGAACTCGAGAGCTTCACACCTGCCATTTCAGGAGTCTAGCCAGAGTCCTAGTTCTGAGTTTTTCCTGAGTTTCCCTGCAGAGGATGCGCTCCATCTGTGCGGGCCTTTCCAGCCTGGAGCGTGTTCTTCTACTCTGTCTTCCACTCTCTCTGAACCTCTCTGGGAGAGGCGCGGGGGCACAGACGCTGTGCCCTGCAACCGAGAGCGCTGCTTCTGCATGCGCCCCTGCCCGGCTGGCCGGGGCAGCTGTGATCCATCTACATTCCCATACCACAGCCAGTCGTGCACGGGATACTTAATCAAAACCAGCACTTTAACAAGACCAGAGGAGGCAGGCGGGGAGATGCAGTTAGAGAACAATGCTGGAGCTTTTTGTAGAAGCAGGATTGAAAACGCTTATTCATTTGTATAGCTCTGGAAGCCAAATAGTAATTATGGTGGCACTGTTCTGTTGTCCATGTTGTCCAAAGCTGAACTAGGAAGCCAGGAAGAGAAAAGTGAATTATCCTTCATTAGCTTGTTTGATTTGGCCCTTTAAATGGTCAACATTGCTAAATTGCCCTTTGGGTGGGAAGAAATTAGATTCTATCACATTCCCCTAATGGTCTCTTTTCCTGGTTGGATGTATCTGAATTCATGAGGCTCAGAATGTAAAGCTAAAGGGAAGATAATTATGAACGTAATTGTTAGGCATTTAGGCCATTAGCATAGCATACAAGTGGCTCATTCACTCCGAAATTTGCAAGCACTTATAAACACTGAAAATGCCGGGAGCGGAAGGGAAGCTGGTCCCACGTGTTGAGAGCTGAGGTCTGGACTCCTCACATGGACGTCCTGCCAAGCAGACTTCACTTAAGACAACCGCCGTCCCAGCCCTGCACCAAGGACCAGCAGAGGTGGGCACGGACCTCGCTGGTGACAACTCGCAGACTGAGCTGGTGCTGAGGAGAACACGGGCGTGGAGTCAGCATGGCAGGGAGCTTGGCGACGGGGGACGAGATGCTCTTCCGGTACCGATGTCCACTCTAATAGGAGCCTCGACCTGGGCCCACTGTCCAGGGGGCCACTGCACAGTCCGTGACGCAGGCCTGCACGCTCTCACCCCCGGCTGCGTGGGGAGCACCTCCCCTGGGTCTCCCAGTCCTGTGTTAAGATACCCTGGGATGTGTCACGTGTCGCTTGGCCGGGCACGTTGCAGGATCGCCACCGACACACAGAGGCCAGGCTGAGCGCAAGGCCCTCCCGGGAGGGACCCTGGCAACCCTGAATGGCAGGTGGAGAAACACCGTTCCCTGTAGCTGAATCCGTGGGGACAAGAGTGGCCTGAAATCAGGCATGTCCCTGTGACAGACAGACAAGAGCAGGGCAGTAGGGAAGTAGAGAGGCCCTCGGGTCGTGGCCGCCCAAGGGTGGTCACGCCCTGCTTCAAAACCCAACCCGTCCTGCTGTTGCTAAGCTCTTTCAATTGTGCCAACGTCACAATCAACTGAATAAAGGCACCTGGAACTGAGAGCACTGTCCCTTTACATTCCCGTCCGCTGGAACTGAAGGTGGACTAACTGTTTTGCACCAATGATCTTTCGTATGTGGTCAAGGGATCACAGGACTAGGTGTGACCCTCTGTCAGCATAGAGGGGTCCTGCAGAGAAATGCAGCCCAACAGGAAAGCCCCCCAGAGCAACAGCAGTGCCCGCTGGGTACCAGAGCTGCATGCAGCTGGGCAGCTGCCCGAGCCTCTTGGTCAGGTAGAGCATACGGGCAGTTTCAGATGCTTCAGAGGGACTGGTCAGGTCAGGGGGAAGCCCACTGGCTCAGAGGGGCTGGTCAGGTCAGGAACAAACCCGTCACTGCAATGCACACAAGGCTGACCCCAGCAGAGGCAGAGGTCAGGAGCATCGGGAGCACCTGGGTTTCCACGTCTGTCACACCATTTGTCCCCACAGCAGCCCTGCCAGGTGGTCACTACCATCCTCACTTTGCAGGAAATCGCTTCCTTTGAGGATGAGTAACTTTGCTGAAGGTCGGCAGCGCGCGGTTCCTGCACCCTGTCACGTGGCCTCAATGGCAAGTGGTCCTCCAGCTGCTCGGCCGACAGGTGTGTAAGGTGAAGGAATCAGGGACGGTGGGCAGAGGCAGCTAAATGGGAACTAAAGGAAATTTCATTTGAAAACCTCTACCTACATAAATATACATGTTTAAATTAGTCTGATCTCTGGATAGGATAGGAAGAACCTAAGAATCCTCTTAAAGGGAAAAATACTAATTGTAGGCACAAAAAATTTTTAGGTGATAGAAATTAACATGTACATAACCAAATATATTTAAAATAATTTAGGACAAATGTTAATGTAATTACTGTACAAATAACTTATACAAATCTGTGGGAATATAAATGATTCAATAGAAAAATGAGCAGAAAACAGACAATTCAAAAAGAAATATAATAAATGTGTATGAAATGAAATTACTGAGATGCAGATTAGATTAATGAGTTGCCAGTGTTCTCCCAAAATGGAGAGCGTTTCCACTGACCGCCCTGGGCGGGCTCCCCGAGGACCGGTCGGAGCTGCAGACTGAGCGGGACTGGCCGTCTGCCCGGGCAGCCAGAGAGCCCGCTCCCCTCTCGGACTCGGCATCGTAGCGAATCGTGCTGCAAGTCTCGTGGTCGCCCCGGGAAGTGCTCCGGGCCTGTAGGCAGAAGCAGAACGTGAACTGTCCCTCTGACACCCTTAGGCCATGCTGCCATTGCCCTCAACAACCAACAGAGCAGAGAGGTGGAGACAGCTGGGAGACCACGTCAGCTCGCTGGTCCGCAGGGCCCCTCACTCCTGGGAGCGCCTGTGTGTGTCCAGGAATGTGGACGACAGTATCAACCCAAGGGTGGGACTGACTGGCGCTCACTGAGAAGACCCCCTCCAGGTGACTGAGTCCCTTCCAGCTGCCTGGTCCCTGAGCAGGCCATCACTGTGAGGCAAGAGGAGTCCCAGTCCTCGACCCTCCGTCCTCTCACTGTGAGCAACGAGGGCCTCTGGCCTCTGCTTCGGTTTGCTTGCTTTTCTTGTAGCCAACCCCTGAGGCTGATCACACCAGAGAGCGAGCTTCTGCGGCTCCAAGGTGGACGGCGTGCTGTGAAGTCCGAGTGTTCTCTGGGCCCAGCCAGGGCACAGCACGTGACTGGAAACAGGGCTCCTTGGGAGGCGGCTAGCTAAAGCCAGGCCCAGAGGGCAGCGGGGGTCCTATCTGAAGGGCGTCCTTCCATGAGGAAGAAATGTGGGCATGGAGGTGCTGGGGAGGCCCACAGAAACCAGCCGACCTGGTAGGGGGAGGTCCCTGGACTGAAGGGAGCAGGCCTGGCTGGCCAGTGCCAAGCTGCGACCCTGGCCAGCAGGCAGTGGACTCCTACGGGTCCATCTGCTTCCAGGTGCTGGCCCCTCCCAAAAAAGCGCGTGGAGTGTAGCCACGCCGGGGGTTGTGGGCACCTCCTACTTTTCTTCATTATGGGCGAGTTTATCTACAATTAAAATATATGCTTGTGGGCTGGGGAGATAGCTCAGCTGGTAAAGTGCTTACCTCGTAAGTGCAAGGCCCTGAGTTCGATCCCCAGTACTGCAAAAAAAAAAAAAAAAAAAAAAAAAAAAAATTATATGCTTGTTACAGTCTTTAAAAAGTGATTTTAAAACAAAACTAGTCCCCAAGTTTAAAATGGTTAATTTCAGTTGATGTTTTCTATGTCAAAAAATGGTTTTATTAAACCAGACAGTAATTCAAATATCTACCTACCTACCTACCTACCTACCTACTACCTATCTACCTATCTATCATCTATCTACCTACCTATATACCTGTCTACCTTTTTATCTATCTACCTGTCTATTTATCTATCTACCTTTCTACCTTCCTATTTATCTATCCATCTATCTCCCTCTCTACCTACCTATCTACCTGTCTATCTCCCTATCTACCTATCATAGATCTATTTACCTACCTATATACCTGTCTACCTTTTTATCTATCTACCTGTCTATTTATCTATCTACCTTTCTACCTTCCTATTTATCTATCCATCTATCTCCCTCTCTACCTACCTATTTACCTATCTATCTCCCTATCTACCTATCATAGATCTATTTACCTACCTACCTATATACCTATCTACCTTTTTATCTATTTATTTATCTACCTATCTACCTACCTATTTATCTAACCATCTATCTATCTCCCTATCTACCTACCTATCTCCCTATCTACCTAACTATCTATCTGTCTTTCTATCTACCTATCTACCTACCTATCATCTATCTGTCTATCTATCTGTCTATCTATCTATCTATCACCTACCTGTCTATCAAAATAAGAAGAGAGGAGGGATTCAGAGTGTCCATGTGCTTGGTCTACTTGACAACATTCTGCACATTTAGCGTATGTCTGACTCTTTGGAAGACAATGAGCATCGCTGGGGTTTGGACATGAAGCCTGAGGCCTTGTGGCTCACTCTTGGATGTCCCTCCTTCTGAATCTGGTGACCATGCCAGCGTGCTCTGACCTCTCCACACACAGGCTGCTCACACTGTGTGTCCATTGGGGAACCCGAGGTGGGGAGACCAGCGAGGAGGGCGAGGGAGATTCGAGTGAAGGGATCCCAGTGGGAAGAGCAAGGAGGACCCTGGTCGTTAGAGAAGCCGCGTGCCGGGCGGAGAGGAGCAGCAGGCTGGGATATCCCGCCTGGAGCCCCTCCTGGAGCCCCTCCTGGAGCCAGCAGGTCAAGATGGACCATCCAAGCACAGGAAGGGACGACAGACGAGCCACAGCCTGGGTGCCCCTCTCCAGCAGACACCCCCACCTCCCCTGGCTTGTCACTGGGACACAGTGGCAGTCGCTGCTTCGCCTGCTGAGCTGGTGCACACCCCGCCGTGAGGAGCCCAGAGCTCCCAGTGGGTCTGGAGGGCCGCTGCAGAGACAGGTGCAGGCGCTGTCCCCCATGCCTCGGGGGTCAGTGCTGGGTCATTTACTAAAGGTGCGGGTCATCTCATCCATGGCTGCGGCCGTGTATCAGGCATATTTATGTGCTCAGCACCTGAAGGAAAACTGTCAAAATGGCTCAAAGGTACATCAACTCCAATGGCAGGCGAGCGTCCCAGACTGGGGACTTGGCTCTGAGCCTCAGATCGGGCAGACGGTGTGGTGGGGCTTGGCCCTGGGCTCCTGGCTGTGCTCCTGACCCTCAGTGTCACCGCCGGCCCTCGGTGGCCCCAGCCTGCCCTCCGGGCCGTCTCTGTCCTGCGAGCGCGACCTCCCCACCTCGGGGTCTTCTCCTTACTGGCCCTCCACCCAGAGGTTTGCACCCACTTTCCTCGGTGGCTGCTTTTGCCTCTTGGGTCTGCACCCCCCACCCAGGACGTCTTCCTGACGCCCACCCCAGGCAGTCCTGTGCCACACGGCGACCTCCGCTCCTGGACGCCCGTCATCTTGCACATGGTAGGTCTTCCATGCCTGCCAACAAGGCACCGGCACTCACCCCTGGACAGCCCTCGTGCGAGTGGTGCTCCCTCAGTATGCGGAGAAGAACCCAGTGAGCCTCTTCATCCCACGCCGGAGAGGCCCTGCAGAGGCAGCCTCAGTTCATCTACTCTGAAGTCACTGAGATCCACAAAGGCGGAATCTTTCCAGTGACCACCGGGCCGATCTGTGGCCGAGATGGATTCAAACCCAGTCACTGCCGATCCAGATGCGCCTCTTACCTGGTCGGGGCCTGCAGGAGGTGTGCAGCTAGTCTCCTGCAGGGTCCTCCTCAGCAGGGAGAGAAGGGGATCCTGGATGCTGGGAAGAGGTGCTAGCTAGGAGGGTGGGCTCTTCGTCACCGTCCAGCCTCGGCTTCATCGGTCTCTACTTTTAGAAGGTGTTAGTGCGCTGTATCTGTGCATAGTAGTGACATATTTTTCTCCCTTTCAACCCCCAGTGAGGCGAACGTGAATCAACTGCAAGGGGAGAAAATGACTTGTGTGCTTTCAGTCGAGTGCTCAGTTTAAAGGCCTGCACTGAGTTTCAGAAGACTAAACTATTAATTCATACTCCCTTCTTGACTGTCTCTAAGACACTTTCTATTTTAAATCTGTGACAGGAGTACTTTCAAACATTTTATTTAGGCTAGAAAGAAATGAAGATAACGCTGGCAGATCCCCAAATCTTAATTGTTCATCCACAGCTGTATCCTCTATCTATATATAGGTAGGAATTTTCAGGAAGAAGAATTGGAAGAAAGCAAAAACCTTTCAGTCGTGAGCTTCATTGAAAAGCGATCTTTGTCAGAGCTAGAAAATGGAAGTTGTTTAAATTCCAAGAACTGGAAAAGGACGTAGATCATTTGCAGATTGGTGTGTTGCTTCCAGAAGGAGAGATGAGACGCTGAGGACGGAGCCGCCCTGGCCTCGCCAGCCCTCGGTCCCACCCCAGGGGACAGCATGCCTGCACGGCCTGCCAAGCACCTGCCACCTGACTCCACCTCAGCCCTCAGCCATTACCTTACCCACCTCCAGTTCCGCCCAGCTTTATGTCCTAAGGCTTGCACGTGGACGCACGGCAGACGGGTGACATTTGTAAAGGTCTGGGTTCATTTGGTTTTCCCAGGGAGACATTCGGATTCAAAAGGGAACTTGAGAGACATCGACCCCAAATCACTGCACGGTCCAGTCTCCTCCCTTCTCTGCAGGTGCTCGGGTGGTTGCTGACGTTCCTGTGAGAGCAGCTGTACTGAGTTGTGAGGGAGGGGCGACTTGTAAAACGAGTGTCAGTGAAGGGACATGGTCACCAAACCTCCTGGAGGTCACCCTGCTGTTCGAATTCCCTGATCACCTCTCAGGGCTGTAACTAACACAGCCACAGGGCATGGCTTTATAATAAGAGCAAGAGTAGACAGAATGCTGGACACGTGGGGTACAGACCTTCCCCAGCTATGGAGACGAACACAGCAGGGGACCTGGACAAGTGGGGTGCAGACCTTCCCCATTCCAGGACAGAGACCCCACAGTTTTTGATCATCCTATGTATAAAAAGTATTCTGACATCTAAAAATTGTCTTTATTTTTATCATCTTATTTTTCCACCACAGGATTTTACTCTTGGAGAGTCTGCTGCCCACTACAGTGGCCATACAGGACTGGTGACCTTGAAACCAGTCAGGTACTACTTTCCATCCCCACCAGTGCTTGGCAACCACCGTGCTGAGCAACATCACTCTAGACCCAGAACTGGAGCTGGAACAGGGCCAAATGCTGAAGGCCCGAACGCAAGGCCCAAGACAGGAGCACTTGCTGGGGGGAGAGAGGCTGGTAAGGACCCGGAAACAGCCAGAGGTGGGGCAGAGAAAAGCTGGGCAGCTGGAGTCAGAGGCAGGGGAGGAAGCCGAGGCAGGAAGGAAGGCGGGGCCAGCAGAGAGGGCCGTGCAGGCGTGTGTGCCTTTCAGTGACGCGGACAACATCCAGGGGCTCCCTGCCCAGGACTGGAGCCATCCGCAGACATGGGAGAAGGCAAGACCCGCTTGGGCGCCTCTGATTTCCTCTGCACAGATGAGAGGTCAGCATGGTCCCTGGGAGGACAGACAGCACTCAGACCAAGAGGAACGGACCCTGCTGCTGGGTGGTGAGCACTGTGATGCCGGCCCAAGCTTCGGCTTTGTGCGTGCAGTGGAACAGTCCATCAGTCCCGGTCAGTCCCGTTCAATACGCGGGGACTGCTCAAACACTAAAGGTTGCCATTAGCAGTCAGGGAACTTCACGCAAGCTCAGGAGTCTAGATGGGACACTTTTCAGTTCATTGAAGGACCGTAAGGTTTTTATCTCCTAGTTAAAACGAGGCCTGGATATCCTTCGTTTCTCTACTAAGTAACGAATGGGCTGAGCCAGGACAGGGCACAGAGATGGACAGTTATGCCGTTTGTACCCATTGATGCACTGGGGCTACCAAACCGCATCCAGAGCCCTCAGTCTTGTCCTCACTAGCCACCAGAGGGAAGAAAGTCAGGCATTACGTACTAACGATGCAGCCAGAACTCAGGACCATAAACTTTAAACCATTAGGATTCTCTTAAAACATAGCAAGATTTTTTTCTTGTTTAAAGGAAATTCATCTTAAAAGGGAAGACATCCACGTGAGTGGAGGCGTAATGAAACTGAGGAGGTGCTCGGGCACATCCGCTGCCTGCTCCCATGCTGCCCCACGGTGGGGCAAGAGTCCTTGCCTTAGAGAGGAGACAGCGAGAATCAGGAGCAACTGGGAAGCCAGCCAGAGCCAAACAGGGAAAGAAACCCAAGACCAGTGGTGAAGCCACACTCTACCGAAGGGATCGCATGAAAGGATCAGCAAGGCAGAGAAGAGTTCTGGAATGTTCTATCCCAACGGAGTAGCACACCCCAGAGGAATTTGCAAGAGTAATTCTGTCACTTCTGCTTCCAGGGACAAAGAATAACAGATGAGTCCGCAGCATGTACCACTGAATGTGAAGCTGTTTTTCTGCATCGGGAAAGTGACGTCATGACTGCTGTATTCGTTTTGGTGACAAGAGGGCAGATGTGACATTGATTAAAAACATATCCCCAACAGACATCGATTCTAAAGACATGCAGATTGATACGAAAGGGAACTCATGCCAATTCCTTAATAAGAAATGTAGAAAATTTTCCTTTTCTTTATTTTCTGCATTTAGCCATCTGACTCAGATATCAGAATTTGGAATAGAAATAAAGCTAATTATCTTAAAATTCTATTAAGTAATGGCTATTTTCTGATACTGGAAGCTCTGCAAACTTAGGAAAACTGTGAGATTAAGCCCAGAGTGTTTGGTCATTGGTTGTTTCCCAGCCTGAAACCTATACTCAGGAGTCTTTGATCCCTAGGTCAACAAGGCCAAATTATCTGCCAGTAATTTGGGAGTGGGGTGAAGAATTTTAAAAATGGCTGGTTTTCAATTTCTGTTTCAGGGAAGTCATTTTGGGTGTGAAGGAAGAATGACATGCGAGGCAGGCAAGGGGTAGGTCTCACCACAGTCAGGACCTGGAGACTCGTGAAGCAGCGGCCTAAACAGGTGCAGATCGCCTGTCCCTCTTCAAACCTCCTCGCTCAGAGCCGGGCCCGGGGCCAGCCCCAGGGTCGCCAGCAGGCTGCAGCACGCGGTTTGCCTTCCTCCACAGCCTGCTTCCTCTTCAGGCATCGAGGGGCGATCACAGCCCTGGTCCTGCCAGGGCGGCAGGCAGCCAGCAGCAGGAGCTCTGGAGAGCAGGTCCTGCCCCTACCCCTGGAGCCCACGGGAAACCTGGGTGCACTTTCCTGAGGAAGGGCGGGCAGACTCCTCCCAGCTGGGCCAGGTCCTCTAGAGGGGGTGGTGCTGTGGGGCCTTCCGGTGCCCCAGCCTTCTCTCGACCTTCATGAATCATGGCAACCAAATTCCCCAGCCTTCTCTGGACCTTCACGAATCATGGCAACCAAATTCCCCAGCCTTCTCTCGACCTTCACGAATCATGGCAACCAAATTCCCATCCGCTCTTCAGATTCTCTGCAAGCTGAAGTTTGTTCCGAAAGCTCAATTCAGCTTACTAAGCGTTCATAAAAACCTCTGATAGTGCTGTGCACGTGTGACTGTGTCACAGGGATCCCTCTGCTGTCTAACGATAAGGCACCGGTGAAAGGTCAAAATTACATAAAGTTCATTTTTAGAACCATGTTTTTTTCTGAATCTGTTTAAAATTGACTTAATTATTTTATCTCTTCATTTATGAGAGGAAGTCGTGACCTGCTTTCACACTAGAGTTCTGTGATTCTATGAAATATCTATCACCTACAATATCACTTATCATATTCTTACCCTCTAATCTTCCAGTGTATATTTGGATACTATAAAATTGACCAGCTCTCTACTATTAATATTAATACTGTCAACTGCACTAAAAAGAAGGCGAAAATGTCCACTGAAATGAAAAATGCATCTTCAAAACGAACGTGCCCGGGGACCCGTAGTTGGCGCGGGTGGGAGGAAGGGGAGGGTGCAGATGAAGTTTCCATGGCTGCCACTGAGGACGGCTGCGGGAGGGGTGAAAACACGTCAGAGTGCGCTTTTCCTAGGACTAGGAAACACTGTCCAGTTTTCACCTGCTGCATCTGCTCACTACCTGCCACAGGACCAGGGCTGCACCCAGAGCAGACTGCTCCTTGAGTGGCCGTGGAACAAATCACTTGGCAAGCTACGGTGCTGGCTGCATGTGGCATCGTAGGAAACAGCCCCGAACCATTTTGGAATGGACCCTCCTTCCAAAGGAACTGGACATCACTGAGTTGACCTGTTCAGGTGGTGGAAAGCAGCTCTCTGGCAGCTCAGGACACAGGACGGAGCATCTGGTGGCTCTGGGTGATGTCACTTGGCTTTGGGTCCTTCTCCAACAGTCACTGGGACGCCAGTTTTGAGCAGGTGCCTTCACCTGTCTGAGCCTCCTGAATTCCCAGGAAGCCCCGAGATGCTCCCGAGACCTCCGGGGTTTCGGGCCGGGGAGGCTCCTGAACCCGGATTCCGAGCCCCAGGCCCGGCTGACCCTCTCCTTTCCTTCTTCTCATTGGTTTTTCCACAGTGAATTACCAGCAAAGCCACTGCTGGAGAATATCTCATGCTGAGATATCTGAGCTGTGCCACCGTCAGAGCTGAGAGAGGCTTTCACAGCCCTGTGGGAGGAAGCAGCATGAGTGAATGAAGGCTTGTCAGCACCGCGGTGAGGTTCTTGTGCTGACGCAGCGCAAGAGGACGAGAGCAGGGGCAGCCAGTAGAGGCCAGAGGTAGCCAGAAGAGGCCAGGCGCACGGTGTGCTCCAGAAGGCCAGGCCACACGCTGCCCCCCTGGGCTCTGACAGCACTGGTTGACATGTAGTGATCGCGGCTCTTCAAGACACTTAGGACCAGCACACGAGCGTGTCCTCGGCCATCCATACCATGCAGAGCCACCTGGCGCAGGATGGTCGGTAACAATCAGGACAGAAAGCCCAAAGGTTTTACCCAGGCCACCTAGAAAACATTTCCACGTGAAGGCCCTAGTGAAAAGCGACATTCACAACTTCCACTCTCTGGCAGGTGAGATCGATTCTCTGCTCTCTTGCCTGTTATGTCTGGAGGAGGCGAACTGTGAAGGGCTGGGGGTACCACATGTGGCGCTTGTAGGAGAGATTTCTGCTTAAAGCATATCGGGAAGACCTACGAGGCATCCTAGCCCCGTGAAAACGTGGAAGAATGTAGGAGAGGCAGCTAAGTATTTTTCTGAGTTTTAGATGATTTCTTAGGGTTTTTAAGAGCCAGTCATAAGATTATGAGGTTTTCACGTTTTAAATAAACAACCTGAACGTCACAAGGCTGAAGACTACCTTTCATTACTCAGACGGACCTGACCCGTGCTGTGTGTTAGGGGTGGTCTGAGGGGAGGACAGGGAGGAGACGGTAGGGCTGCTGAGGGTGGGAAAGGTGTGACTGAGGAGGACAGGAGGGGAGGCCAGACCTGCTCCCAGGGCATGCACCAAGCCCAGGCTCTGCCCTAAAGGCAGGACAGACACGGGAAAGCAAGCACCACCGAGCCCGTGTGACGACGCGTCAGACCTGCAGGCAGAACCACCCTGCCACACACCAGCCAGCGCATGCTGCACGCAGCCGAAGGGGCAGCACCTGAGACTCTGATACAGGCTGCTGACGCGTGCTGACCGACTGGTCAGCTGACTGATGCTGTGTGCTGGAAGGGGGCGGGGTGAGGCCTGGAACCCGCCTGTGGGCCAGCAGGCGCCTCGGCCGCCAGGCCCAGCTGCGGGACCTGGGAGGTCAGCAGGGCAGCTCCCCACCACGGCCGTTTAAATTGGGCCTGGCCCTGATGCTCGTTCTGTCCCGACTAAGCTCTGGCCTTCGCCCTCCCTGGTCTTACTGATGGAATAAACTCCTGGCCGAGGAGGCTTGACACGTTTCACGGGGTCTGGAGGATGACACAGCGGAGCCTCTGACACACTGCGCCTTGCAGTGGCTCCAAGTTGGTGCGGCACGGAGCAGCCTTTGGAGGCAGAGGAAGCTCCGCAGGATTCCTGGCTATGGTGCAGACTGGTCGGCCGTGCTCCCAGGGACCACTCCGGACCAAGCACTGCAGGTCCTCATGCTCACCCTGAGCGCCCAGCGCTGGGCACGTGGCGTTCGAGTGCGGAGGCAGGGGTGCTGGGAGGGCGTGCGACTGCTCCTTGCCTTTTCCACACGCCCCGACGGGGGCTGGTCTAACGGGGCTGTAATTTGCCTGCTTAGATTTTAGATTCTCACCAAATCGAGTCAGACTTTTTTTTTTTTTTTTTTTTTGCAGCTAATGGCATCTGTTAACAATTAGCTTCATACAATGATTTGCTTGGCTGAACGTGAGTCTTTTTGTTAATTTATTCTAAAATGAGAGACTGATTTGCAGCCTCCAATCCACCTCTCTTAGGGCCGTCAGAGAAGAGCAGTGCATGTATGCAGGGTGCACTGTCCTGCCTGACGACCGAGATCACTCCAGTGCTGCTTGGAAACCGTAGTACTTACCTCAGAAGGCCACCTTCAAACCCTTAGCTGAGGATGTCAGACGTCAGTCGACGGCTTGAGGATCGGACAAGGCCAAATCCTTGTCCTGGCTTTTCCTTAGTAATCTGCTGACCATTTAAAAAGCCTGAAAATCATGCCAAGCCCTGGAAGGAGGTGGTTCTGAACAATCTCAGCCCATTTTGAATGTTTCCCTCTCATTGTTACTATCATGTTAATCTAAAGGAAAGTCATCAATATAACTATTCATGTATTCAAGAGCTAGCCACAGTTAGGCGTTCAAAGTTCAGGGTTGTAACAGGGTGTAGAAGTGTAACAGGGTGTAACAGGGTTGTTCAGGGTGTAGAAGTCTCTAAATTAGCAGATGAGACCGTAAGCTCTTCAATCAGGAGAAGGAAGGCTCGGGTGTGCCTTCCATGCTCAGGCCTGTTCTAGGAGTGCTCCCCTGCCCCTCGAGGTGTTCCCGCCAGAGGTCTGTGCAGGGCTGGGCCACCGGTCTGTCCATCAGGCAGACAGCGCCACCTGGATGCCAGACCTCCACCTGAGCAGCGTGGGGGCCTCGCCTGGCCTCACCTGTCCCCGCCCAGCGACTGCATCTTCTGACCCCTCCACGGGGGAGTGGCACCTGCCACTCTGTCACCTCGTCCCAGGCTTCCTGAATGCTGCTGCGTGGCGTCAGTGCCGTTCAGCTGTGCTGCCTCTGTCCCCCAGCAGGTGGTAACACCCAAGCCTTCTCCATGTGCTGGAGCTGCCCTGGATGAAGCGACCATTCTGGCCCAAAGAAGACCACTGGTTTCTTCAGGCCGGGACTGCACCTGCTCTCACTACCGGGAGCATCGTGGGGACAGCATTCCGGTGGCTGCAGGGACTTCCTGCCAGCAGGGTGCTTTCCTCTGCTGTGTCTCCCGCTCCTGAAGGCTCCTCTAGTCCAGTTTGCCCACCCAGCACAACCTCCCTCAGGGTCACTCAGAGCCAGCCCTTCGGCCACCTGAATACAGAGTGACTTCCCGAGGCATGTCCATGTCCCTCACACTTGAGAAGGACGGGCAGCAGCAGGGCGTGTGTGTGCCAGGCGTGGGACTGTGCAGCCCTGTCCACCCCAGAACAAACCTTTAAATGATCTTCTACTTGATTCCGTGCTCTCGTCTGTGAATAATGACTATTTTCCAATTTTATACATTACAATTATCTTTAATAATGAATTATCTTTCTCCTGATTTGATTATGATTTCATCTTTACATGAACATAGAAACAGGAAATGATGAAAACATACCCATTCATTCCTTTCTGGTTAGGAGGTTTCATTAACAATGAGTTTTCAGCCAATAGATGAATTTTTTAAATTTGAATTTTAAAAAATATCTTCACATCTTGAAATTTCAGAAGAGGTTTTAAAATTTCAGATGTCTTTCTTATTTGGTGATCTAAGTAAGGCTATGCATGCCATTCAGATCTAAGCCTGGGTCTCCTCTTAAAAGGCGGATGTGGGGAAAAAGACACACTCAGACATTGCTGGTGGAAATGCAAATTGGTACAACCATTATGGAAAGCAGTATGGAGATTCCTAAGAAAACTTGGAATGGAACCACCATGTGACCAGTTATCCCACTCCTCAGTTTATACCCTTGAAATCAACATACTACAGTGACACAGCCACATCTATGTTTATAGCAGCTCAACTCACAATAGTTAAGGAACCAACCTAAATGCCCTTCAACAGATGAATGGATAAAGAAAATGTGGTGTATATACATATACCATGGAATATTACTCAGCTTTAGAGAAGAATGAAATTCTGAAATTTGCTGGTAAATGGATGGAGTTAAAGAATATCATGCTAAGTGAAATAAGCCAAACCCAAAAAAACCAAAGACAGAAAGTTTTCTCTGATATGCAGAAGCTAATTCACAATAAGGGGGAGGGGATAAGGAAGAATAGAATTACTTTATATTAGGTAGAGGGAGTGAAGGGAGGGGACAGGAGTATGGGGTAGGAAGGATGGCAGAGTGAAACAGACCTTATTACCTCATGTACATGTATGACTACATGACTGATGTGATCCTGCAATATGTGTGATCAGAAAAATGAGAGATTACACTCTATTTATGTATGCTCTATCAAAATGTATAAATGCATTCTACTGTCATGTACAACTAATTAGAACACATAATTTTTTTTTTTTTTTTTTTTTTTTTTAAAGGCAGGCAAGTGTGCCTAGGTTCAGGGAAGCCCCATGCTGTTTACACTTAAAAAATAAAAGACTAGTTTCCAGGAAGCCAAATGGGCAACTGTGGCTCAGAATCATAAGCTATTAAAATATTAATATCAGACACAGATGCTGCTTTAAGAATTGCATGTCCACGTTGTTTTAGGCCAGGATGATTGGGGAACTATAAATAGAATCACTTATCTAACAACTGGCTCTTCCAGTTTTGAAATGTGGCCGCTGTTCCTTCCCCAGCAGGGCCAGACTCCAGGTGCCCAGGAGCACGGAGGGGTGCGGGGTCCTCCGCCTGTCCTGCTTCCTTTGTCTCCAGAAGCAGCCGGTTAGAGGGTGAGCAAGCGCCTTCTGAGCCCGGCAAGCTCCGCCCCAACCCCACAAGCTCTGCCCCGATCCCACAAGCTCCGCCCTGACCCCCCGCAAGCTCCGCCCTGGCCCTGCAAGCCCCACCCTGACCCCACGCTGCTGCCCTCCAAGGAGAAGCGCCAAGAGAAGCCACGTGCTCGCTGTGAGGTGTCCTCTGCCGGGGGCCTCCCCACGAGGGGTGTGAAGACGAGGCCGCGCACTGCCCTGGGGAGGGGGTGCTTGGCAGGGTCGCGAGCGAGGGGCCCTCAGCGCTGTGCCCCTCCTGCAGTCCTCTGGCCGCACCGCCGGCCGTGGCGCATGCTGCTTCTAGAGAAATAGTTCCTTCTCTAATTGTGCCTTAGCCTTGATTTCCACAGCTCAAATTTGTAGAAATGAGCCCTTCTAAAAGTAAATCTAATCAAAACATGTATCACCCTTTTTTCTCTCAAAATTGTAGGGTAATGAGATGATCATAAATGGGACATGAAAGGCGGAGTCATTTACTGAGCTGTAAAGCTGAGAAGGAAACTCGTGTTGGGCTGCAGGCCAAGGAGTGTCCACTCCATGGACACGGGTCAGAGCGCCCCGACCCCAATCCCACCATAAGCCCAGAACCACAGCAATCTCACACAGCTTGAGGCACCAGAGCGCACCTTGCAGGTCTGAAAGGTGAAGTCCATGTCGCATGTGACACCAAACGTCATCACAGTCTTATCATGAGAGTGAGATTGGTCAGCTCCTAAGTTAAAATAACAAGTCCACGAAAACGTAAGTAGAAGAAGCAATGCAAAGTGTTTACTGATTTCAGCGAACCTTGGCAAATACAAAGCCAAGCGCTTGGACTGTGTCTGCCCGGTTCTGAGATGCTCACCTATGAAGGGAGTGAGTCGGGTGGTGGTGGGAGGACAGAAGCCCAGCTGACCACCCTGCTGACTGTGCTAGGACACAGCCTTAGCCTCCCAAGCACAGGCAAAGAGGGGCCCAGCTCCCCACCCAAGCACATTGCCCTATGTCTTTGCTTAACCAATGTTAAAATGCAAACTTTCCCCCATTTTCTCCTTATATTTTGGAGTTTACACTAGAAATTATCTTTTTTTTAATGGAAAAAAACACCTTTTTATCCATTGAAAAATATATGTAAAAGTGTAGTGAATGCACACTTGCTTATTCCAGAGGGAGAAAAAATAGAAAATACATGAAAAGTCAATTAGAATTATAATAAATATCAGAAAAGCATCATTATTTGCCAGCCAAGGGACTTAAAGTTATGCCAAGCATTCAGAAAAGGAAACCGTAACTGAGGGCTGCTGGCTAAGAGTTCACGTAGAGGAGGAAGCTGAACTTGGCCTGGAAGGAACAGCCCTGGATGGGCAGAGAGGCGGGGCTCCGCCGGCTAGTGAGGAAAAGTTCAGGGACCACCCCATGAGCCTCGGTGATTTCAGATGGCAGTACAAGGAATGGTGCAATTTCAGGAGGCAGAACAAGCCCGGGTTCTGGTCACCTGCCCTCTGGGGTTACTGGAGACCAAGGGCCTTTCGTTCAGGCTCTGAAAACCTTCAGGGAGTGCAGTTGTTTGAAGTAGGTCGGAGGAGGAGAAAGGCCTGGAGACAGCACACAGGGTCCTTAGAGCCTTGGCGGGCTCAACACAGCTTACCTGCTCACATCCCCGGGTGGAAACCCATCCTCCAGCCCTGCCCACTATGGGAAATGAGTCCCCAGCTGCCCCTCCCCAGGGGTGAAAGGAAAGCACATGTGTGCGTGCAGCTCCGCAGCTCCATGGGGACATTTCGCTGTCTGTCTTTGATTCACTTTGACCTGAAAGCTCTTCCTTGAAAAGTCTCATCCACAGAGATTCATTCATCTCCCAGGTGACTCCTGTGTCCTCTCTGAAGCTGAATGTTCTCTAAGGATCAAGATCTAAAAACCCATCACCCCTGGATGCACCTTTCCTCTGGGTGTCCTTCAGATCTCTAGACACAGCCCGTGCTAGTGGGTGTCCTCGCCTCTCCCATGTGCTCTCTGTGTGTTCAACAGACTAGAGAAGGGACTCCATTCTGCTGACTGCCCAGCCAGCAACCTTGAAGACAAGGTGGACGCCACCCAGTCCATGCCTCGTTTCCCTGTGGATTCCTGCAAAAGCACCTTGACTGGCCTCCTGGTGTCACCTTGGGTGTCTTCGACTCACCATCACGGTTCTCTCAGAGGAGGTGTGTGTGGCTCCGTGGGACACAACGCAGCACTGAGCACCAGGGACAGCTCTGCTTATCTCCCCTCCAGCCCACCAGGCCGGGTGCCTTGGTCTTGCTCAGGTCACCCATGCCACCTGCTCCCACGTGTCCTTTCTTCTTTACGTGACAGCACTCCCTCCTCTTCCTTCCCTGGCCTCCTCCAACTGTCTTGTGTCCCTCCATTCCTGTCTAGCTCAAGAATCGTGCCTGGGAGAAGTGACCCAGGCCACACCTGAGATCTGGCAGGTGTTCTCCCAGCACCCGCTGCTGTCCCGTGGTAGCCCTGCTGGCAGGGCACCACTGCTGTTTGCTCCTCCACCTCCTGATTTTGAGCCTATCAAAATCCCCTGGGATGTCGTGGGGAGTATCAGTGAGGGGCTCTTACTCCAGACCAGAGAAGTCAGAAGCTGCAGAGGGGAACGTTCTGAAGGATTTCTAGGGATTCTCGTGTGCAGTTGCTATGGTTTAGATATAAGGTGTCCCCCAAAAGCTTACGTGTGAGAAGACGAAAGAAAGTTCAGAGGTGAGGCAACTTGGTTATGAGAGCCTCAACCTAATCAGTGAATTATCCCCTGAGGGGGATTAGCTGGGTGGTGACTGAAGGCAAGTAGGATGTGGCTGGAGAAGGTGGGGCTGGAGGTGTGCCTCTGGGGCAGATATTTTGTCCTTGTTAAGCAGAGTGCTCTCTCTCTCTCTCTCTCTCTCTCTCTCTCTCTCCCCCCCCCCCCTTCCTGGCTCCATGTCCTGAGCTGCTCCCCTCTGCCACACTCTTCTGCCTTGATGTCCTGCCTCACCTCAGGCCCTGAGGAATGGAGTCAGCCATCTATGGACTGAGACCTCTGAAACCGTGAGCCTTGAGTAAACTTTCCTTCCTAATTGCTTTTGTCTGGTTTTTGGTCACTGCTGTTGAAGGACATTAAGTGCTGGGTGTTGCCCTAAGGCATGAGTTATCCAAGAATAAGAGGTGAGAGAGGGAAGAGGGAGGAAAGAAGGAATGGGGAAGGGTACTGGTTAGAACCAAGTAATGGAAGAGGAAGACGGACGAGGTATTTACCTACTCAGGTAGGTATTCAGTAAATACTTAAGTAGGTATTGCGTTGTATGATTTGTAATGGTAGGTACTGACTAAAAATAAACGAATTTATTGATTGATTGAGCAACAGCTAATAACTGAGTAATCAACAATTAATAAATTAAATGGACATTTTCACAGAAGTAGAAATTTGAAATTTGTCTCAGCAGTGCATAAGCCCGTGAGTACCACAGGGAAGTAGCACCTGTGGCCTCAGCAGCGGTGCTCAGTGGGGTACCCCATGGAATTCGGGATGTGAATGGAGGCAAACCAGCTCAGGAATATTATCACATAACTGAGAATTATACCTGTAGCTTGGTCTTTATTAATAAATGACTACTGTTCCCAGCCTGCGTGGCACCCAAACTGAGCTCACTCTAGCCTCCGTGTGGCTCCGCCTCACCACAGGGCCTGTGTGGGTGGCACTCACATTCACATTTGTCCCCAAGCCTGAGGGCAGCAGTGCAGATCAGGCAGATGGAGGGACACTGTCGTCACCCTTATAAGCATTTGAGTTCTGCAGACGGAATAGGTCAGAATGGTGAATATCAAGAAAGAAAACATCGAAAGGGACAATAAAAAGGTAAAAATAAAGAAGAAATCTTAAGTGTGATTCTAATTTCAGTAAGGCCTATGACATTTAAATATTTTTAAATTCCAGAAAGATGATTAGCATTTAATATTTGTTGAGTTGCTATTTCAAGTCTTCTCTAATGTTTTAGGCTGATTAATTCAAAGGTCGAAAAAGATCAGCATTGATCTATTCAAACAGAAGCCCTGCACCCAACAAATCCTCAAAGTCCACGTGGAGAAAGGAAGGCTGTGCGCCTGCTCTCAGGGCACTGGCCACTGTGCTGACCAGGCGCACCGTCCATCTCAGAATCTCTGCCTGTGTGAATGCAGAATACCGGGTGTCGCAGGGCTGCCATCGATGGGCTGCCTGCTGCAGAACCTCAGTCCAGGATGGTGCAGGGCTACCCTGCAGGCTTCCCGCACACCAGCTGCGTCGTGCCTGTTCCAGCTCTTGCAGGTCCTGTCCCAACCTGGTGGTGGTGCCAATGGTCTCACTGATTTCACTACCCAGACCACTTTGTGCACCAAGTTTAAAATGCAGCCACGATGCAGCCTCTTGCCAAGAAGAAAGCCCACCTGGCAGGTGTGCTGTGCTCTGACTTTTCCCTGTCATTTCTCAAAGAAATGTAGGGAGGTACTTACTTTTGTCATGCTTGATTCAATAAATGAAACACACACAGTCTCTGTAACAGACAGACCACACACAGGAAGAGAGTGGGCTTCACTGAAGGAACGAGCATGACGTGTTTGGGACCGATCCTCCTGTTTGCCAGGGAGAGGCAGCTGTGCACATGTGCAGCTTGCATGTCTGAGCTCACAGCCTCTGTACTTTAGAAGATCAGAGCTCCTGCCAATTTCAACTGGGCAACTCCTTTCTCTCTACCATCATTTCCAGTGACTGTCACTCAGCCATGGCCCCTAAAATGTGCTGAATTTGCACGTGTGTGATCCATGCCTCTAAGTATTCACAACCTGCCTAGATTAGGAATACATTGGAATTCACTTTCTTGTTTTGTGGACTGATACACATGACATTTAAAGGGAAGGTATCTAATTATTACCTATTATCAGTACTCTCATTAAACCTTAGCAAAAAAAATTTGTCAGAAATAAACACAGGTGATCCAAGATGGCGGACTAGAGGGTGACTGCATCTCCTGTCGCTCCAGAACCCAGGATTCAAGAAGGGTAGACATTGAGAGACTTGGACTAAAATAGAGCCACAGGGTGAGTCTCCCCCACCGAGTGAAGCTCCGCCTGGGCAGCAGACCTGGATAGGAGCAGCTTCTCAGAGAAGGGCTGGGAAGCTAGAGTCTTTCCCAGGCAGCCCTGCTCCCTCCAGCAGTGGGCTCCTCCCACACAGCCAGCTTCTCAGAGCAGGCCCCCAGTGAAAGCCTTTCTGCACAGAATCAGCTCCGAGTCCCAGAGCCAGCAGTGAGCTCCGGCCCGCAGGCAGCTTCAGGGACGAGGACAGGGCAGCCAGGGACTTCCCCAAGCAGCTCTGCTCCCTCTGGCGGCAGGCTCCTTTCACTGCCAGCTTCTCGGATCAGACCGCCCAGCGAGAGCCTTTCCGCACAGAGCCAGCTCCAAGTCCTGGAACCAGTAGCAGGCTAGGGGCAGCTTTCTTTGGAAGCACTGCATTATCAAGTGCCTCCAAGACTTCAGGCTACTGAAGGCTGGGAGGTGATATACTGGAAATCTACAGTGACACTATAAGCCAATAGAGGAAACCTGCAATACCTCAGTGTCCCACTGACATCTGACCAATATGAGAAAACAAGGGAAGAAAATGTCCCAAACAAACCTAGATACTATATCAATAAAGCCCAATGACAGCACAGCAGAAGAAATGTCAGAAAGGGAGTTCAGAATGTACATAATTAAAACAATCAGGGAAGCAAATGAGTAGATGAAAGAGCAAATGCAGGCATTGAAGGAGGAGATGAAAGAGCAAGCAGGCATTAAATGATCACACCAATCAACAGTTAAAAGACCAAATATGGGAAGCAAGAGATCATTTCAATAAAGAGTTAGAGATACTGAAAAAAAAAAAAAAAAAAAAAAAAAAAACCAGAAATCCTTGAAATGAAGGAAACAATAAACCAAGTTAAAAACTTCATAGAAAGCATAACCAATAGGATAGAACACCTGGAAGACAGAACCTCAGACATTGAAGAAAAAATATTTAATCTTGAAACCAAAGTTGACCAAACAGAGAAGATGGTAAGAAATCATGAACAGAATCTACAAGAATTATGGGATATCATGAAAAGGCCAAATTTAAGAATTATTGGGATTGAGGAAGGCTTAGAGAAACAAACCAAAGGAATGAACAATCTATTCAATGAAATAATATCAGAAAATTTCCCAAATCTGAAGAATGAAATGGAAAACCAAGTACAAGAGGCTTATAGGACTCCAAATATACAAAATTACAACAGACCCACACCAAGGCACATTATTATGAAAATACCTAACATACAAAATAAAGAGAATTTTAAAGGCTGTGAAGAAAAGAATCAAATTACATTCAGGGGGAAATCAATAAGAATATCAGCAGATTTTTCAATCCAGACCCTAAAAGCTAGAAGGGCCTGAAACAACGTTTACCAAGCCCTGAAAGAAAATGGATGCCAACCAAGAATCTTATACCCAGTAAAACTTACTTTCAGATTTGATGATGAAATAAGATCCTTCCATGATAAACAAAAGCTAAAGGAATTTACAAAAAGAAAGCTGGCATTACAGAACATTCTCAGCAAAATATTCCATGAGGAAGAGATGGAAAACAACAATGCAAATCAGCAATGGGAGGAACTAGCCTAAAGGAATAGCCAAATAAAGGAGAAACCAAATCATGTCAAAAAACAAAAATAAGTCAAATGACTGGGAATACAAATCATATCACAATAATAACCCTGAATGTTAATGGCCTGAACTCATCAATCAAAAGACATAGACTGGCAGATTGGATTAAAAAGAAAAATCCTACAATATGCTGCCTGCAAGAGACTCATCTCGTAGAAAGAGATACCCATAGACTAAAGGGGAAAGGATGGGAAAAAACATACCATGCACATGGACACAGCAAAAAAGCTGGAGTATCCATCCTCATTTCAGATAATGTGGACTTCAAGCCAAAACTAGTCAGAAGGGATAAAGAAGGACATTGCATACTGCTTAAGGGAAGCATAAATCAGCAAGACATAACAATCATAAATATCTATGCCCTGAACATTGGCTCATCCATACACATCAAACAAATCCTTCTTAACTACAGAAATCAAATAGACCACAACACAATAATACTAGGCAATTTTAACACACCTCTCCCACCATTGGATAGACCCTCCAAACAAAAATTGAATAAAGAAACCATAGATCTCAATAACACAATCAACAATTTAGACTTAACCGACATATATAGAATATACCATCCAACAAAGAACGAATACACTTTCTTCTCAGCAGCACATGGATCCTTCTCTAAAATAGACTATATTTTATGCCACAAAGCTACTGTTAGCAAATACAAGAAGATAGAGATACTACCTTGTATTCTATCAGATCATAATGGATTGAAATTAGAAATAAATGACAGAATAAAAAACAGAAACTTCTCCAATACCTGGAGATTAAATAATATGCTATTATATGATGAATGGATAACAGAAGACATCAGGAGGGAAATAAAAAAATTCTTAGAAGTAAACGAGAACAAAGACACATCATATAAAAATCTCTGGGACACTATGAAAGCAGTACTTAGAGGAAGATTTATTTCATGGGGTGCATTCAACAAAAGAAGTAGAAATCAACAAATAAACGGCTTAACACTACAGCTCAAAGCCCTAGAAAAAGAAGAGCAGACCAACACCAAAAGTAGTAGAAGACAGGAAATAGTTAAAATCAGAGCCGAAATCAACGAAATTGAAACAAAAGAAACAATCAGAAAAATTAACAAAATAAATAGTTGGTTCTTTGAAAAAATAAACAAAATTGATAAACCCTTAACCACACTAACAAAGAGAAAGAGGGAGAAAACTCAAATTACTAAAATTCAGATTGAACAAGGAAATATCACAACAGACATGAGTGAAATACAAAACATAATTAGAAGCTATTTTGAAAATCTATACTCCGACAAAACAGAAAACCTCGAAGACATCAACAAGTTTCTAGAGACATATGAATGACCTAAACTGAACAAGGAGGATATACACAACTTAAATAAATCAATTTCAAGCAATGAAATAGAAGAGGTCATCAAAAGCCTACCAACAAAGAAAAGCCCGGGACCAGATGGGTTCTCAGCAGAGTTCTACAAAACCTTTAAAGAAGAGCTCAGTCCAATACTCCTCAAAGTATTCCATGAAATAGAAGAGGAGGGAACCCTCCCAAACTCATTCTATGATGCCAATATCACCCTGATACCTAAACCAGACAGAGACACATTGAGGAAAGAAAATTTCAGACCAATATCCTTAATCAACATGGACGCAAAAATTCTAAACAAAATTTTAGCAAATCGTATACAAAAATATATTAAAAAGATAGTGCACCATGATCAAGTGGGTTTCATCCCAGGGATGCAAGGTTGGTTCAACGTCAGGAAATCAATAAATGTCATTCACCATATCAGCAGACTTAAAGTTAAGAATCGCATGATTATTTCAATAGATGCAGAAAAAGCATTCGATAAAATACAGCATCCCTTCATGCTCAAAACACTAGAAAAAATCAGGGTAGTGGGAACATTCCTTAACATTGTAAAGGCCATCTATGCTAAGCCCATGGCCAATATCATTCTAAATGGTGAAAAACTGAAAGCATTCCCCCTAAAAACTGGAACAAGGCAGGGATGCCCTCTTTCACCACTTCTATTCAACATCGTCCTTGAGACTCTAGCCAGAGCAATTAGACAAACCAAAGAAATTAAAGGGATACGAATTGGAAAAGAAGAACTCAAACTATCCCTGTTTGCTGATGACATGATTATATATTTAGAGGAACCTGGAAATTCCACCAGGAAACTTTTAGAACTCATAAGTGAATTCAGTAAAGTAGCAGGTTACAAGATCAATGCTCATAAATCCAATGCATTTTTATACATAAGTGATGAATCTTCAGAAAGAGAGATTAGGAAAACTACCCCATTCACAATAGCATCAAAAAAAATAAAATACTTGGGAATCAATCTCACAAAAGAGGTGAAAGACCTCTACAATGAGAACTACAGAACACTAAAGAAAGAAATTAAAGAAAACCTTAGAAGATGGAAAAATCTCCCATGTTCTTGGATAGGCAGAATTAATATTGTCAAAATGGCCATACTACCTAAAGTGCTATACAGATTCACTGCAATTCCAATTAAAATCCCAATGATGTACCTTACAGAAATAGAGCACGAAATTATGAAATTCATCTGGAAGAATAAAAAACCCAGAATAGCTAAAGCAATCCTCAGTAGAAAGAACGAAGCAGGGGGTATCGCAATACCAGATCTTCAACTCTATTACAAAGCAATAGTAACAAAAACGGCATGATATTGGTACCAAAATAGACAGGTAGATCAATGGTACAGAATAGAGGACATGGACACAAACCCAAATAAATACAACTTTCTCATACTAGACAAAGGGGCCAAAAATATGCAATGGAGAAAAGATAGCCTCTTCAACAAATGGTGCTGGGAAAACTGGAAAACCATATGCAATAGAGTGAAATTAAACCCCTATTTTTCACCCTGCACAAAACTCAACTCACAATGGATCAAGGACCTCGGAATCAGACCAGAGACCCTGCATCTTATAGAAGAAAAAGTAGGTCCAAATCTTCAACTTGTTGGCTTAGGATCAGACTTCCTTAACAGGACTCCCATAGCACAAGAAATAAAAGCAAGAATCAACAACTGGGATAGATTCAAACTAAAAAGCTGTCTCTCAGCAAAGGAAACTATCAGTAATGTGAAGAGAGAGCCTACAGAGTGGGAGAAAATCTTTGCCAACCATACTTCAGATAGAGTACTAGTTTCCAGAATCTATAAAGAACTCAAAAAACTCTACACCAAGAATACAAATAATCCAATCAACAAATGGGCTAAGGAAATGGACACTTCACAGAAGAAGATGTACAAGCAATCAACAGATATATGAAAAAATGTTCACCATCTCTAGTAATAAGAGAAATGCAAATCAAAACCACCCTAAGATTCCATCTCACCCCAATTAGAATGGCGATTATCAAGAACACAATCAACAATAGGTGTTGGCGAGGATGTGGGGAAAAAGGTACACTCATACATTGCTGGTGGGGTTGCAAATTAGTGCAGCCACTCTGGAAAGCAGTATGGAGATTCCTCAGAAAGCTTGGAATGGAACCACCATTTGACCCAGCTATCCCACTCCTTGGCCTATACCCAAAGGACTTAAAATCAGCATACTACAGAGATACAGTCACATCAATGTTTATAGCTGCTCAATTCACCATAGCCAGATTGTGGAACCAGCCTAGATGTCCTTCAATTGATGAATGGATAAAGAAACTGTGGCATATATATATACAATGGAATATTACTCCACCATAAAGAATGATAAAATTATGGCATTTGCAGGCAAATGGATGAAATTGGAGAATATCATGCTAAGTGAGATAAACCAATTTCAAAAAACTAAAGGACAAATGATCTCGCTGATAAGCGGATGAGGGCATATAATTGGGGGTGGGAGGGGTTAGTGTTAGGGTTAGGGTTAGGTTTAGGATTAGGGTTAAGGAGGGTGGTAAGAATGGAGGAAGGAAGGACTATAGAGGGAAAAGAGGGGTGGGAGGGGTGGGAGGGGTGGGGGGGAAGGGAAAAAAGTAACAGAATGAATCAAACAACATTACCCTATGTAAATTTATGATTACACAAATGGTATGCCTTGACTCCATGTACAGAGAAACAACATGTATCCCATTTGTTTACAATAAAAATAAATAAATAAATACAAAATTTTAATGTTATAGATTTTTTTTTTAACCTACATATACCAGGCAGGTTCCAAAATAGGAATGGGTGACATTAGGAAGTTTTTTAGTTACCCCAGAACAGTTTTTGCATGAGATAGATGGTCCCTTAGGTCAAAAATAAAACCAAAGGACAAGAGATTGAACAACTTCTGCTCTGTCACCCCCATCCCCTGCTTTTATGATGGGCTGCTGGCTAGATCTACTTTTCTACTCTATTTATTTACTTATTTACTTAGGGTCTGGGGAATGAACCCAGGGGTGCTCGACCACTGAGCCACATCCCCAGCCTTATTTTGTAGTTTTTATTTAGAGACAGGGTGTCAGTGAGTCGCTTATTGCCTCTCTGTTGCTGAGGCTGACTTTGAACTCATGACCCTCCTACCTCAGCCTCCAGCGCCTCTGGGATTACAGGTGTGCACCACCTCACCAGGCTCTACTCTTTACAAATTAAATGTAATGTCCATCTCCCCGGAGGCATGCAGTTTAATCCAAAATACATCAGAACCCTTCTCAAACTTAGTATCCTCACCTGGGCACCCGTGAGGATAGCTCAGGTTTGATCTGGGAGGAGCGGGAGGTTAAAAACAGGGTCCAGGTAAAACTGGACCTTGCGTGGTCCAAAGTGACCTTGAGTGGTCATGGCAGTGGGGACTTGAAAATCTGATGTCACTCTGCTGTCAATCAAAAGATTGCTTCTCGCTAAATAAATTTTGCTCTTTTACCCTGTTTTCTGTGGATTTCACTCTTCGAGTTCGTGAGACAAGGACCTGGGAGGAAATCACTCTGGAGGTCTGCTGCTGACCCCTCACTCTGGAGGCACGGCCACTGTGGCACCGAGAGAGCTGTCACACAGATGGGCCCTGAAAACTGCAATTGCAGCAGCAAATCTGCTTCTAGAATCAGGTTCAGTTAAACTTTCTTCTTTTTCTATTTTTCTTACCAAACTGAAACTCAGATAGGAGACTGAAAATCTGGAAGAACTTATTGCTCAACTAGGGTGTGTGACAGCTTATCAAAAGACAACCAGAGACGGACAGAATCAAGGGCTAAGTACTCCCACCCACCACCACTCCTCCCCAGGGGCACAAGTTTCTGAGCAGCAGGTCCTTAGTTTGCAGCAGCCAAAGAGTCTCTTAACGATGCCCAGTGCTGGAAACTACCTCTCAGATGTTTCTCCATAAACTTGACATGAGTACTTATCTTCAATATCACGACAGTCACTCCAAGTGCCCCTATTTACTGATGGGTACACTGAGCTTAAAAAAAAAAAATTCAGGGTCATCCCGCAAGTGACAGAATTAGGATTTAAATATCATACTGACTTCAGAAAGTGATCATGAAGCCACTACAACAAAAACACTGTAAACTCCTTCAGAGGGAAGTTCTTAAGAAAGAACAGTAACTTTTCATGCTTCTGACTTTCGTCGTAGACAGTTTCATTTTTTAAACTAACTAGAAACTATCCTTCTGCCCATGTATAAATATTCAATCTCACTGGCAGAGAGGGAAATTTAAGACCATGTTTTAAATGAAGTCCGGCTGGACCATCTGCTCTTGACCTCCTGTGGTGCTGGGAAGGGCCGGGCATCCTGCACGCTAGGCAAGCACTACCACGGGGCTCCATGCCCAGCCGGATCATGGAAGCTCTGAAGAGCATATGGAATAGTAAACACAAACATTCTGTGGAACGTCCAAGATGTCTTTTATTTGGATTAGTTCACCTTGAATTAAAATAATAGCAACTAGAAGTCATCTGGAGGACTTTAGTATGACAATTCTCATCATAGTTTTAAAGCAATTGATTCTCAAACCGTCAGCATAAGGGTGCCATCCAGTGCACAAGCTGCCTTGCACGGGGAGCGGAGTGAGTGTCGGAGGTGTGCATCTGGGTGTTTTGCAGTCGAAAGCTGAGGAGGCTGCGCAGGGGCAGTTACGGGAACTGAGCTGGCACAACATGGAGGCTCGATGCGTTATGTGTAAATCCCTGACTTAGTCACTGACCCTGTCGGTGAACTTGGCAGTTCACCAAATCTCTCCAAGGTTTAGGTCTTCATCTGTGAAGTGAGGGTAGAGATTTAAAGCACAGTGACTCCAGGATTCTTTCTTTCTTTCACTGAGGATAGGATGGCCCACAGAAAATAATTTGTGCTGTCTTCAGTAAGTGGAAAACTTAAAATAAAATCATGCTGTTTCCAAAAAGCAAAATTATGTAAATTTGCATGCTAAATGTTGATTTTGTGCTTTGATTTTTGAAGTTTTTAATATTTCAAATTTAGCATATCAGTTCTCAGAGGAGAGAAATGCAAAAATGGAAGTCTCCTTAGTGAATGGATTTTAAGAGTCTCAGCAAGGAGTTTGTCTAAAGTTGAATTGCTGTATGTCCCACAAATATTCCATATTCTTTCTGTTGAGGTCTTTAGCCCCCTTTTTCTTCTCGACCAGCAACAAGGGAAGGGAGCACTCCCCAACAAGGCCAGACCGGGAAAGGTAGGGCCAACTGACCGCCCGCACCCAGCCCTCCGGCCGGAGGATAATCAGACGCCTCAGGGAGACCAGTCACAGCAGGAACTCGTTTATCGAGGAAGTCACACAGCTTTTATGTAGAGTGGTCAGCAAGGCACGGGGTGTTCATGCAGGCGAGAGTCCCATAGGACTATATGGCAAGCACGAGCTGATCACGTTCGTGGAATTGTTGTTAACCAATCCCTGACGGTGGTCCAATTTATCGTCATTAACTATTGAAACCACCTTTGAGGCCTTGATCTTACTCACTCGCCATGGAGTAAGGAGTCAGCCTGAGTTAGTTAACGTGTCATTAGTCCCAACATTTCCCCCTTTTTTGTTTTATATTAAGGGTGTGTCTGTCTTAGGTTGCCCCTGGGAGGGTCTTACCCATCATGGAACATCACCCTAGCAGTTTGGGGGTCCGCCTTACTCGAAGGTGTGCCTGTCTTAGGTTGTCCTCCTCTGAGGATCTTACCCGTCATTGACCACCACCTTAGCACTTCAGGCGGGCCCCTCAGGAGGAGCAGGGCTTAAGGGAGAGACACTTAGACCCTAGTGTCCTGAAACGAGTGATCCATGATCCTACAGGGCTCCCAATCATCATTATGAAGGGCAGTATAATGCTGTCTGACCACCATGAGCTGCACAGACTTAGCCTGGCTTTTCAGTAAATGGATAAGCTTATTGATTATGCAAGACCCAAAGGTGAACACAAGGATAATGGTGATTAGCGGTCCCCTAAGTGGGAGGAGGTAGGGGAGCCACCCGTGTAACCCAGTCCAGAGGATATTAGAGTGGAGCTCGCTCCTATGACGTTCCAGATCTTCTTGTAGGCTTTTTATTTTATCTTGTACAATGCCAGAGTGGTTGGTGTAGAAACAGCACTCTTCACCAAGGAACAGACAAAGTCCTCCTTCCTTCACTGTTAGCAGATCCAAACCACAAGGATTTTGCAGGATGTCAGTGGCCAAGAAATCAAGTTGAGCCTGTAGATCTAAGATGGTACTGGCAACATATTGCATATCATCAATTATCTGTTGAGAAAGCTTATTATAGAGAGCGAGAGACGTGCTTATGCCTGAAATTCCTGTCCCTACTCCTGTGGCCACTCCTATCCCTAGTAGGAGGGGTATAGTGCTTATTGCCCTTTTTTGCTTGTGGGTTGGAGTGCTCCACAGATGGTATGGGTAGGGACTGATTATTTGCGAGGATTGTGGCCTCTGGGAATAAGAGGGCAAGAGCACATATTCCTGTCCAGTTACCAGAGAGCACATTGGATGCTGGTCCTCCACAATAAAAGACTGTACCATTTGGGGCACATAGGGGTGTATTTGCAGCGGAAATAGCAATATTTTTCCCGCATATATTAGGGTTCAAAGACCCCATGTCCTCAGTTTGATTAGAGGTTGAGCTAGGAAGAAAACAGGTCACATTGGGGGAGCCAAAGGGGGTATGTATATTTCGCCATAGGGAGGCAGTATAGGGCAACTGGAGGAGAAAGTTATGGTTTCATTGGGGGTTAGCAGAAGACCCGTGACCCTAAGGGGTCCATTGCAAAAGCAAAGCCACAGTCTACTGCAAGAGGGGGGTTAGTAAGATTTAAAAGCTGAAATGTAGCCTGCAAGATGGCCTGAGTTTCAAGATCAAGGTTGAGCTCTCCCCTCAGCTCCAGTAAGGCTAAACAGGGAACCTAGGGCTTGATTCTGCTAGCTTTTGTATAGTCCTTTCAATTTGTTTATCTCATGCCCAATCTTGTACCCCACCTCCATCACTCTGCCTCAGGGCAGGCAAGAGGGACCAGCACATGTCCTTAAGCTGTTCCACAGGGCTTGAAAGTCCAATGCCACTTTGAGACTCTTTGGACTAGCTGGTCCACAGAATTTGCCCTCCCATTGTTTTTACATTGAGAGGCGTCTCCATAGCAGTAGGCTGGCCTGGAATCATAGGTCGTTGTACATGCTTTAAGACAGGGCAGGGGCCCCGAAGGTTTGCTAGGTAGGGGTGTGGATTTTTTCCAGCAGGCACTATCCCCTATTTTGACCCCACAGCCAGAGGTAGCAACCACTATGGCCATCTACTTACCATGGGGGGCCCACTGAGACGGTGAGCAAGATAGTCTTGAGGTATAACACCTCGGTGCAAGGTGAGAAAAAATGGCACAATTTTGACATGGATTTCTAAAGGAGTAGAAGCAGGAAGCTCTTAGGGGGCTCCCTTGAATAATCATAAAGACTGTGAATTGGAGTAGGGATCTCATAGTGAATTAGGGGCTCTCAGTGTGATTAGAATACTTGCAGTAAGCATCCAAAAATGTGATGCCTAGGATGGACGTCAGAAGAGAGATGATGAGAAGTCCAGTAACAATGAGGCAGAGAGTCCAAAAGAAGGAATATTATGTACCTCAAGAGGGTGTGCTCTTGGGTGAATTATATTGTTCTGGTTGATGGTATTTGAGGATTCTGGTGGGCACCCAGATAGGGTTCAGTTCTCCAATTGGGAACACACATCCAAAACCTCTGCCAGCACTTATGAGTGTGTCAGGGCCACACCAGCATCCAGTTAATGGATCTTTCCATTGGACTTCAATCTTAAGGTAAGGCACTTGATTAGCCTAGTGTCGTTGGAAGGCAGTTAAGGGTTAATTTTTTGAAAAATTTAAAATATTTAATGTAAGCATTGCTATTCTTAATTGATCATAGGGGTTATTTCCCCTTTTTTGTTTTATTAGTTGATCTTTTAAGGTTTTATTATGTCTTTCAATTATGGCTTGCCCTTTCGGATTATATGGGATCCCTGTGGTATGTTTAATATGCCAATTGTTGAAGAATTCTTGTAATGATTTACTTGTAAAACAGGGTCCATTATCAGTTTTGATTTGTTGAGGCAAGCCTAAAATGGCAAAACATTGTAAGAAATGGCTTTCAGTGTGCTTGGCCTTTTCACCAGAGTGAGCAGTGGCCCAGCAGGCATGGGAGGAAGTATCAATAGACATAAATATATATTTTAATTTTCCAAATGGTGCATAATGAGTCACATGAGTCTGCCAGATAATGTTAGGTTGTAAACCTCTGGGGTTTACCCCAGGGGATTGGAGAGGTGAAACCTGTAAGAAAGGTAGGCAAGATTTGCAGGTTCTTAGAATCTTTTTAAAATCCTTTACGGGGACCAAAGGAAACTTATGATGTAACCCTATCCAATCCAGGTCATGAAGACCTTGGGCTAGTTGTAAGTCCTGTTGAGGTTGGGCCGTAGCTATTGAGGTCCCTGATGTGGCTAACTGGTCGGCCACAGCATTGCCTTGTTCAAGGGAGCCGGATAGACTTTGATGTCCTCTTAGATGCTGTAAGAATATGGGTTCAGCACGCTCCTTTAACAAGGACCGTACCTGGATCATCAAGGGGGTAATAGGATTTTTATCTAACTTGATATATGAGGAGACCAATGTGGGTAGCAGGTTTACCACATATAGGCTGTCTGAGAAAAGATTCATGGGTTCTTGTACTTGAGTTAGGGCCATAGCAATTGCATATAACTTCTAAAATTGTGCTGACCCAACAACTAGTTCAAAATGGATAATCACTTCCTCTTTCACTAATCTGGGAGGGGGGGTAAATTACAACAGCAGATCCCTTTTTTCCTCCATCTGTCAATACATTTACAGCTTTAGGGAGGGCTTTAGTGGAAAAAAGTATAGGGGGTGCCCATTTCAGTTTTGAAAATGAGGACACCCATTTGGTTGACCCATAATGGCAGTCAATCTTCCCTACGAAGCCCTCCAATGCACAGGATATTCTATTGTTATTCCTTTGAACCCTTTCAAAATCCAACAGGCAATAGGGCACTGTCAAAATATCAGGCTCTTTTCCATAGTGCCTAAGGGCGGCATCCCTGCCTTTCATTATAAGGTCAGTCAATTGGTCAAGGTGAGAGTAGACCCTAGGAGTGCCCCCACGACTGCGTGTATCCATTGAAGGGGCTCTTTCTGCTGAGTTAGGGCTGCAGTAGACAGCTGAGAACCGGGGAGAACCCAGAGGCTAAGGGGTCTTCAGGCTAGTATCCAGCCAACCGGGTAGAGTTAAGGGCTACTTGTATTTTTTGGAGTATATGTTGATGGTCTTGAGTTAGGGTAACAATGTCTGTAGGATCTTTGTCCCGTAGCAGGTCAAAGAGAGGGAGGATGTCCTCCGTAGAGATAGGAAGCCATGGTCTCAACCAATTAAGCTCCCCTATTAACTTTTGTAAATCAACCAAGGAATAAGAGGATTGGAGGAGTAATTAAGGCTTAAGGGGACAAACAGAATCCAATTTGAGCTCAGTTCCCAGTGTCCTGAAGAGAGGGACAGTTTGGACTTTGTCATTAGGTATATGTAGTCCTCCTTTCTCCAAAAGGCCTTGGAGTTCCTTTTATGCGGAGCTTAGTTGTAAGGCATCAGTGGCTCCTATAATATTATCCATATAAATATACAAGGTAATTTGTGACCTTTTTTGTAGGGGTTGAAGGAGCTCAGAAACAAAATGTTGACAAAAGGCAGGGCTATTATTAGCCATGCCGTGGGGTAGAACCACCCATTCATAACGTTCATCTGACCCTTGGTAATTGGTAGAGGACACTGAGAAAGCAAACTTCTCACAATTGTCTGGGTGGAGTGGTATTGAGAAGAAACAATCTTTGATATCAATAACAAGAAGCAAGAGATCTCTTGGGATAGAGGGGATCCAGGGAAGACCCCTTAAAGGGGTTCCTACTGGAACCATACGACTATTAATTTTCCTGAGATCCTGAAGCATCCTCCATTTTCCTGATGTTTTTTGGATGACAAAAACTGGACTATTCCAGGGGCTTAGAGATGGTCTGATATGACCTAAGGTTAGTTGTTCTTGTACAATATCTCATAAATGTTGGACCTTATTTTGGGGTAATGGCCACTGTTCCACCCATACTGGGAGGCCTGGGAACCATTGGATGGCTGGTGTCATTGGAACAGTGGCCTTTAGGATTGGGGGTGTGGCCTTACCCGGGGGGCTGGGACATTTTACCTAGATGCCTCAAAAAGAGGGTCCCCTCTATAATTACTAAAAGGGCCAGGCAGGTTGAACTGTTGTTCATATTCCTCCTGCTCAAGGAGGTCATCATACACTGCCTTGTGATCAGTCATTATATAGACCTCGGCTTCCCCCAAAATATCTTGTCCTAATAGACTTGCAGTAAGACCTGAGGCTACAAGGGGGCACACGTCTCCCTGGGCACGTTCACGTCCTGCCATTTGAGCCAATCTTTGGTCTCTTCTGATTCAGTATCGCCTCCTACCCCAAGTAACTGGGGGCCAGGAACCAACCTCCATTGAGGTGGAACTTCCTCCTTTCTTAACACAGTCCTATCCGGTCCAGTGTCAATGAGACAATGGAACTTCTTTCCCACATAAAAATGTCCACTTTTGGCCTGATCCCGGGGACAATGGGAACAGTCCAATGTGCCTCAGAGGGGCTATCAGGGAAGAAACCTCCTTTGTCTGATGGGGCTGGAGGGTGCCCCCTGGTTAGTTTAAAGATTTCCCCTCAATGTCAAATTTAGATTTGCAATCCCTCTGCCAATGGAATCCCTTTCTGCATCTTGGGCAAAGCGTCTTGGGGGTGGCTGACCTTTGAGCTGAACCCGTAGAGCGTCTGGGTGGAGCCTCAGAACGCACCCGACCAGTGGGACGATCCCTCTTGAAGTGGCCTGGTTGCCCCCAGCCATGACATACTCCTTTGCCCTTAGCCGCAACTGGTGGCAAGGCTGCCGTGAGAGCCTCAGCAAGCGAGGCAGTTTGGGCCTGTCGGGCTGCGACCAAGGATTGAGACCGATGCACTTGTGTGCCAATATCTTTGGTAGCCACAATCCACCTTCCCATGGAGTGATCTTTCATCCCTGCACAGGCCAATTTGTGATCGGTAGTCATTCCTTCCCAAACTAACATTTTAACAAATTGATTTTTTAGGGGCCCCAGAGGAAATTTTCTCTGAAGGCTTCTTTCTACCCTTTCAATGAAGGTTGCTAGGTCCTCAGTTGCCTTCTGGGTAACCCTTGCGATGGGGGGTTCTGAGGGGCCCTCCTCTAGCTTTTTCCATGCCGCCAACCCTAGGGCTCTTAATTGTTCTTGATATGGGGCTGGGATGGCAGCCTGTAAGAGGCCAGTAGAGAATTGGTCACTGGACCCGGAGAACATCCCATAAGTAACTGGGACGGGAGGGTTAGCGGCCTGGTTCTGTTCAGCCTGAGCATGACATTCTTCATTAAAAAAGGGACACCACTTTAGATATAAAGGACCAGGAAGGACAGCGTTAGTTAGGTTCTTCCAATCCTGAGTGGTGCACTGCTGGTGGGCGAGGCCCTGGAGGATGGTTTCAGCCCAAGGGGAATTGGGCCCATCCTCTGGAACAGCTTTCTTTAGTTCCTTTAAATCTTGTGTCTCCCATGGGTACCATATAGCAGGCCGGTTACCCCCTGGGTTAGCATTTACTGGGAAGGCCATACAGGGAGGGGGGAGGTTAGAGTCAGTGAGTTCTCTCCCGTATCATAAAATGGCCACTGGGAAGATTTCCCGCCATCTGGACAAGATGGCGGCAATGAGCCTCCCTGGGGCGGAAGCGGGCCCTCACTATGTGTAGAGGCTGGCTGCTCTTGTGGTTCCCTTGGATGAGATGGTAGTTAACCGTTCCCCAGGTGAGGATGGGCAATAAGGAGGAGGGCGAGGGCTTTCACTGGAGTCTGATGTGGCCCCAGAATCAGATGTGGCCATGGGCGTGTTAGAAGACCAAAAATGATATCAAAGGGGTCGAAGGGCTCTCCTTTAGGATCCTCAACCTTGGGAGGAGCCGATGGAGATGCATTGGGCCCCTCATTAAAGGTCTCCCGACGTTGTTTACTATGTGGCAAGTTTCCGGAAGGAGATGCAACGGGAGGAACCAAAGGTTCTTGAGGCGGCGGCTCTTTAGGGAGAAGCTTGGAGCCCCCTTTGGGAGGTCCTGGAGAGAAGCAGGCCTTAAGGGCGGATAACGTAGGGCAGACTCCAATGGGGGACCCTCCCTTAAATTGATTTCCCTCTTCCTGACAAGTTGTTCTACACAATCCCATGTGGCGGGGCCACCCGAGTAAAGGTGTCCCACCTGTATATCAGACCACTCAAGGTCCCTACTTTTTAGCATAAGCCTAAGAGCCTTGAGTGCAGGGTCGTCATGTGTGGTGTGCATTTGCCCCATCCTTTCAGGGATCCCTCACCTGGGAACTCGCTTAGCCCGATCCGCCAGTACTTTCGGGTTTGTAGCTGCACCTCCCCTTTGACTGTGGCTTCTTTGAATCAGCCTCGAGGTGCCCCACGTTGGGTGCCAAATGTTGGGGTCTTTAGCCCCCTTACTCTTCTCAACCAACGACAAGGGAAGGGAGCACTCCCCAAAAAGGCCAGACCGGGAAAGTTAGGGCCAACTGACCGCTCACACCCAGCCCTCCAGGCGGAGGACAATCAGAAGCGTCAGCAGGAACTCGTTTATTGAGGAAGTCCCACAGCTTTTATGTAGGGTGGGGGCTAGGCGGGAACCAATCAGCTTAAAGGTCAGCAAGAGGGGAGGGTGTTCACGCAGGCGAGAGTCCCATCGGACTATATGGCCTGTATGGCAAACACGAGCTGATCACGTTCGTGGAACTGTTGTTAACCAATCCCTGACGGTGGTCAGATTTATCGTCATTAACTATTGAAACTGCCTTTGAGGCCTTGATCTTGCTCACTCGCCAGGGAGTAAGGAGTCAGCCTGAGTTAGTGAACGTGTCATTAGTCCCAACACTTTCAGTCCTTGAATTCCCCTTTCCCCCTCTTCTCTTAGTCCATTTACAGAGATTTTTAAGAATAAAGCCACACACGGAAGATGCTCATGAAATGCAAACATTTACTGTTCTCAGCGTCAATCAAAGGACAGTGTTTATTGACAACATGATGTCCTTGTGCATAAAGCCGACATGCCCTGGGATAGCCCCAGGATAACCCGACCTTGTGAGGTGGCCGGTGTCTACCACACCCCTACATCCAGCCTCGCCTGGCAGGGTTCCCTTAGCAGCCTGGGGCTTCTGCTTTCTCTGGCCTGGCTTCCCGCTCACAGGCTCCTCTCCACCTGCTCCCACCTCCTCTCCTTGGCCTTGCCTTCCTGGAAGCTGTGCCCACTCACCGTGCTGATCACTGTTGGTTCACTCACCAGCTGTGGGGGAAGCGACCTCTGCCTGACAGCAAAGGCTGCAGGGTCACGGGGCTTCGCCGTTCTCCAGTGTTCCCCAAGCCCTGCCATCCATCAACCGTCAGGAGGATCTGTCGCGCACAGCAGAGCAGGACTGTCGGTCCACAACTGGGGCTCCAGCCTGCCTCTGGTCAGAGCGACTCCCTGGTCCCTTCCACCAGCTGTAATCGCTTATTTAAAAAGCAGGTGGAGTGAAGAGTTCTCGTGTTTGTAAATACCATTTAAGCTTAATAATGCAAACATTTCTGATGATCAAGATTCAGAATTCTTAGACGATGATTGCATTTACAGTGGAAGAGCTTTTAAAACACGTAAAGATCGTAATGAGCCACTTAGAAAAAGGGATCCTCAAGCCTCCAGCTTTTCCTTTGCCACGGATCCTCCCCCAGTGATGTCCACACAAGTAACTCTGCCCTCTTTCCAGCATTCCCGGGAGTTGTGGACATTTCTGGCTTGCAGATGACCTGCATCAGCACCCGCTGGGTGTCTGCTGGCCCGGCCCCGCCCACAGCCACGCCTCCACCCACCACCCGGCCCCGCCCACTGCCACACCTCCGCCCACCACCCAGCTGCCTCCCTTACTGGGACTTCCTTGGTGCTCCCGTTTTTGCCTGGCCTTCACCAGGGCTCCTGGCCATCAACCGCTGGACAAAATTATTTCCCAGGAAGCTGCCGGCTTCTGGAGGCAAAGACCCGGGTCTCACCTGAGCTCCAGGCGAACTCGCTGCGGGGAGCGGGATGTTGGGTTTGAGCTGGTGTCAGACCCTAAGCCCTACACTTCCGAGTCACTGACACGGTCACTGGGCCTTGGCTCCTCTCCCTGGACCCCGCCCCTCCCACTCGGTGGCCACCTCTGCAGCTCTTCCAGCTACTTCTCCATTTCCTTCACCTTCTGCCCGAAGCGGGCTGATCAGGCTGATCTTAAGGAAGCATAAAGTTCTGGACAGGGGACACTCAACACTGAACCATTGTCGATTGCCTGTGTGTTATTTTTTAAATAATTTTCACACAGATGACATTGGAAAATGTATTATTTTTAACAGTTCAATAACATTCCTAGAGATACTCAAGGGTCTGTCTACATAGCCTATATGTGCTAGTGGAAAAATACACCAATTTTGTAACAAATCAGCGGTGTTCTCCTGACGGGCTAAGGTATACTCCCTCCAACTCATGGTTGCTGAGCCTGACGCATGGAGGATGAAGCCCACCTTTAGGCAGGCGCCCACACCAGGAAGTCTGGGCCTGGGCGGTCTTGGCGGGAGGGCGACTTGTGTGGAGGGTCAGGTGAAGGGAGGTGCTGTGGTCTGGGTGCTGAGAGACCCAGAGCCTATGTGTGAAGGGCTTGGTCCCCAGGACCCCAGGGCCGTCCTGGGAGGCTGCAGAGCCTCTGGGAGGCAGGGCCTGGTGGGAGGTCTGTAGGCCACAGGGCTGTGGCTGGGAGGGGGATGGAGGACCCTGGCCACACTCTTTTGGTCCTTGCCACGAGGGGATCAATCCCGCCAGGACCAAAGCGGCAGGGCCAACACTGTGAGCCAGATAAGCCTGTGCTCTCTGTGCGTCTGTCCCCTGCATTCTAGTGACAGCAGCCTGCCCGACAGGTGGCGACGGGAGCTGTGGGAGCGGGGAGCTTGCCCAAGTTCTCCCAGGGACACCCGGAGGAGCTGGGACTGATCTCGAGGGCACCCGACATGCAAGGGCTGCGTGGAGGAGAAGGAGCCAGCGGAGAAGACGGAGGAAGAGAGGAGCCAGCAGAGCTCCCAGAGCGTTCTAAGCGGGAGGACCGCCAGGGGCGGTGCACGCTGGGAAGGTTCTGGAGACAGCGTCGATTCAATGCTGTGAATGGCCCCAGGACTGAGCTGACCGCTGTACTGTCCAGATGCGAGTGGGAGTGGGGAAAAGGGTACGAATGGAGAGGAGGCCAGTGCAGGCAGTGTGGGGGAGAGGCCCTCCATTATCTGTGTCCACCTCAGAGTGAGGTGGCACTTCAGGAAGCAGACAAGCCAGGAAGGAAGGGAACAACAGGAGCACCACGCGGGCAGATGCAGAGACGGGCGCGGCACAGGGGCAGCAGGTGCTCTGCTCCAGAGACCGTCCTCCCCCGTCTGCGGCACAGCCCACCTATCATCCTGCCTACCCAGCTGCGACTCTGGGTCTCCAGGGATTTCAGGATGATTACAGTAGTTATTAATAAACACGCGGAAAAACCTCTGCAGGAATCGCCAGCATCCCCCACCCTCTCTTCTCCTAGGGACTTGGTAGGGATCCTAAAGGCAGATAGTCCACTATCCAGAAACCTTGGATGAGGCTTCCTTGAGTCTTCCTGATTTGGTTGACCATGGTGGATCCCAAACATGGACACACGAAGATCACTCAGTGGGGTTGTGCACTTGGGCCACCGGCTCAGCTCAGATGCCAGCAGCCCCTCCCACGCTGCGTGATTGTCCATGAGAGGGAACGTTCTCATTTTACTTCAGTTAACACTACACTTGTCCTACTTCAACACGGAGAGCTCAGAGCGGAGGAGCTTTCTGCACGCCTCATGCTCCTTCTAAGTGATAATTCCTGGACCCAGATTTTGTTCATGTTGGCTCACAAGAGACTAAAGTTCCAGCTGTGGCCAAAATGACCCTCTATTACATTCCCTCACCAGGTACATATTCTGGAGAAACAAAATGTTTAAAAAAGTAAAACTTTTGTTGAAAAAATTCACATATATCCTTACAAAATCCTCAAAGCCTTGAAAGAGGTCCATTTAATGCTTAACATTAAACTCTGAAGCTTAGTGATATCCTGCATGTGGTGAGGAGACCTGGTTCTTGGAACTCCATCATGAGCTGTGTTCATGGACCGCTATGAGAACGACTTCAATACACCCTAACTGACCTTAGGCGGACCTCTGTGCGAGTGACTTGAATACGTCATCACTGACCTTTACACTGACCACTCTGAGAATGACCTCAATACACCATCACTGACCACTGTGAGAGTGACTTGAATACCCCATCACTGACCCATACTGACCACTGTGCAAATCACTTGAATACACCATCATTGTCCCTTACACTGACCACTGTGAGAATGACTTCAATACACCATCACTGACCCTCACACTGACCACTGTGACAATGACTTCAATACATCACTGACCCTCACACTGACCACTGTGAGAATGATTGAATACCCCATCACTGACCCTTATGCTGACCACTGTGCGAGTGACTTGAAAACCCCATCACTGACCCCCACACTGACCACTGTGACAATGACTTGAATATGCCATCACTGACCCTTCCACACTTGGCGGTTATTAATCCCATTTGAAAAATTAGATAATTGGGGCCCAGAGGGCGTCAGGACCTGGAGCCTGTATCTGAGCCTTGAGTTGTGTCCTCCTTTGGATCTCAAGGTCTTCTTATGCTTTTTCTCAGGTTCTTGGAAGAACTCTGCTCTTCGTGGTTCTGGAATTAAAATTTCCATTTCTTTGGCCTCTTGGATCCTAGAGGTTGTCTGCCTCCCTTGCCATGTGACTCACTCCAGCTTCAAAGCACCGCGGGGACTCCCTCCACTGACTCCTCCCGGGTAAGATCTACCATGCGGCGCGACATCGGCACACAGAGAGCGGAGCTGCTCACGTTCCCAGACCTGGGCTACGTGGGGCTTGGGCACTCGGGAGTGGAGGTCGGGGGCCTCCGAGGACGGAACCTGTGGGCCGTGCAGCTGCTTCTTGGCCATGATTCTGATTTTTAGGAGCTCTTTATGTGTTCTGGACATGAGTCCTTTGTCAGTGGGAGATTTATGCTTTCTTTTCTATAAGGTTAACCCGTGAAGCACCACAGGCCTGTGCTCTGTAACGTGGGTTTCGTGTGCATCACGGAGCGTCTCAAGTCAGGGAGCCATGCGGCAGAATGGAGCCGTTTTCAAATCCCTAGCAAGCATGCTTCACAACTGCAGCCCTTTTCTGTGCCCGCCTGATTTTAAGTTAGCAAACCGTGTAGACCTTACCCGGAAACTCTTCCCATGAGGAGGGAGGGGCACTCGACCACTGAGCCACACCCCCAGCCCTATTTTCCATTTTATTTAGAGACAGGGTCTCACTGAGTTGCTTAGGGCCTCGCTTTTGGTGAGGCTGGCTTTGAAGTTGAGATCCTCCTGCCTTAGCCTCCGGAGCTGCTGGGATTACAGGCATGCACCACCATGCCCAGCTCTATTATTATTTTCTGAAAGAGCAAAACCACATATTAAAGATTTGAGAACATCTTCTTCCTAGGGAATCTTATCTCTTCAGGGTCAAGGTGGTTTCTCCTCCTGCATGCAAGTGTGTGGCACTTGACATGTGCGCCCGTGTGTGTCCAAATGGGACTGAGCATGAAGAAAGAGCACTTCTATTCTGGTAATGCTTTTCGAAGATCATCTGAACCTTGAGAACCAGCAGTGCACAGTGTTCCACAGATATTTGGGCACACACTGGGTCGAGAGTGAGAATGTGAATTAATACTTTAATCTCAAAATGAGACCGTAGGGAATGATTTAGTTCAGCAAGCAATGGTTATTACTTATTTCAGTTGTTAGAAGACTATAAAAAGGTTTATCCATACACAAGTTAAATTTCAGTACCTGCGAACATGCGTCATTCCACAGATCACTGAAGAGCGGTCAGGAGTGAGCCCCCAGGGGCACTGAACAGCGAAGCCCAGGGTGCCTGCGACGCACCGCAGCAGGCACAGCGTCAGCTCAGCGGAGCCAGGACACTGCTGCCCACGAGGTCGGGCTGAGCAGATCCCGAAACAGAAAACAAAGGTAGGAAGAGACCAAGGGCGTGTCAGGCCGCAAAGCTTCTCAGCGGCAAAGGGAGCGCCTGGCATGGAGGAGCCCGCTCTCTGCCCTTGGACGGGCAGGCCCCAGGCCACAGGGCCCCACTGCAAACACACACATCCAACCGCAGGCTTGGTGGGAGCACTGAACAGGCTCTTCCCCAAAGAACACATGAAAATGGCCAACAGGTAACGGGAAAATGCCTCAGAAAAATGCAAATCAGAACCGCAGTGACGTCACCTCCCCGGTTAGCACGGCTGTTTCCTAAAGACAGAAGTAACAGGAGCTGGTGGGTGTGGGAAAGGGGGCTCAGGGCTGGTCTGAAAGTAGACGAGACAACTGTTATGGAAATCATCCAGGAGGTCACTCAGAAAATCAAAACCAGGGGCCGGGGGTGGCTCAGTGTGCAGCACTTGCCTAGTACACATAAGGCCTGGGTTCTATCCCCAGAACTGCAAAAGCAAACCCAGATCGACATGTGGTCAGCATCCCACTGCTGGGTATGCATCTGGGCAATGAGATCAGAAAGCCAGAGGAATGTCTGCACATTGTGGTTATTACACAGCTACAGCATGACGTGAGTGACCACCAGCGAGCAAGTGGATACAGACGGCGTGGCATGTGGACATGCTGGAATACTACGCAGCCATGAGCAGCGATGAATGATGATGTGATGGACTGTCCAAGGATGAGAACTCATAGAAGGAAGGCTTCTCTAGTAAGTAAAGCAAACGACAGGTGGAAGAAAGAAAATCACACAGAGCAAGGTGGTCTTCCTGCCTGTGCTCTGTGGTGGGATCCAGAAGCCATCCAGGGGAGAGGCACATGGCTAAGGCCAGGGGCCTGTGGCGGGCGGTCCCTCAGTCACCATGCTTCCCCTCCTGTTCTTGCTCAGGCCACCTCCCAGGCCTCTCTGGACCAGTTTTATTTTTAGGTATTTATTTTTCTGCCTGCGACTTCAGCCTCCATGTCTTCCCATGCCACCCAGAAGCCTGGCGGCCACACACACAAGCCTGCACAAGTCAAGACCGCGTGCCTGGGCTCTCTGGGGCTGAGTGGGCTTCGGGATCTAGAAGTGGTGATGTGGTTGCTGTCAAGGTGACAGGGCAGGGGGACAGAGGGGACGAAGATGGGGAAGGAGACACGTCACTCCCGAGCAGGACACCGCGGTGGATCACGTTTCCATTGCCCTGTTTTAGAAGAGGAATGCCAAGTCCACTGAATTCTCACTGTCGTGGAAAAATCAGAGTGAGCAGGTGAGTGGACGTATGTTAACTTGCCCGTTTTCATCACGCAGATTTCAAACTGAACACACAGTCTCCGGTCCATGCCACCTACCGGCGCCTCCCCTTCAAGGCTGAGAAGGAGCGAGGCAAGCCAGGCAGACGGTCCCGCTGAAGGTTCACGGGCCCCGTCATGGGGCAGGCAACAGACCTGCTGCTGCCCTCCCGGTGCCCCTCTCCTGAGCCAAGAGCAGAGTGAGAGACTGACGGGCAGAGGCAAGGTGCTGCAAGCCCCCCGTATCCGAGTGCCAGAGCCAGACCACGTTAAGTTAGGGGAAGAAAGGAGAAGGAACAAGCCATGCTTCACGCAAGGATCTGTAGCCTCAGCTGAAGAATTTTTTGAATCAGATCTGTGCATTAACTCGTGTGCAATGGTGATGATAAATAGTGTTCGTGGTATTAACCATGTCATTTTACATGTGAGGCAACAGACCAGAGAGTTCAGAGACTTACAGCCCCTAAGTGAATGATCTGGGAGTTAATTTTTCTCTGAAACCAGCATCAAAGTGACAGGAAAGGCCCAGCACAGCCAGCCCCTTCAACAAGAGTGGACGGCAATCTGCAAATCCTGACGTCACCTGCCCTGCCAGAGGCAAGAATTTGAGACATTGTGCAAACTGGTACTTGTTTCCTAGGATCTCGCAGGGACACAGGTGGAGGGGGCACAACATGGGGGTGCTGACCACTCCCAGGGGTGACATGGGGCATGCTGACCACTCCAGGGGGCAACACGGGGTGCTGACCACTCCCTGGGGGGACGTGGGGGGTGCTGACCACTCCAGGGGACGACATGGGGTGCTGACCACTCCAGGGGATGACACAGGGGGTACTGACCACTCCAGGGGGCGACACAGGGTGCTGACCACTCCAGGGGATGACACGGGGCATGCTGACCACTCCCAGGGGTGACACGGGGCATGCTGACCACTCCAGGGGGTGACACGGGGGTGCTGACCACTTGCTGGGGGGCGCGGGGGTGCTGACCACTCCAGGGGGCGACACGGGGGTGCTGACCACTCCCTGGGGGTGCGCGGGGGTGCTGACCACTTGCTGGGGGGCGCGGGGGTGCTGACCACTCCAGGGGGCGACACGGGGGTGCTGACCACTCCCTGGGGGTGCGTGGGGGTGCTGACCACTCCAGGGGGCGACACAGGGTGCTGACCACTCCAGGGGGCGACATGGGGATGCTGACCGCTCCCTGGGGTGACACGGGCATGCTGACCACTCCAGGGGGCGACACGGGGGTGCTGACCACTCCAGGGGGCAACATGGGGGTGCTGACCACTCCCTGGGGGACGCGGGGGTGCTGACCACTCCCTCGGGGGACGCGGGGGTGCTGACTGCTCCTCCACAAGGGGTCCCGCGAGGAAGGAGGAGCCAGTGCTAGCGTCAGGAATCGGCCTCGCTGTGTGGCGACGAGGAAAGGCTCAGAAAAGCACTCAGGAGACACAAATCATGGAGACGCACTACAGTGATCAAAATGCTTGTCTTCCTTGCAGAATCTCGGGGTGCTGGTTATCGCACAGGCAGCAGATCTGCATGATTACCCAGGTGGGGTCAGGACGCAGACAGCCCTGAGAACACTGGGGTGCCGTCAGCAGGCACCTGATTCCAAATCCAGGGGCTGCGTGCTCTGCCTTCCAGAGTTTCTAGATCCCCTCTCTATTTCAGAAAGCCTGAGTAGTGCAGGTTCTTCTTCTGGGAAGAGTGACGTGAACCGGTTATCTGGCTCCCTGCAGCCTTGCCATTAAGATGTGGCCCACGGTTGGTTGGGATGCAGCATCTCAGACCCCACGCGGGCCTGCTGAGTCAGTCTGCAGTTTAAAACCAGTGATTCATGTACCTTTTATCTTGGTCAGAGCTGCCCCTGGGGACCCCACCGCCACGCTGGCCAGTCCTGTGTGAGCGCATCTGCACCACCGTGGCCCCTGAGAGCTCCATCTTCCCAGCCCAGCCTGGACCTCCGCCCCTGCCTAGCCCCTCCGCCTGGCATTCCACCTGCTCTGTCCCACCAGTGGGACTGTGCTGGGCCCTCAGGTGCTGGGTCCTCAGGTGCTGGGTCCTCGGGTGCTGGGTCACAGTGCTTTCCCCTTGCGCCTGCGGATCTCCTCAGCAGGACCGCTCAGCTTGGCTCTGAGGCAGGTGGTGCCAGCTCTCCAGTCCCCGAGCCGGCTGAAGGCGGCCAAGTGCACGTGCACCGCACGGGGGCGTCCCTTCCTCTGTCCACGGGCACTGGGTTGTCTTCTTTTTGGCTTTGTGACAGGCTGACAGATTTGACTCCATGGAAATGTTACAGGCCAGGCTAGATGGGCAGTGACTAAACAGACTCCATTTTGCTCTGAGACTCCATGTTGTGTAGGAAATGCTTCTCCCATGGGAACCCCGCCTCTGGGCCCTTCAACAGTTGCTTAGCATGACTTGTTTGGCAATACAAAATAACGAAATGGCAATTCTTATATAATGAAAAATTGCTCTCTTTTTGATTCCTAGTTTCCTAAACAATGTACCACATCAACAGTGATTGTCTAGATGTTAGTAACCATTATTTAGTGTGTACCTAAGTAAGGTCATTTTGACCCACTTTCCCTCCTGCTAATGATTTCAGATCCCATGATGTTAGTTTTTAGTTTTGAATCACAGCAACAGACACGATTGATGTACTGACTTATGGTATAAGAACCCCTGCAACCCTATGGTCGGGGCTGTTCTCCCAATAGCCATTTTTGGGCATTGCATGAGACAGTCGGCTGGCTAATGAAGACTCTCAGATTTGGACTTCCCAGTGGTGATGGGTCTGTTCTTAAGTCACGCCCCATAACAGCTTGTGAGGAAGCCCTGCTGGACAGAGGTGTGCATACCACAGTGTGGATGTGGACCTTGGCTGTAGCCCCTTGGGGAGCTGTACCTTCTTGAGGCCCTCGGCCCACCTCCTCATGGCCCAGCGTGCTGGTCCTGGGCAGCTACCCCAGGCCTCATGCAGATGTGCAGGGGTGCATTGAGCTGTACCTAGTGTGCCTGGGCTTGCTCACATGCATCTATGTCTGGCTTGTGAGGTTCACCTGGCCTCTTCCCTGACCCACCCGGCGTCCTGGCTGCTCCCACCAGCCTGCCTCTGGGTGGACAGTAAGGAGAGGCCATGGTGTTCGTTTACAGAACTCTGCTCCATAGCACTAAGGGCAGCTGGGCGGTGGGCCCGGATGACTGGGCTCCTCGCAGAGGCTCAAGGCTCAGCCTGAGCGTCTTTGCATAGGTCTCCACCAGGCTGACCTGCAATGGAAGGCTCAGTTCAGCTCTTCCGCATGGAGAGCAGCAAGCTGCTTCTGTGCTTTGTGACCCAGAGTGCTGATAAACAGTCTCGTTTCCAGGGGGATCCGTGGCATCGTGTCGGGCACAAGTCTGTGTCGAGGCTGTGGGCAGCATGATAACTCTGCTCGCTTTGCTGGCTAGAAGATGGAATTTGCAGACAAGCCATCCAGCAGGTAGGGACTTACCTGCCCAGCAGGAGGATCATGACCCCGTACAGTGACAGCCCGCAGCCCAGTCACACCCATGTCACTTACTCCTAACTCATCTGAGGCAGGCCTCATTTGAGTGACAAGCTCAGGAGTCAGGACTGGAATCCTGATTCTCCATGGAGTGCACGCCCCGTGCCGCGCCCAGCTGCGGTGACTGAGGCACAGCCCAGCAGCCGGAGCCTGTCCCCGAGCGCTGGCTCTTTCAGGTCGTTGTACACCTCCAGCCACAGTGCTGTCAGCATGAAATCCACACACGGAGGGCCTTTCTTTGTCTGCTGCAGGGAAAACTGCATCTGATATCACTTAGCCTGTAAGCGATAAAGCTCACTCAGCCCGCTCAAAAACTGCCTGCAGGGAATTCGCTACGGGAAGCAAATACAATTTGGCAGAAGTTCAGCGTTTGGTAAAGAGCCTTGAGCTCCTTCCAGCACCATCTGATCTTACACTTGCCACAGCCATAAGTGAAGCCAGGCCAGACAGATGAGATGTGTACGCAGGGTGAAGGGAACAGGCCCAAGAGCCCAGGCTCGGGAGATCAGCCCCGGCCCGCTCCTAGACCCAGAGCGTCGGACGGCCCCTGCCGCAGTCCAGGAGTCCACTTGATTTAGTGCCCACTGTCGGATGCGGAGCCTGCCGAGGAGGCCCAGCCCGGCCGCCTGAACATGAAATACGCCCCACTGTCGCTGCGCCTGGGCCCACGCAGGGAGCTGAGAGCCGGCTCGTGTCTGGAGCCATGTTGTACAAGTTCGTCTCCTGAAGATGATACAGTGCTTTTTCATATCGTAAATTCTAGTCTCTGCTGTGAAATGATTCACAGAAAAATATTTTGTCTTTAAAGAAAATCATAAAGGACGTATGACGACCTAGGGAACTTGGACTCAAGTGTTCTCAGAAGCCAGAGGCTCTAACTTTTGACCAAGTCATGCAAAGGTCCTTTGTACTCGATTCTTCCAGGGACGCATGTCCTTGAGCAAATGTGCCGTGTCCCTTTGTGTCCATATTTTTTTTTTTTTTTGATTCAAAGGAGCAAGCTGTCCAAAGGAGGGAGTTTTCACTCCTTGCTGTGTTCCTGAGAATCTTCTGTGTGCAGAACTTGTGTCGGTAGGCATCACCTTACGGGAAGCTGCCTTGGGTAGTGCTAGGTGGCAGAGAACTTCCCACCACAGAGCTGACCGGAAGTCCAGGCACGGGCTTCGGGAACTGCTTCTGCCCCGTGAGCCTCCTGTGAGCCCTGCAGCGGTGACGGCCTGCGGACCCCGCCTGTTCCCAGCTCTGTGGCCCTCAGCCTGGACATCCGCCTGTCAGAGGAGAGGCTAATGGCCAGCACTGATGGGAAGAGCCACCTCCACCCTGCTTGGGGTGCAAGTTCTCGAGGTTTCCCAGCAGCAAAGGGTGATCTGAGAAGGCTGTGAGCTCAGAGCACACCGGCGCTCAGGACCTCGAGGACCAACGGGAGGAACAAGCGGAGGAAAGCATAGCAGGGTCGTGTTGTTTCAGTCACAAACCTGAAATGAGCCAGACGTGCAGACGTTCACCGAGAAGAGCTGACTCTTATTGTGGTGAAAACACACAGACAAGTGCCATTCCCGGCTGGACGGCACAGGATACCCACCTTCACGCTGAGGAGATCATGATGAAAGTGAATCGGGCTCATGGAGAGAGGAAGGGGCCCTGGGAAGTGTGACTGGTGAGCCCCCTGGCGGGATCCCGGGAAGGGGCCGCGGGGCCGCGTGCAGAAAGGTGCCCGCTGGGCTCCCAGACCCGGGTCAAGGCCAGGGAAGCACTGGGCCAGCGTCCATCACCTCAGCTCCCCTCGCTCTAGAAGGCCACGGCTGGGGGAACCGGGAAAGGCAGGAGGACTTTCTCCTGGCTCCGGCACTGGTGTGACAGGGGCACCCTGTTGGCGGCTTGCCCCTGTTGAGCCACGCAGCCTCCGTGGCTGACCCAGAGGTGGAGGGCAGAGGACCAGGGAGACACCAGTCCAAGCAGGCTATGGCCACATTCTCCGTGTTGGAGCTGGGGTGTGGCCGCCATGCCCGCTGCTCCTAGGCCTCACCTGCTGTGAACACAGCTCCTAACTGTCTACTCGTGACTACCACCACTGCAGGGCTCGTGTGGACCAGCAGGCCTGTGAGGGCCTCTGCTAGGCCCGTTTGCACTGGGCCTGTGTCCTCTCTTACCCACACGGTGGGAGGCCTGGGGGACTGCGCCTGCTGTCACCACCACTCCACACACCCAGCCCACCACCCTGCAGCCTCGGCTACGGAGCTGCCATCACAGACACCACGAGATGGCCAAGTGGCCTGTCCTTTGCTGCCCTGGCCAGGACAAGCCTCCTCTCATCAGTTCTTAGACTTAATGTGCAGGCAACGTTTTCCAACGTCTGTTCTCTAACTGTGGTAGAGGGCAGATGACGAATTCCTTACAGTGACCAGGTTAGCCGTTAAGCAGGTTGACGTTATTGTGCCAACCGTCTTGAGGACTGCTCACTTGGCAATACCGAACTCTGCACCTCGAGCACCATCTCCCTGCTGTGCCTTTCAGGAAGTGTCATGCCACGCCTGGGAGTGTGAGCCCTTCTCAAGAGTGTGAGCCCTTCTCATGAGTGTGAGCCCTTCTCAAGAGTGTGAGCCCTTCTCAAGAGTGTGAGCCCTTCTCAAGAGTGTGAGCCCTTCTCAAGAGTGTGAGCCCTTCTCAAGAGTGTGAGCCCTTCTCAAGAGTGTGAGACTTTTCATGAGTGTGAGCCCTTCTCAAGAGTGTGAGCCCTTCTCATCAGTGTGAGTCCTTCTCCTCAGTGTTAGGTGTTCTCAAGGGTGTGAGTCCTTCTCATGAGTGTGAGTCCTCCTCATGAGTGTGAGCCCTTCTTGTGAGTGTGAGTCCTTCTCGTGAGTGTGAGCACCTCTCACGCGAGCAGTCACAGCTTTCGTCTGCTTTGCTGGCTTCTCAGTTCTCATCTCATCCTCATGGTCCATCCCTGTTGCAGGGTCAGATTCTCCTTCCTCTCTATGGCTGAGTACCACCCCAAGCAGATGCCACTTTTCTCTAGCCTCTGCCCACTGATGGACACTTAATGGTGGCACATTGTGCAGAGGAGAACGCAGTGGTCCTGACTGTGCTATGTGCCTGGACAACTATGTAACAAGAGCCCGCTGTGATGCACAGTGTAATGACCAGTACAATAGAACGAGGAATACAGGAGCTGGCCAAGGCCCAGGAAGCTCTGCAAGGGGCACGGTCACGTGTGGCCACAAGGGACTCTTCCAGATTGAGGGAATGGACACAACCCGACAATTGACAGCAACTTCAGCAGATCCTGCACCAGGTGGAAAAGCAGCATCACCGGGCAGCTGGGAGGTTGGACATGCATCTGAGTTTGGCTCACATGGCTACCTGCAGCGGAGCGCCCTGGTTGGTGAGGTCAGATGGTGGCAGTACTGGTAAGGCGTCCATGTCTAGGAGGACGGATTTTCTGTTCAGTGCCGGCTGGACTTCTCCTTGCCAGCATTATGTTGGGCAAACTTGAACAGCTGTCTGGGGCTTGTTCTCCTCACCTGAGGAATCCAGACCACCGAGGCCATGCTTGGCACACGCAGCTCAGGAAACGTGGTGTATTTGGCTGTCAGGGTGCGGCTAATCTCTCCCCTAATCCTCAAGACCCTCCCCTCTCTCCCCGCAGACTCTTCTCACACCAAGCAGCACTTTTGTTTGCCTTCTGATGTGCAGTGTGTTACACAAACTCTGGCGAGAGTCAGGGGCTCGTTCATCTTATCAGAGTGGCTCGACTGACTGCAGATGGACGTGTCCCTGGGAGGGCGGTGGACGTGGTGCTGGGCAGAGTCCCATGCAGAATCACAGAGAACACTGTTTTGTTTTTGTCTTGAGTCTTGATCCATTCAGAACACAGGGGAATCGGGGAGAGCAGGACTTCCCTGTCAGGAGGGCGGTCCTCCCTGAGGCGGCCTGGGCTGGCGCCTCTGGTCTGGCTGGCAGCCGTCAGGGGAAAACAGTCCTGAAAACGCTCTGCTCTGCACTTTGTGAAGAGACGTAGATTTAGTTCAGCGGACAGGATGGCAGGGGAAACCGCACAGAGCGTGAGGGTTCCTGCGTCTCCTGAGTCGTGAAGGGAGCGCAGAAGCTGGGCTCCCGCTTAGCTGGGCTGGTTTTCGAGTGGGACGTGGGGAGTGAGTGGCGGGGGGCACCCGCCCCCTCCGCTGGCACTCTGTTCAGCTAGTCCCCCACAGACAAGCCTGCAGAGCCACCCCAGCACCGCGAGGCCTGTTCAACCCCTGCAGGAGACCTTGCTGCTGGGTGACCAAAATATTAATTTAAATGAAATGCTGATATGCAATTGGATGTAATCTGAAGTTTCTGAATAATTAGATATAGCCAACATTAACAATGTGAATCCTAATATCAGAACTACTCTACCTAAAGATAGAATTGTGTGGCAGCAAGGGACTGCTTGGTGCTTCAGCGTCTTTGTGTTGAAGCCATTCCAAATACACTAAACACAAAGGGGTTTCCATACAAGTTCTCAGTTTGAAATAAGCCACTTCACCACCCACTGGTCAAGGCAGGGTGCAGGATTGCACACGGAGCCTGGAACACTCTTCCTGCTGTCCTGCGGAGCCCTGAGCTCTGGCTGTTTCTAAATGAGAAGGAGAAATGGAAACAACAGTCAAGATTCAGACTCAGCTGGAGAAAGCCTCTGTGGGAGGGCTGACAGTGGAGCCGTCTCTGTAGATGAACTCGATTCTGCACATATTTAGCATCAGCGCTAGTCTCTATGTTGCAGGCTTTTGGACAGGGGAGTAGATAAATAAATACATTTTAATTTTTGCATTGTGAGATTCCTCAAATAGAGAAATTATGTTTTGCTGGTTAATGTTTGCAGAGAGGGTGCAGAATGTCCCCTGATACCTGAGCTGTTCTCTGGTAGTCTTTTAGGAGTCTACATGGGTTATTTAGGTGCGGGGAGTGAGCACGTGGATAGCACCAGAGCTGACACCAGTCCAGCGTGGTCACTGACACACCTGTGGGCGCGCCCAGCCCCAGGCCTCCTCGGGGAGTCTTAGTTTCCTTCTGTAAAGAAAGGAGTGAGTCTGAGTGGTCTCTCGGGGCCTGTTGCCACATACAATTTTAATACTCAGTCTTTAAAGACCCACGTGTATCGTTTATCGTTTTTCGTTCTCAGGGCTGCAGGGCTGCAGGTGTGTCCTGTCCCCGTATCCAGCGTTCGCCGTGTTCTTCTGTAGTAGTGCAGCGTGGGCCTGCTCCAGCGGGGAAGGGCTGAGGGCCACGCCTTTCTCTCTCCTTGCGGGTGAGCGCAGACGGAAGTCGGAGGGTCCGGGGCCTAGGTCCCGGCATGGTCACAGTGACACAGAGATTACAGAGATGAGATAAGAGTCGTGGGTGGAAGAGAGGGGCCCAGAGGATCTGGGGCGCCAGGAAGACAGCAGCAGACCATCCTTGCCCTGAGGCCAGAGAGGGAAGAGAGGAAGTGCCTGTGTTCTCAGAACCCCAGACTGTGGGCTGCGGGACCTGGAGCTGCAGGGACGGAGTGGGCGGGCGTGGCGAGGGGCACGGGGCAGGCCGCACCCCCTTCTCTCCGCATGGTGGGCAGAGTCCAGGTGCCAGCAAGAGGGGCGAGGCCAAGAACCAAGAAGGGACCTCCTGACGAAAAGAAGAGGGACCCAAGTCTGCCAGCCTTGGGTCTCGAGGACACGCATAAATCCCTGAACTCAAGTTCAAGAGAAACCCTGAGGCTCCCCCCTCATAAGGCACCATGGTGGTCAGGCCACACCGCGAGTGAGTGGCGGCTGCCTGGAGATGCTTGGTGACTGTGTGCCGGGGAAGGACTGCTGCGCATCACAAGGCCAGCTTCGGGCGCATGGCCACCAGCCTTGCCAACCCCATTCCACTGAGTCCTGAGCCAAGGCCACGCTGGCCTCCCAGGACCGCACACAGGGAGCTGAGCCACCCTCAGCAGGGCCGCCGGGCACGCACACACTGCCTGGCTGAGGTCTGCTTCCTGCCCGAGGCTCTGCCCTGGAGCTAAGCCTTCTGCTGCCAGACCCTCGAAGGCAGCCACCAGCCAAGGAAAGAAGGGGGTCACCTCAGGCCAGGAGTCCTTGCCGACTGACAAGGACAGCGGAACCCAGCAGGGCTAGCTAGGGAGCAGCATCAGGAGGGAGCAGAGGCGGGAAGAGCCCTCCCAGCACCTGAGGCTGGGACGCCTCGAGTCCTTCAGGCAGAGGTCCTTAGTAGCTGAAAGAGAAAAGCAGAGGAGTCCCCCAGGGTGGTCGTTCCCTGAGGCCGGCACCCACCCTTCTACTCCTGCTGCTCATCGAGTGGAGCAAGACTTCCCTCCACACGCCCGGCTCTGCTCACGTCCCGCGCCTCTCAACTGATTCCACTTGGCAGGAAATCGAAGTGCTGCGTCAGGATGTGCCTTCCCCGTCCGTCCTCAGGCCGGCTGTCCATCTCCAGCGCCTCCACCAGGAGCCACCAGCTCCGTCCCCAGTCCAGGCAACCGGCACGTCCCAGAGGTGCCAGTGCCCCTGGAAGCCACTTCTCCCCTCTGAGAACCACTGACCTGACCACCCTCTAGAGAACAGGTGGAGGATCCATTTCTTCACCGTGAACCCACTAATTACAGGAAGGAGGCCTTCTCTTACAGCGCGTCTGTTGCTGTCCCTGGGAGAAAGACTTTAGGCGTTCACAGGAAAGGAAGCAGGGCAGAGCGCAGGTGTGGGCCTGAGCAGGCGCCAACGTGGCTCATGGCCAGTGCCCAGCCAGGCTTGCTGGCCACGTCCAAGCACAGTGTTCACTGCGCTGACTCAGCCAAAGCCCAGACGTCTTTCCAGAATGGAGTAGAAGGATTTCTTGTGTCATGACGGCTGATGGTGTTTATTTGGGTTACTTTATTTTGATAGATCTATCTGGAATAAAATGAAATAAAGGAGTCGCTGGGGAGTGGGCAGCTGCAGGACAGGCTCTAAGGGATGACCCAGGTTATGAGACCAACTACTGATTTGTTACTCAGGGCTGAGTAAATTCAGAAGGCTGACCCATGTTAGCCACCCCCAGAAGAGAGGCGGACAGTCAGAAGCTGGCAGCAACATGCTGATAGACACAGGAATCCACGACCACGAGCAGCCACCACGACGCCTCAGTTCCAGACACAGCGAGGCCACTCTGGCAGCTCCCGGGGCAGGAAGGAACAACCACAGAGGCAAAAGTGTCCTCTGGTGGCCTCTGCCAGTAGGACATGGGCGGTGCCGTGTCTGGGGCACCAGAGCACCAGCGTGGTCCTGAGGGCTCCACTTCAAATGGCACTTGACCTTTTCAGCCTCTGGACTCAGCAGCTGTTGCGCCTCAGCATGTTTGGAAACCAAGCCTCCCGCCCGCTTGACGCCTGGGCGCAGCCTCCCCTACCTCACACTCTCTGCACGGAGCCATTGCATCCTCCAGTTCTTGGCCAGATAGGGCTTTTGGGAGTGAGTACTGAGGATTGAACTCGGGGTGCTCGCCACATCCCCAGCCTGTCTCGTCTTATTTTGGGAGGGGGTCTCCCTAGGTTGCCGAGGCTGGCCTGGAAACTGAGCTCCTCCCGCCTCAGCCTCTGGTTGGCCGCGGTCACAGGCATGGCCACCACGCCTGGCCGGCCTCTGTCTCCAGGATCCTGTCTGCAGAGATGTGACCTCACCCTTGTTGTGACTGGGGCTGCCACCCGCGTGGAGGGACGAGGCGGGCTATGTCGCAGCCCAGCGTCCACCTTGAGTCACGGGAAGCAAGCTGGGTGCACGGTGGCAGCGACAGGGACAGCACTCACCTTCCCGGCCCCCTTCTGTTCAAACACTGTCGTCTGGAAAAAATGAAGACCAAGAAAGTAATGAATGTCTGCCAGTCGGTAATGACTAGATATTTCAACTGATCTCTAGTTAATAAATTGAATGACTATTTTATAACAAAAAGTGACAGATTAAATACAAACTGTGATTTAATATTTCTTTTAAAAGGACATTCCAGAGGATTTTTTGCCTTTTTAAAACGGTCATTATGAAGAGAGATGAAATATGTCAATTTGGAGTAAATCGTCATACCCAGTGCATTTACTTGCATTCATCTGTCAGGTACCCCTAGTTGTACCTTAGATACTATTTAATGCTCTACATTTTCCCCATTTTAAGGTGCACAGGATCCTCTTCTGTGGAGACCTGCAACCCTTCCTGAGGTCGGAGTCATTCCGGGTGCTGTCAAGCTCTGTTACGATGACTTCCTTTGCACTGGTACCATGGCCTCAGGATTCGGCGTGGCCGCGGCCTCCACCTCGGCTCATTATGAAGCTGATAAAGAAGGCCCGCAGAGCAGGCCCCTCCGGTGTGGCCTGACTCTTAGTGAAGCCCTTCCCTCCCGTGAGGGCCCGTTTTGCCCGAGGCGCCTTTGCTCGGGAAGTTTTCTGCAGCACCCTATAGCGGGCGCTGAGGCTTCTGATGCGGTGCGGCGGGGGCTCCCGCGCACCTTCGCCTCCTCCCGCCAACACACCTCCCCGGGGTGGTCTGTGGAGGAACCCCCTCACTTCTCACCCCGCAGCCCCCACACCACACTCACTCCACAGCGCCAACCCCATGAGCCCATGGGTCCACACCCGAGTCCTGCAAGTGAGTTCCCCTTTCCCAGGGTTGGCTTTAATGCAGCCAGATGGGGGGACACAGGACCCTGAGAAGGCACAGCCGCAGGTGCTCTTCCTCTCTCTGCCAGTGGAGGTCCCTGGGCCTCCCATCCTCGGCCTCCTTCAGCCCTGGCAACCCCTCTGGAACCTGGGAGTCATCCTTTTGTTTCCTACATTGCCTTGACTTCCTGGTGGGTCCACCTGACACACACACCAGTGCCCAACTGCCCCCTTCAGGTCTCCCCTAAGAGCCTCTGCACTGGTTCAGGGCCCTTCCAAGAGAGGTGCCCAAAGACCGAGGCAGAAAGGAACCAGCAGAGTGGACTCCCATCGGGTTGCTCTTCACCCGCATGCACAGGTGAATTCGAGTCCTGGTGAAGAGAGAATCGTCCAGTGAGGAAGCAGACTCGGTCCCCAGAGCTGTGATGCCAAGACCCCCGAGTGCTCCGTAGGGCTGAAACAGGCTGGCGAGGAAGCCTCTGCCTCCTCATCGCGGGCAGGCAGGCAGAAGCGGGTGGGGTGACCTACTTTGCATTTGGCATGGAGGCGAAGATTTCAAATTTACTTTTTCTTGTCTTAGGGATTTGTATTCCCAAAATTAAAAACAGTTTAAAATAGGAAAGGTGTGAGCTGATTAGCACAGTAATACCCTCTGAATTCTCACTCCCTGGTGAAGGTAGGAAAGTGCTAATTAACCATTTGCTCCATTAGGAAAGGCTCCGAAGAGCATCATTGTTTCAGGAGCACACGAGCAGCTGAGCCTCTGCCTAAAGAAAAGCGCACCCGACAGGAGTTCCGTCAAAGCAGCGCTGGGTGCAACCCCCAGAAAACACATCTAGACTGAGAGTTTCACTCAGACTCTTGTTTCAGAGATGAACTTTCTAAATTAGACGATATTACACAACAAGAATGCAGTTTATGATTAATTACGTTGTAGTAATTATTCATTGGGTGTCTATGCCCCTTCATGAGGCTTGTGAGGATCACCAGTTGGAAAGAAAAAACTATCCAGGTAAGAGAATGTTCTCTGAGAAAGACGTATCTTCAGCACAGAAACACTGTAGACACAGCTGAAGGAGACCTGGGACATATTAAGGTGTGGGGTGCCACTGCAGGAAAGACAGGTGCACAGGCCTTGGTCACAGAGTCAAGGCGGGGAGTGTGCAGGGGGCCAGATGTGTGTTGTGTCAGGTGGAGGTGCACAGGCCTTGGTCACAGAGCCCAAGGTGAGGAGTGTACAGGGGGCCAGGTGTGTGCTGTGTCAGGTGGAGGTGCACAAGCCTTGGTCACAGAGTCCAAGGTGGGATCCTCCGCCCGCGCTTCCCTCTGGGTGGGAGGAGCTCCGGCTTCTGCGTTGCCTCCTCACCAGCCAGCGGCACTTCAGCACCAGGGCACCCCCGGGGCGCCCCTCAGGAGTGGGGGGTTTCTAATACATGGTGCTGAGCCCGATGACCTGGCACCGTGCGCCCAGGAAACAGGAAGGACACATAACTCAGGGTGGTCAGAGCGGAAGGATATGGGCAGGCAGTGCTGAGCAGTAACCCCGCTGGCAGGTGTCAGTCTGGCTCCGGGGTTGCAGTGAGGGGCCCCCCGAGACGCCAGATGTGCTCCTGACCAGAGCAAGAAGCGCCGCCCACCAGTGATGGGAGAGGGCACGGCCGCAGGCCAGCTCCGCTGCAGCCCGGTCCTGAGGGCTGCTGAGGAGCAAGGCGCCCTGAGGTTGGAATGCTGCTGAGGAAGCCCAGGGCGGTCCGAGAGGCTCTCCGCAGTTGTCCCGTTTCTGTGTTGGTGCCATGAACAGCACCAGACACTGACACCTGTACGTCCGAAGCCACCCGGCGGGAACAGCCCCTGGAGCAGCGCACAGGAGCGCCCGTTTGCTTAGCCTGCATTCTTTCACGGCACGATTGGGAACACTTTCACTAGTTTTCTGCCACCTACTTAGAATACTTAGCTTTCTCTCCAGCCTAAAATCGACTCTGACCTTTGAGTTTAAGAATAGGCAGCAGGAGTAACAGCACTGAGGACAAACCGCAGTGTGAGTCACACGGCGTTGGCCTCTGCGAGGAATCCGGGAAATGAGCCACGTGGGGTGGCAGGGGACAGCCTGACCAGTGCTGAAGGTGGGGCTCACTGGCAGTGGACGCTGGGCAACAGCTCCCCCTTCCTCTGTTCAAGCCAAGCCGCGTGCTGGCTGCAGCGCGTTGCGGGGCGGCCGCGGGCGTGGAGCGGAGAGGGCGTGGCCACAGGCGTGGCTGCTCAGCGGCTCAGGACGCCGCTCTCCACCGCCTCGGGCTTTTCAGAGCAGGGCTGGCCTGTAACTAGAGGGAACGGAGCTTCGTGTGGACCCTGAGTAATGCCATCTGTGAGGTCAGGGCACCACTGGGCCTGGAACCAGGAGATACCACAAAACCCTTGAAGGAAGTGCTGGGCCGGCCCTGAGGTGGCTTTGGAAGGGAAGGCGATCCTGTAGCTACACCATGCATGCAGCTGGGGGACATTATGCTGTGAGGTAAACCAGGCCCGCAGAGACGAGCACTGAGTGATCTCACTAATACATGGAATCTGAAGAGTCCATCCCACCATCCCACAGAAGCAAAGCATGAAAGGTGCACAACAAAAGCCTGGGGGCAGGGCGGGGGGAGGACGTGCCCAGCAGAGGGACAGCCTAGTGATCTGCCCCCTGCCTTGTGACCATAGGTCATCAGGATGCACTGTATCTCAAAATTGCTAGCAGAGCAGTTTTTAACCGTTCTCACAACAACAACAACAAAATTAACTTGGTGAAGTGGTGGATATTTTACTAAGCTTGATTTTCTTTCTGCAATGTATATAGATTAAAATTTCATAATATACCTCAACACACACAGTAAGTACTTATCAACTAAAAATAAATACACATTTTTAAAACGCCTGGGATGGACCGCTAAAGAAATGAAAGGCGGAGGCTGTAAGGTTATCAGCATCTTGAGTCAGACAGGCTTGACTCTCAGCTCTGCCACTTGCTAGCTTGTGAAACTTCCTGAGAAATAACAACTCCACACAGAAGCAGCTGTGAACCACTTGTGCACACCCAACCAAACTCAAACATCCCTTCCCGACTTCTGAGCCAGATTCAAAACATGCAGTGGAGTGGAACCTGGAGAATAAAAGCAACTTGGCAAATTCATGTTATTTTATGGTCTACATAGTGTGAGTGTAAGAATAGAAATTAATGCACACACATATTTTCTTATAGAAATATAATTCCCAAAATTGTTTTATTGTGAGCAAATTTTACTATTTAATTTATTCCCCATAGTTTTATATATTGAAATATCAAATAAAAATATTTTTCTCTTCTCACTGGAAGGGACACTACTTTCTCAGGTCCATACCTATGAGTAGCTCTGCCCACGGCACAGGACGCAGGCAGAGCACCACCCTGAGGTGGCCGACTTTGCCCAGTGTTTGCCATGCTGTGCGTGCTGCTGACAGGCATGGCATGGCCTTGGCTCTACCTGTGCACAGGTGAGCAGAGCATGAAGGAAGAAAGGCACAGCCAAGGTAGGGGTGGGGCTGCATGTGGGGCTGACAAAGAGAAAACACACCCCCCGCTTTCTAAGGGGTGATGGCCTGACGCCAACCTGACGGAGAGAAGCCAACTCTTGTGACACCTCTGTGGTGCTGAGGCTCCCATTTCGGCCATTGCTGAGTCAGCATTTCTCAAGGACATCAACAATACAGTGGATAAGATGAGCTGTCTCCACTGCTTCCGCTACAAGCAAGTTGGAAACAAAATAAATACTAAATGTTTTCTTTCACAAATTTATACACATATTAACATAACACATGCACAGTGTTTCAGATTCTTTGATCTTCGGGAGGAAAATGTAATGACATTTTCTTTACTTTTGAAACTCAGTGCCAATTTAGCAGCTCTGCCAGACTGTAAAACTGCCCTTGTCCTAAAGCATCACGAGCAACAGGTCAGGTGAAGAACACAATAGGAAGCAGGAGCCTTATTTGCAACCAGAAAGGTTAAGAGTCCACTTCACTGTGTAGACTTAAAATCGCTCTGATTCTTGTTTGAGACTTCCTGAGTCAGTGGGGGGCAGCTTCTCCTAATCACCGTGTTTCAGAGACGATTAATATAATTGTTTCCTCCTACCAGTTTTATCCGAAGTTTTCTTTTTTCTTGTTTGTGATACTGGGTATTGAACTCAGGACTCTGAGCAGGTTAGGCAAGCTCTCTACCATTGAGTCATATCCCTGGCCCCCTTATGTTTTAAAACAGGAAAAGTTCTGGGTTAGAGTCGGTCAGCAAACTTCCAAGATGCAGCCATGTCTTCCAAGGGAGCAAGAACAGGGAGTTTACCTAAGAAAGCTGTCCCCAGGCCCCAGGAGAACTTCTCTATTCTGTTCTTTCCTGTCCAGATAGCACTCTGCAAACGAATTTTCTGTAGAGAGGAGGAACTCTTCACCACAGGTTTAGAGACAATGTGGAAAGAATCAGAAAAAGGTTAAAGGGCAGCTTTCCATGATGTCACTGACACTGTTTTATGGTCTTCAGGAGACTTTCCAAAAATTAAAATAGAGTTATATAAATGCACAGAGCTCACGGGCCACCTTCCTCTCCACCCCTTTCAAGAACTGATTGCGTGCAACTGCGTCTCCCCAGTCCTGAACTGAACTCAGAACACCATCCTTCTCCTCTGTCCTAGGGCCTGAAGGTCTTTTAAGGCGCAGTTCAGCCTCTCACCGGAGCACACGGCGATGAGCAGCCGGGCTGGAGGACGGCTGCAGGAGGCCTTCACGCCTCCGCTTTGCTCCACTCCATGGGCGTCTTTCTAAGCAGAACACTCCGCAAGGGAGTCGGCCTCTGGGTTCCGCACCTGCTTAGCGCACAGGGAGGACTGCGCAGGCCGAGGGCGTGGCTCGCACTAGCCGAGGCCCAGCGCCTGGGGAAAGGCAGGCACTCCTGCGGAAGGGCACGCGGAGACCCGCTGGGAACAGCGTCACGCGTGGAGCGAGGATCCAGAGTGGAAGGGGGGGGGGGGCGGCGGCGACGCCAGTCCCTGACCCGCGCTGCGTGTCCTGGGCTGCCTCCTGCCTCCGCCCTGGCTCCTCCGCAGCCTTGCTCCCACCTCGGAGGTCCTCCTCGCTCCCTGCCTCCCCGGGCTGTCTTGGCTTTGCTGGTCCTTGGTAACCTCTGCGCCGACCCTGCCAGCCTTGGCCCTGCTTGCACAGCCCTGCACTCCATGCGCTCCAGCAGCCCTGGGCCAGTCCCTGCGCTGGGGTGGGTGGCCAGCTCCTTCTTGCGCTGCACCCCTGGCTTGTGCGCAGCTGGTGCTCTGGCCAGGGCGTTCAGAGAATGGGCCTCTCGGAACTGCACAGCACCACTGGCTGCCTCCTCCGGAGGAATCGCTGTGGTGTAACAGTGCTCGCAGCTCACAGGTCCAGCTCCAGGGCGAGATGGGTAAAAGAAACCGAAGAGCGAAGCGGGGACAGAGGGAAAGCAAGTTACCGAAGAGAGGACGCGGCCACTGCTCCCCACACCCGATTGATGCCTTGAAAGATTTCTCCTTGACTCGGCAGCTCTCCTGAGCTCTGAGAGGAGGTGGGCAGTGTGGCCTCCTGGATGGCCTTCCCTGGTGACCTGTGCGTGATCTTAGCCAGGCTCCTGGCTGCAGCAGCTACACCCGCGACTGGACTTGTTAAAGCCTTCTCTTGGCCTCTGCTCTCCATCTGTAGGGTTGTGGTGGTAAGAGGGGCAGAACACTATGGCCTCTCAATCTCTGTGATGAACGGCAGTTGGCAACAGCAAACAGTCAAGAAGTCGTCCAGTGCCGGTGAATCCCACAGAGGAGATGGTTGTGTGCTTGTCTGATTCTGCATGGTCCTGAATGTAAGGCAGTAGTGACCCCGCTCTCTTGCAGACATGCAGAATGTCAGGAGGAGGACCGGTGGCACAGACCAAGATTTTCCCAGACATCCTCCGAGTGTCACGTCATCCCAGGTCAGGGTCCTCAGAGGAATTTGCTGCAGACATGAAAGTTCAGCCCAGCCTGGAAGGGTAGGTTGGGACTTGGGCAGTTGATTGAAGAAGAAAAATGTATTCCTCAGCTTTCCTCGCTCCAACAGGCTGCTCTGTAAAAGAGAGGGTGACACAGCTCTCAGTTTGGAGGCTCCAGGCATGGTGCCTCCCTGGCTCAGTTCTCAGCTGCCCTGAGTCCTGGCCCAGCATGGGGATGCCAGCAGGAGAGCTGGGCAGGGTCAAACTCTGGAAAACAACCCTTGAGACCCACCCAGAGTCCCAGGGGAGCTACCTTCCAGGTGCATGTCCAGGGACTTAAGGACCTCCCACTAGGCCCATCTCTCCAGTCCCCTCATTCCCAATAGTGCCACCCTGGGAACCATGGGGACCCTTGGGGGATACCAAGTCACACCCAAACCATAGTAAAATGCAAGATGGGAAATGACTAGACATGTTGGTGTCAATCAACTTTTGGACTGGAACAAATTTTTGTTTAAAATTAGAAAGGAATAAGGCTGGAAATTCTTTTTTTACATTTCCCACGGAATTGGGAGATTTTCAAAGAATAATATTTTGAAATTCTGACCAATGTGTAGCATGATTAAAATCATGTATTTTACTTAAAACAAACTGGATTAATGAATCTTAGGAGGTAGTTAAGAGAGGCAACAGTGAAAAGGCAGAATACTTAAAAGTGATATGATATGTAGTCATAGAAAATACAGATGAAGATAGGCAGGAATAACAACTGGAATTTGGAGGGAATAAGAGCTCAGAGGAAAAATTCACAGCAATTTAAAAATGTCTGGAGAGGAGAGGAGAGGAGAGCCTGGTATTCTTAAAATAGACAGTTAGTCCAGGCGCGTTTTCCTCTTTCCCGTGGTAAGCAGGAGGGAGGATGGGTCTGTGGAGTTCACTGCAATGCACTGGCTCCCGACGGAAATGCCCTGTAGCAACTGGAAATGTGAGACTGGAGTTCATGAGAGCGAGAGCGGTCAAGATTAAAAAGTAGATTGGGGAGTTGTACAAATAAAGGTGATAATTGAAACCATGAGATTTGATAAGGTTTGTGCGAAAGAGAAGAAAGGGAATTACAGATCCTGTCATTACAGTCTCTTATTAAAAATTCAAGAATTAACTTTAGTTACCCTCAAAGAGACATGGGAAATAGAAAAAAATTCAATTTCTTTTGTGTAAGCTCTGGATAGATGTTCCTTTTAGTAAATTTGACCCAGTTTCATGTGCACGCATGCATCCATACACATGCACATGGGCACGTGATTCCTGTACTGCCTACCTTGGGGACAAGTGCAGCTCCTGATCCTTGGTTCTCATGTACTGAACAGCACATACTTTATAACTTTTACACCAAAAGGGTTTAAATGTTGTAGTCTCTTCATGATGGGTGTTAAGATATCCTGTATGGAGACAGTTTAATGTGAAGTTAAAGCTAAAATAAACATGTAAGAAACATGCAGAAAGTAAAATTATGCGTAGATACAATTGTGTGTGGAGTGGACAGAGAACAACACAGGGTATGTGTGATCTCTGCAATGCTTCTACAATGGGAAAAACATTTTATACCATTGCGAGTGCTTTATGAGGTCAGTGTGCGTGCACTCATTAATTCAAATATTGGCTGCATACTTACAGAATCATGCTGCGGTTCAAAGAGACAGACAATAAATGCAGTAACTGAAGAGTGCATTCAGCAGGTTTAACCATGGTTAAAGTTAGGAAAACTTAAAACAGAAAGAGATGAAGGATCATTAATGGACTGCATTTTTAAATACGGTGGCCAAGCAAGACCCTCCTGGAAAGGTGATCTTTAAAGAAATACTTGAAGGAGAGGCGTGAATCCAGGGTCCTCCAGGAAAGGGGCCTTCCTTCAGAACAATTCAGAACCCATGGTGCTCCTGGGGTGAGCACCAGCCTCCGAGGGCTTGGGGCAGAGGAGTGACAGGACTCCACCTGCATTCCGCACCCCTGAGGAGGCTGGGGTGCACCTCAGGTCACAGGAGGAGGAGGAGCAGGAGGAGAAGGGGAAAGAGGAGGCGTGCAGGAGGAGAGGCAGGAGGAGCACAGGGAGAGGACCGTCCATGGAAACAAATGCTGCCCAGAACGTCACGGTGTCGTTCTCCTGGGACACACGGGGTCTCTCAGCGCCACTGCTCCTGAGAGCAAGGGTGGCGCTGGTCCTGGAGAGTGAGCCACAGAGGCAGAGCTGGGTGCAGGTGGTAGGGCCTGCAGGCAGCACCAGGGGCTGGCCGCTTTCTGCAGGGAGACCTGTTGGACGGCATCCCCATCCTGCACGGCCCGGGCAGAGGGCCTGCTGGGCAAGCACGGTGGCATTGGCACGCCAGGGCCACCTCAGAGAGGACCTGCGGCACTTCAGAGGCAGGAAGGACAAGCTTCGTGGAGCAAAGTAACAAGTGGGCCACCGTGATCTGGTCAAACTGGAAAAGCAGCCCCCGGCTCGGCTTTCTGTGAGCGGAGAAGTTCCTTGGACAGGCGTCTGGGTGCGCTCTAGTTTCCTTCCACCCCAGTTTGACTTGAGCATCGCACAGTGCATCTGCGACTCACAGAGGCCCTTGAAACAAGGCTGGTCCTGCTCTTTGGCCAAAGGGCTCCTAGCTGGCAGGCTGCTGTGAGTTCTTCCAGCTGCTGCGAAGTCCATGCAACATAAAGTAATGATGTGTTTTTTCCTATTTCACATCAGGATGCCTGATTCATTCTGACATGCCAAAGGTCACTAAGCATTTTCATCTCTTCTCTTATGTGGAAAACATTTAGTGTACCCCCAAACAATAAAATGCCATAATATAAAGCAGACATTATCTTTTCCAGTAATTTTGTAAAGAGTTCACTGAGAATTGTGTTGCATGGGGGCAAAGAAAGCACGCGGTGGATCCACAAAGGTGTCAGAATGATGAGCTTAGAGTCTTAGCACACGTGGATCTTCGGTCCCAGCCCCATTTCCAGGGCCATTAGTCAACACTTTGCACCTGTACATTGCTTAGAGCATGTGACACCCAGGCCGAAACAGGCAGTGACCTTCGGGACCTTCCCGGGAGGCAGGACGTCCCCGCTGCCTGCTCAGCCCGCCCCACCTCTCGCCTGCTTCCCTTGAGTGTCTCCTTCTTGACACTCAGGCACCTGTCAGCACAGGAGCCTCTGGTCTGTCCTGAGAAGAGCAAGAATCAAGGCAGTGTCCCCATCTGGAGGTTCCTGGTAAATCAAGCACCTCCAGAACCTGGCTCTCCTCTGCCCCCTGCAAACTCGCTGCACTGTGTCCGTGCTCATGACAGCAGGGCAAGCCAGGCCCGACCCTGGTCTGCCGGCCAGCCTCCGAACAGCTAGTTATGGACATGGTCGTGATCTTCTTGGACGTGGAAATGATGGTTTCTTTTAGAAACAGTATTCCCTACCACCAAGTCCACAATTAACATATTTCCCAGCAACGTCTGTAGGAAGAAAAGGAATTACCCAAGTAAGCTAGAAATGCCTGATTTGGTTTCTATCACATTCCCAGTAACAAATAAAAGTTAAATATGAACAGGTCACAGATTTGTTAAGTGTAACCTCTTGCCCAGACCTGGAGTTGGGAGAAGCGCTTCCAGAGTGGGAAACATACGCCTGGAATCTAGGGAATGGCTAAGTCACTGGCTGCCTCGCCCCACGGAGGAGGCTGCAGGGTGACATGACGTCCCTCTGTGGCCTTCTCACCACACCCTGCAAACCACGCAGAGCGTGTCCTATGAACACCATTCTTGTGTGACTCCCGCGCTCAGAACCCTCCAGTGTTCGCTCAGGATGGTAAATCAAGCACCTCCAGAACCTGGCCCTCCTCCACCCCCTGCAAACTCACTGCCTACAAAATCAGCGGAATTCCCAGGAGCCTCCAGATGGGGACACTGCCTTGATTCTTGCTCTTCTCAGGACAGACCAGAGGCTCCCGTGCTGACAGGTGCCTGTGTGTCAGGAAGGAGACACTCAAGGGACAGTATTTGCTTTTGATTTGTTGCTATGGGAATGGGAGGTGATGCCCTTCAATATTTATTTATGTTCTAAGTCAGGGTGCATGAAAATAATGATTCAGTTAATCACAGCTGAGTTTATGAAGAGAAACGAACCATAATGAGGAAGGACGTGACCTCCACAACCGAGAGGATGTCCACCGTCCCCCCTAAAGATCGCTGGACATGAGCTTGTGGGGTGTAAGCAAAGGCAGACTGACTCCCTCCAGCCAGTGGGAGGACAGCAATTTCCACCTGGCCACGGCCTGCAATCCTCCTTTCCACCGTCCAAAGTCAACTGCTGTGGCTGGGACCCGGATGTCCCCAGAGCCTCGTGCGTTGAAGTCCTGGTCCCCAGCCCACACTTCAGAAGTGGTGGGAATCTCAAGGTGGCCTGGAGGTCTCCCTAGTGAGAGCCCTGCGGGGGACGGTGGGAACGTGGCCCCTCCCCTCCTCTTCCCAGTCCTGAGGTGGTGGCTTTGCTCTGCCACAGGGCCTTGCCAGGGTGCCCTGCCTCGCCATGGTCTGAGGTCGAGGGCTGACTGTAGGTTGGGACCTCTGAAACCTGAGCCAACACGACCTGTCCTCAAGACACGATGACTCGGGAACCCGTGCCACCATGGAGGGCTGACTGACTTTTCCTCAACTCACATGCCCACTCCGGCCTCTCTGGTCAGTGAGAACCTGTCTTTCCATTCCCGAGCCACTCTGCACTGCCCAGGCTTCTTCCCTGCGGCCCGTCCCCCTCTCCTGCCTCTGCTCCCTCACCCCTCCGTGAGCTGGGCCCTTCCCCGGGACGCGCCTCGTCGCCCACAGCAAGGCAGTCGCCGTCTCCGGCCTGAGGCCTCTGAAACTCTGGGCCCCAAACAGACTTTCCCTCCTCTCGCTTGTTCCTGTGGGTATTTTGGTCACAGTGATGAGAGAGCTGACTAAAACAAGGTAACAAAAATCCTGTGTTTCCTGAGAAAGTCCTAGTTTGTGCCTGTTATCACAGGGTCCTACAAGGTGAGCGACTGTCCAGGATTTTTTGTAACTCTTTTTAAGATATTTTTAATAATGCTTTTTGAAACCAAGTGCCGTTGTTAAAGCTGCACTGGCATAGGCCGGAAGGCGTTTGCAGGACTTGGCTTTGCCCATCTGCAAGCTCCTGTTTGGGAGGGAGGAGTTCTGTGTCCAAGACACATTCACACAGGGCTCACCAGCAATGGGCCTCTCCCTTCCAACCCTGTCAAATGCTGCACAATTCACACCTCTCCTTTAAGAAGACTGCAGGGCAGCTGCCGATCGAATGAACTGTTCTCAGTCACAGATGAAATCTCAGGCACACTCGGAGCTGTTCCACGGGACTGCCCCTGGAGCGGGGAAGGAAGCTGCCCGCCGCAGGGCGGGTGAAGCATGCAGGGGACCAAGACAGGGGGCGGTGGAGCAGCAAACAGCAGCCTGAGCACACTCACTGTGACTGGGCTTGCCATGCATTTACCATGTAAGCTACAGGCATTCAGTGACAATGGTTTGGTCACACTTTTTTTGCCATGAAAAGTCTCAAGCAATATAATTCGTTATACTCTGTGCTGGTACCAATGTGTAACAACAAATCCCAATATTATGTATAATTATAATGCACCGATAAAAACTTTTAATGAAATCTCGAGCAGCAATGATCTCACAAAGGGAGGGCATATTTACTAACCATGGAGTACTAATTTATGTTTTCACAAAGCTTGATCATGAACACATGTCTTGCACAAAAACTAATGGCCATTTAACATCTCTTCAGGGGCCGATTCTAATGCCGCTGGCCACAGAAGCTAGATGATCTAAATCTGCTGAAACAGCGTCAGTGCCTACTTCAAAAGGCAAGAGCGGATTCTAAATGCCTTCCTGGGGCTGCTCCACTCGGGAGGCGGGGAAAGCGTGCATCATTGGATGGACCATTTTTCTCATTAGGTCAAGTGATGGTCTTCAGGTCATCTCACTCATTTCTCAAGTTGTCTTGCACATGTATGAAATGGGAAGCACCCTTACTGTTTTGCATGTATTCACCAAACTTGAAAAAGACGATGTCAGTCTTCCACCACATCTTCAGATGCTCCAACTGGAAAATTAGTCAAGTCCAATTTTGGTTCAATTATTTTAATCCAAATATTGGAATCAGAGTAAAGTTTTGGAAGATTGTTCTGTTGAGCTAAAAAGTCTGGCATTACTGTGGGTTTGAAAAACCTGCTCTGTTTTGAAGAAGACCCTTTCCTGCGGTGAGAACAGGAGTCCTCTGTGGAGGGGAGGTGTGCTCAGTGGCTCAGGAGGCCAGCAGACCTGGGCTGCTCCTGGGATGGCTATGGTGCTCGCTGGTGCATGGCTGAACCCTCCAAAGACGAGAAAGCTGCCCCGAAACAGAAGCCACGGAACAGCCCTTCACAGCAGCGGCACGACTCCGCGTTAGAAGGCCTGGGTGGAGAACTCTCGGGACGAAGCTGAGGCTGAGCTCATCAGTACGGTCAGTCTTTGGTGTCCATCCTCAGTGGGAGGCTGTGCTTCTGAAGAAGTACTTTGCAAACCAACCTGAGTGTTCTAAGCTGGTCACCATCGTTCTGGTGAACAAATCCTTGAGATTTTATTTGCATTTTTTCAAATCAGTTAGAAATTTTTAACTCAAAGCTCAACAAATGTAGTCCTGAAAGTTAACCTTATGAATTCTTTGTTAAATTGCAGTTACAAACACAAATACCTGAAAACAGAAGCGTTAGCAGTTTGTCACAGTGCAGGAGGTGGACTGAGGAAGCCAGAGTCCTGTGTAGCACCAGGTTTCGCCCGGCAGCTCTGCAATTGTGCTGCAGAATATTTCAACTTAGCCAGAGGATATTTCCATAGAGCTTTAATTTTTAATTGGATAATTTTTAAAAGACATTATCCAGATTTTTTCTGTTCACAATGAAATAAAGTCAAAAGAGGTCTAAAATATTGTAGCAACTGCAATTGTAAATGAACCAGGAACACAGCCAGCCAGGTGATGTCATGACTTTGTCTTGTTAGGTGTCTTTCAAGGAAGGACACCCTTAGTGCCACAGGAAACACACATGTCCTAGAATTTCTGCTGACCTCCGTGTAGAAGCATTTCCTCAGACTCTGATGTTTTACAGAGAATATGTTCTCAATTAGAAATACCATGGTTCACAAAAAAGGCAATGACGTTTATTACCAAGTTTAAATTTTTGACCATAATGTACCACTTGGAGGAGTAGTGAAGGATTTTATGAAACAAAGCTATTGAAAAAACTGTTTTTTGGCAAAGTGCTGACCCAGGTTCACTTGGAAATGCTAAACCATCAGAAAACACATGAATATAAACACTTTTGCAGCATGTGCTACAGACGGTCGAGTGCTGCCTTTGCATCTAGGAGCAGGCTTCTCGTGACGGGATTTGCATCCGTGCTCTGTGGTCGTGCCTAACAGCGGCCTCAGTGTGACAGGTTCCTGCGTGCACGGACAGAACATGATGGCTTCGCTCCCCAGTGCCTCCCCTTCCTCTCCTCCTGCCTCCCCCATCACCATCCTCAGCTCTGCTGGTCTCCCTTCTATTTTCACGACGTCCTTGTGCTTGTATTTTTCTCTCTAGATGCCACCCACAAGAACAGATGATCCTTCACTTTCCGAGTCTGACTTATTTCACTGGATGTGATGCTCTGGTCCAGTTCCACTCACTTTCCTGCAAATGACATGATTTTGTTCTTCTTTATGGCTGAATAGCACTCCACTGTGTATGTATACCATATTTTCTTGACTCATTCAGTTAGGAAAAGGCTTTTTGAAAGTTGTTTCTCAAGACATCAATTTTCTAAGCCAACTAATAGAGTAGAATGAGATTTTGGTAAAAATAAGTTTCAAAATTCATAAATTCTTCACCTCCTTTCACCTACACATGTGCCCTAGTGTGGGTGATAATTACGTAGTTCTAGTCACATGACCCAAGTTTAGGTGTGCCTTCAAGGAGGCCCTGTCCACTCATGCCAGCACTGAGGCCCAAGGGAACAAAAGGCACAGAAACCAAGGCTGCAGCAGTCGTGTGACGACAAGCGGCCACAAGGCCACCAAGCACAGGGAAAGACCCGTGGACCATAAGCCAGGGCCAAAGGAGGAGAGGGAGGACCACCCTCAGAGCCATAGGAGGAGGGGGGAGGACCAAGAACCCAGGGCCACAGGAAGAGGACGAGGACCATGAACCAGGGCCAAAGGAGGAGGGGAAGGACCATGAATCATGGCCACAAGAAGAGGGTAAGGACCATGAACCCAGAGACACAGGAGGAGGGCAAGGACCATGTAACAGGGCCACAGGAGGAGGTTGAGGACCATGAACCATGGCCACGGGAGGAGGGTGAGGACCATGAACCAGTGCTATAGGGAAAAGTCAAGGACCATAAACCAGGGACAAAGGAGGAGGGCAAAGGACCATGAACCTGGGCCACAGAATAAGGGTAAGGACCATAAACCAGGGCCATTGGAGAGTGCGGGAACCATGAACCAGGGTCAGAGGAAGAGGGTGGAAGACCATGAACCAGAGCCACAGGAGGAGGGCAAAGGACCCTGAACCAGGGCCAAGGAGGAGGGCAGAGGACCACGAACCAGGGACACAGGAGGAGGGCGAGGACCATGAACCAGGGCCACAGGAGGAGGGCAGAGGACCATGAACCAGGGCCACAGGAGGAGGGCGAAGACCATGAACCAGGGCCACAGCAGGTGGGCAGAGGATCATGAACCAACGCCACAGGAGGAGGGGGAGGACCATGAACCAGAGCGATAGGAGGGCGAGGACAATGAACCAGGGCCACAGGAGGAGGCAGAAGACCATGAAGCACGGACAGGGAGGAGGGCAGAAGACCATGAACCAGGGCCACAGGAGGAGGAGAGGACAATGAACCAGGGCGACAGAACAAGGGTAAGGACCATAAACCAGGGCCATTGGAGAGTGCGGGGACCATGAACCAGGGCCACAGGAGAAAGGTGAGGACCATGAACCAGGGCCACAGGAAGAGGGCAGAAGACCATGAACCAGAGCCACAGGAAGAGGGCGAGGACAATAAACCGGGGCAACAGGAGGAGGGCAGAGGACCATGAAGCAGGGCCACAGGAGGAGGGCGAGGACCATGAACCAGGGCCACAGAAGGAGGGTGAGGACCATGAAGCAGGGCCACAGAAGGAGGGTGAGGACCATGAAGCAGGGCCACAGGAGGAGGGCGAGGACCATGAACCAGGGCCGCAGGAGGAAGGTGAGGACCATGAACCAGGGCCACAGAAGGAGGGTGAGGACCATGAAGCAGGGCCACAGGAGGAGGGCGAGGACCATGAACCAGGGCCACAGGAGGAAGATGAGGGCCATGAAACAGGGCCACAGGAGGAGGGCAGAAGACCATGAACTAGGGCGACAAGAGGAGGGCAGAGGATCATGAAGCAGGGCCACAGGAGGAGGGCAGAGGACCATGAACCAGGGCCGCAGGAGGAAGGTGAGGACCATGAACCAGGGCCACAGAAGGAGGGTGAGGACCATGAAGCAGGGCCACAGGAGGAGGGCAGAGGACCATGAACCAGGGCCACAGGAGGACGGCGAGGACCATGAACCAGGGTCGCAGGAGGAGGGCGAGGACCATGAACCAGGGCCACAGGAGGAGGGCAGAGGACCATGAAACAGGGCCACAGGAGGAGGGCGAGGACCATGAACCAGGGCCACAAAAGGAGGGCGAGGACCATGAACCAGGGCCACAAGAGGAGGTCAGAAGACCATGAAGCAGGGCCACAGGAGGAGGGCAAGGACCATGAAACAGGGCCACAGGAGGAGGGCGAGGACCATGAACCAGGGCCACAAAAGGAGGGCGAGGAGCATGAACCAGGGCCACAAGAGGAGGTCAGAAGACCATGAATCAGGGCCACAGGAGGAGAGGAGAGGACAATGAACCAGGGGCACAGGAGGAGGGCAGAGTACAATGAACCAGGGCCACAGGAGGAGGTCAGAAGACCATGAACCAGGGCCACAGGAGGAGGTCAGAGGACCAAGAACCAGGGCCACAGGAGGAGAGCAGAAGACCATGAACCAGGGCCACAGGAGTAGGGCGAGGACCATGAACCAGGGTCACAGGAGGAGGGCAGAGGACTAGGAACCAGGGCCAAAGGAGGAGGGCAGAGGACCATGAAGCACGGACAAAGAGGAGGGCAGAGGACCATGAACCAGGGCCACAGAGGGAGGGAGAGGACCATGAATCAGGGCGACCAGAGGAGGGCAGAGGACCATGAACCAAGGCCACAGAGGAAGGGCAAGGATCATGAACCAGGGCCACTGGAGGAGGGCAGAGGCCCATGAACCAGGGCCACATGAGGAGGGCGAAGACCATGAACCAGAGCCACAGGAGGAGGTCAGAAGACCATGAACCAGGGTCACAGAGGAAGGGCAAGGACCATAAACCAGGGCCACAGGAGGAGGGCAGTGGACCATGAACCAGGGCCACATGAGGAGCGCAAAGACCATGAACCAGGGCCACAGGAGGAGGGCAAAAAACCATGAACCAGGACCACAGGAGGAGGTCAGAAGACCATGTACCAGGGCCATAGGAGGAAGGCGAGGATCATGAACCAGGGCCACAGGAGGAAGGCGAGGACCATGAATCAGGTCCACAGGAGAAGGGCAGATGACCATGAACCAGGGTCACAAGAGGGGGGCAGAGGACCATGAACCAGGGCCACAGAACAAGGGTAAGGACCATAAAACAGGGCCATTGGAGAGTGCGGGGACCATGAACCAGGGCAACAGGAGGAGGTCAGAAGACCATGAACCAGGGCCACAGGAGGTGGATGAGGAACATGAACCACGGCCACAGGAGGAGGGCAAAGGACCATGAACCAGGGCCACAGGAGGAAGGCGAGGACCATGAACCAGGGCCACAGGAGGAGGGCGAGGAACATGAATCAGGGCCACAGGAGGAGGGCGAGGACCATGAATCAGGGCCACAGGAGGAAGGCGAGGATCATGAACCAGGGCCACAGGAGGAAGGCGAGGACCATGAATCAGGTCCACAGGAGGAGGGTAGCGGAACATGAAGCAGGGACAAGGAGGAGGGCAAGGACAATGCACCAGGGCCACAGTAGGAGAGTAGGGACCATGAACTAGGGCCACAGGAGGAGGGCAGAGGACCATGAACCAGGGCTACAGAACAAGGGTAAGGACCATAAACCAGGGCCATTGGAGAGTGTGGGGACCATGAACCAAGACCACAGGAGGAAGGTGAGGACCATGAACTAGGGCCACAGGAAGAGGGCAGAAGATCATGAAGCAGGGCCACAGGGGGAGGGCAGAGAACCATGAAGCAGGGTCGCAGGAGGAAGGTGAGGACCATGAAACAGGGCCACAGGAGGAAGGTTAGGGCCATGAAGCAGGGCCATAGGAGGAGGGCAGAGGACCATGAACCAGGGTCGCAGGAGGAAGGTGAGGACCATGAAACAGGGCCACAGGAGGAGGGCGAGGACATGAAGCAAGGCCACTGTAGGACAGCGAGGACCATGCACCAGGGCCACAGGAGGAGGGCAAAGCACCATGTACCAGGGCCACAGGAGTAGGGCGAGGAACATGAACCAGGGCCACAGGAAGAGGACGAGAACCATGAACCAAGGCCACAGGAGGAGGGCAAGGACCATGAACCAGGGCCACAGGAGGAGGGCGAGGACCATGAATCAGGGCCACAGGAGGAGGGCGAGGACCATGAATCAGGGCCACAGGAGGAAGACGAGGACCATGAACCAGGGCCACAGGAGGAAGGCGAGGACCATGAATCAGGTCCACAGGAGGAGGGCAGAGGACCATGAACCAGGGTCACAGGAGGAAGGCGAAACCATGAACCAGGGCCACAGGAGGGCAAGGACCATGAACCAGGGCCACAGAGAGGAGGGGAGAGCACCATGAACCAGGGCCACAAGAGGAGGGCGAGGACCATGAACCAGGGCAACAGGAGGATGGCGAGGACCATGAACCAGGGCCACAGGAGGAGGGCAGAGAACCATGAAGCAGGGCCACAGGAGGAAGGTGAAGGCCATGAACCAGGGCCACAGGAAGAGGGTGAGGACCACGAAGCAAGGCCACAGGAAGAGGGCAGAGGACTATGAACCAGGGCCACAGGAGGAAGGCGAGGAACATGAACCAGGGTAGCAGGAAGAAGCTGAGGACCATGAACCAGGGCCACAGGAGGAGGGTGAGGACCATGAAGCAGGTCCACAGGAGGATGTCAGAGGACCATGAACCAGGGGCACAGGAGGAGGGCAAGGACCATGAATCAGGGCCACAAGAAGAGAGCAGAGGACAATGAATCAGGGCCACAGGAGGAGGGCGAGGACCATGAACCAGGGTCACAGGAGGAGGGCGAGGACCATGAACTAGGGTCACAGGAGTAGGCCAGGGGACCAACAAGCAGGGACAGGGAGGAGGGCAGAAGACCATGAACCAGGGCCACCGGAGGAGGGCAGAGGACCATGAACCAGGGTCACAGGAGGAGGGCGAGGATCATGAACCAGGGCCACAGGAGGAGGGCGAGAACCATGAACCTGGGTCACAGGAGTAGGCCAGGGGACCAACATGCACGGACAGGGAGGAGGGCAGAAGACCATGAAGCAGGGCCACAGGAGGAGGGCAGAGGACCATGAACCAGGGCCACAGGAGGAAGGCGAGGACCATGAACCAGGGCCACAGGAGATGGCATAGGACCATGAACCAGGGACACAGGAGGAGGGCGAGGACCATGAACCAGGGCCACAGGCGGAGGATGAGGAACATGATCCCGGGCCACAGGAGGAGGACAAAGTACCATGAAGCTGGGCCACCGGAGGAGGGGAGAGGACCATGAACCAGGGCCACCGGAGGAGGGCAGAGGACCATGAACCAGGGCTACAGGAGGAAGGTGAGGACCATGAACCAGGGCCACAGGTGGAAGGCGAGGACCATGAACCAGGGCCACAAGAGGAGGGCAGAGGACCATGAAGCAAGGCCACTGGAGGAGGGGAGAGGACCATGAACCAGGGCCACAGGAGGAGGTCAGAAGACCATGAACCAGGGCCACAGGAGGAAGCTGAGGAACATGAACCAGGGCCACAGGAGGAGGGCAAAGCATATGAACATGGGCCACAGAACAAGGGTAAGGATCAAAAACGAGGGACACTGGAGAGTGCGGGGACCATGAACCAGTGCCACAGGAGGAGGGTGAGGACCATGAACCAGGGCCACAGTAGGAGAGTAGGGACCATGAACCAGGGCCAGAGGAGGAGGTTAAGGACCATGAACTAGGGCCACAGGAGGAGGGCGAGGACCATGCACCAGGGTCACAGGAGGAGGGCAGAGGACCATGAACCAGGGCTATAGGAGGAGGGGGAGGACCATGAACCAGGGCCACAGGAGGAGGGTAGCGGAACATGAAGCAGGGACAAGGAGGAGGGCAAGGACAATGTACCAGGGCCACAGTAGGAGAGTAGGGACCATGAACTAGGGCCACAGGAGGAGGGCGAGGACCATGAACCAGGACCACAGGAGGAGGGCAAGGACCATGAACTAGGGTCACAGGAGTAGGCCAGGGGACCAACAAGCAGGGACAGGGAGGAGGGCAGAAGACCATGAACCAGGGCCACAGGAGGAGGGCAGAGGACCATGAACCAGGGCCACAGGAGGAAGGCGAGGACCATGAACCAGGGCCACAGGAGGAGAGCGAGGACCATGAACCTGGGTCACAGGAGTAGGCCAGGGGACCAACATGCACGGACAGGGAGGAGGGCAGAAGACCATGAAGCAGGGCCACAGGAGGAGGGCAGAGGACCATGAACCAGGGCCACAGGAGGAGGGCGAAGACCATGAACCAGGGCCACAGGAGGAGGGCAGAGGACCATGAACCAGGGCCACAGGAGTAGGGCGAGGAACATGAACCAGGGCCACAGGAAGAGGACGAGAACCATGAACCAAGGCCACAGGAGGAGGGCAAGGACCATGAACCAGGGCCACAGGAGGAGGGCGAGGACCATGAATCAGGGCCACAGGAGGAGGGCGAGGACCATGAATCAGGGCCACAGGAGGAAGACGAGGACCATGAACCAGGGCCACAGGAGGAAGGCGAGGACCATGAATCAGGTCCACAGGAGGAGGGCAGAGGACCATGAACCAGGGTCACAGGAGGAAGGCGAAACCATGAACCAGGGCCACAGGAGGGCAAGGACCATGAACCAGGGCCACAGAGAGGAGGGGAGAGCACCATGAACCAGGGCCACAAGAGGAGGGCGAGGACCATGAACCAGGGCCACAGGAGGAGGGCGAGGACCATGAACCAGGGCCACAGGAGGAGGGCAGAGAACCATGAAGCAGGGCCACAGGAGGAAGGTGAAGGCCATGAACCAGGGCCACAGGAAGAGGGTGAGGACCACGAAGCAAGGCCACAGGAAGAGGGCAGAGGACTATGAACCAGGGCCACAGGAGGAAGGCGAGGAACATGAACCAGGGTAGCAGGAAGAAGCTGAGGACCATGAACCAGGGCCACAGGAGGAGGGTGAGGACCATGAAGCAGGTCCACAGGAGGATGTCAGAGGACCATGAACCAGGGGCACAGGAGGAGGGCAAGGACCATGAATCAGGGCCACAAGAAGAGAGCAGAGGACAATGAATCAGGGCCACAGGAGGAGGGCGAGGACCATGAACCAGGGTCACAGGAGGAGGGCGAGGACCATGAACTAGGGTCACAGGAGTAGGCCAGGGGACCAACAAGCAGGGACAGGGAGGAGGGCAGAAGACCATGAACCAGGGCCACCGGAGGAGGGCAGAGGACCATGAACCAGGGTCACAGGAGGAGGGCGAGGATCATGAACCAGGGCCACAGGAGGAGGGCGAGAACCATGAACCTGGGTCACAGGAGTAGGCCAGGGGACCAACATGCACGGACAGGGAGGAGGGCAGAAGACCATGAAGCAGGGCCACAGGAGGAGGGCAGAGGACCATGAACCAGGGCCACAGGAGGAAGGCGAGGACCATGAACCAGGGCCACAGGAGATGGCATAGGACCATGAACCAGGGACACAGGAGGAGGGCGAGGACCATGAACCAGGGCCACAGGCGGAGGATGAGGAACATGATCCCGGGCCACAGGAGGAGGACAAAGTACCATGAAGCTGGGCCACCGGAGGAGGGGAGAGGACCATGAACCAGGGCCACCGGAGGAGGGCAGAGGACCATGAACCAGGGCTACAGGAGGAAGGTGAGGACCATGAACCAGGGCCACAGGTGGAAGGCGAGGACCATGAACCAGGGCCACAAGAGGAGGGCAGAGGACCATGAAGCAAGGCCACTGGAGGAGGGGAGAGGACCATGAACCAGGGCCACAGGAGGAGGTCAGAAGACCATGAACCAGGGCCACAGGAGGAAGCTGAGGAACATGAACCAGGGCCACAGGAGGAGGGCAAAGCATATGAACATGGGCCACAGAACAAGGGTAAGGATCAAAAACGAGGGACACTGGAGAGTGCGGGGACCATGAACCAGTGCCACAGGAGGAGGGTGAGGACCATGAACCAGGGCCACAGTAGGAGAGTAGGGACCATGAACCAGGGCCAGAGGAGGAGGTTAAGGACCATGAACTAGGGCCACAGGAGGAGGGCGAGGACCATGCACCAGGGTCACAGGAGGAGGGCAGAGGACCATGAACCAGGGCTATAGGAGGAGGGGGAGGACCATGAACCAGGGCCACAGGAGGAGGGTAGCGGAACATGAAGCAGGGACAAGGAGGAGGGCAAGGACAATGTACCAGGGCCACAGTAGGAGAGTAGGGACCATGAACTAGGGCCACAGGAGGAGGGCGAGGACCATGAACCAGGACCACAGGAGGAGGGCAAGGACCATGAACTAGGGTCACAGGAGTAGGCCAGGGGACCAACAAGCAGGGACAGGGAGGAGGGCAGAAGACCATGAACCAGGGCCACAGGAGGAGGGCAGAGGACCATGAACCAGGGCCACAGGAGGAAGGCGAGGACCATGAACCAGGGCCACAGGAGGAGAGCGAGGACCATGAACCTGGGTCACAGGAGTAGGCCAGGGGACCAACATGCACGGACAGGGAGGAGGGCAGAAGACCATGAAGCAGGGCCACAGGAGGAGGGCAGAGGACCATGAACCAGGGCCACAGGAGGAGGGCGAAGACCATGAACCAGGGCCACAGGAGGTGGGCAGAGGATCATGGACCAACGCCACAGGAGGAGGGCAGAGGACCATGAACCAGGGCCACAGAACAAGGGTAAGGACCATAAACCAGGGCCATTGGAGAGTGTGGGGACCATGAACCAAGACCACAGGAGGAAGGTGAGGACCATGAACTAGGGCCACAGGAAGAGGGCAGAAGATCATGAAGCAGGGCCACAGGGGGAGGGCAGAGAACCATGAAGCAGGGTCGCAGGAGGAAGGTGAGGACCATGAAACAGGGCCACAGGAGGAAGGTTAGGGCCATGAAGCAGGGCCATAGGAGGAGGGCAGAGGACCATGAATCAGGGTCGCAGGAGGAAGGTGAGGACCATGAAACAGGGACACAGGAGGAGGGTGAGGACATGAAGCAAGGCCACTGGAGGACAGCGAGGACCATGCACCAGGGCCACAGGAGGAGGGCAAAGCACCATGTACCAGGGCCACAGGAGTAGGGCGAGGAACATGAACCAGGGCCACAGGAAGAGGACGAGGACCATGAACCAAGGCCACAGGAGGAGGGCGAGGACCATGAACCAGGGCCACAGGAGGAGGGCGAGGACCATGAATCAGGGCCACAGGAGGAGGGCGAGGACCATGAATCAGGGCCACAGGAGGAAGACGAGGACCATGAACTAGGGCCACAGGAGGAAGGCGAGGACCATGAATCAGGTCCACAGGAGGAGGGCAAGGACCATGAACCAGGGCCACAGAGAGGAGGGGAGAGCACCATGAACCAGGGCCACAAGAGGAGGGCAGAGGACCATGAACCAGGGCCACAGGAGGAGGGCGAGGACCATGAACCAGGGCCACAGGAGGAGGGCGAGGACCATGAACCAGGGCCACAGGAGGAGGGCAGAGAACCATGAAGCAGGGCCACAGGAGGAAGGTGAAGGCCATGAACCAGGGCCACAGGAAGAGGGTGAGGACCACGAAGCAAGGCCACAGGAAGAGGGCAGAGGACTATGAACCAGGGCCACAGGAGGAAGGCGAGGAACATGAACCAGGGTAGCAGGAAGAAGCTGAGGACCATGAACCAGGGCCACAGGAGGAGGGTGAGGACCATGAAGCAGGTCCACAGGAGGATGTCAGAGGACCATGAACCAGGGGCACAGGAGGAGGGCAAGGACCATGAATCAGGGCCATAAGAAGAGAGCAGAGGACAATGAATCAGGGCCACAGGAGGAGGGCGAGGACCATGAACCAGGGTCACAGGAGGAGGGCGAGGACCATGAACTAGGGTCACAGGAGTAGGCCAGGGGACCAACAAGCAGGGACAGGGAGGAGGGCAGAAGACCATGAACCAGGGCCACCGGAGGAGGGCAGAGGACCATGAACCAGGGTCACAGGAGGAGGGCGAGGATCATGAACCAGGGCCACAGGAGGAGGGCGAGAACCATGAACCTGGGTCACAGGAGTAGGCCAGGGGACCAACATGCACGGACAGGGAGGAGGGCAGAAGACCATGAAGCAGGGCCACAGGAGGAGGGCAGAGGACCATGAACCAGGGCCACAGGAGGAAGGCGAGGACCATGAACCAGGGCCACAGGAGATGGCATAGGACCATGAACCAGGGACACAGGAGGAGGGCAAGGACCATGAACCAGGGCCACAGGCGGAGGATGAGGAACATGATCCAGGGCCACAGGAGGAGGACAAAGTACCATGAAGTTGGGCCACCGGAGGAGGGGAGAGGACCATGAACCAGGGCCACCGGAGGAGGGCAGAGGACCATGAACCAGGGCTACAGGAGGAAGGTGAGGACCATGAACCAGGGCCACAGGTGGAAGGCGAGGACCATGAACCAGGGCCACAAGAGGAGGGCAGAGGACCATGAAGCAAGGCCACTGGAGGAGGGGAGAGGACCATGAACCAGGGCCACAGGAGGAGGTCAGAAGACCATGAACCAGGGCCACAGGAGGAAGCTGAGGAACATGAACCAGGGCCACAGGAGGAGGGCAAAGCATATGAACATGGGCCACAGAACAAGGGTAAGGATCAAAAACGAGGGACACTGGAGAGTGCGGGGACCATGAACCAGTGCCACAGGAGGAGGGTGAGGACCATGAACCAGGGCCACAGTAGGAGAGTAGGGACCATGAACCAGGGCCAGAGGAGGAGGTTAAGGACCATGAACTAGGGCCACAGGAGGAGGGCGAGGACCATGCACCAGGGTCACAGGAGGAGGGCAGAGGACCATGAACCAGGGCTATAGGAGGAGGGGGAGGACCATGAACCAGGGCCACAGGAGGAGGGTAGCGGAACATGAAGCAGGGACAAGGAGGAGGGCAAGGACAATGTACCAGGGCCACAGTAGGAGAGTAGGGACCATGAACTAGGGCCACAGGAGGAGGGCGAGGACCATGAACCAGGACCACAGGAGGAGGGCAAGGACCATGAACTAGGGTCACAGGAGTAGGCCAGGGGACCAACAAGCAGGGACAGGGAGGAGGGCAGAAGACCATGAACCAGGGCCACAGGAGGAGGGCAGAGGACCATGAACCAGGGCCACAGTAGGAGAGTAAGGACCATGAACCAGGGCCACAGGAGGAGGGCGAGGACCATGAACCAGGGCCACAGGAGAAGGGCGAAGACCATGAATCAGGGCCACAGGAGGAGGTCAGAAGACCATGAACCAGGGCCACAGCAGGAGGATGAGGAACATGAACCAGGGCTACAGGAGGAGGACAAAGGACAATGAACCAGGGCCACAGGAGGACGTCAGAAGACCATGAACCAGGGCCACAGGAGGAGGATGAGGAACATGAACCAGGGCCACAGGAGGAGGGCAAAGCATATGAACATGGGTCACAGAACAAGGGTAAGGACCATAAACAAGGGCCATTGGAGAGTGCGGGGACCATAGGAGGAGGGTGAGGACCATGAACCAGGGCCACAGTAGGAGAGTAAGGACCATGAACCAGGGCCAGAGGAGGAGGGCAAGGACCATGAACCAGGGCCACAGGAGGAGGGCAGCGGACCATGAACCAGGGCCACAGGAGGAGGGTGAGGACCATGAACCAGGCTCACAGGAGGAGGTCAGAGGATCATGAAGCAGGGACAAGGAGGAGGGCGAGGACCATGAACCTGGGTCACAGGAGGGTTTAAATTGTTACAAATATCAAAATTTTAGGATATTTCCCTCAAAAATATATCTTCAACTTAAGTTCACTTATTTTTAGAAAAACTTCCCCTTTTCTTTAAAGTGATCACACCAACACTTACTCCATTGGCTGGGGTTGCTCTAAAGTCCCACCTGAACCCCAAGGCCCGGCTGCCGGCCCCCAGCAATCCCCGGTTCAGTGACCTGTGGGAAGCGCCCGAGAACGTCAGGCTGAGGTTTCCAGAAGCAGGCGTGCCATGCACTTCACACTGCAGGCTGCACAGTGGCTGCTCGCAGGCCCACACTGCCCTCCTCCCGCCCAGGCTGAGCGTCCAGGCCAGACCTGTCCTTGCTGCGCACAGTGCACGCTTCCTGCCTGCTTGTCCTGCAGCCCCAGATCAGCAATCCTGTGGTCCCAGGGCCTGTCTTCAGGTGACCCTCATCTACTCTCTGTGGCCCCAAAGCCCCAGGAAACGAAGCTGGCCTTCTGGATACGCCAAGAGAAGCAGCATGGATGCTTTAGGACAAGGTGCAAGGACAGATGGTTTGCAGAGGGACCCAATTCAGGTGACCCTCGCTGCAGCGCACAGTCTGATTGTTCTTTCACCACCGTGGCTCTTCACTCTTCCTGCACCTCGTCTGCGACTGGAGCTTCACCGCAGAGGTGCAGTGAGTGAGTGCAGGCCTCGGGACCAGGAAGTTGAGACCCCTGGGGCTCGGGAAGTCCCCTCCAGGGCAGGGGCTGCCACTGTGAGTCCTGAGCGGGGACTCGCTGCAGGTCGAGCAGGAGCTCTCGGGCTCCTGGCTGCTGCGCTCTGGTGCGTGGTAGGGGCGGCGGCTGGTGGGTGGCAGCTGGCAGGTGTGCTGCTCTGAGTCTCCCCTGGCGGTCCTGGGTGTGCTTCCTCCTGACACGAGAAGCGGTTCAACCTGCTGCATAAAGCAGCGTTTCCCTCAACACCCCACAACTTCTAAAACTGGGAAGCAGCAGAAATGGCTTTGCGTGTTTAGTGGGGCTCTTGATCTTCCTGCCTCCATTTACAATGAGGTCTGTGTCAAATGCTAACTTCACAACTTTAACTGAGGCCCAAAGCGTCCATGCTGGCCTCCTTTCAGAAACCGAAGTTCAACCTGATCTCTTGGAAGTCTGCATTCTCCTAGCTCACCCGGTGGCTCTCTTGCCATCTCCGACACATGGAGGAGAGGAGAGGAGGGGCAGAGGAAGGAAAAGCTGAAGGGAATGAGCTCCTGGAGAGCTGAAGGCCGCCGCCTCGGAGCCCTGACCCCGCACACTGGTTCACTGAAGGCTGCTGGGCGATGGTTGACGAATGAGAAGAATGGAAGGCTGGGTTTAGGTCACTTAATCCTATAAGGTGCTCAGTTATGTTTTGACATCCTGCTGCCCAGATTAGAAAAAAAGTTGCCAAAAAATTAATATGTTAATTATGTGAAAGGTCTATGTATATTATTATACTTAAACTTCAAACCCAAAACAGGAATGGATGTAAAAATGTAGAAAAGGATTTACCGTGCTGGTGAAATCTGGACTCATGTGAAATCCTGTTTAAATCCTGTTTTCCAACTATAGAGTATAACTTAGCATCCTTTGTTGATTTGAGAAGAATCCCTTGTTGCTAATAAAATGCATTTAAGGCAATAAAACACTCATCCTCTGGTCCTTTCTTGTGTTTGAACCTAAGAGATCTTAGTCAAAGTAAACGGTGTCTGCTGTGCTAGAAATGATCAGATAACAGCAGAACTTCCATGACCAAAGTGAACCAGGGACCACGCTGAGGGGAGGAAGGAAAGAAGAGATGCTGTGACGTGTGGCTTCCATTTCAGCCACTTGGGCCACCTGACTGACGAGAATAAACACAGGGAAGGAGATTCACTGCACGTCAAGGAAGCCTGACTTCTGTGCCAGAAGAGCAGGGCTGGGCGTGAGGGGTGGCCGCGAGGAGCGCGTCCAGCTGCAGCGTGCCACAGTCCAGCCCTCTTTCACCACAGGAGCTGCGTGCCCAGAACGGCCACCTCTCACCATCCATCTCTGCCACATCTCAGAATTAAGTGTCCTGTTGGTGACAAGAAGCCAATCAATCACACTCGTAGTGACAACCACGACTGTCGGGAAGCAGGCATTCAGGGGCGCCCCTTCCTTCCACCAGAGCCTGCTGGACGGGGTCCCCCCCGCCAGGTTCGGCGGAGGCCTTTGTTCTTCCTGGCGTGGGTGACCAGGGAGTGCGAATCTAGCAGTAGCCTTGTGGGCGGCAGGCGTGGACAGTTAGAGTTCTGAACTCCCTTTGTGTGCCAGAAGTCTCTCTGATGCCTCTTTCATCGTTTGAAAAGCACAGATACAATTCGTTCTCTAGAAACCCTTCATTCAATCACATTCTGAAGTCCTAACGTATTCCCTACGTGCTTAGGACAAGAAATTCCAGTGAAGGCGAAACCTGGGCAGGAGCGGAGCTTGCTGATGGTGTCTGAGAGTTGGAGACAACTGCACATCGAGTCTCATTCATCGCACCCTCAGGAATCCGCACGGCTCGGCCTCATTAGCAATGTTCTGAAGGGTCGTGTAGCTTGGAGTTTTAAAAAGTTGCCTTTTAAATTTGCTCAGTCAGATTTAGGAATGGGTTTTTATCAGTTGTACAGTTCTTATTTTTTAGTTAAATATAATTGCTTCTTATGAGTTTAGAGTTACATTCTTAAAACAATAGTCACTGACTACTAAATTTATAAAAGCTGCAGGGTTTATTTGGTAAAAGGGCTCTTCAATTCTCTTACGCCCAAATCTTCCATAGTTTGAAGAAGAGCAGGCCATGGCTCAACCCCCCTCTTAGGATAATGTTAGGAGCCCCAGGAAATAAAAGAGACTTACAAAGAAACTAATTATACTGAAATCATTACTGAAATGTTTTTAACAACATACTTGTGACAAAGCAGCATTAACATTAGGTAAGAAGGTCCAGCAAGAATCCGAGGGCTGTGTGGACTCAGCAGTGACGCGCCAACCACGCCTCACATGCGTGCACAGCTCCCGTGACCTGAGAACGCCTGCGACCTCTGCAGGTAAACAGAGGGAACGTTACCTGTGACCCTAGCCTTTTCCTTCCATCCACTGAGTCTCTGAGACCTGTTCGTAGGCCTTCTGGGCCCTGGCTTCAGGTGACAAGGTCGGTCTGAAGGACCTTCCTGCTGCCCTGAGAGGAACTGAGGCTCTTCAGGGATTGACCATGTTGACACTGCCAGGTCACGTGAAATATCAGAGTTTTATTTAATTCTGCTGTAAAATCAGCTGCAAAAGCCCACCATTTTGCCATCTGTTGCAGATCCTCTGAGGAGGTGGGCTCTGGGGAAAGCCATCGTCTTCTTTCGCTCTCAGGATGGAGAATCCAAAGCAACTCCATCCCCACCAGGACCTTGGAGAGCTGATGGCCTGCTCTACTGGCCGTGGTGGGTGATTGTTCCTGATGTGCCACCGCTCTTGAAATCCACGGTGTATCCACAGCCTTACCAGTCGTGTCTGCACAGCACGCAGAACATGGGAGGTGAGTGACGAGGAGGCAGCTGAAGCTCTGCAGCTCGAGCCATCGCTGAAGAAAACCTCTTCAGGAAGCTGGAGAATGGCTTTGAAAGCTGGGTGCAACAGGGAAGCAACAGCCCCAGCAGCCCCAGCAGCCCTGTCTAGCAAGAGGCTGGACTGAATTTTCAGAAAGCAGTGCCAACCAAGATTGAAAGCCAGGAGAACTTAGATCTGGGCGGCCACATCTGTGTTCCCAGGACAGGAGGAACGCAGAACCTGTGCTCAGCTCAGAAGCTCGGAACCTCCGTCCACTCTCCTCCCTCGCACTCAGGTTGACACTAAGGCAGGGGGCCAGGTGCCCTCGCAGGAGCCACAGGAGGTCATCAGGTAAACTGGGGGGTCTCCTCAGCTCAGGTTAGACCGGAGAGTAGGAGAAACATCTGAGGAATCTTAGGTCATCTTGAAAGTCCATTTGGTGCCATGCACTTGACACTCTGTATATACACCTTGGAGCGATTCTTCGAGTCAGGGAGCACGTTTGCCATTTCATGGGTAAGGAAGCTAACCTGCGGGAAGGCAGCCAACCATCCAGGGCTAGAGGGATGGTAACTGGCAGAGTCGGGATTCAAACCAAGTCCATCTACCTTGGAATCCCTTCCTCTTAACGGGGAAAGGTGAACATGGCAGAGGAGGAAGACGGAGGGAGTGCAGGCAGCACCTCACAGCTCAGCAAGCTCCACCCAGAGGGGTCCAGGGCTGCTGCATTAGCTCAGCCTTCGGCCACCAGAGGCAGGAGAAGAGGGCTGTGGGAGGTGGGAGGGAAGGAGAGAAGAAAAAGACCCAGAGGCAGTCACCCGCGGGTCCCTGGGCTTCAGAGACAGAGCTCCTGTTCATGTTCTCATTCCTTACAGGTCTTCCCTCACTTTACTTATGTGATGTTTAAAAATAGCCACACCTTAGTCGAAGAATTTTCCATTTCATAGAATGTTAACGGGGGAACGTTGGTGGGTTTTTAAAAGTAGCAATGTACACAGTTGAAATTCACAGCACCTGTTATATCAGATGTGTAACGGTAAGCTTAAAATGACTTTTACTTTCTTACGGGTTTTCATGTTGCATGGGATCATGAGTCCCAGTGGGTCCCTGGTTCCTGTGAGTGCAAACACCATGCACTGACGGTGCCACCTTTCCATCCCCAAGCCAAGCGTCACCTGCCTGACGCCTTTTGAAATTAGAGTCAGCCATTCGAGTCACTCTTAGGTTGACAGACGCTTGGTGTTTAAATTCAAGACATGTTTATGACTCACTGAATTTTTTATTTTAAGGCCAATTTGCTATTTCTCTTGGGAGGCTGGATTAGAGGAGAAAAGGGAACACGGCCTGTCCTCTGCTTGGCAAGAACACGTTTTCTGTCTCTCTGAACTTCCTGTATTGGTACTTCATCAATCATCATGAACCACAGGAGGGATTCTGGCTCCAGAGAGGCCAGTGCCAAGACTTCAAAATACACTCTGTGGGTCACAGCCAAACAACTACTCACCGCCAGGACTTAGAAGCCAGCACACTAGCTGAAAGGTCAGTTGCCAAATCACAGAGTGCAGAAGGCTTCAGAGAGAGGCTGGCCATTTCCAGGATGGGCAGGAGGGACTCACAGAGAGCACAAATGAATGGCTTTGCAAGATCCTCAGCACCTGAGAGAATTAATGAGGGCTTTGAAGTCGACTAAACTACAGTGCTTCACTGACTCAGGAAATGAGGGCTGAATGATGCTTCTCACCTGCTGGTGGATGTCAGTGGCCTGGGCACATGGCCCCAACTGTCTCCTTTGCTCTTGAGCACAGATTTGCATCACGAATTCTGGAAACAGGCTTTTCAGAACGTGCAGGATACTGTATAGCTCTGGTCTGGAAATCATGGTGAGTTTTATCAGTCACCCTGTTCTTCTGTCCCAGTAAGAGTTTAGTCATCAACAGGTGAGAGATTTAAAAGAGTATGATGTAACTTCTGTTCTCAGGGATCCAGTCCATAGCTCAGAAGAGCAGTGGTCCACATAACAGTGCCATCCAGGAGACACCAGGCTGTGTCCTCGAGGACTCTCCACTGCAGGCACAGTGGATGGTCACACAGCAGTGTCATGCAGGAGACGCCAGGTGACCGTGAGCACTGTGTGTGTAGAGGATAAGAGCTTCAACTGGGGAAGTGTGGGGATGTAAGGAAAGGTCATCTGCTAACTGCAACCAAGGCCAAGAGCCTGGAACAGTCAATGGTAAACAGAGTCTTGTTGTTGAGCTCTGTTCACCCTGGGGCTCCCTGTCCCGTCCCTAGATTGCTGCAGAATCACAGGTCCCCTAACTGAACTGCACAAGTCACTCTTGCTCACACGAGAGATCTAGGGGCACCTGTGGGGAGGAAGCCAGAGGGTTTAGGTCTGCCTGCGGGCAATCCGCCACTGAGCTCACAGGCTTTCGACCTCCTGCCTGTTCCTCGCCCCTCACTGGCTTTCTCAGGGTGGGCTCAAGCACGCAGGCCTCCACCAAGGGTGTGGGGTGGAAAGACAGGCCAGCGCTGTGGCCAGCTCTGCCAAGAGCGCCATGGAGCTCCACCGCCTTTGGAACTGAGTTATCCTTGAGATCCACCACCTTGTCCCTTTCATCTTGCACACAATGAAAACAAGGCCAAGAGGCACTAAGGAACTTCCCGGGCTCACACAGCTGGTGAGGGCAACTGCGCCCAACCCACTGGCTTCCCACTGTATCCATGTATGACATCTGCAACTGCTCTGAGACACAGAGCAACGCCGCTGGGTGGTCACTTCTCACTCCGCCACATGTAGCCAGCATGCTGGCAAACTCACTCAGTTTGTGGACAGCTGCGTTTCAGGGACTGAGAAGCATCTCTCCCAAACCATCCCCAGGATCATTCACTTGGGCCCTGCATTCCAAGAGGAGCCGCTCCTCCAGCCACTACTCAGTGTCCTCTATGCTTTTCTTCCTTCTTTTTCACTCTACAATATCTGTATTAGCAAAAGGATAAAGATCTAGGAACTGTACAGCCTCTGAAGCTCTCCTGTCAAGGGCAAGTAAATTAAGCTTGGGCTCCTCACTGTGAGTGGAAACTTGCAACTTCTGCTTAAAGGCAGTTCCCTCCTGAGTACTTGCCCACAGTGACCTCAATACCTTGAATAGATATCTGTGTTCCCATATTCATTACAGCATGATGCACAGTAGCCAAGATATGGAACCAACCTAAGTTGTCAGTGAGGAATAGATTAAAGAAGTTGTGGTCGTTATGGATTGAATATGAGATGCCCCCCTTGGGTTCCCGGGTTAATGTGGATGGTGCGATGACAAGATTATGAAAGCCCGACCTAATCAGTGGTTTAATCCACTCGATGGGCCAATAATCTGAATGGATTACTGGGTGGCAACTCTAGGCAGCTGGGTGTGGCTGGAGGAGGTGGGTCACTGTGGACATGTCTGGAGGAGTATATATTTTGCCCTGGCTCCTGGACGTCTCCCTGTGTCCTGGCTGTCCTGAATTGAGCAGCCTTCCTCTGCCACACACTTCCCCCATGATGCTCTGCCTTACCTCAAACCCAGATCAATGGAGCTGGCCAAGCATAGACTGAGCCTCTGATGCAGCGAGTCCAAAATAAACTTTCCCCCTCTAAATCGTTCTTGTTGGAAATTTTGTTCACAGTGATGAAAACTAACACAGTGGAGTCTGCACACGATGGGATTTTAACCAGAGATAGGAGATCTGCTGTTAGTGTGGACAAGGATGAACCGGGAGTGAAATGAGCCAGGTACACACACGCAGATGCTCTGTGACCTCAGATACACCTGGAATCTAAAGAAGTCAGACTCACAGGAACAGAGCACCGTGGCTGCCCCAGGCTGGGGGTAGGGAGGCGGAGCCACCTGGCAGACGGTGCAGGCTGCTGTAGGGTAAGATGGCAATCCAGAGACGGACAGCGGTTGGCAGTGCTTACACTGCACGCTGGCTGGGACTTCTGGGGGTCTCACGCGCACACACAGCAGCTATGTGAGAAGACAGAAATGTTACCTGTCTATTGTGTGCATGCATGTCAAAACGAGTCATGCATGCTAAATCACGGTTTCCACGAAATTCTATTAAAAAGTAATTTCTTGAAAAGTTATTGCAAGAAACTGCATAAGATACGTCAAGCGCTCAGCGTGGCCTGAGCTATCAGGCATGCAGAATAAAGTAAGGAAGGTAGAAGTCATTCCTGCAGCAATTGCCCCCTGTGGAAGGGCAGAGAGGGCTGGCAGAGCCCGGAGACTGTTCTTCACGTTCTTTTGCCATGGTTCTCCTGGCTCTAACACTCCTGTTCCAGAATGTGCCATTTTGTTTGTGCCAGATCAGGATTTAGAAAGAAGCTAACCAGTGAAGCCATGCCTCCTGCTCACCTCAGGCTGCTCGGGAGGTGGCTCTGTCAGTCCCTCCCTCTGCTCTGGCCGGACTGTGATGTGAGCACCTCGAGTATTGCTGGGGTCACTGACACCAAGCACCCCAGACCCTTGGTGGGCACCCTTCCCTGTGATGAGGGGTCCCTTGGTCATGGTCTCATGGAGACCTCTTCTGTCCACCTGAGAACACTCTGTGATAGGGAAAGTCAGCACTGGAAGGCCACGAAGTAGTGACCGGGTGAGGTCCGGTGCTGGGCCGCAGGCTCCTCCAGCTCCATCTGAGCAGGGCTGGGCACCACGGTCTCAGGCGGCAGGCAGGGCCTCCAGGAGGCTGCGTGGTGGAGCTACTGCCTTCACAAAGCCTAAAGGAAAGTGAGGCCTGCTAAGCAGGTGAGGGAGCGGCAGTCCCCTGAGGCCCTGGCGTCTCCTGCTTCTCGCTCAGAGCGGAAGGGCTGCTCGTCCCTGCTCTCTGTATTTTTTTAAAATTATTTTATGTGTTCTAATTAGTTGTACATGACAGTAGAATGCATTTATGCATTTTGATAGACCATACATAAATGGAGTGTAATCTCTCATTTTTCTGATTACACATAGTGCAGGATCACATCAGTCATGCAGTCACACAGGCACATGAGGAACAATATCTGTTGCACTCTGCTGTCCTTCCTACGCCACACCCCTTCCCCTCCCTTCACTCCCTTCTACCTAATCTACAGGAACTCTATTCTTCCCGAGCCCCTCCCCTTATTGTGAATTAGCTTCTGCATATCAGAGAAAACTTTCAGCCTTTCATTTTTCAGGTTTGGCTTATTTCACTTAGCATGATATTCTCCAGCTCCATCCATTTACCAGCAAATACAAGAATTTCATTCTTCCTTAAAGCTGAGTAATATTCCATCGTATCTACACATTTTATTTATCCATTCATCTGTTGAAGGGCACCTAGGTTAGTTCCATAGCTTAGCTATTGTGACTTGAGCTGCTGTAAACATTGTTGTGGCTACATCACTGAAGTATGTAGATTTCAAGGATATAAACCCAGGAGTGGGACAGCTGCGTCAGATGGAGGTTCCATTCCGAGTTTTCTGAGGAATCTCCATGCTGCTTTCCAGAGTGGCTGCACCGTTTTGCAATCCCACCAGCAGCGTCTGAGAGTTCCTTCCCCACATCCTCGCAACACCTATTGTTGCTGTGTTCTTGATGACTGCCATTCTGCCTGGGGTGAGCTGCTCTGTGCTTTTCTTCACCCCCATTCTTGCTTCCTGTTCCTCTGCTTGCCATTTTTAAGAAGGTTCCTAGTGTTTGACCCCCTGTGATGTTGGTCTGCCAGCTGATTTTTCTTAGTACTTGCTTTGGCTCTTCAGATATTTAAGGGAGAGAGTGTCTTATTGCTGCATCAGCCTCAGTCATGGCCCTTAAAGTGTGTTCATTCTTCCTTATCCATTTAGCTGGAAAGAAGGCTATGGCAGGCTTCAGGCTCAGGGCGAGCCCCTGGGCACTGGGGAAGAGTGTGGACAAACAGCTTTTCAGTTGCGGACATTTTACCTGTCAAATGCCAGTGCAATTGTGACTGGAGTTTCTTGCCTCTAGAGAGGTCTTTGCAGAAGTGTCCGTGGAACCTGGTTAACGTCAAGAGATCTGTGTTGGAGGGAGCCCACCAGGGGGAGGTGGGAACTGCAGCTGGTCTGCAGGAGTGAGGTGGCGTTGGGGCGCAGCGATCACCCCTCGCTGTTACCCCTTGGGAATGCTGGCCTGGCCTCCCGAGTCCTCACGGTCATCCACTCTCAGTGTGATATGTCCTTCAGTGCAGCCAGAGAAAAGAGAAATGATCACATGTTTTGAAAAATTTTAGTTCTTTTTGTAATTATTTGTGGATGTCCAAAGACCACAGTTCTTCAAGACCTAGAAATAGAACTGTCAAATCAAGGGTAAGAATTCATTCACTGCACCCCAGGACCCACGGGTGACTGCAAGTTGATTGTCAGAGCATCAAGAATAGGCTCACGGAGTGAGATATCAATAAATTATTTTTTAGGAATGGAAACATAGGAATGCAAACTAACACATGAGAGGAGATCCTCCAAGAAATCCAATTACCTTGACATTATTTTTAAAGCAGTATTTTGCATCAGTGTACATTATCATGAGCCTACTCAAGGTTCATGGTGAAGTTTAAAGGTGAGATGTTTGAATTCCTTGCTGGTCAGACAGGTGACTTTGGGAAGGTTTGGTAAAGGTCCATCAAATGCTCCCGTCATTCATATTTCAGTGTCAATGCGATGGAAAGAGAACACTTTCACTGTTTTACATTTCAGACTTGAAAAACGCTGCAGAAGAGGTTAAGGACAGAGGTCCATGAAGTCCTTGAGGGTGCTGTCCTAGGAAGCAGAGTCACGTCACCCCTGGTCACAGCCAGCTCACACACCCTCACAGTGGGAGGTCTCTCCTGCAGCAGCCCTGTGTCCAGCAGGCACTGGCTACCCAGGAGGACAAGGACACGCTGTAAGCCCATGGTGATCGTACTTTTACAAAACGTTTTAGAACCTCTGTGTCTCGCTGCAGGTTAGAGTCCCCAGCCATCTGTGTTTCCCACGATGTGAAGACATTTCTATGGCTTTGAAAGCTTTCCAGGACATTTCTATGCTTTGATGTTTTCCCTTTGGTTACTTTAGAAAGTGAAGCCACAAACTGGGCAACGTCCAGGAGAATCATCACAGAAGGTGAAGAAGAGTAAATTTAAAATACTACTTGCCTCAAATTCCGTCCAACTCAAACTCAATAAGTGCAGGTCGGTAAAGGTCGGGTGTGTTTGAGAGGCGCAGCCCTCGCTCCCCGCAGCGTGGGAACGTGTGTTTGCTTGGCTTGAGGGGTCTTCTTCTCCACTGTGACCTAACCTTACCACCTTAGAATCATCTTCTCAGGCCCCTGGAATGTTACACATCGCTCTGTGTCCCTTACAGAAGGGGACGGTTCCAGGGAAAGCCTGGAAAGGGAAGGATGCACTACTGACGAGCGGATGAAGAAGGAAAGCGAATTCTCAGTGGAAATTCCCAAGAAAGGCAAGCGCCAGGATAGAGCTAACAGGGAAAGTAAGTGGGAAGCCGGTGTGGATGCCGCCCAGGAGGACGGAAGCAAAGGAGCAAGGGGCGCCTGCCAAGCAGCACCCGGGGGAGGAGCAGCAGCAGGGAGTCTCCAAGGACCTCACTCAGCCAGCAGTGCGAGCACACAGCCTTCCCACCGGAAGAGCACTTCCAGGGCGTCACGGGGCCAGAGTCCCAGCGGAGCACGCTCCTCCAGAGTTCCAGCCTGCCCTGGCCTGGTTTTAAAGTGTGCTCGGACCTGTGAGCGCCTGCATGAAAGGCCTGCATTGCTGTTTCCACACTGCCCATTGGAAGAGGCATCTGCAGGACACCGGCAGGGCTGCCCCAGCTCATCTGCTGAGTGTTAGGCACTTTACTAGGCCCCGTGGGCCCGAGGGCGAGCAGAGCCAGGCGTGAGACCTGCAGCCCCAGGCTTCACAGCCAAGGGAAGAAGCCAAATAATAAATAATATCTGAAGCATGTGATATTGAATCAGGGTATGTGCAACGAGGCTGCAGGAACACAGCAGAAGTGGGGCCCGATCACATTGTCAGGCTGGGCTGGCCCTGCATGCGACGTGTGGACGGAGGGTGAAAAAGGAGTCACAGTCCAGGAAGGAGCTTGACGGGAAGTGCTCCAGGAGAGGTCAGGGTGCCCAAGCCGGATGGACGGGTGCTGGGAATGAGCAGAAACCAGCATGCCTGCAGCGGAGCACTGGCCAGGGCAGGGAGGTCGAAAGCCTGTCCTTTCGTTGCCAAGGAGGCAATCACTGTGGCGAGGCTGGGCAGGAGCAGGGACAGGGTCTCCACAGCCAAGAGCAGGACTCTTCCTGAGAGGCTCTGGGCCCCTGAGAATGGAAGAACTCCACTTGTCCAGCACCTGTTTATACCCCGTGAAAGTGACCACTGACGGCCACTCTGGAATGGTCACTCACACAGGCTGCCCAGGAGTAATGGCAGATCTGACCCGATTGCAGGGAGGACCCTCTGTCACGAGCAGGCTTCTTCAACTCTCAGTCCTTCCGAGTGATTATGATGAAGGAAGTTTGGACTTGGGGGTCTGATGGTGGCCATGGCCACCTCCCTGCACCACACCAGAGACTTGGTGGGATTGGGGGGAAAGGCAGAAGGAGTTTTTAAAAATGTTCTGGAAGAGACCAAATGAAACAAAAGCAAGGGCGGCATCAGAGAGGAGAGCAAACGGAGCGGAGGGTCCCATGATGGACCGGGGGGGAGGGGGGGGGGCTGTCCCTGTAGTCCAACCCAGCCATCCTCCAGCTGCGGCCACAAACCAGCAGCATCTGCACCGCTGGCAGCTTGTTAGAGGTTCCATTTCTCTTTCCACCTCTGAGACTGACCCTCCATCTGCCTGGGCGGGGGCGTCTATGACACGGGCTGTGTGTGCCAGCGTCACGGAATCATACTACATGGGCGGCGACTGCCTGTCTGAAACGTTTAGTCTGTTACTCTCATCTGGCACAGAAAGCATTCCTAAACCTAGAACCCAACGAGGCAGCTCCAGGAGCTCAGTAAGCAAATGAAATAATTGGTGAATTCTTTCATTTTTTATTATCCAGTTTCAAAATTGTTTTGCTTAAAGTCCACCTGCTACAACTTTTTCTGACAAGGAATGAACTGTGAAAACACCTGACCAATTTCTTCAGCTAAACCTCGTCTTCAAAAGTGAAGTGATTTGGTGACCTTCTCTAAATAACTGGTGGTTCCTTATCCTGCACTGATGGGAAGAGGCATTAATTTACCAGGACAGAACTGCTGTGTAAACAGTGAAGAGGGGACAACGTGTCCAAGGAACAGGGAAATAGCTACTTTTCCACTTGAGCCAAATTTGGCTTCGATTAAATTTGTATGTAATTGCCATGAAGAGGCAGGACCTGCTGCCTGCAGAGTGGACGGATCCCAGCGGCTTCCCCTGGAGGACAACCCACGCGTGCTCAGGCACGTAGCGCTGCAGCTGGGTCAGTGCCACAGGCCCTCGCCTGGCGGCCGTGGGAACTCCCTCCATGGCTCGTCCTTCCCCTTATCTTCCAAGTGGGCACAACATTGCACCCTCTGCGTATGTCCAGGGGCGTCCAGTGGCCTCACCTGCACGGAGCACTCAGATGCCACAGTGCAGTGCTGCCCACGATGCTTGTATCTTCACTGCATAATGCAGTTAACATTTTATGATTAAAATGAAGCCCAGAAATTGCCGTGCTGAGATTAGCCCTTTGTGACCTGTAACAGCCTACCGTGTGACACTGCCAGAGGTGTGGCTCTCAGCTCATTTTAAAACTTAGCACGTCGACTTGACACAAGGACAGCCGTGGGCACACGTGGCACACTCCGGGAGGCGGATCTCAGCCAGCGACTTGGGTGATCGGCAGATTACAGCCGGCCCGGAGGCCTCGAGGCCTTCCGCGCGTGTGCGCTGGTCTTCTTGCCTGCTGGGGCGGCAGAAATGGCATGAACGCCACCTCCCGTGTCCCCTACCTCTAGGCCTCGCACTCCAGGGTCCATGCTTATTTTGCAAATTTTCCCTCCAATTTGAAACGTAGACCAGTGAGAAAGAATGACCCCTCATTTATCATGAAAAAATTAGGTCTATTAAATGATATTTAAGAATAGACACGGTGGATGCTTTCCACAGATGTGGAGTGGACTCATCAGAACTTCCGAACTCCACGGGTTCTCTTGCTATGGTGGACGGAGGGGCGTGAAGCCCACAGCACCTCCCTCTGTCACTCCTGTATCTTTAAAGTAGAAACACCACCCTTAATCCCCAGTCCTCAAAATATTTTTACAATTGATCATTTCTCATTTATTCTTACTGACATTACAATTTATTTGACTTATGACCTACTTAGTGTGTTCTAAAATTTCAAAGTGTATTTTTTGATTTGATGTTTTACTGTTGCTTTCTACTGTAAAGGCTTATTATTTAGAGCTGTGATCCATATGATTCCTTTGATAATAGATTTATGTCATGGTATTACATTAATTTCTGTACAATAGTCACATAAATTTTTAAAAGATGTCTTTCTTCAATTAATGGAAAATTGATTATTCAAGTATTTTAACTTGAGTGCGTTAATTGGATTTTTCAAACAATTGTCCAAAATATCCTTTAATTATTGAAAGAGGTATGTTTATATTTGTTATATTCTCTTTGAGGTTGTTCCAAATTTTGCTTTTATACCTTGGTGCTATGTAACTAGATGCATATAGGATTAATCATTTATTTCCTCTTAGTGAACTGAATCTTCCTACATTATGTGGTAATCATTTCCCCAACACTCCTTTTCACTTTAATGACTACATTATCTGATATTAATATAGCCACAACAGTTTCTTTTAGAAAATATTCACATAGTATATGCATCTTTGTTCAATCCTACTTTCAAACTGTCTTTATCTTTATCTTAGGTTACTATCTTAGAAATATTTAGCTGAATATGGTTTTTCTCCAATATTTATCTGAACTTTACCTACTTTGGTTCATTTCTATTTATTGGTAGTGCTAAATATTCAGAATTTTGTCTAACCTCTTCTTGTGATTTCTCTTTGCCCTCTTCCTTCTATGTGTTGCATTTTTCATTTCTTGTTTCCTTTCAGAGTAAACTTTTTTGTTTTTGTTGGTGCATTACGATCATATGCAGGAGTGGGATTCATCACACCATGTCTGTATGCACAGATCACATAGTTTGACGGATCTCATGCCCTGCAAACTTCTTGATGCCTTTTGTCTCTACTGTTTCAGATGCTTTATATCATAGTGGGTCTTGGGAAATTTTAACAAGTATATTTAATTTACTAAAGCCTAAATTTAATATATTTAACCATTTTCTGAAAAATTAAAAGCACTTTACTGCTACCATGTTTTAAATGGTGCATGCACAAATTTGGGTTTATTTTCCTTCCATTTAATGTACCACCATGCCCTTCAACATTTTCCTCTGGGTTCATTTTCTTGTTTTTGCAATGAATAGCACACATCTCTATTTTTGTTAAGCTGAAAATCTCTTCGTGTCGCTCTTGATCCTGAATGATCATTTCAGTGGCTGTAATTTATGAATTCATATTTTTCAATCCCTAAGAAATCAGGTTTTTCTCTCTCTTTCTTTGCAGCTGGCCTTTCCACTGAAGATGATGCTCTGACTTCTCGTGGTGTTCTCATTGCCAACTCCCTGGTCCTTGTTTCAGGGCTGGAGACTTGAGGCTGTCCAAGGGCCAGCAGAAGTGGTCAGTACCTGACCACAGGCCTTTTGGCCACCCTGGTTCCCACCCACCTTTCAGCCTAACCTGCAGATTGTCCCCACTTCTTGGGAGCAGTTTTGCATTTTTAAAAACTTTGTTTGGCTTCTCCAGAATCTCCAGGTGAGATGTGCAGAGGGTTTTTCAAGCTATAAATGCTCCACTGCCTGATTCAGCACTTCCCAACACCCATCTCTTTCCTCACCGCTGGGCACTGAGCGCAGGTTCAGGCCCCACCAGGACCAGCCGGCACGCCCGTCAGTCCCACCATCTCTCCTCTCCGTCACACCAACATGGAGTGGAAAGCCACAGACCTGATGACACAGGTCGCGGTGCCTGGAGCACCGGGCTTAGACACAGCCGTGCCGACAGGTGCCTGAAGTCTGTGGATGCGAAGCCCCACAGCGTGCCGGGCCCAGCACCTCCACGCAGGTGCCTCACATTCTCAGGAGACACACTCACACTCACATTTTTCCTCTCCGCCATCAACATAAGCACCTGACGCCCTTTGACTAAATAAACAGACGGCAGAAAGGAGGAGTGGTCTGGCGCCCCTGCGTCTTCTCCTGCTTCGTGGGTGCCCGCTGCTCCTGCCTGGGCCCTTGTGCACTGGGCCTCACCCCTTGCACACGTAACCCCTGCCGCGTGAGCATCATGATTCCCGGGGCATCGCTTCTCTCCTGGGCAACCTGTGGTCCCTTATCTGCTCGGGTACCTAGTACCATTGGAGGAGGGGGGTGAAATGGGGCCCTGAATTCTGAAGTTACCGACTTACAAAGAGTGCCCTTTCCAACAAGTGGGGCCAGGTCAGCTGCATGTCTACAGAACAGAAGGACTTTTAGAAAGGTGTGGTCCCTCACCATCAAGGGTCTGGCATTGTGCTGCATTGCCTTAGCTTCTGTGGCCCTGTGGCGAGTTGGAAGTCAGGTCCTGGAAACCCTCCAATTCTGAATTTCTTTTTCCAAATATTTGAGCTATTCTAGGTTCTTTTTATTTCTGGATCTGTAAGGATTCATGTGTTCATTTTAACACCAATGACATCAAAACCATGCTAATTTTTGATAGAGAGCTTATATAATTTGTAAACTGATTTTGGTAGAATTGATGTTTTCATGTGATTGAGTATTCCAGTCCTTGAATATATAACCTTTCTCCATTCGTTTAGATTTAATTTCAGTTTTAAATGTACAAGTGGACTCGTTTTGTTACATTTATTTTTAAATTTTCTTAGAAATTTTCATTACTAGAATGTAGGAACATGGTGGATTCTTGTACATTGCTCATGTACTGAAATCTTGCTAGATACACTTATTTGTCAGTTGTGCTGTGTTGTGAATTCCTTTGGAGTTCCCAATGGGGGATCTTGCCGTTTGCAAGTAAACAGTATTTCTTTTGCTCCTACCCATCTATTTTTATTTCCTTCCTTCCTTCTATTTTTCCCTACATGTCTACTTGTGTTTCAGTCCTGACTTCACTTCATACTATCTAGTTTAGCCTGGGCAAGTCACTTCACATCTTGGGATCTCCATTTTCTCATCTATAAAATGGGGTTGGGTAATATTACTGGTCACCTTGAATCTAAGAGCCAAGCATCACAAAACATTAAGACAACGTATGGCAGTCCATGCTGCCATACAACCTCAGCAAGGGCTGCAAACACAGTGCTGAGCATGTCATAGCCAAGAGGATCGCCCTTCTGCATTCTTTTTGGGGTGCTTGATTTCAACTCAGGAGCTTCGTGAGAGCCCTGCTCACTACTGTTCTAGACTTGGCTTCAGGCTTCAGCCAGAGCCAGTTGGTGTGTTTGAGGCCGACCTCCTTCAGTCCTCCTCTCCTATTTACCACACACTGTCAGACAAAGGCAGCAGGAACTGACAGATGCACTTTCTTAAGAATGCAGTGCATGATAAGTTTTTAAATGTTTCTTTATGATTAAAGTCTCTTAATAAACAGAGCAAAAGTTGTAGTTTGCCTACAACACTCAAATATTCTTTGCTTCTCCATCACAGCAATAAAGTGAAATATCAGAAATGCAAGTGTCTAGAATAGATAGAAAGCAGATGTTGCTTCACAGCATGAAGTGGTGAGGGATTGCTTTAGCTTGCTTGGTAAATCAGTTTTATTCAGGAAAATGTCTGAGACAATGTAAAAAATTTGGTTCAATTTTTTTCTATATTTCTATAGAAAGATAAATATCTCACAAGTCTTCCAAATATACTGTATCATGTTGTCCTGAGTCATCCAAGACCCCAATGCTCACTGAACTCCCATGCTGAGGTTCACATGAGTCTTAATAGGCTACATGTCACTTATTTCATAACATGAAATTTCACAAAATATTCACATGATTAAAGAATAATTTGCAAGTTTGTAGGACAAGGTTGGACTCTAGGTTCTGTTTGGGGCAAAGGTCATTCCTCTGAAGTACCGTCCTGGTTTTGTGACCTGCGGCACACAGAGACACTGGTGAGGTGGGCTAGGAGTCAGGTCCTTGGCTGAAGGACACAGCTAACTAATAAGAATGATTTTCTTGGTGGAGTCCTGCACAGGAGGAAAGAGTGGGTAGACGGTGATGAACGGCGTGGGCCAAGCTGCTTCCCCTGGCCGGTCACGTTTCAGAATGCCAGCAACTGAAGCTTTGCCTGCTCTGGCTTCGGAACCTAAGTTCAGCGTGATTGTAGGAACTGGTTAATAGGAACTAATGGTCGGGGCAGAGTGAACTCTTCTGGGTGAACGTACGCGTCTGATCAAATACGCAGGGCTGCTAGAATGACGAGCACATGTCCACTCCTCCTGTTTCCAGGAAGGGGAGCGCTATCCAGCCTCTCTGGGAGGAAAACTCAGGAAAGGGTCCAGTTGGCTCCTCCTGCCTGGCTTTGTTCATTGCTTTCTGCAAGAGGAAGAATGGCTGACCTGGGTAATGAATTTGGAAGTTGCTGGTGGCTCCGCCTCACCCAGTCCTCAGCTCTGTCTCAGGTCCTGCAGATCTGCCTCCCTGGAGGTGTGACTAGCCTCCCAGGGGTGCAGGTGCCCACGTGACTTGCTGCACCACCAACTCCCGGCTTGCCCTACGTGCCATGGGCACCGGGGGCTTCCAGAGGAGCAGCTGTGATCCCTGCAGCTGGCCCTGGCCTGAACGCACAGGTACAGCAGTGACTAAGGAAGCACAGCACTAGATGAAGACATCAGTAAAGAGGTGATGGTGAGGATGATACGTCAGAAGCCACGTCCTCCCCATGCTTTGATTTCCACTTTACCGTAGGATCGCTTGCCCTGAATACGTTCACTGTTTGAAATTTGAGGTTTCTTTAAAATAAAAAAAGAAGTTGACCCAGGCAAGCTCTTGTGCTCTGCGAACATAGATTACAAGCCAAATCAGGGGAAACCCACAGGGCTCAAAGCCAGAATGCATGACAGAAATGTGAACGTAAATACCGTAGAAAGATACCAGGTGTCATCCAAATGTGGGCATCGTCGTTGGCTTTCATCCTTTGTTTACAGAATTATTTGATCCACTTTCATTCAAAATGTCTGCTTATAATTAGCAATTTCGAGCTTGTGGCCCAGGAGGGTGTCGGCTGGCGAAGATGCCTGGCCCTCGCGCTCGCCGCGCTGATTGTGCTGCTCAGCTCGCAGCCAGCGCCTACCCAACGACTCCCATCTGGACTCAGCTTCCAGGGCCATGAGTTTCTGGCTCAGTTCAGGTTCCAGGATTTTTCAGACAATATCTGGCAATTCTAGAGCAGGAAAGCCTCCAACTAAATAGAGTTGGGAAGCCTGCTAGGTTCCCATGCCAGGGCTACCTGGGAGGGAAAAGAAGCAAGACTCCTGAGGGGGCTCGGACTCCTTCCCTGCTGCCGGTAGCCTGTTCTCTGGGTCACGAGCAACCTACCAGGAACCATTCAAGATGGAAATTGGACTGAGTGTGGGCACATGAGAAGACCCTGTTCTTGAATGGGTTTCCTGCAACAGCGGAGAGGGGTCTGTGTTAAGATGTATGGCAACCCCAACATACTTTACACCAAGGCTGGAGTCCCTCAAGTTTGGGGTACACCATTCTCAGATGGCATTTATCTTGTGAGAAGAATGCTCACCTGTCCAAACCCAAAGAATGGTGCCCTGGCAGGCACCAGAGGCAGGAGAAGCAAGACTTTTGCAGGGACTTGCAGGATCCGTGTCTGGAGGAGCAGACACACCCAGAGCAGTTACAATCGGTGTCTGGTCCCCCAGTGTGCGAGGGCCCTCCCCTGGTTCCTCACTGGCTGAGCACTATGGGCGCACAGTCTGCCTGGACTTCGCCTAGGTTTTACTGTCTCCTATGGAATTACTTAAAGAAATGCACCTAATGGCCTCCACCTCCCTTTGTTCTCCAGTGGGGGGAAGGCTTTCCTGGGTGAGTGCATGTTGGCAGTTCTGACTTCTTCATTTAAGCTACTTTTTAACCCTTTTTTTTTTTAAATTTAGGGACAGGGTCTCACTAAGTTCTTAGGGCTTTGCTAAATTGCTGAGGCTGGCTTTGAACTTGGGATCCTCCTACCTCAGCCTCCCAAGCCAACTGGGATTACAGGCATGTGCCACTGTGCCTGGCTTAAGTTACTTTTTCTTAACAGATTTCTGTCTCTGTTGGTCAGCCTGGCCCCTTCCCCCACCTCCTGTCGGTCAAGAGCTATTCAGGTGCGTGGACTTTGGATCCACAGGCCAGGGTGCTGTTGTGTGAGTTAATTGCTGGTAACCACTCTGCTCTGTCTCCCCTGCAGCTGTTGGTCTTACATTCCTGGTAACTTTACATTTAAACCTAAAGACTGGCACGTGTTTCGTTTAGACTAGCAGGAATCATGATTTTGGATAGGGAGCTGAAGGAATCTTTAGAGAGTGGTCAACGCTCTGGCAGAAGTCAGCACTGGTTTTGGTCGGCTCTCCCTGAGGAGACCTCCCCAGCGTGGCCCGCTGTAGCTGTTCCTGTCCTCCCACAGAGCCAGTGTCCTGTTCGGCACATGCCTGCCGTCCACTTCTTCAGTCTCTCCACCTGGGCGAGGTCTTGCCTATTTGTAGGTATCATTCCTGGCACTGTCCAGAAGCACTGCTGCCTGGCCACCTGCCCCAGACACCCCTGCTGTGCCCACCTGCTGCCCACCAAGACTGAACTTGGTAGCTCCTCCAGACCTGGCTCTTGCCAGGATGAAACCACTATTTTGGCCCCATGCTGACCGGGCTGCTGATGGCATCCCCTGCCTGTGGAGCCTGCTTCTCTGTTGGAGAAAGTTGCTCTTCCTCCCCTGACAGCGGTGGATGTTTCTTGTGGCAGGAGTGGGCAAGTGCACCGTGCGAAGTCCTGGGCCTGGACTCTGCCCTGGTCGCCTGCAGGGAAGTGCAGGAAAGCCCTCAGGTGGCCTTGAGTTCCGCCTGTTGAGGGTGGCAATCAGAGAGTCACCTCTGGAAAGGTATCTTTATCACCTGGGCAGTCACCAGGAGGATCCCGAGAGGCAAGATCGAGGCGCTCAGAAAAGCAGTGCTCCCAGGCCTGGCCAGGATGTGGGTCCTCTTACCAGGCACCTGTGAACAGAGCTGCGGCCGCTGGCCCCAGAGGGTACAGAGGAGGGCGGGGAGGCGAAGCAGTGCAGCGGAGACGCTCGAGTAAGGAACAGGTGATGAAGGTCAGTGAGATTCCATGTAACAAGGTATTGAAATAACTGCTTCAAAGATAAAACACTAAATATTCTAGACATTAAGATAAAAGTTAATAAGATTTACAATGAAGAAGGTAAAAGGTTAGAATTGATGGAATATGAATTTCAAGACCAGGAAGTGAAAGACAAAATCCAAATCTCGAGCTGGACAGTAAGGAGAGCCGAGAGGACCTTCGGGGAAGCCGGGCTGCCTTGGACTCGTGCACAACAGGACCGAAACACACTCGAGGGTGGACTCAAAGTGCTGCCAGTCCTTATCCTGGCTGAAGAGTGACACGCCCCAGCGTGGACGTGTGGCCTTGCGCTGACCATCTTGACCACTTGCCCTTCTCCTCACCACGAAAATATGGGAGCTAGCATCTTAGAAACACACAGTTCTGATCAACTTTTGAAATTACTGAGTCGAAGGTCCAGATATTTAAACAGTTTGAAGAGAGATGACAATATACGGAGAGATTTTGTGATGATTCGTGTTTTCATCAGAAATGCCTGCTGGCCTTGGGTATCATGATTACTATGCATGTGATTCCTTGGGCACCTGAGTACTTGTTAATTCGAGAGGTGAAGACAGGGTCGCACTTACGCGCCGTGCACTGGGGCTGGCCACGCGGATTCTCTGACTGTAAAGCCCAGACGGTGTAGCGATGCACACCCAGCCTCCTTCTGAGAAACCCAGTAGCCTCTACGTGCCTAATGATCAGACATGGACATGAAAACGTCCAGGCTCTCTCAGCACTTCAGTCACCTGACGAGTATGGACTCTGCAGGCAGCAGGGCAGTACCGCAGGAAAGCCGCAGGAGCCGGTCAGAAAACACCCATGCGGCCAAGGCGAGCCACTCCAGCAGCCACAAGGAGGAACTCCCCAAACAGGAGACTCCATTGGAGGAGCCTAGGGGCAGCAAGGAGAGCAGAATGAATCGGGCATCATGTCACCCTATGTGCACACGTGACTACAGGGCCCGTTAAGTCCACGTCATGTACACCCAGAAGAATGAAAAGTCACACTGCATTGATGTATGACGTGCCAAAGTGCATTCCACTGCCACGCAGAACTAATTATAACGAATAAAGAAAATTAAAAAGAACATCCTCCCAGGACCCAGGGACACTGCCACGCACTGCACTTTTTTCTGGCCAGTAGTCATTCCTGGGACATCAGCTTGGCCTTTCAAGATGACCTTGAACTAGACGTGCTCTTAGTGCAGAGCCAGGCAGCCCTCCCAGCACGGCCCCGTCTCCTTGAGGACTGGGGTGTTCAGCTGCCCTCCCTGCTCTGCCTGTTGGGAAGTCCTGCGTCTCCAACACAGTGCCCGCTTGTGAGGCTGCGGGGGTCTGCACAGTGCAAAGCAGGAGCCACCCTGGGGCACAGAGTGAACAGAACAGGTGGTGGACCCCATTGCTCAGAGCGGTTATGCTGCAAGCAGAGAAGAGGAAGTCAACAGGCAGATCATGAGATCCCCACGCACGCACATAAATGTACATACACATAAATGCACACACATTCATATGCACGCACACATACACACACATATGTACACACATGCACACAAGTTAATTTGTTAGATTATGATTGAGTTGACAGATGGCAGAGCTACTTTGGAAGGAAGGAAACAGGACGACCAGAGGGCGAGAGGGTGGTGAGGAGGCCTTGCTGAGGAGGTGTGGGATCCACAGCCCTGCTGCTCTGTGGATGGGCAGCTACTGCTCGCAGCGAGTGGGGGCGGCAGCCGCAGCAGCCCAAGGGGCACAGGGGAGTGTGGAGAGCCAGAAGCGCGGGCGGAGGACTGACTGAATGTTCCCCGTGGTCCAAGGCAGGCCTTCAGGTCTGTGCTCAGGGCAGTCCAGGGACAGAGGCAGGGACGAGGAGGGGGCGAGGAAGGGGCAGTCCCCGAGGGAGCCCCAGACAGACCCCGGGGCAGCAGCGGGGCTGGCTGGCGGACACTGGAATTCCTGCTGCCAGTGGAGGTCTCTCCCAAGCAGTCCCAGTCGGCCTCCTGAGGGAAACAGGGGGCCTGGACACACCAGGAGGGGAGCGGCTGGGCCCCTGTGGAGTGGAAGGGGACAGAAAACCCAGGGGACAGAAGCCCAGGCCCTGAAGGTCACCACCAGGTCTTCCCTTGTCCTCTGAATGAGGTGATTCACTGCAGCTGCTGAGCACAGGGTCACCGATTTACATTTGAACAGGCTCCCTGCGGCATGAGGTTTCCAGGAGGCAAAGACAGGAGGGACCCCTCAGAGGACCCTTGGTTCCAACAGGGCCAAGAGGAGAATTCTAAAGGTGGACTGTCGCTAACAGATCCAAGGGTTTGAGAGACAGAGAAGGGGCCAGGGAGACCAGGAATCATGGCGTGAGGACAACTTGTCCTGGGGGACCGCTGGTCCTCCTGCAGAGGGTGGACTGTGAAGCTGGCCTTCTCCCCTTTTTGTCCTCCTGGCTTTTCTCCTCTCTTCCCCACCCCAGCAGCGGGGAGGCAATGGTAGCAGCCTTCCTTGATGGGTTCTCTCTCCTTCCACTCACCACAGGATTAAGAAACCCAGGCTTGGGAGCAGGTGTGTGAGTTTGAGCAGCGACCCTCTCCTGGCCATCGCTGGACACTAATAGTGGTGACTGGTAATCATGTTGGAGCCTGGTCCTGGAGCGCTGCCCCTTGGCCACCTTAGTCCACTGCCCTCCTTGTTTACCAGCAAATCAACGAAGCTTCTTTTTCCTTTTTCTCAAAACCGGTCCTTGTTTGGATCGACACCAGACACAAGGAATGAGTTCTTGGTACCAAACAGCATCACTGACATAGACGCAGCAGCGTGCAGGAGAGGTCCGGGAGAGTCCAAGATGGCTTCTGCTAGGCCCCATTCAAGTCCACCTAAGCCAAGTTCCGGACTCGGGGGATTCGCATCACCCAGGTGGTTGGGACTTGTGTTGTGGGTCTTGATAACAGAAAACCTTTAGACAGAGTGAGCCTAACAGATCCACTGAGCATCAGGAGACATGAGCACTCAGCTGAACAAGGTCCTGAGGGCTGGCTGCAGCGAGAGCAGGGCCCAGGCCTGCCCACAGGCCAGCGCTGGGGGAGAGCCCTGCTGCAGCTGAGCTGCAGGCTTGGGACTGGTGGCACTCACGTTGTCCATCCACACTGGGCTTCATCTTGCTGTAAGGACCCCATCCCAGAGCTTCTGCTGGCCCTGGACTTCCCAGTGTGTCAGGGCAGCTCGGGCAGGGTCACAGCTTCTCTGTGGAGCTTTCTGTCTGCCCCCAGCTTTTCCAAGGCAGAGCAACGTGCCCGTGACCCATGAAGACAGGGAGGGCAGGGCTTTTTCTACTTCATCTCACCTGGGGTGCAGCTGTGGGGTCCCAGCTTTCTTCACGAGGGACCCCAATCTGGGGAAATCTGAGACTTTAAATTCCATTTCTGGGAGGTCATAAATGGTCATTCAAACTAAAGCCCATGTTTTCCATGTTTGTCAGAAGCCCTGAGATTAAAGCAGTCTTGGTGCCCCACTTAAGTCTCTGGATGCCATTTTATTTAGATTTGATAATATTTTTTAAATGTTTATCCAATACCTCTAATTGTTTCTATCTGCTTTCTGTTAGAAAACAGCCTGCCATATTTCTAGATCCATTTTCTGTTTAAAGCCCGTTGATCTTATATTAATAGGTGACATTCCGTTATTTTCACATAAGGGAAAATAAACATGTTTGGATGTTCTCCAGTGATGCCAAGCCCAGGCCAAGACAGCACTGCACGGAGCTGTCCCGAGGGAAAACTCACCAGGCCCAGGACCTGCCACACACCGGACTGACCCAAGGAGCTGAGCAGCCGGCCTCCGCCAGCTACTGTGGACTTGGATCCTCGCTCTGCCCTCCTCTTCTGGGTAGCCTGGAGCACATTGCTGGGCCTCTCTAAACCTGTTTCCCCGGATGTACAACAGCTGTGAGAGACAGCAAGTGGGCTGTGTGGCCGGGCCTGGCCGGCACCTAAGCATCAGCCACGACGGCCTGTGCCAGGCTTGTGCTGCGGCCAGAGGAGCCCCGCACAGCTCGTGGCCTAAAGCGACACGCACAGCTCCTGTTCTCCCCCAGAAGCCCCACAGGGAGCCGCTGGCTGCACTCGGGGTCACAAGGTGCTCTTCCTTTCTGGAGGCTGGAGGGACATGTGTGCCCTGCGGTACCAGCTCAGGAGCTGCACTGCCCTGCTCAGGACCCTCGGCTCACCCCACAGCCTCCAGCAGTGGTCCCAGACCCTCACACTGCCACCCTTAGGGTCTCAGGAGCTGGAAAGGGCTCTCTGAATTTAAGGGCTTGGATTAGATTGGACTCACCTGGAAAACCCAGGACGATGTCTCCACAAAACGTCCTCCAGTGTAATCTCCCCTTTGCCTTGTACGATGGCTCCACAGGTTTCTAGGGTGGAGACACTGGCACTTTTGTGGGGCTGTTATTCTGCCTACCACAGGAGCATTGTGATTATGTTCACTCAGCCACATGGCTGCAAGCTGACCAAGCGCAGCCCTCGTTATTCCGCCATCTAAAGGATTGGCCTGCTGTTGTGTCCACAGCCCAGCTGCACCAGGACAGTGGGGTGGGTTACACACAGGCCAAACCAATTGAGGCATTCGTACCACTGGTGCCCAGGGACAGCATGGGAGATGCGGTTCAGTGGGGAGAGTTCCCGAGACGTCGGTGCTACCCCAGGAGGAGCTCAGTGGTGACAGCTGGCAGACACACCTCCACCCCTCATGGTGCCTTGCCAGGCAGAGCCTCCTCTCCCTCAGTGTTGTCCACTGGCAACCAGCAGACAAGTGCCAGCTATGCTTCCTACAGCGTCCTCGGCCCTGTGCCTGTCCCCTCTCAGAGGGGCTTGGTAGGCCAGGCTGCAGGAGCAGTGGCATCAGCAGTAGCTTAGTTTTCTTGTACGGCTGACAGGCCAAGCGAGGAGCTACTGTCCTGGAGTCCATGCTACAAAATGGTCTTCCACAGATGGCGGGTCTGACCAAGTGGCCAGCGTGGGTGAGAGAGGCCAGGGTCCCTCAAGGCCGGACGCACCTGGACCTCTGACCAGGTTGCTCTCCTTGTCCCCTTAATTTGGCGAGGGGAACTGAAAGGGAGCATTCAGGGACAGGTGGGTTCCTGCCCCCCTTTGCTTGAGGGATGACACACACAAAGGAAACCCCAAAGGAGACTGTGGTCTTTAAAAGGAAAGAAGAAATGTACGCTGACGGGCTGGAGAGAGACCACAGTCACACCCTCTCAAGCGCCCTCCGAGCACGGCGTCCTGGCTCCTTCCCTCTCACTTTTCACTCCAATGCTCCTCGGTTTCTTCCGGACTCCACAGCCCTTTCTCAGAGTGCTTTATCACAATGACTTGAATTTGATCTCAGCTATGCGGTTCATCCCCAGCGGGCCAATCACAGATAAAACAGTTCTCAGTCAACCATAACGCCTTCACTCATTAGACCTGCAGGACACTGCCTTCCTCTACTTCCAGAAGTTCTCGTTTCGTTAACATTTACACTGTGGTCCCATACAGTGATCATTTTGTATGTTGCAAGTGAAGTTTTAGTAACATGCTGACTTATAAGGTTTTAGTGAGGCACTGAACACTTTGGAGAGGCTCAGGGGGAAGATCTCATTCCACTTGGACCTCTTTTTTCTTCTCAAATCATTGGTAGTCTTCCACCAAACCCACCTGGAAGTAAAGTAGCCTGCACAACACAGTGAGTCACACAGCATTGCAGTGGGTCACCTTGCAGAGGTAGCTTGGAAAGAAAGGCACAGGCACCTACACACACACACACACACACACACACACACACACACACACACACAGAAGCCTCTTGCTGTTGCTTAGTCTTTCTTTTGATAGAGATGCTGCAGTTTTCCTTTTAAGTGCACTTAAATAAACATGAATGAACACTCAGATACATTTTTAAAATATGCACGTCCTTCCTTCTGGTGCCCTTCTCTCTGAGATTCACATTGAAACATCTCAAAAACATCCTGCAAATAAAAGGAAGCTCATCCTGATGTGGTATAGAGGGTGGAACATCAACACAGGAGCCCATGCTGCTGGGCAGGCTCTTTGCTCCTACCTGAAGAGGAGCTGGAGTAGTCTCTGACTACAAACCCAGGGCTCACTGGGCGGACGGCATGGTACCATTGCCACTCAGTGAACCTCTAGAAGCAGGCATGATGCCATCACTAGCTGCAGTACAGATAATGTAAGTGAACGTAATGGTCACTCTCGTACATCAAGTCGCACAGACTCAAGGACCCCAGATTGCTGCTTTGCTCTTGCTCTGTGTGTGTCTGAGCACGCTGCTGGGAGAAGAGGGGATCTCAAAACTCCTCACCAATGTGGGTGGACTGCCAAAGCCTGGGGCCCTGCTCAGAGTGCAAAAGTGGAAGAAAGTGAATTCTGGGCCAGGCATCCACCTTCACCTGCCTGCCTTTGGGCTCTGGAGCTCCTTGTTCACAGCCTGAGACCTCAGGATGAGATACACACTGCAGGCTCATCAAAAAGCCTACAGAAAAAAATGACAAAGACAGTGTGAAGAGGTTTTATTTCCAAATTTACTCAGGACCAACCTCCCGCCATCAGAGAGTTGTTCATGAGTCAGAGACCCCTTGAACGCTTCCATGTCTTTGCAGGTGTCTTCTCTCACTTACTGAGTGGTGAGGCCAGCGTACAACAGGGTCTCACTGACCAGAGCACCTGGACAAACCCAGGACTATGCAGTCCCAGCTGGCCCCCACTGAACCCTGATGAATCTCAGTGCTGCCTTCCTGTGTCACACACTGACTCCTGTCACTTCTCACTGCTGCCTTCCTGTGTCACACACACTGATTCCTGTCACTTCTCACTGCTGCCTTCCTGGTGTCACACACTGACTCCTGTCACTTCTCAGTGCTTCCTTCCTGTGTCACACACTGACTCCTGTCACCTCTCCCTGCTGCCTTCTGTGTCACACACTGACTCCTGTCCCTTCTCACTGCTGTTTTCCTGTGTCAAACACACTCAATCCTGTCACTTCTCACTGCGGTCTTCCTGGTGTCACCCACTGACTCCTGTCACTTCTCACTGCTGCCTTCCTGGTGTCACACACTGACTCCTCTCACTTCTCACTGCTGCCTTCCTGTGTCACACACACTGACTCCTGTCACTTCTCATTGCTGCCTTCCTGGTGTCACCCACTGACTCCGGTCACTTCTCAGTGCTTCCTTCCTGGTGTCACACACTGAGTCCTGTCACTTCTCACTGCTGCCTTCCTGTGTCACACACTGAGTCCTGTCACTTCTCATAGCTGCCTTCCTGTGTCACACACTGACTCCTGTCACTTCTCACTGCTGACTTCCTGTGTCTCACACACTGACTCCTGTCACTTCTCACTGCTGCCTTCCTGTGTCACACACTGACTCCTGTCACTTCTCATAGCTGCCTTCCTGTGTCACACACTGACTCCTGTCACTTCTCACTGCTGACTTCCTGTGTCACACACACTGACTCCTGTCACTTCTCACTGCTGCCTTCCTGCGTCACACACACTGACTCCTGTCACTTCTCACTGCTGACTTCCTGTGTCACACACAGTGACTCCTGTCACTTCTCACTGCTGCCTTCCTGTGTCAGACACTGACTCCTGTCACTTCTCACTGCTGTATTCCTGTGTCACACGCACTCACTCCTGTCACTTCTCACTGCTGCCTTCCTGTGTCACACACACTGATTCCTGTCACCTCTCAAATATTCCTTCCTGGTGTCACACAGTGACTCCTGTCACTTCTCACTGCGGTCTTCCTGGTGTCACACACTGACTCCTATCACTTCTCAGTGCGGACTTCCTGTGTCACACACATTGACACCGGTCACTTCTCACTGCTGTCTTCCAGTGTCACACACTGACTCCTGTCACTTCTCAGTGGTGCCTTCCTGGTGTCACACACTGACTCCTGTCACTTCGCACTGCTGCCTTCCTGTGTCACACACTCTGACTCCTGTCACTTCTCACTGCTGCCTTCCTGTGTCACAAACTGACACCTGTCACTTCTCACTGCTGCCTTCCTGTGTCACACACTGACTCCTGTCACTTCTCACTGCTGCCTTCCTGGAGTCACACACACTGACTCCTGTCACTTCTCACTGCTGCCTTCCTGTGTCAAACACACTGACTCCTGTCACTTCTCATTGCTGCCTTCCTGGTATCACACACTCTGACTCCTGTCACTTCTCACTGCTGACTTCCTGTGTCATACACAGTGACTCCTGTCACTTCTCACTGCTGCCTTCCTGTGTCACACACTGACTCCTGTCACTTCTCAGTGCTGACTTCCTGTGTCACACACACTCACTCCTGTCACTTCTCACTGCTGCCTTCCTGTGTCACACACACTGATTCCTGTCACCTCTCAAATCTTCCTTCCTGGTGTCACACAGTGACTCCTGTCACTTCTCACTGCGGTCTTCCTGGTGTCACACACTGACTCCTGTCACTTCTCAGTGCTGACTTCATGTGTCACACACTGATACCTGTCACTTCTCACTGCTGCCTTCCTGTGTCACACACTCTGACTCCTGTCACTTCTCACTGCTGCCTTCCTGTGTCACACACTGACACCTGTCACTTCTCACTGTTGCCTTCCTGTGTCACACAGACTCCTGTCACTTCTCACTCCTGCCTTCCTGGTGTCACACACTGACTCCTGTCACATCTCACTGCTGCCTTCATGGTGTCACCCACTGACTCCTGTCCTTTCTCACTGTTGCCTTCCTGGTGTCACACACTGACTCCTGTCACTTCTCACTGCTGCCTTACTGGTGTCACATTTTGACTCCTGCCACTTCTCACTGATGCCGTCCCGGTGTCACACAAAGACTCCTGTACTTGTCACTGCTGCCTTCTTGTGTCACACACACTGACTCCTGTCACTTCTCACTGCTGACTTCCTGTTGTCAACACTGACTCCTGTCACTTCTCACTGCTGCCTTCCTGTGTCACACACTGACTCCTGTCACTTCTCACTGCTGCCTTCCTGTGTCACACACTGACTCCTGTCACTTCTCACTGCTGCCTTCCTGTGTCACACACTGACTCCTGTCACTTCTCACTGCTGCCTTCCTGTGTCACACACACTGACTCCTGTCACGTCTCACTGCTGCCTTCCTGGTGTCACACACTGACTCCTGTCACTTCTCACTGCTGCCTTCCTGTGTCACACACTCTGACTCCTGTCACTTCTCACTGCTGCCTTCCTGTGTCACACACTGACACCTGTCACTTCTCACTGTTGCCTTCCTGTGTCACACACTGACTCCTGTCACTTCTCACTCCTGCCTTCCTGGTGTCACACACACTGACTCCTGTCACTTCTCACTGCTGCCTTCCTGTGTCACACACTCTGACTCCTGTCACTTCTCACTGCTGCCTTCCTGGTGTCACCCACTGACTCCTGTCACTTCTCAGTGTTTCCTTCCTGGTGTCACACACTGGACTCCTCTCACTTCTCATTGCTGCCTTCCTGTGTCACACACACTGACTCCTGTCACTTCTCATTGCTGCCTTCCTGGTGTCACCCACTTACCTGTCACTTCTCAGTGCTTCCTTCCTGGTGTCACACACTAAGTCCTGTAACTTCTCACTGCTGCCTTCCTGTGTCACACACTGAGTCCTGTCACTTCTCATAGCTGCCTTCCTGTACCACACACAGACTCCTGTCACTTCTCACTCCTGCCTTCCTGGTGTCACACACTGACGCCTGTCACATCTCACTGTTACCTTCCTGTGTCACACATTGACTCTTACCACTTCTCACTGCTGCCTTCCTTGTATCCACATTGACTCTGTCACTTCTCACTGTGGCTTTCCTGTGTCACAAACACTGATTCCTGTCACCTCTCACTGCTGCCTTCCTGTGTCACCCAATGACTCCTGTCACTTCTCACTGCTGCCTTCCTGTGTCACACACACTGACTCCTGTCACTTCTCACTGCTGACTTCCTGTGTCACCCACTGACTCCTGTCACTTCTCACTGCTGTTTTCCTGTGTCACACACACTGACTCCTGTCACTTCTCACTGCGTTCTTCCTGGTGTCACCCACCAACTCCTGTCACTTCTCACTGCTGCCTTCCTGGTGTCACCCTCTGACTCCTGTCACTTCTCAGTGCTTCCTTCCTGGTGTCACACACTGACTACTGTCACTTCTCCCTGCTGCCTTCCTGTGTCACACACTGACTCCTGTCACTTCTCACTGCTGCCTTCTTGTGTCACACACTGATTCCTGTCACTTCTCACTGCTCCCTCCTGTGTCACACACACTGACTCATGTCACTTCTCACTGGTGTATTCCTGTGTCACACACACTGACTCCTGTCACTTCTCATTGTTGCCTTCCTGTGTCACACTCACTGACTCGTGTCACTTCTCACTGCTGCCTTCCTGTTTCACACACTGACTCCTGTCACTTCTCACAGCTGCCTTCCTGTGTCAAACACTGAGTCCTGTCACTTCTCACTGCTGCCTTCCTGTGTCACACACTGAGTCCTGTCACTTCTCATAGCTGCCTTGCTGTGTCACACACTGACTCCTGTCACTTCTCACTGCTGACTTCCTGTGTCTCACTCACTGACTCCTGTCACTTCTCACTGCTGCCTTCCTGTGTTACACACTGACTCCTGTCACTTCTCACTGCTACCTTCCTGTGTCACACACTGACTCCTGTCAATACTCACAGTTGCCTTTCTGTGCCACACACAGACTCCTGTCACTTCTCACTCCTGCCTTCCTGGTGTCACACACTGACTCCTGTCACATCTCACTGCTGCCTTCATGGTGTCACCCACTGACTCCTGTCCTTTCTCACTGCTGCCTTCCTGGTGTCACACACTGACTCCTGTCACTTCTCACTGCTGCCTTACTGGTGTCACACTTTGACTCCTGCCACTTCTCACTGATGCCATCCCGGTGTCACACAAAGACTCCTGTACTTGTCACTGCTGCCTTCTTGTGTCACACACACTGACTCCTGTCACTTCTCACTGCTGCCTTCCTGTTGTCAACACTGACTCCTGTCACTTCTCACTGCTGCCTTCCTGTGTCACACACTGACTCCTGTCACTTCTCACTGCTGCCTTCCTGTGTCACACACACTGACTCCTGTCACGTCTCACTGCTGCCTTCCTGGTGTCACACACTGACTCCTGTCACTTCTCACTGCTGCCTTCCTGTGTCACACACACTGAATCCTGTCACGTCTCACTGCTGCCTTCCTGGTGTCACACACTGACTCCTGTCACTTCTCACTGGTGCCTTCCTGTGTTACACACACTGAATTCTGTCACTTCTCTCTGCTGCCTTCCTATGTCACACACTGACTCCTGTCACTAATCACTCCTGCCTTACGGTGTCACACTTTGACTCCTGCCACTTCTCACTGGTGCCGTCCCGGTGTCACACAAAGACTCCTGTACTTGTCACTGCTGCCTTCTTGTGTCACACACACTGACTCCTGTCACTTCTCACTGCTGCCTTCCTGTGTCACACACTGACTCCTGTCACTTCTCACTGCTGCCTTCCTGTGTCACACACTGACTCCTGTCACTTCTCACTGCTGCCTTCCTGTGTCACACACACTGACTCCTGTCACGTCTCACTGCTGCCTTCCTGGTGTCACACACTGAATCCTGTCACTTCTCACTGCTGCCTTCCTGTGTTACCCACTGACTCCTGTCACTTCTCACTGCTGCCTTCCTGTGTTACACACACTGAATTCTGTCACTTCTCTCTGCTGCCTTCCTATGTCACACACTGACTCCTGTCACTAATCACTCCTGCCTTACGGTGTCACACTTTGACTCCTGCCACTTCTCACTGGTGCCGTCCCGGTGTCACACAAAGACTCCTGTACTTGTCACTGCTGCCTTCTTGTGTCACACACACTGACTCCTGTCACTTCTCACTGCTGCCTTCCTGTTGTCAACACTGACTCCTGTCACTTCTCACTGCTGCCTTCCTGTGTCACACACTGACTCCTGTCACTTCTCACTGCTGCCTTCCTGTGTCACACACACTGACTCCTGTCACGTCTCACTGCTGCCTTCCTGGTGTCACACACTGAATCCTGTCACTTCTCACTGCTGCCTTCCTGTGTTACCCACTGACTCCTGTCACTTCTCACTGCTGCCTTCCTGTGTTACACACACTGAATTCTGTCACTTCTCTCTGCTGCCTTCCTGTGTCACACACTGACTCCCTCCACTTCTCACTGCTGCCTTCCTGTGTTACACACTGACTCCTGTCACTTCTCACTGCTGCCTTCCTGTGTCACACACTGACTCCTGTCAATTCTCACTGCTGCCTTCCTGTGTCAAACACTGAGTAATGTCATTTCTCACTGCTTCGATCCTGTGTCACACACTGACTCCTGTCACTTCTCCCTGTTGCCTTCCTGGTGTCACACACTGACGCCTGTCACATCTCACTACTACCTTCCTGTGTCACACATTGACTCCTGCCACTTCTCACTGCTGCCTTCCTTTTATCCACATTGACTCTGTCACTTCTCACTGTGGCCTTCCTGTGTCACAAACACTGATTCCTCTCACCTCTCACTGATGCCTTCCTGTGTCACCCACTGACTCCTATCACTTCTCACTGCTGCCTTCCTGTGTCACACACACTGACTCCTGTCACTTCTCATTTTTGCCTTCCTGGTGTCACACACTGATTCCTGTCACTTCTCACTGCTGTTTTCCTGTGTCACACACACTCACTCCTGTCATTTCTCACTGCGGTCTTCCTAGTGTCACCCACCTACTCCTGTCACTTCTCACTGCTGCCTTCCTGGTGTCACCCACTGACTCCTGAACTTCTCAGTGCTTCCTTCCTGTTGTCACACACTGACTACTGTCACTTCTGCCTGCTGCCGTCCTGTGTCACACACTGACTCCTGTCACTTCTCACTGCTGCCTTCCTGTGTCACACACACTGATTCCTGTCACCTCTCAAAGCATCCTTCCTGGTGTCACACAGTGACTACTGTCACTTCTCCCTGCTGCCTTCCTGGTGTCACCCACTGACTCCTGTCACTTCTCAGTGCTTCGTTCCTGTGTCACACACTGACTCCTGTCACTTCTCAGTGCTGACTTCCTGTGTCTCACACACTGACTCCTGTCACTTCTCACTGCTGCCTTCCTGTGTCACACAATGACTCGTCACTTCTCACTGCTGACTTCCTGTGTCACACACACTGACTCCTGTCACTTCTCACTGCTGACTTCCTGTGTCACACACACTCACTCCTGTCACTTCTCACTGCTGCCTTCCTGTGTCATACACTGATTCCTGTCACTTCTCACTGCTGACTTCCTGTGTCACACACAGTGACTCCTGTCACTTCTCACTGCTGCCTTCCTGTGTTACACACTGACTCCTGTCACTTCTCACTGCTGTTTTCCTGTGTCACACACACTCACTCCTGTCACTTCTCACTGCTGCCTTCCTGTGTCTCACACACTGTTTCCTGTCACCTCTCAAAGCTTCCTTCCTGGTGTCACACAGTGACTCCTGTCACTTCTCACTGCGGTCTTCCTGGTGTCACACACTGACTCCTTTCACTTCTCAGTGCTGACTTCCTGTATCACACACACTGACACTGGTCACTTCTCACTGATGACTTCCTGTGTCACACGCACTGACTCCTGTCACTTTTCACTGTTGCATTCCTGTGTCACACACGGACTCCTCTCAGTTCTCACAGATGTCTTCCTGTGTCACACACAGACTCCTTTCACTTCTCACTGCTGCCTTCCTGTGTTACACACTGACTCCTGTCACTTCTCACTGCTGCCTTCCTGTGTCACACACTGACTCCTTCACTTCTCACTGCTGCCTTCCTGTGTCACACACACTGATTCCTGTCACCTCTCAAAGCTTCCTTCCTGGTGTCACACAGTGACTCCTGTCACTTCTCATTGCGGTCTTCCTGGTGTCACCCACTGACTACTGTCACTTCTCAATGCTGCCTTCCTGGTGTCACACAGTGACTCCTGTCACTTGTCACTGCTGCCTTCCTGGTGTCACACTGACTCCTGTCACTTCTCACTGCTGCCTTCCTGTGTCACACACTGACTCCTGTCACTTCTCACTGCTGCCTTCCTGTGTCACACACTGACTCCTGTCACTTCTCACTGCTGCTTTCCTGTGTCACACACTGACTCCTGTCACTTCTCACTGCTGCCTTCCTGTGTCACACACTGACTCCTGCCTATTCTCATTGCTGCCTTCCTGTGTCACACTGAATCCTGTCACTTCTCACTGCTGCCTTCCTGTTGTCACACACTGACTCCTGTCACTTCTCACTGCTGCCTTCCTGTGTCACACACACTGACTCCTGTCACGTCTCACTGCTGCCTTCTTGGTGTCACACACTGAATCCTGTCACTTCTCACTGCTGCCTTCCTATGTCACACACACTGACTCCTGTCACTTCTCACTTCTGCCTTCCTATGTTACACACACTGAAATCTGTCACTTCTCTCTGCTGCCTTCCTGTGTCACACACTGACTCCCTCCACTTCTCACTGCTGCCTTCCTGTGTCACACTGACTCCTGTCACTTCTCACTGCTGCCTTCCTGTTGTCACACACTGACTCCTGTCACTTCTCACTGCTGCCTTCCTGTGTCACACACACTGACTCCTGTCACGTCTCACTGCTGCCTTCCTGGTGTCACACACTGAATCCTGTCACTTCTCACTGCTGCCTTCCTGTGTCACACACACTGACTCCTGTCACTTCTCACTGCTGCCTTCCTGTGTCACACACACTGACTCCTGTCACTTCTCACTGCTGCCTTCCTATGTCACACACACTGACTCCTGTCACTTCTCACTCCTGCCTTCCTATGTTACACACACTGAATTCTGTCACTTCTCTCTGCTGCCTTCCTGTTGTCACACACTGACTCCTGTCACTTCTCACTGCTGCCTTCCTGTGTCACACACACTGACTTCTGTCACTTCTCACTGCTGCCTTCCTATGTCACACACACTGACTCCTGTCACTTCTCACTCCTGCCTTCCTATGTTACACACACTGAATTCTGTCAATTCTCTCTGCTGCCTTCCTGTGTCACACACTGACTCCTGTCACTTCTCACTGCTGCCTTCCTGTGTTACACACTGACTCCTGTCACTTCTCACTGCTGCCTTCCTATGTTACACACAGTGAATTCTGTCACTTCTCTCTGCTGCCTTTCTGTGTCACACACTGACTCCTGTCACTTCTCACTGCTGCCATTCTGTGTCACACACTGACTCCTGTCACTTCTCACTGTGTTTTCCTGTGTCACACACACTCACTCCTGTCATTTCTCACTGCTGCCTTCCTGTGTCACACACACTGATTCCTGTCACCTCTCAAAGCTTCCTTCTGGGTGTCACACAGTGTCTCCTGTCACTTCTCACTGCGGTCTTCCTGGTGTCACCCACTGACTCCTGTCACTTCTCAGTGCTTCGTTCCTGTGTCTCACACACTGACTCCTGTCACTTCTCACTGCTGCCTTCCTGAGTCACACACACTGATTCCTGTCACCTCTCAAAGCTTCCTTCCAGGTGTCACACAGTGACTCCAGTCACTTCTCACTGCGGTCTTCCTGGTGTCACACACTGACTCCTTTCACTTCTCAGTGCTGACTTCCTGTGTCACACACATTGACACCGGTCACTTCTCATTGCTGACTTCCTGTGTCACATGCACTGACTCCTGTCACTTTTCACTGTTGCATTCCTGTGTCACACACGGACTCCTCTCAGTTCTCACAGATGTCTTCCTGTGTCACACACTGACTCCTGTCACTTCTCCCTGCTGCCTTCCTGTGTTACACACAGACTCCTGTCACTTCTCACTGCTGCCTCCCTGTGTTACACACTGACTCCTGTCACTTCTCACTGCTGCCTTCCTGTGTTACACACACTGACTCCTGTCACATCTCACTGGTTCCTTCCAGGTGTCACACACCGAATCCTGTCACTTCTCACTGCTGCCTTCCTGTGTCACACACACTGATATCTGTCACTTCTCACTCCTGCCTTCCTATGTTACACACACTGAATTCTGTCACTTCTCTCTGCTGCCTTCCTGTGTCACACACTGACCTCCTCCAGTTCTCACTACTGTTTTCCTGTGTCACACACTGACTCCTGTCACTTCTCACTGCTGCCTTCCTATGTTACACACATTGAATTCTGTCACCTCTCAAAGCTTCCTTCCTGGTGTCACCCACTGACTCCTGTCACTTCTCAATGCTGCCTTCCTGGTGTCACACAGTGACTCCTGTCACTTGTCACTGCTGCCTTCCTGGTGTCACACTGACTCCTGTCACTTCTCACTGTTGCCTTCCTGTGTCACACACTGACTCCTGTCACTTCTCAATGCTTCGTTCCTGTGTCACACACTGACTCCTGTCACTTCTCACTGCTGCCTTCCTGTGTCACACACTGACTCCTGTCACTTCTCGCTACTGCTTTCCTGTGTCACACACTGACTCCAGTCACTTCTCTCTGCTGCCTTCCTGTGTCACACACTGTCTCCTGTCACTTCTCACTGCTGCCTTCCTGTGTCACACACTGACTCCTGTCACTTCTCACTGCTGTTTTCCTGTGTCACACACACTCACTCCTGTCACTTCTCACTGCTGCCTTCCTGTGTCACACACACTGATTCCTGTCACCTCTCAAAGCTTCATTCCTGGTATCACACAGTCACTCCTGTCACCTCTCACTGCGGTCTTCCTGGTGTCACCCACTGACTCCTGTCACTTCTCAGTGCTTCGTTCCTGTGTCACACACTGACTCCTGTCACTTCTCACTGCTGCCTTCCTGTGTCTCACACACTGACTCCTGTCACTTCTCACTGCTGCCTTCCTGTGTCACACACTGACTCCTGTCACTTCTCACTGCTGACTTCCTGTGTCACGCACACTGACTCCTGTCACTTCTCACTGCTGACTTTCTGTGTCACACACGCTGACTCCTGTCACTTCTCACAGCTGCCTTCCTGTGTCACACACTGATTCCTGTCACTTCTCACTGCTGACTTCCTGTGTCACACACAGTGACTCCTGTCACTTCTCACTGCTGCCTTCCAGTGTCACACACTGACTCCTTTGACTTCTCACTGCTGTTTTCCTGTGTCACACACACTGATTCCTGTCACCTCTCAAAGCTTCCTTCCTGGTGTCACACAGTGACTCCTGTCACTTCTCACTGCGGTCTTCCTGGTGTCACACACTGACTCCTTTCACTTCTCAGTGCTGACTTCCTGTATCACACACATTGACACCGGTCACTTCTCACTGCTGACTTCCTGTGTCACACGCACTGACTCCTGTCACTTTTCACTGTTGCATTCCTGTGTCACACACGGACTCCTCTCAGTTCTCACAGATGTCTTCCTGTGTCACACACTGACTCCTGTCACTTCTCCCTGCTGCCTTCCTGTGTCACACACAGACTCCTGTCACTTCTCACTGCTGCCTTCCTGTGTCACACACTGACTCCTGTCACTTCTCACTGCTGCCTTCCTGTGTTACACACACTGAATTCTGTCACTTCTCTCTGCTGCCTTTCTGTGTCACACACTGACTCCTGTCACTTCTCACTGCTGCCTTCCTGTGTCACACACACTGATTCCTGTCACCTCTCAAAGCTTCCTTCCTGGTGTCACACTGACTCCTGTCACTTCTCACTGCTGCCTTCCTGTGTCACACACTGACTCCTGTCACTTCTCACTGCTGCCTTCCTGTGTCACACACTGACTCCTGTCATTTCTCACTACTGCTTTCCTGTGTCACACACTGACTCCTGTCACTTCTCTCTGCTGCCTTCCTGTGTCACACACACTGACTCCTGTCTCTTCTCACTCCTTCCTTCCTATGTTACACACACTGAATTCTGTCACTTCTCTCTGCTGCCTTCCTGTGTCACACACTGACTCCCTCCACTTCTCACTGCTGCCTTCCTGTGTCACACACTTACTCCTGTCACTTCTCTCTGCTGCCTTCCTATGTTACACACACTGACTCCTGTCACTTATCACTGCTGCCTTCCTGGTGTCACACACACTGACTCCTGTCACTTCTCACTGCTGCCTTCCTGTGTCACACTGACTCCTGTCACTTCTCACTGCTGCCTTCCTGTGTCACACACTGACACTTGTCACTTCTCACTGCTGCCTTCCTGTGTCACACACTGACTCCTGTCACTTCTCACTGCTGTCTTCCTGTGTCACACACTGACTCCTGCCTCTTCTCACTGCTGCCTTCCTGTGTCACACACTGACTCCTGTCACTTCTCACTGCTGCCTTTCTGTGTCACACACTGACACCTGTCACTTCTCACTGGTGCCTTCCTGTGTCACACACTCACACCTGTCACTTCTCACTGCTGCCTTCCTGTGTCACACACTGACTCCTGTCACTTCTCACTGGTGCCTTCCTCTTTCACACACTGTCTCTTGTCACTTCTCACTGCTGCCTTCCTGTGTCACACACTTACTCCTGCCTCTTCTCACTGCTGCCTTCCTGTGTCACACACTGTCTCCTGTCACTTCTCACTGCTGCCTTCCTGTGTCACACACACTGACTCCTGTCACTTCTCACTGGTGCCTTCCCCTTTCACACACTGTCTCCTGTTACTTCTAAATGCGGCCTTACTATGTCAGACACACTGACTCCTGTCACTTCTCACGGCTGTCTTCCTGTGTCACACACTGACTCCTCTCACTTCTCACTTCTGCCTTCCTGTGTCACACACACTGACTCCTGTCACTTCTCACTTCTGCCTTCCTGTGTCACACACACTGACTCCTGTCACTTCTCACTTCTGCCTTCCTGTGTCACACACTGACTCCTCTCACTTCTCACTTCTGCCTTCCTGTGTCACACACTGACTCCTGTCACTTCTCACTGCTGCCTTCCTGTGTCACACACTGTCTCCTGTCACTTCTCACTGGTGCCTTCCTCTTTCACACACTGTCTCCTGTCACTTCTAAATGCGGCCTTACTATGTCAGACACACTGACTCCTGTCACTTCTCACTGCTGCCTTCCTGTGTCACACACACTGACTCCTGTCGCTTCTCACTGCTTCCTTCCTGTGTCACACACTGACTCTTGTCACTTCTCACTGCTCCTTTCCTGTGTCACACACTGACACCTGTCACTTCTCATTGCGGTCTTCCTGGTGTCACCCACTGACTCCTGTCACTTCTCAATGCTGCCTTCCTGGTGTCACACAGTGACTCCTGTCACTTGTCACTGCTGCCTTCCTGGTGTCACACTGACTCCTGTCACTTCTCACTGCTGCCTTCCTGTGTCACACACTGACTCCTGTCACTTCTCACTGGTGCCTTCCTGTGTCACACACTGACTCCTGTCACTTCTCACTGCTGCCTTCCTGTGTCACACACACTGACTCCTGTCACTTCTCACTGCTGCCTTCCTGTGTCACACACTGACTCCCTCCACTTCTCACTGCTGCCTTCCTGTGTCACACACTGACTCCTGTCACTTCTCGCTACTGCTTTCCTGTGTCACACACTGACTCCAGTCACTTCTCTCTGCTGCCTTCCTGTGTCACACACTGACTCCTGTCACTTCTCACTGCTGCCTTCCTGTGTCACACACTGACTCCTGTCACTTCTCACTGCTGTTTTCCTGTGTCACACACACTCACTCCTGTCACTTCTCGCTACTGCTTTCGTGTGTCACACACTGACTCAAGTCACTTCTCTCTGCTGCCTTCCTGTGTCACACACTGACTCCTGTCACTTCTCACTGCTGCCTTCCTGTGTCACACACTGACTCCTGTCACTTCTCACTGTGTTTTCCTGTGTCACAAACACTCACTCCTGTCACTTCTCACTGCTGCCTTCCTGTGTCACACACACTGATTCCTGTCATCTCTCAAAGCTTCCTTCCTGGTGTCACACAGTGACTCCTGTCACTTCTCACTGCGGTCTTCCTGGTGTCACCCACTGACTCCTGTCACTTCTCAATGATGCCTTCCTGGTGTCACACAGTGACTCTTGTCACTTCTCACTGCTGCCTTCCTGGTGTCACACACACTGACTCCTGTCACTTCTCACTGCTGCCTTCCTGGTGTCAGACTGACTCCTGTCACTTCTCACTGCTGCCTTCCTGTGTCACACACTGACTCCTGTCACTTCTCACTGCTGCCTTCCTGGTGTCAGACTGACTCCTGTCACTTCTCACAGCTGCCTTCCTGTGTCACACACACTGTTTCCTGTCACCTCTCAAAGCTTCCTTCCTGGTGTCACACAGTGACTCCTGTCACTTCTCACTGCGGTCTTCCTGGTGTCACCCACTGACTCCTGTCACTTCTCAGTGCTTCGTTCCTGTGTCACACACTGACTCCTGTCACTTCTCACTTCTGCCTTTCTGGTATCTACACTGACTCCTGTCACTTCTCAGTGCTGACTTCCTGTATCACACACATTGACACCGGTCACTTCTCACTGCTGCCTTACTGGTGTCACACTTTGACTCCTGTCACTTCTCACTGCTGCCTTCCTGTGTCACACACAGACTCTTGTCACTTCTCACTGCTGCCTTCCTGTGTCACACACACTGACTCCTGTCACTTCTCACTGCTGCCTTCCTGTGTCACACACACTGACTCCCTCTACTTCTCACTGCTGCCTTCCTGTGTCACACACTGACTCCTGTCACTTCTCACTGCTGCCTTCCTGTGTCACACACACTGACTCCTGTCACTTCTCACTGCTGCCTTCCTGTGTCACACACACTGACTCCTGTCACTTCTCACTGCTGCCTTCCTGTGTCACACACACTGACTCCTGTCACTTCTCAATGCTGCCTTCCTGTGTCACACACACTGAATTCTGTCACTTCTCTCTGCTACTTCCTGTGTCACACACTGACTCCTGTCACTTATCACTCCTGCCTTACGGTGTCACACTTTGACTCCTGCCACTTCTCACTGGTGCCCTCCCGGTGTCACACAGTGACTCCTGTCACTTCTCGGTGGTGAGTTCCTTGTCACACACTGACTCCTGACACTTCTCACTGCTGCCTTCCTTTGTCACACAATGACTCCTGCCACTTCTCACTCCTGTCTTCCAGTGTCACACACAGTAACTCCTGTCACTCCCCCCTGCTGCATTCCTGGGTCTCACACTGAATCCTGCAACTTCTCACTGCCGTCTTCCTGTGTGACATACAGTGACTCCTGTCACTTCTCACTGCTGCCTTCTTGTGTCACACACTGACTCCTGTCACTCCTCATTGCTGCCTCCCTGTGTCACCCACAGTGACTACTGTCACTTCTCACTTCTTCCTCCCTCTGTCACACACTGACTCCTGACACTTCTCAGTTCTTCCTTCCTATGTCACCCAGTGACTCCTTTCACTTCTCAGTGCTGACTTCCTGTGTCACACACTATGACACCGGTCACTTCTCACTGCAGACTTCCTGTGTCCCACGCACTGACTCCTGTCACTTATCACTGCTGCCTTCCTGTGTCACCCACAGTCACACCTGTCAGTTCTCACTGCTCCTTTACTGTGTCACACAGTGAGTCCTGTCACTTCTCACTGCTGCCTTCCTCTGTCACACACACTGACTCCTGTCACTTCTCACTGCTGACTTCCTGTGTCACACACTTACTCCTGTCACTTTTCAAGGCTGCCTTCCTGTGTCACACACACTGACTGCTGTCACTTCTCACTGGTGCCTTCCTGTGTCACACACACTGACTCCTGTCACTTCTCACTGCTGCCTTCCTGGTGTCACACACTGACTCCTGTCACTTATCAATGCTGTCTTCCTGTGTCACACACACTCACTCCTGTCACTTCTCACTGCTGCCTTCCTGTGTCGCACACACTGATTCCTGTCACTTCTCACTGATGCCTTCCTGTGTCACACACACTGACTCCTGTCACTTCTCACTGCTGCCTTGCTGGTGTCACACACTGACACCTGTCACTTCTCACTGCTGTCTTCCTGTGTCACACACACTCACTCCTGTCACCTCTCACTGCTGCCTTCCGGTGTCACACACACTGACTCCTGTCACTTTTCATTGGTGACTTCCTGGTGTCAACGAGGCTCCTGTCACTTCTCACTGCCGTATTCCTGTGTCACACACTCACTACTGTCACGTCTCAGTGCTGAGTTCCTGTGTCACACACACTGACTCCTGCCACTTCTCACTTCTGCCTTCCTGTGTCACACACTGACTCCTGTCACTTCTCAGTGGTGCCTTCCTGGTGTCACACACTGACTCCTGTCACTTCTCACTGGTGCCTTCCTGTGTCACACACACTGACTCCTGTCACTTCTCACTCCTGCCTTCCTCTTTCACACATGTCTCCTGTCACTTCTCACTGCTGCCTTTCTGGTGTCACACACTGACTCCTGTCACTTCTCACTGCTGCCTTCCTGTGTCACACACACTGACTCCTGCCACTTCTCACTGCTGTCTTCTAGTGTCACACACTGACTCCTGTCAGTTCTCAGTGCTTCCTTCCTGGTGTCACACACTAACTCCTGTCACTTCTCACTGCTGCCTTCCTGTGTCACACACACTGATTCCTGTCACTTCTCACTGCTGCCTTCCTGTGTCACACACTGACTCCTGTCGCTTCTCACTGCTGCCTTCCTGTGTCACACACTGACTCGTGCCACTTCCCACTGCTGCCTTCCTGTGTCACACACACTAACTCCTGTCAATTCTCACTGCTGCCTTCATGTGTCAAACACTGAGTAATGTCACTTCTCACTGCTTCGTTCCTGTGTCACACACTGACTCCTTTCACTTCTCTGTGCTGCCCTCCTGTGTGACACACACTCACACCTGTCAGTTCTCACTGCTGCCTCTCTGTGTCACACAGTGACTCCTATCACTTCTCACTGCTGCCTTCCCTTGTCACACACACTGACTCCGGTCACTTCTCACTGCTCCCTTCCTGTGTCACACACTGACTCCTGCCACTTCTCACTTCTGCCTTCCTGCGTCACACCCAGTGACTCCTGTCACTTTTCACTGCTGCCTTCCTGGATCACACACTGACTCCTGTCACTTCTCAATGCTCTCTTCCAGTGTCACACACACTGACTCCTGTCACTTATCACTGCTGCCTTCCTGGTGTCACACACACTGACTCCTGTCACTTCTCACTGCTGCCTTCCTGTGTCACACTGACTCCTGTCACTTCTCACTGCTGCCTTCCTGTATCACACACTGACTCTTGTCACTTCTCACTGCTGCCTTCCTGTGTCACACACTGACTCCTGTCACTTCTCACTGCTGCCTTCCTGTGTCACACACTGACTCCTGCCTCTTCTCACTGCTGCCTTCCTGTGTCACACACTGACTCCTGCCTCTTCTCACTGCTGCCTTCCTGTGTCACACACTGACTCCTGTCACTTGTCACTGCTGCCTTCCTGTGTCACACACACTGACTGTCACTTCTCACTGGTGCCTTCCTCTTTCACACACTGTCTCCTGTCACTTCTCACTGCTGCCTTCCTGTGTCACACACTGTCTCCTGTCACTTCTCACTGCTGCCTTCCTGTGTCACACACACTGACTCCTGTCACTTCTCACTGGTGCCTTCCTCTTTCACACACTGTCTCCTGTTACTTCTAAATGCGGCCTTACTATGTCAGACACACTGACTCCTGTCACTTCTCACGGCTGTCTTCCTGTGTCACACACTGACTCCTGTCACTTCTCACTGGTGCCTTCCTCTTTCACACACTGTCTCCTGTCACTTCTCACTGCTGCCTTCCTGTGTCATACACTTACTCCTGCCTCTTCTCACTGCTGCCTTCCTGTGTCACACACTGTCTCCTGTCACTTCTCACTGCTGCCTTCCTGTGTCACACACACTGACTCCTGTCACTTCTCACTGGTGCCTTCCTCTTTCACACACTGTCTCCTGTTACTTCTAAATGCGGCCTTACTATGTTAGACACACTGACTCCTGTCACTTCTCACGGCTGTCTTCCTGTGTCACACACTGACTCCTGTCACTTCTCACTTCTGCCTTCCTGTGTCACACACTGACTCCTCTCACTTCTCACTTCTGCCTTCCTGTGTCACACACTGACTCCTGTCACTTCTCACTGCTGCCTTCCTGTGTCACACACTGTCTCCTGTCACTTCTCACTGGTGCCTTCCTCTTTCACACACTGTCTCCTGTCACTTCTAAATGCGGCCTTACTATGTCAGACACACTGACTCCTGTCACTTCTCACTGCTGCCTTCCTGTGTCACACACACTGACTCCTGTCGCTTCTCACTGCTGCCTTCCTGTGTCACACACTGACTCTTGTCACTTCTCACTGCTGCCTTCCTGTGTCACACACTGTCTCCTGTCACTTCTCACTGGTGCCTTCCTGTGTCACACACACTGACTCCTGTCACTTCTCACTTCTGCCTTCCTGTGTCACACACACTGACTCCTGTCACTTCTCACTTCTGCCTTCCTGTGTCACACACTGACTCCTCTCACTTCTCACTTCTGCCTTCCTGTGTCACACACTGACTCCTGTGACTTCTCACTGCTGCCTTCCTGTGTCACACACTCTCTCCTGTCACTTCTCACTGGTGCCTTCCTCTTTCACACACTGTCTCCTGTCACTTCTAAATGCGGCCTTACTATGTCAGACACACTGACTCCTGTCACTTCTCACTGCTGCCTTCCTGTGTCACACACACTGACTCCTGTCGCTTCTCACTGCTGCCTTCCTGTGTCACACACTGACTCTTGTCACTTCTCACTGCTGCCTTCCTGTGTCACACACTGACTCCTCTCACTTCTCACTTCTGCCTTCCTGTGTCACACACACTGACTCCTGTCACTTCTCACTTCTGCCTTCCTGTGTCACACACTGACTCCTCTCACTTCTCACTTCTGCCTTCCTGTGTCACACACACTGACTCCTGTCACTTCTCACTTCTGCCTTCCTGTGTCACACACTGACTCCTGTCACTTCTCACTGCTGCCTTCCTGTGTCACATGCTGACTCCTGCCCCTCCTTAGTGTTGCTCCTTCATAGCAGCTGAGTAGGCTCCTGCCTGCTTGGTGGATAACACCTGAGCTGACAGTGTGTGGACCTCGGTGCCATTTATTTCCCGCCTGGTGTCCATGGCTGGGTCCGGCCTCTAGCTGTTCCCTGGGCTCCACTGCCAGTTCAGTCCTGCGCTCTCAGGACCGCTGCGCTGAGCGCCTCTCCCCGTCCTTGTTTGCCTGTCCTCTTTGGGGGCGTCTGTTTGTGTCTTTTTTCCAGTTTTCGAAGCAGGCTATGTGTCTGTTGCTGAGCCCCCAGGCCCTTTGTGGTTTGTGTGTACCAGTCCTTTATCAGATATGCTCTTTGACTACTCCCTCTGCCCAGTCTCCTCTGAATAGCCTCCTTCCAGGGCAGAAGCTTGTGTCTTAACAAAGTCCAGTCTCCTCAGTTAGTCCTCACGTACGTCTTCCCTTTGTGCTCTTTCTAAAACTCGCTGACAAACATAGCCCCTGGGGCTTCCCCCACGTTTCTCCAGAAGTTTTCCAACTTTGTGCTTTACATTTACATCTGTGGACTATTTTGAGTTGATTTTTGTGAAAGATGTGCAGTATCTGTCTGCCTAGCTTCTATGCATCTTTCTTTTCTTTCTTTCTCTCCTTTGACATATGAAACTCCTAATTATTCCAGGACATTTGTTAAAGACTCCTCTTTCTCCACTGAACTGCCTTTGCTGTTTTGTCAAAGATTAATTGACCGTATTTATTTGGGCCCATTTCTGAGCTTTCTCTGTGTCCCCTTGATCTGTGCCTCTTCTTTTCTACTATTTTGATTGCTGAAGCTTCATAGCAAGCCTTAGTCCGGGCCTGTGAATCCTCCAGCTTTGTTGTTATTCCTTAGTGCTGTGCTAGCTATTGTGGGTCTTTGACCCTTTAACACGAGCTTTCAAACCATTCTGCAGATATCTGCAGTTCGCTGGGATTCTGGATGATATGTTGTTGAATCTTATATCAAGTTGGGTAGAACTGACACCTTAACAATATTTAGTCTTCCAATCCATGAACATAAAATGGTTCTCCATTACTCTGGGTATTCTAGGATTTCTTTCAGTAGAGTTTTGCAGTTTTCTGTATACAGATACTGTACATATTTTATCAGACTTATACCTAAGGTTTAGTATTATAAATGGTATTTTATTTTAAATTTTAAGTTTTAATTATTCATAACTTATGTATCAGAAAGCAGTTGATTTTTTGTGAATCAGTGTTAAATTCTGTGATCTTACTATATTGCCTATTAGTTCCATATTGTTCTCGTTGCTAGGGAGTGGGGTACATGGGTTGGGGAGTGACAGCTGATGATGTACTTAATTTCTTTTCATCCTGGAATGTTCTGGAACTAGACAATGATGGTAACTGCATAACCATACTAAATATACTAAATAAACACCAGGTCATAAACTTCAAAAAGATGAATTTTAGGCAGGTAAATTATGTATCAATTTTAAAAGCTATTAATGGTTACATTTTTAAATCAACACCCATAACATATCCCTTCAGCCAAAAGCCATTATCTTCCTTATTGATGCAGGACAGAGGTTCTCATAGGAAAGGCAGGAAGAAGCAAAGGGATTTTCTAGCTCCTCAGTATTTAAGATAGTCTTCTCAACTGGGACAGTTAAGCTGAGCAGAATAGCTACAAGAATAGGAAAAAAATTCTTGTTTTCATTGTACAATGTGGATTAGAATGTGTGGAAAATTGCCAGAGAACAAAGAGAATGTACTCAAAGCACAGGTTTTAATTTCTGCTTATAAAAATCAATACCCCTAGTTGGGCACAGCTGGACACACCTGTAATCCCAGAGACTCAGGAGCCTGGGGCAAGAGGGCCACACGTTTCAGGACAGCCTGGGCAACTGAGCTAGACGTTGTTTCAAAATTTACACAAGTTTATATCAATAACCTTTGCATATGAAAATGTTACAAGAGACGATGAAAGAGAAGACTTCATTTATGAAAGCAATTACATTCATAGCTAGTTTTAAACTTAAGAAATGCACAAAACCACTGAAGGGAAAAACAAAAACCCTGCTGAAAGAAGCAGTAGTCTTAGCAAACAAGGCGGCACCAGCTTTAGTTAGGCAACACAGGCATGCATCAATCCCAGGCTGTGTGACCCCCATGGCTCGCTGTCACCTGCTGGGACTAGTCCAGTGTGCTCACAGTCGAGGCAGAGAAGGAATCCAGTCAAAAGCTGACTGTGGGCAGGGCAGGCCTGTCCTACCGTGCATTTCGCTTGGACGGGAGCCTGGCTCTGAAAGCCCAGGCGCAGTGGTGGTGCAGCAGCCCTGAAGAGTTTCTAACCAGCAAGGCCAGGTCGTGAATGATGATGGGGACACGCTGGGGCAGCAGCTCACATGGGGAGAGGTGGCGTGGGGTGACCCCCCCCAGCAGAGCCAGTGGGTCCTGTTCCAGGCTCCTGTGACAGGGGGAAAGGAGCACGGCCCTTCCACAAAGAAAGGCCAGTGAATCCCTCCAGAAACTGCAAGTGAAGAAACGCCAAAGGCAGGCAAGCTAGAGGCACCACAGGAAGGGCGGGATGCATGGACACTGGGAAAAGAGCTCCGTCAGAGAGACGCGAGGTGAGAAGCCCTGACAGCACGAGCGCCAGGCCCCGCCTGGGTGGCTCGCAGCGAGCGCTCGTCCCCACTCTGAAGCTGGGGCACAAGGAAGGAGCGTGACTGGGGAAACCGGCAACTGCCACTGCTCCTCCTGAGCACTCAGTGGCTCCTTTCATACGTGTCACTTCACATACACTCTATTTGGGGATCATTTCTGGGTATTTTACATTTTATTACCATTTCGAATGAGGTCCTTTCCATTTTACTTCCTAGCAGACGAGGGTTAATGCGTAAGTTGACAAGCACGAGATACGTTATGTGTCAGTATGTGAAGAACATTTATTAGCCCATCTTATTAAACAGTGATTTTGCTAATTTTTGCTTTTTTTAGGATTTCAGAGGGACTCCTCAATTTAGCACTGGCTAGAATGTAGACACAGGAAAAAGACAGGAAGAGATCAGCTAGGCAGGCTCACTGATCCCACACCCCTGACCACACTGACCGGCTCCTCAGTCTGACCCACCAGACAGACAGGTCTTGCAGACAGCCCTGGCTCCCTGAGTGGCTGAGGCAGACTGGACCACAGAGCCTCTGGGAGCAGACAGAGGCAGGGCGGGAGGCGGGCAGGTGGGCGCTCTCCTGGACGGAGTTCCGCGTGGACTCTCAGGCCAGAGGAGGCTCCAAAATGCTGCTGTTCCTCCCACAGCTTGAATATCTGATCGCTTCTCTCCCCTCTGACGTCTACTGTGCATGGTCCTATGGCAAGGCATGGGGCCAGGACCCGCCACCATGAGTGGTCTGTGCAGGGGCATCACCCTCGTGACCCAGGACCTCCCGGAGACACAGCTCTCCAGTCCAGCCTGGGGCCTGCTGATCGATCCGTAGGGCAGTGGGGTGTGGGCACTGCTCCAGGGAAGGCACACAGCTGCACCATGAGGGTGCCAAGCACAGGCATGTGGCTCCTGCCTCGGACTCACTGCCAGTTGGACTGCCTGGCTATCTCCCTGTTAGGGAAGGATCCTTCCATAAGAAGGTAATAGGAGTCCATAGTTCTGTCCCAGGTTTCCCAAGAACGACCAGTGGACCCAGATCCAGCTCTAGCGCACGCTCTGCTGAGCACTAAGGGCACCATCTTGGATGAGTCAGTGCATTCTGCCTCTCTCTTTCCTCCTCTGTAATGGAGATCATAATAGTGCCTCTCACGGGAGGTCGTGTTGGTGATATAAGATGATGACTGTAAAGCGTTTATTAAGAACTCCAAGAACCAAACATTAGCGATTACCAGGCGCTCCATCGACAGCTGTCGTGACATGACCTCTAACCCTGTACATCACTTGGGGTTCTTTCAGCGTTCTCCATTTCATCCTGTTGCTGTGCTACTTCACGTTTGACGACGCTCCTGTTCTCCTGTTAGCTTTGTTCATGCTAAGACCAATGATTAGTTTTCCTCTGCCATTTTTGGGAAGCCAAGCAGAGCTCTTGAGTATCATTCATTTCTTTCTTTTAGAAAGTGTTCTTAGAGACACAAGCATCTCTGACACCTGGGATGCACAAGTCTCTTCCATGCACCTGCATACTTGTTGGGAGTGGGGACATTGGCTTTGCTGTAGAGTTCAAGGCAGGGACTGGCAACCAGTGGTCTTCTGACTTTAGACTCCATTTTTCCATCATGTATTTCACTCACATGCAAATTTGCCCTCTACCAGGGAATGTCAATTTAATTATTTTCTACAATACACAGTGAGTCATGTAATGTAGTAGAGACATGAATAAACCAAGATCAGAAAACGTCACAAATACCTGTCAAAACAAGATGGAAAGAGTTGCTTTCTCCTGAGAAAGCACATCCGCTGATACTGCACCACCCCTCCCACCACGTTGGCTCTGTAGTCTGGATGTGCTCACCAACTGTGAGCATAGTTCTGACATGGAGGGACAAGTGAAATCGCCACTTCCTATTTTCCAGAAATAGGAGACTGGGAGATTGCACAAATCCTCAAGTGCAACCCAGCACCAAGACTGCAGCAGCCCTGGCCTGGCTTGCTCTTCACCCCTGAGTGAGTGTGGTCTGAGACTGTGCCGTGAGTCTTGCAATCCTACTTTTTTACTGAGAAAAGCTGCTGGCAGAATATAAGCTAAGAGATGCCAGTCCTATAGGAAACAGATTTCATTGTTATTTTCATGTCCACTTTACTTTTTTAGGATCTATATTTTTTTATCACTTACTTAGTTGATTTTGTTGGTTTGGGATCTTTTTCCTCCTTCTAATGATCTCAAGGGATCTGTTCTCATGTCTAAAGACAAAATCCAAATACTTCACATATAAGTAAAATAACGAGATCTGGAGTACAGAGAAGCATAATGGTTTGCAGGGTATAGACATAATCTTTCTTACAGGAAAAATTCCTTTTGGGTGTGATTAAAATCAGAAGCACATTCCCCTTTTGTCAGATGAAACTGCTTACCAGGTAACTGAAGAGTAGCTCAGGACAGCTCAAGAAGAACTGGTGGAAGGCAGGAAGCAAGCCCAGGCGCAGGGGGCTCCCCAGGCTCCGGATCCTGGGCACACTTGGAATCTTGCGGGCGGCTGGAGGCGCCCACAAGAGCAGCTGGCTCCCACTTGGGAGGCTGGGATCCTAGCCGGGACCAGCCCAGGGTCCTTCCTGTGCCAAACCACCCCACTTCCCTTCTCTCTAAGGTCTGCCTGCATACAGTTTTTATTTTTAAAATGTGATCAGAATATTCCCATATATTTTCCCAATTGGTATGACATTTCAAGTAAAAACAAAAACGTACTGTGTGTAAAAATGACGCATCTGCTTCTTTTGGTGTGGGGTAACTGGGATCTTGGACTGCCATGTTAACCATGAAACAAAGCTCTGCTGACAGTTGGGCCTCACTCACCCTGGATGGGCGCCCCAACACACTGGCCTAGTGACCCTGCTGCTCTCAGGTATGTGTCAGATCCATTAAGCACATGCAGTTCACTAGTGATGCCCTATAACCTCCCACTCCGTCAGAAGGCCCCTGTCCCAAGCCACACCCTGCCGCACTGTGGCAGGATTCCGCATGGAGTTATAAACTCTTGCCAGACGCAGTGCACCATGAAACACAACCCACAAACATACTCTCATGAGATCCTGCCAAGAGGTACATGAGGGTCCATCTGCAAAATGTAGAGTACAGACGACTTCTCACATGCTGAGAATATCGGCCACCACCTGTGTCTCCCTCAACAAGGGCCCGATCCAGCGGAACTAGCCTTTGGTCCACATACCCACAGGAAGTTCTCTGAGTTCAAAAACAGGTATCAGACCAATTTTTTTTCAGTTGTGTAGGATATTGAAATTAGAATCTTGCATTTTTTTGTTTACAGAGAGAGTTTGATAGAAAAACAGTCACAGTCTTCAAGAAGATATTCCTACCACCACCTTGAATGCCAGTGTCTGCTACTGTCCATTAGGCACTTCCACATTGGAAAGTCTTAGGAACTACTGCTTATATGAAGTAGGTGTGTGATGCACACTAAACATAGCAATAGTCGAAGCAGGTAGCATACATAGTGAGTTACACAGGTATGCGTATTTACAAAAACATCTTCTTTACAGTAAATGAGAAAAAGGCATGGAAAAGTTTGTTTAGTATATATTGAGTGTATATTCAACAATATATTCATATATGAAAAAGAATTTGCAAAGATTATTAATGATTGTTTTAATGGTTTTTATGTATATTTTCATTTGTTCCACTATTGCAAACATTTCTGACAGAATGTTTTTGCGAAACTAATGGGATATTAGTAGTAAGGAATAATTTTGTACCCAATACATAAGTTGCCTAGAGACCAGGTTACTTTATTTAATTTTGGAAATCAACATTATTTTAGATAAACTTTGACTTCTTGTGTTTTGAATAAATTGCATTAAAAACTTGATAAACTGAGAAGCAGAATAAAGTGAAAATTACATTTGCAAGACAGCTTGCAGCAAATATTCTCACTTGCCGAGTGCTTTGGACATCACAGCCAACAACACTGTGTAAAGCAAAACTAGTTTGAACGAAGACCAGCAGATTGTCCAGGTGTTGAATATTCCCTGAAGGCCTCTCATGGTTACCTTGCCAGCGTTTCACCAGGCACACTAGTAAGGCATCAGGCTTTGCAGGAGTGGCCCTGGGTGACTTCCGCTCACCTGGCTGGACAATGGCCATTGCCTGTGGAGATGACAGGGCCTTTAAATGCTACAGTGGGGGGTCTCCAATGACCTCTCCCACTGTATATCCTCAGGAAAACAAATCTACGTCTGCTTTCCAGTTAAAACAACAACAACAACAAAAAGCTGTGGCTGGCTGTCTCCACAAGACAGAAGATCTTAGAACAGGAGCATGATTGCCACTCCGTCAGAGACACACAGGCTGCTCCCAGGAGATTCACACTGTGCTGCAGGTTTGAGCATGGCGATTATTCTTAGCGGGGACAGGAGATGTGTTCCTGGTGTCTCCTTTCCACACACGACTATTAGAGAGAATCCAGCCTACTTCACTGTTCATTATCAATAATTTTGCTGGGGGTAAATTTTCAGGGAAAAATTGTGTTCCTCTACCTCTAGAAACTTGGAATAATTAGGAAAGGGAAAAGGTATTAAGCTTAATACTGTCAAGGCTATTCAGATTCAGTCATTTTCTCCCAGTTTTTCATGTCCATAATTTAGGGGAAAAGGTGCTTCCACTGTGGTTACAGGGAGGGAGAAAAGGTTAAGAGATGTCGCTCAGACCACAAGTGACCGCGGCCCCGCCCGCAGAGCACTGCTGCTTCCGCCCGCGCGCTGTCCTGCAGTACCCGCGGCTCCACCAGTTCCCGTGGCTCCACCAGTTCCCGTCGGGACGCAGCTGGCCCTGGCAGTCGTCTCCCGCACTGCTGAGGGCGGCGCCTCCCTCGGCCAGGAGGCCAGAGCCCGCGGCACAGGTGTTCCTTACCTAGAACTCGGTGCCACAGCTTTGTCTCTAATCCTGTTACACCCACACAGTTTTTAAATGCCTCATCTCAAAATTGCTGCACTGTCACAGCACTGAGGATCCTGCCATGCTTCTCAGTAGACTAGGAAATCTCCACCCAGCTGCCTCTGGTGAGGGCAGTTTGCATCCCGTGTGACTCGCCTGCACGCCCCGAGCAAGAAGCCTGGCATCTGATGGGCACTGGAGGCCCAGCTGGGACCAGGCGTGAGTCCTGAGATATGCCTTCTAGGCATCTGCACTGAGAGCCGCTCGCAGGGAGGATGTGGGCTGTTCCTGGGTGTGCGAGGACACAGGGAGAGAGACCTGTGCGTCTGCAGGAGGGGCCAGGCGCGCTGACATCCTTCCCCACGCAGGGAATTCTTCCAGGTGTGGCGGTGAGAGCGCAGAATGTGAGGGGAAGGAAGGCTCATGCCCAGGGATCCGGTGGGTGTCTGACCTGAGTGCTGAAGAGGGACGTGGACCAGCTCAGCGAGCAGCTCCAGATCAGCCCTGTTGGAGCGCCTGGTGTGTCAGAAGATTGTCAGTGCTGGTGCTTGTGCTCACTGGTGACAGCAGATCTCTGCTTGCTTCCCTCCCCCACTCCAGTTCAGTGACTCTCTTCTACCCCCAGATACCTGGTCCTTTTAAGGGGACAGAGAAAGGGGGCAAAGGGCAAGGACCAGGGCAACGACGGCTGTTTGCCCTCCCTTGGGCCCATGGGTGAGGACTCCCGCACAGGGGAGATGCGAGGAAACTTAATGAAAGAGTCTGTGTCGGGCGGTTGGCTGGGTGTTCCACTTGATCACATGTGGAGTTCTAGGCTGTCTTAACCTGCTCTCCAGCACCCCCCACCACAGGACGGGAATGACGGCCATCCCGCGCGGTCCTCCTCCGCTAGCATAGGCAGCGTCTCCTCGCACACCAGGACTCCATTCTCGGCTCTTGGCCCAGCAGGGAGGACAAGCAAGGGTGGCTGTGCACCCCTCCAGAGACCCCGAGTGCCTCCGTCTTAGCGCTCCTCTCCAGGAAGTAGGGACGAGCTCAGGGAAACCAGTCCCATCTTCCTGGAAACTAGCCAAGAGTCCACTCCTTTATGGCCCCAGGCCATGCAGTGCCCTGAGCACACTGGGGTGTCCCATGGTTTCTTGCTACATTCTATGGGGGGCAAGGTCCTGTGGCCCACTAGCCAGGGCTGCACAGAGATTCGTGAAAGTCCACATTCATGAATAGAAAGCATGGAAAAGTGGGTGTGGGGTCTCCTTCCAGTCCCAGGGTGTGGGTGGAGCCATGCTCAGTGCCACCACCGTGGGTGCTCCTGTTACTCAGTGGCTCAGCATGAGGGCTGACCAGAGGGCTTGGTAAACAACTGTCTCCATTTGAAACCATGCCCACCACTTCTAAAAGCATACCAGAGAAATTTCAATCAAACATGCAAAAACCATACTTCAGGATCTCATAATCTTAAAAGCGTGCTTAACATTGTAACAGGTGGCAAACGATTTTCCTCCCTGGAAGGTCCTTAACTTTCCACCTGGTGTTTTGTGTACAGTTCTGTGTCTGCTGTAAGCACAGTGAGTTCTGGGCAGCCCCTCGCTGCTGAGTGCAGCGACCATCCTCATGTAGCTCGAGTTCTCAGAAAGGTCCGTGCGCACACTCCTGCACTATCATTTACTGACCACCGTCTCTCCACCATGTGCCCAAGCCCACTCATTCCCTAGAACAAGCTTGGTCCATCCACCATGGAGCTGAGCACCTGCCTCTCCTGGAGAGGCCGGTGTGCTGCTGTTCTGCAAGCCGCCTGGGCAGCAGTGTGCTGCTGTCCACCCTGCCACCAGCTCCCTGCCCCGAGGGGAAGCGCTCACAGACGCAGGCTTGGTGGATGGCACCTGTCTTCTTTCTGAGTGGGAGAACATTGCAATCTGGTGCTGAAAAGAGGGGAAACCCACTGAGCACCTTCTCTGCCCCAGAGGGTGGCAAGCATCCGGCTCGCTCAGTCCTGGCTGCTAGTTCAGCTTCTCTCCTGGAGGTCAGCAGCTGGTCACTCGCCAGGCGTTGGCAGAGTGAGCGAGGTGTTTTATGGTAGAGGCCCTTCCTGTCCACTGGCTTCACACAAATAAAAAGTGAGAATAGTGAAGCCAAGAGTTAGGAGCACAACGACAGAGCGGCTTTTCTTAAGCAGCTGGTGCTAAAAGATTTATTGAGCAGATCGACTTTCACAATTCACTTCTTGCTCTGCTCCCTTCCTCTCTGTGCACAAATCTATCACTTGGTTTATACAACATATTTTGAAGTGAGTCATCTTGTTTTGATCACAGTACATGAAATACATAGACCAAGGTTTATAACCTCATCAGAGATATGGGTCTCCTGATAGAAAACCAGACTCTTATTAACTCTTCACGGAATCCTAACAGCATTGCTGGGAATACCAGAGACACACAGTAATGTTGCTCGTTGCTGATTAAAAATAAATATGGCTTCATCCTATGAAAGGCTGAAGACCTAAAGAAAGGCAGTTGGCAGAGATGGAGCATGTGGGTGTGCAGGGTCACGCTGCGTGGCGCTCCCACAGTGCCTGACCCCCTCCCACAGCCAGGCGCCTGAGGACAGGCCACCACACAGACACAAGTCGCCATGACTTCCAGTACTGGCAACAGAGAAATGGCAAGCTGGAGTATTCTGGCTCTCAATTCGTTACCGACTGATTTCAGCAACAAATCAGGTCATTCTTGAAGAACTACAATATGAAATCAAAGTGTAACAAGAGTCCTGGATATGACTGTACCGGCACATTCGCAGTCCGTTCCAGTCACCAAGTCACCAAGACTGCCAATCTGCCAGCGGTTTCCTGATTCATCAGGGAAGCCAAGTAAGTGATTTTAGTTTAACATGGAAGGTACCTGGCCATCTTGTGTGAAAATGGATAACATCATGAAAGATTGGCAAGATGAAATGTCAGTCAATGTGTGGAGGAACTGGACTCCAACATGGTTCTGAAAAGAAGGTAAAATGCAAAAAACACTTGGAAAAATATTTGTCTTTCTTATAACCAATAATTACTGTCTTTGCCAAGGAAAGGAAAACATGTATCCATAAAAAACAAGTTACACAAAAGTGGACATAGAAGATATTTTTGAAAAAGAGTCCAAACAGAAAACCACCCCAAAATCCTTCAGAGGGGGATGAATGTAACTGTGTCACACTCACACAGCAGAACACGTAACAATGATGAAGAAAAGCAGGGCCAGAGAGCAGCACGTGTGGATCTTTAAAACCACTTCATTTAGCAAATGAAGCTGAACATAAAATCATTCAGACTATAGGACTCAGATATGATGTTCAAGGATAGGCCAGGTTCATGTATACCAACAGAAATCTGAACAATGCCAGGCATGATGGCCACGCCTGTAATCCCAGCTTCTGGGGAGGCTGAGGCAGGAGGAGTCCAAGTTGGAGGCCAGGCTCAGCAGCTTAGTGAGCCCCTGTCTCAAAATAAAAAATGAAAAGGGCTGGGGGTGTAGCTCAGGCCTGGAGTGCTGACTCAGCACGCTCGAAGCCCTGGGTTCAATACTGGGGCTCAGTGTAGTAGCCCCAAACTGGAAAAAGGAAATAGAGGTTGGGAATTGACTGGAGTGGGCCATGGTACTTCTGGGTCACTATGAGCGTGCCCACACTTCACTGGCATGGGAACAGACAAGCAAACCATAGAAAATGTGAGAAAGCCTTGCAGTGACTTTCAGAGATGCTGTGTTTGGATCTGTAGCTTATGACATCTGTAAGTGCTGAGTAAAGTTCAAAAAAAAGTCTCATAAAACGTCTTTTTACCCAAGAGGAAGCTTTTTCACTCTGCACATTGTTCTAAAAGTAATTTTAGAATTCTCTTTGAAAGAGGTTTTTTGAATGGGAGATCTTGGCCAGTTACCCCTATGAGAGGGAATTAATACCTAGAATATAAAAAGAACTCAAAAAACCAAAATAACCCCATCAATAAATGGACAAAAGAACTAAACAGATACTTCCTAAAAAAAGAAACACAATGGCCAACAAATATATGAAAAATGTCCAACATCCCTGGCACTCAGGGAAATGCAAATCAAAACTACACTAAAATTTCATCTCACTCCAATGACAATGGCAGTGATCAAGAACACAAATAATAACAAATGCTGGTGAGGATGTGGGCAAGAAGGTACACTCACACATTGTTGGGGAACTGCAGATTCACTCTGGAGAGTAGTGTGGAGATTTTTCAAAAACTAGGAATAGAACCATGGTATGACCCAGCTGATCCACTCCTGGTTATTAACCAGAAGAACTAAAATCAGCATATACTATAGTGATAGTCACCTCAATGTTTGTAGGAGCACAATTCACAATAGCCGTGTTACAGAACCAGCCCAGGTGCCCGTCAACAGATGAACGGATAAAGAAAATGTAGCATATATACACAATAGAGTTCCACTCAGTCACAGAAGAATGGAATCATGTCCTTTACTTGTAATGGATGGAACCGGAGAACATCATGCTAAGTGGAATAAGCCAGGTTTGGAAATTCAAGGGTCATGTGCGGAAGCTAGAGCACAATAAGGAGAAAAGTTGGGGTTCGAATATCATGAAGACATAGGGAAGATCAGTGGAGTAGAAGGAGATGGGGAGGGAGAGAGGAGGAATGGGAAAGAGGAGGAAATGTGGAATGAATTTAACAAAATCACCCTATGTGCATATATAAATATATCACAGTGAATTCCACCTGTATGTGTATGTATCAAGCACCAATTAAAAATAAACAAACAAACATGTGAAAGGAAGACCAGCTGAGTACAGCAAGAGGAATGGGGGAGGGAGGAGGGGAACGGGACTGAATTGGAGTAAGGAGGATTCATGCCTGTGTGACTTGGTCAAAGGGAACCCAGCCACATACCTAACTATAATGCTCTAACGAATAAAGAGAAGAAGAGTCTGCCATTTTTTGGTTTGGTTTTAGTGCGATTACTTCTGAGTTGCATCATCTGCCATCTCTAGTGAGAATTCCTGTTTATCTTGACTCACTGCCTTCGCATGCTTTATAAAACTGCCTTTCCATCACGCGGGACTTTTATCTGTCCCCATAGACTATGTCTGGCCGTTGTTCAGGTCCCTGGGCCCTGTGGGTCATTTTTCTCTGACTTTCTCTGAAGTGTCTCCATGGTTTCCGGACTTCTCTCTGAAGTTTCATTTGTTCAGTTTCACATTTCTCCCCAACCATCCTCCAGATTTCCTGTACGTTCTCATTTCCAAATTCTGCAGTCACATCTGAATTCCTCTCCGCTTCTTGCCTGAGTGGCACACTGGCGTGGTGGTACAGTAGTCCCCATTTCTACCTGTTCCTGGATTTCCTCCTGATTGCTTCCGGGTCTCAATTTAGATACAGCACACCATGTTGCCTTTCTTTCAAGTTCAAGAACACTTGCTCTAAAACAGCATCATTTTACCCCAAATCTCTTCTTCAGTGGTCACTCTGGACTGCTAACTTCTGTCGGGAGCATCGTGTCTTTGCCCTCGGCTCTTGGACGTCCCTGGAGTCCTGGCCTCTGCCCTGAGCGTTTGTGCTGGGCAGCCAGCAGCCTCCACGCAGCGACTCCTGCGGGGCTTCCCTCCTGCCCACGTTCACACAGCAAACCGCACTTGGAACGAGCACCACGTCCTTGGCATCTGAACACAGAGGCATGGAATCCTGGTGAGAAAAGTCTTCGCCACGCACAACTGCAACCCCGTTTCTAGAGGACAGCCCTGGACGAGAAGTCCCGCTGCGCGGTCTTCCTGCCACTCTGCTCCAGGCTGCTTCTCCATGGCTGTGTGCCCCTGCTTCTCCAGAGCAAGACCTGGTGACATTTACACATGCCATGTCCTCTCGTCCCCTGACGCTGCGAGGGTCACCGGCCCCCGTGCCCAGAACCCGTCCACACGCTGCCTCTCCCTTCTGTCTCTCTGGAACTGCTCTGTCCACGCACTTCATACCGGGGCTGTGCTAAGGGGGCCCTCCTGGCTGGCTTCTTCCCCTGGGGAGGACGCCGAGCCTCGCGGCGAGTAAGCCTGCGCGACCTAATGCGTCCTCGCGGCTCTGGGCCCCTGTCCTGAGGGGTGGCGGTCGGCCTCTGCTCCTCCTGGCGGGTATTTGGTTTGCTTCCACTGTGGGGCTCGCGAGGCTGCTGCTCTGACCACAGGTGCTGGTTCCCATGGCGCCTCGTCCGCGCTCCCCGCTGGAGACAGGCAGGCAGCCAGGCAGTCTCTCCTTCCAGGAGCCGCCAGGCGGTTCTCCAAGGCGGCTGGGCCGTTTTCCACCCCACCAAACAGCTCCACGTAGGGGCCTCTGGTTTTCACCCAGAATCCCTCATCGTGGTGTTGAGACAAACTTCACGACAAGCAAACTGCATGCTGAGGACCCTCGCTCCTCCACTGCTTGCCACAGCACAGGCGTCCGTCCAGTGTGGGTCTCCTGTCCCCTCCTTCCCACACCCCTGCCACCACGTCAGCCGCTATGGTAACCCTCCCGCAGGAGCTCTGCATCCCCAAATCCCGAGTCACCCCAGAACCGAGTCTTCCGGGAATCACCGAGGGCTAGACGCTCAGCTCTGGGCCCCGCCGAGTCCCACGTGGCCTGCGCACCTCCAGCCTACAAGAAACGGTGAGGTGGTCTGTGGACTCCCTTCAAGCTGAGAGTGGAGGAGACCACGGGACTGGACTACAGAGTCAGTGACACGCCAGTCTCTTTTCTTCAGGGCGAAGGTTGGAGCCACCGAGCGAAGGCACTGGCCATCACTGCAGAAGGCGCCTCACTTGTCTGGTCCTGAGATGATCTAGCAGGTGCCGTGGTCTTCCTGAGTTTCTGGACTGAAACGCATGGCCTCAGGTGCCATGTGGAAGGCAGAGGCAGAGGACTTTGGTCACTTTCTCACTGAAACCCTGGGAGCTCTCGTTCTCAGTGGCTCAGGCAACGGTCCTACCCTTTCCGATTGCAGATTTTCTAGATGGTGTTCCTGCAGGTCACCACAGCCACCACTGTCCCCAGAGCCTGACGCCCAGCCAGGCTCAGTGGGTGCTACCACGCTCAAGCTCAGTTTGCTCCTGCTCCCTGTGACCAGAAGCCACGTCTGCCAAGACACTTCCCTCCTCCCTTTCAGCTCACACACAGTCCCGCATCTATTTCTTTTTCTCTTTGTTTTTATTTTTAAATTTTTTAATTGTTATCAAGGTACACATGACAGCAGAGTCTATTTGGACCTATCTATACAAATGTGGAGTGCATCTTATCTTGATCAGGATCCCAGGCTTGTGTATGCACCCCATGTTGATTCATGGGCGGAGTGCCCACGTGTGCATAGGAATATCATGTCAGATTCTTTCTACTGTCTTTCCTTTTCCTATTCCCCTTCCCTTCCCTTTATTCCCCTTTGTCTAATCCCCTGAACTTCCTACTCCTCCCTCTCCCACTGTTGTGTGTTAGCATCCACATATCAGAGAGGACATTTGGCCTTTGGTTTGGGGGATTGGCTTATTTCACTTATCATGAGAGTCTCCAGACCCATTCATTTGCCAGCAAATAACAAAAACTCATTCTTTTTTATGGCTAATACTTCATAGTATATACAAACCATATTTTCTTTATCCATTCATCTGTTGATGAGCACCTTGGTTGCTTCCATGTTTCTTTATCCCTTTTATCCCTATCTTTATCCCTGTCTCCAGATTTCCTCATATGCCAGCTTCGAGATTTGAGAAATGAGGAACTAACTCAAGGGAAGAAAAGCGAATGCCGCTGGATTCCAGCAGCGGGAGGGGCGAGGTGGTGGGTGGCTCAGGAAGGCCCCCGCACAGTTAGCCCTGCACCACGTGCAGCAGAGGGGACTCCACAGGCGAGCACACTGCCCACTGATAGCTTGGAGACACCCGAGGTGGCCCCAAAAATGGGGCCAGGTGTCCACACTGTGCACGCTTCACACAGGCTTCGCCCTCGAGCATCAGTCCATTGTGTTTAGATCTGGGGGAACTGGTATTTAAACACCCTGGAAGGCTAACCTTCACAGACCCTTCGCCCTTTGCTGCATGCAGGGTCTACCCAGGAAATGCCCTGCAGAGCAAGGAGCAGACTCCACACCCTCACAGGTTCCCACCATGGTGCTTCCCCCCAAAACCAGGTGGGAGGAAGAAGACATGGACAGAACAAGGCCAAGGCCAGGGCAGCCAGGTTAGGAGGGTTGCTCGGAAAGAGCACAGAACAGTCAACCCGAGGGCAAGCCTCTCAGGAGCGCAAGGGCTATGTGCAACTGAAGGATCACAGGAAACTGGTTTCCAAACCAAAGGAGTATGATTAGAAAATCATGCTTGCTTTCTTTTTATGACATAATTTGGGATTCAGTGTTTGTTTTATTCCTGATGCAGGATGGTATAGTCAACCCTTAAAGGACTGAAATTTAATTAATTGATAAAAATGGGTGCACAAACTCCAATTCTGCACTGCATGTGTGATAAGCATATATGGTATGTTCACATATATGCTGTGAAAGTAGACGAGACTTAGGAAAACTCAGAATGAAAGGTGTTCCCTCATACCTAGGCACCACCTATTTTCAGAAGCACCTCTGTTTCCAGTGCACTGCAGCCTACTCTGTGGCCCTCTCCCCAGGTGCATGTACCACTGCAGAGGGGAAGGCAGGATCACACGTCTGGCGCTGAGGACTCACCCCGAATGCCAGGTCGGATCTCCAGTGAACCTCCTCGCTCCTCACTCTTCTGAACTTACTTGTCCTCATTTTGCTGGGGCCTGTCCCAGGGGCCCCATGCCTGTAGGGCGGCCGCTGCACCAGGAACTTGGTCATGAACTTTACATTGTGCTGCTCTACCATCAAATCTCACTTACTCCACACTGTTTTAAGAGACTCTGATACAAAACTAACAATCCAGATGCTCCTGGGAGGGAGTCCGTCCAGAGGTGACCAGATTCCAACGAGTTTGTCAAGAGAAAGGCTATTTCAACATGCTGAAGTAATCAGCCAGTGTTGCTGACTTTCATAACTTCCAAGACACACTGGACCGCTTGTGCCAGCCAACTTCTTCAAGCGCCAATTCTTCTTGTACTGGATACTGCCATGGAGAGCAGCTTCTAGGCACTGCTCAGTAAGTCACCATGTTACTGTGTGGAGCACGCTGCAGGGACACCCAAGCTTAGTGCTGTCGGCTCCTCCAGAGCAAGAGCTGCCACAGAGAACTGGAACCTCACCTCTGGGATGGGCTGCAGTGTTGGGAGGAGCTGCAGAGCACCTTCCTCAGAGGACCATGGCGGCACAGTCTGTGCCCCGTTGAGCTGCACCTGGATCCGCTCACATTGCTTTTACAGGAGCTTCACACAACTCAGGTCTGCAGAACATGTGCAAAGTTTCTCAAGGTTCCTTTATTAATATGAACCATTTTCCTTTTCTCCAATGACAAATTGCCCAAAATTAGTTTTCTTACACCTATTATGACTGAACATGATGAGAAATTCATCTGTAGACCACAGCTGTGAGTTGCAGCAGGGGAGCAGCTAAGCAGAAAGAGTCATTTATTTTGGTGGGAGACAGAAATCCCAGTTTCTGAACTTTTTAAGAAACATAAGATTGGTCATTGGTAGCCATTTTCAACTTTATCCAAAAGCATATTGTTTCAATAATTTCAAGAGTGTGTTTGAAAACTTGTGTTGAGACACTACATTCAAAAAGAAGACTTCTTTATTATTGTCTCAGGATCCAGGGAAGGCTGGAAGGCGGAGGCGCGGGGAGCCGAATGCGGCGTCCTCTGGCTGCTGGACATGCATGCTGGTGATCACTCTCAGCTGCGGAGTCAATATTGCCTGGTGATTTTCCATAGATGACAACTGCCCTCCTACAAAACCTGCCAAAGGAACATAATGGTCTGACTTTTGAGAAGTTGTTGACAAGGAACAAAATCATATTTAAAAATCAAATTCAAAGCTAACTTATCAAAGCTTCACCATAAAAATCGGAAAATCACTGAGAAAGCAGAAACGAATTCCAAAGCACTGAAAGAGGGCTGAAGCCTCCCCTTTTGCTGGCCACCAGTGTGGCTGTTAGAGAAGATCCCACCTGGACTTCTCTGGGGGAAACGGTGCTTGACGCTGACCGTTGGCAAGTTCTGCCTACAGACACAGAGCCGGGCATCGTCTTTTCCCAGGCCAACAGCCCTGCAGGGCCCTGGAACAGAGTACAGACAGGCGAGCTTCACGGGGCCATCCCGGAAACGCAGCCCTGACCAGTCTCCATGAGGGCGGGGCGTGCGCTTTGATCACAGGTGTGGGAGAGACCGCCGTCTGCTGAGTCCGCTCCTGCAGGGAAGCAGACGTGAAGCTCTATGTGGAAATGCCAGCAGGCATTAGTCACAGTCAGCCACAGTTTTCATCAAGATAGAAATGTAAAGAAAATAAGTGATTGTTTTGCTTTGTCAACATCAATGTAAAAAGAATAAGAATTCTCATAATTTTCCTGTTTTTTAAATTTAATTTGAACATTAGTGTTTGATGTTCAGGGTGCCATCTTCATTAATTTTAGATAAATTTTAAAATTTTTATTTTTTATTAGGGGAATATCATCATACATAGTATTCGGGTTCATTCTGACAAACTCATACATGCAAGGAATCTGATACTTTCAAGTTATTAAATTGGTTCCCAAAATTTTTCAACAAAATTGCAATTTATTAAATTAATCTCATGGGCTGGGGTTGTGGCTCAGTGGCAGAGCATTTGCCTAGCAAATGAAAAAAAATAAATAAAATTCACTTCATAACCCCAAACGCTCTTTTTAGAAATTAGCATGTGAAAAAATATTTAAAATCCAATTCGATGCCATGTGTCACCAGTTATGTGAGAAAAAAATACTAAATGGTTTTATTCAATATTGGAACTAATAATGAATTAGTAAACTAACATTTTTTCACTAATTAGTCATTTCAAATGGAGCAATTTCAATGAAAATTTTAAGCTTAAAAATAGTTTTTGTCAAAATACAATGAGGGTGTGGAATTGTCAGTTAGTTCAGAACATGAAATTGCTTTTTAGTTTAATTCTCTCAGTCATAGAGTATAAGACAAAAATAAAGAGAAATAAATTCTTCAAGAATGTCGAATCTGTAAGAAATTGATTTTTAGAATAAAGTAGACTTAAATGAACCAAAAAAACACCCCCATCCTTTAAGGAGTTTTCTCTGTAGTATAAATACTAAGAAGGTGGCACTGTCTGCTGCGTGTGCCCCAGACAGTCAGTGGTTCCAAATACTCAGCGTGCACCCCTGGAACAGCCCGGGCTCACTCCCCACGGTTACTTCTCTGAATTACCCTGATGTGGGCCTTAAAAGTCTGTGTTGCTGAGGCTCTTTATGAGGAGTGGATGATCAGGCACAAACGACCAAAGCAAAAATTCAAGACTGGAAAAATCTCAAGGTAGTCTTTCTTCTTAATGAGATATCAATAAAACTCTGAGCATATTTTAAAACCATGCTAATAAAAAAGCCATAAGACAGGTTATTTAGAGTTTATATTATATAATCATTTGTGTCCTCCTGCCAATTGAACTTAATAATTATTAACATTCATTTACATGAAAGTTATCAGAACACATTAAAAATATTGGGTAAACAAGTGAAAATTAGGGGTCAGCAGCCCTCTATTGCACTAAAGGAGGTCTATTAACACATCTTGGCCAACACAATTTTCCAGATGAATGACCTCACTAGAATAAGACGCTCCACTGCACAGGTGTGCAGCTGTCCTGTGCCATGGTTGCAGGTGGGTAACTCTTCCGGGGCTGCCGTGCAGGGCCTGCGTGCTGGCAGGAGACACAGCTGTCTGCAGTGCACACTGTTTTGTCTCTAAACTAGCAATGACAGGTGTGTCCTGTCACTCCGCTGGACATTATAGGCTGGCCTTGTCTATCATTCCAAGATGCGCAGGACGTGAGAATCCAATGCCCTTTGAGCTGAGGGGCAGAATTTATTACTCTTAACACATCTTACAGTTTACTGGGCCATCAGACCTTCAGTCGCTGAGACAGTTTCAAGTGGAGCTTTAATGTATTAATACAAGTGATTTATATCACAGAATTAACATGAAACACAATACTTAGAGTTTCATTTTATAAAGTCCTTATCTTTAAAGAAAAATCAGAGTTAATGAGATTATGATTTCCTTCCCTCATCCATCTTGGCAAAAAATCATAGCAGAATGCTTTAACACTGGGTTTTCTGTGCCAGAGAAAAAGATGTTTTCACATAAATGCAGTCAACTTCTGAATAACTGCCTTATAATTATAAATGGTTCTCATAAGTCCAAATAAACACTTCTGAGAGTAGATAAACTAAGTGAACAGAATACATTATTTTGAGGTTATGGAAATCTCATCTGTCTGGATTTCTTTTACCAACTATGATCTTGACCATCTCTGTACATGAAGAAGCTGGAGTGTGATCGTAAGCCTGGCTCCTGCTCACGGCATTCTGAGGCTGGAGTCCTAAAAGGGTGCATGTCAGGACCCAAGTCCTTTCCTAGGGACTCCTTTCCTAGGGAGCAGTCTCCCTGCTCCAGACAGCCTGCAGTCACTTCATGTTTCCTAAGAAATTAAAAAATCCACAGAATGGCGGCTATTTGCTAAGATGTGGAGTCTTTCAATGGAAGAACCAGGATTTGAAGTAATCATTGCTTAGGAGACAAATGTTAAGCAATGGAATCAGAAGTATTCTTAAATTCTAGAAAGAAAAAAATATGAAAATAAGTCACTTTGATCCACTGGTTTTACCAGGAGCTGAAGTCAGGTGGAGTGGAATTTGATGATACCTATTTCTTAACCAGGACATAGGACCCACTTGCTCAGACAGCAGTTAGCTTGCCTCAAATTCAATCCTGAGCAAATCACGTTGTTCCAGTACAATGGAGAGGTATCTGTTGACAAGACTATTTAAAATTAAAAGGCCAGTTGTAGGTTTCCTGAGTCAATGTCATCAAGTCATTTCCAGCTGACCCAGGATGAACCTCACAGATGCGGCACATGATGCAGTCTGTGCCCTTGACATCTCTTGGCTGGGAGCAACGGCGTTCAGCTTTGGGTAAGGGCGCAAGCAGGACCCACTGGAGAGCTACCAGGAAGCCCACAACCTGGGGACATGCTGGCTGATAAGACAAAAGCACAGAAGCCAGGGAATTGGGGTCATCGAGAACCTTGGTGCTGAAGGAGCTGGTGCAGTTGCCACTGCCACCCTGCTCCTCCCCACCAGGGAGAATCAGAGCCACATGGGTCAGTGCTGTCCCTCTCCTTGGCATGACTTGCTTCTGACTCAGTGTCTGAGAGAGCAGCTACTTCATGTGGCACTGGGGAGATCAATTCCATATTTTAGAAAGCAAGGTTCCAAAGGTTATAGGTTAAATTGTGCTTTTGGTTCATATGTTAAAGCCCTAATCCTGAGTACCACAGAATGTGACCTTGGGTCACTGCAGATATCATTAGTTAAGATGAGATCATGCTTGAGTAAGAAGAACCCCAAGTTCAATATGATTGGAGTCACAGGGCACAGTGGCAGACACCTGTAAATCCAGCGACTCAGGAGGCTAAGGCAGGAGGATAACAAGTTAGAGGCCAGCCTGGGCAACTTAGCAGGCCCTGTCTCAAAATAAAAAATAAAAAAGTGCTGGGGATACAGCTCAGTGCTAGAGAATCCTGGGTTCGACCCCCAGTGCCAACACGACTGGTGTCCTTCTAAAAGGGAAGTTTGGAGACGGCACACAGGAAGAATACCAGGTGCATATCATGCCAGAGATGGGGTGACACATCTACCAGTCAGAGAGGCCCACGCTGACCGGCAGACCACCAGAAGCCAGGGCAGAGGCAGGAACCGCGTCCTCCTGGCAGCCCTTACTAGACCCAGCCTTGCCAGCGCCTGGCCTTGGACTTCGGACCTCGGCTCTGCACACCCACCGCCCAGCGTGTGGAACTTCGCTAGCGCAGCCTCACCCAACTTTCCCCATCACAGCTCACTCCTTTCAGGTTTCTCCCCAAACCACGAAACCCAGCTCTCTCCACCCCAGAGGAGAAAACCGGCCCAGTCAAAACCTGAGGTTTGTGTTTACGGATTCTCAGTGTGAGCGTCATTGTCCTCAGGCCTCAAGTGCTCTGCAGTAAGCCCACCTACCAGCCAGTGAATGGGCCACTCTCCAGTCCAGCACTGGGTTCAGCACTTGGGCTTGTGCAGGAGAAGTTCCAGCACCAGGCAGAGATGCCAAGTGCACTGACGGTCACCTGCCTAGGCCTGCGGAAGACGTCCTGCCTGTCGGCAGGAACAGTCAGTGCCGGCGACCTTTCAAGGGGACATGCTAATTTAAAGGTAAAGTGGTTTGTCCTTTGGCAGGGCCTGATCAACAGAAAACATTCACTAAGTAGAACCAACTGCTCAAGCTGAGGATCTCAAGCCCCCAGACTGCTTCCATATGGAAGCAATTGTGTTTTAATAATGAAGCTGATGGGGTGTTTACAGTACAACACGAGGAGTCAGGAGTCCAGTCTTCCTTGGCTTGGAATTGTCTCTACAAACTCAGGTGAGGCGTTTGGTCAGTGTGGGTCTCCAGCTTAATTACCATCAAATCTGCACAGTGAACTCTGAGGTGCCCCAGAGTTTGATGATGTTTGTCTTTCTGCTGCTTTTATGGTTCATGTTCTAGAAACTTCACCTCAGGCTCACAAAGCAGAGGTACTGCCAGAAATAAATGCTCTGGTAAAAGTCCTAGCAGTTTCAGAAGCCAGTTCTGGCCACCTTTCACGGGGCTGCTCCAGCCCACCTGCAGCAGCACCAGGGCACTTGAAGTGACTCACTGGGTAATTGAGAACCACCCCAGAGGCAGAGAAGATGCAACCAAAGACAGATTCTCTAGCAGCCAAAGAGTTGATATGTCAAAAGAGTTCTGCCATTAGTATCGTTACTCATATCCTAAATTCAGCATTCAGGGTTGTGGCAAAAAATGAACAGAGCCGTTTGCTCCGACCTATGATAAATCTTCCAGAGGGAAATTAATTTTTACTCCTTCAGAGTCCTTTGAAGGGAAATGTGTCTCCAGTCTTCATTTCTACCTCCCGGCCATCAGAGCAGCACACATTCGAACCTGCTCCAGGTACCCTGTTCCCAGGGGCCACAGCGGTTCTCAGGTAGAATCCTGTCGGTGGCAGGCGACAGGCTGGGTCCTCCCAGGCACGTGCATGGGGAGGTTCTCCTGGCACCCTCCCTCTGTGCTCTCGGAGTCCTCCGTGCCTCTTGCTGTGGGGGTGCTGGGACCCTCTGTCCTCTGTCCCCACAGGCTCTAATCACAGGCACACTCCTGCAGGTTCCACTTTCCAGCCTGGGGGCTTCTCGGGCCTGCCTGGGAGGTCCACACCCTTCCCACCCTGGCTTGGCCATGGCTGGACTCGGCAGTGTCCCTCGCTCCTCAGGGTTGCACCCCTGGACCTCCTGGCCTCAGGGAAGGGTAGCCCATCTGTCACACTCCAGCCAAACACCACACCCTGCATCCCTCGGCAGACCTCCTGTGGGCACCCGTGGGGACTTTCCAGAGTGCCTTATGCCCACTGTCTTCTGCACCTGCCTGTCAATCCTCTCTGTCCAGTCCTGCGTCCTGTCCCTGGTCACCTGCTTCTGATCTTGCTCCACATAGAGCAAATGTGAGCTCCTTAAAATGAAAATCCAACGTCACCTCTCTCTTTGAAATATTTTGTCTTTGAACCCCTGAAGACCTCTGTCTTCTTACCAGAGCCTGCGAGGTCCTGCAGAGTTGGCAGTCTGTCTCTCAGCTCTGCACACTCCACCCTGCACCATGCTTGGCAGTGTCCCAGCACACTGGCCGTCTGTCCGTGGTGACCACAAAGGTAACACTTCTGTGCGTCACCCTTGCCGTGTCCAGATCTGAGGAGGCACCCCTCCCACAGATACCGTGGATGGCTCACGCAGGAGTCAGCTTCAGAGTCGGCTCCTCAGAGAGGCCCCCAGGAAGCAGGTCCTCCCACCTTAGACCTCCCACAATAGACCTAGCAGGTCTATCGTCACACCTTTGATCTTACAAAATGCTCCTTACAGCCCTCAATTAGTGCATCCATTTGTTTGTTGTAGTGTCCTGTTGGTCTCCACCGTTAGAACAGAAGCCCTGTAAGAGGACACCTACGCCTTCTTCAAATGCTTACTTTCCCACTCTGGCATTGCCTGAGTCCAGCAGGCATTCAGTAAGTATTGATTGGTCCATTTTGGTAATGAGCCCGTGAGCAAACGCCAGCCCTGGTTCGTGATCTGTTGTTTTGCTGTTCCTCGTGTGGCCTGGATCTTCTGCGGGGGCAGTTCTCACCATAGTGTGGCTTCCCTTCCTTAACGAGCATTGGTTCTGCAGGTGCATCCTGAGTGTGTGGTTGGACAATGGCGCCTCTCAACCTTGATGACTGCCTGAGGGGGAAGGTGACAGCTTTTCCTGGCAGTGACACATTTGACCCAAGGACACCCTTGCTCCCATGGGCCTCTTGGCTGGACGGCCGTGGAGGGACTTGGGCTAGGACACCCTGGGAGCTCAGCGAATGACTTACGCTGCACACCTTCAACTTGGAATCCCAGCACAGAGGCTCCTCCTCACTCTTCAGCTCTCCATCGCTCCCCTAAGGCACACAAAGCATCGCGGGACCTTTCTCCCCCTCATTTTCGCCACCTCAGTACAAACGTGAGCAGCACTCGTGATGCGTCCACACCACGAGTGCAGATGTCAGCCGGGCAGTGGTGGACAGGGATGAAGGCTGGCTGGCCTTGGGTGAGGACGGCATGTTCCAGGGATGCACCCTCCCGACCCAAGCAGACTCGAGCTACTCAGGCAGGAGGAGCTAAAAGCTGGAGGGGCGACCCAAGTCAAACTGCCCGACTTCAGACTCCACGCTCTCCCAGCTGCAAGCTGTCTCATCTCCCCTGGGAGATGGAAAGGGGGATGAGGAGAGGACGGAACGGGCCTGGAGATGGCATGCCCCTGGAACGAGAAGGATGCTGCCTCACAGGTCTCGCCGGGTGGTCCCTCTGAGGACAGAGACCTGGCAGCTGCTGGAAAGCCACAGGAGCAGGTGAGCACTGCGTGCTCCGGGAGTGACAAGCGTTTCAGAGCAGAGCGGAGCGGCGAGGCCTGTGCTGGGGAGGCTGACAGGGCAGGCACAGAGGGCCTCGTGCCGAGCCAGGAGCCGACTCCACCAGGACGGCAAGGACGGACCGGGCAGGTGCTGGGCTGCGGGACAGGAGGCCTGGCTTCTGCAGGGACCCCTCTGGCAGCAGTGGTGGGAGGCCACAGGATCAGGGTGAGAAGTGGAAGCATTTACAGTGTTCCAAGCAAGAAGCAGCTGAGTGACTGTGATCGTGAGGCACAGAGGGACGGACTCTAGAGCCCAAGAGGCCTTAGAGTCAGACACGCCAAACAAGGCATGTTCCAAAGCTACAGGGGGCCTTCACTCACCACCCTGCCCTTTTCAAATTAATAAGTTTTGGCTGATGCTTTTCAAGCAGTAATCTGAAGGGAAGCTTTTCATATGAAAATGTTTAAATCCAGTCTTTTTAAATTTTAGTCTCAAATAAAGATAGTAAGTCATGGCAGTCAGAGTGTGAGAAGATTCAATTTCATCTCTGGTTCTTTTTTTGGAACTGGGGATTGAACCCAAGGGAGCTCTACCACTGAGCTACATCCTCAGTCCTTTGTATTTTTATTTTTATTTCACAAGTTGCTCAGGCTGTCCTCGAACTTGGGATCCTCCTGCCCCAGCCTCCTGAGTTGCTGGGATCACGGTGTGACCACCATGCCACCTCCATCTCTTTCTAAGTTAAGTGAATCAGAACACATGTGAGGATATGCTCACGAGTGGTGCCTGGGAGCCACCTGTGGTGTCCCGTTTGATGAACTTCCCTTTGAGCCTGCCGAGCACACAGCATGAGTACATCACATGTGCATGGGACCAGGTGGACAGCTATGTGCTGGGAACCTTGGGAAGAAGGCAGTAATTCCCCCTGCTCCCTGCCTTCCCTACCCCTGGAATGTAGCATGAGGCAGCTTTCCAGCCTGTGACAAAGGTCAGGTCAGGTTAGGTTTCCTGGATCCACAGGAGGCTTAGGGAGCATCACCAAGGAGCAGAGGCCACACAGCAACTCAAGGAGGAACTGACTTGATTGAAAAGACAGGAAGTCCTGCTGCCTGTGCAGGCTGGGAGCAGCATGTGGGAGCACTGAGCTGGGCAGGGATGCTTGGCCTTCCATTTGTCAGATGTGATAGCTGGGAAAACCACCTGACTTCCTAGGCATTCCGATCACATGATCGCAGTTGGATGTGCAGACACAGATGTGACCGTTACTAGCCTGAGGACGCCACCATGGTCACAAAGGCAGGAGTGAGGTTCACTCGAGGGACTCCTCTGGATCATTGTGAGACCTACAGCCTCTTCCTTCCCTTACATCCGTGTTTGGATGGAACTGACAAGTTCTGTCCCTTCGCAAAGTTGCCACTAATCTAAGGGAATTCTGTCTCCTTAAGTCCTTTCAGCAATTATGTCATGTGAGGTTCTGGCTTCACGGTACAGAACACATCTTTGGTGATTCCCTGCCTCCAACAGAGATCACTGATATTTCCTACATCTAATGCTGCAGGTTCACCCTCAAGCCACTGTGGGAACACACTTGAACTCTCAGAGCCATGGTGTAGTCCAAACATCTTGGTTTTCCTCTTCAGTTCCCTATAGAAGGAAAGCCGCATCTACTTCAGACTGAATCCTAAGGTCATTCATGAGTACAATAAAGCACAACACTGCAACATATTTTCCCCTGCATTTATTCTGACACATCGTTTAAAGAAAGAATCACGGCAAGCCTAATTGTTTTGTCATTTTGCACCTCTGCAATGGCAATGAACACACCTTTCCCCCACAGTTAAATGACATCAGCCAGCCACTGAACACACGTGTGACCTTATGCTGACAGGCCAGCTGGGAACATGGTTCAGCGGTAACTCGTGTTGCAGCGCCCGTGCTCATGAGCGTCAGGCCAGCCCCAGAGCACAGGGCTTCATTTTTCTCCGCATCTGACATTGTCTCACATTGGAAATAAGACGGAAAGGTCACCTCACTTGGCGACAGAGAACTGTGGAGACCCTTTGGGAACGGAGGGCAGGTGAAAGTGGAAAGCCTGGCCTTCAGGGCGGCTCCTGCTGGGGCGGAGCTCTGGGTGCTCCAGCTTGCCAGCGTTCTCTTTGTGGACCAGGGCTGGCGCGTCAGGTGAGGGAAGTGCACCTGCAGTCCTCCTCCGTGCCACTGCACCTTCTCTCTTCAAAGTAAATGCTGTGCTCCTGGCTTGAGGTCTCCCCCTCGGGCTCCCAGGGCAGTCTGGCTTTGTCGTGACTCGCGGAGGAAAGGGGTCCCTGTCCCCCACAGGCTCTCGGATGCGGGAACATGTGCCATGGGAACCACTCACTGTCCCCACCCTGCCAGGACTCTCAGGGAAACGAGCCCGACTGTTAGAGAAACAGGACCTAAGTGAGATTCTGCCAGGCTCACAGGGAGTTGCAGGGCGTCCTGCAGATTGCTTTTCCAGGACCAGGACAATCCAAAATCTGTGCTGCTTATGAGCAGGGCTGCTGTAAGATTCCAGGTGTCCTGCACTCTGCTCCTGAGAAGCTAACGTGCTGCAGAACTCTCATCCTAAAATCACATTCACATTTCCTCCCGTGCTGTGACAAGCACCAACTTTAATCAAGAAAAGACGCACGGGAGTCAAACCTGTGGGAAACACATAGCAATGCCATGCTGTAGGACAGCTTCTGTGCACAGCCTTCTGGAATCGTCCTTCACTACCACCCGAAGCAGGATCCACCGGAAGCAGGATCACATCTGAATGCGATCAACACTTGTTCTCAAACCTCAGCGTGCAAAGCTACTGCTGGACCGAGGTGTGGGGGAGTGAGGAGGTGGCAGGAGGAGGAAGATGGCCAGGGGCCTCCCCTGAGAAAGTGCCCAGAACTTGTGCCAACTCAGCAACATTTTAAATGCTCCTTGAATGGTTGTTCAAAGGAGGAGCATCAGAAGACTCGTGAGCACCTGGACAGAAGGACCTCCCTGATCTTCCCCTCTCACTCTTGACGGTCCTTCCCCACACTGCTCCTCTGTCATTCAGATGTGGGTACTTGTCATTTGTTTCTATGTAAATGAGACAAATATTCAATTCACACTATAATAGTAAGTAAGATCACCTGCTTCAAAACATGTTCCCCCAAGTCACAGGTATTGGCTGGCTTATCTCTTTAATTTACTGGATCCTGATAATCTTAAAAGCACTCATATCCTAGTTTGGTATTTTTTTTTTTTTTTTTTTTTTTGTGGCACTGGGGATCGAACTCAGGGCCTTGTATTTGTGAGGCAAGCACTCTACCAGCTGAGCTATCTCCCCAGCCCCCAGTTTGGCAGTTTTTAATCTCTTACTAATGACTTGGGCTGGAGTGTCTCCAACACAATTACTAAGGTTCACTGGCCAAGCTCTGGTGCAGATCCGGCTGGAGCGCGACAGCAGGTCTGCTTGGTTTTGCCCTGGTGTGCCAAGAGACCCCGCCCAGGCTTGCTCCCGGGAACAGATGCCAAAGGCCTTTCAGGGAGCCTTGGAGCAGTCCTGGGCACTCACTTAGATTTTGCACACATACTCCTCAAAACAGAATCTCCTGCTAGAAGGCAAGGCACATGGATGTGCAGCTAGCAAAGAGGACGGCCACCCTCCACCCTTGGCACTGGGGGCCACTCAAGGCTGCCAAAGCACTGGGGGAAACAGCAGGGGTCTTTCCAGGGTCTCCAGGCCACAAGAGCCTGGCTGGAACCAGGGCCTCACACTGTTGTATGTGGAACCAACTCTTCCGAGTGGCTCTTCCACCTGAAAGCGCATGTGGCTGGACCCCAGGCGTGCCGACTGCAGCAGGGGGACTGCCAGGTGAGTCCTGGCCTGGCCCTGGCTTCCTTGGTGACCTTGGCTGGCATCTGAACTCTGTGCCCCTCCTGGTTGAACTGGACCTGTCTGGCCTGTAGGGACCTCAGACTTTTAAGCCTAATTTACTTCACAGTAATAATGGAGGAAATTGCATTAGTTAAGGTCCTTTTGGTTTTAAAAAAGATAATCTGCTTTGGAAGTTTAAGTAAAAAAAAAGCAATTTATGGGATTATCTCAGAGAATCGGAGGAATGTCACCAGCTCCCTGAGGAAGAAAAGGAACAGGGCCTTCTGAGGCTGTGGAGACGGGCTGGCCCAGCACAGTCACTGTGCCACCCAAGCACACAGCCCAGTCCTGGGCAGTCTGTCCAGAATCACGTCCGCAGAGGGGCGGGAGGAACGCCCCTGAGCCGGCACCTTGGGACGGTGTGCACACTGTGCGGGGAGAGCCAGCCCCACGCCATGCTGGGTAGTTAGTGAGGGTGCGAGACAGAGGCGCAGGCGTCCCCACACAGCTGCAGGTCCCACGGTGGACAGCAGCATGGACGGTGGGGGCCGTGCAGGCTCTCGGGGAAGCTCTACCACAAGATAGCTCCCCCTCCACAGCCGGGCTCCGAAGGCACCATCTGTTCCTCTCCAAACTCTAGCTCACTCCTCAACCAACGTGAATCGGGTCTCCACTCTACTGTCAGGAGGACAGCCACCCTCCAGGCCCTTGGCACTGAGGGCCACTCAAGGCTACCAAAGCACTGGGGGAAACAGCAGGGGCCTTTGTGGAGGTGATTCTGAGTCGGTCATCGAACTTAATACCTAACTTTCTGTCTGCATTTTACCCAGATTTTCAGTCCAACATGATGGCAGACCACGCCCTGCTGTCTGTGAAACCGGCTGGGCTTCCCTACTGCAGAGCACACCTGAGCCCTCCTCCCCAAGGCCTCCTCCTCCCTCCATCCTGCCTCTCTCTCCACCCGCCCTCGGCGTCTCCCCTCCCACCCTGCTCACCGACTGGCTGCAGAGCACTGAGGGGAGGGCGGGAGCTGGCGGTGGGCCGGAGGCTCTCATCTGAAACTGCACAGGGCGTCATTGCTGCTCTGTGGCTGGTTTTGACCTAAAACCTTCGTGGGAACTGCATCTGACTAGTCATTGCTTCTGAGCTTCACCTTAAATTCCAACTTATCGACATGTCTTAGAACACTTCATTTTGGGATTCTTCTTCTATAAATGACTTCATCTCTGTAAACAAACCCATGAGAATCTGCTACTTTAGGGGCTGGTGATGGCAATGACAGGAGGAAGTCTGTGTGAATGCAAGGAGCCTGAGGCCTCAGGTGTGGCTGTGGGCAAGACGTGAACTTGAGACGGGCTTACTTTGACTCTGGGTTTGATAAAGCAGAAAGCTGCTGTGTGGAAGGACGATTCTGGTTAACAGCAATAGTTTGCTCACCTGCTAGCAAGGAAAGAGAGTAAGGATGAGGAAGCCGAAGCCAGCTCCAAGACATTGAAAGCCACAAGTGACAAAACCTTGGTGCTTTGGTAACCACTGCTAGTAGTTATTAAATAAAGATTTTTAAAGGCATTTTAAGAATAGTTATTGTTTGCTGAGAAAAAGCTTTTTAGTTTGAATCCATCCCATTTATTGATTCTTGCTTTTATTTCTTGCACTATGGGGGTCTTATTAAGGAAATCTGGTCCTAAGTCGACATGATGAAGATTCAGGCCTACTTTTTCTTCTATTTGGTGAAGGGTCTCAGGTCTAATTCCTAGATCCTTGATCCATGTTGAGTTGAGTTTTGTGCAGGGTGAGAGATAGGGGTTTAGTTTCATTCTGTTGCATATGGATTTCCAGTTTTCTCAGCACCATTTGTTGAAGAGGCTGTCTTTTCTCCATTGTAAATTTTTGGCACCCTTGTCTAGTATGAGATAACTGTAGTTACGTGGGTATATCTCTGTCTTCTATCCTGTACCAGTGGTCTACCTGTCTATTTGGTGCCAATACCATCCTGTTTTTGTTACTATTGCTCTACAGTAGAGTTTAAGGTCTGGGACTGTGAATCCTCCTGCATCACTCTTCCTGCCCAGGATTGCTTTGGCTATTCTGGGTCTTTTGTTCTTCCAGATGAATTTCACGATTGCCTTTTCTGTTTCTATGAGAAATGTCATTGGGATTTTAATTGGATTGCATTAAATCTGTGTAGCACCTTTGGACGTATGACCATTTTGATAATATTAATTCTGCCTATCCAAGAACATGGGAGATCTTTCCGTCTTCTAAGGTCTTCCTCGATTTCTTTCTTTAATGTTTTGTAGTTTTCATTGTAGAGATCTTTCACCTCTTGGATTAGATTGATTCCCAAGTAATTTTTTTTTTTTTGAGGCTATTGTGAACAGAGTTGTTTTCCTCATTTCCCTTTCAGATGATTCATGAATAAAATGAATAAAAATGCCTTAGATTTGTGTGTGTTGATTTTATACCTTGCTATTTTGCTGGATTCATTTATTAGGTCTAGAAGTTTTCTGGTGGAATTTTTTGGATCCATGTCATTGGCAAATAGTGACAGCTTGAGTTCTTTTTTTCCTTTTCGGATCCCTTTAATTTCTTTGGTCTGTCTAATTGCTCTGGCTAGTATTTCAAGGATGATGTTGAATAGAAGTGGTGAAAGAGGGCATTCCTGTCTTGTTCCAGCTTTTAAAGGGAATGCTTTCAGTTTTTCTCCATTAAGAATGATGTTGGCTGTGGGCTTAGCATAAATAGCCTTTACAATGTTGAGGTATGTTCCTACTATCCCTATTTTTTCTAGTGTTTTGAGCATGAAGAGGTGCTGTATTTTGTCAAACGCTTTCTCTGCATCTATTGAAATAATCATATGATCCTTAACCTTAAGTCTATTGATGTGATAAATTACATTTATTGATTTCCAAATGTTTAGACAACCTTGCATCCCTGGAATGGACCCCACTTGACCGTGGTGCATTATTTTCTTAATATGCTTTTGTATGCGATTTGCCAGAATTTTGTTAAGGATTTTTGCTTCTATATTCATCAGAGATATCAGTCTAAAGTTTTCTTTCCTTTTCCACACACACTTCAGACAGAGCACTAATCTCCAAAATTTATAAAGAATTTAAAAAACTTTACACCAAAAATACAAAGAACTCAATCAATAAATGGGCGAAGGAACTGGGCAGACACTTCACAGGAGAAGATATATAGGTGATTAACAAATATATGAAAAAGTGCTCATCATCTCTAGTAATTAGAGAAATGCAAACTAAAATTAAATTTCATCTAACTCCAATTAGAATGGTTATTATCAGGAACACAAGTAATAAGTGTTGGTGTGGATGTGGGGAAAAAGGCACACTCATACATTGCTGGTGGAGTTGCAAATTGGTGCAGCCACTCTGGAAAGCAGTATGGAGATTCCTCAAAAAATGTGGAATGGACCCACCATTTGACCCAGCTATCCTACTCCTCGATTTATACCCAAAGGACTTAAAATCAGCATACTACAGTGATGCAGTCACATCAATGTTCATAGATGCTCAATTCACAATAGCTAGATTGTAGAACCAACAGAGATGCTCTTCAGTTGATGAATGGATAAAGAAACTATGGTATATATACACAATGGAATATTACTCAGTCATAAAGAAGAATAAGATTATGGCATTTGCTGGTAAATGGATGGAGTTGGAGAATATTGTGCCAAGTGAAATAGGCCAAGCCCAAAAAAACCTGAATGTTTTCTCTGATAAGTGGATGATGATACATAATGGGGGGGGGGTGGCATGGGGGAAGGGAATAGAGGAACTTTGGATGGTGTAGAGAAAAACGGGGTGGGGGTGGGGGAAGGAAAGATAGTAAACTGAGACAAACAGTATTACCCTATGTATACGTATGATTACACGAATGGTGTGAATCTACATTGTGTACAACCACAGAAATGAAAAGTTGTACCCCATTCGTGTACAATGAATCAAAATGCAATCTGTAAAAATAAAAAAATTTTAAAATGAAATAAAAAATAAAAAATTAAATAAATAAAATAATTATTGGCTACCATCTCAGCTTTCTAGAGCTGCCATAATGAAGTGTCATGGACTGAATAACTTAAATGGTAAAAGTATGTTTTCTGGCAGTTTCAAAGGCTGGAAGGAGCGGCTGCCAGGCTCACTTGCTGCTGAGAGTGGGAGGCCCTTCCCTGCACCGGTGGCCGTCTACACCCTCTGTCCTCACTTTGTCTTCCCTGCCGTCTGTGGGCAGATTCCTCCTTCTGCACAGACATACTGCGGTGGATCCACCATCATGACCTCATTTAACTTGGTTGCCTCTCCAAAGGCCCCATTTCCAAACAAGATCAAACTCTGAGGCCCTGGAGCTTAGGAAGTCAATGTTGGAGGGAAGCTGAGGGGCACCATCGGCTCCTAACAGCCACCATGCGGACAAGAACTGGGACCAGGAAGGAAGGAAGGAAGCAAGGCACAGGTGTGACAGGTGGGTGTGGCGGTGCACACATGTGAGCGGACCTGGAGCCCTAGGAGTGCCAAGTGGCGAAGGTCACAGGTTTTGGGCAGGTGGATCAGGAGAGGGCGGCACTGACGGTATTGCTGGAGTTTCCAGCATAGGTCACTCTGAATGTCACTAAATGTTCATAGCAGCAGGCACCAGAAGGTTTGAGGGTGTGCTGAAGTTCAGGTCAGAACCCTTTTGGAAACCAAGTTCCACACCTAGCCTCCTTCTGCCCTCACTTCTCCCCCAAAGTAGACATGCAGCAGAACAGGTCGGATGAGTGCAGTTTTAGCTGATGTCCCAAGCTGCAATATTCAGCAAATCCACAGAGATCACCTGCCCTGTGCCAGGCACATGTATCCCCTCAGGAACCAACAAAAGGGCTCTGGCCTCGAACCACAGCAGATGATCAGTGTGTGACAAACTAGCCGAGCCTGCAATATGTTAGCAGGAGGTCAATGCCACTTAAAAGGTTAATTAATGCAGGTTGCAGGGTCAGGAGTGCCATGGGTCTAAGTGTGGGGAGGCTGTAGAATCAGGAGCTTTGGGACAGGATCAAGTCAGAGGATAAGCTGCAGGAAACACTTGAGACCACGAGGCAATTCTGCGTGTTTCTGAAAGAAGAGAGCACAAGGCGCAGAGGAAGGCCAGGGCACAGGGCCCAGGGCCAGGGCCTGCCTCAGGTCCCAAGGCCCAGCACCCAAGCTGCTGTGCACACATTGAGGGTGGAGTGCAAAAAGGAGACTGGGCAGGAAACAGAGACCATGCAGGATCCCATGCGGCTGCCTGGCCTTCCTAGTGAAGGCACTAGGGCCTTGACAACACAGTGACCTGGTCCAGCTTATCCTGGAAGGGGTCTTGCTGGAAGGGGTCTCGAGAACAGTCACAGTGGGAAAGTCCAGGGCTTCAGAAGAGGAATGTGGGAGGAGACCATGGCTTACCTGGGGCAGCTGCAGAGCAGGATCTGGGATGTGTGTCTGAAGACAGTCCTGCCCAGCGTTTGCATGTGGTTACGGCCCAGTGTGAGGGTTCAGTGCAGGGGTACACACGATGGGCAGATCAGGGTGACTGGCGTATTTGCCACCTCAGACACGAATTGCTTCTGTGTGTTGGGAACTTACAAAGTCCTCCCTACGAGCTGTCTTGGAGTATTTATGAACTGCTGTCAACCTAACTATGGCATTATAGTGACTGCATAGAGCAGAAGTTGCCCCTCCTCCAGCTGCACACCAGTAGCTGTTGACCAGGTTCTGTCCTTTCTCCACTTTTACTTGCCTTTTTTAACCTCAAAACAGCAAGTCATTAACTGCTATTACCATTTATTGAATCAATCTATGGTATACAGGGGTCTTTTAAATAGCAACTCCTCCATGTGCCTCTTAAATGTGCTCCGTTTATACAGGTTCTATATGTGGACTGTAAAATATTCAATAAAGCATGTTACCAAAATAACCATGTGGCTCAATGGTTATTCAAACTCTGGGTCTGTTTTTCTACCTGTGAAAATGGAGACAGTCGTGTCTAACTTGCATCGTTCTTGCAAAGATAAAAAAAAATAACAAAATAGGAAGATGCATCTACCTAAAAAAAAAAAAAAAAAAAAAAAAAAAGTCCTCGGGATTTCCTTACCATTTGGAGAAATATTTAAGAAAACAAAAAGACACCAATGATCGATGCAAATCCAAACCAAGGAAACATCACCTCAAGACACCTGGTAAGAATGGCTGGTGTCACTAATGCTGAAAACAACGGTGCTGGCGGGGATATGAAGAAACAGGAAGCCCTACACGCTGTTGGTGGGCATCTAGATTGGCACACCATTGTGGAAACCAGTATGGAGGGTCCTCAAAAAATTAAAACAGGACTACCATGCGATCCAGCAGTCCTGCTACTGGGGGTACACCCAAAGGAAATGAAATCAGAATGCCAAAGAGACATCTGCACATCCGTGCCATTGCAGCACTGTACACAGAGCCAAGAAACAGAAGCAGCCCACGTGCACACCAGGTGACAAGTGTACACAGAAAACATGGCACGCACACAGTGGAATACTATTCTGCCACAAACAATGAAATCTGCTCATTCGCACAACAGGGATGCAGCTGGAATCATTGTGATAAGTGAAATGAGCCAGGCAAGAGAGAAGTACTGCCTGACTGCACTCATGTTTGGGATCCACAAAAGATGATCTCACAGAAGTAGAAAGGTGGTCACTGGAGATGGGAAGGCAGGGAGGGAGAGCTGGGCAGGCCATCGTGGGTGCTAAGCTATAGCTGAATGGGACCCAGGAGGGCTATCGAGCTGCTGTACAGGGAGCAGCAGGCGACCATGGGCAGCAGTAGTGCACAGTACACTTCAGGAAGCTGGGAGAAAGAACTCAGAAACCACTTTACCTTAAATACACGCCAAACGTTTGTGAAGCCCGGCAGGCTTAACTTGACTTAAACGTGGCACATGTGCGAACATCCATAACCCAGTTACTGCGTCTAAGTTTTGTTTATCAGTTGAAAAGTAAATTTTATATTAAAAAAAACCTGAAAGATAGCAGCATAGATAAGTGGATAAAGATGACACAAAGCCGAGCACAGGCCACAGACAAAGCGGTCTTGGTGGTGGGTCTTCCAGCGTTCACTGTGAAATCTGAAATCATTGCAGCATTGTACTAGTCGTGACGCAGCTTTGGGACCCTGTGTCACATCCCCTGGCTGTGGAGCAGAGGAGAGGCAGGGCGTGTCCCGCTCCAGCCTCCTCTGCCCCGGGCACACTGCCCTGCAGCAAAGTGTGGCTCTGGGGAAGTGGCTCGCCAACATCCCCAACTGTCACCTCACTCACTATGGTCCAGCTCCATACTGACTGACAGGTCTTCTGATTTAAGTCTAAGTTCTCAAAGAATACGAAGAAAAGTAATTTAGACTTCATGTTTGCCAATTATTATCCTTCTCACTGTAAACTTAAAATCTCTTTCCTGAACCGGCTGAACCGGCTTCTTCAGCAATTCCAGGCAAATCGGCGTCACCACGCGGGCACTGCAGGCCGCAGGCAGGTCCAGGCCTGAGGAATCTCCTAGTGCCAGGTAGGAAACAGCAAGGCCCTGTTCTGCATCCTGATGATGAGGAGCTTGGCAAAAGGAGGACACAACATCTCCAAGTCTGTGAGATTGCTTAAAGCTAACTGGGATAAAAATATGTTTGTTTATATTCAATTTCTCTTTCAGTCAGAAAGTACGATTCCATGGGCACTAGAGGGTCATGATGTGCAGTCGGCACAGACACGGCCTGTGACAAGACGGCTGTTAGGTACCAATCACTGAAGAGGACTCTGCCACCTCTCACTCCATCCATCGCCTACCAGTTCACTTTCCTTTAAAAAAATAATGTTCATATACAAAATGCTTCCCAATTTAATTCTGGAACTCTATTAGGAAAAAAGTCAGAATTTACATATTGAGCAAAAGCGGGAATGTGTTTCTTTGTACTAATTCCTTATCAGTCAAAACATGTTTTTCAATATCTGTGGTTACGTGTTTGAAAGTACACATAAACTTCCCCAGAAACAAGCTGGAAAGCAAACTGCTAATTTTAAACATTTCCCAGAATTCCGGAGGGAGCTGCTGGGATTATTTGAGACAATGAGCATCCTGTGACTTCCTTTATCACAACTATTGAGATGCTCCTCCGCAGTTAAGCTGAATCCAATTGCCTTTCAATCGTCTTTTAATGGAAAAGCCACAGGGTGGCCGGGTGTTTCCATGGCGGAGTGAGGTTCTCTCCTTCAGTGGGATTCAAGGATATAATGTACACACCCTCTGCTGAGCACAGGAAATGAGACCGCACCTCGGTACCTGGCAGAATGAAGAGTTAGCGCAAAACCAAAGTTCCCGTCAAGAAGCCCATTTGCGCTTTGTAACTTGTCCAGCCCTGTGTGCGTGGCCATGATGTCAGTGAGGACACATCTCAAGTAAGAGCACTCGAATACACACACAGGAAAATCAAGTGGTCAGAGCTACAGAACACGACAGGAAGAGGGTCTGCAAGAGAAGGACGGGAAATCTCACTGGGAAAAAGGAAGCGGAGGTTCAGGACACCCAGAGGTTGAGGCGCCCTGACTGCAGAGGCGAGACGCTCCAGCTGCCCTCCTGGTTTGACGACTCACCAGCCCTACCCCAGAGGCCTCAGGAGCTGATCTCCAAATGGTCAGGGCTGCTCGCAAGGACTGAGCGAGCTCGTACCAAGGGCCTTGACAAGTTGCAGCATGCTGTGCGCTGTGCAGGAGGCTATGCGGGGGCCTTTCCCTCCAGGCCAGCACAGGCCAAGGACCGGCGTTCCGAAGCTGGGTGGCAGGGGCTTCAGGGTGCCCTGGCCTGGCAGAGGCCTGGTGCTGACAAGGGCACGCTGAGCAAGGCTGCAGACCCTACTCCCCGAACGCCCCACAGCCTTCCCACACCCGAGATGCCTGCTGGGACTGAGCCATTATCCTTGAGCCACATGAGCAAGCTGGGCCTGCCTCCTGCTCCTCCTCCCCTCAGGAAGGGCACCGTCCTGAAGTCAATGAGTGGGACAGAGAAAGCGGGCATCAGTTTTATCCTGTGCCCTGAGTTATCACCACCTAGGGGCTTAACACAGCCACATGGATCATCCGTCTTATGGTTCTGGAGTCCAGACGTCCCGAACGGGCCTTCCTGGGCTAAATCAGAAGAGCGGTAGGCTGCACGCCCTGCTGTGGACTGCACAGGAAACCATTGCTCACCCCGCCAGCTCCCAGAGGCCCCTCCCCTCTTCAAACACGGCAGCCTCAGACTCTCACCAGGCCAGGGTAATCTCCCCATATCAAGATCAGCAGCCTCAATCCCCTCTGTCAGCTGTCACCAGTCCAGGATTGAAATGGTCCCACAGACACGCGGTGTGCTGAGTGTTGGCCCCTGGCAGGGGGAGTGATGCCTTGGGCGGGCACCCTGTGCAGAAGCTGGACCCCCAGAGAGGGGTAGGGGGCGTTTACATGCAGAGCAGCCCCACGTGGTGTCAGAACTCACACGTGAGGAGGATCACTTGACACGCCACCAGAGCCCACAGGAAGGGGCTCTGCGCACAGGCGTGTGCCTGCTTCGGGGCAGAGGTCCACACCTGCAGATGGGGAGACAGGTGGGCACTAAGAGCTGGGGCTGGCTAAGGAGGACATCAGCTGGCCTGGGGAGGCCAGTGCCTGGCGTCAGAGCCACAGACCACTTCTCTGTGAGGAGAGGGAAGCAGGGTCAGTCTATGTGTGCTGGGAGAATCTGCATGATGAGGAGGTCTGGACGGAGGCTGGCGCCCCTGCTTACTCCTCCTTGACCCGTCGGTACTGGGTCAAAGGCTCGAGAGAGCCGGCTGCAGGTCCTCAGAGCTCCCCCACATCGCTCCCTTCCTCCTGGCACGAGGCTCTGCTGGCCCAACCAGCTTAGCCTCCAGAATCCAGCCCTCCCTGGAAGCAAGGCACTGCCCACATGGCGCTGCCCCTGCCCCCTCTAGGGAAGCTCAGGGCCATGGTAAGGGCTCACCTCTCATTCTCCTCTCCTGGCAATAACTTTCTGAACTGACCATCACCCAAAATCTGAAACACATCTGTCCATGTGATCTAGTTCACTAGTTGAGAGTAAGGTACGAAAGTGGTTTCTGTCACTTCCTCATGAATAGAACATAAGTCATCCAACTTTCATTTTATATATATATGTATACACATATATAAAAGATATGTATATATAAAATGTATGATATATAAGAATACAATATATAAATACATTTACATGTAATATATATGCATATATAAAATATATGTGTGTGTGTATATATATATATATATATATGTATGTATATAAGGGAAGGTGGCATATTTTGATGTTTGTACACACTGTGGAGTTGCTACATCAAGTTAACCAGCATGTGCATGACACTGCGTGTGTGTGTGTGTGTGTGTGTGTGTGTGTGTGCGTGTGTGTGTGATGAGACCACTAACAATCCATCCACCACAATGTATGAGGGATCTGGGAAACTTCTCCCTCCCCTTGACCTGGTCCCTACAGCCACAACCCATTCTGCAGCTTCTGGGAGTTCACTCTATTCTGCTTCTGTTGAGTCAGTCTTTTTTAGATTCCATGAGATCATAGATATTTTTCTGTCTGTTCCTGGTTTATTTCACTTAATAGAATGTCTTCCAGGTCCATTAATGGTTTTATATTTATGTACCATTTTCCAAGATGCAGCCAATGGAAACATTTTTAAAAATCCTATTGAGCAGGGTGCAATGGCACATACCTGTAATCTCAGTGACTCAGGAGGCTGAGGTAGGAAGATTGCAAGTTCAAAGCCAGCCTCAGCAATTTAGCAAGGCCCTTGGCAACTTAGCAAGACTCTGTTTCAATAAAAAAAAAAAAAAGGACTGGGATGTGGCTCAGTGGTTAAGTGCCCCTGGATTCAATCCCTGGTACCAAATAAATATATAAGTAAGTAAGTAAGTAAATAAATCCTATTGAATGTTTGAAGAAAAACACTGTGAATTTAAGATTGGCACACCAGGGCTGGGGAGATAGCTCAGTCGGTAGAGTGCTTGCCTTGTAAGCACAAGGCCCTGGGTTCGATCCCCAGTACCAAAAAAAAAAAAAAAAAAAAAAAAAAAGAAATAAGATTGGCACACCAAAGATTTTATTTCTTATTCTTTAGTAAAAAAAATTAGGGAGGCCCACTTGCACTGGTTGAGGGCTATTCCGACCCAAGTATGTGGTAGCATCAGAGCCACCAACAGAGCTCACAGTGCCTGTCGAGTTGCCATCTGTTATGCTACGGAGCTTCCCAGCTGAATTTGACATCGTAATCCAAGAGTTCAGTCATGGACAGCGACATGACAACTTTCACTTGGAACCAGGCATCTAAGCAGCTGGAGAGGGCAACCCTGAACTGCCTGGAGGAAGGGCTGTCCTTCTGTCGGTACCACGGTGCGGTATTAGTTGCCAGGAGGCAGAAGTCTTATTAGGAAGCATTTTTCTAAGACATTTATATTAGGAAAGACATAGCTACTGTATGAATAATGAAAGGGAAAAATGCAGAAAGACAAAAATGCTGTGTTGAACTTGAAAATAAAGGATAAAATACAGTAGCTACTTTGGCAAGGGGAGAAATAACACCACCCTGATAAATGCAAGCCACAGAAGCGACGGTGCTGATGGGTGATCTTCCAGGACGTAGCTAGAAATCCGTGTGCATGTGTACTTCACACAGTGAATCACGTTCATGGTAGCCTGAATGACATTATAAACTCCTCCTCAAAATATGCTAAATCTTTCAAGTACATCTGAGTGCTGACTGTTACCCCCACCCTCAGACACAGCCAGATCTGTGCTGGGAGGAGTCATGCGTTGAATCCAGCTGCCGACAGCTCCTGCAGGGCATGCAGTACCCTGCCCTCAGCTGCTGGCCATGACCTGGAACTCCACATGCCTTCTTGTCCCAAGACTGTTCGAGTCTCAGCCCCTCCATGTCTTGGGTCCCATATCCTTGCAGCAGGAGGAGGCTATACCTGGACTCAATGAGGACACATGGGGTGTACCTCTGCTGATATCAGAAACAGGTGACACTTTGATTAGGCTGCAGAGGACAGCAGTGCTTGGGAAAGAGAACTAATTTAAAATTCCTCCTCCTGGAGAGTGCAAACCAGTCACACCTTGAAGAATGAGGTATCTTCCATGGCAGCGTCAAGACACGAACCACATTCTTGCTTCTTTTTGAGTCTCAATTCCTGGTTCAGGCTGCTGTAACAGAAGCACAAAGGACTATGTGGCCTAAAGAATAAACATGTGATTTTTCCAGCTCAGGGTTGAAAGTCCAAGGTCAAGGTGCAGCAGTTCTGGCTTCTGGCACCCTTGGCCCTGACACAGACAAGGCATGTCCCTTATCCTCAGAGGATGAGGAAGACAGCCCCGTCTCCTTCTTTCCCTCTTCTTTTTTTTTTTTTTTTTGGTGCTGGGGATCAAACCCAGGGCCTTGTGCTTGCAAGGCAAGCACTCTACCGACTGAGCTATCTCCCCAGCCCCCTCTTTCCCTCTTCTTAACACGCTAATCCCACCGTGGTGCCCACTCTGCTGACCTCACATACACTCTATTCCCTCCCAGGGCACACCTACTAATGCTGCCATTTTGGATTAGGGTTTCAAGATACGAATTTGTAGGTCAGGAGAGACACAAGCATTTGGTCCCAAAGAAGTACTTCCAACTAGTGCAGTGTCCACATCCATTGCAGATGGTGGCTGAAGATTGTCTGCAAGGTTTCATTAACCATACTCCTCTTCAATTATATGTGAACTATATGCAAAATATGTGAAGCACAGAATCTAGTATTTCATTGGAAATTAGATGTACATCAAATGGTAAGGTTGTGAGTGGTGTTGCTTCAATTAAAATGTTCAATAAATTTTAAAAGAAATTAGTACAATTAGCCTTATTAGAATAATTTTATATACATTTTTGTATTATCATTTAGATAACTTTGTTTAGAAGTTGTTTTTAAAAGTTGTTTTGAAAGTATGCAATGTTACACTGGGGCACAGTAAGCACTCAGCAAGCACACACCTCGCAGCTCTGAATCCATGTGAACTGCACAGACCCAGGTTACCAGCTCCAGATCAAGAGAGAGAACTCTGCATCCAGGAGCACCGAATGCTTTCTGCAAACCACTAGCTCCTCTCTGTGACTACACCAATGGCATCACTAGCAGTCCTTCATCTGCTCCATGCAGAGAATATCACTAGCTATTAGACTATTCCCACCCTCCAGGACCCCCTCCCAGACTCAAGGGGAGATTATCACAGGGGTACACACGTTCTAGGTGTTGGACTCAGGGCCTCTTATGATCTTGCTCAACACCTAAGCTCTTTATTTTGTAGCAATAAAATAAGATTCTCAAGATCATACTCAGGACAGGTGATAAAGCTGAGACCAGAAGATAAGCATTCTAATAAAAATGCAGTAGTCCTTCCACTAGATCAGGAATTTAGAGTACAAGGTTTTCCTCTTACAAAGCTATACAAGACAAAAACACAAGTGTAAAAAATTCCTTATTAGAGAACTAATATTGTCATTCAATCACAGCACTCTCAAGAATCATTATACATATTGAGTAACTAAATACCTCCCTATGATCCTCTTCAGACACTCAGCAGAGCCAGGAGGGGAAAGCTGGGAATGGCCTGACCTGCAGAGTGACTCGCATCTCTTGTTTTGCTCTGAACTCATGCTACTCTGAGTATCTGTCCCACATTTTAACCACCAACTAAGTCGAAAGACCTCAGATGCTATGAAATAACTTTCCTGCAAGTGGGACCAAATAATCCTTTCTTATTTAAAACATTACAGTACAATTATTCAGGGAATTTTGGACAAGAAGCATGAACTGACAACTTTGCAGATTACCAAGTGTGTGGGAGCAATATTCTACTAAAACACAAAAAAATGCACATCAGCTCCAAAAAGACATGAAGTACATATTCTTTAGAAAAAGGTGTCACAGTGGGATCCCGGACTCCCATGGAAGAGTGAGAGGAACTGGGTGTTTGCTCCAGCAGGGTTAGAACCAGACCCCCTATGAGCATCCAACCTCACTCTGCAAGAGTCTGCCCAAAGGAAGGCATGAGGCACTGCCCCGACCACTGGAACCATCTCGCGTTTATTCCACATGTGTTCCCAGTTGTTCTCGTCTGCCAAAATAAGGACAGGACAGGAGACAGACAGCCAGGCTCAGAGAATGCAGGGCAGACCCACTGTGCCAAGATGCAGAGTGTACTGAAATACCTCAGATGCTTGCATGGAGCAGCCACCGAGAACACTACCCACTCGCCCACGTCTGGAAACCACAGCTGCTTCCTAGAGACTTCTCTGTGGCTAGAGCTGCCGTGGTGAGTTTCCACACAGCACACAGAATGCACAAGTACAGTTTTGCTTTTTTAAGGTTGATTAACATTGCTCACTCCTAACTGCTGGTAGGACACACGATAATCAAGATTCGCCTGGGAGAACCACTGCTCTTCCATTCCAGATGTCTGGTGACCTTGATGGACGTGTGAGTGCTTCAGAGCAGGCATGGAGAGCATGGTCTTTCCATTCCATTCCCTCCTCCACAGCTCCCTAGACGTCTGGAGTTGAAGGAGTCTTACAGATCATGTGGTCCTTTGCTGGGCTGGGTAAAGAGGTCTATATGCGTAAAACACACTGGACTTCACAAATCTCACCATCAACACACAACCAGGACCTGTCACTGAGTCAGCAACAGGACATAACCACATGCTCCCCCAACCACATGGACGGGGACTCCGCCCCTCTGACCATGACACCCTTGAGGTGGAACAGCTGAAGGACACATGAAGTGGCTCATTCTCACCCAGCTTGTGCACATTGCCCTCACAGCCTAAGCACCAGACCTCAGTTTTTACTGTCAGTGGATCCCAACCTATCTTCAACTCCCATCTCATCGAGATGGCCACATCACTCCACTCCCCAAAGGGTCAGCAACACCAGCACCCTGGGCAGATGTCTGAGAGTCTGCAAAGAACCCTTAAGGCAGAGTTAACTCCTTTAGAGTAAATTCTGGAAAAGGCCCAGTTCCTCTGAACAGGTTTTGAAACACTTTAATTCCCCATAAAATAGCACATCTTCCAGACGATTTCTCCACAGTTCTCACATTAAGTCCTGCTGTGACGACTTCAGTGACATTACTTGACCTTACATGTACCCTTTTCCTCTTCCTCTGATTATGATCTGGTTTTCTTTTTCTCCCAAAGATCCCGCTAGGGATCCTGCCTCCTCCATCCTAGCAGGAGTTCTTAACCTGAGACTGAGAGATCTAAGAACTGCAGGAATCTTAAGGAAACTTCCTGTGTGTGTACATATGGGCTTTTTTTTTATTGTAAACAAATGGGATACATGTTATTTCTCTATTTGTACATGGAGTCAAGGCATACCATTTGTGTAATCATAAATTTACATAGGGCAATGTTGTTTGATTCATTCTGTTATTTTTTTCCCTTCCCCCCTCTACATATGGGCTTTATGTACAAGACTGACCATGGTTCAGCTGCTCAAAAGGCTGAACATCCAGGAAACCTGTGGGGGTGTGTGTGAAAGAGGCCCTCAGCTCTCAGGTCTCCTTGCCCGATTGCCTGCCCTCCTTCCTCTGCCCATGCTGCAAGCGTCTCTCGTCACAGGGAGTCTGGGCCTCTCTTTTCCCTGGCACATGGAAGCAGGCAAAAGGTCTATGCTCATTTAGCCTGTGCTTTGATGGGTCAGTACAGGGTGCCTGGCGGAGCAGGACTGGCCCCACAGAACAGTGAGCCTGCTGCTCTGTACAGGTGGCCAATCAGGGTGCCTGGTGGAGCAGGACTGGCCCCACAGAACAGTGAGCCTGCTGCTCTGTACAGGTGGCCAATCAGCCAGTGAAGAGTCAAGAAGGAGGCACTATCTTGGTTGTTATGCCTTATGCAAATGGCCAACCTACTATTGCTAAAATTAGAGGATACAAACACCCTCAAATATGCATCCACAGTGGAAACTGTAAGGCTCATCGCTCAGTGCACAAATTCAAGATTACTCCAGGAGGACTGGGCTGGCTCTGGAGGAATGTACTGTCAAATCCAGCCACGAATCAACCTGCTGCTTTCTGATCAAGCTGTTCCCAGGAAATGGCATGCTCGCTGTATTTTATACAGCCCTAATTCACTTTTGAAGTTATTTTCATAGAGTTACAAATGAAAAAAGATTGCACATCAGATGGAAGTCTGCTTATTTATCACCATGGTGAAAATAAATACAGCTACTATAATTTTCTGAGTAGAAATTATTATCAGACTGTGTCATTAAAATATCATATGACATCTAAGACAAAGGACTTCTTTTTATTTACTTCCTAGTGAATGCCAGAAAGTCATGAATAACTTGTTAATGTATGTGTGACTGATGAGCTGCCTGGTACTCAAGGAACCAGTTATGAACACCAGCCTTTGCTGGAACAGAATCTTTCTTTTCAAATTTATTTCTTCAATATAAAATCAATGTAATGAGTTCTCTGTCTTGCACAAACAAATGTCAGGAAATAAAGGTGGTGTCAACATTATTGCAATGAGAACAACAGTTTGAACAAACTCCACATTTCGAATGTTGCTGGTAAAGAAGTCACGCTAGCCTGAGGTTTAATGCAGCTGGCAGCCACGGGCTGTGGCTGGTGTCAGGCACTTCTAGTCCTCCACCAAGATGCATGTGACTTCAGCTAAGCTGGCCCTAGACTATGAGCTGCCAGCATGTGGAACACTGCACACTGCTGCTGGAAGCAAGCTTGGCATCTCAGTGTTTAAGAGAAACTGTGCTTTCATTTTGTGACATTTAGGGCAGAAATTTAATTGTTGGTGTTTTTGTCTGATTCTTTTCAGCAAAATAAACATAATTGACTTATAAAAGAAAAACCCTTTTAATTGGCAGTTCATGATTCCTTTCATCAATAAATAGATTCCACTAAATTCGGAGGCCACATGTGTCTGTTCAACAGCTGTCATTCTAGGGTGAACACAGAAAAGCTCTCCTTTGCTTCTCCATCATCTGCCCCAAGGTGTTGAGTTACTGTGCAAAGATGAGCATTTCCAAGACTGCTCTACTGAACATCTGCTTTTCACAACTGCATTTTAAGGGGGGAAATCTAAGAGACAGAAAAACATACAAAATCCCCGGGACAGGAAAAATTCCCTTCTCTTCTCTTCCTTAAACCAGCACCAGATTTCAGGCTGCAACCACTGGTCATGTGAGCATGGCGGAGGTGCTACCTCACTGCAGTCGGTGCGTGGAGCCCAGGCAGGTGACTGGGAAGCACAGTCAGAGAGCATCCTGCAACATCGTTTCCAAAGCAGACCAGCGCAGCCTGGGGGAGCAGACCGCCTTCCCCTCCTCCAGGCCAGGCAGCTCTGCCTTGTGTCCACCATGCACACTGGGAGCTCCATCTCTTACCACCAGGGAAGGAGAGGAACAGGCTCACCCTGCATGTGACTCCCACAACAGAGCTGGCTCCCAGGAGTGCCACAGAGATGCTCTAGCCAGGTGCCCTCCATGGACGAAGCAAGTTCCACTGCACCCAAGTCAAGCAACGTGTCCCCTCTCCTCTCCAGACTGTGGAAATGCATTCCTGAAGGCGGGGACAATGTCCATTCCATGTCGTGTCAGTTCAGTGCTGAGAGCTCAGCTCTCCTTGGCCAGGAGGTAAGGGAACCCCTCTGCACTGTCAGGTGTGTCCCAGTGAAGAGAACTCCTCCCTCCAGCCAGCTGTTTTGACAGGTTCATTTGCTCTAGAAATCTTGCGGAGCAGACAAGCCTTATTTTTAATGATGTGGCAAATATACATCCACTAATTATCAGAGCAACATGCTATTACAAGGGTCCCTCAGCTTACCTTGAAGTCACAGGGGCAAACCCACCAGCAGCTGACAATATCAAGTAGAATGTGCACTTGGCATACCTCGCCCACCAAACCCTGGAGGCAGCCTGGCCCTCCCTAGAGGCTCCGAAGGCTCACGCTGAGTGCAACTAGGAGCAGTCGCCTACCATGAGCCCGTTTTACGACAAAGTGCTGAATCTCTCAGGTGAGGCACTGAATATGGAACCCAAAGAGAAACACACAGTGACGGTCTGTGTGCGTCAGTTGGAGGCTCTCTTTTTTTAATACTTTTTTAGTTGTTGATGGACCTTTATTTTTATTTATTTATTTATATGAGACAGTGAGACTAGAACTAAGTGCCTCACACATGCGAGGCAAGCACTCTACCACTGAGCCACAACCCCGACCCACGGTTGGAAGCTCTTAATTCAAACCATCCGCCATGAGTCAGGGCCCTTCTGCATGTCCACTTCATATCTGGCTAGGAATACAATCCTGTCTAAGTTTTAATATCATAATAGTTAAGTGGTTATAAAGTAGTGAACCAAAAATCTAGAGAGTAGGGCATTATGAAAACCCAGAACTTCAGAGCAGGAAGCAGTGTGGCAGCTACTTGTGAAGCAGTTGCATGGCTTCGATGCACACAGCCCTGCGGAGGGGAAAGTGCCATCTCATCAACAACCCAGAGAGGAAGCAGAACCTGAAGGTCACGGCCACTGACCACCGAGTGGCAGAGCGGCCTCAAACCCAAGATTTCACCACCGCAGCCCTGGCCAATCCACCACCCCAGGCCATCCTTGCAACAAGTGCTGGTGGCATGCACCAGGGAACTTTCTGCAGGGACACAGCAGGAACTCTGTGGGAGGCACGGGTGACGAGTGAGGGACAGAGGTCTCTTGGCTGAGAGCACAGGAACTCACCGGAAATCATGGGAGCTGTTGCTCCTCTTGCTGTCCACACCACTCTACACCCCTCTCTGCCCACTCTCTGGGTGATCTCAGTGACTGCTGCAGTTGTCATCTATTGATTATTACAAAACACACCTCCAGTACAGACTGTCCTCCTGGGGCTTGGAGTCACACAGCCCCTGCCTCTTAGGTGTCTCCTGGTTGTCCCTATAGCACACTGGACCTGATGGGGAAAGGAGAGTCTCCACATACCATTGGGAGGAGCACAGGCTAAAAGTGCTTCTGAGGAAGGTGTCAGGGTGGGTTGTGCAAATTTTGGAAGTCAGTTTTGCTTCCATGTGAAGTCACAGAGGCGTGAGACCCACCCTGGCTCCTCCAGCTAACCTGTAGGATGCTTCACGCAGCTATGCCTTCAAATCTACCCTCAGCCATCATCCATGCTCCTGCCCAGCTGTCTACCAGCTTACACTCAGTCCTGGTTTCTGCTGCTTCTTTACTACTATAAATTAGCCACAGGACCTTGTTCTTCCTAGAACTGGGGCACATTTTCTGTCCTCCACATTACGAATCACAAACACCAGCCTCATCTTATCCCTGGGTTTATTTTATAAAAGTAACAACACATACAAGCAGAAATCCTGCTGTCTTTGTCTTGAGAAGCCTTACCCAGGCTGAATGAAGTGGCTGCTGCACAACTAAAACTTCCCCTAGTTTCACTGACTATAAGGAGCCTAAGTTTAGCCCATTAAAACTGAAGTGGCAACTAAATGTTAGACAAGACTCAAAGAACTTAACTCAATACAGAATTTTTACACGTTTTCTGACATTCACACACATAGCACACTGGTGAAAAGGGATGAATTCTCAGCAATTCAACACTGAGGTTCTGATCTGGGGTCACGTGCAGAAGCTGGAGAGGCTGGTGCGGGGGCAGCACTGAAGTCTCAAGGCACGTGTGCCGTTTGCTCTTGAGCAGCAAAGCTAGCTCTCAACAGGAAAAGGAAGTCTGTTACTCACTCCTGAAATGTGTCTCCGCCAGGTGTGAAGATGCTGTGGGTGGCATCAGGAGCTGCTCTTCTCCCGGGCCTGCGAACTCTGAAGGGACGTGTGACTTACCACGCTCCAGGTGGGTGCCTCTCCCACCACGTGGCTCTCCTGGCACTGCCCTGCTGCTTCACTTTCAGGGCAAACATTCAAGACTTTGTTCTTCCCTTTAAGGTATCAAACTCCTATTAGTACCTTTGTGTAGAAAAATAAAAATTGTCCTGGAACTGAATTTGTGATAAAAAGGCAATGTAGATGTTTCAAGCACTTTGAATCCAATCTCCTTGCACAAGCTGCAGACCGACTTCTAAGGAGACTCCAATCGCAGTGCTCTTGTGCTGGGTTTCCCTCCTGTAGGCTGAGCCTGCCTACGTCCAGAGTCCCTCCTCTACCTGGCAGCCTCGGGCATCACCTACCAGCCGCCTGCCCCTTGAGAAGCCTCCTTCCTGCCGTGGCTGCTGGAGCTCTTCCAACAGCTGTGGCCATCAAGATGTGTGCTCCACACGCAGGCTGCCCACCTGCTACATGGAGAGCTGATGTTCTCCTGTGCCCTTGAGTGATGGCATCTGCACCACTTCTGTGTGCCTTGAAGATGCCTGATGGGTAACCACCATCTGGACGGCTGAGACACATTGGCCAGCCAATGAAGCATTCTGAAGTCTGGGAGTTCACCTAGGTGGGGACAGTTAGTCCTGGAAGTAAACCCAGTACGACAGACCTGGGAAAGTGGGACCAACCAGGATGGCATCTAATGAAAACAAAGCAAAGTCGTATTTAATAATGCCCGTAACAGGATGCTGACTTTCCTCCACACTGAACCTCTTCACTTTTGAGGAAACCAGGAATTCAAAATGAGAAACAGCTCTGGATTTTCCAAGCCAGCCGCCCCATCCCCAGTGTCGGTCATTTTCTGCAGCAGGGGGACTCCCGCCGGGCCTTCGCTTACATCTTCCTCGTCTCCCATCCTCCACAGGACTTGAGAATTAATACCTCTTGGGCTGCATGGGAGCAGTGTGACTGCTTGCTTACCAAAAAGACACAAAGACGTATTTCAGTTCACCGTTCCAAACATCTCACTGTCCATGTGGCTCTTTTAAACATACCTTCTTCACATTATGCAAACAAAGTTAAATTACAAAATCTTTTGTACATAAATAATAAGCCTGAGCAACAGTTGTACACTGTTTATTTTTATGTGTCCTACCATTTAAAAATTGTACGACATAAGAAATAAATACCACTAATGAGAACTGTTGCTGCTGCACCTGAGTTAGATATTCGTGTACTGTACTATAGTATGTTTTGGGTTGACTCAAAAACATAAGGCCTATCTGTGTAGCTATCAATAGTGCTACTTCATGACAATTCTAGAGTTTTGATGGAAAATATAAGTTTCTTTTGTGTCAGTCCTCTGTAGTCAAAAATCAAATGGTATCAAATATTTTAGACTAATTAAATCAGAGAGTTCCCAAATTACATACTGTAGAATATTTGCCAAACTGAGAAACAACATCAAGCTGAGAAAAGAAATAGATTTAAAAATGGGACTATGAGAACAATACAGCCACTAGTCTAATTTTAATAAGATGTGGAATTTTTACACCTAGAAACCAAAACTATCATCAAGTCTTAGTATGTCATCCTGCTGAGCAGAGACAAAGCATGGAAGCAGCCCAAGCTGGTCATGAGAAACAGAAACACTGGCACTGCTATTTTAAATAACTCACCCACATCAGGCTAGGTCAGGATCTGTGGCTTTTTTTGTTCCAAAAGAAATATAAGCAGGAGCTTTAGAAAGCCAGACCCTGGGGACCGAGATCCTCCTGTGAAGAACGTTATTGGGGACCTCACAATGGCCTTGTTAAGGATGGTATGGCCTGCAGCGTTCACTGGTGCCACACAGATCACTGCAGCAAGACACACAGTCCTGTTCCCATAGCTGCTCACAGACGCTACGAAGCTTTCTGGAGATACCTTGGGGATAGTTTGAAACCGGCCACTCGCAGGGCTGCGCTAAGTGAGTTGGTTAGGGACAAGGGCCTCGTTGAATGCAGCACTGCATTTAAGTCCATAAAGAAGATGGTGCATTGCGTGCGGACGCAGGTGCCTGTCTGCCTGGTTTGTGGACCAGGGAGTGGAACTGGGAGGTGTCAACAGCTCTTCATTCTGGGTGTGCTGTGCCACAGTTAGGATGCTTCCAGACTCGCTCAGCACTTGAGAGATAATAAACCATCATCTATAGGACAGATAATATAGGCCCCAATTAAATAAAAGTGGGTAAATAACTGTAAAGTCATAGACATTAAAGTTAAAGCCCAGTATTCTTACTGTATGACTGGTGACACTGACTTGCTGGATGTTTAAGATCACATTTAAAGACTCAGATTAAGGGCTAGGGAGATAGCTCAGTCGGTAGAGTGCTTGCCTTGCAAGCACAAAGCACTGGGTTCAATCCCCAGCACCACAAAAAAAAAAAAAAAAAAAAAAAAAAAAAGACTCAGATTAAAATAAAGGGGCCAAGAGAATCAATATTTGGCTCTTGCCCTCAGAATCAGCCTGAATCCAGGGAACAAGAGAACTTCTCTAAGGAGCTTTGCAACTCTGGGCCACACGACCTCCCGGTCAGGGAGATTGATGAGACCATTAGAGGATGAGAAGCCAATCAGTGCACCTGCTGTAGAGGAGGGTCCTTGGAAAAGGGAGGCATCCCTAATGCTTCCAAAGGAAGCCACCTCATCATGAGACCCTACATAGCGAATGGCACTGAAGGAGCTAAGAAGCTGCTCTCAAGTTCCCCATGAGTGACCCCTGTGGGAACTCAGCTAACTCGTAACAACAGACAGGAACAGAACAATTTAACCAGCTTGATGTTTAACACCTAGGAAAAACAGCTAAAAAAACACAGTCATTCCTGAACATTTTAAAAACAATAGTTATTTTAATGTATCTTGAGATGTACACTTGTTTTAGCCCCCCCAAAATAAGTAAAACTGGAGATGACAAAAAAGATTCTTAGACAAAAATTCCTGATAACTATCAAGAGAAACTGCCAGAGTTATAAGTTTTTAGTCAGTTTAAGGCCTACAGATCTTCCTAACCTCCAATACAGGTAGACTTAATCAATGTTTGCTAGTATGATTCTCTAGCCCTAAATAACCAAAATAAAGGGATCGCTACTAAACAAAGAGATAATGCCAATAAAAATATATTTTACAAAAATCAGATGACATTAGGTAACTTAACTAGTTTACATTCCTGATAATTCCAACAATGTTAAAGATTTACAAATAAAGGCCTTATCCTCTCCAGCCTTGTTAGACTTTGTTAGGCCTTTTTATGGGAGCAACGTCTCAGCTCTCTCACCTCTTGGTAAGAGATTATTGATTGCTATCATCTTTATGATATTCATTGACATGTTCCAGATGCTATTTATTTTGTACTCATGGTTTTTTGTTTCTTTCATAGAACCAGACTTTTAGCCCTAGAAAGACCCAATTTCTAAAAAGGGACTTTTTACTGCTTGCCCCACCCCACATTGCCCCCTCTCAGCTCAAAGCAGTAAAAGCGATAACCGCCCTTTTTCCTTATAGCAGTAAGGAGTCCCTAAAATTAGAAAGGTAATAATAAAAAATTAAAAGACAGTCAATACAGACAGATAATTGGGTTGAATCACAAAAATAAAGGCCAGTTTGGGTCCAGAAAGTTGGAGGCAAATAACCTCTGAGAAATTAAAATGTTAATGCTTCCAGAACTCTTCCTCCACCCTTACCAAGATAACCCACTCCTGTTCCAACTTGTTGTTAAGTCTCTCCAACAGGTTCAACTTATGAGAGAACCAGCTCCAAGAGACCACTGATTTCCAACACCCATTCCAGTCAGGAGACTACATCTATGTCAAGTCATTCCAGAAAGAAGGACTAACACCTGGCTGAAATGGAGGGGACCTTACTCACAACATGGATTCATCACATCTGAGTCAAGACAACAGAAAAATAGATAGCCATCAGAGACCCCAACCACCTTCTAAAGATAAGACTGAAAAGTGTTGATCATGTTTTTTCTCTTACTTAGACTATATTATAAGGCCCAAGCTACTACAACAACATATTTTGTCAGTCAAATTAATGTATATGCATGGCTACTACAACTCCTTACCTAATTTAAAAGATAAATCAAGTATTCTTACACCTATACTGTGGTACTTGGGACTTCCTAAGGCCCATATGACAACCATTTGGTGGTCCCTAAGGGAACATGGTTTGCTTGTTCATCAGGAGAAACTCCATGCCTGCTCCTTCAACTTTTTGAGATTACCAAATGGGATGAATTCTGTGTTACTGTTCAGGTCATTCCCCAGGTGCACTATTATGACGGGGAGGGAAGAAAGGAACATATGGGGTTAACATCTAAACAAGCAGACCCTGTCTTAGTTCCCCTCCTAGTAGGAATAAACATAACCAGCTCCATAGCTATAGAGACCACTGCACTCATCACAGGAAACCAAAATTTTAAAACCTTACAAAGACAAATAGATCCAAACTTACTTAAATTTAAAAACTCTGTAAGTCACTTAAAAAATTCCTTTGATTCACTTGCTGAGGTAGTTTTACAAAACAAAAGAGGGTTAAATTTGCTGTTTTTAAATTAAGGGAAAATTATATATGACCTTAGGGGAGACCTGTTGTTTTTGTATTAACCACTCATGTATTATTTGTAATAGTTTATCTTTAATTAGGAAAAGGCTCAAAAAAAAAGGGAGGAAAAGCTGAAAATTTGAGGGAAATTGGTACCACAATCTGTTCTCTTGGTCCCCCTGGTTAACTACTCTAATAACCACAATGGCGGGACCTCTCATCCTAGTCATGTTAGGGCTTTTAATCAGGCCGTGCATGATAAACTGTTTAACTAAATATGCTAGAGAGAGAATCCAGTCTGTTAAGCTAATGGTGTTGCACACTCACTACATTCACCTCTATACTAATAATAAATCAATGATTTGATTATGTACATAAAACCAGTGGGGAATGTGATGGGCTGACAGATTTGACTCCACGGAAATGTTACAGGCCAGGCTGGATGGGCAGTGACTAAACAGACTCCATTTTGCTCTGAGACTCCATGTTATGTAGGAAATGCTTCTCCCATGGGAACCCCGCCTCTGTGCCCTTCAATAGTTGCTTAGCATGACTTGTTCGGCAATACAAAATAACGAAATGGCAATTCTTGTATAATAAAAAATTATTCTCTTTTTGATTCCTAGTTTCCTAAACAATGTGCCATATTAACGGCCATGTCAACAGTGATTGTATAGATGTTAGTAACCATTGTTTAGTTTGTACCTAAGTAAGGCCATTTTGACCCACTTCCCCCTCTGCTAATGATTTCAGATCCCATGATGTTAGTTTGTAATTTTAAATCACAGCATCAGACACTTATGATTGATGTACTGACTTATGGTATAAAAACCCCTGCAACCCTATGGTCGGGGCTGTTCTCCCAATAGCTATTTTTGGGACATTGTGTGAGACAGTCAGCTGGTTGGCTTAATAAAGACTCTCAAATTTGGACTTCTCAGTGGTGATCAGTCTGTTCTTAAGTTGTGCCCCATATCACAGGCATGTTTCCAAGTGCCTGGTGCACCAGCTCCTCATGAGGAACTCATCACTGCTCCACCACACTGACAGAAGACATACAAAACCACGTGGTCCCAAGCCAAGGTGCGAAGCCTGGCATTCTGGCTGCAGTCTGTCCTCTTAGCCAGAACATGAGGCCTCTTTCTCCAGCTGCCTTAATTTAAAATAGGATGAATATTTCCAGAGCATCCACTATTAGAAAAGACCTGTGGTTGCCAGTGTAAAAGACACACACACACACACACACACACACACACACACGCACACGCACGCACACACACACACACACAGAAATTATGTGACAAATTCTCACTCTGTGTTCTAGGCCCAATGCTAGATTACATGGGCCCACATCAAAATGTGCATTCAAAGCATAAGGCTATATTCCCCCAAAATGAAAATGGTTTCAAGAGTCAACATAGCCACAGGCTGTTACCCGGCTTGCTTTACCCAAGTGCAGCATCCTGACCAAGGTCAGTCTCTAGTAATATGGACTGGATGCCAGGTTGCTCTAACTCCATGTTGATGGTCTCTTCATCGTACCTTGCAAGAAACGTAAGAGTAGTCCATCCTTAAAATTATTTGGGGCAATAAAAAGCAAAGAAAATAATAAAAAATATTTGAACATAGACTGGTGGGAATGGTGAAAGTTATCTTACACTAGATTTCCTAAAATCAAAATGACTAACCCCCAGCACATCTTTGGAAAAGTTAAACATAGAACACGTATACCTATTCACCTTGAAAGGGGGACGTGGCACGTCTCTGTTCCTTAGGCTGGCTTTCTACAGACTTTTCCTGTATCTGACCCTGGGGCCATCCCAGACACCTTACTGCTTCCAGTGGTCTGCACCCCTGGGTGTTCTGTGGAATACCTTTGTGTTCTGCAGAATGTCCTCCCCTTTAGAAACCCTGTGTGAGTTTCCAGACAGCCTATACCCCACCTCCTCAGATTTACAACTCGGACTTCTCTACCACATTCAGCTGGTAACTGTTCAGTGGCAGTTATCATTGAGTGTGACAAAACTGCTTTAAGTCTGTCTCCTACTAGACAGATGGTTCATTGACACATAAACCATACTCCTCTGTTTATTTTCTAATTATTTTTATATTGGCCATATTATTTTTGGCTCATCTTTTCCTGGAATTAAATGATCATTGACAAATTTTAAATTATTCTGGTTATATCTTTAAGCATTCTAAGAACATTTCAACATATTTTATAAAACTCAACTCTTTTTTAAAGCATGTTTCAGTGCCCTTGTTATTATTCTCCACTTTCAGTAATACTTCAGTTTTTGGTCTTCTCTTACTACAGATATTATTTCTGATCTTCCACATTGCCTTCCTGGACATCTCTCTCACCCCTCCGCCTCTTTCTCCTGTCATTCACCTGAGCCTCACTGAGCCAGTCTGTGAGGGAAGAGGGGAGTGGCCAAGTGCTCTCGCCCTCCTGAGCACCTCTCTGTGCTGCACTTTCTTCCGTGGCTTTCTGTCCATGACCTCTCTTACCCTACCCAGAGGACCAGGCAGTTTTTAACATGCTTCCTTTGGCGCTCACTACTGAAGAGTTTCAGAATGAGATCTTGTTTGAATGTGCACAGAAACACGGATCCCTCTGCAGGTTGCTGTGCAGGCCTCCTGGCTGCATCACTGCTGTCTACCAGCTCTCCAACCCTTGCAGCCCTGCTGCTGGAGCCCAGTCTGAGGTCAGGCCCTAAAAGAGACCAGTATTTGGTAGCACAACACCCTCTCCCAACTGTTTGACTGTTCTGAGAGGCCTCCCAGGTGACTCAAGCACTACTGCAGGCCTTTACCTCTCGTCCCCGAGCCAACCTCTGGCTCTCAAATGTGGGAAGACAGAGGAGGGGAGCAGTGGGGCAGGACAAAGGATGCCATGCTTGGCCCCCTTGGGAAAGCAGTGCCACACCCTGGAGAGGTGCCTCGCTCTGCTGGGTGGCATGATCTTTGCATTTCTGAGTTAAGAGACAGACACCGAGAAAATGACAGTGTTTCTAGAATCTCTTAATTGTTTAATGAACATTTGCAGATTTGGCCATGGGTTCTTTATGACTCTAATGTGATCTCATCATTATCTACATCTTCATAGATATTTTAGTGGAAAGTTAAAATGAATAGCATTAGGACATTCAGGTGACATGCCATTTTAGAACCGAACTAACTTTAAAATTTTAAAGCTAAACTCTTCAAATTCTCTGATTCTCATGACAATGAAGATTTAAAACAAAATCATGAAATGAAAGATATGCACACTGAAAACTATAAAATATTGATGAAAGAAATTGAAGGTATAAAGAAACAGAAAGACATGTATTGGAAAAGTAATATTGTCAAAATGTCAATACTGTCCAGAGATATTTATATTCAATGCAATCCCTATTAAAGTTTCAATGACATTTTTTTCACAGAAATAGAAAAAATACCCTAAGCTTCATGTGGAACCACAAAGACTACTAACGGTTAAAGCAATATTGATCAAGAAGAACAAAGCTGGAGACATCACAGTTTCTGATATCAAATTATATTACAAAATTGTAATAGTAATCAAAACTGTATGGTACCAGCATATGGTACTTCCACCAATGTGTCAAGGATGCACAGTGGGTAAAGATAGCCTCTTTAATAAATGGCACTGGAAAACTGACTCTCCACTTTCAAAAAAAAAAGCAAAAACAAAAATGAAATTTGACCCTTATCTAACACTATACATAAAAATCAACCCAAAATGAGTAGAAATTTCAATATAAGGTCTGAAATCATAAAACCACTAGAAGAAAATATAGCAGGCTCCATGGCACTGGTCTTGGCAATGATTTCTTGGATATAATGCCAAAACACAGTCAACAAAACAAAAATCAACAAGTAGGACTACATCAATTTAAAAAAGGTTTTGTATAACAATGGAAACAAAAAATGAAAATATAACCTACGTAATAGAAGAAAATATTTGAAAATCATATATCTGATAAGGGGTTAACATCCAAAATACATAATAATTTCCTACAACTCAACAGCAAAAAATGGGCAACTTAAAAATAGACAAAGGACTTGAATAGACATTTTCCAAAGAAGAAATGGGCAATAGGTGTATGAAATGGTGCTCAAGTCTCACTAATCATGAGGGAAGTGCAAATGAAAACTATAATGAAATATCACCTCACATCTATTAGTCTGGTTTTAATTAAAAAGTCACAAGATAATAAGTGTTGGCAAGAATGTGCAGAAAAAAGAGAAAATTTATGCATTGTTAGGGGAATGTAGACTGGTATAGCCATTACGAAAAACAGTACAAAGATTCCTCAAGAAACTTAAAGTAGAAGTAGCCTATGAGTCAGCATCCCCAATTCTGGGTCTATAGCCAAAGGAAATAAAAGAACTATCTCAAAGTAATATTTGTACTATTTGTTCACTGCAGCATTATTTACAATATACAAGGCATGGAAACTACCGAAATCTATAAATAATGGATAAAGAAAGTGTAGCATAGAGAATAAAATATTTCTCAGCCTGAAAAAAAATTCATCCTTTTTGCAACAATATTGATCAATCTAGGGAACACTGTGCTAAGTGAAGTGAGTCAGACACAGAAAAACAAATATTGCATGACCTCATTTAAATGTGAAATCTAAAAATATGGAACTCAAGAAAAGGAGAATGGTTACCAGGAATCTAGGGGTGGGAGAAGTGGAGAAATGTTAGTTACAAGGTATAAACTTTCAATTACAAAATGAATAAATTCTGGAGACCTTATGTACAACATGGTATTTATATCTAATATCAATAATTTTATGCTTGAGATTTTCTTAGAGAGTAGATTTGTTAGCTATTCTTACCACAAAAAGTATGTGAGATGACTTATATGTTAATGAGCCTACTTTTGGTAATAATTTCACCATGTATATCAAGATCAAATGGAATTATTCCATGGCAAATGACTATTTTGACATATGTAAGCTAATCAATGTAATACATTAACAGAATGAAATGACTGTCTCATTTGACACAGAAAAAGCACTTGAAAAATATCAGAAATTCCTTCTTGATAGTTTTCTTGATGAAAATTCTTAACAATTTAAGAATAAAATGAAAGTTTCTCAATTTAATAAAGGCCACATGAAAAACACACAGTTTATACTATAATCAATGGAAAAAGTTTTTCTGCTAAGATTTGGTAGATAGCAAATATGCATTCTTATTACTTCTATTCATCATCAGACTGGAACTAAGAAGAGCAATAAGACAAGAAAAAGAAATAAAAGGCATCCAAATCAGACATCATGGTAACTGACATCATTGCATCTGACATCACTGTAACTCTGAAAATCTCCAAAATCTCCTTTCCTCCCTCCCTCCCTCCCCCTTTCTCTCTTTCTCTCTCTCACACACACCCCCTATTAGAACTATTAAATGAATTTAGTAAATTTTCAGGATACTAAATCAACACACAAAAATCAGTAGCATGCTTTTATAAACAGAGACCTCACTGAAAATCAAACAATCTCATTTACAAGAACATAAATAAATAATTAAAATCTAGGAATAAATTTAACCAAGGAAGTAAAACATCTGTATGCTGAAAAATATAAAATGTTGATGAAATAAACTGAAAAAGACACATATGAACAGAAAGGTATGCTGTGCTTACTGGAAGAATTAATATTGTTAAAATATTCATAGTCCCCAAAGTGATACACAGATTCAACATAATTCCTATCATGGAATTCTTCACGGAAATATAAAAAACAATGCTAAAATTTTATGAAACCATCAAAGACTGCAAATAGTAAAAAAAAGAAAAAAAAAGAAAAAAAAAGTCCAAGAAGGAAAAACAAAGTTGGAGGCTTCATGTTTCCTGATTTTAAATTATGTGATAAAGCTACAGTAATTAAAATGGAATGGTACTGACATAAAACCAGACCTATAGACACTGGGATAAGATACAAAGTCCAGAATCCAGACATACACAGTCATCTAATTTTTGACAAGGGCACCAAAAATACACAAAAGGGAAAGGATAGTTCGTTCAATAAATAGTGCTTAGAAAACCAGTCTTTTGTGTGCAAAAACAATAAAATTGGACCCTTATCTTGTAACATATACAAAAATCAATGCACAGTGATTAGAAGACTTAACTAGAAAATCAGAGATTAAAAAAACCTTAGAAGAAAAATTAGGGAAAAAGTCCTGGGCATTGACATCAGCAATGGTTTTTTGACTATTATACCAAAAGCTCAGACTATAAAAGCAAAAGTAGAAAATTGGGAATACATCGAACTCAAAAGCTTCAGAAGAGCAAAGGAAACAATCAACAAAATGAAATAGCTGTCTACCAACTGGAGAAAATATTTGCAAGTCATATATTTAATGTGTTAGTCAGAGTTTTGTCACTGTGACCAAAACACCTGACCAGAACAACTAAGAGAAGGAAAAGTTTATTTTGAGCTCTTGGCTTCAGAAGTCTCAACCCATGGTCAGATAACTCCACTGCCATAGGCCTGGAAGCAAGGCAGAGCATCATGATAGAAGGGCATGGTGGAGGGAAGCTGCTTACTTCATGGCAGCGAGGAAGCAGAGAGAGAGGGAGGTGCCAGGGGCACAAGATATCATCCTCAAGGGCTCGCCATCAGTGACCCCCCTCCTCCAGCCACACCCTACCTGCCTATGGTTACCATCCAGTATGGGAGTCCTTTCAAATTATTAAACCATAAGATGAACTAATCCACTGATTACATTATGGCTCTCAATCTAATCATTTCACTTCCTGCATTAACACAGGAGCTTTGGCAGGGGAGGGGGCATATCATATCAATACCACAATATCTGATAAAGGGTGAATATCCAAAATTTGTAAAGAACTCATATAACTCAGTGGTGGAAAATCAATATGATTACAAAATAAGCAAAATATATGAATAAAAATGTCTCCAAAGACATAAGTAGCCAATAGGTATATTAAAATTTGTTCACAATCATTAATCAACAGAGAAGTGTGAATCAAAATCATTTTGAGATTAGGACTTCCTCACACTCATCAGAAAGTCAACAGATAACAAATGTTGGTGAAGATGTGAACAAAAGTGAATTTTTGTACACTGTGAGACTGTAGATTGGTACATCCATTATGGATAACAGTATAGAGGTTTCTAAAGAAATTATAAATAGAACTATCATACAACCCAGAAATCCCTCTTCTGGGCACATACCCAAATGAAATGAAATGATCATCTTGTAAAGATACCTTCACTCATTCACTGCAGCATCATGTACAAGTTGAGATATGAAAACTTGTGTCTACAAATAGATAAAAGGAGCAATGATACAAATGTTCAGTGGAATGTGGTTCAGCTTTAAAACGAGCAAGGACTTGTTATTTGTTGCAGCATGAATGAGTCTGGAGGATATTATCCCATGTGAAAAAAAGCAAGATGCAGAGAGAAAACATTGTATGACGACTTTTATATGTGTGAAATCTAAATACGAAATTCAAATAAAGACAGAACAAAACAATGGGAAATAGGGTCCTGGGGTGGAGTGGGGGAGGAAAGGGAGATGCAGGTCAGAGGTCACAAATCAGAGACATGTAAGAGGAATCACATAGAGATCTGATATGCAATATGAGGACTATAGACAATAAATTCGTACTGTGTGGGGATTCATGCTAAATGAGTAAATTTTATCTGCTCTTGCCATAATTTAAAACAGAGTTACTATGCATGGGAAACTGGACAGGTTAATTTGCTTCATTGTAGTAATCATTTTATTATCTGTATTAATCCTATAACATCATGTTGTATACCTTAAGTACACTGAATAAAATTTATTTAAAACAAAACCAAAAAGTCATGTCATATACCTTAAATAAATAGAATTCTGTCAATTACATCTCAATAAAGATGAAAAAAAAATCATGAAATGGCTTAAACTATGAGACTGGAATTTTGTTGTCTGTAACATAGAAAGCTATACAGTAGAGAAGGTCAGGTGTCAAGAACTGAGCAGGATCTGTCAAGAAATTTTCCCTGACTTGGAAGTTAAACAATTAGCCCAACACTGTTATATGACTGCTGGCAGAAGACACGAAAGTCCCGGTTCAGAGATAAAGAGACATTACTCACATAACAGCAGTAGCCAGAGTGTGATCATTTTCTGTATCAGTTTTTTAAACCTCAATTCATAAAAAGCAATCAAGAAAGGTCAGACCATCCACCCATGTACCCTTTTAGCTAATGCCACTGATGTTGTGCAGGACTGTAAGATTCCACCCACTTCCATCCCTGCATCACCAAACAATGTTAACATCCTCATCTGGACTGCAATTCCTATATCCTAAAGGATGCCTTTGAATATCTCTTAACTTGGAGTAAAAGGTGAGTCTCCAGAAGCACACCTCCCCTCTTCTATGTGAGTGCTCCCCCATCTGCCTCAACTCTTCTGCATGCTTCTTCTTCATAGGACTTACCACCATCATATCCTGTGCTATGTTGGACGACTGTTCTGTGTTCTGTAGTTAAACATGAACTAATGGGTACAGACATGCCCATCATCTTTCTTCATGGGTAGAATGTCCCCCATGCCTATCACAGTCCTGTCACTGAAAACCAATAAACACTGTTTGAATGAGTAAGCAAATATCCACATCTCAAGACACTTATTCACTCTGCAATGGTATTCCAAATGTTGTCAGCAATGCATATGTCCCTAAATTACTGTTTGCTGGTTTAAGAACTCATGTTTTACATCTATAATATATTACATTTATATTTGTGAATTTCCATTAATCATAAGTTTAATGAGACAATATATCATTTTAAAAGTCTAATCATGTTACAGTGTAAACAATAAGTGAGAGGGTTCTTAATTCATAAAATAACGGGTTTAGTCCTTTTTTTTGTTCTTAAATCTGTTTCAGATTCTAAAAAGCAAATATGTGAAAGAGGATTTATAGTCCCCAACTCGCAAAGACAATTACATGAGGAATAGCTGTGGAGCCCAGGGCTGTGTCAACTTCAGTGTCTGCGCCCTGCTGCAGCTCCCTGGTGTTGCTCTGCTGTGAAGAGGACTGGAGCCTCAGGCCCGGCTGTTCTGCGGTGGAAGCAGCTGCCAACATATGGTGATAAGCTGTTCCCAGTCCAGCAGAGATCCCTGAAGATACACTGGGGAACGGCATTTTGCTGAAGGACTCTTGCAACCCAAGCACAAAGTGAACCAACAGAGTATCCGGTGCAGCTGGAAGGGAAGCTGCTTCAGATTAGAGAGGGATTCACAGCCAGTTTAGAGTCCAGTGGCAGAAACCTCTCCACATCAATTCTGTACCTTCTCTTGATTTAGCCTTGTCAACTGACTGTTTAACCACAAGCCTGGGCTTTCCTGTGCACTGGTGCTCTCAGTGACTGGTGGTGGGTCAAAGGGCCCAGCACACGTGGACACACGCCTCAGCTCATGTCAGGGAAGCCATGTTTGGCTCTTGTGGCTGTTAGACAGGGAACAGGGGTTCAGATTGTCAAAGAGTTAAGTCCTTGCTTACCAGTATGGCAGGATGTATATACGCATCTTATTAAAATATAGTACATTTCTAAAGAGGTACACTAATCGTGTGGTTCTTCAAACTTGGTCAGCAACCATCTGTTATGGACAAAAGGTAGTGTCACTCTATTCAAATGAACAGAGAATGCTTCCATTAACTCGCTACTCCAAATACGGTCCACACACCAGCACATCGGCATTATCTGGCAGCTCACGGGAGCATTGCATGTATAGGTGGCATAACGTCATTATACTTTGGTGGCATCTGTCAATAAGACACATCAAGGAGCTGTGACAGTGTTCACGTCTCATCCTAGATAGCAAATGTAAGAGTATTCACATCACAATTAGCTCCAAAATGTGGCCATGCTTTCATGGACTCACAGTAGACACACGACAACCACAGTCCAGGGGAGGCACCCCCACACAAAACCCATCTGTAAGCAGAATCTGAGGATGCAACCCCTTTCACCTGGAGGGAACAATGAAGTGCTCAGTAACACAGTCCTTACCAGGTACTCTTCAAATGGCGCCTATCATTATGACATTACAACTATTATTTGAAGAAACTGAAGTTTTATTGGATTGATGTCAATTCTAAAGTATTTTTCCTCTGCCCAGATATATTTTTAAATTGCCATTTTTATTTTAAAAAACAAAACAACTAAGAGCTTCTAGAGAAGAGGGAAAAGAGGGTGTCTGACAGATTGGACTCTTGACCCCCTAGTCAGCTGCACCCCTTGTTGAACCAACCGTGAAAGTTTTTTTGGAAAACCACAATGCAGTTGCTGTGGTGGAGAATGAGCATAGTCTCAGCTTAGTTCTGGGGCGTGTTTGTAGTTGATGATTTCAAGATTGACATCCTGTGGCAATGACTAGGATTTGACAGGAAAGTAAAGGAGAGGGAGAGAGGGAAGCTGGGCTGGTACTGCCAAGTAAGCCAGGTATTAACCAGTGCCAGCCTCTGCACTGCCCCCATCAGCTGGCTCTCTGGCAGAGTGCCTTTGAGGAAAGACTTGCTGCAACCTCAACATGAGCTTCTGGAGACGATGGGCGTTTCACTGCATGGCCGTTTCCTCAAGAGCAAGGTGTCTCTGAAGACTGGGAATCAGGTGCTGAACCAAATCGACCAGCAGGCTGTGTGAGTGTTGGGTCGGCCCAGGGCCAGGCCCCAGGGAGCCCATGCGCATGCTGGCAAGTGTCTGCCAAGCTCGCGCTACCCACAGGTGGCACGCCAACAACTAGGCAACCGTGCTGCCCTCTGACAACAGTGGAGGCACAGGGTCACCCTCCCATGTAGAAAAGACACCTGACCTTCTGTGTTTAAAAACGGCCCAAATCAGAAAGCAGGAAATGCCACAGAGCAGCCCCATACCTCACCCTAACCAAACCTCATGACTAGAAAGTACTTCCTTCTGCATTTTCTTTTTTCCACATCAGAAGCACCAGAGCTCTGGGTCACTGTCTGGCCTGAAATGGACACAGGGTACATAGATTAAAACAGGAGGTGAGCTGGGAGGGCCAGTTGTTAACTGGTTTACAGACCGAACAGTTGTCTCCTCTATTCAGGTGTTGAGAGAGACCTAACTATCACCTTGATGGCTAGAGGTGGAGCCCCTGGAGGAGTCAGGGTCAGATAAGGTCACTAGGACAGGACCCTCAGATGTGATAGTGTTCTTACAGGACGAGCAAGAGACAGAGCTCACCCACTCTCTACCATGTGAGGACACAGCCAGAAGGCAGCCTTGTGCCAGCCAGAAAGGGGCCCCCAGAGTCTCACATGGGGAGCCTGACCACAGATCTCAACCTCCAGACACTGAGAGATGAATTCTGCTGTTCAAGCCACCTGGTCTGTGATGCTTCACTATGGCAGCCAGAGCTGGCAAAGCTGGTGGTGGAAATTCACAACAGATACAGTTTAGATGTTCATGTAAGATTAGGACAAAGCATTACACAATGGGAGACCAGAGAGTAATTCAGGGATTAAGCTTGCTTTCTTGTCAATTCACCTTTTTGCGTTTAAATTATCAGATAGCTAATTTAATACACTTCCTTGAAGAATGGAAATCAGTTTACTATTATCAACCACTAAAAATCTTTCAGTGTGCTATTTCTTGACAGTGCATCTTACTCTCTTTCTGGTATGAGCACTACATTTGGCTAAGAGAATGACTGTCCAGAGTACTCAGGACTTTCCTACCCATAGGGTGCTGTGGCCTGCAGTGCACCATTGGCTGGGGCTTCCTCAGGGATGGTCCTGAAATCCCCTGTCCATTCTCCCCACTGGTAATGGTGACTTTGTCCAAGATATTGCAACATAGCATGCTGTGGTGGCTTAGGAATGATGGGACCATAAAGTATTTATGTACTTATGAAAATCCTGTGATAATACTTGTATTTCTGGACAAACAGAATTTTATTACTAGCCTTCTGACTTGGGTTTTGTGTCACTCTTACACATATGCCCAGTGTGGTCTTTAAGCACACAAAGGCAATTATGAACAAAGCAGCATTAAACAAGATTGATGAGATCTATTGTCCTTATTCACATTACAAAGCACATAATATTGCAGAGTCTAGAATCATTAAACTGTCAGAATGACAGTGAGGGCCCCCAGTATGCTGTACAAGCACGACCAAGCCCAGACTCTCCTAAGCGCCTTGCCAACATGTTCTCCTCAAGGGCCAGAGGTGAGGATCTCTGTGACTGTGCTGCTGCCTCCTGTGAACTGTTGTATGACCCAAGTTGGTGCTGATGGTGCTAATGACAGTCAGAGCTTCTGCACAGCTGTCTGAAGATGTTCAGAAGAGGCCTGAGGGACCCAAGAGAAGGAACCATCAAGATTGGGTCATCCATTTCCTCCTTCTCCTTCCAAAGCTCAGGAAGAGACAGGGAGAAAATGATTTTCCAGTTAGGGCGATGCTGAGAGACACAAATTCTCGTGTGTGTGTGTGTCAAAGTTAAGAGAAAACTTTGACTTGGATGCTACTCCTCAGCATTCTTCAGTTCTTCAAACTTCAGTGGGACTGTTTCTAGGCGCTCAAATTCTAATGAGAAGGACGGGCCCTTTCTCTGTGTGAAACTTAACAAGTCAGTTATGTGTTTCAGTATGTCCAGATCAATTGCCATGACACCAGCTGATGTCACTGTCCAGCACAAAAATGACCCTAACACCTTAGCTGCAGAGCATTTATCTACACCTACAGTTTATACAGTGTTCAGTAATTAATGTCACAAGCATTCAATAGTGCAGCATTCAATGACAAAGAACACAGGGCACTGGATATACATAAACATTCAACAATGTATATTTAATTTCCCAGTGATATGTAACTATTCTCTTATGTGAACGGAGAAATAGTTGATTGAGAAAAAATATTGTAGTTTGCTTTCCTGGGTTCATTCTCCATGTAACGGTAACATTGCCTTGCAAAAAGCCACCTTCAAACACAATGGGGTAGAAGAGCTGCTTTACTGGGCTCCTGGATGCTGAGGGCAGCAGCTGGGACAGGGTGCGCATCTGGGAGGCTGGCCCCTGGGGCTTGGCTGGGACGCCTGCCTGCAGGGGGACCTCCAAGGGACGCGTGTGTGAGTTCCTCGTTCCCACGTCAGAGCTGATGCTGTCGGCTCGAGCACTGACGCACAACTTCTTCGTGTGGTCTCGCCACGTGGGCTGCTCTGGGCTTCCTCTCCGTGTGGCCATAGAATCCGGGAGCAGCAGCCAAGAGGAGTAGGCAGAGCTGGGTCTCTTTTTATGAACTAGCATAAAAGTCATGCTGTGTTCAAAGCACTTCTCTAGGATAATCCCCGTAATCCCACCAAGAACACAGTGGAAGTCAGATGTTGGCTGACGACAGTTATCTGAAAGCCGAGATGCCCCTCACAAGGCCAACAGTCTGTGCTGGCAGCCAGCTCAGGCTCAGGGGGGCTGCTGGCAGGAATGTCCTTGGTGACCGTCTGAGTTTGGGGCTGTACTTCTATGGGAGGCTTAAGAAACCTTCTGAAAACACATGAGCTGCCACAAACTGCAGTAGGCTGAATAATAGTCCCTCAGAGATAGCCACAACCTAATCCCCACACCCTGTGAAAACATGGCCTTAATATGGCAAGATAAAATCTGCAGATGTGATTGGATAAGGATCTTGCCATGGGGAAATAACGTAACCACCGAAGTTCTCACAAGAGGGAGAGGAGATGGAAAAAAATGGGATGCTGCAGGTGCAGACGGGCGAGCACCCTCAGGAGGAGGGTCGCTGGCCTCTGGCTTCCCCACAGGAGGCGAAGGCAAATGACTTCCCAGGGATCCCTCTGGGGTCACTGCCTTTGAAAAGTCCTCAACTCCTTGAATTTAGTGAAACTAATAATACACTAGTTACACATATGTAATGATGAATAATCTCTTGCACGACCACCAAAAATTAGTAAACTGAATTTTGAAATTATTTCAGACATTGATAATTCAATTCTTGATTCTTAACAAAGATAAAAAAGATAAGATAAAGCTGGCAGTGTTTTAGTGTAGCAATATCTAACGTTATCAACATTAAGTACCAAGGCAGGAATAAACTGTTGGCTAAAATGATAAGGAATTCCATCAGAAACAGGTATGCTGGTTTCCTAAAGGAAGGTATGCTGTCTGGAGCTGCTTTTATACCTTGCTTTCTTCAGGATCCCAGTATTATAGGTCCTGTTTTCTTGCTTTGCATTTGATCTGTGAGTTGGCGTATTGCTGCATGAACAGTACTTTCATCTTGCCCTGATACAAAATTAAATTCACAGACTAATCCAGGGCAATTATCTGATAAAGTCAACTGCTTTATACAGCACCATTCAATAATTCAAACATCAACTACTTTATACAACTGCTTTGACTAATGATTATAAGAAGATGAGTAAGTGGTTAACTGTCACTTTAAATATATTGATCTTTTTTTTTTCTGGTATACAGGGGATTGAACCCAGTGGCACTTAACCACTGAGACAGCCTTTTTTTTTGTATTTTATGAAGAGATAGGGTCTCACTGAGTTGCTTAGGGCCTTGCTAAGTTGCTAAGGCTGGCTTTGAAGTCACAATCCTTCTGCCTCAGCCTCCCAATCGGCTAGGATTATAGGTTTGTACCACCTTGCCCATCACTAAATATACTGATCTTCATTTTTATCACTTTTTGTAAAAACATAGAATCCTATATTTAAATTTAAATTTAATTTTTTTTCAGCACTGGGAATGAACACAGGGACTCACACAGGCTAGGCAAGGGTGCCACCAACTGAGTGGCATCCCCAGTCCCTGGATCTGAGAGTTTTAGAGCTAATAACGCTTAGTCCAATATGCTTAGTGTATTTGTATAAGGAAAGGAAGTTCAGAGATGACACCAGACATGAGCAGGACTCTGAGCACAATTACTGCATGAAGGAAAGCTGTGGGAAAATAGAAAAATAGATGGAAAAAAATGGGATGCTGCAGGTGCAGACGGGCGAGCACCCTCAGGAGGAGGGTCTCTGGCCTCTGGCTTCCCCACAGGAGGCGAAGGCAAATGACTTCTGATCCCTGCCCAGTTTCCCCTACCCCTTCAGTGGGGACACCCAAACACAGTCATGCAGACTCCCCTTATTTTGGTATCTGGCAGATCACAAGGGTGCACAGAAAGAAAAACTGTCTACAGAAAGCCACACCACCGTTCTCCAGGGCCACTGAAGTCACTAACAAATCCTGAGATTTGGCAGGTGCTAAATGCAAAAAGTTTCTCTATGGGATGAGGAAATTTTCCAAATACACGAGGTGGCTCGTTGGGTACAGAGTCCTTACTACCTCCACACTGTATGCACCCGACAGAGACAGCACTTCTTACTTAGCATTCCTCCTTGTGTACAGAGCATGTTTTTCAAAATTCAGAGCTCACGAGAAGAAACGATTAAGGAGAGATTCAACCCATGTTTCTTAGACGGATGGAAGGAAACAGCAAACAGGTCTGCGGCAGTTTTCCACGCACTGGTTGCTAGGCCCAGCACCACCTGGATCACACTATCATCTGATCCCGGCCCACTTTCCCCTACCCTTCAGTGGGGACACCCAAACACAGTCATGCAGACTCCCCTTATTTTGGTATCTGGCAGATCACAAGGGTGCACAGAAAGAAAAACTGTCTACAGAAAGCCACACCACTGTTCTCCAGGGCCACTGAAGTCACTAACAAATCCTGAGCACTTTCTAGGTACCAGTGCCCTCCCATAACACGTCAGCTGGTCTGTTCCCCAAAGGAATGCCTCGGGAAGTTGGACCCTCTAAATGCCCTTCCCTAGTCCTTGCCTGAGTGGCCAGATCACCCCTGTGGACTGCTGTACTGGGTAGTCTGAGGAGGAGTGCTCAGGCATCCATGGCCTGGTGTCTGGATGCAAGTTCAAAGGTGTCCCTGGTGGCTTTCTATTACCAATGGGAGTTTGGGTGACTATAAGAGGAGGGTATGTGTCTTAGTCATTCGTTTTAGTTTAGAGTCCTTTATCAGATGGTCAGCAATGATGGTCACAGGCCATACGCAATGTAGGGATAAGTTTTGCTTGGTCAAGGACATGCTCCCAAATCTGTTAAGTATTTTAAAATAAGAAAAATAAATTCAAATTCTGGATTTCTGACTTCTCCTGAAAAATCAGAAGTACTAGCCATAAATACAGGAAATTGTAACTCAAATGAGTGATTAGCATTCCACAGTTCCATCTGTGAAAGAGATGGGAAAACATGTCAGATTCTTATAATTATTTAGACTTTTGAGGTTAGGGATGCCCATGACTGCCACTCTGCTTTCTGTTCCCTGAAAATACAGGTGTTGATCGAAAGGGTGATAGATGAAGTTTTAAACATAACCCTCTGAGCTGGGAGAGCCGTACTCCACGTGGAGAGTGACATTGGCCTTGGCTTCTTAAAACTTTACTCATCTAATCGTTGGGCTGTTTTAAAGTAACCCTGTAAAATAAAGTGCTTTGGCTTCACTGTCTATAAATAAAACCAGTGCCATCAGGTGGCCATCTGCTACCTCAGAAATCAACACGCTCTGTCTACTCCATCTCTGCTACTTCCAGGGTCAGGCTCCGTCGACCCCAGTCACTGGGTTCCCAGTTCACACACACTGAGAGGCGCACTACAGCTATCACCAGGTCACCTCTCTCCCACGGAGCCACGCCAGGCAGGACACCCGCCTCCTTCACTAAGCCCAGCTGTCACGCTCCTGTCACAGGTACAACTCAGAGCACTGGATTTCAACCTTCAAATGCATGTGCCATGCAAGCCTCTTAGGACAAATAAAAGATTTCACGTACTCAGTATAAGAACTTGAAAAAAATGGCAAGTTTCAATAGTTAATAGATTAAAAACTACCTCTCAAAAACTCACCATACATCCACGTAAACACACACACGACACTCATGCACACATGCACAGCTATGCACACACAGCTGGCTAAGAGACTGAAACGGTCAGTGAGTAACAGGAGAAAAGGAGGGGCAGAGCAGGGCCACCCCAGCCACAGAGGAGGAGATACCAAACCAGCACGACACAACAGTGTACCTAGAGGACACAGCAGAGCATGTCTTTTAGTACTTTCAATATCATAATAAAATTCCACCTTAGGCTCCATCCCCCTTCACGAGCCTTCAGGCTCACAACTCTTAGTCATGAGACTCTTCAAAACATGACCCTTCGTTTATACTTAAATCCAAAAATATTGGAATTTAATTTCTCAACTCACAGCAAACTGGAGCCAATCACAGGTCTGTAGCTGTGTCCCATCATCACACCCTGGGAAAAGACAGGATGGTTTTGTATTAGAATACAGTACAATTTGGACAAGATTTTTAGGATATAATGTTTGAGAGGCAAAGAAAAATAAACCTCAAAACAGCTACATTTTTATTTGATTACTTCAAAAAATATACATATTCATCCTAAAAGGTTCATGTTTACAATCAGTCTCAAAAGGCTGGATGCATGAGACAGTGTTGGATTTAAATTTCTTTCTCTATGTAGCACTATGTATTATTGTTCTAGCTATCCACTGTTTATCATCTTATACCTTCTAAGTTATGAAGAGCTATGTGTAATGCAAACCTTAAAATATTCCCTGAAGGGCTGGGCACGGGCACACACTGTAATCCCAGCATCTCGGGCAGTTGAGACAGAAGGTTTGTTGAGTTCAAAGACAGCCTTAGCATCGCTGAGGCACTAAGAAACTCAGTGAGACCCTGTCTCTAAATTAAAAAGAAAAATACAAAATAGGGCAGGGGATATGGCTCAGTGGTTTCATGCCCCTGAGTTCAATCCCTAGTACTCTAACCCCCCAAAATATTCCCTCAATAAGGGACTGGAGAGCCACCAGTGGTCTTTTAGAGAATAAGGATCTACTGAGCAGCTGCCATTTTGGCATTTAGTCTACTCCATGGTGATGCTTCAGATATAGCTTTTGGGATCTCAGTGTCATTCTGCACCAATTCTTCCAATTTTTAATTGAATTACTCTATCCCACTGAGAAGTAAAGGGTAAATTAGGAACATTATTTCCTTTTAAGAAATGTACTATCAATAATAACAAAATGATTTATCCAAGAAAGTAGATACTTACATAGGACATTTTAACAACTAAAACCATTTGTGCTTTTTGTAGTCTTTCATTCCAAAATTTCAGGACACTGTTAGGGAGGAGATGATCATAACAGTAATGACAGTATCCAAAGTGATTCACAGCAATGGTCGCAAGTGTCAAAACTAGCCGGGTGCTGTGTCACATGCCTGAAATTCCAGTGGCTCTAGAGGCTAAAGCAGGAGAATCCCAAGTTCAAAGCCAGCCTCAGCATGGCAAGGTGCTAAGCAACTCAGTAAGGCCCTGTCTCTAAATAAAATACAAAATAGGGCTGGGGATGCGGCTCAGTGGCTGTGTCCGACTTCAATCCTCCGTACACCCACTGCTCTCCACCCCCGATAAAAAATAAATGTCAAAGGTAGAAAGATTCCAGAGTCAAAAGAAGGAGAGACGCCTCTACTCTTCCCCAGGCTGGAGGAATGGGCCTGTCTATTGAGTGCTTGTCATAAAACCATCATCCTAAGATTTGGTTGTTATAAATAAAATAATAAATACAATGAACTGGTTCTGAATGTCAGGATTTAAGTTCTTGCCTTGAGGATGCTAGACGACTGTGCTGGGAAAATTTATCCTGGAATCAGAATATTGCCGCTGAAGGAACAATTTAAAGTGCCCACAAAGAAGACAAGAGCTCTGCTGATGGCACGAGCTTCTTCAGAGCCAGCAAGGGCAGTGCTCGGGGCTCCATCGATGAGCTTCAGGAGCAGGGCGGGGAGAGAGGACATGCCAGGACAGCACCACGCCTGCACCAGCACCAGGCACGGCTGTGTCCAGGCTTCAGGACGTGGCATGCACTGGGGCCACGCTCCCTCAGGCAGGAGTCCAGACGCTGTCAACACAGGCTGGGTGGTGAAGCTCAGGCCAGGATGCTTCATTCCAAGCTTGGAAAGGCTCATGCTTCAGGCTGAAGGAGGTGACACTGGCTGATTGCTACTGCAAAGATGCTGTTACTACTCAGACTCTGTACTGGAAAATAGAAAATGTACAAGTTTTTAACTTACTTTTTATAACTGCCCTTGGAAAGGCCTAAGTCTGTACTCTGTTGAGTCAACTTTTTACTAGTCAGGATCATGGGAAACAAGAGTCACATGGGTAATCTAAAAGCACGTACAATTCATACTTGTGGCTTCTATCAGTACAAGTACAAAGTCTTAGACACTCGGCAACATGTCTCCTTGCCCCAGCAGAACTCATGAATAGGTGAAGAGGCGAAAGAGGAAGAGATGGAGAATGAAGACAGAGGCAGGCAGGCAGAAACGAGGGAGAGAAGGGGAATGAAGCTAGAGAGGGATAGAGAATGAATGAAAAGAAGTAAGTAAGAAGTAAGTGGCTCAGTGGTAGAGCACTTGCCTAGCATGTATGAGGCACTGGGTTTGATTCTCAGCACCGCATATAAATAAGTGAATAAAATAAACATTTATCAACATCTAAAAAATATATTTAAAAAAAAAGAAGTAAGAGGGGCTGGGGATGTAGCTCCATGCAGAGGGCTTGCAGTGCAAGGTCTGGGTTCCTGTCCCAGCATAGCAAAAATCAGGCAAACAAAAGAAGAAAAAGGCGCATAAAGAGGAGAAAAAGAAGATGAGGCAAGTGATGTGGGGCAGACTCCATCACAGCACCACCGACAGGTTACGGGGACATGCAGACGGCAAGCCCACATGGTGTGGCCATCCAGCACGGGCGTCCTCAGGCGCCGCAGGGCAGCGGAGTATGAGCTGCTACCCCCGCATGGGCACTCTTGCACCTGGTGAACTGAGCTTAGTGCCAGGTGCTGAACCCCCATGAAACGGATTCCAGAGAATCAAATGCATTGAAAATGTTTCCTACTTTCATTCAGCTGTACAAGTTTTAGGTGAAGAGGGTCAATAAATTTGACCATAAACATTTTAATTCTATCTTTAGAGATAATTACTGAAGAAATTAATTTAAAATAGATGCTTATCATTTCTTTCTTCAAATACTTTACTATCATAATTAAGCAAAGATAAATCGAACCTCAAGACGTTGAGAATGACATGATAGAACACTTTCCTGTGCCATGGTACACACGGGGTCTTGTACCTGGCTAATGGGAACCACGTTTCACAAGAGCTCACACTGACACACTTTACTCACCAATGCATCTTTAAAAAACACGTCCAACAAGCTGTGTCTCAGCATATTTTTCCCACATGAGGATTTAAAATAAAATGCAAAGAACACTAATTATGCAAACAAAGTCACATTTTTAAACTTGAAGGCAATGTGGGATCATACAAAAAGAGTTTAAAAATCCCGTTCGCCCAGTAATGAGCCAGAACTGGCTCAGTGTTTGCAGAGAAAAGAGCCCATGCTGATGAAATAAACCCCACTACTTAGCACTGCTTAGTTTATGCTGTAAATGTGGGCAGATAATGTGGGCTAGAAACATTATTTCATCCACAGGGCATATGGTAATTATATCCACATTAAAGCACTGCTGCTAATCACACGCACACACACATCTTTGCAGCTGATGGGTACATCTGACACCAGGGATCCCTCCAGATTGGGGTTGATCAGCACATCGTCTCTGTGTGTGTCTCCTCCAGGGCTGCTGCAGTCCTTCTCAAATGACTTCCCCCTGTGCTCCCTTGCCCAGATTACAACACAAACACAGCCAGGCACAGGAGTTAGGCTTCAGGAGAGGAAGGGAGGCTGGCAGGGTCCTCGGCTATTGTTTTCCCCAGCTCAGTCTGAAGCGGGCAGTCTGAGTTGACTGTTGTGGCTCATGATAGAAAATTCTGCAGCTGCACAGAATTAGTGCCCAAAGCTCAAACAAAAGGCAAACCTCAGGCACCCAGACACTCGACGGGCTACCTAAGTAACTTATACCAGGTGTTTTATTTTGTTCCTTCCCTTCCCCCCCGAATTGGGGATTGAACACATGGTGCTCTACCACTGATCTACATTCCCGCCCCTTTAATTTCTTGAGACAAGGTCTCACTAAATTAAGTTGCTGAGATTGGCCTCAAACTTGCAATCTTTCCAGCTCAGCCTCCCCCATTGCAGGATTACATGCGTGTGCCATGCTCCTCGTATAAGTATTTCAAATGTGCTTTATTCTTTAAAACTTCATAATCTTCCTACAGGACATAAATAATTATCTGTGCTTATGGATGAAAAGGTTAGGTTCAGAAAGAATAGGCAACTTGCCTAGAATTGGGATTCAAAGTCTGAACTGTCTACAACTTATGCTTTCTCCACTGAACTCAGCTTTATTCAGAAACCATAGGAATTGAAAATAACAAATATGCCCCCAAGGAATGCAAATCCCATATTAATATACAATTCAAAGAAAAATGGTATTTTTTAAAATCACAGAACTATCATGTAAACTGAAATTCCTCCACTGGAGATCAAAGCTCTGTATAAATTTGTTGAATGTGTGCTCTTTAAACGCAGTTTCCATTTGGTTCTCGTTGGCTGATGCTGAGTGAGGACATGGCAGCCTGGCGGGGGTCTGGCAGTGACCCCCATTTCTGCCTTAGAGGAGATATCTCAACATGCTGTTTGAAAGACAGATGATCCCCAGCTGCACGTGGTCTCACTGGCGTTCCCGGCTTTTCCTGACTACACAGACAGCCCAAGTCACATTTGGTGAGATGATTTTGATACTTGCCCAGATCCCTGTGGGGTTGAAAGAGATGAAGTCCTCATGAGAGCCAGATTGTTGGTGTTTAATGCTCCATTACACAGCCTGCTGCAGGGCCCACAGCCAGGCTGGCAGAACAGTTCCCAGGGGCACTACACATGCCCAGCCTCACAGCTCCACAGCATCCAGGGTGTCAGGGTGACCTCTGAGTGGGAAACACGTACTGCCCAGGAAGTGTGCTATGGGAAGTCCACACCTTAGGCATGCCTTAGAGTCTGCTCGACTGGCTGATCAGAGGCCAGATGATCTTCACAAACTGTACCTCGTGCCTCTTCCCAAACCAAATGCTGAGACAAAATCTGGTGGTGCCGGGAGACAAGGCTCCTGTACCTCACGTATCAGGGACAGAGGTACTGATTCCCTTTGCTCTGTAGTATCATTTCAAACATGTTAGTGCAGCAGCCTAAGAAATAGTGCTTCCTCCAGGTGAAGGGCAGGTTTGATTTCTATCCAGTATAACCAAAGCGATGTATCTTGCCAGAGCCAAGGCAGGTGGACCTACTGTGTATTATAAAAGATCTGGGCTTCCTGAACTTGAAGTTCCTCTCTATAACATAACCTAGCATATGTGCAGGTATTAGGCCTGGCTTCCTCACGTTGTCCCATAGAACTCAGGGTCCAGAAATTGTGATACTCTGGCATTGCCACTGCAGAAAATAATCAACTGTCTTTTGTTTCTGTCCAAGGAATCTCGGTTCTCTACCAGCACCCCTGAAACTGGCAACTACTTTGTTACTTTGTAAACATGGTAAACAATTAGCCCCTTCAAAGTTCTTGACATAATTTCAGTTTCTACCACTTTACATAGGCTTATATGTCATGTCATATTTTTAAATGTGTTTATCCATCTGTTTTTCTACATGTACATGTATAACACACCTATATTGTTATGTATAAATGAGTACATACAAATTTTGTTTCATAATTTTTATTATGACAATTTGATCTTCCTAATTGGAGAAAAGTATTTTTGCCTGAGTTATTACAAAGAAAGACAGAACTTGGAACTACTTTAATTTTCTATAAAATTTTATTTATTTATAGGCATACTTATTACCAATTAATATAACAACAACCAGACCCTGGATATCAGAGAGAAGGAAACAATAGGAATTTTTGTCAAAATTAGAGAGCAAATAAATGTTCCTTTACATTGTGGATTAGCAAATGCACTGTAATTTAAGACTTAGGCTTTTTTTTTTTTTTTTTTTTTTGCTTGCCTTAAAAATGATTTCATGGGAATAATAATAAATAAATCTCCATTGAGTTCAGAAAACTTTGGAACCTTAAAATGGTTTTGAGGAATAAAATCACAGCATGGCAGAGGACAGAGCAAGACGAGACCTGTCCCTACACTCTGCCCAGCTCCTGAGCCCTCACCAGACAGTGACTTCCCAAGTCCCCACACTCTCTCCAGGAGAGAAGCCACTTTCTGGAAGCAAAAGTCTTCTTTGACTACCTGAGACACCAAATTCGTTGTCTTATTGAAGGAATATTTGTTTCTGAGTCTCACACTTGATTCTACTTCTGAGGACATTCAACATTCATTCATGAGATACACATGTATCATAGCAGATTAATATGTATACACTTCCTAAAGTATATAAAACTGTGAACCTTAAAGGAGTTAAATTTGAAATAAAGTGCTGAAGTTATAACTGATTTCCTACATCTGATGACAGCAGTCAATTCTGACTTCATGTAGTCTCCATCGTTGGGTGTGGATGGTACTGTTCTCATCTTGCACTGGGGTTGGCAGTGACAATAGCAGGAACGGAGTCAGCATCCTGTCTCTCCTGTCAGCTGCTTTCGCCTGCACTGTTGATGTGACTGTCAATCCATGATCTCCTGACAGAGATTTTCACAGGCACATGTTAATTTTAAGAGGCATAGTCATGAGAGCTGGGCATAACCCTCCTGTCGGCATGGCACAAGGCCTGGCATGGGATCAGAGCCTGTGGTAAGGGTAGCTGCAATCAGCCCACCACAGAGTGACATGTGACCTGTGACCTCTAGTCAGCCCCCCACAGTGTGCAGCATCACTGGACAACCAAGGGGACAATCGAGGGGACCCCTGGTCTGGCCTGTTGGAGAGAAGCTGCTGGCCAGTGTGGGACATGCGTGCGTCCTTGTGTCCCATCAAGACACAGCTATTGAGAGTCTCAGCTAACAAGCCCTCTGCAGATCTAGCTACAGATGAACTGGTCTCTGGCCTTTGGCTGGAGGGTGCCTGTGCTACAGTGGGGGACACCACAAGGTGAGCAGCCAGAGCAGGGTGACTCCACACGTCTGGCAGTGCAGGATTCCTCCTGGAAGCCCCGAGCAGTGGAGTTTGACTTGCATTCGCTCAGACCTGCTGAAGGGTGGGCAGGCTCTGGGTGCTGCTCCCAGACTGCTTCTCAAGAGGCCCACCCCACTGTGGCCACTGTCAGCTTGAGCTGTGGCCAGCTGGGCAGACCACACTTGCACATGTCTTGCGTCCCCCCTCTGTGCTTCCCACCTGCTGCGTCCAGGGTGGGCCAACGGGTCCACTTCTGTACCCTGTCATTGTGGGTGAGGGTCTCACTGGGGGTGGAGCAGCAGGAAGACAATGACCTGGAGACACAGGTGAGTAGCAGCAGCAGAGAGTGGGTGAGGGTGAGCCTCAAGCAGGCGCAGGAACGAGGCTCCTTCTCCAGGAATGTGGGAGTGTGAGACCCTCCAGCTTCGCACTGTGCACGTGGGAGCCCCTCGACCTCCCGTCAAAGTGTGAATGCTGCTTCACCTCTAAGAGGAATGGAGGATGGTGACCAAGGGGTGTTAAAAAATGTGGAAGTGAGAAAATGACCAGGGAGAACGCCAGGAGTTTGGTCTTCGAGGGAAGGCTTGCGGCAGAATGAGCTTTTCCCTTTAGCTTCCCTTTAGAGACGAGGAAAGAACCCTGATGAGGTTTAGTCATGTAACACTCTTACTAACCTCTATCAGACACTTCACAAATAAAACCCGCTGTAACCCACCTAAATCCTTTTTGAAAATGGAAGGGTTATAAAAATAAAGATAAATGCTCTGCAGCCCTGTCTCAGTGCTTACTGGGGCCCAACCGCACATCCAGGCACCCGGGTCCTACGCCCTGAACCTCCAGCTATGTGGTGGGGCTTTGGGTTTTACTAGGAGTTTTGGTGCTTTCAGAATTGGTGGACCCCAATAAGATGCAACAATGTACCCAAGAAGAATGAAAATTAATACTCGGGATTTCTGTCCATTTTCTTCGATCAAATTTAGTATTAGTACTGAAGTGGCAAAGAAATAGTGACATTGCACCTTAAAGCTTTCTCAGGATTGAGCAGAAGATAATCAAAATAAGTACAGTTAAAACGTAATTGACAGCTGGTATTCCTGAGGGATTTTATTTAAACCACACCGAGGTTTTAATGATTCTGACTGACTTCCTGCCACCAGCAGATGAACAATTGCAACGGATCCTGGGCTACAGCAAGAAAAGACCGAAGACAGGTCTAGCCCACACATGACAAAGCTGACTGCAAGGAAAACCACCAAGTCACGTTTCAGGAGGCCTGCTCCAGGAGGAGTGCTGCTGTCTGCAAAGTGCTGTCTTAAGAGGAAGAGAGAACGGTGTTTCCCTGCAGAGCACAGGGCAGGTCCCCTGCAGGGAGCCACGTTCCCAAAGCTATGGCTCAGGACCAACCATCATTTCTCCAATGGTTTGTGCTTCAGAGGAAAGATAAGGCTGGCGAGTTTCAGGAAATCAGTTGAATTTCCCAGAGTAAAACATACCCCTGAATGAGTCAGGTTCAAAGAACCTCAACCCTTTTCTGCCACAAGCTCCAGCAACATCTAGAAAAGTGGATGTACTGAGAGGTTAAGGTCCGGATTCAGTTGCTATTCAATTCCTCAACAAGTCCTCGTTGAATTACATTTTGAAGGAGCCACTATTTAATTATCCCAGTCAGGAACCTAATTTCATTTCATATTCTAAGTATCAATAATTTTGCATAGTTTGAATGTAAACTGATTTTTTCAGGACAATATCTGACATTTTGAAAAATGATTACTTCTTTGTTTTAGTCTTTGTTTTTTCTAAGAGTTGTTGCTCACCACTTCTCAAAACTTATTAAAGATATGATGCTGCTATGGCCTCTCAGCCACCAGTACCTCTGGATCCATCTGCATTCATACCATAGGTCCAGCCGTAGGTCCTCAAGTGGCCACAGTGGTCCTGTGCAGCTTGTGCATCTGACTCATCCGTCCACGTGGCTGCAGGTGGCCACCCAGTCATCTGTCCAGCCTCTCCTCCCTGAACTTGCCCTGCACCTGTACTGAAAGTCAGTGTCCCTCTGCTTCTGGACTCCCTATTTTGCTCTCCTTTGATCTGACTGTCTAACACCAATGTCAGCGCTGTACAGTGTTGCCTGCTGGAGCGTGAAGCCAGGGAGCCCGAAGTCTTCCTCTGGTTCTTCAACCTTGTTTTGGCTGTTCTTGATGCTTTACATTTCAGTATGAATTTCAGTATGAATCAGCTTGGCACTTTCTTTAAAAATAAAAGAAATGCTGAAATCTTTGTGTGGATTTCACTGAAAACATCAATTTGATAAAAACTTAAATTTTTGCAATAGTGAGTCTTCTAAGCCATGAATAAAGCATATCTTTTTATTTACATGTTTAAATTCTTTTCTCAAAGTGTTTTCCAGTTTTCAGATCTTGCACATCATTAATTATATTTATCCCAAAACATCTGGTGTTTTTAACACTTTCATTTTGTTTATTATCTATTTTTTGTGGTGCTGGGGACTGAACCCAGGGTCTTGGCCCTGCTACCACTAAGTCACTTCCCCAGCTCTTACAGGCATTTAAATGGTCTTGTGTAGTTTTATTTCCATTCTGATCATCCATTTCTATGGTATGGAAATGCAATTGGTTTTTTACAATGATCTTGTATCTTACAACCATGACCTATTCATTTTCTAGTGAGCAGCATTTTGCACATTCCATTAGATTTTCTATGGAGGGGATTGGGTTGTCTGTGAGTGTCACTGACTAGGACCTACATCTGCAGCAAAAGGCTGAACTGGAGTGGTGGGAGCAGAGGTCCTCTCACCCTCTATCTCACCAGGAAGTTATGTCAGCTATAGACTTTTGCTTACGATCTTTACCAGGTAGAGAAAGTCCCCTTCTTCTCCTAGTGTGATGTGAATTTTATCAGTATTGATGTTGAATTTTGTCAAATGCTCATCTGTGTCTACTGAAATAATCATATACATCTTTTCTTTTTCATGTTGCTAACATAGTGAATGACTGGTTGATTCCCCTTCTTCTCCTAGTGTGATGTGAATTTTATCAGTATTGATGTTGAATTTTGTCAAATGCTCATCTGTGTCTACTGAAATAATCATATACATCTTTTCTTTTTCATGTTGCTAACATAGTGAATGACTGGTTGATTTTCAAATGAAACCAACCTTGAATTTCTTAGCACAATTCCACCTCATGACTCTAAAGAGTTTTGTGGAATGAGAGACCAAAAGCATCCACCATTTGAGACATGTATCAGCCAGGGAAGAAGGTGAAACACACTCAGAGGGATGGGAAGCTCTAGGGGAGCTTGCTGATCACCAAGAGCATATTCAGAAGACGCAGGGAAGAGTAGGACAGCAGACTGTGAAGCCTGGGGTGGCAACAGTGAGTAGTATGGGCTTCATCAGGGCAACAATTTTCACAGCACTGCAGGGCTGAAAGTACAACAGAAGTTAAGCCTCCTGAAGAATTTATGCTGTGTGCACTGACTGATTAGCCACTGGTAGGCTCACATGGCAACCTGTGGGCCTCCAGGCATCAAGAACATCATGCTGCAGTGAACGCAGTATCTGCCACATTTGATCACTGCATGTTCTGAAGAAAAGCTCAGAACTGGTGGTCTCCACATGTGTAGGTTCTTAGTATGAGCAAGTCCCAGATACTGTGTTCTGTGCCACACTAGCTAGTGGTGGACACAGAGACTGTGCGAGACTTCTGTTGAATCTGAGACACTAATTCCTAGTCCCATGTTGCCAGCCCTTCCTGCCTTAGCTGCCGGTACTCCATCCCTGAACCTTACCTCAGCGTCTGGGTTTTTCCCTGTGGCAGCACAATCACACAAAGCCAAATGTCTGCCACTTTGGTCATGGACTCACAGGCTTGCCTCTGTCTGTTAGCAATTTGCTGATGCTATTTAGGCTGCTCCTTAACCAAGCATCCATCTCTAGACTTCAGGAATGTCTGAGTCTGCCTTTGGGATGCTTCTGTGCCACACCTCTGTCCTCCCTCCCTGGGGACTTCCCCACAATGGGTTGGTTGAGTCTCATCCACAAAGCTAACTGAGTTTCATCCAGTTGCACCCAGATAGAAACAGCACTGTGGAATGTAGTCTTTTGATCCCTCATATCCTGGACAATCTGACACTGGTCTTTCTATTGCCAACACAAGACAGTTACATGATCAATACCACGCTTATGCACCTGCATCTGAAAGACACACCTAATCCACAATGGAAGAATTAACGACAGAGTGCAGTAAGACACACTAGTTTAACTTTCATCTTAGTAACACCATTTCTGTGGCGTATAGAAGCAAACAGAGCAGGAGCCTGTAAGTGTGTTCTATTTCCTCCATTCAGTGCCATGCCAGTGGGAGGCAGGGCAACGCCACACGCCACCGCTGTACTCAGCAAGCACCTGACGTGGCCAGATTTCTTCCCAAAGAGCAGGTTATCCCCAACATTTCCAACTTCTCTTCCAAACGTTCTTCAGATGAGTCCAAGCGAGTTAAGTAACCACTACCAAAGCCTGCGACCCTGCCCAAGGGAATGCCGCCCCCAGGCAGGTGGTTCGGTGGGAAGTGCTGCTGCGGCACCTGCTGGGCCTCCTCTGCCAACGGGTCTCAACAGCTCCGCGGCCGCAGGAGGGCTGGGAGGAGCTGCTCTGGAGCTCCCGGCGCCTTCTCCGCGGACTCCTTGGACGGCCTTCTCTGCCAACAGCTGCTGATGAGGCCGCGGGTCGTGACTTCGTGTCCGAACGTCCTGTGATCCGGCCCCGGGCGCTGGCCTGAGCGGCAGGCCCTCCTCCCCAACCCCGCACGTTTTAAGTCATCTACCGCTTGGCGCGGCCAGGACCCAAGCCGTTCAGGGAAGTCGTGGCCCTGGCTCTCGGCTGGACACGCGGTGGCCAAACCCGCCCCGCGGCCGGGCGGAGCGCCGAGGGCGCTTCCGGGCCTGCCGGGCACACAAGAGGCCGCCGGGCGGGCGGGCGGGTCAGCGGGGCGCAGCGGCCACTCCTCCCTGGGCCCGGCTGGGCGACGGTTTGTCGCTCACCCACCGCATCACCTGCGGCCCGAGGGCGGCCGGCGACGCGGCTCACCGAGACCGGAGGTCAGTGTGTGCGGCCCGTCCAGTCGGCCGGAGGCCTCAGGGCAGCGGCCACGCCTCAACTCAGCTGCGTTCCGGCCTGGCCGCCCGGCAGGCACGAGGCCGAAGACCACGACCACCACGACGCCCCGGACCTGCGTCCTGTCGCCAGGAGGTTCTCCGGAGCCCGACGGATGGCGAGCGGCGCTGCCCAGGGGCCGGCCTGAGAGGCTCGAGGCCCTGGGGCGTTGACCTACCTGCGTGATACATCCCTACCTCCTGTCCGAAAGGCTCAGCGCCCACCGACCCGGCGCCCTTGAAGACTCCTGTCAGACTGTGAGCACACCACCCAGTCCCCAGGACCAAGTGAGACTCTCTAGGAGCTCACCGCCAACGACGGAGTCCCCGAGGACGGAGGGGACTGTCTAGGAGCACACCGCCAACCACCGAGTCTCCGAGGACCGAGTGGGACTCTCTAGGAGCACACCGCCAACCACGGAGTCCCCGAGGACGGAGCGGGACTCTCTAGGAGCACCCCCCCTCCCCCAACCACCGAGTTCCTGGTGGGGCTGACACGGGAGGGCAGGTCCGCAACTGCCAATGCAGCACTCTGCCCACGTGAACACGCCGGGTGTCGGCTGGCCGCGGGAGGCAGCAGGTGGGCACCGGGTTTTCCCTGCAGTCTGGCTCTCGCCTGGGGCCTCAGGCTGCCTAAGGCCAGCGCACCCTATGACCTGGGGCTCCTTCCTGGGCGGTGGGGTGCAGGACATGCCTGCAGGGGAAGACAAGGGGGCATGACAGCACCCCCAACTGTCAGTCTGCCACCCTAGCCAGCCATTGGTCCACCTCTCAGCTTGTGCTCGGCAACCATTGGCCTAATCCATAGCCGGGAACTTTAACTGCTCAGCAATTGGCCCCGTCGTCCTTAGCCCGGGAAATTCAACTACTTAAGGAAAGCTCCCCAGCCATGCTCTCTCTCTTTTCAGGGCAGACACTGTTCGTCTGCCTAATAAAATCTCTTGTGTGAGTTCCCGCGTCCTGAGTGGTTTGTCTGGGCGCCTTTTCACTTTTCACAACCATGGGGTTCCTGAAAAGTGAGACTCTCTAGGAGCACACCACCCAACCACAGTATCCCTGATGAGACTCTCTAGGACCACACCGCCCAACCACAGGATCCCTGATGACTCTCCAGGAGCACACCGCCCAACCACAGGGTTCCTGATGAGACTCTCTAGGAGCACACTGCCCAACCACAGGGTTCCTGAAGACACAAGTGTGAGACTCTCTAGGAGCACACTGCCCAACTACAGGGTTCCTGATGAGACTCTCTAGGAGCACACTGCCCAACCACAGGATCCCTGATGAGACTCTCTAGGAGCACACCACCCAACCACAGGATCCCTGATGACTCTCTAGGAGCACACCGCCCAACCACAGGATCCCTGATGACTCTCCAGGAGCATACCGCCCAACCACAGGGTTCCTGATGAGACTCTCCAGGAGCACACCGCCCAACCACAGGGTTCCTGATGAGACTCTCCAGGAGCACACCGCCCAACCACAGGGTTCCTGATGAGACTCTCTAGGAGCACACTGCCCAACCACAGGGTTCCTGAAGACACAAGTGTGAGACTCTCTAGGAGCACACTGCCCAACTACAGGGTTCCTGATGAGACTCTCTAGGAGCACACCGCCCAACCACAGAGTTCCTGAAGACACAAGTGTGAGACTCTCTAGGAGCATACTGCCCAACTACAGGATTCCTGATGAGACTCTCTAGGAGCACACCACCCAACCACAGAGCTCATGTTCTATCCACGGGCTCCTGAAACTCTTTTCAAGAGACCGAATCCTGGATCACAAAACAAAAATGTGGAAGTTTAAAATAGTGAACTCATACAAAGTACGTCCCCTGACCCTATACTGAATTAAACAAACAATCAACAACAGAAAGATTACAATAACATCATGAAGACTTAAAAATTAAGCAATATACTGAATGATTCAACCAAAGAGAGAGCCTCCCAGGAAATTAGGAAATAATTTGAACTGAATAAAAAACACAATATACTAACCTTTGTGGAATGCCACAGTAGCATTATTCAGAGGGAAACTGATAGCGTTAAATGCTTACATATTAGAAAACAAAGTCTCAAGTCAATAACTTAAACACCTATACAAAAGTAGAGAAAGAAGAGTAAAAAGCCCAAAGCAAGCAGAAGAAAGGAAATAATAAACCCTAGTACAGAACTCAATGATACAGAACACAGAAAGCCAGAACACAGCACCAGGAAAGCCAAAAGCTGGCTCTCTGGAAAGATCAATAAAATTGATGCCCTCTCTCAAGACTGACCAAGAAAGTGAGAACACACCCATATAAGGAGTGGAACAGAAAGAATAACCATCACCATCTCTAAAGTGTTATGAAAGAACAGTATGGACAAACACACACAGAAATCAGATATGAAGTCCAACTGACCAATACTCAAAACCCACCAACCATGGACACTCATCTGAGATAAAGTAGATAACTCAAGTAGTCCCGCAGAGAAATAAAACAGTTCCTATTCAGACGACCCATGGAGGAGGGAGAAGGCAGATAGTAGGACCACAGAAATTCTGGAACCCAGCAGAACTGACACAGTCAGAGCATCAGGGCCCTGGAACTGCCTTGAGCAGAGCCCATTCTGCTGCATGGCAGAGGCTCCCCTTCATTGCTCTCTCCTCACTTCCTTCTGCAGAGAGGTCCTTCCTCTTTCTTAGGAAGTGACCTGCCTGCATGGCTCAAGCAGCTTGTAAGGGAATTTCCACGAAACCACGCCAGACACGGGAAATCACATAAGGGAATTTATTAAGCAAACAGAGAGTCTCCCTGCAGGGTAAGAGAGGAAAAGAGAAAGAAAAAGAAAGGGCACGTGCTAGAGAGTGGAAAGCCAGGAGGATAGAGAAAAGTGAGTAGGACAGACGGAAGAAGAATGGGAAAAGATGGCGGAAAGCTACAGTAAAACAGTTGAATTCCGCCGGGTTAACAGGGGACCAATATCGGAGAAGGACACTTGCAAGCTGGCTGATGAACCAATAGCTAGCCAGGATGTTCACAGATTGACAAGTTGTTGGGAGGCAGGGAAAATGGCTGCACCTGATGGGCGGGGGAGCAGCTTTATACATTACACATCTGACCAGTTTTCTATCTTCTTCCTGCTCAAGGATGTCCTCGGATGCTTGCTGCCTCAGCCCTTTCTAGTCCTCGAGGATGTGCAGAGCTCCTGACGATTCTAAGCAGGGCTTACTCCACGCTCCAAATGCCACTGGAACGCTTCCTTGTGAGCCAGGTGCCTTCTCAGCATGGGATGTGAGGACACACCCCTGGCATTCCTGAACACATGTCTACTTGGATGGCAGCTCTCCAGGCACCACCTCCACCTCCCCAAATCCCAACAGGGCTTCTGCAGACCACAGCCCTCATCCAGCTGCCTGGTGCGTTCTTACTGGAGGATTTCTTGGTGACACACTGGGAATGTCAGTTCTCTTCAACCCCCTGAGGCCTGGACCATCTTACTTTTCTACATTTGTTTGGGAGTCGAACGTCGCCTCCCAAGTTACCCTCCTTATTGGCATCAGATTTGCTATTTTGCTGCCGCCATTATCCTCCCTCACCCACACCACTTCACAGCCCAGATTGTTGCCCCTCGAAACTCCTCACCAGCCATTGGTCTGTTGTTATCAGCCCGCGAAATTCCACTACTTAAGAATAGCTCCCCCACCATTCTCCCTCCTCCTCGCTCTTGCTCCCACTCTTAAGCGTGCACTCTCTCTTCTCTCTCTCTCTCTCTCTCTCTCTCTCTCTCTCTCTCTCTCCTTCTCTCTCTCTTCCACCCTGCACGAAGACACTGCCTGACCACTTAATAAAATCTCTTGCATGAGTTCCCGCGTCCCAGTGGTTTCTGGGTGCCTTCCCTCCTGACGCCCATGCCTCATCCTGCGCAGCTAAAGGAATCAGTAGCCCCTCCAGCCTTCTCTTGGAACAGGCCCTTGGGTGAGCCCATGACTTCAGGGTGTGCTGTCTTCTGTCTTTCACTTCCCTGTAGGGACACATGCACGTTGCCTCATCATGTCTTCCTGCTACACTTGCTGGCTGTTCCCAAAGCCAGCAGCATATATTGCAGGATTTTGTTAAAGTAGAATCCTGTTTATCTCCTGTTTTGTTTAGACCCACCCCTAACACGGGGGTCTAAGGTAATCACAGTGACTTACTTTCCATGATTCTGTGGTGGCAAGTGAGTCTCTTACCAGTCTTGCTCATCATGCACCAGAAGCGTGGGAGTCTTCAGTGTAATGATCTTCCACAGGAGGTTGTGGAGAAACAGAAGGTAATGTTAGGCAACTTGGTCTAGAACATTCCATCCAAAAAATCACAATAAAAAAAGCAGAAATTTGAGGTGCACTTCCCATTCATGTCCCAGCAGATTCTTTCATACCAGAGGATCCAAAGCATCCAATATTTCAGTGAGGTGTTTTAATTGTCCGAGTGCCACTGGGAGGTCACCGTGTCCTTGTCAGCAAGGAAGGAGGGCATATCCTGGCCTGCTGCAGGAACACGTCCAATTCGACTGGAAAACAAATCCATGCTCCAGGAGCCTCTAGGGACAGCAAGACCAAAGAGGACAGAGGAAGCAGCCTTTTCCAGAGGTGCAGACCTGCCCTCCCGGTCAGCAGCCATGGACGCCATCTGCCAAATTTGAGGGGCTTTGGGAAGAGACATGCAGGTCTTCAGGATTCAGCTCTCTCTCTGCTGGTCAGGGGCATGTCCCAGCACAGTGGGCCTTTCTCTGAGCCACCACGTCTGTGGTGTGTCCAGTGTCCATCCACCCGCGTCCACCACACTGCACTCACTTGAAATACCACCCACATGTGTAACCAGAGCTCGTGATACATGAAGAAAACAGAAACAAAGCATTGATCTTCTTTCCCATGCATTTCAGCTGTCTTTGCAGTGATTTCTCTACACAGTTCATTGGTTCTGCATTCAGAAATATCGTCTCTAATGAAATATCATAATAGAGGATTTTATAAGGCAACTAGAATGCCTACACTCTCACAAAGAATTCTTATGTGAATAAAAATGTTCTGCTTCATCTGGACACAATGGCACACGCCTGTAATCCTAGTGACTCAGAAGGCTGAGACAGGAGGATTGCGAGTTCAAAGCCAGCCTCAGGAATGGTGAGGTGCTAAGCAACTCAGTGAGACCCTGTCTAAGTAAAATACAAAATAGGGCTGGGGATGTGGCTCAGTGGTAAAGTGCCCCTGAGTTCAAACCCCAGCACCAAAAAAAAAAAAAAAAAAAAAAAAAATTTCTGCATTTTGTTATTTTTAAAAAATACGAGCTTTTTTCATCTCAGTATATCATTTGACCTTTTTTCCCTTCAAAGTACCAGATCATTTCAGCCATAATGAGTGAATCACACATTTTTAATCTTCCAGAGCATTCCTGCCTTTTCTTCCAAGGTGTCTAAATAGGAAAGATATGTTTGTGTTCATGTGCACATACTTGCTTGAATTCACAATTTTTAATGGAATTAAATTATTAAAAACCAGTTTTGGGTATAAACAGAAGAATTTCATTTTACATGAGATTTATCATTGAAATATTAATAATATAAGATTTTCCCTTATTTTAGACATTTGGATGCTACTATCCTATTTTGTTAATGAAGAGGTAGGTAGCTAAATTTTTATAAAAATCAAACTTGTTATTGATTAGATTAAGTTTTTAATTAACTTTTTATTTTTGAATGCTGGGTCTCAAATATACTAGGCACATGTTGTACCACTGAGCTACATCCCCAGCTCTAGATTAAGTTTTAAAGAGAAAAATGTAAGTTTGAGCACCATAAAAATATATCATCAAAATATTTTTAATGTTGAGTTGAAAGAATATCATTAAAATATCAAATTAAATTATATATTGTTATATTATTGTTTAACAAATGAAATATGTCTCAAGTATAGTTTAAGAGTTTTCAAAAACATCCCCAAATGAGATGCTTCTATCAATGTAACTATGTCAGTGATATGGAAATTAAAACCCTAATTTGGCTTATGACAAGCTTGCTCGAAGATATGAGCTGGCATGATGGGGTGGAGCAGGAGGCTGCTCAAAGCAGACACGAATAGCAATGGCATTACATGGAGAAACAGCACCACAGAGCTGTGTTTAGATCTTCAGTGTCCCCAAAGGCCCACCTGTGAAAGGCCTGGTCCCCAGCCTGTGGTGCTACTGCCAGGGGTGGAACCTTCAAGGGTGGGCTTGGTGGGAGGAGTGAAGTCACTGGGTGTGCCCCTCAGGGGTGGGGTCTGGTGGAAGGAAGTGAGGTCACTGGGTGTGCCCCTCAGGGGTGGGGTCTGGTGGAAGGAAGTGAGGTCACTGGGTGTGCCCCTCAGGGGTGGGGTCTGGTGGAAGGAAGGAGGTTCACTGGGAGGCATTCCCTTCAGGAGGTGGAGCCTGGTGGGAGAAAGTGAGGTCACTGAGTGTGCCCTTCAGGAGTGGAGGGGCCGTGGGAAGGGAGGGAGGTCACGGGGATGCATGCCCTTCAGGTACTGGGGCCTAGTGAAAGGAAATGAGGTCATTTTGTGTGCCTTTCAAGGGGTGGGGCCTGGGGAAAGGGAGGGAGGTCTCTGGGGCTGTGCCTTCAGGATGGGAACTGATGGGAGGAAGCAAGGTCTTTGGGGACTGCTCTTAAAGGGACACGGGGACCCAGGCCCTCCTCCGAAGCCAAGAGCCAAAGTGAATCTTTCCTTGTAAGTGACTTCTCTCAGCAATCCTGCTACACTAAGAGAGTTACCGACATGCGAGAGCAACATCACTTCTTGAACTCTGGCTCTGTGTCAGGCATCCTTTGCAGAGTTACAGGCATGTTCTGATTTATTTCTCATAATGAATTTGGTAAGCAGAATCCGTCATCCACTTCACCGTTAAGGAGGCTGACCCACGCGGCTGATGGGGGCTATCCAGCTTACTTCAGCTTCCACTGACATCGCTTCCTTCCAGCTTTCTTGTGTCTGTCTCCCTGCCTCTTTCCTCAATCCCGTCCAAGTAAGAAAACGGCAGCTTTGAGGATCAGCTGAAGAATATATTACAACTAAATTCTCAGTGATCTGCTACACCGTGCCTTTGTTGAACAGCTTTCTCAGAAGTTAAAGTAAAGCTGAAGTACACAGGATATTTTAAGTTGGCAACTAATTGTCTTATGTCTGAGACAAAACATGAAACTTGGTTATGTACTATTCATCTCAATTTTATGTGTATTTTAAATTCTCATATGACACATGCATGTAGTTATAGCAAAGAATGCAGGAGACAAGCTTAAAGTGTTATTATAGAACACACACAGAGATAGATGAGAGATTGAAAACCTGCTATGAATTCAATGTTCAAATAATTTTTGAAGATTCGTCTTTAATTATTAACTCTGTTGACAATTTATCTCTAGAAGACTACTTGCTTCTGCTGCCGGCACTTTCAGTGTCACGTGAGAAAGCACTGCCACGCCCGGTGTCATAAACCTTCCCTCTTCTGTTCGTTCAAGTCTCACCATTCCAGGGGCTACACTCAGGTCTCCAGTCCTTGTGTGTTTACTGTGCACACAGGAAGCCATCCTCACTTGTGGGGAACGTGCTCCAAGACCCCGTGGATCCTGGGCTGTGGAGGTTCTCAAACTTCCCAGGCTGTTTCATTCTCGCTGTGGATCTCAGCATCTTCAGGGTGCAGTGCTTCCCTTCCTTGTTCAATTGAGAACTTTCCTTTCCACTTGGAAGCACTGTGACTTCTCTTGGGCATGTCTGAATTGACAGCATCGCACTCTTGTGCTCTGGGCCATTGTAGGGAAAACAAGGGTTACTCAAACCTCAGTTCTGTGCTGCCCCCAAATCTGAGAGCCACAATGGCTCTAAGTGACTAATGGTGGGTAGTGTTACTCTGTGGCTATGCTGGAGAAGGGGATGATTCATGTCTTGGGCAGGATGGTGTAGAATACAATAACACTACTCAGAGTAGCAAGCAATTTTAAACTAATGAACTGTTTACTTCTGGAATTTTCCACTTATTATTACAAAGTTCAGTGACTAAAGTCACTGAAACCATGGGAGGTGGAACCACAATGTGGGGGTCGATTGTAAGGTGTGAGGTAAGGATCCAACTCTGGTAGTCACCGTAGGGTGTGGGATAAGGATCCAACTCTGGGAGTCAACCGTAGGGTGTGGGGTAAGGATCCAACCCTGTGGGAGTCAACCATAAGGTGTGGGGTAAAGATCCAACTCTGGGAGTCACCGTAGGGGTGAGGCAGGGCTGACACGGACACTGAGGACTCACTTCTCCTGGCTCTCCGGTGTCTCCTAGGAAGCCATGCACCATACCTGTCAAGTGAAGATGACCCATAATTTACTTAGAGAACCTTCTGCTCAGGAAGGGTGGTCTAGAGAGGACTTTTCATATTTCAGTAAGACTATATTTATGCCCAAAGTAAAGACTTGTTAATTTCCATAATGTTTTTGAATTCTTAATTACTACATGTAATATTGGACCAAAAAGAAAGTGCTACGTAATTAACTGGCTGGCTCTCCATCTCACTCTTTTCGCGTTCCCATACAGCACAGGAGGAATATGGTTTCCTTCTGTTTCAGGAAGGTTGATTTCAGCCATCTAGATACTAGTATTTACTCGAGAAAAGAAAAACAAAGTTGGGTTTGGATCAGTGTTCTTCCTTTCCACAGGTGGCTTTACCAAATACCAGGCAGCATGCAGGAGCATATCACCTCACCACTGAGCCCAGTGACAACGGTTCTGCTCTCAACAGCAACACGTCCCCTATCGCACTCCCTGCCCGCAGAGAGACACGACACCTGGTTCTTTTCAGCTCTTTATTTTGCGCGCTTACTTTCTCATAGTTCTTTTTTCGTTCTTTTCTTTGTTCTCTTCTTTGAGGAACTTACACTTCAATATCTATAGTACAGTAACCAATCAGCATTTTCGCACGAGGGGAGAGCATTAACAGATACAGGCAGCAAAGGCAGGCATACAGTGGACCTGTACTGTCCATCAGGGAGCTCAGCCAATCCCTCGAACTTCCTCAATATGATGTCAGTTGTTTGTGCAAAAGTTAACTGCTCTGGCTCACTGCCAGGCGCCATCTTAGCCTTGCCACACCTAGGGCCAGGGGTCCGGCCGAAACCCCGACAGTCCCCATGATATCAAAGCCCTGAAATCCTGTCAGAGTCCTTGCCATCAGCACCAGCAGCTCCCTCAGTCACATCTGCTATGTTCCACCTGTCAGACTTACACGTGGAACCAACAGAGTTTGAATGTCAAGTGTGAAGCGACCCATTTCCCTGAGTGCACAGACCTCAAACGAGGCTGTGAGCATGGAGGAGGGCGGAAGATTCACCGTCACAGACTGAAGAGTGCCCAGCTGGGTGCTGCCAGGCAGGACACAGGATAGGACACACAAGCTGCTCACTAAAGACACACCTGCAGTTTTCATGTAGTCACAAGAGAACAAAGATAAAATCTATGTCACCCAGATCTTAAGTTAAAGATACCAGGCAAATTAACTTTAAGAAAAAAAATCATTGTCAGATAGTCTCATTAGAGGATCAAATAAAAACATGAAGGGAATAACTCAAGAATTCACTGTTCGCTGGGATTCTTTTAATTTTTGCATTATTTTTGAGAGACAAATGGTTGTTCTTCTGAACTTTCTATGTCAATTAACTCCAGGAAGACTACAGGTGTTCTTATCAAGGCCAGGGACATCCACATGAACTCCTGTTGACTAATGACATCAGCTTTAGGAACCCTGCACTTTCCTGTGAAGCACTTGAGTCATCGACATATTTAAAATGCTGGAGTCGTTTCCTGCCATGTAATGTGACTGGGCACACGAATAAAAACATGCTTTACTTGCCTGAACATCTGCCTCATCAAGAAGCAAATCTATTATTGAATATTCAGGTAGTTAAACTGTTTTTCTCTAGGTAACTAAATACTATGTGTTTTCCAAGCAAACAGGAGCATTCACTCCAGCACCGCATTGTGCAGTTTCAAGGAGGCGGGGAGTGGGGACACTGATTGGCGAGGTGGGGACACTGATCGGCAGGACCCCTTAGGAGACGGTCGTCTGGCTCTGTGCGGTCCCACGGCCCAGGGAACCTAGAGCACCTGCCCCAGGACCACACCGCGGGCTCCAGAGTTGCTGCGGGACAGAACTTTTTGTTCAGTCACACAGCAAATGAACGACCTGGAAGATGACCATCTGGACCCCAGGCAGCCCCAGCACCTCCGGCCCTGGCTGGTTCTGAGGCGGAGGAAAATGAACACGTCCGTTCCACGCCCACTGCTTAGAGACGAACCCATTCAGCGTCCTGTTTTGCCAGGGAAACCTCACGGGACGGGGACCGAGGCGACGCTGAAATTACAAGTGCCATCCTCAGAAGGGTGGCCCTGGGAGAGTGCCCCCGGCTTCCACTGCCACGTCCTGCGCGGTGGGCGCCCGCAGGCTGGGCTCCAGAGGCTCCTTTCCACCCGCGGCTCTGCCTACGTCCAGGAAGCAGCGCAAGTGCACCGGCCCAGCTCGGCTCCGCAGGGACCTCGCCCCACCTAGAAATGCCACGACGCGGAGCTCCGGCAGCAGGAGCCTGGGGCCATGGCCATCACGCCTCCTCCTCAAAGCCGCTTTGGGGACGTTCACTGGGCTCTTTCGCAGAGTGTGCGGTTTCGGGTCCTCTGGTAGAATGCGAACAGGCGCCTGTGGACGGTCTGTGTGAATCACGAGGATCTGTGGTAAAATGAAACCCCCTGGGGCTACGTCCAGGCTGACCACCTCATATCAAAGAAGCACGCTCCCCACTACCCACCCCACGTGCTCGCAAGCCAGGGTGATTTCCACAAGGAACACTGAGGTCTGTGAAGAAGGCACGCCGCCTCCTGTCCAGTCTGAGAGAGCAGAGCCCATGGCCTCCAACGCACAGCACGGCAAAGGCTGGAGGCCCTCTGGTCCACGTTCACAACCCGCCAGCGAGTCAGCTGCACAGGAAAGAACATGGAGCAAAGCAAGGCACGTGCACAGAGACGCACGTTTCTTGGAAGTGGTGTTTTAACCATAGGTGCAACCCCTGGAGCAAATCATCCAGGAACGTATTCATGTTACACTACTGGGCATAATTACCACAGCCAACAACGATCAAAGGAGAAAAAAAGGCAAATGTAGGCCTGCGACTATGAAGAAAGAAATTCGAGATGCACTAACATCCGGAATGGCAAAGACAGCAAAGGGTCAGGATTGGCTGCATCAGGAAACACCTCTTAGAATCTCACAACTACCATTTCAGGCCCCTGAGAGTCACCTGAGGCAGCGCCTTTCACAGCAGGGGAGGAGAGGAGAGCCTGCACAGGCACCTCCAGTCTGCATGCGGATCCTATGTATGTTTTAAACTCATCAGTGAAGTTTAAGAAACTCTCTTTATGTCACTGCTAAGTGCTTTAAAAGTTAGATCAAAAATGCTAATATGACCTGCTCATGGACCATGGCCTTCTGGACAGCGAGCCAGAGCACACCGACAGTCTTGTAAGGACTGTGGGTTGCAGTCCTCGGAAGGGTGGGCGGTGCAGGGGCAGCCCCCGCCTGTCCCAGAGACCGCCTGCTCCCTGAGTGGCAGCAGAGGAGCCAGCAGTCCTCGGGCTGCTCTGAAGTAGCGGGCAGCCACCCGTTCCAGGTGGGGCCCCAGTGGTCCTGCAGACCATGACGCTCCCCAAGACTGCACAGGACCAGCAAGTGGCCTCTTCCACAACTCACACCACGTGACCAGGGCATGAAGCACCACACAGGCAGACACGACAGAAGGCACAGTGGTCCTTACACAGTCACACAACACAAAAAGTGCCGATCAGCATCACCCAACATGCTACAGACCTAAAGACACCAGGGAGATGAAGGGCAGAGCGAGAAACAGGGCAGGTTTATTTTTACAAAATACAGTCTGTAATTTTGGATTAAAGTACTCCATATAACCATAATTAAATGTATTCTAAATTATAATCCAAAGATTCATGTTTTTAAAAGCTATCACTGATGAATTTCACATTTAATATTTTACAGTTTTTAAATGTCTGTATTGAATTTTTGTTTCTTTTTAAAACTGAAATGGCATGAAGATAATTCTAGACAGATTCCCAAAGTTCAGACCTGTGCCTGCTGACAGCCTGAACCCATCACAACTGTGTAACGCCCTTAAAATAAACCGCACCTCCTCTCTTTACAGTGGTCCAACGAGATGCTCCTGGTGTGGGCCTCATCTCGGTTTCCTCGGGTCAGGGGTTCCTCCAGGTTACTCCGGCGTCACCGTAAGGCTGCCCCATGCCATCTCCTAGGTGAGCTGTTCAGACTCACTGCGTCCAGTGTTTGCCTGGGGTAGCTTGGCGGGAGCCGCCGCGCTTCTGCTGGATTTCCCGCACACATCAGCCACAACCCGGTCATAACACCTGCTAGGCCAGCACTTTTTATTCTGGACTCCTAATTATGTAAGTGATAGAAGATGACTTAAAAGTGTTTCAGAGTCACCTGCTTGCAGAAATCTGGAAAATGTCTTTTGCAAAGTGAATCTGTGCTGAGGACTGCTGGGCCTGCAGGCGTCTGTGCTGTGCTCAGGGTGAGAGGGAGAGGGTTGTGCACCACCACCAGCTGCAGGCCACCTCACTGCAGAGCCCAGCCCTGCCTGCTTCTGTTATGTGGACTCATATGTTGCTAACCTCTAAAGACAACCAGTGTAAGTTCAGGAGGGGCAGTCTGATCAATATTTAAAGTTTATGGCTACTTTTGCAAAAATATTATTATAAAATTATTCAGACCATGAATTTCTGTGCCTGAATGATGAGTGGAAATGTCACCTGAGAATTTTCTAAAATGAGTGATGTTTTAATAGAGGCTTTAGTTATCAAATTGCTCTTTATTTCAAACTCATTTGCTGTGTGAAGCTGTTAAATAAGATAGACTCTTGTTCTGTTTCTTAAAAGAACAAGTATCTATCTGCCATCATTCTGGAGACTTGGAAAACACCTGGTCCTCCTCCTGTCTGCAAAGAAAGAACGGGGAACCTTGATTCTGTCTAAACTAGTAACCCCAGTGCACTACCCAGTACTGCCAGTGTGCATGCATGAATGCACACACACAAACACCAACAAAGTAAAAAGGACTAACAGTTGGAAGTGTGTTCATAATCTTCCTTATGGAAAGAGTCAAGAATGCCCTGACTCCTCTTTGCAGGTAAGACAGAGCACAGGCAGTACTCTGCAGGCTACAGAGATTTCTTCCCTCTCCATCAGTACCATTTCTTGGAAAAAATAAGACTTTTTATTTATTTTGCATATGCACCTACAAACTCCGAAGGCCAGCGAATCAGAGCTCCGAGAGCACAAGCTACTTCTGGCTGCCTCTGCCACGCTGCCTGGGGACAAGGCTGGGGCCCCCGCTGCCTCCTGGAGGGCCTCCCTGCACAGTTGCCTAGCTGTCGGCCACTCCGTGGACGTGGTCCGTGTGCACCTTGAGGTAGTCGTTCCGTGTGAACTTCTTGTGGCAGAACTGGCACTCTGCCAGTGGACGATTGGGATTATGAGTCATCTTGTGTCGGATCAGCATCTTCTTCAAGCTAAAAGCCAAGTCACAAACCTAGAAAAAAACAGAGATAGTCACATTTTCCCAAGGAGCCTGAAGACACCCAGACCGTCATTCACACAACACACTTTATGCAAATTCCTGCTAACCAGTACGCACTCAGGAATTTAACACCTGACTAATGGGCCAAGAAATTCATTACTGTCCCCAGAGCTACTGCATTTGCTATGTCCTGTGGGGAGCTGTGATTTGAATCATGGTCTCTGACTGCCTCGTGCTTGCATATGCACTGGTAACTTCCTGTGCAAAGGTGCAGATCAAGACTGCCCAGTTGCTATGGTGACGTGGCCTGAGGAGGCTCTGTGCAAGAGGCGGAGTTGAATCATTCTGGACCTTGAGCTCAGATGCTAGCTCCCAGGGATAGAGAACTCTGAGCTTAACAAGATGACCCTAATGTCTCGCCAGTGCTGTGTCCTCAGTGACTCAGAGCTGAAACTTTCCCACAAATAACCTTTTGATGATGAAACTATATAATGAACATGCTGAGCTAGCTCTGGGTCCTGTTCCTCCACCAAAGGATGGTGTCCCACCCGGTCCCAGCTTTCTCTGTCTGTTCATCTTTTCTCAATCCCCTACTGTCCCTCGCTGATTTCTGAATCAACAGCCATGGCACAAAGGTCTTGGCAGTGTCCTCTGCATCCTGACCCCCTTCGTCCCAACAGCTGGATTTAAACATCTGCGGAGGGTGAATCCCTGGGAGGAGAGCTCCCCCTTGCGATGGAGGCATCCACGCTTCCCAGGAAGCCTCCAGAGTACAGGCCTTATGGTCTAGGTGGCGTTTCTTTGCGTGGCACCCTGGGCACCAGATGCCTTTCTGGACGGCCCCTCTCTCCGGTCGGCGGTGACACTGGCAGCACGGTGAGGGGGCTCTGCCCTCCTCCGCTTCCTTCTTTCTTACGACGCAGGCGTTGCTTAGGGCATGCTAGAGTGCGCTCCACACACGTCCCCTGGTGCCACCCAGCTCAGGGTGCTGAACCTGACGCAGACGGGCGCCAGCTAGCACAGTGGAACCCATGAAGCGACACCACTGAAGTCACGAAAGGAGATGAAACGGGATGCCAAGTGTGGCGTCCCTCGCAAACCCCACCTGCAGAGACTCTGGAAGACAATCGGCTCTGACTGACACAAGCCCAGACGCAAACACCACGGAAAACATGGGCGTGGTGCCAGAGTGGCATGTGCCGCCCTAGGAGGGCTGGCCAGACTGGAGGGCACTGGAAGGTGAGCATGCCTCTGGGTGGGCGCGAGGGCAGCCACCAAGTCCCTGCAGCCAGTGTGGCGGGAGACTGGGAGCTTCGGGTTGCCCGGCCCGACCACCCGGCTTAGAGCTGGGTCTGCGTCTGGTCGGGCGCCTGGGCTCTGCCCACCTGACTGCTACACAGCACTGCCCACAGTTCCTGGGCATCTCACCCTCCACCCTCAGGGGCACAGGGCAGGGGCTCCATGTTCTGTCCCTTGGTGTCCAAGGGGTAAGGTGAGGGCCACAGTGTTCACGCTCCTACAGTGGTGGAGTGACCACGGGTTCTCCTGCTCATCACTCACTAAGGAAGCGGCACAGAGTGGCCCTTTTGATCTGCCTCCTTCCGCTGTAAAATGACAATGGGGTCGCCTCGCAGGATCTTAAGATTAAATAAAATAAGCTATACACACTGGTGTTATATCCTGGATGCTCAATAAATGTCGGTGCCTGTCTTTTTCTTCCCTCTTCTCTAGCAAGGAGCATCGTCGGTGGCTTGGTCAGAATAGCCTGTGTCACCAGGAGGGAGTCACAGGTGGAATCTGAAGGAGAACGCAGCTGTCTGAAAGAGGAGTAACGCCTTGGAATAAGCAAGTGACTTTGCGAGAGGTGATTTCCCAGAGCAATTCCAGGAGGCGCCGTCTTCCTTCCGGAACAGTTGAGCAGCATGAGCTTTGTGATCACACCCACAGACCATGACCCTGAAAGCCACTGGAGAACACAGCAGGTGCTGCCATGGAGACCAGGGGACGGAGGGACCAGAAATGGGAGGGAACACCGAGGATGGAGAAGACAAGACACAGGAACTGTGATTGCCAGGAGGGAGGCGGCCCCCATGAAAGGACTCTGAAATGAGGAGAAAGGGCAAAATCAAACGGTCCTGCACTTGAGACACACGTCTCCAAAGTCACCCCCACGCACAAGCACACATCCAAAGGGAGGGCAGCGTGTGCAGGAGACCCTGGAGCTCGGGGAGTGGCCGCTGCAGAGTGGAGTCCTCCAGGTCCTGGAGGGACAGAGGCCTCCTAGGAACCAAGTGCCACCTGGTACTGCCTGTTAAGGTTCCATCTGCAGGGCGCTGATGCAGGCTTGGGCGCAAAGGACAAACACAAGCCACAGCTAATGGCGATGCTCATCTGGATACAACCAGCAGGGACTGTCTTCCAGCGGTCAGAAAAGATTGTACTTTCAAAAAAGTTTAAAGGCAAGAGAAAACAGAGGGAAGGAACTGATAAGAGCAGTGTGATTTTATCCATAAGAGGGAAACGAGTACAACTGTATCAGTACAAGTGAGCATGGAGGAAAACAGCAAGAGGTCCACAGAAGCATCAGCTGACATCAGCTAGAAACAGGACTGTCTCATTTACTTCCATTTGTTTCCATATTCCCTCATTTTTCTGGAATTAAAAAGTGAACTTTTGCTTGAGGGGATCAAAGACGGTGGACTAGAGGGAGGCTGCGTTCCTTGTTGCTCCGTAACTCCAGTTTCAAGCAGAGGATATCTGTTTCTTGGTAAGGCAGTTTTTGCTGCTTATTGATCCCCTGCTGTTTACCCCATTTGTCTGCTGTGATCACCTGCAGTCTGCCAGCATATCAAAGCCTTTTTGAGTGCAGATTGCTCACTGTCAGGCGCCTATCATCTGCCATTTGCTTGTCTCTTGCCTGTCCATTGCCTGCCTTACACCTATCCATCACTCACCACCCAAGGTTCACCTCACGATCGTCCGACAGCAATCAGCAAACTGATCGCCGAACACCAGTGGAGCGCCAGCTGCCTGCTGTTGCCTGGTAGTTCACTGTTACAGTACCTGCAGGTTTCATTACACGTGGCTGCTGCCATTTTGAGACAACAGGCAGGACCGTAGGACCCCTGGCCGGACTGACTGAGCCCCGTCTCCAGGATCCCTCAGCCTGACTGATCACTCCCTGCCTCTGGGGCCCTCATATCGACTGACTGCTCCCTGCCACCAGGAACCCCAGACCGACTGACTGCGTCCTATCACCGGGACCCCAGACCGACTGACTGCACCCGGCCTCCAGGATCCCACAACCACACCAAACACACCAGATCTCCAGGACCCCTGCCTGACCAACTGCACCCCACCTCCAGGACCTCCAGCCAACCATGTCCACACCCCAAGCTGCAACTCCCCATTTGCCAACATTTAGAAGCCAGAGCGGCCATCTTGGATAATCCTGGAAGCTGCATCTCCCATCTTTAAGTGGGGCAAATTCCATCCTGAGACACCTGCTGGACACTGGAAGCTAATTGTGAGAAAAGAATTAGGAAACCTATAGGGACACTATAAGCCTATAGGGGAGAGAATCTGCAATACCCCAGATCCCCACTACTAGAGGGGAAGATACACAAACAACATGAAAAAACAAGGGAAGAAAATGATCCAAACAAATCTAGATTCTATATTAATAGAATTCAATGACAGTATGGTAGAAGAGATGTCAGAAAAGGACTTCAAGTTACACATGATTAAGATGATTCATGAAGCAAAGGATGAGATAAGAGAGCAAATGCAGGCAATGAATGATAATACCAATAAGCAATTGAAAGAGCAACTGCAGGAAGCAAAAGATCATTTCAACAAAAAGATAGTCTCAAAAAAAAAAAAAAAAAAAAAAACCAAACGGAAGTCCTCGAAATGAAGAAAACAATAAACCAAATAAAAAACTCAATGGAAAGCATCACCAAAAGACTAGACCACTTGGAAGACAGAACCTCAGACAAGACAAAATATTTAATCTTGAAAATTAAGTTGTCCAGAGAAGATGGTAAGAAATCATGAACAGAATCTCCAAGGACTATGGGACATCATGAAAAGACCAAATTTAAGAATTATTGGGATTGAGGAAGGCACAGAGATACAAACCAAAGGAATGAACAACCTATTCAATGAAATAATATCAGAAAATTTCCCAAACCTGAAGAATGAAAAGGAAAATCAAATACAAGAGGCTTACAGAACACCAAATGCACAAAATCACAACAGATCCACACGAAGGCATATTATAATGAAAATGCCTAACATTCAAAATAAAGATAGGATTTTGAAGGCCGTGAAAGAAAAGCATCAGATTACATATCAGGGGAAACCAATACGGATAGCAGCAGACTTCTCAATACAGACTCTAAAAGCTGGAAGGGCCTGGAACAACATATATCATGCTCTGAAAGAACATGGTTGCCAACCAAGAATCCTATACCCAGCAAAAGTAACCTTCAGATTTGAAGATTAAATAAAATCCTTCCATGATAAACAAAAGTTAAAAGAATTTACAAATAGAAAGCCTGCACTACAGAATGTTCTCAACAAAATATTCCATGAGGAGGAAATGAAAAACAACAATGGAGGTCAGCAAAGGGAGGAACTACCTTAGAGAAAAACCACTCAAAGGAGAAACCAAGCCAACTTAAAAACCAAAAATAAGCCCAAATGACTGGGAATACAAATCATATCTCAATAATAACCCTGTACGTTATGATGGTCTAAACTCATCAACCAAAAGACATAGACTGGCAGAATGGATTAAATAGAAAGACCCAACAATATGCTGCCTTCAAGAGACTCATCTCATAGAAAAAGACATCCACAGACTAAAGGTGAAAGGATGGGGAAAAACTTACCATGCACAAGGACTCAGTAAAAAAGCAGGGGTTTCCATCCTTATATCAGATAAAGTGGACTTCAAGCCAAAGTTAGTCAGAAGGGATAAAGAAGGACATTTCATACTGCTTAAGGGAACCATAAATCAGGAAGACATAATGATAGTAAATATTTATGCCCCAAACAATAGTGCATCCCTGTACATCAAACAAATCTTTCTCAATTCCAGGAATCACATAGACCACAACACAATAATTCTGGGTGACTTTAACACACCGCTGCCACACTAGATAGATCTTCCAAACAAAAACCAACCAAAGAAACCATAGAACTCAATAATGCAATCAATAACCTAGACTTAATAGACATATAGGAGAATATTCCATCCATCAATGAGCGGATTCACTTTCTTCTCAGCAGCACATGGAAGCTTCTTGAAAATAGACCATATGTTATGCCACAAAGCAGCCCTTAGGAAATGCAAAAAAATATAGATACTGCCTTGTGTTCTATCAGATTATTATGGACTGAGAGTCGGAATCAATGACAAAATAAAAAACAGAAATTACTCCAACACCTGGAGACTAAATAATATGCTATTGAATGAAACATGGATAACAGAAAACATCAGGTAGGAGATAAAAATTCTTAGAGGTCAATGAGAATGATGATACAACATATCAAAATCTCTGGGACACTATGACAGCAGTACTAAGAGGAAAATTCATTGCATTGGGCACATTCCAGAAAAGAATGAAAAGTCAACAAGTAAATGATCTAACATTACAGCTCAAAGCCCTAGAAAAAGAAGAACAGAATAACAGCAAAAGTAGTAGAAGACAGGAAATAATTAAAATCAGAGCTGAAATCAATGAAACTGAAACAAAAGAAACAATTCAAAAAATTGACAAAATAAAAAGTTGGTTCTTTGAAAAAGTGAGCAAAATAGACAAACCCTTAGCCACACTAACAAAGAGAAAGAGACAAAACTCAAATTACTAAAATTCATGATGAAAAAGCAAATATCACGACAGACACCACAGAGATACAGAACATAATGAGAAGCTACTTTGAAAATCTGTATTACAACAAAATAAAAACTACCAAAGACATTGACAAATTTCTAGAGACATATGCTCCTCCCAAACTGAACCAGGAGGACATACACAATTTAAACAGATCAATATCAAGCAATGAAATAGAAGTCATTAAAAATCTACCATCCAAGAAAAGCCCATGACCAGACGGATTCTCAGTCAAGTTCTACAAGACCTTCAAAGAAGAACTCATTCCAATACTTCTCAAAGTATTCCAGGAAATAGAAAAGGAGGGTACCCTACCAAACTCATTCTATGAAGCTAATATCACCCTCATACCCAAACCAGGAAAAGACACATCAAGGAAAGAAAATTTTAGACCAATATCCTTGAATATAGATATACAAAGATCCTTAACAAAGTATTGGCAAACTGTATCCAAAAACATATTAAGAAAGTCATGCACCACGATCAAGTGGGGTTCATCCCTGGAATGCTAGGATGGTTTAACATCCGTAAATCAATAAACGTAATCTATCATGTCAATAGACTTAAGGATAAGAATCGTATGGTTATTTCAATTGACGCAGAAAAAGCATTCGACAAAATACAACATCCCTTCATGCTCAAAACACCAGAAAAAATAGGAAGAGTAGGAACATACCTGAACATTGTAAAGGTTACTTATATTAAGCCCATGGCCAACATCATTCTTAATGGAGAAAAACTGAAAGCATTCCCTTTAAAAATGGGAACAAGGCAGGGATGTCCTCTTTCACCACTTCTATTCAACATTGTCCTCGAAACTCTAGCCAGAGCAATTAGACTAAAGAAATTAAAGGGATACCAATAGGAAAAGAGGAACTTAAGCTGTCACTATTTGCTGATTACATGATTCTATATTTAGAGGATCCAAAAAACTCCTCCAGAAAACTTCTAGACCTCATCAATGAATTCAGAAAAATAGCAGGCTATAAAATCAACACACATAAATCTAAAGCATTTTTATATGCAAGCGATGGAACATCTGAAGGGGAAATGAGGAAAACAACTCCATTTGCAATAGTCTCAAAAAAATAAAATACTTGGGAATCAATCTAACCAAAGAGGTAAAAGATCTCTACAATGAAAACTATAAAACATTGAAGAAAGAAATTGAGGAAGACCTTAGAAGATGGAAAGATTGTCCATGTTCTTGGATAGGCAGAATTAATATTGTCAAAATGGCCATACTACCAAAAGTACTATACAGATTCAATGCAATTCCAATTAAAATCCCAATGATATACCTTACAGAAATAGAGCAAGCAATCATGAAATTCATGTGGAAGAATATGAAACCCAGAATAGCTAAAGCAATCCTTAGCAGGAAGAATGAAACAGGGGGTATCGCAATACCAGAACTTCAACTATTCTACAAAGCAATAGTAACAAAAACAGCATGGTATTGGCACCAAAGATAGAGAGGTAGATCAATGGTACAGAATAGAGGACACAGACACAAACCCAAATAAATACAATTTTCTCATACTAGACAAACATGCCAAAAATATAAAATGGAGAAAAGATACCCTCTTCAACAAATGGTGCTGGGAAAACTGGAAATCCATATGCAACAGAATGAAACTAAACCCCTATCTCTCACCCTGCACAAAAATCAACTCACAATGGATCAAGGACCTTGAAATCAGACTAGAGACCCTGCATCTTATAGAAGAAAAAGTAGGTCCAAATCTTCAACTTGTTGGCTTAGGATCAGACTTCCTTAACAGGACTCCCATAGCACAAGAAATAAAAGCAAGAATCAATAACTGGAACAGATTCAAACTAAATAGGTTTCTCTCAGCAAAGGAAACTATCAGCAATGTGAAGAGAAAACCTACAGAGTGGGAGAAAATCCTTTGCCACTCATACTTCAGATAGAGCACTAATTTCCAGAATATATAAAGAACTCAAGAAACTCTACACAAAGAATACAAATTGCCCAATCAACAAATGGGCTAAGGATATGAACAGACACTTAACATAAGAAGATCTACAAGCAATCAACAAACATATGAAAAAATGTTCACCATCTTTAGTAATAAGAGAAATGCAAATCAAAACCACCCTAAGATCCCATCTCACCCCAATTAGAATGACGATTATCAAGAATACAAGCAACAATAGGTGTTGGAGGGGATGTGGGGATAAAGGTACACTCATACATTGCTGGTGGGGCTACAAATTAGTGCAGCCACTCTGGAAAGCAGTGTGGAGATTCCTTAGAAAACTTGGAATGGAACCACCATTTGACCCAGCTATCCCACTCCTCGGCCTATACCCAAAGGACTTAAAATCAGCATACTACAGAGATACAGCCACATCAATGTTCATAGTCGCTGAATTCACAATAGCCAGATTGGGGAACCAACCTAGATGTCTTTCAATTGATGAATGGATAAAGAAACTGTAATATATATATATATATATATATATATATATATATATATATATATATAATGGAATATTACTCAGCCATAAAGAATAATAAAATTATGGCATTTGCAGGCAAATGGATGAAATTGGAGAATATCATTCTAAGTGAGATAAGCCAATCTCAAAAACCAAAGGATGAATGATCTCACTGATAAGTGGATGACGACACATAATGGAGGGTGGGAGGGGTACAAGAATGGAGAAAGGAGGGACTGTATAGAGGGAAAAGAGGGGTGGGAGGGGTGGGAGGGGTGGGGGGGAAGGAAAAAATAACAGAATGAATCAAACACCATTACCCTATGTAAATGTATGATTACACAAATGATATGGCTTTAGTTCATGTACAGAAAAACAAGATGTATCCCATTTGTTTACAATAAAAATAATTTTTTTAAAAAAAGTGAACTAGGGAATACTATTCTGGAGTGCAGAACAGAGCCAGTTGGATGTAGGCTCCATGCAGCCACCTGGGTGACATGCTCTGTGGGCAGGGAAAGAACCCCATCTGTGAAGTGATCTTGAACAAAGTATTTTCCAGTGGAAGAATGTTTTCATGAGCGTATCTTAACTTACTATCACGAGGAAGATAGGAAGTTTTTACATAGGTAGAAGTAGTACCAATGGAAGAGATTAAAAATGACAAAGAACAATATTTCAGACAGGTTGGTGGGTGGATTTTATCTTACAGTTTGTCAGAAGCTACCATTGAGAAGCATGTGGCTGAGTTTACCTTACACCATGACGACCAACCCTAGAGAAATAAAAATAAGAAGGTATTTTAAACAATTGCATGCCAACAAACTGGGCAACCTAAATGAAATGCATACACTCCTTAAAACACACTAATTACCAAAACTGACACAAGAAGAAAATAAAAGTCTCAATAGACGTATAACAAATAGACTGAATCCAATTCAAACATTCCAGCAAAGAAAAGTCCTAGGCTTTAAGGTTTGAATTCCACCAGACATTTAAAGAAGAATATTGATCTTTCAGAAGGAGGGGTAAGAGGGAAAGGAGAAGAATCTCAAAGAAGGAGAAGGGAACACTCTTCGACTCATTTTGTGAGGCAGCATGATCCCGATGTCAAAGCCAAACAAAGGTATTTCAAAGAGAATGCTCTCCAGAGCAAGATCCTTTATGAATCTAGATGCAAATATCATCAAACAAAAACCAGGATGCATCTAACAGCCTGTTAAAAGGATCCTAAACCAAAACCAAGTGGAATTCATCCCAGAATTGCAGAAGTGGTTCAAGTAAGAAAAGCAAGCAAGTACATTATACTAATGGAGCAAAGGAAAAAATAAATGCGGCCATTCAATGGACACAGGAAGGACAGTTGACAAAATCAACATTTTATCTTGTGTTTGAAAACAAACTAGAGAGCACTCAGAAAACTAAGAGAGATGGGAACTTCCCCCACATGACAACCGGCACTTGTGAAACTTATAGCTAAGACCATATTCAATGGTGAAAGAGTGAGAAGGAATGGACTCCTACCTTATTCCACATACAATCGTTAACTCAACAGGATCAGAGATCTACATCTAAGAGTCAACAAGCTGAAACCCTTAGAGGAAAGAAAACAAACAGAAGGGTGAAAAGCTCCGTGGCCTTTGATTTGGGAGTGGATTCTTGGATAAAACATCAAAAAGTATTATCAAATAAATTTAAAAAATATATGACCCAGACTTTATCAACGTTAAACACTTTTGTACATCAAAGAATATTATCAGGAAAGTAAAAAAGAAAACCTACACAAAAGGAGAAAATATCTACATTTCATATTATCTGATAAGGGTCCAGAATCCAAAATTTATTTTAAAAAACCTCTTAGAAGTTGACAACAACAAGAACCACCAAATCAAGCAATACAGTTTTTAAATGGCAAGGACTGGACAGACATTTCTCCAGAAAAGACACACAAATGGTCAAGAAGCACATGGCCAGACACTCAGTACTGTTAGTCCTTAAGAGGAGTGTGAACCAAAACCACTTGAAAAGAAAGGAAAAAAAAAAAAAAAAAACAAAAAACAAAATCAAGCAACCAATGAACAAAACACAGAAACGCAAGTGCGGCAGGTTGTGGAGCAGGGAGCCTGGGCCACTGGCATGCACGTGAATGACAGTCCAGCTCTGTGGGAGAAGCATGGCGGCTCCCAGCAGCAAGAGTCTTCTGAGACCCGGGTGTCCCAAGACCGGAAGACACACCACAACAGCCTGCAGGTAGACACGGCCAGGCGCCCACCCATGGCAGGACACCGCCGGACACCGACCAGCCAGGAGAAGGAACGACCCAGTGATACCACTGCAAGGTGGACCTGGAACACCGGCAGAGGGAGAGGAGTCAGCCACACATGCCGTGTGGTGGACTCAGGTGAATGGTCCCCAGGAGAGACCTGTAAGGTGAAATCAGATGGGTGGCTGCCAGGCCGAGGCTGGGGAGTAACGTCCACCGGGTGCGAAGCTCTGTTATAAATGGCCGATTCTGTCACATGGACTTCAGCTCCGGGACAGCAGCCACACCCCCTCGGAGGGTGCCAGGCTGGGGAGAAGCAGGAGGGCTGGGCTGCCTAGAGAGATGGACTGGTGTCTTCCGGAAGCAGAGGCCACAGGAGGCGTTGAGGGCAGCTGTGGGAGCATCACAGCCCGAGCTCTGCTGGGCAGGCCCTGAGAATCGGATGTCCACCCAGCAGACCGGTCTGGGCTGCGGAGGAGGGCTGCAGAGCGGGCACCCAGGAGTGAACCCGACAGAAGGAGACAGGAACACATCACAGCTCAGCGCACATGGCACTTTCAGCCCACCTAAGGAAATGCTCAGCGAAGTGCTCGGAATCGGCAGGTAAGAGGGTGGCGTGTGATGGCAGGAGGTGCCCGTGCACCATCAGGTTTAATTCCAGGCCCATGCCCACTCGCGTTGCTGTGCGATGACATCATAGAACAGGTCCTGCCTCTGGGAAGACGCTCCCAGTAAAAGAGGCAATGGGCGGGGCCGGCGGTGATCAAGCCAGGTCTGCAGCTCCAGCGCACGCAGAGCTCTTCGGGAGCACGGTTCTTGTTGCTAGGCAGCCTTCTGCCGGCAGGGAGAGGACCCCCTGGCCGGTCCTCCCACAGAGCTTCACGAGGGACGGACAAGCACGGCACGGCTGCAGATGGTCCGCACCGCGCTCCCTGATGGGGCCGCCTTCCCGCCTCGGCATTGCAGGGAGTCCGTGCTGCAGCCCACACCACAACTCTGAGGAGCCACGCGGATGCTCTCTCTGACACTTGTCAAGAGTAAGCACCCTCCTGCTCTCCTTAACACCAGTGTCAGCTCTGTCAGCTGCCAACCTCTGCAGACAAACACCCCTGGTCGAGAAGCCACTCCGCCCAACCTAATGGATGCTCAGATTCAGTCTACCGAGGAGAGCAGTCTTCTCTCCCTTCAGAATCACGTAAACGGTCACGTCGAACAATTCCACTTCAACGCACCGTAACGGCGTCAGCGGCAGAAACCCTAAACGGCCCGTTTTTTAACACACGGGTCCACACGTATTGTGGAGGCTCATTATTTGCATCTAACAAAGTAACACCCTCAATCAACCAGACCTTTGGTTTGATACCGTTAAGCGGTCAAAGCGGTGGCAGGCACCTGAATGACACTCTGGAAGCATGACCCAAGGTGCCGCAGCGTGTGCCCCGTCCTCAGGAAGGGCAGGGTCACGTGCCGCCAGGGGGCCACAGGGGGCCGTGGCCAGCAGGGCCTGCTGTGATCCGGGGCTGCCCCACCAGAGCCGCAGGCCGCATGGTCCCACCTGGCGGGACGCGGACGCCCACTCACGTGGCACTGGAAAGGCCTCTCCCCTCACGGCCCCGCCTCCAGGACGTGGGGACGGCCACTCACGTGGCACTGGAACAGCCTCTCCCCTCACGGTCCCACTTGGCGGGACGTGGGGACGGCCACTCATGTGGCACTGGAAAGGCCTCTCCCCTCACGGTCCCACTTGGCGGGACGTGGACGGCCACTCACGTGGCACTGGAAAGGCCTCTCCCCTCACGGTCCCACTTGGCGGGACGTGGACGGCCACTCACGTGGCACTGGAAAGGCCTCTCCCCTCACGGTCCCACTTGGCGGGACGTGGACGGCCACTCACGTGGCACTGGAAAGGCCTCTCCCCTCACGGTCCCACTTGGCGGGACGTGGGGACGGCCACTCACGTGGTACTGGAAAGGCCTCTCCCCTCACAGGCCCCGCCTCCGGGTCGTGGACGGCCACTCACGTGGCACTGGAAAGGCCTCTCCCCTCACGGCCCCGCCTCCGGGGCGCGGACGCCCACTCACGTCGCACTGGAAAGGCTTCTCCCCGGTGTGCGTCCTCCGGTGCTCCTCCAGGCCCCGCTTCTGGCTGAAGGCCTTGCTGCAGTCCGAGCACTCGTAGGGCTTCTCCTGCGGGGACACCAGAGTGTGGTCAGGGGTGCGCCCACCTGGCTGGGGCACCCGCCCGAAATGTCCCCTGCCAGCAGGCGCTCCTGTCCTGCAGGACGGGCACTGGGTGGCCGGCCACTGTGACCCCACTCCGCAGCCTCATTCCCGGCTGCTCCTTTTGCCTAGGGCGCTCTGGGGTTCCCAGGGTCCCAGGGCATCCTGAGCGGAGAACAGAGGGCCAGGTCTAGGCTGCGAGCTACCAGCTGGAAGAGGGCCTGGGCACGAGAATATCAGAGCCCGATTTTGGTAAGTTTATAAAGGTGCAACTCCACTCTAATTCATGGATTCTAATTTCTGTTACCTGACGTTTTTTTCCTGATATTCTTTTTCAAAATCTAAGTTACTTTTTTAAAATGAGGCATTTAAAAAAATCATTGATCACAGATTCTTAAGGAAAAGATAGACCTCAAAAGGAAGAGAAAAGAAATGTCCAAATTCCTTAACCATCTGTGATCCTGGGAACTTGACCATATCACCGCCTTTCAGTCTGGACTGAACTATAAAATAAATGACACTGTTCTGTTTAAATGACTGGCCAGTTGCTACTTAGTTCCTGGTAAAAATGTTTGCTTTGCTTTAAGGACCCTTACTATTTTTACTTTTTCAAACGCACCTTCAAAATACTGTCATGAGTACTTTTTGAATTGAAGTTAGTGTATGTTTTTCATTTCCTCTTGTATTAACACGTTATATTTACAGTACTATGCATTTTCTCAGACCAGAAAGCAGCACATCAGAAGCAAGGCAGATCTGTGTGCCCCACCAGCAGAGGTGAGCATCTCTCCCTCCAGGGCCTTGGGACCACTGCCCTGGCCTGCAGGCCATTTGCTTGCCCGTCTCTGTACTTTACCACACAGATGTGAGGGGTTCCTAAGCAAGAGAGCCTCTCATGTTGCCTTTTTAAAGTATGGAAAGAGTGGATTTTTTTGTGTTCTTTTGAATCATATTTCATGTTTTTCTCAGAATATCTTTATGAGCCCCCAGGCCCCACTTCCATTTTTGGAGCGACAGGCTGCCCCGCCTCTTTCCAGTGCCGTGGGGCATCACGCTCCCGCTTCCCCTGGACACACGTGCGCTCTCCACTGATGGGCACGCACGTCCTGCCACGACTCCCTCCAGCAGCAGGACTGTGTGAATGATCCTGCACAAGCACACACCGTAGGAAGGTGTCTGTCCGGGGGTGTCAGCATTGGGGGACTGGGAAGGGAAGAGAGCTCTGTGAGGTTCACGAGCCATCCTACACGCCAACCTCCAGAGCGTCCCTGTGACTCTTGTCTCATGACCCTATGCATCCCGGGCACGACAGTGTGCAGACATTTAATTCTTCAGTTGTTCCCCAGCTTGCCATGGGCTAAGGTCCAGCAAACTGCTAAGTTCCTAAACTGCAAATGTATCCGACATGCCTAGCTTGTCCAACACCCAGGTTTAGCCCAGAGCACACTGAGGAGTGCTCGAGTGCACCCTGCGACCATACAGCTGCCTGGGGCTGCTGGGAGTGAGCTCCCTGCTGCTGTGCAGTGGGCAGAGAGCACACCCCACCCACCACAAGTCCTTGGCCTGGAAGATCAGAGTCCAGATCCCAACATGGTCTCCACTGAATGCGGGCCACTTGGGCGCCATGGCGAAGCTGGACCTTCACATGGCGGGGGCTGTCTGTGTTGTCCTCTTGGAGAGCAGGACCTCCTGTGTCACCTCTGTCCATAATCGTCCTCTTCCCCTCTGCATCCAGTCTTGTAATATGGCTATCCCAGCTTTCTAAAGTCAGCGTTTGCCTGGCACAGACATTCTCTTGCTTTCAAGCCATCGGTAGCCTTATGCATAAGAGACTCTTGAAAGCAGCATACAATGAATTTTTTCATCCAGGTTTTTGTGGTCCAAAGGTTATAATTTTTGAGGAGACAAGTTTCGTGATTGCTGATGTACAAGAGCATACCTCTAACATTAATTTTCTACATCACTTTTATCCTATTTGTTTTCTACATTTTTCTCATGTGTGTTCTTGAATGTTTTACATGGTCTGATTTACCCTGTACTGTTTCAGAAACTATGAGCTCTTTCCATCCTTTGAGTGGTTGCCCTTGATTTTTTTTGCCACATATGACTGACAACATCTAAAATTTACCCACTTTCCCGCCTACTGAATCATACACAAGGTGTAGGCACACCCTAGCTCTCATATCAGTGTGCAGCTGTACTGCATTTATGCATTTCCTCATTTTTAATGCAGGTCTTAGTTTGGGCAGTGGTAATAAAATACTATACTGGATGCTCATAATCAACAGAAATTGATTCCTCACAGTTCTGGAGGCCCCAGGTCCAAGGTCAGGCTGCCAGCATGGCCAGGTTCAGTGAGGCCCTTTCTGGGTTGCAGCCTGGCTGTCCTGGCTTGGTGGAAGGAGAGACCCCAGCTTCCTCAGCCCTGTGAAGGAGACTGGTCCCTCCAGAGGCTCTACCCTGTGGTCTCACCCCTCCAAACACCGCCCCCTGGTGGCTGGACTTCAGCATTCACCGTGGGGGAGGACACGCTCAGGCCAGCCTTGCCCCAGGCAATCTTGTTTCCTGTTCTCAGTGAGGGTTAGCCACACAAACAACTGTTTACCAGTTTCTTTAGTTTTCATGCTTTCTTATGTATCTGACCTTCCAAAGACCTGTTCGTGGTAAATTGTTTTTATTTGAAAACAACTGTTTCTCATTAGCTATTGAATGAACACCCACAAATCTGATTAGATGTAGAATAGACTGACTCTATTCTCTGTCTCTTGAGTCCTCTTTACCACTTCCAGGTCTTTGTGCTGCACTTTGTAACCTTCCTTCAGAATCAGTTGACCAATTCTCTACAGCTGTTCAGCAGGACCATTTGAGCTTTTCAATGCTGTTACCAATTTTTCATTTCTTTTTTTTTTTTTTTTTTTTTTTTTTGCAGTGTTGGGGATTGAACCCAGGGCCTTGTGCTTACAAGGTAAGCACTCTACCAACTGAGCTATATCCCCCAGCCCCCAATTTTTCATTTCTAAAGGTTTTATTTGTTTCTTTTCCAATTCTTTCTTTTTTGGCAGGGGCAGGGAGACGAGACGCTAGAGTTTAATCTTCCAATCTGACAGACTTCGCTATTTAAACTTTTGATACAACATGACCTTTTTACTCAGGTAATCATAGTTATTTTAAATGCTCTAGACATTTGTAGTTTTCTTCACCTGAAAATGTCACATCTAAATTTCAGGGCCACCTAATTCTGCTCCCTGTGGTTTTTTCTTCTCCGGCTCTGGCTCCTGTTTCAGTGGTTCTGGGATCATGAGCTCATGCTTGGTGGTCTTCATCTGTTGGTCTCCTGTGGCCCACCGCCAGGTGGAGGGTTGGCCCCACAGATGCAGTTGAGCGCGCCTGCCTCGCACTCTGGGAAGCTGTCAGTCAAAGCCCGAGTGCCTGGGGCTCTGTGATCAGGCAAGTGTGTTAAGCCTGAACTCCAAACACACCTGAGGAAGGGACCGTGGGTACCAAGCTAGTTAACACCTGCCTTTGGCAAGCATGGGTGATTTCTAGTCCCGGGGATCATTTTAGCACAGTCCTTCTAGGGTCCCTGCACTGTGGTGGGACGGATCAAGCAGCCGTGACCTGAGCTCGATGCTGGCCCTTTCCTGACCTTTAACCACCAGGTCTCAGGCCACCTGCCCTGGCCCCACCCTGCATGTCCACCTCCTCACGTCCACCCTCTCTGGCGCCCAGCTCCATGCTGGCTGGCTGGGTCCTAGGGTCTCTGTTGCCTTCTTGCAAGCTCAGATGTCGCTGTTCGCCTTACCCCAGCCAGCATTACTAGAGGGTCCCCAGTGGGCCTTTCCTCCAGAATACGGGGGTCTCTCGTGTTGCTGGAAATGGCAGTGCGTGATTTAAAGATGTGGAAGGAGACTCTGAACGGGTGCTCACAGTGGCGAGCAGAACACCAGCGAGTGTCCCTCACAGCCCAGTAAGCAACGTGCAGCGCCCTCTCTGCCCTTATGGCCTCACCTTCGCTCTGGCTATTTCTTCAACTACTTCAAAGCTTTTCAAAAACAATGAAAGGAAAATGCAGTTAGGAGTTTAGAGTGGAAAGTGCTCAGCGTCTCTGGGATGGGTCCTCATGGCTCTTTCCATGGTCACATGTTTTACTGACACAAATGCGTTAATACGGAGTTTGTAAGAAGAAAAGCTCTCCTTCCTGCAGTTCACAAGACCTGACGTCTGAGGAAGCGCACCGCGGCCCCGGCTGGGCAGGGCATGCCAGGCAGAGGACCCCGAGGGCACCCGCACCCAACGGCCAAGCAAGCGGAGGTCCCGGACGCGGGGCCAGGGACAGCAGGACTGAGCCCCTGGCAGGACGGCCCAGGTCTCCCCAGGCTCCCCTAGGATGCTGTCCAGGCCAGGCGCTCCTAGCTCCCGGCAGGCCGCAGGGGCGCTGGTGAGAGGCGGGGAGCCGGCAGGACGCTCCACAGCCCAGTGCCGCTGGCACTGGCCTAGCTGCAGAGGGAGCCCCGTGAAAGGCCACGGTGCATCCACGAGTCACAGCGTACAGGTGCCTCACCTATTTTCTCCTCCAAAAGACACTGAGTATGAGCATCACCATGTGCTTTCACATGTGTTTTGTAGGGAAATAGGGAGCAAAATGTACCATGTACACAGCCCCCCAGAGCCTGCGGTTTGAGCATCACAGACTGAGGGCCGCCGAGGAGGTAGGTTTCAGTGCCTGGCCTGCCTCCTCTCCACCTGGAGCCACGGGATTCTGCCCCAAGAGGCGCTAGTGGTCCGCTTTCTATGCCAGTCTAGGAAGAGTCTGTCCTCCGTCCAGCGAGGCCTGTGGGAGGCAGCTGGGTGTGCCTTCGAATGGCTCTCCCTTTGTGGTCCCTGGACTTACACAGAAAACCAACGCCCTTCCTGAAAACCTCTCAAGGGAAGGATCCTGAGAGGTCCCAGTCAGATGTCCACAGTGCCCCGGACACGGCCACCTTTGAAAGGATTCCAGTTTCCAGTGCCTGACACTCAAAGCAGGTACTGGAGAGTCCTTGCTCCAGGAAGTCGCTCTGACCTGACACAGGCAGCAGCCACAGGTCACTTACATCCACAGCTCAGAGAACCAGAGGAGCCCAAGCGGAGGACTCTCTTCCTCAGAAAGGGAACACCCGACCTCTTCCGCTCGCTCTGCTCCAGCCCTAAGACCACACCAGGAATGTCAGGTCGTCAGGGAGCACAGCTGGAGAGCAGAGCAGTTGCAGTGGCGCAGGGTGCGAGCCAGGGGGATGCCACCCACGCCCCGCTTCCTGGGGGATGGTGAGATCACCGCTGTCTGTGGCGCGGGCCTGTGTCTTCTCAGTCCAACTCTGTACAGCAGGGCCCCGGCACCTGTGCAAGTGTGAGAGGACTCGGATTCTGGCCACCTAGCCTCCCCGAGGACCAGGCAGGTGAAGGCACTTGTCGGCCACTGACACAGCAAGGGCCCATGGGACAGAGAAAGCTTGGGAAGCCATGGCAGGCTTTGACATCATCCTGCAAAGTTAGACAGCAGAGCTGGGGCCAAGCTCCACTACCCCCAAGGACACGCTGGGACAGTGGCAGCCTGGCGTGCTGCAGTGTGAGCATGGCTGGGGACCACTGCTGTGTGGGTAAGTGTTCCCAAGGCCCATGCCATGAGGGCCTGGGGGAGGCAGTGGGGCCTGGTGGGAGGAAGTGAGGTCACTGGAAGAGCCTGGGACCCTGGGGTCTTCCTCTTCCTGTCCCTCTGCTGCACCATAGCCCAAAAGCAAAGGGCCAGCCATCCAGAGACTAAAACCTCTGCACTGTGAGCCAAAAGACCCTTCTCGTCCTTATAGGTTGGCTACTTCAGGTACTCGTTGTTTCACAGAGCTGGCTGGTGACACACGACGTGTTTGGGTACCACAGTTTCCAGGGGCCCCGCCGGCCCCCCAACAGCTGACTCCCACATACCACACCAGTCTCATCCTAAGCCCATGACCTCTCTTTCTCTACCGTGGATCCAGTGCAAAAGCCTTAAACATGAGCACAAAACCTGCTTCAATAAAGCATTATGGGAATGATTTCTAACACTTTTGGAGCAGAAAATATGGCATAAATTATACCTTTCAACTCATTAGCTGGATTTAACTAGACACAATGGTAAGGCTCGTGATTGATTCTGCTTCTGAATGATTACGCAGCTTAACTGACAAAGAGCTTCTCCTTTGTCATCGTAACTGGGAGTCATTGCTAAATGGAGGCCACCTATTCATCAGCCAGGCAGTGTAATCTATCAAAGGCAGAGTTAATCAGTAGTCTGATCAGTCTGGCTTCAATCAAATGACATTTGGCAGAATTCATTCAGAAGGTAGAATTCACAGGGCTCTGTGCCCTGCACCTAGGATCTAGCTAATAAAACATCATATTTGGGGTTTAACACCCATCTACACAAAAGAACAGTAACTCCATTATTTTTAGCCAACATAAACTAAATTAATGCACTTCGACATCATTTGAGAGGGGTCTATAGAAACAAAGTTATATTTGGTAAATTTTGGAGACATCCTAGTGTAAATTCTTTCAAAAAGATGATTTCTCAGAGGTTTCCCTTCAGTTTAGGTGGGGAGTGCCACTGCAGCCTGCCAAGGACAAGAGGACATGGGTCACGGTAGAGTGGCCCCTGCAGCAGTACGATCCCAAGACTTCCTACAACTGCTGCTACACAAGAATGAACAGAAAGACAACACGAGCCTCCCGAGCAGGCCAGGCCGAGGTGGAGGTGCTGGGAACCTGGGGGCACTCACAGGTGCTCTTCCGGGACAGAGGTGGCCTATCCTGGCCCACTTCAGGGAGAAAATGGGTCCGTGGTCAGAGGAAAGCAGCCTCAGAGGGTGCGCAGGGCTGTCAGGCTGTGACGGCGAATGTGTGAAAGCCAGTCTGCTTGAGAGTGCAGCCAGAGAGGCCACGGGACACCCGCACCTGTGTCTCACAGCCAGGCCTGCTCAGGGAAGCCAGGTCCCGTGGCCGTCCTGCTCGAGTGCCACCTAGAGGAGGCACTCGGTGGGACCAGCCGTGGAGGGGTCAGTCTCTGGCAAGGCTGCGCGGACATGCAGTTCCCTTCTGCCAGCCGCACTCCACTCCTGACTCCTGATTGAAGTGTCTATGGCCCTGGCAGTTCACCTGTTAGGGCCTCAACAATGAGGGCTTTCGCCGATGGCCATCTCCCGTCTCTAAATTTAAAAGAATATCTTGAAAATTCACGAAGCACAGACTTGGTGTGAATTTCTTAAACATGACGTTTCTCAATAAACAGGAATTTACAGATTTCTCTGCTCCTATTTTCTCCGCTGCTCCAGCAGTGGTTCCTTTCTTGCTGGACACGCTACAGACAGGTGGACCTGAAACTGTCAGTTTTAAACTGACGGGCTGCATTACATCAGCAAAGGTTCCAGGGCAAGCTCCCTGAACCGCGGACGTCCTGGCCTGCACAGGGTCTTGCTGCCTGCCAACGAGCAGCGGGCACCTGCAGGGCATGCCAGCCAGCTGAGACATCCCAGCCTGCGCTGAGCAGCCTGACCTCCTGCCCTGCTGCCACAGCTCCGCACTGCATCCAAGAGAGGTCACCAGCACAGCCCTCCTCACACCAGTGTGACCACCTAAACATCTCCAGACATGCCACCTGTCCAGGCTGGGGACAGCGGAGACACACAGCCCAGGTCAGCCTCCCTACCTGTGCTGAAGACGGGGCCCTCCAGGTTGCGGCAAAGCAGAGCGAAGAGGGACCCCAGAGGGCTCCCATGCGCTGGACCTGCAGCAACGCTCCGCACTGTGACGTTCTGAACACGGCCAGCCACTGCCACTCGCCGGGCTGGAAGTAAGGACTCAGTGACCTGCCGGCTTCAGCAGCGTTGGACAACACTGGTCTAAATGAAGCTGCCTGGTCACAGGGTTCCCTCTGCCTCCAGGGCAGGAGATCTGCAGCACACCTCCTACCACAGATGCCACAGGTGACACCTGACACCTCAAGTTAGACGGCATTTTGATTTCACATTAAGAATTCAAGTTTTACAGCCAGTGTAGGGGAGGTTAAAATAGAAGAGGGATTGATACTCATCTGACTCGGATGAGGACTGCCATTTCATTCTCTCTGCTCTTGTAGGTTTGAAATCTCCCTGTAAAAGTGACTTGTGCTATTCTAACACTTAGCCCCTTTCCCACCAGGGCCTGGTCCTTCTGCTCCAAGGTCCTGTCTTTCAGGGGACCATGCTGGCTACCAGGGAGATGGATTTTGTAAACAGTAAGCCCTGGGCTCCAGGGAGAAGCCACCGTTGGTCACAAAACCACAGCCTGGGAGCAGATTCCACCCTCTCCCAGCCCACATACCCAGGCTGTAGCCTGTGTGGCCTGAGGGGCCTGGTCCTGTCCTGCCACAGGGCAGGGGCACAGCGGGGCAGGCATCTGCACCTCTCATGCAACTGTACACACAGCAGGTGCTCTGAGAACAGGCCACAGGCAGTGGCCCGCAGTGGCCCTGACCACAGACTAGATGTCACCTGACCTGTGACCCTTGGTGGCCCCGGCACTAACCAGAAGTCACCTGAACCTGAGCCCTACAGTGGCCCTGACCACAGACCAGACATCACCTGGACCTGAGTCCCTCGTAGCACTGACCACTGACCAGACATCACCTGGACCTGAGCCCTTCAGTGGCCCTGACCACAGACCAGATGTCACCTGGACCTGAGGCCCTTCAGTGGGCCTGACCACAGACCAGATGTCACCTGGACCTGAGTGTGGAGACTGAAACCCCAGTCGTTTCAGATTCCTCACTGTCTTTACTGACACTGGCCTTGAGACCAGCAGATGATGGCTGGGTTCTGAAGAAGATCAAATCTGCCACAGAATCGCAAGTGAGACTTGGAGGGTTTGCAGATGTGGCCCCCCCGGGGTCCTGCTGCCCACGGCTGAGGAGATCCACAGCCCACAGGCCCTCGGGCTCTCTCAGTGGGTGTCTGCAGCCTCCAGTGCGACCAGCTGCACACACAGGCCCGCTTCTCCTCTACCAAGCGCCTCGCCAGGAGGCTGCTTCACAGATGGTCATGACTTGCGTGGCTTTACTCACCTCTTATTTTTACAGCAGAGTGACTTTCAACATATGACAAAGCACACCCACAGCCTAGTAAACAATGCACCTAAAATTTACAGCTCTCAGGGAAGCCTTCGAAAGCTGGGAGAATATTTAGAGCAGGTTTCTACACCACACATCCATAATTGCTTTTGCATTTCAGCTCATGGAAAACACACTTTCTATAAACTGGGAAAACGAATTGTGCGATCCACATATAGAAAACTAAAAATATGTAAAGAGAATCTAATTTTCGTTAACGTGTTGCACGCAGCCTCTGAGGAGAAACAAGGTCCCTTTCCAATCCATTTGCTCTGGAGGCCCACAGAATGTGTAGAAATGCAACGCTGGGCAGCCAGGGTCCTCTGCCCCACAGAGTGACAGAGCACAAAGCACAAAAACCATCAAAATCAGCCCCAAACCTGGCTCGGTTAGGGCTGCAGCCCTGACCAGAATGAGTTCATCTGGAACAACAAGAGAAAACTGGCCAAATGAAACCCTTCCCTCCTGCTCCTCACTTCTAGCCCAACGGATGTCCAACCACCTGTAAGTCAAGTCACCCGGAATCTACTTGAACACAGGGGCCCGGGCCACCCTTGCAAGCCCCACACCCAGCACGGACCAGGGGCTGGTGCCCAAGGGTGTGCCCGAGGTGTGCCCTGGGCAGACGGGGCGGGCGCGCCCTCTGAGGTGATCCCCAGGGTGGTGCCCACCTCTGTCCCCTCCTGTTGTCACACTCTGCAGGTCTGCACAGAAAGGGGTGGTAGACCAAAGCCTCGGGAAAGGGACAGCTCGTTCCAAAGAAACGGCATACTTACCCCAGCGAATGACGCCAGATAGCCAGGAGCAGGCGCAAGTCAGGACTCAACAGGCCCAGGACCAGCCTGACTTTGGAACCCTGAGAAGCCCCAGTGTGGAGCACTGCAGGAGGGGGACCTCAGAGCCGGGCAGTGCCCCGCTGGCTTCCGTGGTAAACAGTGGCACCTGAAGCGAGGAACATAGCCTGCTGCGATGGCCACTGGGATCCACCCAGGAGAGTGCATGCACGCAGCACCCCAGAGTCACCCCATCTCCAAACAGGAGAGTCTGCTGACACGGCCTCCCCTCCCTGGCCCCGATGATAATCCCACTGCAGAAGGACTCGGCCATCTGAGGAGGCAGTGGCTTTCCACAGGCCCTTCCCCTAGGCAGGGACCCCCGGGAGGACTGGCTGCGTGTGCGGGGCTGCCAGGTCAGGGTGCAGGTCTGGAGTGGGAGGCAGAGGAGCAAGCAGCCAGCCTTCAGACAGAGGCCCAAGTCCTCGCTGGGCCCCGGAAGGGGCTTCTCTGCCTGTTTGTTCTGGGGCAGGACCTTTGAGAGAGCCACTTATGACCTGTCCAGGTCACACAGAAAATGCTCAGTGCTATTGGAGTCAGGAGGTCGAGGAAGGGACTGGACAAAGCAGTCTCCTGTTCTTGCTGAACCCGAGGCCCAGAGAGCCTCCTGCCACCCGAGGCTCGGCTCCCAGCGACTCTGCACACTGGGTGGACTTCCTCCTGCTGTCCTCTTCTTGCCTGCTCTTGGGGCTTTAGATGCCCCAGGCCTTTCACAGAGCACTGCAAAGGGAGGAAGGGCCTGCCGCAGGGTCTGTGTCCCTCCTGCCAGAAAGGCACTGCGACTGCAGCTGCTGCAGCCAGGAACCGGCAGCGTGAGGGACACGCCTGCAGAAGACTCAGCACCCATTCTTATTCACTTAGGGGGACTAGGCCACAAGGAGGTCCAGCGGCTGAGAGACGCAATTTTCCTCTCTCAACAAAGTGCACAGTCCATCTCTTAGACCTCTCCCCAGTGGACAGAGAACACACGCCCAGCCCTGGAGACCAGGCGGTGGTGGGCGAGGTGCGGGCCATCCTCTGGGGCCTTGAGTGTACGTCTGTGACAGGGACCTGGGGATGGCAGCCCAGTACCAGTGGAGGCTCTCGCAGGACAGACGGTGGAGGACCCACTCCTGCCCGGCCAGTCGGGAAACGCACAGAATTGACAGCTTCGAATTTCAGTCCTTGAGTCCTAAGTGCCTGGTGATAAATGGTCCTGCATGTTAGAGACTATTTTCCACGTGGAATATCACTTTGGGGACAATGACAAGGTACTGTGCTTCCACACTAAGAGCAGAGGCTGATCCTGGTTCCTTCACTTGATCACCTCTGCAGAGACAGGCCTGCAGCAGGCCCCGCACAGCCAGGCCTGCCACGGCCAGCAGTTGTTCTTAGCGTGGACCACGTGCACGCGTCACTGGACAGTGGGTGGGGGCAGCAGCCCACAGCAGCCCGAGATCAGTTCAGGGTGTGTGTGTGGTGGTGTGTTTGAACTTTGCTCAGACAGGCAGGACCTAAGACAGGACGGCGGCAGAGGCCTGACCTCAGTGGAACTGGCCAGTGGGTGTGGAGGTCAGTCGGGAAAGCTCTGGGGTCGGCCCCGCTGATGTGCTGATTTTGGACCAGGATCCAGCCATGTCTTACATGGGTACGTTGAGACTTTCGGGACCTGGGTCATGTCCTGGGCTGCTGCTGTAGGGCTGGGTGGCCGGGCACGTGGGGAGCCTACGGGCCTGAGGAGCTGCTCAAAGGCCTGTCACCCAGTCCTCGGATGGGTGCTGTGTGTCACTAGCCTAGCTTGGCCACTGACCCCGGGGTGAAGGCCTTCAGATCTGACCACCAGCCCAGAGCCTTGCCAGGCCCCCTCCTCCCGCCTCATGACTTGGAGAACACCAAATCTCCAAGCAGTCACCCACCCTGTCCCCGTCACCCTCCAGCTCCAGTGCCACAGAGGGCGGCACAGTCAAGACCACTGTGAGCCGGAGCCGCAGGGAGAAAGGGAAGACCCTGGGAAGACACTGGTCACCTGCCGCGTCTTCACAGGACCTATAAAGACACAAGGCGCAGGTGTTTGGGAAGTTGTTCCCCATTCTGGTTCTACCACTGCACTTACAGCCCTGAACACAGAAGAACATGGAACTAAACCAGGATGTGCGTGTGTCAGAACGCAGAGGCCGCAGGTGCCGACTCCACACTGCGAGGGCTTCAGGGAACACGAGGCTATGTTTGACAGCATCCAATGCTCACAAATCCAGAAAGCAGCTGACGTGCTCCTGAATGACACCACCGTGGCACCACAGACCGCGGAGCACCCCGAGTTCTATGCAGATGCTGGCCCTCCACTGTCCCCGCCGTCCCCACAAAACCCAGCAGCGCTGAAACCAGAGCATTCTACAATCTCCTCCAGACACGGCTGCGGGACAGGGCCAGAAGCCTTCGGGGAGGCCGTGTGGGCAAAGGTGCGCCTTCCCCGAAGAGTCCCAGACTGGAAGCAGGCATCGTTCAAGCCAGGAAAGGCTCTTGAATCAGAAGCGATGTGATTCCCGAGGGGCCTGGGCGGGCGTGGCGGGCACGCCTCCCGGGTGACCGGGCTTGCAGGCGGGGCAGGAGGCGGAGGCCAGGCCTTTGGGCTCGCAGCACGGCAGAGGCGGTTCACAGGAGGCATCTGCTGGCCTGCAGTGAGGGAGTGCCCAGCCGGGCCACTCCACGGGGCTCTCCAGGAGGCCACAGTGTGGCCACCGCTGGGGTCAGTGGGCCCAGGGGACGCAGAGTGGCAGCATGCCATCACGGAGCCAAGCGAGACCAGGGACTGGGGCCAGCTGGCAGTGCAGCGGCCCCACAGTTTCCAGAGGGAAGGCGACCGCATCCAAGCCTGGGGCTGCCGCCCCCGACCTGTGGCTCAGGAAGGACCTCCCGACTGCTGGCCCCACCATCACCCGTCACCGGGAGGCTGCCCACGTCCGAGCTCGGGCTCATCGACACGAGCTCAGGCTCATCGTAAGGCTGGGCACGCACTAACTCGGCGAGGGGCTTTCTGCATTACATTCCCCGCTTTCTCCTACTATTATCACAACATGCATGAGAACAAATAATGTGATTCCAAATTGAAAAAGGCTCACAAATTATGAAAATATAACTAGGTGACTTTATGAAGAAAGAAAATTATGTATGAACCTCAGTGTGGCATTGTTCTTGGATCCATTAATGGGACTTTCATATAAATAGACAGTTCTTTATTTCAAGATTCTTATGATACTTTCGTAATTAAAACTCTCTGAATAGAGTGCCTGATGAATATAAAATTGTTTCAGGAAGAAAATGGTATAGAAAAAATGTATTACTTTCCTAAGAATAATGGCCCCATTTCTTTTTAAAATTAATTGTATATTGCCTTTCTTAAAAACAAAGGAAAACTCTCTTTATAGATTTCAGACAGCACATACTTTCCTTTTAATTCTGAAATATGTTATTACAGTCTAAAGATAATAGAGTGGTGGTGAACCAGCAATCAGCCCCAATGCCAAATATTTATAGAATTTTATTTTGGCTAAATCTGCTGAGCACATCCTCTCTTGGTATGTCAGCTTCACAGAGGGATGTGGAGACATCCTAGAAGCTCTGGATTCCTTATTACCATCAGGGCTACCAAGGGGGACGGGGTTATTCTCACAACAGGTTGGATCCCATGCAGGCCTGCCGTCTCCTCACTGCCCTGGACGATTCAGGTGGCTGGACCTACAGCCAGCCACCAGAACCCCCATGGCCGAAGCTTGACAGTGACGTTGCTGCTTTGTGGTCCCCAGTCACTCTGGCCCGCAGCTCCCCCAGGAGCATGCATCTTCCTGAGGGTGGTGGGACTCAGGGAGAAGGTGAGGACTGTGGAGGCCAGTGCACCAGGGACGGGGCAGGGAAGGCATGAGGTAGCCAGAGGGGATAGGAGGGACAGCTAAGCATGGGCTTCCTTCATTTTTAATTTATTTATAGGTAGAAAAGCAGTCAGGAAAACAGGAGGATATTCCAGCTGAAACCAGGACAAAACCAACACATGTCCAGAGAGAAGGCTCTGGGGTGGGGCTGGGGGCGACCCCAGAGGGGTATCGGCCTCCTTCCATCCCCTTATTTACTGACAGGAACTAATGCATGGAGTGTGGCAATGAGCCTCCAGGAGTCCATCCAGCCACGCGGGGCCCCAGACCCACTTGTGGCCAGTGAGGCAGCAGCGGGTGAATGGGGGGCGTTCAGGACACTCCTTAGGGAGGGCAGCGGCTGGGAACCCCTGCCCTGCCCCGGTGGCTTCCCGGTGCCCGGAGTGAGGCTGTGACGGTGGATGCCAGCATCCACCCCAGCACAGCGAAGCTGGGCTGGAAGCCTCACTGCGGACACCCAAGAGCAAAGGGACAGCACCGACCTGACGGGCAGCCCTGGACCGGCGCCCCCGGGCACCTGTGCACAAGTCCCTCTCAGCTTGAGTCACCTTGCCCCGGTCTCTGTCGCCAGCTGCGGCAGCAGTTCCTGGGCTGCCGCGGTTCTAGGGCACAACTGTGAAGGTGGCCGGCTCAGCGTCACCAGCCCAGACCTCCTCTTGCCACCTGCTGAGGTGATCGGAGCCGTGCTGAGCTACCCCGAGACAAGGACAGGAGTCAGAGGGCCCTGGAGGGGCGCAGGCGGCTTTATTGGACTCGGGGGGATTGCCTAAAGGACTGGCAGCTGAGCACAAAGAGGTGGAGGGTTAGGGTCTGTTTTACCTTCTTAAGACTGAGAGTATCATGCACAGTCCGCTGATTACTGAGGCGCTCTCGTGACAAACCCAACAGCTAAGTTCCTGTCACAATGCATCTAATAGTCCAACAGCCTTCCATTCTAAAATGTGCTTATTTGCATCTAGCATTAAGTAGACAAGATTTAGTTTGTTTTACGTATTTGTCGAAAATCCATTCTTTATTATTCCACGTTGATAAAGATCTATTTATAATCTTTATAGAAGAGTTCGGCAAGTTCCAGGTCATAAGAAATACAGAATCCTAACTGATAAGTGAATTCTATGTTCCCAATAACTGTATTTTGCAACCAGATGTGTGCTTGAAAATGACCTTGGTCTTGAGGTAACAAAACATACAGTAACACAGCAGGTCAACTCACGACGGGATGCTTTTAGAAGAGGTAACCATTTTACTTAAAATAGCACTAAAATTCAAAAGGCTGAGGCAGGTAGAGACTGATCCATGAGAAACAGAAAGTCCAGTGTCCACTTGCAGAATATAGCATCCAGCCTAAATGGGGATGTAAGAGCCAACCAAAGCCATTTTAAATATAGTCCTTTTCCTTCCCACCCTGATTTTAAAATGAGTCAGTCGTGTAGACTGTCACCGAGTTCTCCTGCCAGAGCGGGACAGCACTGTGTCAGGGATAGAAGAGGTGCGCTGTCCACCCAGGTGAGTGGCTCCCCATGTTTTTTGGCAGCAAGGTCTTCTGGAGGTAAACTGGCCGGGCGCCTTAGCTCCGGAGCCCATGTCTCTGGTTCCTGCAGCAGCCTGTGGCTCTAAGAGGCCAAGAGACCTGCTCTCAGGCTTAAAAGGTTGCTCAGCTTCCTTTACTTCACTACCAAGTAGATCTGAGGGAAGATGATGCTCTATGATAGCTCATGGGATGAGATTTCTGCCTCCCTGGCTGCCGCAGGCCATTAGCATGCTTTCACTTAAATCCTCACTTTTGAAAGGGGTTGGATCAAATGCCTTCTGCATGTTTTCCAGAAGTGACAGTCTGACTCCAGACTGCACCAAAAATAAGTCACAAACTACAAAGACATTTCAGAAGGGTGCCCTCTTATGACTTGAACCTTCAATATCCAAAAGGCCACAATTGAAGGTCCCCAGCCAGTGCTGCCATGGAAGGAGCGTGCCCTTCAGGGGGCGGGGCCTGGTGGGAGGAAGGAGGTCACGGGGCTGCCCTTGCAGGGGGCACGGGAACCTGGGCCCTCCTCCGGGGTGACGGCAGGCTGCCAGGAGGTGATCCGCGTCCCCCCACCACATGCTTCCTTCCATGAGGTTCTCACCTCAGGCCCAGAATGACTGAGCCACGTGACCACATCTAAACCTCTGAAACCAGGAGCCAAAATAAACTCTTTCTTCTTTTAGGCTGTTTATCTCAGGCATTTTGTCACAACAACAGAAAGCTGACGAACACGCGCCCTACGCCTTGTTCTTACAGCAGTGATAGCAATACTCCACCCAGCCTTAGTAACTGAGTCACAATTTCATTAGTTTCAACCTGAAAGACCATTTTTGTAACGTGAAAAATAATGTGATAAGAAAGTGAAACCAGTCACTTCTAGTGGTGGGGCTTGGGCAGGGGCATCTGCCTTCACTTCACAGTTGCTGTTTCTCACCAGCCGGGGACCCAGGACCACTCTCCTCTGCTTGCTTCCGCCCCCCGCTGGGAACCAGGACAGCTTGCTGGGCTCACCCCACCTTCCCGTCTTCCTGGCTCGGCACAGAGGGCTCCTCACAGCCTCCAGGACCTGCCCGGCCCCTCCTCGTGCTCCGCTTCTCCGCGAGGCCACCTCACACCCCCGACCAGCAGGGGCTGGCAGTCATGGCTCTGGCCCAGGTCTGCCCAACTCAGGCCTCTTGGTGGACCCCGTGGGCTCCCTGGGGGCGACATGCCCTCCTATGTGTCACCACACGGCTGGTCTCTGGAGGTCTCCAACTTAACTCCCAGGTGGCTGAGGCCAGACTGCAACACTTTGTCCTTTTAACGTTTATGAGCGCCTGTTTAGAAAGTCCCTTTCTTTACAGGAAAGGTTCATAAACACCAGCAGGTTTCAAATCACAGGACGCAGCATGTTGCAATCCAACCCAGCAGACAGAGGAGAGAAAAGGCCAGCCGTGACTGCAGGTGGAAACCGGCCACATGGTGTGGCCAAGGCACCAACAGTGCCAGGCAGCGGTGCAGGAAGGCCACACGAGAGCAGCAGCTGGCCAGAGCCACAGGAGAGCCGCAGGGAGCCGAGGCTGGGTGGGAGGATTGGCCCTCAGGTGGGATGGTGGACTCACGAAGGTGTGGTCAACTCTGAGAGAAGATGCATGGTCACCAGGGCCCAAACCCAGGGCCGCCTGCAGGTTCCAGTCACAGAGGGGTGCAGAACTGCACAGGGCAGGCCAGAGGCACCACACCTCCACCCGCCCCTGGGCCCCACGCCGTGGGCGGTGAGCAGCCACTACCCTGAGATGTGCTCAGGGCTGTAAGTACTGTCACAGTCGTACATGGGGTAGATCAGATCAGCGTTTCTCAAACTACGCTCTGTAGAACCCTGGCCGTGAGGGGTCAGTGGAACACACACGCAGATGCTCAAATCAAACCAACAAATGCAAGACTGAACAAACTCGATGGATGTCTCTGCCTCTCTGCCGCTGGGTCTCAGCACCGGCCGCATGGGGTGCACAGCCTGGAGCTCCGAGGTCAAGGCAGGTGTATGAGTTCCCAGGGTGCCTTGGCCTTGGAGCCGCCTCTCTGCGGCAGGGGCTCTTTTGGCCTCTGGCTGCTCCTTTCCTTCAGGAGCGTCCTAGGTGCTCGGCCATTTCCTTCCCGTTCACATGAAGGCTACTGAGTCATCTACGGGGCGAACACAAGCTCCTGTCCTCCTGACACCTTTCCTGGCCTACGCTCTCCTCCCATCGAGGCTGGGCTGCTGTGTGCACCCGCCACACCCTGGGGCCCCACCTCAGGCCCCGTCCTGCTGTCTCCGCCCCAGGTTCCAGAAGGAAACCTTCTCCTGAACATTTTCAGTCAAAGCACATAACATGCTTTGCTTTCAGTCAAAGCAACTCAGCAAAACTGAGTCAGCCAACTGGGACGAGAGCAGGCTCTTCCCAATCGAGGCGCTGCAATTAGAAACACACCACATGAGTCAAACAGAGCTCCTTTAATCAGGGGTTCACTACGGAGGCAACAACCGTTTGAAGTTGCTGTTAAGCACAGTTAAATGGAAACTGCCACGGCACTCACAAAGACACATCCTTTTGCTTTTAATTTTTAAGAAATTATGTTAGATAATTAAGACAGAGCATGTGGCAGCCTGAGCATTTCAACTCACAACACAGGGATCTGGTTTTATTCCCATGTTCAGAAAAACAGCAAGAAAAATCAGTTTGCCCAATACTCCACAAAAAATCCCTTCAGGTGCAATTCTGTCCACGCTTCTCCAGGGATAATAAACAGAGCAGTCCCAACAATACCTCAGTCAACACTGCCGGGCCCAGTCCTGGTAAGTCCCTGAGAGCTCTGTGCCCTGCCTTGGCTCTCCTGTACTCCACTGGAGCAAGAAAATCTGTCCACTTAAAATCTCTGTCTCTTCTGCCAGATGTGGAGAGCGCTGAGACAACCTTTCAATTGTAGTCACAGTGTCTTGTTCTGGCTCTGAAGCACTAGAGAAGAAAAGAACCACATGGAGACTGGATGAGGTCACTGAGAAGAGGGAGCCACGTGGAGACTCAAGGGGGTCACTGAAAAGAGTGGGGAGAACATGTGAAGACTGGAAGAGGTCACTGGACAAGAGGGGAACCACGAGGAGATTACAGGAGGTAACTGGAGAAGAGGGGGACCATGTGGAGACTAGAGGAGGTCCCTGGAGAAGAGGGGGACCACGTGGAGACTAGAGGAGGTCCCTGGAGAAGAGGGGGACCATGTGGAGACTAGAGGAGGTCCCTGGAGGAGAGGGGGACCATGTGGAGACTAGAGGAGGTCCCTGGAGGAGAGGGGGACCATGTGGAGACTAGAGGAGGTCCCTGGACGAGAGGGGACCACGTGGAGACTAGAGGAGGTCCCTGGAGGAGAGGGGGACCATGTGGAGACTAGAGGAGGTCCCTGGAGGAGAGGGGGACCATGTGGAGACTAGAGGAGGTCCCTGGACGAGAGGGAACCAGGTGGAGACTACACGAGGTCCCTGGACGAGAGGGGACCATGTGGAGACTAGAGGAGGTCCCTGGAGAAGAGGGGGACCACGTGGAGACTAGAGGAGGTCCCTGGAGGAGAGGGGGACCACGTGGAGACTAGAGGAGGTCCCTGGAGGAGAGGGGGACCACGTGGAGACTAGAAGAGGTCTCTGGACAAGAGCACCATGTGGACAGTAGTAGGAGGCCACTGGCCAAGCCCCACCCTCACTAAAGATAGTTTACCTTGGTGTTTCCTGAATCATCCTTATCTTTGCCCCAAATCATAAGGGCAGGAAAATCAACTGTGAGCAGGCTGAGGAGAGTCCGAGGGACCAGTGAGCTCTCAGATCTACCACAAACCAAAGAGATCCCTTATTTTATTATTTTTATTTTTAATTGTAGAAGGACACAATAACTTTCTTTTTTATGTGGTGCTGAGGGTCAAACCCCCTGCCTCACATGCGCTAGGTGCTTTATCACTGAGCTACAACCCCAGCCCCAAAGACATCTCTGGAGAGTTCCAGCCAAGCCACCTGCTGACTAGTGAAGCTACTCCAGTGGTCAGCTGGAGCCACGGCGCTCAGCAGGACCTGCAAAGCCACGCTGTGGCCATCCTCCAGCATTTAAAGACCCCTCACATCTGTCCTCCATTTATCCCACATGCCTCTCTCTCTCTTTTCCTACATCCTTTACACACTCGTGATCCGTCCCTAAAGGAGTCGCCTGAAACTCCCAGGCACTGTGTACCACGCATCTGACGGCATGACCCGAGGACCTGGCACGCTCTCCAGCAGGCGCCATAAACACCTGCAGGGTAGGTGCATCCAGGGGCTGCAGGGGCCAGCTCGAGGTCCACCCACCATCCTGGCATGGTGGCAACAATGAGTTAGAAGCCTCCTTAATAGTAGAGCAGCTTGCAAGGGATCTGATTCCTCTTTCACTAACCAGGTGGGTTTTGATCCCATCCCCTCTGACATCGTCTGACTTACTTCCCTCCCAACATGCCGTCTGAAGAGGGCAACAGGTGGGAGAGTCAGGCAGAAGCTTTAGGCCATGCAGGGTCCAGGCTGTGGCCCAAGGGCACCACCCACCAGAGTCAGCCAGCAGCCCTGGAACACCAAACAAGACAGGCCGCATGCATGTGAGGAGACACCACGCTGCACACTCCTGCTATGTGTACAGTAGTTACCTGTTAACCTGCTCAGACCAAAGAAAGCTCTTGATTATGATTTAACAATTTCAGTATTACAAAGGAAATCTGCCCTCTGACTTTGATCTATGGATTAAATAATAAATAAATATGATTAGAGCCTTAAAGTTTGCACATTTCTGAGCTTCTCATCTTGCTAGAATACTTATGACTTTCTAAACAATGTTAGTATTATTTTTTAAACAATGCTTAAGAAGTATATTTTCTTAATAGCAAAACGTACTACTTCTAGTAAATGGCACTTTGTGGCCAACACCTAACTTCTGTTTAAGAACATTTAGAAAGTGCTTGCTTTAACATTCTGTCCAGAAATGTCCATCACTTTAAAATATAGATACACACTCTATAAATAAAATAGTGCTCATTCAGCATAGTGCAATGGTTAGGACTTACTGGAGCTGTCTGTTACTGCATAGTAAACCACCCCCAGACTTGACACATTCTTATTTTGTCTTTAACTTTTGGTTACTGTTGCTGTGTTGCTCACTCACTGAATGACCTAAAACAGCTCACACTTTTCCATGGTTTTGAGGGTGGTCAGGGCTTTGCAATGGGTCTTCCTGGTGGTCACAGTGCTTTGGTGGCCACTGAACTCCTCTGAAGCTCAGCTAGACTGGACTCCAAGGTGGCAGCTAAGGGCTGGCAGCTCCTGGGCTGTTGTGAGCAGCCCAGTTGGCTGCTCCCCAGTACTCAGGGTCCTCACAGCATGGAGGCTGGCTCCAAGCAACACAGGATAAAACTGTCAGGCTCTTAACTGGCCTGCCTGCATGTCCAGAACATCACTTCTGCTGCATTACCTGGTCCAGTGCATCATGGCCAGCACAGGGGCACAGGAAGGGAACTCAGGCTCTCTGTGGTGGTGAGGGCCCAGGTGCATGCTGGGAGGGAGGAAGCTGACGGCCTCATCTTGGAGACCAGCTTACAATGCACATTCTGTGTTAGGTGGGCACTCCTAGCTTCCTGTCCCCCTAAGAACCTCAGAGTCATACTGAATGAAAATGTAAATACCATCGAAAAACTGCAGAAAAATGACAGCTGGAGCCTGGGGTCTGTTCAGTTCCTCACATGGATGTAACTCTACCCTCTCAACCCTACAGTGAACGGAACGGAGTTCCACATAAGGCTCCAGCCTCTTCTCCCATGGGGTGAGAACCCTGCCCAATAAAAGTGTCAGAACGATAAAATGCACTTTATTTTCAAACTCCACCTCCTACCCTCTGGGGCTATGGCCATCCAGGGGCCAATCATCCCCTTCTGGAATGCCCGGCCCAGCCCGCCTTCACAGCACATGGCCATCCAGGGGCCAGTCGTCCCCTTCTGGAATGCCCGGCCCAGCCTGCCTTCACAGCACACGCGTGCCAGAAGCAGGGGTCGCACAGAGAACAGGACGCAGCGGGTTCTGCCCGCAGCAGGAGAAGAAAGGGGGAAGACGATGCTGTCGGTTCCCAGAGAGGAAGGTATTTTTCAAATGGTCTCATTTTCCCATTTACAAAAGAAAAGCAGCTTATTGTGATAGAATAAGGCCTGCTTCCATGCAGGTATACATTCTGAGCCAAATAAAATATAGTGATATTCTAGAGCCATTTATCTTACCTGAGTCGTTGGCAAAGCACGTAAAATTCCCCCCAAAACATGAAGGTCCTAGGAACAATAAGAGATTTACTCATTCCAAACCCTAGTTAAAGATGTTTTCCAAAGGTGGCAAGAAGCCACATGCTCTGGTCCCCATTACACAGAAACCGATGAATTTTTGGAAAAAAAAAAATTGTTTTCTCTAAAATTATAATGAACTTTTTAAAAAGTTATCCAATTTGTTCTTAATCTATTTATCAAAATGTATATACAGAACTAGGTGAAGTCCTCAAGTATTCAATCTGTGCCTTCCCTGGGTTTCTCTCTAAATCCACCAGCACCCTTCCTGTCTCCGTGGGGAACGGGCACTCTCCAAGGCCCTGCCAGGCTTCCAGCTTCCCCACCTGTGCAATGTGTCCGAACCTCGCCTGCTCCCCAATTTCAAATCTATGGCCACCTGTGGGTGTGGGACCCTCCCACTCTCCTGGCCCTGTGCCTCCTCGCTGGGGCTCCGTCTCCTGGGCTGCCCCTCAGTCCTCACTGGAGAACAACCTCAGAGCAAACGTCCCAAGACAAAGCTGAGCAGGTTGCTCTTGTGCTGTGAACCAAACCAAAGGCAGCAAAACACACTCCTGAGGTCCACACAGGCCCTCTGCCCAGCCTGTCTCACTCTGCAGCACAGCATTCCAAGACACGGTCACAGCGGACGGCCAGCCTGACTCCCTCCACAGGGTCTCTCTCCCTGGGCTCACAGGGTCACAGTGTACGGCCACCGACACTGCTGCCTTGCATCTACCCCTACCGAGTGGACTCTCCTCCCTCCGCCTTCTGCTTAATACACACCTGCATGAATCAACGGCTTCATTCTTGGGTTAGTTTTTTTTTTTTTTTGGTTACTTTTCAAATGCTACATCAACATACCACCTAAAGCCTCCAGGTACATCCAACCCTGCCTGATACCTAGGAATGCCGAGTTCCCCAGTTTGCTGGGTCTCACGGGTCTCACTGCGTGATTTCCAGAGGAAGTAGCCCCTGCACTGGTCATTACATTGAGTCTGAACCCCCTGAGCTCAGGGACAGGACAATTCATGAAGAAAATCAACAGAACACAGAACCACATAAGTTATTTTCAACCACAGGCAACTCCATTTTAATTCTGCGAGAACTGGTCTGGCTCTGTCTACAGTCACAGACAGGCTGGAGAGACAGCTGTGACCTTAGGACCCTGAAGCTTGTGTCAGCTAACTGTGCATTAAAAGTGGTGTCCACAAGGCAGAGCTCCCGACAGCTTGCTGACTATGCCAGATGCCTTCATGCTGAAAATGAAGAGTGGGTAGACAGAGGCCGAAGCCTCTGTGGCCTATGGCCTGTGGCTAGGACAGGCATTCACACCTGGACGTGGCAGAGCACGTGGCCACTCACAGAGAGCGTCTTGGCTCAGTGAGCTCAGTAATAATGAGTCCCGTCATTTCCAGGTGGTCCACGGCTCCTCCCCCAAGGTGCTCGAGTGGACGTGGGGCAGTGCTCACAGAGCACGTGCCTTGGTGCCACCTGCAATGGGCAAGAGACAGAGCCCCAAGAGGTGAAGCGACAGTGTCGCCTGCCGTTTGACCGGGTCAGGGACTCCTGGAGGACGGTGTCGCGGTGTCGGGGTTATGTCTGGGAGGGCGCTTCCATGGGATACTGGCAACCCACTGGGGCATCTGTGCTCAGTGTGGGTGGGCGTCACCCACAGCAGGGGGCCCACGTAGAAAGTCAAAGGACAGGCGCTGTGCGTGCCCTCTGCCCGGGATACCTCTCTCCTCCTGCCACGGGCTTCGGGGGTCTCCAGCCCCGGCTCCAGGGCTGACACCAGCAGCCCCCAACCCGGTCCACCTCCTGGGGTTCTCAGGCTGCGGAGAGCAACGTCCTGGCTCAGAGGCCTTTGAATTTGGACTGAGCCACACTATCCACCTCCCAGAGTCTCCGGGCTGCCAATGGCCCGCCATGGGACTTCTCAGCGGCCACAATCAAGTGAGCGACCCTCTATAAATCCCCTCTCGCTTTCCTGTCTACACAGGCTTTGGGTTCTGACTCTGGAGAACCCTGACTAGTGCAAGAGGGGTCTGGCCACACACCTGGGACCTCCAAGACCTTCAGCCTTCTGAAGTGTCCTAGTCCTCCTGATGTCTGGCCCGGTCCCCCCAACACCATCTCCTTCAACACCCAGTAAAGAAAAAGACACAGCACAGAAAGGGGAGGGAGATCTAGAAAGATGAGAAACAGCACAGAACGCCAACCCTGAGCGGGAGCCTGCTCAGCTGTGCCTGGGCCACCGTCTCAACGCTCCACGCCCTGGAAAATGAGCCTCTAAAGGAAGCCACAGAAAAGCAGCAGGGACCACATGGGGCCTCCAGGCAGGTGCGCCCCTGCCTGAGCAGAGGGGCTGCCTGGCACGGAGTGGAAGAAGCTGTTCCCATCAGCTCCCAAGCAGGAGACTGACCTAGAACCATTAAACATCTAGACTCCAGCCCAGAAGAGTAAAGGCCCAGGGTGCAGAAAGCCACAGAAGATGTCCCCACCCTCACAGGACAAAACCTGAATGATGCCGCGGCCACAAAGCATTTAGTGAGCTAGGGCCACAAGATAACCAGAAGCAAAGTCCGAGGCGGACACAGATCATGTCACCTGCCTCAGGGTGCAGGGGACAGGGAGCCAGCACAGATGCAGGGAGAGCGGTGAGCACGTAGGGCTCTGAGGATTCTGAAAGGTCCACCACGGCTGGAGTGACAGCGGAGATGGAAGCCTGGGGACCTGCACATCCACCCCCCATCCCACCAGCTCTGTCGGGGCCCAAGGAAGATGAGGGGCAGGGCCGGGTGCTGAGGGACATAAAGGAGCGCCGTGAGGACTGAGGGAGGAGCGGGACGGGATGGGACCCGCTGTCATGGGACCCTATGTGTGTGCACAGGGATCACCCACTGCCATGCAACTGCACAACTGCCCAGGCCACAGGCCCCTTTCACGGGAGACAAAGGGCTCTGCCTCCGGGCAGTGCCACGCCCTGACTCTGCTCCTGCTCAGACAGTGGGCAGAAGCACCTGCTGCTGGGACTGGCATGGGGAGTGCTCAGGGCTCCGGGTACTGCTTTGGGGAGGGGCAGAGTCCAGCTAAGGCAGGTCAAGCCCTGCTCCTGTGCTGACCCTAAGTGTCCACAGGAGAGGCCTGCTAAGGGACGGGGAGTCAGAGCCCTGCCTGGACCCCTCAGTGACCTGAGGGAGCGCCAAGCAGCCACAGCAGGAAAGGAAGGGCCCGGAGCCCGTGGCCCTCAATGGGGAAGCTGGAACACGTGATGCCGAGGAGCCGTTATCATCACTTCTCTGAAGTTCTGGTGAAAGAAGAAAGAGAAACCCAAGAGACGCTGCTCTTAAGGGGTCAAGCATTCTCCTAAAAAGTGGGGATCTATGTCGTTATACACAGACACAGGCTTGGATCCGGAGTGTCCCCGAGGTTAGGTCCTCAGTGCAGCAGGATCCAGAGGAGACTGGATCCGGAGGGCTCTGACCTCTTCAGTGGATTCGTCCACTGTGACTGAATGAACCACCCAGAGGTGAGGAAATGCAGGCAGGGGGTGTGGCTGGAGGCAGAGGTCATGGAGAGCCAGTCTTGTGGATTTTATCAGGTCTCCAGCCCCTTCGCCTCCCATCCCCTCTCTCTGCCTCCAGCTACCATGAGTGTCTCCTCTCCTCTGCCTTGCTCTTCTGCCATGATGTTCGGCCTCCCCTCTGGCTCAAAGCAGTGAGTGGAGCCAGCTGACTGAGACTTCTCTGGAACTGTGAGCCAGACTGACTATTTCCTCCTTTAAGTTATCCTTGTGCGGTGTTCTGGCCACGGGAGTGAAGAGCTGACGCTGAACATGAGTACTTTAGAGAGGTCAAAGTGAGAAGGAATTATGCAAGGGGAACACAGCAAAAGCACGGGAGCCGCTGAAACATCAGACCCCAGCGCAGAGTCCACACAGAGTCCGACTGCCTGATCCCAGCCACCAGCCAGTGGGAGCCCGCATGGACCTTGACATGGGACCGACGCTTGAGTCTGGAAAACCAGAGGTAAGAGGATGGCAGCAGTCCAGTGGGGAGGGACAGCAGAAGCACAGGCACCCCCAGGAAGGCAGGCCCAGCCCCAGGCATGCCTGCGACTCAGCGGCGCTTTCCCGTCCAGCTCTCCCTGTAATGTCAACCATTTGTGACGTCTTTCCTGCAAGTATTACTCACTGGCCAGATGCTGACGGACTTGTCTCCACAAGGACATCCTGTCATTTGCAAATATTCTGCAGGACAAAACCTTTATATTTTCTAGTATGAAAATGTTAAAATCTATTTAGTGGCAGTTTGTCACTCACAACTCCTAAAATGGACTCACAATTCAAAGACTCAGGACACTTTGAGGGCTGGGAAATTTTCCCCCTTTGATTTACATCTATCTGTAAATGTCCCTCGTGACTGTAAACACGATTCCAGCTGCGGCACAGTTCTCCCATGTAGAGTTGGATGCTTCCTTGGAAAGGAAGCAGGTCTTACAGGTGGCGCTGGTGCGGCAGGAGCAGTCTTACCCTGGTGTGCGTCCGGATGTGCATCTTCAGTCCATCGTTCTTACTGAATCCTTTTTCACAGTAAGGACACTGATAGGGACGCTCACCTACGAATAAAGGAAGGTTCCAGGTCAGAAGAACGTCGGGCAGAGCACGGCCATGTAGGCTCCTGCACGGCCTGAGCCCACCAGGCCGCCTCTGCGAGGCCCAGCGCCCCAGGACACGGCGATGAGCCAGGCGCCAGCAGGAGCTCACTGCATTTCCTGTCCCATCTCAGCCCAATTGAGTCTCCTCGGTGTAAGATCTCGCTGGGGTTGGTCAGTCTGTTTGTCACTGCGCTGCCCACGCCCACTGCCCACCACAGGAGTCTGTATTTAACTGGTTCATTACTAAATTGTTGGTTTTGTTTCTTAAAATGTTTCATGTAAATGAATCCATCTCAGTTAGGGTTGCCAGTTTCAAAATGATTCCGTAAAGCTGCAATGTTAAACAGGACCGCTGCATCTGAACGACACAGCGATTCCGAACCTCTTGCCCAAAAGACAGCCAGGACATTTTTCAGATGATAGCCAGGACACTTTTCAGAAGACAGACAGGACATTTTTTAGAAGACAGCCAGGACATTTTTCGGACAAGCAAGCATACACATACACATCACATTTAAAGAAACAATTCTACTTTGTGATGACAAGAATGTAGCGAGATGTGATCCCCAAGAGTAGTCCCAAGGTGCCCTCATCAAAGCCTGATGATCTGGAGCAGTTCTGGTGTCAAGTCTTCTCATCTGTTTTCCAGCTATGATTTGAAGTTATTTTATCTCAATGCATCTTAAAACCTGGGCTAAATTCCTCCCACCTTATAGGCAGGGTGGCCCAAGGCAGAGTCAAGTCACACTGCTGGCCTTGAGCAATTACTAACAGCTGGTAAAACAGTACTTTTGGGTCTACCAAGTGTTTCCAGGAGAGCCCATTTGCAAGTCTGTAGCCTGAATGGAGAAGCTCTGCCTCACCAGGGTGGCCCCACCCTCTGACAGCCCAGGAAGAAGGGACAGGTGCGTCAGGGAGAGACTGCTCCCAGACCTGGACACCATCCACCTTCACTGCCCTGGACGTGGGGGCTGCTGCCCTGGCTTCAGACTCACGCACTCACACCTGCAGACCCCACCCGTCCTTGGCCTCTGGCTCCTGGACTCTCGGGATGTGGGTAAGACTGGATTACATGGACTCTTCCCGGATCCCCAGTTGGAGCTGCATCCAAGAGGACACCTCAGCCTCCACCACACAGGAGCCAGCTTCCACAGCAAGTGCCAAGGCCCTGCAGGATCTGCTTCTCTGCAGAGCACTATTAACACAGTGCTGTGCTCGTCTGCTTACCCGTGTGACCCCGTTAGGACGCCATAAGTATGGGGTCACCTGTTATGAACTGAATGATGTCCCCCACCAGCAGGTTGATCCCCAGCCCCAGGGCCTCACAGGTGGTCTGACTTGGAAGGAGGCTGCTGCCGTGGACTGCTGTCCTTACAAATTAGGGCTAATGACAGTAGAGACACACAGGGGAAGCACGGGTGATGGTGGAACCAGGCTGCCACAGAGCCAGCAGTGGCCAGGGGCCAGGAGAGTGCAGGAACAGGCCACTCCCGGAGCTGCAGAGGGAGTGTGGTCTCAGACCTCGCTCCATGACGAGTCCACGTGTGGTTGGGTGAGCCACGCCATTTACAGTCTTTAGGAGCAGCCCGGGCACACCCAGAAGCCCTGCTCAGCGGAAGCAATACTGCTGTCACCACTGTCACCCTTTCTGCTGCCACGAGGCAACCACAAACTGCTCAGAAGAGAAGGAGGTACCTCCAGGTGATGGACACTTCCACCTCACACGGAGGGGACGTGTTCCGGAGCCTTGGTGCATCGGAACTCCACCCAGTAACACTGAGAAACAATCTATCAAAAACTAAGGTGTGTCGTCTGTAGAGCAGTCTGAACTCTCAACATTAACCTTCAGGGGCCCACAGTCAGAGCATGCCCAGGTGACCCTGCCTCTTTCAGTCTCCAAGAACAGAGCTATCTGCTGTCCCACAATTGAAACTGAAGGACACCTGTGCAGTCCACAGGTAGGGACTATCGTCATCGCCTGGTCTGCACGTTACAGGCTATGCGGACTATGATGCTGGAAGCATGGTCGTCCACACATAGAATTGTGCTCTGAACAGGAAGTAGCTTTCAGTTTGACTTAACCCAACACAGCCTCTGGGTGCCATATGACCCAAGTGCAAATAACCCTATTTTTAGATATCTCAGGTAGATTTAGATGCCACTGTCTTCATTTCACTTAGACCAATGATAATATTCAAATTCTTACTGGCATGAAAATTAGTCAATCTTAAAATTAGAAAAAAGTAGCAAAAAGCCAGCGTCAGTGGGAACGGCAAGGACAGCTAGAACACAGGGTCTCTACAGCCTGTGGCTTGGGATCCTCACGGCAGGAGCCGTTTAACCCACGGACAACACTGTGACCGGTGCTCTCGTCCCGAGTCTGTGAACAAGGACAAGGAGGCACAGAAAGGATGCACAGGGAGCTACCAGACGGAGGCTCAGAGCCTGAACCCTCCCCTAGAGCCCTGGAGAAGTTCGGCTACAGCTGGCACCTGTGCACATGGGCAAGCCCCCGCCTGACCGGCCCAGGAGACGCTGACCAGGTGTCGGCTGGAGGTCCAGGCATTCTTTTGGCTATCAACACTCATGAGGAAACGCAGGAGGCAGAGGAACGTGCGCCCCATCTTCAGCAGACCCCACGTGAGTGCAGATGTGGTCCCACTAAGCTGTGCCTGAGGCCGTCTATCAGCCTCACCACCTAGATGGCAAGTGAGACATTGGTGGCATCAGGCACTCGGCATGACGCTTGGCCACAGGCTATGAGCTCCACGAGCACCACGCGGAGGCAGCAGTCCACGCACTCGACTGAAGACCAATGGGTGCTCTGCGTCTGTATGGGCTTCGAATTCTGTTCTGACACCAGAAAAGATGTGAGCCCACTGTTTCCTTGGAACACATCAAGGAATGAAGAGAAACATGATGGTAACTATAACAGGTGAGGAAGTCCACTTTCAAAGTGCTGCCGAGTGGACACCACATGCAGTCAGTCTGTCCATCATTTCACAGACTTTTTTAGCATCTTCCATCTTCCAGTTCCAGCCTGGGCTCCAGGAATGCACTGGGAGCAGAGTAAACCCATCAAGAGAACAACCCCAGGAAGGAGTTTAAGGAAGACCTCTGGCTGAGGAAGAGGGCAGGAGAAGCCAGGGACGGAAGGCAGGCATCCGCAGGCTCCTGTGCCTCTGCCTCTTCCAATGGGCTTGAAGGGGTGTCTCCGGATTCTCAGGGCCAGCAACCCCGAGTGTCCTCAAGGCATTCGAGTGTGAGGATGTTGGGACAAGTTGTCCAGAGGGACCAGTGGTAATAAAAGGGACATCTGGCCACCATGTGGAGCAGCTGACCTGTCCAGCCTGGCCCCAAACAAGTCACCTCAGGTCTGTGACAAAAACAAAACAAAACAAAACAATATGAGGGCACTGCCCAGCAGGCAGTTCAAGGCACGCCTTAGGATGGTGACTGACATCGACAGTGCTCCGGGCGGTGCGACCAGAGGTCAGAAGGCGCCCTCACCCAAGGGGCAGTCACACACCAACGTGGACACAGCACTGAACGGAAGGCACGGAAGGGTCAGGACAGCATGCATCTGGGTGACGTAGGCACTGAAAGTCCATGTCCTGTGCGGCCCCTCATGTCCAGAACCTGGACACAGACCTCTACATAACATGAAATCAGCAGAGAAAACCCACCCAGCTACTTCAGCCTGATGCTCTTAATCAGACCATGGCCGCCACTCGTAAGGTGAACCTGGCCACGCCAGCCAGGAGGCTCAACAGTCCACAGCACTGACTTACTGAGAGAGTAGGAACAATGACCACACTCAGTCCTGAAGCTACAACATGCAGAAAAGGGTCGAGATAATAAACTGCGCCACATTTTACCACAACGTGTATGAAAGTGTTCAATGTGCTATGTTTAAAGATTTTTATAAATGAGTAGGAAAGCTTAATATGTGAAGCACACAAACAAGTTTTAAGAGATTCTAAATGAAGTAAAATTAGACTATTTTCAAAAGTTTTTAAATAATTTCCTTTTGTCATTCAGTATATTTCCAACCACCATATGAATTTCATGGGACTCTCATCAATCCTTGAAAGGAAGAGAAGCATATGAAAATATGATTTAAAATAGAATAATGTTGAATGTAAGTACCCAGATAAAGCTGAGATGGTTAAGTGATGTGTAAGGACTGTGGAGCCACGGTTTTCACTCTGAGTCTTCCAGCCAACCTTGGTGGTGGAGGCGATGAGAATCCAGCGGCCAGCACAGCTCAGAGTGTGCTCCACAGCGGAGCGCTGTCTGCAGGCATGGGGATTCTGGGAAGAATGCTGCACTCACTTTGCACAGGTCTCAGAGGACTGGCGTGGTTTGCTTTTGAGGACTGAAGAAACTGATACCAAACAGCAAACTGAACGATAATTATAAAGTGCCAATTCAGCCCAAAAGCATCCCTTGCAAAGTACCACCCCATCACTCTTCTAACTCCTGAAGCTTAACAGAGCATCTGATAAACTGGAAGGCACTGCAGAGAGAAGCGGAATGCTATGCTGACTCACCAGGCAGCTCTGGCTCACCTCTCGAACCTTTCCTGTGCAGCCAAAGAGCCAGGAAACCCGAGGCCCTGCTGAGCCACACCTAGCATGGTCCACCAGTCAGACTGGGGAATCTCCCCTGATCTGAAGAAGCCAAGCCTCAGATGCCCTCTCTGAGAGAAGGGCAATAAAATCCTGAACTTGGCATTTGCTCCTTGATATTGACAGACTCCACATTTAAAAGCTTCAAGAGTTTCCAGTCATAAGGAAGTGGGCAATAAAAGGTAAAATTCAACTGAGAGGATCTCTGCTTTTCAAAACACTTTGCCACTTGCATCAAACTAGATTCCTTTTAAAAATGCACCCTTTTCCCTAGAGAATGCCTGCTGCTTCAAGAGTCTTTCAGTTGCAGATTTCTGCCTACATCAACCTGAGGTTCGTGGAGAGCTCCAGGCTTGCTAGCTTTCCAATCTGAAATAAAGAGCCAGCCTGGTTGAGGGCAAAACAGAAACTGAATTTTACTGATTAAAAAAATATATATAGAATATGAGATGGAGGCCAAGAGGGGCAAGAGCGAATTCAAAACTATAGTCAGGTAGGAGGAGGAAGTAGGAGACCCTGTCCAGGTGCTCTGGCTTTGGCCACACAGGGTACAAATGACACCTGTCACTTGTGACTTGTCCAAAGGGAACAAGATGCCCTCAGGAGGCCCGGATGCCATGCAGGAAGAAGAGTGGTTTCCAAGAGCAGGAGGAACACAGCCAGTCTCAACGGCTCGACTAGGAACACGACCTCGGCCGCGAGCACGCCCTGCTAGAACAAGGGGCATGTTCCACGCGTGCCCCGCGGGTCTTTGGTTTTGTTGTCAGGGGTCGGGCTTTGGTGGGAAGCTCACTGGCGCTTTCCCGCAGCAGTTTCCACCTGGAGGAGTTTCTAGCGGGAGTCTTGCTTCGCCTGGCATTACGAGCACCTTCCTGAACAGCGGCTGGGGGTGAATGGGCAGTGGACCAAGGTGCCAGGACACGCAGGGCTGTGCGTGAAGAACCGAGGCATGTACCAGACCTTGGCTTCCCAGACCCAGAGAAGCACAGTGCAGAGCAGCAGGGAAGCCGCAGGGGCTGCTCCAGGAACTGGCAGGAGGACGCCACAGAGGCGGAGTCTCCAGGGCCGAGCGACTGCAACGGGCGGGTGGCTCGGGGACGGCACGCCTGCCTGGCCCTGTTCCTCCTGAGCTCCAACACACGTGTGGTGCAAAGGCAAAGGCAGCATGCTGCCAATATCACGGCGTCCCTGACCAGTGCACACAGCTGTTGAGGACACTGGACGAAATGTGTGCCTGGCCACTCCACGGCTCAGGGTCCCAGTGCGTCAGAGAAATGAAGAAAGGGCAAAAATGCAAATGACCCACAAAACTGGGGTGTGCTTTAAATCATGCGTCTTGTTGAGAGGCCCTGCCCATATCCTCAGCTCCTCTGGTGACATGCACGGCTCTGTGTTCCATGTTCCCCACAAATGCCACTCCTTCACTGCCCTGGAGGCCCTTCATCCCAACACATGACACACCTTGAAAGAAAAAAATCTAATTTCTTTACTAAAAATTAGGGACTTAGATATTTTCAAATGAAAAAAATACATACAACTATACCATTAATAAAACCAAAATTAATGCTCTTAAAGTGCGTGTGTGCTTCTTAGTACCCAAGCCGACTGGGAGAGGGTGAGCACAGACAGAAGGGAAAAGAGGAAACAGCACATTCCACGATGTGGCTGGTGACCGGAGGACCTGAAGTGTCCAAGTAACACCGAGAAACACACAGCGGTCTGTCACCTGTGGGCACAACATCGCCCATGGATGCTGCTGGGGAGGCCAGAGCTGGCGGGAGAGGAGGCAGGCTTATTTTCAGGCAGACTCCACCCCATCTGCTGGCGCTGAGATGGCCTGTGGGACGGGAGCAGGGCCCCCACTGCTGAGGACCACCGAGAGCAGGTGCAGCAGGGTGGGCCTCCACCCAAGGCTGAGGACCACCGAGAGCAGGCGCAGCACAGTGGGTCTCCACCTGAGGCTGAGGACCACCGAGAGCAGGTGCAGCACAGTGGGTCTCCACCTGAGGCTGAGGACCACCGAGAGCAGGTGCAGCACAGTGGGCCTCCACCCAAGGCTGAGGACCACCGAGAGCAGGTGCAGCAGGGTGGGCCTCCACCCAAGGCTGAGGACCACCGAGAGCAGGTGCAGCACAGTGGGTCTCCACCTGAGGCTGAGGACCACTGAGAGCAGGTGCAGCACAGTGGGTCTCCACCTGAGGCTGAGGACCACTGAGAGCAGGCGCAGCACAGTGGGTCTCCACCTGAGGCTGAGGACCACCGAGAGCAGGTGCAGCACAGTGGGTCTCCACCCGAGGCCAGCAGGACCACTGAGAGCAGGTGCAGCACAGTGGGTCTCCACCTGAGGCTGAGGACCACTGAGAGCAGGCGCAGCAGGGTGGGTCTCCACCCAAGACTGAGGACCACTGAGAGCAGGCGCAGCAGGGTGGGCCTCTGCCCGAGGCCAGCTAACCCTGCAGAAGTGTGGAAGCAAGCTGAAGCTCCGTTTTGTGCAGGATTAATTTCTTGATTGTCTTACTTGTGTATTGACCGTGTCACTATTGTCCTACGGTTACTTGTCACTGGTCACAGCTCCTGTCGAACAAACGTTCTGAAAACTATGCATGAACTCCTTTGGAGCAGGTGTTAGGAAGAAAAGTGATGGTGAAAGCCCCAGCATGATCAAACCAGAGCACCCTCATTCGGTAGTTCTGATCTGATCACAGGTGTTTAAGAAAGAGAGGGAGAGAAACATTCCCCGGACAGTGATTTATGAGGGAGCTCGTCCGCAGGCGTGCCGAGTCTCAGGAGCAGCTGGCACAGCCGGGATGTATTACCGCGAGAGTGGTGGGACTCAGGTAGAGTAGTTAACCCCTGGCCCAGAGCGTTGAACACCCAAAGCAGTTCCTAGAATTTCCCTCGTGATTTATGAGCACCTGGTGTTATTCCTGTCCCAGGCTTGGATCCCCTGCTGAGCAGCCTGACTCTCCCTGACCAGAAGCAGTGACCCTGAGCAATGTGCTGGACCGTGTCGGTGACCCTCCAAGTGCCATCCCTCGTCTGGCACAGAAGCTGGTAATAAGCCACAGAGCTGGGACCACATGGACCGAGTGCACCTCTACTTGACCCATCCGGCGCGCATCCCCCTCACCCCAGCCAGCCTGTGGGCCGCTGACCCTCACCAGGTGCTGGTGATCCGCACTCTGCTGCTGGGGCATACGGGGAAGAGCAAGATGACCATGGGGACAGAGGGTCCAACGGTGAACCGTGGGTGTGCTGGGCGCCCATGACCAAGTGCAGGCAGAAACAGGCAGGGCAGGTGCAGAGCCTGAGGCAGCTCCCATGACCTTGCACCCAGGCACTGGGCACGATGAGATGTTCTCAGACAGCACCTGCAGCTGGGACCAACTGCCCCTGCTCAGCTGCAAGAACTGGGACTTGAAGAGGTGAAGCCAGGTGAAGCTTGTGCAGGGAGGGGCAAACCAAACCAGTCTGCAGCCTGCGACCAGTCGCTGCAGTCGGCCGACAGGGCGGACGTGACAGATGTTAGTAAGACAGCAGAATAGAGCCGGCTGGCGGGGCGTTCTCCATGGCTGCAGTGGGGCCCAGGCCACAGGCCACAAGCTCAGGTTCCCAGGCCAGCACCTTTTCCCCGACTGGTTGACACATTGAGGGGAAAGCATCATCAAACTGCATGGAAAGAAGCAAGTTCAGCTCCAGGAAGGGCAAGGGGCTCCTCTGAGAAGGAAGCAGAAATGCCAGCAAGACAGCACCCGGGAACCGCCCACCTCGGCTCAGCTCTCCAGGGGCCACGCACGCTGTTCTACCCGCCAGGCCTCTGCATGCCACTGGGCATCACTGCACAGGAGGCTTGCAGCAGACGCTGTCACAGCTCCCTCCTCCCCTGGAGTCAAGTCCGCGTGCTTCGCTCTGGGCTGGACACAGGGTCTATCGCGCGCTCTCCTCTTCGCCCCAGACCAGGCATGGGGGTATTTCAGAACCTGAGGAGGCAGACCCTTCGAGCCCACCTGATCACCAAGTCACAGAGAATGGGTGGACTTCAGAGGGTTCAGGAAAATTAACATTGCAACGTTAATGGAAAACCACGAGTGTGGTTCCACCCAAGCTGTTCAGAGCTGGTGGAGAGAAGAGGAGGGAGAGGAAGGCCACAGGGGAAGGAGGCAAAGCAAGGACACTGCTGGTGGCGACTCAGGGCAATAAAAAATGAAATCAATCACTCCATGAAGGAACTGGGCTTAAGAAACTCCTTAAACTTTATTAGCAAAGAATGAAAACATGGACGTCAATGTGCAGATTCCTCCCTGAACCAGCAAAGGCAGGAAGCCAGCAGCTAATCATCACCGTCCCGTAGAACAGACACCAGTCCTGAGCCAATGACAATGCTGTCCCAAGTTCATGTGAAGGAGACGTCCTTCAATGCTGCACAAGACCAGCGCTTCTGTTCCTGACAGAAACGCTGGAAGACACCAACGGGCAGGTGGTAAGTAAGAATGCAAGCTGGCACAGTACTTCTTACCCTGGATAAAACTAAGTGGCATTTGATGTCAAAAAGAGAACTGGCTTCCCAAATTATTGATGGACAGTTCGAATACTATAAAAACAAAATGAAACTGACCCCAGTACTCAGGCAAAATCATTACATGATTATTCATGCCCCACGAAAATCTCATTGTATTGCCACACAATCGAAGGTCCAACTACACATTAGAAATAGAAGAGATCTGAAAAATTAAAGCCAATGAACATTCGCTCTGCATGTTATTGCCTACTACACAGAGGACTCAGGAACAAATGACCATGCTAGGAAAAACCAAACAACAACAAAAAGCTAGAGCACTAACGCGCCCTCCACACGACTCTAAAGCACAGAATTCTCACAGCTGAAATTAGATGAGACTCGGAATCTCATTCGTTGTCTTTTACACTGGGGACGGGAGATTTCTATAAATCTCATTTAGCAAAAAAGAAGTATATGCAAGTAGAACAGCTGAAGTCAAAGGATTCGGGTCTTTTACCTTGAACCTGGTCATTTGCTTCTCTGAACCTGGAGCTCCTCCAGGGACAGCCCTGGATACTACTTTGAGAGTGCATCGCTTCTCCAACACACTCGGAAACGCAGGAGCCCGACCCGCATGCCCCTCCACTAGGAAACCTGACTGTGGAGACGGATAAACGTAGCACAAGCTTGCCCAGCAGAGGAGTGGACATGCAGTAGGCCTTGGGAGCAGCCAAGCCACCCAGCCCAGTGGAAGTGCCAGGAGCACCACCACAGGGGGACTCAGGTCACAGCAGACTCCATCTGTCACAGAAGCTTGGGCAGCGGGAATCCCAGGTCACAGCAGACTCCACCGATCATGGAAGCCCAGGCAGCGCTTGTCAGGACCTCCTGTCCCCCACCTTCTTTCTAATGAGGCACTCTTAACGGGGCAACTCCAAGCTGAAATCAGTTCCAGCAAGTCTGGTGCTTGCTGGCAAAATAATACCATCAGTCTTTCCCTTGAGCCCTGTGGCTGCAGGGGACTTAAGCAAGGTCTCAGACCTGCAGGACCTGCTGCCTGTCACAGTGTCCCACAAACTGCTCCATGAAACAACAGGACAAAGAAGGATAACATCGCAAAGTGGGGATCAGCATTTTCTTCCTTAATGTTAGTATTTCTTAAAATGAATCCCAAAGATTCTAGAAGCTATCATATGAAAACGTAATGGTTAATTAAATCCAATGTCTGAGCTCCTAACTCAGAAGCCAGCTTGCTTATCACTGAACCAAGGCACTGAAACCCGTGTTTGATTGTGGTCCTCTAAGTGAAGGTGCTTTAATTGACTCAGAAAGCTTTCACAAGTGCTTCCTCAAGTCAGCAGCACTCTCAGTGCCAGACAGGTAATGGACACAGAACTAAGTTAAGAAGGAGCAAGCGCTGCTGCAGAGCATGGAACACAGGGTCTTGGAGCACCTGTACGGGGCACCACAGCCAGGAACAGGGAGAGCACAGGGCCAAAACCACCTGACCTGAGCACCAAAGCCAGGCACAGGTAGAGAAGCACAGGGGCCTGGAGCACCTGACCTAGGCACCACGTCTAGGAACTGGTAGAGAAGCACAGGGTCTGGACCACCTGACCTGGGCACCACGTCTGGGAACAGGTAGAGAAGCACAGGGCCTGGATCACCTAACCTGGGCACCACGTCTAGGAACAGGGAGAGAAGCACAGGGCCTGGAGCACCTGACCTGGGCACCACGTCTAGGAACAGGGAGAGAAGCACACGGCCTGGATCACCTGACCTGGGCACCACGTCTAGGAACAGGTAGAGAAGCACAGGGCCTGGAGCACCTGACCTGGGCACCACGTCTGGGAACAGGTAGAGAAGCACAGGGCCTGGAGTATCTGACCTGGGTCCACGTCTGGGAACAGGTAGAGAAGCACAGGGCCTGGAGCACCTGACCTGGGCACCACGTCTAGGACCAGGGAGAGAAGCACAGGGTCTGGAGCACCTGAACTGGGCACCATCACTAGGAACAGGGAGAGAAGCACAGGGCCTGGACCACCTGACCTGGGCACCACGTCTGGGAACAGGGAGAGAAGCACAGGGTCTGGACCACCTGACCTGGGCACCATGTCTGGGAACAGGTAGAGAAGCACAGGGTCTGGACCACCTGACCTGGGCACCACATCTAGGAACAGGGAGAGAAGCACAGGGTCTGGACCACCTGACCTGGGCACCACGTCTAGGAACAGGGAGAGAAGCACAGGGCCTGGAGCACCTGACCTGGGCACCACGTCTGGGAACAGGGAGAGAAGCACAGGGGCCTGGAGCACCTGACCTGGGGCTGCACATGGAACAGATCATGGACAAAGCGACTTAATGAGAGACGGGAAGAGCAAAAGAAGCCCTGTAAATGAGTCTAGAAGATAAACTGGGAGAGGCAGGTGATGATTCCCGTGAGAATTTCAGGTCAAATTCTGTACAAGTCAAGGGGAAGCCACTGAGAAGATTTAGTCGGTGAAAGAGTGACTGGGTGAGCCTGATCCATTTCTCTGTACCTTCTTTATGAGCAACACGTACACCTTCCAAAACACCCCAAATCAAAACAAAACCGAAGAATCCTCCAGAAGTCCCTGAGAACAGCAAGCGCCACACGCTCCTTTCGAGGAAAGCAGCCTGGCACTCGTGGGAGGCCCGGAGGGTGATGGCAGTCAGCTTCAAGGACGCTCCCTCTGGGCCGTGCCGCTGGAGGAAGCAGTCACCTAGCACCCAGCCCCGCAGCTCAGGGAGAGCAGTGCCCAGGGAGGCTGAGGGCGAGGCTCTGCGGCAGAGGTGCCCCAGGCAGCCTGGGCTGGGCTTCTGCACCACTCCGTGGTCATTGTTGGAATAAATGATACCGAATTCTTCAACGTCCAAATTACAAAGGAGGAAACCTGGGACGCGTGGCCCAGTGTGCGCCACACTGCACGCAGGCGACTGTGTCTGGGCTCCCTCTCGCCGCCCGCTCCTGTCCTCGGTTTACATGTACCTCTTTTTCCTGGTTCTTTAAAAATACTACACGTGAGCATGCATCTTTTAATGAGTTAATTATAGACACATGGCATAGGGTAATACGCTTTAAATAGGTCTAATATATAAGAAATCATTATCATAGAAAGCTAGAAAACATGCAAAATTATAAAGGGAATTAAAGCCACTCATAGTTACAAGATACAGAAATAGCCATAGTTAACGATCTATAATCTATAAGAACATAATATGTGAATATTCTTACTAAATACATCAGTTTTATTGTTTTTGACACTTACTTTTTCATTTCTTTTCATGTTAATTAACACATTCTGTAGGACCACTTTCATTACCTATGTGATGGATGTGGACATACCCTAGTCCACTCAGTCAGTCCCTCAGGTTGGACCTACAGGACTCTTCCCAGTTGTGTTTTGTTGCTATTATAAACAGTCCTTCTAGGAACAGCACAATTCTTTCTATGAAAACAAAAAAAGGATTGCCCATGATCTTTACTGAGTATATTTTCCTGATGCAAAAGGAAGTACGAATTTCAAAAGCCAAGGACCAATTCTGCAGAATTAGGAAAACCAACCTTAGGAAAGGTTTTCCTGGGGGCCACCATGGTTTAATTTTGACAAAGAAACTAGTGGGACACACAAAATTCAGGATGCAAAACACTGACAAAAATACATTTTTCAACTGAGCTTCCTTTAAATATTTATTATAAAGATGGTTTAATTGGGAATATAGCCATCTAAAATGCATTTCTCCAAAGATAGTATATTGATTTCATAATTGTACCAAACAAATTAATTCCTTATCAAGAGTCAACTGGGATTATGTTTACGAAACTAAATTATAAACATTTCAATATGTTCAATAATTTAGATTTTCTAATAAAATGGAAGAAAGCAAAGATATTGAGCACGAAAATTTTTAGTACTGTTAGAAAAAAGAAACTAAGAGGAAAAGGAGCAAATGATATGAGAAACTGTCAGCCAGGCACAGTGGTGCACGCCTGCAACCTCAGTGGCTTGGGAGGGTAAGACAGGAGGACACGAGTTCAAAGTCAGCCTCAGCAACAGCAAGATACTGAGCAACTCAGTGAGACCTCGTCTCTAAATAAAATACAAAACAGGGCTGGGGATGTGACTCAGTGGTCAAGTGCCCCTGAGTTCAATCCCTGGTACTGGATAATAAAGATGATCATGATGATAATAATAATAACAAAAACAACATGAGAAATTATGCAATTAAATAAAAAACCCTGCCACCCAGCGTTGATGAATGCCATTTACTTAACTTGGGAAGTAGTCGTACCAAGTGCCAGATGACAGCAGGATTTTAGGGACTATGCTTGCCACAATCAATTGTCTACAATGAGCTAGCACTGAGCATCTTAGAGACAGGATTCCATTCATCCACCACAAAGAACCCCCAAGGCAACCTGGGCTTAGGGAGGTAAGCAGCTTGCTCACAAGCAGCAAGTAGGGGAGCCAATGTGTCCCCATTGGCATGCTCTGCAGGGTCACTCCCAGTGCAAGAGGGCAGAGTAGGAGCACCCAGGGCCCCAAATGGGCAGAGTGGGGTGGCCACCTGGATGGGAAATCATTGAATCTCCCTGCAATCCTTGCCAAATGGTTTCAAGTATCAATAAATGTCTTACTAATAGGATAATCTTTCCACAGAGCTTTAATTTTGTCATCAACAAATAAATTTTAGAGTGAGGTTCAGAAATATAGCTACAAATACGCAAGACTCTGAGAAGTCTTCATGTTTTCTATTTACGACTGTAAAATATAACACCGTCAGTCCCATGAGAAGCGGTCCCTAAACAGAAGATCAGGCTGGCCGAGCTCCTCCTCACCGGCGACTATGAAGATCCAGACTCCAGCAATGCAATGGGGAGGGACAGGAAGGTGTCACAGCAGCGGCGAGGCGAGGCCCAGAGGCGGGGAATGCACTGCAGGTGCACTGGCTCTCCTCAGCCCCTCCCCCATACCTGCCCAGACACACTCACACTCACATGGCTCGCACACGCAGGTTTTCTTTTGACTAGGTATTCACCATGGGAAATCCATCTGCAGTGTGCATTAGATGTGGCCTCAGCTCTCCTGGGCACCATGACTCTTTCACAAGGTCCAGGACACAGCCAGGCTGTGTTGGGAAGGTACATGGATGTGCACCATTTGCAGGACAGGAAAAGAGCAAGTAAGGGAGCAGAAGAAGACCACTTGTCCACACAGCAAAGCAAGCCAGGCCAGGACTGTTGTGGAAGCCCAGATGCCCGCTGCCAGCCCGCTCTGCCTCCCGACGCTGCTGGCACCCAGCTCTTCCACCAATCCAGTCACTGCCAGGTGGTCAGCCCTGAGCAGATGCAACATGAAATATGAATTAAAAGGACCACAAAACGAGCAAGTGAAATGAGTCTGATATTAAACAGAAGAGTCTAGTTGTAAGTGGATAGCTAAGTCAACAATTAGTCATCCAACTATTTGTGTGGACACATACACACACACACACACACCCCGCTCAACAAACACAGGCACCAGCATCTGTGGGTGTATGCGCCTGTCTGTGTGAGCGCCAACCTCAGCATATCTCCATTCCAGCCTGTGGGTCTGCACGGCTGCCGGCAATGAGGCGCCCTGTACTCTGCACCAGGAGCCACGTGAACAGGACAGTTTGCACAACACAAGGACCCCATACGGCAAATCACAGATAGAAAAGCAATCAACAACAAAAAGCATGACGGTAAATAGTCAATATTTTTATCAAAGGAAATTCTTGAATCTCAAAAGACGTTCTTATTACTGCAGTTCTGTGGGGGAAGATCATTAAAGTCTTAGGAGCAGCGACCAGTATTGCAAGTGCTACTCCACCCCCCACACATCGCCCATGCTCCCAGGAGTGAATCAAGTGCAGGCACGTAGCTGCTCAGGCACTGGACGGGGTGAAGGCCTCGGGCTGGCAGGCTTCATCCTTCCTGTGCTGGAAGCCACCGTGTGCGTTCCAAATAGGCCTTGGTGCTCTGCGCACCAGCTCGCTGGCATTCCTTCATTCGCAGCAGTTGCTGTGCTACCCTGATAGGTCCTGGGGGCATAATGGTAAAAAACCCAAATCCCACAGCCTGCGTAGGACATTTGTCTGCACAGTCCAACTGCACAGTTCACCACGATACAGCCCAGCTGCCCACAGACAGGTAAGTCACCCAGCAGTCAGAGCTAAGAGCATGCTTTCAAGTCTTCCTCAGAAACAGACAGAATACAGACGAGGTCCTTTCAAAATGCTTAGTTATCAATCACCCTTTACCAGGGCATACCCCCTCAGGGCAGGAACTGCACAGGAAGCTGTCAGAAAGAAGGGGACCCTTGGGAAGCAGGCCAGTCCATAGCACTCACCCAGGAAACTTGCAGGGCATCCAAGCAGCTTCCCTGGGCTTCTCAAAGTTAAAGGGGCTGCACTTGATGAGAGTTACAGGACGGGGTGGAGAAGCAGGCCCTCAGTCTTTGATAAAAAGGTGACACAGATATTTCCTACTCCCTCGTTTTGAGTCCTAAACAGGGTAAGCCTGATGTACACCTGTAACGTCAGAGGCTTGGAGGCAGAGCAGGAGGGTCATAAGTTCAAGGCCAGCCTCAGCAACTTAGTAAGACCTGGTCTCGAAATCAGATATAAAAAGGGCTGTTGATATGACTCAGTGGTTAAGCACCCCTGGTTCAATCCCCAGTATAAAAAATTAAATGAAGAGCTCTACACAGGGTCAACCAGAGCTGTACCATGGTGGAACTCTGAGAAAATTATTTCCACTGTGGCATTTTACTTCTTTTGGGAATATACAATAAACCAAAATCAGCCTGGAGGAAGGAACTGGATTTCACAGCCCTTTGGAGGACAGCCTCCAGTGGGGAGCTGAGTCTGTTCTGGTCCGGGTCATGCCCCTACCTGTGTGGCTCCGGATGTGAACCCTCAGTGTCCCGCTGCTGGCAAACTTCTGGCCACAATAGGGGCAGACCTTCTCCTTCTCTCCCGTGTGTGTCTGAAGGGAAGGGACACAAAGGTTGAAGATAAGTGGAAAGGATTAGGCAGTGTCTCTGACAATAGTAAATCCTTGTTTTCCAGGATTATGTTTCATTAAAATGATTTAATTTCATAATTTAATATCACAATGAGATTTTAAACAATTTATCATGGATATTCCCATGGGTTCAGAAGAACCCTCAGAACTGTGCATTAGTGTAAATTTGGAAACAGTTCTGCAGTTTACTTTTTGAGGTTTTATGAAGCTCCTGCCTAGAGTGATTAAGTTATAGGAACTGTGTATGTAAGCAACACAGAAAAAGGATGGGCACCCACACCCCACTCTGCCAAGAACACTCCTCGGAAGCACTTCCCACGTTACTGTGCGTGTTGAACTCTTGAGGACAATCTCAACAAAGTCATCTGTTACTTACATTATGCTTGTCCAGACTGATTTTTACTGCAAAGCAGAAAGGAACATAAATCTAATTTGATCTGCAACCCAGCAGGTGTTAATTGAGCAGTCAGTCTGAAGGGACCCGCCCTCGGTACCCTTCCAGGCATGAGAACTTCCCACCAGGAAAGGTGAGTGGTGTCCTCAAAAGTGAGTGGCAACTAATGCCAGAGATTTAAAGCAAATGGACCACTCCAGGAAGCAGAGGCTCGTGAGTGTATGGAACCGGACCCCTCTCATCAGGAGACCAGTTTTTCCACCATCATCAAAACAGACTGTTCCAAGACACAGTGGGTGAGAGCTATCTGTCAGGCCCCAGTGATTCCCAGACACAGGAAGGCGGGCAGGGAGGTGTGCAATTCCAGCAGGTACCTGCACGAGGCCTGTGAGCCAGCTCTGAGGGTGTTTCCCTGAGGATAACCTAACCATTAAGAAAGCAGACAATGTACCAACAGGGTTACCGTCGCAAAGCACTGCTCCCAGGCCTGCGCCTGCCTGTGTTCTCCTGCAAATGACTGGCAAGTATTGCTATTTGTGTTGCCATGGACCAGCAAAAAGGGAAGAGGAAAGGGTTTTTTAAATGGGATGTTCTCAGAAGGGAAGCTGGGGGAGAGACACAGCAGCCACCTCGCCACCTTGCCACTCCAAAGGGCTAACACAGCAAGACACGTCCATCTTTCAGTCAGTTAATTGCTGATTTTAACATAGTTTCGTGCTCTTATTGGTATTTAATTTGCAAATTACATGTTGGTATGGTAAGATGCACCGGAATGTGCACATCATATTTGTGATTTTTAAAATAACTATGAACTAAAATACCTCATTAACATCAGATAGCCTAGTCCTATACAATGGATTCCCTTGAAAGGATTTATGCTATAAGCAAGTTGAAGAAACAGTTTCATCAGCCCCACACCGGCCAATGGGACCATCTGCAAGGGCGCCCCCTTATTCGGCACATGGCAGGTGCTTGACTTTCCCTCTCACCAAAAGTCCCACGTCTGCACCAGGAAGAGCCTTTGCCTGGGCACCTTGGGCTTGTGTTGAGGGAAGGAGCAGCTGCAGCCCTGCAAGAGACCCTGTCTTCTCACACCTGGCAGAGGGCAGAGGATGGCAAGTCCTCCCTGGCCAGCTCAAGGTCCTCTGGACAGTGTGCATCTATTACCACCCTGGATGCTCCAACAGGTAGCGACCCACTGACTGTGGTATCTTCATCAGACCCAGAGTTCTTCTGCGGCCATGAAACTGCCTCATTATTCAGCTACATGGGCTAAAATACCAGTGTGGGAGGTTTAGGACTAGACATTAAGGTTGTGTGAAGAAAACAAATTAAAATATTCTTTCTGTTTAACTCAAAAATGTACCTTGTCATTAGCAACAGAATCTGCTTAGCTACTTGAAAATCGTAAATACATGCAAAAAAAGAGTTAATTTAACCAAAAAGTTGCATTACCGTGAGCATTAAAGACACAGAAGAGGCAGCTGCTTAATCAGCCCTTTGAAGAAGCGGCGTTAGAGACAGGCCCCAACAACAGTTGTGCTCAGGTGGGAGCCAGATCCCACACTCCCTTGGTAGCACCCTTCAATCCTTCCTGAACCCAACATTAGAACCTTTCACTGCACTCGTCACGATCTGAATTCTACTATTTCAAAAGTGTACTTTAAATGCATGTTTTCAAAAAAATAGAAAGCAAACTATTGACGTACTTAGGTACCACGTAACTAAGGTGATACAAATAAGATCACCCCAGATTGCCCTAAGTAAGGCACCATCGTGTATGAGTTGAGCAAAGATTTACTGAATCCCGTGCCCTAGAGACGTGAAGAAGGGTCACGCAATCCCAGAGGGCCCAGTCTAACCACTTTCCAACAAAATCCAAGTTACCTAGGAAAAAATAAACTTATAGGGAACAATGCATAGTTTTTAAAAGAAAAAAGCCCACATTAACCCAAAAATGTAAAAACTGGGTAAGCTCCTACTCATGCATATCTGTATGACACAGGGAGCCACACGGCCCAGGGTCACCTAGAATCTACATCTAACTCTGAGGTTCCTTCATGGAAAAAACCTATCTGTTCTGACAAACGGAAAAGCTGTGTGTTCTGAGGACTGCATAATCCACGCCTCTGGGGTTTTGTGGAGGCAGCTGACGGGTCAGGAGAGCTGGCCGCGAGCACTCCTGGCACCGTGGAGCTCTGCTCTGGGAAGGGCTCTCTTACCTTCTTGTGGCTTCTGAGCACTGACGGCGTGACGAAGGCCTTGTTGCACAGCTCGCAACTGTACTTCTTGTGCCTTTCGTGGACCACCTGGACATGGACATTCAACGTGTCCTTCCTTTTAAAGGTGGCCTCACAGTGATGACACTTGAAAGTCCTCTCACCTGGGAAACAGAGTCAGGTGAGAGAAGCAGGAATAGGCAGGGTCCCCTTACCCCCACCGAAGTTCCTTTGTAGATCCAGCAGTTTCTCATGACCATGACCTCACTGTATGCAACAATTCTCAGCCAAAATGACTGACTCCGTGATCCGGGGAAAGTCCCTGTGGCCCAGGGAAAGCCCCTGAACCTATATTCTCAGTCTCCTCAACTGGAAAACATGGGGAGTGAACTGGCTAATGTCTACAGGGAGTGAACACGCTTTAAACATGCATCTTTAGTTAACATGTATGGTCTGAGCGAAGGAGACCCTGGTAGTGACATAAGCCCTCTGTTCAGCATGGCCAGCAGCTTGGGCCCCTCCCAAACCCCTCAAAAAAACCCCATGTGGTCCCCGTGGCCTCCAGGACACAAACACAGCAAGCTGGGCTGTAGGGTAAAGCTGGGGAGGAATCCAGGGCAGAGGCCCACTCAGAGTACCCCTCACTCTGAGCAGGGAAGGGCAGGACAGTCGCTCACCCACCAGACTCGCAGAACCCCCCCACTAACTAAGTGCTGGATACTGGGACCCCAGCTCCCCAGGCCCTCAGAGGGGGAAGGAGGAGAGGCAAACCCCTCTCCTCAGTATGCAGCCTAGGTCCCAGGGGAGGCAACTCCAGAAAAAAACACTAAGGCTCTTGTGGAACTTGAAAACTTTCCTAAAATGCTACCTTTGAAATTCCTCTTAACATGTGGGTCTAACTTCTGGTAGTCCACTTCAGTACAGCTTCAGCAGCGAATGAGTATAATTAACAGGTGGGGCTTATTAACAGGATGTTATAAACACGTGCAGACATGACTGCACCAACCAGGCGGATGAACAAGACTGCTTCCCCTTAGAGCACTAAATCAGCATGCAGCCCCTCTGCGGACCACAGGCACAGAGAGACGTGCTACATCTCACATCGAGGAGACCACCTCTCTTTCAGCCCAGCTTTTCTCACGTCCTTCCCCTCACCAGCATTAGATTTAGAAAGGGGAAGATTCTTGGAATGTCTTCATTCTACATTTAAGGAAAGAAGGAAGAACAGACAAACAGAAGAAAAATTAAAAGGAAACAAATTGCCCCCTCCCTCGTCTTTTCAAGCAGAATTGCGCGTAGCACAGAACTGAGTGCGTGGGTGTGGAGAGAGGGTGCACTTCTGCTGTGGGTCTTATTCTTGTAAATGACGATCTTTGTATGTGGCTTGAATCGTCTAAATTATCTCATTGGTATAACATGTATAATCAGTGAGGAAGTAAGGACTCATCGACTGATGCGGGATCCTGAGTGCTACTGTGAACCACAGCAAATCAATTCAGGAGCTGAAAAGGACTAAAAATAAAAACCAAAACCTCCAAGATTGCTCCAAGGCATTTTTATTGAACTATCAAGTGAATCAAAACATTGGTCCCCATACCCAAACTTCACCAAGTTACACCAAGGAAGTCCTGATCTTCATTTTTTTTTTTTTTTTTTTTTTGCAGTACTGGGGATCGAACTCAGGGCCTTGTGCTTGTGAGGCAAGCACTCTACCAATTAAGCTATCTCCCCTGCCCCTGATCTTCATATTTTAAGTTTAGACTTTGTTGTCTTCATCAGCATCAGACTCTGACTTCATCAGATGAGATTGTCTGATTTTGTCCGATTAGTTTATCTTTAGTTTATCAGATTTTTCCCCTACCAATACCTAGAAGTTAGCAAGCAACCTATCTTTTGGTTTTCAATGTACAAGAAAACAGCAATAATTTCCAAAGCAATATGACAAGATTTTTATATTTTGAGCCAGCGTGCAGAGGTAAGTTTCCCATTCCAGCCTTTGTGTTTTGAAGTAAATGGGTTGTACTTTTCACACTGTGTGAGGCAAGGCCAGGCCTCGTGTTTGGTCCTCCCTGTTCCACCCACTCCTGTTTTCTCAGCCTGCCGACTCCAGGCCTTCGCTGAGGCTCCCTTCACCTTCAAACGTCAAGGGGCTTCTCCTGCCAGATGTCACTGGGCAGCTTCAGGCAGCCTCTAATCAGGAGCCAAAAGTGCTGAAGACATCACAAAATACACAGCACGCAGCACCCAAGCCTATTTTTCAAGCTAAGACTCAAATGTGTTGCTATTATAAGAAACAAAATTTCATTTTTCCACAAAAAAATATCCTGAACATCATACCAAATTTGGCTGTATAAATCTTAAAATGAGGCTCGCTTCTTCAAATCCCTATTGTAAAATGCATTCATCTCATTGCAGCTACTTTTCTTAGACAAAATGAGAGTAAAACAGGACAGCTATTCCTGCTGCTGCACAACTAATTTCATTTCATAAACACAGGGTTGTTCTTGGCGAGGAGACTGGGAAGTTCTGTTGAAGGTTCCTGCAGAGCCATGAGGCGGACAGAGCAGGGCCTGAGAGTGCAGAGCACTCTCCTGGGAGGCGACCACAGGTCCGCGCCACCACCTGGTGGCACTCGCAAGCCTCCTGTCTTCAGCACCTTTCACCACAGACACCTGAACCTGACAGAAAATTCCTTCCAGGACAAGTCTGATAGTCCTGCTGCCCCAACACTCAAGGCTTATGTGGTAGTCAGAACTTCCCATGCACACAGGGTTTTCTACTGATTCAGGGTCCCAAGTTAAAAGAAGTGTCAATATTACCCACGCTGCACATTTTTTTCTAATTTTTGATGTGCTAGTGCAGTGTATCTCTGGTCACTTTAACATCTGAATCCACTTTAAAACTCAGCAGTACCAGTCTCTTCTCCCAGAAGTGAAGTACTTCAGTGGTATGGCTATTAATTCTGAAGAGTTCTAAAATAGCACCTAGTGCAACTCTCAGACTCTCATGGTGTGTTTGTGCAGAACCTAATCCAAAAAGAAAAAAAAAAAAAAAAAAAAAAAACAACAACTCTACCCAAATACGTGAGAAATCGGGCGCATCACAGAAGAAGCAGCACCGTGCTGCCAGAGACCCCAGGCAGGCCTGCCCCCTCATTCCCACAGTCTCAATTCCTCTCCAACTAAGGTGTTACATTATGCCAGGGGCAATGGCACATGCCTGTACTGGTGGCTCAGGAGGCTGAGGCAGGAGGAATGTGAGTTCAAAGCCAGCCTCAGCAATTTAGCAAGGCTCCAATCAACTCAGTGAGACCCTGACTCTAAATGAAAAATAAAATGAGCTAGGGACATGGCTCAGTGGTTAAGTGCCTCTGAGTTTAATCCCCAGTACAAAAAAAAAAAAATCAGATGTGCACTGTGATCCTCTCCAACTTTAAAAGTTAACGGTGAGTTGCTCCAATCATGCCACTATCCCCGTGCTTTAAAGAAGCAGGCCTGCTTCCTTACTTATCACAACCGAGAGGGAAAGACCAGCTTCAAAATAAAGCTAAAGATCCTCCACTGAGTCTGAGAACCATTCTATATACAAACTATAAGCCCAGGGAAGAAGAGACAGAAAAGGAAGTATCTCACAGATGACTGATCTTACTGTGGGGAAATGAAGTCATGACAGGAAGGAAAGGTGACACCAGGACTATCAGCAATCTCCTGTTCAGGAGCAGAAGACCTGACCACATACTGATGGCCTTTCAGAGGCCCACCCTCCCAGGGCTCCAAGAACAGGTGGGCAAGCCCCTTCCCTTCTCCACCACCAGCCGGCAGCGGAACTTACTGTTGTGTATCAGCAAGTGTCTCTGCAAGGAAAAGGGTGTCCGGAACAAAGCTTTGCACTCCTCACACTGGAAGGGCCTCTCCTCGGAGTGGGTCTGCAGAGGAGAGACAGCAGGAGTCAGAAGGGAGGGCTGACTCACCTCACAGCGAAGGGGAGGAGAGGAAGGTACTAGGATCCTGGTTCTTGCAGCACAGTTCTCCTAACACACTCAGACACACAGCTGTGTGCACAGGACCACTCTTGAACCCTTGTGTTGATTAGAAATTTGACAAATAGCTGTGGAAATTGCTCCTACTATCTTAAGTTGCTAATCTGAACATGCAAATTTCCCTCTGCAGAGTGGGATGGCTAAGTGCCATCTCTCAAGACCCAACCTCCTGGGGCCTGGGGTGAACTGTGCTGGGGATACCCGTCCCCTGTCCGTGAGCTTCACTGAGTAAATCCCAGTCCTCCGAAGGCAGTCCTCATGCTGCCAGTACCCATGTCACACCAGAGAATGGAACATGTGTTGGCCAACCCTAGGGGACAGCTGCTGGATACCAGGTAAACAGCTCACAGGAATCACCTCCATTAATTAACGGCACCTGGAGGAATAAAACACTGCCATGGTCACCATTCACAGATGAGAAAAGGAAGGCTTGAGAAGGGTCTCTGACTGGCCCAAGGGCAGGCAGGGTGCAGGGAGTGGTGCAAGAGAAGTAAAGGCACACTGGTCAGCAGCAGCAAGGCGGCCCAGCCAGCCCAGCACCCAGAGACAGGCCCGCAGGGTGCATTCCTGCCCAGCGTTCTCTTCTGTGGTAGGGTAAGCCCCTGGGCGCAAAGCAGTGGAGGAAGGTCATCCTCCCGTCACCAGCAAGGTCAGAAGGGCCCTTAAGTGTGAAAGAAAAAAATTGAACTAGGCTCTTTTATTGCAATAAAAGAAATCATACGAGTTTTGTGATATATGTGGTACAAAAATACAAGGGATACGTTTTTTTTTTTTTATTGTAAACAAATGGGATACATGTTGTTTCTCTGTCTGTACATGGCGCAAAGGCATACCATTTGTGTAATCATAAATTTGCATAGGGTAATGTTGTTTGATTCATTCTGTTATTTTTTCCCTTCCCCCCACCCCTCCCACCCCTCTTTTCCCTCTATACAGTCCTTCCTTCCTCCATTCTTGCCCCCCTCCCTAACCCTTTTAAAAGTCACTTTATGCACACCAGATTGCACATTGTCATAGCTGCACGGCCATTCTAAAACACAAGACACAAGCACCACCTATTAACACAATGTTGGCGAGCAAGGGATCACCACGCTTGTTTTCAGTTGGAAAAAATAGGAAAGATGGAAGAAACTGACATTAAAAGTGAGGATAAATCAAAGAAAATCCAATGTCTTCTCTAGCCACAGAAATTAAAACGAACGCATGGAAACAGATGAAGGAAGCAGCGCAAGGAGGAGGCTCCCCAGTACATGGAGCACAAGAGCACTGGGGGCGGGGCAGGCCCTCACTGGGAGGAGTCTGGGTCTTGTTGAGTAAGCGGGGCAGGGCCACACGGGGAGGAGCCTGAGGCTGAGTGGTGGGCGGGGCAGGTCCTCAAGGGGAGGAGCTTGAGGCTTCAGCCGCCTCCTAGACACTGGGGAGGAGGAAGCAGGGCCTGTAGGTCACTCCTCAAAGTAGGATAATACCATAACAATCTGGCCCTCTCTGAGAACAGAACCTAAATGTGCTGGAAGAAAGTACGAATGGATGTTTAAATAAATTTTGAGTGGAGAAAGGCAGAGAACCAGATGTTCAGATAACAAACAGACTCAAAACTGCAAGGTGAGACTCTCCAGTGACGGGCAAAGGAAATATCTACAATAGAAAATAAGAGCTTAGGTTGCGAATGTGGAGAGCTATGCGCAGCAGCAGCCACAGGGAAGAGCAGGGAAGAGAGAAGACCCACAGAAGATTGCGGCGAAGACAGAGGTGAGGCCCGCTGGCCACCACAGGATGTGCTCTGCCAAGAGAGACTAGAGTTTCTAGGGTGTGGGCAGCTGAGTGGCACTTCTAGCTTCATGCTTAACAGAATGCCATGGTGACTGTGTGGGGAGTAGATGCAGGGACCATGAAGAGCAGGGAGACCAAGAGGAGTGGCTGTGAACCAGCCACTGGGCCATCACGGGGGAGGTCACAGGCATGTGCATGGTAGGGTACCAGGTGTCCTGGAGGGACAAGGACACAAAGGAGGAAGCCAGCATGACTTCAGGGTCTGCAGCAGCCAGGCAGCCAGGAATGGCCACTGGCAGACATGAGGGCTGGCAGGCACCAAGCAGGTTGGCGTGGAGACCAGCAGTTCATGGGACAAGTTCAGGTGCCTGTTCAAAGGTGTCTAGCAGGCAGGAAAATACTTCCAGTCTAGACTACAGGATTTCAAGGTGTCTAAAGTACACATGGTGTTAATATTTAATTCTCAAATGCAATGGAAAATTAGAAGCAAAGATAGTACCGTCTCTCAGCTGCCAAACATGAAGAAAACAGGTATCTTTCCAGGTTGGCTCAAGACAGGGCAGGGGCAAGGCAGTCTCACGTGCTATACGTGGGATGCCAGCCTTCTGGGGGCAGGGTGGCACTCTGCACCAAAAGACAAACACACACCCCACCAACTGCCTCTGCAGAAACACATGTGCAATTGTTCAAACAAATTTTTACAAAAGGAAAACTCCTCAGTGCCCACAAAAAGATGTAAATTTGATTAATTAAGTTATAGTGGATATTATGATTGTACTTTTCTTTAATAAGGAAAGTCATCTGTAACATGTTTCAAGTGTTGAAAGTAGAAGTCAGACATTATGCATGGAGGACCACCTAAGCCTGTACACTCTGCGAGAATGGAGGAAGGGCTCTGCAGAACACCACGGAGGGTTTCATAGCAAATGGAGGCTGCTGCTTCACACAGCATGTGCTTCTTCTTATATCTTTTTATTATTATTTTTTTTGAACTTTTTACAGGAGATAGAACTATTACCAAAAGATTTGTTTTCAGAGTATTCCAACTGAAACACAGGATTGCTTTGATCTTCCAGACACACCATATTCCCTCCTGGATGAGTCTTTCTCTTTTTCCAAATCTAGGACAAGGAAACACTGTGGAAATCACTTATGAGCCGAAGGTCAGCAGTGCGTCTTAGGCAACAGGCTAGCAGCAGGCAGACAGCAAGCAACTGTTCTTGTCAAGAATCATCCAGCAGACCCCAGGGTGTGAGAGAGCAGGCAGAAACCTGGTGCTGGCTGGACACGTGAGAACAGAGGTAGCAAGATGCTTGCATGCTGGGAGGAGAGAACCTCTGTGTCCAAGACAGAAGGATTTAACAAGTGCCAGATGAAATTAAGCTTTTTCAGAAGTGTCTAATCCTTGAATTTTTCATCTCTAACAAATGCCAAACTTTCCACTGATTTATTAACAGAAGATCCTATGATAAGCAGCAGAACATCCCTGTTCAGACACCAAGTCCCTGGTGACACCCACATCTGCCAGGGTGACAAATGAACTAGCCCTGGGCAAGTGCCATGCAATCCATCTCTTCATGTGCCAGCTATTGTCATGCATGGAGTCTGATTGTTATTGCAGATGTAGCAAACGCTAAGGAAACTGCGGTTGCTGAAATGTCTCTAGATGCTTCAGAAGGTTTTCCCATAATGTGCAATAATTAGAAAATTAGTATGTTTCTAGCCATACAGCTCAAACTTTTATTTCGTGATGGTAAAATAAAATTTTTATCAGCACCATTCACAATTAAAAATTACAACCTTGACTTTCAATAATATGTACTGCTCCACGGTAATAGTATTCCCTGTTAATGACTTTTTTTCTTTGCACTATCTGCATTGCAGGAAAACTATCATAAAACTGTAAAAATAACTAAAGATAAAATAAATTTGGAGAAAATATTACAGAGATACATTTGTTAGAAATATTCTTTCTAAAAGGGAGTTTTGCTAGTGAAGACGGAAGCCTGCATATCCTAAGCACATTAGTGTCCCACTGAGCCCCATAATAAGCCTAAAGCGACATAAATATGTGCTATCTAGCTGTTTACATGAACTGTGGATTGAATCTTTACTGTCAAATTTATAACTGGCTTTTTTAAAGGCCTTCTCCTCAGAAAAATAAATCGAACCGAGAAAGATAATGAGAAGCACAGATATTCTGTGCAGTGAGGAGCAGCTCATTCCACGCTGAGCTTGAGAGTGACCTTCCGTGATGCTCCTACAGAAGCATGTCCCTGCTCACCAGCCCAACAGTCCTCTGCCCAAGAGCCACAACCCCGTTCCTACACACCCACAGCCTCGAGTGCTCCCAGCAGGGCAAGGGGGTTTGCCCAGAGGAGGGAGAGCAACGGCCCAGGAAGGCAGCAGCTCAGACCAGGCCCAGGGAGCGCCCCTGCGGGGCACTGCAGGATGGCACTCAGCACTCTGATCCAGGACGCTTCTAAAGAGCCCAGCTCGGACCACATGTGGCCTACAGGAGGGAGGACACCAGGGCTTCTGAGTCCTGCCTCTGTACAGTGGCCTCTGCACCACAGCTCACGGAGATCCCAACAGAAGCTCTCTGAATGGACGCAGACGGGACCTGAGGTGTCAGCTGTCCAGGTAGCAGACACCCGGGGCTTCAGCTCTTGAGGAACTGGGGCTAAAGCTCATCAGGCAGTCAAAGAGCAGAGCTTTCTGCATAAAACCTGAGTGACAGCTCGGTGGCTACACCAGCCCTCGAGCAGACAGCGTATCTAGGCAGCAGGCCTCGGAACGGGGGTCCTTCATTCAGATTTGTGTGCATCCACGGACAATCACGTGAGGCACCTAAAGCCAACACACCAACAGCAGCAAAGCAATCTCTGTCCTTCTAAATATTAACACCAGTTCTTGAAAAGTAAATTGTTTTCTACATGATATAATTCCCCAGAGTTTTACAGATAGTCAGATGACAAAATTGATGAATATTCAATCAGGTAAAAATAAACAGAACACACGGAGGCTGGAGGGCAGAAGCATGACCGTCAGGCGAGGTCTGTCTCCACCTTGCACTTCCCAGGTCTGGGAAGCCAGCTCGTGACCTTTGGGGAAAGAGGCCGGTCCTGTCCTCTAAGGCCTGAAGGAATTTCACCTAAGCAAAGTCTTAACTGCATGGTCTTTCCACCTGATGGACAGGACAAAAAATATTCTTTTTTCTTTTCTGTTTTGCTCTTTATTGGGGGGAGGAAGGCAGAGCCAGGGACCAAACCCATGGCCTTGGGCCTGCTAGACAAGCACTCTACCACTAAGCCACACCCCCAGCCCCAAAGGAGTGCTCCTTAATCAAAATGCAACACACACACAGGTTGCTATTTCATACACAATCCTCACTCTTGCCCTTTCTGTTTTCCAGTGGTTCTTCGGGACCCTCAGTGAGTTGGTGCTAAGACCTAAGCATCCACAGCCCAGAGCTTGAATACGACTGGGCAGACACTGCCATGAGGGCCCCGTGCAATTACTGCATGAAAAACTGTGACTAGTCACCCACAGCAGCCGCTGTAGTGCCACCCGGGAAGGTCACAGAGGGCCTGAAAGGTCAGCCTTTCTCTCAGACACACCTGGGCTGGGGCTGGTCCACGGCTCCATCCTCTGCACCTCCGCCCTGCACGGGAGGCAGCAGGTCGCACCTGCTCCGAGTCTCTGTGCGTTAAGTTTGAGAGGCAGCAAAACATGGAGGAGTGTCAGCTGGCCAGTTTCTGCCTCCAGTGGCTCTGAAACTTGTCCAACTGAGATTTAAATAATCAAAATAGAGCTGCAGTCAGAGAAACAATATTTTAAAACTAGACCTTAAATTACAACTCCAAATCCAATCAAATGAACACCTGAGAGGAGGGGGCGCAGGAAAACTCTGTGTCCTACTGAGCCTCGTGTCCTGCTGTGCCTTTGCAAGGGGCAGGTGATACCATCGGGGGCTGGGGTTTATTCTTGTTTTTCCTCTTTATAGGTTCTTTTCAGTTATGTGTAATGTAGGGATTCATTTTGACATGATTATAAAGGCATGAAAATAATTTGCTGTGATTCAGTCCCTGGTACTTCCCTTCCCCTGCCTCTCCTGAGCTTTCTGCTGTTTACTGGTAGTTTGTTGCTGTGGTTGGTGGTTGTTGGGCCTCGTGGACGTGCGTGGTGCTGAGACTCACTGTGGAGTATTCACACATGTATGCAGGAAGGTCAGGTCAGATTCATTCCTCTGTTCTTCCCTTATCCCATCCCTTCTCCCTCTCCCTCTCTTTCATTTAGTTCACGGATTTTTCTTCTATTTTGGTGGACTATCCCACCCCCACCCCTTTACTCTTTCTCTCTGTCTCTGTCTCTCTCTTTCCTTATTTTGGATTAACTTCCACACTTCAGAGAAAATATTCAACCTTTCAGGCTTGGGGTCTAACTTACTTCACTTAACATGATAGTCTCCAGTTCCATCCATTTACCAGCAAATGCCATAATTTCATTCTTCTTTATGGTGCTAAATTTTTAAATAGAAATCATTCCTTTGACATTTCACTATATAAAATCATAATCACAATGAATGACAGTGCTCCTTTTATCAAGCAAGTATAATGTTAAAAGACAAGAATTGGCACAGAAGAAGACAAATAAGTATAATGAAATGCACAGATCACATATCCAGCAAACCAAAAGAACATTTACTCTATTTAAAACAACACTCCCTGGGCCTGGGGCATGATGAAGAGCTGGGGACCCTAAGGGGTTCTCCTCACTTCCTTGTGGTGCCCTCCTCCTGAAGTCTCCTCACAGCCATGGTGAACATGGTGGGAGAAAAGCTCCATTCTCTCTTTAGAGAACCAGTTCAGATATTCTCATCTGACCATACCAGACTCAGAATGGCTCAGCACCCCATGGGGACACGCGTCCAGGACAGAGGCGCAAATGTGCTTCCCTACAGGAAGGTCAGCCTCCGTGCCTCTGCCTTCCCAGGGTGTCCAGTACTGCCATGTGATTTATGGATGAGGGCACAAGAGACGGTGCAAAGATCCCGTGCCGAATTCCCACGTGGCACATAACACAGCCAAACTGTGAAAAACTCATAAACCAGGGTGGATCAGTTTCATTGAGAAAGGAGCTGAGGGTTCCAGAGAGTGAGCAGGAAACCAGCCAGAGTTTTTTACAGCCATGCAATTCCAGAGCAGAGGCAGTGCACACAACCCTGCCCTGCGCACAGAACACCTGGGTTAGACACACGGGCAGGACACAGGAATGGCAGACACCACGGGAACACTATCCATCAGCCAGCTGGCTCTCTGGCAAACCTACTGCTTGTTTTTCTTCTTAGACTGAAGCTGAAACTGGTATCATCATTTTTAAAATGATTTCAAAGGAGGTCAAGTCATGTCTTTTGAAAGTCCCTCATAAATACTGAGGTCACTAGAACTCCCATGGAATATGAAAGATGAAAAAAATAAGTAATGAGTTGTTTTAAAGGGATGGTATGCGGTTACTTAATAGAAAATGCTTGTCACATCACAAGTATGTTTTCACGTGGATTGTCAAGACCTTGAATATCTTTGAACACGTTTCCTGAATTCAGCTGAAACACTATTTATCATATAAACAAAATAGATAGAATGAATGTGTTCTGCAGCAAGCACTGGAGCAAAGGTCAAGAGCGAGGAGGGAAGCGAGCAGAGCAGGGAGGTGGCGGGGCTGCTGCTCTGGGTGGCTGCACACAGCCCCAATGGCAGCAGGGTCCACACCGCACACACTCAGCACAGGACCCACTTGTCATAGGGAGTCCAGAGTGACAGCCCAGGGCTGTGCTCGGGTGCCTTCCCTGGAGTACAGAGTTGGAACCAAGAACCTAACCAGGCGGCAGAGGTGTGGTGGGAAGCGTGGGCTGGGTGCAGCTCCGGTCCGCACGTGCCCAGCACCTGCTGGGCCCAGGGGGTCACCCAGCACCAAAAATATATGAAAAGAAAGGGGCGCTGTGAGGACAGTGGGAGGGTGCTGAGGCAGGGTCTTCGTGAAAATCTAGCCCTACTGCTATAAAGGGCTCAAGACTGAAGAAAGGGACCTGAGTAACTGTGTACTTCTGGCATTACCAGAGAGGAGAAACTGCGGAGGAGCAGGCGTCTGGCTGAAGAGAATGAAAAGCCCCATTCGGAGCATGCTGACACACTGTCACAACCATGCCCGGCCACAAACCAAGCAAGCACCTCAGCCGTGGGCCCGAAGCCCGGTACCACAGAAGATGCACCTCCTGGAATTCTTCAGCAGTCTGAAGGCAACGTCACAGGTACATCGCCATCTCAGGAGAGCGCACAGAGGCCCCGAGCATCCGGGACAGCCTCCTGGGGCCGAGGAGGCTGATGGCGTGGAGATGTGCCTGAAGGCCCCACGTCACAGGCTTGGTCCCCAGCCTTGATGCTACTGGGAAGTGGTGGAGGAGGCGGGGTTTGGTGGGAGGAAGTGAGGGCACTGGGATGTGCCCACGAAGGGGATACTGGGACCCCAGCCCCACCCCTCCCCCATCCCTGCTGCCCAGCCACCATGATGCCAGGCGCTCTGCTCCATTGAGCCGGCACGGGGACGTTCTGTCTCACCTCAAACAAAGGAACCAACCCTGGCCTGAAGCCTCTGACACCATGCTCCAAAATAAATCTTTCCGCCTCATAAGCAGTTTATATCTCAAGTATTTTGTCACAGTGACAGAAAGCTAGTAGAGACCAAAGCAGTCACAGAAATTGCAAAACGCCTAGCAAATATACCACAAGGACACCAAAGATGAGAACAGTTCCAAAAGGCCACACAGGTTGGCAGATAAGTCCTTAAGGAAGGAGGAGGTCTTAGCCATCAGCAGCACTCCACAGCTGTCAGAATTGACTAAACAGCCAAGAGGTGGTTCCCTGATTTAGCAGCTCAGCAAGGCTTCTTATCAAACAGTTTCAGTAGAGAATGGAAGCCAGAAGCCCGGCAGAGCCGTCTGGCCTGAGCGAGCCACTGGAGAGTAGCAGCAAGATGGTCTCCACGTTCCACCACACACCGCATACCCCAGAGGCCTGGGGATAGCAACTGAAAATCATTATCAGCAGAGCAGTGAAAAAACTGGAATATGCTCTTACCTTCTTGTGATTCTTGTAGACGTTCCTGTGCGCGAACCCCTTTCCACAGAGCTTGCACTTGTAGGGCTTGTCTTCACTGTGAATAACTTTGTGGGCGCCCACCTGATCAAGCCTCTTGAAAGACTTGTTGCAAATCTCGCAATGATAGGGTCGTCTTTCTGTGAAAAGTGAGTGGAGAAGGTATCGTGTCTACACAAAGGTAAAGGGTAAGAGGAATGCGTCCTGGTCTCAATCACATGAGCGCAAGTAACCCGGGGCTCAGGCGGCCACACTAAAGCCAGCCGTACCCTATCCTTCATGCCAGACACCACAGTCTGTCTGCAAGGGGAAGGTGAGCTTGTTCTTCTGCAGGCCTGTTTTGAAAACTAAAGCTTCCATTTAAGAAGTTCAAAGGCGAAATCCAATGAAAAATGGGCTGAGACGTGTGAGTTTAAACCGGCATCAGACCCTAAGGCAGGGAGGAGACAGCAGAGGTCAGGACAGAGCCCCTGCTGGGCCATGTGCCCTGAGCAGAGCCTCCTCTTCCCAGCGCATGAGCAGGGGCAGGAACAATCCGCGTTGACCCCAAGTTCACTGATGCCCACAACTAACTTCTAAAAATACCATGCCAACCAAAGCACGCCTGAAGGCCACCAGGTTGTAATCTCACTTTAATTCACTAAAACACCTACATCTATCTCCAAACAGGGTGGACATTAGAAAACATCCTGACTTCAAGGGTCTCAAATTAGACACCTTAACTTCTAGAAGAGTCTCCATGGAGAAAAAAATTATTTCCAGAGTTGATTTTTCAAGTCTGCATAAGTGCAGCTCCTATTGCTTGAACATGCTAAACATGAAATGTGGCTTTAAAAAGACGCTCTCAAGGAACATTTATAAATCCCTCTTAAGACTGATTTATTAGGTCATATGTAGAATGGAAAGTGTCTGTCAGTGTAGATGCTGGCACCGCCGAGCCCCCGCTAAGTGTGAGAAGCTGCCAGTAGAGTACACTAGGGCCTCAGCTAGCCTTCACAGGCACCGTGAAAGGCACCAGCATCCCCCAGAGACGTAGGTGACAAACTGAAATGGGACCATGAGCACTTCTATGTCCTTCAGTCCAACTACCTTTGCTTTATAAACAGAGTTCAAGAGAGTTGAGTAACTTGCTCAAAATCACATGACGAGTTAAGGCCAAGTCAGAACTCAGAGCTGGGCCCCTGACTAGCCCTGGGAATGACAGCCACTCTTCCTCTTCAACAAACGAAGGAGCAGCATTACCTGAGTGGGTGATGAGATGGCGCTTCAGCTGATTCGCTGAGACAAACTTCTTCACACATTCCTGACAGTCAAAAACCTCGTGGACCTGCGGAAGGATACATGGACAGTCAACAACCACGGAAGCCTCCCAAATCACATGAAGCTGAAGCAAAAGTGCCGACAGGGGGCAGCTGCTACTGCTGTGTCCAAAGCTCCCACTAAGGCCCAGCCCTGACTGCTCACACTGTCCTGCATACATCAAACCACAGTGAACCCACTGCTAGTAAAAACACATCATTCAAAGGCAATTGAGACTACAGTTGCTTAAATATGCAATAGGACTGACCTATTAGTTCATGTCAAATGTATATGCTCTACAAAAAACTACAGCTAGTATATTAACTCACTTGTTATGCACAAATTTAGACTTAGACATTTGTAAACTGCAGGTAATACTGCTCCTTTTACAGTAGCCAACAATATTTTAAACTTAAATGTATATAGCACAGAGAAAAATATTAATTACAGAGGAAGACCAGAAGAGAGATGATTCTGAAGATGTTTAGTTCACAGTACAAGCCTCCCATGACAAGAGACCCCAGCAAAAGAAAGTGTGAGATGCAAATCCAGGGAGGCAAAACCATGCAGACGGAGGACAGAGCGTCTCAAAGTCTGACGTGAGACTGGAGGACTATGGCAGTGATCACATAATGCACTCACACCCACTCACACTGCAGTGGGGGTGGGTGACTGTGAGATGGCGATACATTAAATGGTTTCACAGTAACAACTATTTTACTACACATTGTTGCCCATAGCATCATATCACATACCTTAAATATATACCATAAGATGTATATTTTGAAAATCATAATAAGGGGGCATAACTTTAGCTAACAACTACTTAATATAAATATTACAGTTGAATATCACATTAGTTCTTTCCCTTCCTAGATTCCAGATCAGGGAGATGGATCAGTGGTATTAAAAATAGAAGTTGGATTTATTATCAGAACCAATGCTCTTAGTCCTAAAGCAACGTACTGCACAAAGACTTAGATCAGAAATGCTAATCATCAATGAACAAGAGCACCAGCGATTCTGCTGAAGATTCAAAACTGGCGTGAAGTTGTGTTCATGGTCCACCTCATCAAAGGCACGGTCGCCGCGTGACCCAGAGAGGCAAAGGGTGCAGCCTGGTGCAGAAGAGTTGGAGACACATCCAAAGACCAAGAGCCTGGCCCAGGGCAGCATGGCAGTGATGTGCGGGGGACAGGCTGTCCCCTGCCATGCTTGCCTGATCTAAGTGGCCAGGATAGGACTCAAAGAAGAGAGGGGTGAGTGGAAGACACAGGGCAAGGCTCCCCAGGCACCAGGCAGGCCCAAGGCAGCAACCCTCGCTGCTTCTGTCCATTCTAACCCTTGGCAAGCCAGAAACCTCACCTGAGGAAAGCCAGGCAAGGTAGAGAAACAGCAGCAGCAAAAGGCACCCCTGTGGGAGGGCCTGACACGCGCTCTTTAGAGATGTGCAGGAGCTACGGGTCTGCAGGACCCCTGCACAAAGGCCAGCAGACCTGACATCATCCTGCAGAGATGTGCGGCCACCACCTAATCAGGGTCATGTCCAGAGCCTGGTGCGAGTGCCACAGAGCTCAGAAGAAACGAGTCCGTCCACCCAATGCATGCCAAAGGCTGCCCCTTATATAATTTTGAAATGACCAACATGTTAAGCCTTCTGAGCCATATATAAAACTTTATTTCTTTTCATTTTTAATATTAAATTTTTATTGATAAATAAAATGTTAAAAATTATTAATCCAGCCAGGTATAGTAGTGCACAACTATAATCCCTGCCCCTTGGGAGGCTAAGGCAGGAGGATCACAAGTTCAAGGCCAACCTGGGTAACTTAGCAAGAACTATCTCAAAATAAAAAGGACTGGAGGTGTTATACAGTGGGTAGAACATCCCTGGGTTCAATCCAAGTACCAAAAAACATCACTAGTTCACGTAGAAAAACGAACTATTACAGAAACACTGCAGAATACTCAAGTGTTCACTTAACTCTCACAGCTTAAGAAACATGAAACACTTTCCAAGGTTGAATTAAATAGTTCCCAAATCACAAAAAAACTGTCATTTACTATGCAAGAGAGCAGGACAAAGCTATTTCCAAACACCTTAAGCAGCTCAACAAACAGATTTAAAGTCAAATGACAGGACACCAATTAGGATAAGTAATAGGCCACAGTGAAGGTTTTTTTCCCAGATGTAAAGGCCACTCTATGGAAATAATCAGAAACATTCCAAACGTCCTAGCCGAGCCTTTCCTGGAGCTGCAGGAGACTGGAAGTGGTGGTGGACCTGAGTGGAGATTAGAGGAAAACTCACTCAAGTGTGAGAAGATCACAAGGTCACTGGCCAAACCAACACTGCTGGTACTTTCCTAAGACCTGGAGAGCATGCCTAGTGATCAGTGCCCCTTCCCAGTGGCTACATGAGCCCCTAAAGTAGTTCGTGTAGGCAGCCACTCTATCAGGTCCCCCCTCTTGCTCCTGTGGGTGTCTCTTTTCTTCTCTTTTCACTCTTGCTTTCTGTTATTTCCTGTGGATTCCATTCTTGGAATTAGATAGACAAGAACCTGGAAAGTGACTGATGAGCTGCTGGGGTCTGCCTGGACCCTGGAGAGCACAGACCCTGCTAACGCTGCAACACGTCACTCGACAATAGTAGAGAGGAGCCTGGCTTTGCTAGTTGTGACCTCAGAGCTGATTCCAGCGGCACCTGCCTTGATTGGCCGCCAACACCCATGCGAGCTTTCTGGACTGCAGAAGTCTGCAGCTTACACAGACCCACCCACCAGCGGAAGAAGCGAATCCAGTCTTGTCTCAAATTGCAGTTTCAATACTATTTAATTACATCTAATGCTAAGTAAAAATATTCTGAAAATTATTGATGAGAGAATAATACATACCATTTTAAGTTCTAATAACTGTCAAGAAGGCCACGATATGCCTTGCTTCTAGCCCAGGATAGTGTGCCCTGTCATAAAGCACCATCTACTGGCAGGGGGAAGCTGGGCAGCTAGACTCTAGTAGACCTAGATGCATCCGCCCACAGATGCTCAAAACCATGGGCAATGCATGCTGCCTGGTACTCAGGAAGGTGACAGTTGGGCAGCAAGGCGGTGAGGGAGGAAGGGCTGCATCAAGCCAGAAGACCTCGCACTCCGTTAAGAGTTCACCTCAGGGACAGGAGTTCCAGGCCACACCCACCACCACAGGACAGCTACCTCCACCAAGGCTCTCCTCCAGGTGACAAGTTCCTCTGTTACCAAGGAACTGCACTGAAAACGGGACTTGTTCAGAAACATTCTCCACAGTGAACTGCATCAAAATGCTCTACCTGGTAAACTCTCTTAAATTTCAACCTCTTTCAACAAATCAGGGAAATAAATCATAAAATAATATAAGTAAGAGGATGTTTAGAAAATGTCTTTTCCATTAGCTTGATCTTTTTGACTGATGAGGTTTCTTCTTCCTGAAGCCAGACAAGCGATGGGGAGGAGGAAGAGAGACCTAAAGACGGGACATCTGCATGGGCACCCTTGTACACCTTTCTGGGTAATTTCTGCACATATACTGAAATCTGAGTGATGTAAAGAAGATGGCAAGGCCCCTGCAGGGGAATGACACATGTTCCCAAGACACTTCCATTTTTTAAAAAATTAATAAAATCACTATTTGGAAACTAAAAAAGAAAAAAAAAAAAGAAGAAGTTAATAGCACTAAGAGGATAAAAACAAAAGCAAAACACTAATTTGTTCAATGCCCATTTTAGAAATGAGAACACAGGCCAGAAGGCACTGAGGGCTAGCAACACAGGGAGTTCCTGCCCTGATTCATGGTTCAGGTTGCTCCCCTATATCTCCGTAAGAGGATTAAAATGACTCAACAGATACCAAATGCTAAATTAAGTCCACAAAAACGGTTGGAGTTACGAGACTAAAAATCATGAATTTCCAGTACCATTAGGTTACTTTGGAATAAACCTATGTATACTCAAGGAGATGATTCATTTTATAGAACACAACAAAAGTAGTTTTACATCTTAGTTATAATAGAATGTAGAATGTTATAATAGAATTTGGACTCTAGCATGACGAGTGAAAATCTAAATTCAATTTTAATTCTCTTTTATTATACATTCTATTAACTAGAGGCTAATATTATTAGGTAAGAATTACCATTTATTTTTTCATATTAAATTTTCACAACAAAATAAGATATTTTTATACTTATGGTAAAATGTTAAATTCATTTTATCCTAAGGGCTCACTTGCGTCTGCTAATAACACCTGGATGTACAAACCCATGAGTGCATGATTTAGCACATCAACATTAAGAACAGAATGGAGTAAAGTCAGACTCAGTGAGACGTTACATTGGCAATTCGCACCATTACTACATCACATCACAATGCAGCTCTTGTCTTTGTTGTGCCAGACTAAACTATAACATGCATTCATTTTACAAGAGGTCACTTGACAGCACATTATAAATACACAAAAATGTGTGGTTTTCTCACTGACTTATATTTCCTGAGCGAAAGGCAACGTACAAAGCTCCGAGCCAAGGCGGGTGTTCTCAGTGAAAGGCTGGGCCAGACGCGACACCTGGCAGAGGGGCCATATGTCAACCAGTGCTGACTACAACGCTCAAAACGTCCTCAGCAGTTCACCTCTCCGCACGCTGGCTGTGCGCTCTAGAATATGGTGCCACGTAGGTTCATGATGAAGCTCTGTCTGGATATCAGTCGGCTCACCTGCAGACGCTCTCAGCCTCTGACAGGCGACTGTGAGCGGGTCTGTCTTACTGACCTTCCTGTGTTCCCGCAGGCTGGACGCAGAAGAACACTTTTTATTGCACACCGAACACACAAGCTTTTTCTTAGGATCTCCTAAAAGAGAAATGAAAAACTGTCATGAATTAAACGAGACAATAAGGGGTACCGCAGAGAGTTTCCACAGGATATGTAATTCCACCTCTGTAATTCAGGCGCCAATATCCATTCAGAACCGATGGAGTATCATCCATCAAACTCACATAAATGGCGAGTGGTATCTGAGCCCCTTTCTTTCAAATGTAAGAGATCTGTCGCTTATATTCTGCTTCTGCATGCGTGGAACAGACCTTTCCCGTTCCCATGTACTAACCAAGTATCACAGAAGAAAAGCACGTCTCCATGAAACATCAACCCAAAGCTGAAATGAGTTGAATCTTCTTATGAAGGACAACAGTGAAAAATCAATTCATAAACTGATCTTTTCTACTTTATGTCTCAATAGAATATTTTATTTCATCAGATAGGGTTTTAAAGATGGAATTCATAGATTATTCTTTCTACCACTAGATTTTAACAAAATCTATGAATATACATTTTATCAAATTAATGTTAGGAAATAGCAAAACATAAAATCAAGCATAATTAAACATTATATTGACAATCCATACCTTCACCACATCAAAACAAATCTTTTCTTTTATCTTTTCACATAGTGATCAAATTTACAGCAGTTCATTTTGTAAGCCTCACAGTAGTTATAGAAATAAAACGACTGGATAAAATATGTGATAAGACTTGACTAAATGTGATATAATAACAGCATCATCTATACCACCATGAAGACCCACAAAACAATCTTTCAACTTTTAATTGATTTCAAACATACAAAAAGTAAACATAGTACAGTGAACCCTGGGTCCATCACCAAGCCAACCATGACAGACCATGCCTGCTCCTGTCCAGCCACCACGACCCCCTCCCCACTTCTTCATTACTTTGAAGCAAATCCAAAGCAAGCAAAACCAGTAACATGAAGCAGTTTGGTTTTATTACAGGATAGTGTTTATGAAAGAGAAACACTTTAAGAAAAAAAGAGTATGTACTTTCATGTGAAGGCATTCCAGGTAATGGCCCATCCACATGACACTCAGTGCTTCGGCCAAGAGCACTTCCTTGGTGCTTTACAAGTGAGAATGTTACTCAAAAAGAAAGTGTTCCCAACCAAAATGAATTCCTGGCCACAGGCCAATCAACTCCCTCTATACACACGGCCACCTAAGGGGCCACTGGGAAACAATATCCCCTGTTAGCTCCCGCTAGTTGGGATCCCCAATCTTCCACCCAGAACTGCTTACTGCCCTACCCCATCTCACACTGCAGCTGCTCCCTAAGGCTGTGCCCGTCCTCCTTAGCAGGTGGGCACAGGAGGAGGAGGGCAGAGGTGCATATTTCTCCAGTCACCCTCTCTCCTCACCCAGTTCCCCCTCACTCTCCAGTCTTGTCTCTCCTCCTCTCTTTTCCTCTTCCACCCTAGACCTGGGATCTTAGTTCCCTTGAAAAGAAATGTGGAAGAAGTTGTGACTACAAAAACCAATCATCTCTTGTAATTATAACCTCTCCACCAGGATCCACAAAACCCAGCAAAAGAGAAAGCCAGGAACTGGGTTCAGAAACTCAGTTCCTCGGTCCCTGTCTCCTCTGGGCTCAGTGTGGAGGTTCTCACCCCTCTACCAGCTCCCCAAGGCTCCAGGACAACAGCATCCACCCAAATCCAAAACTCTACCTGGGGCCACTGTACACTGTTCATAGCAAGTGAACCTGGTGTTCAATTTGCCATCGAGAATCCTCAATGGGAAAGGGCCTGCCTGGCATGCACAGGCCCTGGGATTAATCCCCAGTGCCAGCCACACTGGATGAGAAAAGTTCAGACACACATTCCACAGTGGGCAACAGTGAAAGGAATCCTACAAGTGCCCTGAACACTTGGTCACCTAGGTTCTAGGACCACAGTGCCCTGCTGGTTAAATCAGCTCTGAGGGCTAGCCCATGGGCCTGCCCACCTCATGCATGGCTTCTGGGGACAAATGTGGCCACTAAGTCCTTGACTTCTCTCTCAGCACTTCCCATAAGCAGCAGGAGCTGCAGCCCCTGTGTGCCTGGAACCCCTCCGACCCTCTCTACTGAAGGATCCACAACCATGTGAGCAGTGCTTCACTGGCCACTCTCAAGAGGGAACACTGTCCCAAATGTCTGAACACCCTGCAGAGAAAAGAGAAGGCAAGAGAGAGGCATGCATGATACACAGAACTCAAGTATCAGACCCAGCAAAAGTGCTGCATATTCTGGCTAAAATACAGTAAGATTTCACATTTCATAAGATCTGCAACATGGGAAGAAGAATAACAAAACAATTTCCTTTTGTGAATTATTTTCTACAAAATCACCATGATTTCCAGAAAGTTCATTATAATATCCAAGACCAGTTACATGAAGCCTCATAAAACTGCCCACAGCTAGGCATAGGGTGCACACTGAAATTCCAGTCACTTGGGTGACTGAGGTAGGAGGACCTCAAGTTCAAAGCCAGCCTCAGCAACTTACCAAGGCTCTAAGCAACTCAGCAAGACTCTGTCTCTAAATAAAAAACAAAAAAGGACTGGGGATGTGGCTCAGTGGTTAAGCGCCCCAGGTTCAATTCTTTGTACCAATAAGAACAAACCACAACTATGACCATAGCACAGCAGGCAGAGCACAGACCCAGGTCTCAGAACACAGGTTTCCAGGGTTTTCATGCTTATCTGGCTAGTCACTGAGGTCAGCAGAGTGGACTTTAAAAGTGTCATCAAAGCTCCGTTACAACACATTCCAACCATAGATGGAGAAAATGAAGAATAGCATTTTAATCAGAATAGTCTTTAACAAAACTATGAAGGCAAATCTATCCGAACGTTATGCTTGCCTTTTGGGGTCATGGAGAAGGCCCCAGCAGACATGAATTCAGAACAATGCCACTGCTGTACATGAGCCACATGTTCCTCTACAGGACAGACAGCAAACAACACTTGCAAGTCCTAGTGACAGGCAGCAGCTGAGGGCCCTCACAGACCTCCTGCCCGTAGGAAAGCTTCCACACACCATGCACTGTGCAGCCCACACCCGGGCAAAGGAGCTGTCAGCAGGCGGCAGCCAAGTTCATGGCCTCTCTGCCTGCCTTACTCGGGCTGGCATCAGAGATAACGGACACACATAAGGCTGGGCACTGGCTACCTCCCCATGGAATGGGAGAGGAGACCACTCACTTCCTGTAGTCCAGGCAGGGATAGTCTGCCCAGAAGCAGGTTCTGAGCAGCACCGCAGCCCTTGGCAGCCCTCGGCAGCCCTCGGATCACCCCGTTCAATAGCCTGGGTCTGCAAACCAACGACCTAAGCAGTAAGATCTAAATGACAATCAAACGTCATACTTGTTTTACTGATTAGTTACCTACTAGAAGGAATTCAAACAGTATTCGTTATTCACCCAAATGTATTTCATTCCCATGTCCGATTACAGTTAGGAATTTTCTTCAATATAGAAGAAAAATAAACATTAAAAATTGTATTTACTATAAAAACATTAAGGCAAAAGGGCATCCATAACTTAAAGTTTGAAACTTTATCCATACTTGTCAATTTCAATAATTTATGAGAAAGAAAAGGCACTCCTTCTCCCGCCCCTGACACCAGCCAGGAGCAGACCCCGCTTGGGTCTACCACAGGGCTCACTGGGCAGCGGGCGGCAAGCGGCCCAGGCCCGCGGGAAGAGCAGCACTCAGGAAAGGAAAACGCTGCATCCGCGCGACAAGGCGGGAGCGCGCCCCCCGGAGCGCACGGGTGGGACGAGGAGGGAGCGCGACCGGAGAGCGCGCGGGTGGGACGCAGGGCAGGAAGCGAGTCCCGGAGCAGCAGGGAGCGGGCAGAGGGCCGCACTGCTCACCAGCATGGACGTTCTCCTGGTGTCTTCTCAGGGCGTCTTTGCTCTTCAGCCTCTTCCCGCAGCTGTTGGCCCTGCACACAAACCTGGCGTCGCCACGGCCCGTCTCCTGGTGCTGCTCGGAGCTAGGAGACAAGCAGCAAGGGGACAAGCAGCTGGTGGGCACGCGGAAGGGCAGACCCGCGGCTGCCCCTGCAGGCCTCGGGCGGCTCCTGCACGCCCTGCGCCCGTGAGGAAGGGGCTGCCGTGCTTCAGCCTAACGGGCGTGACCCGGGACCACTGGGGGCGCGGGGTGCGCATGCCACCCCCCCCCCCCCGCTGTGCAACAGCCAGCTCGGGATCTGCCACCAGCCCTGGACGCTGCGCGGTGCGGAGGCCGCTCAGGCCGCTGCCCACTGTGCCCTGGAGAGCGCTGAGGGGCTGGGAGAGGGACAGGATCGCAAGGCCAGGAGCCGCAGGAGGAAATCCTGGAAGAGCTTCCTAGGCAGCACCTGGGCCCCTGCTTGGCTGGTCCTTAAGAAACCGCAACAGAATCTAAACGTTTGATCTCCTGCTATCGCAAATGTTTTCGTTTCTTAAACATTTACTAAGTTTAAGTTGAACTTTTAACCCTCAAATTTTGTTAGCAAAAGTGGATGCATCTAATACATAAAATAGTCTAAATATGAAAAGGCATACTTTAGAATTTTAGCTTAATGAAGCCAATAAAAGGAACATTAAGCCTGTGTTGATGATTTCTTACTGGTGCTTACTTAAACGTGAGTTCACAGGTTTAGCACTTACTGTCTCACACTGAACAATTCATGATCCCGTAAAACACAGAAACGCAAGGATCACTTCATATGCTCTTAACACAGATTGCTAAAATAATAAGTAGTTTATAATTAGTAGTTCAGAGCCGGGGGGATCATTTAACTTTACGTATCTCACATCCTGTACCTATTTGTCTCTAGATTATTCCCCCAAGGCTACTCTGGAACAAACAGTGCTTCCCAAGCCTCAGGGCACTCCCTGCACTCCTTGAACTCTGCAGCTGATTCCAGGGGATGAGTGGAGCTGATTAGAATTGCTCTGCTACCTCAAGCCCTGGCTCCATCATGCATGCCTGGACTTCAGGCTAGTAAACCAACCAGCTCAATGTGACACCAGCATGCTTACTGGTCACTTCACAATCCAAACATGTCAAAGATCAACATGCTGCTACCTGCCACTGTAGGATCCCACCCCTCCCACCACGGGCTAAAGACCACGAGTCAGGTCAACACAACGCTGCAATGTACGCACTGTCTCTGCAAGGCCTGCTTGACTGGGAATTTCTTCCCACACTTCTTGCACTTGAATTCCTTCTCCTCTGTGGGCCTCTGGTGCAGTGTCTGCAGGTGCTCAGCAAGAATCTCCGCACTGGGGAAGCCGGACTCACACTGCGGGCAGGCAAAGTCCTCTGGGCAGCCAAGGGAATCTGCACGTTGGTAAGGAGTGCATTCATGAGGCCAAAGTCCACAGCAAGAACTGTAAGCTGTGCACCTGCTTTAAAATCAAATTAACTGTCTAATGACATGAATTCTTATGTCTATGGATGTGAGGTGTCATCCACAAAATATAACAGGAATATTAATAGAGAGAAATATACTCTTAAAAATAATTCACTGTTTCACTAAATTAATACAAACTCCAACTGAGTTTTTAATTTACCCCATGATGCTAACTGTCCAGATCAAAGAGTCTCGAACTACAAAACTCCTCCCTGGACTGGGTCACCTAGAGCTCACTTTTGGCTTCACAAGGACAAAGTGTGGTGGAGGCAAACCCTGCTGAAGCACTGGGGGTTGGCACTCCGTGGGGAAAAGTTGCCACCAGGGGATTGGAGCAACAGGACCTGCAGGTCCTCTACCCAAATTCCTTAATGTGCCAAAGAAAGCACACCTTTTGATTACTAAATAAAATCAAACTCAGGAAATGTAAAGAAAATAAAAATCACCAATGATCCCATCCAGAAGAGGTATGGCTCCCACGGATCTCCAGGCCCAACTGGTCCTCTGTGTGACTCTTATGCACAGTTAGAACTGCTACACTATGGCCACACTTGTTACAGGCCTTCCTAACATCTGCTCAGCTCAAGTGTGCTCTTTAACCTAAGGTAGCGAATTCATTTAACCCAGCTCTCCATTGTCAGACACTGGGGGCTTCCTGCTTCTCTTGCTGGGATTTTGCTTCTTTGCTTTTATAAGTGAGTCACTAAGAATCCTAAAATGAAAAAAGCAATGAAAAGTGATGCCTGATTCATACATTTAAAAAATCTTTCTAAGTGCTGATTCTCATTACAAAGAGGAGGACTGATTTTGATAACAGCAGAAACCAGGGCATTAAAACAAAAGTAGGAAAAGTTATTTTTAAATTAAAATAATGTACATAATAATAAGCCCTGGAGCCAAGGAGAAAAAAATAAACAAAAGAATAATAAAGAACTGCTATCACTCCAAATCCAGCTTAAGGCATAGTTGAAAAAGAGCAGTTTGCCTTCACCTACCGCCACATAGTCACTAAAACACAGAAGCAGAAGCGCATGATGGCACTGGGCTACGCTCACGCCTCTGGCCACAACAGGCACAAATGGAAGACCTCCAGGAATGCAGCTCAGAAAGCCAACCTGGTCATCTCAGGTCTCTAGTCACCATGCCAGGACAAACCAGTAGACCTGCTATCTTCTGGATCAGAGCAGAAAGAGACCTCTGATGTTCCAGATTCCCTAAGGCTCCTGAACTAGAGCAAAGCCCAGGAACTGACCTGCTCAGCTCACCTCTACACTCACCTTCTCTAGGTGCAGAAAAGAAGGGAAACTCTCAGACAGCCAGTGCCTTGGCCCATCCTGAGACCGGCGAGAGGCAGTGCCAGAGCAAGGGTGTGAAGGTCCCACTGCGTGTCACCCCAGCGCACCAGAGACAGGGTGAGACCCAGGAGCTCCCAGGCGGCCCTGGACCTTGGCCATCCCACAGGCGCACCTGTCACCTCCCCTCCCCGCTTCCTGTATAAACGGCGAGCACGCAGAGAGAGGGGCTGGCAAACCATGCCCTGTTATAATGAGACGACGACTCAAACTGTTCAACTGCCTCTTCTGTGGCTCTTTTACCCTCCCAGATCACCAGAGATGTGATACCTTTCCTGCCAGCTGTTGACTGGCCTTTGGAGTCCTCCCCTGCCCCTTCTCTGATCACGGTCACCATCGGCTGCTCCTCATCGTCAGCCTCCAGGTCGCTGTCTAAGTAGCCAATCAGAAGCTCCGTGTCCGTCTCTATATCTTCTACCGCCAAGTAGAAGATGTTCTCTCCTTCCTGAAGCAAAGTTTAAAAAAAATGAAGATAGCAATTAAGAATTGTTTCAAGATATACTGAGTTCCAGGTGCCCACCAAAAGATATCATTACATTTTCTTATATCCCCAGTTGATCTGGACACTGAAAATGGAAAGTGACAATGTTCAGTCATCTCACAAATAATGTGCAAATGTATATTTATATATATATCAAGTGAAATAAGAATAATGATGTATATTTTTAAAGGGAGTTTTGCAACATTGATTGGTCTTACGTGGAGGCCCATAAAGGCAATTTGATGGAATGGTGTCATTTACAAACCCAGACAGACAGCAGAAGTCCTACCGATGAGTTCACTATGATTGAAATTAATGCAAAACTAGAACAGAAAAAACAATTTTTTTGAAGTTCCAGTCCAAACCAGAGGAGTTTGGCAAACAAATTATTTTCCTGAAAAGGTTCAAAAAGGAGGACCAAAAGTAGCTGATAAAATAGACCTCTGGGAGGTTTAAGATGTCGACTGAGCTGTCATGTGCACCCTACACTTCAACCTCTCCAAACCCCACTGAGATAAAAAAGAGAGAAGAGAAAACAAGGTCCACCATCAACATACCAAAATTACATTAGAAGATTCTAGAAGACAGTAATCAGACAAGGTTGAAACCATTGATAACTAATCCTGAGGAAAACTTAGCCAGCAACAGACGCAGGAGAGCAACACTGCAGAACCTTTTCAAGGAAACCCAGAGAAACGTCACACTTAGAATCAACGGGTACAAAATGGCACTCCAGGCCAGGGCCCATCACCACGGAAGCCAGAATAGGGCTGCTTAGCTGGCTGCCCCAGGAGGAAGCGCCAGAACGACTCTTTTACAGAACTGAGCAATTGTTCCCAGTTTGGCTGCTGAGGACAAGAGAAGAAAGTGTAGCCTGGATTTATTGAGCCTTCATGGTGGGCAAAGAAAGGAAAGATCAAGAACAGAAGCTCCACGCAGGAAACTCAGTGAAGCACTGCCTGACTTCAGTGTGTGAAGGAGGAGGAACAGCAGGACACAGGGCAGAAGCAGGAGGAAGAGAGGAAGGGAGGCAGAAGAAGAGCAGAGGGTAAGAGTGAACAGGTGTATGTGCACCTGGATCCTGAGCAGACCCCCTGAAAACCTGGGGCTTCAAGGCGCTCATACATCATTGCAAGGAAGGCAGAGGAGCTATTCTACCTTCAATGTTGATTTAGTTTGGGTTTTTTCAAACAAGGAGAGATTATTTCATAATTTCAACAAAAATGAAAATTTTAAATTCCATGGAAGAGACAGAAAATATGATTATATGCATCCAGTACTGTGGAAAGGAGGTTTGATTCAAAGGTTGAAAGCAATGAAAGAAATCTACCCATTAGCTACAGTTACTTAAAGAGTGTTTCTGTAGCATCAGGCACTTTCTTGGAAGTTCTTAATTCCATAAATTCAGAAACATAAAAGTTATTTCTAATTAAGAGCACTAAATTAACTTCTATACAACTGTTACTTGTGGTGCAACAAAAATAAGCAAAAAACAGACTTTCAGCAAAATAGAGATTTCTTTAAATGAAAAAAGAAGTCGACTCCCCAGGGCTGGAAACCACTAGCTGAGGGGTCCTCTAAGCAGCTAGGAACTCAACCAGTGAAGACCTCAGGCGAGGATCATAAATCTCAGTGCTTATCTGATCAATATTCAAGGAAAGAAACCTCTTTCTAGAAAGCACAGTGGGCATTAATCTTGTGATGGCTTTCAAAACAAAGAAGAGATGATAAGTCTGAAACATGATAAGTTTATATTAAACTGTAATCATAAGACATAGCACGTTTATTACCAGGCTCCATAATGAAGGAAAATTTAACACACCAGCTACAGCCTTATGAAGCGGGTAGCGTCCCAGCTCCAAAGGTCGGCCACCTGCTCCGCCCACATCACGACAGGAAGAGAAATGATCAAACCCGGTGGCTTCCTCCTGTGCATTAACGGGAGTGTCCTTTCATTTTGCTTTATTTTACTTGCATTTACACATCCTTTCTGGCTAATTATTTCTATTTTTAGTTATTTGTAATATCAAAACTTTGCAACAGTCTAAACATCCAACAAGCTGGGGAACATTAAATGTTTAACGATCAGTTTTATCAAACATGATATCCTTAGAAAAAAATGTGCCCCGAAAAAGAGTATAACAAAGGTGCTCGTAAGCTTGTTTCTCTTGGAGGAAACTACAATATTTTGAGTTGTCTTCTGCTGGTGTATTTCTTACAATGCTGTTAGAATCAATTAAGCAATGTATAACTTTTGTAGTAAAAGAGAAAAGGAGATCATAAATGAGCTCTGTTCCCTGATAGCAGGAAGCAGTACCCAGGGTGTCCGGGGGCCCAGGGCTGGGGCACACCCAGGGGTCCAAGCTTCTTTCTAGATCAGTTAGCTGTGTGACCGAGCAAACAGCCTTATCCTCAAACCGCCAGTTCCCTCATCTGTACAATGGAGAAAACAACCTACGTCCTAGGATGGCCGCAAGGACACAGGTGATGGTACCTGGAAGCCCTTCCGGCACCAGCGGGGACGCGGGCAGGCACTGGTGAGTGGTGCTATGGTGCGCTCACTCAACATGACTCCAAAGCCAGTGCTTAACATGTTCTAAGAAGTCTTTTCCCCCCAGAGTTTGTTTCAGCTGCCCCATTGCTCAGAGCTGCTTGGCTGGCATGCTTCTGGCAGTCTCCACCTGGCCGCCTGCTCTTGGCCAGGGCGTGGTGAGCTCCGCAGCCCCCCTCCCAAACCTCACGGGGCGGCCTTGCTCCGGGCTCCCTTCATGGCCAGGTGCTGCTCTCGAGGACTCCTAGGCCCACTGCTGTCTGAACCAGGGGCCAACCATCTGTTCAGGACGTGGACCTGGAGAGCCGGGTCCGGAGAGGCCAGGACAGGGTTGCCCGGCCTGCCCACATGTCTGCTGAGGGATGCCTGTGTTGAGTGCAGGGTCCCCAAAGCACGCGCTGCTGGTGCTTCCTCAACAGCAATGTTTCTTAAGGCTTCAACACTAAAAATGTATGACTTTTTGCTTTGTGTCTATTTCTTCCCTAGACGTAAATATATTTTCCCTGTGGTCTTTCACCCTACCCAAGAATATCAGTGAATTCTGCCATTTTTGAAGCTAATTATCATCCTTCCACAAATCTACAAATGGAGTCACTCATTATTCCCAAGCAAAAAAAAAAAAACCATCTTTTAGTGAATTAGTTGCTAGCACAGCTCTTCCTCTGAGCAGCCGATGCGTCCTGGTAAGAAAAGCAGAGTGGAATTCTGATCCCCTTTTTTGAACAAAGCTGAAAAAAATATTAATGACATAGATTTTTTTAGATTCATCATTTTGATAAATCACATCACCCGGGATCAAACTCCCACAAGGCTCCTCTGCGTGTGCTGGTTGTCAGGTTCTCAGGCAAGCCCACCTGCTAGGGATTCCACAGAACTGGGGAGGAGCAGCCCTCTGGCTGACTCAGGGAGGTCAGAGGCAGTGCCCCGCCATCGGCCACCGCACCAAAATAGTCCCTCCTGCGTGTGGCAGATTTAGCAGGTGGCCATCACCACCTAGCCTCGGGTCAGAACTTGGAGTATCAACTCTGCGTGATGGTTACACCCACGCTGTGGGAGTACCGTGCCCTCTCAGCATCTTGCCCCTCGTGGCCCCTGAGTGCTCAGCTCCTGGGCAGCTCAGCGCTTCTGCATGGAGGCCATGGCTAGGACACAGGGACCAACGCCTCACAGCCCAGGCTGAGTCCACTCCCCTCCACTACCCAGGGCATGCAACCAGTCTTCCGACCCTACCTCCCACCCACGTCCAGCATTATGCTCAACCTCAGCTTCCCTGGGCCCTTGCCTGCTGCCCTTCTCCAGGGCCATGCCCCGCCAGGAGGGATTTCACCAACTCACACCTCGGGGTTCAGTGCTGCTATTTCAGAACAACAAGAGTCACTCGCTCCTGCTTCACCAGGAATCCTGATCCCCACCGTGTGTGAATCAACGCAAGCCCAGAGGGCCACAGCAGTGTGGTATTTCAGCTGCATCTGCCCGGGCCTGAACTTGGTTTTGTCTACTCGGTGGCCGGCTGCTGTCCACGCGTGGACGGTGTAAGGGAAATCACACCTAGGACGCTGGCTCTGGCACAGGTCACTGCATTGCAAAGGTAGGGAACGGCGAAGGTCCGCCGCCCAGCTGCACTGACTGCTGGGTAGTTCACAGAAAAGGAAATCATCTTGAATGCTGCTCTGGGGGCTTGAAATGAACAAGCGACACCCAGGTGAGGAGAAGGAAATGTGGACGGTGCAGCCACCAGCAGCAGCAGGAGCCACGCCACGCAGGCGAAGAAACAAGTCTGACGCCCAGATGCACCAACACCTGGGCTCACTGGCTCACTGAGGCCCTGAACCAACTCAAAGCACAGCCTCGCCGCAGAGCTCCGTGTGCAAAGCTGATGCAGCTCAGGAACAAAAGTACCTCCACCCTGTGTCTACGAACTGAATCAACAATGAAATAAAACTCTGAAATTAGGCATCCCTGCAGCAGGTGAAGCAGTTCATTCCTTCATCCTCTCAGCAAGAGCTTCATGCCAAAGTGCCCTGGGACGTGGGCTGCCCGCCTCTGCCTCGTCAGGTTGGCCCAGGTAGCAGCACTGATCAGGACGAGGAATGGAAGCAGGGTGGACCATGCCTGTGTGGAAGCGTCAGCAGGCCTCACTCACCAGGGCCACCGCTCTTTCCCCTCTGCTGGGAAAACACACGTCCCTTCAGATGGCACCAGGACCCCACAGCCGTGGCTGGTGCAGCAGGCACGGGCACCAGCAAAAAATAGACGGCCAGTGCACTGTGCTTTCCTCTGCCTCTGCCATCAGGCATTCGTTTAGAACAAATCATCACCCACATGCTCCTTATTCCACGTTATATAAAAAACAGCTAAACCCAGATCCCGCCTTTCCCCACCTCTGCCCTTCCCCTTGAGGCTGCTGGCTTCCAGAAGACCTGAGGACCGCACACTGTCACACCCATCCTGCACCCCAGCATGACCTGAGCCCAGTGCAACACCTCCCTTGCTGAAGGCTATCAGCAGGGGAGAAAAACTTGGTAATTTCCTTTCAGACTAACAAGACAGATTTGCAAGACTGTCATTCAGAAAGTAGAGAGAGTCACAAAAACAGGGCCGATTCTTATTGCTAAGAAATGCCTGGGAGTTCCAAGGCCAGCCGGCACTTGGCTGTTTCAGCTGTGGGACAAAAGGCAAGGCTGAGAGGAGGGCAGTTAGCTGCAGAGACACCAAAGGAAGCGAGTGTGTCAGATGGAGGAGTCATCAGGGAGGAGCCCAAGAGCAGGAGGGGAGAGAGCATCAAGACTCCAGGACAAGGACACTGGGACTGGAGCAGGAATCCCAGAAGCCAGGTGTGTGTGGAGTGTTTTGAAGGTGAGGATCAGGGACCCAGCAGACAGGCAGCTGAAGGGAGGACAGAAACCTGGGGTGGCAAGAAAGGTGACCTGGAGGTGCCTTCAGGCGGAACAGGGATATCTGTGCTTGAGGAACAGGGACGCCACTCTGTGCTGCAAGCAAGGGGATGGGGTACATTTGTGAGGAAGGGGCAATGCCTGATGGCAGAGGCAGAGGAAAACACAGTATTCTTCACGTCACCTTCCTTAACATCCCGCAAAAGAAGTGGGAAATGCACCTTTTTACAACATTTTTACACTTTATTTCCAAACATGAAAGCAGGCTACCTGTACTCTACCACTAACCCACACATGATACCCAATGGCTTCCACCTGTGATTTCTCTGTGAATCCTACACCTTTGGTGTAGGATCAGTTGTGAATATCACCATGATCCTCGCACTGTGGAGTTCCAGATCTGGACCGACTTAGAGAACTGGGATGCTGGGTGATGAAATGGTGAACGATGACGGCAAAGAAGGTGTTCGCTGTCAAGTAGTAGTGTGCTTCCACATCACACTTAACAAACCCAACAGTGAAAGATTAGTAATTGAGAACTGATCAACAGTTTGTTCTGTATAGCCTTTTATAACGTTCAGGTAAGTTGCTTCTATCTCTAGTTTCTCCAGGCTTTTTACCATGAATGGGTGCTGGACTGTGTCAAATGCTTTTTTTGTTTCGTTTGGGATAATCATATCATTCTTGACCTTAACTCTGTTTATGTGGTGAACTGCATTTATTGATTTGCATATGTTGAACCAACTTTGCATTCCAGAAATGAAACCCACTGGATCATGGTGCACGATCTTCTTAATGTATTTCTGAATGTGTTTTGCGAATCAATATTTTACTGAGAATTTTTGTATCTATGCACATTACAGAAGATTCCTTTCCTTGATGTGACTTTGGTTTTGATATCAGGGTGATACTGGTTGCATAGGATGGATTTGGTAATGTTTACTCGCGTTCTTTTTCATGGACTAATTTGAGGAAGATTGGTATTAATTTTACTTTAAAAGTCTGGTAGAAATTGGTCAAGAATACATTGGGGGCTGGGGAGATAGCTCAGTCGGTAAAGTGCTTGCGTTGCAAGCACAAGTCCCTGAGTTCAATCCCCAGCGCTGCAAAAAAAAAAAAAAAAAAAAAAAAAAAAAGAATACATTGGGTTCTGGGGTTTTGTTGGAAGTCTTTAAATTGCTGCTTCGATTTCATTAGTTTTCCATATTCTCATGGTACAATTTGGGTAAGTCACATGTCTCTATGAACTTCTCAATATCTTCAAGATTTTCTACCTTATTATAGTATAAATTTTTAAAATGGTTTCTAATAATCCTCTGAATTTTACAAGTGTCTGTGGTGATAGCTCCTTTTTCATCTCTAGTTTTGTTGATTTGTGTCTTCTTGCTCTCTTGGTTGGTTAGTTTGGCTAAAGGTTTATCAATTGTTTGTTTTTTCAAAGAACCAACTTTCTGTTTCATTGATCCTTAATATTGTTTTGTTTTATTTTATTCTCAATTTCATTAATTTTGGCTCTGATCTTAATTATATCATGTCTTCTACTGATTTTGAAATTAGTTTGTTCTTAGTTATAGGGTCCTGAAGTATAATGCTATATTATTTATTTGGTATTCTTTTTTTTTTTTTTTTGAGGTAGGAACTCAGAACTAAAAACTTTTCTCATAGACCTGACTTCATGCTGTCCCAGAGGACATTTGTCTCATTTGTTTCTAAGAATTTTTTTTTTTTAATTTTTCCTCTGATTTCTTCTATGATCCATTCCTCATCCACAGTGTATTATCTAATCTCCTGGTGTTAGAATGATTTCAGTTTTTCACCTTGTTATTGACTTCTAATTTCCATTATGATCTGTTGTATGCAGCAAATTATCTCCATTTTTTTGTATTTGATATAATTTGCTTTGTGCTCTAAATATGATCTATCTTAAAGAAAGTTCCACGTGCTGCTGAGAAGTGAATTCCACTGTTAATTCATTAAATGTTCTATAGATATTTGATTAATTGTACTTTAGTTATTAAGAACCATTACTTAAAGTCTTGATGACCTATCTAATGGTGAGAAAGGCATGCTGAAATCACCCAGTATTACTGTGTTGTGGTCTGTCTGATTCTTTATATTGAGAAGGATTTGTTTTATGCACATAGATGCATAAATTTGGCATAAACATTTATAATCATTTTATCTTGCTGTTTTCTGATTCCTTAGTCAATATGAAGTGACCTTCTTTGTCTCTTTTAATTAATTTTGGCTTGAAGTCTTCTTTGTTTGCCATAGAAGTAGCTACCCCTGCTTGCTTTCAGTTTCCATCTGCATGATATATCTTTTCCCCTTCTTTTTCCTTCAGCCTATGTATGTCTTTGCCAGTACATTGCATCTATTGTAAATAACATATAGTTGGGTATTGCTTTTTAATCTAATTGGCCAATCTATGTAAGTCTTTTATTGAAGAGTTTAGACCATTCACTTTTAGTGTTATTATAGAGATGATTTTTATTTCCTGCAATTTTTATTGATTTCTGATCCTTAATGCAGACTTGATTCTCCTAAGTGTTCCTCTAGTGCATTTGATTCCTATGTATGTTTTCATTTTTATTTTTCATTTGTACTGCTTGAAATATTTCCTTGAGTATATTTTGTAGTGAAGGCTTAATGGTAATGAATTGTTTAGTTTCTCCTTCTCATGGAAGGTTTTTATTTTATCTTCAAATCAAAAACATAGTTTTGCTGAATTTAGTAGTCTTGAATGGGATCCATTTCTTTTCTTTTCTTTCTTTTTTATTTTTTGGAATAATATATACCAAGTCTTCCTGGCTTTTAGTTTCTAGGTTGAGAAATCAGTTGAAATCTGAATTTATTTACTCTAAATGTGAACTATTTTTTCTAGTGGCTTTAAAATTTTATCCTATTCTGTATATTAGACATTTTCATTATAATGTGTCTTGAAGAGGAACTTTTCTGATCATGCCTACTTGGGGTTGTACATGCTTCTAGTATTTGGATTTCCATCTTGTTCCTAAGATTCAGAAAATTTTCTGACATTATTTCATTGAACAGATTGTGCATTCCTTTCATTTGCATATTGGACACTGTTGATCTTTAATTTTGGTCTTTATATTACCTTAGATTTCTCAAATATTATATTTATGGTCTTTTAACATCTTTTTTTATTGTCAAATTTATTTTCAAGATTATATATTTTGTCTTCATAACCTCAGAATCTGTCTTCAAAATCTACTGATGATACTTTACATTGATTTTTTAATTTGATTTATGGAATTTTTCATTTTAGGACTGCTATTTGATTCTTTTTAGAATCTCTATCTCTTGATCTTTCACTTGCTGTATTTTCTAAGTTCATTCCTTACATCTTCCTTTTGCTTGTTGAACATTTTTAACAATAAACTTTCTAAACTCTTTCTCCAAGTTCACTGTGGTGTACATGGGGTCAGCTGTTGAAGTGTTGTGGGCTGTTTGGAGTATTTGTTCCCTTGTTTTTTCATACAACTTGTATGTCTACCATTTTTTGTGATGGGTATTGGCTCATATTTGATGCAAAGAACTATTTAATGCCCTTCTTTCTCTTAGGCTCCCTGGGCTGGTGAATATCCACATATTAATACTCTAACTCAACATGTGTCCTCTACTGTTTTCTATTATCAGCACCAGTTTGCGAGAAGACACTAAACCCTATTTACTACAATCACCTACAATCACTTCCGATCAAAATCTCTTACTATTCAACCTTAGGAAAATCAAAAACGTGTTCACAATGATCTTCATAGTTCCAGAGTACTTTTAGAGATGTTCCAGAGAAGGCTAAAAATTGGTTACTAAAGATAGTAAAATTGCTATTACTTTATCTATGGGTTGAAAAGGGAGGAGAGAAAATTGGGCAAAAGAAAGAAAATATAGATGAGAATAAAAGACATTAAAGGTAAAAAGAAGAAAACAGGGGGTGAGGGCATGGATATGAGGCAGTAGCAAATAATGTCAGAGGAAAAAGAGGGACTAAGAGGAGCAATATGAACCTGAGCTGGAACAGAGGCAGAATGAGTCCATTTGTTGCTTTGAAACATCAGAAGAAATACAACCAGGGGGGAGGGGGGCACAGTTTTGAATGCTTGGGGAACACCTATTGAATCACAATGAAGAGTAATATATGTTAGATCAAAATTGACATTAGAGCTATTAATCGTGATCCATGGCACGGTGGAGAGAATGCCTGATTTGGGTTTCGTCGCAGGTTTGAACCTTGAGAAGGTGCCCCCACGGCTCACCTCTGGGTCCTCCTAGAGGTGTAGGGGCACAGGACGACTTTCCCGATTGCCATGAACCTGCCTCCAGCCTGTTCCTGATGGTCACCAGGCATCTGAGGCTGCATGCTCGGAGGGTGCTGCGTTGCCGCTGCCGCTGCCCCTCCGGGAGCAGGAGCACGCGTGCAGGTGCAGGGCTGTCGCTCTGTGCTGATGGGGCTGTGCCCTGGCTGCCCCACGGCGTCTCCTGAGAGTGTCATGCAGCCTGGTGGCTGTCTGCGAGCGTGGGACCTGTGACGGCGGGCTTCCTGTGGGCGGTCTGTGGGCGCAGAGTCCCCTGACTGTTGTCGACCCGGGAGCTGTCAGCTGGGCCACTCATGTCCAAGCTCACACCACCACGACCATGAATCGTGGGTGTCCACTCCTGTCTTCACTGAGTTCCTGTGGGGCTGCGTGAGTGCTGGGTCAGGGCCAGCACTGCCCGAGGGACAGCTCTCAGGTCTGCCCCCCCCGCCCTCCTGTGTCCGCAGCGATGGGAGGGTTTCAGCAAGTTTTGGCGAGTGGCCATCTCTCCACAGGTTGCCCTGGATGGATCCTGAGACACACCACTTAAGAGGCACTCTCTCTGGTCTTATCCACCTGAAGGTAAGGAGGAGCTGTGCAGTCTCATTTCTTCTCGGGAAGCTGGTGGGCTGTGACCCCGCATGGCTGCCAGCCCACACTGGGTTCTGTGGGTCGATCTACTGGGACCGCCCTCCAGCAGCCTCCTGGGAACCCCTGGGCCGAGCCCAGAACCACCCAGCTGCGCTGCTCTCCAGTTCCTCCCCTCAGAGACTGTAGGAAATGACTCATGGCTGTACGGCAGCAAGCCGCGACCACTGAGGGCAAACCTGCAGCCTAGCGGTAGACACTGTCACACTCACAAGCACACAGAGAGTCAGCACAGAGTCACAGAACAACTGGGAAGCTGCCTTCCAGGGCAACTGGCCTGGAGCCCTGCGGTGAGTAGGAGGGCAATGGCAAACTCCTGCACTGCTGGGTGGCCACAGTGGGCAGCCAGGCAGCCCCAGAGAAGCCAGGAGAGGAGCGATGCCCTGGTTTCTGGGATGAGAGGCATGTACGTGCCACCTCATCAGAATCAGCCCTGCACCAACCTGCTTGGTGCTGATCTGAAATGTTGCCACCATGAACTTCCGGAGTTCCGTTGGCTTTACCGTAGATTCAATCCTTTATCCACCAGCTAAAATGAGGAAAGAGGAGTCAGAGGAACAAGGGGGCAGAGACAGATGCTGCCTAAGCGCAGCCTCATCTGGAGGGACAGCAGGCACCATGCCGCACGCTCAAGAGTGGAAGGGAGTGTGGAAACTTACAAGCTCATGGAACTGATATAAGTAACTTTAATCTATGTTTTTAAAATTAGACAGATTGGCAAATTTTCAGCAGTTTCCAAACTACATAATATCAACTTTAGAAACATGAAATGCTTTAAAAATCTAAGTTTCCTCTTTTAAGATTCTCTCAACTCTAAGGTTAAGAGAGTGCCCAGCAGAGACAATGTTCCTGGGTTCAAATCCCGCCTGGCTGTGCAGTCCTAGGCAAGTCACTTAGGGCCTCCTGTGACGATATGTCAAGGGAGGTGACGATCACAGTACTCTCCTCAAGCAGCCCCAACACGTTAGGTAAATGAACAACCAGCTCCTGGCACCACCACCCTCACTAGGAAGGATTAACAGACTTGAGTTCCTTCACTGTGTGTAACTTGAGATATTTCAGAAAATACACATTTTCCCTGCTAATAAGCCCCAACCTGAATAATAAAACAATAAGTAATAAGGTCCCTCTACATATGGCCACAGTAGGTCTAGTGTCTGAAACCAAACTGGGACCAACTGCTCATCTGTACTGCTTTTTTAACTGACAGATAAAACTACATGCCAAACAACACTCTGAAGCGCACGCGCGCGCGTGCACACACACAAACACACACACACACACACACAGTTACACTCAGTCATGACCCATGCAACACCCCACACAGCAACAGGATGCAGTGCACACAGGACACCCACTCTCCTTCCAGAATATGCTACGTCACCATTTGCCACAGACCCAGCCAGGTGACAGGTCTCAGGAACTATGCTGTGACGCACAACTTCACTTTGCCCTGGTGACAAACAAATGTGTGCTGTGCCTCACTAACAGATCTGCCAGTCATTAAACTGATATTTCTATGTTGCTATTGAAGAAAATCATTTGACAGTTTTACCTTACTAATTATTAACAGATGGATTCTAGAAAATCTTGTAGAAATAGTTTGTGCCAATGTGATAAGAAGTAGAAGAACCAGAAGAAACTCCTCGTGACTGTGTCCTTGAGATGACTCCTTTGCCATTCCTCTTTGCCATTGCCTGGTTTCCCAGCTGGCACGGCTTTCACTTGAACTCCGAGAAGACTCTGTTTGCTCAGTCTGGAGGTTCTCGGTGCTGACGGTGGAGAAAAGTCTCCTCTGTGCTTTAGAGGAGACCAGAGCTGTTTCCCTGCTTAGACCCACATTTGACCTTGGGACTTTACCTTACTGAAATTTCTTGGGTCACAGAGAAGACCCTGGGGTTAACGGCTTACTTGGCAAAGCAGAGGAAGGAGACCAAGAGTCCAGCGGACCAGCTCTGCTGGAAAGGGGGTCTAAGCTGACACGGCACCTGGAGCCAGCTGCACACACAGCCCCCATCCTGAGACACCTGGACAAGCGGCCAGGCTGCAAGTCCTCCCCACACCCACTGTCTTAGATGCCACGCTGCCTTTTCGTTTAGGCTGGTGATGTGCAGCACAGAGTCCCAGGGGAGCCACGCCAGCAAATGTGTCCTGGGGAACCTGAAGGTAACTCTCCACCTCTGAAACTGCAAAAGAATTCAAAGTTTTAATTCTAAACAGCATGATTCACCAATTTTAACTAAATAGCAAGCATTTACTGAATAATTTTTTGTCAAAAAAAAAACACAAGGTTTTAAGAGAATGTCAGACACTGAATGAAATGTTTTTTTCAAATACTACATTTTTCCTTTACTGCCACAAAATTAACATTTAAAGAGAATCACCACATCTTGCAGAGCCTAAACATACTTTTAGTTCATTTCAAGCTGCATCTTTCATATTTAGAGTTTTCCTCTCACAGTTGGAAACTTTTCAGAAGCTTGAACATACAGTTCGACTGATTATTCGAAAAAGTGTGCAAGAGGGAGGAATTGTTTGCTTTTGGGATCCTTCTTTGGCAATTCAGACATTTAAATCATCATTTCCAAAACAAATTTCCCAAAATCAAATAAATTGCAAAACTAGAAATATGATCGCGTCTCCAAGAAGGAGCTCCTATGCTCTGCCAATACAGACCTCAAATTCTTAATCCCTCATCTAGGAAACTGGACCACGCATTGACGTTTTCCACCAAGCCAGCCACAGAGCCACAAATGTTTCTCATTTACTCCACTCCCGGGACATGCAGCTCAAATAAAAAATTTCCTGAATACCCCAAACTTCAGATGCAATTTGGAATGCACATGATTCATAATGTAATGCAGGAAAGACTGCCATCTAATCCTACCAACTCAGGGTTCCTGGAACGTGATCCCGGGAGACTGTCCCAACCAATTAGGCCCACATTCCATGACCCAGCTGCCGTGCTCCTTGGTCCCAGCTCAAGTGTGATTGCGCACCCTCAGCAATAACTGCTCCAGCTACTGTGCACATAAGAAAGGTGCCACCTCATGGGGGTTGACAGGCCCCTTGTGTGTCCATGACAAAAAGCAGGGCAAGAGCAGGCTTGATCCCCTGCTGCTAAGGGGCCCACGACGTTAGGAGAAACCCTGGCCACTGTCACACCTGTGCACCAACACCTCAGGGCCTCCAGCCCATTCAGATCCCCACCCAGTTCAAGACGGAAGCTTCACAGAGCTCTGGCCCTGCTCCTGCTGCCTGGGCACCCACACTGCGGAGCACCTAAACCACAGCGGTCATTCCATGAACACCTGTTCTCTCAGCAAAGAAACGCGCTGGACACAGAGGAAGGCAGTGCTGCACCAGAGGCGCCGAGTGAGTAGGACCCTGCGAGTCTCAGAAGATGTGACCACTGAACAGCAAGTGCCCAGGTGCAGCTCAGGGCCCCCGCAGGAGTCCAGGCCGCTCCACAGCTGAGCCGGTGGGCAGAGCACTGACTGAACGTGGTGAAAGCCAGGGGAAAGGAACTGGGAAAGGTCAGCCCTTCTCCACGCAAGGAAGAAAAGATTTGAATGACCTCTACAAAGGTGAAAATGGAGAACCCGCCAAAACAATAGTGTGGCTAAAAGAATTTTTCATGTTCTACAGGCAATTTCCATGACAGAAACATTTACAGAGAACTAGGTCTGCAAGTTGAAACTATGGCATAACTAAGAGCCCAGGAGATGAGTGCCTCAGGAAGTCATGAAAAAACACAAATAAATTTGAAAAAGACAAATTAATCCCTCCACATAAAGAAAAGATAAATAATTCAGTTTAATCTGAGGATGGATTAATATACAATGTGAATAAGGTGAAAATGGCTTGAAAACCTGCCTGCCAAAGATCCTGTTTTCCAACCCTACTTGGCCACTTGATAAGACTCACTATCTCACAAAAAGAGAGTGATCACATTGAGTGTTCCCTAAGATGTATTTGCACGGAAAAGATTGGCTAGATGAAGACATTAGGAAATGGAATATTCCCAATGACTGTGCTCTGGTCACTCCAAACCTGATTCTGTGCACTCTCTTCTCACATGAAATAGCATAGTCCTCAGCAAATGGCCACAGTACCAGAGCTGCACGAACCAGTGAGTACACATACACGAAGCTTCCAGAACAGCACAATTGGAGGACGCTCACTTCTGGTACACCTGACTGCCCTTTCCCTTCCTGCTTCTGCCAACAGCAGCTTCCCCTCCACTTCCGTTCGGCCCGAAGGCTGGGCTTAGACACACAGCAGGTGGAGTTCCCAGGTGCAACCTTTCCTTAGACTCTCTGTCCTCTGAGCAGTGCCTTTTAATGACAGGGCCCTCTGAGGCCTGCATCTTTTCTTCTCTGGCCTCAATTTCCACTTATGAATCCCCAGCCTAGGTATCAGAGCCTAGCATTATATGCAACATGTATTAGGATCCAGGGAAACAGCATTCAGAACAACATGGTTCCTACCTGTGATGGTTAATCTTAGGTGTCACCTTGACTGGGTCATGGGGTGAGAGTTGGATAAACATTATTCTGGGTGTTTCTGTAAGCATGGTTTTACATGATATTAACATTTAAATCTGTAGGTATGAGTAAAATGTCTTGCCCTCCATTGTGTGGGTGGCCTCCTCCAATCAAGTGAAGTGCCAAACAGAACAAGTTTGAGCCTGCCCCACCGCATCGACAGAATCTGCCTGACAGCCTTGGACCCAGGGCAGAGGCTTCCTGATCTGTAGGAGCTTCCGGTCTTGGCACCCACACTGAGACATCGGTTCTACAGACTTGGGGTTCACAGCCTTCACAGTCATGTAAGCCAATTTCCTATGGTACATCTCCAGAGAGAGACACAAGTGCCTACCCTGGCTCCATTCTCTGCTGAGCCCTGACTCAGGCACCACGTCCAGAGGCTCAGCTTGCCACAAAGAATATGCCCAAGCAGACCGTCCATGCAGTCCTTCTCAAATGGGCACCCAGCCCAGGGAATGATGACCAAGTAAGCTATCAAGCCCTGACCCTACCAAGGCACAGCTACGTGAAAGGACTTCCCACAAGGTCTGCCAGGGACAATGCTGCCCCTGACAATTCTCACCCCTGAGGCCCCCGCCCCCCATGCCCACTTACGGCTGGTTTTGGCCCTTGGTGCACATGCTGGGGTGAGATTCCCAGCGCTGTGAGTTAGTTACTGTTATCTGGAGCCGGTGGTGGGGAGTCCGCCTAAAGCAGGGAGTGCAGTCAAAGCTGACTCATCCCCCTGTCTCTGCGCAGCACAATCTCGAAGTCCTGGCTCACCTGGATGGCTGCCAAGTTCTTCTGCTCCTGCGAAGGCGCCTCGTGCACGAAGCGAAGCCAGTTGGAATGTCGCGGGTTGGTGGCATCCAAGATGTACAGCACTTCTCCCTTACTCCCCCGGACCTGAAACAGAGAAGGCGCCTGAGTTTCCACTTCAGCCCGGACCCCACCACACAAAGCATGTCAAGGGTAGGACTTGAGGTTCCTTCTTAGGTGTATACCTGTTTGTGGACCCCTATGAACAGGTGCAGGATCAACAAGCATTCTCCCCTACACATGCTACCAATAAGCCCACAAGCTGAGATGCAGGGTCTGGGCACTCTCAGAAACGCCCAGTGCCGTGGCTGTCCTGTGGTCAGGCTAGCTCTCTTCCTACATGTACTTAATTTACATGAGCAATCACAATTGTCAGGGGTCCTGTTGCCATCCCTTCCCGTGGACAGGTGCTGCTGCTGGGTTCCCACCTGATGGAGTGGGGTGAAGCGATCCCTCAGCACCTCCCTCCACTGGGTCCTAGAATCTCGTCCTAAAGGGAAAGCTCTCTAGAGTGACTGAATTAAATGAGTTCATCCCTCTTTCCATGGCTGTGCATGTACTGCTGAGAGACCACACTCTCCACTTCTTGCCTCAGAACTGCTCTGCTTTCAGTTAGAGGGAGAGGGGTCCATTGGACATTCAAGAATCCAACTGGCTTGGAATCTAGTTTCTCCAAACCCCCACGTTGTTGGTTACTGGGTTCATGCCCCAGTCCCCATTCACTGCCTGCCTGTGTTCATGCACTGATGGAATCCAGCAGAGGAGGCAGGAGGAGGAGTGGCTGGGGACAGCAACTGGCACCTCCTTCCCCCACCAAGAACCAGGGATGGACTAGAGATCCACCTGTGCAGACTTGGGATGAGGAAAAACAAACTCTGGATTTCCAAAGTGTTTTTAGAAATTAAAGGACAAACAGTCCTATGAGGTATGTGTTTTCGTGATACTTGGGCAATCATTCACTCACTGCACAAACAGTTATTGAGTTCTTCACTGCCAAGGATGAAGTCTTCCTAAGAAGAAGACAGATAAGCCCTGGCCTCACGCACTTAAACAAACACAGGACAAGTTCATGCAAGGTGGGCGTGGCCCACGGTGAAGACAGGAAAACCAGCAGAGAGCAGAGGGAGAGGGCTGTGCATGGCGTGGCCAAGCACAGCCTCAGTGCAGAGGGACCCTGAGCAGAGTTCAGATGAAAGGAGAGAGCCGGGGAAGCAGCTCCCAAGCCAAGGAAACAGCAAGGAAGTCGAGTAGACAGGCCTGAGCATGAACCAGGTCCCCTGTGTCCTAACAGTAAGGAGGTCACAGGGCAGGGCTAGAGGAGCTGGGAGAAAGTGGGTATCGAGTCAGACAGGTGGCAGGTGCAGAGCAGGCACCCACAAACAGACCACAAGGCTGTTCACACACTGACTTATGGTGTACGTGGTTATTTTCACCCAAAAATCTGCTATAAAATCTTCTGGTGCACACACTGCAACAGCTGATATTCCACAGTCCTAACCCTGGAGAAAGTGTCAGCCTGCTCCTCTGGTCTAACATACTTCCATGTTTCTCCAACAATTCCTGATTTCTTCAATGTCCAAGAAGCCTCAACAACCCTTTAAAAATCTCTCTAATGAAATGCCAGACCCTTAGCAGGAAGCAAGAATTTAATATTCGATATTATAATTGCTAAAAGAGGAACTGAGGATGGTAATCACCCCATATTTATCTTTCATTTGCTTAGACATGAATCCGTGGGAAACTGCTGTACTTCTTGCTACGTGACAAACACACACTGAAGTCACCCTCACACCTCGCTAACCCCTCAATTCTGAATCTCGGCCACCCCTGGGGAATGCCAAAACCTCAGGGCCTCAGCTACAGGGGACAGAGAGTACACCACGCCTCTCCCTAGACAGGACAGCAGCTCTCAGAGAAAACGAGCAATTTCAGCCATCGGGGACAGACTCCTCCCTCCCAGGCACCCCATGACCACCATAACTGGTCACACTGACAACCGTTAAATTAGGCCCCCAGGGAGTAACATCATAGATACTTGAAAGAAGCGTCTCAAGAGGACAACGTGAGACACCTGGGGCTGCTGTTGAAACCCGCGGAGCCGACCCTCACCCTCTGGACGGGCCGTCCCCCCACTGAGCCACACTGGCCTCCTGCTCTCCAAGACAGAGAGGGTGCTCTCCGCCTGCGGCCTCACGACACTGTGCAGCGTCGCATGGCACCAGGTGCAAGAAGCTCCTTGTGGTACCAGGTAGTGTGCCCTCGGAAGTCATTAAGAAAACGTGTCCACCAGGCCCTCAGAGGGAAACAGCTGCTTCAGGACAGCATCCTGCTTTGGGGGGCACAGGTCCCTTGTCCACTCGTGTCACCTGACAAGGAACACCAGGAAGGGTACCCGACACTACTGGTTCAGTCGGCTTTCTCACTGCTGTGACTAAAAGACCGGCCAGAACACCTTTAGAGGAGGGAAAGTTTATTGGGGCTCACAGTTTCAGCGGTCTCAGTCCATAGACAGCAGGCTCCATTCCTCAGGGCTCCAGGGAGGCTGAACATCATAGTGGAAGAGTGTGGTGCAGGAAAGCTGCTCACATGGTGATCAGGAAGCAGAGACTCCACTAGCCAGATACAAAGAGACGCCTGAAAGCCAGGCCCCAGGCCCACCTCTTCCAGCCGCACCCCAGCTGCCTCCAGTTACCACTCAATCAATTCCATCAGGGAATTCGTTCATGACTGGGTTATGGCTCTCAGAACCCACACAGGAGATGGCGGACTAGAGGGCGGCTGCATTTCATGTTGCTCCAGGACGCAGGATTCAAAAGAGGAGATAGTGAGAGACTTGGAACCAACTCAAAGCTGCCGGGTGAGTCTGTCCCGTTGGAGAGGCATCCTGGATGGGGTGGTAGTCCCGGAATGCAGGGAACTTTGTGAAGTAGAGCTGCCCGGCGAGACGCCCCTCCCTCCGCTGGAGCAGTGAACACAGACAACTGGGAACATCATAGAGGTGGCTGCTCAGCACAGCACTTGGACTCGGAGCAACCACTGGGGCTCCGGGCGGCTGCCTGAGGAGGAGCTGCATAGTAAGCTGTTTGGACTCAGAGCGACCACTTCTGAACACCGGGGGGCTGCCCGGAGGAAGAGGAGGAGCGCGGCAGGTCACTTGGACTCAGAGAGACTACACCAGAGCTACAGGCGGTTGCCAGAGGAGGAGCTGCGTGGCAAGCTGTTTAGACTCAGAGCGACCGCTTCTGAACACTGGGGGGCTACCCGGAGGAAGAGGAGGAGCGTGGCAGGTCGCTTGGTCTAGGAGTGACTGCATCAGAGCTCCGGGTGGCTGCTCAGAGGAGGAGGCGAGTGGTGAGTTGTTTGGACTCAAAGTGACCGCTCCTGAACACCGGGGGCCTGCCTGGAGGAGGAGCGTGGTGGGTCGCTTGGTCTTGGAACGACTACTCCGGAACACCCAGGGAGCTACCCCGAGGAGGAGGAGGAACAGGGCGGGTCACTTGGACTCAGAGTGACTGCCTAGGGCTACGGGCGGTTGGCGGGGGAGAAGGAGACTCAAAGTGAGTTGCTTGGACTCCTAGTGACTGCGTTGGAAACCGGGCAGCTGTCCAGAGGAAGAGGTGTGTGGCGGGTCTCTGGGACTCAGAGCTATTGTATGGGGCTCCAGGTGGCGGCTCAGAGGAGGGGCCACATAGCCAGGCAATTAGGTACAGAGCAGGGTCCCAGGACCTAGGCGGCTTTTTGGTGGAAGAGGGGCACAGAGACATGCTTAGGGGCGGAGCAAAGGTTCCAGGACTGCGGGAAGATTCTCTGAGGAGAGGCAGCCGAAGGAGACTCGTCTGCAAAGGGTGAGGCTCCCAGGCCCAGGAGGTAGGTCCGGGCCCCTGGGAACGTTGCAGAGGAAGGCAGTCCAGCCCAGGTGGTAGTTGTAGATTGAGGGGAACCTCTAGGAGGGGAACTGACCAGCGAGACCTCCCCACCAGGTGAGTCTTCCCCGCCGGGTGAGGTTTTCCCACAAGGACAGTAAAGCCAGAGACACAGGCATAAACAGGCCTTGCCTCAGCCCACAGCCTAGTTTCCCTTTGGATGACCATTGGTCAACAAGTGGAGGCACCTCTGCCCACTATCAGGGAATATACCCCCCCCTGAGGGTCACCACCCCTAGAGAGGCAGCTTCCTTGTGGAGCACCGCATTATCAACTTCCTCCAAGACTGCAGGCTACTGAAGGATAAGAGGGGATATACTAGAAATCTTCAGGGACATTATAAGTCAATAGAGGAAATCTGCAATATCTTAATGACCCACTGATTCCTGAACAATATGAGAAAACAAGGGAAGAAAATGCCCCAAACAAATCTAGATGTTACACCAATAAAATCCAATGACAGCATGGCATAAGAAATGACAGAAAGGGAGTTCAGAATGTACATAATTAAAATGATCAGGGAAGCAAACAATGAGATGAAAGAGCAAATGCAGGAATTGAATGATTGCACCAATCGACAGTTAAAAGAGCAAATACAGGAAGCAAAAGATCATTTCAATAAAGCATTAGAGATATTGAATAAAAACCAAACAGAAATCATTGAAATGAAGGAAACAATAAACCAAATTAAGAACTCCATAGAAAGCATAACCAATAGGATAGAACACCTGGAAGACAGAACCTCAGATATTGAAGACAAAATATTTAATCTTGAAAACAAAGTTGAACAAACAGAGAAGATGGTAAGAAATCATGAACAGAATCTCCAAGAACTTTGGGATATCATGAAAAGGCCAGATTTGAGAATTATTGGGATTGAGGAAGGCTTAGAGAAACAAACCAAAGGAATGAACAATCTATTCAATGAAATAATATTAGAAAATTTCCCAAATCTGAAGAATGAAATGGAAAATCAAGCTCAGGAGGCTTATAGGACTCCAAATACACAAAATTACAACAGACCCACACCAAGGCACATTATAATGAAAATACCTAACATACAAAATAAAGACAGAATTTTAAAGGCTGTGAGAGAAAAGAACCAAATTACATTCAGGGGGAAACCAATACGGATATCAGCAGATTTTTCAATCCAGACCCTAAAAGCTAGAAGAGCCTGGAACAACATTTTTCAAGCTCTGAAAGAAAATGGATGCCAACCAAGAATCTTATACCCAGCAAAACTTACCTTCAAATTTGACGATGAAATAAAATCATTCCATGATAAACAAAAGCTAAAAGAATTTACAAAAAGAAAGCCAGCATTACAGAACATTCTCAGCAAAATATTCCATGAGGAAGAGATAAAAAACAAAGACGCAAATCAGCAAAGGGAGGAATTATCCTAAAGGAACTGTCAAATAAAGGAGGAACCAAGTTGTGTCAAATAAATAAATAAATAAATAAAATTTAAAAAATGAACCAAATGACTGGGAATACAAATCATATCTCAATAATAACCCTGAGTGTTAATGGCCTCAATTCATCAATCAAAAGACATAGACTGGCAGATTGGATTAAAAAGAAAGATCCAACAATATGTTGCCTGCAAGAGACTCACCTCATAGAAAGAGATACCCATAGACTAAAGGTGAAAGGATGGGGAAAAACATACCATGCACATGGACTCAGCAAAAAAGCTGGAGTATCCATCCTCATTTCAGATAATGTGGACTTCAAGCCAAAGTTAGTCAGAAGGGATAAAGAAGGACATTTCATGCTGCTTAAGGGAAGCATAAATCAGCAAGATATAACAATCATAAACATCTATGCCCCAAATAGTGGCTCATCCATGTATGTCAAACAAATCCTTCTCAATCTCAGAAACCAAATAGACCATAACACAATAATACTAGGTGATTTTAACACACCTCTCGCACCACTGGACAGATCTTCCAAACAAAAATTGAACAAAGAAACCATAGATCTCAATAACACGATCAATAATTTAGACTTAACAGACATTTATAGAATATACCATCCAACCAAGAGCGAATAGACTTTCTTCTCAGCAGCACATGGATCCTTCTCTAAAATAGACCATATATTGTGCCACAAAGCTAATGTTAGCAAATACAAGAAGATAGAGACACTACCATGTATTCTATCAGATCATAATGGATTGAAGTTAGAAATAAATGAAAGAGTAAAAAACAGAAATTACACCAACACCTGGAAATTGAACAATATGCTATTATATGATGAATGGATAACAGAAGATATTAGGAAGGGAATTAAAAAATTCTTAGAGGTAAATGAGAACAAAGAAACATCATATCAAAATCTCTGGGACACTATGAAAGCAGTACTTAGAGGAAAATTTATTTCATGGAGCGCATTTAATAAAAGAAGTAAAACTCAACAAATAAATGACCTAACACTACAGCTCAAAGCCCTAGAAAAAGAAGAACAGACCAACACCAAAAGTAGTAGAAGACAGGAAATAGTTAAACTCAGAGCTGAAATCAACAAAATTGAAACAACAGAAACAATACAAAAATTGACAAAATAAATAGTTGGTTCTTCGAAAAAATAAACAAAATTGATAAACCTTTAGCCACACTAACAAAGAGAAGACAAGAGAAAACCCAAATTACTAAAATTCGAAATGAACAAGGAAATATCACAACAGACACGATTGAAATACAAAACATAATTAGAAGCTATTTTGAAAATCTATACTCCAACAAAATACAAAATTTTGAAGACATCAACAGGCTTCTAGAGACATATGAATTACCTAAACTGAACGAGGAGGACATCCACAATTTAAATAGACCAATTTTAAGTAATGAAATACAAAAAGTCATCAAAAGCCTACCAACAAAGAAAAGTCCAGGACCTGATGGGTTCTCAGCCGAGTTCTACAAAACCTTTAAAGAAGAGCTCATTCCAATACTTCTCAAAGTATTCCATAAAATAGAAGAGGAGAGAACCCTCCCAAACTCATTCTATGAAGTCAAAATTACCCTGATACCTAAACCAGACAGACACACATCGAGGAAAGAAAATATCAGACCAATATCCTTAATGAACATCGACGCAAAAATTCTAAACAAAATTTTAGCAAATCGCATACAAAAATATATTAAAAAGATAGTGCACCATGATCAAGTGGGTTTCATCCCAGGGATGCAAGGTTGGTTCAACATCCGGAAATCAATAAATGTCATTCACCATATCAATAGACTTAAAGTCAAGAATCACATAATTATTTCAATAGATGCAGAAAAAGCATTTGATAAAATATAGTACTCCTTCATGCTCAAAACACTAGAAAAAATAGGGATAGTGGGAACATTCCTTAACATTGTAAAGGCCATCTACGCTAAGCCCATGGCTAATATCATTCTAAATGGTGAAAAACTGAAAGCATTCCCCCTAAAAACTGGAACAAGTCAGGGATGCCCTCTTTTACCACTTCTATTCAATATGGTCCTTGAAACTCTAGCCAGAGCAATTAGACAGACCAAAGAAATTAAAAGGATACAAATAGGAAAAGAAGAACTCAAACTATCCCTATTTGCTGATGATATGACTATATACTTAGAGGAACCAGGAAATTCCACCAGAAAACTTTTAGAACTCATAAGTGAATTCAGTAAAGTAGCGGGATATAAGATCAATGCACATAAATCTAATGCATATTTATACATAAGTGATGAATCTTCAGAAAGAGAAATTAGGAAAACTACCCCATTCACAATAGCATCGAAAAAAATAAAATACTTGGGAATCAATCTCACAAAAGAGGTGAAAGACCTCTACAATGAGAACTACAGAACACTAAAGAAAGAAATTAAAGTAAACCTTAGAAGATGGAAAGATCTTCCATGTTCTTGGATAGGAAGAATTAATATTGTCAAAATGGCCACACTACCTAAAGTGCTATACAGATTCAATGCAATTCCAATTAAAATCCCAATGATGTACCTTACAGAAATAGAGCAAGCAATTATGAAATTCATCTGGAAGAATAAAAAACCCAGAATAGCTAAAGCAATCCTTGGCAGAAAGAGTGAAGCAGGGGGTATCGCAATACCAGATCTTCAACTCTACTACAAAGCAATAGTAACAAAAACGGCATGGTATTAGTACCAAAATAGAAAGGTGGATCAATGGTACAGAATAGAGGACACGGACACAAACCCAAATAAATACAATTTTCTCATACTAGACAAAGGTTCCAAAAATATGCAATGGAGAAAAGATAGCCTCTTCAACAAATGGTGCTGGGAAAATTGGAAATCCATATGCAACAGAATGAAACTAAAACCATATCTTTCACCATGCACGAAACTAAACTCAAAATGGATCAAGGACCTCAGAATCAGACCAGAGACCTTGCATCTTATAGAAGAAAAAGTAGGTCCAGAGCTTCAACATGTCGGCTTAGGACCAGAGTTCCTCAACAGGACTCCCATAGCACAAGAAATAAAAACAAGAATCAATAACTGGGATAGATTCAAACTAAAAAGCTTTCTCTCAGCAAAGGAAACTATCAGCAATGCGAAGAAAGAGCCTACAGAGTGGGAGAAAATCTTTGCCAATCATACTTCAGATAGAGCACTAATCTCCACAACCTATAAAGAACTCAAAAAACTCTACACCAAGAATGCAAATAATCCAGTTGACAAATGGGCTAAGGAAATGAATAGACACTTCACAGAAGAAGATCTACAAGCAATCAACTAACATAAGGAAAAATGTTCAACATCTCTAGTAATAAGAGAAATGCAAATCAAAACCACCCTAAGATTCCATCTCACCCCAATTAGAATGGCAATTATCAGGAATACAAGCAACAACAGGTGTTGGCAAGGATGTGGGGAGAAAGGTACACTCATACATTGCTGGTGGGGTTGCAAATTAGTGCAGCCACTCTGGAAAGCAGTGTGGAGCTTCCTTAGAAAACTTGGAATGGAACCACCATTTGACCCAGCTATCCCACTTCTTGGCCTATACCCAACGGACTTAAAATCAGCATACTACAGAGATACAGCCACATCAATGTTCATAGCTGCTCAATTCACCATAGCCACATTGTGGAACCAACCTAGATATCCTTCAATTGATGAATGGATAAAGAAACTGTGATATATATATATACAATGGAATATTACTCAGCCATAAAGAACAATAAAATTATGGCATTTTCAGGCAAATGGATGAAATTGGAGAATATCATGCTAAGTGAGATAAGCCAATCTCAAAAAACCAAAGGACCAATGATATCGCTAATAAGTGGATGATGACACATAATGGGGGTGGGAGGGGTTAGTGTCAGGGTTAGAGTTAGGGTTAGGGAGGGGGGCAAGAATGGAGGAAGGAAGGACTGTATAGAGGGAAAAGAGGGGTGGGAGGGGTGGGAGGGGTGGGGGGGAAGGAGAAAAATAACAGAATGAATCAAACAATATTACCCTATGTAAATTTATGATTACAGAAATGGTATGCCTTGACTCCATGTACAAACAGAGAAACAACATGTATCCCATTTGTTTACAATAAAAATTAAAAAAAAAAAAGAACCCACTCAGTTCCCCTGTAAACCCCCTCCCATTGTCCCACACATGAGCTTTGGAACACCTCACATCCAGACCATAGCAACTGCTATTCAAATGCAAATGCAGACCCACTTGGTGAGGTGTGCCAGCAGCCCTTCCTCACCATCTCCTCCACGGACAATCACTCCTTCCTTGTCTGATGGGACCTGAGGGTCTTCAGCATACTGGCAGTCCCCTTACCAACATACACTGATTGGTCCAGGTCCCCTTCACCTGCAACAGGATACAGCTCACCAGGGAACTGGGACCTCTGGTCTGATGGTGATTTCACTGACTCAGCTTAAAATCACAAAAATCTGGGGGGAGCCAGGTGCAGTGGCACACCCCTGTAATCCCACCAACTGGGGAGGCTGAGGCAAGAGGACCCCAAGTTCAAGGCCTGCAAGGCCCTGTCTCAGAGTAAAGAATAAAAAGGGCTGGGGGTGTAGTCAGCGGCAGAGCCACCCCTGGGTTCAATTCCTGGTACCAAATGCATACACACACTCACACGCACACACATGCACACGCGCTAACACACACGTGCTAACACACATACACACACACACACACACACACACACACACACACGCTTTCTGGGAGGCCACAGCTTGCATCTGGCTGAGGCCACACGTTGTTAACCAAGCCTACTGGGGAAGGTCGTGGTGCTTCCGGGGACACACTGCGTGCTCGGGGCTGTGCAGCCAGGTGACGCCCAGGTAGGAACTGAAGCGGAGAGGGAGCCTGCGCATGCGCACCTCCGCGGACGAGCCCCCCACCAGTTGTGCAGCGCGGACCCTTCAGCTGCCTCCACCGGTGTCCTTAAGGGCTCGCAGCGCTTGCTGGGCGGTGATGGCGCCTGAAGAGCAGGCAGTCAGAGCAGCCCGTGGCTTGCCACATTTCTTAGAAAGGACAGGTGACGGAAGAGGACGACCCGGAGGAGGTTCCCCGGCCCACTCCCTGCGCTCACCGAGGCCCCGGCGCAGGGGTGCTCTACACCCGGGTGCACTCGACGCTTCCCGAGGCGCCCTCAGAGCCCGGTCTTAGGCCAGGTGTTATCCCGCAAAGAGCAAGGGAGCCGCACCCTCCGTGCTGCAGGGGCTTCCCTGAGAGCACGCCCGCGTGGCTCGGACAAGGCATCGCCGCACGGACCTTGGTGACCCGGTGGCTTCTGTTTCTTTCAGCACTGTAAGGCAGGGGGCACCCCTCAGCACAGTGCGCTTCACAGGAAACTAAGGTGGGGAGGACGCGCGTGTGTCCACCGACAGCCCCACCGCGCCCGGACCCGCCCGCGAGCAGCCACAGAGGTTCAGGCTGGCCGCAGGCCAGGAACCCTAGGGCTGCGGGCCTTTGATGTAGGCTTGAGACCCCGCAGGTTTCAAACTGTCGCCAGTTCTCCTAAGTTTCCAGGTCAGGTGCCAGCGGGGTCATAAAATGTCCCAAATAACAACAGATGAGCAGTTTTTGAAAGCAAGATTCTAATCACCAGAAGAATCATTGGAAGAGGCGGTGGTCACCTGTCAAATGGTGACAGTCTGCACATGCCAGAGGTCACAGTTTTGCAGACGCTTCTTAAAGGACACTTTGTGCTCAGGCACTCCCTCTGAGGGGTGGCGGCATGAGCAGTGAAGAGCACGTGCAGCCACAGAGAGAAGGCCAGCACCTCTGGTCTGCCCCTCACCCAGCCCTGCTGCGCAGCAGGAGCTCCGCTTTCACCTGGGCAGCTTCCACCACTGTTAAAACTGCATGCGCCCAACACAGGCAGTTCTCTTCCCTGCACTCAAAACACACAGCCCAGCCCAGAAACACCGGTGAGCGCAGACGCAAGGGGACCAGACACCCCAGTTACTAAAACAGTTCCCACGTGGCAAAGTCAGGGTTCTGCCGGGAAACCCTGGAAGATGCCGCTGGTCAGCCAGCAGCACTCACCACCCCATTTCTGAGCAGAACCTCAGTGGTCTTTAAGTGTGCTGTGCAAGGCTGTGGGAGAAATTCTAGAAGAGTTCCTTTACTCAGCTTGGCTTCAGTATTAATGTGGAAATAAAAAATTAAAAATAAAAAGCTACAGCAACATACAGGTGGTGACAAAGGGCATGTGTGAACTTCATTCATCTCAAAACATCGCATGCACGTGGGTGTAGAGTATCCCTGCCCGAGGTCCTCGGTAGGCCTGGGGAATGGGGAACATCAGGGCAGAGGAGAGAAGAGCCGATCAGGAAATGCTGCCCATGGAGCTGGGCAGGGGTCCACCATGGCCTGGTGGGTAGGTGGCCCTCAGGCGTCCCAGCCAGTGATTAACGGGAGGCTCAGGGTGGCCTGTGTGCCTGCATGCTGGGATAGACCACGTGGCTATTGCTGAGCATGGCTCACAGCTCAAGTCTGGAGTCCAGGCCTGGCCAGGCAGAAGATGCCCAGAGCTCAGGAAGAACTTGGGCACAAAACCCTAACTGGAGCCTCAGCAGCAACCCTGAGTATAGCTGTCACCACTGGGCAGGGAGAGCACAAGGCCACACACAACCCTCAGACTCAAGGGCTTCCTCAACAGGCCACTGTGATCAGTCTCAGCCTTGAGGACACTGCTGTGTCTCGTGAGCCCATCTAGGGGGCCCTGGAGTGAGGGGTGGTCCTTCTGTGAAGAGGAGATGCAGCAGGCGCGATGGGTGAACTGGCTGACCAGGCAAGTTGGGAAAGGTAGACAGCACGCACGTTTGGTGGCTGCAGAAGCATCCGAGAAACGACAGGAAATGAAGGAGATTATAAAAGTGAGGATGTCTCTCCTTCCTCTAACAGAATGTCGTGGTTGAGACTGACCACGGCTCACCCTGCAGGGCTCAGTTCTGCGGCATAACACGGCTGCCAGGAAGAGTTGCCGGTGTCCTGATGCAGCTGGGAAAGACAGGAGAACAGGTGGATGGGCCGCCAAATGGAGTGGGCAGGGTGGACAGTGAGTGCAAAGGGAATTCTGCAAGAGGGAAAGAGCTAGCCAGGCACTGCAGCCGGCCGGGAGTGCATGGAAAGGCTCTGGAGGAGGAATGTCTGTAAAAGGAAAAGCCACGGGCAACTGCAAGATAGATCCAGCTACAAAGTCCACCTGAGGAGCAAGCCCAGGAAGGAGCTGCAGCCACCCAACCCCGTGAGGCTGTGTGACGAGGCTCCTCGACAAGACTCCTTGACACTACTTGGAAGGGGAAAGGGAGTCCCAACAGGAGGAGGAGCCAGGCACGGCCTGGAGATTTCCACAGAGCAAAAGGAGATCTAGAAGGAAATGTCCTTTTCAGGATCAAACAACAAAGCAAAGGGGAAACCCGGAGGAAAGGGTGGGAAGTGTCCATTTCAAGCTTTAACAAAGTTGGTTCTCACATCTGAGAGGACAGGCCTAGAAAAGAAAATCAGACAGACCCTCACACCTTTCTGCTCTGAGACCAGGTCATGCCCACAAAGCACACAGACAGGCACTGAGATCATTCATCCCTTACTTTCCCTGAGTGACCTTGATATCAGTCCTGCTCAGACTCTGCTAACACAGAACCCTCAAAGTGCATTTGTGATTTGTTCTCCTGTGAGACAGTCTACTCTCTTCTTTCTAAAAACTAGGTCATCACCAGCTCTACACCTCCTGTAGACACTGACTCACTGAATTCCTACTCAATACCAACCTTTTTTGACAGGGTCACAGTCAGGCACTGTATAACTTACCCAAGGTTAGATGGCTACCAGGTCCCTGCCAGCAGTGCTCATGGGTCATCTACGTGCCAGCAGTCCTGCTCCCCTGAGAGCACAACCCTTGGATGGATGGATGGATCAACGGATGGATGGATAGATAAATGGTGGATGGATGGTGGATGGATGCAGAGATGGTGGATGGATGGATGGTGGATGGATGGTGGATGGATGGATAGATGGTGAATGGGTGGGTGGTGGATGGATGGATGGATGGATGGATGGTGGATGGATGGATAGATGGTGAGTGGATGGATGGATGGATGGTGGATGGTGGATGGTGGATGGTGGATGGTGGATGGTGGATGGATGGATAGATGGTGAATGGGTGGGTGGTGGATGGATGGATGGATGGATGGTGGATGGATGGATAGATGGTGAGTGGATGGATGGATGGATGATGGATGGTGGATGGTGGATGGTGGATGGATGGTGGGTGGACAGATGGATGGATGGAGAAATACAATTCCTGGGCAACTCTTAGAATAATTTTGATTCTTATCAACCCTGTGGCTCAAAGACGTACTCTGAGATTCTCTCCTCTTCCTGACCAGAGTATCCACCAAGACTTCCTGGTCTAGACTTCCCCAGTCTGACCCATCCCTCATCTCCATCAGAGCATCCTCAACTTATCCCGCTAAGACATCGACCAAAGCTCTTGGATTTGGGGCAAGTTCTGACAAGAATTCACCATCTGAACATAAATAGCATTTATGTAAGTATTATTCCACTGACTCAAAAATCTATCTTCAATCTGGGCACAGTGACATATGCCTGTAATCCCTGCAGCTTGGGAGGCTGAGACAGGAGGATCCTGAGTTCAAAGCCAGCCTCAGCAATTTGGCAAGACACTAAGCAACTCAGTGAGACTCTGTCTCTAAATAAAATATAAAAAAGAGTTGGGGATGTGACTGAGTGGTTAAATATCCCTGGGTTCAATCCGCAATACAAAAAAAAATAATAAATCAAATCTATCTTCAGATCCTTCCTCCATGCTTCATGCATCTCCTCATAACAATGCCTGTGTAAAGGCCACTCACTGACAGAAGACAAGCTCCTTAGCATGATGAAAGGCCTTCCACAAGCTGGCTTTTCCTGTGCCCAGGCCACTCTGCCCTCCTCTCACTTTACTGAACACCTGGCCAGGCCAGCCAGGGAAGATGCGTCCCTCTGAGAGAGGCTCACAGGGTCAGATACAATGATGATGAAACTTTCCCTTTCAGGTCAGCATCATGTGATGCTTACTGGACATGTTTGGGATCATATAGTCAAGATCAGTGCTCAATAAATGAAACAAGAAAGGAAGGGTCCTGCTTTCCAGAACGGATGACAACATGACTAACAGTCACCGAGTGCTTATCATGTGCATGCACTTGGCTACGCACCTTCACACATACCACATGACTCACTGCTCAAAACATCTTTGAGAGGTGCCACCTATAACCACACATAAAAATTGAGGAAAGGGAGGCACACACAGAATAGACAACTTGCCAAGAGTAATAACCTGTCCACAGTGATGACAAGCTAGGAGTCAAACCAAGCACATCTGATTACAGAGCCCAGCATTCTATGTGCCACCTTAATAAACACACAGTCTAGATCACCACCTTGCACCACAAAATACACTCACAACCTCTGTCACCACGTCACACCAGCTAAACTAACAGCCTGGGTGGCCACATTATACTAACTTAATCACTTACTGCCTGGGTCACCATGTTGCACCAGCTTGACACAATGAAGACCTGGGTCACTAGCTGCCACCTGGTGGGCAGAATGCACAGAATGACTTCCCAGGACCCTCACCCTGTATAATGCTCTCCGATGAGCATGGGTGGAAACCCAGTATGACAAGACACCATCCCTATGATCATGTTACATTACATTGCAAAGGCAAGATTACCCTTGGGAACCAAGACAGCTCAACCACTTGCTACAAAAGAGAGAGCTTCCTCATGCTGGTGAGCAGAAAAGTCAGAGAGAGGGGCAACAGCACAGGGGTTTGATATGAGGGAGAAAGGGAGGGTCCTACAAGGTAACTTCAGAGCATCAGTAAGAGAATGAGGATCCTGGCCAACAGTATGCAATAAACCAGGGACTTCAGTCCAACAGCCTCAGGGAACAAATTCAGCCAGCACCCTGAGTCTGCATGGAAGCAAACCCATGCTCCACACCTATAGATAAAACCCAGCCTGCCAACACTAGGCCTGGCCAGGTAAGACAGGCTGAACTCACAGGGACTTCTTTTTACAGAACTATAAGATGGCAACAGTGTTTGTTGGGGGCTGTGCCATGTGGGCTATGCCGGGATGGCGCCTGGCGGCCAGCCAGAGATTGTTTTGATCACATTGGCAGTGAGGAGGTTAATTAACATAAGCACACTCAGGTGATTTATCATTGGCCATATTCAATTAAGTCCACACACACAACGCGTGCACAGGTGTTCCCGAGTGCTCCTGCTTGGGCCTGCTCGTTTTAACCTTGCCGTAATTGGGCAGCTGGCTCCTCGCCTGATCTCAACTGGCGTGGCCCCGCCCTCCGTCTCCTGGAGGGAATATAAGTGGGCAGTAGGTAGAAGGAAAAAAGCAGCAGCTAGCAGAGAGAAGAAGCAGCTAGCAGAGAAAAGCAGCAGCTAACAGAAAGAAGCAGCAGCTAGAAGAAGCAGCTAGCAGCAGTAAGCAGAAGCAGCTAGCAGAGAGAAGCAGAACTCTAAGAAGAAATAGATCTCTGATAAGCGTAGAAGCCTCTCTTTCTCTAAAACTTTCTCTATAAGCAAAGCCTATCTTTCTCTCAAAGCCTCTCTTCCTCTAAAATCAAGCAAGCTCTTTTTCCTCAAAAGCTATGGAATAAGCAAACAAGCAAGGAAGCAGCAAAGGAATAGAAGTAGTTTATTTCCAGTCCCCCTCCGATAAATACCCACACAATTGTTGCCGTGGGCGGCAACAAGTGTTCTTTTAAGCCACTAAAGTGTGGGGTGTTCTGTAAGACAGCAAGAAAAAATGAATACCCCACTCCTGGTACCAAAGTCTACATTCATTTTCCACTGCTGCTCTGGATCATCACCACAATATGTTATTACCAAATACAGAGCAGCTTCAACAGTCCTGAGGGGCAGAGGCCAGGGGACTCTCTGCAAGGATCTGCACCAGGTTCATCCAGGAATGAATCCCAGTTCCTCAAGGCTACAGGCTTAAGTTCCTCACTTTATTGTTTCTTATATTTAAGTTGAGATAATAAATGAAAACTTACTATTTCCAATATTAGCTATACAAAAATCACATAGATGCCTTTAAACATACTGGGAACATTGCTTAACGTAGGGAATTTAGCTTGACATTAAATGAAGGAAAGGGGAGGGAAGGAAGAGTGGAGAGGAGAGAGTAGGGATTGGGAGTACTACATATTCTTCATGTATTTTAATGCTAGCTCTTGTGTTACAGTTGGTTCTTCTTTTACCATAATCAATCATTAAAAATGTGTTTTCCATTTTTCCAAATCTAAAGTCGTAAAATATGCAGCCAGCGTTCCTCCTGCTCCAGAGCCGCCACGTGTCTTTCCACCAGGGCACATGGCACCACCAAACCAGCAACCAGAGTCTAACACACGAGGAAACTATCGGCCATGAGCATTTTTCTATAGCTTTTTTCACCTCATAAAGACATAATAAACCATTAAAAATACAGCTGTAGCAGGCAGTAAAGGGTGGAAGGTGGGAGACGGTGCTCACAGGCGCTCTGGAACCCTGGCTGGGGTTTCAAAGCCTGCGCACACATCTGAGGCTTTCTTGGGGGCGGGGGTCTTCCCTTTAAATGGAGCCAGCTAAAACGACTAAGTGACAGAAACCCCTTCTTTGTCCAAAAGTGTCTCACTTCGTTGGCAGCTGTTAGGACAAAGCAGAACAAGCTGTCCCGTGCACAAGCACAAACCCCCTGTCATGCGGTGACCAGTGTGCTGCGCCGGACCCTGTGGGCAGGCGGCTAATGGACCCACGTGGATGCGGCACCCTTCCTCACCACACAGCGACGCCCTCCGGTGTTTGCGAAAGCCCTCCTTCAATCCGCAGGACTGCATGCTGGCCTCCCACCGTGTCCCCGCACACAAGTTCAATTACAAAAAATGAAATTTGGGTTTTAGGGTTTTTTGGGTCTCACAACTCTTGAGAAGGGCCAGACAAGCCCCTGGGGTCCTTTCCCTCTAGAGAGGTAACATGAAGGAATGAGAATGGAGGCCGTAGTCCAGGGCCTGGCAGCTGCACTGGGGAAGTGCAAAGTCACCCAGCTGGAAAGGACCTCCGCACAGAGGATCCTCGGAGAGAAAGGGAGCTCTGTGGAGGGGGCAGGGCAGCAGGCACGCACCACGCTGCCCAGCCCCACAGCCCAGGAAGGCAGAGCTCCCTTGAGCACAGCTACACGTTCAGCTTGACCTGGAGGGGAAGCCCCAGGTGGACAGGCCTCCAGCCCAGAGGCCCAGCCTCTGCCGTCCTCCCCAGGTCACCACAGGCCTACTAGCACGCAAGCTGCAAGCAACTGGCAGGTCCCTCGAAATATGCCCAGGCAGCCCTCCTGTGAGTCATTTTGAAATGCACTGTTTTGAAATGTATAAAATACAAAAGTACCAGCTTAAGTACAGACAAAAGAACAACAGATGTGCGTTTCGGTGGGGCCTGACACAAGTAGAGACTTTTTTAAGACACATGATTCATTAAATCAGAGTTAAAAAGTAACGGATGTGTACATGAAAACATTAATTATCTAAGTTCCCCTAAAAAGTCTTCAGAGAACAAAAGTACTTAAGTGTAATCATTTATCATACAGTACAGAAGGCACAGGCTGAATCTTCACAGGGAATTTATCCAGTCCATGAGCATTAATCTTCGTATTTACATGAGAAGACAGGACTGCTCAGCTGAGTCTGAGGCTCACCCCCAGGGGCACGTGCTGTGGGCGCGCCTCGGCTGGGTGCGAAGGAATCTCACCTCCTGAGTCCTCAACCTGCAGAAGCAGCACGCCAAACTGCAGAAACTCGTTAACCCATGTCGCTGTATTCAATGCGATGAGAGCCACAGCTGATCACCAAAAACAGCACAACTAAGGAGCCGCCCAAGAGCATACGGAGGAAATGGGTAACTCAGAGCCGCTCCGAGCCTTCCCAGGTGCCCCTCCAACTTGCTGCATGAACACAGCAGGCAGAGGAATGCGCTCCAGTAGGAGTGCTGGTCTGCTGTAGCAGAGTCCACAGGGGGCTGACTTCAGGGGAGAGCACAACCACCAAGAAACTGAAGACAGGTGAGTAAACAGAGGAGCCAGCAAACTGAACATGGTGTCCGAACGCCCTCTGCCATTGGGGAACCCCCGGGTCAGCCTCAGTTCTGAATCCCTGTTAGGATCCATGCAGCTAAGGTCTTGGAAGTACTGGGTTGTTTAAGGGATGCACAAGGTAGAGAATTAAAAAGTTTGCAAAACTATCTAGAAGCGTTATGTAAGGAGACACCACAATTTAAAAGAATGAAGAAAAAATGGGAAAAGGAAAGTGAGAGGGAGAAAGGGAGGAGACAGGGCGAAAGAGGAAGACTTCTGCAGGAGAAGGGGAAGAAGGGAAGGTGAGGAAGCAAGGCAGGAGGGGCAGGAGCAGAGAAGCAGGCAGGCGCCACCTGCTGTGCCAGGCACAGCCCCAGCAGGCAGGCTCCCAAGAGCTGCGTGGCCACTTCAGGACGAGCTTCTTACCCTGAGCAGTCCCGTGGCCAGCACCATGCCAGGCTCAAGGACCGACAGACACTGGCTATGACACAAGACATCAAAGGCCAGCAACATCCAGGTACCATGTGGAAGAGCACAAGTACAGTCAAGCAGGCATGCGGGGAGGTGAGCACAGCCAGAGACCACCCAACACACCCTGCAAACCAGCCCCTGCGGCCAGATCCACAGTTGCCAGCAGAGGCTCCAGGCACCCTGAGACACAGGAAGTGGGCATCCAGGAGGAAGGGGGTGACAGTGCGGTACAGACATACAAAAGGCAAGGTACAGGTGTGCAGGGAACAAGTGCAGGCCACCAAAGGATGTAAGGGCAGGGAGTGCCCAGGCATGAACAAAAGCAGGGAGTGCAGAGACCCAGAACAGGAGGAGGGAGTGCAGAGACCCAGAACAGGGGGAGGGTGAGGCCCAGAACAGGAGGAGGGCGTTCCAGGGTTCAAAACAGGGACTTGAGGGCCAGGGCCCTGACTTGGTTGGCTGGCTGTTTGGGAAAATCACCACCCACCATCAAGCCCAAGTGCATTCAGTACAAAGATCCCAGATTCTTTCTTGTGGGCAGATCCTCACACTTCGAATCTGCTCTTGTAAGTCCGGCTGTTTGTTTGAGGGGCCATCTTCTCCACATGAAGTCACTTTATGTCACAGGAAGCAACCATCTCCTTCTTCTGTTGCTGCTCTTCTCCAGTCTGACAGCCCCAGCACCCCACTGACCCTTCCCTTGCACGTCTGCTGGTTCAGCTCTGTAGGACCTGCAGGTCACTGTCTAAACCCAGCCCCTGACGCTGCAGTCTAAAGTGCACAGGAGAGCACCCCTCCAGTCGTCTGAACGCTCACTCCCTTCCTGCAGCCTGGGTCCATGTTCTAGCTGCCAAGCAATATTGCTAATCAAAATGACCCCAGGAATCAGGCCGACCCTGAGGACATCTGCATTAAGGTCAACATTGCCTTAGTACCCATCCACACTGGAGTCCATCAGGTATGCACTCATCCATCACCCCAGAGACTAAAGACCTTTGGATATTGATTTATCTTAAAGTGTTATCTACCCCTCACACCCATAAGGATGGTTGCTAGTTTTAAAAAACAGAAAATAGCCAACCTCAATGAAGGTACTAGACTTTTGTGTACTATCGGTGGGACAGAAAACAATGTGATCTTTCAAAAAATTAATTCCAGAGCTACCACTGACCCAGCAATACCATTTGGTATAAACTGAAAAGAGTCATAAGTAGGTCTCAGAGAGATGTCTGCAGACAGCTATTCACAATGATACCACAGAGAGCAGTCAAGAAGTAGAGGCAACCTCAGTGCCCACAGATGGACAATGGATGGACACACTGTGAACACACACGAGGGAGCCTTACTCAGCCTTACTTATTCTGTCACATGCTACAATACAACAAGCCTATTATAAAGAAGCCAAATGCTGTATGGCTCCACTTGCTTGATATACTAAGGTGATCAGATTCACAGCATCCGAAGGTAGAACGAGGTTACCGAGGGCCAGGTCGGTAGGAGATGTTCAATGGGCCTCGAGTTCCAGATCCGCACAAGGGAGGGGTTCTGGAGTTGTGCTTTACAGCGGTGCCAAGAGACCTGAAGGACTGTATGCTGTGCCTAACCTGCAGTGCACAGCACTGCATGTCGCTTGGGGGCAGGTCACTCACCCTGCATGGGTGAGACCCTGGGTTCCACCCCCAGAACCACAGAAACAGAGAAAAGGGTAGGTAGACAGTTAAAATGGTAAATTGTAGATTTATCACAATTTAAAAAGAAAGATAAGGATACTATTATCCCCACCCTCCCTAAGCTCAAATGAACCCTGGGCTTAAGTATATACTTGAATTTTGAAAAAGCATTTACTTGAAAACACCGTTGAACAGGAAGAGCCAAGACAAAGACTGCTTGTCACCTGAGGCCTGACAGCAGGGTGGCTGCTCCTGCTGAGGGCTCCAGAGCCCACACTGCTGTGTCTCCACAAGTTACCAGCAGCCACTGTGGAGTGTTCCCCTCCCATCAAAAGCCACTGTGTCTCCTGGCTCCCCTGGGCTTATGTAACCTCTGAAGCCATGTTGGGCCTCATTCAAATTCCGAACACCCTGCTGGCTCCAGCATCTGCCACTGTCCTGAATGCTCTCAAACACTGTGCCTGCGATTTCATTCTAGAATTTTGTAGTTGAAGAACTTAATAATTCCCAAAATCTACCTTTTCCCCACTCTCGACTTCATTTACGCAATTTGCCATGATTTCTCAAAAAGTAGCTCAGAGTTTCTGCAGGAGTAGCTATATTTTCTCAGCACCATGCTATATGATTTTTCTGGAAACCAGGTACAAACTATGTTAACAGGTCCTTTTTATCAGCTGCTTCTGCACCTCGAGCTATGCGTCCTAAAAAGGTTTGCTCAGCTTTAAGGGCTTCACTAATGAAGACTTTCACAATCGATCTTTCAAGGAATCAAAATCAAGACCTCAAATATTCAACAGTAAAAAATTCTATTACTGAAATAGAAAATCAACATGTGAAGTCCAGGATTAGGATCTCCAGATCATCAAGAACAGGAAGTGAAGCAGGAAGCCAGGGAAGCTAAATGCTTGCTTTTCTCTCTGTCTTCACTTAGCAGGTGAATTTAAACTTGTGAAACCTAATGGAGATTTCAGCTTCAGAATCACAAGAGAAGAGAGAGCAAACGATACCACGTCTGCCCTCACGTCATGTGGCTGCTTTCACTCCTCACAAGGTTCCTGAGGAAAACTCTTAGTTCACTAGAATAAAAGATCATTTAAAAGCAATGAAAACAAGAGGCAATTTAAATGAAAGCCACACACTTAATGGTGGAACACAAACACTGGCATTCAAAGCAGGATGAAAACAAGATTGCTTTCTATTACCACCGTTACTGAATCCTGTTCTGAAAAACTCCGGCCAATGCCGGGTCAGAGCAGAGTCAGCTCTTCCCTGCCCAGCACTGGCAATCGGTGCCCGCGAGGCTGGCTCTGGGGCAGGTTTCTGCCTCCTCTCTGAAGCATCGGAGCTCCAGGCCCCGGGTTGCACAAGGACTTCCCAAGCCTGAGCCCACGGCCACTGCTCAGGGGAAACTGCAGGGCTCTGCAGGGAGGAGGGAAGAGGCTCCCAGGCTAAGTGCAGCCCTGGCAGCTGGCAGGTCACACCACCAGAGCTGGAATGAGCTGCTTCTGTGCCAGGCAGCAGGTGGACAGGGCTCTCCACCTGTGCTGAATAGTCATGAGGGACTGGACTGGCCTCTCTCTATCTGGCAAGGATGCCCAAGGCAGGCTGCCTGCAGAGTTAATGCCCTAAGACGTGTGGCCAATCTTCTGCATCCACTAACTGGTCAACCCAAGGCCCAGGTTCAGGCCACCCTGGAAGCCAAGGCCTAGACCATGCAAACATGGAAAATGGATGAAAACAAATACAAGAAAGAGTTCATTTTGCCTTCCGACTGCATGTAGCTGACCTGGGGTGTCTGCGAACTGTGCTCTGGGGTTCAGGAGCCTTGGGCCGCACTAGCGGCTCAACGAGGGTGGAGGGCCACTTCTTCTCAAGCCAGTGTCAAAGAGTGGGCACCTCAAATGCTGGCAGGGGCAACCCTGCAGGCATTGGTTCACTTGTGCCCAGAGGCAGAGCAGCTGGGAAGGCTGAGTAGTCTCTGGGGCCAGGTCAAGTAAGAACAGGAATCAACCAAGTGCCTATAAGAAAATTGGCCGGACAAAAGACCAGCCAAAGTCAGATCTCAAAGGAAATGACGGGAACAGGATTCATCTCAGGGCAGGAGAAAGTGGGATATAGAAAAGGCAATGTAGTTAGAGGCGGATGGAAAGCAAAGCACAGAGGCATGGACATCTAGTAGCTAGCTTCTCCCTAAGGAAGATGCGCCTAGGTACTTCTCTTTCACAGAGAACAGCCGCTTACACGGTGTGTACTGTGTGGAGTAAGCAAGTAACTCACACCAAGTTGTTTCTATAGCACTGTTTTATAAAACAATTGGTGTTTCATAAGCACATCCAGTTTTTCCTGCTAAAATGCTTGTTTTAAAGCATCCACTGTTTTCAATGTGGCTCATGTATCAGGGAAGAATTTAAGCAACACTCAAATTCTGAAGCTGCTCACACGTGACCCCAGCTGGACTGAGCCACACAGGAGCACAGCAACACACCTCCAGAACCCACTGTTCCGGGGTGCATTCAGGGGAACCACCCGCATGAGGGCCGTGGCCTCCAGCAGTTCAGATGGCCTTCCGTCTAGCTCTTGACAATGCCGCAAGCTGCCTGCTCTTCTCATGTGCACTCCCACAGGTGAACTTCAGTCTTTCCATCAGTCACCTGCCTGCTGACTGTAGATTCATCATTTCTTCATCGTTTAACGCATATAGAACTGTCCTAACATTTTACTTAATCCCTGTCTTTATTTTACGAGTTGTGATGAAGGTTTTGCATAGTTTCCTAAGCCCATTTTCCCCATGAGGCTTGTGATTTTTATAGAGTGCCTCAGCACAGCTCAGCGATTTTTAGAAGTACACACTGCATTGTAGAAGGACTGACTCTATAACCCAACAACTGAAGAGAAACAACAGCTGAAAATATAAAGATCCTAAAAGGCAAAAAAGTTGAAAACACTTAAGACCATGAAAGGAGTTCCATATCTGAAGTACATTCCAGACTCAAATTGGAATTTTATCCGCTTTATTTACTGGAGGTATACGATAAGAAACCCAAAGACTCTGTTTACCACAGGTTTCAGGAATTCCCAGGGCATGCATCGAAAACTTGAGGAAAGTAAGAGCCACCTTCATTCTCTATTGGTATAGGAACCAGGATGTACTCTGCTTTAGTGAAAAACTGACAATAATCTGCAAAGTCATGTGAGATCAGTGAAATGCAGAGAAATCCTTAAAAACAAAACAAATCTTTACAGGATAGTCTCCTACAAAACTCACAATAGCTACATCACCAAACAGTCAGAAATGTCTCATTTGAGGAATACCAGATAGGATTTACTATAAATAAGAAATACATTGTTTCCCATTAGAAAGAAGGATCAACTGGCTGACAGAAGTGACCCTGGCCTGGGTGTAGCAGCAGTGGGGCACTTGCCCAGCATGCTCCAGGCCTGCGCTCAGTCCCCTGCCCTGGAAAGCGAAGGCGCCCCTGCCGACTTTGAGACAGGTAAAATCAACAGCCAGTGCTCACAATCACATGCTCCATAAATGACAGCACAGGCAGCTGCCTCTGCACCTCACGGGCCTGAAGTCACCAGGACTCTGCTCCTGGAACAGGTGACCTTGATGAGAAGCCCACGTTCCTCCTCAGCTGCCCATGGCTGGCCATGGGGACTACCCTCCCTGCACCACACCACTCTCGCTGGAACCTGCATGGATAATGAGGCAGCACTTGCTGGTCTCTGGCTCTCCTGTGGCCAGCTGCCGTGACAAGCCTGCTATGCTCCTGGGTTACCTCTCCTAGACTGCAGTTCAGGTGCTTCTCCACCCTGGTACCAATGTGTGACTGCAAGCTGCTTGAACTTCACACTTTCCACCCAGGAAATCATAAAATGTGGTACGTAAGAAGCTCTCGCTTCCCAGATACAAGACAAAGACAGAGAAGAACAAAATAAGTAACTAGTTTTGGATTATTTAAAAGTATTAAAGAGACAACCACCTGACTTTCAGATTTTAGTGAAGTCACTCAGATCTATCCAAAATCTAAAAAAAAAAAAAAAAAAAAAAAAAAATTAGGTGTCCATAATGGGAATTAAACATTCCAAAGAAATAATGTGATATTTTAGCAGAAACACAGTGCTACTGAAGTCTACCAGGACTACAAAAGGCCTAAATCCTACAGATCTTCAGCTCTGGGCGTTACTGTACCTGTAAACCCTGCATTCAAGGAACAAACTCCTTGAGGTCATCTCCTGATGGAAAATCAATCTGCAGGAATTTTCACCACACAAAAAATGAGCTGACTGATTGACAAAGGAGCACAGGCAGTTCAGTGGGAAGGGGCGGGGGAGTGTGTGTCATCAATGGGGAGGGGCCAGCTGGATGCCAGGTGCAGAGCACAAATTCACAGAGTTCACTTACACTTTCCACAAAAACTGAAATGAATTGCTCATTTTGCATGAATGTATAATGCAAAACCATAAAACTCCTAGAAAACAATCCAGGAGAAAATGTAGGCAAACTTGGGTGTAGTGATGACGTTCTAAGTGCATGCCAAAAGCACAGAGCCAGGAAAGAAAAACTGATAAACTGGGCTTTATTAAAGTCAAAAGCATCCACTCTCAGAAAGATACTCTAAAGAGAACGAAGGGACAAGACAGGCAGAAAACTTCAGTTGGTATCCCAAAGATACAAGAAATCCTTGAAGCTCAAAATAAGAAACAGTCCAGTTTTAAAACATGCAAAAGATGTGAACAAACTCTCAGTCAAAAAACTATACAGATGACAAAGAAGCATAGGAAGAACTGTTCTATATCACTTCTCATCAGGGAATTGCAAATTGAAACGAGGAGCGACCTCCAAAACTCCCTCACAATGGCCAGAATCCACACACTGGCACCACCAGGATCATCTTCAAAGTCTTTGAAATCTAAGTATCTCATTCTAGCAGCACAGAGCAACTGCATTTATTCAAGGAATGGAAACTCATTAACCCTGGGGTGGACGAAGATTAAATGAAATTAAAACAGAAAAAAATACTGCATAAATGGAAAAGCAACTCTGATCTTATCAGTATCAAAAAGCATTCATCACTGAATTCTTCAGTGTTTTCATAACAAGTTTGCATGACACTGTACAACAATGAAAGCCAACCACACATTTAATTTATAAAAGTGCAAAAATACCATTACTGATTTGCATTATTAAAAGTTTCCACCATCAGCTAGGCTATGGAAGTGCTCTTCCTCTCCTAGGACTTCAGATCAGCTCAATCACATGCAGTGCCACAGTGGCGACAAAGTCGGTCTCTCACAGAGGGTTTTGGGGGTTTGGGTCATTTTGTTTATTTTTCTGTCTGATGACTTGTCATCAATTTTAATTTATTAAAATTGGAGTTAGCAATGCGTAAATCCTCGTAAAACTCTTTCACAACTCAACTGTGAGGTACTGGCAAAGAGAACAAGATCTATTAAGTTCTTTATCTGCTATTGATTTTATTAGTTCTATAAACTGACAGTGATTAAAGTCATTTGCATACAAATGAATGAATCTATGGCACTTTTCAGAGTATACTTCAGAAAAGTAAATGCAAATGCTTAATTTATATCTCACAGTGGGATCAACATGGGAAACGAGTCTTACACTTTAAAAACACCATAAATCTGGATTTTTTTTTTTATTTCCTATAGCTGGAACACCACCCTCTACAAAGAAACTAATCACATAAACAATTTTTTAAAAAATTCTACGCCATGACTTCATTTATTCGGGCCATGAATAGACTTTTCTCTGTATATTTGCGGGATGTTTAAACTTATGGAGCGTAAAGCATTAATTGGTTGGTACCTCATTATCATGTGACTCATCTAAAGCTGAAGAACACAAGAAACTTTTCAAAGTGACTCAACTGACCTTTAGAATTAATGGAAAGACCATGTATTCCATGGCGATCATTGGATCTTTGAAGATTTTCATCGTAATTTTCCAACAAAATTTCAATAACTAAAATAATTTATTTTACATTCTCTCCAACCAAAGAGGGCTTTTTTCTTGGAGCAAGAACCAACCTGGTCAAAATGACACTCTTGACCATATCAAAATCTATTTTTTAAAATGTTACTCTGTGCCTTTGCGTGTCCGCAGACCCAGCGCACACTCCTGGACGCTCTCCCTGCCCCCGGCCTGGGCAGAGTGTGAATGCTCCCTGCTGCAGGGACGCAGCCTGGAGTCCAGCGCAGGGCCTGGCAGAAGGAAATGCCCTGCTCCCTCTTCCTCCGGAAGTTCTGCGTAGGACCTGCTCAGCACCTTCCACCTGCGGGCAGCTCAGAGCAGCCGCGAGCTTCCAGTTGCAGGAAAGTCTCCGAGGAGTCCTGCCAGGGGAGGTCAGTGCCAGCCTTCCTTCACTCCTCCAGCACGACAGCGACGTCAGGACGGAAGTGGGGGGAAGAGGAGCTGCCACTGGGGAACAGCTCAGAGAGAAGCAGGGAGCGTCAGGTGACTGGAGGAGGTTGCGCAGTCCAGGGCGGCAGAGCCCAGGCGACACCCGCTGGGCTGCAGATGGAAGCCTGCAAGACGGACGGCCGTGTGCGTGCAGGCCTTATCTGAGGACTCATCAGGAGCCACCCCCGTCTGAAATCGCCGAGCTTTCTTCTGATGGAGGCCAGCAGAAGTCCACGTCCAGCCACACCCCTGGGCAGTCCAGCCTCTCCCTCACCACGCAGTGCACACCCCTCTGCGTATGGACAGACCACAAGGACCCAAGCCACAAAACGTCACGCCGGCCCAGCAGCGCTCCTCTTCCTGATCCCAGGCAGCCGTGCCCCTCCCCAGCTCGCAGCGGGCAGCCCGCTCCCCACAAGCCCAGGGGCTTCAACTGCAGGGCCCCTCGACCTGCGCCGCCCAGGGATGGATGGGTCGGGACGACTGCCAGCCTCCGCCTCCACCTCCGCCCGAGAAGAGCCAGAGGTTAGGTTCTACTCTCCACCCTGAAAGAGTGCGCGGCAGGGGCCGCGGCGCGTCGCCAGCACTGCAGTAGTGGGTGGAAGCACGGATCCTCACTGGTCAAAAGTGGAGTCTGCTGGGGTCGCTGCCAGATGTCAGCTGCAGCTGAACGGTGGGAGGCGGCAGGCAAGTTGGCAAAGGCCTTCCCCATGCTGAGCTGGCGGGCGGTGCCCGCACAGCCCTAGGTGGCCGCAGCGAATCTGCAAGGGCAGGACGGACGTTCTTCCTGGCCTCCGCCCGCCACGGTCAGATGCTCCGCCATAGCACAGAGCGTGCACCACAGGAGCGGGCTTTGCGGTCACTGGAGGAGAGCACCCAGGCAGGCCCACAGCCTGGCTGCTGCACCTCAGGGCCTCCCAGATCCCGGGACGGCTTCCCCAGCCAGTCCCACGTCTTCGGTTTCACACTACACAGGATTCCTTCATTAAGCTGGGGTAGACTGGTGCCGAGCTTCCAAGGGCAGCAGATGGGAGCGCCGCCCTCCACATGGCTGCCTCCCCGGGTCTGCATCTGCTGATGTCTACTTGTCTGCAACCTGCTCAGGGAACCAGCTCTCCACCTCCATACTGCTCTGCTGCGCTGCTGAGGCGGACGGAGGGGAATAGAAGACATGTGGAAAGGAGAGTAGGGAAGGGCCAGGAGACAGACCTGCAGTCCCCAGGCCTTTGCTGAAGTTCCTTGCACGGTCAGGCCCCAGCCAGCCTTGCTCCCAGGCCCATCACTCCCAAATTTCTGGGAAATATCTGAAAGTCACTGACAATTGTTACCTGGCATGGTGGTCACACCTGTAATTCCAGTGGCTTGGGAGGCTGAGGCAGGAGAATCTAGAGTTCAAAGCCAGCCTCAGCAAAATCGAGGAGCAAAGTAATTCAGTGAGACCCTGTCTCTAAATAAAATACAAAATAGGGCTGGGGGTGTGGCTTCATGGTTAAGTATCCCAGGTTCAATCCCTGGTACCAAAACCAAAAACTCACTGGAGATTCACCCATTTAGGGAACTCGCCCTGCGCACCAGCAGCCCACACTTGGGCTTTTTTTTTTCTTTCTTTTTTGGTACCTTGGATTGAGCCCAGGGGCACTCAACCACTGAGCCGGGCTTTTTGTCTTTTACTTTGAGATGACGTCTTACTAAGTTGCTGAGGCTGGCATTGGAATTGCGATCCTCCTGCCGCCACCTCCTGAGGCACTGGGATTAGAGGCGTGCAGCACCCAGCAAATGTGTACGCTTTTAAAATAAAGCAAAGAGAGATTTTAAAACTCCACAACATAGGCGAGCTCCACAGGGTTATCTGCTGCCCAGATAACGGAGACTATGTCAGTCCAGACAGCCTGAGATCTGCCGGACCACCGGAAAGCATCCTGTGATGGCCAGCCTGATGTCACACTGCACACCTTCCCAGGCCAAGTGTCCTTCAGAAGAAGAGCTCGGGACCCAGAAGCACCCCTCACCCTGGAGATGGCCACCTTTTTCCGGAAGAGCCCCTTCCTCCTCGCCTCAACAGACCTCCAGGCCCCGTCGCCTGGGTGGGCCCCCTCCTGACCCCCTGGACTCCCTGATGACAGCGCTAGCTGTCTCTACTCACAGCTGCCTCAGTAGCACTTTCTTTACGTGACATTTTTCCATCCTAGAAAAGCTAACATTAGAGATACAGTAAGGAAAATCACACTTTATAATACCTAAGTCACCTAAAATACGCTCTGTATAAAAGAACCCACACAAGGGATATCTCCAGTTGCTAATTACAATCCACAGAGGTATCATGGTAACTCCTCTTGTCTACAAGAGATATTCTAATAACACATTAAAATGGCACACCAGTATGTAGGAAAAAATATTCAAAATATGATTTGAAGTATTCCCTGGAGACCAGCCCGATGGGCGATGCCCTCTGTGTGAAGATGAGGCACCCCCACGCGCAGCCTGAAGCCCACGGGGGGCGTAGAGGCAGCCGGCCACGCAACGCAGCACACACCCCAGGGCACCGAGCCACTCAAGCCTAGGGAGCTGCTTCTGCTCGTTCACCTAGTCAGCCACTCATGGTGCACTTACTTTTGCAGTACTTGGGCTCAAACCCAGGGCCATGCACATGCCAAGCCAGTGCTCTTCCACTAGCTACATCCAGGGCTCTGGAAGGTACTGTACCTGAGTCAGGTTTGTAAACTGAGCAATTTTTAAAAACTAAATAAAATTAAAAAACTGAGTCCTCAGTCCTACCAGCCCAGTTTCAGTGTTCAACAGTCACAGAGAGCCAGCCACTACCACACAGAACAATGACTTCACACACCGTTCCCCCAACAGGGCTAACTTTTACTGAGCACTTACTATGTATTAATCACTGTTTTCTACATGTAACAAAATACCCCTCCAACAGTCCTCTGAGGCAGGTTGTATTCTTCTCCCCACATTTTTTTCGGATTTTTTAAAATTGTTTTTATTTGTTCTAATTAGTGGTACATGACAGTAGAATGCATTTATATATTTTGATAGCGCCCACGTAAATGGAGTGTAACCTCTCATTTTTCTGATCACACAAGTTGTAGGTCACGTCTGTCATGCAGTCATACATTTTTATTGCTCTGTTACAGTTGTACATAATGATGGGTTTGCTGTTACATATTTGTACGTGCACACAACATGACATTTGGCCAATATCACTGCCCAGCACATCCCTCCTCCCTCCCCACCTCTCACCCCCAGTACACTTTCTGTACTAATCTCCCTTTGATTCTCATGAGATCCACCCACCCACCTTTCTCTTCCTTTTTCTCTCTAGCTTCTGCATATGGGAGAAAACATGCAACCCTTGACCTTCCGAGTTTGACTTATTTTGCTTAACATAATGGCCTTCACTTCCAACCATTTTTCAGCAAATGACATAATTTAATTTTTCTTTATGGCTGAGTAAAACTCCATTGTGTACATATGCCATTTTTTCTTAATGCAGTCCTCCACTGATGGACCTCTAGGTTGGTTCTTTAGTTTGCAGTTGTACATTGAGCTGCTATGAACATGGGTGTGCATGTATCACTGTGGTATGATGACTGTAATTCTCTAGGATAAATACCAATGAGTGGTGTAGCTGGGTCATATGGTGGTTCCATGCCTTGTCTTTGGGGGAACCTCCATAGTGATTTTCATAGTGGATGTGCTAGTGTTCCTTTTTCTCTACATCCTTGCTAGCATGTTTTATTATTTGCATTCTTAATGACTGCCATTCTGACTGGTGCAATATGAAATCTCAGTGTAGTTTTGATTTGCATTTCCCTAATAGCTAATGTTGAACATTTTTTCATATACTTGTTGGACATCTGTATTTTTTTTGAGAAGTACCTATTTAATTCATTTGCCCATTTATTGAGTTATTTGATTTTTTGGGTGTAAATTTTCTTGAGTTCTTTATATATTCTAGATACTAATCCTCTGTCAGAAGAGTAGCCAGGAAAGATTTTCTCCCATTCTATAAGTTCTCTATTCACATTCCTATTTGTTTCCTTGGTTGTGCAGAAACATTTTAATTTGATGCCATCCCCTTTATTAACCTTAGGCATTATTTTATGAGCTTTAGGAGTCCTCGGGAGAAAGTTGTAGCCTATGCTGACATGCTAGAGTGTTGATCCTATATTTTGTCGTAGGAGTTGCAGAGTTTCTAGTCTAATTCCTAAGTCTTTGATCCTTTCCGAGTTGATTTTTGTGAATGGCAAAAGATAAAGGTCTAGTTTAATTCTTCTACACATGGGTATACAGTTTTCCCAGCACCATTTGTGTAAAAAGGATGTCTTTTCTCCATTGTATGTTTTGGCAAAGGTCAGAGGACTTTTATGTCTGTGGGTGTGTCTCTGTGTCTTCTGTTCTATTGCATTGGTCTCGTGTCTCTTTTTAGCTCCAGGACATGCAGTTCTTGTTACCATAGCTCTGTAGTCTGATTGGAAGACAGGTATTGTGATGCCACCAGGCTTCTTTAGCTTAGAATTGTTTTGACTATTATGGGTCTCTTATTCTTCCAAATGAATTTTAGGACTGTTTTTTCTAGTTCTGTGAAGAATGTCATTGGCATTTGGATGGGGATTGCATTGAATCTATATATTGCTTTTGGTAGTAAGGCAATTTTAACAATATTAATTTTGCCTATCCAAGAACATGCTCTTTTCATCTTCTGAAGTCTTCAATTTCTTGTTTCAATTTTCTACAGTTTTCATTGTAAAGGTCTATCACCTCCTTGGTTAGATTTATTCCTTGAGTTTTGTTTTTTGGTGGGTTTTGTGTTTTGTTTTGAGGCTATTGTGAATGAAATCATCTTCCTGATTTCTTTCTCAGCAGATTCAGTATTGGTATATAGGAAAGCTATTGATTTTTGTACGTTGATTTTGTAACGTGCTGCTTTGCCAAATTTGTTTATTAGCTCTAGCAGTCTGTGGTGGAGATTTCTGCATCTTCCAGGTATAAGATTATATCATCTGCAAACAGTGATAATTTGACTTCTTCCGTTCCTATTTTTATCACTTTTATTTCCTTCTCTTGCCTAATTGCTCAAGCTAGAATTTCTAGCACTGTATTAAATAGGAGTAGTGAGTGTGGCTATTCTTATCTTTTCCCATATTTTAAAGGAAATTCTTTCAGTTATTTGCCATTTAGTATGAGATTGGATTTGGGTTTTTCATACATAGCCTTTATGATGTTGAGATAGTTAACTTCTATCCCAAGTTTCTTCAATGATTTTATTATGAGTGAGTGCTGAATTTTGTCAAAGGCCTTCTCTGTGTATATATTGAGATAACTAAGTGACTTTTGTGCTTAATTCTATTTATATAATCAATTACATCTATTGATTTGCATATACTAAACCATCACTGCATATCTAGGATAAAACTAACTTGGTCATGGTCTATAATCTTTTCAATATGCTGCTGAACATGATTTGCTAATATTAAGAATTTTCTACATCTAAATTCATCAAGGATATTAGTCCATAGTTTTCTTTCCTTGAGGTATTCTTATCTGGTCTTGATATGAGTGTGATACTGTCTTCATAAAATGAATTGGAAGTGTTCAATCCCTTTCTATTTCATGGAATAATTGGGGGAGTATTGGCATTCATTCTTCCTTAAAAGTTAGGTAGAATTCAGCTGAGAATCCATCTGTTCCTGGGATTCTCTTTGTTGGAAGGCTTTATATTACTGCTTCTATCTCATTGCTGGTTATTAGTCTATTTAGGTTTTCTATGTTCTCATGATTCAGCTTTGGAGAATAGTGTTTGTCTGGAAATGTATCCATTTCTTGTATGTTTTTCAATTTATTGGAGTACAAGTTTTCAATATAGTCCCTAATGGTCTGCTGGATTTCTGATGTCTGTGTTGATTTCTCCTTTGTCATTTCTCATTTTATTAAGTTAGGTCTTCTCTTTTTTCTTTTGGGTAGTTTGACTATGAGCTTTTCAATCTTACCTATCTTTCAAAGAATGAACTCTGTTTCATTGATTCTTTGTATTTTTTATTCTCAATTTAATTGATTTTGGCTCTAATTTTAATTAATTTCTTCCTCCTACAAGTTTTGGAATTGGTTTGTTCTTCTTCATTGCAGGGCCTTGAGATGCAGCATTAGGTTATTTGGGATCTTTCTGATTTTTTTATGCAGACACTCACAGCTATAAACTTTCCTCTTAAAACTGCTTCCATACAATCCCAAAATTTCTGATATATTGTATCACTATTCTCATTTGAGTCTAAAAATTATTAGTTTCTCCCTTGATTTCTTCTATCACCCATTCATCATTCAAAAGTGTAGTGTTCAGCTGGGTGTGGTGGTGCATGCCTATAATTCTAGCAGCTCAGGAGGCTGAGACAGGAGGATCTCAAGTTCAAAGCCAACCTCAGTGAAAGTGGTGTGCTAAGCAACTCAGTGAGTCCCTATCTCTAAAATAAAATACAAAATAGGGCTGGGAATGTGGCTCAGTGGTTGAGTGCTCCTGAGTTCAATCCTTGGTATTCCCCCTGCCCCCCAAAAAAGTGTAGTGTTCAATATCCATGTGTTTATATAGTTTCTGTATGGTTGTCATATCAGTTTCTAATTTTATTCCATTGTAATCTGATAAGATGCAAGGAGCTGTATTAATTCTTCTTGTATTTTCCAAGAGTTGCTTTATGGCCTAAAATACAGTCTATTTTGGAGAAGGTTCCATGAGCCATTAAGTAGAAGGTGTATTCAGTTATTGTTGAATGAAATATTCTATAGATGTCGGTTAAGTTCATTTTATTTATAATACTTTTCAGTTTCAAAGAATTTACCAAGGTGATATCTGGATGACCTATTTAATGGTGAAAGAGGTATGTTGAAATCACCCAGTATTATTGTAATATGGTCTATCTGATGTTCCAAATTGAGTATTGTCTCTTTGATGTAATTAGTTATGCCCACATTTGAGGCATAAATATTTATTATTGCTATATCTTCTTGTTAGATTGTTTGCTTTACTAGTATGAAATGACCTTCTTTATCTCTTCTGATTAATTTTGGTTAGAAGTCTGCTTTGTCAGATATAACAATAGCTACTCCTGCTTGTTTTTAGCCTCCATTCACATAATATATCAATTTCCATCCTTTCACTTTCAACCTGTGGCTGTCTTTGTCTATAAGGTAGATCATTTTCAAATAACATATATTTGAGTCTTATTTTTTAATCCATTTTAATTGGAGAGTTAAGACTATTAACATTCAATGTTATTACAGAGAGATGTTTATAATTCCTGCCATTTTGATTTATTTATGATGTTTAATTTGATCCTGTTTCTCATTTGCTTAGGTCTCTTCAAATGAGATCTGTTTACTTGTGAGCCCTGGGTGTTTCTTTATTTCTTCTGTGCGGAGCATTCCTTTAAGTGAGTTCTGTCATGCCAGGATAGTAGTCATGAATTTTTAAAAATTTTTTCTTATCTTGGAATGTTTTTATTTCTGCTTCAATTTTGAAAGAGAGCTTTGCTAGGTATAGCAGTCTTGTTGACAGTTATTTTCTTTCAGGACTTGGAACACATCATTCCAAGTCCTGCTGAGTTTTAGAGTTTGTACTGAGAAATTGGAAGTGATTCTGACTGGCTAATTTCTTGAGTTGACCTGATATTTGTCTTTTGAGGCTTTTAAAATTCTATCCTTGTTTCGTATATTAGACATCTTAATTATAAATGTGTATTAGAGAGGTTCATTTTTTTTTAATCTTATCTATTTGAGGTTCTGAAAGCCTCCTGAATCTGGATGCCCATCTCATTTTCAAGACTGAAAATATTTTTGTTATTATTTCCCTGACTAGATTATCCATTCCATTAACCTGCAACTCACAACTCTCCTCAATTCCAGTGATTCTCTTAATGCTATCCCAGAGTTCTAATATATTGTGATCATGGTTATTTATTTTCTTTTCATTATGATGTCTGAATGTTCAAGGCTAATCACCTTATCTTCTGAGATTCTGTCTCCATCATGGTCTACTCTATTAGAGAGACTTTCAACTGAACATTTTACTTGATTTAGTGTGTTGTTCATTTACAAGATTTCTATTTGGTTCTTTTTCAATATTTTTATCTCATAACGTTTCTCATTCATACACTATACTGACTTCCTTAATTCATTCAATTGTTTTTGTGTTCTCTTAGAATTTGTTGATCATTTTTGTAATGATTGTTTTGACCTGATATTTCACCAACTTCAATAACTTTGAGTCAGTTATTATCATCCCTGCTTGTGGGAAGGGGGAGAGGATCTGGGCAGATCACTAAGCTCATCAACCTCCCTTGCAGTCACTCACCTACCACTGGACTTCCGGTCATCTGGCATGTATACTCACTCCTTACTTAAACACGCTGGAGTTGGAATTGCAATTATCTGCACACCAATGCCTCTGTTTGGTGGAAATCCTGTAGTGCTGTAGGTTGTGATCAGAACCACACTGACAGTGGCACTCCTCCAATAGTACAGAAGCTGGCGTGGCTTTTGTTTGTTTTTAAATCACAACCTACTCTTGAATTGCCAGTACCCTCCTGGTCAGGTCAGGTTTGGCTGAGTAGCCACATTTGGGAGGCGTGTTCAGGTAGGAGCCTTCCTGTGAGAAGCGGCTGAAGGACAACAGATCGCATCAGGACTTCCAGGGGCGAGTGACATCCTCTGACTTTGCTCTGCCCCTCATGGAGTGCTAGTGTTGGGGCAGCAGCGTGACAGCTGTCTCAGCCATCGCAGCTTTCTCAGGGCTCCTGGGTGGTATTTTCCCACTCATGTCTACACTAAGTGGTTCCATTTGAAACCTAAAACAGAATGTTATCATCTGCAAAAGAAAAACATTTGGCAAAGAGACTTCTTTGTTCCAAACACCTAAAAGTACTTATATAAACAAGAAAGAAAAAAAAAAGATTTTAAACAATTGAAAACATTTTTAGCAAAAACTAAAACACATTGGAAACCTGGTCCTGAGTCAAGTTCCCAACAGCAGAACAGCTGTAATCACAAAATAACTGCAAAGAAAGAGGAAAACATGCAAACAAAATGTCCACTTTAATATCCAACAAATGACCTTCTTCAAAAACTGTGTTGTCAAATCACCATGTTCATGAAGAAAAAATAAATCTACAAAGTAGGCAACCCCAAGTCCACAAAAACAGTAAAGGAACCAATAAGCCGTTTCCTTTTTTTTAATGTTCAAGTAACACATTTCCTAAGAAGACCAGATAGTAAAAACAGGTGGTGCATTTGTTCAACATGTTTGTTGTGTATACTTGCTGAGTACTGGATGTGGACTGAGCATTCACGCAATTACATGATGCCCCGGGTGCACTCTGCAAAGGCCAGGAGTACTGCGCCATCAGACAGTGGTAAGACAAGGCCCTCCCGGCCCGCCGCGCCCCTCCGCCTCCCAGCTCTCCCAGGCCCACTCTCCATTGCCCAATCTCAGAGATATGTCTGCTTCCAGCCACAGGACCAGTCGCCGGTTCCTCTCCCTCAACTCACAGTCCACACCAGGATCCATCCACCTTGGTTACTCCAACTGGAAACCCATCACCTCCACCAACTCCACCACGGGGGCCCGAGTGGCCTTGCGTCTCCACCACCCTTCACCAGTAGAATTGCAAAAGGCCGCCGGTCACCCTTACCTCCCCACAGCCTGCTGTGCACAGGGCAGACGCAGTGACCTGCAGCCCCATCTCTCTCCTGTCCACAACACGCGCCCCGTCTACTGACTGTGGCCTTGTGAGCCTCAGACATTGTCTCTGCCCTTTGAACTGTCCAAACTCACACGCTCTGCCATGCTGGTTCCGTGACCCAGGTCTTCATCTGGCTGTGATCTGTTCAGGTCTCAGCAGTGACACACAGAGAAGGCAGGAGCCCATACGTAGGTCGACATTCCCTGCATTTTTTGTTTTTTTGTAAGCTTCTGACTGGAGTATAGTACAATTACCCAAAGGTACAAGAAACCACTGCCGTTAGTCTTACAAAGGAAACATACTCGCATGAGCAGCACACAGACCAAGAAGCAGCACCCCAGCCAGGCATGGTGGCTATGCCTCTGGTCCCAGAGCCTGGGGAGGCTGAGGCAAGAGGATCACAAGTTCAAAGACAGCCTCAGCAACTTACTGAGAGCCTGTCTCAAATGAAAAATCCAAGTCCTGGGCATGTAGCTTGGTGGCAGAGGACTCGCCTGGTATATGCAAGGCCCTGGGTTCAATCCTTGGCATTGCAAGAAAGGAAAGAAACAGCACTCAGCAGTCCTCCCAGCCCCGCATCAGGGCCACCCTGGCAGTGAGGTAGCCATGATCCCTACTCATGACTTCACAGATGAGTTCCACCTGGCTTTGAACCTGCGTAACAGAAGCAGATGCACACTCTTGGCACACACGTGTATTCAGTCTAACTGCACCACTACATGCTTTTCCAAAGTGATTGCGCCGGTTCACAATCCAGCAGCAGTGCAGGAGGGCTTCGGAGAGCCCCTGCAAACACCCATGCCACGCACCGCTTGTTAACATCGGTCCTGCTGAGACCACCAGGGCACGGCTGCTTCTGGAGAGTGCTTCCTGGGTGATGGAAGAGCTGGACATTTTCGCATGTCTGCTATCCACCTGGACACCTGCCTGTGTGACACTCCAGTCCAAGTGTTGCCCATTTCCTTTCAGATCGACTTCCACAGCTCCTTGATACATTCCTCCACAAGTCCTCCTCCTCAGGCTGGCCGATGTCTTCCTCCCGGGAGATTCGCCTTTGCCTCCTCTTTATGGTCCCTCATTTCAGTGCTTCCAAGTTCGTCCCATGCGCAGTGGTGCTGCCGTGGCTTGCTGAAGACACCTGCCTGTCCCAGGCCCACCAAGGCGTCCACGGACCCTCCCAAAGGTCCACTGCACCCACCCAACACTGGCACTCACCATGGCGTGTCACCAGGTTGTGCATGTGATGTGAACTGGGGGCCGAAGGAACTCACGCTGAACTACATGGGCACCACAATGCCATCCTCGTCCCAGCGTGCCACCAGGCCACTTGTCAAAAGCCAGGTCTGCTTGCCCACCCCTGCGTCCATCCCACAGTGCTCCTCCGGGGGGCGGGGGGGCTGGTACCCGGCCACGTGGGCTGGAGGCCAAGCTTTCGGACAAGGCTGCCTCGCGATTGGCAGACCTCGAGTCCCACAGACTTTAGAATCCGTTTCCACCCTCACACTCCAGCCCCGTGGAGGACATGGAGGGGTTTTACTGGGATGCTACCTTTGAGATCGTGTGCCTGCACTTTAGGGCAGCAGAGGCTGGCTGCCAGGCAAATTCCCCGGTGCTATCTGACCGTGTCCCTGCCCATCAGGTGAGGCGTGGGAATCGGGTCTGCCCCTCCCTGGGTCCCTCCCCACTCAGCCGCGGAGGGGCATGGGGGTCTCCCTCGGACTGTGTGTCCACCCATTTCCACTTGCAGGGGACGCCGTCAAGTGCACTGGCCCCTTTATTTCCAGGACAGTTTCTCCCCAAGGTCCCTCTGTGGACTGCTAGTAAAATCCAGCCTGAGGTCTTCTCATCTACACATGCATGATATCCTTTTTCTCTCTTTTATTCTCAGGCTGTCATATAATAAAAGTTGCTTGTTGTTTGAAACGTCTTTATGCACCTTTAATTATTTTGACACTACTACTTATGCATCAAAGCAGGAAGATCTGAAGTCTACCTGTTCTAAGGGAAAAGCACCCAATCCTCTGCATACACACCTCATTTTATTGGAACAAAGGAATCTGGAGAGACCTTTACAGTTTAAAGTTGAGGGTCTCACATCATGTACAACCAGAAGAATGGGAAGTTACACTCCATGTACGTATAAGATGTCAAAATGCATCCTACTGTCATGTGTAACTAAACAGAGCAAATAATAAAAATGTCGAGGGTCTCCTTTCCTTTCCCGTGAAGGAGTGAAATTCACAAATGAACAGGAGTAAAATCGTAATAGAGTGTCAACTCCAAAGACGCTGCACAGGGAAGCTGACTCTCCTCCCAGGGGCAGGGCTCAGGTTGTCAAGGGGCAGAATTTTGTTTAAAAGGTCTCATGCTAAACTTCCATCAGGCATGCCCAGCAGGAAGCCGCCCACCTAATGCCTTTCTCAAATCTGCATCAACCACACCCGCTCCTATACCACCAGAACACAGAAACAGCTCAGCCACTTGGTACTTGATTCCATCTCACAGATCTGGGATCTCTCTGGAGAAAGGGCACCTGGCAATGATGTACATTTCCGTAATCACACAGAGACACAGTGTCATCTGAGAGTCCTACAGAAAAGAAGTAAGCTCAAGAATTTCTGTCACGCACAAGGGGATGAGCCCCCTCCAGCTTCAAAGGTAAAATAATGATTTTCAGCAAAATAAAAATCCATTTTACGATTACTATCTTCAAACTCTGTCACTTCCACCCTGAGGAGGTCGCAAGGCACCCAGCATAAACACTGCCCACACCGGGGATAGCTTTTGAATGGTTCACAGAGATTGCTACGTATTATCTCTACTTTGGCAATTTCCTAACTGCCTTCCTGGTGAAGTCTATTTCAATTCCATGTGTGTAAATGCTTCCTGTTGAATTTTTTTGTCCCTTTAGCAAAGTTGTCCTCTGGTTGTGATTGGGAAGTGGTCTTAGTTTTCTCATTTAAAGACTGAGCAAAGACTATGTTTAAAGCTAATGCTATGAAAAAAAGAAACTCCAAAGAATCAGTCACATGGGAAGATGGTCCCATTTGAGGAGATGTAAAGAATTGTGCCTTCATTTTCTTAGTGACACTTTGGCTGGGTATAAAATGCAGCTATTTTCTTTTGACACTGTAAAAACAGTAGTCAGGTGTCTACAATATTTTACCTTTTCTGTTAAAAGTCAGTGGCCAATCTTACTATTGCTTTCTTATAGGTAGTCTCTCTGTTTTTTAGTGTCCTGGCTGTTTTCAAGATTGTCTTTGTTTTCAATAGCTTTATAAAGATATACCTAGGTGTGATTTTAATTATAAGAACACTTCTTGAGGTTCACAGAACTTCAACTTGGCAGATAATACTTAACGGTCCTGGAAAATCCCCCACCATAGTACCAACAAGTTTGCTTCTGCACATCAGTTCTCTCTTCTCTTTCCAGCACTACAAGGCTCTATTACATCTATACCACACACTCCTGACACCACGTCTGTACCACATGCTCCTGACATTACGTCATACTTTCCCTAATATCTATTTTAGTCTTTGTGCTTCATCTTAAGAACATTTCCTATGAACTTCTTTTCCTCTTCATTAATTCTGTCCCTTGATATATCACATATAATATCTAATTCATATATCAAATTCTCTATTTCAGTTATATTTGTCTGCCATTTACACAGCTCAATTTTCTCTGTAAAGTAGTTGAGCATTCCATCTTCTCTTTCACATGATAGAACATATTAATCATGGTTATTTTAATCACCCTTCTTCCAATCAGTATTTGAATCATCCCTAAGTCAGTCTCCATTACTGAGTTATTCTCTTGGTTTTAGTCATGTGGTCCTCTATTTTAGCACTTAGTCATTTTTTTATTAAATGCTAGACATTATATATTATAAAATTTTAGAGGATCCAGATTTATTTCTACAAAATAGATTCCCATTTCTGCCACAGAGTAAAAGCTGTTTCCCTAATGGCTGTCAGGGAGGGAGCTGACCCAAAGCTGAGCTGCATTGGTGGCTGGACTCGGGGTACCTGGGCGGATGCCCTTCTGGTTCCAAGGTGCTATGCAGTGAGGCCAACCTCTCAGCAAGATGAGATGCAGATCATCTGCTCCTCGGAGAGCATGGCTGGACGGATGGCTCTCCGCCATGTAACTCTACAAAGGTCCTGGAAGGAGCCAGCAACGTGTGCAGTCCCTTGGTTCAGCCCCACAGGATCTCCAAAGCTGTCCTGTTTCTCTATCTTCCACTGCTGACCCTTTACATGAGCTGGGCTCAGATGTCCAGCCTCTTGGATCCAGTGAGAGGCTGACCACTTCGCTGGAAAAAGAGCCTGCGATTGTCACTCCACCCCTCCAGAGTTCCCCCTGGGGCCTCCAAGGTCCTGGTACTCCTTCTTAACAGTGCTTGGATATCACATTTATTCTGTCTTTTGTGGTCAACTGCTGCACTTGCACCTCGGTGTTGACTAATGGACGAGGAGTTCTTATCCTGTTTTCTTGATACCCCATCACTACCCACCGTTATCAATTACTAAGGGTGGTCTGCATTTGCCTGGCTGGAGCTTAAGCCCCAGGAGAACAAGGGCTTGATGGCACCCTCAGGACCCAATGGATGCTGATGGCCTTCCTCCTCCTGTTGCTTCGCCCAGGAGGGTTTCGTTGGCGGGGTTGGATTGGGCTTTGTCTGTTTTAGTGAGGAACTAAAACAAGCTGTCAGGAAGGAGAAAACAGCTCTATTGTATGAGTTCTCAGTGAAGAACCCACACCCCCTTGTGCTTCCTTCATCCCACAAGGGAATAAACGAGAATAAACACGCTTCAGGTCGCCGGCTCCACGGCTCTTTCTTCAGCGTATTGTTGAGACCCTGAAAGTCCCTGGGCCGGACACTTATTGTGGTTATTATTCATCAGGAAAAACAGGGCAGGACTTGCCCCACCCCTGGGACATAGACCTAGCCTGGGAGCGGGTCTCTGCCTCCTGGTGGCCTCTCCAGGCTCCCTGCCACCCTCCAGTCCAGTCACACTGCCAACCGAGTCTCAGTCAGGTACGAGTCCCCAAGAGATGGGTAACGTCTTCAAAATCCTCTCTGCAGGCCCAGTTCTCGCTGCAGGTGGCAGAGAGACCAAGACTGAAGAAGCGGGCGAGGCACCTCCCCACGCTGGCCTGGGCTCTGCCGCATAATCCCACCCTGAAGAAGTAGAGGATTCCTCTCCATCTGTGTCCTGACTGCTCTTCATTGAGAAAGACACTGAGAGAGAGGGGTTATTAATTAGGGACTGTCACCACTGGGTAAGTGCAGTGGTGGCCGGGGTGGGAAGGACCTCAGGAATGAGCTGGGAGCATTTTAACTGACACCAGGGGATTCTGAAGCCCATCAGCTCCAGACGGGGGCTCGCTCACCTGGATGTGGAATCATTATGAAATAATAATCTACTGTAACTGCAGGAGACGGATAATTTACATAACACGCCTGAGAATCTCATAATTAGGTATCTGAGAGTTATATTTTGAAAACACATTGTTCCTCCAGAAGTGCAAATTCTTTTCTGCTGACAAAAACAAATAAAACTAAGATCATTTGAAGGTGACCTTTTACATGGTGCAGCTAGTGAGCAGACCATAGTGACCAGTTGCCCTGATGGTTCCACTGGCCTCAGAAGTGGTTTCCTCCCTGGGCCTCCAGGGGGATAGACTCAGGAAAACAAGCAAACGCAAACCTTGTAAATACCCTCGTCAGCCCTCGCAGGGGAAGCTGCAGTTCCCGCAGCACTGTGTCCCACTCTGCTCTCTGGCTCCAGTACAAGGCCAGAGACCTTGTAAACAGCAAAACTAAGCTGTTTTGTTAATTCTCCTGATGCTCCTTGTGTTCCAATAAACATCTACATAAATCGAAGATGACATAATAGCAAGGAATCAGTCTGTATCTAAGTGAAAGAGGTTTATCCCCTGCAAAACCCACCCAGAATGTGGTGAATCTTTCATTTTTCTCTGGTTTTCTGGGACCTGCACGTGAGTCCTTCGCTGCCCACCCAGTAAGAACTGTGCCCACAGAGGGGCCACCCAGCTCGCTGTGACACGGCAGGTGGCCACAAGCTGAGCACCCACCTGCCTCTGCCCAACCCTTCAAGGACTGAGGCTGACGTGGCCCCAGTGTGACAGGAGAGAGAGGAGGGGGACATGGCTGAGACCTGCGTCATCTCAGAGAAACCGCGAAGCTCAGGAGGGCCTCTGCTGGAAGGTCAGCAGTGTTCTGTGTAGAGGGTTCCCGGCTGGCTTCTGCACACCCTCTTCCAGCAGTGCCAGAGGACCACGCGCGAAGGAAGGCAAGCCCCAGGCATCAGAGCGGAGCTGCGGGAAGACTCGCCCCGGCACCCACTGCGGAACAGCCGAGGAATAAGCGGAGTCGGTGGCAGAAGACACACAGGCCTGCTGTGCCTTCAGGGCCAGGACTTCAAGACCCACGCCAGTGACTGAAGAGGGGCATCGGAACTGTGGCCGGAAATACCCAAGAAAATGCTGTGGGGGGCAAAGGACTTGGAGATTTAAAACCAAAGTACCAGGGAGAGTCTGGAGAGTCAGGGACTCGTGGCTGGAGTGCGGCCCTGGCGTGAGTGTGAGCGAGCACAGGTGAAGCAAGGGACCTGCAGGCCCGGACGCCTGGCACCCTGTGGGCAGGACCCCTAGTTAAGGGAGCTCGGAGCACAGCAGACGATCGGCACGTCCACGCTGGGGCTGGGGACAGTGGGTGGCAGTGTGACGGCCGCGCTGGTCCCAACCTCCAGCTGCCACGGGCCTAAGGCTGAGGCACCAGAGCGCTTCCACTGAAGCACTTTCTCCAAAAAGACAAGAGCAGAGCAGAGTTCACCAAGAAGCACTAGAGCCAGGCAAGGCTGAGTCTCAAGACCCCTATGAATCCCGACGGCCAGCACGGCGAGACAGGGAGCCGCTGTGCTCCATGGCTGCACTGAGGGGAGCAGCTGCTGCCACACACCCCACCGCACCCCAAGATCTGACCCCAGGATGCTGGCCACGCCCCAGGGCTCACCTGGAGGCCAGTCCCACCTGGTGCTTCTTTGATAAGAAACGCCCTCTCAGGGGCTCCTGGCCACGTCCACCAAGACCACTGGCACCATCAGCCAAGTACGAGGAAAACACAGATTGTCGCTGCGCCCTCTCCTGCGACACGGTCTCCAGACACATGGCCTTCCTCATCTGTCATCCACAGCCACAAGGCCAGGTGGTTGGGGGCTGCCCCAGGAGCTGCGCTGTGAGAGCGCTGTGGTCACAGGCTTGTTAGAAGTGACCCCTCATAAGGGACAGCACTAAGCCCAGCTGTCAGGACCCTGAGCAGTCAAAGCTGCCGACTGCTCTGGACATTCCTGCAGAGAACACAGCACCAGAACGCTCTCGCCGTCCCCAGCCAGTGATACAGCTGCAGGCTGACCACGCCCAAGGCCAGCCCAGGGAGGAGCAGCAGGGGGCAGGGGCACCTGAGCCAGGGGCCACGCCACAAGCTCCCGAGAGCAGGGTCGGGGTGAGAAGTACCCAGCACTCACTCAAAGTACCAGCGAGAAGTACTAAACAAATAAAAGAGAGCAGCCATTCCTCGAACTTAACCTTAAGTTCGAACTTATCCTCGAACATAAACATGGAGAAAACCAACAGCTGTTGGGGCGGCAAAGTGGGAGGCCTACAGGCACAAGACGTAAAAACAAGATCATAAGGTAGAGACCACGAAGAACCACAGAAACAGGACGCAGAGCTGAGTGCCACGGCCAAGCCACCACCATGCCACATGCAGAGGCCTCAAGACTCCCGTCCGCAAGCTTCCCTTTCAAAATAAAAGTGCAATCGTTACCTGCCTAGCTAGGCCTGGGCTCAGCTGTGCAAAGCACCAACCCGCCACACTGACATTTTCAGACATAAAACGGATACCAAAAGCCAAGAACGACACGTTAAAACACTGCTATTTTATCATCTGTGACTTATTCAGGTTATCTTTTGTCACGTAAGCATTTGACTTCTAAAAGAATTAACTGCTGAGAAAATTAAGACCTTACAGAAAAACAGCGAAAGCCATTAAAAGTATTTTTAGATTCATAAAAATAAACTATTAAAACAGCATGCTAAATTAAGGCAGCATCTATAACATTTCCCAGTTAAATTACAGGGTGGAACACTTTAGTAACTCCCATCTAATCCCTCACACCCCAGAACCTTCCCCGAACCCTCTGGGCTCCCCCACTGACCTGGGCAGCACGTAGGTGACGCCTACAAGTATGTTTTGCTTGAAGACAACACACTCTCTGATCTGTGTGTTGCCACGGCTAGAAACAGCACCCAGTTACTGAAGCAAACATGATCCAGCCGTGGCAGTGCGGGGTCTGCGGGGTGTGGTGACCCTACAGGGAGTCCACTCTGAGTGGAGGACCTCACCCTCACTCTCCATGACAGGTGTGGCTCTGGGCCAAGCAGTGGGCCTTGAGAGCCAACCCCTGGCTTCCAAAAGGCCTTCTGCCTGAAGGTCACAGCCTCCACTCCTCTCTGCGTCCAGGGCTCCAGCTGGCCCCCCACAGCTACAGAGACTCCACCTTGCACAACCCACATGAGATGCCCCACTGGCTGCTCCTCCGTGTCCACGGCCCAAGGGCCCCTCCACCCGTGCCTCTCTACTCCAGGGTCCCACCTCTCACATCACCTCCTGGTAGAAACCATCAGAGATAGTTCCAGGGCCAAGTCTTCTGGATTTTTGTTTCAGCTGTCTCCGCACCCCTGCTTCCCTGTCCGCATCCCTCAGGCCTTCTAATACCTAGAAAGGAGCCCCAAAAACGCAGCAGGCCCGCTAACACGCAGGACGAGACCCTCCAGCACACAGAGCCTGCACACATGCTCACAGGTAGAACCCCGCTTCTTCTGCCATGGTGAGCTCTAGAAGAACAATATTTCAGCAGACTAATTTTATTAAATGCTAAACGTCAAAATTAAGACACGCACACACTTAAATACTCAAGTGACAATCAGCACCAACACGAGCGGCCTCATCATCATGGTTCCTGATGAAGCATGTTAACGCGTGACGAAGCATGTTAACGCATGAATGGCCCCGTGCTCACCTCCCACATCAGTCTGCAGTCCATGTTCTCGTCCAGGTCTTCCGGCATCCTCTTCTCCCCAGCAAAGGGTCCAAACTTCTCACCCTAAGGAACAACGGTCACACAGAAAAGGATCAGCACGATAATCAAGTCACTGAAACACACCACCTTCCATTATGGGGAATTCTTTTCCTCAAATCATTATGCCTGGCATTAAGATATTTTAAAATATTAACTAATGTAGAAAACACAAAGTATTGACATATGCAGAATCCAATTTAATCTCGTTTTTGAGCCTAGAAGTCAGACTCCACAACACAGCTACCAACATTAAAGGGTTAAACTGCTGAGCTCAATGCGAGGAGGCAGGGAGCCGGCTCCAGTCCTATTCATAGCCCTGGGCGGGAAAGGGGGCCTGAAACCAGAAGCCCCCAGTTTCCCGACTTGAGAGACAGGCCCACCAGGCAGGAAACCACCTGGTTTCCATAAAAGTCATAAATTCATCCCTACTTTGCACAAGAAAGAAGCAGGCTTGCCATTCTCAGAGGAAGACTGCCCATAAATAAAGTCTAGATCCGCCTGCCAATCTTCAAACTGCCACGCGGGCAGGTTACACCAGGGTTTCTCAAACTGTGCACTGTGAACCCAGGGCAGGAGCATCGCAGGCTGCCTGCTTCGAACAGAGAAGCCTGGGCTTTGGCAAATCAGCCAGACGGTGGGGTGCGGGAACTGCACTTCCTGGTGAGGCCTCTGGGGTGTGCAGGGACTTGCCAGTCACTCCATGGACAAGTGACACGGATGGTCTCCAGCGAAGCAGAGCCTGTGGAGGCAGCCAGAGGGGGTGGCACCTGCCCAGCAGCTCTGTGAGAGACGGAGCCTCCTTCCCTGCGCTCCCACCTGCCCACTGCCATCTCCCCAGAGCCCTTCCCTGGGGCCTCTGCCGTGCGTTCTTGGGAAAAAGCCACCAGCACAGAGCTTCAAGGAACGTGGATGACCTAGTGAGCAACAGAAAACCCGCCCTTGGGACAGGCAAACCGTAAAGCTTAAAGAAATCACAAACTGCAAGCCAGCCCCGGGGAAGGAGAGCCCAGGAGTCAGACAGAAGAACACAGTGACTTAGGACCTGGGCGTTTTCAAACCAAGACTGGGGTTCCAAGTAACTCAAACAGCATCCGAGAAGCAGAGATTGCTGGCTGCTTATCCCATGACCCTGGGAGGGGCGTGGAGGGCAGAGGCAGGTCGCTCCCCTTCCTGTCCCCCGCCCAGGCCGTGCTTCACGCTAACAGGCTCTCCCATCACCTCGGGAACAGATCGTGGCCCCAAGGGTTCAGAAGTAGCCATGTCACCTGGAGATGGGGCTGGAGATGGGCTCCCACACCCAGGAGGCCTCCGTCTGAGGCGGGCACCTGCTGCTCACGCTTTGACCGCACCCCTGCTCTGGTATGTCGACAGCACTTTCTTAAGATCCCAGTTACAACTTTGTTTTTATTCAGGATCCTGCTCTTCCGTGGAGACTCAAGCACAAGGACAGGCTGGTCGACTTCGCTGGTAGCATTCAAGCAGAGGACGGGCACTCAAGCCACACGCGAGTGACTACTATTTCTTTCGGTTGAATCAAATGAGCTGCCAACTGCCCACGAGGTCAAGGCTCTCCCTGTGACTGAAGACGTGTCCACCCCAGACCTGTGTTCAGTGGACACCTGGGGTGGGGTGATAATTCAAACAGGAGGAATCCACCTTCGCCCACCCTGAGCCTCCAGCCTCCGCCTGAGGCCACACCGCCTGCACTCCACAGCAGGGAAACCGCAGGCCTGCCGCCTTCTAGCCGCCCAGCCTGGTCTGTGTCCTGGTGCTCACCTTCAGTCTGGGGTTCCTTTGTGACAATGCTCCTAAGTCCCTAGCTTCTGACCACCTCCAGGGTCAGCCCCCAGGTACCTTGAAGCTGCCACAGGAAGGCAGTCTGGCATAGACGGTGGAGCCCAGCGGGTGAGGCAGGAAGGCTGTGCCCGCAGGGAAGGCTATACCAGCTGAACATCGGGGTGCCACAGTGTGGCCCAACGGTGCCCACTGTTTGCACCATTCCTGGAGAAGTCTATGACGCAGATTCGTGTATGAAATATCTATGCTCCTATTTGGCAACGAATCCCAACTTTCCGAAACTCTGCAGCTCCAGTGCAACGCGCATGACTCAAGGCAAATTCCACCTGCACACGCCGGCCCATGGGAGCCTGGCACCGGGTCAAGCTGCCAACGCCACCTGCAAAGGGCCTCTGTAGTCACTCAAACTGCTTCTGAACTAAGGAGGCAATTGATCCATTCACCCGGCTGCCCACCAGACTCGACAGTGACTTTTACAAGCAGCAGCATCTGATTGCCAAAGCATGGCCACTGTCTCCCGCTGGCATGCGAGCAAGGTTCCCACAGGCACCTCTCCAGTCACAGGGAAGGCGCTAACAGGGCTCCAGGCGACTGGAGGCTATTTCTCACTCTGCTGGAGGGGCAGTGCTGTGCGGTACGATGCCACAGGTGGTCTGAGCCTGCTTCCTCATCTGTTAGGCAGGGACGGACTGGTCGATTCTCAGATTCCTTCCAGCTCTCGAAAGAGACCCCCCAGACCACATTTGGAACAATTTGCTAATCAAAGAGAACATGAGTGTCACTGAAACCCACTGGCAAGTTCCTCGCTTCACAGTAACTGTCAGAGAAAGAAAAGTGAGAGAACATCAGCTGCAGAAGATGAGGTGCATTGTTTCAGTCCATGTTAAAAGTAGGAAACACAGGCCCACTGAGTCGCTAAGGGAAACAGGAAAGAGGAGATTCGTGCGGGACGGTGACAATTACTCCACCTCTATTCAGTTTCCAGGAAGTGGAAACCAACACCCAAAATTGGGCCAGAGTTTGGGCCCCTAGGACAAAGCCACTGTTTCCTTAAGAGACACCTTCTGACCTTGTCTTGGTCAGCTTTCTCACTGCTGTGACTAAAAGACCCAACAAGAGCAATCTTAGGAGAGGAAAAGTTTATTTAGGGCTCACGGTTTCAGAGATCTCAATCCATAGACAGCAGACTCCATTCCTCAGGACTTGAGGTGAGGCAGAACATCATGGCGGAAGAGTGTGGCAGAGGGAAGCAGCTCACATGGCCATCAAGAAGCAGAGAGAGAGACTCCACTCTCCAGATACATACACCCCAAAGTCACACTCCTAGGCCCACCTCCCCAGCCACACCCCACCTGCCTCCAGTAACCACTAAGTTAATCCATCAGGGATTCGTTCACTGACTGGTTCAGACTCTCACAACCCACTCATTTCTTTTCCAAACCTCTTTGCACTGTCTCACACGGAGCTTTTGGGGACACCTCACGTCCAAACCATAACAGACCTGATCAAGACACCTGAGGCCACAGCCTGCCTTCTGGGGCTGACTGTGGCTGGTGACATTTCCTCTGCCTGCGTTCACTCTTTTTTCACACTTTTATTTTCCACAGCTTTCTGATTTGTACAACGTCAACTTTTTTTTTTAACCCCCATGTACTTTTACAAACTGAGCACCCAGTCTTTATTCCAAGTACCTCATGAAAACACCTGAGGCCAACCCTTCACTGAGAATCAAGGGTCTGCCTGTTTGTGAGGCAGGAAGTCTGCTCGGAGGGCAACAAGGAGCCCAGAGGCAGCCGGTGCCCCAGGAATCAATCCCAGACCTCTGGCTGCAGCAGCCTCTCCTGCAAAACTGCGAGGAACTGCTTCACAGCGCTGTGTGGCATCCCCTCCAAATCCACTCCATCTACTCTGCCGCCCTCATGCACACCTGCTCCTCCACCTTACGGAACCACCCACCCAGGTCTCACTGCCTGGAGGCTAACCTCGCAGACCTGTGCCAGAATCAAAACCGCAGTCACAGTGAGACACTAACCAGCGTGGCACGCCTGCCAGCGGCTGGAAGTGGCCCACCAAAGCTGTCCACACCCTAGCCCTCAGAATTGCACCTTGCCCTGTGACTGCACTGAGGATCACCTGAGCACACACACTCACAGGGGTCCTTAAAAGAGGGAGGCGGGAGGGTGGAGTCCAGGAAGGAATGGTGTGGGGCCTGGAGCCCAGGAACGTGGTACTCCTGACCAACCACCAAGAGCAGGGAATGAAGCCTCCCTCAAAGTTTCCAGGGACCCCGCTGAGCCTGCGCAGTTTAGATGTCTGACTCCAGATGCATAAGATAACAAATGGTGTTGTTTTAAGTCACCAAGTTTGTGATAATTTGCCACAGCAGTTACAGAAATGAATAGCCCGGGACTGTCAACAATTCTTGCCCTAAAAACAGAGTGGACAAGATCCTAGGGTACCAGGAAAGTCCAAAGTGGGGGCCTGGATTCATGAATGAAGAGGGCCACGAGCAATGGGAGATGGCCTTGTGGTGCCAAATGCTGGGTGCCAACAGGAATTCTTGGGCAAAGGTGCTAAGTAGTGTGGGGGGAAGCCAGGAAGAGAATCGGCCCTGGGGGCCAACTCGACAGGGTGGTGTGCACCTGTGAGACCCGAGCCAGGCCAGTGCACACCTGAGACCTGGACCAGGTCAGCATGCACCTGTGAGACCCAGGCCAGACCAATGTGCACCTGTGAGACCTGAGCCAGGTCAGCATGCACCTGTGAGACCTGGGCCTTAGCAATGCACTTCATGCTTTTACTGGAACTAAGGGACCAAAAGTTGAGTGCAGACACACTGTCTTTCATTTATAAATTATTTCCTTTTTGCTTTAGCTTTATTTTTATTCTTTATTTCCTTTTAAAAATCTTAACCTAGCTGCCAAATAGCTCCACTATGCTAAGGGCAGGCAAGTTAAAGAGCTTCTGGAAAAGAAAATAACTATTTCTCTGAAGATCAGACGAGATTTTAGCACATTAATGAAGAAAGGCTTGGAAAGCAGAGAAAAATGTTAAAAGATCAAAATTAAGGGAAACTGTCACATGTGGGCAAGAGGTGAAGGCTGAGCAAGTCTCTCACCTGCAGGGCGGAAACAGTCATCTACCACTTGGGGTCACTCTGTGACTCGATGAGACAATCTATGCCAGCGCATAGCGAGCAGAACCCCGGACGCAGACTGTGCACCTGTGACCGGCGGCTCTGGCAAGCACGCCTGGGGCAGATCGTCTCAGGACTTTCCTGGTCTGTTACCGGGTCTAGATCTTCCAGGGCTGCTCCAGCTGCACTTCCAACATTCTGCCTGCACACCATTCAGCTGTGTGCAAACTGAGGGCCATACAGCTTCTCCTCCAACTCCTGGAAACCAAGTCACAGGCACTCGGTGTCACGCTGGCCAGTCTCTGCCTCAGCTGCCCATCTGCGAATGGGCATGCTAACAGTTCCTGCTTCGTAAGCTAAGGGAAGAGCCCAAGGACACAAGGCGTGTGCAGGAAGGTGCTCAGCAACCCAACAAGCCTCCTGCAACCCAGGGAATCTGCCCTGAGCTTGCTCCCAGCTCCTGGGACGTCCAGCAGTTCTCCTCTTCCAGCTGCACACGACCTCATCACAACACTGGTCAGACTGTCCCCACAACCACCGAGTCAAGCCCTCTGAACTTCCCTTCCCGGGGTGCTTCCGTGGGTCAGCTCTGGCTGTCCCCTCTGAGGTCATCCCAGGAGGCTGCCCTCTTGCTCCAACCCTGCATTTAACCTCACACAGGCCCTTGTTGTCTGGGTAACCCTCCCATTTTAGCTGTTAACTACCATGTCCCGGTCTATCCCTGCACACAGTAAAACCAGCTCCCTGCAAAGTCCTTCTGCCTGGTTTCCCTGCGTGCCTGGGGGGCCTGGCACAGTCGGGGCCACATGTGAATGAAAACCTGCAACCCTGAGTGATCCAAAGGGAAGGAAAGCTGGCAGCAGCAGTATATCCCCAACTTGGTCCTTCCTGAAATCACAAAATCTGACAGCTGGAAGGAACCTGGTAATCAACCCTTCCCCTGCTCGGGTCCCAGCATGAGGTCAAACAGCACCACCCACCACTCGCTCCTACCAGCCAGCTGGGGAAAAAGGCCATGAGGAAAAAGCCAGGAGCGAGGTAACTGCCCAACCTTTCGTTCATGTGTACACTGGCTGCACCAACCTTGAGCAACGAATATTAATTTAATGTACATAAAGCTTTGCAACCTAAAATTTCACATCTTTATGGAAACATAAATCTGTGCTCATGAGGCCACAGGGCAGGCACTTAGAACACAACTCCCACATGGCATGCCAAAAGCGTCTATTGTATTATTATTATTATTATTACTATTACTGTCATCATCATCATCATTAGCGAATGGCACTGCGTAAGAGTGAATAAACTCCCACTTTTTTCTACTCAAAGGTTTTCCAATAGACTGTCTTGTTGTCACTACATAGATTTTACATAAAGAAAGAAAGAAAGAAAGAAAGAAAGAAAGAAAGAAACAACAGGCCTGCCAAAAAAGATAAATGCCAAGAAAAACTCCGTTAGAGTCGTGGTACAGCAACAGAATCAGGTGATTCAGCTGCAGGGACCTGGCTCCAGGAACCCTGCACAGAAAGGGATGGCTCCAGAGAAGAGTATGACATTCTCGAACGGGAGTCCCAGGTCAGCCTGGCGAATGTCCTGGTGGAGTTTCTAGCAGGATTCCCCAAGCTCAGTCTGGATTCGATTTCAAATTTGAAATCAACGGACGGCTTGAATTGTAATGGTTCTGTAAATGGTATAACAGGCGTGTTATACCAGCATACATGTAATAAAGATGTGATAAAACATCTGGAATTTCCAACACAGATAGCTAAAGTAGTATATTCCAAAATTTGTTTAGAATAGAGAACATGAAAAGGTGCTTAACATCGTTGCTGATCTACCTCTATCTTCCCAGAACCCTTGCTTCACGGTCACCTAGAACTATGGAAACTTGGGAAATATTTAACAATTAGGAGACTTAACTAAGCACCAACAGGTAAGGGGTGCATTGCTGACATTCAGTTCCAGCCACACGGTTCAGCTGAAATCTCTTCTGCAGGGCCAGGTGTGCCCTTGGCCTTTAGCAGATGAAGCTGAAGTTGGTTTTAAGGTCATTTCTGGCATCAGTGAACCATCTATGACCTTTTCACAGAACATCTTGGGGATCACAACTAAACTCTGTCAATCATTAGTTTGGATTTAATGCAAACATCTGCATATTCTTTAAAATATAGATAAGCATTCTAGCTGCAATCTGGACAGAAATTTGTTTTATATATTCAAGATACACTAGCAGGAAAAGATAAGCTTCACTAATGCAACAGTAATATAGGACCATTTCAGAAGCTGTTTGCCATCTTGCCCCAAAATAATTATTTCCAAATAAGCACAAAAAATCAGTTGAAATTAATAAAACTACCAAAAGATAGTGTGTTGACCAGCTGTTTAGAAACATTAAATAGTATTAAAAAACAAAACACAAGGATTATAATTCCAATCTTTGAAACTTTGGTGTCTTACTATTCATAACATTAAATAACTTTTAAAAACTAAGTTTAATTTTTTAGGTAATTACATTTATGCCAGAGAACTTTAAAAAAGTCCATTTGGGAATTTTTCATATCCTGTGAGAATGAAATAAAAGTAGCACTTCAATACTGTAGAGACGGCATTCAGCGATGGCTACCCTTGGCTCGGGAGGCCTGTGGATTTTAACATCTGGCCGTTGGCAACATGCATTCCCTACACCTTTAATTCAAATAAAGTATTTTCTTCTGTTTTTCACATTTATGCATTCTCCCAAATCCAAACAGTATATACATGTTGATTTTTTTCCAGCATTGCCCTGGAGGGCTTGTAGGTGGTGCTAGGAGGGGTCACTCTTTCCCCATTCACCTGAGAGCAGGTCAGAGCTGGGAGAGAGGTCACTCAATGACAGGCAACCTGGTGCATGTGGGCACATCCTGCGACCCTCCTGTGGGTACACCTAAACTCAACAGGCCCGTCCTGCCCAAACCTCCTTTCTCCATCTTTCAAAACATCTGCTAACAACAGTCGGGGTTGGGAGGGCGGGGATTGAGATGGCAAGGATAGGGGTTTATAATGTCCACTGTTCCATAAGAGACAAGAAATATTCCAGAAAGAACATGAGCTTCAGACTTAACTCATTAACTCAGCAAAAAATGTAAGAATTTCCGTTTTCTAGCTCTTAAATGAGGATCAAAACTGATCTCAGAGGATCAAAACTGATCTCAGAGGATCGTGGCGCCAGCGAAGTGAACTAATATAAGTCACTACCCAGCATGGGCCCTGGCACAGGTATCCGCGCAGGAGCGGGCTCTGGTTACCCTGGGGGCCTCGCCGCAGCCTTGATCTCATGAGACCACCAGAACCACGTTACGCTGTCCTGCGGCTGTGACTCTAACTGCAAAGATGTGAGGCATTTCAGTAACCTCGGCCCCGGCCTTTGCTCCCAACATCCCACGTCTCCAGGCCGCTCTCGTGTGGACAGTGCAAAGCGCTTGCCCTGATCCCGCGCCTCGAAATTTCTGCAAAAAAAGATCCAAAACCAGAGAAAATTTCAAAAAGGCAAAGTAAAAGGGCAGAGATTGACAGATGAGCTGGCGCCTCCCAGCAGCAGCCCGCATTTAGGAGGCGAGGCGCCTGTCCGCGGTTCCGGGGCCTGCGTGGACTGGCGGGCGCCCACCCGCCGGGGCCACGGAGCGGAGCTGAGCTGCCGGCCGGGGTCCGGGCAGCGGCGCGGGGCCCCGAGGCGCGGGCGGGTCGTGCGCGCGCCGCAGCAGCCCGGCCGCGGGCCCTACGTGGCGGGGCAGGGGCGCGGGCCGCGGCACCCACCTTGCTCACTCTGCGGGCCGTGTAGAGCCCCATGCCGTCCTGCACGCGGGAGGACTTCAGGGAGAACCTGTCCGGCACGTACATGCCCAGCATCCTCCCCGCCGGGCCTCGCGCGGCCGCGGCGCCAGCACCTTGGAAGCGACACGTCGAAATTTGGGGTGCGCGGTGGCGGGGCGAGGCCGGCGGGGAAGGAGGAAATGGAGCCTTCCTCCCAGAATCCCCACCTCCCGCCGAGTCCAGGATCCCCCGCGGCCCGGCCCCTCCTCGCCCGGCCCTGCGCGGCCGGGGTACTCGGGGGACGCGGGGGACGCGGGCCGGGTGCAGGGCCGGGCTCGGCCGGGCCGGGCGGGGAACGCAGGCCTGGCGCCGCGCGCTGATTGGCCCGAGGCCCGTGCGGAGCCCAGTGAGCTGCCGCAGGCTGAGCGGAGCAGGCTGAGCCGGAGCCAGGCCGGCCCGCAGGCCGGAGCCGCCGCGGGCGCTCGCGCCTTTGTCCGCCGCTGACTGGGCCCCCAGAACCGGCACTCCCTTTCCGGGAGGTTTCCCCGCTCCTCTTCAGATGCTAAAGGACTTGGGCCTTGACACAGCTGGACGCATCCAGCAAAACAACTCTCTGGAGTTCCTGGCCGGGACAGCCGGCTTGCTGCCCGACCGCTAGCTGGGCGCTTCTGGGAAGTTCAGGCTTCCCCTGGATTGTTTGCATCTCTGTTTTCCAGGCGCATTTCAGAAGTTTGAACTCATAGGGGATCGTAAAGGATGCTCGGTACTTCACTGCGGGGAAGGGAGGTCTCACAGCCTGAGCTCATGTATTTCAAATTGAAATTTTGTCACAAACCATTTAAGTAATATTTAAAGCAGTAGAAACAAGTTATTTTATTATAAGTAACTCCTGGGAAGTTCTTGCATTTCCAGGATACACTCTTCATGAGTCCTCCCTGGTTTGAAAATCCCCAGACCTATTGGCTGTTGAGGCTCACCACCATGGACTTGGGAGTGCCCATACCAAACACAGCTCCAAGACACTCGGGGTCCTGATAGAGCATTTTTAGTGCAGTTGGTAGGTAGGGCAGTGTACTCAGGGGTTTTAGAGTCTGGTGCACCCTTCAGCACGGAACCCAGAGTGTTCTATTCATTTCCTTGGGTGATTTTCGGTAATTTTCTACTCCAGAGGTCTTTTCTTAGAAACCTTCTTTGTTCTTAATTGATGTTCTTATAAACCATTAACACACACTCCACAGAAATGTTTACCCTTTCTTCAGGATTAAAGAGAGTCTTGGAACACAAACAGTTCCTAAATAGATTGTGATTTAAGATTAGAAAAATGGGGAAAAAGCATTATGAAAAAATGTAATAGCAATATTTGAAGATTTTAAAGAACAGACCTTTCTAAGAGGTTTAAGGATAGCTTTGGGGGTGGAGGAAGAAATAAGGTTTAAATGACTGAGTTTTGATCTCTTTGATTTGCCACAGATTATACCCAACTTTGGTATGGAGAAATGGATTGATAAATAAAACACAAAGTTTGGAGGTAATCTGGAATTGGATGACCTTGAAACACATAGTAGGTGTCAGTAAATATTCCTTGAAAGTCATTTCTGAGTCAGCTGAGAATTCTAAACTAGTCTGGAATGAGGCTGGAATTCACTTTGCTCTTTGTTGGACTTCAGGAGAGCCTGGCAAGTGGGTTTCCAGGAATCCTTTGAACCAGGGCTGAAGCCCCACCAGACCAGATCCAAAGGCCTACTAGGACCCGGCCCAATCCAGAGTCGAGTGGCATCTCCCCAAGACATGCACACCTCTTCAGACACAGCTCAGCCACCCTGGCCCTCAGACAGTGCTCTGCCCTGTCTCTCTGGGTGCAGAAGTCTCCCCCACTCCTGATCACTAGGAAGAGAAGAGCTGGCTGCTTTGGCACATGGCACCTCTCGATCCTGCGCTGTTTCTGGGGAGCAATGTCCCCAACCTGAGAATATTCACCTCTCTGAATGTGGGCATCCGTACAAATTAGAAAATGGTAAATACAGAAAAATTGTTACAGATAAATCTGAAATCAATAAGAAGAGAAACTTCAAATCTTATGTATCTTGGTCAGAGATTTATCTTAAAATTGACACAAGCACTCAGAATATTTCATTAAAGCATGCAATGTTCTTTTTATCTATAAATGGAGTGTTCTGAAGACCTACCAAGTCAAACATGGTCATAAAAAGCTTTTCATAATAAGTTCCATTACAACACATAAAAAAGGGTATGTGTTTGCCAAATCAAAATGCACAATACTGACCGGAAATTTGATTTTGAAGCCTATAAGACACTGGTAGTACAATGAGTCATTTCTTAAAACTTTAAAAGCTTGAGTGACCTTTCAATATTATCTTTGAAAAACGGGAAATTAAAAGTCTGTTTTATATCAAAAGTTTAAATCCAGTCTTAAAAAAATAAATAAAATCAAAAAGTTGATATTTAAAGTATGCCCCTGCACCTGACTTGCTTATTCTAGAAAGTACTGCATGCTCTTACACAGGAGAAGTGGCTCTAAGCACATTTCTCCTATTTCAAGTTTGCCCTGGAGGAATTTTTTTCCATTGAAATGCCTAAAGCAAGCCCTAGTTATTAAACTAAAACTGCTGCTTATGTGGGCCTTGTTGTCTTCATTTCAGGGAAGATTTAAATTGTAATTCTGTATTAATTAATTGTCTTAGCACACATGCTATTGAATTCTTTTGACTGTGTCTCAGTTATTAATGAGAGTTTCCAAGTGCCACTGTGGAGTTAAAAGCTCAATAGGAAAGAAAAAAGAAAACAGATTTATTTATGTTTAGTTTCCTGAGAGTCAGAGGGATATTGTAGTGAAAATATGAAGCCAAGCTTCCAGAGTAGAAAAGAATAAGCTGTATTTGGTATAACTCAAAAAGAAGAAAGAAAAAGAGAGAGAGAGAGAGAGAGAGAGACAAGCACCTCCTCAGCATGGAGTCCACAATAGCAACAGCACCATGGAAAGTTACCCCTGAAGCCAGAAAAGATGTGGGCATTACACTTTTAACTAAACAACTCATACCAGGGCCAATGTAGGACCAGAAAATCCTTTAACAGGAAAGACCTGCAGATGGTTGAAACTTAAATGAGTTACGTTACACAAAGAATGTTGAAGGGTAGGCCAGTGGCAATGAGGTTCCCGAAAGACAAGACAAGATGGTTGAACCTGGAAGGAGAACCAAGGAATATATTGAACCTGAGAGACACAGGAGAAGATTTGCAAAGCCAGACTGATTCATAGTCAAGACCAGGAAATGGGGAAATGGGACAAGTTCTGGAATCCAACACATACAAGACGAGTAGAGAACTGTACAAAGCAAAGTACGAGCTACAAGGGACAGATTACCGTTCGCCACATGAGAAGGATGAGCAATATCACCCTGACACATCCTTAAGCCGGTGCTTTAATGTTCATTTAAAATTAAGCATCAACACTATCTCCCCTTCCCAGATCATCCTGGAGTCAAGGTGGACTTCTCTAGGGAGGAGGGAAACTGCAGACTCAGACAGCCCCAGGAGATCCCAGCAGCCCTCACAGGGAGCGAGTGCAGTCTGGAGAATTCCAGGGTTCTCACAGCTGTGATACCACAGAGTAGGAGCCCATGTGGTACACCCTTGCCCTCCATGACCCATGCAGCCATGGCTCAGCATCCTCGGCAAACATCTGGTTGACCCATGACTGGAGAGTGTCCTGCCTGGAGCTAGTGGACCCAGCACATTTCCAGCCTGGAGAGAATACATCATACAGGTGTCTACAGCACCAAGACCCTGGTTACTTGGAACCTTACCCAGCAGGAAGTCTGCGATCCAAGGTCCACACCTGCACAGTGCCCAGTTGCCCAAGGAACAGGCAGATTTGCACAGAGTAGAAGCTGACACATGGCCAGCAGTCCACCACTCCTGTGTTTGCCTCTGCCCAGCCTGGTAGTCAACCAGAAACCCACCCTAGCCCACCAGAAGCACACCACATGGCCAGCTGGGCCACAGCATTTGCATACACCTGAGCTCAACAGCTGTCCAGGCAGCAGTCATGCTGTAGTCAGGAGCCTACTGTACAACTGACCAGTCCAACATAGCCCATGTTCCTGCACCCCACCTGACAGCCAGCTGGAGGTGCCCCAAGAGCACCCACTGCACAGATGACTGGGCAGCAACACCCACACACTCCTTAGCATGGCCTGGCAGCTGCCCAGGCTATAAGCCTACCTAAACCCCTATTATCCTGCTGCATGGATGGCTGGTCTGGGGCACCCATGCATACCATGGCCCCATCCACCAGAAGGCCAATCCCCAGAGCCTGTGGATACCTGTGCCCAACACAATAGCCAGTCAGGTGACAGCCCAACCCCATGCAAAACCACTCTGTGCCACTATAGTTACACATGCCTACAGGCTAGGCCACAGATCCAGCTACAGACATCACTGGTGAGGATTGTAGCTGAAGAGAATGAGCAAAACCACACTGCTGAGTCAGCCTAGAATCAAAGCTGACACACCACTCCAATTAACAGGCTAGCACACAAATCATGGTAAAAAGGCTCTCCGTACTAGAAACAGAAATCATACAATTGGATGACTGTTACAGGATATGCACACTTATTAGTGAAGAGACACAAGGAACACAAGAAGTAAAGGGAACCTGGCCCCCAAGAGGACACAGTAAGTCTCCAGCAGCAAAACCGAAGGAAAGGAAGTCTATGAGATGCCAGAAAGCGGGAAGCTCAGGTACAGGAGAATACAGGTAAACATTTAATGAATACAAGAAAGCAGTGCATCATCTGAGTGAGAAGCGCAACAGAGAAAGACATCATGAAAAAAAAAAAAAACAAACAGAAATCTTGCAGCTGAAGATCCCTATGATTGGGGAAAAAACGTGAGTCACAACAGCAAACAGGATCAAGCAATAGAAAGAATTTCTGAACCTGAATGTAGATCTTTTGAATTAACAAAGTCAGAGGGGGAAAAATACAAGAAAAGAAAATGAGTAGAGAAGGGTTATGAGACCTGTGAGACAAAATTGAGCAAGCAGATATTTTCATTACTGGAGGGAGAAGACATGAAGAAAGGCAAAGAAATTATATTACATGAAACAATAGCTGAGAACTTCCCAGGTCTTAGGAGAGATGTGGACATTCAAATCTGTGAAGTCAAAGAACTCCAGCGAGACTCAAACCAGAGAGGTGCTCTCCAAGACACAGTATAAGCAAGCTGTCAAAAGCCAAAGACAGAGAGAATGCTAGAGTGTAGGAGAGAAATGTCAAGTCACATGTAAGGAAGTCACCACTCCACCAACAGCAGGCTTCTCTGCAGAAACCTCATAGAGAAGCAGAGAATGGAATGACATGTTCAGAGTTGGAAGCAAACAAACAAAAAACCCAGAACTGCCATCCAGGATCACTATACCCAGCACAGCTATCCTTCAGAGATAAGGAAGAAATAGATCTTATTTTTCTCAAACAAGGAAAAACTGAGGGAATTTGCCACCACCAGAGTGGTATTATAACAAGTGCTTATGGAAGTCCCACCTCCAAGGTTGGAGGATGAACACCTCCATCACCAACAGGCGTGAAGTCTGAAACACGCTGGTCAACGGGCAACTGAGAAAGAGCCAAAGCCAGACCTTATCAATATGGAAAACCACCAAAGCCACAAAGATAAACAGTAAGCAGAAGAAAGAAACCATGAATATAAGTAGATTACATTCCCCAATTCAAAGATATGAATGGATAAAAATGGATAGAAGAAGAAGACCCAACTGTGTACTATCTACAGCAAACTCACCTCGCTGACTTGCTAGACGGCCAGTGAAGGGGTGGAAAGATACCCCATGTACACAGAAACCAACAGCAAGCAGAGTGGCGCTCCACATCAAGTAACAGACTCCCATTCAAAACAGCAGGAAGGCAAAGGTCACCATATCAGGATGAAAGCTGGATTCAGCCAGAGGACAGAGCAAGTGGACACATGTATACTCCTCACTGCACAACCTGGAGGCACAAATCAAGCTTTGTGATCAGACCTGACAGGAGAGAGGGAGTCCAGCGCAGTGATGACTGGGGACTTCAGCTCCCACTCTCATCAGGGGGCATATCACCCATGGAGAAAATCGGCGACCACGAAGTCGAGTTCAAAAGTAGCATGCACCAAATGGGCCTGGGAGACTTGTCAGCTGCCGCTGAGTACACGCTCTTCCCATCTCCCCTGTCAAGGACAGGTCATGTGCTATGCCACAGACAAGCCCTGACAATTTTTCAGAAATCAGAATCATATCATTTATCTCCCCTGAGTACAGTGGAATAATAGGAGTCAACAAGAGGAACTGGAAATTGTGCAAATACACGAAAATTAAACATGCTCCTGAAGGCCAATGGGTCAATGAAGAAATTTAAAGATAAACTGAAACAAGTGAAAATGGAAACCTGGCATGACCTACAGGGCAGAGCAGAAGCAGTTCCAAGAGGGAGCCCACAGCCATGAGGGCCTGCGTTGGAAGGGAAGGAAGGGAGGGAGCAGTTTTCAACAAATGCCCCAATGCGGCAGCGAATCTGAATCAGTGTTGAAATGTCCCCAAGGAAAGTAAAGCCAGACAGGGCAGCTTCTCTGTCAAATTTTACCAAGTTCATAAAGAAGAGCCAAAGCCAGATTTTCTCAAACATTCCAATAAATTGAAAGAGAACAAATTCTTCCAAACTCATGCCCTGAGACCAGCATTACCTTCATTCCTAAATCAAAGACACAACACCACAAACAAAAAGAAAATCACAGACTTAGCTCTCTGATGAGCACAGAGGCAAACATTCTCAACAGAACACCAGCAAACCGAGTCCTAAGAGCACACCAAAAAAACGAAGACACAATGATCACGTGGGATTTGCTCCAGGGATGATTCAATACACACAAGCCAAAACATCAGTTACCGCATGAAGGAAACGAAGGAATATGCCGTCCGATCATCTCAGAGATGCACAGAAAGCGTCAGTGAAACCCAACAGTCCTCCAGGTAAAATTTCTTATCAAATTAAAAACAGAAGAAACACAACTCAACTCAAGCCACATGGGACAGACCTACAGCCCACCTTACACTGGTGGGAGAAGGTGGAAATCTTTAAAATGTGGAACAAGAGAGAAAAGCCTCTCCCTGCTCACACCTGGCCCAGAGCAAGGAGATGGAGAGAGAGATGAAGGTGTTCAGACAGGAAAGGAGAGCAGAGAACCCTGCGGCAGAGCCCCTGTTCTTGCAGAGAGGAAGCTGAAGACACCATCAAAGCTGTTAGAGCTGTTAACTAAAGCCGGAGAAGTCAGAGGATCCAAGATCAACACGCAAAAACCAATAACATGTCAATACACCAATCACAACTAACTGAAAACCAACCAAGAAATCAATCCCATTTGTGATGGCTACGAAAAAATGAAACACCAAGGAATAAAGTTAGCCAAGGAGAGGAAAGAACTCGGCAATGAAAACCATAAAACACTGAGACACTCCGTATTCATGCCTTGGAAGAACATTATTAAAATGCCCAAAGGGCTCTATAGATTCAATGCGATCTCTGTCAAAATACCAGTGACTTTCCTCACAGGACAGCCGACACGTTCCCAAGCAGAGAGGACAAGGCCTGTGAGGGGTCACTCCTCCTGGCTTCAGAATGTGGGACAGAGGCAAGGCGGTCAGATCTGCCCTGAGTGGTATCAATGCAGATGCAGCAACACGGAAGCGGGCCTCCAGGTCAGGTCACCCTTCCACAGCCGGCTCAGCCACCGTGCCACGGAGCACACCAGAGAGGGTCTTCAGACAGTGCCCAGGAGCCACAAGTGCATGAGCAGAAGGGTGGAGCGAGACCCTCGAGACCCTCGCCTCCCACCCACTCGCAGTCAACTCAGCATGGATTAAAGATGCAGGCAGAGGGGCTGGGGGTATAGCTCAGTTGGTAGAGTGCCTGCCTCGCAAGCACAAGGCCCTGGGTTCAATCCCCAGCACCCCCCCAAAAAAATGACGTCGGTCTGAGCAAGGAGTTTTTGGATAGGACCCTAACAGTACAGGTAGTGAAACCAAAACAGAAAAACAAGATCTTATCAAACTAAGTGCTTTGCAAGCAAAGAAGGAAGAGAGGACCTACAGGGTAGGAGAGAATACACAGCAAAGGCTCCCAGCAGGGTTAATATCCAGAATCTGTGAGGCGCTCCAACAACCCAAATACAGATGTATGGTACTCTGACTTTTAAAGGGGGCATAGACTTAAACGGACCTTTCTCAGGTCTGTGAGAAAGTGCTCAGCCTCTCCTCTTACCAGAGAGGTGTCAATCCAGCCACAGTGAGATAGCCGCTCATCCCAGTAAGAGTGGATGCCACCAAAATGTCAAACCAAATGCTGGAAAGGACGTGGAGAAAGGCCACTCTCCTGCGCTGTGGGTGGGAATGTCAGCCAGCAGTCATTATGGAAAACAGGTGAAGCGTCCTGGAACGCAGCGGAAGGGGGACTACCTGTGGTCCGGTGGTCCAACTGGCGCACCTGCAGTAGAGACATGAGATTGCCCGCCAAGGACACGTCTCCACACAAGTGTTCATCACAGCAGGGTTTGCAGCGGTACAGACATAGCCCGAATGTCCATCAACGAATGTGCAGATCAGCATATATATATGCATACGTGGTGGGAGAGGTCTCGTCCATAAGATCCTGTCCCAGCAGCACAGGTGAACCCCGGGACAGCAGGCCAAGTGAATCAAGGTGCGGGAAGACGGGCACCAACACCTCATCAAGTGTGAGCAGAGTTGAGGTCGCCCAGAGCCCGGGGTATGAGGCAGGTGGGGTCATGGGGAGCAGACGGTGGGTGGACACGTGGACACTGTGGACAGAAGGGACCAGTTCTGCTGCTCCACAGCACAGGAGGGGCCTTCGCTGGCCACAGTGATTACATGATTTCATATAGTCAGTGGGAAGAAAAAGAAAGGACCGTGTTGGAGGTGATAGGTACACCAGCACCCAATCTATCATCGCAGGTCGTAAGCTGTGCTGAAATATCACACTTCGTCCCCGGAACACAGGCAGTTACTGTGGGTTGATTAAGAAATGAGAGAGAAAGAGGGCAGGGCGCACCACAGGAAGCATCCCTCCAGAGAGCTCTGAGTACCCACGCCCCTCAGAGGCATGGGAGCCACTGGCTCAGCAGTGCCGAGAGGGCAAGCTTCTCTCTTGTGCTCTTCTGCTAGTCGTGAAAGCAAACTCGTTTTCAAATTGAAAAAGTTAATTAAATATCTACGCCAGAACTGCACGTCTTACCTGTGCTTTGTCACCGAAGGCTGGTGGCCGGAGGGAATGTGCCGCAGGAGGCCACACTGGCAGAACCCGTCTGCAGGTGTTGCCGAAGCACACTACATTCATTCAAAAGAAAGACAGACACACTCCAGATCTCTGTAGTGAATCTGCAGAATGAGCGTGAAGGGAGGAAAGGTGAGTGAGCTGCCCCCAGGGCAGACTTGCTCTGGCTCTGGGTCCGCTGTGTGGCTCCCTCCTCCAGCCCTCTGCCCTGCCCTGCCCACCAGGCCTCCGCAGCTCCACTGTTATGGGCTGTGGAAAGCGTTTCACTCACACAACCACAAAGGTTTTGAACTTTCAGGTTCAGCAGGGGAAAATGTGGAGGTGTTTAATTCTCCAGTTTTATGTATTTTTTCCATGGGAAATGAACATTGAGATTTGAAAAGTAGCAACTTGCCGCAAAACATTTTTTTCTTCCTTTCCCAGCACGCCTAAGTGGCACCAAGTTCAAACACATTTTACAGGTGATCCTTGCCAATGTAAATGTCCAATTTCTCAATAAAACATGAATCAGGAAAAGTCAATGTCTTTGCAAATGTGACTGAATTAGCCCTCAGCTGTCTAACTAAAATCTCCGCTACTTCAGCCAGAGTGTAAAGCACAGATCTGAGGCGAGGAACTGGGCCATGGAATTTAAACCGAGTGTCAGGCATGTGGTGGGGCAAAGCATTTCTCATGCATGTGGTGATACAGCGGCTGGAGAAATCTCAAAGGAGACGTACAAACCTCGTAATATGGCAGAATTCAATTAAAAGAAAGCTGTTCTGTGACCTAGCTTTGAAGATTTAACTTATTTTGAAGAATGTACCTAATGAAGAAGTTTATTAATTCAGTGGAAGCACTTCTTGACACCGACATCACTTCTATGAAGGATAAGGGTCTCTGGTTCCCTCTGTGACAACTGGTGGCAAGCCTGAGCTGTTCCCCGCTCTGCTGCATGTCATCTGGAGGAGCCTCGCTGCCCCACGGGGGACCCAGCTGCAGGCATGAGCCCTGGCACCACTCTAGGAAGGACAGACACGGACAGTCATCCCCACCTGGGAAATTTCAAGTATACGTGACTTCACAACTTTGTTACTGCAGTCCCTGTGAAACAAACTAAAGATACAATCCAGCAGGAAGAAAATAAAATCATGCTGATGTAATGGTATAACTAACAATAATAACAAAACAAGTCCACAGTTAGGGGTATGCAATGAAGAGATCTTTCCATTTACCGGTCACCAGTCTGGACCTCTACTTCCGCATGTGCTGACTTGGCGAACGGGAGGCAGTGTCTGTGGAGAAGGTCGGGGGAACAGACACACCTAAGATGCTGAGGAGCTTGACTGACTGATCAGTTCCAGAAGCTGTTGAAGAAAATGTTTAGATGTATACATTAAAATTCTTAGGATTCTCAGAGAAGTAGAAAAGGGAAAAAGAGGTGGACGGAAAGAATAATAAGGAGAAAAAAAATGAAGAGAAAGTCAAAACATGGAGTAATTGCAATCGATGTCAGTGTTGTAAAATAACCTTCAGGGGCAGAAAGAACTCATGTGTCCATCAGGGGTGAATAGATGAGCAAAATTCAGTAGGTACCTCCTCAGAAGGAAGGTCATCCTGCCACGGTCCACAGAGTGGGTACAATTTCAGGACACAGAGCCACATGGACCCAGTCAGCCACGAAAGGACACGGACTGCCCGATTCTTCTTCAGTGAGGAGGGGTCCAGTGTAGAACTCAGAAGCATAAAGTCAAGGGGACCCGGGGTCTGGGGAGGGGAGGTGTGGGTGGAAAGCTGCGTTGCATGGAGAGAAATCCTGTGGATCTGCTGCCCAGCAGGGCGAGCACACTGGCCACCAGCGCACTGCATACCCACACTGGCTGAGGAGCAAGTGTCCGTGATGCCGCATTTATCACAACTAAAAATTCGAACACTGTTTAAAATCATTTATAAAAACAGAGTCGCTGATGAGATGAGAAAGCCAAGACCAAAGCGGGCCTGCGGCCCCACAGCTTCAACAGTCCTGGGGAGGCCAAGAGCTCAGTGGGCAGAGGCACTAACCTGAAGCAGGAGCCCGAGCTGGGGTCCCACAGAAGGAGCACAACGAACAAGCAGAGAGACAAAAGCCAGGGATGGCCAGGCGTTCGGAGGACAGCAACAAGAAGGAAAGCACCGTGGAACAACCTCGAGGAGCCGAAGAAGCCAGGAGACTGTTAGCTGGCAGGCATGCCTCCATGGCTGCTGGGAGAAGCTGGAAATGGGTGGGTCACTTCTGGCAGTAAGGAAGCAAAGGGGGAGGGCGGAACAAACTCAAGGAGATCAGAAGGAAGAACACCAGGGGGCGACACCAGCATCAGGCGGAAGCTGGTAGAATGAGCCCGGTGGGTGGACAGAGACCGCAGGGGGTCTGAGAAACTGAGGCACTGAGGGCCACTGCTGGAAAGAAGGCCACGAGAAGACAACCGCAGCAAGACCTCCCCAGCACCCTGGCCTCCGCCGACCACTGAACTTGGCCATCTCACCTACACATATTGAATAATTCTGCCGGGAAAATACACATTATCAAAACTGGCCCAGGAAGTAATAGAAAACCCGATAAAGCACCAATAAAATTAGTTCAACAGGTAACAATTTACCCAAAGTCACCAGACTCAAGAAAGATTAAGATCAGCAAGCTGAAAATCCCCCTTTTATGTAAATTAATCTAGAATTCAGAGCAAGCATTAATCTAAACTACGAGTCCGGTGGCCTACCACATCCTGGGAGCAAAAACGGTCACTAACACAGTCAGCGCTGATTCGCAAACACTAACATCATAGTTCAATTTGTTTTGAACTTGAATACGAAACTCCTAAATAATACGTCAATACCTTAGTAGAGAGAATCCAGCAATCACTGTGTCAGACTTAACATTGGCTAGAGGATGATTTGGTATTAGAAAATCCACCATTTTAATTCCCTAGATTGACAAATTAACAAACCTTTTTTATAGATGCCCTCGTTGTTCTTCAAATAATAATAAATACCCATTAATCTTAATTTACATATAAATACACACAAGGGAGAGTTGGAAAGGAAGGTCCTTAATCTGAAAATGGATAGAGGCCAGAAGTCTGGAGCAGACATGCTGGGGAATCTGAATCTGGGGGGGGCTGCCCAGGAGGGCAGGGGTTGGGCCAGGCACCTCCCTCCTCAGTGGTGTGGGGTGGGGGAGGCTGTGGGGGCATCTCTTCTTGCTCCGTTGAGCAAGCCTGTGCTCTGCCAGCTCCAGTCCCACCTAGCCTCTTCCCATAGCCGAGGGCAGAGAGTCCCTCGCCCTGTGCGCCACGGCTGTTCTGGCGGCTTCTGTTACCCAGGCAGCTGCTGCCAGACGGGCAGCCCCTCGGTCCGGCGTTCACAGGTGCACTCCACGTCGCTGGCGTGAAAGGCCACATGGGCAGCGCCATGGTATTGTTCTCTTCCAAGTGAAGTCACAGGAAGCACCGAGTCTTCCAGGCAAGCAGCATGCTGGTGCTGCCTCTGCGGGTCAAAGTGTGGCCCCGGCCCAGGGCACCCAGCCTGGCCGGAGGAAGCATTCCCATCTCGGCCTCAGCAGGAACCTGGCTCTGTCTGAGCTTTGGGCCCCCTGGAGTTTCAGTAGACGCCCCTCTTTCATCCCCAACCCTCTGGCTGGGGACAAAAGTCTGCTTCTGAACACAGTCCCCAGCGAGGACTGTCTCCTCCCACAGTCCTCTTGCCAGGGTGGGTTCTCCTCACCCACACCCGGGTCAAGCCAGGAGGCTCCCACCACGCACCAGGGCTCTTCGGAACCTGACTTTGATCTCTGTAGGCGTCTGTCTTCACTGCTGGTCCTCCACCACTGGGTGCCCTGGAGGACCAAGGACTTCAGTCTGTACTTCACACCATCATACAATACCACAGTGCAGGAAAATAATGACTTTCAGATTACTGAGAGAAAGTAGAGAAGACTCTCTTATGACCTGGGAGGGAAGAAATCCTTAGAGAATAAAAAAAAATTTTTTTTAATGTAGAATCTTGATACAGAAGGGTAGATCAATCAGAAGTTCAAAATGATTCAAGACATCATTAACTTGTTGAAAGACAAGTTATGGACCAAGAAAAATATTTGCAATACATAACAAATAACAGTCTGCAAGAAGACAGAAACCTGAAAGGAAAAATGGACAAATATTAAAAGAAATTGATAGAAGTAAAAATATAAATGGCCGTTGAAAAGACGGTTCACGTCCACAGCAACTGGGAGACAGACAGACAGATGGCACTTGGAATCCCACCAGCTTGGCAGAAAAGGAAGCCCAACACAGCCCCAAGGGGTTCGGGCCAGGGAGCTGGTGCTTTCTCGCACCGAGTGAGCCAAGCCAGCAGGGCCCAGTGCAGGTGCTGGACGGCAGCTCTGGGGAGCCAGCCCCACCTCGCTGCAGAGCCCATGGCTCTCAGGACCCGCAAGATCCTCCTGGGTTCCCTGCCCTTGCGATGTCAGGCTGCCCCAGAGGGACAGAGGCCAGCACGGGAGGTCTTCACCAGCCCAAGGACACGTCCGTCTCAAGATGGGCAGGTCTCAAGTCAGGTCTCATGACACGGGCGCCTTGTGCAGTCAGGCGTGCCGCGTGCTGTTCACGTGAAGGTCAGCTCACACACCTGCTCCGCATGGGCGGGGCGCCGTGAGTGCAGCCCTGGAGGGTCTGCACCTTCTGAGGGCAGACTGCAGAGGCTGGGAGGCTGAGCTCACATGAGGTGTGCACATCTCTTCACCTCAGTGAAGAGATATCATCGGGACCCCAGGGGTTGTTCAAGGGACTTTAGCCTTAAACCAGATATTTCAGATTCTTACCAGAAGAGGTTTTTTTTTTTTTTTTTCCCAAATTTCTTGTACAATTTAAAAAATAAAACGAAGGGGAAAAGTGGAGAAAAAATACAAATATTAAAAAAAAGTAAGAAACAAGAAAATACAACTTCTGGTTCTAGGAAATATTATTGATTGTATTTGAACGTTGGCTTGCTTTTTTAATCAATGGGGATGCTGCTCTGTGTGTGTGTGCATGTGTGTGCATGTGTGCACGTGTACGTGTGTGTGTGTATGTGTGTGTGTAAATGTCTACAAGGAGAACACCAGGCTTCCCCTGGCAGGTGCTCAGGCCTGTCCCTGCTCTTTTCATGCGCTGAAGCCGCCACCACGGGGATTTGAAGCCTTTCCATGCAGTGCCCCTGAGGTGCTGGTTCACAGTCTGTCTGAGAAACGCCTGACCCGAGCATCCAGGGATCCCTGTACCTGAGTTCAAACATGATTCCCTGACCTGTGGACAGCCTTGACTTTCCTTTAAAATTCGTCTGGCATTTGAAAATGGTAGTCAAAGGAACAGAAATATTCTTCACTAATTACTTTAGAAAAGTAGAAGAAAGAACCCAATTTCTTTGGAAAAAAAAAACTTTTTTTTTTTTTTTGTCTCTTTGACAAATATTTCTAGGCACAGTGAAATTAAATATCTCATTGTAAAGAGATGAAGTACCCCCAACTGGGATATTGCTTTCTGAGTAATCGGGGGATATTCCCAGTCTGAGCACAGACCATAACTCACCGGGAAGACTGTCAGCGAGGTACCTGCCAGGGTGCCGCTTCGTGGAGGACAGAAGGACCGCACACTGAACTTGTCCAATTAAACAGGTTAAATTCTAGCTCAGACTTCAGGCCAGGGCTGTGCATTACTGTTTTATTACAGAATAAACATAAATTTACCAGTGCAGTGAAGTTTGCAGCTGGTGAAAGTCCACAGTTTTCCCAATGGAAACGTTTATTTATTTAACTCTGCTTATAAAGTTTAAAAGGCTTCTAATGCATCTGAGGCAAAAAATGAAGAAAGAAAACATCTGTAACTTGGAGATAAACATTGGGGATACAATTGATTCTCAGTTATTTGTGAACTATTTTAATTTGAGTTAGATGGAAGAATTTGAGCTGCATATAATTTCCACAGAGTAATAAAATGTATATTAAAAAAACAAAGTACCAGAGCGGAGAGTTGCAATGGAGATAATATGTCTAGAAAAATGTCTGGTACTGAGACTGTACCTAATACGGGCTCAAATTCAACCATTAATCTTGCAAGATGAAGGTTTTTGGCTTAAGTTGACCCATTTTTTTTTTTGAAAAAAATTGTCTTAATCTATTCTGACTACTATGACAAAATACCATAAACTAGGAAGCTTATAAACAACAAAGTTTTCTCAGTTCTAGAGACTGAAAGATGAACCACTATGTAGCAGCAGCTTGGGTGTCTGTATAGGGCCTGCTCTCTGGCTCTTGTGCGGTGCCCTCTTGCTGGGTCCTCACCTGGTGGAAGCAGGCCTCAGTCTTGGGGCTCATTCAGGAGGCCCTAATCTCTCAGGATCTCATGCGACCTGGTCAGCTTCCCAAGGCCCACCTCCTAACACCACCACCTTGAGGGGCAGGACTTCAACATATGAATCTGGGGGACACAAACATTCAAATCACAGCAAAAGTAAAGATCATGATTCCCAAGACCATAAAAATAAGAACAAAGACAGTAGTCTGAAAAGAATGAGAATAAGTCAATGTTTGTAAAAATCTAATAATTCAGATGGGAAGGAAGAGATGGACAGGCATTATTTACAAAGCCTTATTGCTTGAACTTGAAATTGATTTGTCCTCGATTCAAAAAATAGACGTTTTCCTCACCCAGCAATGTGAGGTCCCTTGTAGTCACTGGCACTTTGCCTTGTGACAGCCTGTGTATAGTTGAGACAGTAAGTCACCATCGTTCTGCAGTGATGACGCATGATCTAAGAGGCTTTAAGGACAGCATCCTAAATAGAAAATTTTTGTGTTGACCTTGCAAGAATTCTTCATGCATGTGTAATAAACATGGTTATTAGTGAGTCCTTGCACAATATAAAACCTCTTTTGATATTTTTCCTTTTAGGAATCTTAAAGGATAAATAGAGTAATCTCCTTCAAAAGTCACTTCTACCTCTTGGGAATGATGGAAAATCTTTCTCATGGTTTTCCCAGTACTCTGCCCAGAAAAGCTTAAGGTCCGCTAGAATAGACTGACACTTTTCAAACAATAGTGCGGTATGTGGGAGCTTTACTTAGAGGTCACTCTCACGTGTGTACAAACACTCACACATTCACTCAAACAGGTTGGAGGAACCGAAAATAGCAAGATGGTCAGGGTTCCCAGATGCTGCTCTAATCAGTCTGAACCGCCCACTGGCAAGGACCTCTGCTAGGCAGAAATGAATGACTCCTGACCTGACAGCTTCCTGGACCCAAATTCGAGGCAGAGTCCCTCTGCAGCAAGACCCCGTCCCTGAGCACTGGGTTCCGGCAGTGAGGCTGCCGCCATCTCTCCACTTTCATTTTTTACTGACCCTCTTCAGGAACGCTGTCCATCAACACAACCAATCCCTCACCGTCCCAACATGCCCGTGTTCACACCTCCACCAGGTGTTCCAGTGGAAATGTCCTTGCTTCTCCACTCTGCCTATGGATTTTGCTTGTTCTTCTAACCCCAAATTAAGGCAAAACACAGACAACACACACCCTCACAACACCCTACTGCCTGTTAAGTCTTCTTTGATCATCCCCCAAGAGTGACCTTGACCAGATCCAAATGTCATCTGCTTCCTCCATTCTATTTATCATCTCTCTGGACGGGGTGATATGTACTGTCCCTCTGGGTCATGACAGGGAACCAAGGGAAGAGGCCCAGGAACAGGAGCCTGCCTCCTTCAAATACCTTGTTATATCTGCTACAGGATCCTCTGCAGCCCAGCTCCTCAGCTGCAGACTAAAAGAACTGAGTCAGTACATTTCAAATTCTCAAAATTAATAACATGTTGCTGGAGCCAGTAAGTTCTTATCTCCTAGTTTTGAATTTCTACTCTTTGTATTACTTATTATGGCTGCTCTAACAAAGCACCAGGAACTGGGGTCTGGAGGGGTCAACAAATCTCAGGGCTCTGGAGCCTGGATTTCCACACGACCTCTTAGACAGCAGTCCAGTTGGGTTAGAGGCCCACCCCACTCCACGTTGACCTTATCATAAATAATTACGTCTGACAACCTGGTTTTCAAATAAGGTCATATTACAAGGCACCAGAGGTCAGATATTCAGCATACAAATTTTGGGGAGACACAATTGAACCCAAAGTATTCACCCCTCCAAAGGAAAAACTAAACTCAGGGTCTAAGAGAGCATGAATCTGACACCAGCTGGCCAGACCCACCCAACTGAGGTCCAGTCCTCATGCTGCAGGAGGAGCCTGGGTCTGAGATGGGATTCCTGACGTTCCTTCACACCCTGGGCTTTAAAGTTGGCAGTAACACTAGAGGATGGTGCGATTTGAATTTCAGTCGGTTCTTCATTAGCGTGTAATTACTGTGGGTCGTTCAGTCCCTTCGTGCCTAAGTCCTCCAGCCTGTCCAAGAAAGAGAGTCAGAATCCAAGGCAGCTCTGGTGGGTGGTTTCATGTGGAGTGCCTTCTGCACACCCAGATGCACATGTGCCCATGCAGACACACACACACACACACACACACACACACACACACACACACGGCTGTGCACCCCAGCCAGGCATGGCCAGGTGCCCTTGGAACACGTTTCCTCCCCATCCTCATGGGGTCTTATGAGAGGTGAGGCTAATCATTATCCCTTTTCTGTAAGTGCAGATGGAAGCTCAGAATCACAGCTGGCTGTGGGGAAGGGGTCTCCCTTCACATCTGCACCCTAACCACAGCTAACAGGTAGTCGGAATTGCTTGTCTAGTTCATAGACTTCAATTTTTACCCTTGCCTTCCATCCCTAAGTATAATTTACAGCTGGCTATAATCACCTGCCCAAGAGAATATAGAGAACAATATAATAAGAAAGACTTTAAAGCCCATGGAAGACCATTTCAGACCTGCCAACAATTAGGGCTATTCACATCACAAAGATACACCAACTCTTTCAAGCCATGATAATTTGACCAGTAATTTGGGTCCAGATATTAAATCCATGTCTAATGATACTTAACTAAAAAGATCCCTTTGAAAACTGGTCTTCTATGAAAAGCAAGTGTCAAGTTATATCACGTTTCTTTCTCCAGTCTTCTTGCCCCACCTTTAATCTCTTGGAATTTGTAAAATGCAATATCTTTGTGGAGCTAATCTGGTGATGAAGATTTGAGGATGGATTTAAATCAAATATGAAGTACATTTCTTCAGTAATAAATGTAACATTGATAGATGTTTAATAACCGTGCTAGGGGACTGTGACTGCTGTGCTTCTATTCTGAGGTCACCCATGCCCACCCGACACAGTGGACCTCATACATCCACACAAGGGATTGATCCTAAAGACACCGAGCAGCATCCCGCTGGCCTGCCAGGGCTGCCACAGCCCTGGGTGTTTGAGAGGACCAGGCAATGGTCGTGGTCAGGTCCAGGAAGCGGTGTGAGCCTTACTGAGGGCAGGACAGATTGCAAGTGCTGGCTTGGGGAATAAAACCTGTGAATCTGCATTCTGATCAGAGTCAGATTCTGAAAATAAATTCCCCACGACTTCCAAGGGGCCAGAGAAACTACAAGAAACTGCAAGAGAGGTTGATGGGTTCCAGGAGCAGGTCCAGACCCCAGGCACTCTCTCCCGGAACCCTGCACCCCCCACATGTCCCTCTCCGCAACCGCTTTCTCCCTTCACAGAGAGAGCTGCCGGCTTGCCCCCTCCTAAGCTCCACCTGAAGGGCTCTGTCCTCTCTCCTGCAGGCTGGCCAAGGTGCCCGTTTGATCCAGTTTGGCTTTATGAATGAGTTCACCTCGGATTCACACCCTTGCATGCTCCAATAGACAACTCTGCATTTCAATTTTACTTACTAAACAAGTATGTGTTGATTTTTTGAGTCATTATTTGAATGACTAAAGGTGTAATATTACATAGACTTGCTTGAACAGTTTAATTTCTGAAAAAAGGTTTTTGTTTTAATATAGAATTGTGTGAATTGCAGGGCTCATGAGAGTCATCAGCTATGATTCAGAATCACTATCAACATCCTGCAAGTTCATGGTCAATGGGACACTCGCTGGAGAAAAATTCAAGGCTGTTTCTGTTTTTTTTTTTTTGGTTTTTTTTTTTTTTTTTGCTGTTTAATACCTTGCAGTATGTATAATGTATAGACTTCAAATTCACTTCCAGTCTGTGCTGTCAGGAGATGGTCTGAGTGACTGCTGGTTCTGTGATTCCATGTGAAGCTGCTGGTAATGTCCTTGGCTTGTCTCCTCTACTTCTCTGCAGACATATTTTGTGACTGCATGTGTTAAAACACAAAATTTCTACCCACCCCTTTCGGAAAAAACACAAAATTCATCGGTTCCTGATCAGCTGGGAGACCAATCAGCCCTGGACGTGGTGGCCACTGCAGGGGAGATGACTTCTGCAGTGTTGCCTGTTCCACTTCAATACAGTGAGCGTCACTCCGTGATGTAGAAAGCAGCCATTGGGGTCTTTCATTATGCCTGACTCTACAGTGAGCAATTATTCACGAGATTAGGGAACATAAACTAGATTTATGCAGGGTTTCATTACTTAAGAAGTTAATTCTCCCTCGTCCTCCCTGCAGACAGTCGGAAGTAACTGCAGTAAATAGGTGCTGACTGGATCTGCCTGTCGGCAACCTGGGTGTTCTCCGGTCGTTCCTGCGTCTTTGCCATGCAGGTGCAGGTCCTCAGATCAGGCCGCCTTCCCAAACCGCTCCTTGGGGCTTCCGCCTTTGAGCATCGTGCACAAGCTTCCAGAGCCGGAGACAGCATGGAGGAGTGCTGGGAAAACTACCTGATTGTCACTCCTTGTTCTTTACAGATGACAAGTGCTCCTTCCACCCATCCTTCAACGAAGCCGCTACAGACGCTAGCTAAAAATGCCAAATCACAATGATCTTTAATGGATGACACAGTGATATGATGGAAGATGAAGCCTCTCCATGGAGCTTCCCAGCAGTCCACCTGCCCAGCAGCCCACCTGCCCATCAATCCACCTGCCCAGCAACCCACATGCCCAGCAACCCACCTGCCCAGCAGCCCACCTGCCTATCAATCTACCTGCCCATCAACCCACATACCCAACAACCCACCTTCCCATCAACCCACCTGCGCAGCAGCCCACCTGCTCAGCAGTCCACCTGCCCAGCAGCCCACCTGCCCATCAACCCACCTTCCCATCAACCCACCTGCACAGCAGCTCACCTGCCCAGCAGCCCACCTGCCCAGCAGTCCATCTGCCCAGCAGTCCACCTGCCCATCAATCCACCTGCCCATAAACCCACACACCCCTCAACCCACACACCCATCAACCCACACACCCATCAACCCACACACCCATCAACCCACATGCCCAGCAGCCTACACACCCATCAACCCACATGCCCAGCAGCCCACCTGCCGCTCTCCGGTCTCCTAAATGCCGCTGCTGGTGGTGCGCTGACTTCATGCCCCACTCCTGTCTTTGCTCCTCTGAACCCGACCATCGGAAACCTCTCCACTTGTCCTTTGGTGTGAGCCCTGCAGGGCTGGACTCCCCATGGCCAGCCCACACCTTCTCACTGGTGCACAAACAGGGGTGGAGCTGAGACCCTCAGGTCCCTACTCTAATCCTACCACAGAGAACCAATTTCCCTGCACAAATAATTACAGGTGTGTTCATATTTACATAGATCTTTTGCAATCTTCCATGAATAAAGGAGATAGTAGAACATCTCTGAAGAAGAGCTCAATCCAACTTGGAATTTGGTTCTTCAGTGTTTGGCCCTGCTGTCTACACAGAAAGAGACAGATTTGTTTATGCAATATGATATTTATGCATTATATTTACTAGCATTAATGAAATTATTCAAAAAAAATTGTGTTTCTGTTTAAAGTAGCAAAACCAAATATTTTCGTGCCCCTTCCAAAAGGAAGTTCACAACCGTGTTCCCTTACATAAATTACTGCAGCTTGCACACGATTTCTCAAATGCACCCAACACTACCTTTTGCCAGAACATAATAGCTCAGGTATTTCTCTTTAAAGATTCTCCCTCTCTTCACTAATAATGGCTGTTCTTGTGGCTGAAGTTTTACCGTGGCTGTTTAAGCCCTTAGACTTCAAACTCAATTTCAATGATTTACACATGGTTCATACCATATTATCATCCTTGAAAATCTTAAGCAGGAAGAAAAGTGTTCCTCCAAAAGTAAGGTAAAGAGTCATTTTACACGGAATCGTCTTCCGTCTGGGCTCAGGTGGGCACAGTCCTGTGCAGGTGTCACCTGGGGCCTGGGACACGATACCCCTCCATTCCCACCCCTTAGTTCATGCCATCACCAAGCAGACCCGCTCTGCCCACCCTGCCACTCTCTCTGCCTTCAAATGTTCCGTCTGCATCTCACACACTGCTTTTCCCACCCCAGACCCCAAATTCGTAAGTCGAGATATTTTGCTTGGAGTCTTTCTCTGAATTCACAAGATGCCTGTTCTGACCTCGACTCTTAAAGTCAGAGGCCCAGGGCCAAGAGTCATGTCCAAGGTTCAGAAGCAGCACCATGCTCAGGAGCTCCTCTAAAGGACTCCTGATGGGTTCTGGGACAGCCAGGTGACTGTGGACTCTTGCTACCCACCCACAGGGACAGGTCTGACCACTGTCTCTGTCTCTGCCTCTAATTGTGAATGGTTGGCATACACATCTTGGCCTTCCCCTTGCTTTGCCTTAATTGTGCCCATGAATGATCTTTCTTTATTTAAAAATTATAAACGCAAAGTTTAGTGGTATTTAGTGCTAAATACCTCCTAATTACTGACTAGAGAAACAGTTTACAATAGGCACTCTATAACACAGTCCAATAAATTAAGCACAGAAACATGTTTAGAAGAAGTATCAAGTTGGCTGAAATTATAGACATCAACTAACACTACACACAAGAGGGAAACAGGGTAAGAAGAAATAACAAGAAGTATTAATCAGAAGTTAATGTATTGTAAACATGAATCCTAGTTCTTCCTTCATGCCAAACCTTTCCCCACTATCCAAGGCCGGACTGGGATTTCTGCCTGACCATTTACTGCGTCCCCCCCTCTGCTGAGAACCCATGGGAAGCTCCACAGAGATACTCCTGATCAGGTGGCTGAATGACCGCGTGACAAACTAACACTAGCTCGAGCAGCTAGTGCTTATGGAACAGGGACTACAAGAACCCTGGCCAATCCCCATGGGCTTTCTCTTTCATCTTTACCAACACAGAAGGGTTTAGGAAGTTGGGAAAAGATCCCATACAGAAACTGAGCCCAGCGAGTCCCTCCTTTCTGCTGGCAGCAGACGAGCACACCTATGGAGCGCTTGGTTTCTTCCGGCATTACGTAACGTGGCAAAGTAGCGAGAAGGCATTTTGTCTCAATGACTGTGCAGTTTGTATAAAGCCAAAGTTCATCACAAATCTTATGATAATTATTGGGGCCGTGCAGAGTAGATGAAATAATGACTCTTACACAGAGTTAGCCTAACATCCACTAAGCAATGTGAAGAGTTGTCATTAATTCCTAGGTTGTTATTAGTCCACAAGAACCTTGAAGTAGGCACATTAATGGCAGATTATCAATTGAACATATGTGACTCGATAGTACTCTATTTTCTTAAAAAATAACTTGTGTTGTCTGCTTGAAGAGGTTCTGGAGGAGTTAGTCATGGCAGCCCAGACTCCCTGTGGTCAGTCCATCACTCGCTGCCCAGGAGGAGGAGCCGAGCGAGATTGGCTGGACTCCAGGGAGAGGTGTAGCAGGGCTCGCAGCCTGGAAAGCAAGAGCGACTCAAAGAGACAGCAAGAGCATGCAGCCGTCCCTTGGCAAGAGAACCTTGGCTCCCCTGTGGATGGAAGCGAGGACAGTCCAGTCCTCCTCCCGCAGGTGGTGGGGTGAGGCGCCCACTCCCCAGCTGCATACAGGGTAGAGAAGGCACGCCCCTAACCCCGGCCTTTAAGTGATACTCCCTGAGGCTCATTCACGACCAGGCCTGGTTTCTCCAGTCTCCTGCTGTTGTCACCCACGGCCCATGAGCCATGTTTGTGTAATGACAGTAGGTGAACCTGTGAAGCTAAAGGAGGGCCTGGAACCTGCATCCTCAGCTTTGAAACCAAGGCTCTTCTTTTAGGCTAGGAGAGCTAGCGTAAGGCCAGGGCTGCTGGATGTCTCGTTCCTCCTCTTTCCAACCAACGTGCCAGACCATTAGCTGAGAGTGAGGGAGTCAAAAAGAGGTGAAGAGTTTCCAGAATACACTCCAGTGTCAACTAGCTATTCAGTTTTATTTGCTTATAGAGAGCATGAAAAACATACTCAGAAAAAGATAAGACTGAGACTGCAGAAGCCTGAGGTCTTCAGGACAAGGGTCCAGCTATGGACATTAGGTCGTTGAGACGGCCATCATGCCATGCCCAGCGCTGTCTCCCCAGGCTTCATCTTTTCACCATTATTAATATTCCTGATAGAACAAGGACTCTTCATTGACTGGCGGCCAAAGTCCATACGCCATAGCTGAGGCGTTCAGTAGCAAGAAAGCCAGAAGCATTGGAATCTGATTCTCCCACACCGGGGCTCTCCTTTTATCTTAGTGATTGGGACAGTGCGGAGGAGAAAGTCTGATTCACATTCCTGAACAGAGGTGAAGACCCTGGATGTGTGCACTTCTCCAACAACGTGTCTGCAGGCCCGAGGCTCGCGGACCTGTGGCTTCTTTTTGACAGGGGCATTCTGTAAATGGTACTCAGCAAATATGCAAATAGTATTTCCTGATCCTGAGTTATGTTTTCACTTGCTGATTAAAATGGCAAAGCAAGAAAAGCAGGTCAAGACCACTGAAACCAGGAAGGAAGCCCTGGAAGATTCAATGCTCAAAAGCACAAAATTAGGGCCAAGAGCTTTTCAGGACAGAACTTCGCTGCAAGGTCCTAAAGCGCACCAGCTTCCCGGGTGCGGGAGAGCGCGGGAACTGTGGGCCAGACGGGGGCTGAGTCCCAGCCTGTGGGCCTGGAAGATGACACCCCGCCTTGTCAAAATTGCCTTTGACAGGTCTTGGACCGCAGGAGCACTTGTTTAGTGAGGGGCTTCCCTGGAGACCCCAGGAGGGATGAGGGCGGGGCTGGTACGGAGTCTCTGCAGGGCTGTGCACCACGTTCTGCTGCTGGAACAGCCACAGTCACTGCCTCTGCTCTTCCTCGTCTGGTGCCGATGGCAGGGCAGGGGGTCACAGGCCTGGGACAATCCCAGGGACCACGCTCAACACAGACCACATGCTCACTACCGAGGAGAACTTCAGAAATCAAAGACATAATCTGCTTTCTTAAACAGTTAAATGGACCTTTTGTCAGTACTTAAGACGACCCTCACCCTTAGGGAAACGCTACCCCATGCACCCCGCTCTTGGCCTTCACTTTTGATCATTTAAAGGACATGCTTTTTTCCTCTAATATACTTTGATTTGCTATAAGCAAATGATTTATAAAGATAAAATTTGGTAACATTTGCTTCTAGAAGTTACTTCGAAGCCATTTGGCTTTCATCAGTATTTCAGTATAGCCTATTATTTTCTTAAGCCTCAGAAACTGAGGGCATTCACTCCCGACTAAGTTAAATTTAGGTTGCGTTTGGGAATCTTGTCCAAGGTCAGCAGAGAGGCTTGCTAAATGGTGTTCTGCTGCCGTGCAAGGGAGAGACCTGATGACAGCAAGGTGGCAAGTCCCGTGGCCAGCTGACACTGTAAGTGGCAGTCCATGGACACTGCTGTGGCTACCTGCCCTGACCAATCCATCCTCAGTCGACCCCAAAAGTAAATAAAGCTATGGACTCAATGCAGGAACCAGTGCCTGTGGGGGAAGGGACCACTCTGCCGCCCCCGGCTCCCCACCACAGCCCCCTCTCCCCCATTCAGCTCTGCTCCCCGACCCACATATGGGCCGAGAACCTGGACACTTAGGATAATTAGTGATCATCCTCATTACTTCTTTAATACCCCAGATCACAAGGGTGTTTAATACAGATTGGTCTTTAAAACACTTGGCAGACCTAAGCTGATTTGCCATTGTAATTCTCTGAGGAAGGCCATTGTCTCGCTTCACAAAGGGGCGCAGAGGTTAAGTGAGGAGGTTAGGCCTACTGAATAGGTGACCATTCCTGGGAGAGGGTCACAGAGACACCAGGTTCACGCCAGGTTCCTGCCCCTCAGCTCCAGTTAGAAGACCATGTTCACAAGAACAACTCATTGAAAAGTCTGAAAATGGGTCATTTAGTAAGGATGTTTCTCCTTAAATGTGACTGCTTAAAAATATATGTATGTGGTCAGATAGCAAAGACGCCCCCAGCCCCTTATAACTGGGTACGGCCTCAGGTACCTCCTGAGTTCCGCACTAGGCCACCCGGTTGGGTCTGCCCCTTAAGGAGTCCTGGGCCCATGTCAGTGGGTGGACACTCGGTGTGACCTTTGACCCCTGGTGTGATCTTGGGCCCCAGCGGGGGCTAGCCCCTGGCGTGGGCGGAGGGGACCACCATGGAGCTGGGCAGCTGCTTCAAGACCTACGAAGACTTCAAGGAGTGCTTCAGCGCCTACAAAAAGGAGAACAGGTGCTCCTTCATTCTCAGGGACTGCGTGCGTCTCCATCCGCTTCCACAGCCTCAACCACGGCACCTCCATCCGCGGCGAGGACATCCTGCACATCTTTGGAACAAGATTTGGAAACTACCATTAAGCCTCAAGCCTTGAGTTACTGGAAGCTTGAACCTGCAGAGAAAGTATTTTGACCTGAGCATTTAGACATTTTCCATGGCCCTGACAATGCTGAATGGGCTTCTGATTAAGGACTCAAGCCCACCTATACTGCTGCACCAGGTTAGCAAGACTTCCCAGCTAGATACCTTCAACTGCCAAAGCTGCTTTATGCAAGATGTTTTTGCCCATTTCCCGGAGATCTTATTTATCCACTGGACCTATAACCCAAGAGGCAAGGTGTTGTACACCTTCCTGGTGGGTGGACCTCGAGTGCAGCTGGAAGGTCCTCTAGCTCGGGCAGTCTACTTTGCCATCCCTGCCAAGGAGGATGCTGAAAGCCTCGCCCAGATGTTCCAGGTGTTCAAGAAGTTTAACCCAGCGTGGGAGAGAGTCTGCACCATCCTGGTGGATCCCCACTTCCTCCTGCTGCCCACCCTCGCCATGGAGTTCCCCACCGCTGAGGTCTTGCTCTCGGCCTTTCACATTTGCAAGTTCCTCCAGGGCAAGTTCTATCAGCTGTCCCTTGAACGACCTGTAGAGAGGGTGCTCCTGACCTCTCTGCAGAGCACCATGTGCTCAGCCACAGCAGGCAACCTGAGGAATTTGTATACACTCCTGAGCAACTGCATCCCCCCATCCCGGCTGCCAGAGCTCCACTCACACTGGCTGCTCACAACCGCGTCTGACTGACCCACCGCTGGAGAAGCCGAGCTGAGAGCAGCCGCTACTTCCAGAGCCTTGAGATTACCACCCGCATCCTCAGTCAGTTCTTTGGCACCACCCCATCTGAGAAACAGGGCATGGCCTCTCTGTTCCGATACATGCAGCAAAACCCTGGAGACAAGGCAAGCTTCAGCCTGGACCTGGGTCCCCAGAACAACTGTCCCCCCTCAGAGGCCAGTCCTGAAAGCCCCAGAGTCGAGCAGTTGGTAGAAGCTCGCATCCAGCACTCCCTCAATGCCGTCTGCACAGGGCCAGCAGCCCAGCTCTGCCTGGGTGAACTTACTGTGGTCCAGAAATCCATGCAGCTCATCGGCTCTGGCTCAGAAAAGATGAACATACAGATCCTAGAGGACACCCACGAGGTGCAGCCGCAGCCCCATGCCAGCTGTAGCTGCTACTTTAACCAGGCCTTCCACTTGCCCTGCCGCCACATCCTAGCCATGTCAGTGTCCGCCGCCAGGTGCTCCAACCAGACATGCTGCCAGCTCAGTGGACAGCAAGCTGTGCCACCAGTCTAGACAGCATCCTGGGCAGCAAGTGGAGTGAGACCCTGGATAAGCACCTGGCAGTGACTCTTTTAACTGAGGAGGTGGGTCGGCTCTTGCAGCACTGCAGCGAGGAGGAGTTTGAGCGGCGGTACAACATCCTGTGGGAGCTAGCCGACAACCCGATCGGCCCCTACGAGCAGGTGCAGCTCTGATCACTCCTGATGCCCAGAAATGCTCCTATACCACGTGCACACTCACACACTCAAGCTGTCGGACGGCCATGGTCCCTGCTTCCACAATAAGGACAAGAGTCTTCTACTCTACCATAGCCTGCTCCATAAAATGTGTCTTTAAGATTCTTTCTGTAAAGAGCCCAAGAGTAAATATTTTAGACTTTGATGGGCATATAAGTGGCTGTTGTATGTTCTTGGTTTTGTTTTGACAACATTTTCATAAGGTAAAAACAATTCTCAGCTCAAAAATCTTACAAAAATAGGCAACCCCTGGTCCAAGAGAAGACATTGGTTGCTGAGTTTGAGGGCCAGGGCTTGGTAACAGCTGCCCTAGTCATGAGATCACTCACCTGACCACACCCATGGGTGAGCTGACCCGGGAGCCTTCCCACAGAGGAGAGGCTGCTCAGGGAAGTGGCTGAGCCAGGTTCCCAGAAATTTTTCGCCTGACTCCATCTTGGGATCAATAAATAAAGTTAAATGTTGCATATTCTAAAAAAAAAAAAAAAAATATATATATATATATATATATTTATATATATGTGTGTGTGTATATATATATATATATATATATATATATATATGAACCACCTAAATTTTAGGTATTTTTTCTGAAAACATGTTCATTGTAGGACACTTGAGATACATAAATATATGAAGAATAAAAGAATTGCCTCACACAATCAGAGATAATCATTCAAATTTCATATAGATGAACATTTTCTCTACATATTTTTTTATTCTATGAAGTAGAGAATACCTTTAAGTAGAGATTTGTAAACTGCTCTTTACACACACACACACACACACACACACGCACACGCACACTCACCTGGGCTTGTCTGTGTGTGCTTGTATTTCCACCTCCATCTTTTCCTGGGTGGTGACCAAGGCAGGGCGTCAGAGGTGAGTGAAGAATGGGCTGACTAGAGCCCAGGCACAGCGGGAGGACAGAAGTAAACATTTGCAGACTGGGCGGACTGGGCGGTGGAGCTGGAGAAATGGACGCTCTGACACTCAGCAAGGGAATTCTGACTTTGATAAGCACAGCCTCCAGTCCCAAGCTCTACGTCCCTACCCCTGAGGTGGAGTCCCACCCACAGGAGAGCGTGGAAGAGAAGGACGTGCTTTAGCTTTTTGTTACTGTGACCAGAATACTTGGCAAGAACGGCTTAGAGGGGGAAAAGTTGACTTAGCTCACGGTTTCCAAGGTCTCAGTCCACAGATTGCCGACTGCATGGCTCTGGGCACAGGTGAGGAGAGCACCTTGGCAGAGGGTGTGGTGGAGGAAGGCAGCTCACGACGTGGCCACTAGGAAGCAGAGGGAGCTCCACTCACCAGGGACAATATATAAACCCACAGGCACGTCCCCTGTGACCCACCTCCTCCTCCACACCCGCCTGCCCACAGTCGATCCCTACCAGTGGATTAAGGCACTGAGTGGGCTAAGGGTCTCATGACCCAAGCACCTCACCCTGAACATTCTTGCATGTCCTCACACACGAGCTTGGGGGCACCTCATATTCAAACCACAACAGCCACCACGGTGAGCCTGAGGCCTTGACACCATCCAGGCTCCTGCACAGCCCCAGGGCCTCCGTCAGGCTCTGTGTGCTCCAGCAGGACATGTCAGTCACGGTGGAGAGGCGTAACCTCAAGAACAGAAGAGGAAATTATGAACAGCAGAATAAATATGAAAGGGAGACTATTTAGAATGAGGAAAGAAACAGCTCAAATTTTAAATACCTAATAAAGACATATGCCCATTTTATAGTACATAAATTACACTTCAATTTTTAAAAAGCTGCTGAAATCACAAACATCCCAAAATCCAAGGGAACCACATGGTGCTGGACACCCTTCTAGAATCATCCGTCACCTCCCTTTTTGGCGGTGCTCATTTTGGTGGCTGTTTAGTAACACTGTTTTCTAGAGCCAAGAGACCGATGATCCAGACTGAACTCCAGCATGATCCCCAGAAATTGGTTTAGTTGTGTCGAAAAAGCGAAATTCCAACACCCGTAGTTTAGTAATCTAATTGGATCTCATCAGAGAGTTGGGCAGACCTCTGTCCCCAGAGCCAGCCGGGCAGGTGGCCGTGCGATGCAGCCTGAGTAGGGACAGCAACCAGCACAGGGCACAGGGCGGACAGCTCTCATCAGGGCCAGGTTTCCTCCTGTCACTCTGGCTCCCATCAGTGGTTGCTAGAACCCGGCGTGGTAAAACAGGTCCATTTTCCAGTTCAGTCGGTTCTGGGCACTTAGCACAGGGACGTCCACTCTGGCTTCATCAAGGCTGTTGACCCCACAACAGAATCTTAGTTCAAAACACAGCCTCCTGCGAATCCCCTTCAACCACTACTCACAATTCAGAAAAGCACTTTCACCTTTAAATATTATTGTTAGTATGGCATCTAGATATTTAGGAATTTTGTTGTGAGATTTTGGAAAGGCCCCCTTTTTTGATCTATGTCTTGATTTATTCACTCAGGACATCAGGGCATTTCCAGCTGTGTGTGGACAGGTGCGCTCATGCCAGGAGTGAGCCAGGAGCCAGGTCACCATCAGCCCAACTGCTGTGGGTGCCCTTGGTCCTCACTGGGCTTGTCAGGGTCCTGTGGTACTTGGTCTCTGTTTCCCTCCAAGGAACAAGAAATACAAACCCTGTTCTGGAACAGACATGGTCTGCTTCTCTGTCCTTATTTCATCACCGAGTGTTCCAAGTGTGTATTTATTCTTACCTCAGACCCTGTCTCTTCCTTTAATGATTCCTGCTTTTCAAATGATCTCACATATTTTTCTTCTTAATATTGAAAAAGATTGTCTTGTTCTTGTGACTTGCCTCAGCACTTTGTCTCGTAGTTCATCAATTCATATCTGAATCTTCCCTTACTTCTTTAATAAATAAATTAAAAGATGACAAAAGAAAGACATGCTTCATTAAGTCCACATGGGGACTCTAATTTTTCACTTCCTTTATTGAAACCATTCATGTCTCCCCAAGTTAGTTGAAATGGTGTATTGGAGCTTGAACAAGTAGGACATAGACACAAATTAGGTAATCATCTGGGGATTAATGACAAAGCTTGGTGCCCTTACAGGCTATGTGTTATGGATTACATGAGAGGAATCAGTCGGATTCTTCCGCTCGATCAAAAGCCTGCTTCAGGGTAACTCACACCAGCTTCAGTCCATTCACGAGGGTGGAGCCCTCAGGCTGATCAAGGACTGAAAGGCCCACTTCTCAGGACTGTCACAATGGCCACTTTTAGCATGAGTGCTGGAGGAGACTGACACCCCGCAGCAGAGCACCTAGATTCAAACTCCAGGAGTGAGTCCTGCCCGGCCCACCTGGGAGCGTCTTCCCTCTCCGTTGCCCCAGCAGGTCACAGTCTGACCAGCTGAGTGCAAGACATTTGCTGGGTCCTGGCGATGATTCCAGGAATGGTTTCATCAGTACAAAAGTCAGGACATTTTCTAGGAATTCTGGTATCTCTCTTCTCTTTTGGGATCGCAATTTATTTCATCAGGCAAAAAGCATGAAGCCCTGCCTGAGGCTCCTTTTGTGACTCTGTGTCCCTAAAGTTTGAGCCAGCAAAGAGTACCCAGGAGGAGCGGAGAGGAGAGGACACAGTCCTTCCAGACTGGGCAAGGAATGGTGTCCAGCATGGGGACACTGCACTTTTCTCCTGCAGATCCTGCAGAAGGAGTGCTGGAAGTGCACGCAGAGAGGCCACCTCCGCCACTAGAACTTGGCAAAGGTGTCTACGCACTGGGGTGGCTCAGCAGGGTCAGAATGGCAAGTCCCCTTGGAGCCGTCTAAGTTATAACCCTGCACGTGTGTCTCATCAGTAACCCATGTGGGAAAATGATAGGGTGACCCAAAGAACCTTGCTGAGAGTTTGGAGCTTACCTAAAACTTTTAGGATCTTTGTTTTGACAAGGGACGCTGGTAAAGACAAAAGTTGAACTATTTTCCTGCTTGACCCTAAAGAAAATAAATGGATACAAGTTCTACATTTTGCTTCCTTGATCTTGTGAACTAAGAATCAGATGTCTTCAGCCATCTTCTGCCCTGTAGTACGATCTGTGATGACTAGTGCAAAGTGTTGTAAGCACAGAGGTGCCCAACAAGTGTGTGCTTCCTGGGTGGGTGGATGGGTGGATGGGTGGGTGGATGGGTGGGTGGATGGGTGGAAGGATGGGTTGGTGGATGACTAGGTGGAAGGATGGGTGGAAGGATGAATGGATGGAAAGATGGATGGATGAATGGAAGGACAGAAAGACAGCATTTCAGAACTAGATTTGAAAGCTTGCAATCTAACAGGCTGAATGTCCCCATTGAATGACTGAGGATAAAGAGCAATAGCCAGAGATGATTTCAATTCTCAGTGAGTCCATGAGAACCAAGCCTGGGTGGCTTTTCTTCCAGCCGTGCTAAGCATTACTGAAGTATGTGACATTGGCATTACCTGACGGCTGGGTCACTGAGGCCAAGCAAGATGGAGGAGAAAAGAAAACAAAATGCACACAGAACTCTGTGGCTCCCATCAGAGCTGTCTGCTCTGTTGTCCAAGCACAACACGCGCACAGGTGCAGGCACAGGTGGAAGTCAGAAAGAGTCTGTGACCTTGGGAGTCACAGAGTTGACTCACTGTCACAGTGACTAGACCAGAGATGGAGTGGCTCCAGGTGCTCTAGGGGCCTGGCTTCTGTTCCCCAGGGCAAGGGTCATCCTTTTGGAAAACCCCGTAAATTACGCCCTGACCCAGGGGCTGCTTCCAGCCTAGGGTGAACTCCCTGTATTTGGCAGCGCGGCTGTACAATAAATTCATTAAGAACTCCTGGCAAGAGTTTCAAGTCTGAGCATTTTTACGAAGCTGTCCAACAGGACACGGACTTCAAATTGTGTTGGTGTTTTCCACAAGCAGAGGAGGGTGTCTGTTCATACCTGAAGCTTCCCTGCTGGTGGCACAGACTGATGCCCATTCAAAGGAAAGTCTGAGGTGTTTGGAACACCCCACCTTTGTTGAATTGTATTTGAAAGATGATAAATAACAACATAGGATAGTCGTAATTCTTAAGAGACTGTATTCAATTTGATCACCAGGGAGGAAATGTTCTTGCTGACTAAAAGATGGAGACATCCTGAGTGTTTTTGTAACTAATAGTAAGTGGTAAAAATATGCAAAGAATGTACTTTACATAAAAAAAATCACCTCATACCTTTACCGCTCTCTTCTTTATATGATGAAAAGTGTCATACAAAATTGACCCCAAGACAGACCCCCAGTGGATAGATGAGGTGCAGAGTCACTGTGTGCTGACAGAAGGAAGTACTCCAAAAACAGAATTCCACAACGACCTGGAAGAGGAGGCCAGCTCTGAAAAGGACAGGAATTGGAGAGCTTGTGTATGGGAGGCACGGTATCACAGCTCTCGGGGCGCCCGGTCCACTGGGCCTCCCTGAAGGACACTGGGCCTCCCTGAAGGTCGCATGTCCAGTGGGATGGTGCCGTGGCCTGGATCTGGAGGGTCCCCTGAGGGCCTGTGTGTTCAAGCCTTGGTGCTCAGGTTGGCCCTGTCCGGAGGTGGTTGATCCCTTCTTAGGCAGAGCCTGTGGGAGGATCGAGCTCTGGGATCGTGCCCTAAAGGGGACCAGGAGGCTCATCTCTTGCTTTCACTCTTGACTTCTTGGTCACTTCAAGGGGAGCAACTTTGTCTGCCATTCATCCCACATGATGTGCTGCCTTACCACGGACCCCACAGCAACCGGTTTACTGACCAAGGACTGGAACCTCTGAAACAATGATCAAAAAAACCATTTCCTCCTTACAAGTTGATTGCCTCAGGTGTTTTGTCATGGTTATGGGACCCTGACCAACAGATGGCGAGTTTCTCAACCTAATGGGTACAAGTCTATTCTGCTACTTGCCTCTAAACCATCTGTGTGCAGTTCTGATCCATTGTTCATAAAGTTCAAGAAGTAGAGGTGACATAACAAGAGTATAGTCTTTACAAGAGCAAATTGAGGTGTGAAGGGTCTCTTAGGAGAGATGCCCAGTCAGCATGCTTTAAGTGTGGACTTCAAATGGTCAGTGGGGGAGGGAGGAAGGAGAAGAGAGAGACAGATATATTTTTCTGCTCCAGCTTAGCTTATGAAGTTGATCAAGGGCCAAGGGGGACTTAAGGCCACACTGCCTCCACTTTCCTTGATGTCATTTATTTTCTGTCTTTCCATGGTGAGAGGGACAGTTTCAACTCGTGGAGAATTCTGTGGACGTCTTGGCAGGGTGAGGTCATCTTGGCAGAATCCGCAGTCCTCATTCGCAGAGGCTCCTTCTGCTGGCGCTGTTGACCCTGAGGGCGTCACGGCCTCTCGTGAGTCAGTGGCTCAGCATATGTACTTTACTCTCCTTTTCAAAATCACCCTAATGACCATCACGTCACCCCAGTTATTACCCAGGTTATCCCGGAAAGAGTTAATTCTCATTTGACAATGATTCGACCCAGCAGAAGACCCTCCTAAGTCCCCAAGTGTCTAGCAAGAAAATGAGACTTCATCATCTCAAGGGCTTTTTGTCACATGCCTGGGTTTGTCTCAAGTCCTAGGAAGAAGTAAGAGTTCAGTAATAGTGCCCTTATTCCACTAAATCCCCCTAAATGTCTCCATTTTCCAGTTTTGTACTCCCTTACCCACAACAAAATATGTCACTGTGGCATTTCAGGAAACAAGAAGCAGGCCATAGAAACTAGAGGGAATCCCCTTTCCCCTTCTGGCTGAAGGGGCCATAAACCTTAGCTGACCTCTTCTGGAAATCATCAGACCCACAGTCCCGGGGTATCCTCTCCGAGCCATGAAGAGAGAGAAGTTCTTATCTATACAGACACAGAGACACAGAGAAAATTGGATAAGTGGGTCTCACCAGGGTCCTCCAGGTTACTGTGGTGGGACTGTTTCCTTTCACTCAGTGGTCTCTGCACAACGCATGTCTTCGTCCTCAGAACCAGCATGGAAAACACTTCCTGCATCCTTGCTGAGGCTCCCTGGCTCCTAAAACTCACACGAAGTGAACTAGCTGAGCTTTTTTCCCTTTACCTTTTACTTTTGTCTCTACCATGAGCCTAGAGACAGGAGAGGACAAGATGCTGCTCTTTCTCCTCGGCACTCAGCTGCTGGCCAGTCCTGGGCAGCCGACGTTCTTGGTTTCCTGGCGACATTTAGCCTCAGACTTCTGTCAATGTTTGGATGTAAGGGTTCCCCTGAAAGCTCCTGCGTGATGCAGGCATGCTCGGAGGTGAGATGACTGCACTGTGAGCTCTGGGGCCTCTCAGCCCATCCTGGTTTGAATGCACTGACTGGGTGGTCACTGTGGGCAGGTGGGGCATGGCTGGAGGAGGTGGGTCCCTGGGGACTGCCCTGGAAAGGCACATCTGCCCTGCAGCCTCCCGCCTGTCTCTGCTTCCTGGCTGCCTTGAATGGAGCAACTCTCCATCACGCCCTTCGACCTCGATGTTCTGCCTCACCTTGGCAGAGGGGTGAACTTAACTAAGCATGGACTGAACCTCTAAAGCCATGCATAAAATAAACTTTTCCTTCTTAAGTTATTTTGGTCAGGTATTTTGATCACAACAACAAAAAGTTGACCAACACAATTTTTTTGCAGGGGTACTTGGGATTGAACCCAGAGGCTCTTTACCACTGAGCCACATTCTCAGCCCTTTTCCTTTTAGGACAGAATCTCAAAAGTTGTTTAGGACCTCTCTAAGTTGCTGAGGCTAGCCTCAAACTTGTGATCCTCCAACCTCAACCTCCCAAGCCGCTGGGATTACAGGCATGTGCCACTGTGCCAGGCCCAACACAACTTCTTGGAGATTCAAGATGGCGGGCTAGAGGAAGCTTCATTCCTAGTTGCTCCATGACTTGGAATTCTAGCAGCAGGAGTCCTACTTCTCAGCAAGGTGGTTGAAAGAGAGATTTGACTAAAACTCAGTATTAGACAGTCAGAGAGTCTTGGAGACTCAGAAATTCAAGTTCATTAAACAAAGAGGGACTACATGGCAGCCAGCCGCGGTGGTGCTGGTTCAGCATAAAGGGGGGGAGAGTGCAGAGAAACACAGCAGACGGATTCAGTAGGGAAAACCTCCATATCAGAAAAGCAGCCTGCCCTAGCCAATCCAGAAACTGCGCTGTGCACCGGTGCATGGAAAGCGTCCCATGTTCCCCAGCTTGCTGTGGAGAACTGAGGCAGAGCCATCCTGAGGCAGCTGCAGGAGCCAGGAGACCCGAGCACAGGTGGCTACGTGGTCAGGCAAGCGCCTTCCCTGTAGCCTAGGGTGTACCTAGCAGAGCGGGGGTGAAACAGGCCGGAGAATATTTTACCCACAGGGATTCAAGTTGGAAAAAGAAGGGGATCCCAGCTCACTTCTCTCCTTGGGTCTGGCGGCTCATGTAACCAGCTGAAGTGGGTCAGAAATCTGACAGTGAATGCACTCAGGGACCAGGCCCCGGAGGCCTGGAGAGGCTGTGCTCATGAGCAGCAGGGCAACACGACTTCCTGATTTAGCTACGAGCAGCTTTGAGATACTGTAGTGAACGGTTGGGATTCAAGAAGTCAGCGGAACAGGCTGGTCCTTGCAGGTGCCACTATTGTTTGGAGGTTCTTGAAGAAGCGTTTTTTGGTGATGTGGAGCCCCAAGGCACTTTACTACGAGCAATTCAGCCCCTTCCACTGCCGGTCCCACACCACGGAAGGCCTTTGGACAGGGTGTAGATGCAGACCGCGGCCCTCAAGCTGGGCCACTGCAGGCTCCCTGGGGCACACACTCATCTTCTCCCAGTCGTGGATGACTGGAAGGAGGGCTACGGAAGGAGAACGCTGGAGACCCAACTCCTTCCTGTCTGTGAGTCCCTACTTCCAAGGACCAAAGGAGGAATTCACACAGAGACTCACACATGGCAACCTCAGGGAAAGTCATCCCCAGAAGACAGACGGAGGCCTCAACATCCCCAACAGTTTTGCCACCATCCGGTTACTCTGGGGGAGTCAGAGAAGGTGTAGGTGAAATGTTTTTGAGCCCACAGGGAAGTTTCCAGGAATAGAAGGAATGGCATCTCAACAGGAGACGGATCACAGATAAAGCAAATTCATTCATCTGGTCATCTTAGTGATAATGCTTGGTTCACTGTGTTGATTAATATATAATATTTAAAAACCTCTGACTTGTTTACTTAAGATTCCTTGGTGATAGAGGTTTCAAATGTCAGATAAAGAATATCAAGGCCGGGTGCAGTGGCATACACCTGTAATCCCAGTGGCTTGGGAAGCTGAGGCAGGAGGATTGAGAGTTCAAAGCCAGCCTCAACAATGTCGAGGTGCTAAGCAACTCCGTGAGACTCTGTCTCTAAATAAAATATAAAGGCTGGGGATGTGGCTCAGTGGTCAAGTGCCCCTGATTTCAATCCCCAGTACCCCCTCTCAAAATCAATTATAGGAAGTGTAGCTTTCTTTTGTTAAGTAATTATAAATATTATTTAAAAAATAACATAACAGCATATATAATAGGACATGATATTAAGAAATACCATGTGTTTATGATGAAAGAGGTGATTTTTAAAGATTTTTGCCTGCTAGAGTGAGCCACTTGGGAGCGTGTCCCGCCGCCCTGGACGAGGGAGCCTTGGCAGCCTTGCTTGTGGGAGCAGGTCCCCCTCTGTGGGCAGACCTCAGGAGTGCTGGGGCGAGGAGTGGAGGGGTCCTGTGAGCTCAGCACTGGCCGCTGCAGACCTGGACTCCTCACCGCTGCCACAGCTGACACGAGGGCGGTTACCACCGTGATGGTCACTCTTGGCGCCAGGGTCGTTTTAGCATCTTAGATGGGGCATTCTATCACGACGTAGTTAAGCAACACCTTTCGAGTGTTACTGAAATGGAATCTGCTGTAGATGATGGCAGCCTTTCCTACCTTTGAGGCAGGTGAGCAGCCATAGTAGAGCCCACACTGCTTGGCTGGCCCACACTCCCTGGGCCTCCAAGCTCTGTGGGAAGGTACCCACTTGTTTTTATGAACGGCCAGGAGAGAATGGCTAGCTTCCAGTGAACTGACCAGAGAGGGTGGCCAGCAAGCACGCCAGACGCCCAGGAAACCCTATGAACAGTTGCTTCATTTTCTAAAACTGGAACTTCAGTGAGAAAGAGTTGTTTTTCTTTGCCTTTTGTTTTCCCAGAAGAGAAAGAGACTGCAAAGTCCGATGACCTCAAACTGGGGAGAGTCCCTTTCCATTTCCCAAGTCTGATCCACAGAGGACGTGACCTCCTCCTACCCTTGCAGGAGTGCCTGGGGTTTACATTTTCCCAGTCCACCACAGAGCTACCCATGAGCCATCAGCAGCACCTCCCTCAAAGCTGAAGAGTCTTAGAATCCTCTGTAAAGTTATTCATCTCAGGATTTTTATTTTGGACATTCAACATACGTTCTCAGGAATCCAAATTTCAGGCCAATGCTAAATCTTCATGATTTGATTCCTTTGACTCCCCGGGAAAATACCTTGGTGACTTCTAATTGATGAGTGGGATGTCGCGGACACCCTGCCTGCTCCTGGGCTCAGCCCTCCCTCTGGCAGGGCCCAGAAGCGGGGCTGCCTCTCTGCGCTGCGGGTGGGCTGTGAGGAAGGGGAGCAGCTGAGGTCCCGCAGGTGGGGGCCACCTCGGTCTCCACGTCACACTGGAGTGGTGCGAGGGTGAGGCCACACACAGTCCAGCCTGCTCACCACGCCTGTGGTCGGCCTGGGACCCACAGCAGCGCATGCTCAGGCCAGAGCCTGCCCCTGGGCGAGCCCGGGGGCCTGGAACCAACAGGAGAGTGTTCTTGGGCCTTGCTCCGGCCTCAGCGGGGCACCACCCATTCTGCTCTCAACTTAAAGAGCAGAGTCACTGCTTTCCACCACAAATTTGAGCTTATGTGCTGAAAGTTAGACTCTTGGATTTACAATACATTTTTTTGTGAGTATCCAAGAATTGGAAAACTCACAGATAAATTCCAAAAGAAATACTCTAACCATTTTCCTACATATAACTCACCTGCCACCCGATAATGCTCTTATTTCCAAGCCTTCTTTAGTGCGTGCTTCACTTGGATTCAAATAGAATAGACAGGAAACTGCTGTAAGTCTACATGGTGCTGAAATGAGCAATTGTGGAGACCTGAAACCCTAGGAGAACCATCACGTGAACCCCAAAACAGGCCAGAGATACTGGACTGAGCTCTCAGCGAGTGGGGGCACCAGGCTGCTGGCCAGGAAGGGCCATGGCTATGAGGTGGCAAAGGTTGACCTACGGATGCTTATCCCTTGGAGATGTGGGTAGATTTGTATGGTAGCTGGATACTCCAAAGTCAACCCCCCTGGAAGACAGTAGCCCACCCAGTGTGTGATCTGGTGATCCACCACTACTCCCAGTAGCCCCTGTGTGCACGTGTGTCTAATTACAGGTTCACATATGCAACTGTGCACCCTGTAGGCATCAGTGTGTGGCCCCCTAAGAGGCTCTCTTCCTGAAGGTTCGTGATGAAGTCTTGCTCTCCACCTGTCCAGAGGAACGTACCTTCTCCAAGTCCAGGGGCAGGTCCAGTACGGAAGAACCCAGGAGGGCCAGGTGGGGCAGCACAGAGCCTTGCTGGGACTAGACACTGCAGGAAGCAGGCAGGAGGGCTCGGGCTCTGGCTGGGAGACCAAGGAGGGGTGCACACTTTCTGAAAACCTTTTCAGAGTCAGGCTGACAACACTCTTTTCTTTTTAAAAACTGTCCTTAGTGTATGTTTGACTATTTGGTTGGTCTTAAATCCAGATCTCCCTCTCTGCAGACACACCACCCACAGCTAGTGGAAGATCATTCTTTGCAGAATCCTCAGAAAAAAAATCAAAGTTAAAACCAACACCAAGCAGGCCAAGTCCCGTTCCCGTCTGAATCTGTGCAGCCCTGCCATTCTGTCCCCTTCTGCATGGAGTTCTGCCCAAAAGATACCACGACTCGGGGGATGCTGACCTCTGGTCCTTCTGGGGACGGTGGCTCCTGCTTGGACTGGTGTCTTTGCATCCACACCTGATGCAGATGCTGCCTTTTCCCACGGCACCGCCAGCCCTGACAAGGATGATGTGCTATTTTGACTTATGCACAACACAAAGCCGTCTGACCCTGACAACACAGGACAGACTCTGACCTGTCCTGCGTGGAGACAATGACCAGTCCTGGAAGGTTGCCTTTCTTTTCCCGGTTGTCCAGGAGAGGTTGAGAGCGGACCTCAGAGACTCAGGGCTGCGGCCTTGATAAATCAGGACGGAAGCCTAGGGCTGTGCCTCCTTCTCTAGACACGTCATTTTCCTTCTTTTTTCTTTATTTCTTCTATTTCCGCCCTACACTTTGTGTGCTGGAACAGAACCCAGGCCTGGGCGTGTGAGGATGTGTTCCACCACGAAGTGTTTCCTGCCAGCCTCACCTATTTAAAGAGTTAGTTTGCTGAATTGGCTTTTCAGGAGCTTCCTTCTTCTGTGCTTTTGGGATTGGAGTCAACAGAATGCCTTACTTAGCAAGATGAGGAATTTATTTAGTGACACACGGGAAATTCCAAAGTCTCAAGTTTACATTTAATATTCCTTTGGAATTTACGCCATAGGATCCTAGTCTGTAAAGATCCTCATCTTATAAATAAAAGATACCATTATCTTTTTTCTGTCCACACGGTCACCCAGGTGTTCCATACCCTGAGTCTCTTCACCCACTCATTTAAAACACCCTTCGCGTGCCCTGGACCTGCGTGTAGTGAGTCTGCTCCAGGGATTTCCTCTCTCGACCCACTCATCATCCCTGCCCTGGGCACATGTTCTTTTGTTTGCTGAAATAGTACCCTTTCTTTTAATGACTTGACAGGATATTCAGTTCTCATTGTACTTTATTTTCAGATTTCCTACATAATTTTACTTTATTACTAAACAACAACTTCAGGATCAAACTATCACAAACTTCAGGGTAATAATTAAATCATTCAGTTATAAACATATATTAAAATTCTGTGATTAATTGGGATTGCATGATTACTTGACACATTAACCAGGGAAAATCACTTGTGGAAATTTCCTGCCAGGGAACTTGATATGTCTACTTATTCAGATCTACTTGGTGTACTTCGAAGTCCTGTGGAGTCGATCTCCTAAAATCTTTGCTCTGATTTTACTAAATTCGTCTTTAGGATATTGCAAATATCAATTGTATATTTGGAGATAGAATTTTTAAGAATATTCTACTGTAGGGAAACAAAACATTCCCCCACCCGCCATGTTCTCTGTCTGAAGCTCTGTAATTAGGCTAAGGGACGACAGGGTAATAAGATAAAAATACGCACCTTCGTTCAGTGTGAGCTTCACGTGGTGGGGGCTTTTCTAAGAGTCCCTGGAGGAAGCCACCAGGGCTGAGTTTGAACACCCTTGGCCAAGAGTGGAAGGTGGTGGGGATCCGCCCTCCACAGAGCAGGAGCCCAGGGCCATGAACTCGGATAACCCAACGTTTTACCTCTGAATCTGCTCGTGTTATCTCACACGCGAGCTTTTGGGGACACCTCGTCTAAGCTGTGACACCTGTGATTGGCTGTCTCGGCAGAGTGATAGACCCAGCCATTTGTCTGACTTAACTGTTGGTAACAGGTCATATCCTAACGGCGAACTTAGAGTTGTGAGGATGCAGCCTGCTTCACGACTCCCATTACTTAAACGTAGGTACAACACAACTCAATCAGACCTATCCAAGGGAGTTTTAGAGAAAGGAAGAGATGGAGGGAGGGAGGGAGGGATGAAGGAAGGAGCAAGGAAAAGGAAAAGGGAAAATCTCCCCACGAGAGTCACTTGAACAGTTGTGAGACTTTCCTTCCTGTTGAGGAAGGAGAGCAGATGACTGGAGGCGATGCGGAGGAAAACGTCTGGGGGAGGCCGGGCTGCTCCTGGGAGGCAGGGCTCTAGCCGAGGAGCTCCACGGTCTGCCGCGCGTGCGGTCATCCAACGGGGCAGCGTACCAGCCAGAGCTCTGCAGCTGAGCTTTCCCCAGAGGCTTGCAGTGGCCGAGGGACCCAAACAGGCAAGCGCTTCCTTGCAGGAGAGTCAAGATCCCAAGACCTGCCCAGAATGTCCCAGCAAAGACAAGAACATCAGTAGTTCTTTCGAGACATTTCTGAGAGAAAGCGTTCAGTGCTCTCAGCAACTTCAGCCTCCTGTGTCTTGATGTCAGGAGGGCCGCCAAGGCCTGAGGCCCCTGCCCTAACTGCTGGGAAGTCCTTCTGCAGAGCTGGCTCATTCTTCATCATGGCCACACCCATCCGTTGCACGGTGGTTTTCCACCACTAGTATTCTACTGCGGGACACTTGGGATCTTTCTCATCTTTTGCTATTAAAATAACAAAGTCATGAACAAATATTAAATATTTCCTGTGTGAAGGATCAATCTGGAGGTCAGAGGTCTCCAGGGCAGCGGGCTCTGGAAACAGCATCTGTCCACCTGCTGCCCACCTCAAGCTGGCCCCACCCCCAGGTGCGCAGCCTGGGGCCAGCCGCCTCATTCACATCCCATCTCTGCCACTTGAGGCTGTGGGTTTGTGGAGGTTCCTGTTTTTTCTGTTTCAGTTACCTTGTTTCATAGGATGTGGGAGAACCAATGAGATGGTGTGTGTGAACGACTGGTCCATGCTTATCGGGGTTCCTGGAACAAAAGCACTGAGTAGATGAGTGTCAGCTATCACTAGGATCACCTAGTATCATTGTTGTTCTCAATGCTCATTAAGCCAGTTACCGTGGCCAGGGCTAAATGCCCCACAGGAGGAAAATGAGTCCTTCAAAGCCTCAGGGAGTGAGAACGGTGACGTCACCCCAAAGACACGTTAGAGGGAATGAAGCAATCACATGTGTCTGCGTCTATGACAGTGTGCTGTGTGCTGTGTGTCTGCGTCTGTCATGTGTCTCTGTGCATCCGTGTGTCTGTGTCTGTGTGTGTATCTGTGTGCCTCATGCATGACTGTGTGTCTGGGTGTCTGGGTGTGTGTCGTGTGTGTGCGTCTGGGTGTGTGCATACACATATGTATGGCCACCGTACTCCATCAGAATCACAAAGGTCAACAGAAAACTAAAGTCTGAAAGAAAAGCAAAGAGAATCGGAAGCAAGTCCACGGAGATTGTGATGGTGCTTGTGTTTGAAAGGTTGGATGCCGGAACTGTTCAACTCCTACCTTTTCAAAAATGCCTACGGCAGATCCGCTTCTTCTGTGATAGTGAGATGGCCAATAACCCCTCAGCTGGGGCCCGCTAGTGCCTCACCTGGGCGGCAGAGACAGAGGAGGGGGCAGGAGACAGAACTCCCTGCTGACTTCTTCCACGTTAGGCTTCTGTCTTTAGAAGGAAGAGGAATTCTTCAGTACTGGGACCATGCCTCATGCTTTTGGAGAAACCCGTGCCTTCAGTTCTTTGCTGGGGTTCTGATTCGACTCGCTCGCAAGCGAGAAGAACCTCACAGAGGGGTTCCTGCCTGATAAAATGGTGCAGGAAGCTCGCCTGGGTGTCTCCTCCTGTGGCCCACCTGAGGAGGCCTGGGAGGCTCCGTCCGCTCTGCCTCGCAAGGGCTGGTCTCCCCAGGAGCCTTTGCACCCCTGCTCATGTGCCGAGACCCGCCAGCAGCTGCCTCTCTGATAGCCCTTCTCCTTGGCGCCCTGGGGACTGCTCCTGCCCGCAGGCCGTGGAGGCGGGGCTGAGTCTGCGCCAGCTCTGGCGTCTGGTACTGCTCCTGCCAGTAGCTCTGGTGAGCAGAGCTCTAGTTCCCCCCAGAGGCCTGCAAACGCAGGGACCTGGCGAGTTTCACGTGACCATTACTAGTGGCTACTGCTCGGCAAGGCCCCTCGGGACTTACCTGGGAAGAATGCTCCCTCAGGGCCACCTCTCCTTCCACGGCCTTATCACCAGTGGTAGTTTCTAAAGCCAGGCTCCACCCAGACATCTCCGATGGTCAGTGCCAACGTAGAGGAATGGATGTGCCCAACCCCACGTTCACTTCAGCAACGAGATCTGAAGTTCAGTGTTGCAGTTTTGAGAATTGAAGACACTTTTGAAGGATCATTAGGAGCATTATGAGTATTATGAGCATTATACTAACTTTGAAATTGTGTCTGTGAATGGAGGTGTTGAAGAATATTTCCAAATATTTGTATGTTTGTTAGGAAAAGGGCCCTTGAGTAGGAACCCAGGGACAGCCTCTGTCACCTGCTCCCCTGCACCGAGTCTGTCTCTTCAACTTTGAAGCGAGGATGCCAGTCTGGGGTGTCTGTGGAACTCTTTCAGGTTAATCATCGATCACATTCTGTATCTCTGTGGTTTTATGATTTACTAGAAATTGCCAGGTGTGGAGGGTGGAGACTGTCCACTTGGTTCCTGAATTAAAGTCTCAAATTGTTCATTTCTCATCATTTCAGCCTGTTTCATAACTTTGCAGATTTACAGCCCAGGTGTCAAAGCAGCCACATTATCTACATTGCAAATGTGGAGTTTCTAGAATGTTCTTAGTAAGTTAGGACGGAAACAGCAAGACCACCAGACGAGTCTGCCCACAGACATGTGTTAAGGGGACTATTCAGAGGACCCAATGGTAACGCTAAGCAGACCCTAGCAGGGGCACTCCCCCTGTTGCAGCCAGTCATTTTGCTTGTCCTGCCGTGCGTGCAGTGTTCAGGTGATACATTTAAAGTCGGGTCTTGCCAGCTCCTGAGACACGGGCTATTAGTAATACACACTTCGTCTTCTTTTTCGAGGTGATAAATTCTCCACGATGGCTTTGCAATGCAGTCAAAGGGAAGTCATTGATTTTATAGTTTCAAAATGTGTGTGCTTTCCAAGCCCTTGTTACGGCTCTGTTTTCAGGGACTCCGTTCTGGTTTATTAGTAGGCGAAAGCAGTCTAAAGAGAAATTTGAGTAATACTAATGTCAACAAAAAGAAGAAAAAACTTGAAGGCTGAGGTTTCTTCTTATCTGAAATCAGGTTTGGTTTCAGGGCAATTTCCTCTTTTGATCCTGCTGTCTGCAGGGGTGTCAGCAACCTTGAGTTTATTTATGGCTCCTGCTATGATCTCACTGTGTGGAAGGCTGGTACCAGGCTCCCCAAAGACCTCAGGATGAAGGTCAGTGCAGAGCAGGACAGGGCAGGGGTGCTGTTTTCAGTCTCTTCAGCCTGACTTAGCTGTGGCGGGTCTGGCCAGGGTTGCAGGGGCCTCTGTGAAGGAGAGCACAGCTTTTCACAGGCCTCGGCAGGCCTGAGGTCAAAGAGGAAAAATCAGGACTGCAGTGACTCCGTCGTCCCCAAGAGCAATTTTCAACAGCCTCCTCAGGTCTGCAGACAAGACTTAACACAGTCAGTGAAAGGAGTCAACTCAGAGGAGCTTCCACCTCCCTGAGTTTCTGAGACTTTAATTCTATGCCTTCTAGAAAACTCAACAGCCTCCGTTAAAATTGCTGGTGAAATTTTCTATAACGACAGCGTCTTTTCCTGTGAACTTGAAGACCCAGCACCTGATCGAGCTGAAACAGCATCCTGACAGGCTGTTCTGCTCAGCAGCATCTTCCCTTATCCATGGAAAATGATGAAGAGATATTTGTTTGGGTTTCCAAATTCCATTTGCTCTGTTAAAACAACATTGCAGCCAAAAGACTAATGAAAGTTTCCCAGTGACAAGCCTGAGCAATGATCCAATAGCAACAGAACACCAAACTAATGAGAAAATGACCTACGGGGCCCGCTTTCCGCTCTCGCCACAAGGATTTTAATTACAGAGGCATCGACAGCTGTGCCGGGGTAACACAGTGCCAGCCATGCAAACAGCACCTTGCAGGGGGTGAACTTGAAGCCAATGGGCTGGAAATGTCGGCTTTCCAAGCAATCAGCGACCACAAGCGAGGGACCACAGAGTCCTCAATTTGGTTAAGTGTGCTGACCCCAGACTTCTCTGTGGCATCTGAGCCCACGAGGGACGATTCTGTAGCCCCTGATGAACTGGGAACACCAACTGCCAGTCCCCAGGCCTAAGGACATCTGGCCCAGGACCACAGAAGCTCAGCATGCCTTCCGCTCAGTGGTCTCTCAGCCTACGACTCACTGTCGGAAGGTAAGATTGTTCTTTTCTCTTTCCTTCTCCACAGACCTTCTGGTACAGAATGTTTTGAATGCAAGCTGTCTTCTCTTCCTGCTGCCTTCTGTGAAGGTTATAGTGAATTACCTAAAACATGCTCTAATTGACTTCTCCAATGCATTTACAGATTCCTGGGAAACTTCTACATCACCCACAGAAGTCAACTGAGAACAAATCCCAGCGGGGTTCAAAGCAGTAAAATAGTGTGGGACACAGATGAAGAGGCCTTTCCTGATTAGGAAGTAACTCTGAACTTCCATTCCCACTTTTATTTTTTACACAAGTACTGTGATCCATTTAACCCTGATCTCAAGTCTTCCGCTGCATGTGAGGGAAGGAGTTGGGCATGAGAGTGCGGGGAGGTCCCAGGCATGCTCTCTGGCTTCCTGGGGGACAAGAGGCCGCCAGGGACCATGTGGCTACACGCTCGGTCCCTCAGGGCGTTCAGCTCAGGAAGGCAGAGTTGGCAGTGGACAGAGCCTGTGATGGAGTCAACGAGTCCAAAGCTCAGCTGCGTGAACCCTGCAGTCTGCCTTACACTTCCTGAGCCTTGGTTTCCTACTTAAGCAACTAATCCAAGGTGACCTTGTTAGGGGCTGACAAGCCACACTGGGGTTGAAGTTGATACGATGTAGGCTTGTGCTAGTCTGATTTCTGTTTTCTGGTAGAAATCCATGTCTCCCACATGTCAGTGTAGAAAGGATTAAATGTATGTTGTTTCCTTGGAAGGCTTTTCTTCAATGCGCCGCAAACCTATGGCCAGGGCTCGTGTTGTAACCAGCTGGTTCCGGCCCTGGTGCTCCGTGGTTGTGTTCTGTCACCAAAATAAACCACGGTGGATACACTGTTATTGACCAAACCCACACCTGACAGAGCTCTGGGGTTCCCCTCGCACCCTCTTAGTGGTGGCGATTCCTCAGATGGCCCTTGATTTGCAGGACTTGAGAGGTCAGGCGTCTTGCCGCAGGGGCTCCAACGTGAATTCCAGGAAGACGTTCCTGGGGCTTGAACGGAAGCAGCGGGTTGCGAGATCAGGTTTCCTCCACCTGTGCTGTGAAGCAGCTCTTTCTTTCCCTCCCACAGGTACGTTTTGGAAGGAAGTCACGTGCGCAGTCCGCACGTACATAAGAGGGGAGAGTTATGCTCCCCCTTTCAAAGGAAGGGAGGCCTGGTAGGTGGTCTGGATCTGCCTGGGCCTTCGCCTCTCCCCTCTTTCTCGTCTCTTAATGTTAGGTTGGACCCAGGGCTTCCTTCACACTGAGCCATGACCCAGAGTGCTGGCTCCCTGCGGCTCACATGGCTCTGAGCGCTCTCTCTGCGGGTCCCTGTCCTCCTTTGACACCCCCACTGTGGTGAGTCTCCGCACCATCTCTATTTTACAGCAGGCTCTTGCTTTGTGGTGGCGAAAGATGCATATTTCCAGCCTCAGTCCTCAGAGTCAGCTGTTTCTCCAAGGAACCCCAAATTCTTTCTGGAGATTGTTACTGGAAACCAAGACCAGGAACTGGGCGTGCTCCTTGCTGCTGTGGCCCTGCAGGGGCCCAGGTGTGCCAGGCCCTCCTGGCTGGTCACTAGGGAGTGTATGTGTGAGTGCCCAGGTCTGTGTACCAGCGTTGACAAGCTCGACTGTACGCAGCCACCTCGTGCACGCTGACCCCAGCCCCGCCCATCACCACCAGGATCACTTGGCCTTCTCCCCTGTCTACCTGTCAATTCTGGCCCCAGAGCAGGAAACCTGCCTTCTGTACCCGCACCCCTTGACCTCGCTGTATGACCTCTTTACAGGTGCACAGCAGCCTCGGCTGTTAGCCTTGGCCCCCCAGCAAATGACCCCCGTCAGGTGACCCACAGTAGCAGGCGCAGCTTCTCGCCCTTCGTCTTCTAAACGCCATTCATTTGCAAAGTTGCTTAGGTCAGCAACTCTCCCCACCCCTTCAGGGAGGTTGTCTCCTACATTTATAATACACCTGGATTCTCTGGTCAGAGTCTGCAATCCACTCAGGGGGGCTCTGGCCTTGTAAATGATTCAAGAATTTGCATACATTAAGATGCAGTTACTCTTCATGCTTTTGAGTTTAATGGGGTTTTTAAAAATGCATAAGGCATACATCTTATGTTTTTCTAAGCAATTGTTTAATGTGTGTGAATGGAATACATCTTATTTAAAATCACATTGTTTGTGGTTCACTGCTCGGTATATAGGTGAGGTTGCCCTCCATCCTGCTTAGATTTCTGCTTAGATGCTTCAGCTCACAAAGACAGGCCACATGAATGCTCTTTGTGTTTCATATTTAAGATGTGTGGGGTGAATTTCAGTTGGTAATTAAAAGTGCATCAGGTCCTCACCCAGAAGTTCACCCTCAAACCACCAGGCCATCCTCTTCGTACCAGAAGCCCATCTTGGGAAAGTCCTACTTACTACCAGACTGAATGGAAGTCCCGTTTTGCGGTGCACATTTTCCTTGAGGAGGTATCCTACAGGTCCAGGAGGGCAGGTCAGCGGGAGCATGTTGGGCCACGCTGTCGGCCTCTGACAGGCACTGCATGGACCTTGTGTTTAAGGGGTGCCGCTCGGGAGCACAGGGCGTGCCTAGCAGGTGGGAGGCCTGGGTTCAGTCCCAGAGCCACACACACACACACACACACACACACACACACGAATCATGCCTCTGGCTCTTTGCTGGGGGAGGAGAAACGGCCATGTTAACACCCTCTCTGCGCTCCCACAGGAGAGCTGTGAAGACCTGTTCCACAGGATCACCTCTCCACCCCGTGAGGAGCTGCAAGTGAGAACTACAAACATTTCTTTTTTTTTTTTTAACTTATTTTTATTGTAAACAAATGGGATACATGTTGTTTCTGTTTGTACATGGAGTAACAGCATACCATTTGCATAATCATACATTTACATAGGGTAATGATGTTTGATTCATTCTGTTATTTTTTCCTCCCTCCCACCCCTCTTTTTCCTCTATACAGTCCCTCCTTCCTCCATTCTTGCCCCCCTCCCGCCCCCCATTATGTGTCATCATCCGCTTATCAGTGAGATCATTCGTCCTTTGGTTTTTTGTGATTGGCTTATCTCACTTAGCATGATATTCTCCAATTTCATCCATTTGCCTGCAAATGCCATAATTTTATTATTCTTTATAGCTGAGTAATATTCCATTGTATATATACACCACAGTTTCTTTATCCATTCATCAATTGAAGGGCATCCAGGTTGGTTCCATAGTCTGGCTATTGTGAATCGAGCAGCTACGAACATTGATGTGGCTGTATCTCTGTAGTATGCTGATTTTAAGTCCTTTGGGTATAGGCCAAGGAGTGGGATAGCTGGGTCAAATGGTGGGTCCATTCCAAGTTTTCTAAGGAATCTCCACACTGCTTTCCAGAGAGGCTGCACTAATTTGTAGCCCCACCAGCAATGTATGAGAGTACCTTTTTCCCCACATCCTCGCCAACACCTATTGTTGCTTGTATTCCTGATAATCGCCATTCTAATTGGGGTGAGATGGAATCTTAGGGTAGTTTTGATTTGCATTTCTCTTATTACTAAAGATGGTGAATATTTTTTCATATGTTTGTTGATTGCTTGTAGATCTTCTTCTGTGAAGTGTCTGTTCATATCCTTAGCCCATTTGTTGATTGGGATATTCGTATTCTTGATGTAGAGTTTTTTGAGTTCTTTATATATTCTGGAAATTAGTGCTCTATCTGAAGTATGAGTGGCAAAGATTTTTCTCCCACTCTGTAGGCTCTCTTTTCGCATTGCTGGTAGTTTCCTTTGCTGAGAGAAAGCTATTTAGTTTGAATCTATTCCAGTTATTGATTCTTGCTTTTATTTCTTGTGCTATGGGAGTTCTGTTAAGGAAGTCTGATCCTAAGCCAACAAGTTGAAGATTTGGACCTACTTTTTCTTCTATAAGATGCAGGGTCTCTGGTCTGATTTCAAGGTCCTTGATCCATTGTGAGTTGATTTTTGTGCAGGGTGAGAGATAGGGGTTTAGTTTCCTTCTGTTGCATATGGATTTCCAGTTTTCCCAGCACCATTTATTGAAGAGGCTATCTTTTCTCCATTGTCTATTTTTGGCACCTTTGTCTAGTATGAGAAAATTGTATTTATTTGTGTTTGTGTCTGTGTCCTCTATTCTGTACCATTGATCTACCTGTCTATTTTTGGTGCCAATACCATGCTGTTTTTGTTACTATTGCTTTGTAGTATAGTTGAAGTTGTGGTATTGCAATACCCCCTGTTTCATTCTTCCTGCTAAGGATTGCTTTAGCGATTCTGGGTTTCTTATTCTTCCAGATGAATTTCATGATTGCTTGCTCTATTTCTGTAAGGTACATCATTGGGATTTTAATTGGGATAAGAAAAGAATATACAGAAGTTCTAGATAATAGAAAGGGTGAGAGTGTAATCAAAAGAAATCGGATGTTAGCATGCAAAAAAGGGAGAAAGAGACTCTGAGGGAACAGGTAAACAAAAGGAAAAGAGAACAAGAAAAGTAAAGAAATAAAAACTTAAAATTTTTCAATAAGGAGTAAAAAGAAAATCTACAGTATAACAGTCATACAGTAATGAAACCTCCCAGTTTCAGTAGCCTGATGCATGAGAGGTACCTGACAATGAGCTTCAAGCCTCCAGCAGGCGTTGCAGGATGGGATTTGCCCCACCTAAAGATGGGAGCTGTGGCTTCCAGGATTATCCAAGATGGCCACTGTGGCTTCGAAATGTGTTGGCAAATGGGGGGCTGCAGCTCAGGGTGTGGCCATGGTCAGCTGGAGGTCCTGGAGGCGGGGTGTGGTTGGTCTGGCAGGGGTCCTGGAGGTCGGATGTGTTTGGTGTGCTTGCCGGATCCTGGAGGCCAGGTGCAATCAGTCGGTCTGGGGTTCCAGTGATAGGGCGCAGTCAGTTGGTCTGGGGGTCCTGGTGGCAGGGAGCAGTCAGTCGCTGTGAGGGCCCCAGAGGCAGGGAGTGATCGGTCAGGCTGAGGGATCCTGGAGACGGGGCTCAGTCAGTCCGGCCAGGGATCCTATGGGGCCTGGCTATTGTCTCAAAGTGGCGGCAGCCACGTGTAACCAAACCTGCAGGAACTGTCACAGTGAACTTCCAGGCAACAGCAGGCAGCTGGTGCTCCACTGGCAGTCGGTGATCAGTTTGCTGACTGTTGTAGGATGATTGGGAGGTGAACCTCGTGTGTTGGGTGATGGATAGGTGTAAGGCAGGCGATGGACAGGTGAGAGGCAGGCAAATGGCGGATGATAGGCACCTGACAGTGATCAATCTGCACTCAAAAAAGGCGTCGATATGCTGGCAGACTGCAGGTGATCACAGCAGACAAATGGGGTACAGAGCAGGGGATCAATAAGCAGCAAAAACTGCCTCACCAAGAAACAGATATCCTCTCACAAACATTTCTTATAAAGAGCAGTTTAAAGACTCAACTAAGAGGATGTGATTACTGTGATAACCCCGCTGAGGAAAATCGTCCCCAGCCCGAGGCTGGCTCCCAATACAGGCTGCTTGGGACCTGCAGGAGCGGAGGTAGGCGCGCCTGGCTAGTCAGGGGTAGAACAAGCGCCTCAGATGCGGGGTGCCAGGTCCCGGCCAGGTCGCCTTCACCCCGCTCTCTCTGGAACTTGGTGCTGGGCAGACCCTACTGCCTTAAGGAATTGATTGGACACTTTTTCCCTGTGGCAGTAAAGTCTGTGTAATTGGCCTTGTCTCCCTTTTGCCTCTGACCATCAGGAAGATGGTCCAGAACGTGAAATCCAACTCGAGTAGGTGCCAACCCTTGCAATCAACATCCTGAGTCTGGAGCCTCATTTGCACATTACTTTCACGTTGTTCAAAAGAAGGATTATTTTAGAGATGTTGAACATTTTTCCATATGTTTGTTGATTGTTTGTAGGTCTTCTTCTGTGAAGTGTCTGTTCATTTCCTTAGCCCATTTGTCAATTGGATTATTTACATTCTTGGTGTTGAGTTTTTTGAATTCTTTATAGATTCTGGAGATTAGTGCTCTATCTGAAGTATGATTGGTAAAGATTTTCTCCCACTCTGTAGGCTCTTTCTTCACATTGCTGATAGTTTCCTTTGCTGAGAGAAAGCTTTTTAGTTTGAATCTATCCCAGTTGTTGATTCTTGCTTTTATTTCTTGTGCTATGGGAGTCCTGTTGAGAAAGTCTGGTCCTAAGCCGACATGTTGAAGATCTGGACCTACTTTTTCTTCTATAAGATGCAGGGTCTCTGGTCTGATTCCGAGGTCCTTAATCCATTTTGAGTTTAGTTTTGTGCACGGTGAGAGATATGGGTTTATTTTCATTTTGTTGCATATGGATTTCCAATTTTCCCAGCACCAAAACCACCCTAAGATTCCATCTCACCCCAATCAGAATGGCGATTATCAAGAACACAAGCAACAACAGGTGTTGGCGAGGATGTGGGGAAAAAGGTACACTCATACATTGCTGGTGGGGTTGCAAATTAGTGCAACCACTCTGGAAGGCAGTATGCAGATTCCTTAGAAAACTTGGAATGGAACTACCATTTGACCCAGCTATCCCATTCCTTGGCCTATACCCAAAGGACTTAAAATCAGCATACTACAGAGATACAGCCACATCAATGTTCATTGCTGCTCAATTCACCATAGCCAGATTGTGGAACCAACCTAGATGCCCTTCAGTTGATGAATGGATAAAGAAACTGTGACATATATATACAATGGAATATTACTCAGCCATAAAGAATGATAAAATTATGGCATTTGCAAGCAAATGGACGAAATTGGAGAATATCATGCTAAGTGAGATAATCCAATCTCAAAAAACCAAAGGAAGAATGATCTCGCTGATAAGTGGATGATGATACATAATGGGGCGTGGGAGGGGTTAGTGTTTTAGGGTTAGAGTGAGGGTTAGGGAGGGGGGCAAGAATGGGGGAAGGAAGGACTGTATAGAGGGAAAAGAGGGATGGGAGGGGTGGGGGGAAGGGGAAAAAATAACAGAATGGATCAACCAACATCACCCTATGTAAATGTATGATTACACAAATGGTATGCCTTTACTCTATGTACAAACAGAGAAAGAACATGTATCCCATTTGTGCACAATAAAAAAAAAAAAGAAAGAAAATAAGTGTCAAATTCATGATCTTTTTACTGTTCAAAAGTATATATTTTCTTGCTCTTTACATTAAAAATATATTAAAAAAAAAGAAGGATTATTTTAAAACATTGTGCAAGTATAGAAAGCGCTGCGTCCAGCAGATGCTGACCTGAAGAAAGGTGGAATGGAATCAAGAGTAGTAGACGACGAATCAATCAAGGAAATAACCCTCTGGTGTAAACACTGGTCCTTAGAGATTTAAGGGATGTTCATTAGGGTCCTTAAATCTCGAGCTTGTTGGCACAACACAACAACCTCACAAGGTACAAAGCAAAACTAACAACATTAAATGGAATATTTGACAAATCTATAGATGTTGGATACTTTAACACCCTTCTCAGAGAATAGTGCATCAAACGAACAAAAAATAAGTACAGTATTTGAGACACATAACTCGCAAACTGTGTGAAGAGGCATTCTGCCCACACAAACACGATGGCTTGAAAATCCACGTTCTCTAGAAACTCGTGGGAGCTTTACAGAAATGGAACACGAGCCAGCTGCAGAGCAGATCTTTAGGGCTTCTGAAGAATCAACTGCACACACGCCACCTTCTCCGACCACAAGGAAATTAAAGTCCATATAAATAGCCAAAAGAAAATAATAACCCAATTGGCAGATCATGGAAGAAATCACAGTGAGACTCATGAATGCCACAGGATGTGACAAAAAGCACCCATGTGCTTGGTTGTGCTTGGAATGAAGGGTACCCTGGCACCTGGAAGGAAATGCACAGCCAGAAAAAAAGTGAAAGAGTAAGAAAACGATCGGCTCCTGCTGTTAAAATGTAGCACAAGTGAAAAGAAAGGAGAAGAGAATAAAGACTGATCAGAAATGAACAGCATGTAAATCAAAGAAGCAATTTAGAAGATTAACGAAACCAGATGCTGCTTCCTTTGAAAAACTAAGACAAGCAAGAGACAAGAAAAGAACCAAGCTCTTCAAAAACTTAACAACATAGTATATTGTTTTAAAAATAAGACAAATGTAAACTATTTTAAAATAGCAACTTAACACTATAAACAACTTGCAGCAATGAATTTTGAAATTTTTGCAAAAATGGAAAATTTTAAAGGAAAATATGAATTAAAAATTTAACTCAGGAAAAAATAGATGTTAATAGAATACAATCAGTAAATAATAAAATAGGTAGGACTAATACCCCCAAAGGATAAGAGAATGAAATGTGTCACAACTGTATTTTATCAAATAGTAAGAAAACAATAATATTCTCTCTCTCTCTCTCTCCCTCTCTCTCCCTCTCCTTCTCTCTCTCTCTCTCTCTCTCACAGAGGATTTAACCCAGGGGTGGTTTAATACTGAGCTACGTCCTTGGCCCTTATTATTTTTTATTTTAAGAGAGGATCTCTCTCAGTTTAGCTTAGGGCCTCACTAAATTACTGAGGCTGGCCTTGAACTTGCAATCCTCCTGCCTCAGCTTCCCAAGTCGCACTGGGATTATAGGTGTGCACCACCTTGCCTGTTGAAGACAAGAATTCTTAATCATGTAGAAGTTGTCTCTTAGGAAGAGGAGTTCTTCCCAATTAATCTCGGGAGGCAAGGATGACCTTTCCAAGAAAACCAAAGGCAATATGAGAAAGAAGACTTATTCTCGTTCTGGAACACAAGTGCGTGACCCCAGTCGAATGCGTTGTGGCTGCCGGAGCCTCTACCTGGTGTTGACAAGCAACTTTTATGACTTCTGTGTGTTTGTATAAAATGCATGTTTCTTGTAAACACGTACAAAAGCAGGGCTTGCCCAGCACCCGGATGTTGGCATTCGCTGTGGCTCACCTCACCCAACACGCAGTGCAGCCATCTGACTTCCCAGTCTTGGTTGGTGCTGTGCAGGGCCCTCTGGTGCCGTTCCTCCTGCTTGTTCAACAGGAGCGTTAGAGTCATGTGTGGTAACTGGGTTTACGGACCAAGCCGCACGGGCCCGGAGCTGGCTTCCTCCACTCCAGCCACCCCACATCCCCCTTCCTCCCCTCTGCTGATCTCCCTCACTTGCTATTTACTCATGTCTGATGGACGCTGTGTAGGTATACATAAAGGTAGGACCCACTGTGGCTATTTACACGTGCACATACGTGATTTGTGAGATCCAGGCTGCATCTCCTCCCCTTTCCTGTCCCTTCTGAGCCCTTTCTAATCCTCCCTATATCTTACCACACCTGATCTCCCCTCCTCCTTTCCCTTATTTGGCTCTAGCTTCCACATATTGGAGAAAACATTTGACCTTGATTTTCTGAGTCTGACTTCTTTCACTTAGCACGATGTTTTCTATTTCCATTCACGTACTGGCAAATACCATAATTTCAATCTTATGTATTGCAGAATAAAAGGCCATTGTGTGTATATACCACATCTTCGTTATCCATTCATCTATTGATGGGCATCTGGGCTGGCTCCATAATTTGGCTATTGAGAAATGTGCTGATATAAACATTGATGTGGTTGTATCCCTCTAGTATCCTGATTTTAGTTCATTTGGATAAATACCAAGGAGTGGATAGCTGGGTAATATGGCGGTTCCATTCTCTGTTTTTTGAGAAATCTCCATCCTGCTTTCCAGAGGGGTTGCACTAATTTTAATTCCCACCAACAACGTATGAGTGTATGCTTCTTCCCACATCCAGAATATTATATCATCATCATCATTATCATCATCACCATCAGGGATTGAACTCAGGGGTGCTTAACCACTAAGCCACACCCCCCAGCCCTTTTTTAAAAAAAATTTTATTTTTTATTTTTGAGACAGGGCCTCTCCAAGTTGCTGAGACTGGCTTCAAACCTGGAATCCTCCTGCCTTAGCTTCCCAAGCTGCTGGGATTATAGGCATGCACCACCATGCCCAGCATATTTATTATTTTTTTGTGTTTTTGATAAATGCCAATCTGTCTGAAGTGAGATGAAATCTTGGCATAGTTTTGATTTTCATTTCCCTGATTGCTAAGGATGTTGTATATTTTTTCATATATTTGTTGGGGATTTGTTTTTCTTCTTTTGAGAAATGTCTATTAAGTTCATTACCCACTTGTTGATTGGGTTGTTTTGTTATTGTTGTTAAGTTTTTTGGGTTTTTAAAAAATATATTCTGAATATTCATCCCCTATCTGAGGAGCAGGTGACAAGGATATTCTCCCATGCTGTAGGCTCTTTCTTCATACTTGGAATCATTTCCTTTAATATGCAGAAGCTTTTTCATTTGATACCCTCTCACGTACTGATTCTTGGCTTTCTTTATTGAGCCTTAGGAGTCTTGTTGAGCAAGTTGGTGCCTGCACCACAAGATGGTGAGCTGACCCTGTGATTTCTTCTACCAGTTGCAAGGTTTCTGGTTCAATTTCTAAACCTTTGATCCACATTGATTTGATTTTTGTACAGGGTAAGAGATGGGGAATCTAGATTCATTCTTCTATACAGATATGCAGTTTTCCCAGCACTATTGGTTTAAAAAAGCTATCTTTACCAGGTACAGTGATGCAAGCCTGTAATCCCAGTGGCTCAGGAGGCTGAGGCAGGAGGATTGTGAGTTCAAAGCCAGCCTCAGCCACTGTGAGGCACTAAGCAACTCAGTGAGCTCCTTTCTTTAAATAAAATACAAAATAGGGCTAGAAATGTGGCTCCATGGTCGAATGCCCCTGAGATCAATCCCTGGTACAAACAACAACAACAACAACAACAAAACCCTACCTTTTCTCCAACATATGTTTCTGGTGACTTTGTCAAGCATTAGATGACTGCTCAGTATGTGGGTTTGTCTCCAAGTCTTCTATTCTGTTCCATTGGTATTCATGTCTATTTTGACGCCAGTGCCATGCTGTTTTGCTGGTTTGGTTACTATAGCTCTGTAGTGTTGTTTGAGATCAGACATTGTGATGCTTCTTGCATAGCTCTTCTTGTTAAGAATTGCTTTGGCTATTCTGGATCTCTTATTTTTCCAAATGAATTTGAGGACTGTGTTTTCTAGTTCTCTGAAAGGTGTCATCAGTATTTTGGTGGGGATTGCATTGAATCTGTATATTGCTATTGATAGCATTGTCATTTGGACAATATTAATTCTGTTTATTAAAGAACATGGGGGATCTATTCATCTTCTAAGGTCTTCAATTTCTTTCTTCAGTATTCTATAGTTTCCATTATAGAGGTCTTTCACCTCCTTCATTAGATTAATTGCCAACCATTTTAGTTTTGAGGTTATTGTGAATGAAATGGTTTTCCTGATTTCTTTCTCAGCAGAATCACTGGTGGATATAAGCAAGTTATTGATTTATGAGTGTTGATCTTGTATTCTGCTATGTTTCTGAATTCATTGATTAGCTCTAGCAATCTTCTACTGGAGTTTTTCAGGTCTTCTGGATATAGAATCATATCATCTGCAGAGATAATTTGACTTCTTTTTTTTCCTATTTGCATCTCTTTAATTTCCTTCTCTTGCCTGATTGCTCTGGCTACAGTTTCAAGAATTGTATTTAATATAAGTGGTGAGAGTGAACATCCTTGTCTTATTCCTGTTTTAGAGGAAATGCATTCAGCTTCTCTCCATTCAGTGCGATGTTTGTTTGGGGTTTGTAATATGTAGCCTTTAAAATGTTGAGGAAGGTTTCTTCTATTCCTAGTTTCTCCTGAGTTTTTTTGTTCATATGTTTGTTTGTTTATGCCAGGAATTAAACCCAGGGGCACTTAACCACTAAGCCACATCCCAAGCTCTTTTAAGTTTTTAATTTTGATTCATGGTCTTGCTAAGTTGCTTTGAACTTTCGATCCTCCTGCCTAAGCTTCTCAAGCCACTGGGATCACAAGTGTACACCAGTGTACCCAGCTCTGCTGAGTTTTTAACATGAATGGGTACTGGATTCTATCAAAGGCCTTTTCTGCATCTATGATCATATGATTCTTTTTCTTAAATTTATCTATGTGGTAAATTATATTTATTGATTTGCACAGGTTGAACCAAACTTACATCCATGGGATGAAACCCATGGTGTATTATCTTCTTGAAGTATTTTTCAATGTGTTTTGCCAATGTTTTATTAAGAACTTTTGAACTCATGTTCATCAGGGATATTAGTCTGTAGTTTTCTTTCCTTGATGTGTCTTGGCTGATTTGGGTATCAGGTTAGGCTGGCTTCACAGAATGTATTTGATAGCACTGCCCCACCCCTTTCAATTTCATGGAAAAATTTGAGAAACACTGGTGTTAGTTCTTCTTTAAAGGTCTGATAGAACTTAGCTGAGAATCCGTCTGGTCTGATCTTTTATTTGTTGGAAGGTTCTTAATTGCTGCTTCAATTTCATTGCTTGGTATTGGTCCGTTTAGGTTTTCTATATTCTCATGGTTCTATTTGGGCATATTTGTCTAGAAATTTGTCAGTATCTTCTAGATATTCCAGTTTATATTAGAGTATAAATTTTCAAACTAGTTTCAAATGATCCTCTGGACTTCAGAAGTATCTGTGGTTATATTTCCTTTCTCATTTCTGTAAGAAAATGCAGCTCAGCTCAGGTCCCAGGGCAGTTTCAGCACTTAAATCCAAGGGAGCAGGTGCTCTGGATGCCTGGTTTGAGTCGCGGTTCAGCAACAGCACCCAGAAATCCACTCCAGACACGAGACCTCATGCAAGAGATTTTATTATGCGGACAACTAGAGCCTCCGCTTGGGGCTGGAAGGAAGGAAAAAAAGAGAGAGATGGTGTGGGCGCTTCTCCCAGATATTGGAATCTCCCGGGCTGGAAGGCACCAATAGCGGAGGAGAATACTTGCAAGCTGACTGATGAACCAATGGCTATCTAGGATGTTCACAGACTGACAAGCTAGGATGTAATTTGGGAGGCAGGAAATGGCCGCAGCGTAGGCTGGAAATGGCTTCAGTGTAAGGGGCGGGCAGAGCAGCTCTCAGACTGACAGGTTAGGATGTGATGTGGCAGAAGGGGCGGGGGAGCAGCTTTGTATTACATTCCCCGTTTTTGATTTTATAAGAAAATCTCTTTTGGGTACATGGACGAAGGTCCGTCTTCTGTAATTGCTTCCTGCTGAGTGTGGACGTAGAGCTGACTCAGGGGAGAGATGTCATCGTGGCAGGAAGGAGTTGGGGACTCGATAGTTCCTCTGGGAGCACACCTGTAGCTAGGCTCCAGTTCTGGTAAGATCCTGATATTCCTGTAATACAAGCTGATTGGTTGACATGGAAGCAGCACTCTTCCTGTAGACCTTTCTATAAACAGGGTCCCCCCTTTTTCGGCTGGCATTCTATTGAGAAAAAAGAATCCAGTGGTTGGGAAAATAACAAACAGGAGTCCAGTCCTCATGGCTGGGTGTGATTGTCTGGTGCCTCAGTTGTCTGGTCCCCAGTCTCTGGAATGGGAGAAAAGGTGGAGGGCTTGATGGCCTTCAGTCTGAGATGGAGGGGTCCCACAGGAGTGGCTGAGTATCAGTTGGAAGAAGCCTGGATTAGAAGCTGGAGAGGGGTTAGTGGATTGAGAATAGAGCTTAACCCAAGAAATGTGTAGCCATCCTGGTAGATCTTGTACCTTGACAGCTATTGGCATGGCCAGGAACACTGTATGGGGTCCCTGCCACTTGGGAGACAGAGGGACTGTAGCCTCCTGAGGAGGAGAGATAAGAACTTGGTCTCCTATTTGAAGAGGTTGGGTAAGTAGGCCAGATAAAGGTTTAGGTAGGGTGGAGTCAGCATAACCCCACAGAAATGCTCGGGATGTGATTTAGGAGAGGAATGGATATATGAGAAGGAAGAAAGGAAGGAAGAGGCATTATCCCGGGGGCAGGATGGGACGACCATACATCAGCTTGAAAGGGGAAATATTAGCCGGTTTCTTTGGGAATGAGCGAAGACGCAGAAGAGCAAAGTTTAACCCAGTCAAGGTGAAGTTCTAAAGAGAGCTTGGTTAAGACATTTTTAAGAGTTTGGTTTGCTCTTTCTATTTTGCCTAATGACTTTGGGTGAAAGGGAATGTGGAAATGCCAAGGGACCCCAAGAGCCTTGGCAAGTTGTTGGGAAATTTGGGAAATGAATTCAGGTCCATTATCTGACTGGAAAGAGGTAGGCACTCCAAAGCGAGGAATGATTTCATGAAGGATGAAGATGGAGAGTTAGTGCCCTTTTGTTGGAGGTGGGGATGGCTTCAACCGATCCCGAGAAGGTGTCCACCATAACCAATAGGTATTTAGACTTTCTTACTGTGGGTATGTGAGTGAAGTCAAGTTGCCAGTCTACCCCTGGAATGGTGCCACAGGCTTGGTGAGTCAGAAAAGTAGGGGGTCTGACAGCTGTAGGATTTGTTCACAGGCAAACTTCACATGTGGAGGAGAGTTCCTTCAGAAATGAGATGTCAGAGGAGGAGAGTTGCAGATGAGTCTTAGCAAATTGTAAGAGTGAAGAAAGGTTGGGATGGAACAAATGATGGAGGTAGGAAAGTATCTCCCTGTTGGTGGGTGGTGGAGGTGAGGGATCATAGAGAGTCATAATGGGGGCTGGCGTGGACAACAGGGCAGCCCTTTTAGCCTCCTCATCTGCCTTGTTGTTGCCTGAAGAGATGAATGGTTGGCCTGTATGATGGGCTTGGCAATGCCCAAGGCCTATGGTTGCTGGGAGGCGACTAGCCTCAAGGGGGTTTAGGACGTAGCTAGAGTTGGCGATGGAGTCCCTTTTGTGGTAAGAAGGCCCCTCTCTTTCCAAATAGCAGCATGGGAGAGGATAATGTGAAAAGCGTATTTGGAGTCGGTGAAGATTGTGAGGGATTCTCCCTTTGTGAGGGTGAATGTGTGGGTGAGGGTGATTATTTCTGCCTGTTGGTTGGTGTTGTTGTTAGGTAGTGGTCCTGACTCTACCACCTTTTCCAGAGAGACAATGGCATATCCAGCTCGTCGGATCCTTTCATGGAGAAAAGAGCTTCCATCAGTAGAGTCCCTTCCTGGACATTGGAGGGGCAGGGGAGTAACTCCTCCAGGGTCTCAAGGCAGCTATGGGTTGCTGAAGCCTGTATGTCAGAAGGCAGGGGTAAGTGGGTGGCTGGATTTAAAGGAGAGCATGTCTTAAAGGAAATGGAAGAGTCCTCAATAAGAGCAGTTTGCAAGGCTAACACCCGACAGGGTGGTAGAGTTTGCAGACCCTTAAAAGTAAGAAGCTTGGACAGATGATGAGGTGAGAGCACTTCAGTGGGAGCCCCAGAGGAAAGTTTCTTTGATTCCTGGATTAAGACTGCAGCCAATACCCTAAGACATGGTGCCCAGCCTCTTACGGTGGGGTCTAACCTCTTTGACAGGTATGCTACTGGTCCAAAGGTGGGACCAAACATGTGTCCTAAGACCCCCAGGGAAAACCCACTTTTCTCAGAGAAAAACAGGTAGAATAGTCTGGTTAAGTCAGGGAGGTGTAGGGCTGGAGCTTGAAGAAGGGCTTTCCTTAGGGTCTGGAAAGGGGCTTCCACTGGGTTGAGGAGAGGTTCAGTGGGAGTACCCTTTGAAGCCTCATATAAGGGAGCTGCCAGGATGGAAAAATTGGGGATCCAGGATCATAAATATCCTGCTAACCCCAGGAAAGGATTTCTTCCTTGGTGGATGGAGTGGCATGTCCTGCAGCAATGCTTTTCTCTCTACAGTGATGGCCTTAAATCCAGGTGAGAGGTTAACTCCTGAGTAAATGACCTGAGGCTGGGAAAGTTGCACCTTTGCTGGGGAGACCCTGTAACCCCTGTCAGCCAGAAAATTTAAAATCTTAACTGTGTCTCCTTGGGAGTCCTCAAGAGAGGGACTGCATAGAAGAAGATCATCAACATACTGTAAGAGAGAGGAGGAAACGAATGTGAGAGAGGCAAGATCCTGAGACAGTGTTTGGCCAAAGAGGTGAGGGCTGTCTCGGAATCCCTGTGGGAGAACTGTCCAGGTCAGCTGAGAAGAAACTTGAGTGAAAGGGTCAGTCCAGGTGAAAGCAAAGAGAGCCTGTGAATCAGGGTGAAGTGGGACAGTGAAAAAGGCATCCTTCATATCTAGTACTGAAAAGTATGTGGTGGAAGAAGGGATAGAGGAAAGCAGGGTGTACGGACTGAACACAATGGGAAAGATGGAGACCACTGCTGACTTAATGATGTGGGGGTCTTGCACTAAATGGTAAGATCATTAGGCTTCCTAACGGCCAGGATGGGAATGTTATAAGGTGAGTTGGCGGTGCGCAGGAAGCCTTTCTGCCTTAAATCCTGGATGATTGGTTGAAGTCCTACAAGGCTCCTTTGGGGAAGGGGATATGGGGCCTGGGCTGGGTAGGATGTTGGGTCCTTCAGGTGAATGAGTACAGATGAGCATGTGGCTACTGAGGGTGTGTGGGTGTCCCAGACCTTGGGGTCAACCAGGGAGGGAGGAAGGGGATATGAAGACTCTGTTTGAGCTGTATATTCCTGTAGAATCATAAGGAGAAGAACAGCAGAGGAGTCTTGGCTGAGGCGCATGGTGGGTGAGAAGGAAATAGAGGCACCCAATTTGGCTAGGATGTCCCTTCCCAGAAGGGGAATGGGACAAGAAGGAATTATCAAAAAGGAATGAGTAAAGCCAATTTGTCCTATCTGGCAACTTATTGGAGGGGTTTGTAAGGGATTATATGGTTTTCCCTCTACCCCAACAATAGAGGATTTGGCAGGGGAAGTGGGTCCCCAAAACTCCCGCAGCACTGAGATGTGGCTCCAGTGTCCATAAGGAAAGGGAGCTGCCTGCCTGCCACTGTAAGGGTCACCCGGGGCTCCTGGATGGTGATGGTCGTCGGGTGTAGAAGTCCTGAACCCCTTCAGTCATCCATTGCCAATCCCAGTAAGTCACTGGGGGAAGTGGACAAGGGTGAGCTGGTACTTCTCTGAGCACCAGGGCAATCCACTGCCCAATGTCCCGGTTTGGACAAGGACCTGGGGGCTGCCGGGTGTTGGGGCAGGCTCGTGCCCAGTGGCCTTCTTGCCTGCACTTGAGGCATGGGCCTGGAGGTCTTCTGGGAGCTTGGGCGCCCCTAGTGGTGGACAATTGGGCAGGTCTAGCTGGCTGAAAGGCTTTGGTCAGCATTTGGTATTTTAATTTTTGCTTTTTTTCCCCTTCCATTATAAACCTTGAATGCCATTGCAAGAACTTCTGGCTGTGGGGTAAGGGGCCCCCTATCCAACCACCTCAATTTAGCCTTTATGTCAGGGTAACTCTGGGAAAAATAATAAGTCATAAGTAGCTGCCGTCTCTCTGGAGTCTCAGGATCCTGGTTAGTATACCTGAGCATAACCTCTGTGAGGGGACTTAGAAATGCTGATGGGTTTTCAGTCTTGTCCTGTATTACTTCCTGAAGTTTATCATAGTTAATGGGTTTAATAGCGGCCTTTCGGAGACCATCCCACCACAGACACCCAGTCCCCATGTTATAGTCCCATTGGGGCTCCCTATCTGGTACTGCTTCAGCCCCAATGGGGTGGGTTAGGGTTGACTGGTGAATCTCATCTGCATAATTGCGCACCTGTTCCCAGACTTTCCTGCGCTCCTCAGGGGTCAGGGTGTTGAACATGATCATGTAAATGTCGTGCCAAGTAAGATCATTAGACTGGGTAAGGTACTAAAATTCCTTAATGAAGTTTGCAGGGTTGGAGGTGAAGGAGCCTAGCTGCTTCTCTATTTGGGACAGATCAGACAGTGAGAAAGGAACATGGACTCTGATTACACCCTCTGCGCCAGCCACCTCCCGTAAAGGGGCTAAAACATGTGCACGGGACCGCGTGGTGGGAGGACTGAGTGGGCTGAGTGGAGGAGCGGAAGCAGAAACGGAATGAGGCAAAGGAGAGGAATGAACAGGGGTTTCTGCAGCAGGAGATCTGTAAGGAGTTGGTTCATCAGCCGGGTCAAAGTCAGAGGAGGAGGAGGGGTTAAAAGGGGGAGAAGCCAAGAGAACATGTTCAGGTTTTTGAGGAGAGCAAAGATCAAGCTTAGCACGGAAGAAAGAAAAGGCTTGAAGATAAAAAATCTCTTTCCAATTGCCCATTCGTTCACAAAAGTTGTACAGGTCCCTTATAATACCGGGATCCAGGGTGCCATAAATTGGCCATTTGATTTATTATCTAAATGATAGTCTGGCCAGACCTCATTACACAAATAAATAAGTTTTTCTGGTTCTAAGTCAGGGATCAGGTGAAGGTGCTTGAGATTGTCTAATAAACATCCCAAGGGCAAGTCTGCCAGGATGGAGGTCCTAGATCCCATGGTGGAGACTGAGAAACACCTAAAGCAGTGTTTGAGTCATTCCAAGAACACAGGTCAAGGCAGCACAGAGATGTGGTCGTCACACAAGCATCAGTGCATGCCGGGCAACAGCTGGGAGGGTTGAGGACCCGACATCAGGATTTTTGGGGAAAAAAAAACCGTGCACGAAGATGAGCCTCAGCCCTGAGAGAGAATCTCCACCATAAAATCAGGAATCCACCCGACAGATAAGACCGACTATGGGGACCAGCTGTAACTATAAAAGTCGTGGCTGGGAGTACCCCCACACCTCAGCTGCCTCGAGAGCCCTGGATACTCAACAGTCACTTCTCAGGTTGGCAGAGGTGTGTTTAAGTCAGTCTAGGGGGCCCTGCCTAAGGGAACTCACCAATCTGAAGTCCGGTGTTGCACGCAAAAAGCTGAGCATCCAGGCAAATGGAAGGTGGGGCCGTGTCTGGGGGCACTGGGGCATTGGATGGGGTTCCACTTGCCTAAGAGGCAGTGGAAGGACCCATCCCAAGTCACAGCACCAATGAAAGAAAATGCAGCTCAGCTCAGGTCCCAGGGCAGCTTCAGCACTTAAATCCAAGGGAGCAGGCGCTCTGGATGCCCGGTCTGAGTCACGGTTCAGCAACAGCACCCAGAAATCCACTCCAGACACGAGACCTCACGCAAGAGATTTTATTATGTGGACGACTAGAGCATCTGCTCAGGGCTGGAAGGAAGGAAAAAAAGAGAGAGATGGTGTGGGCGCTTCTCCCAGATATTGGAATCTCCCGGGCTGGAAGGCACCAATAGTGGAGGAGAATACTTGCAAGCTGACTGATGAACCAATGGCTATTTAGGATGTTCACAGACTGACAAGCTAGGATGTAACTTGGGAGGCTGGAAATGGCTTCAGTGTAAGGGGCGGGCAGAGCAGCTTTCAGACTGACAGGTTAGGTTGTGATGCAGCAGAAGGGGCGGGGGAGCAGCTGTGTATTATAATTTCTAATTTTGTTGATTGGGTTCTTCTCTCTTATGTTTAGTTTGGCTAACGTTTATCAATCTTATTTATCTTTTCTAATCTTATTTATCCTTTTCTAAGGTCTTGAAGAGAAGCATAAGTACTCAATGTCATAAATTTTCCCCTAGGACTACTTTCATACTGTGGCAGAGATTTTGATATATTGTATCTCTGTTCTCATTTGTTTCTAAGAACTTCTCAATTTCTTCTCATTTATTCTATGATTAATTCTTCATGTAAATTACTTATTTTTCAATTTCAATGTGATTATTTCTATTATTTTTCTCACTATTGTTTTCTAGGATTATTCCATTATGATCTGATACAATGTACCAGATTACATCGACTTTTTGTATTTACTAAGACTTATATTGTTACCTAGAAAATGGTTCATTTTGTAAAAGTTTATATGAGCTGCTGAGAAGAAAGTGTATTGAGTTGTTGGGGGTGAAATATTCTGTAGATGTCCATTAGGTTCATTTGATTCATAGTATTTTATTTAGGTTGAAAATATCTTTTTTAATTTTTTGAATGACCTGTCCATTGGTGATAAGGATGTGTTGAAACTTCCAGTATTATTGAATTGGGGTCCATCTGGGATTTAGTGTCAGATCTATATTTTTTATGTAATTAGGTGCACTGACAGTTGGGCAAATATATTTACTAGCATTATATCTTCTTTTCTGGATTTTTCCATTTACTATTGTATTGTGACCTTCTGAGGCTCTTCTGATTAATTTTGCTTGAAATCTGCTTCATCAGACATGAAAATAGCTACTCCTGCTTGTCTTCAGACTCCATTTGCATGAATTTTGTTTTCATACTTTTAATTTCAGTCTGTGGGTGTCTTTGCCTATGAGATGAGTCTTTTGCAAACAGCATATAGTTGGATCTTGTTTTTTGATCGATTCTGCTAATCTTTGTCTTTTAATTGGGGTTTGAGACCATTTACATTCTGTTTTAATATGGATATGTGTTTTTAGCTTCCTCCCATTGTAGTTTGTTTCCTATATTTAATTCTATTCTTTTATTTTTGTTGTAGTTGGGTTTTTTTGTGTGTGTTTTAGTACTGGCGATTGAACCCAAGGGAACTTAACCACCGAGCCACATTCCCAGCTCTTTTTATTTCTTATTTTGAGAAAGAGTCTTGCTAAGTTGCCTAGGGCCTTGCGAATGTGCTAAAGCTGGCCTCAAACTTGCAATCCTCCTGCCTCAACCTTCTAAACCTCTGGGATTATAGGCATGTGCCACTACATTTGACTTAGTTCTGGCTTGATTTTCATTTAGTTGGTTGCTCTTCTAGTGATATTCATCTATTTGGGAGTTTGGGGGTTCTCTGTATGCAGTATATCTTTGAGTGTTCCTTGAAATGCTGACTTGGTGGTCCTGGATTCTTTAATTTATCCTTGTCATGGAAAGATTTTATTTCTCCATAGATTTCTGAAGGACAGCTTTTCTGGGTATTGTATGCTTGGTTGGCATTTTTTTTTCAGAGCTTAGAATATCTCATTCCAGGCTCTCCTTGATCTGAGAAGAGAGTCAGAAATGAGCCTTATTGGTTTGCCTCTAAATTTGATGTGACATTTTTCTCTTGTAGTTTTTAACATCCTTCCTTATTTTGTATGTTAGGCATTTTGATTATGATGTGTCTTGGAAAGACTGTGTTTTATTGGGGGTCCTATATGCCTCCTGTATGTGTATGTCTCATTTCTAATATGGGGAAACTTTTCTGTTACCATTTCATTAAAGAATTTCTTGATGCCTTTTGCCTGCATCTCCATGTTCTCGTCTATCCCAACAACTATCAGGTTTGTTCTTTTAATGTTTCCCAGAGTTCCTGCCTATTCTGATCATGGGTTTCCCCCCCTCTATTGCATACTGAATGTTCAAGTTCATATGTCCTGTCTTTAAGACCTGAAATTCTATGTGATCTAATCTGTTAGTGATGTTTTCAAGTGAATTTTAAATTCGATTAATGTGTCTTTCATTTCCAAGAGTTCTTCTTAGTTTCTTTTCATTATCTCTATTTCATTATTAAAATGGCCTTTCCTCTCCTCTACTTGCTCTCTTAATTCCTTTCTTAGAACTTCATTTAGTTCATGGAACATTTTAATAATCATTTTTTTATGTGCTTTCTCTGGGATTTTGTCCACATCCTTATCTATAAGATCCTTTGTTACAGGATTGTAAATTTTGGGGGGAGGCTTGTTAGCCTGTTTCCTCATGTTTTCAGAAGTCTTGGACTTGTGATCATTTGAAATGGAGTCCCCTTCCTCATTTATACATATGTTCTCTTGTGCGTACTTATCTCTTTTGTTTTGGGACTTGTTTTGGATGCTCCGTGGGGCCTGGTTGTTGGCTCGGGGTTTTCCTCCCTGATCCTGTGTTGAAGCATTGCCGAGGCTCAGGTGGGCTAGACCACGTGGGAAGTGAGACATGCTGGATCTTGGCTGAGCCATGAGCATTGCTCAGGAGCAAGATCTCTACTTTGTGAACTTGGAGAGTCCCAGTCACTTTGCAGCCCCTCGTAGAGGAACAGGGAGCCAGGAGCAGCACTGATGTTCGCAGCGGTGCACAGCCTTAAGATGAACGTCCCGTGTTACAATGACACCTGTAGCACTAACTGCCACCTCTACAGGAACAGTGGGGTCGGCATTTAACATCAGCACAACACTAAAGAACCATGACCTGGATCCAGGGTTAAACAGCAGGTGTCTACGTCTGGTCTGCTGTACTAACAATGGAAACAGTGCGATGGGCCGGGAATGGCACAAGCCACCTGTCGCTGTCAGACAGTGGGATTCAGCTCGTAGGGTGGAGAGAAAACAGGGTAGAAGCCAGAGGAAGTTCGGATATCTAGAAGAGAGAACAGAGGAGAGGCGGCGGGTGGGAGCGGAGGAAGGCTGTGAGGAGGGAGGAGTGAAAACAAAACGTAAGTCAAAAGAGGAAACAGGAAGCTTTGCTACTGGTGGAGAAGAGAGTGAGGAAGGGCAAGAAGAGGACAAAAACCAGGTGCCCACGAAGAGGCAAGCGGAGGACGAGGACAGCTCAGGCCCAGGTGGGATGACACCACACTCACGTCAGCCAGGGCCCAAGCAGGCGGGGCAGAGGAGGCCACCATGGAAGAGGGTGCGTGTGTGAAGGTGCACACGTGTGTGAACTGTGCGCTCTATATATGTAATAACAGAATATGTACGTAGGTATGTGAATTGTGTGCTTTGTGTGTAACAATGTGTGCATACATATGTAAATTATATACTTCATATATGTAATATATACATACTTATGTACATATATTTCAAACATCTCTGTGCAGTGAGAGCACACACATACACACACACAATCTCGCAGAATAGAAAAACAAGGAAAATAAAAATCGATAATGATATGATATTTGAAAAGTAAAAAGAAAGGAGATTTAAAAGAAAGGAGCGGTGGTGAGATGGGGGAAGAGAGAGAGAACAGTGGGAAACATCTGTTTTTGAGGGAGAGGGCGGTACCAGGGACTGAACCCAGGGGCACTAGGCTGCAGAGCCACATCCCCAGCCCTATCGTGTACTTTATTTAGAGACAGGGTCTCACCGAGTTGCTTAGGGCCTCGCTTTTGCTGAGGCCAGCTGTGAACTCGCGATCCTCCTGCCTCAGCCTCCCGAGCACTGGGCTGAGAAGTGTGTCCCACTATGCCTGCCGAGGAAACATCCTACTTGTGGTGAAGCAGCAGAGAGGAGCTGGGCAGGCCTGGAGCGGGGTGCTGTCCCCAGTGACCAACAACTGTGAAGCACTGTGCTCTTCAATATTCAAGTGCTCTCACCACAATAAAATGAAATTTAAAAAAGGAAAATCAGAAAAGCCTCTTCTCTCTTGTTGGATCAACTCCTGGAGGAGGCAAAGTCTTGGGGATCCTAAGGGAAGCTGTGTCACCAGCACCCAGGGGCTGTGTACTGGCCCCTGGCCATCAGCCCGAGCCCTGTGGAGCCATCCTGGGATCACTTCCGAGGGTTCCATGTAGCTGTAAAACCCACTTGAACTGCACTCCAGAAACATGTTCTTCCAACCTGACCTAAATATATTTGTCGGATTCTTGGACTAGCATGTACCTTAGCCCCAAGGGTCGTCCCGTCCCCGGGGAGCACCCCATAGCACCAAGGGCTGGAGAAGGGGTGGGTTCACGGATCCTGGGAGCATCTTTCTTCCCTGGAGAGGAAGGGGGCACACAAGCGTGCACCAGAGCAGGTGGGGGGCTCAGTGCGGAGCCTGGGGTGGCCTGGTGGGGCCCTGGAGCAGGCCCTGCTGCCTGTGAGTGGTGCCCCTGCCCCCCCGGGGCACCTCGGGGCACCTCAGGACATCAGCTGGATGAGGTCGAGCTGATATGGAATGGGAGCCAACATGGAAGCTGGATGGAGGAAGCTAGTGCAAAGCCGTTTGGAGTGATCCCACGCAGGACAACGCCATGTTTGGGACAGGGAGGAAACACGCCAGAGCCCGAGGGCTCGGTTTGAAAAGGCTGTCCTCCTGGAGAGCTGCCCTCTCCCCTCTTCCCAATGCACGGGGAAGCCAGACTAAGGGACCCATGTGGACCAGCTCGCGGGCTGCCTGTGTCCAATGCATCCCGTCCTCTGCCCTCTCCTTTCCCACGCAGGGCACAGGCTCACCAGCAGCAGGTATGTGGCCCAAAGAGGCAGCGGCTGTGCATCTGAGTGCCATCTTTCCTGTGCTGGGGTTGGAACCCAGGGTCTCACTCCTGTGTGAGCATCTTAAATGCCAGGAGCAATCTACAAGGGACAAAGGTGTGGCAAAGGGACTCAGGAGAACGCCAATCACAACCACCCACCACCGTCAAAGGGAGTCCGGGCAGAAGGAACAGCAGTCTGGAAACGCCAGAAGTGGGTTTCTGCCAGCGACTCCGTGGGCGGCAGGGGCTCTTTCCCAAAAGCAGCGGGCTTTGCGTCAACCGACTGCCAGTCTGACTCAGGGCTGCTCTCGTATTAGCTGTGTGACACTGGGGACATGACTTCACTTCTCCGTCCTCACTTTCTTCACCAGTAAAAGGTGGAGAACAGCAGCATCCCCCTCCTGAGGGGGGATGGCACACCACCTCAGTCCAGCAGGCGTCCCAGCTGGGGGCTGGGCAGAGCGAAGGCCCCATAGACAACCGCTTTTAGAAATGCACCACAAAAGGTGAACGTGTGCACGGGCGGAATGGGGGCAAAGCCAAGGACAGCACAGACCACGCTGAGTCCTGAAGCAGAGCTTTATTGACATTATGCTGCTACATCCTGTGCTAGCCTCACTGCGACGTCTGTGTCGTGGCAGGCACCACGCGAGGCTGTTGGAGCGTAGGATGGAATGAGACGGAGGTTCCACCTGAGAGGAGCTCAGCGCTACCTTGGCGGCTGTTTCTCTTCCGTCTCCAGCTCTCGTTTGTCCACGAAGACGATTCGTTCCCAAAGTCCAGGCCAGGCCAGAATGCACTCCACGTTTTCCTTTTTTCATCAGTCTGCACCTCGTGAATTCTACTTTGGTGGATTCTGGTTCATTAACAAGCACTAGCCCGTAGGGCTGCCCAGGAGGACAGGGACAGATGCCCATGTCTGCAGCCAGACGCACCTGGGTACCAAGTTCAGCCCCACAGCGTGCTGACTTTGTGACTTGAACACATTGTGTGATTGCTTAGCTCTTTGGTCTGTTCAATGAGACCACAAGGAAGTCTTCACTGAGGGTCGTCATGGGGGTTAAATGGCCATTTCCAGTGCTCGGCACTCAGTGCTTACAGGTTGTTAGGAGCACTGAGATGTGGAGATCATCGCCTTCGCATTTTACAAACCAGAGGGCCTGAGTCCCCAGGAGTTGAAGAAAAATACCCGCAGTCCAGGTCTATGTGCGTCCACTGCTGTCCTTTCTTCCATTAGGCTTGCGTAACTTCAGTGGAGGAGAGAAAACTCAGTGGAATCGAAATACACTCTTTTCCTCTTTCCAGTGTACGTGAGCCTCCAAGAGACTTAACCAGGGGTGACCTTCATGAGAGCAAGTCAGTCGCTGCAGAGCTGCTCTAAGGCCTCAGAGACATTGAAACAGAAGTCCTGTTCTCTCAAGATCTCCACCGCAGAACAAAGAATCCTGTCTGCTTTGGCACCCAAACCCCGGAACTGAGTATTTATCTGCACATTTCAGTTCAGGCCTCCCTGAACGCTGCCCATGGACTTGGCAAGGGAACCGGCAGTTGGTATTTGGAGCCGTCAAGTTTGCTCAGTGCTAAGCTGAATCTGAAGCCCAGCTCTCTACCCTTAGGCGACAGGACTGGCAGAAAACATAACTGAAACCTATAAGTGCTCTGACTCTTCTGCTGCTTCCATCCCTGCCCTCTTCCTGCACAGCTGAGGATCTCCCAGGCACAAGCCGGGAGCACACGATGGATGGACCGCGCACACTGCAAGGGGGCGAAGGCCAACAACCTGCGTGGCCCTTTTGAGGAAGAACAGCAGGTTTCACTCAGTGGGTGGAAGACACTCACTACTGTCTTCTAAGAAAGCGCAACCCTAAGAGTTCTTTAAAAATGTTTTGAAGATGACATTTTACCTTACTAAAATGGGTCGAATTTTACTTGGTTATTTAAAAAAAAATTGTATATATTTGTCTCTCTCGCTCAAAGTTGTTACCACATCCAGAAAAAGCAAGAAACAGGAAATGCACTGGGGCTCCCTGAAGCTGCTCAGTGTGTGGAAACCCACCACAGCCAAAGGACCGCGAGTGTCCGGGCCATTCGCCCTTCCAAGCCGGCTCAGGTGGCTGTAACTGCGGAATTGGTTGACCAGGTCCTGGGTTTCGGCCCTGCGGACCTGCAGAGAGGCACGGAGGAGGCCAGACCCAGCAGAGGCCAAGAGGCACTCCCCTGTGGCCCTGTGGCCCTAGGCAGCATGCTGCTTCTAACACCCGCCTGAACAGCCTGCTGGTGAGAGCAGCCCATGTGTGAGCTCCTGCCATATGAAAGGAGGAGACCGAACTCCATTACGGTTTGGATGTGAGGTGCCCCCAGAAGGTCATGCATGAGACAATGCCAGGGTCAGCGGGGAACTGACTGGTTACGAGAGCCTTAACCCAGGGTGTACATCGATCACCTGATGGGATGAACAGTAGCAGGAGGGCGTGGCTGGAGGAGGAGGGCGCCTTCGAATTCTGTCCTGGTTGAGCAGAGCTCTCTCTTTGCTTCCTGGTGCCACGTCCCCAGCTGCTCCCCTCTGCCACACTCTTCTGCCATGATGTCCTGTCTCACCTTAGGCCCCAAGGAGTGGAGACGGCCATCTATGGACTGAGACCTCTGAAACCATGAGCCCCCAGAGGAACTTTCCTACTCTAATTGTTCTTGTCAGTTCTTTTGGTCAGAGCAGTGAACAAGCTGATTGAAACAGTCACACCTCTATGCCAGCTAACTACTAATTGGTTCCATTCATTATAAACTATTTTTCTCAGGAGCTATCAGAGTTATAATTAAATATAAACATTTTGGGTTTTTGAAGTGTATCTTGAAAAAACTGTACATGTAGTTCTGTGCTGCCCTATTTACGCAGTTGGAGGGATTGTACCTTGAGGGAATTATAGATAAGAAGGGGATATTTGCTTATTTCAGAATCACAGCAATTTTTGATTGGCCATTAATTTTGGAAGATATTTATGGAAGGAGAGAGGAGAGCAATATTTTAAAACTGCTGTTTAAATTTAAAATAAGAAAAGCACATTCAATTACAGCTTAGTTGCAAAATGATTGTGTTTTCTAGACTGTTCTGTCTGGATCTCATCACCCACAGCCAGAACTGATCTGCTCTGACCCTCTGCTCCCCTCTGTTGAACAATTTTGTTGTCATTCAGAAGTGGTTCCAAGGTCCAAGGAGGACTCTTGATGTGCCTGTCCCTGGCTAAGATCTCTAAACTGCCTGAAGTTCTCTGCAGCACAGCAGAAGGATGAGCCGTAGTTTTGCTTCTTCATTCTTGGTTCATTTATTCTGGGGGGGTGTTTACTGGGGATTGAGCTCAGGGGCACTGGACCACTGAGCCACATCTCCAGCCCTATTTTATATTTTACTTAGAGACAGGTTCTCACTGAGTTGCTTAGCATCTCACTTTTGCTGAGGCTGACTTTGAACTCGTGATCCTCTTGCCTCAGCCTCCTAAACTGCTGGGATTACAGGCATGCACACCATGGCTGGCTTGGTTCAGTTTTAGGCTTCGGTGTCCTCCCTGCACTGCCCTCCTCCTGACCTGTCTCCTAGTGGATCTGAATAATGACAACAGTGTCACCATGCCTAAGACCTTGAACTCTTCAAGCTTGGACCAACTATTTTTCTGTGATGAAGATCAAAAGCTTTTTTTTTCTTTTGCATTTTGAAAGAATATGTTAAAGAATAACTTTTAAAGAGATGTAGGATGGATCTAAAAAGACATTCTAAATTTTGATCGCCAAGATTGTTTCTCAGAGGTTGGGAAGAAAGAATGTCAAGAGAAGGGAAGGAAATCGGGTCCAGATGCGTGAGCAGCCACTCCCAGGAAATGAAAACCGTCTCTGGTGTTCATGGAGAGGGTGGCGATCCAGGGCGAAATCGCCAGCCCGAGCTGCGTGTAGGACAGAATCAAGAGTTTTGATGAGCAGACCATGTGAGAGCCGTGCTTTTCTGGATCTCTCGGGCTTCTCAAAGACAGTAAGTAGGAAACCGCGCCTCTCTCCGCACACCGTGTCCTCTCTCCACACCGTGTCCTCTCTCCACACACCGTGTCCTCTCTCCTCCGCACATGGTGTCCTCTCTCCACACACCGTGTCCTCTCTCCACACACCGTGTCCTCTCTCCACACACCATGTCCTCTCTCCACACACCCTGTCCTCTCTCCACACACCCTGTCCTCTCTCCACACACTGTGTCCTCTCTCTGCTCTCCACTCTGACCACAACGGCGAGGCCCACACCCCGCAGCACTGTGTGCTCCTCTGGTCAGAACTCTCAGGGGAGAGCGGGAGGCTGAGTGTGTCTGATGCCTCCTGGTTCCTCAGCCCAAGTCAATGCAGGGCAGTCCTGGGGACAGAAGCAGAGGGCGAGTTCCCAGCCACCAAATCAGAGCGGGAAGGAGGCTGGAGATGCTCCAGGTGACCTTGTCAGACGCTGCTTTCACTTCAGAGGGCCTCTCTGGGAAAGTCACGCAGGCTGCCCAGTGAAGACGGGTTCACAGGAAGTCCCGGCCACGCTGGACGGGGAGCAAAGGGTTCAGTCTCAACCAGCTTCCGTTGCCCCAGCTGGAACATGGGAGAGCAGAGCCAGATGTTTGGAAAGACTGGCAAAGTCTTGGAAAGGATCCTGGATTGGCTTTAGGTCCATCAAATCACTTGACGTGTAGACCAAAGTTTCTGTGCAGGGTTTCTCTGAGGCCGTCATAACACCGTGAAGAACCAGTAAGCACGTTCCAACCTCTAAAATGTGTCTATGAGCTTTTAGTTGAAGGATCATCATTTGGCTGTTAGGGATACTGAGATTACATTTTTTTTTTGAATGTGTTCTAACAAGAATCAAGACTACATAGTCCTTTTCAACACTAATCCTGTAAGGCATGTTTTAAAAATTAATTTAGACATGATTCTAGAGCAATTTAATCTAGAAAATAATTTGCTACAATTATTTATAGATTCTGAATAGTTTTCAATTCATGGAAACAGGGTTTATCATTAAAGCCATAGACTAAAGATCTTACTACCTCAAGTTTGTGTGCATGCAAACTTAGATTAGAAATACTTTGTGTCTCTAAAAAATAACAAAATGGCCATTAAAAATCTATTTTTTTAATAAGTTTGAAGTAGTCAGTTATAGGTAACACACATTCTTAAGGAAATCTGAAATGGTCTTAAAGAGTAAGTTGCCTGGAAATCATAAATGACACAAAAAGTCTATTTCTTTTTGGAAAATGATCTACAAATGATTTTTTTTTACACAATAGTTGGTGGTTTATATTCTGGTTAGGTTTCTGGAGTCTGGACAATGCCACAACTTAACTGTTTGGCTATGAGAAGTTCTACCTCTCTCTGGGGTCTTTCTTCTTTGCGCTTGACTAGTCAAGAGGTGAGCCCCAAGTCCTTAGACTCCTCCCTCCTGGGTGGCGTGGGACTCCTGGGGTTAGGCACCCTGTCCAGGCCAGCAGCTCTCCGGCAGCCGGGCTCAGGATTTCCTTTTCTAGTTCTTTTGTTAATTAAGAACAAGGTTTTCTTTCTTGTCCCTAGCTTATGGGAATTCTCCTAAAATCTAAGTACTTCAGTAAATTCAAGCGCTCTGCTTTAATAGACTCCCCCTTTATCAATGACAGAAATTTCACAGTGTGCATTTCATTTGTCTATGATTTTAAAAAGGTGAATTTCACTGGGGCCATGAGAGAACTTGCACACTGATCCAGACTGTGAAGAACCCCCATCACAGCGGGCTGAGAAGTGAAAGCTTGGCTGCCCTGGCGTGGCCTGGTGCCCAGGGCTCAGTATCCCAGCAATACTGAGCTGTGGCCGTCGCCTTCGGAAGTGGCCATGCTTGGATCCAGCGCCTGCTCCGTCAGTCTCGGGAGGAGCTGGAGAGGCTAATCCTGCTCTTGAGGCCCCATGTTGCAATGCAGGACGGCATCTGGGTTGTGGGCAGCCTGAACCTCTCCTTCCAGGGGTCACCTGCATGGCCCTGGGTACGTGCATTTCATCCTCTGACAACTTTGGGTGCTGTTCCTGTTGTGCAGATGTGTCCCTCTCCCTGGTCTGTGGGCCTCTGGGCTCTCACAGGGGACATCTTCTCCTTCACTGGGCAGTGCAGGGACCACCACCTACACCACAGCAGCTCACGACCCTACCCTACAGGGGTGCTGCTCAGGAACACGGCCACTGGGAAGGTCCTGCCAGCACTAAGGTAAGTGAGGAGGGGAAGTGCCACACTGTCCCCACTGTCGCCATAGGGCATTCTAATTCAGCCAGGGACTCTATAAAAGATGGCAGAGGACATCTAAGAAAGCCATCTTATCCAGATCTAACCCCCGGGGCTACAGTTGGGAAAAGGAGGAGATGGCAGTAACAGAACCCCTGCAGTCAGATCAGTCCAAGGTGGCTGCTTCCAGACCCTTCTTGGTGCTCGGGACACCTCGGGATTAGGGAACAGACCCCAGGAACACAGAGGCCTAGGGTGCCTACTATGAAGCTCTGATAAATGGTTTCAGTCGTTATTTGCGTATGATACCCAAATTGCTTTTGGAAAAATCCATGAAAAATCAGAGGTAAGAGCAGCAAACTGTTCATGTTATAAAATGGCAGCTTTCATGGTTTTCTCACCCTCAGTTCTGGTTGGTGTTTGCTAAGTTGCTTCAGCTGAAGGTCACAAGGATCATTTCCATCATTAAGCAGATGGAAAGCACCCGGGACCTCGCGGTCCTGCACATGAGTGTTTGAAACACGCTGTGTTCTCGGTCGCTGCGACGGTCCGTGCCGGCTCCTGGGGTTGACACGGCTTGGTGTTCCTCTTGCGTTAACTCAAGCACACCGTGGCAACTCTCACAACTGCTGACTCCTATCAGTGTGAAAATACACATTTCATAGCTGTTTCCAATTCCAGGTAACTGCAGAGAGACACAGCATTCCCTTTTAACCATTAAAAAGGGGTCAGTTTGGTGCCAAATTCCAGAAGGCTCAGTGTTAGGGACAGATTAGAAACTGGACACATCGAAGCTGCTGCTTGGGAAAATGGACAGTGTATAATCTAAGATCTTTAATTTTATGTACATGACTATAATGTATGTCAACTTTGTACATGAGATACATATAGAATTTAAACATTTTACTCAACAAATAAGAATTTACAATAGTAATGTAACTGACTAGAAGGCTGTCCACTTAAGGATACTTAGATTAGATCTGTCCTTAACAGGAAAAGAACTTAATAGTTTACAATCATAGAAACACTGACATTTAAAACAAGACTTTATAAAATAATTTATATATATTTATATATATATATATATCTCCTAGCATCTATAGAGAGGAATGATTTGCATTTGTGGATGTGTGCAATGAATGGCGTACTTTAAACTTCTGGGTAATAAAATAATTTAGAAGCAGTTCATGCAGTGGTCAGAGCGAGGGGTGGCAGTTCCTTCAAGGTGTCCCGTGTCCTTGATGTCCAGCAGCCTCGGATGCACACTAGGTGCCGGAAAGCATGCTGGAGCGGGTCTCTCGGCAGCTCAGGTAGACATCAGTATTCACGTGGATCTCCTTCCTTCCGTAGCACGAGCACAGGTCACGACTTCTGTGGGAGCTGTCAATCAACAGGTAAAGTGACTCGAGGTCCCTCCTGCGGAACCTAGCAGAGCTTCCTGGTCTTTACGACTTTGCTCTGGTACTTCACAGAGTGCCCCCCATGTCCAATGACGTAAACATCGAGCAGGTAAGACTTGCCGGGCTGGAGACCTTTGATTGTCTCTGTGGTCACTGCTTTCTGCAGGTTCTGACTGTGGAAATACTTGCAGAGGACCTTCTCGGACTTCTGCCTGGTGTCTGGTCCCAGGCACTGGTTCTGCTCTCTCTTCCTCTGCTCTTCGTTGTAGTGATCGTCCACCTCTTTTCTATAGATGCAGAACTTGTTCCTCTCCTGGGTGCCCAGCCACGCCACCGTAGCTGAGGAGCAGGTGCGGAGCCTGTCGAAGGCTTTGATCCGCGTGTCTTCGGGGAGAGAGGGGAAGGACTGCTTGCCGTGTCTTGTGGTCGCCAGGATTTTCAGCATGGAAGCCCCTTTCTTGTTTCCTTTAAGTCGGATGAGGTACTTGGCTTTGGGTTTTCCTCTCAGCTGGAACTGCCGGATGCCCTCCACGCTCTGGGACAGAAGAAGCTTCCCATCTCTTCTTACTTGGACCTGGACAGCATCCAGGCAAGAGTGAATGAAGAAGGTAACTTTCTGGTGAGAAGAGACTGGAGCAAAGCGGAGAAACTTGGCCCCCTTCCTCTTGACAAACACGTCCGTCGCCTTGCCGTCCTTGAGCTCCAGGGTCTTCTGCTTGGCCTCGCCCTTGGTCCTGGCGAAGGTGCCCACGTAGGCGGTGCTCATGTTGGTGTTAGTGTTGACCACAAAGACGTCAAAGTAGTGCTGCGTGTCGGGCTTCAGGTCCGAGACCGTGAAGATGTTCTTGCTGCCTATGCAGACTTTCTGAATGTCGGTCTTGGGCCTCAGGTGGACAGGACGGGCCGGTTTGGGAGAAGTCTTTGCCAGGAAGCTGCGCTCTTTGCCCAGGTGGTCAGGAGGAAACCCGAAATGCGCGAAGTCGAAGGGACTGAAGTCGAGGCCAGGTTGGGGACCGTCATGAAGGCGTCATCCGCACCCAGCTTGGCTTCCACAGCACAGAGACTTTTGAAGTTGTGCTCTTTGTTGATGACCACACAGTACTGGACAGGCTGGTTCAGCAAGGAGGCGGTGGGGCTCGGCTTCCAGGCCAGCGTGACCGTGGTGCGCCCCAGGGCCATCACGTCCACCCGGGGGTCGTAAGGGAGCTCCGGGTACGGCTGGTCCGACTCTGGGGTGGTGGTGGCGTACACTTTGAAATGCGTGTCCTTCTCGGTGGAGAGGAGCTCCAGCTGGTACAGCCCGGCAGGGGAGCTGGAGGACAGGAAGGCTTCCACGGCGTTGCCGCGGTAGGAGAAGAGCTCCGTGCCCTGCTCGTGGGTGGCCTGCTGCCTCTGCTGCTCCAGGGGCTCGCGGTCACCTGCAAGACAGGGGCGAAGCACAGGCTGCAGGTCCCGGGGCCTGTGCGCTGTCCTCACCTGCTCTCCGTGGTGAAGACGGCACTCTCACCACTGAGCATGGGGACAGTCACCGCAGGCCGGCCACCTCCGTGCTCCGGAGGCCAGCCTCGATGACGCTCTGCCCAACTTCCATGCAGCCCTTACCCCGCGTCCCTGTGCAGTTGGGATTCCTGTGGCCTCTTCGTCTCCACAGCCTAGTAAATTTCTTATCGTGCACCTGTATACCTAGACCAACTGCTAGTTTTCTAATCCTTTTTTCCCCCTTCAATCTGATATTGTAAGAAATAATGCGCTAGTTGATTGACCATTATGAATAACCAACTTATCAAGTATTTGGCTTTTGTGAATTTATTTTTTCAGCACAGAAGCTAGTTAGGGTAATTTTTAGGCCCAAGCTTCAGACTTGTTAGAGATGGTTAATCCTGACCATCAGCCTGCCTGCATGCGTGGGGGGTCAGTTCACTGGTGTCGCCATCAGCAGGACTGGACAACCCAGTGACAGCAGCTAAGGTACAATGTCCAGACGTGCCCAGACACCACAGGGGAAGTACTAAAGCCCCCCTGACTTCCATCCTGTGCCACCCTTGGCACCGTGGGCGTCAGCATGTGCCGGGCCTGGCAGCCAGCCTGGGAAGGAACCTTTGTGGCCTCACTGCAGGTCAAAATCAAGATACATGAAATTTCATACTCCCCAACTCTGAGGTGGACAGGCCACAGCCCAGGGCAGTTAAGTCATGACCTCTGAGGGAAGGTGAAGTCAGGGTAGCTTCCAAACCCCAGGGGTCCCACCTAGGCTGCAGGTAGCCGCAGGGGCCAGCAGAGCACGCCTACAGCCTTCTCCTCCATCCTTCAGCCCCGGCCTGTCCCCCCCGCCACCCAGGCTCGTTTTACCAACAGGAGAGCTCCCAGTGTGGCCATCTCCCTGCCCTGGTCTCCCTCTGCAGCCTTCCTGTCTCCCCAGTCTCTGCCCTGGTTACCCTTTGTGGCCTCCCTGTCTCCCCAGCCTCTGCCCTGGTCACCCTCTGCGGCCTCCCCAGCTCCCCCGCTTCTCCCCAGGCTGCTGCTCACCTGAGCTCTCCCCGCTGCTGTGCTCGGGCAGCTCCTGCAGTCCCAGCTTCCACTCCAGGGGTGCATCGCAGGGCGTCACCGTGACCGAGAGCGGGGTGTTGTCCTCTTCGACCACAAAGAAGTACCTGTGGGAGGGTGGGCCAGATGCACCGTCAACCAGCACCGGAAACAGGACGGAAGACAGTGAGCCCGAGCAGCCTGACGGAGGTGTCCCCAGCCGCAAGCCGGGGGCTCAGCACGGGTGGCAGCAACAGGGTGGCACCGAGACGCCGGCGGGCGCCCTCCCCAGTGTGGTGCAGGTGTCCCTGCAGGCATCCTGCCTGGTGCCCGGGTGGGGAGGGCCTCCGCAGGGCCAGGCTGCCTCCTGAGCTCGCGCCAGCCCCGCCGCCACATCCCGGTTGAGAGACAGTTTTATAAAGGTGAAGAGGCCTTCCCGTCAGCGGGAGCTCACGTCTCTCTCTCCCTGGTCAGGAAGATTTCCTGGAACTGGACACATTCGGGATTTTAAAACAGAATTGTAAAGGCAGGAGGCTGTTTTCCCCTCAGGGCCTTTTACCTGATGCCTCCAAAGATCTTTAAATGGGAACAGAGGTTAAAATGTGGCCCAACTGTAAAGACGCTCGCTCGGACTGCTGTCACAGGTGACTTCGCCAGGCTGTCTCTCAGGGTCCAGGGCGAAGGAGAGGGTTTCCCTCCTGCGCACGCAGGGCTGAGGACCTTGCTCCTGTCCTCTCCGCACCCACCGCCCACCCGCTGTCCCCGACCACAACCTTCCGCTCCTGCCGCCTGCTCCCTGCTGCACAGAGCCAGCCGTCTGCACATCTCTGTCTCTGGCCCGTGGACCTCACCCAGACGCTTCACCTCTCGTATGTTAACAGATGTGACCTTTCAGCCTGAGCTCTGCCCGAGTTCCAGGTCCAGCCTCCTTCCTGCTGTGCTAAGACAGGGAGGGGATTTTAGGCTGAAGACATCTATCCAGATTCCTGATTCTCTCCCCCAGATCAGCGCCTCCAACAGTCCACCACTCTTCAGTGAATGACGACTTCGCCGTCTCTTTGAGGACGAAGGGTCTGGAGTCCTTCTATGTCTTTCTTTCCCCTCCGCACAGGATGGACCAGCAGACACCTTAGGCTTCGCTTTTAAAGTACACCCCAACTCTAACGCTTTGGTCCACTCCGTGTGGCCCCTGGCCCAGTCCCCCAGCGTCCCCTGCCTGAGCTTGCGACAGCCTCCCGACCGGCCTCGCGCCCCCAGCAGCCCTGTTGACCTTCCCTCCCTCCAGGAGGAGGGCTCTCCCGAGCCTGCAGACAGCTCTCCCTGGACGGAGACCCCCAGGAGCGTCTCGTTCCACTCAGCACCAGGCCCTGAACTGCAGGGCTGCACAGGCCCCTCCCTGCTCCTCCGGCTCTGTGGCTCCTCACCAGCTCCTTGCTGGCCACATGGACTCCTGCCATGGGCCTCTGTGTGTGACGCTCCTCCATGGGAGAGGCACTTCCTCCGGGGTGGCCTCGCCCGCAGACCCTTCTCCACTGTGCACTCCATGCCTCCTGGGCACTCTGGTCCTGGTGCAAAAGCCCCCCATCTCCCACCACACGCCTCTCCTGCCCTGCCCCCTGCACTCCGCCTACACCAGGGCAGGACGATCGGCTCAGGACGACGTACGTGCTGAGGGAGTGAATGGCGGCTAGCCCCATGTCCACCCATGCCGTTCGCCACTCCCAAGCAGCCTTCATGTGGCTGCAGAGGGCTCTCTTCAGACAGGTCCACCTGTGACCTCGGCTTTGGGAAGTCCTGACCTTCCTCGTGGGCAGCTTCCCCTCGGCCGTCGCCCCCCTCGAGCGCTCTGTGTGCCACCTGCATGAAACCTCTGGTTCCCAAACGCTCCCCTCGAGAGCCTGGAGTGAGGCTCCTCTGCAGCCCACACACTTCACACACATAGGACACCGCTTCTCAGGCGCCTGGGCCACCCGTCCTGGTCAGGTTCTCCTGTGGCCCCCAGAGGGTCCTGCACTCTGCACTTGGGCACCTGCTACAATTTGGGGTGATGCATTTGTAGACTGTCTGGTTGATGATGCTTTCCCCACAGGGCCCATGGAGGCTTCACTTCCCAGCACCTCGCAGATTCCTGCAGGCACAGGCCCGTGAAAGACATTTCTGGGTGAGAAATCGCCAGAAGAACCCTAAGGCCAGTCCCGCCTTCTTAGCCTCCAGCCTTTGGGTGTGCATGCCTGGATCCACCTCCATCAGAGGCACAGAAGCTGAAGAAAATGGGAGCGTTTTCCCCTCACCGTCCAAGGGTGAACCTGGAGCTGGGGGTGGGGTGGGGCAGGGAGACGAGTGAAGACCCTATAAAAACAAAACTGGTGCAGAAAGCACAGACGGTCCTCTAGAGAAAGCAGCAGACGGAGGAGCTGTTCACGCAGATTCGCGTACCATAACCTTCCTGGAGAGAAGGGTCAGCAGTCTTGACTTTAAGCTCAGCCTACTTTTTGGAGAGCAGGCTTTTGTCCCATTGCCCAGGCTGCAAGGACGGTACCAACCACAAACCTGCAACTGTGCCTGCCTATTTTACAAAGAAACAGATTCAAAAAGTGATTTTTCTGGCATTACGCAGGTAGAAGCACCCCAACCTCCCGCTGCGTCTGTGTCCCGTGCACCACGGACACTGGTGAGAAGCACCCCAGCCTCCTGCTGCGTCTGTGTCCCGTGCACCATGGACACTGGTGAGAAGCACCCCAGCCTCCTGCTGCATCTGGGTCCCGTGCACCACAGACACTGGTGAGAAGCACCCCAGCCTCCTGCTGCGTCTAAGTCCCACGTACCACGGACACTGGTGAGAAGCACCCCAGCCTCCTGCTGCATCTGGGTCCCGTGCACCACAGACACTGGTGCCCAAGCAGGGCACAGGGCAAGTTCACCCCTGCCTTCCGACATGGCAACATGAGGTCGATCTCCCAAGCCAGCAATGGTGTCTTAGTAACTTGAACCGAGGCCACAGGCAACCATGGCAAGGGAAGGCCTGCCTCCCGAGGCGGCCACGCACACAGGGCCATGGGCCGCCTCTCCACGTGGAGGCACTTCTGTTGTGACAGCAGCAGGGAATGTGCCTGTGCCCGCAGCACTGTCGTCCACCACCACAACGCATGTGCAGGAGAGGTCAGCCGAGAGGCAGGCCCTCGTCCACACCCAGACATTTACCTTCCAGTGAAGGGGACAGGGGGAGGCATGCCAAGGGTTGAGGGACAAACACGCACAGGCCATCAGCCCACACAGGCCACCTATAAACACCGGCAGACTTGTCCTGTCTCCCCTTCACTCCCCTTCGCTCTGCCTGAAATGCCGGCTGTGTGGGACCCTGGCGTCCACTGCCCTGCCCAGCAACCATGACTGCACTCCTCACATCACCCCTCCCGTGAGAAGGGTCAGCAAGCACTGCACCCAGTCCTGGAAGCCAAGGGCCTTGTAAGCATTTGGGGAAAAATAAAAGATGGAGCAAAGGAAGGCAATGGAAAGGAAGGGCGGGAAGAGGCGGCTTGGCCTCCGCTGGAACGAGGGCCGTCCTCACAGCGCGCCTGCCCCGCTGCAGCCTGTGCAAGCTGCTCTGAGCAAGTGTGGACAGCGCTGTGTGCAGTGAGCACCGCAAAGAGAGCAGTGGTCACCAGCACTGGGAAGAGAAGTCATTCCCGAGGAAAGGCTTCCGTTTGACCCAATGTACTCAAACTCTGCAGGGGACAGAATCACAGAAAGAGTGAGCGGTGCTCAGCAAGAATGCAGACAAAACAGCACCGGTCTCACGTGCTCCGCTGCCCTGCCCATCCCTGCAAGTCAGGAACCCAGTGTGCCGAGGAAGGGGCCACAAATCACGTCCACACGGCTGTCCCTCCCCACGCACCTTCGCTCCTGTGAGCGTTGCTTAGAGGTGCAGAATGGCCTGGGTTTTACTGAGCTCCTCCTCGGCTACATTGATCCACATGAGTCTTTCCACTGGGGTCCCCCTGATCCCCTGCCCTCTCTCCCACTGACCACAAGGCAGCAGGTCAGGGGCTCAGCAGAGGGGTTGCCTCCCAGCTAAAGAGACCAACACGGCATCTCGTCCTCCGTGATTTCCGGAAAGTGGATTATTAGTGAAATGAGATGGTTTGTCTCTTGGAAGGTCAAGCAAGGTATCTCAGCTTCAAAGCAGAAACTTCTTTGGAAATGTAACTGTCCCAAGATGAACTAGGGAGGGAGGGGTGTGGGCTGGAGAAGGGCAAAGTGAGCAGCTTTGAGCACAACTGGCCTATCACGTGTCATTTACATGATGTGTGCACACACATCCACACGTTTTTAAGGTTGGAATACTTAGCAGTATTCTGTGAGCCCAATTTGTTGACGATGTTGGAGTAAAGGAAATGAGCAGCGGTAGTTTTTAATCACTGTTGGATTGAATTCTCTCAAAATTGGATCATATTTGGTAAAGAAATAGAATCCTTGTAGAACTTAGTGTATTGAACGAATTGCATTTTAATCCTACAGTCCTACATATAAGAAAATAATCCTCCCAGAGTGCAAAATAATGCCAGAGTCCTCTTCCAGCTGGAGGGGAATATGACCAGCAAGGACCGGCAGCCTCCCTCGGCCCCCGAGGGGCTGCACCACCTTCTTTCTCAGGGGAGCAACAGGTGAAGCTGCCCCCGGGCTGGTTGCCACCACCCGGCTGCCTCTGCAAGGTGCTTCCCTTGAGGGGCCCCGGGAGCTCACAGACACAGGGGGCGGCAGGGAGATACCTTCTAGGAGTGTCTCTGAAGAGATAGCTGCTGATTTCCGCCCCATCTGGAATGACCGATGAATCGTGAAACAACGCCTTGTCTCTGATCTGCATCTGGAAAAGCTCCTCGTCTCGAGTGGGCAGCTTCTGGGCCCTAGAGCCGAGAGGAAGCAGCAGCCACAGCAGACTCCAGCAGAGCAGCACCATCCTGGGCAACAGAGGGGACGCGGCATTAGTTCTGCAGGCAGGCCTCCCAGACCCTCCTGCAGGGCAACCCCAAGCTGGCACTGAGCCCCCTGGGGTGTCCCTCGATCCTGGACGCACACTTTGGGAGTGTCTCTCCTATGTTTTTTCCCAAACTGTCTCATGACGTTGAGAATGAATTCGCCAGAGTTTCAGACACTCAAAGGATTTTGAAATTAAAGACACTCATGCCTTAACTTCCCACTTCAGTTATGTAGAGCCAGGGTGATCATTACAGATGTCTTACAGTCCACGGGTAAAGCTGGAACCAGGCCGTCGTTCGGGGTCAGCCCTTGCAGCTGCAGCCCAGCTACCAGAGGTGAGCTGGTCCTGGCTCAGCGGTCCGGCTACCACTTGCTGATGTGGTGGAACTCGTACTTTCAACGTAAGTCACAGAGACCCATTGAAAGCCAGAACTTTACTATACAGATTATTCTTCCTTAAAATTTGAGCTGGGTGCAGTGGCACCTGCCTGTAATCCCAGCTAGCTAGGAAACTCAGGCAGAGGAATTTCAAGTTAAAGGCCAACCTGGGCAATTTTGGCAGACCCCCAGCAAGTTAGCCAGACCTTGTCTCAGAGTAAGCAATAAGTAAGAAGAACTGGGGGTGTGGATAAGTGGTAAAGCACCCCTGCATTCAATCTCCAGTACAAAAAGAAATTGACTAAGGGTTTTATATAGTATCATGCCTATTCCACAGTTGGATTTTCATAAATCTGAACTTTTTTAGGAATTATGAAGTTCAGCTCCCTCACAGGTTAAGTAATCTGTCCAAAATCACAAGGCAAGTTATTCACCGGTGCCTAGGTGTGACAGGCCCCAAGACTCTTCCCACCACATGCACGTTAAGCTCCTCCATGTTAGGGAGCAGCTTGGCGTCCACTCTCTGGACACTGTGTACCTGAATGGAGGCCTCGCCCATTGCCCTTTGGCTCTGATCCCTGACTCCCACTGCGTCTCCTGGGCTGCCGGTCACCCCCCACTGTGTCCGCTGAAGGGTGTGGCAGGGCCGCTGTCCTACCCATGGGAGTGGCTCTCAGGAAGCCCCAGCTGGGCGAGTTCACTGTCAGGTGCCAGTGCAGGGCTGTTTCCCTGGCCAGCGGGCACCTGAGCTCTCACAGAAGGAACCACGGGAGGAACTGTTTTCCTTACCCATCTGACTCAGGATCCATCAGGATTCAAGCATTAGAGAAATAGGGTATTTCTACATTTCAGTTCTTTAAATAGTGACAGATTGTGATGCAAATATTTGTCATAATTCGAGATGAGGTGAATGCCAGTTTTATTTTAAATAGTCACTAATTTAGACACAACTAATTAACCTCTACTCAAAACATCATTTGACTCTGATTCTGTCTTTCTTTGAGTGCTATAGAAATAGACTGACAGCTAAAAACATTCGGAAAGGAATGCACTGGTCGTCAGGTGGACATGAGAGAAAGGCGGGCAGCGGGTGACGCCGGTGCTCCCAGCTTCTTGGGAGGCTGTGGCAGCAGGATCACAAGCGTGAGCCCAGCCTTGGCAGCTCAGCGAGACCCTGTCTCAGAATAAAAACCCCAACGGCTGGGTGCGGCTCAGTGGTGGAGCGGGCCTGGGTCCTGGGTTACACCCCTGCTGCGGTGCGCGGGGCGGGGACGTGAGCAGGCTTTCCTAGTGACCCTGATCTGAGAGCCATTAATGTCTTTCCTCCAAACATTCCATCTGCCTTTTATTTTACAGCTTTCTACTCAAAACATGAGCCGCTGAGCTGCCTGGCTCTGCCTGGCCCTGCCTGCACTCAGTGCCTGGCCACCTCTCATGGGGCAGAAACCCATTCCAGAGGACGCGCCAGCGCCAGCAGGACCTGAGGCCCGGCCCCACGTCCCATCCCTGGAAGCCTCAAGCAAGCCAGAGCAACTTCCCATTTCCCATCCACTCCTCTCAATCACGCTGTGAGGGAGAGAGAGCTTCTCCGCGAACTAGGAGGCCTGGCACTGAGCTTCAGTCCCAACCAAACGCACGGTCCCAGGCAACCCCAAGGCCGCTCTGGACCTCGGTTTCTGAAGGGTTTGGATGAGAGATCCCCAAGCTCCACAAAGGGACGGAGCTCTGAGACTAGCAGTACCCTTCCCCCCAGACAGCACTCAGCAGGGAGGCCAGGCCCGGGATGACCTATTCCTCGGGAACTAGGGGTGGGGGTGAGGGGGCTCCCAGTGTCCCCAGCTGTCAGCACGGTGCCCTCTGCAGGGTGGTGAGGGGGCTCCCAGTGTCCCCTGCTGTCAACCCGGGTGCCCTCTGCAGGACACAGCCGGGTGGCTCAACGTCATAGCTCAGTCAACTGACCCTACTCAGGCAGGTGACGGACGGAGCTGGATGGGGGCCTCGGCTCTCCGCCACTATCCCTCCCCTCAGCTCCCCTTCTGCACTCCTAACCCTTGTGCACAGAGATACTTATTTAATCACAACAAAATCACTTCTTTTTGTGGTACATACCCCAACTTTTCCTCCTGAGAAAAGAGGACAATATTAATTAATATTAATTTCTGCCCCAAGAGAGGTGGCCACTCTTTGGGAGCGGCTGGAAGTTGGCCTCCTGTGCTCACCAGGAGTGTGGGCGGATGGCCAGGGCAGCCAAGCTCCAGGGGCTCCGCATCTGTCCACAAGGCTGTCCGCTGCACAGGGCCTGTAGGACCGGCCAGCTAAGGGCTGTGCCCCAGGAGTTAGCTCAGTCCTAGAACCAGAGGAATGGCCACTCATTGTCATAAGGGGAATGCAGGTCCTCGGCTGCCCTCAGGGAGACTTCCTCTTAGTAAATCAGCCAGTCGCCAGAGTGAACCGCGAGGGGATGGTATTAGTGAATGTCACCTCCCAGTTGAATTCTAACCTGCTGCCCACAATGCCCACCAGTGCCAGCTGCGGCCCTCTGAGGTGGGCACTGATGCTTTTCTCTTTAAAAATGAGAAAGCAGCACAGACAGTAGGGTCCCCTAGAGAGCACCACACTCCTGAAAACTGTGACCACGCTCTGTAAGTGATTTAGGCAGTAGGGTCCCCTAGGGAGCACCACACTCCTGAAAACTGTGACCACACTCTGTAAGTGACTTTGCAGTGCAATAAACGGGTCTGCGCGTTCTCCACGCAGCTGAGCAGTGTGGGATGGCCGGCTCAGGCAGAGCAGGGCCCACAGGCTGGGGCAGCCGCAGCGAGGCTCTGCTCACGCACTCCTGCAGCAGAAGCCTGGACGCTTCCCAAAGGTGTTTGTAAGGTTGAGTTGTCTTTATTGAAATGCTTAAAACTTGACGTGCTTTGGATTTGGAATTTATTTTTATTTTGGAATTTGGATATTTGCACCTACATAATGACATACTTGGGTGTGGACCCAAATCTAAAGGCAAAATCTGTACTTCTTATACACCTCATGTGCATCGTCTGAAGGTAATATCACACAATATTTCAAACAATTTGTGGATGAAATGAAGTCTTATGGTGTGCAATCTTCCACTTGTGGCTCTTGGTGCTCAAGTTCTGGTCCTGGAGCCTTTCAGATCTTCAGGGAACCTTGGTTGGGTGGATGAAGCTGTCGAATCTAAGGGTGGCGTGGCCCCTGGCCTCAGAGCCCTCCTGTGCCCTGTCGGCATTTGTGGGAACTGGTGTCAGGGAGGCAGTGGGCGAAGCTGGGACACCGTGCTGTTGTTCCTGCTGAGCTGTGGAGACTTGCTGGAGGAACGGAGAGCGCGTTTGCGGTAGAGGAGGGTGGACACCAGGCAGCAGAGCAGTCAGACAGAAGGAATAAGTTCCAGTGTCCTGGTGCCTGGTGTCCACCCTCCTCTAAAAAAACACACCCTCCATTCCTCAAGAAACTGGGGGTGGAACCACCACATGACCCAGAACGACCCTGGGTATTCATCCCAAATCACTAAAATCAGCATACTCTAGCGATCAGGTCACCTCAACGTCTACAGCAGCACAACTCAGTGGCCTCACTGGAATCACCCAGGTGTCCATCGACAGAGGCACGGACTTAGACACTGTGGTACAAATACACAACAGTGTGACTCAGCCATCAAAGAAAGAATGAGATTCTGGCATGGAAACGGGGGATCCCATGCTAAGTGACATCAGCCAAACTCAGGAACTCAAAGGTCGAATGTTTTCTCTCATATGCAGAAGCCAGAGCAAAATAAAGGGAAGGAGGAGGGAAGGAGAGGACAGTATAGAGGGGAGGCCAGGAACGCAGAAGGAGACGGAGTGGCAGAGGGAGGGAGGGAGGAGGCGGTGCAGAATCAATTCTCCAAAAATCGTGTTGCGTGAATATATAAATACACCACAGGGAACTTCACCTTTATGCATGAATAAAAGAAACAGTCAAACGTAAATAGAGGAGCATAAGGAAGTCTAGCAGAGAAGAGGAGGGAGGGAGGGCAGAGGGAGGCGGAGGGAGCTGAGCAGAAATCAAATTCCACGCATGCTTGAGTTTGCCGGGTGAACCCAGCAACCATGTGCAACGCTGAACCTCCCATAAAGAAGTCACACCCGCCAAACTAAAACTCTGTCAGGTCACACTTTTTGTTTCCGAAACCATCCCAAGTTATAGGCCGATTTTGGGCAAAATTGATATTTTTCTTAAAAATGTTCAAGATTAGCAGGACCCTGAAACACAGGAATTCTATTTTGTCACTAATGGTTTTCAAAATGTCATCTAATAATATTAGCTGTGGTTGAGGAAGACATATGTGGACATCAGGGAGCATCAGCCACTAGTTCAGCTCGGTCAGTATGCAGACAGGGTGTTTTGTGTTTTTAACAAAATGCATTTAAAAGAAGCTCCAAACACAACTAACCAAAAATTACTTTGCAGATACACTGTGTATATTTTTGTAACTTGTATTCACAGTACAAAATGGAAGCTTTACTCGGAAATTGTTTAAATGGTGGTTTTAAGATTTTATAGGTTTTTTTTCCTTGCCAATAAAATGTTCTCTCTCAGACATTCAGTTTGAGAATCGGTCACTTTACATAAACAACTTCTCCTTCCTAAGAACCAGCCCGGTTCCGTCGGTCTGTGTGGACAGACGTCTAAGGTTACGCGGGTGCCCTCTAATGGATTCATTTTCCTCTTGTTTCTTTTTATTACTTGTAGGTATCTGGAGCTTAGCTAGATTTCAAGTTTAAATTAAATAACGTTAAGCAGAATTTCACTTCAGCGTGATTTCTTTTCCAAGGCCATCTGGTGGATAAGGCAGGAAAAGTCTCCTTACAGCAGGCGATCTTCCCGTCTGTCCACCAACCAGGCAGCAGTTCAAACAGAAGCAGAGTCTGGCCAAGATGATGCGAAACACTTTTCTTCTGCTAGCGAATCAATCAGCAGGGCTGCAGGGTCACTCACAGCCCAGGACACCCCGTGTGGTCAGCCCAAGGACCAAGAAGATGGGCTTCGGGCTGGACTGGAAGGTTCTGGTGGATCAACCCACAGATGCTAACCCAGACTTCTGACACTGTTTATGCTGCGAACAGCCTTCTTCACGCTGGCACACACCCAAGGCTGCCAAGGCTGAAGAGAGAAAAGAAAGTCCTAATGGTTTGATGTACCTCCATCTTTGGAAAATAAACGATGTGCGATCGTTTCTTCTTTGGAATGCCAATGCATCCCAGGTTAAAAGGAGAAATCGTTTCAGAAACAAATTGCCCCCAAATTACATGCATTCTCTACTGACAGAGGAGAGGGAGAGGGTTTGTGTGCTGCAAAGTGAATGTCTTCCACCAGACTCAGTAATAAGGTGCACGCACACGCATACACACACACAAACACACACGTTTTAGGTCAGAGACATCATGAGTCTGACTAGTTGATGTGGTGGTCGAGGCAATGAGCAGCGGTCCTGAAGGATCCTGCAGGCAGGGGCGTGGCTGCCCTCCCTGGAGAGCAGGAAGAGCCTCAGGCCCAGGGTTCTTCAGAGGGCTCTCTTTTTGAGCTTAAGGACCAGGCTGACGGGGCTTCTCTCTCCCCTTTCTTTGCCTTCTCTGCTGGACTCCTCCAGGTCAGGATGGCAGAGATGACCTGGAGGATCTTTAAGAACATGCCAATGAACAGATGTCACTGGTCTGCAAGACGCGGGGGCGGGCGGAGCAGACAGCGCTTACTGAAACTCACAAGTAACTCTAAGAGTTTTTGGCATTGGTTTGAATTTCTCAATCTAAGGGACCTTTAGTGCAGTTAAAATGAAGGGTCACACGGACCTGGATACCCGTGGAAATGCTTGTGAATGTAAAAGGGCCTCGTGGTAAGCAGAGGAAGGCGGAGGGCACTCAAGCAACACGCCACCACAACCAAAGCCAGGCGACACCCCCTGTGGCCACGGGGACCAGAGAACTCGCTCCAGGGCTGTGGCAGCAAAGCATCCCTGTGATCACTTGGCCAGTCTTGATCAAACCTGATTTGCTTAGAGAACACCAAAATTTACTCTATGAAACTCAACAGTGACTAAATGTATATGGCTGGATAATTTTTAGTACTTTAAAAATATATTCAATGCCCCATTTGTTTACAATAAAAAATAAATTTAAAAAATATATATAATAAATTATATTTGTCCAGCAAAAAAAATGACTTCCATAAAATTAAAAAAATATATATATATAAAAAAATACATATATATATATATTCAATGGACCTAGACACAAAGGTTGATTGAAAATCTTAAAGTAAGGGAATTTCCAACCACTGAAGAACTTGCCTTCAATACTTACAGACTGCTGTTTGGTGACACGACCTGACCAGTTCAAGGAACGTGCCAGTTTGGTAAACACACAGCTGCAAGGCCCTCTGGATGGAAGACGCGGCGGCACAGGGTGGAAGGCGGGTGACCCCAGAGCTGAGCTCCACAGAGCGGCAGCCAACAGTCTCCCCACGTGTGGTGGGAGGGGGTAAAAGCAAATCCCTCCCCTTCTAACATCAACATCAAGGCCCTGTCGGCTCCTTGGAGAACACAGGACAGCTCTGTTAAGAATGTGCTCAAGGGTGCGTAGACACTGCAAGCTAAGAAGCTTAGCACCGACTCATCAGCACAAACTCGCTCAGGACGCACACAACCAGAGAAAACAACACATCAAGAGGCACTTAGAGACTGCCCAGGGCCCCTGATCCTGCACAGGACACCGACTTGAAATGAATTTACATGTCTGAAAAGAAGGAGGGTATTCTGAATGACTTGCTGCAAATGCATCTGGAATAAATGAGATCTAATGTTTAATTACAGGCAGTGGAAAGTGCATGATTATAACTTAGGATAATTTCAAGGAATGGTCTGCCGCAGAGATTTCTGTGATTTCCTTTTCCTCTTTAAATGCAAATGTTTAGTCTTTCCACTTCTATTTTTGAACTGGAGGGCATTTGTTTTTGTTTGGATCAAGCCGCCCTCATCTGATAACGAATCTGGAGCATTTCATCGGGCTGGGAAGAACCGACAGTCTGGCTGGAGGAAGTCCCTGGTCCGCACTGACCCAGAGGCGCGAGCAGAGGCCTGGGCGCCCCAGCACAGACGGCCATCCTTCGCCAGCTCGGGTGTGGGGACCCCGCAGCAGGACTGGACTCCCAGGGGCTGCATGTTTTGTTGTCTTTTGTAAACAACTGAAGTTAGTTGGTTGATGGAAAAAATCTAAAAATATCCTTTGTGACGGCTGGAGATGTGAGGGAAATGGAGCAGATGTCCCCGCACTGGGGAGAGCGTTCCAGCAGGGAGGGCCCCTGGTCTGCCCCAGGGCAGACCCCCTGCTGACTGCGGCTGGTGGGAAGGGCCGGGGTCCCGCCCGAGAGCTGGGGTGAGCCACCAGAGAGGCGTCTCCACTGCAGCCAGGCAGCCTCTCAGCGCTCCCCTGACACCCCCATTCTGGTTCTGAGAGGAAATCAAACCAATATAGAAAAGCGACCTAGGACGAGAGCCTGCCAGGGTGGCAGCAGGTTCCACCCCTCGTCCTGGCCACCCTGCCCGGCAGCCACGGCTCCTGGTGGGCCAAGTCAGGCATTCGGATTTCAAAGCGGGGCCAGGCCTCCGGAGCCAGGGCTTCCTGAAGGAGGACCGGCTTTCCCTCCTGCACTGCTGCCAGTGCAGAGAGCCTGGGAGGGCCAGGGACACCCAGCAGGGAGGGGCAGAGGCCGTGGAGTCCAAGAGCGAGGCCCCTGCAGAGCTTCCTCCCGAGTGCAGGAGGCGTGCAGGCCAGGTGGGGCAGGGGAGGCCAGGCAGGAGCCCAGTCCCCAGAGCATCCCAGTGCCCAGAGCACCCCAGCGCCCAGAGCACCCCAGCGTCCCAGCACCTGGCTGGCTGTAGGAGCAGTGCTGGCCGCTTTCCTTGCTTTCACAAGGAAAAGCCTTGTTTCCTGCTGATCTGCTCCCAAATGAGAAAGACTCCTGCAAAAGTGGTTTACTAACGGCACACCGCTCTCCAGGAAACCCAGAGGCACAGGGCAGGTGCCCCGAGCACTTAGATCCTCTTGGGCATCACAGGCTCGGCCCCTGGGTGTGCAGCACCCTAAAATTTTGATTTTTTAAATAACTGCTGTAGCCAAGGAGTGAACTTTTCAGTAAGATACCCCACAGATGCCAGAGGATGGCCCAAACTAAGTGTGGCCAGAAGAGCCAAAATCAAGAGAACAAAGAAGTAGCCAAGCACCAACCTGTCAACCACCAGGTCAAACTGAGCTGGGTGACGTATGAGCTCAAGAACCATCCCAGGAATTGACGATCTACGTACAAAAACAAAAGCCACATGCCCCAAAGAGTCCAGGACGCTGTATGTCCGGCATTCTGTTTGAGTCAACATCTGTGTGACGTGCCCTTGCTGCAGGTCAGGCCCTCTCCAGGGGCAGTGACTGCACGGGAAGTGTGTGTTCAGGCAAGTCATGGTCACGCGGAGACACATACATAAATGGAAAACAGAACTGCCTGCTACTCTTCACCATGCAGAAAATTAAGGCTCACCTGAAATAATAACTTTAGACTGAATGTTTAGAGGAGGTTTTGTGGAGGAAGTGACATTTATGCTCAGACCAAAATGACCAAAATCATTAGTGGAAAGAGCCTCCTGGACAGAGGAAGCTGGTGCAAAGGCACTGAGGTGGCACTAACTTGGGTACTGAGGAAAAGCAAGGGCATCTATGTGGAGTAGAGTCTGGGAGAGGTGAGGGGCTTCCTTTGGACTGCATGGGGCTCGGCACTACACCAGAGAGTAGGATTCTGCTGTCTTTATGGAGCAGGGGAGGACCTTGAGTTAATCCATGCTATCTTACAAAAACTGTCTATTGGGCAGAAAATGGGTGCAAGGGAAAGACGATTTTAGAGGCAAAATCTCATCTTAGTAAAAGCAAGACTGTGAGACCAAGGCTGCTGCAGTTCTCCATGGCGAGGGAGGCCACCAAACTCTGCAGAGGAGAGGCAGAATTACAGAGAGGTCTGCACCCCAGAAGGTGTGGGCGGTCGGAGGCAGGGACCAGACTCCACATCACCCACAGGCTTGCGTTGTTCAAGGACACAGCAGAGTGACAGAGGGGAGCCAGCAGATGGAGTTGCCAGCGGAACCCCATCAAGTAACGTGTGAGTGGCTGCCCATCTCAGGTGCCCTTTGAAATTAACCTGTATCATAAAAGGTGTCAGGACAGGGCAGAGAGGAGTGAGGTACTCTCTGCACAGGAGAGACACAGGGCAAAGGGCCAGGTGGAGCAGCAAGGTGTGTGGGGAAATAGCAGGCGAGTGCTGCTGCCATCCCAGCTGCTCGGAGGCCGAGGCCTGAGGGTGGCCAGTCCAGGTACCAGTGAGACCCTGCCTCGAAACACAACCCAAGAGGGCTGGGATATAGCTCAGCCCACGGCACCCCGGGCTCAAGCCCCAGATCCTCACAAGAAAGTGCATGTGCATCTGTTTGTCTTTATCTATTTCCACACCCACGTCCACAGACACATAGATATCTTTACACAGATGTAGATGTTTAAACACATCACTGATCTCCAGGGTCCTGATGAGAAATGGGATCTGTCGAACACCTTGAGGAAAGGAGGCACACACACACACACATGAACACACATGCACACGCACACACATGCACACACACTATCACACACATGCATGCTCACACATTGCACACATGTACACATTCACATGCACTCGCACACATGCACACTCATACACATACACACACATGCACCCACATTCACACACATGCTCTCTCTGTCTCTCTCTCTCTCTCTTTCTCTCTCTCTCTCTCTCACACACACACACGCACACACACACACACAGAGTTGCTTCTTTGAATTTTATTCCAGGTGAAGGCATGCATAATATTTGAGGCACACTACTTGGTCAAAAGTTCCTTCTTCCAAAGAAGGAAGAAGTCTCAAGCCATGTTCTAGTTCTGGAAAGTGGTGGTTTATGGTAACTTAGCAGGAAAGAGAATAAGATGGATATAGGAGTTATGAAGAAAAATTTGATAAGAATATCAAGTGATCTGGAATATGACTGGATCTCTTCACAAACCACATCCACACACATCAACTAAATAAAACCCACAGGTCACACCTGCCACACGCCCTGTAACTGAGGCCACTGGACACCAACATGAAGCAGCCCCAGAGGAGGGACGGCTACAGGCCACAGGGAGTGACCCTGACAGGCAGAGAGAAAGGCCAGGGGAGCTCAGAGAAGAGAGCAGACAGGTCCACCACCATCACTGGGCAGGAGGGAACCCTGAGAGTGCCAAGACCCTGCACATTGTGTGACACTGCACAGGGACAGCACCAGCCGATGGCCTGTGGAACACAGCGTGACGGCAGGGGCTGCAGGTCAGGGGCAGGACAGAGCTGGAGTCGGCCTTGGAGAGGCCCCACTCCCTGCCGTCCATCACAGCGAAGCCGGGCCCAGGCTCTTTGCATCAGCCTCCGGAAACACTGCGACCTTCCAAAGCACCTTGAACACGGAAAGGTTCTCCTCCTTCTGCCCGCCCACCACCCAAGCAAGGTCCGGACTCCTTCCGCTCAGGGGCACCCCTGCCCTGTGACAGACCTGGTTTCACAAGTTGCTTTGGGGATTCTGCCAGCTACGTCTGCTGGACACATGGGCTGCATCTTCCATTAAGCTTCCATCAAATCGCTCTTTCGTGGTCCAGCCTCTGTGATGGACCATCAGGGCCATCGGGGGCAGGGCAGGGCCGACTCCAGCTTTCTGAGGGCAACCTCCCTGCTCCGTGCTGCCCCTGGTGGTGCCCTGGTGCTCCTGCTGCCTGTGCCAGTGGGTAAGGAGACCGTGGGCAAGCCAGCAACCCCAGGAGGCCACCCGAGGAGGAACCCAGCAGCCAGAGCGGGCAGAGGTGAGTGCAGGACCGGGCCTTCTAGGCTGAGCACCGAGCAAGTAGGGAATGAGAAGGGACTTTCAACCAATGAGGACACAGAGGGGGCCGGGAAGGACAGACGCCGGCCACCCAGGCCTCACACCTGGGAATCTGCTGCATCCATCAGCCACCAAGGGGGCCACGGGGACCAGGGAGCGCCCTGGCTCACTGCAGCTCGGGCAGTCCCACCAGGAGAGGAATAACTGGCCCCACTAAGCCCAGAAGGACACCAGCTGCTCTGGGCCCATTACCAGATGAAAGAGGATTAGAGGCCACAGGCGCTGCAGCTCACCCCGGGGCCGGCGGGACATTAGGGTGCAGGAGATTGGAGTGCGCGACGAAAAGGCTTATCTGACAAGATGCCACCCTGAAGGGACAGGGAGTATCCAGCAGACCGAGGGGTTTCCTGACTCTCTGCAGGGAGACTGCAAAACAGAGCTGTAGAACCTCGGGGAGACTGTTCCCAGGACGGGGCAGCGTGGTGCTTACTTACATGGTTTCTCATCTGAGCGCTGTCTGCACACTGTTAGGAAGTCGACTCCTGTTTATTAAGTGCCTATTGCAAGTCCCCTGGGGACCCAGAGGCCCCTGTCCTCCAGGAAAGCCAGACTCGTTGCTCACACGCTTTCGTATTTTATGTTTCCTTTTGTCCCTGCGGAACACATTTTCACTGGGGGGGGGGGGGGGGCTTGTTCAGTGATGGACAGAGCTTGTGCCCAGAGGAGCAAGGCCCAGGCTCAGGGCTCAGTCTAGCACCCCTCCCTCCTCCGCAGAGTGTCTCTACAGTGTGACTATAGGTGGGCAGGGACCGTGCTGAGACTCAGTGCCCATGGCTGAAACGTGGCAGAAGTTCCCCTGGGGGCAGCTGGAGGCCGCCTGAGGCTGTGTGTGAAGATCAGACACACGCTGGGCAGCTGGGCGGCGGGCGGCCGCACCTGTAATCCCACCCTCTCAGGAGGCTGAGCTGGAGGACTGCAAGTTCAAAACCAGTCTCAGCAACTTAGCAAGGCCCTAAGCAACGTAGTGCACTCTGGCTCAAAAAGAAAGAAAGAAAAAGGAAAACAGTAAAAGAAAAACCAGCTGGGGATGTGGCTCCTTAGTAAAGCACCCTGGGTTGGGTCTCTGGGACCACAAAAAAAATAAAGAAAGAAAAGAAAGAAAAGCGGCACACACCAGGCCCCTGCTGGGGGACAGCACTAGACCAGGGCCTCGTGGTAACCCATTCCTGACCTCCTGCCAATCTGCACAGCCTCCCACATTTGTTCTTTTCCACCCGACGTGCCACCACCCCAAGTCACCCATGTCACCTGGCCTAGCAGCTCACGGTCATCCCAGCTTCTCCCTCCATCCTTGGTCTGCCGTGCTGACCCCGCAGCCTTGAGTCACACCACCTGTTTCATCTTCTGCCACAAGTAGGTCAATGGCTTCCCCTTATGGGGGGGGTCCTTGGCAGGTGGGGTCCTCCGGCCCACCCCCACTCTGCCACCCGGAGTCCACGGCCTCCTCAGACCCCTTCCAACTGTGCACAAGAGGCCCTAAGGGCAGAGTGGGCGTCTCCACACTGAGGGCAGTTGCAGTGCTGACCACCCTCCCGAGAGCAGTGACCGCTCACAGCGTCCTGTGGGCCTGTACTGAATGGAGGAGACTGAAAACACCCCCACCAACTCTGGTCTCCGCAGGGAGCTGGTCCACCAAGTGACGACGTGAGGCAGAGTCAGGCATGGTGTTTTGGACAATTTTAGGACTGCTGAGTGTAGGACAAGTTCCTAGTGTGTCCTTACGGTCCTGGGTGGATCTCAGGGGCAGGCATGAGCACGGCCACCGCACGGTCCAGGCATGCTCTAAGCTACCTCTCCTGCTTAAGACGCACCGATGTCTGGCGGAGGTAAGTGCAGGCGTGCCTGGAGGGCGTCCTCCCCTGGACAGGGACGTTCTGGTTTGGCTGGGGTGCATCCTGCCTAAGTGGAGGAAGGGCCTAGGCCAGAGCCTCCTGGTCTGTCCTGTGCCCACGTGCCGCCCAGCTCAGGAAGAGGACTCTGGTCCAGTGGCTCTGGGTGGGTTCTGCCAAGGCACTCCTAGGACACAAGGGTGCTCACAGTCCCTGAGAAGCCACGTTGTAGACGGCTTGGTCTTTCCTGGTCCTGTGACCCTCATGCAGTTTACTTTAGAACTCCAAAAACACCAAGAGGCCTCTCACAGCGACTTGAGTAACTAGAACCAAGATGATACGCTGCACAGGCGGAAAGCGAGAATGACCTTACATAGCTCATATGGCCAAATCCTAAGTTCTCAGTTCTAGGAAAAAGAAAAGGGGTGGGGGAGGAGGCAGGGGTACATGTACTTAGTTGTCTCTGTGGAAAAAAAAGGACTTAAAAGCCACCTCCTGTTACACGTGTCTTCCACGAGCCCTCCTGTGAAGGCCCAGCCCCTCGCCCCTGACACAAAGGCAGGTCTGTCCTGCAAAGAGGAAGTCACACTCTCCAGGACACGGGTTCTGATGGCCCAGGAGGACCAGCAGGCAGCTCAGGTGAGGTCCCTGTGCTGGTGGCACCCAGGCCTTGATGTGCGAGGCCGTCGCTGGTCCACCCCGCTCCGCCTACCCTTCCGGAAGCTTCACTTGATCCTTAAGGATGAGCTGCCCAGGCCTGCAGCTGGGACCCTCCTGCCTCAGCTTCCGAGCAGCTGGGACTGCAGGCATGGCAACAGCCCCACTGTGACTTCCTCTTTCTTTCTCCATCTTGCTCTCTTAGCTCAGCTCTCCAGATCTGAGGTGAACTCTTCCTGAAGTCTGGCTTCCCATCAGTTCAGGACTGAATTTTCTCAACCACATCTGAATTCAATTTTGTTCCTGCTTTTTACATTTTCTGTCTTTCACTATCATGCGATTCTTACTTTTATTTATTGAAGTTTGAGGAGCCAAAAGACTGCCAAAGCCAAAGAAGAAAAGATCACCGGCTCAGGGCGAGAAGACCTGAGTGGGAGAAGTCCGCTGCGGCCACACCGGCAGGCTTCTGTCCCCGGAGGCTCTGTCTTCCACTGTTTCCTCGTCTGCAGAGTGGAAAACTGTTCTCAGGGCCCTTACGACATCAAATGACATAAAGGACACAAGTGTCCGTTTATAACGAGAAGTCTTCCATTGACCCACAAGAGTGGGGCCAGTTTCTCAAACGAGTTGCCAAGTCCTCTCCCACAGCAAGTTACCTGTGGAGTTGCTTTCTTAAAACAGAGCAAGGAAGAGCTTGCGCATCTGATGGCCCACCCTATCTGAGGACAGCCGCACTGCTTAATAAACAAAGCTGGATTAACAGAGGCTCAAGACTGGATGGACCCCAGCTTCCCGGGCAGTGGACGCAGCAGTGGATTTAAGACACACGTGTTCGGATTAGAGCGCTGCGGATCAGGACCCGTTCCCGGGATGTTCCGCATTATTATTTCTGGATTAAGAGATGATTTGAAAAGAGGACACTTTCAAAGGGCAGATGAGGCAAACAGACCCCAAGATCACTTCTAAGGAAGTTCATATCAAAGTATGATGAAATAATATAGGAATATAAACCTGCAAAACTAGGGAGACCCCAGGAGAGGCTGCAGCTGGTGGGTGCTGGAGTCAGCACGAGATAGAGGCATCAGAGGAGCGGGGTCATCCCACCATGGGTGGGATGCTTTGCCAGTGTGCACAAACGTCAAAAGTGGAGCTCTCTAGAGACAATGACGGCGTCCACAACTGACGTGCCAGTTTGGTGGGGGTGCCTGCCTTCAGGGGCTGTCCTGCTGTGAAGGATGTAGGAGGACATCTGCTCCAGCCTTTCCTCTATCTGCAACTGCTCTCCTTGGTACACTGACAGGCACAATCTCACCCAATGTTTTTAGGAATATTTATTTAAAAAATCTTAACTAAACCTAACTTCAGCTCTTAACCCTTAGGAATGCTGCACTGCTAATGGAGTAGTGGAACAGCTAGTGAATTACTACTAGTGAGCACCAGAGGAGTGCCAGAGAGCTACCAGGGAGCACCAGAGGAGTGCCAGAGAGCTACCAGGGAGCACCAGAGGAGTGCCAGAGAGCTACCAGGGAGCACCAGAGGAATGCTATAGACCTACTAGTGAGCACCTCAGGAATGCCAGAGAACTACTACTAGTTACAGTGGAATGACCTGTGAACCACTAGTAAACCCTGGTGGCATGACTAGTGAACTACTAGTAAACCTGGTGGATAGACTAGTGGAACCCACTAGTAGGCCCTGGTAGAAAGACTAGTGAACTACTAGTAAGTCCTGGTGGAACAACCCATGAACTACTAGTAAGCCCTGGAGGAGCAACTAGTGAACTAATAGTAAGCACCACCAGTTTCAAAGGGGATTCTGCATCATGTCGATTGCGATTGCCGGGCACCTGTGCAGTGTCTCCATATGTCTCAAATACATTTGTGACTTATTTTTCTAATCTCAGTTTTTCTTCTTGTGTTCTACTTATTAAAGAAAACATGTCTTCTGTTTCCTTGTTCAGGTGACTTTCCTTGTCTCCAAGGTGTGTTTTAAGTTTGTCTACTAGGGCAAAGCTCAGACTCAACAACAGGCAGGGAATCTTGGAGCACGGAACTCCCCAGCGTGATGGGTGCTGTCGGATTCCGGAGGGCTGGAGAAAGGCAGAGGGATCTGCCTTCAAGCGGGATCTCAAGGCCATGAGTGGACTTCCTGCAGAAAGCTGACACTGTCCTTTGCCTTCACGAGGGAGCAGGACTTGTGTGACGCCAGCTAGGGTGTCAGGGCTAGGAACCTGGGGACCCACCACGATCGGGGGCTGACACCCACCTCACATTCAGCGATCCCCATCAAGGAAGAATTTCCAGGACAGATGTGGGACATTACTTACCTATTTATCAGGGCCAGTCCTTTCCATCCTGAAGGACCAGCGTAAATCTTACTCTTAGACTTGTTTATGCTTTAGCTTAAATAACAATATAAAAGTGAAAGAGTTTGAACAGCTTCCCAAAACACTTACCTAATACATTAAACCTAAATACCTAAATACCTAATACCAAAAACAAGCAAGCAAACATTTAGATTATGGGGATGAGTTTGTGGATTTAGGCTAAATAAAAGGTATTTTTGAATCATTAAGTTGTGAGAAAATGCTAAGCAAATTGTATCTAGGCAAACTGATTTGGCCATTCATCTCAACTTGTAATTGGAAGACATTTCCATCAATGTTGCTTCTGAAGCCAGAGAGTAACCACTTTGTTTAAAGTTTCTGTGTATCAGGCAAGTCTCTTCCCTGAGACTGGGTTTCAGATTTCTCGTGAGTAGCAGGGCACAGCATCATTGTCCTGGGATGCTCTGAAGATGAAGCGGGGCAGTGGATGTGGAAGTACCTTATAAACAGCCATGGGTCATTCAGGATTAGGATGCTGTAATAAACACAAGTGCTTTCATCTACAATGTGAACTCAAAGCACAAGAAACAACTTTAACAGAGAACTGACAACATTACTGAAAAAACAGTGAAATTTCAAAGAACATTTTGAAAATGTAGCAACATACACAAAAAGAGCATTTTTCAAAACTTTCAGAATACTGACATTTTCAGAACATAATGGGGTGCAAGATGGATTGATGACAGAATTGTGCAATGCTTCTATAAGCAAGCAAGAATAGTCTCGAGAGTGACTAGTTTATTTGGGGGCTTTTAAATATTTTTTTAAATTTTACATATTTTATCTTATTTATCCGAAATCATCTTTAAAAATTATCCTAAGTCTTTTTTCCCTTTTAAAAGTTACTCTTGGTGCACTGGCTGTAAACAGTAGTGGGCTCCTTGTTGCAGATTCATAGATGCACACAATAGGCAGCACGACTTGGTCATTCACTTAGGGGCTTTCTCAGCTTCTGTTCAACCCTTTCCAAGACCTCTCACTCTGCAGCCTGTGTCTGTGCCGTGTGGCCTCCAAACCTCTTAGTGTCACATGTAAAACGCTCCTATGTACATACGTGTTCTACAACGTGGCGCTCTGTGCTGAGGTGAGCGTCCTGGTCCATCGGGGGATGGGATGTGCACTCCACATCTTTCCCTAGCAACATCCAGGTTGCGGAGTGGCAGGGCTGGCTGTGACGTCACGGCTTTGCCTTGCCTTTCACTTTGTGGAGACCGTCACCTCTGCTAGGTTTTGCTTTTCAATGGCCATCTGATGTGCCCAGTAAGAGAGTGTTGGTTGATTTGCACACTAGCTAAGATTCACAACTACCCTCTTCATTAACAGGTGAACATAAACAGAAGTGACCTGTGCACTGCAGTCCTGTGCAAAGGCGTCCCTCTCAGGACCTCTGGGGCCGTCGTCATCAGAAGCCGTGAGACCGGCGGGATGCGGGCAGCCGGAAACCCCACTGAAGGAGTATCCCGCAGTGATACTCCTTGACATTTTACTAAATGTCAAGTTTTTAAGTGTGAATATGCACTGGGTCTAAACGTACAGAGATAATCTCAGGGTCCCAACTCCTGGACATCGAAAGCCTATGTCTGAATTAACACCAAGGCATAATGAGGACAGCTGACACAACCCAGGGGCCCCGGCAAAACTCCCTGCTCCAAAATAAGAATCTCGAGATGGCAAGGGCAGAAAACCCAAGCAGTGCAGTTCTAAGTGTGACCAGTGAAGCCAGCCCTGGAGTTACTGGTACTCATACCCAAGATGGGGTTATCAGAAGAGGAAATGAAAGAGGGAGCCCGCTCAGAAAAGGCAAGGCTGAAGGAGCTCAATTAAATGTCATTTCTCCCTAAAATCTGTCTTGAGGTAGCCTCATTTCCACCCAGCTTTATCCAGCCACTGAACATCTCCATAAGCTGTTAACTGATGTCAGTTTACCGTTTCCTGTCGAGGGGTATTTTCATAGCTACGGGAAACTCCCAAAACAAGGTTACTTTAATAATTAAGAGACGGTGTTTTAGTTCCTAAGAAGGCTTGCGAACACCTGGGGCAGGTGCCTTTCCTACACGTGACACACCCGTTAGTCCACCTACCAGTGAGGCATGTGCCACTGCGGTCGTTACAGGGCTAAATTTTTATCTCCCACTTAAGAGGGGTTTCATTTTTCCATGATTAATTAAGTACTTTATTTTTGCAAACTTTCAAGGATCACCAATGGAACTGGCATGTCAGAGACCCAGGCAGGCATGGAGGTAAGCCATTGCAGGTCTCTCCCACTGGGATGGGCATTTCATGAACACTGCTGTCCTCCTTCACTGTCACCACCGTGGCCACATGTCTCTTCATTTACGGGATCCACTTCTGAACTGATCCGAATTTGAAGCTTTTGGTGATACTGATGCGTTTGAGTGAGTGTGTAATGTAACATGGAGTCCCGGTATGGACCTGCAGACAACAGTCAGCTCTACGTTATGAAACACACACGAAAAACTGGTGTATCATTACCAATAAGCACATATGAACTATGTGTTTTTAAATGTATTTTTTAAACAAGATTATTCAAATGGATTAAGGATATTTATGTTTGAGTGAAATATTTTTGGGGGGCATGACTGATAGTTCAGTTAGAAGTGCATTTCATGCCAGGCCTATTTTCCCAGCAGCTCTGCAGGCTGAGGCAAGAGGATCTCAAGTTCAAAGCCAGCCTCAGCAACAGCAAGGCACTAAGCAGCTCAGTGAGACCCTGTCTCTAAGCAGAATACAAAATAGGGCTGAGGATGTGGCCCAGTGGTTGAGCACCTGAGTTCAATTCCCAGAACCACCCCCCCCCAAAAAAAAAAAAAAAAGAAGTGCATCTCATTGCTGGAGTGACGTGCACACTGCCCCACAAGGCAATCTGCTGCTTATTCTGCATATGCCTTGACCTCAGGAGGCAGAGAGGCCATCTCGAGTTGTGCATACCCCCGTGTGGGTCGCATCTCACTATGGTGTGCTGCAAAGGGGGATCAGGCACACGCCGTGGCCACTTCCCACCGGCAGCATCTGAGCTGGAGGGCCTGCTCCTGAGCAAATTGGGTCCTCGAGCATTACTTTCCTTTCTTAAACACAGTATTTCCAAGTCAGTGTGTGGTGCTGTCCCCTTAGTGTGTGCCAACTGTCTGAAAACAGCACCAACAGTCCTGGTATAAAAGAGAGTTGTTCATGGTTCCTGTGCTGTGGTTCTAAAAAGTCACAGTGATTTCAAAAACCACTTCTCAGGACTTTATGAGTTCAGGTCTATTTACTTCAGACAGTGTTAACTTCAGTCTCATTGTACCTACATCTGTGTAGGCAAGGGTGTTCCTCGGAGGACACCAGACAGTGACGTGGCTTTTAGCAGTTGATAGAACACACGCTTGATCGGAGTCCCTGTCTTGGCTGTGTCTTCGGGCTGCGGAGTGTGCATTCCTCCAGCTCACAGCTGCAAGAGTGCTGTCTTGACTTCCTCCTAAGAAACCCACAAATGTGTACCGTCTCCATATGCTTCAGCCGTCACCAGCATGTGGTGCCAGCTGAAATCATCCCAGTCAGAAATGTGCATGCTTCTAACTTGAGTTCTGTAACCTGGCTATTATGTTTAAAGGTCTCCACACTGCAGGGCAGTGCCTACGAGTTCCACTCAAATTAGTTAATTTCTGATAGTGCATAATGCGTTCTTATAGAGCTCCTTCCAAGTTGAATAGAACCTTATTTTATAAAATGAATTATTTTCTCCTAACTCTAAAAAGGCAGCAAGTTATTTCAGAGGAAGATTTACAACACACATTTGACAGTTCAGCTATCCATTTATGCAACTTCAGTCATAGTTTTCTTTCTTAAAGATTCAATCCAGAGTTTTCACAAGTGAGGCCAGAATACTTCAGAAAAACATATGAGGCATCAGATGAGCATCATGTTCAAATCTGCTACAAGAAAATATTGATAAATGAAAGTCAAGGGTCATTTACCACTTTACTGAAATAAATCTGCTTCCAAAGGATCAGAAAGTTACTAAAAAGAGAGTGACATGTAAACTATAGACATTTCTTATAAATGTGAGGTTTGTAGATGTTAAAGTGAAATCTAAGTCAAATCTAGCTTACAGAGTTCTTGAAAACACGGGCATCATATCAGGACCCAGCACCCAGTTGTTCTGGGTCTGTCTCTTCAGCCCTCAGGGAAAATCCAAGGACATATATTACTATGTTGCTACTTTGCTTTTATTCCACACTGATCACATTCTTTACCCTTAATTTTTAAATGCAAAATAAGCAACACTGTTAGAAAATCTTGACAGAATTCATATTACTATATGCATTTCATGCTTTCTAAATATTTCAAAAGACTAAATTCATGGATTTGTTGGTTTGCAGTTTCTAGCAAAACACAACAGGAAAACGGAAGGCATGGATCTTGCATCTTTGGGTTTTGTGTTCAAGAAGTGAACTCCCCAAAATATATCTGCTTCTAGCCCTGGCTTGGGCCCTGTGGGCTCTGGAAGGGCAAATTCCAGGAGTCATGAATTTGCATGCGTTTGAACAAACACGGCAGCACACTGAAATGGGGTGATTTCCCCCAGAAATATAGTGGAATTTCATGGTCAACTACTCCCAAGGGGCATAACAGAATATCAGCAGTCTCGTACCACTGTGCGATTAACAACAGTCGCACAGTATGTACTCTTCTTCCTGGGTGGAAACTGACATCCAAGTACACCGCACACACCCTAGAGTGGTTTCATTTTCCCTTTGTAACACAGAGCAAAAATAAAGCAGAAAGTGCCCTAACTTTACCGCATAAAATACAATGTATTTCTAAAGGGAGTATTTAAATACTGCAGGAGTTGGATTTTGAAATCAGTTTTCAAAGCAACAATTTGATACGGTTTACTTTGTAACTATTCAAAGGTGCTGTGGTTTCTAGTAAATGTTTGGAGACCAACAGGGTAGGGATAAGTTATGTTCCTCAGAACAATCATTCCAAAATAAATGCTTTAAGGTTTTAGAAATTATTTCAAGGTCTGATGAGCAAGCTGAGTGGTCTGCTAGCTTCTACTTGCCTGCCGCTCAACGCACAAGGCCGGGCCACGCATTTTCTTCCTGGTGACTAGCGGGTGGCAACTGACTGGTTAGGTTCTGTACCTAACCAGCTGTTCCTGCTGGTGCATGGCTCTCCAAGGCAAGACAGACCAGGGGACAGGGAGCAGGAAGGGTGGAGGACACATGGCTGGCTCGGTCACTGGAATCAGTGACCCCATCTGGGAAACCAAGGGAGGGAGGCTGAGGAGTCCCTCAGCTGCTTGTTAGTTCAGGCACAGGACTCCATCCCAGTGTCCGACCGTCATACCAAAAATGAGAGATGCCTTCTTCTAAGAGTGGTGACAACAAAAGCAATTGGTTTTAAATACACATTCAGCTCTCTAGGTAGGCTGCTACAGAAACGAAGGCAGGAAGGCTGCTGTGGACTCACCCCAACGTCTCTCCTTCACCTCAAACGATTTGTTAAAGTTTTAAAACCCTTTCTGCTATCAGATGCAATGACTGATGGAGGAATTCAAGTGAGAAAACTAAGCTCTGAACTGCCAGGCTCAGGATACCATTGAAAATGTCTCTCAGGTTATCTGAAGACTGACCCATGACTGCGAGTCCCAATGCAGACCCTCCCTGGGTCTGGGCAAGCTATGACGTTGGTCTTTTTTCTTTAACATTCATGCTTTACCACATGAGTGTTAATAAGACCCAGGACAAATCACCCAGGGTGGGGGCTTCCCTCATTCATTGGAGGGTATTTTTCAATTATATATTTTGTTACATCTTCAGAGATAAAAGCTGTATCTGCAAGTGATTAAAAGATGTTTTATATTCATGGTTTCATTTCTGCTGAAATAAATGCGTAATTTAAACCACACATAATTCATAGTAATTTAGGCCCATTACAGAGTTCTAGCTTCTTTTTTATGATAGTTACTAATTAAAACAGAGTGTTATGCCATGCTGAGCCTCAGTCTTTGACATACAGGTTTAATGAATAAAACGTCCTGACACAAAAATGAAAACAATAATGGGGACGAGGCTGCAAGCTGTTATGCTTCAGTGTGTGGAAAAGATTAAGGACATTCACGGAGTTCAGCACTGTGCAGAGAAGGAGCCCGGGATGTCTTTCTTTAAAGGAAGAAGCAAGGGGTTTTTGAGAGAAATTTGAAATAGTACTAATCTCTCTAACTTCTGGGCCCCTCATTCCCAGTTGTCCCCCTCCCCCGACTAGGAATTTAAACTCATAAGTGCCACTTTTACAGAACAAATGATGGGATATTTTAATATAATCCTGAATAAAGGTTTAGATTGAAAATGGGAATTGGGACCATAATTAATTATGTTGAGAAGTTTTTTTAAACTTTAAGAAGGCAGGGGAAGGTAAATGACATTTCATAAGACTGCAACCTTTTAAAGTTCATGGATTGAAACTTTGGTAAATGACAGTATCTTTTGGCATTTGATTAATCCCATATGCAGAATGAGTGTGAGCAATTAATTCGCTTTGGTGTTTTCACTTTCTGAAACCACGGTAATAAGAGACTGACATAAAATCAAACCAAGTGTAAACACAGCCCTTAGCCAGGGTTACGGCCTTATTATCACTCTTAATAAGCATAATTAATAATAATAAATACCGATCACCCTCAGCACCCTGCTCCACATGCGCGTGCCCCTCCACCCATCCATCACTTCTTTCAGGATAATAAAACAATTCAATCCCATCAAGTCCTGGCAGCCGCTCCCTCGGGAGGGATGTTTTATCTCTACCTCCGCCAGCCCAGGGAGGACTTCTCTTGTTTGAAGGGGGCGGAGAAGAGAGCGGGGTCTTATTTACTTCCATTGACGACTCCCCTGGTTCTCACGGGCGCCCCGGGACGGGCGGGAGGAGGGAGGAGGAGGTGGCAGATTCCCTCCTCCGCAAAAGAAAAAGGGTTCAGGAAGCGAGGCCGAGGAGGAGGGTGGAGGGGAGAGGGCAGTGTGTTTGGCGAGACCAGCAACTCAGTGAAAAATAAATTCTCCACTGTGGTCTAATGGGGCCGAAAGAGGAGAAGTAAACAGATTAACCAACCTAACTAAGTTGCTACAGAGAACTTGAAGAGACAAAACCAGACATCTGCTCAGGTTCATTTCCCGCTCAAGGTCTTGCTTTCTGGGAGCCGAACGTTCCCAGAGCGAGAGATGGACAGCGCCCCGAAAGGGGCCGCGAGGGGAACCGCGACCCAGGCGAGCGCCAGCCCGGCGCCCCGCAGAGGTGCCCGCGGACGCCCAGGGCCTCGGCGGCCCGGAGCGGGGCCCGCGGGGCGCTCTCTCGCCTCAGTCTGGGTGGGGCGCGGCGAACCCGCACCCCGAATCCACCAGTTGGAAGTATCCCCAAGAGCAGCGGGATTCCGAAATCACGCACTGGGGCTCCTGAGAGTATGAACCGCAGAGAGGCTCAGGGCGGTGGAAAGGCGGCGCAGGCCGGCGAACCCCACTCGCGCACAGACGGGGCGAGGCGCGACACCGGGTGACCGGGCTGCGGCCGGAGGGGCGTCCCTCGGTGGCGTTCTGCTCCGGAGCCACAGGAGGAGCCGCCCCGGCCGCCCCCTCGGTGTCTCTAACGGCGCTCGCCAGTCACGCAGAGGACAAACGCCGAGATGGAGTGGCGGGGTCCCCGGGAAGGCCGAGCGGGAGTCCCGCGCGCTGCGGGGCCCCTCGCTCCTCGACCCTGCGCGGGAGCCCCGGGGCCCCAGTCCCGCGGACTTTCTCTGGCGGCAGGCAGAGGCGTGAGCCCCGCGAGGGAGGCGACAGGCTTCCCCGCAGGAGGGCCCGAGCGGGGATGGAGGCTCTGCGGCTTCCCGGACCCGCTGCACCCGGTACGCGGCTCCCAGAGCTCCCCGGCCCGTGCGCTTTCCCTCCAGCTCCTCACACTACGGAGCCGTCCGGCCACGAAACCGGCCAGAAAAACCGAGTACGACCTGCTCCACGCCCCTCACGCCCCGCCACTCTTCTGGGTCGGGCGCCCTCGGGACCTCGCTGGGCCCTTCCTAGCTGGGGGACGCGCGCCTCGACCTCGGTCCGGCTGAGCCCTCGGTGTGAAGCTGCTGTGCCAGTCTGGAGGTGGCGGGCTAAGGCGTCCGGGAGTCGGGAATTGCTTTCCTTTAGCACTTACCTTAAAATATGTTTGCTTTTCCAGGGGGGCAGAGGAAAGATCCGTCCCCGAGGTGTGGCGTGCGAAACAGTCCACGTCCCGGCTCCGGCCAAGATGCCAAGCACTGGTATCCAGGAACCAAAGGGACGGGAGGGCAGGGGCGGAAGCAGATAGGAGGAAAACCAGCCGGCCCAAGTGTCCCAACTTTGCGGCGGGCGCCGTTAACTTCAAAGGCCGGCGAAGAGCTGGCGGCGCGCGGCCGCCGAAGTTGCCGCGAAGTGGAGCGGGAGCGGCGCGGGCCGGGGGACCGGGCAGAGCCGGGAAGCAGCGGGAGGTCCTTTCAAAGGGCGCGGAGCGTGCGGGCCGGGTGGCGGGAGGATGCAGCGAGGCGGGTGGGTCTGCGGGCAGCCGCTCGCCCTGGGCGCTGGGCGCACCGGTAAGTGGGAGAGCGCGGCCGACCCGGCGCAGTGCTCCGCTCTCTGTGGCTGGAGCGGGGATTGTGTGTGCACTCCCGAGTGTCACTGCTCCAGCCCGAGCCTCTCCGCCTCCCGCCCCGCGGCTGCCCGCCCGCCCCCGCCCTGCTCTGCCCGCCGCCTCCCCCTCCGTCCCCCTTTCCCTCCCTCCTGCTGCGCGCCAGCGTGCGCGCACACACACACGCGCACACACACACACGCACACACGCGCGCACACACACACATACACGCGCGCACACACACACACCCTGTCTTCCCCACACACCCCGCCCAGCGACCCAGCGCTCTCAAACGGGACGCTCGCGGGCAGCATCGCGGGGACACATTGCTGTCCTTGCCTCCCCGCCACCCGGGGGAGGAGAGGGAGGCCTCCCAGACCCTGGCGAAGCTGCGAAATCCAGCGGGACGTGCGTGCGGGACCCTTCCAGTCAGGGAAACGGGGTGCACAATGGAGGGGAGCTCTGGGGTTGGCTTGGGGGTGGGGTAGGGAGGCGTGTTAAACCCAGAAGGTCGGAGGTCGGACGGAGGCGGAACGCGGAGCCTGCAAGCTGTGCATTTGTGGCCCACTTTCCACCCAACGCCTGCCGACCACAGCGCACTCGGGACCGCTTCCCCTCGGCGCAGACCAGCCTCCTCCGGTGGAAACTCAGCAGCTGTTTTAACAATTGAAAAGCGGCCCTACAGGACCGGTGAGCAGTGTGTGAAGCCATTAAGGCTGACTAGGTAATTACGATTAGAAGTTACCTAATTAGCAACCTGGCCAGAGCCTAGGAAAACGGGGATGGTGGGGTGGGGGAGAAAGTACCCAGTGATTTAGTGATCTCATTTCGGGCAGTTGTGAATCTAGTTTCTAGCAAACCTGATTTTTTTTTTTTTTTTTAAGACTCGGGTTTTGGAGTGTTAAGTTCTAAGAATATACGGTTTATTAAAATATAGTATCAGTATTGAAAACTTGAAAAAAACCTTCCCTGTTCTCATTTTTCAGTAAAATGAAGATAAATAAGATGGAAGTCAGCCTCACCGAGAACTACATCTTTTTGTTAAATATCTTTAAATGCCTGGTTACAGGAGATTCCAATTCAGCTCCTAAAGTTTTGTGGCTACTAGATGACAATATTGCCATAGGTGAATTTATGAAACCATTTAAATGACACAAAACAGTTTTAAAGGCTAAAAGGGACATTTCAGATCACAGCAAGCTTATATTTTGCAGTTGAGGTAGGGGAAAGGCAGCCCTGGACCTCCCTTCCTCTGTAGAAGTGACTTCTGCACTTGATGTATGACCCAGAGCAGGTCATTTAGACCTTCACTAACAAACATTAAATTTCTGCTGTGTGTACCAGGTATGTCTTAAGTGCTGAGATTTAAAGGTGAGACATGGTGTCCATCTTTAAAGAACTCACAGAAAGTGGGGAGACAGGCATAAATGCAAATGTGATCAGCACCATGATATATCTTTGAGGGTCCTGCGGGAGCCCAGAAGAAGAAGCAGCCAACTCCCTACAGAAATTGGTAGAGGTTTGGCATAAAACTCTGGAGCACCTGGAAGAGAATTCCAAGCAAAAGAAGATGGGGAAGGGTGGAGGTCAGGGAGTGTCAGGAGGTCAGGGAGTGTCAGGAGGTCGGGGAGTGTCAAAGTGCAAGGTGTGTCCTGGGAACTGAGACACCTGAGCGAGTGGGCTGCAGGTGGCGCAGAGGCCAGTCCACCTCAGGCTTGGGGACCCTGAGAGCCAGAGCTGCCCTGAAGGCGTTGGATGTTCTGGGAGCTCTTACAAGTTTTAGGCCAGGACAGATCTTCAGGTTTTAAAGTGTCTTCAGATACCTGTTTTGGAAGTTTCCTCTGGTACTGCTGTGGAGGAAAAATGGGGAGAGGAAGTCATTTCCAGAGGACAAAGGTCTGAAGGAAGCAGAAGTGCCACCTGGGAGCCAGCAGTTCCAGAGGTATTTAGAAAGTGGAGTAGAGGGGCTAGTGCTTGGGCCACGGAGGAGAAGGCAGGGAGGAGGAGTCCAGGCCGCTCCATTTTCTGGCTGGGCAAGAGGCAGGCTATGGTGACCTTAGCCAGGAGACACCCGCACAGAAGGGCAGAAGCGGGGGCAGTGTGCTGAGCTCTGTCTTACATTTGTTGACCTGGGGGTGCTGGTGATGTCTGCGTGTTGGCAGCCAGAGGGGATTTCCTGGAGAGAGAGGGTCCAAGCTGGAAGAGCACCTCAGGAGGCCTCAGCACAAAGGTGCTCTCAAAGTCAGGGAGGAGACAGGAAGGCCAGAAGAGAGGACCAGGGGTGGACACGGACGCAGCAGGACATGCATGGTGTGGGAGGCACTTGAGGAGGAAAAGGGGTTGTGAAAGACAAATGAAGACCAGAAAGGAAGGCACGGAACTAGAAGCGGGCAGTGTTGACCTGCGTCTAGGGAGGACTGGCCGGCCACCAGGGTAGAACGCAGCAGACAGATCATGACAGCCCGATTGAGGAGAGTGTCCCTGTGATCTTGACCTGTGAGGCCCTAGTTTATGTGGGTGGTGTGAAGGAACCAGATTGTAGGGAGAGGAAATGGGGTGATGGGGACAGAGACCTTGAGCTCACAGTCCTGAGAGCTGGGAGGAAAGCCTGTAGCCTTGTAGCACCTGTCCTTCTAAGGAGTCCCCTGCTCTGGGTTACCTGGTACCGAGGGAAGCAGGTGGAGAGGGAAGGCCCGAAGGCAGAGGCGGGTGGAATCTGTTGCATTCTCAGAGGTCAGTTCCCTCCTCAGTATGATGGGGTCTCAGAATCCAGCTGTAAATTTCACAGAGTTGCTGAGAGTCCAGATAACCGGGCGACTTGGGTATTGCTTCAGCCTGCCGTGGAGAAGAAACTGAATCGCTGTCATTAATTCAGCTCGTGAACCGCAGACCCGTGTCTACGGGACAGGTCTTGGAAGAGCTCTGTAAAGGGGGCGCTCACAATAATTCCCGAAAATGTCCTCGATTGGAACCTCACGATTCCCATCTGTTAAGGTACCCTGTCACTTCAAAACCAGGCACTGGTGACCCCAGTGGCATCGACTATGTAAAACATGCACCCTGTGGGTGTTTAGAGGGGCTGGGCAGCCTGCCACGTCGGACAGCACTGTGGTATTTAGCCAGACGGATGTATATTTAATCCTCGAGTTTGACAGTTATTTGCCATAGGACAAAACTTCTCTGAGCATCAGGTGTTTTGAAATAAAAAGGAACCAAGTATAGCTGACCTAGAGATTTTGCAGCGTTGGGTAATAGAAACACCCAAGTGGTGGCACGTTTTACTTACGTGAGGACTCCCATCATACACAAGAGGCACAAATATTCAACAGGAAAAGCCAGACCACAATGATTAAAAGGTCAAGAATGCGGATCAGGCTGTTCGGGAGGACCGCCAGTGGCAGTCTGAGCCGGCAGGCCTCCCATGTGGCCCGCAGACCGTGGGAGGTCTGCGAGGCCAGAGCTGTCCCCGTCTTGATTCTGAGACATTGGCTTGCCTTTAAAAAAAAAAAAAGAAAAAGAAAAAAGAAAAAACACGGCATTGACATTTGCACTAATGATACAAAAACAATGGTGGGAAACTGCGGCCCCTGGCGTGCTATGCCGCAGACCAGGCTGTCCTCACTGTCGCTGGGCTTCATACTGCCACGATTGTCAGATCCACTTGGGAATGTCTTTGATGAAGCAATAAAAATTATTCATTTAAGTACATTTCAGCCCTTGCCTGTGACTTTTTAATGTTCTCTGTGGCCAAACGTAAGCACGCAGAGTGGTCCTTGCGTGCCAGGGGGCGGCACGGTCTGTCCTGACTCAGGCGCTGGGGCCTTGAGCTGGGAGCGAGGCTGGCCGGAACATCATGGAACATGGAACATGCTTCCTTTCCATGTTACTCGAGGGAACAACTGACACAATGCTTATTCAGATGCGTACACTGGCCGATATTTTCTTCCCTAAATGAATGGAATAAGCCTGTCACTTTGAGGTAAACCTCCAGCAATATGTGTTTTCAGTAAAAATTTCCGAGCAGAATTTAGAGAACTTGTATCTGCCACCATGCTTCCCAACACTCAATCTTCTCTCGTAGTCATAATCATTTCACTTGATGTGGTTTTGGACATTGTACAGTAAAATGTATCAACATTTGAAAGGTTTGCATGACAGGGTGAAACAGTATTTTCCAAACGATTAGTGACATGACGTTATAAAACCAAGCATCAGTTAAAAATCCATTCAAGGGGCAAAGCAGACCAGTAGATTTTAGCGTAATGCAGTATGAAAAGCTAACTGATGTGGTTTCATGTTCCACACTGCAATTATAAGGTTTGAGGAACTGCCACTTGTTGAGTTTTGGTGTAACACTGAAAAATAATATCCAGAATTGTTTGGAAAGATCATTAAAATAGCTCTTCTTTTTTCAACTGTGTATCTGTGTGAAACCAGAATTTCCTCATTTACTTCAAACAAAACAACAAATAGCAACAGATTGAATACAGAAGTGGCATGAGAACCAGCTGCCGTGTGTGAAGCCAGACATTAAAGAGGTTTACAGAAACGTAACAGGGTGACTTTTCTCATTGAACTGTTGCCTTCGGAAAATTTATTTTTTAGAGAATGTGTTACTTATGTAGATTTGCTGGCATTGCTTTGAAATGATAGATAAATATTTTAAATATTTCTGTTGTAACTCTAGTTATGAGAGAAGTAATTGACATAAACAGAAACCCCTGGAGTCTCTCATTGTTTTAAGACACTATAAGTGGCCCAGAGCACCACCGTGCTATGGAATGGGACCACCATGAACACAGATCCAGAGACGCCCAGGCTGATCGTAATACGTTCCCTATGGACACCACTGTCACCTCAGTTGTACTGTGTGATACTTTTCTCATTTTACCTAAACATAAGTAGGCCCTTCTGTTCTTGAACTTATTTCTGTAGGACGTTGGAGTGGACAGATCTCCTCTAATAACTGGAACAAAAGAACTGGTGGAACCTGTCCTGCAGACCCTAAAACTTGGATAAGACCCTGGCACGGTCCGTTCAGGTTCAGTCTCTCCCCTCACTGCTGTCTGCACCCAAGGCTGTCACCCAAGTCCTGAAGAGGCTCTCTGAAGTCCCTTCTGAATGAAGGACTGCCTTGCACTTGGTGACTCTCATTCACCTCGCCTGGTAACAATGAAGCGCCATCCTTGTCGCAGTCCACTCTCCGGAGGGCACCTGTTACTTAACACATGTTTGCTGAGCACCTGTTAACACGCCAGGCACAGTGCTAGCTGCTGGGGATAAGAGAATAAGTGAGGCCTTGCTTTGAGGGACCTGCTGTCCAGTGGACAGTGAGCTACAGGGGCTGATGGGGAGAACCGTGGAAGGAGGGCATGAGTGAAGGGTGGTTGGAGAGCGTGACCCTGAGGCCGCGGAGGTGCAGCTCAGTGGAAGAGCACTTGCCTAACATGTGTGAGGCCCTGGGCACCGGAACACAAGCACGGAAACACAAGTAAGTGCAAAGTAGAATAACAATTAAGTAGAGATGGGAAGGCAGGTCTGCCTCTTGACTTAAAGGCTGGGAGGGCGGCGGAGGAGGGTGTTGGAGGGGAGAAGGAGCCCCCTGAACCTCGACATCTCAGTCCGAGAGAATCCACCACTGCTGCGGAAACTCGCCTGCTCATACATGTCCCTAAGACCAACGTATTGCCCTTGCATTTGAGTTTATTTGAGAGGCAGAACGGTTTTAAAATCATTGTCATATATTTCAGCACCTTTAAATCAGAACTGCCACTTTCTTGGGAAAGAATTATTGGATGGAAAAGAAAAGTTTGAGAAGTTCATTAAAAACCTCAGGCATAATTTGCCCTGGGAGAGCATAGGAGGTGGCAGTGACAGATTAGATGGCTGCTGCACTTGGCTCATAGCACAGACACCAGATGCTGGCAGCCAAGGGAGCACTCAGAACCCCGGGTGGTGACCTGGTCACCACAGGGAAGGTGAGAGTGGGTGGGGAAGCAGGGGTCGTCAAACCTCAGAATGGTGTCGAGAGGATGCGTGGGAAGGAAGCCCAGGGTGCGCTCTGAGACCCATGTGGCTGAGACACACTGCCAACGAATTCACAGAGGAAGACCCTGGGAAAGTCGGTTGGGCAATTGGAGGCAGCCCTTGGAAATGGGCAAGACCTCAGTCAGAAGAGCAGTAAATGCCACTTGCCGCACTGAGGAAGGACCCTGGTGGTTTGTGAAGGAGGTATTCTTTTGATTATGGTAAATGGGTTCCTCTAACAGAAAATCCCTGTTTGTTTCTCTTCAAAGATCATATCCGCCCATTCATCCCATTTCCTGGGAACGGTTTTATTAATTGGTGCATTATACTTTATCAAATACGTGGTGGAAAAACCCAAGTGTCTTTTGAATGCTAATCCAGAGTACATTTCCTGAGAGTGGACGTGGAGTCCACTGATGAAATTGGAGTCAGCCTGTGGTCACCCACCATGGTCCTCTGGCTCTGCTGGCTGAGAAAGTCAGCATGGACTGCTGTCACAACCCCGGACTCTGTCAATTAGGCAGCAGTGATGGACAGTGCTGGCCTGAGCCAGCAGCACTGTTGTGAGGATACTGGCACTGCGTGCACATAGAAATTGAGATGAGAAAAATCCTGAGGCAGTCTAGAGTATAAAGAGGGCCAAAAGAAATGGGTGGAGATGTGTCCTTATAGATAACTGGGAGTGGCAGAGCGTGTGACAGATCCACACCTGTGACTTGGATTTTTCCAGTATCTGCCTCACTTCCTTCATCCGGAGGCTGTGCAGCACAGCTAAGGAGGACAACTCTTTCATGCAGCAGTGTAGCCGAGTTCCTGATAGTTAGGTGCCATTGACATCGTGCTGCCTGAAGCCACACAGACACAAAGCCCAGTTATTTCTTAAGTGTTGTGAACCTGAACACTCAGAGACGTGATGGGAAGAAGACAGGCTTCCTAGACAGAAGTCTTGGGCAGGGTTTCCTACATTGCCTCTTCATAACTTTGGGCCTGTGTGAACTTGGGAAGTTATTTAGTTTCTGAGGTTCTATTTCCTCCTCTGTAAATATGGGGGTAATCAGGTTTCCCTGGCAGGGTTATTGTCAGGATTAAACTATTCTGAGCATGCATAGCCCCTGATGCACAATAAGCATGAAATAATTGCCACTTCTTATTCCTGGATTCATTTTTTTCCCCAAAATGCACAAGACACATGCCTTTACCTAATCAGAAGACCCTTTTCAAAGGAAAACTAAAGTAAACAGAGTCATCCAGACCTGCTCATTAGGGTGACCCATGTGACGAATCGATTGATGTCACTTTTGACAAAATGCATCCAATCTAATAATATTCCTTTTACAAGTGTAGTCTAATTTATTCCTAAAATATCCTACAAAAAAAGTCATGCCTCTCTGCCTTTCATAGGTGAAGAAACTGGGGCACATGGCTCTGTGCACACATCTGGGACCACCCAGCCTTCTTACCAGTAGCTCCTTAGCCTCAGAGCTGGAAACTTCAGAGGATGTGTCCAGATACACTTGGTGGATTCTTTTGCTCTTGTTACCAGCCAGCTGCTGTGGCTGCCCAGGATCCGCCCCCAAGGGCTGCGACCCTGACGTGTCCTGCTTCTTACCAGGACCCTGGAAGGCCGGGCACTGCTACGACCTCCCCACTTCTGGAGTGGGTGCAAGGAGCTCCTCTTGAATGTGGATGATGGATCAGCTGGGTAAATGATGGACCAGGGCTAGTCATCTCCACCTCCATTTCTGACTCCTTCCCAGGAGCTTGGCATTTAAAAACTCTCTTTTTGAGAAAATCAGGCTTCTCTTTAATGAGATAGCATTATTTTAAAATTATGTTAGGCTTTCCAATGTGTGTTGTCAGACTCAAATACATCAAATTCCTTATTGGATTAAACCAATTACCCTTGGATTTTGTCACATTCCTGCTTTCAAATACCACATCTAGGAAAGTAATGTGTTAATATTTAATTCATTGTGCCAAGTCAGATTCTATTATTAGATAAAATATAAATTGCTACCCATAAAGTTCAGAATCTGTATGTGGAACATAATGAGAAACAGGGGTTTGTTCTCATTTTCTGGGTGTAACGTCTCAACTCTCATTATGCTCTTAAAGAAAAAAAAAATGACCTTATTTCAGGTCACTTAAAAAAAGTAGAGCCTTTTTTTCTGGAAAATAAATTATAATTAAAATCACTGAATAATTTTGGAAAAACAGTTTTCATACCAAGTCAGATGTGATTCTGAAAACTGGTGTTACAAAGGGAAATTTTGGTTTTCTTAAGGCAAGCTTAGATTTATCAAGTCTAAGTCCTCTTCATTCTTCCAGTTTAATTTTTATGTAATTTTCTGTCCAAAAATGTAACCAAATACAGAACCTTGAAAACTTCTCTTTTGTCTTTATAGCCATGAATCAATAGCCCTCCACATTTCTGAAGCAACACCTTTCTCTTAATGTTCTAATCACAGCAGTCTGTCACTTAAAATAATAATTAGTCAAAATCTGAGGGAATTCCAGTTCTGAAAAAAACTACAAATTTAGGAGTTGGGTTTTCTTTTTTCTTTTTCTTGGCAATTAGGAGAGAATAACATAATGGAAAGTCAAACAGGTTTGATACTAAGGACATTTGAAACACTAAACTCACACTCATGTGTAATCTGCTCAAACACAGGACAGCAGCCTTGACTTTGAGGATACTTTTGAGGTCTTCATCTGTGTGTGAACTCCACACTCACCAGTCAGGACTGTGGGATTAGGGTTCCACACAGGCTCATTCAGGAGCTAAAGGTGACCTTATAGCCAATCAACTTCAGAGCAGTTCTGTCACTGGGAGTCAGAATGTTCTTAGGTGCGTCTCACAAGTTCAGCAAAACTCAAGTGCAGGGAGAACTTGGGAATGCTGCGGTGGCTGACGGTCACCTTGGCTTCAGCCAGCACCTTCACAGCCCCCCTACTTCAAGATGAGCACGCAGGACCTAGTGAGGGGAAAAGCAGGGAAACAGGAAAAAGGCAGCAGGTGGTTAAAAGGGAGAGAGAAGAGCAGGAGAAGAGCAGGTGAGCCCGACCAGGACCCTGAAGAGAACAAAGCCAGGCGGGTGGGCTCCCTGGGCCAAGGACGTCCTGGAGAGCAGGAGCCAGAGGGTGTCAGGGCTGAGGAAGGCAGGGAGGCAGGAGCAGAGCAGAGGCATCAGTGGGGTCCAGAAGCCAGGAGGAAAGCGTGACCTTGCACCCCCTGGAGGTGGTACCAGAAAGGGGCTTGCGATGCAGGAAATGCAGGAATTACCGCTGGGGGGCGTGGGAAGGCAGAAGACACAGAGCAGGGCACAGAGCCTGAGGAAGGAGCCTGGCAGCCTTCTGCCAGGACTTCACGTGACACCACAGAAAACTCAGCAGGGTCTCCTGGCGCTAACTGCGGGAGCCCAGTATGTGTCAAGATCAGTCATATTGCTACCAGGTAAGGAAGCTTCAAGGAGTTTCTTGATTTCCAGGGTGATTTAAGCAACTGGGGAGGGAGCAGGGAGGATTTTGGCCTGAGGGGGTCCTTTGGTAAAGGAGAGAAAGTAGAGTGGATTGTGTGTCCATACCAAATGGGATTTGAATAAGTTTGTCTTAAAGCAGAATTTCCAAAAAGTTTTCCAAATTTAAACTTAGCTTCTACAATTACTTGATTGATTTGATTAAACTGTAGACCTCTTTACTAAATAGATTATTTTAAAAGGAAATTAATAACCTAAACAGTTCATGGGCTGTTTTTCCCCCTGCATACAGATCAAAATAAACAACATATTTCCAATAGGATCACCTAAAATCATATCCCATGTCTTTGTTCCTTTGCATCCTCCTTGGGAAGCCCCCAGTTTGGCACAGAGAGGAAGGCGAGAGGGCCGATCTGATCTTCTACAGTGGGGGGATGTCCCCAGGCCTTCTTTGGAGGCAGTGGGGTCATGGCCAGTGAATGCCAGGACCTGGGAGGTGCTGAACTGGGGAGGAGCAGAGTCCTGGGGACAGCCCCACAAGAACCAGCCTGGTCTCAATCCCTGGCCACAGCAGCAGGACTTGGGGTGCCCTCTGCTCAGCTGTGGGGTCTCTTACAGCCCCAGACAGCAGCACTGCCTAGTGAAGCCTCACCCTGGGACCGGCATCTCCCGCCAAGCTGCCCACCCCGGCCCTGCCTGCCCCGACTCCAGCCACTGGGTTCCGGCTTTCTCTCCCCTTGACTCCAGTATCCCCGCACCCCCAAGTCCTTGCTGTTCCCCCTTTGCTCTTTATTTCCTCCATACCTGGTCGTATTAATTTCTCTGTTGTGTAGATAACAGATAAGGCTTCAGTCTTCTGATTGAACTCTGATATCTATTATTTCCTATATGAAATAAATTCAAGTTTTCAGATCGACTCCTTTCCGATTGAAGACATTTTGTTAATGGAGCAACTAAAGCTTCTACCAAACGCTTAAAGAAGAATTAGTGCCAAGCCTTCTCAAAGTCTTCCAGACACCTGAAGAGGGGGGACACCTCCAACTCATTTCACCAACATTACCCTGGCACCAGAGCAGACAAGGCTACAACAACAAAAGAAAACCACAGGCTAACAGTCCTGTGGACATAGAGGTAAGAACTCCTCAACAGAATAAAAGGAAAGCAAATTCAACAGCACACTGAAAGGTTTATACATGACCAAGAGGGATTTATGCCTGGGATGCAAGAATATGAAAATCAATAAATATGACACACCACATTTACAATGGACTGTAAAAGTCATACGATCATAGATGCTGAAAAAGTATCTGACTAAATGCAACATGACTTCATGATAAAAGCTTTCCACGAGTAGGTTGTAGAAGGGATGTACCACAGTATGACGCAGCCATATGACAACCCCATAGTTAATATTATTTGCAATTTTTAGAAGCTGAAAGATTTCTCTCTAAGCCAGAAACAAGACAAGGATGCTTATTCTCATCACTTCTATTTAATATACTGCTGAAATTCTTAGCCATAGCAATTAGATAAAATAAATATATTGCATCTAAATAAGAAAGAAAGATGTTTAACCATCTCTGTTTGTAGATGACTTGAATATTTATGTATATGTGTGTGTATGTGTGTATCCAAAGATATTCACCAAAAATCCATTAGAACTAAAAAACAAATTCAATACAGTGTCAAGGTATAAAATTGACAATAAAAATCAGTAGCATTTCTACACGCTAGCAACAAAGTATCCAAAAAAGTTTTAGAAACTCATTTACAATTGCTACCTAGGAATAAATTTAATTAAGATAGTGAAAATTCCGTCCACTGAAAACTATAGAACATTGATGAAAGAAATCGATAAATGGAAAGATAGCCCACGTTCATGGGTTAGAAGGATTCATATTGTTAAAATGTCCATATTACCCCAAATGACTTACAGGTTCAATGCAATCCTTATTAAAAAATTCCAATGACATTTTGACAGAAATAGAAAAAAGCAATTTTAATACCAAAATGTTCTAAATAACTAAAGTAATTTTAAGCAAAAAGAATGAAGTTAAGTGGGGTACTGTGGTGCGTGCCTGTAATCCCAGTGGCTCGGGAGACTGAGACAGGAAGATCAAGAGTTCAAAGCCAGCCTCAACAAAAGTAAGGAGCTAAGCAACTCAGTGAGACCCGTCTTTAAATAAAATACAAAATAGGGCTGGGGATGTGGCTCAGTGGTCGGGTGTCCCTGGGTTCAATTCCCAGTAATTGCTCCCTGAAAATAAAATAGAGCTGGAGGTATCACGCTACCTGATTTCAAAATATACAACACAACTATGGTCATCAAAACATTATGGTATGGCATTAAGATATACAGATAGGATAGAGAGCGTAAACCAATTAATCAATTATGATCAGTTGATCCTCAATAAAAATGCCAAGAATACACCATGGGGGATGGAGCACAACCCAGGTAAAACGTAACGGGAAAGCCTGGATATCCACTGAAGAATGAAATCAGACTGTCAGCTCACACCATGTGTAAAAAATCAACTCAAAATGGACTAAAAACTTAAGCATGAGTCCTGAAACCATAAAAATACTAGAAAAACAGGGAAAATTTTTTGACATAGGTCTGGCTAGTGATTTTTTAATTTGAGCCCCCCTCTCAAAAAAAAAAAAAAAAAAAAAAAAGCACAGGCAACAAAAGCAAATGTAGACAGATAGAATTACGTCAAACTAAAATTCTTCCCAGCAAGGGAGAGAACCAACAGAGTGAAGAGACAGCACAGTCTCTGGGAGGGGAGAAACATTTGCAAACCTTGCAAGTGACAAGCAATTAGATGTGAAAACACACAAGGGATTCAAATAATGCAATAGCAAGAAAATAAATACCTGATCGGAAAGGGGGCAAAGGACCTAAAGACATTTCTCAAAGGAAGACATGCAAATGGCCAACAGATACACGACAAACATCCCACATTCTCTGTCATCAGTGAAATGCAAGTCAAACAAAACGAGATGGCGCCTGACGTTGTCACAATGGACAGTATGAAGAGGATGAAGACTGCCGCAGTTGGCAGGGCGTGGAGTACAGAAGGCCCAGTGCACTGTTGGAGGGAACGCGAGTTAATACAGCCATTGTGGAAGGCAGATGGAAGTTTCTAGAAAGACTATAAATAGCACTGCAGTGCAGATGAGTAACCTCCAAGGGAAATGATGTCATCATGTAGAAGGGAAGCAGCTCTCCCAGGCTTCCTGAAGGGTTGTTCCTGGTAGCAAAACCAGGTAATCAACCAACCTAGATGTCCATCAGCAGGTGAATGAAGAAGAGCTACCCCCCACCCCCCACACACACATGCACATGGAAATACTGTGCATCCTGAAGAAGCAAATCTGGTCATTTGCAGCAACACAGAAGAGCCTGGAGAATCATGCACTGAGCAAATACATCAGGCGCAGAAGAGAAGTCCCGACGACTTCACGTATACGGGATCTAAAAAACTGGAACTCATCAAAAAAAAACAATGGGGGGAGGATGGCTGTAGGCAGGGACTGGACTGGAGGTGGGGAGTCGGGGACGTGGCAGAGATGGAAGGAGCACAGGTCCTGCAGGGCAGGATGGAGGGGTTCTGGGACCCGCGGCACCCCACGCTGACAGTGGTCAGCAGGATCAGTCCTGCGGCACCCCACGTCGCAGTGAGGTCCTGGGAGTTCAGGGTGTCTATGGAAGGTTCCAAAGAACGCCAATGTCTGCAATGGTTCAGCTTGAGCCCTGCCTGGAAGTGCTTCCAACCCAGGGACTCGCGTGCCAGATCACCCGTTGAATGAAGTAAAGGCAGACTTCACGGGCAGGCTGGACAAGCTCTGGAATGCTGACGGGTGGATCGGCTGGATCTTCCCCCGAGACTGACAGGAGGTAGGAAACCGCATGCACGTCACCAGTGGAGATTAAGATGGTCTCAGGTTCATGTTTTTTTCAAGCAAATACAGAAGAAAATGCAAATAATTCTATTATGTGCAACTAAGTTGAGCAAGAGCAGACAGGAGGGAAAAATGGAAGGATGACTTTTTGAGGATTGCAGCTTCAGCTATGACACGTGGAGATGGGCATTGGGTGGTTGCTGTGGTTGTGCTTGTGCTGAGCACGATGCAGCGGTGCCGGGCTTGGCCAGGCCCTTGTTCCCTGGCGGGCCTTGAGCTGGGAGTGACGGCTCCAGACGTGGGATGGAACCCTTCCTCATGACGGTGGGACTCTTTTGTGAACACGAGTAACTGTGCAAGCTGTGGCATCAGCCCGGTGTTGTGACTTCAGAAGTGTTCAGTGGAGCTTTAGCTGGAGCGGGGTGGGCAGAGCAAAGGTTTTTGAAAGTTGAAAAATAACTTGCTCATAATTAGAAGGTCTATGGAAGGACCTGGTGGCATCTGCTCTTCATAGGCAGGGATCTGAGTGTTGGGAACAGGCACAGGAAAGACTTGCTTTCTAGGATTATCATTTGCAATTTTTGGATTTTGTCTCAAAGTTAAAATATAACGTATTAAAAATAAGCATGCTCTGGTGGACACAGTTAGTGAGAGCACCTCCCCAAACAGACACATGCTACACGGTGCAGGGAGGAGCAGATGGCAGGACAGACAGAAGACAAGTGCTGTAAAGATGTAACGCGATGAACCTGAGTGTTTTAAATGAAACTGAGAGAATCGCCATGAGGTTGCAAAGAGATTTTTGTCTCGTTTAGATGAGTTAGACATGGCTTCATCAAAGAGCGAGGGTATAGAACAGAAGGGTGTAGAACAGACATTAAAGAATTACCAAGAGCTTGAGTACAGAGTAAGCCCATCTGAATGCTTTAAAGGTGACCTGAATCTGGACAATAAAGCACATTTTGCAAACAACATCTGTCCTGGGTCTGGGTTGAGTGTACTTTGGGTGCTGTGGAGATGCTGGTAGATGCAGCCCCATGGGGGATGCACAAGAACAAACCCACCCTGTGCTGCTGAGTGATCAGTGAAGGAGAAGTGCAGGCAGACCCCTGACCATCCACAGGCCCCTGTGTTGGCCTGGTCTGGGCAGAGAGCTGAGCACAGCGACCGTTGTGCTTGACTGTGATATGGTGCTCCACACTACTGAGACAGGTAAGAACACCAGGTAACATTTTGTTCATCCGTTGGTGTTCTCTAAGCCCGTCTGGGACCCCTGCTGCCAAACTTGCTCCCTGGATAAGTGTGGCCTTGGGGAGTGCGTGGGTCCTGGGGCCGTGAAGACGAAAGCTGCCTGGAAGTACCCTCCATCAGTTTTGTCTGTTTCATGTGTGGCGGTTCCGGGTAAGAGTCATTTAGTTTGCTTGTATCTACAATTCCAGCTTGAAAACATGCATCACTACTAGATGGTGTTGCAAGACCAGGAGGTCCTGAGCCAGGCCGAGGGTGCCCGGCGCCTGCTGGGTGTGAGAAGTGTGGCTCAGCACGCAGCAGGTGTGAGAAGAGCCGGTGGAGGAGGTGGCCAGGTGGCTCTCCACGACCCAGACAGGAAGGGAGCGTTGCCACCAAGTCACTGAAGACCCTAAGATGGTGCCCTGTCTCTTGGGACCTGCTTTCCTTCATCTATGAGATGAGGGGATTGAAGAAAGATGACCCTCAATTGTCCAGCTCTTGCCAGTTAGGTACTGGATACGTCTAAGATTAAACCGCACTTCGTTTATGAAGTGTGTATCTATTTATGCAATGGGCCAACCATCTTAGACAGGTAAAACTGTTCCACTCACTATGAATCTATAAACTGGACTGAAAATCTCACTTCAATTTGTAAACAGCTGGTCATCCAGCACAACGTGATCTTCAATATAATCAGTGACAAATGACTTCAATATAAATGTTACGAAGTGTCAATACATGTGCGGGCTGAATGTACAGATTTTTCCTGGCCAATCCATCTATTCCGACCCTCTTGAAGATCAGTACTGACCACCAGCACATGGCCCGAATGTCATGATGGGCCACCTGCGTGGATTTGTGCATCTCTGTGTGTGAGGACGGGATGCCCTGCAACGGCATGGTGGGCAGTGCAGGAGCATGGTGCCCACTGGTGTGGATGACCCACTGCAAGCTGGGCAGCCGATCACTGCGGGCCGCTCCTCTCCAGAGTGGTAGGTCCCCTGGTCCACCACACGGCGCATACATGGTTGGGCAACTATATGACTTCAGTGCAGATGAGTTCCTGCTCTGCGTAGCGCCACTGGCACTGTGGTAATGGCTGTGTACAAGAGACACAGTCCCTACGAACTCACTGGTGAGCATGAAGCTGTGTAAACAGGCGAACCACGAATATGCCCCATGAAGTGCAGGGCACTGCTGGGTGCACAGGTGGACCCCGGACCCAGGCGCAGTGAGTCAGCGATCGCTGGAGGAAGAGCGGTGCAAACTCAGAGGCTCGGCAGACCAGAGGTAGCCGAGCTGCAGAGGGCTCGAGAGATGGGGCGAGAGCAACGGAGAGAAGGGAGACCTACCCAGAGACCCAGCCCGGAGGGAGATTGTGGCCTGTTGAGGGAACTCGGAGAAGGTCCAGCTCTAGGGGTGCCACAGCACGAGCCCAGAGCAGCCTGGCCAGTGAGATTACCTGTGCTTTCATAATCATCCAAGGCCGCTGGACTTTGTCCCACAAGCCGCTGGAGTGATTGACGTGTGTAATCAGGGGAATAATCAGATTTACATTTGTCACATTTATTTTCCCTCAGTGTGGAAAATGGATTACCAGAAAGCAAGGCTGGAGGTGGAGTGACCAGAGGGTGAGGCTGAAACCCAGGCGAGTAGTGTGCTGGTCCCCACCAGGGCAGCAGAAAGAGACTGACAAGAGGGCACGCGGTCCGAGGCTTGCAGACGGAGAGGGCAGCTCAGGGAAGGCCCGGGTCTCTCCTCTGGGAAACCTGAAGGATAGCACTGCCTTTCAACATAATAAGCAAGGGATTTGGGTGGAGGGAGGAATCGAGATGAGCATCTGGTTTAGGGTGTTCTGTGCATTGGATCCATACCGACCATCCAGGAAGGCATGTCTCTCAGACTGTCCAACGTGGGGACAAAGCCCAGAAGAGCATCTGGACTGGAGATGAGAGAGATACCGAAGTCTCCAGGTAATGGCGTCCAAAGCTGTGGGCAGATGACCATTCAGCACAAGCGGGCAGAGTCAGAAAGAATGGAAGGTGCCGGGACAGAACACCAACCAAGCCCACTTTCAGGAGATGAGTCGGGAAATCAGGCTATTCAGGAGGACAAAGTGTCAAAGAAGCTGAAGGGAAGCCTGTGACTTAAAGAGGAAAGAACGGTCGACAGGGTGGACAACATGGAGGAGCAAGGTGTGTGAGGCTGAGAAATGCCCCCTGGGCTTAGGCAGCTGTGCCATTGGTGCCCCTGTGGGAACAGCTTCATTGTGGGGTGGGGTGGGGAGCAGATTCCAGAGGGTTGAAGAGCAGTGGCTCTGTGCCATGTGCATGGTGTGTGTAGAAGACCCTTCAAGAGGTCACACTGTTAGCAGGAGAAAGGAGAGCACCTTCAAACCAAAGGCCTCAGGAGAGACTGCAACGTGCTTCTGTGCTAATGGAAGAAACCGGGACCTAAGAAAAGAGTTAGTGGGAGGAGAAGTACAGAAAGAAGAGGAGGCTGTGGGACACAGTTCACTGGGGGGTGCATCACCCTTCACTGGGAAGAGGCTGTCCCTCCAGAAACCAGGAGAGAAGATGGCAGTCACAGGTCAGGTGACCAGGATGAACAATAAGGGATTTTGATGGAGGAAGATGAATATGGCAGGTCCTGGTCCTCATGCAGTTTGGAGGAGAGAGAAACGTGTAGTTAATTCTGTTATTCAGTAGAAACTGATGAATGAAGGAGAGATTTGCACATTGGAGACACTGAAGGGTGGATTGAATACTGAGAGGTGATCTCATCGGGGATGGAGTAGAACCTCACCAAGGGAAGGAGTAGCATCTCACCAAGGGAAGGAGTAGGATCTCACCAAGGGAAGGAGTAGCATCTCACCAAGGGAAGGAGTAGGATCTCACCAAGGGAAGGAGTAGCATCTCACCAAGGGAAGGAGTAGCATCTCACCAAGGGATGGAGTGGATCTCACCAAGGGAAGGAGTAGCATCTCACCAAGGGATTGAGCAGGATCTCACCAGGGATGTAGCAGGATCTCACCAAGGAGATGAAACCCAAGAGTCACTGAAGAATTCGAGGAACCTGGAGGTGTTGGTCATTGTATATCAAGAGAAGAGTTCAGCAAAGGGAAGTGTCACTGCAGTGAAGGAGTGCTTGGAGACCCGTGGGGGGCCCAGCTCTGAGTGGACCATGAGCTACAGGACCCAAGAACAACAGGCCACTGTGTCTAAAGGGAGGACGGAGCTGCGCCCAGGAACAATACAGCTCAGGGCACAGGGTCTGGGCTCTTTGTCAGCAGGCAGCAGGAAGCTATGGAAGAATTATTTTACCATTTACAATCCAGAATATTCGGGAATCAGGAAGACATGACAGCATGCTGCAAATGGAGGCTGGGGGCTGTGGGGCGCCTCTCGGGGCAGTGAGCAGAGCCTCGGGTGGAGGTTGAGGAGGAGGGGAGCTGAGGAGCAGACCGGGGGCAGGGGTTGCTCATGGCCCAGCAGGCTGTCCATGCCTGTCCACGCCTGTGCTCATTGATGTGACCGGTGGCCTACGGTCCCTTAGATTAGCAGACAAATCTAGTTGTCTAGCTTTAAGTCTGAAAAGTGAATTTCTAGACTTTTCCAAGTCCAAAGTTTTTTGTTTTTTGTTTTTTTTTTTTTAAGTAAAACTGACAGCATGTGAATTATTTTTGTCTTTGTACACATTATATAAAATCAAAATCTAATGCTTGGAACTGCATTTTGACCAATGATTTAAAGTTAGATTAATTTTTAAGAACTTGAGTTTATTTGCTGAACTTTATTAACTGAATATCTAAGGAAGACCATACACTCTCAAAACTAAAACTATTTAATTCACTTGTGAGAAAAATCACAAGTGAAAAAAATCACAAGTGAAAAGAAATCTTTAAGGAAGCATTTTAAGTACTTCACTCTAATTTAAAAACCTCCCCTCACCTTTCATAGGGAAAAAGAACCACAGTGTTTTCAAAGCCATCAAGGTGAGCCAGACTTGCCTTCTGAAATTCATGCTGCTTGAAATTCCCACTTATTACCTTGTCTGGGGCCGTCAAGGGGGCCATGTGCGACCACAGGTGGAGTGGGTGCATGGGGGGGGGACTCCAAGCCTCCGACTAAAACACTGTGATGTTGTGTCCTAAAGTTGCTTCCTTGGAATTGTACCTCCCAAAGGTAAAGTTAATAATTAAATCTAAAGATATATCCAATCATAAAGCATAAAATGCCAGAGAGGTTGAGTGAGCACTTTAAAGATGTTAGTCATAAGCTTAGTAAGAAAGCAAATAATTGCTCAAGATGTGGCCTCAAGTACTGCAGAACAATGGCGAGCCAGGGTGGACCTCAGTGAGGAGGGACTTGGTGTCCACAGTGCAGTCACAGGTGGGCATGAGTGGCCACAGAGGACCTCAACGATCAGGGACTTGGTGTCCATGGTGTGGCCACAGGGGAGCATAGTAGCCACAGTGGACCTCAGTGATCAGGGACTTGGTGTCCACAGTGCAGTCACAGGTGGGCATGAGTGGCCACAGTGGACCTCAGCGAGCAGGGACCTGGTGTCCACGGTGTGGCCACAGGTGAGGATGCAGTGCGTACGCAGCTCTGCTTGGCCACATGGCCTTGTGCAACACAGGAAAAGAAATTTAACTCAGTTTTGAGACGTCTTAACTAAATCAAATCTTTATAGAGATGCCAAGATTTTTTCCAGAAGATAAGCTGCCAAATGGCATGCACTGTAAATGCTGGTGCCATGTGTCTATAGGGAACTTAGGAAGGGAAAGAAGGAATCTTCGCTCAGGTCTCAGGGTGCGACTTCAGAGGGAGGCTCAGGAAGGGGCGAAGGCGCTGCCCTCCTTCTTCTGAAGCAATAGTTCCATCTAGTGGGCGTTTTACTCAGACACCGGCCTTTCATTCCAAATGTCCAAGTTTTATCTTCCGCTAAAATTCACATTAAAGACAAAAAGAAAATAGGTCATTTTTAAAAAATAATAAATTTACAACGAGCAAAACAAAGCAAACCGATAAACGGCCTAAGCGCGGCTCTCCCAATGCCTGGGAGCATGCTGAGCTTGGTAAGAATCTGGCTTACCAGATCAAGTGGTGTGGAGAGCTCACCAGGACAGCACAGGTCCTGGAGCGACAGTGACCAGAAACAACTGACAACTTGGTAAAACAGTATCTGGTTCAAAACTTCCAGAACCAGAGTGGCCGAGATGATTCACCCGCATCCTCATTTTGGCACAGTGTTTACTGGACTGCAGTCACGACATGGCGATTGCTTCACTCACAGTTCAAGGGGGGGCTTCCTGTTAATATGCACAGCAGTCACAATGAGTCATTGGAGTAATTTCAAAAACTCAATTTCTGATCATGGCTCTAATTTGCAACACCCAATTTTGCAAACTACCCAAATAACCCAGATGTTTAATTCAACTATTAATCATCCAGATGATTCCAACATATTTGCATGGTTAACATTTTTACCGAATGTGTCGAATGTTGGTTCTAACTACCTTATTTCTAAAAGCAGATCTAAAAGGCCTGAGATGTAAACTCCTGAACACCATCACAGAGCCAGCCTGGAGCAACCGAGCTTTCCCTGTGAGCCTGCTCTTCATAAACGGAAAATCCAACCTTCCACAAATGGCTCCGTGAAGCAGATCAAGAATTAACTTTATTTCCAAGGTCCAAAATGTTGTTTGGATACTTATTTGCTGTTATTTTGGTGCACAGTCAGAGTGATGAAGCAGAGTGAATCTTGTAAGGGTGAGCTGTTGGGCACAGGTTTGGATGGGGAGGTTTCTGGGGTCTTTCCCCTCACATTGCTGGGGGTTGCCTGCCTCAACCTGGTGCTCACCACCTGACCACCAGGTCAGCCCAAGCCCAGCAGATGCTCTGTACTTGTCTGCGCGCCCTGGGCAGTGCTGGGGCTTCCCTCTGATAATTGTGGGTTTCTGCCACAGCCTGAATCTCTCCAAGGACTCCTGTATACTTTGGGTTGACAAATGTCACCTTGTGATTATAAACCAGTATTTCAGTGACAGAGCCCTTGAATGTCACCTATCTAGGCTTCAAAATTCAACCACTCTTGTCCTTTCCAAAAAACAGAATCTGACCAAATGTCTTTGTGACCATTTAAGTACTTTTGCACATATGAGCTAGAAATTTAGATATGCAGGATCTTGAATCTTGAGACTACGTTGACTAGCGATTTTCTCCACCATAGCGGTTACAACACAGATCTGAAGGTAAATGCAGCAGAATGGCCCTTTTGAGAGTGAAATGTTCAACAGGCTGGGGACGGTGCTTCCATCTATATACGCAGTTGGGATAAAACCTAAAGGCGCTGGAGGAAAGAGTGGGAACGGAACCCAAGCCTGACAGTGCAGCTCGGCTCTATTCAAAACCCAGGGCTGCACGTGTGGCCACTTGGAACGTTGTACCATGGCCGGCTAGTGCTATCCTCCTCCGGTGTCCTCCTATGGGCCTCTTCACTGCCCCGACGCCCATTTTCATAACAAGGTTCACAGCAGAAATTGTCCTTGAACCATCTAGTGGACGGAGAAGCTGAAGCCAGAGGAGCTAAACTCTTGTTCAAGTTCATGAAGAATGCAGACAGCCCACCAGGCACCTGCCAAAACCAAAGCCCGACTAGGCGACCGCACCAGGGAGACCATTTCCCACCCTCGGAGTGCTCACATGTGAAACCCAAGAAGCCATGCTTCACGGACGGGGGTCTGAGATCACCCTCACTGCCGGCTCTGTGCAGAGCAGGACTCCCTGGTCACCACAGTGCTGTCCACAGCAGCCTCGAGGTGGAAAGGACTGGCCTCAAAGGACGGCCAAACCAAGTGTGCACACACAGCAGGGTATGAGTCAGCCTCAAAAAGAAGCCATGTTCGTTTTCATTTTTCACTTTGTGCAATTTATTACCCGCCTTCCCTCTGGACAGCAAGGTTCATAAGGACTCGCTCACCTTTGTCTGTAGGGTAAAATGTGGTGGTAAAGGAAAAGCTCATCGTGAACGTGTCGCCTTCTACATCAGTGCAGACACAGTGGCATGTGGCCCTCAGATGAGGAGACCCATTTCCCTGCGTCCTCTTGGTCCAAGAAAATCACAACATGTTAGCTGAAGACCTGGGAAGGGCCTCTCACGCGACATCAAAGAGAATGTAGGGAGCTGCTCTGCAGGGGGGATAGGGAAACCCTCCATCATCTTGCATAGTAAAGTTACCAATGTGATTGTCACCATGGTGACAGTTGAGATTTGGTGCTGGACACCAGTTTCTTTCTCTTCCTTCCTTCCTCCCCTCTTCCCTCCCTTTTTTTCCAGCTTTAATGAGATACACTTGACAAGTTGAAGCTGTATGTCTTTTAGGTGGGGCACGATGTGGGTGGGGGTTGTGTGCTGAGGATGGGACCCAGAAGCACCTGCCTGAGTCACACCCCCAGCTCTTCACTTTTTCTTTTGAGACAGGGTCTCACCAAGTTGCCCAGGCTGGCCTGGCACTGGACCTCCTTCTGCTTCTGCCACCCAAGTCACTGGGATGGCAGGTGTGCTCCTTGCGCCCGACCACAGGCTGCCTTGACAGGTACACACTGTTGATGATTCCCACGATCGGGCCAGTTAACCTGGCCAACACCTCGCCTGGCTGGGATCTTTCTTGGTGGTGGGAACCCTGAAGATCAAGACTGTGAGCCGGTTCTCGGTGTGCAGGATGGCCTTGCCATCTGTCACGGTACTGTGCCTGGACCTCCAGAGCTCACCCACCCACGCCCACAGCTGCCCCCTGCCCGCCACTCAGAGCTCAGTGATCAGTCCACACACCTGAGTTCCGTGGCAACTCTTATGCCTGCTTCACCTCTCCGTGCTCTTGTGAGTGGCAGGGTGTCCTTGTGCTTCAGGCAGAATCTGGTCACGTCTTCCTAGTCCCTGAGCCCTGAGTTGGCGGGCTGCAGACAGCTCCTGGGCGTTCGGTTCCCTCTGCCTTAATACATGCCCGGAGGTCAGGCCGGGGGGGGGGGGGGGCTGCTGGGGTCTGGCGGGGGTGCCCCTGCTGATGTTTCCTGCCGTCTCCCCCTGCTCCTCTGTGCTGCCAGGCCACTTCCCCGCCCGCCCTGCTGGGGCAGGCCTGTGTTTCTCCCCACGTCCTTGTTTGGGCCGTCTGGACCAGAGCGTTCTCACAGGAGAGGCGTGAGCGCCCGAGGCTCTGCTTGTTCCCTGAGCAGTGGGCGAGTCGGTGTCCTGCCTCCGAGGTCTCCTGAGAGATGCCAGCAGGTCCTGGCCTCTTCTTAACGACACTGCCTGGGGCTGCTGCCCTCGTGGGAGCCTTTCTCCCAGGTGGGTGTGCACACGTGTGCGTGGGAGCCTCTCACAGGTGGGTGTGCATGTGTGTGCCTGAGAGCCTTTCTCACAGGAGGTTGCGCACACGTGTGCAGCCTCTCTCACAGGTGGGTGTGCACATATGTACGTGGGAACCTTTCTCACAGGTGGGCATACACACGTGTGCGTGGGAGCCTCTCACAGGTGGGTGTGCACACATGTACACGGGAGCCTTTCTCACAGTTGGGTGTGCACACGTGTGCATGGAAGCCTCTCTCAGTGAGTGTGCACACATGTGTATAAGCCTCTCACAGTTGGGCGTGCACACGTGTGCATGGAGTTTCTCTCAAGTGGGTGTGCACACATGTGTGTGGCAGCCTCTCTCACAGGTGGGTGTGCATGTGTGTGCGTGAGAGCCTTTCTCACAGGAGGTGTGCACACGTGTGCTTGCTCTGCGGTCAGAGTGCCATCGGTGTCTTTTTCCATGTGGAACAGCCACTGCCAGGCCCTCCCAGGTCCTGCCTTGGTGTTTGTGCCTGTCCTTCCCGTGTCCTGCAGGAGTGGTCCTGGCTGTGCCAAGGCCCAGGGGCTCCCCTAGGAGTCTGTGGCTCCAGGTCTCACCATCGGGAGTTTGGACCGTTTCCAGCTGTGTTTGGTGAGTGGCGTGAGAGAGGCATCAGTTGGACTTTTCTGAACATGGATATCCAGTTGCCTCAATTTTCTTTTCTGCATTGTGGGCCTATTGTGGTTCCATGTGGATTTAGAATTTTTGTATTTCTGTGAAAAACGTTGTTGGGGATTTGGGCAGGAACTGTATCTGATCTATACATCACATTGGGTAGTATGATGGTTTTTCCTTGTTTTTCTTTGACTGTTTTTTTGGTACTAGGGATTGAACCCAGGGACACTTAACCACTGAGCCATATCCCCAGCCTGTTTTATTCTGTGTTTTGCAACAGGGTCTTGCTAAGTTGCTTTGGCCTTGCTGAGGAGCTGAGGCTGGCTTTGAACTTTCCATCCTCCTGCCTCAGCCTTCCAAGTCGTTGGGTATTTTAACAGTATTAATTGTTCTACTCCATTAACATGGTATGTTTCCATTCATCCACTTCCTCTCTAATGTCCTGCATCCACGTTTAACGATTCTTCAGCGTACAAGCCTTCCACCTCTTTAGAGGAGTCTATGCCTCAGACCTGCGTTCCTTCCGTGGCGATGCTTGGCTTCCTGTCGGGCAGCTGAGGTCTGCCTGCAGAATGGCAGTGGCCTGCATGCCTCCTCTGCAGCTCCGGGCTTCCTGCAGGTCCCGGCAGCTGGGAGCAGGGCACGCTGCTCCTCCCTTCCTCCTCTGGTGCTGCTTCCTTCTTCTCATCTCAGTGCTGGGCCGGCTGTCCAGCCGTATTGGACAGAGCGGGCAGGGTGCAACTCCTCACCTGGGACTGGCCACGCAGGAGAGCCAGCTTTCCCTTGGTTAGGACATCTGCTGAGACTTTCCAGGTGGCTGCTGCTGTCCCGGGGCAAGTTCCTGCTGCGCTCCGTCTGTGGAGCTGCATCCTGAGCGGAGGCTGAGCTTTGCCGAGGCTCTTCCTGAGTCTGCCGAGAGGCTTCTGTGGCTGGTGCGGCACATGCTGTTGTCTTAGTGCCTGGGTCTGACCACTCTCACCTGAGGTGACCTGGCCTCCTGGCCTGGGGTCCTTCCAGTGAGCTCTTGTGCTGGGTGTACCCACATCCTGTTGTCCCTCAGGGATGGTGGCCTGCAGTTCTACTTCCTTGTTTCTTTGTCTGGTTTTGGTGTCAAGGTGACGGCAGCCTCGTGAGTAAAGCTGGTAGTCTCTCTCCTGTATTTGGAAGAGTTTAGGGATCTGCATTAAGTCTTCTCTGAATGATTACTAGAAATCACCTGTGAAGCCATCTGGATTTGGGCTTTTCTTTGTTGGTAGGGTTTTGGTGGTCGTAGATGGACACAATACCTTTATTTTATTCATTTATCTTTATGTGGTGCTGAGGATCAAACCCAGTGCCTCACAGGTGGCAGGCAAGTGCTTTGCCACTGAGCCACAGCCCGGCCCTGTTTAGGTTTTTGATTACTCATTAAATTTCCTTGTTTTTAAGTTGTCTATTCGCGCTTTAAATTTCTTCTTCTCCTTCACTTCCTTCCTCCTCCCCTCCTCCCCCTCTTCTTCTCCTTCTCCCTTTCCTTTTCCTCTCATCCTTCCCCTTGCCTCCTCCTTCCCCTCCTCTTCCTACTCTTTCCTTCCTCCTCTTCCTTCTTTCTATTCTTCCTTCTCCTCTTCTTCTTCTACTTTTTTCCATCTTCTTCTTCCTGTTCTCCCTTCTACTCCTCCTCTTTTTCTTCTCCATCTGCTTTTTCTTCCTCTCCTCCCCTTCCCCTCTCCTCCTCCTCCTCTTCTTCTTTTTCTTCTTTCTGTTGTTCCTTCTCTTCCTCCTCTTTTTCTTCCCTTTTCCTTTTCCCTCTTCCTCTCCTCCTCCTTCCCCACCTTCCTCCTCCTCCTCCTCCTCTTCTTCTTTTTCTTCTTCCTGTTCTTCCTTCTCATCCTCCTCCTCTTTTTCTTCCCTTTTCCTTTTCTTCTCCTCCCCTTCCCCTTCCTCCTCTCCCACCTTCCTCCTCCTCCCCACCTTCTTCCTCCTCCACCTCTTCTCCTCCTCCTTCTCCTCCTCCTTCTTCTTTTTCTTCTTCTTCTTCCTCCTCCTCCTCCTCCTGTTCTTCCTTCTCCTCCCCCTCCTCTTCTCCTTCCTTTTCCTCTTCTTCTTCTCCTTCTCTTTTCCCCTCTTCCTCTCCTCCCCTTCCCTCCTCCTGTTCCTCCATTTCCAGGGCTGGAGATGGAGCCCGGGCTTTACACATGCTAGGCAAGTGCTCTACCACTGGTCATGTCCCCAGAACTGTCTGTTTCTTCCTGATTTAGTTTCCATAGGTTGCATGTTTCTAGGAATTTGCCCACTACTTCTAGCTTCTCTCCCTTGTTGGCACGAGGCTTTTCCAACAGTCTCTTATGCTTCTATTTGTTCTTGGAACATGTGTTGTATTGTCTCCTCTTTCATTTCTGATTTTATCTATTTGAGTTTTATTAGTTTTAATTCTTTTTTTTTTCTGAATGGATATAACTGAGGATGTGTTGGTTTTGTTAATATTTTTAAAAGCCAACTCTTAATTTTCTCGATTTTCCCTTGTTTTTCTATTCCTTATTTGGTCTATTTCTGTTCTAATCCATATTTCCTTTTGTGTGTGGGCTAATGTTGGGCTTAGTTTGTTCTCCTTTTTCTAGCTCTTGCGAGTACCAAGTTTGGTTGTGTATTTATTTCCTCTTTTTTAACTTAGCCATGGAGAGCTACCTTCTTAGAACTGATTTTGCTCATTCTCGTGAGCATTGATATGTTGTGTTTTGTTTTCATTTTTTATGAGATAGTTTACAATTGCCTTTGGTTGCCTCTCCCATCCAGCGATCTCTCGACAGTGCATGGTTAGCGTGCACCTGTGGATGGTGTCATTTTCTTACTTATTGGCTTCTAGTGTGATTCCATTTGGCTAGGAAAGACACTCGATGCCATCGGTGCCATTGTCACCAGAGCCCCCTCCCACCTGAGCAGCAGAGAGGCTCGAGTCTCACTTGCCAGCCAAGCAAAGAATCAAGTTTCTCAAAACTCGAGTGTCCCTGTCCTGTGCCTCAGGCCCTTCCAGCAGGTATCTGGTCTCTACAGAAGGCAGCCTTCTATTTACTGGCTGGCTGCTCGCTGGTCCATGACCTGCAGTGGGGTTGGGGCTGCTGGCCCAGGAATGGCGCTCTGATGGCCCCTGCTGTGGACGGAGTGGCAAGCCCTGGGGCCATGTGGCGCCATAGACCCCACGGTGCAGCCGTGATGTAAAGCACACCACCAGGAGAGGCCGTGGCATGGGAGTGGGCCTCAAAATTCAGCCCCTTCTGCTCTTGCCACTCCTGGAGGGCTGCATGGGTGAAGGAAGAGCCAGCTGTCTGTGTGGTCACCGGGGCCCCTGGTACAGCTGGCTGCTCCGGGGCGTGTTTCACCCTGGTCTGCCCAGCGAGGCCACATTTCCTCAGCTTGCTCGACAGTGTAGTGTGTGCTGGGCACGGCAGACACATGCAAGGGGGCACCGACCCAGAGCTGGAGACGTCTCTGTGCTCAGGCTGGTGAGTAGTGCTGATGCTGTGGCCCGCGCTGGCCAGCTGGCTCCTGACTCTGGCTCGGCTGCTTCCGCACAGACAGCATCCATGTTGCAAGGTTCCCCCTTCAGGGAATGGACTGTCCTTACCTCCCCGTGCCCGTGGACAGCGGCTCAGGCTGTGTCCATAAGCTAGGTCATGCTGCCAATATCACACAGATGCCAGAAACAAAGGAAGGACGCAGGTGCAGGTCAAAGAAAGCCAGTGAAATGAGGGCTTTGCTGGGAGCCAGTGAAGGAAGGCTCGAGCCGGGGAGGATGGCTGGAGACCACGGGGTCAGCGTGGAAGGTGGAGGGACGCCACCTCACGTCCAGTCCATGAACAGTGGGAAAGCACTTTCCAGTGGTGTCGGAGAGTTTAAAACACATGCTTAGAAGAAAGCCGGCCTAGGAAGGCGAGTCTGTGGATGAGACGTTGGGAAAGGAGCTTCAGGCATGAAGGACAGGAGACCTAGAGGCCAGGACTCTGCCTGAAGCACCTTCTCCAGGGCACAGCCTGGGGCTGGGTGGGATCAGCGCTTGCTGCGGCCGCCCTGCATCACCATCCCCACCATCCGCGGGACTCCCTTCAGAGGCGTGCTTACGGGTTCGTGTGAAGGAGACCACAGGAAAATGTCGGTCTTTCTCAAGGGAAAGTGGGGGCTTCACAAAGGGTGTGTGCGGGGTAGGTTGTCCTCCGGTGACTGGATGAGTGGCAGTCCTCACGTGGCTCAGCAGTGGGAGACAGCAGTGGACACCGGAGCTCCAGGCCTCTTTCAGGAGGGGCTGTGGTGCCACCAGCCAGGACACCGCAACACCTGGTCCTCCACAAGGAACCTTGGGGCAGTCCACCCAGGAGGGACTGTAAGGCCCCATCTGGAGGGTCTGGGGCAAATCCAGGGGTGAGACGGAGATTCTGCGTTTCAAACGAGTTCCTGGCAGATGCTGACACTGCTGGTCTGGGGAACCCACTTTGCACATGTGAAAAAGGCCCTTCTTACAGTGAGGAGATCTGCAATCCAGGGGTAAGAGCCGCAGCCTGGACACAGGAAGCCTTGTGGCACAGCCGCTGCGTTAGACTCTGCCCCTCTGCTGCCAAGACACATGGGTGAGTTTGCCCAGACTGCTCATCAAAGATGCGTAGACAAAACGAAGCAGCAGCTTTTCAGAAGTCCTGCACCATGGAAGAGGGCTGGTCATCATGTCGTGCCAGGCTGAGGCGCAATGCCCACGAGCGAGGGTGGGAAAGTACGGGCTAGGGTAGGTTTCCCGTCACACAGCCACGGGTAATGGTCTCGAAGCTGCCCAGGAGGGGACGCGGGCTCCAGCCTTCAGTCAGGCTGAAGTCTGCTCTCCACCTTTGAACACGCCATTCTGCATTTGAAGAACACGGTCCACTGGAAACCAGGACAGAGAGAAGAAGAAGAAAAGACTCCCAGGCTGTCCCCAGCAGGCCAGAACCTACAGGCCCTTTCGCAAATCAAAAGAGCCAGAGCTGCATCCAGCGAGCTCCTCGCCCGCACTAGCTAGGCAGTTATTTAAGCTCTTCTAGACGAAGGAGCAGATTCAGCCCAAACAAGTCACTGAGATAATTGGAAACAGCAGCGGCTCTGTGCTCCATCCCTGCTTCCCTGACTGCCGAACACACTCCTCCAGGAAACAGCTCTCACCAGCAGAGTGGCGAAGGGCTCAAGACTCCAGTAGGACGGGCCCATGGAGTGCAGGGGTGGCCAAGTGACCAGGCGGCCTCTGTCCACACTGCTCATGGGCTGGCGTATTCCCGTGAAAACCTCAGTCTGCATGCAGGCTGCAGTGGGATGGCTGTGTGGCGGCTCCTTTTCAAACGGGGTCCGCTCCTCAGCACTGCCATTCTGAGCACTGTGGGTCCTGAAAAGAAACCTCGCAGGCCCGGGTGAGCACCCTAGGGAAGCGCACGGTCTTATGAGGAGTGGCGCCTTGGGAAGCGGCTGCGGTGGAGGGCGGCGCTCAGCTCTTCAGGAGGAAGGTTGGGACTGAGTCAGCGCTCAGCTCCTCTCATTAAAAGAGACTTAGCTGAAGACTCCTGACTGCGAAGGGGAGGCCACCAGCCTGGGTGAAGGAGGCGGCCTCGGCTAACAAGCCTGGTGTGGGGGCTTCACAGGAAGCAGCACAATGGCCTTGCTTTGTAGTCCCTCCGTGGACCCAGGTGTGGAGAAGGCCCTGATGGGTTAGTTAGGCAGAGCCCTGCGAAAGGAGCCAGATGGTGAAAACAGACCAGCTGAGATCAAGGTGGCGCGATCTGCCACAGGTTCGTGCTGCTGTCTTGCTGGGAGAGGAGAAGTCTGTGCCCCTTCGGGTCGTACGCTCCGTTGTGTGTTGTGTCTTGAACGTGCCCATCAAAATGCAGAGGACCAAAAGCAGTGCACAGTGTCACTAGCTGCACACACAGAGAGAGCTCAATCAGCCCTCCCCGTACCGTCAGGTGTCGATGGCGCTCTGTCGGCTCGGCACGAGGGGTAGAGCGAGGCCATCACCAAGCCCAGCTGGTGAGCAGGAAGGCCCCTCCAGGCCCTGGCCAGGCAGCGAGGGTTCTCGTAGCACTTACTCTGAGCTCCGCACCTTTATGTTCTGGTGCCGTGGGCGCTTGGGCCTCTGCCAAGATGGAGGCACAGCAGGACCCTACTTTCCTTTCCCACCGCCTGGCCTTGGGAGAGGGTGCTTCTGGTGGGTGAGCCAGGGGCAGGGGCCCATTTAAGTTCCCATCGCCATCAGGCAGGACTGTTCTCACCAGGGAGTTTGAGGGCATGGTGGACAGATTTCTCTCTCCCGAAGACCAAATAGTGTCTCTCACGCAGAAGCAAGGACGGACCGTGGAGAAGAGGCTGCGGCAGGAGGGCCCGGGGGGAGGACAGAACAGGGAGGTGGTGCCGTTGGCAGCGGCCCCTTGACAGCCTCTTGGTCTTTGTGGCTTAGAGAGATTCCTGAAGAGGTTTGCTTGGTGCGTCAGGGAAAGGCATCTGACTTCTCGGAATATCTGCTCTCAACCCCAGCACTGTGCTGACTCCTCAAATTTTCCAAACAAGAATCTTGCCATGTGTTTGGCATGTGTCATATAGCTTTTCTCTGTATCCTTGATCTGTGCCAGCAGTTCAGTGATCTGATGCCAATTCATTCAAGGCCCAGTGGCCTTGCTCTTGGTCTCCAAGTGTGGTACTGTGTCCAGCCACCCAGTGGATTTCCCCTCTGCTCTCATTTCAGCTGTATTCCAATGAAAAACTTGTTTAAATTTTTGAACGGCCTTCAGCTTCTTTGTGTGCAGTCAGTCTTGGGAGTTTGATGCCTGGTTTTGTTTTGTGAATTGTAGCAGACAGGACATTGCCCGCTGCCAGGTAGAGACTGCCTGGGACCACGCGTCACTATTAGCCTTGCCCTGACAAACTGAGCTTCTGTGAAGTGAAGCCTCTACCACCCCCACTGGAAGAAACCTGGCCAGCAGAGGAGGAGCAGCAAAGTTCTGAGCTAAAAGTAAACAACGTCTTTCAATAAGAAGATTCTGGAAAGAATAACAACAAAAAGTTTCAAAGACACACTTTTTAAACAAAACTGACTGCCAGCAGAAATCCTGCAGAGGCCTGCGTGTCACTTTGTGCCCACACTTCTGCGTCTGGCCTTGAGCACGGGGCCCTAACCGTCCTCTTCTGAAGCATTTCCAGAGACCCCGATGGGACTTGGGGATGGAGTGTTCAGAGGCAGAGCTGACAAAGCTCTCGGCGTCAGGACTGCCTGGTCTCAGCAGGGGCCTGTGGCAGACACAGTTTCTGCCAGCGGTTCCGTGGGTCAGACCTGGCAAGCCCTGCCACTGCCGTTCGAGCTCGCTCTGCTCCCTCTCTCTGCCCTCCGGGTGCCCTTCCCCCAAGCAGGGCTTCGCTGGAAAGAGAGGTGGTCCCCGCCAGGAGGCCCGTGCCACCACTTTGTCCCTGAGGAGGGGCAGTCTTATGGATTGTCCACACACTGAGGTCCTAACACTCTGTTGGGACTTGACCTGAATGCCCCCCACAGCCTGGGGTCCTGGTGGGAGCAGGTGAGGCAGCTTGGGCATGCCTTACAGGGGTGTTGGGACCCTGGTCTCTTCTTTTCCTTGGCTTCTTGGCCTCCACGAGGTGAGGGCTCTTGCTCCACCCTGCGCTGCCTCACCACAGGCCCGAAGCCATGGGCCCGGCAACCACGCACCTGCACCCAGACCTCCGAAACTGGGGGCCAAAGGACACCTTCCCTCATTTTCAGTTGCTCACTGCGGGCATTTTGTCAGTGTGCAAAACTGACTCACACACCCGCAGTGCCTCACGACGGGGTGGTATTTGGAAACAGAGTTACTGCAGATGCATTTGGTGGTACAAGAGTTGGCAGACACCTAATCTGACATGTCTGCTGTCCTCATAAGGAGGAGAGATTCTGTGTGGTGGAGATTGGGGTGGTGCTTTCATAGCCCAGGAAGGCCAAAGACAGCCAGAAGCTGGCAGAGAGACCTGGGGCAGACGTGTCAAAGCCCCCAGGAGGATCCAAGCCTGTGGACACTTGATCTTGGGCTCCTGGCTTCCAGAATCACGAGGTGACAGATGTCCAAGTGGGCCCCACGGCTCTGGTTTCAGGGTGCTGAAGGGTCAGGCGCAGGCAGCACCAGGGCCTCTGGAGGTTTGTTGATGTTGACCCTCGCTGTGATGATCAGCTGTCCCAGGACATGGCTGGGGTCACCTGCGGCGTCTGGGGTGAGGCCTCAGTGATGCAGGCCTGTCCTCTACACCCTGTCCAGTGCTAAGCCTGGAAGAAGCTCCTGTGGCCACCACAGGGAGGGCTCCCGTGGGCGCCACCTTGTTTCTGGCTTCTCTGGGCTGAGGAGGGGCTGGGGGCGCCCTGGCCGACGCTGCTGGAGGCGGGTGCTGGTGTCTTCACGCCCTGTGCTCCCGGACCGAGCTCCCTGCTGCGGTGGGTCCTGGTGCAGCGCGCGGGCCAGGCTGCGGAGGCCTGTTGCTCTGAGCACCTTCTTCAGGCGTTGGGCACTCCTTGGTCTCTTGTGCCTTGAAGCTCTGCCACCAGATTAGCTAATCTGAGTACTTTCAGTTTCCAATCAGACAATAGAGAAGCTACGAGGAACTTTATTTGTTATGGAAATTTACTTACACCCTAATGTTATGTTCATCAACACTCACTCCTCTGTCGCCACTGTTAATAATGTTGTGAAACGCTGCCATATTTATGCCAAGGTGATAAGGTAGTTCCCAGGCTTTGCTAGTAACTTTGATAGTAACTATTATTTTTAAGGCCTATGGTATGCCAAATGGTTTACACACATTACTTACCTTTGGAAAACTCTGGTATAGGGATTCAGTAGCATAAAAAAAAAAAAAAAAAAAAAGTAACATTGCTTGGGTTTGTCCAAGTAGAAGACCTGGGACGGAGTGTGAGGCTATGCAATTCCAAATCCCAGATGCTCCCACCATAACTCTTTGCAAGTGTTTTTGTTGTTGTTGTTGTTGTTGGTGGTGGTGGTGGTGGCTGCTATAAAGAAGAAGATAGAATTATTTTAATATATTTGGCAGCAAGGGTACCTTCTTATTTTAACATTTTGCAGGGCAGGTTAGGGGCCTAATCTATTATAATAGGAGGTTGGTATTCCAAAATCCAGGAAAATGATGGATGTCTTTCCAAAGGATGTGTGCAGCCCCCCAACCCCCATTGGTTTTGCTAAATTTTACATAGGCTTTTTTTTTTTTTACAGTTTTCATGTATAGAATTTACTCTTTTCTTTTCTTCCTAATGGAAGCTAGACTTGTTCTAAGTAAACCACTGTATGCATTTTCTACATGTATGAAGCTAATTTTAAGATGTACTTTTTAGTTTCTGAACTAAGGAGTTGTCATTCTGGTTAATTATGCTGAGTGGCGGCCTCTACTGATGACGTGTGGCATTGCAGCCTGACATCATTGGAAACGAAGGTTTTGAATAGGCAGAAACTGCTCAGGCAGGTGTTAGGACCAGGGAGAGTGTACTCCTGAAGGAATGTGGTGGGAAAGGCCGTGCTGCAGTCCAAGTAGTCAAGGATGCGCCTGGCACACTTCTTGACCTCTCAGTTTTGTTCACTGTGTATAAAAGCAAACATTTATGAGACTGCAAAATGGACCTGAATTTCCATCTATGATGCGGGTCCTCCAAAAGTGCTGTGGTACAGGCACATCCGTTGCTATCTTGCCACTAGACATTCTTCAGTGAGGACTTCTAGAAACGCAGGGCCCAGCTCACATCCCTGTGCAAGAGATAAGAAAGGATGCCCAGCTCTGGGTATGACTGAGAAGATAGAATGAAAACTCACCCTACATTACCGTCATCAGAATCCAGCACAAGATTTTCATTTGAATAGCAAGTACTCAGTTAAAATGGGGAGAAAATGTTAAATTTGGGGGAATCAGAAATGTGGTGTTTCTATAAGCCAAGGAAGGCCAGAGACTGCAACAAGTCCCATGACTGAAAACTGCCAGCAGTGCTAGAATGAAACTCTCCCCTGAAAATCTTTCCAGTCCTCCAGGCACCGAGGGCAGCCTCTGGTAGTGAGCAGCAGGCATGCTGTGAGCCAGTAGCTCTTGGCTGGAAGATTTTAAATCCAGTTCTACTGGGAGGAGTTTTGGTGGGGAATACACCTTTAATTTTGTCTCATGAGGCAACAGATAACCACCAACACTGGTTTTCTAACGCAGTCGATGCTCTAACGCATCCATTCCACATGTGAAGGCTGCTAAAATTCTGGCCCAGTTTTGTTTTTGATGGATACAATACCTTTATTTTATTTTTGTATTTGTTTGTGGTCTGAGGATGGAACCAGTGCCTTAGGTGAGCTAGGCGGGTGCTTACCACTGAGCCACGCCCAGCCCTCCTGCCCAGCTTTGCAGGAAGACTGCAGCTGAGTCCTTCCTGTTAGGTCTCTGGATTTCTTTCTGATACATGCCCTTCGTGGCTGACGTGGCTTTCTTAGAAAGCAAAGGGGCTAGCTAGATACAGCCTAGGCACAGGCCAGCCACTGCAGCATCTCCAGTTGATGGCTCAGAATGGAGTCGTAGACAGAGGCAAATATCAGATCTGAAAACATCTTACAAAATAATTAGAAGAGTCTGTAATCTTTGGAATCATGAAAGACACTTAAAAAGGCGAACCTCAAGATTTCAACTAGAAAACCGATCATACATGTTTCTTCTGTTTAGAAGAAGAATGGCACTTGGGTATCTCTCTAATAGTAACTAATGTCCCAGAGCCATGACAGCTGAGCCATGTTTAGTTACACAGAGAGATCTCAGCTCTGTGCACATCCATGATTCTACTACTGCGAATGCACCCCGTCCAAGAGTCACTGCGTGGGTGTAATTGCCTGTGTTATTCAGCATCTTCATGTCACTGTGCTCACTAATCCAACACATCCCAATATGCACCAGGCACATTCCAGGAGCTTGGGATACATTCATGCACAAAACACAGAAAAGATCCAAGCCCTTGTGAGCTAGTGTCCTGATGGGGAAGACAAACCATGAATGACAGACACTCTACGTCAAGGGACTTGCTGTGATAGAAGGCGGTAATGCAATGGGAGAAGCGGCAGGTCAGGCAACGAGAGCATGAGAACTGTTGTTGCCTTCAGAATGAGGGGGACAGGGTGGACCTTCACGTATATGTGTGTGTAGAGCATGAACATGTCACACGTGTACATATGTGTATGTGTATGTGTATAGACGTGTGTATGAATTGACCTGGGTACTGAAATACCAGCTTAATTAAAATTAAATGCCAACTACATGTACATATATAATGCTGAAAATCTTAATGTGTCTCTCACCAATTTTAAGTTTTGTGTTAATTCAAACATAACATTGGTTAAAATTTTATTTATTTTTTCCATAAAGAGTTTGTAATAGTAGAAAACGACCTCAAAATAGAATTTTACAATATTTGGGTTTTTTTTTATTTTTGAAACTTGCTTATTTTAGAAAATAAACAACAATGGAAAACAAGAAATAAAAATCATCCATAACCCCACTTCTGATGGGCAACTGCTAATGTCTAGAAAACTCCCTCCCTTCCCTCTTCCTGCATTCTTCCCTCCTCCCTCTTCCCTTCCTGGCCCCGTCTGCCTACCTGGATGGACTCACAGGTCCCGCGTGAATGGCAGAGTCTTCAAGGGGGGCCTGTGCACAGACCCTGGCTCCTGGAGGGGCAGGCGGCAGTGCTGGTCCTGGTCCCCTTCCTCCAACTCACCCCAGCGTCCCTCTTCTGCCCACCCCCTCCCTCTCCTGCAGCCCAGGGCTAGTGACAGCAGAGAGGACGGTGAGGAGACCTGCTCACGGAGGACAGTGTCCCAAGCCGACTGCCCGCGAGGGGAGCTGCTTTCTGGCAACCCACGGGCAGGAGCGTCACAAGCCATCCTGAGGCCAGTGCCACTTTCTCTAGCTTCATGTGGTGTTCTGAGCAAGCAGTGGCTCTTCTTCACAAAGGGCCTGAAGTGACTCAGAGGTCATGCTTGCTGGTACAAAGGAGCTTTCCGAAAATTACCAGAAGACGTTTGTTTCATAGGCTTAATTATTTGGTTAAATTTCTGTTACAACTTCAATTCTCCATCTATCTTATGGGATGCTTGGGAATAAACATGAAATTAAGATTTAGTAGCCAGCGTAGAATTTTAGTTTTGAAACTGACTGTGAGGTTGGCCCCTAAGGAGGAGCCGCTGGGTAAAGGCTTCTCAGCAGGCTTCAGCCAAGAGCGCTTGGAGAGCCTGGAGCATTCGGACCTCTGATCCTGGAAACCCTGCAGGAGGGGGATGATCCTGTCCAACCAGGCATCTCCTGGAGGTGCAGGTGCCCCAGGACATGCACATCGAGCACATGCCTGCAGAGGTGACTTCACCCTCAGGTGCCGCCAGATCCCACGATTCCTCCACACAGGTGGCAGGCTTACATTGGCTTCATGAGGGTGCCTGAAAGCTAGGCCGTGACATTGCACCTGCCACTCAGCTAGATGGGTGACTTTACATCACGCCTGTGATTTTGCTTCGCCTTCCCTGGTATGATTTGTTTTCCTACAGGAGATGATTTGAAAACATTGGAATCAGAGTTTATTTGGAATTCTTCAAAAAGAATTTTGTGTTGTGGCCAAAAGGTAAAATGCTCTTAGTTTTCAAAAGCAGACACTTCTTACTGAAAGGGTCCTCAGCTTCGAGCTCTGACCTGTGAAATAGGAAACTAACAGAGCTGCAGGTTCACAACCCTAGAAGCAAGAGGTCGGGGATCCCACCAGGGCTGCAGGGAAGGAGGCCCAGGCAGGGCAGCACTTCAGGGTGCTGTTGAAAGAGCACACAGATTGCTAAGGAAAAGGTATTCCTAATTGCCTTGTAGCTTGTAAAGGCGTTAGCCAGTGACATAAAATCCAACACAGTTTAATTCCAACATATTATTTATGTGTTGATACATGAAAGATAATGAAATATAAAGGTTTAATGCCAGCCTGATTCACGAGTGCTGTTCCCCATCCAGAATGTGCCGTGACCCTCTATTGTTCCTCCGTAGATCGACTGTATTTTTTAGCCTGGAAACTCACTCAAGACTCTGATGCAGGACGATGATGTTTGCATCCACGAGTGTTTGCTGCGGCTCCTCCTGCCTGGTGTCTGGCCAGGACGGCCTCCCAGCTGCCCACTCCATTTCTCCGCAACTTCCGGTTCCCGCCACCCTCACTCTGACTCTGCCTTCCTGGGCTTGCCTTTGGCTGAGCAGGTCCTTGTCTCCTGCCGGGTGGGCTTGGTGTCTCCAGCAGGGTCCCTGGTGGGCTCCCCATCCATGCAGCTGGGGCTGGGTCTGCTCCCTCAAGGTCCATTGCCCACCCTGGAGAAAGATTCCTTTCCTTTGCCTCTGGCCTGTCCATCCTTGGACACAGACCCATGTCCTTGGGTCGTGTGGGATGGGATGCCTCCTGCTGGTCCTAACATTCATGAAGCATACCATGCCTACATCGGCTCAGGAACAGTCACTTCCTATGCTCTGGTCATGCAGAGATGGGTGTTTGGATGACACTGTGTTCTTGCAGATTCAGTTCTATTTCTGACCTCTTTACAGGCAGGTCTTGGAATCTGGAAACATCCACAGAGTGAGTTTTGCAATTTTCAGTTCCATGAGAAGAACGGAAACAGTCTGCAGTGGAAGCTGGGTTTGACAGGATGGTTTCTTACAGGAACTTCTTCCTGCCTGGCTCCTACCTACCTCCCCCCGAGCCCATACCGGGAAGCACTGTCCTGGAGAAAGCCTTTTGGCCACAGTGGCCAGCAGCAGGGAGGTGACCTTGAGTGTGAGCGCACGTGCCATGGCTGACCTCTGTGAGGTGCTTGTGGGGAAGGTGCTCTTGACCCTCTCTGTTATGGACGCTGAGGTCCATGGCCTCATGTTGCTGGCTCCTGTCACACCTGAGCCTTCAGCCTGAACCCCTCTCTGCCTCCCAGTCCCAGCTCCTCCCACAGAATTCTGCTCCTTTCACCCACTCATGTTCCTTGCACGAAAGCAGGTATTTCACAAGGCTTAGGGATAAGAGCTCCTAAACTGCCTTGATAGCACCATTAGAAAGCCACCTGAGCATCGCTTCATGTTCCTGGAAAGCAACTTAGCTCATTGCTTTTTTCCTAATTGGTAGACAAGGTAAAGTAAGTAGATGCTAAGTTATTTGGTGAATGAAAGTCCAAAGACAAATCAGAAGTGTGCCAAGCGTTAATGGTAAGTTTCTTTTGACAAGCCAGGATAAAACTGGAGAAGTGTTTAATGAATCTGTGTCAGGAATGCTTCCTTGTATCTTAAGACTGAATTTCATCTTTGTGAATTTTCTTACTAATTCATCTGTGTTCTGGGATTAACCTTTAATGCCTTGTGGGAAAGGTGGATTCTGTCATCCTCTTAGAAGTTTAGAGAACTAGGAATACTAAGAAAATATTTTAAGGGCTAATTCTTCTCTTATTTTAGGGAAAATAGATCTAGATTTCCATGATTGTTTAAATAATACAAATTTGTTTAAAAAATCACAAAATGTTGATACAACACTTGACATTGTAATATCTTTCTGTAACGTAACTTGTCAGATTTTGACTGATGAACTTTTGTATGAGGAGGGCGATTCTGCGAGTGCCGTGGGCACCAGGAACAGGTTGGAGTGGAGGACCCCCTACTCCAGTGGACCTCCCACGGAGGGGACAGGTTCAGCAGCAGGGGCAGCAGCGGGCGTCTCTGCTTGCCTGTGGTCACGCCCTGTCCTCTGCTGTGTGACTTGCTGCAGATGAGGGAAACCTCGAGTACATGACCCGGACCATAGCCCTGTCCAAGCAGATGGCTGGCGGGAGGAGAGACGGATGCATCAAAACTGCCTGCGGTCCCAATGCACTGATGGAGGCGTCTTGGGCCACCGGGAGTTCAGCCCACCTCTCACTGAGGACCCTCCCTGTGCTCCAGTCAGCTCTGCAGCATGACTGAAGTTTCTCACGCTCGAGTGCGATTTTGCTGCAAAGAAGCACCACTGTCCGCGACTTTTGAGGCAGAATGACGTGGTCTGATCCTTAGGTGGGATTCTGTCCCCTGCCGAGGGTCAAGCTCCTGCCCCCATCGCCTACTGGCTGAGGCATGGCCTCCTGAAATAGAAATTCTCAGGTAGGTGCAAATAAGCACTTCAGAAAAAAGAATGCAGAACCGAGGCAGGGACTTGGCGGTTTTATTCCACTGTAACTTTCCTCCATCAGGGCCTTTGTCAAATTTAGGACAAAATTCAAATGAGGCATTCTATTTTCCCTTTTATTGTAGTGTTTTCTACTTTAAAATATATTGAAATTTATGGTGCTATGACACAAAGTAACCTTTAGTAAGACCAGCAGGTACAACCTCTGGCTTGCTTAATACATCTGTCATTTCAGGTCTTCTGGTGACATTGTTAGAAGGCTATTACAGCCCCCCTTCCATGTGCAATGATATTGTAAAAAAAAAGAAAAATATCTGTACTTTGGTGTGTATGTCTGTACATGAACTACAGCACGTACATAATTAAATATGTATAAAAATAACAAGTATGGTCTCTTGCTTTCTCTCTCCTACTCACTTTCTTTCTCTCTCCTCCTTGCTTTTCACACTCTCTCTTGCACGCGCCCTTTCTCTCTTCCTCTCATTTTCTCTCTTACCCTGCAGGGAGACACTCTGTTTGCTTAATAAACCATTTTATCTCAACAAAAAAATAACAGGTATGTATAAAATACATGTATATGTATGGGTGTGCATAGCTATATGATGGATGCCCTTGATATAAGCTCAAATTTCTTTCTTTTTTTTTTTATTGTAAACAAATGGGATACATGTTGTTTCTCTGTTTGTACATAGAGTAAAGGCATGCCATTTGTGTAATCATAAATTTACATAGGGTGATGTTGGTTGATTCATTTTGTTATTTTTCCCCTTCCCCCCACCCCTCCCATCCCTCTTTTCCCTCTAAACAGTCCTTCCTTCCCCCATTCTTGTCCCCCTCCCTAAGCCTCACTCTAACCCTAAAACTAACCCCTCCCACGCCCCATTATGTATCATCATCCACTTATCAGCGAGATCATTCTTCCTTTGGTTTTTTGAGATTGGCTTATCTCACTTAGCATGATATTCTCCAATTTCGTCCATTTGCCTGCAAATGCCATAATTTTATCATTCTTTATGGCTAAGTAATATTCCATTGTATATATATGCCACAGTTTCTTTATCCATTCATCAACTGAAGGGCATCTAGGTTGGTTCCACAATCTGGCTATGGTGAATTGAGCAGCAATGAACATTGATGTGGCTGTATCTCTGTAGTATGCTGATTGTAAGTCCTTTGGGTATAGGCCAAGGAGTGGGATAGCTGGGTCAAATGGTAGTTCCATTCCAAGTTTTCTAAGGAATCTCCATACTGCCTTCCAGAGTGGCTGCACTAATTTGCAACCCCACCAGCAATGTAAGAGTGTACCTTTCTCCCCACATCCTCGCCAACACCTGTTGTTGCCTGTATTCTTGATAATTGTCATTCTGATTGGGGTGAGATGGAATCTTAGGGTGGTTTTGATTTGCATTTCTCTTATTACTAGAGATGTTGAACATTTTCCCATATGTTTGTTGATTGTTTGTAGGTCTTCTTCTGTGAAATGTCTGTTCATTTCCTTAGCCCATTTGTCGATTGGGTTATTTGTAGTCTTGATGTTGAGTTTTTTGAGTTCTTTATAGATTCTGGAGATTAGTGCTCTATCTGAAGTATGATTGGCAAAGATTTTCTCCCACTCTGTAGGCTCTTTCTTCGCATTGCTGATAGTTTCCTTTGCTGAGAGAAAGCTTTTTAGTTTGAATCTATCCCAGTTGTTGATTCTTGCTTTTATTTCTTGTGCTATGGGAGTCCTGTTGAGGAAGTCTGGTCCTAAGCCGACATGTGGCTATAAGCTCAAATTTCAACTCCCATTTTTCAACCTGTGATTGACTCAGATGCTTTAGTTGCACACCAGAAACGCTAACTCTGGTTGGCCCACAGGAGTGACTGAGGGGTCCTGGGGACTCAAGAGGTGACAGGGAGGTAGAAGAAGGCCCTCCTGGGGCCACAGTACCACCCACTCCCACCCCAGGGCTCTCAGCTGGCTTGAAGTTCACACCCCAGCAAAGCGGACCCCAAGGTGTGTTAGGGTGCACAGCCATCCCAGCTTGAGAGGGCACACAAGGAGACGTCGATCTGGCTCACCGACTGCAGACCATGCAGCCCAGCGACAGACCCAAAGGCCAACCTGGAGGTTGAACCCATTAAAACAAATGAACCTTGAGAACAACCCCCTGACTCTACAACAGCATAAGACCCTAACTCACAACACCCCACAACACAAAGCAAAGAAGGAAAAACGGGGGTTTTGATCTAAGTAATTCCGAAGAAAACGCTGGCTCCTCCCTCCCAGAGGCCTGAAGGAACCTGGACAATGTCCGAGGCGGGAAAGGAAAGCCGAGGGAAGAGTTCACGCCCAATCCTCCAGGCCAAGTCACCCGCTCTGCAGACATCTCAGCTGCACCCCCACACTCTCACAGCTCTTCCCTCAGTCACCTCCCAATGAACAGCATGGTCGTGCAGGTGGCAAAAGGACACGTGACCAGTACTGATGCCTCTTAAAATGTCTCCAAGAATGAGCAGTCAGAATGGGCTCTGATCTGCAAGTGGGCAGCCAACACCTTCTCCTCCAGTCTGCTCCTGTGAGGGGAGCCTGGCAGGAGCCCTGGCCCTCCTGTCCACTACCCGCAAGCTAGACATCAGGGGAACATAAAAGGGAGCGTGTGGAGAGCAGGGACAGCCTGGGTGGCTCAATGGGGTGCAGAACAGCAGCTCTCAGGCTGTGCCCGCCCTGAGAGACTCCAATGTGTGCAGAACAGCAGCTCTCAGGCTGTGCTGCCCTGAGTGACTCCATGGTGTAGAACAGCAGCTCTCAGGCTGTGCCTGCCCTGAGTGACTCCATGGAGTGCAGAACAGCAGCTCTCAGGCTGTGCCTGCCCTGAGTGACTCCATGGAGTGCAGAACAGCAGCTCTCAGGCTGTGCCTGCCCTGAGTGACTCCATGGAGTGCAGAACAGCAGCTCTCAGGCTGTGCCTGGTTTCAATGACTCTATGCTGTGCAGAATAGCCGTTCAGCTGTGCCTGCCCTATGTGACTCCATGGTGTAGAACAGCAGTTCTCAGGCTGTGCTGCCCTGAGTGACTCCGTGTTGTAAAATAGCAGCTCTCAGGCTGTGCCTGCCTTGAGTGACTCAATGGTGTGCAGAAGGACAGCTCTCAGGCTGTGCTGCCCTGAGTGACTCCATGGTGTGCAGAACAGCAGCTCTCAGGCTGTGCCTGCCCTGAGTGACTCCATGGTGTGCAGAACAGCAGCTCTCAGGCTGTGCCTGCCCTGAGTGACTCCATGGTGTGCAGAACAGCAGCTCTCAGGCTTTCTTGAGCCTGCGTTACTCCATGGTGTGTAACTGTAGTTTTCCCTGAGTGGATCCATTTTGAGTTCAAGAGCCAAGGTAGTATGAGCCATATATGTTTCTAGAAGTAAATGATCACCATCTGCTGGCACCACATAAGGCTCAAACTGAAGAATAATTTTATGTGCCAACTTATCAGACTAAATCAGGAGCACCTGGGCATGTGGACTTCCCATCATGTCAGGAACACCAGACGCGGGAGCTTATCAGCCTCACCAGGCACAACCCCTCACTCTAGACACAGGAGGAGGAGCCCCCAAGGCTGGACACAGCAGCACTTTCTCCCCATCACCTGGTCACTCATTCCAGGCCTTGCCCAGGCAAATCGCCACAGCAACGAACTTCCAATTTCCTGTTCCCATTGGGCTTCAGCAGTCCCTCCTGCCTGTGGTGACCATGCCCAGCCCACTCCAAGCTGACGCTCCAAGCTGGTCCTCTGATCCTTAAGCTGCCACCCACCTGGACCTCCGCCGTGACAGCTCTGCAGAGCTGCTGCATTACAGTCCTTCTCTGACCACCCAAAGTGGCTCGTAGACACTGCCTTCCTCTCTCTCTCTGCCTGTGCCCTGGGCTCAGCACCCCGTGACCCTGCAGCCCTTTAACGCTTTCTTAGTCTTTCTGTGACCTAGTTACGTATCAGTGTGTGAAGTGTGTGACTGGGGTGTTCCAGATACCAGAGGTCAGGATTGGAATTACGAACCTGTGGCTGCCTGGCTTGTGACAGCAGGTGACCCACAGGTATCCAGTGAACTGCCCCCGATGGAAGTGGTGCAGCCTGGGATTCACTGTCACTCACTAAGTTCTGACACTGGACAGAGGGCGTGTGAGGTCTGCCTGAGTGACAGCTCACTCACAAGCTTCCTTCTTTCCAATTCTCTCTCGTTCCCTTCTGCTTAGCCCCTGGCCGTCCTGCTGACCATGTCCCAGTGGGGACAGATGAAAGTGAGCAGGTAGGTACAAGAGAGGAACCAGGCAAGAGCAGTGGGTCTCACAAAGGTCAGCAGAGCCGGCTTTTCCTTTTCTGTGAGCTGTGTAGGGGTTTAGCAGATCTGAACCAGGGACGGAAGGATCCTGCAGTGACTGCCGCATAGGACCCAGGATTTCATCAGGGGGTGGGTTACTTCACTGAGGTCTCCAGGGGTGGGAAGAAAAGGCAGAAGCAGCAGGGGCAACCGCACCCTCCTGTGGGGAGGACCAGGCGGAGCTTGCTATGAGCCAAGTATGGCGGCCCCAAGGATGGCACCTGAGGACAGCGCGGCAGAGGCGGCTTGGGTAGCTTGTGCTGCCTGCATGCTTCTCAGAGTAAGAGGCATGAGACAAGAAGGGTGGAGCGGTGGTCACATGTCTGGCCATGCAATTCTATGGGACGAGCCACACTATGCCCCAGGGCTGAGAGCTGCGCTCAGGCCATCCTGAGCACACACCTTTCTTTTCCCTGACATGAGCACACACCTGACATGAGTATATACCTTTCTTTTCCCAGGTAGTGAAAATAAGATGATAATTCTCTTACCTGAAGGGAACTTAAAAATTCTATAACACTGAGTATGTCCTCTAATCAAATTTTTTCCTAAGGAATATTCTCCTTTAATGCAACTTAAGAAAAATTCCGAAGAACCACGGGAACAAGCAACTGTGATACCAAAAATCCAGTGACCAGAATACAGGCAGCTCTGAATCCTGGCTCTGCCCCTTACCTGCTGTGAGGTCCTGGAGAGTCAATAACCTCTCTGTGCACCACATGAATCATCCAGGAAGAGGGCCAACTCCTCCCACTGGAGGAGAGCTTAGTGGATGCAGCAGACAGAACCATCCAGAAGTTACTCTAGGCTTACCACGCCAGCAACTTGGTCCAAAGCATTCCTCTTGCTAGTAAGGAAAATGAGCTCATAATAACACAAATGAAGCTACTGTGGACTAGGCCAGAGCCACCAGGGTCTCCTTGACCAGGATTCAAGAGAGGATACCTCTACCTCCCCCCATAACCAGTCAAGGTGAGATGGTGACCTCACCAGGGACTTTCCAGGCAAAGATCACTGAGTCTGGATCACTAAAAGGAGCCCACACTGCAAACACTTCCTTAGACGGGCCAATGACTCAAGGAGGAGAACAGTTCCTCACATGGCCTGGCTGCTAAGAAAGAGGATAGAGCACAGGCTTTAACCGGAAGATGACTTGAGGCAGAGAGGCCTGGACACACTGTGTGGAGGAGCAGGAGGGTGACCTGAGCAGAGAGGCCCTGGACACAAGTGTGGAGAAGAAGGAGGAGACCTGAGTAGAGAGGCCTGGACACACTGTGGGGAGGAGCAGGAGGGGACCTGAGCAGAGAGGACCTGGACACACTGTGTGGAGGAGCAGGAGGGGACCTGAGGCACAGAGGACCTGGACACACTGTGTGGAGGAGCAGGAGGGGACCTGAGCAGAGAGGCCTGGACACACTGTGTGGAGGAGCAGGAGGGGACCTGAGCAGAGAGGCCTGGACACACTGTGAGGAGCAGGAGGGGACCTGAGCAGAGAAGCCTGGACACACTGTGTGGAGGAGCAGGAGGGGACCTGAGCAGAGAGGCCTGGACACACTGTGTGGAGGAGCAGGAGGGGACCTGAGCAGAGAGACCCTGGACACACTGTGGGGAGGAGCAGGAGGGGACCTGAGCAGAGAGACCCTGGACACACTGTGGGGAGGAGCAGGAGGGGACCTGAGCAGAGAGACCCTGGACACACTGTGTGGAGGAGCAGGAGGGGACCTGAGCAGAGAGACCCTGGACACAGTGTGGGGAGGAGCAGGAGGGGACCTGAGCAGAGAGACCCTGGACACACTGTGTGGAGGAGCAGGAGGGGACCTGAGCAGAGAGACCCTGGACACAGTGTGGGGAGGAGCAGGAGGGGACCTGAGCAGAGAGACCTGGACACACTGTGTGGAGGAGCAGGAGGGGACCTGAGCAGAGAGGCCTGGACACACTGTGTGGAGGAGCAGGAGGGACCTGAGCAGAGAGACCTGGACACACTGTGTGGAGGAGCAGGAGGGGACCTGAGCAGAGAGGCCTGGACACACTGTGTGGAGGAGCAGGAGGGACCTGAGCAGAGAGACCTGGACACACTGTGTGGAGGAGCAGGAGGGGACCTGAGCAGAGAGGCCTGGACACACTGTGTGGAGGAGCAGGAGGGGACCTGAGCAGAGAGACCTGGACATACTGTGAGGAGCAGGAGGGGACCTGAGGCACAGAGGACCTGGACACACTGTGTGGAGGAGCAGGAGGGGACCTGAGCAGAGAAGCCTGGACACACTGTGGGGAAAGTGCAGGCTGGCTGGTGGACTCCGTTGGAGCTATTCTCAGAACACAGCTCCTCTCCCCGTACCCTCAGCCCCAGGTAAGCGGTCGTAGAAAGCCATGTCTCACTGAGTTTGGCTTCAGTGCGTCAGCCTCCCTTCCTTCCAGTGTGTGCCAGCAGGATGGCTCTGGACTGGCTGGCTCGTTGCGCTGTGCAGCTGGTAGCCCACCAGCAGCCTTCTAGTAAGTTCATTTTGACTTCTGCGGCTACCGCAGAGGACAACTTTATCCACCTCTAAACATTGACATTACAGTGACTTTTGCAATAATCTGAGGACATGAAAATCTGAACATGTGCTGTGAGTCTTGCACAGTGGACCTGTTCTCGGTGGCTTTTCTGATGCACTTGCTGGGGGAAAGGTCCAGAATGATTGATAAATTGCAAGGGCAGCCCAGGGCTGGAAATCGATGGGAGGGAAGACTCTAGCCATGAGTAAAGTAGAAAATGGTGTTTTCCTGGGTTCTTCTCCTTCCCAGTTTGCAAAGCAGCGAGCATATGCAGACACTGAAGCCGACAGACTGAGCAGGAATTCAGATGGTTCCAGAGGCTTTGCCTCGTGTTCCCAGAAGTGCAGGTATCCTGTTCTGGCATTCTGGGTATGTACTGGTCCTCACAGAGGGCAGCTCAGGCTGGGCCCAACAGAATCCTGACTAAATGGATGAACTTAATACTTTTATATCTGCTTCAACTTTAGATATGTCTTGTCACTGTGTAATTTAATTGAAAGAAAATGTAGAGACATTCCATTTTCATTTTAATTGGTTTGAAAAGTCAGGGTTCTGTTTTTCATTTATACCTGCTTAAATCCATAGGAAGGGAAAACAGACTTAGCCAAAATGCATGTTTCTGAGCTCTTCTGTAACGGTGTATGTACACAGCAAAGTCACTGAGATCTCATTAGGACTTTATCTTTCATGATCTCTTTCATCTAAAAATATTGTAGCCTCACAACTTTTAATCATACACAATGAGCTGTTTCAACAGTTTCAAGTCTTTCCTTTTATTCAGCTTGAAGTGCTTGCTGAGTTGAAGGAAGCATATGCACCTCCTTGGCCCTACTTCTGGGTTCCCTCGGGCCAGCCGTGATGAACACAGCATCTGACCTAAGGGCTAAGAACTAGGCTGCTGCGGCAGGAAGGGAGCAGGGTTGGAATGCAGAGCCATACTACCCTCGGCAGGAACGCAGGTGGTTCAAAGCCCACACGGGACATCAGCACACAGAGAACTGAGTCGCTTAACACATGAGTCCCCTTTGCAAACCCATCAGCAAGGTGCTGAAGACACTTCAGGTATCCTTTCAAGGAACTGGAAGCTGGATTGGGCTGTTCAGCAACGGCTGCCCCGGCGCCATCAGGATCTCGGGGGCCAGAAGCTCTTCCTCTGTCCATGCCAGCAGGAGCAGGACCCAGCTGGAGGAAGGAAGCAGGTATGGCACAGTTGTGGCAGACACAGTGTGGAGCACACACCCAGGGCCCTGGCCGGGCTCCCCTCTGCCGGGGCGCTCTGTGGTGTCAGCTTTACCAGGGGCCTTCTTTACTGAGGAGAGAGCTACAAAAAACAGCAGGAGAGTGTTCCAGGTTAGATATTAAAGTTTCATTGCCCCTCTCCTGGCTAACATACATCTCCAGGATGGGGAGAGGGAGGGAGGGAGAGGGAAGGGGAGAGAGAGTACCCGTGCGTGCTAGAGAGAGACTAAGACCCCGTTCCTCAGCTCCCTGGGCTGCACACGGAGAACCGCAGGCTGGTGCGGGCTGCCCTCTTAGGCACTGGCACGTGCTCACCGTGTTGTGACATTGGGTGGCTCAGCTCATGCCTGAGGAGGAACAGAACCCTCATCTGGACCATGTCCCATGGCTTGGGCATTCCCTTAGGAAAGTGAGTGGTTTCTGCTGCTGTTAGAGTCAGGACGCGCCCCAGAGGAAGATCACTTGACAAAGGAAGGCACGCACTCAGGTGGAGCGTGGCACTAGCTCACTGGGAATGGCGCAGAGATGCCAGCAGGGCTGAAGATGCTCGGGTTTCAGGAAGACAGACACGGAACCCTGGGAAGGGTTAGGAGGAGGTCGGGACCCTGCAGAGGAGGATCGCCAGGAAGGCAGACCAAGAGGGCTGCACAGGGCACCAGGAGGAACCATGGTACCATGGAGCCTGGGGAAGGAGCTTTCTCTTTTCATGATGACCGAGAGGTGAGACGAGGCTCTCCTACTGGTCGCCTGCACTTTGGGCATCAGAGACGACACAGACTACATTTTGGTGACAAAAAGTCCAACAGGAGGATGAATTACTGCTCCAGGCTTAAGAAAACAGGCTTCTAGCCTGCTTAGCATGCTTAGCACTGGATTTAATCCACGCTGCAAACAACAGCAGGACCCGAGGTCGAGAACTTAAGCTTGGGCCCTAAGCATAACTCACCAATCTAACCAACCCAAGTTCAGATTTAGTGCCTTCATGATACGTATCCCAGGCATCTTGAAATACTCAGAAAACCACTTGTCATTTGTAAGGTGCTCTGAGGAACAGGTGTGGTCACGGTTAGCATCTCTGGGGTTTGGGCAGAGAGAGGACGTGGACCAGCAGGTAACCACCACAGGAAGGTGTCTCAACAAGAGCAAAGACAGGCCTTCAGTCTCCTGAAGGGAAGGCAGAGTTTCCCTGGCCAGTGCCTACAGCAGGGCCTGGACTCTGAGCCCTACCAATCGACGGAAGGACCTACGGGGCCCTGCTTTCGTGGACCCTGGCCTCCTGGGGTGTGCACATGCAGGCACTAGCAGTAAGCAGCCTGAGCAGGTGAACCTGCAGGTGTCTCCTACGTAAGAGCCACCTCTTGCATTTACCTGACTGACGGCAGGCCTTGCTTTCATCCAGGCCCTATGTACCTGCCTATCCACCTGCCTGTCATCTATGTGTGTACAAAGTGGTTAAGTAGCATGCTTAACATTTGCCTATGATCCACGTTTGAACAGGAATATATTTACCAACTGTATCTTCACATATATACAAATATTTTATCTACTCTCCCCTTTGCAAATTCACTGCATCTACTAATACCTGACGTTCATAGCATCATCATGTGGTTGAGGGGCCATTTCTTTGGCAATTCTTTCTTTAAAAAAAAAATCTTAATAATAGGCATCACATTATCTGTTCCTAAATATTGATTTTATGTATTAGCCACTGGTAAAATAATTATTCAAGAAATATATTTTATAAAAGAAAAATATTCTTAATAACTCAGCCTTCCATATTAAAAATTGTACTAAGTGTGGTCTCTGAATTTCATCTGTCTTGTAAGTGGCCTTGACTATTTACAGTGGTTCCTTTATGTTTTCCTGCTGAGAAGACCTGATAGGTACCCAGGCCAGTGGTGGAGTAAAGACAAGGGCAGAGGTTGGAACTCTGCTGCCACAGACTCAGAACCCCTGGGGCCACCAGGAGCAGACACAGACGAGGAAGGGCCCTCCCCAGGTTCCGGAGGGTGCATGGCTCTGCCAGCACCTCGGGCCCCCAGAGCTGTGAGGCTGTCTCTGCTCTTGGTGCCGCCTAGTTGGGGAACTCTGCTGCGGCAGTCCCACAGGACAAACCCTGTGTGGGGCTGGAGGGTGGCTGTCAGACATGGTATGGCACCCAGAGTGCTGAGGCTTGGCTCTTCAGCTGAGAAGAGACAGTCGTGCTTGCTCACGCACAATCTCACACGCGCTAGTCTCACGCTTTTCCACACATGGCAGAGCCTAGCCGAAGCCCCCTAGAGCGAGTCCATTCCACACCACAAGAACAGTCTGGAACGTTCTGATGCGGCTGACAGGCAACACAGTGTTCTGACATTTCAGAAGAGAAAAAACAAGCAATGTGTCTTCAAGGTTATCGTGACTCTACAATGCCAAGATTATTCTAGAAACTTCAAAGGCATTTTGTATCCCAACCTATAACAGATGAAATGAGATTAAAATGTTGTTTGTGAAGTCATGTTTCTAGACACAAACTGTAGCCCATAAGCGTAGGTGGGTTCCGAGGTATTTAAAAGGTCAGGATTCACCTGTGCGATGAGAAAGACAAGGAAGCCTCACATGCCTCGCAACCTCCACTGGAAGTCTTTGGGTTTTGAAAGGAGAGTTGATTTTCACATGTCTACGGTGTTCTAAAATAGCCCAGAGCCGGAAATCAGCGGCCAGAGGACCATTCTACAGGGCACTCCACCCTCCTGCCCTCAGCCTGGCCTGGGCACCCCTCAGAGGACACTGCCCTGCCCTCCTCTGCCACAGCAACTGCACAGTGCATGAATCCTGCCTCCAGGAGGAGCATGGCATCCATGTGGACCCAAGTGACCCTGGGTGCCAGGGGGCTGCTCGTAGCTGGTGAGGGGCATGGAGAGGAAGCTGGGATGTGAGCTAGGCTGTCCTCAAGTCCACACTCAAGAGCCCGCAGGGTGGGATGAAGGGACAGAGTGGTGGCCCCAGGGAAGAGGCCAGGGCTCTGGTGTCCTGGGCCACCAGGTTCTGGCAGAGAGCTGACTTTGAAACCGAGCATCCTAGATAAACTCTGGCCAATTCTGGGTACTTTCAAGGTAAGAGGAAGGACTGTGCCTTAAAGTTTCTAAGCTCAGTTCACAATATTTGTACAGCTCTCCATCTATCCCTGCAGCAAGCCCAAGAAGGCCAAAAGAGGTTCCAGGGGTATTGTCGAAGTTCAGCACTGAGTACCCACCGTCCCTTCTAAAACACACAAAGCTACTCCTCTATGACATTCAATGAAAAGAGAACAGCTACTGCCTTGGGTTTGTCATAACAGAAATAATAATGGAAGATACTAGGATAGAAATAGAACGGGATGCATTTCCTAGAGATGAGACAGGTAAGCCTGTCAGTGGCCAGAGAATTCATAAAAGCAGAATGGGAAATTCTATGAAGCACAACATGTCACAGCACACTCATTAACAAGCAGGGGCGCATGTGGGCAGGCAGTCGGAGGGGCCGCTGTGTGCCTGGAAGGGTGCCCATGCAGGGCGGTCTCACCTCCTCCTTGTGCAGCCCACCTGGTCAAGTGTGTCCAGAGCACACCTCGGATGGTCCGGCCGTGCGGAGCAAGAACACGTCAGTACTGAAATGCGGACTTCAACAGCACCCAGAGCATGTGGGGTCACAAGGGTGCTGGGTGCTTCATCAAGCAGGCCTGTTGCTTATGTCCCTCATCCCACACCCTGGCCCTCCCACCATTTGCCTGCCCCCTCTTCAATCCACTCGGCAGAATTGGCCAGAATTTCTATGACTTTGGGGTTGTTTTCTTTGTTTGGAAAACACATGTGTCTTGGATCTCTGCAGAAGTGTAAACACTTTTGTAAAACCACTGTAGCCCATAAATAAAACAACCTAATTTACCACCAACAAATCTCCTTTGAAAACCCTCACACTGGGTGCAATGAGAGGGCCAGAAAAAAAATAATACAAGTTTAATGTTGTTGGGTGGCTCAAGGAAGAACTCCCAGCTGCCGTGGGAGGCCCTGCAGAAGGGCTCCACATGGAGCAGGCAGACCTCTCCCTGTACGCAGGTCTCACGGAAGTTGTTCTCTACGTTGCTCAGGCTTTAGGCCAAAGATGTTTAGATGTTTCTCTTGGAATTTCCTCCTAGGTTCTCACCAGTTAAGGACAGATAGATATCGAATATCAGGGAATGCACCAAACAAATCAATGGAAGGAATAAAAAGCTGCAGATCTGATTTAGCACGGTAGCTCCAAGGCCACCAACTCTTCCCAAGCCCTGTGAATGGATCCACTGGGCTTCCTCTGCCCAGTCTGTCTTGCTGCTCCAACACCCTCCCTGCCTCCTACAACCCGTAAGACAAAGTGATCACAGACTTTGGTTCAATTGTTTAGTAATCTGCTAAAAATAACTTAATGGAAACTTTTTAATGGTCCCCAGTGGGGGCCATTCACAAGGTTCCAGACCACTGAAAGTGGCCTGAGACCTCAGCTGCCCAACACGGGCTGAGGGACTTTGCCGAGGCTGGCCCACCTGCTCAGTCACCTGGACCCTGGGCACCTGTGGCTCACGAACACACTGAGAGAGGAAATGAGACCAGCTCTGCCTTTCACCTCCTCGCTTTCTTGTAGGTGTCCCAGGAACAGGTAGGATAAGTGAGGTGTTGTCTTGCTTTACACGCCATGAGAGTTGGCAGAAGGAGAGAGACAGGCCGCAACGCCACCATCGGCAAGGCCCGTGGCTTAGTGCAGGCTCACACATGCACACACATGCGACACTCTTAGAGGCCCCAGGTTTCCTCGAGCTGCGACTTGGCTCAGCGGAACACGGCCCCACAACGCAGGCCAGATGCACAGCTGCGGCCCTGTCTCCAGGCCGAGCTCGGTCTGCAGGCACTTCTCTGCAGCCTGAGCTGCCTGCCTCTTCTGACTGACAGCGTGTGTGGAAGCCCCGGCAGGTGTCTTCCTGCCTTTTCCCATGAATGAAGATTGGACGGACGCCCGTCTCTGCTCCCAGGTAAACCAGGAGGACTCATGGTTTCAAGGTCACCGTCTTTCACGAGAACACTTCCCCCATCCTGCAGGAGCCAGCTCCTGAGTCGGTTTCCATCTCTTTGTTCCACAGTCGTGCGTTACTTCTCCATCCTTCACAAACATTTTTCAAGGAATGAGAATTGAAGACTGAAAAGGAAGAAAACAGGTAATGCAAAAAGGCAGGGATGGGGCAGCAGGTAGCAGCAGCAAAGGCCACCATGGTCCCTTCTCATGCTGCGCCATGCCAGGCTGCTTAGGAGAGGTGCCGAGCCTTGACGTCCACCTGTCTCCAAGGATCATTGTCTCATGCTCTGGGAAAGGAGCCTGCAGTTCCCTGGGAAAGGACCAAGCGTGAGCCTTTCAGGCAACCTGGAAAACCGTGCTTTTGGTAGGTGCTCTGCTAGGAAAATTCCAATAAAAAGATCTCAGACTTTGGCACAATTAGAAACAGAGTTAATAAAAGCTTAGGGGTCAGGAGAGTGTCTGAGCAAATCCAGAATGTAGAGAGCAGAGCACGAAGCTGTCTTCCCAGATGGAGGCTTGGCCTCTGTGAGACCATGGAGAGTAGAGGCTGGCCTCCCATCAGGGCAGTGGGCATTACTCCTGAGAGGCAAGGAGGGGCCACTGCAGTCCGGCTGGCTCAGGTGGACCATCCAAATCAACTCCACCCAGGTCCACTTCACCTTGCCTGGGGGCATGCACAGCTGTGGGGGACAACAGAAGCAGGCCACCTCTTCCTGGATCTTTCAAGAAAATCCCCTTCAGTGGAAAATGTTCAAAAATACGTATTGCACATATGTAGCAATATCCACAGCAGTTCAAGATAAGTTTAAAACGTCTGCTTTATTGTCTTTTTTTCAGTTTTTGCTATATCAACTTTGCTGTTCTTTATACATAAAAATATCCTTGGCTGTAGAGTTAGGTATGGTAATTGAAAATGACCCATATAGAATGTTATGTTTGTTCAAGGAATTGTAGCTCAATCTGAAATTTTGTAATTCATTTTTCATTTTTCATGTGTCTTGAAGATTCAGTGCCCAAAGAATAATTACCGTGTCCATGCACCTCTGGAACGTGGTCAGTTGGAGACTGAGGTAAAACAGAGTCTTCTTCTGTGGGCAACATTGTGTGCCCAAATTCCAGAGATGCACACGATTTCTATCCAAAGAGAATGCCATCACTACTTGTCGAAATGGGAGCTCTGACTTCCTGGGTGCTCCTGCTGGTTCTGCACAGCGCCCGGGCCTGCTGGCACCCATGGATCCCACAGGTGGAAAGTTGAACCACAGATGCAACCTGGGAAACACATCTGGGGAGACAAAGCCATGGGTCCACTGGGAGGGGTGAGATGGGACGCACATCAACACATGCTGCTACGACAGGCTTGGCTCGATCTTAAGGTGTAGCCTGGTCTGGCATGATTATGACCCAGAACAGTAAATAAGTTGATGAGGATTGGAACTCACAAGCTGAGACTCACTAGCTAAATCGTCCCCGAGGCGACACTACAATTACTCCTCCATCTTGAGAAATCAGAAGCCCCTGGAAAGTGCACACAGTTAACTGTGCTTCTGAGTTGTCTTCACAGAGGACCTCCGTGAAGACCAACCAGCCTCTGATCCAGGACAAAGGTTCCCTCCAAGTGCAGACAGAGACATAGCTAACTCCAGGCAGGAAGTCAGGAACTAAGAAAAAAATATTCAGCTTTGGAGGCTACTGGAGACCTTGCATTTCTAGGAAGAAACAAAAGCCTTGGGTGTGGTTTTCCACCACAAATAGTGTCAGCAACTGCAAAAAATACCAAGGGACTGTATTTCCCAGGTGTTTGTGGGCCCGTGAAGGAAGCCACCTTCCAGAAGAAACACGCGGAGGCCAGCACTACTGGTCAAGAAGCGTGTTTTTCCCAAGTGTTGGGCTGAAAGGCCAGTGGTCCCTGAGCACTGACCATCCCTGGGCAAGACCAGTTGAACACAGGAGTAACTGTGGGTGAAACTGGAAGTTGCACTTCAACCACAACCAGGGCAGGTGAGGAGCCACGTACCTGTTTTAGTTGCTTTTCTAGTTTTTCCTTCTCCATCTGACAAACTTTAATCTACAGAAAAAACAAAGGCATTTTCTTATCAGGAGGAGCTGGAGCCTTAAGGAAACCTGGTGACGGGCCAGCATGGGGAGCGTGGTGCCAGCAAAGAGCTGTGCTTGGGTTTCAGGCCCAGGTCACCTCTGTCCTGAAATCCCCCGGGGAAATCTGGAAAGCTGGAGAGCTTTAAATTGTTATTCCAATGTGTTGAGGCCATGTAGTTGTCAGTCTGAATCCGTTTAGACCTGGATCCACGGAGACACTTCTCCAGGGTCTGTCTGGCTTGCTGAATGAAATTGGCATCTTCAGCCCAACAGTGGAGGGCTTCCACCAGGAGCCTGTAGAAACCTCACCTGGACTGACACGGGCAGCAGGCACAAGCTCAGGGACCCCGCTCGCTCTGTGCGGTACTCACACTAGCCCCATGTAGTAGCTGGGCATGCTGAGAAAGTGTCAAGCTCACACTGCTTCATGTCCCCCAACCTCCGAGGCCCAGCCTCAGCTGCAGTCACTAGCCAGGCTCCCTCCACACCAGACACCTGGGGAAAGCTGGCTTCTCCTGGACTTTGTGGTCATGCCACCATCATCCAAACGTCCCCGCCTACATGGTGGCTTTCCAGTCCCACCCACCACCTCATCCCTCCTGCCTTGGCCCTCCTGTGGCCTCAGGCAGCCTGCACTGTGAATACTAGACTCCTGCTGTGTGCACAACTGTGTCCTCTGAGGTCACCACGAACACTGCCCCAGGTGGAAGGCTGGGTTCACTACCAACCCCGTTCTGGTGCGCTTGCTTGAAGACCCTCACGGAACCAGCGCCCTGGGCTCCCTAACTCTGAGCTCGGGGGCAGCAGCACTGCCAGGCCTGCTCTCTCTGGATGGGGCCTCCCAGCCTCCTGGCACCCGGGAACCTGGACGGCACTCGGGCACTCTGCTTTCAACAGTGAAATAACCACAAAAAGAAAAGAACGGCGTGCCGCGGAACAGGCTGTAAGGAGCCAGCGTGCGCTGCGTGGTCACCCAGAGGGCAGTGCGAGGGCCCAGCATCCTCCTTCCCCGCACCGCGCACCGTGCACCGAGGCAGCGGAGCTTCGGCAACCCTGCGCTCCCGAGGGTTAGGGTCAGAGGACACGGCAGGGATGGGCTGAGGTTTTCATCTTAGGATGGAGAAGGACACAGAGTAAAGCCACTCGGGGTCGCTGCCCAGGGGCGGAGGTCAGAGGCGGCGGCCCCGCCCCTGCTCTCTACTACCTGTGGCCCCGGAGCCGGTCTTGTCCGCACCACTCAGCTGGCTTCGAACCTCCTCAGTGGCCGCAGGCCTGCACCCTGGCGTGTGACCCGTGCCTGAGGGTCTGACCTGAAACTTGCCTTTAAAGGTCTTTTCAACTCTGATAATTTCTACTCAACCGAGGTTTCTTTTTATTGTACTGTGGCATTTAGTCTGCTGGCCATTCACTTAGCATAGGTCATCAAGCCTTCCCAGTGTCTTTTGGGGCTCTAGCATTGTTTGACCACAGCGAAGGAGACTTCTTCCTTTTTCTTTTTTCTTTTTCCTACTGGGGATGAATCCGGAGCGCTCTCCCACTGAGCTACACTCCGGCCCTTTTTATTTTTCAGTTTGAGACAGGGTCTCACTGAGTTGCTGAGGCTGGTTGCAAACCTGGAATCCTCCTGCCTCAGCCTCACAAGTCACTGGGATTACTGGTATGCACCACCACCCCTGGCTGAATGAGACTTTGGAAAAATAAGTGATTGGGCTATTGTTATGTTAAAGGATAATTTTGATAGTTTTAAGGTATCGGTTTCAAGATCCTTCCTTAGCTTATAAACACAATTTTACCATACTACTTAGACAATATATTTATTTAGCTGACATCAGTCAAAATTGCTTTTTATAAATGCACAGGTGCTAGAACTGCTTGTGGCCTATGTTCTAGAATGTTAAGTAGATGAACTGTGCTCCTGGGTGGACTGTAAGTTCTAAAATGGAAAGCACATTGCCCATCTTAGGTACCAATTTATCAGCAGGCTAAACTTTTTCTTTCTTTTCTTTCCTTTCCTTTTTTTTTTTTTTTTTTTTTTGGGTTTGGTGCAGAGGAACCAATCTAAACTTAATAAAGTAGAATGAATAAAATTAAAATATGCCAGGAATAAAGTAATTTGTGCACTAACAACTTAAAAGAAATTAAGGGAGTTTTGCATGTAAGAAATAAAAATTGGAAGAGTAATTCTTCAGAATTTTCCCCCATTCAGTAATATTCAGAACTTTCCCCCATTGTTGTATAAACTGTTTATTAGGTTTCATGGATTACTTTCAGAAAATTAAAGAATTACATTTGATTCCTACTAATTTCCTTTATAATTCTTTTATTTTATTTTTTCTCATTTATTAGAGAGGAAATGGTTCTACCAAATAATTTTCCACATAAAATTAAGATTTTCAAGTTAATTCTTGAAAACCTATGAGAGAAGAAATTAGATGCAATTCACCATCCACTTTGCATTAGGCAGAAGAAGACAGCAAAGAGTTTAAAAGTTCTTCAGAGACTGAAATTCTTGAAGCTCAAGGGTTCCACAGCAGGCCTATACCTGTTTCCTCTTTATTGAAAGCCACTGCATGATTTTGCAAACCAAAAACCTTGTGGTTTATTTTAGTTTCTTAAGTCAAAACTACATTAGCTACATTTTCCCTCATTAACATCAGTATTTACCCTTCATGGCAACTTCCTGAGTCTACTTTTTATTCTATTACACTTAATTTTAGTTCATTTATATTTAATACGTTCTAGCCCAATAAACTGGCTTCCTTGAAAGTGTTCTAGTTACATTAAATCTGGGCCCCAGTGAACAGGGTCCTGGGCTTCACCAGACATGTGCACGGCATTTAGAAATATGCATGTTTTTGGAAGACAAGAACATTCCAAAGAAAGTGACAAGAATTTAGAAACCACTTCACTGTATTTGAGTAGTAGGTAGTTCAACTCCCATTCTCCCAAGATAAATATTATGAGAAAAAGATCACAAGAACTATATTTTATAAAAGACTTTGGAATCCAGTTGATTGGGTCATTCCTCAACATACTCAAGTTAAAAGAAATTTCAGACATTTTCATCTGCTCACAAGGTGGTTTAAGAGTGACTTCATCCCAGGTGCAGCCCTCTCAAAAACCCAATGTCAATTGACAGAATTCAAAAGCCTCAAATATTTTTTAAATGAGAAAATAAAAATAAAACACACGTGCTTGGCAACAGGACTTTGTTTTGACACGTACCTGGGAACTCAGCCTGGTCAGCTGGGCCTGGGAAGCTTGATGAACCCGCCGCAGCTCTTCTTTCTCTCGGTTGAGTCTTTCCCTGTCTGATCGCTCCTTTCTGAAGTCTTCTTCATATATTTGTACCTAAAAAAGATGCACTTGCTGTGACTGCCCACCTTCTGTGCTCTTGGGCCCTTCGAGCGACCCCCTCACAGGTGCCACCTGGGTCTCTGCAGTCAGGCACGCCACCCTCTGTCCCCAGTACTTCTTCAGGGTGGGGTGGAGAAACGCATGTGGCTGCAATTCATCTTTCACTTCTAGAGTGGAGGTCCTCAGATTTTTCCTTCTTGGCGTGCATCAAGAATTCAGAAGGGGACAACAATACATTCCTTAAAACCTCCTGCACCCACACTTCTGCTATGTGCTCAGCTGTGCTGGAGCCCGGGCTGGCTTTAAGAGTCACTATGGGAGCAAGTCAGCGCCACCACAGGGCTCTGCTTGAAGTTCTAAAAGGCAGTTTGCTGGCAACAGCTGTTGAGTGAAGCCACTAAGTACTGGCATGCCAAAGCTCCCAAATACAAAGCACGAGCTGAACACAGGAAGGAAAGGCGGACAGAGGTGGAAAAGCAAAACGGGACGGTTGAAAGGCAGTCTCAGGTTTTGTTCTTATAAGCAATTTTAGAGGTAGATGGTTAAAAAAGAAACATGGTCATATTTTATTGTGACACTTCATAAGAGATATTCCAAATATTCCAGAAAAGTAATCAAACAAGTTAATCCTCAATTGTTTATAACTGGCTGGTAGCTTGGATACTAACATGCAAAGCTATAAAAATAAATGAAAGGTAGAGAATGAAGCCAAAGAATTCTTCTAAGACTATGATTTAAATCACTTCTATGTGGAAACCTCTTAGCTGGATTTTTGTCTGGCACCAATGTACACAGCACCTTCAGCAGGAAGGGATGAGCAGGTTTCAACTAGAGGTGCAGCCACCTAAAGCACTCAGCACAAAACCCCACAGACTGGAGGGGAGAGCAAACACTGCATGAAGATCTTGGTGGAGAGGCACGTGCACACGCAGACACACATGTACACACACATGCATACACATGTGCACATACGCACACACATGTACCTATATGCACAAACGTGCACACACATGTATACACATATATAGCATACACACATGTATATATGTGCACACACATGCACACACATATAGATTTCATTTTTAAGCCCTTATTCATCAGCACTGTTGCAAGGAAACTACATCCAGCCAAGCTGACAATTTTATTTTTTTTTTATCAAGAGCTGAGGCTCAGTTCCAGACAGGAAGAACAGTCACCAGAGGCATGTCCAGTGGGGGAAGCCCAGGTGAGGAGAACTGGACATTCTAGCCATGCCGCCACTTTAGTGCTAACTCAGGTTCTGTGGGTCTGAAACCTCTACTGCCCCATGTGGTGCTTGGGACATTGTTGTTGTGAGTGCTGACTTGGAAGTGTGCTTCGTCAAAATGTGAGCGCGGAGTGTCAGCACACTCTCCCCGGTGCCGAGGGGAGAAAGGCTTTGCTCCGCTCCTCAGCGTGTACTAAAGAGCACCCGTCCAGCCGGCCTCCAGGCTGACCCTGCTGCAACCCGCGTGCCAGGCGCCCTCTGGCCTGCAATGTGCGTGTGTCTGAGCTCCAGAATGGCCCAGTGTCTGAACACCCGCAGTGCCCACCCCGGGAATCCTGCCCGGCTGCCAGTTGGGCAGGGCTTGACAAACTGAACGTCACCCTCGCTTGTTTATGGATTCATGTTCAAGCCATGTGCATGATCCTAAGTGTAACAGGCAGATTTTCACATGGGATTGTGGAAGAGAAGACCCAACTGGACCAGCCAGAGCTCTGGGTTTTAAACCTGGACTGCTCCTTCGAGATGGTGACTGCAGGTAAAGAGCAGTCACACCATGGCCCAGCTTTCCACGTGAGCATGTTGAGATCCTTGCAGCTGGCACTTGTCCAGAGCAAACTGGTCGCCAGCCCTTTGTCCTGTGCCATGGTGTCCCCCAGTGCTATGGGTTCTTGATGACGTGTGCTCAGGGCCTGGATTCCAGTGTGTTCCCCGTACTCACTGCTATCTAACCCTCACAGGAAGAGAAACGCGGCTGGCACGGCTGGCCCTTCAGGGAGGCGAACACCAGCCTGCTGGACTGAGCTGAGACACAGCAGCTGGGGCATCGTGACCCGCCGGGTCTCCTGCTGTGCTGTGGGGACTGTGCTCACTCTTGCCCTCCACATGCTGCAGTGAGGGGTGCAGAAGAAGCCGTGGTGCTTCCACTCGCTGCTGGTGGGGCCTGCCCCATGTGGGGTAGCAGACCTCACACTTCGGTGACTATAATCAGAGCCAAGGACTCTTTGAAAACTGCCCATATTGTTTGAAGGGCAGGAGGCCAGTAGATCAGATCCTAGCCTGGTTGCTACGGTTTTCTGAAAAGGTCCGGGGCTTGGGTGAGTAGTGTTTACAAAATCAACCCTGCCTGCACAGAACTCCAGTGCTCACGGAATCTTCCTCATCTCAGCGGCGTGACCCTGGGCGAGCCAGTGCCCCACTGAGACTCAGTTCCCGCTTTATGAACCATGGAAGTGAGCCCCTGAGCTCCATTCTGCCTGGACACTCTACCATCAGTAATTCCAGTTAAAACAAGCGTGGGTGGCTGCTCTGAACAGCCGTGGGCCCCGCGTGCTGCACAGGACCGTCCCCTTCTGCTTCTCACCTGCTGCCTGAGGACTTCCACTTCGGTTCTCATGGCCGCGTGGCTGTGCCCCGTGCACTTCCCACAACAGTCCTCCCATGGCGGAGCGCTCGGGATTTTCAAGACGTCCTGCAGAGCCTGTTGCAAGGAGAGCACACAGCTGAGGTCAGCCTGGGCTTGCCCTGGGCTTCCCGAGGGCACCCCAGGCAGCCCGGCCCCACGGCTGCTTTCCTCCTTCCGATCTTCTGCACACAGGTTCATTTTCAGAACCTGCCTGCTCCCCAAGGTAAGCTGATGTTGCTGCTATCCCGTGGCCCTTGCCATTTGGAGGTCTTCAGTGTTGGACTCCCTCCCACCCAGCCAACTGTGAATGGAAGATTTATCTACGCCTTTCTGCCAGTTCTGGGCCCCAGTCAAAGAGGTGCTCATCCCTGGTGCTCAGAGCCTGGGAGCACATGCCCAGCCCTGGGCACCACCTCAGAGATTCCCAACTGGGAGCCCAAAGGACAGGGCCCAAGAATCTGTACTTCTCAAAAGCTGGTGTGGCTAGTCCCAGATGACAGCAGAATGTCCCCATGACCCCAAGAAGAGAGGGAACCCCAGAGAAGGGAGCCCCTGCAGATTTGCTGCTGTGCCCCCCATGCCCTGCCTTGCCGCAGGCAGGTTCATTCTGTCAGAACATCTCTGAGGCACTACTGGGTGTTCCCATCCATGCCACACCCTCGCTCCCCACGGGCGTGGTGCGCCCTCCTGGCAGGCCACACGGAGGCAGCACCTCCACACTGAAGACACAGTCCCTGCTGAGGTGACCTCCTATAATGTGACAGAACACATCTGGCCTCGTGTGGCCCTCAGGCCACATCACTGCTCACTGACCAACCAATGCTCTATGCAAGTGGGCACCCACCACTGGGCTGTGAAACCCCAGGGGAAGAGCAAGCCTGTGGCTGAGTCCCGCCGTCAGCCCCAGAGTCCCTGACAGACCCCTCAGCATCTAGGACCTGACCAGCCCAGGAAAATCGCTTTTCAGGAAGTTGTAAGAGAAACAAGAACTTTTTCTTCCTCCTCCAGGAAGAATTTGCAGAAACAACAGAAAGTTCTCTGATAATTTATGTTTGGTCAGATTTTTGTTTTGTTTTTGGTCCTGGGTGTCAGACCCCGGGCTGCAGAGCAGGACCTGCAGGATCGCCTCTCTGCGCTTCATTTGAGCAGCATCCTCTGCGGTGAGGACAAGGTTAGGACTGAGCTGCACCCCGGCCCTGTCGGAATGTGTGTAAAAGCCCATAGTTCTAGATTTCAGAATAAGCAAACTTGTTAAGTCCCGTGCAAGGCGGCACCCAGCCTCTAGGGTGGTTGTGGATTGGAGCACACATCCAAGCGTGCTCCACCAGGGCACAGCACGTGACCTGGGGAGCTTCAGATGGTGCCTCTAGACGCGGCAGTCTCCACCCACAGACACACAGCCCAAGACCAAGGGACTGGGCACATTTTAAAGGCCAGTCACCCCGGTGCTGCCCCAAACCTAGGCTCCACACGTGGCTTGGCTTTTGGAAAAATTAACAGCAAGCGGTTTACGTTTTCCTTGAAATAAAAACTTTCCCTGAAGTTTATGTTTTTTCCTCCAGGAAATTAAGAACGGGCACATAGAACACACACACGCGCACGCACACACGCACACACACCCCTCTTCATCCTCTAGCAATGCACAGCTGCTCCTGTGAAGACTGTGCTGCAGTTCAGCTACTAAACCCCTGGCATCTTCCTGGAGCCCTGAGGGCTGCGCTCCCCTGTGAAAGATGGGCCTTCGCCTTGCTGTTGACCTTGAGCTTGGTGTTCAGCTTGCTTCCCTGTGTACCTCACTGGCTCCACGGCCACTGTCTTAAGGAGCAGCTGCCTCTTCAGGAAGCTCCTGGGTTGACCCAAAGGTGAGTGCTCGCAGCACTCACCCGCTTCATGTGGCTCTGCAGACTCCAAGGAGGAAGGAAGGAAGGAAGAAAGACGAGGAGGAGGAAAGAAAGATGTGCTGCGCTCCCACTGCCTGCTGGAGCTTCTCATTTCTCTTTGCCTTGCCCTCTGTGGGAGCGGGGGTCCCACAGCCTCCCGCCGGGTGGGGCTGAAGGCTGCATGTGTGGCTGGTGGAGCTGCAGGTGTGCCCTGTGCCCCGTCCCTGGCTGGGGCCACGTGGTGTGACTGTGGCGCTGGCCTCAGCTCCCGGGACTACCTGGTACCTCGTTAAGACGCCGAATTTCACGTTCATAATGCTCCTTCTTCTTCAGTGCGAGAGCATTTGTTTCCTTTAAAAACTTATTCTCTTTCTTCAATTCTTGTAATTCTTCATTTCGGTTTTCCCTTTCCTTTGGAAGGAAAGCAAGAACATCAGAACATAAGCAAAGTCCACAGGGATGACACTATGGGGCCCTGTACCTGGGCTGCCAGTGGCAGAGAGGAGTCGCCCTCTAACCACAGGAGAGGACCTGCAGGATCGCCTCTCTGCGCTTCATTTGAGCAGCATCCTCTGCGGTGAGGACAAGGTTAGGACTGAAGATAGTGTTTTTTTTTTATCAAAACTTAGTGCCACTTCTTAGAAGTTTGATGATCCCAGAAAAAGACACCAAAATCCCCAATCTTCACTGTTCTTGGTCAGATAAGGGGGTCTGCAGAATAATCCAGTTCCCATTACTAGGTGATGGACAAGGGACTCAGTAAAAATATTTGCAAATTCTACAAAAAAAAAAAATTGCAACAAAACAATATCAAGTATCTCAGAGCCCAATCCTGAGCTAGGCTGTATCAAAGAGAAGGAATAGCAAGTGATTTGAGGCAAATAGGACCCTTGGCTACCCATCACTACTCAGAGCATCTATTGCCATTGTTGGTTTAAGAGGCAGAGATCAAGTAGTCTGACTGCCACCACAAGTCACATACAGATCATCTCCTGGAAGCCCAGTGTTAGAAAGCACTGAAGATTCACTACTCAGATGTTAATGGACTCTGGACTCAAACGATGTCTCCTACTTCTTAATTTTCCACAGTAGGTAGTAAACCTACTGTGAAGGAAATTGGATTCTTGCTGAGAATAAATAAACAGTGCACAATATGGGTATCTCGGGATCAGAAAATAGCTAATAAATGTGTCAAATTGCATGATTTTAGTCATTAGTGTTTCCCAATGCAATTCGTGTTTAAGAAGTCTACTTAGGTAATTTGTTTTCTTTAAAAGGGGTAATATTTCTACTTGCTTTTGTTTAAATAGAATGGGCTCTACCATTTTCACTTGGAAAATGAGCCAGTCATTTTCAAATTTAGCACAATTTAAGAGAAAATTGTTTTAACTAGAAAATGATCGGAACTGCAGAGGGTTGCTAAGGTTCCTGCTCAGGGTGTCCTTGTCAAAGGAAGTCACTGTGACAGGGCAGAGAGGGAGCTGCCAGCCTGTTCCTGGGCACCGTGGCAGACAGCCTCAGCAAGGCAGGCAGGTAGGCAGGCAGGTGGGCAGGTCTTGACGTCCGTGCCTGGTTTAAAACGCAGCCAGGGCGGCGTGGGGTCAACGGTGACTTCCCTGCAATGTTGGCACCACTCTGTCTTCTTACTATACCTAAAAAGAGAGGCCTGAGAGTTTAAGGTTCTGCTCTCATCCTCTGCCGTGCCCCTGCAGTCCATCCAGTAACTGTAAGTCAACCCAGGAAGAAACAGAACAAGGCCCTGAGTTCCATCTCCAGGACCGCAAAAAAAAAAAAAAAAACTCGCTCTAGAGGAACTGCCCTCCCAACTGACGGTGGCATCCTGCTCTGGTAGGACCCAGGGGCCTCAGAGGCCCAGCCCCATGAGAAGGCTTGGTGGGGAGCTGGGCGCGGGGCTCAGGGTACAGGACTCCGGACAAGCCGTCTCCCCTCTTGTCTCTGCTCTCATCTATCTTCCTTTCTTTTCTCGCTGTGCTGGGAATGAACCCGCGGCTCGCCCAGGTTGGGTCCCTGACCAGCGCTCTACCACTGAACCACACTCGGCCCCAGCCTTGTCATCGTAGGCGTGGCAAAAGAATGGGCAGACAATGTTCAAGAAGATAATGAGGGTGACGTGCTTTTAAAAATGTAGTTTTTATGACTGCAAGAGTAGCCCATTTGCAAAACCGAGAAGCTACTCCCAACTACGAGGCATTGCCTTAGTATTCTTATGGTCGGGAACAGGAGCTGTACACAAGGAGAAAGCCGAAGGGAACCAACTCCGCCTGGGTGGACCGCCCCGCAAAGCTATGCGCACAGCAGGGCCAGTTCTCTGCCGCGAGCTCGGACCACTACGGCCGCCTGTGCTTGGGACACCGGGCAAAAAGCTGCCCGCTCTTCGCTTGTGCCTCATCTGCCGCCTTGGAGACGCGCAACCCCGCCCCGCGCGCCGCGGTGCTGGAGCGCTGGGTCCACCCGACCGCAGTCCCCGCCGGCGCCCACCTCTTCCCGCCTCGGGTCCCGGGCGGCGCCACCTGAGCTCTGGCTCCGCAGCCGCTCGCACTTCAGAGCACCCAGGGCGCCCTCCGCTGCGCTCAGCTTGGTCCTCAGCTCCGTCACCTGCGGAACGGAACCCGGCAGACAGTTGCAGACTCCTCTCCTGCACCCACACCCGGCACCTGTGCCCGGACTGTGCGCCTGGGGACTGCGAGCCCCCTCTCCTACACGTAGGTCAGCACACAGCAGGACGTCTGCATTTTAAAAGGAGCTCAGTCAACCCCAAAAGCACAGGCCTGACACCTGCAGGCTCCATCTCTTTCCTCCTTCCTGCCGCTTCAGAGGGCGTGACGCCTGACCACCGGCAGGGGAAGTGGTGCCCTCTGGCCGCGGGTCTCCAGATGCTCCTTGCTTGCTGCGGAAGAGGCAGCCACGCCTACACTGGGACCTTCAACCTGTTGACCATCTGCAGACTTCAGCGCGACACCAGGCCCAGTGGGAGAACCTAGCGATGGGCGGTCTTCCCAGGGGGTCATACCCATTGCTGGCACTCCTGCGAGAGGTTCGCGGCAGCAGCTTAGACGTAGATATCAAGATCTCTAAAGTTTGGAGGCCCAGGTTCCTCCAAAAGTGGCTCAGCAAGGCGTCCTACCGCTGCTGGGTACCGTGGGAGCATTACTTTGCGCTTTCTAAATTTAACAGCTTTGCCTATCAAAAGGGGGAAGAAACTAGCCATGTGGTTGTATTACTCACAGGTGGTCGGGTTTCTTAATTCCGAATTATTTAGGGGATTTACTTTCCCTTTTCTCTTTCTGGAGATAGAGTGCTTTCAAGTTACACATTGATTTTAAGAAGATTTTTCTCCAAAAATTTGCTCTCTTACCAAAACCAAAGCTGCTTAGAGGAAAGGGGCGGGGCCTGTTTGTCTCCCTATCTAAAGAACTAGAAGCTGCTCTTGCAGGGAACAGTGGGGACTTTAGACTGTCCCTAACAGGACATCGCAGCCTGAAGGTGCATGTATGGCTGCTAGTGACCACACTGGGAGGCAGGACAGATGAGCACACCCTGGGGACAGCACTGGAGGCAGTTTGTAACCCCTTTTTCAATGCTGCCCAAGGCAAGCCACCCGCAGGGCTCATTCCTCTTCTGTACCAAGAGGCCAGAGATGCGCCAGTGCCCTCAGCCCACCCCCCTTACTCCCGCTCCCACAACTGGCCTTCTGCAGATCCCTCTGCAACTGCAAGCCTGAGCATCCACATGGCTACCCAGCCAGGTCAAAGAAACCCGAAGAGAGACAGATGCTTACCTTTCTTTCATACAATTCTTTCATGCTTCTAAATTGCTGGTCCCACTGCTGATTAACTTCCAGGAGCTGAAATTATTAAAATCTGGTGAATCGACAAAGGATTTCTGCCCATTTGGAAATTTGGACAACCTAAAATCACTTTTTGAGGCTACTGAGAGTGGAAAGCCAGGAGTAAAGATAGTAGTAACTCCTTCCAGCAAGTTCTGGGTGGGCTGGAAAAATCTGCTGGCTCACTCTCACCTGTTCATAACTGGTTCACATATGAAAAATCATTAAATCTGGGTGTATCTTAACCAGCCAGCTAAGTAACATAGTAGCCGACTTCAACTTCCTTATTGTGTGACTGTTAATCTTTGTTTAATTCAGTCAGTATCTGGTAAAAAATTGTAATGTTGATGGTTTTCTGTAAGATTTACTAATGTGTGAAGGGTCTTTTCACATTTTTCTATGTGTATACACTGATTATTATAGTGAATTATTTCTCCAGCTTTAAAAAGTTTATATTGAAGTCTACCCTATTAAGTGATAATTATTTGTTTGCAATATTATGCTTTAAAAGATAGACACATTATTGTGATATATACTCATTGAATGGATACTATTACATTTTCAAAAATATAGATTTCTCCAGGAATAAGTTTTGTTATAAGACAATATTTAGAAATACTTTAGACTTCAAACACTTTGAAGTTTTTAAAACTATGTGCTAATTAGGAGACAACACTATGACCTGTGTTTTAGTTTCCTTGTAGGGAAATTTGCAATTTCTAACATTAAGAGAAATTCCAGCCCTTATCAATATAAGAAGATAGTCACATGGGGCATATGGAGGAAGTGTGGGGAAAAATAGGACTGTAAATGCCAAGTAAGTTTGTGACCTTGTCACTTGTTCATTTGGCATTACATAAATACTGATAAAACAGTGTTTTCTTTCAATATAATGCAATACAGTAGCAGAGCAACGAATACCGTCACTTAGAAAAAATAAGAAACAATGCTTATTCTCAGCACTGATCCATGACACATGGCTTTAACCGATACTTCTAAGTTACCTCTTTTCTCTGCTTCTCTAAGCACCTTATCTTTTGTTCAAGAGGATCTGTCAGATTCTTTCTTCTTGATGATTGGGCACACTTGGAAGAAAAAAAGGATGGATGTCAAACAGTTTGCAAAAGAAACAGGAGAAATGCTGTCTTTCACAAACACCATGCATGTAGCCAACTCTTACATTGTGATCTATAAAAGCATCTGATTCTGGAGCTGGAGAGGTGGCTGGGTGGTAGAATGCGTGCCGAGCATGCACGCGGGCTGGGCTGGACTCCAGCACCAAAAACAGAAACAAAAACCCTGGCCTAGCAGGGCTTCATGGCACAACTTCATTGTAAGTGAGACCCCTTCATAAGAATTAGTCACCAAAATAACCCTAACGAATCAGGAATGTGTCTATATAATGAACAAATCAGAAGTTAGAACTTCTTGAATTTAAATTTTAATCCCTTTCCAAAAAAAAAAAAAAAATGAGAGTAGAAAGGCCTATAGAAATCGGGTCAGTTTCTGGATACATTTTAGACATTTGTGTACTAAACATTTCTCAAGGGTCCTTTTCACAAGTGTCCATGAACACATTACCCACTAATTCTAAAGAGTGGCTCTGGCAAAAGTCAGAGGATGACAGAATCGCCAAGAGTGAAGACCAACTTGTGCCACTAAATCACAGCAAACCACAGGAAATCAACCCCAGCGACTGTGGACTCCAGCATGTCAGAGGTGGGGTGGACAGGGATTGTCCAGCACTGTGTAATGTTAACCAGCTCTTGGAATAAAGTTTTAGAGTACAAATTATTGGCTCAATGGAAATGTCTATCACCTTTCTTTTTGGCTATTTTTGTCAAGGATGTGAATATTCATTTAAAGAAAGCACAGAAGTTCTAGAAGAACTGCCTGTCATCGGGCTAAACTGTCACTTGCATAAAGGACCTGTTCTGTGTTGTACCAAGAGTCATAGGTAATAGAAGCAGCTGTGTGACGATACCTCACCAGTGTTAGTCTGGACCATGGAACTGCTCAGGGATATGCATGAACAATTAAGAATATTTTCAACACAGGTTGGTCTTTGTCAGAAATGTTTAGAGGAAACAGCTCTTCTGCAATCATCATGGAATTTCAAGGTCTCTTTCCTTAGAAATGATTTATAAAACTGCATTTCTCTATCTTTATTTAGCATATCTTGTATTTTAGGTTCTGAGCGTAGTACACCTGTATAGCTTCTTCTCTTTGCTTTTTCAACTTCTCTCTATTTAGACCGATGCTGTGACTAAGACCACACTTTAACATTGAGCTTCTGTGTAAATTCAGAACCGTTCTCTTGCTATTAACCTCAAGAAGCTGGTTTGGCTGATCACCAAGAGGGACGTGGAAATCCAGGTGACAAGCCTTTTGGTTCCTGTGAATGACCTTCTCCTTTGGGGAAAGATTTCTAAGAAACGATATTAGAACTGACTGACCATTAAGCATTTTGGATTTGGCTGGGAGCCAACCCTACCTGGCATGTGCTGAGCTGAGCACCCAGCAGCACAGTGAAACTGGACTCTAGACCACAGGAGCGCACCCGGCTCCCCCAACTTGCTGAACACAGAGCTCCCTAAACACTGGATGGAGACTTTGAAATGGCATCTCCATGTCTAACCAGTCATCCGGGCTCCTAACAAGCCAATATCCTGCAATCCTAGCTTATGCTGGCAATGTCAGTCTGGGGTCCTCGGAAAGCCCTCCTTCTATTTGTGAGGTAGACAAAACTCTGTGACCGTAACACATCTGTACACTCCTGCCTACTGGGAGTGCTCAGCAGTGGGCTGGTTGGTTTCCATAAATAATTTTCTCTGGAAAAAATTATAAAGCACTTTGACCTTGATTTTATTTTATCAGTAAGATTCAGATGCTAGATCTTCAAAAGAGTCTATTCGAAGCAGAAGGCACTGAGAACCGTGTGTTGTCAGCCACAGCTGTAACTGCAGGGCTTTCTCTGGAGATTAGTCCTGTGTATCAAAATAGAGCAAAACCAAATGCAGAGGTTTGGGGAAAATTTCATTTGCATTTGCTTTGCTTTTCAGTTGAAAAAAAGGCATCTGATATTGCAATAAGTGCAACGATTTCTAATGCCTGAGTTCTAGTACAGAAAAATGTTCCCATACATAATTCCCTGGAAGTATTTTCTACAAAGCGTGATCCATATTCAGAGTGTCTGGGCATTTCTTTCTCTACCATAATACCCATACCAACTTCTAGATATTCAAATTCTGATGCTACCCACTTAAATTTCTAAATGGAAAATGTGGTGCAGTTTCTTATTATACCTTGGTTATCTTTTTAAAAAATTAAGAAAGCACTTATTCATTCATTTGTTCCTTCACCCACATGGCCTGTCCATCCCCAGAAGTGTATTCTTACCTCTGCTCGCTCTGCAGAACTGTGTACAGCGCTCATTCCAGATGTGCCCTGAGCAGAATGTGCCATGGAAGCCGTTTTCCCGGGAGTCTTGAGAAGCAGAACAAAGAAGAGAAAAAGTCTCTTATGGTGCATGTAGGGCAAGACCAAATATGCAAAATTGGAAAAACACACTCCACCATTAATTCATGATAGAAAAATCACAAAGATTATTTTTCGTTAGAAACATAGATGACTCTGCATGCGAATCACACAGAATAAGGCTTATAAGCACAGAAACCTGGACTTTGACTTTCCTGGTCCAGAGAGGGATTTTCCAGGGTGTCTCAAGCAGGCGGGCTGTGACTAAGATCGAGCAGATTGGCCTCCCCACGGTATGTAAATTGTCATTCTTCCTTTACCGGCAGTTTCTCCCGCTGGAGGAGGAAGTTCCCACCACAGAAAGCCTGGGCAAACCAAGCCCTTCCTCAGTAGCCCGAGTGCTATTAATTCATTGTATTTCCCAGAGCAATGAGGTGAGCGTTCCCTGATTCTCTGCAGGCATGAGTTTCTGGCAATGTCTTCTAAGTGTGAGTTTAGTTGTAGAATCCAATGAGTCAGACAGAATGCTCCAAGTGCTACTGATTCTCATGGAACTAAAAGAAAATCATCCGTTTCAAAGAAAACTGGATACTGTTTACAAATCTGATCTACATTTGCAAACCTGATTTATGTTTGCAAACCTGATCTACGTGGGTTCTCAGGCTTACAATGCGGTGTACATAGGTTGGGTCTGGACTTTCACCAAGGCGTCTGAAGTTGATTCTTTTTGCTCTGACGTTTCTGCTTTGATTAAGGGACTCCTGCCAGTTTGCAGGGGAGCTTTAGACATGGAGCAGGAGGACGCGTGGGTGGGAGGGGCTGGGAGCCACACAACGGACCTTGGCTCCTGCACTGAGGTCAGGGGCACAGCAGGCAGGAGAGCGAATGAGGGAAGAATGTGCTCCGACAGGATCGCGGGCGCAGGGCAGCCCTCTCAGCCCTCTCAGCCCTCAGGTGAGCCAGACAGCGAGGCCCCAGCTCCTGACAGGAACTCCTCCTGAAGCCAGGCCCCGCCACTCTCCTGTGCCCCTGTGCTCCTGCCTCCCGAGCCACCTCCGCGTCCCACCTGGCCAGCCCTCCCCTGTGACCTGGACCAGCTTCCACCACCCGGAAGGAGTCCCGGCAAGCCCTGCAGCATCTTCCCATGAGCCCTTGGCCGCCTGTCCAGTACTGATGGCCACCTTCAGCACTCTGCTGAATGAGGGACCTGGGGACGTGCGGCTGTGCCTCACTCTGGGCTGGTGGACCTGCCTGGGGTGCGCTGACTTACTGCTGGTCTCTTGGTCTGTTCAGAGACGGGCAGGGTGAGAGGGCATGGGGTTGGCCTGAAGCAATGGCCACAGATGCAGGGGGACTCAGACTGTCCACTTGAGCCCTGAAGGCCTGCTGACCACCACAGGCTGATTCAGGGCAGGCCACTCTGTGCCAACAGAGACTCTCTCTCCAGGAGAGGGAAACGCTCTGGTAAAGAAAGTTTCCTCCAAGATATAGACACACACAGAGAGACACACTGGCATACACATGCACAGACACATGGACACAAACACATGCATACACACAGATGCACATAAACGCACACACAGACCCAACACACACAGACAAACACACAGAGATAGACACACACAGAAACAGGCATACACAGACACAAACACATGGACATGGACACAAACACATGGACACCCAGACACCATAAACACACATAGACCCAACACACACAGACATACAGACACAAACACATGGACACAGACACAAAGACACACACACATACATAGACCCAATACACACAGATAAGCACATGGAGACAGACACACTGTCATACACACACATACGCACATAGACCCAACACACACAGTCGCACAGGTAAACACACAGAGATAGACACATGCACACACACACAGGCCCACACAGACTAAACACAGAGACCCACATGGACCCGCAAGCACACAGAGGAGTGTATGAATTTCTGGGTTCCCTTCCACCTTTTCTCTGTGGGGTTCACGGGGCACTTTCCTGCGGGGAACTGTCACTGGCATGGTGCCTCAGGTCCCTCGCCACCCTCCACTAGGCCTCCACCCTCCTCTGAGCACAAACCCACGCTTGCGCCTCGCCATCAGTCTGCTGCAGGCAATAGCCAGCGGCTTCCTGCGCGCTCTGCGTGGCTCGTGAAGTGCTCTGGGGAACCTCGAGCCTGGCCGGCACGGGGGGCTCTCCACAGACCTGCCAGGGGTGACGGCCCGAGGCCCTCCGATTGCCCCTCCCCACAGCTGCTCCCCGCCTCAAGAGAGCCCCAGCTGAAACCTCAGGGAGACAGGGTCCCCAGTCCAAGGCTGTTCTGAGACCCCTCACTTCCCAAGTGACTGGAACATTATGTAGAGGAAGAAAATCAACCAGCAGAAACACAAAGAAGGACAGGAAGAAGGGGCCACAGCCTCCAGTCTGCAGCTTCACCTGAGTGCACTCTGCCATTGGAGACCTGCCACCTGGGTGAGTCAAGTCAGGAGCCTGGGGCTCGGCCTCCACCCTGCCATGTGGCAGCAGGGCTTCCTCCTCCAGGGCTGCTGTCTGCGACCACAGGTAAGAGCTTGGGGACAGCAACTCCACCTAGCCAAGGATCACTACCTGAGTCACATGACAAAAGGAAGTGACTGGCCAACAGTGATACGTCAATCACAGCTTGGCACAGAGTGCATCCCACCCTGAGCAGAGGCCCCGCGTCCAGGGAACATATGCAGGGGTGCAAGGCACACAAACCCACGTTCACCGACACACACACGTGTTAAATACGCACGTGTCCACATGCACACACGCATGTTTATGTGTACATATACAGCATTTTACACACCCACGCGCACCAGATGTGTACCGTGTGTACACGTGTGTGTACATACATGCATGTATGGAAAGCTGACCTGCAATGAAAGCCAGAGGGTAAGTGGCCAAGCCCCCAGAGCCCCAGGAGGGTGCCCCCCTCAGGCCTTCGCGACACCAGCGGGTGCTGCGCTGGGCCTCCAGGGAGGCCAGCCTCTGCTGGCTGCTGTGTGGGGTCTGCTGCTGCAGGGCAGCCGAGATGGCAGAGCTAAGGCCGAGGGTTCTGAGGTGCCCGTGTAACGGGGCAGGTTGCCTGGCATCTGAGGATGGTTTGCAGGCAGTTACCAGAGGCTCAGTTTCCTGATCAATAACTCTGGACAGCGCCCTTGGGAGGGTGCTGAGGCCCCTTGAGCCAAGGAGACTTGTGACCTAAGTGGCTCTTCAGTACCAGCAGGCCTGAGATGCACAGTGCATAGGAGACAAGAGGGACCAGCAAAAGCACCCAGTCAACAGATTCTGGCCAAAGTTACACCGTGGCAACGAAGATGTCTGCCAAGCAGTCCACCGGGCACTCAGGTGGACCACGCCTGACTCCAGAGCCCCTGCTTTTGCCTACTGTCCTCTCTGTGGGGTGCTCCAGACCCCCTCCTTCTCCAGCTGGACGAAGCCTTTTCCTGATTTGCCCCCACACCTGTCTTCCCCATGAGATTTAGTAACTTTCGTTTTCCAGAACACAAATCTCGAAGTTACCTTTCAGGCCTCATTTCACATCAAAGCCTGTAGCCCGTTTATCTGCACACTCTGCAGGCTCTATGAAACATATCCAGAAAGAGCAGCCACCATGGGCTCAAGAGCCGCAGACCCAGCTTGCTGGCTGCAGGCCTTTCATCTCTCGTTCAGAGCGAGGGCTTTACTGTTGGTTCCTGGTTTCTCGCAACAGGAGCATTGGTAGGAGCACGTCCAGCCGTGACTGATCTCTGGTCACGTCAAATAATGACCTCGTGGCTTGCCAGTTATGTGGCCTGGGGAGGAAGCCGGCCTCTCTGGACGGCCACCAAGCCTCCTCTCCCAGCTGAGCCTTGCAGTACCTCAGGGCTTTCCTGCCCAGCCATGACCAATGCAGGGTGAGGCTTTCAATGTCCTTTCATGTCCCTCCTGTGCTCGGACCTGCGGGTGCCTTCCTGTCTCACCTGGAGCGAAGGCAGAGTCTTCCCAGTAGAAAGGAGCTCACACGTCCGGCCCGAGCCTCTCTCACCCCGTCCAGCCTCCTTCCCTTGGCTCACTCCACTTCACATCCCGGCTACACTGCCGTCCTTGAGCCTGGTCTTCTCCCCAGAAAGCTATGCCCGGGTGTCCACCCAGCTCATCCCCTCACTCCTCGCCTTCAGTGTGGACCTTGCCTGGACGTCCCCACCCCAGGGCTGCACCCTCCTGTCCTTTTTATTTCCCCAGCGCTGCAAACGACAGACCACAGACTTCTCTGTTCCCATTCTCCCACCACTTGTTCCCCCACCACTGAAGTGTGAACGCCACCCTGACAGCTCCGTGTGCCCGCTGCGCCTTGCTGCTCAGGTCCACGCGGGGCCGGGCACACCAGACCCTCCACCCCACAGGAGCGCCAGCATGATGCCCGAGGCAGACAGCTCCTCTCAAGTCCTTATTTTGATGAATAACAGTTGATTTAGGTTTCAAAGGAGGGAAAGTGAAAAGAGAAACTAGATAAGTCTTTCCCACAATGTGGTTACAGCGAAGCGTGCTGCCTTCCTGTAGTCTGCAAGCTTCCTGGTGGTCCTGAGGTGAGCCGAGGTCACATCACCCCAGGGTCTGAAAGCACTTCCTCTAGGCCTGGGAGATGGGAGGACCGTCCATGTGAGGTTCCACGTCCACCCGAAGCCCTCTCTTAGTTTGTATCCAGGTTTGTTCAAGGCTGCCTCTTAGTTGAAACCCCAAAGAAGAAAGAATGAAAGAGGGGGAAGGAGGGAAGGTAAGAATGAAAGAAAGGAAGGAAGGAAGGAAGGAAGGAAAGAAGGAAGGAAGGGAGGGAGGAAGGAAGGGAGGGAGGGAGGAGCCCAAAGACAGGACAAGATTCTTGAGCAAGTTCGACCCTGTCCACTCTCCTTAGAACATGGCCACTTCCCTCCGGCTCCCGGGCTGCACCCTTTTCCCACCACGGCTGGAAATGAACCTGCTCGTGAGAAGCGCACTTGGGGACTCCGTGCCTCGCTTTCTCACTGAGGACACAGCCGCAGGTCCCATGGCCTCAGGACCCATCTTGCTAGCTGTGATGTCCGTTCCTCATACCTTTTGCAGTCTTTTCCTTTCTTCTCTTCTCTGAGGGCAGCTAATCAAGGGCTGTGGTCTGTGGTGCCTTTGGCCTTGGTGCAGGCAGGGTGGAGGTGGCTGAGCAGGGCTCCAGGGCTCTCAGGTGCTCGACGCAGGGCAGCCCCACCCGTGCTGCTGGCCCGGTCAGCACGTGCTCAGAGCTGTTTGTGAACTAATTGCCCGATTTTGAGCATGTGTCACTCTTGATCGTTTCTTAATTATACAGACTCATCTCTCTTGGGATGTGTTTTACTAAGAATATGAGGCATAAGATACAGTATTTTGGAAATAAAATTGTATCTTTAAAATGACATCAGAAGAGAATTCCACGAGCATCGTCTAGTGTGGTGATTCTGGGACCCTTGGCCCCCAAGCTCGACTTTGATCCCTCCTGCTCCCCACCCCGTGTCCATGTTGGACGATGGTCACCGTCGTCGCCTGTTCCCATAGCTCTTCCACTGAGGTAGCATTCTGGATTTTAATGTCCGCACACGTGAAGGAAAGGACACAGCCAAGTCCTACCACGACTGGGCGAGCAGTGGGCTTGAGAAGAGGACTCTTGCCATCGTGGGGTACAGCTGACCGTCCCTCTGCATGCCTACCTATCCGAGACCCATGCATCCTCCAAAGTCACGTCACACCTTTGGGAACGGACTGGAGCTTTTGATCCAGGAGAACGACCCCTTTTTTCTTTTCTTTTTTCCCTCCTGCTCTTTACCCCCAGCCCTATTTTTAAGACATTCTGCAACCTTATCATGGTCTGCACTGAGGCAGACGCTCTTCCTCAGTCACCAAGACTGGGGAGGACCTCTGTTTGCAGCTCCTACTGCCGCTCGCTGGAGCACCAGTGCACTTGGCCTTGGTGAACTCCTCGCGTTCATCAGTGATGCCACCCATTTCCTCGAGGCTGTGTCAGCGCCCATTCACGGGTGCTCCTTCCCTCCTCACTCACTCTTGGCAACGCTGCTTAGTGAAAAGGGAACTCCACAGTGGCTCAGGCCCTTCATTAAGTCATTTCTCTATGCAGCTGCCTCCTTCCCATCTCACGAAGTCATAAAGAAATCCATCTCCGGCTCCTGGAAAGGGGTCCATCTGACATTCTTACACTGACTCCTTGGGGGAAGCCGAAGGAGCCCTCAGCTCTCCCTTGGCCATGAGCTCCCACTTGTTTCACCCAAACAGGAATTTTCCTAGACTCATCCCAGTCCTACCAGGATCTCAGCAAGGAGGTAAAGGGTTCTCTGTGTTCTGAGCGTAGCATTTCCCTCTACAGCAAGCTGGGGTGGAAATGGTGATTCCACAGAGATTCCAGCAGGGAAAGCAGGAATCAAATGCTTGAAGACACCTTGAGAGGAAGAGGGAGGAAGGGATGCTGGAGGAATGCTGGGGCAGGGATTGCGGGCTGCCCGGGCTGCTCAGGGAGGACCGACCCCAGGGAGGGCTTAATCCAGTGCTGTGCGTTAGGCCCTGCGTGGGGGCCACTCTGAGGACAGCATCTTCCTGCGTCTGCTTGAGGTCTGACCCAGCTCCCGGTGACCCTGACCTGAGGGAAGCAGCAAGTGCAGGGCAGGGGCTCCAGTTGGTCTGATTTGAGTCGAGGTCCAGAATCTCCATCCTGTCCGTGGGAAGCCTGGGAGGAAACATTTTAACCTCCCTGGACCTGAGCTTCCCATCTGCAGGGGGTCAGGGTTAAATGGGTGGATGTAGAGAAGTCTTCTGCAGAGCTGGCCCGGAGTTGGGACCGGACAGGAGCCGCTACAGCCCCAGTGACGGGAGACGGGGCGACATGCACTCTGGCCTGGAACTCCACGGTGCAGGCAGGGAACGAGTCTCCCGCTCCAGGGCAGGGGGCGCTACAGTGTGGTGGTCCTTGGGTCTCAGGAGGACATGTCTCACCCAGGCATGAATGGCACGGCCAGGGGCACCCACCAGTGCTGCCGAGCCCGGCAAAAGTCACATCTAGAAGCAGCAGCGACTGGTGAGCCTCGGAACCCACGGGCAGTCAGTGAGCTCAGCACCAGGACGAGCAAGACCAGCAGAGGCTTCCGGTCGAGGGGGCCCTGCACCTGCCGCTGGCCCTGCAGGCTCCCAGAGCTCTGTAGGGAGTTCTAGGGGTGAGCCCATCGCAAGCCTAGCCTCGCCAGGGCTCAGAAATCAAGCTAGTGGTTTACGATTATCTTCCAGAAAACCCTGTCGTGGTCCTCAGTCCCCTGGGGAACACCGTGTGCCTCCTGAGGGAGCCCAGGGCCCGGGGAAGCAGAGCCTGCATCCACCTGGTGAGACTGGAGTGGGTGGCCCCAGCTGCCGTGAGGGAGAGTTCTCAACCCCAGAGGGCTGTGGAAGGCTGGGTGGGACTGGAGGCTTGCTGCAGACGCGGCTCAGGGGGCGCTGGCTCGAGGCCATTGGCCATGGCACGGAACTGAGGCTCCCACAGCGGGCAATACCGGGGACGGGCATGGTCCTAGGCACTGGGTGGTCAGCTGACCACCTGGAGGAAGCCCAGATGGTGCTGGGTTTGGGTCACTGGGTGAATAGCCACCCACCAACCAGCGTGGGAAGGGAGTGGAGGGAGCAGGACCAGCAGAGCGAGCAGAGAAGCCTTGGAGTTCGTTGTGCAGGTGGAGAAGAGCCCGGGTTCACCCAGCACGCGCGTCAGGCCTCAGCCCACGTCCCATGATGTGGACAGGGCTCAAGCCACTACAAGGGAGCAGGCAGGCCGCTCAAGGAAGCCAAAGAGGCGGCGTGGGCAGGAGAGGCCAGAGTGGATGGCGCGCTTGTGATCCGTGTGGCCATTCTGTGGAGCAGGGTCTGGGAGAAGGTTGAGTCGGTGGACGGTGGCAAGTGCCCATGAGGGGCCAGCACGATGGACGGCGCAAGCTGCTCTGGTGCTCGGGTCAGAGGTCACCAGCCGTGTGCTCGCAGGGAGAGGGCCACATTGCTAGAAGTTCAGCCATGCCAAGGGAGCACCCAGCACTGCCCGGGAGATGACATGGCTCTCACTGTGCGCTCAGTGGACAGTCAAGCACATCTCTGACTGGCAGGTGATGGAGAGGCTGAAGTCCCAGGGGCCCTGTGCGGCTTGGTGGCTGGCCTCAGGGGTGGAGTTCCACTCAGCCCCTGCCCTCTGCTACTCAGAGACTCTTTTGGGTCACTCGTCTCTGTGGCCTCTGGGTGGCCACTTGGAATCTCCCTGGGTTTCCTTAGCCCGTGGACCTCACGGCTTACCCTCCCTGGGGGTCTCAGCCTCATACTTCATGGGGAAGACGCAAAACACCCGCTGAGCACTGGCTGCCCTTTGCCTCCCAGGGTGAACATTTCCTTAGGGAGGTGGTGGAGATGCAGGGCCTGAGAGGGAGACTCAGTCTCCACGAAGCCCCAGAAGTGGGCGGAACTCACAAGCATGAGGCTGGCAGAGGGCGGAGAGTGTCGTCAGCGAGGAAGGACCCGCAGACCCGGAGAGTCGTGGGGCGAGGGCCGTCCTGAGTGAGGGGGACCTGGAGGACAGAACTTGGGATTGGAGCAGTGACCATGCAGCGGGGGCAGGGGAGAGGCCAGCAGGTCCCTGGAGAGAAGCACGCACTTCCCGGAAAGAGAGCGGGCCGTGTACCCGAGGCCGGAGCTGGAGTGTGAGGAGAGGAAGGAAGCGGGAAGAATCCTTTCTAACCCTAAGCAGGAGCAAGCAATCGTCCCTGACTCTGGAAAGAAAAGATGGCCACGTCAGGAGGAGGTGCGACCTCAGCAGGACAGTGCCTGCGGCCGGCAGCCGGTTCCCTATAGGAGGGACAGAAAGGGGGCCGGCCTGGAATGAGGTCCGTGCAGGTGCAGTGAGGCGGAGCCCCTGGTGTGGCAGCGCAGGTGAGCTCAGAGCAGAGGGCACACACCACACGCGGGGCTGCTGAGGGAGGGTGCCCTTAGCAAAGCAGGTGCGAGTGTGTGTGTGTGTGTGTGTGTGTGTGTGTGTGTGTGTGTGTGAAAGAGGGAGAGCGAGAGGGAGAGAGGGAGGGAAAGAAGGGGAAAGGGAGGGAGAGGGAGGGAGAGGAGGGAGAAGGAGGAAGAGGGAGGGAGAGGAGGGAGAAGGAGGAAGAGGGAGGGAGAGGGGGAGAGGGAGGGAGAGGGGGAGAGGGAGGGAGAGGGGGAGAGGGAGGGAGAGGGGGAGAGGGAGGGAGAGGGAGGGAGAGAGGGAGAGGGGGAGGGAGAGGGAGGGAAAGATGGAGAGCGAGAGGGAGAGAGGGAGAGGGAGAGAAGGGGAAAGGGAGGGAGAGGGAGGGAAAGAGGGAGAGCGAGAGGGAGAGAGGGAGAGGGAGAGAAGGGGATAATGGAGGGAGAGAGGGAGGGAGAGAGGGAAAGAGAGAGGGAGGGAGAGGGAGAGAGTGGGAGGGAGAGTGAGGGAAAGTGGGAGGGAGAGGGAGGGAGAGGGAGAAGCAGGGCCGGCTGCAGAGCTGAGGTGCACAGCAGAGGGTGTCCTCTGGTGACCTCAGAGGCAGACCATGACTGGCACGGCCTGGGTTGATGTCATCCTGAGACTTCCTTCAAGAGAAAAGGATACCATGTATGGATGCAAATTAGCTCTAGGAGCAGCTATTTGCTCCAGGAGGCCGAGCCCCACCAGCACCACAGCGAAAGTCCCCGCGTATCTGTGCAGTCTTGCCACGAGCACATGTTACTTGAGAAAGAAGAGTCATTTTTAAGCTGAAGAATAAACTAACGCTTATGCCAGGTACATGCTGGAATCTACCCTCCTTAGATTCTCTGTAATGACCACCAGGCATGGTTTCTGACTGGAGGACCATCAGAGGGCCCAAAAGTTCAGGGGAGCCTTTATGGCATGTTTCTAGAAAGTTGTCCACCAAATTCCTAGCTCAAGCTTAGTCTTGAGTTTCATTTGCTTAAACAAAGTGCCATAGGTGAATATCTTCAAATGAGGACAGTCCACCTCCTCTGAATTTCAAGCAACGTAAATTGAAACAATAACTACAAGACAAACCAGCACAGGAGCGGTGCTGGCCGAGGAGGCCGGCTGCTGCCTCCAGGAAGACCTGCCTGTGGGGACCCCTCCTCGCTGTCCTGCTCCACCTGGAGGCGCCTGGGCCAGGACCCTCCAGCAGCAGGATGTGGTCACAGGAAAGCCCTGTGCTGGCTCGCAGCCTGGGCCCTCCGGGAAGGGCGTGCCTGCTGTGAAGGGCGGGGATTCCCACAGTTCCTCCTGGTGAGCAGGAGGCCCTGAGAGGAGGAAGGACAGGCTTCTTACCTTCGGAGGACATGCATTTCTGTGACTCAGCGTGGCCTCTGCGGGAACCTCTCTTGGATCAGGAGAAGCATTTCTCTCAATCAGATCCCGGATTTTATTGTCCAGTTCCATGCTCTCGCACCTGCCCCGGGGACATGGGAATGCCATGTGTGACAGAGGTCATTAAGAACTTTCAAGGCGTGGAAGTTCATGAATGCCACGGAGGTGGCGCCTCGCGTGGTCCTTCTCCAGGGTTTCGGAGAAGCAAACCTGGGCTTAGGAAAGTCACAAACGGAGGCGCGAGCCTGGCAGAGCCGGGGTCACAGGACCTGAGGACAACCTGCCTCCTAAGCTTCTCTGAGCACCTACGGCTGACCTGAGAACAATTCCTAGGCAATTCCCTGCTGCCAAATAGAAGCATGGTGGCATGGCCCAGGGCATGGGAGCTGCCTGCAGGAGTACCTGGTCCCACCGCCTCCACCAGTGGGAGCAGAGGGGAGGTGCGGAGGCCCAGGACCGGCCCTGAGACGCAGGCCACACCGTGACTGCAGTCCATTTCCTTTCCCGCCTGCTAGGTCGGGAGAGGCAGAAGCCTTCTCACTCAGCACAGCTAAGAACGGCGCCTCCGTCCTGTGGGTTCCGCTTACAGGCGCTGCTGCCTGCCCTGCTGTGTCTCTGTGAGGGTGACCCTCTGGACGGCAGGGTGCTCCTGCAGCAGTATTTCTCAGTCTCTCTCGACACACGCTTGGAGACGGAAGGATGATGGGCCGCAGGGCTGCTTGGCTGTGGGAGGCTCTGCGGCCAGGCCGTCCATGCTACGGGCCTCCCTTCCTCGAGCTCCTGGGTCACAGCTCCTGGGTCACGTGTAAACATCTGGCCCCAGCGAGGTCCTCTCCTGTGAGCAGAGGGAGCTGGGAATGAAGCAGGAGGGAAGCGGGCAGAGCTGGGAGGCCCAGGGAGTCTCCGCAAAGTCCAGTTCACGACCGGCCCTTTGAGGCGTGGCCGCTCCCCACCCCCAGCTCCCTGGACCACCTCAGGTCTTTATATGAATTATCTTTGTCTCTTTTGTAATAAAGCTAGTTTTGCTTGGTTTTATTTATAATTAAAAAGATGTGTAGATCATGTCGCTCGCCCCTGGCATTTGCGCTCATTGTCTCTTGCAGGCGGTGAGGTACCTGTGCCCCAATCCCGCACTCGGTCCTGCCGTAAATCCCGGCTCCTGGCTCTACCGTCCGTCTCCTGTGGCTTGAACGCTGCGTGTGCACAGCGTGGGGCTTGGGTCAGCACACGAGCTTTCCCACACCCCTCTGAGGAGGGTCCTGGAATCCCTGTAGGAAGCACCCACATCCTCCAGATTAATCGGATTCCCTAGTCCGCAGAACTGGAGTAGAGCGGACTTGAGGCAGCTCGCTGGTTGCTTCTGACCCGGACTTCCCTGCCCAGGGCTCACGATGCTCCTGGTCGCCCCGCCTCTGTGGGGAGCATGTTACAGAGCCCCTTCAGGCCCCGGGGGATCATTTCGAGATGATTTGCTGTGATCTCCAAGCCCAAACGCCCTGGCTCCCTGCTCTCTGTGATCCCGCCTGTCCTCCTCCAGCCGGGCTTGCCCATCATGGTTCAGGGGAGGTGCCACCTTCGCCCCGCCGTGCTCAGCCTTTGCTGCTGCCTCTGCAGGACTTGCCCCCCATCCTGCAGATCCTGGCACAAATGCGCTCTGTCTGGAAAGCCCTGCTGAGCACCTGAAGTGCAACCTCAGCCATGCCACAACTGTCCCACAATTCCATTTTCCTTTCTTCATAGAAGCTATTGTTTTGATTTCCCATTTACTGTTTCACCTCGGAGCTGGGCCCTGCCCCTCTGTGTCTAGTGTGGTTCAGCAGGTGTCCCCCAGGCCCACAGTAAGAGGGACCCTCAGGAGAGGTTGTATCCTGGGCTTGGCACAGTGCGAGGCTCAGGGTGGTGACCACTGCGTCCTTGACCGTGGCCACCACAGGAAGAGGAACAGGGCCAGTGAGGAGGAAGAGCCCCACACGTGGTTGCGGTCTGAGGTGTGGAGGGCAGTCTCAGTGTGGACCCGGGGTGGGGGCGGGGCCTTGGGTTCAGGAACCCCTCTGGGACCGGAAGGCAGGGTGGGAAGTTGGAGGGCGCGGCCCAGGACTGACTGCTCAGGCCTGCACTGCTCTCCTGCCTCACGGCGCTGCCATGGCCGGTGTCATGGTCACCTGAAGGCTGAGCCGCATCTGCGTTGCCGCCTCTGAAAGCAGCTTGGTGATGCAGCAGAAGGCCTTTCTCCCTCAGCCCTCAGCATGGGATGTGGACCAACACTTCCCTAAAAGACTAGGAAAGTGTTGTCCCCTGGGCTTGTTTTACCCAATGAGAGACTCCTGAGGGGTCAGAAGACTAGGGACAGCCCACTCCGCACCAGCCAGGTGCAGAACCTGATGTTGGAGACCACTGCTCTTTGGCCAAGGGCTCTGCCTAGCTCCAAACGCTCTCCCAGAGACGTGGGGAAGCAGGGGCCACACATCCGGCATACCGCTGGATAGTGGGTTGAGGCGCTCTGACAACGAAACTTTAAAGAAAGTCGTTTCCCTGAACTCGCATATGATTATCAGCTGCCTTGTCTCTTGACTCACATCAGAACTAACAAGCTGCCTGGTAGGCCCAAGGGCAGCCAGGAAGGCCCGGGAAGGGGGCAGAGGTCTCCAGGTGCACAGGTACCCCTCCCACTTCTGAGTGTATCCACAGGTGGACACTACAGAAGTCTCCAAAAGACTGTCCACAATGCTGCAGGCCTTCGAATGCCATTGCTAATGGGGTCGTCCAAATGTTATTTAGTGACTTAATTCTACCTAGATAGGGTTAACCTGTAGAATCCCATCTGGTCGAAAAGATAATCACATTCCTGAGGAAACAATCACACTCGACAGAACAGGTCCCCACATTTTGGAGCAGCTTGCACACTCCAAGTCCGTCCTGAGTCCAGATGAGGAGGAAGGAGGCTCCCCTGGCAAAGACGCAGGTGAAGCCAGGCGGGGCCCCTGATGGCTGCACTCCCTCTGCCCCTGCCAGAGCCACAGTTATGCTTTGATCTTACGTCCTAAGCTGTGGTTTTTAAAAAGAGGCAGAACAAAGCGTATTTTCAAATACAAAACAAGAAAAATTTGATAGTCGGTTCTTCTCTAATGGAAATATTTCCAGATGCTCAAAGATCAGGGATTGTAACCAACTCCCGCGGCTCAGAACTAAAAGCGTTGTCTAAAAGACTAGGGAAGTGTTGTTGCTATGATTTGTGCTCCAAGTATGCTCCTGGCTAGTTCAGGGAGAAACAAAGAGCTGGATGAGGAAATTGTGTGTGTGTGCCTAGATGAGTGAGTTCTGAGGTTTTAAGTACATTAGTAATTGGAAACATTAACGGCTGTGGCCCGGGAAGGGAGGAGAAGAAAGAGGGGTCCCCCAAGCAATAAAAAGTATTTCTTTAGTTTTATGTGGTTTGATCATTTAAATGAGTGTCTGAAACTTGTATTTGCATGTCTGACGGGAGACCCAGAGGCTGGGCGGAGAGTCTGTGTGAGCATGGACCCCACTGCCCTCCGCCCACCTTCTTGGCTGCTTATTTCCTCTATGTCTGCGACATGCCAGGTCCCTGTACTGATGCTGCATGCACAAGTCAAAGCCCCAGGAGGATGGTGGGGACAGAGGAACCAGAGGCTGCAGGAGTCTCAGGTTCCTCTGCAGTTGGAAATGCTGCGCTGACTCAGTGCCGCCTCCAGGGGGCGCTCTGCGTTCAGTTCAGGAGGAAAGGGTTCTGATTCTTAAGGGTTTTGGTTTAATTCTGAGTTCAGGAGGGTAGAGGTGCCCTAGGTGGGAGGAAGGGAAGGAGAGAATAATTACAGATCATTTATTTATTTAAAAACTTTTAATAAGAAATAGATTCTGTTTTCTTCTTTAAAAATATAGAATGCTTCACAAATTTGTGCCTTTCTCCTTGTGCAGAGACTATGCTAAGCTAATGATTAGTTAATTTTAGTTGTTCTAATTTTAGTAAATATGCTGCCAAGGAGAGCACAATTATTTATTCTTTAGTAAAGGTCTTAAAAATTTGCAATCATTGCTGGGCACAATGGTGCATGACTGTAACCGCAGGGACTTGGGAGGCCAGTGCAGAAGGATCACAAGTTCAAGATTAACCTCAGCAACTTAGCAAAGCCCTAAGCAACTTAGAGAGACCCTGTCTAAAAATAAAAAATAAAAAGGGCTGGGGATGTAGTTCAGTGGTAAAGTGACCCTGGGTTCAATCCCTCGTATCAAAACGGAAAAAAAAAAAAAAAAAAAAGCAACAATTGTTGAACTTTTTATAGCAGACTTACAACTAATAGCTTTGCTCCCCTGGGTGCCGTGGAAATGGTTCAGAAGTGGTTCTCACTGAATGCAGAGCGCCTGCACAGAAGAGTAGCTGGTCATGACTGACTCAACATGCTTTGCACCCTCTGTAGCCAAACGGGTCAGGTAAAAGTGACTCACACCATCTCAATGGATGGCAGTCTGGGACCATGCCGTCAGGGACTAGACAAGACATCAAGGTGCCGACTGACTCCATCAAAGGCTGCACCGATCCACATCCACTCTCCTCTTTTGCTGTGCCTTGTGGATGTGAAGTAAATGAGCCTATAGTATTTTTGTGCCAGAATTAGAACATACGCAAGGAACTGATCAAACATGAGATAGTTTCATCATCAAAATAGACAATGACAAGAATCCATTGTAACTCATTAAATAAGATACAAATCTTGATACTCATAAAAAGTTTAAACATAAAGGGAGGATAGGAAAAGTATTTCTTTATGTTGGAATGCTTGCAGTGAATGTAGAAGAAACCATGACGCTAGAAAAATCACTACTCGGCAACCCTCACAGCAATGAGTCAAAGAAACGGAGGGTGAAACTAGTGACTGCAATTTGAAAAAGGTTTGGGATTTTTACAAGACTTCATAGTACTACCCCCCAAATCTTCCATGAATAGTAAAGGAAATACTAAAGAAAATACTAAAGAATTATTTTACATTGGCAGACACCACCTTGACAAATGACCAGGGACAAAACCAACTGCCTGAGGAAATCCTAATGTAACCCTGTGGTAGTACCTGTCCAAACCCCACGCTCCACAGCGGCAGGTTTTCTGCTCAAATGCAAGACTTGACTCCAATACCCAGGAAACACCAGCCAGCCCCAAGCAAGTGAGAGACAGCCCAGAGGGCCAGGCCTGTGACCTTCTGAAGTGCCAGCTCACGAGGTCAGACAGACTCAGGGATGTCCCAGACTGCAGGACACTGAGAATCCTAACAGAGGATGTGTGATCCTGGGCAGGAATGAAGCACATTCGCAGGATGACTGAGTGGGGCTGGGACCTGGGAGCACTGCCGGGTCTGCGTTCATCCCTAATGTTGGTGGTTGTCTCGTGGCTGGATCAAGGACACTCTTCTTTGTAGAAAAAACACACAAAATAATCCCATAGTAACCTAAGTCCAAATGACTGAGGAAAAGTCTCCTTGAACACTTTTTAAAAAAAATTTCTGGTAAGTATGGATTTATTTTAAAAGTGAAAGTAACAGTATTATCTTAAAAAACACTAAACTTGAGAAACGAGGTCTGAGTTGATACTCAGATTGTCTTATGCTCAGTGTAGGAATCATTTTACAAACAAAGAGAAACCGGCGTTTCATTATGATTATGTCAAGGACGCCGGGTCTTCCTTGGATTTGTGAAGTTGGTGTGAGAGAAGCCGCTAAGATGATTTAGTGGGTTTTTTCCTAGAAACACAGTGTGAACCAAATTACTTCAGCGTGTTTTCTAGACCACAGATTCCAAAAAAATGAAATGAAATTTTCCCACCATAATATTTAAAGTCCGATTATAACAGATACAAAATAAACAAACTTGCCTGTCTTTGCCTCTGCTCTGCTGTCAGCCGGCATCTCACCTCCTGGGGCTGAGCAAGAGGCTCAGACGAAATCCCCAGGCCAGAGAAGACTGTCAGGCAGCAGGGGAAACATTGCTTTTCTCATTTAATTCAACAAATATTTCTTTCAGCCCTCTTTTTAATAAGGAGCATTAACCTTCAAAATCAACTGCCTATATCTGCATAATTTCAAATGAGATTCCAAATGAAGGAAATACACACAAAAGGACTTTTTCCTCCCATAAATATGTACTTTTCTTAAAAATATAATGCTGTGGGCCTTGATGTCAGACAGTGTCACATGGTTTAAATAGAAATAGATCTTTATTACAGCGTTATCTTTGGGTGCAAAAGCTATCAAAGCAACTGTGGGCCTTCTCTACCTCACTCGAGCATTTGAGGGTGATATTTATTCCTAAGTGAAGGTGGAGAACAATGACTTTGCTTTATTTACTAAAAGCAGGCAAGAGCATTGACTTCACACGGGGCCACAACCACGCCAGAAACCAGGAAGTGAAACAGTGATTTGGGAGGACATTGCCCGTTGCCCCTCGGGTCTCTTCTTTGCAGGGTGGCGTGAAAGCAGCTCCACCATTTCTAGAGATGCAGCCACAGGGTGGAAGGGAGGTTCCTAAACCTGGTCAGTTGGCACACTGGGAAGCAGGGGCTCTCTTGGTTTCCTGGCGGTTCGGGGACCATGGGCAGGCGGGACAGCACTGTGGAGAAGGCAGGCGTGGGTGGCTCTGTTCTGGGAGTGGTGACACTCCTGCTGCAGAGTGGCCTGCAGCCCACCTGGCCACGCTCCTCCAGATGCAGGTGCTTGGCCCCAGGGCCGGCTGAGGACTCCGGTGCCAGGAACGGGCCAGGCTCTGCCCTTGCGTCCACCTGCCTTGCCTCCATCCCTCCTCAGAAGCTCTCTGAGGTGGGGACCGTCCCTGCATTACGGTAGAAGAAACAGACAGATGGGAAACTGCCCGGGTGTGCTGGTCACCACTGCCCCCTGCACAGGAGTACGCGTTCATCGTCCTCCCCAGAAACCGGGCGCTCGGCCCACCACGCCATGGGGGCAGGCTTGATATCTAAAAGTAAGGCTGTGATAAAATCATTCTTAAATTCACGGTTTTAGATTGCTGACAGCAATGAATTGGGGCAGATGGACTAAGGAACTGGCAGAGGCACGTCTTTTAATGAACAGCGCCATTTTCTAAAACAAACATGCTTTAAAAATAGTAAGACAAGCAAAGGAGAGGTGTGCTATTTGGTCCCGGAGGGAGAACAGTCCACGTCTGGGACAGGAAGTGGTGTTGCCAACCTTGCCACAGAGATCGACAACTACATTTGGAACTCCAGTGAGGTGTGGAAAGTTCAGACCATCGAACGTATTTTTCTGTAGAATTATGATTACCCAAAATACATGTTTTTGCAGTTGAAAAAATTAGTAACTTCTAAAAAATACATATTCATGTTGAAAGTAAGTATGAATATCTAGCAAAAGCCTCAGTGAAAGCTAGCTAAGTAAACAGGGATAGCAAGTACTTTAACTTCTTGTGTAAGGAGCTTATCAATAATAAGATTTCACTGTAGAAAGTTTAAAATCATAGTAGATTTGCTCCACTTTCTTTCCATGTGTACAGGTGTCTTCAAAACCAGGGTTAGGGGCCTGTAGGGCTCTCTCTTCTTTTCCTGATTGGCACAGGTCGGGGCAGGCAGCTTGTCCTTTGGTGAGCTCAGCTGTAGTGTCTGAAGATAACCCAGCAGTCTCCGCTGGAGTGTGAGGCCTTGGAACTTAAAGACACCCTGCGCTCAGGCGTGCCAAAGACAGGCTGGAGCCGTGTGAGAGCCCCAGGGCAGTGAGAAGCCATGCTCAAAACGCACAAGTGGCGGCTGTCGTGGGACTTGATCTTCCGCTTTCCTGCTCAAGAACGTGGGTGGCCCACCGCACGGGTTCCCAAAGAGTCCTGAGCTCAGCTCACGTGCGTGCGGGCCCTCGGAAAGCCAGCTAGATAGGAACCTGGGATAGACCCAAGACTTCTGAAGGAATTTGAGACCAAGTGTAGGAATCCTGCTGGAAACAGGTTAGCCACCACGACGGGGACGTGAGGAGGGCTGGGGGCACTCTCACAGAGGAGGAGCCCAGTAGGAGGAGGCCAGAGCCTCCTCGGGTGCCAAGGACCCTCCAGCAGGAAAGTCGTCCATGCTGTGCAATGAAGAGTTTCCCTGGGATGAATGTGGAGTGTCTCCTGTGGATCTGGGTTAGGAGAAGTTTCAGGCAAGCTTTTACCAATTGCCCAAGGGATACAGCAACAATGACACTTTGCAGCCACACAAGTCAGAAGGCGGAAGAAGGAGAGTGAACTACGCAGACATTGCCCATCGCAGGACCCGCCGAAGGGCCACGCAGCACCTGGGGCATAAAGCCATGCTGTCAGCGAAAAGCCACCAGGACGTGTGGGCCCAACATGCATAGGATAAACTGCAGGTACGCGGAGGACGGCAAGGCCTTGACTTTGACCAATCACCAAGCTACAGAGCAAGCTGTTTGGTTTCTTTTTTGTTGTTGTTGTTGTTTGTTTTTTATGGTTGGATTTTGTCACTCATCTGCAAATAATTATTCAGTGCGTTTATGGGCTAGACCTTTTTCTTGGTTGACATGTTAATGAACTAAAGAGTAAACAACAACCACCACCCAAGTCTCATGGGGCTTACATCCCCTGATTTCTGTTAACAACAACACAAACCTCAGCTTTATCCTGCCCCCAAACAAACCAACAGTGAATTGGAGACAAGTTCTTTAATAACCGTGTCTTGGAACCTCTAGCGAAGGTCAAGGAAACTGATTGAGAAGACTGATTAAGGCAGTTTTTAAAGTAGCACAAGGGTGGGGAAACAGTGAGTGGGTTGGGGACAGCACTGACCCGGGGTGTAGCAGAGGCCACACCACCCAGCCACGGCCTGCTGGGAGTCTGGGATGCGGGCCTCCAAATATTCACACAGCCCCAAGGCACTGAAGTTCTTAAGAAAACAGGAAGCACTGGGGAGGACAGTCAGAGATCATGTTTAAAATGCGAACCTCTCAGAGAGACGTTTCTGTGAGTGACAGAAAGCAGTTTTCATTCCACAGCAAGGGAAGCCAGCATGGTGGATAGGGGGCTCGCCCTCCTACCACCTGGAGGCCAGGATGCTGGAGAACCAGGATGCCAGAGCCTGAGCAGGGGTCAAGGGATGGGAAGGGAAGCGGCGGTGGTGACCACTGAGTGAAGAGTCCAGCCTGAGACGAGCAGAGACCTGAGAGGGAGCTGGTCGCTGAACTGATCTTTACCTCCCAGATTTCCCGCCACTGAGCTGGAACTGATAGCTGCCAAGCTGCAAGGACTCAAGAAGAGACAGGGGTCCCCTGTGCCCCACTGCACACTGCAGGGGCCTCTGCTTCCAGGGTAAGACAGGAAGCACAGGGCAGGGGCGGGGTGGCAGGGGGTCTCAGGGGAGCCCCCGGGAGCTGAGGGGACTGCTGCAGAAGAGCGTCTGGCCCAGCTGGGACGTCGTGGGGGCTGCACACACCTGAGGGAGAGCCACTTGTCCTCATTGACAGGAAGCACCCAGGGTGAGGACGTCCTGCAACTGCCCTCTGAGGACCATGGCTGGAGGTTAGCCAACAGTACTGGGTGGCTTTGTCATTCCTTCCCCTTGCATGTCAGGAAGCTACACTTTCACTGTCCCCTACTGTCCCCAAAGGACTGACACCGATGATTGTCCATTTGCCTTTGTCCCCACCAGGTCAGGTCAAGCCAACCACATCTGGCCGTGCTGAGCCGTGGCTTCGCCAGGACCCTGCAGAGAGCCGAGTCTTAAATCAAGAAAAGGGATATTTACAGTTCAAGGTCTCTCACACACCTACGGCAGGGCCCTCGCGGTCCTTATCTAGACCCAGGCGCTCAGAGCTGCACCTCACCAGGACGCGCCAGGCCCGACTTTCCTCGGTTCTGAGCAGGGCTTCATCCTCACGCAGCTCGCGGTGGGCAGCTGCCGGCTGGCTGGCAGCCCCTGGAGGCAGACCAGGCCACATGCCCCCAGCGGGATCTGTGGTGCGGGTGGGAAGCACCAAGGAAGTGCTGTGGGGAGACCACTCTTTGTGTGACGGAACCCAGCAGCGAGGAGAGAGTGGACGGAGGGGGCCTGGGTCAGGGCGGAGCCTGGCGCCGCCTCCTTGGGACTCTCTGCTGTTCCTTGTCCTCACAGCACTCTTTGTTCCTTTCGCCCCATGAACTTCCAGCTGGCCAAGCAGGTTCTTCCAAGACAGCAAACAAGACGGTTCTGGAAAACATCCTGGGTGGAAGGGAGCGAGCCCAGGAGGAGTCCCAGGAGGAGTCCCAGGAGCCCTCTCCCAGGGTGAGGGTGAGGTCACTTCTGGGCTGTGAGCAAGTGTGCGTAAAAGTGGAAGTGTGTGGGCAGAGCGTGGGAGGGAGGCCAGGGGAACCTGGGGGCTGCTCTGTGGATGGACCCACGCAGCCGCTGGGGAGAGGGGGCGGGAAAGAAGCGCTGAGGTGTCAGGAAAGTCCAGAGATGTGCCAATCAAACGTCTCCCTGGGGAGCGGCAGGGGCCTCGCCAAAGCTCCATTCAGAGCTGGGAAGGTGACAGGGACTCAGGACTGAGCGCAGAAACCATGTGGCCCTCCCACACAGACAGCAGTGGCCGTGGCCAGGGTCTGTCAGGGCCGCGGGCTCCAGAGTGGGACATCCGGTTATGGGGCTTTGCTTGTCTCCTGGGTTTGACATTAGTTTCTAAGGATTACTTTGAGTGCCTCAAACAAAGACCCCCAAATTCCAAAATAAAACAAAATAGGGTTTCCAGGAAAAACACACCACGGGCTCCTTGCCACGAACGTGCTGGTGCTGCCCCCACTGGACCCAGCAGGTGGTTCTCCCAACCTGTGCCATCCACAAAGGGCCCGGGCCTGGCAGCAGACCTGGGCTGGAGACGTGCCTCTCACCAACTGGCTGTGCTTTGGTGCATGCTTGGCTCACCCACTCGCCCACTCACACTCTCGTTTCTGCTGTGGTCTCTGCCAAGGCCTGGGGTGGGTCTCGTTTTCCTCCTGCGTAAATTGAAGGAGCTGCCCTAGATCAACTCCAGGGTTGAAACCGTGGGGTATTTTTGAAACTTTGGGGTATTTTTGAGCATTGTGATAGAAATCTGAGTCCTCCGATATGACACATAAACTTATTGTGTATTTATTGAATATTGGGCCATGTATTTTCAAATAATAGCCTGTTTTATTTTTGGATATTTTTACACTGTAAAGGTTCATCCAACTTAAAGACAAACTTTAGAAGATGGAAAAAGAAAAAGTTGATATTTTCACTCTTCCTTCAGTTCCAGTCTGCCGGGTAATGGGTGCTGACGCCACACGGTCACCGTTTTCTCTGCTCCTGGAAATGCACACCTGTGTGCTCACACTGGGCTTTGCTTCTCTTCCTTTCAGTTAAAAATTAAATCCAGCCATCCTGGCCAGGACTCTGGGTACGGGACCATTTGGCTCCTTCTGGACATTCCTCCAGGTTCACACCCATAGATCTGATTACTTTTAACAGCCCAATGAGGGAGCTGGGGGCGGCGAGTGCCAGCACACTGAGGGAGAGCACCTGCAGGCCCTGTGGAAGCTCCGGCCCTGCTCTGTGGGGCCAGGGTTGAGGCTAGGAGCCCCATGGACTCTGGAGCCACAACCCAGACTCTGGCGGAGCAGCGCAGGGAAGTAGGGCAAAGGCACTGGAACATCCAGCAAGCTGCTGAAGTGACACAGGCCAGGGTGCTGGAGGTGCTGTGGACAGAGTGGCCCTGAGGGACATGGAGTGGGAAGGTCGGGTTCTGGTGTGGTTCAAGTCAGCCAGTGAAAGGGGAAGCCAGAGAGAGGCAGCCCAAGAACACTCCTAGGGCCTCAGACTCAGCGGCTAGGGAGCACCAGGGGGACGTTCCTGAGACAGGGGAGACGCAGGTGGGGTTCGAGGACAGTCAATCACAGGAGGAGCGTGTGGGCCCGTGTGGTCAACATCTAGCACCTGGCCCAGTAAGAGCTGCTGTTCCCTGACCCTCCGGTGAGGCGAACTGACTCCTGTCAGCTGTCTGCAGTCAAGATGGTCTCAGTCCCCGAAGCAAGGCATGGATTCAGTGCAATCCATCAAGCGACCAAAGATGTTCTTCACAGAACTGGAAAAAGCAGTCCTAAAGTTCATATGGAAGAGTAAGAGTCCAGAAGAGTCAAGCAATCCTGAAGAGCCAAGTAACAAACAGCTTGGAGATGGCATCCAACAGACAGGAAGACCAGTGGATTAGAACGGAAGGCCCCGAGACTTCGGAATTAGACCAGAAGGCCTGCAGCTAATAGAAGAAAAGGTAGGGTCAACTCACCTCCATACCGAGGCTGGCACTGACGTTCTCAATAACGCTCGAGAAATAAAACCAAGAATCGACAAATGGAACAGCATCACGTGGAAACGCTTCTTCCCAGCAAAGGAAGGAGTATGAAGGGAGAGGCTACCCAATGGGAGAACTTGCCAGTTGCTGCTCTGACGGGGGATTAATATCCAGAACATGTAAAGAACTCAAAAGACTTAAATCCCCCAAATCGATAATCCAATCAATAAGTAGACCAAAGAAGTAAACAGACACTTCTCAAAAGAAGAAACACAAATGTCCAACATCCCTGGCACTAGGAAATGTAAATCAAAACTACACTCCAGTCAGAGTGTCAATGACTAAGACCACAAAAAATTATAAATTCTGGTGAGGATTTGGGCAAGAAGGTGCATTCATACACTGTTGGAACTGTAGGCTAGGACAACCACTCTGGAAAGTGGTATGGAGATCCCTCAAAACACTAGGAGTGGACCCACCATGCCACCCAGCTGTCCCTCTCCTCAGGGTTTGTCTGAAGAACTAGAATCAGCATAGCAAGCAATACAACCACAGCAGGGCTCATGGCAGCACAACCACAGTAGTCAAATACGGAGCCAGTCAGTCCAGATGCCCTTCCGCCATTGAATGGATTAAGAAATTGTGGCATACATATACACATTGGAGTTTTCTTAGTCACACAGAAGAATGAAATCACGGCATTCGCTGCCAAATGGTTGGAACTGGAGAAAAACGTGCTAAATGACTTCAGCCAGACTCAGAAAATCAAGGTCAAATATTTTATCTCATACATGGAAACTAGAGCCAAATAAGGTGAAGAAGGAGGGGGTCGGATATCCTAAAGATATAGGGAAGGTCAGTGGAGTAGAAGGAGGTTGGAAGGGGAGGAGGGACGGGAAAGGGGAGGAATGCAGAGAGATCTAATAAAGTCATGCTGTGTGCATGACTAAATATACCCCGGGGAGGTCCCCTTCATGTGTATGCAGAAAGCACCAACAAAAAATAAACAAATGAGTGAGAGGAAATCAGTGGAATGGAGGGAGAATGAGAGGAGGAGGGAGGGGCCTGAAACCGATCGCCATGCGTGTGTGACCTTTTCAGAATGAGCCTGACTACTGTGTGCAACTATCAGGTTCTGATAACAAATCCGCACATCACTCAGCATTGGCAGAAGCATTTACCAAACCCAGCACTCTGTTTCGACGTACTAAAGTAGGAGTCACTCTGAAGGTGTTACATTGAGATGGATCCTGTGCTTTTTTTCTTGTACTAGGCTCCTGAGGGTACCGAGCTGTCTGATTTTGTATGCACAAGGGTTGCTCTTGCCTTCTGTATCCGTAACAGAAATAATCTAACTGGTGACTGCAGAGGACTCAGTGCTGGTCAGCTGGAGGAAACCCTTCTCCTTGGAAGAACAGCCAGGTCTCGGGCCAGGGGATGGTGCTCTGGCCTCGCTCATTTTGCTTTGGTTGATGTTGTTGTAGTTAACCGCTGGCAATGGCAGAAGGAAGATAAACGGATCCTGACCGTCCAGGGAATTGTTCAGAAGTGCAGAGAAGAACAGCCCAAATTCTGTGGAAACTATGGCCAGTGATGTACTTCACCTCGGAGCAAAGGGAGAGCATCAAGCGGGGACAGAGGTAAAGCAAGTCCTCGTCAGACAGTCCCACTCCCCAGGGTGTGTGGGGTGGGGTCCTGTTACAGGTGGACGCGCCAATGCCACTGTCACGCGCCTAGAGCCCTGTCAGTGAAGGAGACACCTCGCCCTGGGTGGACGCTGCGTGTCTTCCAATCCTCCCTGTCCCTCCCTCGCTGTGATTTAAAAGGGTCCGTTAAACTGTTCCCACGCCGACTCCAGGTACTGTGAGTGAAGGCAAGAGCAGTAACCAGCCTGCAGGCTGCAGCCACAGTAGGCCACAGGGAGGCAGGGAGTCCAGGCCAGGAGGCCCAGCCTGGGTGTCGAGCTGTGGAAACATGCTGGCTCTTGGCCCCTGCTTCCTGGCTGGAGCTCCCGTCCCCTTGGAATTTCCTAAGGGTAGAACTGTCCTTTCCATTTCTACAACCTCACCTAAGTCCATGGTAGCTGGGTGACCAGAAAGACCAGAGCCCAGGCCCACGCCCTCAGGAACTCTTGTAGACCCGGAGAGCGCCCGCCAGGCACCCTGGTGGGTGGAGGGCCAGGAAGCTCTGTGCCCGTGTCTCCCCCGCCCTCCTGTGCACCCCTTCCTCTGGCTGTGCCTGAGCTGGTCCTCTGATTTAGGTAAATTGTTCTATCGAATGAACAGAACAGCAGCAGTAGCTTCCATCTGTAAAGATACTGGTTTTATAAATACCATTAAAGACAGTTCAGAGCAAAGGTGGCCAGTACCTGTGCTCCAAAGACAGGCCAAGTGAGAGACCAGGGAGAACCATCTTTACCTGAAGCGTAGAGGAGTGGGGCTGTGGAGGGAGACAGCCCCTCGGGGAGTCTTGGTGGGTAAATTCAGATGACAGAAAGCTGCAGATGGAGTCTTCCAGAAACAAATGCAAAGGACACATCAACCTCAAAATACCTTGCTGTCAAAGAAACAGCATTTATCTCTGCCTGTAAAGGAAGGAGCTCTCAAACTGAGAAATTTACAAGATGCCCTCATCAAAGCCACACAGAAACAGTGTCTCCAGTCCAGGAAGACAGGATACTTAAAAATCATTATACAGTGACATGAAGCACCCATTAAAAATCCGCAAGAAGAAAGTGATACATAAGAGTCAAGATTTCAGCGAATGAAAATACTCTCTAAGACACCAAGCATGAAGCAAAGGACAACTGTCTCTCCAGTGAGCAGTGGACACCTCTAAATAAGCACTTTAAAATGTAGGAGAGTAACTTGGATCATAAAAAAAGCAAACCTCCAAATGAATTATGCAAAAGCAACAAAATAAAAAATAGACAAGTGGGAATGTGTGAAATCAAAATCTACTGCACAGCAATGAAAGAATCAGCACAGTCAAGAGACAACTACAGAACGGGAGGAAACATTTGCAAACTGTACATCTGGTTAGGGGAGACACCTAAAATATATGAAGAACTCAAACAACTTACGAGCAAGGAAACAACCCCATTAAAACAGGCAGAGACCTGAAGGAACATTCCTCAAAAGAAGACATACAAATGACCATCAAGGTATATGAGAAGAAAGGGCTTAACATCACCAGCCATCAGGGAAATGCAAATCAAACCCCCTGGGGGGCACCACCTTCCTCAAGAGAATGGCTTCTACCCAAGACCCAAAGCCACAGACGGGAGAACAGGGAATGGCACACCGTGGGTGGGTGTGAATTAGTACAGCCGTCACGGAAAGCAGCAGGGCCCCCTCAGGATGTCCAAGTGGAGCTGTCTTCCCGTGCAGCTACCCACAGCAGGCGCATCCAGGGAACGACACTGGCGTGTCAGAGACTCCTGCGCCCATGTTCCTTCTCGCACGGCTCACAGCAGCCAGGTACAGAGCCCACCAAGTGTCCGCCATGGACAGGTGGACAGAGGATGTGTGGTCCCACCCTCAGCCACCAAGGGATGAAACCTTGCTGACACCAAGAATGTAGATGGGTTTAGCTTGACCATTTAACAGACAGGGATTTCAGTGTTGCTCAAGCCAAACTAGAATCTGTCAAGAACAAAAAGAGACACAGCCCAACCAAGTTATTCAGAAATGCTAAGAATAAGGGATTGGGCTGAGGCACACCCAACAAATGCAAAGAAGAAAGCAGAGCAGAGCTTGGCGAGGAAGGACTCAGTTGCCGCGCACTGAACAGACAAACCCTGCCTGTGAAGCTAACTGGAAACGGCACCATCGGTGATTCACCTCGGCCCTGGCCCAAACTCCAAAGCTTCAGAAAACACTGAGTCAGAAAACATGCACTTAGTTTCACTTACAAAATAATCCTTTGATTTGATCTTGACTTGCTGTTTCAATAATAAGCAAGCGAGCATATCAATATGTACAGAACCCATGGATTTAACTCCTCATTTTTTTTTTCCTGTTGCTCTTTTAAAATAAATCCCAAGAAATGAATTTTCTAGACCATTCTTAACCCACAAGGGCAAAGAGGATTAGGAGAGGAAACAACAGTGGAGGAGATTTTTAAAACCAGTTTTTAGAAGAAGAAAAGTAGAAGTGGTAATTGACTTCCTGGAGGAGAGGAAGTTAAAACCGGAGCCTTAGAGAAGCCGCTGAGCGGTAGGGACGGTTTGCTGGAGTGTCTGAGAGGTGGCTGGGCTCAGGGTCTGCCACTCAATCAGCATCTCCCTGCTCTGATAAACCCAAAGGGAAACATAAAATCAAAGAGGGGAACTCGTCGCTCTGTATGAACAAAGCGCTGTCTAGGAAGAAAATACAGTCAAGCACAAGACCATGAGCCTGAGAATCTCTGAGAGCTGAGCTCACCAGGAACTGAAGGAAGCTGAACCCAGGGGTGGGACGGGCTTCCGGTCTGACTTTGGAGCACCGAGGTCCTGAGAGTCCTCTCACGTGAGCCTGCACAGCCAGGTGTGGCCAGACTCAGAGTCTGTCGGGAAGAAGAAACCTGGAGCTGCTGGGTTCCAGGACAGGGGCCCCAGGGAAGGACCGGGTGGGAGCAGGGGCTGCATGGACTCTACATGACCAGCTGCAGTGATCCAGCTCTGTTGCTCATGACTGTTATAAATGCCCACAGTCAGGCAAGTCTCCATGTCCAGGAACTGCAAATACTGAACAGCCAGCGAGGAGCCAAAGAGCAGATGTTCTGAGATGGTAAAGAAAGTTCTAGGCAAACAAAGTCACAATGCAGGCCACAGAGTAAGAAGCCAGGCAGGAGAGAGCAGAACAAAGCTCAAAAATGAGGCTGTTAGGAAAAAAAAGTGACTGATGAGATGGCATGGACCAGAGAAAATTCCAAGGACAGTTCACTCACTTTGGTGAGAGAAATACCCAGGAAGCCAGTCAACTGAAGCAGCAACTTTCACCTTGAGACCAAAAGCTTTCACCACTAGGAAAGAGATCTGACCAGATGAAGCACCGAGCATATCCAACAGTGAATATTATGTGGAGCTACGATAGCATTTTTAAAAAGACACTTTCCTTCCCTGGAGGGAAGGTAGGTTGGTGCTGCGTCCTGCTGGGAAGGGCAGGGAGATGCGTAAGGAAAGCCTCAAGCTTTTCAATACTTCCCTCAACACGAGACTTTAGAACTTACCCTAAGAAAGCAAAAGTACATGTGCCCAAACATTTAAATATGAACATGTTGGTTGTAGCACATTCTTAATAGTAAAAGAATTCAACCTGAATGTCTCAGAGAATCAGTCATATTTTGCGTCCGCTATAGAACTGAATACTACACAGACAAATATTGACTTGAGAAAATGTTCACAAGGCGCCTATTCTTATAAAATGTTTAAAATGGGACCTCTATCATTTTTTCAGACAACAGAAAGAGAGACAGAGACCAGAAAATTTCTCTAAATGATATTAGGTGGTAGGATTAAACCCGAGCTGTATTTTCTTTTGTCTTGTCCAGTTTGCAAACCCCAAGCCTTCTGTATATATGCAGAGTCTCTCAGAGCTGCCACACGCAGAAAAAACTGACTCATGACCCCTTCTAAATCCGTAATCAGACAGTAAAAACGACATTTGAAAGAGAAAGACCAACAGGGTAGGAAGATGGCAAGGTGACAGGTTAAGCTGGGCTGGCCAGAGCAGCGCTGTGCTCAACCTAGGGCACAGCACAGGTGAGGTGGCCACTCTCCCGTCCACTCCGCCAGTATCTTCCTAACACTGACCGAGTGCCCTGCCCTGTGGTTCCTACCAGAGCAGTCGCCCGTCTATGGATCAGACAAGGAGACAGGCACAGGCTGCCTTCTCAAGTCTGCTTTTCTGTCGCTTGCAACCTACTTTGAATTTAGCTCCAAGCTTGCAAGGACTTTCCAAGCTCTGGGGAAACTTGCACCACTGTGAAGGTCACTTGGGTGCACGGCGGAGAGGGCAGAGGTGGACACTGATTAGCGTTCTGTGGTTGATGTTCAAATTTAACTTCCTGTGGGCGTATCAGGGCACTGCCTGCTGATGGGTGGCAGAATAAGTGCATGGTGACATAGCAAAGAGAAAATGAGAAGAAGAAAGGAAAACAACCAAGTGGTTGGAGTCTTAAAATAAATTTTATTTTGTTTTTTAATCTACTAGCATTTTCTGGGACAATATAAAACACTGACCTGTTGATATAAGAGAAGAAAGGAAATTTTCATGGTAAAAACAAGGAGCACGATGGGGTTTGGAGAGTGGAAATGTCCCCAGCAGAAATAGATATGAGGTGGAAAATGGTGCTCTTATTCAGCCAACTTGGAAAATGGGGTGACGCGGGTCTTAAGAAATGACAATCCTGTCGTACAGGACAGAATACTCAGAACATAAAGCAATGACTAGAGTCTTACGTCAATGTAGGAAACTAAAAAGCGATGCGAATTACTACAAGTGAGGAAAGAAAATGTATTCCAAACAGGGTTCCAACAGGCCTCACCCACTCCCTGAGCAACCCGCACATGAACCACCCTGTACTGAAGGACTGCGCGTTATGCTGCGTGTCTAAGGGAAGCCCACGGTTCACCAGGATTGTCACGCTTTAAATTTCAATCTGCGTGAAGGAGTAAAAGAAAAGATCCCAAACAAAAGCAGGTTGAATTCTCCAAACGGAAAGGCCCTCCACTCTGCCAGTTTAATCTGTGTTCAGTAAGATGGGATTCACCGGGAGGAGGCCCACGGCAGCAGAACGGAATGTCGCTGACGATACCGCTAAAGGGAACAGCGGAGTTTTCACTCACCACATTCATAGTCCTGCTCCCACTGGAACCTCTGCCTGTCACCCCGTAAATGTCCTTACACTTCTCTGCCCTTTGTGGGCCATAAAAATGGAGCTTTAAGGGGCTTTTAATAGCCAGCAGCTGCCTGGCCGCTCAGTACAGCAACTGGAAGGGAGTGTGCTGTTCACTTGGGAGAGAAACACCCTGTGCTCCATTTCTCCCGTCTCCATGCTGCAAAGTGGGGAAGGTGCGGCTCCCAGGGTGCTGTCCCAGAGGCCAGGAGCAACTGGACCAAGTGATGGGCGCAGCCCTGGCTTGTGGAGGCGGCCCCTCCTCCCTTCCCCCCTCCCTCCTCCCTACCCCCTCCTCCCTGAAGGTGCAGAATGTGAGCAGCTGGAGCGGGGAATCAATATCCTCAGTCACCAGGGCTCCTGGTCACCCCCTGGTCAACCCGTTTAAACATTGTTGCTATCGTCAGTCCTTGTTCAAAATTCCTAAAGGCTGCCCTTGTCCATGGTCTGGACCTTCTTACTGGAATATGCACGGACCCCTTTCCATGCAAACTTCATATGGACTGCAAACCTGAGAGTGTCCTCACACCCACGTCTGAGAATCCTCGCGTGAGAAAGGCTGGTTTAAAACCTGAGTCTTGCTAAGCACGGTGGCACACCACGGGAATCCCAGCAACTCAGGAGGCTGAGGCAGGAGGATTGCAAGTTCAAGGCCAGCCTCAGTGACTTAACAAGGCCCTAAGCAACTTAGTGAGACCCCGTCCCAAAGTTTAAAAATAAATAAACGAAAAGGACTCAGCATGTGGCTCGGTGGTTAAATGCCCCTGGATTCAATTCCGAATTACCCGCACCCTCCTCGACACACACAGAAGAACAGGCGTCTTCGCGTTTCCTCGACTATTGTAACTGCAGAGGGCAAGCTCCCTGCGTCCTCTCAGGCATAGACAGGTGCTCTGCTCTGCACTCTGAGCTGCCAGTGCTTGAGGAAAAGGTCCAGCCTCCCCTTCCTCCACAGCAGCCGTAGCTCGCAGAGGTCAGAGGAAGCACTCTAGGCCAGAGCCAGGGCGCGGCTCGGGCAGCTTGCAGGCTGGTGGTGGGGAAGGCAGGTTTGACAAAGGACTTGGAAACCTCTCTCCCACATCTGAGCTAAGGACTGACAGACAGGACAGACACAGCTGCCCCCTCACCTTGTTGGTGGAAGAGAGTTGTTTCCTAGGAGAAATTCACACCCTTGAGGAGCAATCACCTACCTCCGAAGCTCATCAATAAAAATTGACCAATTCTTTAAAATTCAAATACTTCCATAGCCCAGCATGCTTCTTGTCCCCCAGATAGCAATGAAAGAAACCTGTCAGACAACCACACCGAGGGCTGCTGTCTGCTCCTATCTGCTTCCCGAGGTCCAGCCACGCAGGTTCCCTCTGCACTAATAGAACCACCGCCTTCGTGCACTCAACCCTCGGATTAGACCACTTCTTAGGGGCGCGGGACCTCCAAGGGACTTGCAGTATTACCTCTCAGTGTCTTCAGGCTGATGGCTGAGCATGGCCAGCTTCTTGTCCTGTTCCTTGGTTTTGCTCACAAACTGTCCATATGGAATCTAAGAGAAAAAGACAAAAAGATACCGAGGACATGAGGCTCAGGCTGCCTCGAGGGGAGAGGGCAACGCAGCCCCCGAGCAGCCACCTGTTGGGTGCCTTTATGTCAAGGTCATGTTTTCATTCTCCTCTGCTGTGGGCACTGCCAGCTGTGGGGAGGACGGCCACAGCTTGCCTCTGCTCACTTTCAATCAAGAGCAAAACACTGAGAATAAACCCAGACGGCCCTGCAGCTAGGAAAATCCTTGTGACAGGGAGAAACTGTCCAGGAGCGCAGAAGAGAGCTGGGCCTTCCAGCGCGCAGGATGTGAACTGTGGATGCTGCCAGAGTGATGTGTCTGAGGTCAAGTCAGCCCCGGCCAGCAGAGCTCACCAGGCGTGCCCAACCACCAGCCCCACGGAGAGCCTGCTCCTCGGGCTGCCACGGGTCCTGGCTTCCCCCAGGGGCCTTAGTAATGGTGCCCACGACTCTCAGGACAACAGGAGAGCTGGGCTGCGACCATGAGCAGAAAAGGAGGGAGAACACGGCACAGACACAGAACCCTCTCTTCCCACTTTCCTGTCCAGCATTAATTGCAACCTAAGCCCCAAAATGTGGTCGAACATGACACAGACGGCGTCACACCCGAGAGCGGACAGTGGAGTCCTGAGGCGGAAGAATCTGAGGCCTTGCATATGTTTTAAAAGCCGATTCCTGCAGGCAGTTAGCACATTCTAAGTGCATCTGGAAACTAGGAATTGCTGGGATCCATTAGCAAATTGAGGGAGTTAAGTCTGTAGGAAATATGAAGCCAGTTTGTCTGAGTTTTATGAGTTTCTGTTGAATCGTAAAAACAACCAAAATACAGTTTGTTTGTTAAAATGCTCCAAGAAGGATCCGTTTCAGGGTTGGCACGCCGCTGTGGCGTGGGAGGGCGGCGTTTTGTTCTGCTCTGTTTTGGGCTGCGACAGCTGTTTAGAAACTATCTGCTACCACCAGGGTAGCCGGTTACTACATGAAAGCGGACACCCAGGTGCTGGAGTGGGACCACCAGGAGAGCGGCCTCCTCATCTGCAGAGCTGCGCCCACCCCTGCCTGCCTGCCTCCCCCGGGAAGGCAGGGCCGCCTCGGGCCGCCCCCGAGAGGGCTCTCGGTAAGGGTCTCCTGTCCTGCAACTTCTGCACGATCAGTAATCAAGTAGACGTCTGCTGTGATTTCATTGACTCGTCCAGGAATTATAGCACTAACATTTTACAGGAGAGGAGACAGAAGCCCAGGGAGGACAAATGACCTGGCCAATCAATGGCCAATCCCTGTGACTACTGGTCCTTGATTTCAAGCTATTCCCCAATTAGACATGGCACAGAGCACATTTTAAGTCTGAAATAAAGTTAGATCTATCTTAGTACTAATTTTTAAAAGTAATATACAACATTTTTACATCACACATGAAACATATTCTACATCTCACTTGAAGGCTCATAAAGATGTGCTTAAGGAATAATGCTGTGCTATTTGGACTCTGATGGTCACACTGTGGACAGGGGAAGGGAGCCATCCAGACTGCAGGCCTGCAACTTGTCCCTCTGAGGCAGTGGAAGCCGACAGGGATCATTCCACCAAGCCTTCCAAGCAGACGTTTGATAGCTGGAATTCACATCTATTATTCTATCCAGGGAGTAAAAATACCTCCGAGGGGAACTAGAAGCCGGGATTCCCAGCATGACCCTGGTCTACACTAGTTTATGCTTGCCCATCACAGGTCTTTCCATTTCTACTGCCTGGAGGGTGGCTCTCCCCAACCGAGCAGGAGCAAAGGAGATTCTCAGAAGATGACTGCAACCAAAGGCCTTCTCTCTCAAATGGAAGCAAATAAATAAAACCAAGCTCAGTCCCAGGGCCCAGGGCCTCCTCAATTCCAGGGTCTCATATTCTTCTTCTTCTTTTTTCAATCTTAGAGAAAACAAATAACTTCAGAAGTCTTGTGGAATTCAACAAAGGTTTCCGTACCTCTCGGAACTTGATCTCTGCTAATTACGGACATGAAGCCATGAGATAAGGAATTCTCTCCCCTGTGGTTTCTCACTGAGCAGAGAAGCACAGAAGCAGTCTGGTGGGAGGTCATGAACTTCATGAACTCTTACTGGCTGGTGTGGGGACCAGGGGACAGGCCGTGTCAGGGCACCTGATCAAAGAAGCCAGGAAGCACCAGGTGGGCACGGCCAGCCACTCTAGCTGCACACGGCAGTTACCCTCTTTTTTTTTTTTCATTGTTACCAAAACACCTGAGAAGAATGATTTAGAGGGGGAAAGTTTATTTGGGGTTAGAGTTTCAGAGGTCTCAGTCCACAGACAACTGGCTCCATTGCTCTGGGCCTAGGTGAGGCAGAGCATCATGGCGGAAGGGCCCAGTGGAGGGAAGCTGCTCCCCTCGTGGCAAAGTCAGGAAGCAGAGAGGGGAAGGGGCCAGGGAAGAAGCACCCTCCCAGGACACGCCCTCCAGCCACCCACCTGCCCAGTCACCACCCAGTCAGCCCCTTCCCATTGGGAGGGACTGATTGGGTCACAGCTCTCACAGCCCAGTCCTTTCATTCCTGAACATCCTGCTTTAACACAAGAGCTCTGGGGGACACCCACATCTAAGCCATGGCGCCCTCCAACACGGTTCATTAACTCTCCTATAGGTAATGTGGTTCAGATATTTGAAAGAGTTCCCGAGTGGCACAACCCAGTGAGACGTAGAAGACGGTGCACTTCCATTGCACAGGCGTGAACACCAGCAGTGGAAGGGTGGGGAAGAGGCTGCCTGGCCCTCCGACCTGGGCATTCCCAGCGGATGCCCGGATGCTCCTCCTGAAGGACTACAGTTCACGTGGTCAGTTTCTCTGCTTGGTCAAAGCAAGCAGTGCTGCCAAGCTCTCTGTGAGCCTTGAGGTCACAGGCAACGGGTCTCCTTTGCCCTCATGCCAATGACCCTCCTCCCCTGCCGTGCAGGGCCTCTGGGAAGCCTCTTTCTGCCCAGATATGCTCACGTGGGCGGTTTCTGTGGCGATGGACCACGGCGTGTGTCTTTGTTTGTAGGAAGCATGACCCCAGTGCCCTGCTCAACTCCAACAACCTGCTGTCCTCCCAATGCTGAGATCCTTCTATAAAGTGATTTCTAGAATCCATGGCACGTTGTTCTGAAAGTGTTGGAAAAACGGCTAACTAATCTGATTAAAGTTTGGTGAATGCGGGAAGCAAGTCAAGTTCCGCAGCGTCTGTTGGAGTAAGAAAGGTCAGGGGCACAGTGGCAAGGCTGGCCTCTTCTCTTGCTTTATTAAGCATCTTCCTTTGCACATCTACAGACACAGGGCAGGGTAGCAATTAACACAGGATCAGAAGTGGGACTGCCCAGGCGCCATCCTGGGCCACATTCCTGGCTCCTAACTGGACCAATTGCAGACTTCTATGCTCCTTCCTCTAAAATGCAGGGATAATAATGTACCTGCCTCCTCACCTGGCCGAGACGAGACATAAGGATATAGTTTTAGATTATTATATGGTTTTATTTTTAAGTATTTTAGTGGATTATATTGTTTTATTTTTGCCCTTTTTATATCAACCAAATTTGAAAACCAAAGGATTGACAGTTCTACAGTTGTTTGTGATTTTTTCTTCGTGGGAAGACATCTGCAGATGGCTTTCAGACCCATGAGATTGGCCATTAGAGCCTGAGAGGTTGACAACATCGCTCAGGGCAAAGGCAAGTGTGTGTCTGTTTGCACACTTGACGCTTTCTTCTTCTCTTCCTCTCCCATTCACTACTCCTTTATACAATGAGTTCCTGTGTTGCTAAAGAAGCAGATGTCGCTTTCTGTTTAACTTAACCAAGAGATGCCTTGGATTCTTGAATGGGTTTCAGTACATCAGTGAAGATTATAAGTTGTTTGATTGCTTAAGCAGAAGTTTACACAATCCACAGTTCCAAAATAACTCAACTTTAGAGGACAGACTAAACCAGAAGTAAACCAGATTCTATGAGCCTTCTGCCATTCTTGGTGACAGCCTTCCACACCTGGGATTTCTAAAGTCAGGTTGAAGGACTGGAGGCGAGAGTTGCCAGTCAGAGTCAAAGTCTGCTAAAGTCAGCCTTAGAGACCTTGAAAACATCATGGTAAAAGTTGCCTCTGGTGTAGGCTGGCTGTGCTGGTCACATCCGTGTTGTAGCACTGGAACCTGTCAAAACGTTGTCACATCCGAGGTGTGAAGCCCAAACAGGCAGAGGCCCCAAAGCTCTATGACATGCGTCCTCCGTGGCACCACATACAGCTTGTGATACCTACTGAGGAGCTGCCTCACTCTAGTGCCCACCTTCCCCAAGTTCAAACCAGATGGTAACCAGATCCGTGTGCTTCAGATGGAATATCCTAGCTAAGCCATTATCAAACTTACCATCCCGCTTGTCTGTGTGTATACATAAAACTAGCAAAGATTGTATAAGAACTTATGCTGAAAATGTGCAGTGTAGGTTCACACACATACAGAAAAGCCTAAACCAATTTTTTTCAAAGTGATATTTCAGTATTTAAGAATACACAAAAGGCTTTTATTGATCACATAAGAGACCTGCAGGTAGTCAGTTAATAAAAAATTTGTCCTAGTGTAGTAGTGAATGCCTGTAATCCTAGCAGCTGGGGAGGCTGAGGCAGAAGGATCAAAAGTTCAAAACCAGCCTCAGTAACTTAGCAAGGCCCTAAGCAACTTAGTGAGACCCTGTCTGTAAGTAAAATACAAAAAAGGACTGGGGATGTAGCTAAGAGGTTAAACACCCCTGGGTTCAATCTGCAGTATCAAAAAAGAAAAAAGAAAAAAATTGGCTAAAACGGGAACTCATAAAGAATAAGACATTGATGCCGCATCGCTGTGGTGTAATTTGAAATGCACGTGTACCTCACTGACCACACCCTTTTCTTCAAATAGAATCTACCTGTTGTCCACCCAGGCCTCCTGGTCCACAATGAATCCTCCATCAACTCTCGTTTTAGTTTCTTTACAAGGAACGAGAATTATAAGAAACAGTGCAGTCGGGAAGCAAAAGGCTTTTAGACTCTTAGGGCACTTTTCCCATCTTTCGTATTTGTCTCATCCACATGCAAGTTAAATTTGGTAACTACCTTTATTGGATATTTCCCAGATATTCAAATTAGGTTGTGTAGAAACAATGATGCTTTTTGTACTTGTACACCATCAGCTATGTGCAGTTCATTTAAATTATGTAATTGCCATTAAAAAAGTGAATTTATAGGTGGATTGGGAGAACAGACAAAACCCAGTGCTGGTGAACGAGCCACACAGCTTTCAGAGGCAGAAATCAGAGCAGGACCCGAGCTGTGAGCACTGGCCGCCTTGAGCGCCAGCCCCGCGGTGCAGAGCGCAGGGACGGCATGCTCTGGGGAGGCTGCAGGGAGAGCAGCAGACGGGAGGGAAAAGACTGCGGAGCCAGGAGGCCCAGCAGTTGGGGACAGTGGGTGGCAAGGGACCCAGGCAGCGAATGTCTCCCCTGAAGGCATTAAAATCCTTTATAACAAACACTGTGAAGGAATAAGACAATCCTCTTAACGGTTTGTTTACTTTTAGTAACTTTATGGCTTTTTGTGATTTGCAAAGTCCATTGGTTGCCAATATGCAAAAAATAACATTCTATAATCTTTTAAAAATCCTTGCTGTTATAGGCAACAAAAACATGCACAAGAGTCTCCAATATGGTTTCCTAATAATACCTTTAACCACTCCTTATTCAGGAATAGCCCGTTTGCAGGTCCAAGAGGCTTTATTCCTAGAGCTCCCTATCAGTCATTGTATCCCTGATAAAAGGAAGGGAATCTACCTAGAAAGAGAGTGATGGGTACATCAGGTAACCATGCCACCAACCCAAATTTACAGGTACGAAACTCGGACACCACCGAGCCTCTCTGATGATTTCCAAGCAGAACAAGGTGAATGCAATTCAACAGGATATGCCAGTCACAGCAGGAGCCGTGGTCCCTTCTCGCTGACTCGCTGCCTCAGCGAGTGAGACTGCTGCTCCTGCGCAGCACCTGGGCACCTCTGCCGGAGGCTGGAGACGCTGGGAGGAAAGTTCATGCCACTCTCACTCACAGCCATGGCTCAAAGAGAACGGAGAAGAAGGAGATTTGGGGTGCACATCGCTGGGCCAGATGAAGTACCAAAAGAGTCACACGTTTCTTTCCATTTCACATTTCTGAGAAAGGCGCCGAATCAGGGAACTTTTGTCACCCACTTCCTTCTAAGAAATTTTTTTCTTATAGTAAGGAAGGTTTTTCCCCACGTTCTCTGCAGCTCAAGCACCTCAGGCACCTGCCTTTCTTCTACGAGCACAGTTGGGAATTGAAATTGGAAATGTTTCTGAATCAGGAACCAGGAGGCTGCGATTCTGTCTGCAGCCAGGGTACCACCCACCCTGTGCGTCTCTGGATACAGTCTTTATCACCACTGCTGAGATGGGAAGCGGCTGGGCGTTGTAGCGGCCAGAGTCACTCTGATACCTGGATCATTGCAATGTGGCTGCTGACGCCCCTGCCCTAGAGCTTGGTGAAGTGTTACCCAGGACCAGTTCCTACCGGAACAAGAGGCTTTTCTTGTCCATGGAAGGGTCTTTCATTCTGCAGTTAGGCTTTTATTCTGGGTCTTTTTCCAACTCTTTTCTTGGAAATAGTCTCACACTGTGGACCTCTACTGAAGAGTTTCATTGAAGCTCCCCAAATTACAAATTCAACTTTTTAAACATGTATATTAGAAGCATAATTGGATTTAAGCTGTATGTTGAGGATCTCATTTTCTCCATGATCAACAGGCAGTGGAATGAGTGGGACATCACTTTTCTATGTCATATGTGGATACACCACCAGTGAAACTCCACATCATGTACAACCACAAGCTTGGGGTCCTAATTAGAATCAGTTATACTCCATGTATGTACAATATGCCGACGTACACTCTACTGTCACGTATACCTAAAAAGAACAAATAAAACAAACCAAAAATAGGCTGCATAGCTTCCCATCTCAGCCCCCATGGATGACTTCCTTCTCAGAGTGAAGCTAGCACTTTCCTCTTCAAAGGCAAGAACATGGGGCTGAGCAATCAAACAAAAATGCCCCATTTGAAAGCAACCTTCAGCTAAGCTGCACTACAAGATGTTTTTCTCCTGTTTCCTGGCAAATGGCAAGCTCCAAATAAATGTGATGGAATTTAAATCTTTTTTAATGTTTCAAAACTCACTGAGAAGCCCAGAGGGGAAATGATTTTTGTGAGGCATGAACGTGAGTACTTATTTTATTATTTATGAAAATTGATTATTCTGCTGAAAATCATGAAAACGCGGGATTGAGGGCGTGTTTGTTTCATGGGACATTGATTGTTCCCGTATCCATCCCAGGTGAGGCAGCCTCGGCCCCTCCTCAGCAACCTGCTCACAGCACCAATTCCTCCAGTAGACTCTCACCCACTGGAGAGGGCAGCCATGGCCAGCCTGAGCCAGTTCCTCAGGAATCTTCGCACACCAGGATTTGATTTCATTGTTACAAGTTTTGTCTTAACAGTATGTATTTTATATTCAAAATATAAATTCTGTGTGTATTTGAGCAAGTAACTGAACTAAAAGCTAGTCTTGTACAAAAATCATTTTGAACATCCAAGCTGTTTCATGAGAAGCAGTTGGAGACTGGAAGAAGAGTGGGTGCCTGTTACCACACTGGCATCTCATCCTCGGCATGTAGTGCCTCTGTGCAGGGCCAGACTGGGGCTGAGGTGTGGAGCAGAGCCAGTCCCGAGCCCGTCCTAGCCTCCTGCCCACCTGCCTGCAGGCGTCTACAAAGCCACACTGCCTGGATTCCTCTCCTGTCCCTGAAACAGCTTGTGAGCAACTGTGAGGGAGGAGGACATTGCTCAGCAGTAGAAGCCAGGCTGGAGACTGTCCATAAAACACACAACATCATCATTTTCTTCATCAATCAGCTGTGCCATCCAGACAGGCAATCTTAACATTCAAGTGGTGATCCCCAGATCAACAAATACAAGTGAAAAGAACTGTGCTGTTTCCATTCCTCCCACCAGAGTCAATGGAAGACAGTTCAATCATCATTATCAAAAGTAAAGACTGAGCGCAGACCCATGGTGTGTGAACGCTGTCCGCTGGGAATGAGAAACCCAGGCGAGAGCAGGAGCTGGGCTCAGGTCAGAATCCACTTTGTCTGTTACATGCCGAGTTCAAGATCTTCTCAGGCTAATTAGGTCTTAATGTTAGTGATGGTGGTTATAATTTTAATATATTCTTATTGTTTTTAAACAAACAGCAAGACACTAATTAGAAATTCATCTTACCATTTTCCCTCCTATTGAAGCAAAACTAAATTTCACATGAAACACTTTAATGTATTTCTTTTCATGAGAAATCAAATGTGATTATTTTCATACTATTCCTATATTTTATGGTTCCCTCTGCAAAAGGGGTGCATATTTCCAGCTTATTTTAATATATCTACAGTTGTTTTATCTTCCATAAATAAAAAAAAAAAAATAATAAGCTTTTTCCCAGAAGGTTTTTGACCACATTTCCAAGCGAGGAGCTGGTGCTGAGTGAGGGCGCATTCCCTAGAACTACAGGGCAGTGGCGCCACGCGCTGCCGCGTGTGCAGGCTACGGTGCGCAGGGCCCGGCACGGGCCACCTGGGCACCGCCCGCTGCCTGTGCAGCTCAGTCACGTCTGAGGGGACTTTTCACTGTGTCTGCAGTTGGAGGCCTGATTTAAAGCTGCAAGCGGATTGTCCACCCTCAGGGGCGATCCCTCAATCGAACTGCTGGGCCAGACCCTCGCACAGGCTGATCACCAGCTGAGAGCTGGCCGCCTGTCCGGCTGCTTCTGTCACCCCGGGGCTTTGCGTGCCCCAACACACCAGGGGACCCGTCTGCTGGGCTGTGCCCTACGGCCACCCCTCCTGAGGTGTTTGTGTGCAGAACCAGGGTATTCCATCCAGAACTTTCCTAATGAAACTGAGTTTTCACTCATGCTCTCTGCAATTTCGGCAGAAAGGTTTGTTAATTTTTTAATTCTCACTTCTTTCTTAAAGACCAGAGAATGTGTGGGAAAGGCCAGGGTCCTCTCTTCTCTGAAGGCTTCGCCCCCATGGAACAAAGATCTGAAAGATCCCAACCGCCACAATCCCAACGTGTGGGAGAATAACCGGCCGACAGGCTCTCCTGAGCACCTCCCATTGTCCCATCCTAGGGAGGAAGGGACTTCAGGAGTCAGGAGGCCAGGAGCGGAGGAGCGCAGCTGAAGGAACAGGATTCAACAGTTGGCAGACCAGGGTTAGGGTTAGGGTTAGGGTTAGGCCTCCTCCCTCCACGGAGGACTTCCCGCCCTGTCCCACGCTGGCCGCCCCGGGCTGCCTGGGCACCAGGCCTTGGGAGGCGTCCAGGCCTGACTGTTCAGTGGGACCCGGCCCAGCCCCTCAGCAGCCCGGGGTCTCAGGCTCCTTAATGAAGCAGCTGAGTCTCACATTCAGCTTCTGTGTTTAAAGTCCCTCCTTCCTCCTTCCTGTCCCCTTATCTCATAAGCACTGGGAAACGGGGGGCGGCCGCACATCTCCACGGAGCGGCTGTGGAAGCCGACCAACAGTGCCTGCAGGCGCACCCAGGGGTCTGTTCAGCAGGAGCCCGGGAGTGGACAGGGAAGGACGAGAGTGACGGGGACAAAGACAGCACGCAGGCAGCAGCAGCAGAGGAGGACAGGTCGTGGGGGCTGGACTCTCTTAATTTGCTGGAATTTTAAAATACATTGCAATTTTGATCTTTTTAAATGACCTCAAGAGATTGAGGAGACCCTCTCTGGAAATCGTTTCCTAGCACTGACCCACTCCAGAGAGTTGCTCCTGCCCTTTGTGTGGAGCCCTGCAGACCATCCCCGTGGGGACAGTCCATGGAGGGGTCCTCGCCTTTGGCAGCAGGGAGCCCGGCCCTGGGACAGTGTTGCAGGTTAGGGACACGCCATCCCCATCATCCCTGAGCCAGAGAGGGCTGTCCACCTTGTCCACTGCTGGCTGAAAAACTCCCTTCCTTGGGAGACAATTGGACTGTTACACCGAAGCTACTCCCAGGGAAGTTTATTTTCCATTCTCCTTTGGGAAAAAAGGACTACTCTGAACAAAACATTCCAGTAGCTTGATATTTAGAAAAGCATCGTTTCAAACGTTACTCTGCTTCCCATTGATGTGAGCATAGCGCACCACAAAGACACAGGCAGGGTGGCCCAATGTGGAGCACGTGGGGCATGCCTGCCTGGTCACCACCGAATCGAGACGGGCAGCCCTGCACCATCCTGAGGAGCAGGATGACTACTTGAATTTCATTATTAGTTAGAGAACTTCTGGAAGTAATAAAGCCAATAGGATAACACTCATACAGTGAAGTGCTCACTAAAGTAGCTTATTTGGTATGGAGACAAGAGCCACCTGCTAAGAACTCTAAAGTAAAGACTGCAGAGGAACACCACAGCCCCCCAGCTGAGGAGCCTCCCTGCTCAGCACACAGACCCTTACCTTAGTGGCTAATGGTCCCAGGCTCGTCCTCCATCCTACACGCACGTTAGGAGGACCCCTGAGGGGACTGAAGGAGGAGTGCAGTCACCCTGAGCTCTGGTGAGCAGGAGGTGCACGTCCAGGCCTGGGTCACTCACCCTGCGCACCTGAGAGCTCCAGGCGGTTCTAGGACACGCACCTGTGGGTCCGGCACCAAGACTGGTCTGTTGGGCTCTGAATCAAACAGTAACCAAGTGGTTTAAGTAGAAGCATGAACTTGAAAGGTTAAGCCACCCATACACAGGGAAACCCCCTTTTTAAGAAAGTCATTCTGCTGCCAAGAGGTTATTAATATTCACCTCTCGGATACAAACACGACCTACAGAAGAAAGGTTCTCAGCCTGCGTGAAACACCACAGAGGATTCCCTCTAGTCTGTGCTGTAATGGAAACCCGGCCCCGCGCACCTCTGGAGGCAACGCCGGTAGGGCAGGAAGTCCACCTGCCCACTGAGCGGAAAGTTCTCAGCCTCCAGGGCCACACACACACGCCCTCAGAAGCAGCACCATTTACTGTAAGGGCCTCAGAGGGCACGCTCTCATTTCTAGGAATGCGCCTGTCTCATCTTCCTTTCTTTCCCTGAGCGGGCCGGCAAGCACCCAGGTTAACATTTAAGCGCCCTTTGAAGGCGTCTAGAAATAAGCCCATTGCCTTTTACGAAGGAGGGGCTGGGTGTTTCTTCCTGAGAGGGGAAATCATGTCTATGGTCTCAGTGTGGCTTCTCCAGCCTTTCAGGGTAAGGAAGCACCTGCGTTTCTGTTACCAGAAGAGAACAGAGCCCGTCTAGTCTGAAGCAGCGGCGATCCTCTCTGGAGGGATGAGGAGGCTTCCCAGAGAGGGTGGCAGCCCCGCTGGGACTGGCGCCAGGGGGTGGGGGCTGGGACGGAGGAGAGGGAACAGCACTCTGGCCACGCTGAGGGCGCAGCTCATCTCACCTGGACAGGCTCCTCACTGCAGGAAGACGGTGACACTGTGTGCTGACGGTGACCTGCTGCTCCCCTGCCAGCACGCGCTGTAAAGCTACGCTGTCGCGGAGGGAGCCTCGCACGTTCACATCGCAGAGCCCTGTGCACGTCAGTCCTGACTGGCGAAGCCTCACGGGCTACCTTTCCTTTATGCTTTTGGGTACTTACAAAAGTCCTCAGGAGAAGGAAGCAGTCCATCACACGACGTCGCCTGCACAGGCAGTCGACCTAGAAACAAATCAGAACAAGCTGGGCAGCAAGCCACCCACCCTGGACCTGACTCTTCAGCACACCAACAAGAAAATGCCATCGCTTCAGCACCTCCTGAGGTGTTTGCAATGTCTCGTAAAAAGTCTCTTTAACTAACACAAAATAACAGTTCCTTTGTTCATTTCTTTCCATGTGAGAATAATAATTTCTCGAAGTTGTGTGAGAATGTGCCATTTTAGTGCAGTACCAAAGCAGCAGGGAGGAATCCATCAGCCAGCGCAGGAAGGCGGAGACCACGCCGTCCCTGTGTCCCGACTCCGTCCTCATGTCCTCCTTTCCTGAAAGGACTGTCACCATCACAGAGAGCTTACGGGGAGGCAGGACAGGAACACTACTACTAAATCTCTGAGGAGTTTCCGGAGTGCGTGGAGGTCCCCTGTCCCCGCCCTGTGCCTCCTGTGGGGTGATCACTGGGTGGAGGGCAGGGGAGGCGCAGGGGCAGATTTCACAGCCTGTGAACCCAGCAGAACGGCCACTCCAGTAACACCCAGGAGGCGGGGTGGGGGGTGTCAGCCCCGGGAATGGGAGCTGGGCAGCCCAGGGAGTAGGAGAGGACCACGGAGCCGGACAGACCTCCCGATGGCCACTTCCCACTGTCTTCACCCGGAGAGCCGCTGGACGTGCCCCAGGGTGCCACTGTGAGGTGAAGTCACCGCAGTCCTGGGGCACTGCACCTCCTCTTGACACGTCCGAGCCCCTGTGCGGCTCCTGGGTGCTGAGGGGGCCGCCTGGCAGCCCAGCGATCCGACCTGTCCACAAAAGGGCATTCTGTCTAGAGACCTGCCTTAAGAGACAAGCAAGGAGAGTCAAAAAAATTAGTAAAACCCGAAGCCTAGTGCCTGAAGGCGTAGGTGGGAAATTAAATCTGCACACCTGAGGGCCCGAGTGTCAGAGGGCAAAGCGGGAGCGAGGAGAGAAGGAGGCTGCAGAAGTGAGGCCAGGCCTCTCGGAGCAGAGCTGTGGGGGATTAGCCTGTCCAGCAGAGACTGTCCCCAGACTCTCAGCTCAGGAAGGGACAGGCTCAACTGTCAGAGGTGAGCTGACGATCGCAAGCCAGGGACCCCATTGTGGAGGCTGCGGCAGGCGGGGGGCAGGCAGAGGACCTGGGCCGAGGCCCTCCTGGCACCAACTCAGGCTCCTTCCCGCTCCTCTGCCAACATCCAGATTCCAAATCACAGGCAAGAAATGGAAGTTGAGTGGACACTGTCCAAGTGAGCCAGGCGGGAGCTGGCTCCCCAGGGCTTCCCCACCCTCAGGTTTCTAGCATGTGGTAAAGCCAGGCTGGCGACGTGCGTGTGAGAGGTGCAGTTCCTCAGCCGTCCAGCCCGGACTGGGCCTGCGGGAGGTCAATGTGGACCTCTTGCGATGCCCATGAGGAGAGATTCAGACCACAGTCGTTCCCATGATGGTGGTAGGACAACACTAGCCGTGCTCCTTAAAGGGCAGAGGCAGCATCAGGCCCCGGGGTAAGGGGCGAGCTCAGCCTGTGTCTCCTAGCCGGCTTGCAGGAGTCAAGCTGGGGGAAACGAGGACTTCTGATCCCAAGAAAGAGCAGCTCTCCTCTCTCATCAAGTTCCCGTAACTAGGTGTCTAGCCAACTCAGATACTTAATGATTTATTATTTCAAAGAGAAGGGCCGTTCAGCGTGTGTGCGCTGGGTCACTCCCCCATTACGGTGTGTGTGTGTGCACGTGTGTTTCACACCAGCACAGACGGCAAGGGGCTAACGAGCACGTGGTCTTAACCATTACGACCTCAGCTGTGCTCTCTGGCACCAGATTTTGTTCTGCAGAATTCTGTCAGAAGGGCGGCTGCATCTTGCTAAGGACAGGGACAGGAGGTGACATAAACTTCCTTCTAGATGAGATGGAGAGGCAGAGATGAGCCAGGGACGTAGATAAATCAGAAAAGCAGCTGCTTGGGACAGAGTCCAGTTCCCACGCGAGCCAGCCCCAAAGACAGCATGACTTTCAAAGGCGGTCCAGGTGTGGACAGAGTGGAGGCGTCCCCTGGGACCCGGGCAGCAGCCTCTGACTCCCGGGCTCACCGCAACCACACCCTTTCCGGTCCCTAGTGCACATGAAACACTTTCCCGCCCATCGGGAACGCACTGCTTCCAGCATCAAGGGCCTCTGATCCCTCCTGGCCTGCGTGGAATGCCACCCAAAGAGCACTGACCTAGAAGCCAGGGCTCCAGGCCGGATCCACTCTGAGGCGGAGTCTGGCAATAGAAGCCGGCGCATCCTAGCAGAGGGGAGACCTTTTAGCAATTTCCTGTTTCCAACAGGAGACCTAAAGGGTGAGAATGACTTCTGATGCTCAGCTGTGGCCCCCGTGACCTCTGCTGGCACTCGCCGTTCTTAGATGGTCTTCGATGCCTCAGTCCTTAATTTAAACCCGAGACAGGAAGACAGAATACCTTGCTGGCCCTCCAGGTCAGAGGGCCTGTGCTTTGATACCACAGATGGAGGACAACACATTTTCAGTATTTTTGTTTTATGGCATGAATTCAATTGTCTTTTTTTTTTAAAGGTCCCTGTGCAATTGGGAAAAAAAAAAATCCCCAAAACATGACTTTTACATTATTCAATAGTATCTCAACCCTGAGTTGTTCTACTTGTAAAATTACATTACCTTTTTCATATATTAAGCCAAAATGTCAAAGACACAGAAGAATCTGTGAAGAATTCTAAGAAGAATCCCAGCACCATGAAGAATCTATGTGCCAGAAGGCACAATTTACTGCCAAAGAATAATCAGACCCTGGGGACAAAGTGTCACCAAGTACGCCACTGTGCTGTGAAATGCCTGACAGTAAGAGAAAACCCTCGGCCTTCACGGAAATGTCCTCTATTTCACAAAGCTGCTTACAGTTGCAAAAAGTCAAAAGTAGCCAAAGATCTGAAATAACAATAAAATTTCTTTTAATTTTTAAGTTATAAATGTCACACTAAGACTTATGTGAAATTTCAACAGTACCAAACTTTATTATACCAACTGAAAAAAAAAATGGAGAAGTATCGTCTTCATTTCCAAGCATGTCAACCATTTTCAGGAAATTTTGTGTATACGCATAGAACTGGTATCAGAGAAGGTATAATGTTTGTTACTGAATGAGGCTAATGAGCATTACTCTTGGTAAAAATGTGTCCAGCTGGGTGAAGCTAAGAGTACTTCCTGCAACCCAATAAATCAGCGAAGAGATTCCCAGATCATTCTCACATTCTCTCTGGTTTTTAAAACTGGGGGGGGGGGGAATATATATATAAAATAAGTATCTATATAAGCATTCTTTGGACAGAGTCAATTGCTGAAGTCAAGTTTACAGTAAAGCCAGCTCCCATAATTTAATAACGTTTTCATTATTGTGTGGTGATTAACCACAAATGGGAGTGACTCACATATGGGTTTGAAGATGATGATGATAATTGAGAATAACGATTAGCAACTATTTCTGATCATCGTGCATGTGCCAGAAGTCTTGCAAACATTATCTCCTTGCTCCTGGAGTTAGGTCTCTGGACCGACAGTATGGGCGGGCATCATCAGAGACTTTCAGAAGCACAGCGTCTCAGGCCCGACCCAGACTTCCTGAATCAACAAGATCTCCAGGGGTAGGAGTGGAACTCACTGGTGAGCATTAAACATCACATCACCTCATTTATTCTCCGCAGTGACTGGCCAGAAGCCACCACTCTCCCCAAGCTGTTGGTGAGGAAATAAAGCCCAGGGAGGTGGAGGTCCACATTCAGAATGCCTGTCGAGAAAAGCAGCCCAGCGTTGGCCTGGACAGTGCAGACCGAGCCGCGGAGGAAGGCCCACGCCGCCACGCAAGGAGGAGAGGGCGCCCGCCAGAGGCTGCCTCAGCTTGGCCAGTGTCTTCTTGGCAGGACTCGAGCCCTAGCCATGGGTCCCAGAAGCCCACCCGTGGCTGGTCCCCACACTGTGGTACTGTGACTGTCCATGAGCAAACGAAGGTTTTCCACAGTCAGCTGGGCGAGAGGCAGGTCCACAGCTACCCTGAGGTCCAGGGCTACCCACCTTCCCACGGCCCATGCACCCTTCAGTCCCTTCAGCCTTTCTGCCCGGCCTGAGTGTACCCAGGCCCCGGTGGGCCAAGGCAGCGTGGCACACACTCAGAGCAAGGCCAGTCCCCAGGACAGGGGGCACCTGAGGCTCCAGGTCTCGGGTCAAGGGCCTCAAGGACTCGGTGCCAACACAGCGGCGTGGTCCATGAGTGGTCAGCGGGGACTTCTGCTGAAATCTGCAGTCCTCAGAAACGTAGCCGTCGACCTTCATTTTGCTTCCTGAGTCCTGGCCACGGTCCAGGAGGGATCCGGCCTCCTTCCTCCCTGGCCAGAGCCATCACTCCCGGGAGCCTTGTTCAGATTCAGTGGGGCAGAGTGTCCATGTGGTTCCTTCCTCCATTCCCAGGGTTTGGGAAAAGGACTGGACTATAGTTGTGACCTCGGGGAGAGTGAAGGACTTCTAGTGGCCCCTAGACGTCCCTTTCCAACACAGCCACGCAGATGTGGAGCTCTGCCCAAAGCTCAAGGGGGAGCACGGAAGAGGCCACCTTCCTGCTCTCAGAAACCTTCGATGGGAGCGTCGAACAGACACAGGGCACAGTTTGCAGCTGGCTGAGTTTTCAGACACTGAGCAGACCTGCACCTGATCCAGGGGCAGAGCATCTCCTTGGGCATGGCTTCTCGTTGTGTCCCCGGCAGGGTCTGGGAATTGCCTGGGCTGAGGAACCCGGGGTTGGTGGCCACCTCAGTAGAAGTGAATTGGTGCCTGTGGTGTGCACACAAGGTCCACAGTGACAGAAGCTGGGGACTCACTTCCCTGCGCCTCCAGGCTCTTGTTTGCTGGGTCCAACCTTGGGAGTTGAGGGGGGCTTGTGTGCTTTCAAGAAGCTGCCCTGGGCTGCAGGGCTATGGGAAACGCCTCTCCTACTTGGCCCAGCGCGGGCCTGTCGAGGGTTTTCAGCTCTCCTGGGCTATAAATATCCCACTCGGACCTGCCCCTTCCTCCTTCCAGCCACCTTCTGTCACTTCTCCGAGTTTTCTGTGTGGCAGCCTTCTAGTTTGAACAAGAAGCCGTGAACATCTGTGAGTGTCCACTCTGGGTCACCTACTCTTGGGCAAGGAGGCCACTCCATATGGCTTGTGGGTGAGTCGGTGAGTGGGGCTGCGCTGTTGGTTTTCCCAGGTCTGAGGCCTCTGGCCATTCTGTGTCAGTGGGACATTCTAAGGAGACTCAAAGGCTCCTTGGGCTCTTGGTGCTCTCTGTGAATTGCTCTGGTTTCTGGTAGAAATGCCTCATGCCTGTGATCCTAAAGTCTGCTTGGTTATGTCCTACAGCAGTCTCACCTTCGTATGGAATCAGGGCCTTTCCAGAGAGGCAGACACTAGGTCTATGATAACCAAACAGGAATGCCACCAACATAAATCCCCTCGTTCCTTAAGAAATTCAGTGCTTCACGGATGTTGGGTGAAGACTGGTGACAGATTCACAGTTTCATAAAATAGACATTGAGCTTTTCCTAAATTAGCAAAGCCACACAATAGTGTATAAGTTTGGTTCTCTATTGAAATAGCCAGTGCTAAGTCACATGTTGTCCTCAAAATTGCAATTGAGATTTCAATGATGTTTCCAAGTATTTCATTGGTAACTGGACATATTCTAAAGAGAGAGAGAGAGAGAGAGCGGATGGGAGCAGGCCTCCTGAGGCAGGTTCACAAGTGGTAGAGCTTTTCTTCTGCACACGTTCCTGGCCACAGCAAGGGTGGTCCAGATCCAGGAGTGGAGAAGGGGCTCCACCTCTGGATGGGAGAACAACGTGGCTTTCCAGTTTCTTCCATCCAGAGGAAAGACCCGCTCCCAGGTCCTCAGCCCTGGTTAGAGCCAGTGCTCCAGAGCATGGTTGCCCAGATCCTCCAGCGGCTTTGGTCTGGTTGAGAACGGGGTTGCCCCTCTGGCCCCACCACGCTGGTGAACCACGGGACTGCGAGCCAGAGAACGGGCTGCTTTACATTTTGAGGCTTCAGGGGACTTGCTGCAGAGCAGAGGCTGAGAGACTGCCCTGTTGCATCCTAGGATAGGGTAGCTATGAAACCTTAAAGTCTAATTCTAGTTTTATTTTTGTCTTTCAAGAAACACTTGAGAGTGTCCAACCCACTGTCCCCCCTCAAGAGAACAAGTCAACATAACCAGTCTGCTTGGTTTGTCCCGTCCTCTCTGCAGCAGACCCGGGGCCCTTCTTGCTTCATCATGAACCACTCCTGAAGTTCAGCCAGGCACCCTGCGTGCCCAGGTTCCTCACGGCTGTTGCTGGCAGGGCCGTACCTCTCTGGGCCAGTGGTTCCGGGGACCTGCCTCTGCTTATCCTGGGTCCACCTGCAGCTGCCTGTCCTCTGGTCCTTCCTTGAACATGCAGCTGTGATCAGGGATCCTCACAAAGGGGCTCTTCTCTCATTCAGATGCCTTTCTTGCTGTCTAAGATCTCCCAAAGAAGCAACTCTGCCTGCCTGAGCAAAACCTTCTGGGGTGCTAATGGAAGCACAGGAGCCTCGTAGGCTGTGGATCCATCACTCTTGCCTCCTCAGGGACCTTCTCTGGACATAGCATGGAGCCAGGTCCAATGAACGTCCCAGACTGGAGCTCAGCTGGGGAAAGTAGGGGAGCAGAGGCTGGGGCAGGGAGGTGCACCAGGAGAAACCCTCGCGACTTCTCCGTGGTCTAGTAGCTGCAGCACAGGCGGAAGCAGCCGGTGCTGCTGCCCGGTGTTGGAGAGACCAGGGCAGCGAACCAGCCCAGCTCCAGCTTCCACTGGCGTGAGCACAGCCCATGCCAGATGGGCAGACTGTGGGCATTGGGCCCTCTCTGTGGGAGGTGGGTCGACACTCCCACCAGCGTGGAGCACCCATCAAAACCCCGAATCGGGTGTTAGGTCATTGAGGAACCCTGGAGCGAGAAGCTGAGTGAGCAGGCCTCAGCATTCAGACAGCTGGCAGAGTCTGCCTCTACCACGTGTGCCCCAGCGCCCTCTGAGCTGGGATGCTACCACGTCCCAGTGCTTCTGTCCTTCCTAAGGAGCGGAAGGACGAGAGGAACGTCGCCCCTCTGACAGTGCAGGGGGAGGCCTGCTGGCAGGAGCAGCAGGTGCACCCGGGTCAGGAAGCACCTGTCCCAGGTGCTTCCAGTTCCAGGGAAGCTTCCAGTCCCAGGGCTGTCTCTGGGTCCCTGTCCCCACGGTAGTGGAACAGCCCTGGCAGAGACCAGAGACCTTGGTGGGAACCACAAGTACTTCTGCTTCCTTGCTGTGATGGTCAGAGGTGGAGAGAAAACTACCTCGGCTAAGGAAAAGAGGAAGCAAGGTCAGCATGACAGTGGCCGTCACTCCCATAAGATAGACGTGAAGATGTCTGGAAGGGCCCAATGAAGCAAGTGTGCACTGTTAAAAAGAAAAATGATCCTGTGTGAAGAATCACTCCAGGCTGAGGTGGGGATTATCTCAGTGAGCAGGACCTGGCCCACTGCCCTCTTGGTAATCCTGCAAGTGAAAGTCTGGCTGGAGACCCTGCAGGAGGCCTGGCTGAACAGAAGTGCACCCTCGCAGTGGATCAGAGTGGAGAACCATGCCAGTCGCGCCTTCCAGACAGACTCCTGAGCTGTCGAGGGCACTTGCTGGACAGGCTCGGCCTGGGGAGGTTCCTGGGTACCATCTGCCTTTTAGCTGTCACCTGGAACTCAGGATCATGAGGACAAGTTCAGTTAGACTCAGAGGGAAGAACTAGGTGTGCTCGGGAATCTTCACAGCTGCTCCGTCTTGGATCGTGCATTCTCATGGGACCAGAGCATGATCTCCTTCCGGCACCAGTTCCCTGGAAGGCCCCTAGTCCTTGGGGTGCGGGAGTGCTGCCGTAGCACAGGCACCCCTTTTCCCAGCTCTTGTTGACCTGAGTACCCTTTGCATAGATTTGCAGGAACTGTGACAGCCCACGGACTGGTTAGAGCAGCTCAGAGTGCTGGACTTGAGGATGAAGCTGTGGCCTCTGCTTACTTGGGAGAGCCGCTAAGGGGTTGGTTTTCAGAGTACTTTCAGAGTAGCCGTGAACTCCTCCGGACCACACAGCCGTGCCACTGCAGTGAGGTGCTTCAAGTCCACAGGCCTGACTGTGCGGTGCTGCCCACGTCTCTGAGGACCAGACCTGCTTCTGGACTTTTCTCCCTGACGAGAGCTTCGTCCTGGGGCATCACTGGCCTGCCGGCATAACCCGTGGTCCGTTCTCTCCGTGGTGCCCTCACACAACATTCTTGGCCTCAGCTGTGGATGCCAAGCCCTGACCCCTGACTCTGGTGTGTCCGTGCCACACCCCAGGCCTGTGCAAGGCTGCACAGTTACTTCACACCCACACAGCCTTCGCTGTCAGCGGCGGTGGGACAGCCCAGCAGAGCCGCCTCCTGCAGCCCCTCCCGGCCCGTGCTGCCTCCCCGGCCTGCCTCCTTCCTCACTGCTGGGGGCCCCTCATCCCCCTCCTCCCAGAGCCTTCAGGTTTGTTGAGTTCCGTGTTGGAGGCCTTGTGTTGGAGGCCCCATGTTGGAGGCCAGTGCGAAAGCCATCAGAGCCCCAGGGGCCTGGCTCCTGAAGCTACATCCCAGGGAGGAGGCAAGCATTCCGTTTTTCAAAACCTGGCTTTGTGACTTGGCCAAATAACACTCAGCGGCTCATCTCTAAAGAAACTCCAGCTGTCACAGGGTGGTGGGGTGGCTGAGGCCTGAAGAGAACGTGTCCAAGGTGACTCGTCAGGCCAGGCATTCCGTCCATCAGCTTGGGTGACCAGAAGGAAGCTTGACACCCAAGGCGTGAGTGTGGAAGTGTGGGGTTGAGCTGGCCGGACCCCAGGCTGTGCAGAGCTGGACAGGCCATTTTGGTCTCAACGAGCATGGGCGCCTCCTCCTGGGTAACGATCCTCTGTCCTCCACTCTTCCGGACACTAGTTGCAACCTGGTTGTAGCGGCAATGGCCCTACAGAGACAGCAGCGGCCCCCCCACACCACCAGGGAGCCCAACAGAGTCACACTGGGGTCATGTGCCCTCAGAGGGCCACCAGTGGGTGGAAGTCAGCTCTCCCGCGGCCACTGAGCCTGCAGGGCAGGTCTGCAGGACCTAAGGCCCGAGGCCTTTGCCCTGGAGGGGTATGATGGTGGTTCCCTGGGCCTCCAGAAGGAACGGGGCTGGTGTTTCCAGAGGAGCCAGTGTTTGGACAGAAGACCAAGGAGGCTTGTGCCAAAGTTGTGGATCAAGAGGAAGTCCTCCTCGGAGGGTGACAGCTGCTGAAAGGGCAAAGAGCGTGTGACGCTCCATGCTAATGGGGACACGGGGTCCTAACAGGGACCGAGCAGCCTTCCCCATCGGGAAGCTGTGGGTGCATGGTCGTCATCTGCCGGGGCTCCTGGCTACCACCGTGCACCTGGGGCCTCTCCAGGCCCTGGTGGAATTGCGAAAGTAACCGAGAAAGGTGTTGCCAGTCAGGTGGTGTGTGGCTCTGCTCTCCTTCGCCTTCTGCACGGCTGTCTGCAGGGGTGTGCAGAGCGCCTGGGCGTGCGTGTGTGCGCAGGGACACACAGGCGTACTGCAGATTTCATGCCAAATGCACACATACGTTGAATGCTTGAGATGATCCTTGATAGGATACATCCATTCTTGTGCCGATCTGGAAGTCAGTGTGCTCGGTCCTAAGAAGGAATGTGAAACAGCAATTCCCGTCCGGCCCCTGCGTCTGTGGGAGCACATCACGAAGGGCACCTGCCGTAGTCTCACCTGAACCACGCAGTTAGAAGTCGTTTCTGTGAGGGCACCAATGAAAGCGGAATGTGACTTGCCAGATGGCACCGCAGGCTCATTCTAACCTGGACGGCTCGGCGAGACCCTCACAGACACAGGAGGCCCGAATCCCAGCAGCAGAGTGAATGGATCTGAGCAGCCCACCATGTGCTGGCCCAGGCGGATGCAGGGTGTCTTGCCAACTGCTCTAGGCTGGGTTTGAAAGCCTGTGCTGGTCTTGAGACAGGAGAGAAGAGACCAGAGACCCACCAAGCTCCTCACCCCCGCTGGTGCGCCCCAGCTGCTCGGAGTAGGAGCCGCGTGGGACCTGGTCCTCAGCCTGGGTGCCCACGCGGACCGTAAGCTCCCCCACCGCCCACCCAACCGTGTAGGAGTCTATCTTTTCCAGCTATCACTCTGGGTAGGTAAAAACTACTCTTGTAAAAACTGCCTTCGTGGTTACTGAAAGCTAGAGCGAGGCCGTGACTCATCACTCTCAGGCCTGACTGTGAGCGTCCCACGCGGGCTGAGCCCCTGGGGGTGAGGGGGCCCTCCTGCCTCTCCTCCCCATTGGAGTGGCACTTTCTGGATGAAGTCCCTCCCTGGAACCTCTGCCTTCGGTTGGCAGAGAAGAGGGTTTCAATGACGCTTTTGTCACCGGGCCTTCTCTGAAGTCTCAGGATTGGCCACGTTGTACAAAGCACTCTACAGTGTGGCGAAGATTCCAAGCAGCAAGAAACTGAGGGACAGAAATGAACCGACAGCTGCACCCAGAGTGGGACAGCCTAGGATGAGGGAGGGGCCGGACGGGCTGGAGCCCCACCCCATGCCAAAGGAAGAAAGCTGCAGATGTGGGGATTCTGCTTTTATTGAGTAAGGACTGCTTTTCTAATCATTTGAGTAGTTAAAATGCAGGTGATTTTAGAAAAACGAGGCATGAGAAATGAGCCTGGTGTTTGTTGTGGAAACCCGTCTGCCTCCCTGGAAGGACTGGCAGGCTCACTTGGAGCAGCCTGCACCAGACAACACCAGGACCAGAGTGGCCTGTTTGACTCCTTTTAAAGCTTAAAATCTACACTGAGCATCATCTAAGAGGGACAGGTGACCTCCCTGGACCTCCCCCTTTCTCTGACAAATTACATGCTAAAAAGCTTCCCATGTCCTTGTAGGAGATTGAGTAAAATGTCCATTTCTACAATCTCCAGAAGGGAATCTTCAAGGAAAAACAAGTGGGGGCACCACTATTAACCAAGTTTGTGAGATAAAGAAAACACAAACGTTACGGAAAACAGGGATTCCAACAAACGTCGTCCGACAGCAAAAGGCAGGCAGTCTGTCATTACTTTGGTTTTTACAGACGGTTTCTGGGTGGCACCAGTGGACAGTGGAAATGGAGCATCTGGCATCCTGCATTGTTTCCCGCCTCCTGTCCAGGCCTGAACCCACACGCTGGCCTCGCGGTCCAGAAGCCCATTCATGAATATGGTGTGGAGCATGTGCACAGGGCGTGTCTGGGAGTGTGCAGCTGATTCCTGAGAGGCAGGGAAGGAGGCCCACGGAGAGAAGGCGAGGCTGGCCCAAAGGAGGGACCCAGGGAACCAGGATGTGGCCCCAACATCCCTGGGGCACGCAGAGCTGCCCGGAGTCTCGAGGTCCAGCGGACAGGGACGGTGTCCACACAGTGGCAGCACTAAGGGAGTGGACATCCTGATGCTCCCCTGGTTGGTCTGGCTTCTTCCAGGGTGCTGCTCCTCATCTTTGGCAAACCTGCTGGTCCTGAACCACCTCTGCCTCTGGGATCCGCAGTACAGCTCTCCAACTCTGGAAAACCAGCGCTTCAAGGTCTCCCTAAGTGTCTAGACAAAAGGAGATCAGCTCTCAGGCATACTACGCACACTTGTGTTTGAAAATCTCAGGGATTTAATTCATTTATAAGTAAAAGTACATTCCCTAAATTCATTTTAATACAATAAAGTATCATATCTCCAACTGAAAGGCACTTGGTGGGACTCCCCCACGAGGAGGCGAACTTTCCTGGGCAGCCTTTCCCACGAGCTCGGCCGCATGCTGATCCCACTGCAGAACAGCAGCAGGAGCCAGGCTCGCCCGCACTCACTGCCCAGAGGCTGCTTCTGGCCTGCAGCTGCCTCAGAACTTTGCCAAACACCATGTGGATGAGATTCTGGTGATGCAAAACCTCTGACTCCAAGTTCCTGTCTTATCTAAGAGCTAAGGATTTCAAGCACGTCCATAACAAGAACGACAATCCATCGTCTGGCTTCAGTCTTAAGAACAAGTTCATCCCTACCTGCTCATCATTTTTTGAATGCTCGCTTTGACTTTTGTATCTTTCGACTATGACTTTCCCCCGGTTTTTGTAATCGTTACATTTATGATTTCAAACCTTTTGTTCACGTTTGATTTTTCAGAGGCCTGGGCTCTCACCGGCATGTCCCAGTCTGGGACTGGAGAGCCCCTGGGGACCCAGACACAGGCACAGCTCCTCCGTGAGCTTCCTCCGTGGAGAACCCGGCTCCTCCTTGGGACCAGTGCAGGCTGCAACTGAGCTTGCACACTGCTGGGCTGCGCAGAGAGGCAGGCACACGTTCAGCCCTGAGGGTCCTTCCTGTCCTCATCCTCCTATCCTATCTCTTCTCCTTCTAATGGACTGTGATAACCAGAGTCGCCCTCTGCATCGAAGGCAGACTTTGAACTGCAAGTGACAGATTCAAACCAAGCCAACCTACACGCACGCACGTGCGCACACACACACACACAATCGCTGGTTTATGTATTTTATAATTCTGGGGACCTAAGGTCCTCCAGAATCAGGCTTATATGTTCCTGTCTTTCAATCCTTCTCCCCACCAAATCCAGAGTCGTGCATGGCATGGCACACATTAACTACAGATATCCTTTTAAAACGCTGTGAGGATCTTCTGTCATGAACCCTAAGCTTGAGCTCTATCCCTGCAAATCGTGAAAGACATGGGGTCTTGGTTGAGGAGGACAGGCTCCAGCAGAGCCTTGCTCCACAGCAAACCCTGTCTCGTCTCCTCTGTATCCCTTCTGTGGAATGCTGCTTTCAGCTTACACTAACCTCAAAGCTTGATTCAGGGGTCCTCCGTTGTTCCCAACAGGAATTCTTTGCTGTAAAGCGTAGGTGAGCAATCAACATTTACTAAGGATTTTGTCCAAGACCCTAAGGGGAACTTGCATAGCCTGACACATGGTGTTTCGTTCCAAAAATGAGAATCAACTTTTCCTAGTCTGACTTCTCCATTCCCAGGCTTTGGTCTCCCTCTACCCACCCTTCCTTGTGAAGTCTCAGCTCTCTCCCTCCAAAGCAAAATACAGAGCTCCTCTCGGAGGCCAGAGACCTGCAGCCCTGGAGAGCCCACACAGGCCGTGAAAGCTCTAAGTCCAACCCTCAGCCTCCCCAGGGACACGTGACATGTAGCTAAGAAAAATTCTTTCTTTCTAGTTACATTTATAGCGATGTCCCTGAGTCAATTCTCCAACCATATCCTTTTCATTTCTCTGGATAAGCCCAGGATGTAAATCCTCTCCAGCCCAAGAAAGTCTCAGTTGAGGCAGGAGCTGGTGGATGAGATGTGGGCCTCTGGGAGCCTTTCAAAGAGTGGCCCTCCACCAAGGGAAGTCACAGGAACCGGGATTCCCACTCCTGCTTGAGGAAATGTGGTGAGATGAAGGAGAGGAGATGAAACAGTGAGTGGCTTATTTCATGGAGCTGATGAAAATGGCGAGTGGGGTCAGGTGTGGCAAGTTCACAGAACAGCCTGAGGAAAACTCAGGCTCTCTCCTACCAAGAGTGGCATGGCAGAGAGAAGGCGGCAGAGAGCCTTTCTCGGTGGTGTGAGATGTTTTACAAGAGGAGACAAAACTGAGAAAACTCGCTATGCAAATTTACATCTTTCATTCATATTTACCACGTGGTCCAATTTGATGAACAGGAGCCAAGAGTGAAGGAGCAGAAGGAAGCAGGCCGCACAGAACGGAAACGCGCAGTTGCTGAGCGCTCAGGATGCCTGAGCCAGGCCGAGCTGTTTCCTGCCACACGCACTCTGCCCTCTGTGTTCGTAGTTCACACAAAGTGTTCAGCACGAGAGCCAACAGGAAAACCAACAGTGGGCAACAGTCCTGAGCAGACATAGCTCCTGGAGGAGCCAGCCAGCCAGCCGGGGGCCGTTCAGAGACACACAGACTGGCACACCAGCCAGGCGGCTTATGCAGGCAAACCCTTCACCCCTTCTCTGTATTTACATCACACTTTGGACTGTTAGTACACCAATGTGATGTTACTCTAACCTCATGTTTGTGTCTCGGCTGAAAACCAAAGTAAGCTGGGAGCAGGGGACTCAGTAAAGCGACTCTGTGTCACAGCCTCTGGCGCCTACTGACAGTCACTCAGACCTCGACACTGCCGCGACAGGTCAGCGGAAGCACCACATGTCCCAACCCAGAGCGCTCAAGGACACTGTGGCTTAGCCTCGGAGGACCCCCTTTCTCCACGACAACACAGATAGCTTGATGAGGACGCTTGGGTTGCAAATAAATTGGTAGAAAATTTACTTGCTTATCGAGAAATGTTCCAGTTATTTTCAACTTATACTTTTTTCCTCCTTAAAAAAAAAAAAAGGTCTTGAAAGTGCTGTTGGCTTCATGGTCTGTCTCTCATGCCAGTTAGTGAGATTGACAGCTCGGATTCTTGAATGGATAATACCCATCCGTACCTGGCTTTGCTGTGTTGTTGAGCACTCTCCCTGCTGTAAGAGATGACTGCTACTCCTGATAGTAAAATCCTCCCATAGTCACTTGACATGTGGTCTTTTAAAGCCAAGGTTAAATGTGGGCGGCAGCACCCACAGCTAAGGAACTGCCTCTTGGAGCCATGCAACCAGTTGGCACCAACCATCTGGATGCAGAACCCAAACTTGCCGTTTCAGCTATGGCTGGCGCCATCTGGTGGCCACTGTGCACAGCAGCGAGCTACCCTGTGGCCGGGTTACAGACCCAAGGACTCTGGGGACCCTGAGGCTACTTGGCCCCATGTCCTAGCTCTCTCTACCTGTGGAGACCCCCAAGGATGCAACCACCACTTGGCTCCATCACTGCCTGGCTACGTATGTCGCCTGTCATTTCCAAGATGAGAACTTTACCTGTTCTCCTTTGAGAAAAATAGGAACCAGTTACTAATTGCTCTTTATCAGAATTCAAATTATCTTGGTGTTGTATTGTTGAGGAGTTCTACATAAATTTGAAATACGAAAGGTTATGGAGAACAAGAACAAAATTCTGGGAATGCTTCAAGGAGACTCCTCCATGCATTCCTGGCCTTGCTAGGTTGCTGAGGCTGTCTTTGGACTTTTGATCCTCCTGCCTCTGCCTCCTGAGCTGCTGGGATTATAGGAACCCACACTCAGCTTGGATTTGCACAAGGTTAAGATAGTGGTCCCCAGCCAGCTCAGTGGCTCTCAAGAAGTGCTTTGCCCTTGAGCAGGGATTCCTTCTGTCCAGAGTGCCTCTCCACCCCTCCTTCCCAGGAGACTAGGTGGGTCAACACCACGGCCACCTCTTGGAGAGAGAGTGCTCAGGGACACTCAAACTGTTTTGACTTAGGACATTTTAAAAACAATTTCAATTGTGACAGGACATAGGTTTCTTTGATTGATAAGGTTATTTTTTTAAAGCACTATGAAACTTTATGCAGAAAATTATAGAAAAATTAACAATTACTCACGATTTCACCACCTCAGAAAGTCAAATTAATTTTAAAGGAATACATAAATGTGTTTCAAAAAATCAAATAGTGCTGAGACTAATAAAATGAAAATCAGTAAGTCTTTCCTTATCTTCTTCTCCTCCCAAAATCGCCCCACTGACTCGGACGAGGTTTCCTTCGCAGTCGTCAGTTTGGTGCATGTGCTGGAACAGTTCTGCATCTCGTTTTTGCACTTAATGTATTTTGGAAATCTTTCCATATCAACACGCATAGATCTGCATCATTCAGAGGATAATAGAAAACCATCTACTGCCTTAGCCTGGTTTCCATCCGAGAGCAGAATCGGTGATGAAAGACGTAGGTACAGAAGCACCTCAGCTTGGGCTGCTGTAGCAAGGTAACACAAGGGGTTTGTTTCCCATGGCTCTGGAGGCTGGCGGCTCAGGGAAGGTGGAGCCCTGGTGTCTCTTGAGAGGGCACCACTCCTACGTGAAGGCTCTGCCCTGGTGACCCCATCACTTCCCCAGCTCACCTCAAGTAGTGTCCAGGCGCAGCCAGCAAGGCCAGTGTCATCCCGGGAGGGGACTAGCTCCTGCAAGAGCCGCCACAGCAGGGGCCACCAGGGAGGCCCTGAGGAAGCGTGGCAGTCGGCCTCCAGGAGGCCCAGCATCCCCTCTCCTGGCCTCCACACCTCACTTCGGGCCCCCACAGTGAACCTGGTTTGTCTAGTCATCAGCAGCCTATGATGGCAGTGACCCCACGTCCCTTCACAGCCCAGTGACCAACCTGCTCTCACTCCCCGAGGCCCCTCTCTGTCACTCACTCCAGGAGCCACTGTGAGTAGCTGCAGATCCTGCAGTGGGAACCGCGAGCTCCTGCTCAGAACCACTGTGCAGCGTGGGGACGGAGCTGCAGGCCACCCAGCCTCCCGAGGGGCAGCCCTGCCTGACCGTGGCCCCTGTCCTCCAAACGTTCCAGGCCAGGACCAACCAGCTCAGCTGTCCTGAATGTTGACCTTGGAGATGAGAGAATGGCAGTGTGCACGCTGCTGAGTCTGAAGAAGATGTTATATGGTGATAGATCCTACAGTGGTTGGAGTGTATTCCTCAGAGTCCACATCTTGGAAACTCGGTCCCCAGGGCAACAGCAACGCAAGGTGGGGCTATAGAGGGGAGTGGCCATGGGGGCTGTGCCTCTTGTGGATCAGTGTCATCATGGCAGTGGACCAGCTCCTGCAAGAGTGGCCTGTTACCAGAGCCGTTTCAGGCCCCCTCCTGCCCCTGGCGTCCAGCGACCCCTTGCCCTTCCACCTCCTGCTGCAGAATGAGGGCACGAAGCCTCGCCAGGGCCAGCCCCTTGCTCTTGAACTTCCCACCCCCCAGAGCTGGGAGAGATAAAGTTCTCTTCTTCACGATTACCAGCCTGTGATATTCTGAGTAAGACAGTCAAACAGGAAGTCAGCAGGGAAGCAGGAGAGCCTGTAAGAGAGGCATGGCTGGCCTGTGGTCAGCAGACGCCTGTCCCGGCAGGACTGTCTAGGGGCCTCAGGAGAAGGACCTCAGAACTGTCCACTTCCACCAGCTCCATCCTCAAGGCTCAGGTGCCCTCCGTCCATGGTTGGATGACCCCTGGCTCTGGGCCTGAGGCGAGGAGGAGCATCGTGGCAGAAGGGTGTGGTGGAGGACAGTTGCTCAACTCATGGCGGCCAAGAAGCATGGGGGCGGGGCAGGGACAGAGAGAGCTGAAGGGCACACTCTAGTGACCACCTCCTCCAGCCACACCCCACCTGCCTGCAGCAGCACCCCGTCGTCCGTTCAGGTCCGTCAGATGACCCACCCACTGATTACTTTACAGCTCTCAAATCCAGTCCTGCCACCTCCAGACAACCCTGCACTACCTGACCCAGGGGCTCTTTGGGGGACAGTTTGAGATCCAAATGATAGCAGGGGCTCACTCTCCAGCACTCCAAGGCTACACACGTAAGCACCAAGCGGGTTCCCGTGTGCTTCCCACGCCACACCACGGGGCACACGCCACCCTTCAAGCAAGGGTCACCTGTGCCCATGCGGTGGACACCTGCTCCCGGCCAGGGCACAGGTGGAGTATCCGAAGTGACCAGCAGACCTCAGGCCGGTGCTCGGACTTCCATTCATAAACCACGCCGCACCACCCGAGTTCCACACGGCAGATCCCTGGGGGCTGTTCAAACTACTGAAACTGAATATATTCTCCAAGATGGATTTCTACTTCACGCAGTAAGTCAAATTCAACTGTCAATATCTCTAAGGCTTAATTACATATGAATTTATAACTTTGAAGTAAAAAATGATCTTTCAATTTGAAATTCACTAAATTGATCAATGTTTATATATTTCAGCTGACAGAAGCTAAAGGATGAAAACGCTGCCCACGTTGCTAACCCACGCCTCTCCGGTCCCCGTAGACTCCCAGGGGACTGACCCTTCAAGAGAAGTCAGCACTCGGAGGGGCCCCGTGGCCTGAGATGAATCACTACTTCCTTTTGCAAATCAGAAATTGCGGCTGAGCTCATCTATGAGGAGTATTGAAATGCTGGTATATTCTTTGAGTTTGAGTTTTATGCTATTTTCTTTGATTATATGACTTTTCAAAACTACCCATGCTTTGAGGTCGACCTTTAAGTGCGGGGGCATCAGGAAGCCAAGACGCTGCTCAAACACAGTCCTCTGGCTTGTGGATCTTTCTTTTCTGAAATGGGATGAAGAACTGTGTTGGCAGAAACGATCTTTAGAAGAAAGGCCGTGACTCAGCCTCTGAGCTGGAAGCCGGTTCTCAGGCCGCGGTGCAGGGTGGGCTGGGAGACCGCTTCAGCAGAGCACAGGAAGTTGCTGAGCGCTGCCTGTGAGTCAGAGGGGAGCAGGCGGTCGGAGGGAGCGCCCTTCCCCGGATACACCCACAGGACACCAGCAGACGCCCAGCAGGTGCCTTCAGCTCCCCGGGCGCCTTCGCCCACCCATGCACCAGGCGTCTGATGGGAAACCTCCTTCCTCATCCTGCCTCCGCTCCTTGAGTCCCATAGACACGAGTCACTTGCGCCCAGGCTTTGAAAGAGAGAACTTTCTAGGTCTGCATTGTTTTGTTTGTTTGTTTGGTTTTGTTTGTTTGTTTTTACACATTTTCCCCTATCCGTGTCCGTGGTGGACCCCGTGTAAAGGTCTGTAGTTCAGAGAAGGCTTCATTAGGATCTAAGAAATCGTCTCTGTGCACAGTACACCCGCCATGCTTAGACACAATTCTATTTATCCATCAGCCAGTGGTGTGCTTCACTTTGAAACACGGGAGCAGGGAAACAGGAGCTGGTTTGTGTCAGAGGCTTCCTCAGCATAACCCTGGAGGAAGCAGAACTGGGGTTGGCACAAACCTGCCTCGGCAGGTATCCTCCCTCTGAGTCTCCCAGCCCAGCCTCTGCCCTGCCCACCAAGGTCCAGTGCTAGACCTCCACAGGCCACCTGCGGTCTAAGCTGGCTTGTTGGTTTGTTGTTGTTGTTTTAAATGAGGTAGTTAGGAAGAACTCTGAGATCCAGCCCAGTTCTAAGATTCTAGGAGCCTTCAGGAGACTGATGGGGGACACTAGTTATTTAACTTAATTTTACTTCATTTTAAAATTTATGTTAGCGGCTTTCAGGTTCAGGCCACTGAAAATAAAACACTAAATTGCATTCTTGCTGGGTTTGAGACTACCAGGACTGTCTCCTCTTGGATATGATTATTGTCTATTTTTCAGGGACTTGTCCATTTGCTTTGATGTTAGGAGCCTGTTCCTCAAGCAGAGGCCTCAGATGATCTGCACTCACTTGGGAAAGAATTCGGGGTCTTTTCTCTGACTGTGGGCCTTCCTTTGAGGTCAGGTCACAATGTTTTGGGAAATGTTATGGAATTCTGATCGCTGTAACTATTCCCCTAGTGAGAACAAGGAAGAGGCTGGAGCCTTCTGCCTCCCAACTTCATCTTTGGGAGTAAAAGGAATTGGCAAACAGCAGGAAGAGTGGAGGCCGTCCCTGCAACCCTGGCCTCCACTGGCCTGTGCGGTCCTGGAACCACAGAGGCCTTCTTACAGAGGACGGCCATGGTCCTGGCAATGCTGGGACTGTTGATAGACGTCCAAATAGAATGTTTCCCAGCGCCAGCACTACTTTGTAAGGGCGACAAATCCAACTGTGCTTTCCTTCCCAGAAGAGAAAGAACCCAGCTTTAAAGAGACCCCTGGGTGAGGGGCCTTGAATCAGCTGGTCTGAGGAGCTTTCTTCCCAAACACAAACACAAGAGCCTCCTGATCGACGCCAGTCCTTTCGGTCTGCTCTCAATCCACATTCTAGAAGACCCACCTAGACAATCCAAGTCACAGAGAATGTGGGCCCTGCAGTCTCTGGTCAGCGAATGGCAATGAAGCAAATCTTCCTACAGGACGAGCGAAAGCCCCGATGGCTTGGCGAGGTTCTGCCGATGAGGTTCTGTCGGTCGAACTCAGAGGAGATGAGGTTCCGGCTTTGGATGAGACTCCAATTTGCAGTTGCACTTCTCTGCTTGAAATAGAAGCCAAGATCCAGGGTTCAAGTCACCAGGACGATTGGGCTCGCGTGCAAACGAGCCTGAACACTTTCTAAATACGCAGGCCCTGGCTGACACAGGCTCCCAGCTGGCGCTGGTTTCTGCAGGTAGAGTGGAGACCACCGCTGAGACCGCCTCAACCTTGCCGTCTTCCAGCCGGCTAGAATTAGGACTGGGGAGCCGTGGAATAGCCGCCTTTATTTCAACGAGTCCCCATGTGATTTTCCAACACAAGAGCAAAGGAAAATCAAAAGACCACAAAATAAAAGCCAAATCACCACTGCAACTTCTGCTGGCGGTTAGCAATCAGAACAAGCGATCGTAACCATCCTGGGCCCCAAGCGCGATGGACACCGTGAATCACCAAGCACTGTCCCCAGGCCCATTTTCTCTCTGTTCCTCCTGTTCTCATTGGTGCTTCTGAAAGTCTTTACGAGTCAGCCCGACCTCACAAATGAAGGCTGCAGGGCCACCTCGGGGCTGTGCCCAGGCCCTGAAGTGGCCTATGAGGCAGGACGGGTGCTCCTGACACCAGCGACCGGGGGGCACAGAACTCTGCGTCCGGGGAGTTCTAGTAGACAAAGCTCAATCTAAGTTCAGCTGCATCTAAATAACTTCTTATGAATGTTTGGCATTCACAAACTACATTTTAATTCTCATGATTTTGAATATTTAGAATAAAACTGACATTTATGAAATTATAATGTTTTGGTTTTCTACACAGCTACTTATATTTGTATAAAAATCTGCTGAAATATTTCTCCACTTTTGATACAATTACATTTACTTTCAGTCTTTTAGATCCAATTAGTAGAATGCAAAGTGTGAAGAAATTTTGGTAACAACATAACCAGTACCTGTAATTGAAATGAAGATTTTTTTTTTAAATTTTGGAATTAATACAAATTATTTAAATTTGTAAATCTTTATTACTCGTTCAAATATCATTGATCGTCATAAAACAGGTATGTGCAGTCATTACAATTTGTAAATCTTTAATATATTTCCAATACACTATAGATTTATACATATAAGATTTTTCATTGTGATAAAAGTTTTATTTGGGTGAAAATATAGAGCATATTTTATTTAACAGTCTGTTGCTGTTACTTTAACTTGTAAATAGCTAGACTTAGAATCGGATGATCCTGACTTGACCGAGGTCCTGAGAATTCTTCGTGGTGGGTGGGATGGGGGGTCGCCTCTGCTCCTGGGGCTCTGACTCCTCAGCGCTCCTGCTGGGTGGGTCTCAGAGCTCCCCTACTCCAAACCCTTCACCTCACAGGCAGGAGCGTGTTGATCATCTGTGCCCCTACACTGCACCTTAACCACGCCACGCAGCACAGTGGTATGCGCCTTGAGCCCAGCTGGGGACGCACAGGTCCTTCCTCACAATCAGTTATGGGTCCAGACGGAAAGTGTGGGCCAAATAGCCAATTGTGTGGGGTTGGGTTGTTGGGACAGCTGGAGCTGGCAGGAGGTCACTACAGAAGCCCTCTCCCATTGCTGACCCTCTCTCCGCCTGTGGGTCTAACAAAGGCTTGCACTGGTAAGTGCATCCTGTTACATGATTCCAGAAGGTTCACCACAAAGGGGGCGATGCCACCCCACAGATAACCCAGTACCGTGGGGCTAGCAGGTGCCATGCTGGTCACCACGGGGAGCAAAGACCAGAGCCCAGGAGAGGCTGGTGACGACTGCTGAGAGAAGCAGTGGCTTTGGTGGAGGTGTCCCCAGAGGGGTCCACGGAGGTCCTGAGAGGAGACCTCAACTTGGAACCATCCAGGTTCCTGACGTTGGTGGCAGGAAGAATTGCAGGTGAGTGAGGCCCAGGTCAAGGCTGATTAAGGACAGCAGGGAAGTCACACTCAGAGGGAGTGTGGTGGGTCCTCGCCTCTCAGGAAGAGAAGACAGGACGCACCCAGGTCTGAGCTCTCTGCTTAGGGACAAGGTTTTCTAGGGGAAGGAGGGGCAACCCCAGCAGGTGAACCATTGGGAGACTCTGCTGATTTGGAAAATGTTCACGAGCTTTCTTGGACATCAAGTCCATGGAGACCACGCTGACTTGCAGGTCAGAATATTTCTAATTGCTCCCACAGTCCAGCCATGAATCTCTGTAGACACACTGTGTGCTCCTCAGATGGGTGACATCTTAATTAATAGCGTTCCTCTTCTGTTGTATGCATGCAGTGAATGTTCTGATCATCTTTAACTGCAGGCGTGAGCTCGGGGAGACTTGTCATGTTTTCAGACTCTCCATCTACTCGGGTCTCTCCTGGGGCATTCTAGTGCACCTCTCTCAGGGACGCAGCCAGCAGAGAGAGGAAGACGTTGACGCTGTCACGTGCGTACCCGTGTTCTCTCTGTCCCGACAGCCCCGGGTTGCTCTCTAGATGCTGTCCCAGGTTCCTGCATGTTCTCATCGTGGCCTTTTATTCCTTTTCCTTTATTGCATACCGAGTGTTCAAGTTACACACCCTGTCTTCAAGGCCTGAAGTTCTGTTTTCTATGCAACTTAATCTGTTGGTGCTGTTTCAGGTGAATTTTAAATTTGATTCACTGTGTCTTTAATTTCCAGGAATTCTGTCTGTTTTCAATATCTGTATTTCTTTATTGAAGAGGAGCCTTTCGTCTCCTCTTGATTCCTTTCTTAGATCTTTAGTTCACTGAACATTTTAACAGTTTTTATATGTTTTCTCTGAAATTTCATCTACTTCTATATCTGTAGGATCCTTTGTTAGGGGATCGTGAACTTGGGGGGAGGTTTGTTAGCCTGTTTCCTCATGTTTTCAGAGGTCTTGGACTTGAGCATCAGTTGAGGTGGTTCCCCCTTCCTAATTTATACATGCTCTTCTGTGTATACTTTTCTCTTTTATTGTGGGACTTCTATTTTTGATGAATGAGTAGATGTCCAAGAGGGAGGCCCCCCTCTGATGGATGCTCCGTGGGGCCTGGTTGTTGGCTCGGGGTTTTCCTCCCCGATCCTGTGCTGAAGCATTGCCGAGGCTCAGGTGGGCTAGACCACATGGGAGGCGAGACGTGCTGGATCTTGGCTGAGCTGTGAGCATTGCTCAGGAGCAGGATCTCTACTTTGTGAACTTGGAGAGTCCCAGGCATTTTCCAGCCCCTCGTAGAGGAACAGGGAGCCAGGAGCAGCACTGATGTTCGCAGGGGTGCACAGCCTTAAGATGAACGTCCCGTGTTACAATGACACCTGTAGCACTAACTGCCACCTCTACAGGAACAGTGGGGTCGGCATTTAACATCAGCACAACACTAAAGAACCGTGACCTGGATCCAGGGTTAAACAGCAGGTGTCTACGTCTGGTCTGCTGTACTAACAATGGAAACAGTGCGATGGGCCGGGAATGGCACAAGCCACCTGTCGCTGTCAGACAGTGGGATTCAGCTCGTAGGGTGGAGAGAAAACAGGGTAGAAGCCAGAGGAAGTTCAGATATCTAGAAGAGAGAACAGAGGAGAGGCGGCGGGTGGGAGCGGAGGATGGCTGTGAGGAGGGAGGAGCCATGAAGAGGGAGCAGGGAAGGAAGCAGGAAGCTTGGCACGAGTGGAGGGAAGGAGTGAGGAAGGGAAATGAGAGGGACGAGCCCGAGGGTCAGGCAAAGAAAACTGAAATAAATCAAGCATGGAGAAATTTCCCACCAAAGTCAAACCACAGCTGAGAATGAAGGATGAAGAGAGTGATTAAAATGACAGAAAAAATTATAAGAATATGTGAAAATATGTATTTTAATCTGTCCACATAGTGAAAACACACACACCACACACAATCATGCAGAGTACAAAAAAGTAAAAAAAAAATAAAGAAAATACTATTTCAATTCAAAAAGAAGAAAAGGGGAGAATAGAAAAAAACATAGCGAAATCAAGGGCTCGTTTCTGCTGAGGTGGCCAAAACTGTTGCAGGGACGGACTTTCGTTCATGGCACTGACTCCTGGGCTCTGTAACTCCTGGGCCAGGTTGGGGTGAAGTCCACCATCTCTGTGCTCCTCACGGAGCTGCCAGGAGCTCACTGTGGCCAGGAGCCAGGGCTGGCTGCCGTGGTGCTCAGCTCCCTGTCTCCCAGCACAGGGTCGGGGGGACTGGAGGTGCTGACAAGCCCTGTGTTCCCGTGGTGGGTGCTGCAGAGTTCCAGACTGGGGTTCCCCAGTTAGCGTTTGGCCTCGGCTGACCCTGGGAACTCTGTCGGTGGTGTTTGAGATTTGCTCAGACACCCTGTCGCTGGGAGATGCTGGTTGCTGCTGGATGTCTGACCTCGAGCCTCTCATAAACTCCAGTTTTACAAAGGCGTAAGGTCTCCACCTCCAAGGTCTCACATTCACTGCTGTGGGTGTGAACCGCCCAGATCAGCCCTGGAGTGCAGACTCTGCGGGCCACGACAGGCTTCTCCCCAGTAGCTCTGGTGGGTCGCGGGCCACAGAGGGGCTCTCTGTAGTTATCTGGAGCCTGGCTGCCCCAGGCACAGTCCTCTCCCGGCCTGTTTCAATCTTGCTGGTCCAGACAATAGGCAACTGCTGGGTCAGCTGGCAAATGTCCCTCTCTTGCCTCTGTCTATGGCTGAGCAGTGCTTAGAGATGGTTCCTAGGACCGCGATTCCGATTGCCACTGAAGGATCTGCCCACGCAATTTTGGTGGCATTACTGGCAACAACTTTCCCCACTAGCCTGGGTCCATTAAGCTCAGCTCCCTCTCTATTCCCAGGGTCCCCCAGGCCACACCACACTGTCCCTTCTCTGTGTGCCTCCCCTCTGCTGCCAAACTGGCTCATCTCTAATGGATTATTTCTTATATCATGTTCAAAGTTCCCGACCTTCTGAGCCTCTGTGGTGTTCTACTGTCCACTATTGAATTTCAGTAAATTCCCCTTAGCAACCCCCCTCGCTGAGGAGGAGGCTTCCTGCTGTCCGTGCTGAGGACCTGCAGGCCGTGCTCCCTGCCTCTAAGGCAACATCTTCTCTGTCTTGTGTCCTTTTTTCTCAAGGAAAGACCCACATGTTATGGGAAATTCAAGCACTACAAAGCTGACTCCCCGCCCACCTGCCAGGCAGTGGAGTGCTGGGGAGTCCGTGAGCGGCACTCTGCCGGGCCGCAGCTGCAGGAGTCCTGTGAGGTCCTGCCCATCACACGGCTGCAATCTCCTCCTCGTGCCTTCCCCCTGGCGCAGCAGACTCAAGTCTCTGACCTGGCCAGGGACACCAGATGCTTGGCATTCCAGCAATGTCACGTGCTAAACGAAGATCAGATGTCCTGCTACCTCCCAGGGCCCATCCATCCAGAGCTCTGCAGCATCCAAAGCTGATCAGCACAGCTGACGTTATCTGACTGCTCTCTACAGGTCAGGCACTGCGCTGAGCAATTTATATATTTGATCTTCAAAATTAACTCATAGGTGGACACCTGGCATTGAGACGCTAATTAATATATCTACCATACACCTGGGAAGTGCCACAGGCAGCTCTCTAAATCAGAACCGGTAACAGAGTCTGCGAACTTACCTTTCCTTCTGCAAACACTCGGTGTGTTACTATAGGATAAGTCCTACAGTCAGGAAGAGCGTACTTGGAGTCTAAGAGCCACCGGTGTCTGTGGAAAGTGATCTCTGAATGAGCACTGTCCTCAGTATTCCATTTCCATGGGGAACCTACTGTCGAGAGGGCCCGACTTGTGCATGTTACGACGGATAGTATGGACTGGAATCCAACTGGCTTCAGAAGATGCTCCCCTAACCACTTCCCTCTTCCACTTGCCGTCACCTGGGAGGGTTTCCTGACATTAAAAGTAGCCAAGTGACATTAGGTGGATCCTCCCAGGTGAGCAAGTGAGTCAAGGAACTGTGTGTGATTATCTGGAGACATGCAAGCTACAAGTTCCCATCAGGAATCCACAGGGCTGCTTCCTGGAGCCTGGATGATGTATTCCAACCACCTAAACAATTGACTGCTCTGTTTCCATCCACGACTGACAAGTGACCAATCTGCAGTCCAGTCCCTCTGGGGTCCTCCCCTCACCTGGCCTCAACAGACTTCAAGTTTCTGTGATTCAGAGACATTCAAAGCCCTCGTTTCTTAGTTCGGCAGTTGTGAAACTAAAGAACTCACTCCATTAACCATCAATATTATAAACAGGCCTGAGAAGTGAGGCAGGAGGAGTTTGCTGTCCTAGGTTAGTTGGCAACATGCTAGTTACACAGTCAGAGTAGGAAATGACTGTAGGTTTGATATTTTTAAAACAGGGTTAACGTACATTGAGGTTTAAACATTGTACATGTGATCTCCTTCCTGCTAAAAATCGAGCATGGAAGTATTTATTTTGCTTTATCCATTGCATTAGTTACTTACAGTCTTACCTTCAGTCAGAGGACGGCTGAGCGCGAATCATGTGTGGATCTCTTGACCACCTATTACCAACATGGTGATTATGTTTTAGGCCTCGTTGGTGATAGTTAGCAGGAAGTAGAATTAGACACAAGACAGGAGGGATCGGAATAGCCGAATGGATCTTCAGGGCTGGCGAGCTAGTGAGGGTGCAGACCTGACCAGCTGACAAAGGATGGCAGGTGTCACTGGACACGGGCACAGGAGGGGCTGCTCTCCTCGTTAGCAGCGGGTAACTAACAACTCTGCTGGGTTTGAGCCCCCTGTCCCGGGGCCTGTGTTCTGAGCGGGATCGCAACCTGTTGCTCCCAACCCAGTTGCTCAGGGAAACGCCTCGGCACACAGCTACTCAGGCCCTTGCACCTCGAGCCCCACAATTAGTCCTCTTCTTCCTCCTGTTGCTTAAATAAAAAGCCAGCTGGCCAAATAAGCTGGCCTTTCATTCCCTAACGGTGCTGCCAGCTTGCTTCTGCTCCTCTGTGGTCCTGTGCTCTGCGTGGGACAGTGGCCCCAGCCTGTCCCCACCCTGCAGCAACAGAAGCCCTTACTCCCTCCATCTGGCCTGGGTCTGGATTCAGGCCACACTTCCTCCAGGAAGCCGTCCTGGAAGCCAGCCCTCCTCAGGGCCCATGCGCCCCTCCTCGGGACCACAGCCCTCTGGCATCACGGCTGTCTTCAGCAGTGTGTCTCTGTCCCTCCCTCCTCCTCCTGTGGTTTCCTGTGCCTTGCTGAGGGTGACTCCCCAGCACCCAGCACAGCGCCCGACAGGACAGGGACCATGGACACTGCAGCTCAAGCTGAGACCATCAGCTGAAAGCAGGTGCCATTCAGCATTGGTGTGCGTGCACGGAGAGGGCTGAGCACAGTAAGGCGCACCTCCTGCCTCTTCTCCCTCCTCGGTTGTTCTTGGAATGCTGGGGGTAGGGACAAAACGTCTCTGATATTGCAAAGATAAAGGAACCAGTGCATCCTCTCCTGGCCTGAGGACACAGTGAGTCGGAGCAGGAGGTGGCAGACAGGCCTCTCTGTCCTGGAAAGCCGGCCTCAGATCAGCTGCATCACCCAGAGGCGCTCCTCTGCTGAGCTCCCACCTAAAGGGAAGCTCACTGCTCGCCTGCCAGGGAGCAGCTCAGTTGCAGTTGACTCTTCTGAGGCTGATCTCAGTCTTAGTTTTGACCAGGCTTAAGTAATCACAAAGCATAGAGCACGTGTGGGCGCGCATGTGTGCGATGGCATGTGCAAAAGACTGCACACCCTTTCACACGGAGACGGAAAATAACAGCACGCGCCTTCCTGGCAGCCACAGAAGGCCTTCACCACCTCGGCTGAGGGAGGGCAGCATGCTCTCTTCTTGCTGTGTAACAACCACCCTGGCAGCTTGGCCCAGAGCAGCTGCATGCTCGACTCACCTGTACCAGGGAGGGCCCGGGGGACCGCGAGTCCACACGGCACCTCCAAGTCGCACCACCCGAGGCTGGACCCAGGCACCGGCAGCGCCCTCCGTGGTCACCACGCAGCAGGAATGTGGCCAGCACCTGTCCATGGCCTCTGCACATGGCAGCACGGCCTCCTCCTGGAATGGCAGGTGTCCTCAGGGTCAGCGGAGAGACGGGAAAGAAGCCAAAAGGCACCACTTTCAAAACAGGGGAGGGAGGTTGCACACTGACTCCCGGAGGGGTTTGCCACGTCTCCCCTTCCTCCTGCTGAAGTCCGTCTTTTTCGTTCAGCTTGAAATGTCTTGGGCTACTCAGAATTCCCCAGGTCACAGAGAACTTCCTCTCCGTTTCCTCGTTTTTGTAAAAACGGCATCAACCCCATTTCAGACACTCTGATGACCTCACCAGAAGATGGACCTGCCAGGGATACAGAGCAGCATCCGTGCAACACTACACAATGTTTGGCGACTCTGCACAAATCTGCGCTTCTCCTCTCCCAGCCAAGGCGTGCTTCCGTTCCTTCCTGACACCAGTGCAGAGGTTTCAGACGGCTGGAGACAAGGGCACACCCAAACGGCTCTCCTGCCCTTCTAGTTCCTGTTCAATTCCTAAAAAGCTAGGCGAGGCCAGCACTTGCTCAACTCTTTCCTGCTGGTGAAAGTGTCCAAATGCTTCCAGCCCCAGATTCCAGGACTGGGAGCAGGGAGGGAAGGTGTCCCCGCTCTCAGCTCAGCGGCTGCAGAAGCCAGAATCACTCCAAGAGTTGGAACAGAACAGGGGAATTCTCACTTATTACTTCTTCTTATTTTAAACATTTAAAGGAAGGGGTCCCCCCAAGCAAATTTAAAATAAAAGTGTGAAAAAGAAAAAGCATCATTTTTGCATAAAGAAGAGCTTTCCTTTTTTGGCATGGAGGAAGACTTTCTTCAAGGGGGACTACTACAGTGGGGTTTTGCATACAGCTGGCGATCTCAGACTCAACTCCTAAAGAAAGACTCCTAATAGATCATCCAAAGACACTGCAAATCATCTTGGTGCAGACATGCAGCTGCTCCCTGAGAGCAGGCAACAGACCTTTGAAGGCAAGTAGTAGAGTCTGTTGATTACATCTGCCTCGTGTGAGAGGAGGGACGAGCGTCGCTCCACCACAGGCTTCTCTGGTCTCAGGGTGATGTTCTCAACAGCAGCACAGGCTCACTGTGCTGGGTTTTGCCTTGGGCACAGTTGAAAATGTAACACTTAGGCTGCCTCCTCTTCCACTGTCCAACGCACAGGAGCAGGTTTATGAAAACAACCTTGTCCCAGTGCAAACAAACGTCAAGATAATATGACATCTTACACCAGGTCGTAAGGTGTTAGGAGGTAAAGTTGGCGAGCACGTCGTTCAAGAAACCCACAGAGATGGGTGCTTCCAGGGCTGGACCAACTCAGCCCTGAACCTCCTCCACTGGGAAGAGGTTCAGCTACCTGGAGCTCATGCCAAGGTCCTGGAGGACACCTGGGAGCTGGAGCTGAGGAGCTGAGGAAAGACTCACGGACGATGCCCTTGGAGCTGGAAAAAACAGAACTCCAGGGGTCTGTGAGGAAATGTTGTCTGGATAGAATGTTGATGAGGACTGAAGACTTGCATCAAAGTAATGCCTGTTAAATAGCATGGCTATATGAGGGGTCATGTGTGAGATCATGCAAGAGGTCCAGAGGTCCTGCGACCCTGATAGGGATTAACGGAGTGGTAGCTGAAGGCAAGCAGGGTGTGGCTGGAGGAGGTGGTCCCTGGGGTGTGCCTTTGGGTACATATTTTGTCCTCGTTGAGCAGAGTTCTCTCTCTCTCTCTCTCTCTCTCTCTCTCTCTCTCTCTCTCTCTCTCTCTCTCTCCCCCCCCCCCTCCCTTTCTCTCTCTGCTTCCTAATTTTCAAGAGCTGCTTCCCTGTGCCACACTCTTCTACCATGATGTTCGGCCTCACCTCGGGCCCCAAGGAATGGACATGGCTGTCTATGGACTGAGACCTTGGGAACTGTGAGCCCCCAAATAAACTTCCTCCTCTACAGGTGTTCTGTTCAGGTCTTTTGGTCTCAGCAGGGAAAAAGCTGACTGAAACAGATCATGATCTGTCATCCAATCCAGGAAGCTGCCCAGAGCACGTGGACCTGACTGTGCCAGGAGAACACACTGATGCACGGGCCCCCAGTTGGAATCAGAGGCGAGCCCTCCTGGCCTTTGTGGGACTCCCTGCCACAGACAGCATGCGCACCGAGGGAGGGACAGAGGAAAGCTGGGGCAAAACAGGCACCTGCAGAAAAAAGATGTCTAATTTGAGAAAAAGTTTATTTTAAAATCAATTAAAAGCAAAAACATGGCTATTATAAAACATGTGGAAAATATAGGAAGAGAAAAATGATATCAGCACACAGGACCTGTGCTGTCGACAAACCCGTACTCACACGTGTGTTTCCAATCCTATGGACCCAAATCACAGCACGAACATCTCTGTTTTGGATCATTTCAATCATGCTTTTAAGAGTTGCATAAAACTACTGTGTGGCAATATTTTAATTTTCTAAGCTACCCGCTTTTATCCCAACGTTTAGGTTGCTCTGACTTATTCACAAACAAGTGCATGTCAGTGAACTCATCCACACAGTGAGCTTCCCCTCCAACCAACCAAGATCCTTCAGAAGGGGAAGTCCAGAGTCAGCGCTTCCCGGCTTTCCAAGTCTCCCGTCTGCCCTCCATCCTTGTCACCCTGAGCTGCCTGACGCTCTGTACCCTGAGGACACCAGTTTCCACACACGTGCACCAGCATGTGAACTTCTAAGTGAACAGGCATCATGCCCGGGGCTCCGTTTCTTTGACTGTGAATGAGAGGGAACACTTTTCCGTTCTGCTGACCAGCTAGGCTGCTGTCATCTCGGCAGGGCTTGCCCCTGGGTTTCAGGGCCTCATTACACTCTTGAGGTTCGAGGACCTTGGAACTTCTGGGTATCGGTCAGATCATTCCATATTTTACCATCCTAAGATTTAAAACAGACATTTAAAACAGGTATTTATTAGTTCACTGAAAAATACTGTCCTGTTCCATGTTATCAAGAATAACATCTTCATGAAAAACAGTAGCTTCCAAAACAAAAACATAGTTTTAGGAGGGCAGTTTTGTTTTGCATTTTCCCTAATATCTTTATAAAGATGTCAACAGAATTCTCACCGGTGTTGTGGCATGCAGTCACTGCAAGATGTGACGTTAGCTGAACCACAGGAAGAAGACTGCCTGTCAGAGATACTTATTTGGGAAAGGGTGAATATTTTAATGTCTATTCTTAAAAATGTGAATGTTCTGCTTTGGTGTTACATCAAAAAGGCTTATCAAACCTGGTACATTTCTTAAAGGTGGTTTTCAATACCGTTTATGAAGCTTATCAATGGAATTCTAGTGTTCTTATTAAGATGCACGGCATTTCCAACGCTTTGAGTGGATTTTACCCGTGCACAACTTTAAAACCTGAGGGCTTAGTCACTCAGAAAGCATGAGTTCACTGAGTCATGCAGATCTAAATTCCCCTGCAGTGTGTTATACTGCAGTAAAACTCATCTGCCACTGCCACAACACTCCTGCAGAAAAGCAAGCAACTGGAAAGCTGTGGAGCTCCTGAGGGTAGTTATGCATTTGCCATATTCTAATTTTGTTTTCACTCACAAACCAGGATTTTTTTAATCACTGGCAATGAACACAATTCTTTCCTTGAAGTGACAACTCCCTTCCTTTGCTTTCGAGAGAAGTCACTGCCAAGTACCTACATCTGAGTGACCACGATCTGCCCTGCTTTCAAGTAAAGTGTCCCATGAGAAGCACGGCTAGGTGGCTTTGTGGTCGGACCAGCCTAGCTCGCTCGTCCAGGGCACTGGGGACCGTTGGTGTCCAGCAGAAGTTCCTCAGAGTCTTACCATTCTGTCCCACAAGGAAGGAGGACACACCCTCTGGGCACACCCCTCCTGCCACCTGAAGGCCGTCATCAGGGAAGCACCTCCATTTGCCCTCTGTATGGCTTGCTTTCCCGCGAGCGGCACTGGAAGGCTGTTCCTCGCTGGTGCTGCCATCTTGGTTCGGCCAGGGGCTGCCCACTGCAGGCACCGTGGCCCCATGTAGCGTGAACAGTGTGTGGGCCTTCGGGCCACAGCAACACTGGGACTTCGTGCAGGCTGGAATCTATAGTGGTGTGTCGGGCAAGGCGGGGCTGTGGTGGGCTTTCCTTCCAGGCAGCCCGTCCACTCCCCCACTCTCCATCCTCCTCTTCCAGATGGATCCTGTGTGACGCCCTTTTAAAAACAAAAGGGGCCAGGGCACAGCGCGGGGTGGAGTATTTGCTTAGCATGCACAAGGCCTTGGGCTTTAGTCCTGCATCTGAACACACACACACAACCCAGTCTGCTTTGGGGCTTAGCTATCCATGCATGGCTCCATCTCCTACTGTGGTGCTAATACTACCCTCGCTGTCTCCATGGCTCTTAGTAGCTTGTGAAACTATCCCTTCTCCCACTCCTTTGCCAATTGCATTATTTTTAAGGAACTTCCCACCATTATTTCCTGAAGACTAGTCCAGATGGCCGGGAGGCAGCTGCAGGTGGGTTCCGCTGGATTCCCTCTCGTGGGCTGCTTCTGAAGCCTTTGGCAGATGCGAGTGTGCTCCTCCACTTAGAGGGGGCAATGTGCTCATCCCTCTCTTGCTTTGAAGAGCCCCCAAGTTCCTCTTCTGCTGCCAGGGTCTGGATCGTCCTGACACACAGAAATCAGAGCCACCCAATAACTTGACTCAGCTACCCAGACGCACTGATATACACCATGATGCAGACCCGTAAACAACTGGGCTGGGTTCTTAAAAGGAAGCTGAAATTCAGTAAGATGAAATCACTGTTAACTCAGGGATTTCTGGCAACTATTCCAGTGGAGTGATCATAGGAAGAACTGCAGGCGGGTGAGCTAATCAGTGAACCCTCTAGGAAGGGGAGTTTTCCCTGGAAGGAGTGAGGAATCCCTGGTCTGCAGACCTGGGAAGGGATTGGATTTTGTAGGTGTTACCTCCGGGAGTTCCCTAGGTCTTCACAGTGAAGAGTCAAGACCCCCTTGTGGCAGAAGGAAAGAGAAGAGACCCTTCTGAAAAGTGGAAGGAGCATTCCCGAGAAGAGAGCTTCTCCAGGGCATTGCTGGAGACGCTGCAGCCCCTCGGAGCCGCGCTAGCCTTCCTGTCTCACCCAGAGAGGAGAACACAGCCCCAGTGCAGGAGACTGAGACTGATCGCGGGACTGCAGGGCTCTGCCCACCTCAGCACTCCTTACCCTACAACAGCACACATCTGACAGGTGGGTTGTAGTGGACAGCTGCCAGGCCCAGAGGCTGCTAGGAAGGGCTGTCCAGGGGAGCCCAGAGGCCACAGGGACCACAGGGAGGCAGAGACAAGGACACCAGGGAGCGTCACTCCTTGGGAACAGCTGCAGAAAACACCAGCGCAGTCCACTGTTAGCTAATGTAACATGAAACCACACGCGGTCTTTAGCTCAGGAAGCTGGAGGTATCGTGTTGGGCTGTCAGCAAGAAGTACGAGATGTGCAAAAGGCAAGAAGAAACAGTCTGAAGAAGAACAGCAGCCATCAGAACCAGACCCACGTGTGACAGAGACAAAGTCATCAGGCAGGAAATACAAAGCGACTGATCACCAGCATGTTATAGACTAACAAAAAGCAGACAACAGGCAAGAGCAGGCAACGTTTAGGTGTGGCACGCAGGGGACAGAAACTCTGAAGGGTCGAAAGGACACACTCAAAAACTCTGATGGAAAATGAAATGCATTTCACGATTTGCTCAACAGAGGGGCCTGGCCAGGGGAAGAGCCAGGGAGCGTCACATCTGTCAACTGCAGGTTCTCAGACAGACGCTGTACCACAAATGCACACTCTCATGTCACAGGGACCTCGCAGCATGTACGAGTCTATGTAGCCGTTAAAATTTTTTGTTTTGTTTTAAGAATCTGACGATACTTAGGTTATGCTAAGTCCATGTGGTATCTGGTTTTTAAAAATCAAAAATTTGCTGGAGCTAAAACCCAAATCCCTGAAAATTCATGCTCTTAATCCACAAGTTACCCTGACTTTTCACTATGTGGTCCTAATCACAGGCCACAGAACTTCCTTGTCCACAAAAATTGTGGAATTTGTGCATCACTAGGTGAGGATTAATTGATGAGGACATAGCAGAGTTTAAGTATGCCTGTAGGAAAAGAGTGTTTCATAAACAGCAAGAGTGCCTTGAATGTTATTGTGAACCTGCCAGTTTATAGGCACTGGAATCACAGCAGAGGAGCAAAGCAGACACATGGGTACCCTGCAGAGCACATGTTTGGGTGTACTATTTTGCAAACTTGGTTATATTCCATGACAGGTGGTAAAATCAAATTTATGCAACAGGACCTACACTAGATTTTTTTTAAACATTAGTGTAGAATTAACATATAAGTCATTAGTCTGCATCCCAAATAGTAATGGCAGGCTTTCTTTCAGTCATATACTGGATCGTGACACGAAGTCTATTTTTTATTGTGACAATGTGGGTGTATTGATGCTGGACCCCATATGGCAGTCTCAAAACTTAAATGAAAATTTATACACTCAAAGATATTTATATTTACACATTTTAGTCAGTTTATACAGAGGCATACCCAAAAGCAAGATAGCAGATCAGAAGATGCAGAGGAGCCCCAGGAGCTGAAAGTGCATGTAGGAGTGGAAGCGAGGCCCATCTTCTCCAAACACACTCGTGATGTTCTCAATATAGCCACCTGCAAACAGGGGAAGGCAATTTTGGCTTTAACTTCTGTTGTCAGAAAGAAATAAAGAACAAGAACAAGAAAGGGAAGCATCCTTAGTTCCATCCATTTTCTAGAAGTTCAATGCCCAGGAGCAAAAGGAGGAGCAGCAGGAAGACCAGAATTTCCACAGGGCTCTCATCAGGACGTTAGGACGGGGCTGGAACCAACACACAGCTCTCCACTGCCAATCGACACCCTGCTCCGGGGCTGGTCATGGGTGATTAATTAATGTGGTCCCTTTTTAAACTGTCCTATTACACAGTCCAGGCTCAGTTGCTGAAGGAAAGAATGGGCAGAAAAGCCAAAGAGAGCGCGTTTGAAGTCCTACCTTGGCAATTGTCAAGTCTGAATAAACTCCCTTAGGCATTAGTTCTTCAGGCAATGTCGAGAGCAGTGAGTAAGAGAGGAATCAAGTTTGGTCCCAACAAGTGCATTTTATTCATGCTGTGCACACTCAGCTTAACATTCCTAATAATAGCAAGTCACAAATACATTGAAGATTCACTCCCTTATTCCCCTAGAGTCCAATCCCCATGGACTTACTCAATGCAACGTCTCTTAGCCAAGGAGTCAGTCAATAAGACAGAAGGGATTCTTCTCAGCTATAGCCCCTCTCAGCTCCTCAGATGTCCTCAGATGTCCTCGAATTGTCTAATGAGTTGGGGCTGGATGTTCGGGATGGCAGTCATCATTGCTGGAGCGGTGGTTAGTCATCCAGGCTTGGTGACAAAGGTCGATTGGCAATCAGCGATGGTGTGGACAGTAGCCGGGGAAGTCAAGAGACAGAGCAACGTGGAGTCCTTTGGTCACCATGCTGCTAACCATTTGCTCCAAAAGCCCAGGGGTTTGAGTAGTGATTTTCAGCCCAGTCATGCTCTGGTCTTCATTGATAAAGACCAAGACATGACTAGACTAGGAACCACCACTCAAATCATAGATAAAGGTTCATGTGGACATTGTTCAGGACTGTCATCCTGCCACACAGCAAGTTTGTCACCAGGCACCTGCTGCATTTTATGATTTTAGTTTTACAAGTCCAGGCAAATGCCGAATACAGCTTATTATTATTACATAACACACAACTATAACAATTCATGTTATTTTTCTTTTCTCACTACAGGCAACCAGAACTATTCTATGTAAATATGACTTTTGCTTCCTAAACTAAGCAAAATTTCTGCTCATCAGAAAGAAATTTCCCAGAGACCACATTCATTATAAATTGCATAGAACAAAAACTGGCTATTTAATAAGTATGCAAAAGATAGGCCTCCTTAAGTTTCAGGAAATAATATACGTTCATCTCCTGGTTTATGTTTTCCTTGCACCCAGTTAGAGACGTACAGTTGCTAGCCTGAGCTACTCATCGCCATACTGAGACAGTGTTACAAAGCTCCTGGAGTTACTGCTGGTGCACAGGAAAACTGTCAGGACGAGCTGTCAGGTACCCCTCCTCAGCTATGGAATGAATTCCCTGGGTCTTAACTTCCACATGCCCATCCTGCTGCCTACAAATATGGCAGCAGCCTGAGGAGTCTGTGACTGGAGCAGACACTAAGCAGATGACCCCTGTGGCTGCCAGTGGGCAAGGTCCCACTGTTGTCCTCTCGACCCCGGTGCCATGTGAGCATGGGGACCGCCCAGGCTGCTGACACGTGGACTTCCCAGAGCCAAGCCAGCCACATGGTGAGCAGAATTCTGGGGTCGGAGAGATTTCTGCAGACGTCTTCTTCCTCCAGCCAGGTTTACTCAACCGCCCCTCAAGGGCTGTCTCCTTACTGTTTATCTAACCGAGTACCTGAAAACCCTGTCCTTTCCCTGCATGGCGGGAGGGAGGTTGTAAGGGGACTTGCGGCTGCCTGGAAGCTGGAGAGCCGCACCCGCGAGCCCCGGCGGCCAGCTCAGGGTCCCAGGGAGGGCAGAGGAGTGGCGATGGCGAGCCAATCGGGTCTGCGCTCTCCATTCCTGGAGGTGGCAGCTCCACCCCCAGGCGCCCTCCCGGGGTCCTTGCTCAATCCCTGTGCTCAGTCCTGCCCTTTCGATGCGCTCTCAGACTGGGCGCCTCCTCCTGCCCCGGTCACCCTCAGGTTCTCAGGCACACGGCTGCCCTGCTGGGATCTCCTTCCCCTCCTCTGTCAGAGGGGCAGCGGAGCGGCCCTGCCCGCTGTCTTCACCTGCCGCTTCCCTACCTGGCTTCTTCTCTGGGGGCAGCGCAGGGCAGGGCGGGGCAGGTGCCTGCTCCCAGGTCCCCAGGCCGTGGGGGTCTCACAGTAGGCGCACGCCAGGAGGGGCGCAGCCCACCGGCCTCTCCTGAGTGGGTCTGTGCGTTCCCTCTGCGACCTTCTGAAACGGCCAATGACTGGGTCAGTTTCCCAACGGAGTGCAACCTTACCTTTATCCACACTGTAATTGCTCTCCTGAAAAATCAGAGTGCTAGAACCGAGCCAGAAATACTTGTTTTTCATATGCACAATGACACTGGGTCCTGGGCTCAGAGGGTTCTGAGGAGGTTTCCACCACTGGAACATTTGGAGGTGGTGGGGACACGTCTCTGTGCTGCATAGGACTGTCCTGGGTGTGCAGGAGGTCAGGCGTTTCCACCTCCTCCCAACAAACGTCACAGCCAGCACCCTGCCCCTCCTCCCGGGACACCCAAATTATCCCGCAAGCTCCCCAAACCCCCCACAGAGCTCCGCTGCAGTCCAGGCGGGTGCTTTCTGAATGAACTGTCTATGCTCCTCAATCTGGAGTTCAGCCGAATCTGGAAACCAGTGTCCCTGAGAAAACCAGCACTAGAAATTACAGATGAAACCCTGATTACTGTGCTAGGCACTCAGAGTATACATTCTTACAAAGTGTGTGAGGTTAAACTTCTGCAAATGAGGAAACAGGAAAAATCTGAGGTCATCTAGCTAACAAATAATTAGCAACATCAGAATCTTCTGACTCTCTCACCATCTTCTGACTCCAGTGCACTAAAATAGCTAAATTGGACTTAGTGAGAAAGATGGGTCACAGAAAAGCAAAGGCCAGTCTTATACAAAATTTATACTCAGCGCCTGACAGAAACTTTCGACAGATGGCCTAAGGATGCTCTGAAATAGGAAGAGGAAAAAAAAATTTCAACAACATGACTCACAAAATCTAAAAGACAAACTAACAGAGTGAGCAACCCCAGCTTTCTGGACTTGGGAGGCCTCTGCTCTCTGTGGCCCCCATGGGGTACTTAGTGTAGGTACCACGACCTTATTCTGTCCTTGATCATTCATGGCTGGTGGGCCCCACCTTCACTGTAGGCCTTGCAGAGCAGAGACCATGGTTTTTGCTTTGTATTTTCTGGTGCACACATTGCAAGGACTCACTTAGGCAATGAGTCCCCTAAAGAGCCCCCTAATAAGCCATTCCAAGAAACTCTAATGCATTGCTCAGGTAAGCAAAGGATCTGCATATATGAAGTAGACGGAGGGGGCCAAAGTCCTCCCTCCTCCCTGTGCAGGCACGTGGTGGGACTGGCCCTCCTCTCCCCTCTGCCTCAAGCCCATCCGCTGTGACAGGGCAGCTTCCTGGGGGACACTACACAGGTAGTTCCAGCCAGGTGGCCAGCAGCTTTGTCCCACCGGCACACCTGTGTTCAGAACACCAGGAGTCCCTCGCTCACTTCTCTGCAGGCCGGAGTGGAGCAGTGTCGACCGTCGCTTACCCCCATGTTCCACAGACCTCGCTGGGCTCCACTCTGCCACTGCTCCCTGAATTGTCCCTTTATTATGTTCCCCTCCGTTATACCCCATGAGAGGATCTGCTTCCTGAGGGCTCCAACTGGTAACTGAGCAGCCACCAAAATCAGTGAAAGCCACTTTGCAAAAGCAGTTTGCTGAGTTGTGTAGATGGTTCTCCTCCAGACCTTCTTGTGGCGTCCCAGCTCCTGCCCTCCTCTCCTCATTCCCCAGCAGGGCCCTCTCCTGCCACCGCCCCTGGCCCTGCCACTCCCTCTTCTCCTGCACTCCACGTTGTCCTGCCTCACTCTGTATTATCATCAGCTGGTTTTAGGCCATTTGGTCATTTGCTTTCAAAGAGATTGACTTTCTGTGAACCGATTCTTCATTCAGAGAATCACTTTTTCTGAAGAAAAAGTCAATCAATTTGAGAGCTACTCCTGAACCCAACTTTAAAATATAGTCTGCATTGGTTTTTGTGCAAAACAGTGTTGCTCTTGATGATGGCCTCAACTCCTGGCCTCTGGGGCTGTGTCCCCTCAGGATTGCTATCTGGACTCGCCCGTGCTCAGGCACAGCGAGTGGGGTGGGAGCCACACTCAGCAGCTCCACAGTCAGAGTCACAGCAGGCCCGGAAAATGGTGTGCACATCGAGCCCTGCTGCAGAGGAGTGGACACCGGACGCACCCAGCATGTCCTGGCGTCTTGTCTTTGAATGTCTCCCGAACCATCCCAACTGATGAAAAGATGCTCCTTTCTTTGTGGACACTTCACATGGATATAAGTTTGTCTTTAACATAGTGAACTTCCTTCTTCAGAACTGTCTTCCTCTATTAGATGGGAAGACTTTGTTAATTCCTCTTGGGGTTATTAAGGTTTACCACAGACCCTAGTACACATGAGCAAATATTTGTTGAGTTAACTATCTAATTTTGTCACTAAAGGTGCCAAAACTATACACTGGGGAAAGGACAGCCTCTTTAACAAATGCTGCTGGGAAAACTGGAAGTCCATAGTGAAAGAATGAAGCGGCATCCCTAGCTCACCCTGCACAAAAGTCAATTCAAATTCACCAAAGACCCGAGTGCAAGATCAAAAACATGCTGGGCATGGTGGTGCTCTTCTGTAATCCCAGAGGCTTAGGAGACTGAGCGGGAGGAATGCAGGTTCAAAGTCAGCCTCAGCAACTTAGTGAGGCACTATGCAACTCAGTAGGACACTGTCTCTAAATAAAATACTAAACAGTGCTGAGTATGTGACTCAGTGGTTAAGTGCCCCAGGTTCAATCCCCAGTACAAAAAAAAAAAAAAAAATCAAAGCTTTGCAACTGTTCGAATAAAAAAAGAAATTCTTCAGTCTATAGGTGCAGGCAAAGACTTCCTGAATAGGATCCCTATAGCTCAGTAAATAAGAATGTGACTAAATAAATGGGACAATGTGACATTAAAAAGCTCCTGCACAGCACAGGAAGCAGGAACACGAAGAGAGAGCCTCGAGAGTGGAGGAAGTCTGCCAACGACTCCTCTGATAGGGGATTGATATCCAGATTATGTAAAGGACTCAAAAAACTCAACCTTAAAAAAGAAAACCCAAATAATAAACTCAAATGAACTGAACAGACACTTCTCAAACAAAGAAAAACAAATGGCCAATGATTATGTGGAAAAAATGTGCAACATCTTTAGCCATCAGGAACGTAAGTTAGAACTACACCGAGATTTCACCTCACTCCGGCTAGAGTGGCAGGTATCAGATTGCAAGTAACAATAAAGCTGGTGAGGATGTGTGGAAAAAGGAAACTTCTGTGCTACTGGAATGAAGGCAACAGGGCACATGCACTGTAGAAGTCAGCGTGGAGTTTCCTCTAACAGCTAAACTGGAACTGTCATATGATCTGACTATTCCCCTCCTTGGTATTTATCCAAAAGAATTAAAGTCAGCATCATGCATGCATACCTGTTGCAGTCAACGTTTTCATCTCTGTGATCAAAAGACCTGAAAAGAACAACTTAAAGAGAAGGAAAAGTGTATTTTGACTCTCAGTCCATAGTCAGCCAACTCCATAACTCTGGGCCTCAGGCAATGGAGAACATCATGGTGGAAGGGCATGAAGGAGGAAAGCAGCTCAGGACACAGCCACCAGGAAGCAGAGAGAGATGAAATACAAGACCCAGAGTCATGCTCCGTGACTCACCTCCTCCAGCCACACCCTATCTGCCTATAATCACCACCCAGTTAATCCAGGTCAGTAAATTGATCCACTGATGAGGTCACAACTCTCATAATCTAGTCATTTTCCCTCTTAACATTCTTGCATTGTTTCACATATGAGTTTTGGGGGGATACTACAGATCCAAACCATGGCAATACCCTTGTTTATCTCAGAGAAACTCACAATAGCCAAGTTACAGCATCAGCTCAGTGTCCATCAAAAGATGAATGAATTAAGAAAATGTAGCACAGGTACACAATGGAGTTTTATTCAACCTTAAGGAAGAATAAGCTGATGTCATTTGCAGGGAAATGATGGGACTGGAGACCATAATTTTGAGCAAAATAGCCAGGCTCACAGAAAAAATATCACACATTTTCTCTCAGATGTGGAAACAAGAAGGAAAAACAGGACCAAAAATTCCGGCTACAAAAGTAGAAGGGTGAGTATGAGGGTAGAGAAAGGGGGAGACTGGGGTACATACTGGGAAGTGGAATTGACGAAAGTACAGTTTTATGTAGGTAACTATGTCCCAATGAACCCCACCATTCTCTATTAAATACCAGGCACCAATAAAAAATTGTGTCCCTAAGTTTTTAAGGAAAAGAGCTTAGATAAATACAGAGTCTAAATGGATCACGTAAACCCTGAGCAACAAAAGGAAAACAAGTTGTGAATCCCTGCCATGGGTCTTTTATACCCATCCGTCTTGACCACGCATCAAGTCATGGCGTCCAAGGCAGCCTGCTGGACCAGGCTGTCTCTTGTAAGAACATGGGGAAATGCTTACTACAGGCTTGATCTGGACCTGGGTGACCCCCAGGAGAGAAAGAAGCTCTGCACAGGAAAGTCAAATGAAGGAGGGGGGAGGAGGAGGACACTCCAATGAATAACTAATGCAGAGACCATATTCATGACACCTTGTAAACTTTTTTGTGGGGAGTACCGGGGATTGAACTCAGGGGCACTCAACCACTGAGTCACATTCCCAACCCTTTTTGTATTTTATTTAAAGACAAGGTCTCACTGAGATGCTTAGCACCTCTCTTTTGCTGAGGCTGGCTTTGAACTCAGATCCTCCTATCTCAGCCACTGGAGCAGCTGGGATTACCGGTGTGCACCACCATATCCAACTACATTTAGTAAACTTTTAATGGGGAAGTAGCTACATTTTAAACAAATATCCATCTGCTGAAAAAAATTAAAAATAAAATAAGATCTCTGAAAGAGTTTGCCATGTTTATGAATAAGATGGGATTAAACAAATTTGTGAAGTTCCATGGCAAGTAAGATTATTTTGTTTTCCACTACCTGTAACATATCTATACATGAATGCAATTACCAATGTTTACTCAAGTTCTTGTTGTGGATATTGATTGCCATATCTGCTTTTTTAACCTAATAAACACTAATGCTTCATTAAGGCAAAGTGTTCTGTGAACAAGATGGAAGCAGATTACTCAACAAGAAGAAGAAAGATTAAATATCAGATTTCTCTAATCTTCTTTCTTCTTCTCGAGACTTTCCTACTCTGTTCCCAGGTCCAGCAAAGGAGGGAAAGGAGCAGGAGGGCTCATCCCGCCTTCCTCTCAGGCAAGTACCGCCCCAGCCTTAAGGCTGCAAAGGGATCTCCATAGACTCAGGCCTCCCGCTGGCCCCAGAGACCTCAGAGGAAGAGCTCAGCCTGCATAACACAATACCGTTTTCCTTTGGGGTTCAGTCTTTATCTTTCTTATTGAAAGTAAAAGCCACGTGGATCTGTCTAACCCCTAACCCCTTGCTTCTAGCCAGGGATGCACGCTAACCCTGCTCCCTAACCCCACACTTCTAGCCAGGGGTGCACGCTAACCCTGCTCCCTAACCCCACACTTGTAATCAGGGGATGCACACTAACCCCACTCCCTAACCCCACACTTCTAGTCAGGGGTGCACGCTAACCCTGCTCCCTAATCCCTTGCTTCTAGCCAGGGGTGCACGCTAACCCCACTCCCTAACCCCTTGCTTCCAGTCAGGGGTGCACACTAACCCTGCTCCCTAACCCCACGCTTCCAGTCAGGGGTGCACACTAACCCTGCTCCCTAACCCCACGCTTCCAGTCAGGGGTGCACACTAACCCTGCTCCCTAACCCCACGCTTCCAGTCAGGGGTACACTCTAACCCTGCTCCCTAAACCCTTGCTTCCAGTCAAGGGTGCACATTAACCCTGCTCCCTAACCCCACGCTTCCAGTCAGGGGTGCATGCTGTGAGTGCCCTGGTTTCCCGGCATCACCCTCTGCTTAGCCTGCCCAGATCCCGTCTCCCCCACCTGTGCTCCCATGAGTCTTGTTTCCTCAAGGTCGCCAACAGCCTCCTGGTGCTCGTGGGTCAGCACGGATAAGCCAGTGTTCCTGGGGGTCTGGCTGGGGACTTCCCTCCTCTACAAGCTATTTTCTCATGACTGGTCTCCCTTCGTGTTCAGCATCCGTCTTTGTGCTGACACTGACGGATACAAACGGGGACAGCGTGGGGGCTGAGGAGGAGCAGGTGAGTGGGGAGACGCGGAGCTGCCGGGCCCGCCGGGACAGCAGTGGTCGGCATCTTCCGGCTTCTGTGAAGTCTTCATCCCACCACCACAAGAGCAGCTTCAAGAAGTCACCTGTGGAAGACGCCTAGAGAGACCGTCTCCCTGAGAGTCACCACGTCATAACCCCGTGTCTAAACCACTTCTAGGAGGTTTAATGAAATAGTTTTCTAGTGGCTCAAGTTACATGAAATCGATGCCTCCATAGTAGGTGGTCCAGAGACTGAGCGTGGAACTCTCCAGGGGGAGAGGGGAGCCTGCGGTGTCCGTCCACTTCACCACGGGACGCTCTGACTGGTGACTGATGTGACACCAAGCACGTCCCCTGGGAAGGAGCGAGACCAGGCGTGGCAGCTGCACTGCCCCGCTCCCTGCGCCTGGCGCGCGCCCCTGCCCTCACCTCCCGGCACCAGGCCAGGCTTCCCTCGTCCCGCCTGTGCACCGGCTGCAGGTCCCTGACCGTCGCGCGCTCCGTACTGGAGTACCCTTGTCGGCTGTCTGCAAGGTCGCCGTCTGTCTGCTCTCCATGCTCTGTGAGTTCCGGTGAAGGGCACAGGGTCACAGCGGAGTTCTCTCCGTCCTGCCACGATGACCGGCTCGGCCTCTCAGGAGCTGTCCGAGTCCAGGCGAGGTGGGTCAGGCCCACGCACAGCTCCCCTGCACGCACAGCGCTTGGCTCCTGGGAGCACGCTGCTTCTCTCCCTGTGAAACTCCTTTGCTGTTGGGAACACAGATCTTTCCAATTGTCGCGAAGCGGTCTTTGCCCTGACTCCAGGTACTAAATCGGTCGTGAGCATCTCTCTATAGTACGGAGGTTTTGCTACCATGTGCTCTGGGTCTGAAGCCCTCGGGTAAGGTGGCTGAAGCATCAGAAGCATGAACTCTGGACCCCTCTACAGGTTTGCTGCAGTGTGGCCTCTGGCACGTCTCCCACATTCTCTGTGTCGCAGTGTCCTCCCCGGTAAGTGAAGATAACAGGACTGCTGTGACCTTTCCGTGAGCTCACAGCCCTGAGCACTGCCGTGGAGCCTGGCAGCCAGCGGACCCTGCACAGATTCTGTCATGACTGACCCACAATGGATGCCGCCCCACGCTCTGACTCCTCGACGGCCACGGCCTCTGCCTCTGGGCAGTGGCTCCTGTGGACAGGGGCAGGGTCTCATCTTCACACCGGTGCCCAGGTGCATGTGGCTCGGTGAATGGCCATTGCCCTCTGGTCACTGACTGGGTGTAGTAGTTGGCCAACCAGGAGGCATGCGTGTCCCCGTTCCCTACTGTTCCAGGTACTCAAGGCCTTCTCCGCTGCCCGGCGGTCAGGCCCACAGTACTCTGGCGGTGGCGGCTGCATTGCTGCAGGGTGTCCCTGCTGGCCCAGACCCCTGCCCAGGCGCGATTGCCCCAGGGCTCCAGGGCACACCTGTGTGCTCAGACGCACGACGCAGGCCCTTCACAGGATGGGGTCCAGAGGGCCTCCTGTTTTGAAAAGGCCGGTGCCAGCACCAGCCCCAGCCGGGAAGCCTGAGTCACCCGCTCAGGTCCCTGCCCTGCCCTGGAGCTCACCGGCTTCTGGTCAGGGGCACCTTGTCTGACATGGCGCATTTCCCAGCTCAGGTGCAAGCAGTGCAGTTGGGAGGCTTTGTCCCTCGGTTCCAGGTTTGGGACTCCTTGACGTACTCGGGCCACCCTCGGTGGGGTCTGTGCTCTGAAGAGCGGGACCACATTTCAGGAAACAGAAACAAAACAACAAAAAGTCAAAGGCTTCTGGCTCCTTCCTCCTGGTGCAAGCGTCTTCGGGTCAGTGGGACACTTTCATCCTCCGTGCCCGAGGACCCAGAGGTGCTGGGCTGGTCAGTAGTTGTTGGATCTCCTCTAAAGGTCACTTCAACAGCCACCTTTTAAAAAAACCATGATGGTTCTGATTTGGGGTTTTTTTTGTTTTTTTTTTTTTTTCCCAAAAGTTATGCTTTAATGCATGTCAAAAACAGGAAGATAAGAGGACTGCAAAATGTCAAGAAGCGATGAACAAAATCCTTTTAGGACAGGTCAGACCTGGCAGGGACTGTCCCAGCTGCAGCAGTGTGACATCCAACACAATTTCTGTCCCCATTCCGGGTCTTTGGTCAGTCATGGTATACAGGAATGCCTACCGTGGGGAAATAGGCCTCACCTGGACGAGGGGCCGGCTGCTGCCCACCCTAGTGCTGGGGTCAAGTCTCGGTGCCTCCGCCCTGCTACTGGGACTTCACCCCTGCCATGTGAAGCAGAGTCCCTTAGTCACATCTCCAGGGTGCACCTTTCTTTCTGGATTTCAACCTGCCCTTTATCTTACCAAAAGTTGGTTCCTTGAGGCAGGCCTTCCTCAACATGTGTGGACCCAGGAGAGAAACGAGGTGGAGGGGTTAGGCTGTGCACAGGCCTTCGCTTCCGAATTTGGTCCTTTTGAAGCACAGAGGACTTGAATCATGAAGAAAGCTCACATGGTTGGCGTATTATTTGGGGTGGAAGCAACATCCCAGTGATTTTGATCAAGGACTTCTTATTTGAATTCGACTTCCTCCCCTTCCTCATCCCTGTAACAAGTAGAGATTTCTTGGAATAATAGCGTGTAAGCAGTTCAGTTTCATCACATCATGTAAAGATCGTCATCCACTCATCTGTCCTTCAGGGTCCCCCCGCCCCAAAACAAAACTTAGTGAGCACCGTGTTCCAGGCAGGCAGCAGGTGATGGACCTGCAGAGGGTAGCAAAACCTACCACCGACCTCAGAGTTCACACTTCAAGAGAAGAGTGTTCTGGCAACAGCAAAGAACATCATGAACTTCTCCTCACGGCCGAACTGTGAGATGTGTGTGAGCAACACACTCTCCTGCATTAGGGGCCATCTGGGTCCATGAGCAGGAGAATTCCTCTCCTGAAGCCAGAGCAGGAGCCACATCTGTGAGACATCCAGACCCTAATTCTGTGGATGCCAAGACTTGGATTTAAAATGTAAGACACTTTAAGACGACACACAAAACAAATTCGTAGGTATTAGGGAACAAAGGTCATGGAAATTCCTCTCAAATAAACACATCAAGAAATAGTCTAGGTGACCATGACACACGACCAAGAACAAGATGGCGACTGGGGCTTTCCAGAGCTCGTCTCGTTACAGAAACTCCAATGGAACAACTGTCCACACATAAAACCATCGTGACAAGTGACGGGAGCCCAGGCAAGAGGCCTCAGCACCAGGCACAGCCTAGAAACAAGAAAAGAGGCGCGAGCTGAAGCACAGGGCAGGGCAGGAAGGACAGCGCTGTGGTGTCCTGTCCACCTTCCAGCCTCTGCAGTACGGCAGGGAGAGAGACCCTCCCTGGGGGAGGGAGAGTGACGTGAGCCCCTGACCTTGCCGTGCACCCCAGCACCGCCTGCCCCTGGGAAGCCTGGCACTGGCTCTCCCCCACAGCCCTGGGCTCCAGGCCTGCCCCAGGCCGAGGCTCGGGCTCCATGCAGACTCCAGCCCGGGCTCCAGGCACATCCCAAATCCAGGAGGGCCCGAGTGTCAAGACACAGGCCTAACCCCAGCAGACTCAGGGTCCAGGTCTACTGAGGCTTGGAACCTGGCCTCAGTGCCAGACCAGTACCCAGAGCACCAGGCTCCAACCTACCACAGTACTAGGCCAGCACCCATTGACCCCAGCTCCAGGCTGGTCCATGTGGCTCTGGAGACCAGGCCAGCACCTGTGGCCCCAAGCTCCAGCCTGGCCTCCACAGACACAGTACCAGGCACACAGGTCCAGGTTCCTGTGAACCCATGAGTCTGGCTTATGGTGGACTCAGAATCCAGGACCACTCTAGTGGACGCAGGGTCCAGAACCACTCCAGTGGACCCTGGAAATGGGCTGGCCCCCTCAGATTCATGCAGTCAGACCTCTCTTACTGACATAGACTCCGGGTCAGTCACATTCTTATGGACCCAGACACCAGGACCATTCCCAGGCCAGGAACCCTTGATTTAGACTCAAGGCCTGCTCCAGCTGCAAGCCAGCTCCCTGGGCTCTTGCTTCTGGCTAGCCCCTGTGGCCATGGGCTCCAGGTCTGCCCCCACATACCTAGATCCCAGCCCTGCCACACAGGCCCAAAGAACAGCCCACTGCAGTGGACTCGGGCATTAGGCCAGCCCCTGGGGACAGTTGCCAGGCCCACCCATCCACCGACCCAGGCACCAGGCCAGTCCAGCTAATGACTCTGGCAGCAAGCATACCCGTGGAACCTGCCAGATGGCCACCCACAGTCTCTGGATGGGCTTAGTAATAACAGGTTTTGCTTTCAAAGCTAGTCTATAAAGAATGAAAGAAGTGCCTAATTCTTCAGATGCATTGACACCAATGCAATGCCGCAAGGATCACAAATAATAGGTAAAAATGACACCAGCAGAGGAGCAGTGGAGGAGACGGCTGGGTACAGAGCTCAGCAGTGGAGCACTTGTCTAGCACGTGCAAGGCCCTGGGGTCGATTCCCAACTCCACATGCACACACACACAATTCTAAACTAAATAATTAAGCTCCACTATTTAAAATTCTAAACAATCATCTTAAAGAAGGTCAATGAGCTGTAAGAAAATACAGATTGAAGTTTCTTTTAAAAATCAGGAAAAAACATGAAATAAAAGTAGAAATTCAACAGAGATAAAATTTATTTTTAAAAAACCAGGAATTTTGGAGCTAAAGAACAAAATGACTGAACTGAAAAATTCCAAATAGAACTTCAACAGCAGACTTGATTAAGCACAAGAACCAAACAGCTTGAAAACGTAATTAAAATTATCAAATCAGAGAAATAACAGCAACAAATAAAAGAATTTCTAAAAACCAGAATAAATGGAAAAGAATGAAGAAAGCCTATAGATCTTTAGGTCATCAAGTAACCCAACATGAACATTATGGGAGTCTCAGAGGAGCATAGAAAGCAAAGTAGTAGAAAGAATGACAGAAAAACTTCCAAATCTGGAGGTGCAAATGACCATCCAGATTTATGAAACCCCAAAACCCCAAACAGATTAAACATAAAGATAGCTTTGCCAAGACACATTACAATAATTTCTAAATGTTAAAGGAGAATTTGAACGCAAGAGAACTTGTCACATACAAAAGAGCTCCATAAAACTACCATCACATTTTCAGCAGAAACCGTGAAGGCCAAGAGAGGGTTGGATGATATACCCAATAAAAAATGTTTTTTCCATGGAATACTTACTATTCTGCCTTAAAACTAAAGGAAACATTGTCATTTGAAACAGTATACATGAACTTGGAGGACCTTGTACTAAGTGAAATAATCCAGGAACAGAAAGAACAATACTGTGTGATGTCACTTACATGTGGAATCGGAAGAGGCTGAACTCAGAAACGCAGAGCAGAATGTGCTTACTCCAGACTGGGAGCAGGAGGACAGCTGAATGGAAAGATGTCTGCCAGGGCACGAAGGTTCGTGTAGACAGGACAAGCAAGTCCGAGATGGACTGTGTAGCACAGTATCACACGGTGCCTCAAAAGGGCTCGCCACAAAACACATAAGCAAATGAGTAGATACTGTGACAGATGAGCTGATTAGCTTGCCTCAGTCATTTCACAGTGTGTATGTGCATCAAACACCATGCCACACCCTGTCAGTACATACAATTTTTATCTGTCGATTGCACATTAGTACAACCAAGGCATACCCGAAAATGAATGATCCTGCTGGCAGCAGGTGACCAGCTTGCCTGGAGCCTTGCCCCACGTCACTCTTGATTCCCACCATTACCTTATCTTTCCGATGTAGGTGTTTCCTTCTACTTACAAGCCTGTTTCCAAACACAAGGTCCATGGGCAATGCCCTTCCCTCCCTCCCTTTCACATCCCCAGGTGTCTCCTCACCACGGGCTTCCCTTCACCCCCTGCGCCTGCCCCCACAGACACGGGGAGCCTGCTGAGCTGAGCCAGAGCTCGGGAACTCACGGACCTCCTGGTCTCATTGGCCTCATCTGTCCGCAGTCTCCAGACCCTCTACTGTCCGACAATCTCACAGTCTAAGGATTTCCTGCAAAATCAACTTCCCAGCTTTGCAAAGCTCTGATTTACCTCTTTCTGCCCCAGAATCAGGTGTTTCTCAAATAATGCTTGGCTCAGGTGCTTCAAGTGCACACACACGACATCTTAGCCTTTCAGGAGGAAATTGAGTTCATCACTAAATAAGCAGTTCTGCCGTCAGTTCACCTTCAAATGATCCTCGTGTGTCTCTTAGGGCTGTGAAACAGTCAAATAATAAACATAACAAGATGGGTACAAGCGAAAGGGGATTCACGAGTTGGGGAAGGACGTGGATTCTCTTTGGTCTAGTTCTTTCCTTCCCCTTTTTGAAAATATACAGTAAAATAAATACTCTTTCCCTGCAATAGTCATGCTTCACAGAGAAGTGGAGGCAGACATCACTGAAATAAATACTCCTTAGAAATCAGCTCCAGCCTGTTGGAGCAGCAGGGTCCCCACAGCCACAGAGGCCATGGCAGAACACGGCGCCTTCTGAAAACATCGCTTTAAAGTGTGGATTTTCAACCACTTAAAATAGAACTTCGAATTCTCCACAGCTGGTATTAAAACTATGTCACCAAAAAGTCTTCTAAAGTAAACCTGATAAGAAATAAATGGTGCGGAAAGCAGAAGGGATTCTGTACTATTATAAAATCCAGAATAAAGTGATGGATTCAAGGGAACTTGAAGCCAGGTAGCCAACAGGAACAGGCTCAGCCATGATACAGACATTGAAGTCACCACACAAGGCCTCAAAGTGACCACCATGGGTAAGTTAGAGAAATGGAAGGAAATACGGACAAAACCGGAGGAAAGATGAAGGGTTATGTTAGAGAATTGGGATTCACGAAAGAAGACTGACGTGAAGAGAATGGTTATATGTACTCATGAAATGTCAAAGTGAATCCCACCCTTATGGTATAATTGTAATGTGTAATTATAACGCACTAAAAGATTTTTTTTAATTAATTTTTTTTTAAAAAGTCAAACATTTCCATGGTGGTCAATTTTGTGCATCGACTTGACTGGCCTGCGTGCCCAGAGTGAACCTCCTCCCTGGCTGGGCTGTGAGGGGTCTCCAGGTGAGGTGGGCGTTTGAGTGTGTGCACCTGAACGGCCGACAGCCCTCCCGGGGGGTGGGCCATCCTCTGACCTGCTGAAGGCCTGAGCAGACCAGAGGAGGGGGCAGCCGAAGAAGGACTCGTCCTGCCCGTGGGGATCTCATGGCCCTTGCACTGAGATTTCCACAGCTTCTCCCTATTTCTCAGGCCTTCAAACACAGACTAAATCATGAGACCATCTCCCTGTGTCTCCAGCCTGCGGGAGGCAGGTGATCCAACTTCCCAGCCCGCCCAGCCTTGTGAAACGATCCTCATTCACACACACACACACACACACACACACACACACACATATGAACCTACACATAATGTATACGTTCAACTGTTTCTATCTCTCCGACTACACAATTCCAGAAATGGAAGGCACAGAATGTGAAATTAAGTCAACTTTTGATGGGTTTAACAGAGACTGAACACAGGCAAGGATTTATGGACTCAAAATGAATCAACAGAAAATGTTTGAGAAGCACAAACAGAAAATAGAGTGGAAGGAATAAAACAAAACAGATAAAAGGTAAAAAGTCTGACAGACCTGTAACTAAAGTCCGAAGAGAAGGAGAAAAAAGAAACGGGGAAGAAATAATGGGCAAAAGCTTTCCAAATTTTGTAAATAGCATCAATCACTCCAGACTCTGTAAATTCAGTGAACCCCAAGCAAGACAAATGCAAAGAAAACTTCAGGCATGTTTATTCCAGAAATGAATAATAAGAGAAAATCTTTCAAACAGGGAAATAATAGTAAAAACTCTCCTGACCAAATCTATGTGCTGCCAGACATCATTAAGGGACTGAGAGAGAAAAAACTAACCTGAAAACCTCGAATTCCAGGCAGAATGAAGGTGCCCTTCAGAAAGTGGAGAAACAAAGCCTTCCCCAACCACCAGAGCTGACCGAGCCATTGGGAGGAGATGTGCCATGCATCTCTCGGCCGCTGGAGAGCAGGAGGTCAGGAAAGCTCCCAGATGACCGGTGAGGAGAAGGAGGGTCCAGTCACCGTAGGTTCCTGGCAGCATGGGGGACACAGAGCATTGGGGCTGCGATTGGTTATTTCCAGCACAGCCTCTCAAGTGATGATGTCAAAAGATTTAACAGAAGAAGCTACAGGACGAGGTAAGATCCAATCACAGAAGGTTGTGGAGGATGAAGGGGGCACCTTCGGTCATTTAAGCATGAGAGGGTCACAGAGCAGTGACTCTTCTTGTACACCAGTCTGAACTAGTTGAACCAAGAGCCTCTACTTTGCATTTTCTTGTTATTTTGATACCCCGTCAAACAGTGCCCACCTGCTGTAGTCTCTGCTTTCTCTCCCGCTAAACCAGCACATCGCAAGTTGAGATGATCGTTCTTCATAAGTCCATCTAAATTTTACACTGGCGTCCTCTCTGTTCACTTGATGCTTTGTCACCTAGTTACAAAGTTATCAGCACCAGGAAATGTTAGCATGCAGCATGTCCCATGTCCAAAGAGGCAGGAGCTTATGAGGAATCAGCGAGCACAGAACTATCACTTTTCACCAAGAGCATATCCTGTTCTTCTGTCAGGTATCACCAGGAGGATGATCTGCTCGCAAGACATGAAAAACAAAGAATCACTTCTCCATCTTTTGGCTAAGATCAAGTGAAGACATTTATAAAAAAAAAAATACCCTAAAAACCTTGAAAAAGAAAATAATTTTGCTTTAGGTCTCACCAGAAGATGATAAAAAGCTTCAGATTCTAGGGGTTTGAAATACAATCTCCATGTCCCACCCTGGGCCACTTCCGATTTTGTAAAGGCAGTGGTTTTACAACTGTCACCAGTCCTGGGAATGGAGCCTTTCCCGCGGTCTTCTTTGTCTCTGGTATCAGTTTCTCACTCCTCTCCACAAGCCAGCCTTCTGAAACTTACCGTGTTCTTGGATCTATAGAGCACTCGGGAGCGCAGACCCTCAAGCTTTGTCTCAGACTCAGCCACGTCGGCTTCTCTGCTGGTGGGGTCAGGAAGCTTCGGGTTTAAGAAATGGAAATCAGTCTTCGATGATTTTTTTCTTTTTCTTTTCTTTCCTTTTTAAAGCACAATTGAACAAAGACCTCTACCTACTGGGCACATCCTGGTGCTACAAAAGCTATTTTCTTCAAAGTTCAGAGCAGGCAGTGGCCTAGAAGGACAAAGGGCTCCCCTCAGCTGATTCGGGATTCTCAACAGGGCCACTCTCCAGTCTTGGTGTGCTGTTAACGGCACTGGTGATTCACAGAGGGTGAGGAGATGGGACTTGCTCCAGGTTTCTAGGAATTCTTCTTCTATATGCTGCCAGCATCTAACCACAAACCAAAGGTGTTTGCCAAAACTTAAGAGTCTAATCTGTGACCTTCCAAATTAACCTGGCTGCGTCTTCAAGGTCAGTTTCTCACACTGTTGACCTGCACTGTGGGACAATGGCGCCATCTACAGGACTTCAGGGGAAGAGAGCCCACCTTAGAGACCCGGGCCATCTGGAGCCAGGGGCATGTTTCCCCAGCACAGCTCTTCACAGCAACTTTCTATATGCACTCAGTAAACCAGTAACTTTACCTCCACATCCAAAGGGCAGGCAGATCAGTGTTACTCACTTGCAAGACTTTATTCAATGTGAAAGAGAAAGGATAGGAAAACAAGACTGCATTTGAATGAACAAGTCCCCATCCATTCAGTGTAAGATGTAAGATGGTGGCTTCCTGAGTTCCCACCTCCCAGCATGTGGCAGAACATGAAGGGGCTTCTCAGATGAAAGTTACTGAAGATGGCTCCTGCAGGCCCAGCCTAGAACGAGAGCACAGAGCACAGAGGCCAGAGGCCAGACCTAGAGTACAGAGGCAGAGCCCAGAGCACAGAGCACAGAGCCCAGAGTACAGAGACAGAGCCCAGAGCCAGAGCCCAGAGCACAGAGCACAGAGGCCAGAGGCCAGACCTAGAGTACAGAGGCAGAGCCCAGAGCACAGAGCCCAGAGCACAGAGCCCAGAGTACAGAGCACAGAGGCCAGACCTAGAGTACAGAGGCAGAGCACAGAGCCCAGAGCACAGAGCACAGAGGCCAGACCTAGAGTACAGAGGCAGAGCACAGAGCACAGAGCCAGAGCCCAGAGCACAGAGCCCAGAGTACAGAGACAGAGCCCAGAGCACAGAGCCCAGAGTACAGAGCACAGAGGCCAGACCTAGAGTACAGAGGCAGAGCACAGAGCCCAGAGCACAGAGCACAGAGGCCAGACCTAGAGTACAGAGGCAGAGCACAGAGCCCAGAGTACAGAGCACAGAGGCCAGACCTAGAGTACAGAGGCAGAGCACAGAGCCCAGAGCACAGAGCACAGAGGCCAGACCTAGAGTACAGAGGCAGAGCACAGAGCACAGAGCCAGAGCCCAGAGCACAGAGCCCAGAGTACAGAGACAGAGCCCAGAGCCCAGAGCCCAGAGCACAGAGCCCAGAGTACAGAGACAGAGCCCAGAGCCCAGAGCCCAGAGCCCAGAGCACAGAGGCCAGACCTAGAGTACAGAGGCAGAGCACAGAGCACAGAGGCCAGACCTAGAGTACAGAGACAGAGCCCAGAGTACAGAGACAGAGCCCAGAGTACAGAGACAGAGCCCAGAGCCCAAAGCACAGAGCACAAAGCACAGAGCCCAGAGCCAGAGCCAGAGCCCAGATCCAGAGTACAGAGACAGAGCCCAGAGTACAGAGACAGAGCCCAGAGTACAGAGACAGAGCCCAGAGCCAGAGCACAGAGCACAGAGCCCAGAGCCCAGAGCACAGAGCACAGAGCCCAGAGTACAGAGACAGAGCCCAGAGCCCATAGCCCAGAGCCAGAGCCCAGAGCACAGAGCCCAGAGTACAGAGACAGAGCCCAGAGCCCAGAGCATAGAGCACAGAGCACAGAGGCCAGTCCCAGAGTACAGAGACAGAGCAGAGAGTACAGAGACAGAGACAGAGACAGAGCACAGAGCACACAGACCAGAGCCCAGAGCCCAAAGCCTACTCTTCCTGCATTTTAAACACCGAGGAATCACGCACACCCTGCTACTCAGCCTGTTTTGCATAAGCTGGCTGGAGAGTGTTCTGCTGTCTTCCCCCTTCCCCACTCCCTGATGAGAACAAGTGTAAGAGTCACTGCCTTAACCGGGACTGGCCCCGCACCCGTGGCTGTACGCAGCACGCTGGAGATGAGCCCTCATCTGTGCCTCCCACTATCCCTTGACGTTTGCACACTGACAATCCCTGTATTGGAAGACAGAGAGCTGATGGAGATGAGTCCCCAGGAGTGCTGGGACTTCTGAAGTGGACAGTGGCACTCAGCCCTGGCCCCAGGTGCTCCGGCCTGAATGTTCCCATAGGTCACCAGCTCCCCACCTCTCACCGCAGAGGAGGCTGCTGGCGAGGGGCAGCCGGGCACGCAGGACTTTCTAAACTTGGGTCATTCTCACATCTTGACTGCATGGTTAAGCCTGTTATTTGTTTGATATATTTAAAATTTTAATATTTTAACTTTAGCTTTTTCTCACACTAGTTTATCTGAAAACTTAACAGTTTGAGATGAACATTCTATTTTTTTTCCTTGAACGAAGTAAGGTAAGTTCGTGGCATTTAAGTTTTAATAGTCAACCACATGGCAACAGATGTTCACCCTTGGGTCACTGCTGGGCCTCTGGGCGTGGACAAGCAGACCAAAGGCAGTCTTCCCTGGCTCCCTGCCAGGCTGCCGTCTCACCCCTGTGAGAAGGGGGTGAGGTCACCTCCCAGGAGGGTCATGGAAACTCGTGAATGGATATGTCCTGCTGGCTTCAAAGATGGCAGAGTCATATTTTTTTCTATTTTTTCAGCTTCTTATATGGTCATTGTTCTCTCTGGAAATTAAAAAGTGATCAGATTTCGAGGCCTCTAAATCTATGCCATTTGACAATATTTCTAAGGGGATGTGTTAGACTTTCACTCAGTGAGAAAGTACTACAGGGCAGAGTTCCAGAGCCAACCTGAGGTCGACACGAGAACACTGGAGCCCCTTTGGTTCTGAGCTCTCACGCAGGATCTGGATGCTTCTCTACGCATGCATGTTACACTCCAGTGGGAAGTTTATAACAAGAAAGGAATTTTTCTTTGCCAAGAAATTTTGTCCAAATAAACCTTGGTAATTCAGTCAGGTGGACTGAGTTAGAGACAGAACATTCTAGAGAAATGATGTGCAAATACCGCAGAGTAGGATGAAGAGGGCAGGAGAAACGTCCATCGACCGTGCCTGGGGATCTCGGCACACTGTGTTCCACACCAAGAGTCTTCACCGTGCACCATAATACAGGAATTGGCATCAGGTTCACCATTTTGCTGCCGCCATTATTCTGCCCCCCACATAGACACCATTTTACAACCTAGATCGTTAGCCTGCAAACCTCCTCATCTGTCATTGGTTCAACTGTTATTAGCCTGTGAAAGTCCACTACTTAAGAATAGCTCCCCCGCCACTCTCTTTCTCTCTCTCTCTCTCCTCTCTCTCTCTCTCTCTCTCTCTCTCTCTCTCTCTCTCTCTCTCTCTCTTTCTCACCCTTAAGGGCAAACACTGCTCATCTGCTTAATAAAGTCTCTTGAGTGAGTTCCCGCGTCCGTAGGGGTTTTCTGGGTGCTCTCATTGGTGCTGTGACTTGGATGGGCTCTTCTACCACCACTTAGGTGGGTGGAATCCCATCTCATGCCCCAGACCCCAGATGCTGGTCTCACCTTCCATTTGTCCGGACGCCCAGTTCCACATCCACCACTGGCCTTCAGATTGGTGAGTTTCCCCAGGTGGACATAAACTCTCCTCTGCTGACCTGAGACACGATCGTTGATCGTCTTGTGTCCTCGAGGCAGTTGAGGGGTGGGGGCTCCCCCAGCCACAACTTCTACAGTCACGGCTGACCCCCTAGTTGGCCTTATCTGTCGGGCAGGTCCTGATCTTCATGGTGGAGAGTCCCTCTCTGGGTTGAGGCTCCTCTTCACTTTTCCTCTCAAACTTCCTGGCGCAGGTCCTCAACCCCCTCGGCTTTTGCCTGCACACACTGACAGGGGTGATGACTCCCCTCACTGTGCTGCCTCCCCATCTCCAGTCAACTAGTCTGTGACCTCAGGACACCTTGGACGCCGACTCGGCTATATCAGTCTCCACCATGGGATCTAGGGCCTCCATTCCGGCAGATTCACCCCTGGGGTGTCTACTAGACAATCTTAAGCCCCTTCACCTGACCCCCGACCTAAAGCCACCAACACTTATTTGCTTGTGTAATGATAATTGGCCACAGTATCCTTTAGATAATCAACCCAAATGGCCACCTAATGGCACCGTGGATCCCGATGTTCTATGGGACTTAAACGACTTCTGTGAGTGAGCTGGCAAGTGGAGAGAGATCCCTTACCTCCAAACGTTCTCTTTCTTGCACACTAAACCTGATCTTTGCTCTTCCTGCAAACCCAGACCCCTCCTTCTGGCTTCTTCTCTCCCTCCTAATCCCTCCTCCTCCTCTAACTTTGACTTGGCTAATGAACCACCCACACCTGTCTCCGGTGGCAGAGGCCCCTCTGGTCCCTGCTCCTCCATCTCCTTTGCCCCGCTCTGTTTCTGCTTCCACTCCCCCACTCAGCCCATCCAGTCCTCCGGCCACGCGGTCCCGCACACATGTTCTAGCCCCTCTGTGGGAGGTGGCTGCTGTGGAGGGAGTGATCAGAGTCCATGCTCCTTTCTCACTCTCTGATCCTTCCCAGATAGAGAAGCGGCTAGGCTCCTTCACCTCTAATTCTGCAAACTTCATTAAGGAATTTCAGTATCTTACCCAGGCTTATGATGCTAGATTTAAAAGAAGCCTTTTTCTGTGTACCCTAGACTCTCAATTGCAATTTCTGTTTACCTTTAGGGAACCAGATAGTGGATCTCAATTAACTTAGAAAGTGTTGCCTCGAGGATTTGGCAATAACCCTCACCTGTTCAGCCAAACCCTAGCTAAGAACAGCAAAATTCAGAGATAAGACATCTATAATTGTTCTCCAATATGTAGATGACATCCTTTTATGTGCCTTCACCTGGGAGGAATGTCAAAAGGCCATTGCAGAGCTCCTAAACTTCTTAGCTGAAGGGGTTATAAGATATCAAAGAAGAAAGTTAATTATGCCATCAACCGGTTCAATATTAGGATGAAGCAAATTTTAACCTGCTTGACACTGAGAGAGAGAGAGAAATAACCCTAACCAGCCCAACAGCCAGTGGCATGTCTCAGTAAGGAGTATGATAAAGCAGCCCCATTCCTCAAAAGTAGTGGGAGATAATGTTTCGTAATTTTCTGCATCCAAACCTGACCTGATTACCAACCAGGGAAAAAAGGGTTAAAAAGCCCTAGGCAGCAATTTCCCTTGCATCGGAATGTAAGCCAGCAGGTCCAGCAAAGGACCAACCTGAGACTGAAGAAAAAAAAAGTGTTCATTTTAAACTTCTCCTGGGCTGCAACACAGAAAAATGGTTTTAAGACTCTCTCTCTTTCTCTACTTCTCCCCACCTCTCTGCCTTTCTCTTTCTCACTCTCTCATGCTATTTTACTAAAATAATCAATGGCCATTATCATGTTTTTTTCTTCTAAGACTCATTTTTCTTAAATGCTATATTTTTCAATCTCACAATTTTGATCATACCTAGGTTAATGTTTTTCTGACTAGTTCTATTTTTATTCAACTCTAAAGTTTGTTTTTTTAAACATCTATAATATTGCAATGGAGATTCACTTACAAAAAGTTACAAGGCCTTCGCTTTTGTGTTATGTGTATATCATGTCTGATATCCTGTTGTCTGTCTATGTATGTGCATACAAATATCATGTACATGATATAATAATTGACACAAATAATGAGCACTCATGAATTAAAATTTAAAAAATGGATACAGATACCTTTAAGTCACATGATTTAAAGAGATTCAATTTAAATTGGGTAAACAAATAAAGGTAAAGTGTCTTTAAAATTACCTCACAAGTCTCAGGTGGTCAAACTAATAAAATGTTGCTGTATATAAAATGTTAATTGATATTAATCAATTGTTTCTAGGACTTTTCTTCAACAGGAAAGAGACAGCAGATACTGTTCAATACACTTGTCTGATATCTTGGTTTTTACAGTAAAATAAATAAATTCGATTTGACATGTGTGGGATTACTCAAATGTGTTAGAGACATCTGATTAATTTACAAAGTTAAAATGCTGTTAAATAACATCAAGTACTCTTAACTCCTTGAATTCCATGGGGTAACATACTTAAACATTAGTGGTGTTTTCATAGGTTGGTAAATAAAAAGGGTGTAAAATTACTTTGTGACATCACTAAAAACAAGGTTACTAAGAGTTAAGTCCTAACAGGTACAATTCTATATACAAAGGGATCCAAACGTTTCAATTGTGTTTTAATTATAGTACTATAAATAACATAAAATATTACATCTTATTAAAATGGAGTAATTTATCTAAATTCAAAATTTTTTAAGAGTTGTTTCATAATATGAATACAAAAGGATCAACAGATATGAAAGAGAAAATAGAAGAAATATATTCAGTAGAAATATATTTAGTAGAAGGTAGAAGAAAATGTTTCTGGGTAAGAAAGTGCTTATGTGATGAAATACATGAAGATCTAAGTAAGTGTTAAAAAGTCTATGTGAAGTTAAGGGCAAATTTCAACAAGTTTGTATGTAACTAAATTGGTAATATGTATGTAAAACAATTAGTTAAAGCTGTTTAAGGTTTTTCCTAAGGTCAAATATTAATGTGCTGATATAAACCAAAATTTAATCCATATGTTAAAATGACAAGGATTTCTTAAAAACACTAATTTACTCTTAACATTGTCTGTTAAGTTTTATTCTTTAGAATAATTAGTCTTAAAAATTAGGGTCTGTACAATTATGGTTAAACAACAACTATTAGAAATTGTACTATATTAGAGGCTAAGTTTTTCTTTAAACACTAAACTTGGTTAATATAAAAACATCAGTATGGCATAATAAAATGTGTTCATGTCTTCCAAGTATACATTTAAAGCAGAAAATTTAAAAGAATATTTTTATCAAGCTGCTGTTCTCCAAATTAAACTTGTCTATAATGGTAACTTTAAACTTATAAGAATAGTGAATTTTATTGGGGATTTATTTATATCATTTGGTGTTCTGTAACTGAACCTGAACCTTATGTTACCTTCTGCACTTGGATAAAAATGTAAATGTATTTCTAAAAGATAATGAGAACCTGATCTGTTTAAAGGTTAACATCATGAAACAGGAGAGCATTTTGCCATTGTACCACACATAAGGAAAGTTAAAAGCTCTCTCAGCCTTTCCGATTCATGTTTTAGATATAATGTTGTGTTGTGTTAACTAATGTTTATATTTACTCAGGAAACAATGTATGTAAACTTTGTAAAATGACATTTAAGAAAGGTGCAAAGATCAGCTTCAGAATTAGAACACTTTCCCGAAGATTTGTGAAGAGCCCGCCTTCTTCACGAAGGCGGGAGGATAAGGTTCTGCCTCCCACCTCACCGCATGTTAAAATGACTCAAAAGTAGACCAGACTCCAGCTCATTTAAAGTTGTATTCAAAAGATTTATTTTTGTTGTGATCTCAAATAGGAGATATAATGTATAACAGTCAAAACTCAAGATAGCTATTATGCAAAATGAATATAGTTTTACTCTTGCTAATTTCATTTTGTAGAACTGTTACCTGTTAATGTTTTGCAGAGGTACTGCTTCAAGAACACACAACCTAGGTTAACTTGAGATAATAAGACTTCGCCTACAGGGCAGATAGTATATAATGGTAACTTCCAGTACTAATACAGACCCAAGTTAAATAAAAGGGTAAATGACTTTAAGGTTATAGACATTAGAGTTAAAGTCCAGTACTCTCACTTTAAGACAGGTGAGACTGCCTTTCTGGATCTTTAAGACCAAATTTAAGATCGAGATTAACACAAAAAGTCCAAGAAAACCAGTATTTGGCTCTTGCCTGAACCCAGGGAATGGGAGGACTTCTATAAGGAACTTTGCAACTCTGGGCCACTTGAGCTCCCGATCAGGGAGCTTAATGAGACCACTGGACAACAGAAAGCCAATCAGTGCACCGGCTGCAAAGAGGAGGGTCATTGGAAAAGGGAGACATTCCTAATGTTTCCAAGGGAAGTCACCTCATCAAGGAGACCCTACCTAGAAGGTGGCACTAAAAGAGCTAAGAAGCTGCTCTCAAGATCCCCATGAGTGACCCCTGTGGGAACTCAGCTGACTTTTAACAACAGATAGAAACAAGGTCAATTTTACCAGATTGATCTTAAACACCTAGCAAAACAGTGAAAACCAAAAATAGCCATTCCTGAGTATTAAAAAGAAGAAACTATAGTTAAATGTAACTTAAGATGTACACTTGTGTTAGCACCAAGAATAAGTAAGACTGGAGGCTACAAGAGATTCTTAGGCAGGAGTGCCTGATTACCATCAAGAGAAACTGCCAGAGTCAGAAATGTTTGGTTCTTTCAAGGCCTACAGATCGTCCTAAAAAGGACCAGGCCTGCTAAATTGCCTACAGAAGTTCCTACAAAATCAGATACACAAGTTCACCAACCAATCGGTAAATCAACCGCCTCTCTTTCAAGATTGCCAGCCCCTGACACCGAAAGCCAAGGTGTAGGACTCACTATCAACACCTCTGGCTCCAAAACTTCTGGTCCCACCTAAAGCCCTCCCTGATCCCCTTTCTACAGGAATGAGACTCTTTGCCCCTAACCAGCAGGAAAAAGATACAGAAGAAAGACCACCATCCCAGCCCCGATATCTATAAAAACAAAAAGGGAGGAATATTGGCATCAGATCTGCCATTTTGCTCCCATCCATATTCTGCCCCCCACACACACACCATTTTACCACCTACATCGTTAGCCCACGAACCTCCTCATCAGTCATAGGTCCAACTGGTATTAGTCCTTGAAATTCCACTAGTTAAGAATAGCTCCCCTGCCATTCTTTCTCTCTTTCTCTCTCTCTCTCTTTTTTTTTCTCTCTCTCTCTCTCTCTCCCCCCTCCCCCACTTTGGGGCAGACACTCTGCTTGTCTGCTTAATAAAATCTTTGATGTGAGTTCCCAGGTCTGGAATGGTTTTCTGGGTTCTGAGGGGAGAAGTGTAGTGGCCAACTCTGGAAAAGGCAGATGCAGAATGAGCCAGGGCCACGTTTAAAAGCCTTGGAGATGAATGTTTGCACCTCAACAGGAAATCACACTCCGTGTGTTCACATGTCTAAGAGGCCCATGTAGGATGACCACAATAAAGGACAATAAAGATGAGTAGACCTGAGCACATCCCAGTGTGTCACCCTGAAAATGAACAAAACTAGTGAGCAAACATCTGGAGTCTACTGTGAAGAAAGTCCTGGGGACATACAGCTTTTCTGTGGCCGCACAGAAGAGGTCCAGGGATGCTTCCCTCACTCTTCAGTCTTGACAGCAGAACCTGTCCTTCTCCTTGGACAATTCCAGTCACCAAACACATGAGCAAATAAACCTTTTTACTTATAAAGTACCCAGCCTCCAGCATTTGGTTATAGCAACACAAACAGGCTGATACAGATGGCAACACTTTTCAAGTTGATCTACAGATTTAATGCAATTCATATCAAAATTCCAACTACATTTTTTGGGTTAGAAATTAACAAGATTATTTTGAAATTCATATGAAAATGTAAGGGACCCAAAACAACTAAGATAATCTTTAAAAGAAGAACAAAGAAGGACCAAAAACAGAAACTTAGATGGAATTTCAAACAAGAAAGTTCATAAGAGCCTCTTTCAAAATAAAGAAAGTGGGAGGGAAAAAATCCAAAGTCCATCAACTAAATGACAAGCATAACGTGGGATATCGATCCCACTAAACACCACTACTGACAGGAAGGGAAGATCATGTAACGGTCAGCACTGCAGTGAGGAAGGAGTGCCAAGGCCAGGTGCACCTGACTGCAGTGAGGAAGGAGGCCAAGGCAGGTGCACCTGACTGCAGTGAGGAAGGAGGCCAAGGCCAGGTGCACCTGACCGCAGTGAGGAAGGAGGCCAAGGCCAAGTGCACCTGACTACAGTGAGGAAGGAGGCCCAGGCCAGGTGCACCTGACCGCAGTGAGGAAGGAGGCCAAGGCCAGGTGCACCTGACTGCAGTGAGGAAGGAGGCCAAGGCCAGGTGCACCTGACCGCAGTGAGGAAGGAGGCCAAGGCCAGGTGCACCTGACCGCAGTGAGGAAGGAGGCCAAGGCCAGGGGCACCTGACCGCAGTGAGGAAGGAGGCCAAGGCCAGGTGCACCTGACCGCAGTGAGGAAGGAGGCCAAGGCCAGGTGCACCTGACCGCAGTGAGGAAGGAGGCCAAGGCCAGGTGCACCTGACCGCAGTGAGGAAGGAGGCCAAGGCCAGGTGCACCTGACCGCAGTGAGGAAGGAGGCCAAGGCCAGGTGCACCTGACCGCAGTGAGGAAGGAGGCCAAGGCCAGGTGCACCTGACCGCAGTGAGGAAGGAGGCCAAGGCCAGGTGCGCCTGACCGCAGTGAGGAAGGAGGCCAAGGCCAGGGGCACCTGACCGCAGTGAGGAAGGAGGCCAAGGCCAGGTGCACCTGACCGCAGTGAGGAAGGAGGCCAAGGCCAGGTGCACCTGACCGCAGTGAGGAAGGAGGCCAAGGCCAGGTGCACCTGACCGCAGTGAGGAAGGAGGCCAAGGCCAGGTGCACCTGACCGCAGTGAGGAAGGAGGCCAAGGCCAGGTGCACCTGACCGCAGTGAGGAAGGAGGCCAAGGCCAGGTGCACCTGACCGCAGTGAGGAAGGAGGCCAAGGCCAGGTGCACCTGACTGCAGTGAGGAAGGAGGCCAAGGTATGTGTGTCTGATTCAAATTTTGTTAAGCATCAAGAAGGGGCAAATCCACAGAGATAAGAGACAAGATTCCTGCTCCTGGGGGTTGGGATAAGGGCGGAGTGGGCTGTGTGCTGGTGAGCAGTGTTCCACCCCAGGTCCTGAAATGACTCCAGGTTGCCCACTTTGTACAGGTACTGAAAACTACTGGACTTAAATGAATTCACTCTTAAATGGTGAATTCCCTTTTACAGAGGGGATTTTACAGTATGTGAATTATATGACCCCCCAAAAAAAAAAGTTTTGTTTTTTTTTTTTCAAACAAGACCAGTACATTTTGCTAAGCATTAAAAAATTATTTTCTCCCTGTTGAAGAAATGAATCAAGTCCGAATAATTACTCATCCCTTTGAGCTTTCCTTTCCCTGGGCAACCAGGGAGTTCTCAAAAAAAATTCAGATGTAGAAAGAGGAAGGGAGGAAACTCTGACTCCCTGAATGTCCCCGTGCCTCCGGCCTCGCTGTGGGGGTACATGTGGCTCTGCTCAGGCCTCGGTCCACGGCAGCATGTGCTGGCTCCTGTGCCTTGACGTATTCACGTGCCCCGTGTCGTGACCACGCTACGTAGCATCCTCTCTTATTTATGGTGCTCATCCTATTCACAGGGAACATAGGAAACGGAGGCCATATACTGCAGGTGAGCAGGAGAGAGCGTGACTGAGAGACCGGATTGGAAAGTGTCAGTCTGAACTCAAAGACAGACCGTCTCTCTTAGACTTACAACACAGAGGAGATTAGAGAGGATTCTGGGAGCGGGGCAGAGCAGGACGCACCAATAATCCCACTCCATCTTAGCTGTCCTCTCCAGCTGTGGTGTAGCTGCTAGGGACAGTGGGGGGGGGACAGAGAGTGGCCCTGGAACCCAGGCCCATTCTGCACCTTGGTGCTGTGGCAGGCAGCTGTGCACACGTCCCCGGAGCAACCTGCATATGCTCGCAGGAGCCAGGGCGTGAAATGCCCCAGCCTCCCACGACAGGGACCTTTGTTCTGACCACGACTGACGCTCCTGACCACAGAGGTACACAGAGGGGCGCCACTGCTGCACCGGCCACACTGCGGCAGGCCCCTCTCTTCTGAGAGGGTGACTTACAGGGTAAAGGCAGAATTCTCCTCTGCCGCCACTTTTCTTTTCATTCAGGCACCAGATATTAAGGACCAGGATGTTCAAAAACACCTAGAGATATAGGGAAAACTTTGAAGTGACCACACACACCCAGGGGAAGTCACAGGCCCAGAAAAGACCTGCGAAGGCCGTGAGTGTATACCTCAGGATGATCCTTCGCACAGAGACAGCCGTGGCAGTCAAAACCAAGGCAAAATAGCGTCAGAGCACTATGAACCAGAAACAAAGCAAGGTACCGCCAACCCTGGCTGCCCATTTAGTTGTACCTGCCCAGCATGTTCAGGGCCCTGGGCTTGATTCCCAGCACCGAAAACAAAACAAAACAACAAAAGCAAAAACAAACACAAGCCCTGTAAAAGGGGGAGGGTCTGATTAGACTCAAGTCTGCAGTTTTGAACAGCAACCACCAACCCCATAAAAACATCCATAGAGCATCAAAGTGTCCCCAGAAAAGAACTGATGGAACATTTAAAATACTGTCCTAAGGAGGCTCAAAGCTCTAAAGGAAGATGTGGAGAAAATACAGAAATTGATGTATGAACAAAATGGAAATAAGCACATGGAAAACAGAACCAGAAAGAAGTTTTGGAGGAAAAAAAAATAAGTGAAAAGAGAAATTTGCTAGAGACATTCCAAGGCAGATTTGAAATGGAATCATTTCACAGTTGTCTTTTTGGGTTCTTCATTGTCAGTGTGTAGAAATATAGCTGCTTTGTGTGTCTGCTGCGTATCTTACTACAAAGTTCTAATGGTCTTTTTGTGGACTCTTTGGGGTTTTCTATACATATGATCATATCATCCACAAACAGTTCCTTTCACTTATAATCCAGTGTGAATGTTCTGTTTCTTTTTCTTGCCTATTTGGTTGGAACTTCCAGTACTGTCCTGAAAGTGGAGAGAACAGACCTCCTTGTGATGTTCCTGATCTTAAAGGAAAAGCCTCAGTCCTTCCCCTTTGAGCCTGGTGTTCATTGTGGGTTCTCAGCACAGTTTTATGTAGTGATGTGGTTTTCCTCTATTCCTAGCTTGCTGAGTGTTTTTATAATGAAAATCTGTTGAATCTTGTCAAATGATTTGCATGATTTGAGATGATTACATGGGTTTCCTCTTCCTTTTACTTTTAATATCAGAGAGAATAGAATATTTAGGAATTAACTTAATCAAAGAGGTAAAAGTTTTCTACAAGAAAAACAACAAAATATTGCTGAAAAAAATGAGAGAAGACATGATAAAATGGCAACATATCCACAGTTAGAAGCTTATTATTGTTCAAGGTGATGCCCAAGGTGTTCTACAGATTTAATACAATTGTTATCAAGATCTGAATGGCATCAGCAGGATATGATATCAATATGATATGATAGCGATATGATATGATAGAAAAAACTATCATAAAATTCACTTATGATCTCAAGGAACCCTGAAGAGCCAAAACAAATTTTTAAAAGAGCAAAGCTGGTATACTCACACTTTCCCATTTCATGACTTACTACAAAGCTACAATAATCAAAGCAGTGTGGTATACTTATCAAAAGAAAACCAAAAACACACATAAAGAACAATGGGATGGAGTAGACACACCAGAAATAAACTGTGTAAGTGGTCAGATGATTTTTTAAAGAACACCATGACCATCCAATGAGATACAATCTTTTCAACAAAGATGGTGAGAAAACTGATAAGCACAGGCAGAAGGACTGGACTAGACCTTGACCTAACATCATGTGCAAAAATGAACTTGCATTGGATCGGAGACCTGGAACTGTAAACCTCTAGGAAAAAGCCAAGAGGAAACCTTTGTGACGTTGTGACGTTGCATTTAGGGGTGACTTCTTGGACACAGAGGCACAGGCAACACAAGAAAACAGACAGTCTAAAAATGCATACACTGAAAGTCACCATCAATAGAAGATAAGACAGTGTCCAGAGCGGAGAGAATGTTTGCAGCTCTGCATCTGAGGAGGGATTAGCACCCAGAGCGTGAGAATGCCTGTAGCCAGCAGCTCGATGGAGACGCACAAAGGACATGAACAGACATTTCCCAAAGGTGCCACACACAGCTCACGAAAGCCGTCGATGTCACTCACTATCCTCAGGGGATGCAGGTCAAAACCACATCCAGGCCTCAGGAAGGCTGCAGGAAAACTCCTGGAAGAGACTTCAGCAAGTGCCAGGAGGAGGTGAAGACACGGGACCAGGGCACGTGGGGGGGCTTGTGGAGTGGCCCCTGCTGTGAAACATCTGGAGAGCCCTCGTTTAAGGCGGCATTGAAGTGGGCCCCTCCCCACAGGTTCATCTTCTGCAGTCACAGTTACCTGGACAACCATGGTCTGAAAACGTTGAATGGAAAATTCCACAAACAAACAATTTATACGTTTTAACTAAATGTTATTGTAGTACATTGTTATGATTTTTCTGTTGTATTACTAGTTGTTATTAATTGCTTACTGTGCCTAATTTATAAATTAGGTTTTATCGCAGGTACGTATGTGCCGTGTGGGAAAACACACCACGTACAGGGCTCATACCGTCAGCGTGGTCAGGCATCCACTGAGGGGCTTGGAAGTGTCCCCTGCAGCTGGGGAGCCTACTGTACTGTGCAGTTCAGCAACTCCTGTCCCAGGAACACGTGCACGAGAGAAGGCAGGGCCCAGAAGCGATGTTGGTATCCAGGTTCTCTGCCGCATTATTTACCCGAGCTAAAGGTGGAAGCTCTTCGGTGTCCACTGACAGAAGAACACATAACCAAATGCGATACACACGCATGGAATAATATCAATCCTTTTTTTTTTTGGTGCTGGGGATTGAACCCAGGGGCACTTAACCACTGAGCCACATCCCCAGTCCTTGTTCATTTTTTATCTAGAGACAGGGTCTTGCTATGTTGCTCAGGGCCTCACCAAGTTGTTGAGGCTGGCTTTGAACTCACATCCTCCTGCCTCAGCCTCCCAATTCACTTGGATTGCAGATGTGTGCCACTGTGCCCAGCTAGTATGATCCTTAAAAAGAAGGAAAACTCTGACAAATGCTCCAAGTCGGATGAACCACGAAAACACAATTTTAAGGGAAATAACCAGGCTCGAAAATATACGGCAGGATTTGGCTTTCATGAAGAAATTAATAAAAATCCTGGAAACAGAAAGTGGGTGGCATTCACGGGGGTCTGGGCAGGGTAAGGGAGCAGTGGTTATTTAAGGGCATGGTTTTTCAGTCTCACAAGACAAAAGTGTTATAAAAATGGCTGGGGTGGGGTCGCACAGCGATACAGTTGTTCCTGACTATTAGACACGGCTAGGATGCTGGATTTATGTTACCTGCACTTTTCCACAAGAAAGATTGGGAAAGAAGCCACAGGGGGAAAATATTCCTGAAATGGAATAATAGCAAAATAATAGAAGGCAGAAAAAAATACATCCATCAAAAATTTCAGTACATAGAAATTCAATAGGCCACAAATTAGTTTCTGGACAAAATTATTAAATACTTTTAAAATACGCCTGGGTATTTACCTTTTTTTTTCTTAGGATTTATGGTCAGTTCATTTATTGACTTGTGACTCCCCTTCCTTCCCATCTATAGCGTGGTCTCCTTGCCCAGCACCATTCTCAACTGGCCAGTCCCTCCCTGGTGCCATGTTCTATTTATAGTCTGCCCATCTTACCGGAAAATTTCCTCCCTTCCTTATGCCAATATGGAATATAGGTTCCCAGGGTAAACACCTACTTTGTGTTAAATGCCCAGCAAATTAGCCAGAGCAGTCACTTAATAAATACATGTTACACTAATGTGTACATCAAGTACAACGTCACTGTTTTGAAAAGTAAGAAAGATTCCACCATCAAGTACAGTTATGTTGCAGTTTAAATACACTTGCTTTTTAATACCAAATACAAATGGGTATATCTATTTTCTGTCTTTTCTGTTTTATCTTTATAATCATGAGGCAATACAAAATTTTAAATCTGAAAAATTTTAAATTTGAAATTCACATTCTGTTTTGTACTTGAATTGTAGTGGACAAAATAAGGATATCTGCTTTCCTTTTAGGTCTTGAGTTTCATTCTCTCCATGATTTGAAAACATCAGGCAATCATCAGATAAATGGCCCCAAACAGCTAATGGAGATAAAATTTTGCTTGCACTATTCCAATTTAAATTATTCATTTACCTAAATGCACTTATTTTTATCCTGTATCTCAACTCTCTATTCTTTTTGCCAAAAGAAAGCTTCTCGTTTGTTTCTTTTATCTTTATTAAATTATGCATTTCATCTGTCTCTTTTTTCCTTTTGAAAATCGTGTTTCTAGAAAAATTGAACTATTGTGCTTTACAAGTCTGAGTTTTTAGTTTTAGACTTTCAATCACTGGACTCCCCCTGAATCACCTCACCTTGTTCTATAACTAGTGGCCACCCTGCTCTGTCCACACCTGACTAAGGGGACGGGGCGCAGGGACACCAGGGTGTTTGCTCCAGGTCACGGCGAACATCCTCCACCAGGATCAGAGTCCGTCTTCTTGGGGTAACCGAGGTGGTCATGTCCGGACTCTCCTCTCTCGACCAACAGATGAGCGTCCACACCCTGAGCTTTGGTCGGAGCCCTCTTCCATTGTCCTCTGCGGACCCTCTGAGGCTGCCGATCGGAACTGTCAAGACTCATGATGGAGAGATATGAAACATTAGGTACGTTCTCAAGAGCAGTGATTCAAGACCACAGCCTTGTTTGCTGAGAGAGGGTTTGAAATATCTATCAATACAGAGTGAGAATAAACCCACGTGACTCTGGGGACAAAAGAAAGGCACGTGCCAACTCAGATCAACCAGCGCAGACTGTGTCGCTGTGAAGTCGGAAGCCCGGGCTTTGGTGTGCGTACATGATGTACCTATCCTATTCCTTTCCCTCCCAGGGCCTTCGGATTAGTTGGCAAGATGAGACATAAATGCAAGTCTCACAGTATTAAGCATGACATGACTGAGTGGCAATTGGAGCCAGTTGGCAAAGAAGATATTTAATGCTTGCACTATCTGCTTACTAGGCTTTGGGGATCTCTTGGAAGTTTAAAAGCAAGTCAGCTCAACCTATCTAACTGTGGAACACCCTGCTCTCCCCCAGAGTCTCTGTCTCCGGAAGGGGTGTTCTGTCCACCTGCTCACATGCTGCAGGAGCCTGGATCCAGCTCTCTGCACCCACCAGCAGCCTGTGCACTGGCAAAGCCTGCCTGCCCCTCCTGCTGGCAGCTCTGCAGCTCTTTGTTTCATCCTTCCTTGATTCCAGGTAGTCTCTCCTCGACCCATCCAGTCTCCCAGCAAGGATGCCCTTGACCGATCAGAAGCCGGGTCTGTTGGTTCATCACTGTGTTTCAGAGTGAGCAACACTGCTGGTACCAAAGAGGCCCCAAGCAGATGTGCTGAATGAGCAAGTGAATGAGCACCCAGAAAACCTTAGGGCACAGTCTTCCAGGGATTCCTTTACACTTCGAACTCCAAGCAGTAAGGAAATATGCATTCAACTGCTTGTATTTTTTTTAGTGGCAAATGACAAAAAAAAACTTGTGAATGGCTTGAACAAATGTGTGTAAATAGCACACATATCTGAGCAGCCCTGGAGCTGATCTCCCTGGTGACCCTCCATCCAAATCCAGGTCTGGTGTCTGCTCCTCCTCCCCGTCTCACTTGTTCAGTCGCCGTTCCCAAGCGGGTCCGCGGGTCACCTGGGCACTGATCCTGAGTGTGCAGGAAAGCGAAAGCTTTTCCACTCCCAAATGGGCAGGACAGGACTGTGCTGATTGGCTGGTCATGTGTTCATCCCTAAACCAACCACTGGGCTTCTGCTGGTCATGGAAGGTTCTGGAGCTGGGGGTAAGTCAGTTCCAGTCAGAGGCCTGGGGAAGGAGATGTTCATGGGAAAGAGCTTGAACATTCCTGTGTGGACCGGTGCCTCTGCAGGGCTTCACCCCTTTTCTTTACCACCACCACCAGGGCCAGAAAGTGGCAGCATCCACAGGAGGCAGGCAGAGACCAGGCAGCCAGACGGGGAGGACCTAGCCAGACACCAGGGCGCTCAGAGAGCTCGGCGTAGAGAACAGGCAAAGTAAGACGGAGCCCAGGGCCTCCTGAACGAGGCTAGCGAGACTCGCTGGGCAAGACCACGAGCCGCCAGCAACAGTGCAGCCCAGGATGCCCCTGTCCCCACAGTGTCCAGAGCTGCCATCAACGCAATGAACCCTGATGACCTACTGAAACACACTGCCAGGCGTATTCACATGACCACCCAGATCCTGGTGCCCAGTGAGGGTGAACGGAGGCGAGCCTGCCCCCACACAGACGGAAATCTACCTGCATGCGTTACAGGAGGACGGAAGGCCCAGGAGGTGGCCAACCACATCAGAAGGCGGGCCAGGAACGGGGTCAGAGGCGTGTGCCCTGGGACGATGTGCCTCAGGCATCCAGGGGAGGTCAGTTTAGGTCAAGCTCTGCGGAAAAAATGCAGTGCTTTGTTTACCCCATGGGGAGACGGCTCAGAAAACACAAAAACATGGCGTTTCCTTGCTGGTCTCTGCCCAACAATATGACATCTGGGCGGCTCAGCTCTGTGTTTGACCCCATCTGTTTGTGACATGGGCTCATGCTCAGGAAAGGGCGGCTGGGGAGACGACCTTGTCCCTACCTAGGGTGTCATGGGGCACAACTTAAGAACAGACCCGTCACCACTGAGAAGTTCAAATTTGAGAGTCCTTATTAAGCTGGCCGGCTGACTATCACACACAATGCCCCAAAAATGGCTATTGGGAGAACAGCCCCGACCACAGGGTTGTAGGGGTTCTTATACCAAAAATCACATCAATCATAAGTGTCTGTTGCTATGATTCAAAATTACATATTAACATCATGAGATCATCGACAGAGGGGGAAGTGGGTCAAACTGACCCTACCTAGGTACAAACTAAAGAATGGTTACTAACATCCACACAATCACCATTCACATGGTACATTGTTTAGGAGCAATAGGAATCAAAAGAGAGCAATTCTTCACTACATAGGAGTTGTCATTGTATATTATTAAACATGTCACACCAAGTAACTGATGATGGGCACAGAGGCGGGGTGTTCCCATGAGGGAAGCTTATTTCCTACATAACATGGAGTCTCAGAGCAAAATGGAGTCTGTTTAGTCATCTCCTTAGAGTCTGGCCTGTGACATTCTCATGGAGCCAGATCTATCAGCCCATCACAAGGGAACCAACGCTTGGGTTATTTCTCGGGCGGTCTGTTATCCAGCACTTCTCCTGCTGCATTTCCCAAGGACACTGCATCCTTCAAGGACACTGCAAGGCCCAGAGCCCCAAATGTGAGAAGTGGTCTCCTCGTTCATTCAGAGCAATAGGAGGGAAGTGGTCTCCAGCCGCTCAGTCACATCTGGGCTCCAACTGGACAATGACAAGATGACCCTCAGGCTCGAGTGTTCAAAGACGTCTGTCCCACCGTGTCTTCCAGCCCACCGTGTGCCTGGTGACTCAGGGGACCTTCATATCTGCTCCTTCCTATCCAGGTCTGCTCCCTACCCCACCCCTGCTTTCTCATCATTTTCTGACATTATTAAAAACAGGACAGCTTACATTTTAGGAAAACACCTCTTTGAACTCCCCATCCCTGCTGATCTACTCTGCAGACAACTCCATTTTCTCTTTGGCATGGGTGGAAAATGTGGTCAGACCATGGTGCCTTGGTTGACCACTGGCCTGTGAAGTCTCACTCTACTGTGGCCCACTGTCCCCTCAGGAGCCCCCTCAACCTTCCCTGGTGATCACCTTCCCACAGGTGACTGCCCTGGGTCCTTCCTGCACAGTCTAACCTCTAAATCCCGGGCCTAGCCCAATAGATGACTGTGCCTCAAACCATCTTATTCCAATTCCTACAAAATGCTCCCTCACCATGCCCAGGAGTCTTTATTGCCAGCGTTTTCCCTACCTAGAACGTGACTCCCCCCCTAGACCACTGCAACCGGAGCTGGTCTCAGCCCCCAGTTTCCCTTCTCCCCGGCTGTCTGTCTGACTCCCCAGCACCTGCACGAGTATCCATGGTAACACGTGTGCTTTCTTCCAACACAGCTTTGCTCCTGAATTTCTGTATGTATCTTCTGTCTTCTTGAGAAACAACCAACACCAGGGGTGGAAATCCTGAGGTATTCTCACCTCGGTGCCCTGAGTAAGGTTGCACTCCAAAGCATGAATTACTATTTCAAGGGCAAAAATATTCTGATTTTTGCACATTTTATAAATGCTAGCTTCCTCGTGTTCTTGAAAATTTAGAACATGAGTGATAATAAAGCTATGAGCCTACACTTGTCTTCAAGTTGATCGTTTAGCTTTGTTCAAAGTTATATCCCACCCTGTAGACCAAGCTCAGCAACAGCCTGAGAAAACTGTCTTGTAAATCCAAACGTAGCACATGGAAGTCATTAGACAAATGCATATTCGTTAGGCAGATAAATAAGAAGGACAGCAACGTGGGTGACTCGACGTGGGTGACTTCATCCTCACTGGACTAAGGAATTCTGCTGTCAGGATAGCCAGCTGGGCAGCAGTGCCCGAGGCCACAGGACTGAGTCAGCTGGGAAGTCGGAGCTGCAAACCACCACCACTGTCCTCTAAATCACAAAGAGGGCACCTGGCAGGGCCAGCTCAGGAGCCACCAGGCACTGTGCCCATCACCAGGCGAGATCGCCCGTCCTCTGGGAGATGAGTGAACTCACAGGTAAGTTAGAAGAACACAGCTGCCATCAGAGAAAGGTGGACACCCAGTCCACAGTCTCCGGCAAGATGAATGGAATGGGGGACGAGACCTGAAGTGAGCCTGACCAGTGTGCTCCCGACAGTGAGGGGTCCCGCGGCAGGAAGAGCAGCGGCCGCTCGCAGGCACAGCCCAGCAAGCACCGGGCGAGAACGTCGGATTAGGAGACCTCCCAAAAGTGCCCAAGAAGCTTAAGAAAATGAAAAGACCCTACGTGGCCCCTCTGCGGATCCGTCACTGGGGAAAGCGCCAGTCCCCAGCCTGAGCTCTGACGGGGCTCCGGCCCCCAGAGGCTTCCCTGCCTCCTCGGGAGAGGCCGAGCCCCATGCAGCACCTGGGAGACGAAGACGAGAACCTGGCAACCTGCCTCCAACTGCCGAGAGCTTGGTTGGCCGGTTCTTCCTCCTTACGGCTCGCTCGCTCGATCAAGATGTTAAAAGCAGGCTCTCGGGCTCTGCGAGGGTACCAGTGGCTTTAAGTCCACGTTCTCCTTGCCACCTCACACCACTTGATTTATCTACCGAAGTTTTCTACCTCTTTACTTTATTCTTGCTCCTCCATTTCTCAGGGTTTTTCAAAACGTTGAACGTGCTTAAGAATAGAGAAACGTGTGTTTGGGGTCAGAGGCTGCGGAGGCCCGGGGCTGGCCGAGGCTCAGGGTGAGGGTGCCGAGCCGGTCATCAGGCTTGGGCACTCCAGCCCCCAGGACCTGCCCACACTGACACTAACTGGGCCTCACCCAGAGGCCTCCCAGCTCTTTACGGAGGAAACAGGTGTGCGATCCGAGGATGAACACTCGGGGCCGCGGCTCTGTTCCTGGTGTTTGATGGACCAGACCAGGGTGGCCAGCTGTTTTCTGGAGACGCGGGAGCGCCCCAGTTCCGCCTCCCCGTCTCCTCCCGCCTCCCCATTAGCTGAAAGTAAAAGCTCCCAGCCCAGGTTCTGCGAGGAGCACGTTCTCTGCTCCGGCGCCACCTCCCGTTTCCTCCGCTCCATAATAGCATGCTCAACATCCAGTTCTCACCAAGACACTGAGAACCTCATTCCCTCTCACACCCGCTTCTTCCTCAGGTGCTGGGTTCCGGCTGCCCCTCTAAGACCATTCTTGCAGGATCCGAGGGGGAGAGGAATACACACGTTTCTGCTCCCTTCTGTAGGAGGAGACCTTCCACACCTCTTCTGACCCCCTCGGTGGAATCGGAGAGAGGCTGTCCCACCTGCCCGACCCCTCCCTTCAGGCAGGATACCTGGTGCCATTTCTCAGCTATTCTTTCCTTCAAATCCTTCTTTACGAGTTGCATTTTCTAAGTCAACAGTGATAGATTTTTTTAAAATGTCTTTTCTGTAAGTTTTCCTGATTTAGTGTATTCCTGCAAACAGCAGCAGCCAAGGACGCTGACCTGGTGAGCAGAAGCCACTGGGCTCAGAGCGAGGGTTCATTTACTCCTGCTCCACCCCCCATAGTTCATTCTTAATCCCATATTAGCTCACTTATTTCTTTTTTAAAATCAATAAATTACAGGAGGCTGAGGCAGGAAGATTCCAAGTTTGAGGCCATCCTCAGCAACAGCAGGAGTGAGGCCCTGAGAAACTTAGCAAGACTGTTTCAAAATAAAAAAGGTCTGAGGATGTGGCTCAGAGGTTAAGTGCCTCTGTGTTCATTCCCCAGTTCCAAAAACATTAAAAATGATAATAATCCATAAGTCATATTATTAGTTCCGAAAAACAGAAGTATGGGCCAGCAGGAGAGGGGGCCTGAGGGCTGGGTCGATACAGCTATGGTCACCTTTGAAGCTTACGAGTCACCTGGGTCTTATGAATTTCTTTCCTCTGTTATTTAATTAGTCAGCCAACCTTTGCCAAACTCACCTGGTATAGAGAAGAAGGAATTTTCTTGATCTGGAGTGGAAGGGGCCTCTCCGCCTGAGTTTCAGAACTATTTGTTGAACAGAGAAGAGCCCTGCCTGTCTGTGCTTGCAGCAGGTTCTCTTTCAGCGTGGAGGACCCGGGCTCCCCAGCAAGCCCATGAATGCTTCATCCGGCAAGAGGCCCAAGGCCGCTTACAGGTAGAAGCCACCTCTCAGCATCATCCAGAGCCTGCCAGCCTCGCAGGTCACCACCTGGAATGGGGTAAGTGGTAGGACGCAAACCAGAGTCCTGGCGGAGTGGCCGGAGAGGATTTGCTCCTGTCCACTAGTGGGAGGGAGAAGGTCAAGTTCGCTCAGGCCTCCCGAGTGGGGCTGCAGGTCTCACGGCCCACACTGCTGCCCGCCCTGCGGTGAACACTCAGGAAATGAGGCCCAGCGGCTGCCCAGTCCCCTGTGCTCTCCCTGGTGGGTGCTCCTGGGTTCTCCCCATGGTGTGCTGTTTGTTTTTGGTTGTTGCAGTGCTGGGTTCATGGCCAGGGCCTCCAGCCTGCAGGGAGAGTGAGCCATGCCCCCCACCTTTTTACATTTTTTTCTATTTCTGACTTAGTGCTTCTATTTTTTTAACATTACATTAAATATACTTAGAAATGAAATGGTCTTTAATAATGCAGTTTTTGCTTGAAGACGTCCCCATTGCTGGAAGACAAAAGGGGACAATTCGTAATGATGGAGCAAACCATCCCAAAGAGTAAGCATCCTCGCCGTGCGGGGACGGGACAGCACAACCGTGGCGCATTAGCAACAGCTGGAAGTTGTGACGGGAAACCAACCCACAGAAGCCTGGGTGGGAGACGGCTGGCCTCTCAGCTGCGGACAGCGCAGACGTGAGCCCCAGGGCAGGGTGGCCATGAGGGGACGCGTGGGCAGCTCACCTGTGCACTCTGCACCTGCTCCCTGTGATCCTGGAGGCACGACTTCCATTTGTTACTGATGCTAGTGATAATGACAGTGCCACTCATGCCACGGAGCACTGGAGAGAGCATGTGGTGTCCACCTGGCCCCACTGGACGGTGGACAGCCGTAGCTGCAGATGGGCCAGTTGCTCCAGAAGTCCTGCAGCTCCCACACTGGGACGCACCCTCGTCTACACAGACAGACGTCTTAGGACTACAGGGTCTTACAGGTCATCTGAGCCAAGTGACGGGCTTTCTCATGTGCTGCAGCCTGCACCACGGGGTCTCTGGGCCACGTGGACTCAGCCACAGGCTGCTGTATCACAGCCAGGTGCCACAGCATGCCACTCGCTTTGGGACACACTCAAAGCCAGCAGCCTCCACTCCACCAGTGGAAGGTCAAAGCTGTGTCCCCTGAGGCAGAGAAAGACGCCCAGACCCCGAGGGCTTGTGACTGGGTTGGTGGTAGGAGTTCAGGTAGGAGTTCAGGGTACAAGGCTAGAGACGTACGTAAAGATGCGTCCACCCCTGAACACTTCCCCAGCGGACTGCTCTAAATCATTCCAACCTCGTCTCTACCGTCTCACTTCCCGGGCACACGTGTTCTTCCGGAGCAGAATCTTCCCCATTATTTTTTCCTTTTTGCTGACCAGATGTAAGTGACATCATGTCACAAGTACCCTGGGCCAGGACGACCCTCTGTAGCGACCCGGGCAGGCTCAGGTCTTCATCAGGACTGCATCATGAGAGGACAGCAGACAGACCCCGTCAAGACTGCGGGCTCTGCTCTGCTGTCCGCCGTGTCCTGTGCACCTCTCTGACTCGCCTCCGACAGGCTGAGAAGCATCACACCTGCCTGACCAGCAGCTGCACCAGCAGCTGCACACAGCACGCCTGTGGCCATGGCGACCCACAGCCAGGTCCCAGCTGGCACCGCAGGACACCCAGGCCACTGCTCAGGTCTGTGGTGGCCTACCGCTACTGTTCACACCCCACCCGGGCTTGTGGAGGTTGGATTAGGGAATCAGGTCATCTGGGACGGAGAACCTGCCGCAGCACTCACCCTGAGGAGCCGCTGGTCTGTGCTCACCCGGGAGGAAACAGTGGACCCCTGTCTGGTCAGAGGGCTGGCAGGCAGTTTCGGAGAACTTCCCTGCTGTGGGGGCCTTACTCTTTTTGGTCCGAAGCATAATTTGCATGTAAGAATTTCATCTTTTAAAGCCTAAAGCTCAGTGAATTTTGACAAATATCTGAAGTCAAGTGAGCAACATCGGAATCAAAATTTCATTTCTATGATCCAAAATAGTCTGTGGCACTGCTTGTTTTCAGTTGTCTGCACTTAGCCAGCTCCTAGCAACCACCTGCCTGTTTTCTGCCTGGACCTTTGTGTCCTCTGGAATTTCATGGAAATGCCACCACGGAGTGTATAGTCTTTCATGTGGAGCTTCTCTCACTTGGCACAGCGCTTTAGAAATTATGTCGCATGTATCAAGCAAAATTAGCTAACTCTTTGTTGTTGCTGAGTGTCACGCAGTCTGGTAGCTTTATCACAATTTGTCTATCCATTCATCAGCTGATAAACACTTGGTTTGGTTCCAGTTATTTTTTTATTGTGAATTAAACTGTTATGAACACCTTTGTCCAGGTTTTTTTATGGATATATGTTTTAATTGCTCTTGGAAGAATATCCAGGGGGGAATTCCTGGGCTGCAGAATAAATGCACCTATTTCCCGGGTGGCTATGCCAGCTCCTATCCCCACCAGCCGCACATGAGAAGGCCGGTTACTCAGCACTGCCAATGTTCTTTAACTATTCCGGTGGCTCTGCACCAGAGTCTTATTGTCACTCAGCTCCTAGAGATCTGATGACTACAGACATCGAGCAGGCTTTTGTATGCTTATTGGAGATCCGTGTGCCTTTTTAGGTGGGGTGCTTGATCAAATAGTTTGCCGGTGTTCTTACGGAGTTGTAAGGGTTTTTCATGAGCCATGGAGTTGTGCTCTCCACCACAGATTTGTGCACATTTCCTCGTAATCTGTGGATCGTCATTCATTTTCGGAGCAGTGCCTTTCAAACAGCAGAAGTCAGGAAGTTTGGTGAATTTAATTCTATCACTTATTTCCTGTGTGTTTTCTGCACTTATCACCCAATTGATTCAGATACAAGAATTTTCTTCTATGCACCTCATAGATTTCTCTCTTGTGTTTAAATCTATGGTACATAAAGAGTTAGTTTTTGTGTGTAGCTTATAGATCAAGGTCCCACTTTTGGTAGCTGAATATTGAACAGCTCTGGGACATTTGTTTGAAAGGTTTAACTCTCCCCTGAATTATGTTGCCCCCTTGACCAGGGCAACCTGAACACGTTCCTGCATCTGTCTTCTCTGATGTTGCGTGCTTTTGTGTTTGCTGAATACCTGCCCTCCGGCCACTGCCGTGTTCTCCTGGTTACTGTGATTTATGATAAGACCTTGAGGGAGGCAGTGAAGGTCTGCCACTGAGTACTTTTTAAAATTGTTCTGGAACAAGGGTTGGTCCTTAACAAAAGTAGGGTACCCAGCACTGCTGCCCAGACCCTCCCAGGCTGTAGGAGCAGGGCGTGCTCTGGGTGGGAGGAGAAAAAGACCCACCTCCCTTTGGCACTGATTTAAAACCAAAAACAGGCTCTCAGGTTCTGGCTGTGAACAGACCTTTTTCCTGCCTTCCCAGATGTCTCGCCCCATGTCGATCCGTGGAAGATGAGCTTTCCGTACCCCAACCCTTCTTCCTGGATCCCAGGAAGCCTTTCAGTTCTCACTCCAGGCACCAGGTAAAGGAAAGTCAGGTGGGGACATGAGTGAGGTCTGCAGAAGAGAATCTGGTGGGAAAAGCAGGCTGAGCAAAGGCAGGGCCAGAAGACGGCGTCCAGAGGTGAGGACGCGAGGGAGAGGGCAGCCACCGGGCAGTCCTCAGGGGCCTCCCCAACCCAGGCTGCCCACCATCCTCCCCACTCAGCCTCCAGATGAGCCCAGAGCTTTGGGTAACGGAAGGACATCCTCCGTCACGGGCTCCCCTGTGCTCCTTCCGCACTTTCTAACGCAACAGGTTATCCTGTGTGTAGAAGGAGCTTCCCCCGGGGTGTCCGGAGATTCTACAGCACACGGTCGTCAGCACCTAGTATCTGCGTGCTCCTAGACCAAGCTCCGCAAGGCTTACGCATTTCAGAAAACCAAACACTAAGTGGTCAACAGCCATTGACCGGCCATTTTTCTCTGTCCTCTCCGGAACATGCGTACCCCGTCTAGATAGTTAGGCGAATACTTCCTGGTTAAGTAAGGAGAGCCCACATGAGTGAATCTGATCCACTTTTAATGGTCAATGTTTAAGGACGGTGTGTTGCCACAGGGTAACTGGACATAGCAGGTAAATCACAAGATGCCCCACCTCCACCCCAGCTGGCCGTCTGCCCCGTCTCCACTCTAGTTTCTGTGGTTCCTTGGCGGGTTCCTATGACCACACACTTCATCATTGTCAATCACGCAAGCTTCAACAAATAAAGCTAACAGTAACTCAAGGCTTTGAATGGCCTGGGCTTTTTGGTCCCCAAATCTTAAAGCTTAAATCCTAAAAGGTCCTGAGAGTTGCTGGACTTCTCTTCCTTCCTGTTGTCTCACTGGACAAGTGAGTGCTGGAAAACTGGAGGCGGAAAAGCCATCTTGACCAAGAGGCTGTTACTGGGCCCCAGGAGTCTCAGATTTAGAGGGGAAACGGCGGGGCAGTACGGTGGCCTTGGGTCCCTGACAGTCAGGAGTCAGAAGACTGGAGAGAGCGGGATTGGGTTCAAGGAGGCTGAGGGAGGAACACCGGCGGGGACTCCATTTCCCCTCCTGAGCCAGCTCAGGGGTTCATGGAGAGTCACTTCCCTGTAGGAAGAGTCTCCATTCTGCTAGTGAAAACAAGGGGCTGAAAATCCTAGTGGAGACTGGTAGAGGGGTCTCAGTACTTCACAGTCCCTCGGCAAATGGCACCTCCAGCTCTTCTTGGGGTCAGAGACACCAGTTATAGAACAGGCACAGGGAAGTTGTGCAGGCCCGGGCGGACCTCAGAGGGACCGGGACAGAAGAGGAGCTGGGGGACAGCCGGGACAAGGCTGTGGAGCTGAGGAGCTCAGAAGACAGGGGCCTTCCACCCTGAACACACTGGGGCCCCAGTGACTGCAGTAGAGCAGGCCTGCCTGCTGTTCAGGAGGGACGCGGGCAGACAGAGGGCTCAGAGTGGCCTCCAGAGCTACACGGAGCTGCCACACAGGCATCTGCCCCTGGGCCTCGCCGCTTCCCACCTTCTTTGACTTCACGGCACAGACCATGTGCACAAAAGACCACATCCCCTGAAGCCACCAGGGCACTAAGAACCCCAGCCTGGCCTTCAGCCGTTAACCTGACATTCAATCCAGCAATTCACAGAGAGTCACGCATTGACTGCACAGGGACCACTGCCAGCCAAGAACAAAGACCTCGGTACAAGACAGTTAGAAGACCACTTTAATGATCAACAAGGATGGTTCAATACTTTTCCTAAATTCTATCTGCATGTGCCATGCAAGATTAAACTGGAAAAAAATGATGTATTTCCTTCTTGTCATCATTTTAATAAAAATAAAGCCTCTGCCCTTGGCTCAACATGATCTGAGATTATAGCCTGAATGACGAGCCCGGAGCTGCTCCCGTTAGCGCCCACTGCCTGGGCCAGGGCTCTCTGAGCACTCCTGGCTGAAGAGGGCAAGCGGGCGCTTGAGGCTCCTGGGGCCCCGCGGTGGTTCCCACAGCTTGACCTCGATGTTGCCGTCACTGAAGGCTTCCGCCTTGGTCTCCCCTACCGGGTTCTGTCTCCCAGACAGCTTTGCCTTCTTCTGCATCATTGTAATCCCCAAGTTTCCAGGCCGCTGCGCCGGGGAGAAGGGTTCTTTCACTAGGCAATAGCAAACGGCAGACAAAAAATTTTTTTTGAAGTTCTCATTCATAAATGCATAAATGATGGGATTACAGATGGAGTTGGAAAAGCCGATGATTTGCACGATAGCAAAGACCATCTTGATGGTGACGTCATCGTACTCCTTTTCGAAATTACCTGGAATAAAGCAATAATTTAGAATGCTTGTTTATTTCATCAAGAAGTAGACAGGCTCGTGGCCTGGCTTCACCCCAAACTTACATTGACACAGTGGGTAGAGGCCTGGAAAGTCTCAACCACTTGGGGAGGCACCTGGTGTCTGAGTAAATGACCTCTGGGATGGGGCTATGTTCTTAGGAAACTTAGCCCTGCCTGCCTGGTGCCCGCACATGGACTGTCCTTCAACCCCAGGCTCCAAGTGTCCTGCCAGCTAGAAGCGACAGCCGCCTGTGAATGTTTGCTGGTGTTCTAAGACAGGATCACACCAAGACCCTGCAGGGTCCTGGATCACCAGGTAGGATTCACTGAGGGTCGGGCTGAAATCCTCAGCCTCACAACACTATGCTGGGAAGGCCGGCCCTAAATAAAGAAGGCCCGTGAGGTGCCCGCCTCCACCAGGTTGCCAGGGAGAAGAGGAGGAGCAGAGTCGCAAAGCTTCTCTTTGTCTTCATGGTTATCAACAACTTGGCCACAGTTGTGCCACTGGCCTTCCACACGATGACTGGCGGTCCTCGGCCTGAAGGAACGGCATTCTGCATTTGGCATGAGGTCACCCAAGTGGGGAGAACAAATCCCAGGGACTCCTCTCCCACCAGCAGCCCACGAACCGGAAGCCCTCACCCGGCAAGGACACTCACTGTACTCGTTCATCATGTGGACGACATGGAACGGCGCCCAGCACGCGACGAAGAGGGCCACTACTGTCACCATCATGATGACCGCTCGCTTCTTCCTCCTAGACCCACAGAGAGACACTGGATGGTCATCCCGCCTGGCAAGTGTCCCCGGCAGCATCCACCAAGGATGTGCTCACTGCAAGCTGGTACTCGGCTGGCGACCAGCAGGACTCTGCCACGCGCCTTCCATCAGGCCACCGCGGAGGTGCAGCCAGAGGCAGAGAAGCTGAGGTCCTTCGCCAAGCCCGAGGACAGTGGGTGCTTTGGATTTGAATTTGGGCAGTCTAACTTCAGTGGCCACGCTCTTGTTCACTGTGTGTGGAAGAGCATTCACACCCGTAAAGCGGGTGCTAATGTAAAGTGTTAATGTCTATGAAATGTGTGGGCCTCAAGGACAGAACAAAAACCACAGCCCGTGATGACCCAGAACAAGCTCTTTACGCAGGTGGGCACCAGGGCACTGCACACTCGGACTGACGGAAGCCCGTGGGCTGCTCGACCTCTCCACGCTGGGCACTGCTTAGCTTTCTAGGAGTCACGAAGCACAGACTGTGAAATAAATCACGTGGACCGCCAGTGTCGTAGCAGTAAGTTGTGTTTTAAAATGCTATTAGTGAATCAGATCAGAAAGTACAGCCTTAATACAAATAAAATATCAATAATACTAATTTTTAAAAATAACATGCTCCAAATAGCACGCTAAGTGAAATGAGTCAATCCCAAAAAAGCAAAGGCCAAATGGTTCCTCTGACATGTGGGTGCTGATCCATAATCGGGGGCGGGGGGGGGAGGGGAAGAATGGAGGAACTCTGGACTGAGCAGAGGGAAGAGCGGGAGGGGAGGGGGTGTGGGGTGGGAAAGATGGTGGGATGAGATGACATCATTACCCTACGTACACGTGATTGCACCATGATGATTACATTGTGCACAGCCAGAGAAAGGAAAAGCCGTGCGCCTGTTGTACACAATGAGTCGACGTGCATTCTGCTGTCACGTGTAACTAACTAGAACAAACAACTATAATAACATACAGTGCTCCAGTCTGGAAGGATTTTCACACATGCTGTTGCATGGTTTTGAGTGACAGCTTTTGTGGGGGGAGGATGGAGGTATCAGGCCCCTCTGACTATGAGGAAAGCAGGGGCCCCTCTCCAGGGTGCCAGCCTACATCATGGCTGGCCGGCCTCTGAGAGAGCCCCAGGGGACCACAGGTCCTGGCACCAGCCCTCAGCTTCCGCCAGGCCATCTTCACACACAGATAGCAGCGTAACTGGGTTCCCAATGCCAAGGAAGTTTCCGCCTACAGCCGGAGCTTCTGTTCTGACCTCAGAGCTGGTCACCTCGCTCTTCCTGCCTCACATGCCATCTCACAAAACCTCAGGCTTCTTAGTCCAGCCATGCCCTACCCTTGAACCAAGAATGTGCTGTGACTAGATGGCCAAGGGCTCAGGGTCCCTGGTGAATGCCCCGCCCCCAGCACAGCAGGGTGAGAGCTGGCGGACAGAGCCGAGGGTCTCCTGGGACCCACCTGGTGATCTTGGACATTTCCTTCCCGTGAATGGTCCGGAGCACAGAGCCGTCCCCCACCCTCTTCTTGACCCAGAGCGCGTAGCCGATCTTGCCGTAGAGGAGCAGCATGAGCAGCAGCGGCAGCAGGAAGAGGGAGACCAGGATGAAGGTGGTGTAGGCCCTCTGGTGCGCTGGGCTGGCCCACTCTTCCAGGCAGCACACGTGCTCTTGGTCATACAAGAAGTCGTACTTGACCTTCACAAGAACACAGAGGGTCAGGAGGGCCAGCAGGCAGCGGCCCGAGGGCGAAGCCACCCCGCTTGGCTCTCAGACTCGCCGCTGGGCCTCTCCCTGAGAATCGCATTCCCACTGCTATTTGGTTATAAAGTAGTTTCCCACCCAACCGCTCAAGATCTTCAGAGTTTTGTGCCTTTATTTTCATTTTTTATCTTTCTCAACTCTTATTTCCATGGGCCACAAGCTTTCAGTTGGCTGAAAAAGCACAATTAATTAAGGAAGGTTGAAAACATTTTGCCAGCGAGCTCGATATTCACTGAGATAGTTGATTGGACTTTTCTTTCTTAGTTGCTGAGGAACAGGTCTGGGGAGTCCTCAGACTTCTTCCTAGCAGGAGGTTCTGAAAGCCACGAGGTTTACTACAGTTCCACAGTGGAATGAGCGGGTTGTTGGAAAGGTATCAGAGGGCAATGGAAGGATTCTGGGATGGAAGAGAAATTGGATTCAAACTTCCATCAGATTGTATTTACTTGCTGACGTGTTTATACAGTTTCTGGAGGACTCGCCCTGTAGGTTCAAAATGTTATCAGCTGATTTCCAGGACACACTAAGCATTTGGAACACATCTGAAAGTCATGTCTGTGCGACAGGAATAGCAATGAGGGGATTTATCCAATCAGAACACTTCAATCATGCGGAGGGTTCCCGATGAATACTTAGGTATCAGGCATATTCTGCCTATATTCCCTGCAAATTCTATCACAAATCTTCAACATCAGTTGGAAAGGTAACAAAATTCAAGTTCTGATCCAGGTGTTGAAGAAATGAGGAAAGGTAACACAGTGGGAAAAAAATTCTAAGCCCCCAACTCCCTGGGTGTAGGAGGACAAAAGGAAACTCATTCTGACTGCAGATAAGCAGCCCTACGGGGTCACAGGGGCCTGTCCCAACGCATCCCACAGCTGCTTTTGAGACTGGCGGCGTCCACACAGGGTCCTGCAGCGCTAGGGACCAGGCTTTCCGACAGCACACTCTGTTGGACTTAGGACAACCAGAATCAGATCCCCCATTGCTCTGGCTGGCCCTGGGCAGGGACATGCTGGGCCCACATTCCCACCTCCCCTTTCATAATTGCCCTTCTCCCACCTGGTAACGCGCCCTCTTTCCCTACCCACATCTACCATGGAGCACCAGGACAGAGTTCCGGTGGCAGCGTCGGCGAAGCCCTGGACCAGGCAGCCCAGCCACACCAGGCCCGCCTGCTTTCCCTGCTTTTCCTTACTCAGGTTGAAGACTGGCATTTGGGGAAATGGTATTTTGACAGGTGCTGGGACACTGTGGATTTGCATGTCACAGTGAGGGAGCAGAGGGGATGACAACTTTGATTTAGTCACCTGCTTGCTTCCGAGTCCTGGAAGCTGTCAGGGACATCCCTCCTGAGAGGCAGGCCCACAGCAGGCTGGGAGGCTTGGGAGCATTGAGGCCGGAGATGCCGCCCCCACCCCGCGCGTAGCCCCGGCTCCCGCACCTCCCACGCCCCCACCCTGCTGACGCTCAGGAGCCAGAAGGTGGCCCTACTGATGCACTTATGGATCTCAAGAAGGAAATCCGATCTGGCTGATCTGTCTGACAGGGCAGCTTTGGCAATTAGATGATGCAGTACACGTTTCTCAAACTAAATAGATGACATATAGATTTAAAATACATTTACAGTACACAATAAGAGGATTTTATTTAAGAACTTGATAGGTCTTTTTCTTCCCCACGGGCCAGAAATGGACCTCACGTCGTGGTCTGGACCTGGAATGTCCCCCAGAGGCTCCTGTGCTGGAGGCTGGCCCCAGTGCAGCAACGGCCACAGGGGGGCTTTGGGGAGCAATGGGACGGGGCGCCCCGAGCTCCTCAGTGGATCACCCCCTGCGTGTTCATAGCCGAGTGGAGGACTAGGAACAGCGGAAACCGGAGGAGTCTCCTGCCCGCCCCGGGGACCAGGTCTGCCTGGCTCCTGCTCTGCTTCCGGGCTTCCGAGAGGAGAGAGCCTCCCTCTGCCACAGCCTTCCCCCATGATGCTCTGCCTCACCTCAGGCCCAAAGCACTGGAGCCAAAATACTGCTTCCCTCCTCTAAGCTGTTTTCCTCAGGTACTTGGCCACAGCAGGGAAGAGCTGACTCTCATTCCCTGATTGCACTAGGCTGAGTCATCTAGGCTCCATCCTCATAGGCTTCCTGCTGGACATGAGGGTAGGGCCAGCATCAGGAGCTGGGGACCCAAGGTGCGTGGCACTGAGGGGTCTTCCTGAGCAGCTGGCTGGAGGGTGCAGCCTTGGGAAGCCTCGGGCTGTTACCTGGGGAGACCCAGGGGGTAGAGTCAACACGGGCCACAGCCCTCCCCAGAGGGCACAAATTCCAGGGGACATTTGCCCTCCCTCTCCCCATTTGCCTCATGGGCTCCTGAGGAGAGAGAGGCAGCGAGTCGGTTAAGAAGGGACCGAGAGACCAGAGGCGAGGCAGAGAAGGACCCTCTGTGGTTCTGGGCCTAAAATCATTCCAAGCAGAGGGAAAGGCAACATTTAAATGGATTGCTCGTATGAGTTGGTGTGACCCTGTCTCTGGGCTGGATGTTTGACAAGGGACTGAAAGTGACCAGAGGCAGTAGTATCTGTGTGACTACAAGAGTGATGGTGTCCACCTCCGGCAGCAAGAGATGGAATAAAGCCGAGTTGGCCTCACTGCGGAGCCCGGCTCACTCTGCATGGCTCATCACGTTCGCCGGGAAGCATGGGCTGCTTCCCCAGTGTGCTGCCACCTTGAGGCCCACTGGGTGTCCTTGCTGGCCACGCGGTGTGCCTAGAGCTTCATGCCTACCCATCTCCACTCCTAAAAGAACAGGTGCACGTCCCTTTAGACGTTACCTTGGTGTGTGGGTGTCCCCTGTCTCTGAAGCCTGCTCTGAGCTAGGAGCCCTGTGCAGGACACGCTAAGGCACAGCCAGGGGACAGGCTGGGCCACCTGCAAAGAACACGCTGCTACCTGTACTGTGAACCCCAGGCCAGGCTAGGCCCGTCTGGGGAGGTGTGGGAGAGAAGTTGGACAAGATCACCCCTTCACATATTTTCAATTTCCATTTGTCAATAAGTAAGAAAGAACTTACAAAGGCAGGTAAGAAAGAGGTAAGTAGACAATCTCAAAAACAAATTTTTATGTGACTTAAAAATATAAGAAAAATCTACGGCAATCATTGAACTCTTAAAATGCAGCATGACCAAGAGACCCGAGGGAAGCCTGCTCCCTTGCTCTGAAACGCACACGTAGTGCTGTGAATTTAAAAACATCCACTGTAAGCATTAAAGTCTTTACGATATCGAGAAGAGCTGGATAAAACAGGGGAGGAGTCTCCTCTTACTCTTGTGAATGGCTGAGCTCACACGTTTGCTCAGCGCTCGTGGAAGAAGGGAAATGACTGCGATTAGGATGGGAGGGTGGCCCAGTGAGGCGCCTCAGCCCGGCCAGCGTACCTGCAGCTGCTGCACGTGCCACATGGGCGATCCCACGATGACGGCCACCAGCCAGACCACACCTGCAGAAGGCAGACGTCATCAGAACCGGACTCCGCCGGGAAGGACACCTGGCGCTGAGGCCAGCTGCCCACCACCCCTGCCCGCCCGTCTCCTGCCCTGCCCGCACAGTGAGCTCCCGGGTCCTCAGTCCTTCGCCCCTCACAGTTGCTGTTGGAATGATCTTCCTAGGCCAGTTTTAAATGTTAAAGACTCTTTAATGCCGTTCTCTTGTCTGTAAGGTCCACTGACTCTCGGGCATGGCTGGAGTCCTCTCCCTCGGTGCCCCAGTCCTCCGCTGAGGAGCCAAGCCCAGCTGGTTTCTGTTCATGCACCACAGCGCCCGACTGCTCCCTGGCCCCAAGCGTTACCAGGACAGGCCACCCTGTCCTCACCATCCCCCCGAGGTCTTCCTCTCCAGGATGATTCAGGTCACCTTCCCCAGTGTCCCCGAAGGCTCCTACCACTTCCAAATGAACTGACCACCCAGTTCCTGTCATCGACTTGTGTCCTACGCAGCCCCTCACGGCCTGGTGACCCCACTCTTTCTTCTCAGCTTCTCCTTGAGGGCGAGGACAATCCACTCACTCTTTTGTTTCCTCAAATAAAATTCCAAGGAAAGTTCCTGGCCCTCAGTGGGAGCTGATCCACGTCTGCTGAGCAGGCAAGGAACTTTATGCACGCCCTAGATTCTTCTTAAATCTAAAGTGCATTATGCTAAGCAACATAACATGGGCACTACTCTCTGGTCTAGGAAACAAATAAGTGTGACTTTAGAAACCAGCATGCTCTTGCTAAATACCCTACCCCTCTGTCATGCATTTGCTGAGAGGAGTCACTTTAATGATAGGATCTTAGCAAAGAAGAAAAAGAATATGAATTACCAAGGAGATCTCAACCTGTGCATTTTAATGAGTTAAAGGTCCCTCTTTGATTTTGGGGAAAATCAAAGTGTTTTTTTTCTTTTACTGGGTGAGTCATAAAACAGCACATTCCTCTGGGTTCCAAGAAGCTGAGACTCAGGCCATAACCTGGGGTTGTTAGAGGAGATACTTGTACTGGGGCTACCAGCAGAAAGTCCTCACAACCCAGTGTCCTGGTGGCTCGGGGCTCTTGGACCTGTCTCCTCAGTCCACACCTCTGTCCATATCTATTCTATTCCAGTCAGTGCAGCTGCTGTGTGTCTGGCCATTTTTCCTGATCTGTAGCAAATCTGGAGGAACTGAGTCTCCTGGCCCTGGTTCACTACCAATCCTTTCCTGGGCTCCTTGACCAGCCCTGGAGAGTTGGCACAGAGTGAGAGGGACAGGTTCATACAATCCATGACCACTTCTGGGCAGGAGAGCCTAGGAGGCCCCCCAGAAGGGACTTGGGGGGCAGTGTCAGCAAGAAGGAGACACAAGGCCAGGGACCCAGGTGTGACTGAGGAGGCTGGTTCATAGGGCCAGGAGACCACCTCTGGGGAGATGCCAGGTGCAGGGTTGCATGGCACCCAGGGTCTGCTTGACTGCTGAGCTGGTCTGCCTTCTCGGCTACTGTGTGTTAGACCCCTCACTCCTCCTTCCCATCTGGTCACTCTGCCTCCAGAAGTCCCTTTCCTCACCCGCCTCCCCACCCACACTGACTGACACACTTTAATGCCAGAGGTTGTCAATTATGGAAAGCCCAGAGATCTGTGAATTCTTTGTAGAAAAGGTGTGACATACATTTGAAGATAAATGAAACTGATTAATTTCTCCCTGTTGATTTACCTGTTCATTTCCAACTATTTAAAGTAAGCTTAGGAGTGGAAAGCCCTCAGAAATTCTCGTGTAATTCCACAATCCAGTACTAGCTAAATTCTCATTAGCGGGAACAAATGTTTGCTGATGGCTTTCACAAGATATCTTAATAAAAACTGCTCTCTCGGATGACCACTCAGTGGCCTGCTATGCCTCTGCTGGTTTAGCAGCAATAGATCCCGTCAGTGTCTGAGTGCTCAGCTACCCACTATGGAGAGGAAAGGTCTCCCGTGTTACTGTGCCAGGCAACTGGACGCACTTCAGATGTGCCGCTTGGCATGTGGCACATTCACCCGTGCAGCTAAACAAGCAGCCGGAACAAGCTGAGGGTCCAGGGATGCCTGGGGCACAGGGGTGAGGTGGGGCACCTGGCTGGCCGGGCAGAGTGGCCTCCTGCTGTTCACTCACCTCCAGGTGCACCCCTGGGCAGCACACCTGGGCAGTACCCCTGGGCAGAGCTCCAGTCCTCTGCTTTTCTGGCCACACATTCCCTGCCACCTCAGGACCTGCCCAGCTCAGAGCCTGTCACCTCGGGCGACAGTTCCTGGTCCTGCGGGTTAGGGGCAAGGCCGCTGGCGGGTCCAGAGGAGCTTGCTGAGGAGGCACGTCCTGAAGAAGCGGGTGCTGGAACAGGCCTAAGCAGCGATGGGTGGGCTAGCAAACGGGGGGCAGTCTGAACCCCTCTAATCGCACCCAGTGCTGGCAGGCTCAGGGTACTCGCCTCAGGGCACACGCAAGGTCCTCCCTGAGCCTCACCTAGCATGGTGAGAGCCCTCTGGTTGGTGTACTGCCACTTCATTTTAAAAGGGTGGACGAGGCCCTGGTGCCTTTCCACAGCAATGCAGGTCATGGTGAGGACCTCCGTCACGATGGCGGTGGACTGGACAAAGGGCAGCAGCTTGCAGACGAAGGCACCTGCAGGAGGGAACAGGACAGGTCACTCAGAGCAAGCTCTCCCGCCGCAGGAGGCGCAAGCCTCTACTTGAGGACTCATCACTATAGCAACACACAGACACAGCAGCGGAGACGGCGCCTTGGCTTCTGCTTTCTCTCTATTGGACTCCCAGTTCCTAAGTGCCACACAATTACGTACGATACCGCAATGGTGGGGGACAAGTTGATATCTAGTCATTGATAACAGGTAGGAAACCATCAACAGGACCACCACGTGGGCAAGTCAGCGTGAAGTTGGCCTCCTGGGGTCTAAACTGCACAAGAGTCTTAGATTCTTCTTTCTTCTTGGTTCCCTGTCAAATCGTCACACAAAGGCACAGTGCTCATTAAACACGCCTGACATCACCTCTGATTTCTTCTCTTTGACTCCCATCCAGAACTCTATATGCAGATCCTGCCACACACTTCCAGCTGATTTTACTTTCTCTAATGCAAAGGTTTCAAGCTGGTGGCAGCCAGCCCAGCTATGGCCCACAATCAAGCTTCGTTTGCTTCAGATGATATTTTTTAAAAATTTATTCTAACTCCATCTGAGATACCCATGTCGTTTTCATCCTTAAAAAATCCTTATGAAATATATCAACATCTCTTTTGAATTTAGTTTAAAAATGATATACAATGTTTGATTGTATCCACTGATTTTCCTCATTTTATTTGATTGGGGCTTTTTAAAAGAGATTTATATGAATATAGAGTGTAAATATAAAAAAAAAAATCTGAGTTCATTGGCGATCCTTTAAAAGCCGATGCGCCCTGTCTGGCCCCTTCCCCATCTGGGTTTGTGACTCTGGTCTAGCATCTCTACTCGTGAATCCACCCTGCTGCCTGCACCCGACCTGAGAACCAGAAGCTCGAGCGTGTGAGGACCGGAGCAGATCGTGGAGGCCAAGCAGACCAGGCTGGCACACAGGGCAGAAAGAACTGTGCTCGGCTCGGCTCGCAAGCGCAGGCCAGGCTCAGCTAGGTCCCCGCAGAAGAGGCCGCCTGTGGCTGCCTCTCCCAGGCATAACTCCCCCCGTGGCTCTCTGGAGTCTGCTCACCCGTCACTGCCACGGATGATGTAGTGTCAGGTCGGCTGGGCTAAGGGATCCCAAGACAGCTGGCAGCACACTTTCTGTTTGTGTCTAAGGGTGAGTTTCTGGAAGGAATTAGCCTTTCGATTGACAGGCAGTGTAAAGACCACTGCCTTCGCCTCTGCGGTGGGTGGCGTCCAGCCTGTGGAGGGTGCGGACAGAACGAGAGTGCAGGCAGGGTGACCTGCCCTCTGCTTCCCTGGCACACGTGCCCTCTCCTGCCCTCGGAGGTCAGCAGCCCTGGCTCTCAGCCTTCCGGCCTGGACTGGAGCTGCACCCCTGGCTTTCCTGGGCCTCCCGCTGCAGGTGGCAGGTTGCCGGCTTCTCAGCCAATCCCTCAACAGGAGTCTTTCTAACATCTCTCCATCCTGCTTCTCTGGAGCTCCCTGACGGACCCGGCCACCCTCCCATGAGGCCCGGCTGCTCTAATGACCCTGTTTCAAGCAGCCCCTCTTGTTCCGTTCCCACACCCTCTGGCTCCTCGTCTTACTTTTGTCCCACACCTCTTTCGCCTTCTGACCCACTGACACAGACAGCTGTAACAGATACACACATAATCGCTGACTTGCTGCTATTATTCATTGGCAGTCTCCCTGCCCCTACTAGAATAGAAACATCCCAAGAACAAGGATGTTTGCCTATTTTCTTCGTTGATGTAGTCTCAACATTTAGAATGGCACACAGTAGGCCCTCAATAAATATTCATTGAATTGAAGAAATGAATCACTAGGAATCCCTTAACCTCCAAAGGCATCCCATTCAGTTTTGAAGAGGCTCTTGGGGGAAAAGGTGCTTTTCAATTTCAATCTCTTTTGAGTTTTGCATTCAGAGAATCTCAGAACTGGACAACTACCTTTCACAAATGTGTATATAAAAAGGGCTTTCTCGTCACTCCTGGGCCTAGGCTTCCCTAATGTCCCTCACCATTCCTCACCCGACATGCCCTTGAGACCTCTGTGCTGGCTGGACCATGCGGACAGGAGCCCCCTGTGCTGAGGATGCAGACAGGCCAGGGCAGAAGCCTCCTGGCATGTGAGCCTCTGAAAGTTCACACCAGCCTTTGCAAACAGCGGCTGCTGTGGACCCTGGAGTCAACCTGGTAATCCAAGATGCCCTCACTTCCTCTCCTAGGACTAAGGGGACTGGGGACTTAGAGTCACTCCATCCCCTGTTAGAACTCTAAAGAACAACCCAACAGCCAACCCGGGCACCCCCAGTGCCTGCTCCAGGCTTCCAAATCCTAACCCTGCTCCAGGTGAAGACCCTTCCTTGTTCAGAAGCCACTTTAGATGCCAAGTGCAGAAATGACCGTCAGTGGTGACCCTTTTCTCTGTCTGAATACTTACACCACCAGTAAGTCAGCTCACCTCAAATCCTGTTTAGGATGTGGTTGTGGTTTGGATCTGGAATGTCCCCCAAAGGCTCATGTGCCAACGGTTAGTCCCCAACATGCTGATGTTCAGAGGTGGGACTCTGGGGACGTGGCTGGATCAGGGCTTCATCCAGTGATGGAGTCACAGCCACGTGGACTACCGCAAGGTGGTGGAAAGTGTGCAAGGTGGACCTGGGAGGAAGGAGGCTCTGTGGTGTGCCCTGGAAAGGTGCGCCTCAGCCCTGGCCCTTCCTCTCCTCCCTCTCTCTCTCTCTCTCTCTCGCTCTCTCTGCTTGCTGGCTGCTAGGAGGGGAGCAGCTTCACTCTGCCATGCCCTCTGACATGATGTTTCTGGGCCTATGATAAGGACAGAAATAATAGAGCCAAGAGACCATGGACTGAAGCCTCAGAGATTGTGAGCCAAAAGAAACCTTTTCTCCTTTGATTCTCTCAGGTATTTTAACACAGCAACAGAAAGCTCACACAAATGTGATGCTTGAACAAAGGAATATGTGAATAACTGTCAATCCTATTTCTTGTAGGTTTCCCCCCACTATTTCTGAAAGCTTGATTGGATTTCTCAATTCTTTTGACCAAATTGTTCATAAAAATGTTGACCAGTTCAAGGATAAGGGAACTCCAGATGGAACTTTTCATAAAATGGACACCTGCATTTTAATATATTTTAGGGAAAACCAAGCAGATAAGAATTTGTATTGCAGAGTTCACTGTAGAGTTATCTAATCACAAACATTTTCATTTTTGTTCATAATAACACGGGATACACATCACTGATTTCTCAGTATCAGGATATACTCTGCTCCTGACTGATCTGTTGGCCACACTGAGTTTCAATTTCATCATTTATAAAAAGAGGTCAGAGAAACCCACCTGCCACAAGACCAATGTAAGCGGTTAAAAGTCCTGAGAGCCCAGTTCAGAACATGCTCCTTAGTAAATGGCAGTTCTTCTTTCATCAGGCAGCCCAATTAAAGAACTGAGGTCAACCTGAACTCTTGGGGCTGATGGGTTATTTGTTGCTAAGCAGACGATTAAAAGACATCTAATTTAAAAACTTATCTTCTAGATAAAGACACTGTGGTTCAAAGGGGTTCAATGATGTGCTCACGTCTACAGGCTACTTGTAGAGAGAGCAAGGTCGTGAACCCAGCTGCCTGACTCCAGCCATTGCATCATGTCACCCTCATCTGTCTTGATGTGGCCGCGCTACGTGGCAGTCTCCTTGTCCGTGTGCTCACAGATCCCCTGGTCCAGAGCCCACTCGAGCCCTGCACACCACACCAAAGTTCCGGGCTCTGTCACATTAGCCTGCTCATGGATCCCGACAGCACTGGCTCGGCTCCTGACACCCTCAAACCACTTTCTGAAGGACCCCTGACGGGGCTGCCCGACCACATCTATGAGTCCCTGTGACATGCGACCCCGGTCTGTCCAGGATGCAGGTCTACACTCTGGCCACCACAGGCACGTGCTTCTGTGACCTGCCCTCTTCTCTGGGGTGTTTGTTTCCTTCAGCCTTTGCTGGGAGGCCACCTCAGCCTCTGCCGTGCAGCAAGCCTCCGCACCACCCTCCCTTTCCCATCAGTTCCTGTTCTGGTCACTTCTCTGTTGTCATCTCTTCCGTCAGCCCGCTCCACGCCTTAGCTGTCCCAAGGCGAATCCTATTTTGTAACAAGAAGTCCCTGGTGACATCTCCTCTCAAAATCAGCCACTTGATCTGCTCTTGCCCTACATCCTTCCACCGAGCACCGGTTTCTCAGGATGCCCGTCCGCGCTGTTCCCTGCAGGAGCAGAGCTGTTTCTTGACCCAGCCGCGCAGGAATTTCCCCAGTTTGATGATCCCGCATCCGCCTGCGTTTCTCCTACTGGCAGCGACTTCCTTCTAGAGCATCTGGGCTCTCCCGGAGGCAGGTTGTGTCAGGAGCCTCTGCTGAGAAGGAGGAGGAGGGACAGGCAGGACGCTTTGGTGTCCCAGTGCAGGAGCAGAGGCTTGAGACGGGAGGTACGTGCTCAGCAGGCGACTGCTTCCACTGCCGCCGCCCAGGGCGCCTGGTCCCTGCCTGCGGGGGTCCACACCCCAGCTTCGGACTGACACCTGGGCCCCCAGCTCCTCCAGCCCCTTCCCTGAAGCCACTCCGTACCAGCAGCTGCTTGTGACCAAGTAAGCGTCTTTGACGAGCTTTCCTGCTGTCTCTCTCTGGGAGGTACTTTCCCTCCAGCCGCGCCCCGTGGCTGGCGTTCCTGGGTTCCGCTGCCTCTGAGGTAAGGCCGTCCTGAGCCCCCCATGCAGGCTGCCCACGCTGCTTTCCTGTCTGCCGCGTCCGCCTCTTGGTGGGAAACCGCCGTCGTCTGCCTGGCTGGCTGGGTGGGGAACCATGCTGTGGTTCCACAGCCGCCGGCCACGTCCAGCCTGGACTCACTCTGCTGACGCTTCACCCTCAACATGACACTTCACCCTCAGGGGGAGAGGGTTCAGGGTCGCCACCCGCTCGCCACGCCCCGCCACAGCGAGGGCAGCTCTGTGATCCAGGGAAAAACCAGACCACATGCCTGAAAACGGAAACAGCTGGGACAGTGTCCGTGTCCACCTTGGCCTGACAGTGACTTTCAAAAGGATCCAAGGGGAAGGAACAGGATTTTGAAAAGAGAGCATTCATTCGTAGAAAAGCTTTTTAGAATTGTCTTATTAGTTTAGAAAATGACATAATGAACTATAATGGTGTGAAAGTAGCTGAGGAGCATGAGCACTCGGCCTGTGATGAATAGGCTCCAAGGCGGGAGAAAAACCACATTAGTTCAGTTCTACAAGAGAAAGCCTGCTCATACAGCCACGCGAAAGCAGGGCCCCACAGGCCACAGCAACCGCGTGCCATCGCCCTGATTTCCCACACCACACTGCGTCCAGAGGGCCACACGCCTGGCCCCATACAGCCTGCACGCTTCCAGCTTTGCCCAGCATGGCTTTTAGGCAGGGGCTGATGGGCCCGTGGCCCCTTGCATACCTCAGCTGTGTCCTACAGGAGAGTGGGGTACAAATTAAAAACCGCCCAGGTCAGAACTGCCACCGAGCTGTGGCTGAGGACCACAGGGCGGCAGACCACGGTGTCCCTTCCCTGGAAAACACTCCCAGCAAGGACCAGGCGTGGTGTGTCCAGAGCCCTGGGAGGGGCTCCGGTCTCCAGCCTGTCCAGCTCTGGTGGCTGGGGCTGCAGCACAGAAGCCACCCACCAGCTTAGAGACGTCAGAAAACCCGACGTGGACGGCCCCGGCGAGTCAAACTGCAGACTGAAGAGGACCATAATCACTGAATTCTACAAAGGCGTGAGCCCTCCCTCTCCTAGAAACTGCCCTCCCCACCACCATGCACCCGACATATGACCATCGCGAGCACAGCAGTGATATCCTGTGGTATAGGAACCTCGGCTGCCGCTCCATCCCGTGGCAGGAGGCAGGGAAGGAGAGCTGGCTGGGGCAGGAGGCAGGGAAGGAGAGCTGGCTGGGGCACAGAGGGAGGCCGGGGAGGAGCCCGGCCTCTGCAGGGTGCAGGCAGTGGAGACAGGCCCCTCCCACCAGGCCTGGGGATAAGAAGAGGGGAAGAGGTGGCAGCAAGGAACTGCCAGGAGAGAAGACAAGCCACGTCCCCTGGGGGCTCTTCTGGATTCATGGGAGGACAAAGCTGGCCCTGAGGAAGGATGTTCATCCCAAACGAGACCCAAGAGACGAGAAGAACTGAAATGCTGCAGGAAGGAGAGAGTGAGCTGCGCCCAGCAGGCAGAGGAGGGGAGGCCCAGCAGCCAGGAGGTGGCCTTGCTGTGCACAGCCCTGGGGGCAGCTAGCCCCTGCCCAGAGCCCCTGGGGGCTGCAGGCTGCTCCCACCCTGGCTAAGCAGCACTGTATGGCGTGACCAGTGTTGGGGCAGACAGTCCTTCTCTCTCGTTGTCTTGTTCTTTTTCTTACTGTGGATTTGCAAGCAGCAGAGAGAAAAGGTACGGCAAGCCCCTGTGCTCTCTGCCCAGTCTCCGACAACATGCTGCAAGCGTAGTCCAGTGCCACAACCAAGACCTGACCTTCACACGGTCCTGTTTTCACTCCGACTTCCTGGCCTTACCTGTGCGTGCCGTGCATGATTTTATTACCAGCTGCACAGGGAAGATGCGGAGCAGTTCCAGCGTCTCAAGGGTCCTTCTTGCTGCTTGTGACCATGCTTATGATCATGTTGATGAGTAGTCGGATCCCTTATATCACAGAGAGCTTTTCCACACTTCCAGTGATTATGTGGTCAAGATCCTCAGGCATTTACATTTTGCTCTAAAGTCTACCATACTGTTTTCTGCTTTCAATATGGGCCATGATTTTTTGGTAGAGTATTTTCTCTGGAGTTGTGGTTTGCATTTATTTTTGCAGTTGGAAGAAGAAACATGTACCTTCCATTCACAGTACAATGGATAAAGTATGGGCTCTGGAATTGGGCTGCCTGGGCAAGCATCGAGGGCCCACTGCTGACTAACTGTGTGACCTAAAGCTAATGACCTAATACATTAGTCCACTCTAAGTTGCTATCACAAAACACCTGGGGTTGGGTAATTGATAGAGAACAGAGGTTCGTTTGCTCAGTAATGGAGGGAGGAAGTCCAAGACTGGGTGGCCCATCTGTTAGGCTCTGGTAGAGGCCCCTTCTGCTGCATCACAGCAAAGCAGGTGGCAAGGTGGCACAAACGCACAAGACAGGAACAGACCCTCAATGACAGATAGGTCAGAAGGCAGGCAGGGACCAGTCTTGCTCTCTGTACACCTCGATGGTGAGGACTCACTCGGAGACCAGCACTAATCCCTTCTGAGGGCCACACCCCCAGTGACCTGATGATCACCCCACAGCCCCACCTCTGGAGTTCCGCCTGTCTCCATGGCCACAGTGACATGGCCAGACCTCCAACACTAGAGCTTTTGGAGGGCCCTCTGGAGCCAGAGTTGGACAGCAGCACCTGTCTTCTCTGGTCCTGCGTTTCCACACCCAAACAACATGGGTGAGGACAGCGGTACGTGCCTCGCAGGACCTCAGCAAGCGTCTGCCTGAGGACAGTGCTTGGACCCCCGAAAACTCACGGCGTTGGCCATGCCAGCACTGTCAGCAGCGGCAGCGTCTGTTCAGCTTCGGCCCAACCCCCGCTCGCCCCAGTGCTGCCTTGGCTCCGCTGGGCACCTGGCTCCGGAGGCTCCCGAGGCTCCCAAGGCTTCCTTCGGACACCATCAGCCTCCAGCTCTGACGCCCGCAGTCTGTGCTGTTTCGCTTTCTTCTTTTCGGCTGCTCTACAGCTGTCTTCTTTACACGGCTTTGCAAGGATTCCTCCTTCAGTTTCTTAACTTCACAACTTCTTATCTCTGTGTTTTATCCTTGTTTTTGCATGAATCTTTTCCAAGTATCTCCTTCAAGATAAAAAGCGAGCCTGCTCTAGCTCTTGGGCCCTGTGCGTGGCTGCAGCGGGGACATCGTCAGTACGCCTTCCCCGGAGTGCTGAGACCTGCTTTATCAACCGCTGGCACCCGGCTGCTGTTGCCATTGCCAGTCTGGTTTCCACTTGACTCTGGGTCCATCTCCTTGCAGCTGGGACTCCGGGTGCCGTGGGAAGCATGTGTGGCTGCCTCCTCCTCCTGGGGCCCTGCGAGCCTTCTGCTCTGGAGACGTCACTGCCTCATCTCCGTGCCGTCCGGTGCTTTGTTGGGGAGTCCCAAGCCTGGGACCCTGGATGGACCCTCCTGTGGGCACGCCTTCCGTTCATATGGATGTTCTGTTTGTAGATTCTGTCTGTGGAGATGTTTTCTCTTTGTCTTCCAACACTTTTATATGTAATTTCAGTAATCATGTACTTTTTACTTTGGACAGCTTTATCTTGCTCTTGAAAAGGTTCTTTTCATAGCAGCTTGCTGGTGACTTACCAGGTCAGGATATTCTTAAACCCGGACACCCCCACTTTGTGTCAGGAACCCACCCTGAAAACGAGGCAGTCAGTGTGGGTGGCCCATTTCCCCTAACTTAAGATGCCGAAGAAATTCCAGTGCGTTTCCTTCCATGTAACGGACACGGAAGGACCACCACTTCACAGACAAGATGCCTGAATCGCTGCTCCATGATCGCAAGACCACAAGGATGCTGCTGTCACCTGCAGGTGCTTGGTGCCAGCCGCACACAGTGCTCACTGTGACCAGGAACACTGTTTCCCGCAGGGGGTGGCAACCAGACACAGTCATCAGTAGGTACTTGAGAAAAAAGTCAGTAAAACCTGCAAGTAAAACAGGGCAGTTGCCTGGGATGACCTGGTATTATTCCTAAAGAAAAGAGTACACCAGAAACCTGACGAAGCAGGGAGGTTGGGATAGTCGTCGGGGGTTGGGTGGAAACAGGGCAGTTTCAGGCTGAGACGTCTGCGTGGCTCTTCACGGGAGACCCTCAGTGCAGGATGAAGAACTGGTACTGAGTTTTCCTTGCTTGGCTTGGTCTGGCCTTGGAATTCTCTGCACGGGGCAATAAGAGGCATCAGTCAGTCCCAGCCCGCCAAGTTCAAGGGCATCCTTCATCACAGCTCAGATTATTTTCAGTTGACTTATTGCCTCCTGGGTATCATCACCACAACAGACTCTCCTGGACTGCTGTTCTGAACAAGCTGGGTACCTGTGTTCTCAGCATGGCATTTAAAGAGTCTTCAGCCTCTTCTCCCATCTCTTCTCAAAGCCCATCTTCTCTGCATGAGCCGAGTAGCTCACAGCAAGTGAGCTGGTAGGGTGCTTCCTTCTCCCCGTCAGGCACGTCTGGCACTCTCGACCCTGGGGGAACTCCAGTCACGCTGCTCAGAGCAAGCACTTTGCTTCCAAAGTGCTTCCAACCTTTTGGAATACAGCCAGAGAATTTTCCTCTCTGTCACTGCTTAGAAGGTGGCATTGAGGGGACATGCAGTTTTCTCATATGCCCATCAGCTAAAAATTGTCATGCAAGGGGCAGGTTGCAGAAGCCAACAGGAATTCCAGTGGAGAAGCAGGACTTGTCGTCACATAGTTCAGACGGGAGCCTGACCTGGTGGGCCAGCGTGCACGGCCCTGTACCCTGCCCAGGGTGCTTCCTTGACTCCTGAGAGCCATCTGCATCTGTGTGAGCCAGGAAACAGGCTCTCCAGAGTACGACTGTCTATTCTGGGTTCCTTCTTGTGTTTTCAGTGTTCTAATAGTGACAAATGCCATTAGGAAAATAACTGTGTTGCTTTTCTACTTTCCACTAATAACAGTAATTAGACCTTTCCAATAATAGAAAGAAAATGAGCCCAGGTCAGCCCTGAGGACGATACTGCAGAAATGACAGGTTCTGCTATGTTCAGAATGTCTCAGTGGCTCAGCGTGAAATATTGAGGAGGGAACCTGTGTACTGGCCGAGAAGTGGAGAGGGTCCAGGCCAGCAGAGAGGGATCTCCTGAAGGCGGTGACCAGGCAGCCATGCATGATGAATGGGGCGGGAGCGTGTGCTCAGCGGCTCATCAGACACAGCAGCTCTGAGTTGCGTTACCTGGTGTGGAAGGGCCGCGTGCTCACAGAATACAGACCATGACATCCGCTTGGAAAGGGTGCTTACGGATGCAACGGAAAACTCACTAAAATCACACAGTAAACAAACAAGGGAGTTGTTTCTATTTTGCTAGAGAAAGAAACCACACCGGATGCCATACACTAAAGTGATCATCATCTTAATAAATAAGTTCAATTCTCTATTTTTTCTCAATATTAATTAGGACATTTTAGGTGACAAGGAATACAGAGTTCAACTCAGGAGGCTTGAACACTGCGGGAATGTATTCCTCAACAACACAACCCGGCAGGACAACTGTGCACAGCCAGGCTCCCTCCGCCCTGCCACTGTGTCCTCCTCAGTGTGCCTCTGCTTTAGTTCCAAGATGGTCACTTGTGTAGACAGGATGACTACAGCATCTCCAAGCACTGCATCCCAGCAACATTCTGAGACCCAACGGGGAAAGAAAGCACAGGCATTCCAGGAAAGCCTCAGACCCAAGGGCCAGAATCGGCTGACCACTACCAGCAGGGAAATTTAAATGTAGACACTGACCTGGCAGCTCGAATCTTGAGGGGCCTTGTTGGATCTTGACATGTGGAACCCACCTGCCTTCATGCTGCACGCACAGTGCCGTAGATGTTGACTGTCTCCAAAATAATGTGCAGATTACTGAAATGCCAATCAAAATCCTAGAAGTTTTTTGGAAGTTGAAAATACATGTACAAAAGTAAAGGTCCTCTACATAGCTACCTCAACTCGTGAAATGAAGGCCAAAGGGGTGGCAGACTTTTCCTATGCAATATTCAAATATGCTAAACGCATTTGCAATCAACACTGGTCCGGGACAGCTGGGGAGGTGGGAAGGGATGTATGATCAGGTAGTCCCCTGAAGCCTTGGGGAAGAGGCAAGGTGTTCACTGGTGATGTGGAGGAGACTCTGTGGAGAAAAGGAACTAGGGTTCCTGTGTTCCATCGCAGGCAGAGTCAGATTCCAGCCAGACGAACTGCCCCGTACTAGCTGAGCAGCAGCTCAGAGAGATGTTAAGAACGCTCAGGCCAGTTGACCATGCACACACGCAGCCAGGACACAGCAAAACCAGAGGACACGCATCAGTAAGGACTGCAGCTTCCTCTGCAGGGGTGAGAGGCATGAAGACAGGAATGGAGATTTGTTTTAAATCTATACGGATGTGATGAAACAGGACAGAATCACTGCCCCAATGATAATGATAGTGTATTATTAATCCAACACCATGAACCTGAGATCCACAACGGGCAGGTGTGTAGGGAGCTGGGTGAAGGAGGAGACAACAGGCAAACATTTTTGCAAGAGGGGTAGAGGGAATTGGGGATTTTTAAAGCCACAGCAGGACTTCCAGCCAGTCCATGCCTGCAGTCACCACTAGGCCAAGGCTGCCCACTCCTTCTGGGATTTAGACCCACTTCCTGAATGACGAATTAGCAGTCTCCGCCCTGCACAGTCCAGAAGTATACTATCCACACGAGTGCATGAGACGCTTTTTCAGTAACTGAGCTCTGCATTTATTACAGTAATAAAAATATTCAGGGAGCAACGAGGTCATAACACAATCACAATACGACAACTGTCCCCGCTCAGCTATGGTGGCATCCCATCATACTGTCATGGTCTCACCCCACACAGACACTCCAAGTGGACAAAACGCACCATTACATTAGCAACTGCCCATGGGTAGGTGCATATCTCAGTTGGCTGTGTTCCTGTAAGTTGCTACTCGGGTTCCTCTGGTTTGGTCATGTCGTCCCGAGGGTTGGTTGAGATGGGCCTGGCCGTGGTGCTGTCCGTGGTCAGTCGTACTTGCTGACGCCCGACTCCCCTCTCGGTGACGTCTGACCACGCCATTGTGCACACACGTTGGTCTGCTTGCCACCATATAAACTCCCAGGATAATCAACCCATGAAAAGGAGAGGTCCCTCGGGGACCACAGCCCTGGTCCACGAGCAGCCGGCCCTGCTGCTTTCTCCTGGGGGCAGCAGAGCACAGGGCAGGCACCTGTCCCGGCAGTGCCACCCAACCACGGCCTGAGACAAAAGAGAGGAAGAAGGGCCGGGGTCTCCCTCTCCCCTTCAAGAATAGCCCCCAGTGACCCAGGGCCTCTCCGTGGGACCCACCCCTTCAGGCTCCGCCACCACCTGAGGCGCTGGGCTGAGGACCAGGCCTGCACGTGCCTCTGGGGATGTTCAGGGGCAAGCTGTGGCGTGCACCTGCAGGGCCGTGGCCGAGCTGACGTGCTCTTCAGTACGTCCTAGTCCAAGACGGCCCAGGCTTTGAAACTGCTAACGTGGCCTTGCTGAAAGACTTCAGGATTCCCCAAGAGGCTGCCGCTCCCAGTTGAAATTCACCGCCTCAGTGGGATGTTGTCCTCATCAAAACCCACTCAGAAGTCTTCTTATTTTTACTTCTTGGTACCAGGGACAGAACCCAGGGGCACTTAACCACCAAGCCACATCCCCTGCCCTTTTTAAAAATATGTTTTATTTAGAGACAGGGTCTTGCTAAGTTGTTTAAGGACTTGCTAAGCTGCTGAGGCTGACTTTGAACTCAGGATCCTCCTGCCTCAGCCTCCTGAGCTGCTGGATTACAGGTGTGCACCACCGTAATGTTTTCTCACGATAACATCTTTCAGGTTTCAATGTGAAAATCCTGCCACAGGACACAGAGAGAAGAAAAAGCATCAAATAGACCTCATTTCATTATAAATTATCCATCCTTGGTTATTTCAATATAGTAACAAAAAATGGACTAATTCACAGAGGAAGCATGTAATAAAGAGTTTGTCTACTGGGACCGGGGTTGTGGCTCAGTGGTAGAGCACTTGCCCAGCATGTGTGAGGCACTGGGTTCGATTCTCAGCACCACATATAAATAAATGACTAAAATAAAGGTCTATCAACCTCTAAAACAATATCTTAAAAAAGAGCCCGTCTACCTCGAGGACATTTTCACCATCTGATGAGGGCCAGCTGGATTTGGTCATCATGAATTAGCAGACAAGTAACAGGCTGGGCAGAAATTCGGGCCCTCCTTGGTGTGATGATGACGTGGAAAACAGACTTGAATGACGGTGGTCCTGACTACCACAGCGATGGCCTCGCGGTGCGACAGCAGCAGGGAGGAGTGTGCCAGTCTGCCCAGAGGTGCCCGGGAGGCCTCTTCCAGAGGCCAGCGTACTCTGCCCCAAGTCCTGCAGGAGCAACAGTGAAGCACAGCGACCACTGGGAACCCGCCAGCGGGTCTCCATCTCCTGGGTGCATCCGGCTCACCGGGGACTTCTGGGAAGAGGGCTCACCCAGGAGTCGAGACGGTTTGGAGCAAGGTTCCAGGCCGAGGTGGTGGGCAGACAGGTCCACGGTAGAGAAGGAAAAGTGTACTGCAGACCAGAGACGCCGATGCGCTCCCAGGGAGCGCCGTGTCCTGGACGCCAGTGCTGTTGTCACCATGGCAACCAGGCCACGGTGGAGCTGTGCTGCCGCAGAGCGCCTCCTCAAAGCACCCTCTCCTTTCCCTGGCGTCCCCTCTGCCAGCCACACTGCGCCCTGCTGCCCTCCAGACTCCCAGGAGCCCGTAGGTTTCCTCCGGGACGCGGCGGCTTCTGCTCACCAGTGGGGCAACCACCGCTCATCTGCCTCCTTATACTGAAAACTGTTTTTAAAGCAGTAATTGTGGCTGGGGTGCAGCTTGGAGTTGAGTACTTGCCTGGCATGTGTGAGGCTCCGGCTCCATCCTCAGCACCCCAGAAAGCAGCTGCGATCTTCTGCAGTCCTCCAGCGCGCCTCTGCCTGGGGAACACGCCGCAAAATGCAAAAGTCCAGCCGAGCCCAAACAGCTCGGTGCACAATTTCAGCTCCTGTCTGTCAACAGCCGTTTCTCGGCTAGAGACCTCCTAAAGCCGCCTGCGGCAGGCCAGGCCCGGCCCCTTGTTTTTAAAGAACAGTAGCCAGTTCCATTCTCGTGTAGTCGACTAACCCTGCATCCGGAACATCTGTAGGTCGGGTTTTCTAACAATAATAGAAAAGCACTAGGTCTTTTCACTACTCTCTTTTTTCTAAAAAGTACATTTGGTATAACCCTCATCCCAGAAGAGGAAAAAAAATTAAAGTGGGAACATGTAGAGAGATACAAAGAAAGTCTTTCCCTGCTGCGTTCACAAGACAAAATCCCAGCTCGTTAGTTTGTGGATACCGACGAGTGGATTCCCGAGACCCAGAACAGCCAGCTCAGGTGGTAACGAAATGCAGGACAGTGGAAAGCCCAGGCGCAGAACCACAGCAGGGAGACACCTGCCCCACGCTTGGCAGGAAGCTGCAGGAAAAGGAGGGAGGCGGCAGCGGGAGGCAAGGAGAAGCCCTAGCAGGAGCGAGGCCTCAGAACGAGGAGGACGACGACTCACCAGCCAGGCAAAGAGGGTGCATGCGAGGGCTTTCTGGCCGCGTTTCTGCCCTTCTCCTGATCCTGGGCAGTTCCAGCTCATTATAAAATGGATGCGGCCCACCTGCCTACAGAGCAGCCTGTCAGAAGGCCAGCGAGGCTGGGAAGAACGTGCTTCTGGTTTCTTTTCTCTACTGCCCCCTCACTCCTTGACCAAGGGGACACTCAGTGGTCACTTCCTCTGCTGGCCATCTAAGCAGCCACAGTGTGTGAGGCCATGCAGGTGATGCCAGGAAATCAGGACGTGGCACTTGCCCGAGAGAGACAGAGGGAGAGGTCCAGAGCGGGAAGAAAGGCCACAGAGGGCAAGGCTGCGTGGCGTGGCGTGGCGGGAAGGACCCAGACTGCACAATCGCTTCCCAGTTACCCGGCCCCACCTGCTCCTGGTCCAGGAGGCGCAGGAGGGCGAGATGGAACCTGGGACATGAGGCTGGCACTGCAAGCCAGGACGTGGGTCAGGGCCAGGACGAGAGGTGGTAGACAACCCTGCACCTTCAGAGAGTGTGACCCCAAAAGACAGGAGCCCTGCAGAGCGAGGAAGAGCCTGGGGTGCGACTGGGAGCCACGGGAAAGACCCGAGTGGACGGGAGGAAGGAGGCTTGAGAAACGCCTGGCCCAGTAACTAGCTGGAACCTTCCAGTGTCTCTGAAATCCATGGTTAGAGACGGAAGTCAGTGTGCATGAGTGTTGGTCACTGGACTGCCTTTCTTTGGAGCTGACACCGTGTTGGTCACTGGACTGCCTTTCTTTGGAGTTGACACCATGTTGGTCACTGGACTGCCTTTCTTTGGAGCTGACACTGCCTTCTCGGGGCCTCCTTGGGGTTTCTGGAGACCCCTGACACTTACCTTACACTCACAATTCCATGATTGCTACAAAGTAGCCTTGCTATAACTCCAATTATTTGCAGCAAACAGAATCTTTGTTTTTGTAAATAAAAAAGCACAAATGCAAAGTACACAAAAACAGACACGATCTCACTCTTGTGCACGTTGCAGAATAAACACCGATTCCTGAAAAGCCGGAAGCATGCGTATCAGGACAAGCTGGCGCCCATCGACTGACTCCAAGACTGAGAATCTCCTGTGTGCTACTGAGAACCCTGGTGAGCTGAGCACGAAAGTGCTGGGAAAACAGAACAGACCAGCTTGAAGCCCACGGAGCTCCCATTCCGACAGCAAGTGAACCAGGTCTTCAGAATCCAAAGTCCGGATAGTGCTTCCTCAACACTGAAAACGTCAATCAAATCAAGCTGAATTTAAATAATGTGTTCATTGAATTAACCTCGCCATTATGCCTAGAGATTTATGGGTAATCTAAACTTTTAACAGCGTCTTCATCTTGCTCAGAGTTCGGTTTATTCTATTCGGTCCTGACTTCCTTCATTTTCAGTAGCAGGCAAGGCAAATTTCCAAGGTTCTGTTACCCTGTCACTAAAACCATCCTTATAAAATACAGCACCAGTGTTTCCTCCTCAGAACCCGCTGAGGAAGCCACTGCATGAATCAGGTTCATAGTAATACTTGGATTAATTTGGGGGGGGGTTATAAGGGACTGAAACTCAGGGGCACTCGACCACTGAGCCACCACCCTCAGCCCTATTTTGTATTTTATTTAGAGAGAGGGTCTCACTGAATGCTTTGCCCCTCAATTTTGCTGAGGCTGGCTTTGAACTCACGATCCTCCTGCCTCAACCTCCTGAGCCACTGGAATTACTGGTGTTCACCACCACACCCAGCAGATAAAATTTGTCTAATAATATTTCTCTTCATAAAGACAAATGCTTCAAAGGCTGAGTATTGCCTCTGATAAGCGGATGCTGATCCATGGTGGGGCCAGGGTAGGGAAGAATGAAGGGACTTTGGATTGTGCAGAAGGAAGTGAGGGGAGGGGTGGGGCAGTGGGGACGGGAAGGACAGTGGAAGAGACGGACATCAGTGCATAGGGCATCCTGTGTGATCACACAACCAGTGTGACTCTGCACCATGTTCAGCCAGAGCTTGAGTTATTCTGTCATGTATAGCCAATTAGAATACCCCCCCAGTAAACAAATGCCTTATTGCTTCTGGGTATCTTAGTAAGAAAAAGAAATTAAAACCAGGTGCACAATTTCTGCTGCTAAGCAGCTTGATGGTCACCCCCACTCTGGCCAGTGTGGGGTTCTGTGAGCGTGTTCACCTCAGGGTCCACTTGTGTGCAGGCCACGGAGAGGCAGTCCGCCAGTCATCTCCACGAAGGCTCTCAAAGGACAATCATCAAGTGTCCCTTGCTGGAATTTGTCCTCCAGGCCCCAAACCAGCACCAGAGTGTGAGGGGGAGGGGTGTTGGACAGCGCTGCCCAAAGTGGACGGGGAGGTGAGGGAGCCTGAAGAGTGCCCAGCCTCCCGTCCTGCGTGACCGCGGCAGGAACCTCCCAGGAGCAGCGTCCTCAGGACACAGCTCTCACCAGCTGCGCGAGCTCAGCAAGGACTTAACAGGACTGGTCAGGAGACAAAGGACGCGGCAGCCGCTCCTCCATGGCGCCCGGCCTCTGCTGTGGGCTGAGCCACTTTCACAGCGGGTGGAGGTACTCCTCTGCGGTCTGAGTCTGGGCTCCGCGGTGACTCCTTCAGAACAGAAGTGACGTGTGTTCAGTTCCCAGTCCTGGGTCCTGAGGTCCACATGGGCTCTCTCTCCGGAGGCGGGCGGTGCCTCCTCCAACAGACTGGGCTCCCCACTGGGGGAGGACAGTCCCAGGCCCCTGGGCCCTCCCCGCAGAGGTCAGCCAACACAAGGACTTGTCAGCTCATCAGATGAATCAACCCTCCAGCGACCCCCAGGAGACTAGCCTAAGAGCCCCCCAGCCGAGCCCAGCCCAACCTGCTGCCCCCGGGCCACAGAAACAGTGTGAGTCCCCTGGCTTCTGAGAGGCCCGTTCTGAAGAACAGAAAAACCAACACACGGCGCCTCTGCGCCTCCGCTGGGCACCTAGACCCAGGCGGTCCCGAGCCCGGCACAGGAAAGCTCTGTCAGGGGCCTGGCACTCTCGCCTTGTGCTTTCTGCTTCTCCACGCTGCAGGGCAGAGCTCCAGGGCCCTCAGTCACGCAGATGGAGCAACTCTGTGCCTCCATGAGGACGTCGGCAGGCGACCATCATGAAACTGACACCACCGTCCATGGCACCGAGGCTGGGCCCTGGAGGTGCCTCGCGCGTTTCCGTGATCAGCGTGGGCGTCCACCATGAGGGCCGCTGGTGGCATGAGCTGGGTGGGGGCACCTGGCGAAGGGGTTTGAGGGAGCTGTCCACTCTAGGAGGCAGGGCCGGCCAGGGCCGCTCCTCCATGGGTGGTGCGGAGGCCCCGCCTGCGTCTGGGTGGCCTGGAGACCCGGGCCTCGGGGAGCCGCAGAGGCAGCAGGCCCAGTGGGTCTCTGCCCTGAGCCAGGCCTGCAGACGCCTTGCGCAGCCCTGTTGGTGCGCCACGCACACGGGACTAGTAGGAATCCCTGAGATCTGAAGATCAGAAGAAAATACTCTTCGAGTGAATTGCTTAATATTTTAGCATAAATGAGCTCTCCATAGAGAGAAGGATCACACTCATTGTGTAAATGCCCACGGTACATATCTGAGATCACTAATGCTGCAGGGACCGTGTCCTTTTAACTTTCTCTCATTCTTGTTGAATCCGCTCCACACACAGGTGTGCATAACATTTTAAACAGTGAACTTTTTCTGTGAATGATCCTAAGGTCCTATCTGTGGGTCCCTAGTGGCAGGTCCTTTTCCCTCACGGGGTGGTTCACATTCATAGCAGGTCTGAGAGGTGAGTCTAAGCCGCCCCAAGTGACGATGAGGAAGCTGTGCCAGAGGAAGCCAAACGACTGCCCCAAGTCAGACATGACTCCACCAAGGTACGCCATTAGCAGAGCAACTTACAGCTCAGTTCCACCTGGAAGACATTTTTTAACATTGATGTCGTTTCTTACGTGGGTTGAAAAGGATTTTCAAAGGAGATTCTTATCAGTAAAAAAAAAAAAAAAAAAAAAAAAGTAAGGACTACGTGCTTCATACTGAAATCAAACAGGAAATGAGACCTGGGTAAGTATTGATGCTTTTTGTAAAAAACAGTATGAAACAAAACTTGCTTCTTTCCCATACTTTCTGCTGCTCCACCAGCCTCTGGAGGGTGGCCTCAAATGTCCTGTTATAGCCTCTCTGGCCTCCACCAGGTCTGGCTTCGTGCCAGCAGTGCCAGCCGTATCCGGAGGACACGGTGAGGAAGAGCCAAGGGTGGAACGAGAGGTGAGGCTGTCCGAGTCCACTGTTCATGCTCCTTCTCTGCACCATGCCCAGGCCTCTTTCTCCCCGGAAGTGGGAACAAGCTGTCTTCTGAGCTTCCGAAGAGGAGCACACTGTCTCTCTAGTTGACAGGAAATTTCTTAGCAACCCAGCCACAGGAAGAAAGAACCCAGCTTTACTTTTAGTTTTGCAAAGATAGGTTTAAAAAAACTAGTAAGTACTGGCTCCACTGCTTCAGAGTGACTATTAGAAATCGTTAATTAAGGACAGGAAATGCAACAATGCAGCTTCTGCAAAATCCTTCCTAGAGGCCCAAACTGAAGGAGCTGCTGAGGCGAAGGACCCAGCCTGCTCACAGGACTCGGGTAGTCCCTCAGCAGAGAGAGGTACAGACGTGGGAGCACAGGGGACCGCAGAGAAAGTGGCCAGCGCCCGGTACACACCAGCAGAGGGAGATGTCAGTGACCCATCCAAGCTGAGACAGACAGATGCGAGCACCCAGGCCAGGCCAGCAGAGAGATGCCAGTGTCCTGTCCAGGCTGGCACAGAGAGATGCCAGCGCAGGACTGAGGCCTGGAGACAGAGATGGAACAAACCCCTGACGGAGGCCATGTGTGCACAGAGCTGGGTTCCCACGGGTAGGAAACAGTCCCACAAGGATAGCGACAACTCTGTGAAACATGTGATCTGCCCATCTGCACCATCAGCACACTGTCCTAGTCCCTCAGTAGGACTGACCACCTCCTTCTGACCCCATCTCCACCATCAGCACACTGTCCTAGTCCCTCAGTAGGACTGACCACCTCCTTCTGACCCCATCTCCACCATCAGCACACTGTCCTAGTCCCTCAGTAGGACTGACCACTTCCTTCTGACCCCATCTCCACCATCAGCACTGTGACCTAGTCCCTCAGTAGGACTGACCACCTCCTTCTGACCCCATCTCCACCATCAGCACACTGTCCTAGTCCCTCAGTAGGACTGACCACCTCCTTCTGACCCCATCTGCACCATCAGCACACTGTCCTAGTCCCTCAGTAGGACTGACCACCTCCTTCTGACCCCATCTTCACCATCAGCACACTGTCCTAGTCCCTCAGTAGGACTGACCACCTCCTTCTGACCCCATCTCCACCATCAGCACTGTGACCTAGTCCCTCAGTAGGACTGACCACCTCCTTCTGACCCCATCTGCATCATCAGCACTGTGACCTAGTCCCTCAGTAGGACTGACCACTTCCTTCTGACCCCATCTCCACCATCAGCACACTGTCCTAGTCCCTCAGTAGGACTGACCACCTCCTTCTGTCCCCATCTCCACCATCAGCACTGTGTCCTAGTCCCTCAGTAGGACTGACCACCTCCTTCTGACCCCATCTCCACCATCAGCACTGTGACCTAGTCCCTCAGTAGGACTGAGCCACCTCCTTCTGACCCCACCTCCACCATCAGCACACTGTCCTAGTCCCTCAGTAGGACTGACCACCTTCTTCTGTTCCCATCTCCACCATCAGCACACTGTCCTAGTCCCTCAGTAGGACTGACCACCTCCTTCTGACCCCATCTCCACCATCAGCACACTGTCCTAGTCCCTCAGTAGGACTGACCACCTCCTTCTGACCCCATCTCCACCATCAGCACTGTGTCCTAGTCCCTCAGTAGGACTGACCACCTCCTTCTGTCCCCATCTCCACCATCAGCACTGTGTCCTAGTCCCTCAGTAGGACTGAGCCACCTCCTTCTGACCCCATCTGCACCATCAGCACTGTGACCTAGTCCCTCAAGGACTGACCACCTCCTTCTGATCCCATCTCCACCATCAGCACACTGTCCTAGTCCCTCAGTAGGACTGACCACCTCCTTCTGACCCCATCTCCACCATCAGCACACTGTCCTAGTCCCTCAGTAGGACTGACCACCTCCTTCTGACCCCATCTGCACCATCAGCACACTGTCCTAGTCCCTCAGTAGGACTGACCACCTCCTTCTGACCCCATCTCCACCATCAGCACTGTGACCTAGTCCCTCAGTAGGACTGACCACCTCCTTCTGACCCCATCTGCATCATCAGCACTGTGACCTAGTCCCTCAGTAGGACTGACCACCTCCTTCTGACCCCATCTGCACCATCAGCACACTGTCCTAGTCCCTCAGTAGGACTGACCACCTCCTTCTGTCCCCATCTCCACCATCAGCACTGTGACCTAGTCCCTCAGTAGGACTGACCACCTCCTTCTGACCCCATCTCCACCATCAGCACTGTGACCTAGTCCCTCAGTAGGACTGACCACCTCCTTCTGACCCCATCTCCACCATCAGCACACTGTCCTAGTCCCTCAGTAGGACTGACCACCTTCTTCTGTTCCCATCTCCACCATCAGCACACTGTCCTAGTCCCTCAGTAGGACTGACCACCTCCTTCTGACCCCATCTCCACCATCAGCACACTGTCCTAGTCCCTCAGTAGGACTGAGCCACCTCCTTCTGACCCCATCTCCACCATCAGCACTGTGACCTAGTCCCTCAGTAGGACTGACCACCTCCTTCTGACCCCATCTCCACCATCAGCACTGTGACCTAGTCCCTCAGTAGGACTGACCCACCTCCTCTCTGACCCCATCTGCACCATCAGCACTGTGACCTAGTCCTTTATTATGAGCGACCCAGCCTCCCTCTGTGTACCATAACACCATGATGGGAACAGGACTTAGCTCCAAAGAGGAGCTAATAAGGAGAGGACTTATTTCTTAGTTTACATTATTTTTTTTCTATTGGAAGCATGAACCCCAGCTGGCTGGAATCTTTTCCTGAATTTTCTGGAGCTATTAGAAAGTGAAGTGTCATTGAGAAAGTAAGTTCCTTCCTTTTTTCCTTCCTCCCATCTTCCCTTCTCCGTCCTCCCTTCCTTCCTCCCTCCCTTCTTTTCAATACGTATATTATAAAACATATAATTTCATCCCCTCCCTTTTTCTCTGTCCTGGGGATTGAATGCTGATTCTTCCCTGGAGCTGTACTCCAACCAACCCACCTCCACTCTCTTTTTTCATTTTGACACAGGGTCTCGCTATGTTAGACAGACTGTCCTCTTACTCATGATCCTCCTTCCTCAGCCTCCTGAGTAGCTGGGATCAATGAACGCGTGATTGTACCTGACCACTGTAGCTTTTTAAAAGCATATCATTAAGCGGTATGAACTCTATTGACAATGTAATGGAGTCACCACCACTTAAACTCTTCCATGATCCCAAACACAAGCCTAAACATGAACTCTCCACTCATCCCTGCCCCTCATCCCCGGTAACCTTGAATTTATTTTCTATCTCTGTAATCTTGCCTATTCTAAATAGTTCCTGTAAGTGGAGTCAATGATATGTATCCATGTGAGTCTTGCTTATTTCACTTAACATACTATTTTAGGCTTCATCCTGTTGTACTAAGCATCAGAACCTCGTTCCTGTTGACGGTGAGTAATTGCTCATTGTGGGTATATACCACATTTGGTCTGTTTATTTATCTGACAATGGACCTTGGGTTGAGAAAGGAAGTTTTAAAGAAATGTAAGTGTGTAGTTCCTGGGGCCTTTTCAAAATGCTATTTGCAAGAGCTAGATTAAGAACAAGACCACAGAACTGTGGCTGGGAGCCTGGCGTAGAGACGGGATGCTCCCTGCTGGAGGACCTAAGTGGAGCTGGGCCTGAACTGCCCTAACTGAGCATTTTCTTGCCATGTGCAAAGCCTCCCCCTTTCATTAAAGGGAGTTTAAGCTGGGCTTCTCTACTTGCAAACAAGAACCCTAATAAACCAGCCCAGGGACAAAGAACACGCTGGCCTACATTGTAGAGAAGCAAATTCAAGAGAGGACACCGTGTGTGCCTCCACGTGTGCAGTGAGCGTTTCAGACTTTCCCGGTGATAGATCCACTTCTGCCATGGTGGTGATGGCAACCTGCCATCGTCCTCAGCAGGAAAGACCTTCTGTGTGGGTCCTGCCGCTCTTACCGCCCCTTCCGCTTCCCCAGTGGTGCTTCCCCTGGCCCGGGGGCTTTCCCTCTCGGGAGTGAGTGGCTGACTCCAGGGACTGGCCCAGAGGCAACCCAGGGCACCTCCCAACTTCGCTTCCAAACTGAGTGCTGCTGCGGGCCTCTCCTTCCTCTCCTCTTGTCATCTCTGCTTTAAAGAGATTGCTCTTCATCAGCAGCCGTCACTATTCCTGCCAGGAGACTTTCTAAACCCCACACTGCTCCTGATTCTGCGTCAGTTCACAGATGCACGTTTCCGAAGTGTCATAGAAAAGGAGGATGTCATGAAAAAGGAAAGGGATGTTTTCTAATTGCTAATTGCACCTTCAACCTGAACTGGAGAAGCTTCAGGGTCAGGCCTCTGCTCAGAACTGGCCCCACAATTAAAGCCCGCAGCCTCTTTAGTGCATGTCACCAAAGATCACTCCAGCCCTCTAAAAACACACCTGAATGTTTAACCCTTGCCCGGTGCCTGTTCCTCCCCTCCTTTCCTTCCACTAAAATCCTTTTCTTTCTCATCTAAAGTCAGATGCAAAGCTCTATTTATTAAAAATAGAGACAGGCGCCGTTCTGGTGAGGCCTGGGAGTCGCCCACCCGGCATCCACCCACACCAGTCCCCAGGGCTCTGGAACAAGGCTCTAACAGTCTTTGCTCAGAGGTGTGCTAATTTACAGCAGGCATCCTATTCTCCAGACGACAGAAAAAGGCTTCTGATCTTAGTGTATCTCATATTCCAACCTCTGTACCACTTTTTACTCCTTTCCAGATTCTTTTTCTTTTCCCCTTGGTGCTGGGAATTAAACCCAAGACCTCTAGCCAGGTATGGTGGTGGGGCACCTGATCCCAGTGACTCCGAGGCTGAGGCCACAGGTTCAAACAGTTGAGGCTAGTCTCAGCAACTTAGCAAGACCCTCAGCAATTTACCTAGATCTTGTCTCAAAATAAAAAATAACAAAAGGGCTGGGGATACTGCTCAGTAGTAAAGCACCTCTGGGTTAAATTCTCAGTGTCAAAAGAGAAAGAAAGAAAAGGAAGGAAGGAAGGAAGGAAGGAAGGAAGGGGGGGAGGGAGGGAGGGAGAGAGGAAGGAAGGAAGGAGGGAGGGAGGGAAGGAAGGAAGGAAGGGAGGGAGGAAGGGAGGGAGGAAGGGAGGGAAAAAGGAAGGAGGGAAGGAAGGGAGGAAGGAAGGAGGGAGGGAAGGAAGGAAGGAAGGGAGGGAGGAAGGGAGGGAGGAAGGGAGGGAAAAAGGAAGGAGGGAAGGAAGGAAGGGAGGGAGGAAGGAAGGAGGGAAAAAGGAAGGGAGGAAGGAAGGAAGGAAGGAAGGAGAGAAGGGAGGAAGGAAGGAAGGGAGGGAGGGAGAGAGGAAGGAAGGAAGGAAGGAAGGAAGGAAGGAAGGAAGGAAGAAAGGGAGGGAGGGAGAGAGGAAGGAAGGAGGGAAAAAGGAAGAAGGGAAGGAAGGAAGGGAGGGAAAGAGGGAGGAAAGAAGGAGGGAAAAAGCAAAGAACAGAAAAGAGTCTTGTGCATGCAAATCGAGCACTTTATCCCTGAGCTGCATCCCAGTTCTCCACACTCATCTGGAAAGACTCCGTGAAGGAAGGTCAGGGTTTCCATGAAGACATAACGGACTGCCTACAATGCAGCAATTGCCTCAGAGGTCCTGTGGGACTCCGTCTTACACGACCACTTCTGCGTCTCCCAGGCATGTGTCACTCCTGGTCCTACTTTGAGAACACGCCACCTGTGGTGTGAAGGCTCCGTGCTCTCTGGAAACCTCGCTTCTGTCACTCTGTGAGCCCCATCCTCAGCCCCACCCTGGTCCTGGTGCTGGGAGCATTCATGCTATGTCAGCGGTGTCGGCCTGGTTGAAAATAGAGATCCTCTCTAACTTGGGAAACTTTGAAAACTTGACACCAGGGATCACACTCAGACCAGTTAAAGTCCGAATCCCCAGGGCGGGCGGTGGGCAGACACGGGTCTTAAAACTCCCCAGCCCCATCCGGACGAGGCCAAGACTGAGAGCCACTGCGGAGGGAGCTCTCGGGCGTTCTCGTGGCAGCCGCACGTTGCGGGTGAGAGGACGCATGTCTGCCTTGGAGCCCCCCACGCAGGAAGCTTCTGGAGCTCCTTCCTCGGAACTGCTTTCAGTCAGCTGCCAGTCACCACCAGGAAGCTCTTCGCTGCCGCAGCAGGGGTGCAGGGAGTACCAGGGAGCTCAGCGTGCACCCGGGAGGCCCTTCCTCCCCAGGCGCCTGCAGAGCCCGCCCCATGCCCTCCCCAAGCACGCCCTCTCACCTCACTCACGCTGACTTCCACCTGCAGCGGGGAGATCTTCAGAACTGATCCCAGCACTGGGGCTGCGCGCCCTGGAACCCTGACCAAGTTCCCTGTCCTTCCCCCTCTTCCAGTGCTTCCTTCTCCTGATCTGACGGAACCCTGGCTGTCCCACAAGGACACAGCTCTGTGAACACCTTCAGCACGCCATGCACACAGCAGATACCCAGGAATGCCAGGTGCAGGAGCAGCTCATGCACCATAGATTACAGTTTGGACTGCAGGCAGAAGGACGAGATGCACGAGAGTCGGGATGCCGATCAGATACCACATGCGCATGCCTAGCCTTCAGGTCAGCTGCAAGACGTGGCTCAAGATAAAGACCAGATGCCAAGCTCAGAATCATCAGTGGAGAAGTGAGACCTGGCAATGGCCTCTGTGCAGAGATCACTGATGAAGAAAAGAGACTGCCACTAAGCTTCAGTGGACACTGGCACAAAAGAAGAAGCGCAAGAACCATCAAGGAGAGAACATAAGACATGGAAACAAAGAAAAGGAAGAAAGAGGAAAAGAGGAATTTCGGGGACCTGGAGAAGAGAGCATTGCTCCTGAGCCTCAGTTACAGCAAAATCAATTGTTCTGAATTTAGTTAGAAGCAAAACGTGCTCAGTCAGTGCATTCGGAGGAGACTTTGCAGTTGTGAAGAAATAAAGAGAAGAAGAAGGCAAATGAGAAAGTTCCAGACAAAGATGGTAAATGTCATTCTCAGAGGGCAATGGGGAAATTCACTGGTGGCATCTGACAAAATAGATCAGAGGGGGAAAGAGGGAGGACTCTTAGGACGGACTTCTAAGTGCCAGGGCAACACCATCCCAACCCCGTACCAGCCACAGGGGGTCATGAGCCTAGGCTGCTGACCGTGCCTGGGGCCAGAACCCGCTCCGGTCACTGATCCAGAGGTCGGTAGGTAAAAGGCCCTGCACACTGCCCCATCCTGCTGGCGCGCTTGGATGCCACAAATCAGGGGTTCGTTCCTGACGTCAGTGTGATTCACCCAAATAAACTGGGTGTTCATGGGCGACTTGGCCAGTTTGCTCGCAGGGTGCCAGAAAAAAGCCGTTTGACTTCTGTTTGTTTTACAGCCTAATTTGCAGCCACTGCTGCAAATACGCCCACTTGACTGCGGCCAACAACCTGGCCTGCTGAAGGAGGAGCTGGGCAGAGCCTGACGCAGGGCTGAGTCAGTGGGAGCGGCTCCCCTGAGCTGAGCATAGCTGGCAAGACTGGAGGCCGGCAGGGACAGCGTCCACAGCCCTCCAGCGGACACCCGTGCAGGCAGGTCCAAGTGTCACCCAGCAGCACTTTCACAACGCAAGCTGCACACAGTCATCAGGAGCTGACACCGTGGGTGCTGCCGGTCCTAGCAAGGAGGTGAGCGGACCGACGGAAGATCAGCCGCGGTTCCCCAGCCCAACACCGTCAGAAATGCGTGGACTGCAGAAATCCAACCAGGAGGCGGGAGTGGAGTCTGGCTGGGCCACAGAGGTGCTTTCTGTGAGTCAGTGGCACTGTGCTCTTTCATTTCAGTTTGATGCCAACATCATAAACGCTGACGTCCCCTCCTTCTCTGCAGAGGGGGAATGGCCATCTCAGCAAGGGAGATCTTCAAAGCCGGGCCCCATGGGGCAGCCCCACCCTTCCCCCAGGGGTCTGCCCTTGGCCTTGGGCACCACCTGCTGATCTTGGAGGCCCTGTCTGTCCTGCCTCACCTGTGAAGTAGTCCTGTGGTAGGCTGTTACACAACGTGTGCATGTTCCTCCCTGGCAGTATTAATCTGTCTCACCTCTCACCATTCCCCACCTGAAAGCTGTGTGTGTACTCTGGAAAAGTCCTACATGGAGTTCTTAAAATGCAGCATCTTCTTCCTCTCTTCCACCGTGTGGAGGGAGCCCAGCTCCTAGGAAACGCCATCCTTGTCTACTGACAAAAGCCTAAATTACCCAAGCCCCTCCTCCGGGAGGCCTTCCTGACCCACCCCCACCTCTACCAGAGGGGCCCTCCTCCCCTCACACCCTGGCTTGCTCATGCAGGGGCAGCGCTTGTCTCTGAGGCCCACAGGACCTAGATGAGCTTCCTTGGTGTCTGTACCCCCAAGGTAGAACGCTTTGCCACCTAGGCGTCCTCAATGGCTCTGTCAAATAATAAACCAAGAATTAATTTTCAGCTCTTGAACCATTTTATTTTTTTGCATTTATTTTTCTTGCCTTAAAACATACAAGTTGATTCTTGTTCAGTATCCATCTCAGCTGTTTCCCAGGCACTGTCCTCTCCCCTGGACTTCAACTTAGGTGTCCTCTACTTAATTATAGCACATCACTTACTCTACAAATCCCATCCCAGAGAGACACAGGCTGCCTCCAGCTGAACACCCACCCTTTGAAAAGGGCCCACCTTTTCAAAGCACATTTCCCAACACTCATCTCTCTCCAACCCTACACAATACTTCGGCCACATATCACCCCTTTATCAGTATTTAGAAGCTGACGTGAAATGCCCCCATGAAACAGGAAGCAAGGAAAGCAGGGCATGAGAAAAGGCTTGGCAGTGCCCCTCTGCCATCAGCAGGGGACGTCCTCGGTCAGTCTCCCTGGACATCAGTCCTCAGAATGCTTCACTAGCAAACGACGCTGATTCCTAATATCCTATTGCAACACTGAGGCCCAGACAAGTTGAAGTCATGTGCAGTAGAGCCAAGGTGGTAACCCGGGTCTCCTGATTCCCAGAAAGAGATCCACGTTCCTTGTCGTCAAACGGAGATGTAAGCACACAGCAGCACGCAGGCTTCACAACACTAGCTGCCTCACTTCCCACCCTTCCGCCTGTAAACTACACATTCCTGAAATGGCTTCAAGTGCCCTCTTCTGTCTTTCGTCCCAATTTTGGAGTGAGCTCTGCTCCTAAGAATACCCCATCCTTTTCTGTTGATGAGTCTAAATTATTGTTCAAAACACAGCTCCAACCTCATCTCCTCAATAATTTCACATAGAAATGGCAAGTCTTCATCTTTTGCTCAAAAACCAAGTTCTGTAAGATGATCCAAAATTCTCCCCTTAATTTGATGGTGTAAGTTGCACCAGGCAACTTTTAAATGCCCAAATACAACAACTGCAGTTGAGAGCATCAGAATGTTTCTAACCTATAAATCAATTTAAAATTTTTCACACTGTCACTTTCAAGTCAATGCTATGTAAATCTATGTTTAAGGCTGTTTCGGAAATCCGCTGCAGATGAGAGGGGAGTCAAAGACTTAGCCTCCTGACCTGCTGACAGTAAACTCCGTGCAAGTTAATAGAAAACAACGCCAAAGAAAGAAACCACGGATCGCCAGTTGGTAAAAGTGGGAAGGAAGAAACACCCTCGGCGAGGGTGCGGGCACAGGGCAAGGCGCGCACTCACCCCCTAGCCAGTCGTCCGAGATGTTCTGGAGCATCGTGACCGGGATGCAGAAGAAGGCGATGAGCAGGTCGCTGAGAGCCAGCGAGCAGATGAAGATGTTGGTGACGGTGCGCATGGCCTTGCTGCGGGTCACCACGTAAACCACCAGCGCGTTGCCGAAGAGCGCCAGGGCGAAAATGAGCACCCCGGTGAGCACCAAGGCCAGCTTGGCGCGCGCGGGCAGCTCCGGGGTATAGACGAGCGGCCGCAGCCCGTAGAGCGCTATGAACTGCTGGCGCGTCAGGTTGTGGTCGCGCAGCAGCTGGGAGAAGCGCTCCGGGGTGATGTTGAGCGCCTGCATGCCGCTCGGCTGGGCTGCGCTCCCAGGGCGGCTGCCGCGGCTCCCTCCGCCGGCGACTCCACTCCAGCACGCAGCGGGCGGGCGGCGCGGGGGCGACCGCGGGCGGGAGGCGGGGTCCGGGGCAGGGCGACTGCATCCAGGGGCCCCGCAGGCGCGCTCCAAAAAGTTCTTCCCTCCCAGTCCCAAGGCGGGGCGCTGCGACCGCCCTGCTCCGCCCGCCTGCGCGACTCCTGGGGCGCAGTGCCCGCCGCGCCCGCCCGCCCGGCGCGTGTCGCCAGCGCTGGGTCAGGCCTGCATGTGAAAGTGGGCATCGAGGCTTCCCGGTCTCACGCCTTCTCCTCCAGAGAAATAAGGCGGGCCACAGCTGGCTCGGAGCCTTCGCTCAATTGACTCCATTGACTGCGCCAGAAACTGGACAGAGCTAGCGGAAGTGTCTTCTGTCATTTTATCGCAGGAGCAGATCCTGTAGGCCCTACCGAGTCAAAATGCTAAACTCGGCCACACCCTGCCATTTCTAACCCCTGGCCATCATTAATCTGTTCTCTGCCTCTGAACTTTTGTCAAAAGGTCGTATAAATAGAATCATACCAAGCCAAGACGTTTGACTTGTCTTGACTCGTAAAGGATGACAAGAGGGCCTTCCGGGCAGCCGCTCCACTGAACCTCTCTGCTAGCCATGCCCAGGCAGCCTTTGCCGTTTCCGCTGTTACCTGCTGTTCCAGGAGATCTCTCCTGGGATCTTATCTGGGCGTTTCCCTAATAGCTAGTGGTGCTAAACGTCCAGGTGGCCTTTGCCACCCTACTCCAGTGAAGCGGCTGTCCTTAATTTTGGGCCATTTTACAATTGAGTTGTTTGGATCTTTTGCTGTTGACTCAGGGTCCTTTTTAAGTTCCACATACAACCCTTGGCCAAGGAAGTCCTTTGCGAGTATTCCTCCTAGTCTGTAACTGGCTCTGGCTGCTTCTGTGGTTAACAGGATTGGGGAGAGCGGTGAGGGAGGATGGGTGAGCAGTGATGAGATTGGGGTCCCTGATGCCCTCATGCTGTGGCATGCCCGGTGCCTGGGAATGTTCCTGTGCAAGGGCACAGGATGCTCAGCTGCTGGGGCAGTGCCCTGCATGAGGAGGCTCTGTGCAAGAGTCCTGTCAGCTCTGACCTTGATCTCAGGCACACAGCCTCCTGGGAAGGAAGGAACTCTTATGCTAGACACCCACAATGTTTCACCAGCTCCGCTTCTCCAGTTCCTGCCCGCCTTACAGTAACTTTAAACAATGGATTTTCTTGAGAGCTACACAAAGCTCCTAACATTGCACTTTGCAACTGTGGATTGCAACTGTGGAAAAGCTACATAGATGTCCTAGTTTCTGTAACGTTCCTGAATATAAAGAATAATGCTTGCATAGTCTTTAACCTGATAATGAGACCTACACAAATAAAGATTGCTGGCCTAACTCTTGAGACCTGCATCTCTATCAAAGAGCAGGCTCCACCTGATCCCAGCTTCATCTTCAAGATCTGTGTCTATGAATCTTTGTTTTCCAATCCCCCTTCGCCCCTCATTGGACCCGAGAGTTTGGGTGCACGGGGCGCGGCACAGGACCTTCCACAGAACAAGGCTTGCTATTTTGACTGTCAGGCTGGTGCTCATTCCTGCAACTCCTCACCACACCCTGGGTCTTGAATGCTTTTTCTCATGTCTAAGTATTTTGGTTTCACAATTTATATTCCCAGGCTCTATTCTGTTCCACGGATCACGTCTCTGCACTCCACAGTCACATGCAGGAATAAATATTGAAATCATTGAGTGATTTCTCCTACTTTACTCTTATATTTTGGAATTACTATATCTTCTAGGGCCTGTGCCCCTGCATATAAATTTTACAATAAGCTCACCTATGTCTGCAAGAAACCTTGCAAAACAGAGTCTTCCGATCCACAAGCAGAGTGCATCTCCCCATGTATTCAGATCTTGGTTTTCTTTCAATGGCATTTTGTAGTTTTCAGCATAAACTCTTGTGCCTGTTTTGTTAGATTCTCACCCAAGTATTTCTTTTTTGAAGCACTCATTCAGGTATACTTCTAACTTTTGCTCATTACTAATATTTAGAAACGTGATTTATCTTGTATGTTGGTCTTGAGTTCTGTAATGTTAATAAACTCACTTAATTTTTGGAGTTTTTCTTCTCTTTTTGTAAATTGCTTGGGATTTTCTTCATTAACAATCACGCCATCTGAGAAAGGAGACAGTTTCGTTTCTTGCTTTCTGGTCTGCATTCATTTATCTCATCTTTATTTATGTCTTAGTTTGTTTGTGTTTGCCCTTGTCAGGGGTTAGACACCAGCCCTACCTTAGGTAGACAGAGGCAGCGGATGGCCTTGTCTTGTCCTAACCCTGGGGAGCATCCAGTTCTCTTTCACTATCAGGTCTGACGTTGGTTCCAGATGGTCTTTATAAAGGTGAGGAAGTTCCCTTCCATTCTTAACTTGAAATTGTTATCAAGATCATTGAATTTCATCAAATAAACATATGTGCCAATTAATACAATCATGTGATTTTTTTCATCTTCATGTGGTAGATTACATGGACTGACTTTTGAATATTGAATGAGCCTTGAAAGTCTGAGATCAAGTCCATTTAGTCATGGTGTAACTTCTTTATACATATTGCTGAGTTTTGTTAGTTATGATTTTTAAGGTTTTCTATCTTCAGGAGAAAATTGGGCTGTAATTTCTTTATTTTTGAACTTTTTGTCCCCTGATTTTAGTACCCAGGTAATAGTAGCTTCATACAGTGAATTAGAAAGTATTCTCCCCTATTTTCTGGGTGATATTGTATAAAATTAGTGTTAATTCCTCTTTAAATTTTTCTAGAAGTCTCTCGTGAAGCCATCTGGCCCTGAAGATTTTTTTTCACTCAAACAGATCAAAACCCCCACACAAGGTTAGAGCTAGCAAACTCTTAGAGAAACGCAGGGAAGGCTGCGTGACATCGCATGTGATCATGGCTCTTGGATGTGACCCTGGAAGCACAGGTCACAGAAGTGGAAGCAGAGAGACTGAACCACGTGACAACGTAAAGGTCCCGCGTATCCAAGGACGGGGCAGGCCGAAAAGGCAGCCTGTGGAATGGGAAAAGTATTGCAAATCCCGTGTCCAACAAGGAATTAATACCCAAAGTGTCCAAAGGCCTTCTGCATCTCAACAACAAAACACCTGATTACAAAATAATCAAAGACCGGGAGTGAATATGCAAATGACCAGCTTCACAGTAGAAGGCACTCAGAATGCTAGGAGGTAAGGAAATGCAATTCAAACTCACGCTGTCCCTCGCCTCTGTCAGAATGGCTGTTATCAAAAAGGCCAGTGTGGACAGGGTGTGGGAAAGGAGAGGCTTCTACATGAGGAGCGGGTGTGAATTGGAGCAGTCCTCATGGAAGACGGAACCAAAGTTGCTCCAAAAATCAATACTAGAGCCACTGTGTGATCCAGCAATTCCACCTGTGGGTAGCTCCCCAAAGAATGGAGTGCAGAGTCTGGAGGAGATGTGAGCACACCCACATTCATGGCTGCATCATTTGCAACAGCTCACAGTAGTGGATGGATAAAGGAAATGTGGTCCAGGGCAAACACAGCATGGAATAATACTCAGCCCTGAAAAGGAAGATGACCCCTGAGGACAGCATGCTGAGGGAAACAAGCCGGTCACCAGAAGAAAGTGGGATGGTGTCTGCTGGGGCTGGGAAAGAGGAAGACAAGGTGGTGCTCAATGGGTGCAGTTTTCCGTTTCTCAGGAAATGCTTTTAGCTTTCCCCCATTGGCTATGAGGTCGGCTGTGGGGTTTTGATGATGTTGAGATGTTCCTTCCATGCCTCGCTTACTACTGTTTTTCTCGAGTGGGTGCTGAATTTTGTCAAAGGCCTTCTCTGCATCTACTGAGACGACTAAGTGATTTCGTCCTTAACTCTATTGCATGAATCTGTGTATGTTAAACCATCCTTGCTTCTGTGGGATAAAATGAACTTGGTCGTCATGTGCAATCTTCTTAACGTGCTGTCGAACATGATTGGCTAACATTTGATGAAGGATTTCTGCATCTGAACTCATCAGGGATATAAGTCTGCTGCTCTCTTTCCTTGATGTGTGCTTATCAGGCTTTTGTATGAGAGTGGTACTGGCTTCACAGAATGCATTTGAAAGTGTTCCATCCCTTTCTAGTTCATAGAATAATTTGAGGAGCTTTGGTATCAGTTCTTCTTTAAAGGTCTGGTGGAAGTCAGCTGAGAATCCATCACGTCCTTTTCTTTCTTCTTTACTGCTCTGCTTAGGTTTTCTATGCCTCACTGATTCAATTTTGGCAGGTTGTATATGTCTAGAAATGTATCTATGTCTTCTAGGTTTTCAAATTTATTGGAGTATACATTTTCAGAAGAGTTCCTAATGATCCTCTGGGTTCCTGTGATATTTACTACCACGATTTTTGAAAAGGAAAAACCAATTGCAAGCATATCTTTGAACCATATCACATCAGCATTATAAATTCCCAACAGCCATATGAGATAGAGACATTACTTTTCCTTCATTTTATGGATGAAAAAGTAGGATTTAGACAATACTAGGAATCTTGTTCAAGGTCACACAGGTAAAACCAGTTTGCTTCTCAAAATTCCAGGCAGTCAGACTTACCAGCTCACACCGCACTGTGTTCACCACCGACCAAGCTAGACTGTTAGGACAGAATGGAAGTAGAAAACAGGAAGGAGGACGTGCGAGGGATGCCAAAGGGAAAGCAGGTACGTGCAGAGCAGAAGCCAGGGCCCAGGAAGCCGCAGCAGACAGTAGACAGAGCTGCCAGCTCTGCAGCCAGGAAGCGGCCAGAGCAGAATGCAGAGGAGCGCAGCGGTCCTCGCCAACCAGGGAAGAGGGACACCCACCGGCGAGTTGGAAGAGCCCACCTTCCCCAGCCCCACCACTGGAAGGAATTGCCCGCATCAGCTTGCATATGAGACCAGTCCATGCCCAGCGGGTGGCATGGCCAGCGGCAGTGGAGATTCTGCAGGTTGTCTTTCCTGATGCCAAACAGGGTGCAAGCTGATGGCCTGATCCAGGTGGCGCCTCTGCACAGCCATTTCTGTGGAGACTCAGAACAATGTGATGTGGGACGCGGCTGCCTCTGAGGTGGCCCGCGAGGAGAGAGTCCCGCAAGCACGTGGCACTCACATCTCAGGGCCCCCAGCCCTGACATCAGTCACCCGCCAGGCTTTGCACAGGAGCCAGGCTGCAGATGCTCTAAACTGGAGCAAGGGAGCCAGTCTGCTGCGGGCTGAACAGAGACGCAGTGCTGTGGCCAAGGCGTGGCCGGGTGTGTGAAGGTCGAGGCCTCAGCCGCGTCGTCCACGGCCACCCAGACCCCTCCCTTCTGCATGGGGCGGTGACAGATGGTGTCTCTGCAGCCTCAGGAGACTTCAGCCAACCTGACTGAAGAGCTGACCCTGGAACCCTTTAAATCAGAAATCCACGGAAAGCCACGAAGACCAGGTTCAGGTGACTTCCCAAGGTCCCGAGAAGAAAATGGGACTTCTAAGCCGCGGCCCTGAGACCATTCGGGAGCGTGCTGGAGCGAGGGAGGGAGGACTTGGGAGAACGGGTTTCGCAGAGCAGCACAATGTTTGCCTCCGCTCTGGCCACGGACCCCTCCTAACCCCGAGTCCCCACTCCCCCACGCTGACTCTCACCAGCTGTGTCCCCGAGACTGCAATACCTACCTGTTTTCTCTGGAGCCACAGAAAATCACGCGGAGCGTGCAACGCAGGATGTGAACAAAGCTGGCTGACAACAGTCTTGCGATTTCTTTTTCAACAGCCCACGGCCACCAGAGGAAACAGTGAACTTGGCACTCAATCCCCTTTCCAGCAGCCGCCCTCCCCTCATAGGAAGTCACCAAGGGGTCCCAGGACCTCACTCTGACATCCCGCCCCAGGCCTCGGCACCAAGGAAGCACAAAGGCAATGCTGAGCCGAAGGCAGGGAACCAAGTCCTTGCAGGGCCTGGAATTTGAATTGACCTTCGTAATGTTTTCCTGACCCGCCCACAAGTTACAGACCAGGGAGATCATGATTCCACAGGTACATGGCTGATGAATACAATGATTCAATGCAATGCACGTAACGATACATATGTGTGCATAATAAATGGAAAGATGATAAAGAATTAACGTCAGCTTATTTCTGGGTTGTTTAAGAACAGATTTTTTTTTTTAGTTTCTTTGGGTTGTAAGTATTTTATATGTTTTCCTATAGTGGAGATATACAAAAATGGAGAAAAATACTTAAAATTTTAAAAACTAGGGGAGTCAAGAATGTTAAAATCTAGGGATGGGGATATAGCACAGTTGTTAGAGTGCTTGCCTCGCAAGTACTAGGGCCCTGAGTTCAATCCCTAGCACACACACAAAAAAACGAATGTTAAAATCTAAAAACTTCATAATTGGATATGTACATAGTTGGAATGCTTTGCCTCAATTTCCTAACACTTGGGTTCCGTGGACAGGAATCCTGGCTTCCAGCCTTAGGAAGACAGGAATCCTGGCCGCCAGGCCTGGGAAAAGTCAAAACACGTTTCAGAAAACCCATCTGTTTATTCATTAAGGCACTGTGGCCGCGTCTCTGTTCCCTGCTAGGAATAAGGAGGAACTGGGGGCAAGCTGGTTGGGGCTGTGGAACCTTCTCACCTGGGTGCAGAGAACAGCCTGGATTTTTCCAGGTCTGAATTCCTTGGGCTTGAAGAGAGTGGAGTCCCCAGGGGAGCTCCTAGCACTGCCATGCCCAGCTCCCAGCTGGCACCTGCGGAGCCTCTGGCTTAATTAAAAGTGATCCTGCTGGCTCTGATATTCAGCCCAACCTGCAGAGCATCTCCAGATTGGGCAGCAGGCTGAGGCGAGGGCTGTTGGGGGTGGGATCAGGGTAAAGGGAAGATGGGTCGAGTGAGGCTGTGCTGGGGGAAGGGATGGGGGTGCATGGTGTGGGGGAGGTGGTGCCCAGTGACGCCCTCAGAGATACCGAGTGCCCCGTACAGTGTGGCCGTTCAAATGCGACACTGAAAGGAGCTGGCCCCTTTAGTAAAGGAGTGGTCCATGCCAGATTTCCTGAGGCAGGTGGGAACACAGCCAGAAGACTGGGGCCAGCTCAGTAGAAAACAGAGTTCCACCTGACTGTAACAATTTATCACAAAACCCAGCTGAGAGGGGGAAAGGCTGCCAGAGGACAAGGCCCCTGGGAGGCCAGGCTGGGAAGGAGAACAGCCTGGAGCACCTCAGGCTGGGGCCAGAGAAATGCCGCACACCCAGCACCTGGCAATCAGAGGCAGAAGGGCCCGAGGGTAGACCTGGGGCCAGGAGACCAAGCAGAGGCCCAGGGAGACCTGGCAACAGGAGGCCATCCTGCTGGAGGCTGGAGTTGGGGACTTGGACAACAGATGCCAGCAGGTGTAAGGGAACAGGAAAGGACCACAGTCCCAGTCTGGCCCACATCGGAGGCTCGAATGTGAAGTCAGGTGTGGAGAAGAGAGAAACAGATGTGATTCTTAAAGCTAAGATGCAGGGTGGACGCAGGAATAAGACAACTGCTCACTGAGCGCATGCCAAGTTCAGGCCAGGCACCCCCACCACAGCCAAGCTCAGGCCAGGCACCCCCACCACAGCCAAGCTCAGGCCAGGCACCCCCACCACAGCCAAGCTCAGGCCAGGCACCACCACAGCCAAGTCAGGCCAGGCACCTCCACAGCCAAGTCAGGCCAGGCACCACCACAGCCAAGTCAGGCCAGGCACCACCACAGCCAAGTCAGGCCATGTACCCCCACCACAGCCAAGTCAGGCCAGGCACCCCCACCACAGCCAAGTCAGGCCAGGCACCCCCACCACAGCCAAGTCAGGCCATGTACCCCCACCACAGCCAAGTCAGGCCAGGCACCCCCACCACAGCCAAGTCAGGCCAGGCACCCCCACCACAGCCAAGTCAGGCCATGTACCCCCACCACAGCCAAGTCAGGCCAGGCACCCCCACCACAGCCAAGTCAGGCCAGGCACCCCCACCACAGCCAAGTCAGGCCATGTACCCCCACCACAGCCAAGTCAGGCCAGGCACCCCCACCACAGCCAAGTCAGGCCAGGCACCACCACCACAGCCAAGTCAGGCCATGTACCCCCACCACAGCCAAGTCAGGCCAGGCACCACCACCACAGCCAAGTCAGGCCAGGCACCACCACAGCCAAGTCAGGCCAGGCACCCCCACCACAGCCAAGTCAGGCCAGGCACCACCACAGCCAAGTCAGGCCAGGCACCACCACAGCCAAGTCAGGCCAGGCACCCCCACCACAGCCAAGTCAGGCCATGTACCCCCACCACAGCCAAGTCAGGCCAGGCACCACCACCACAGCCAAGTCAGGCCAGGCACCACCACAGCCAAGTCAGGCCAGGGACCACCACAGCCAAGTCAGGCCAGGCACCACCACAGCCAAGTCAGGCCATGTACCCCCACCACAGCCAAGTCAGGCCAGGCACCCCCACCACAGCCAAGTCAGGCCAGGCACCCCCACCACAGCCAAGTCAGGCCATGTACCCCCACCACAGCCAAGTCAGGCCAGGCACCCCCACCACAGCCAAGTCAGGCCAGGCACCCCCACCACAGCCAAGTCAGGCCATGTACCCCCACCACAGCCAAGTCAGGCCAGGCACCCCCACCACAGCCAAGTCAGGCCAGGCACCACCACCACAGCCAAGTCAGGCCATGTACCCCCACCACAGCCAAGTCAGGCCAGGCACCACCACCACAGCCAAGTCAGGCCAGGCACCACCACAGCCAAGTCAGGCCAGGCACCCCCACCACAGCCAAGTCAGGCCAGGCACCACCACAGCCAAGTCAGGCCAGGCACCACCACAGCCAAGTCAGGCCAGGCACCCCCACCACAGCCAAGTCAGGCCATGTACCCCCACCACAGCCAAGTCAGGCCAGGCACCACCACCACAGCCAAGTCAGGCCAGGCACCACCACAGCCAAGTCAGGCCAGGGACCACCACAGCCAAGTCAGGCCAGGCACCACCACAGCCAAGTCAGGCCAGGCACCACCACCACAGCCAAGTCAGGCCAGGCACCACCACCACAGCCAAGTCAGGCCAGGCACCACCACAGCCAAGTCAGGCCAGGCACCCCCACCACAGCCAAGTCAGGCCATGTACCCCCACCACAGCCAAGTCAGGCCAGGTACCACCACAGCCATGTCAGGCCAGGGCCCCCACCACACAGGTCCATGCCAACCTTACCAAGGAACCTCATGGGCCTGTTCCAGGGCCAAACCAGCCCATCTGGCCCCTGCCTAGCCAAGGAACTGGTGCCAGGAGCCAGCCTGCCCCACAGGAAGGACGGAGGTGCAGAAGGCCCCCAACTGTAACACTGAGGATGCAGGACATCTAGTAGAAATGTGCCTTGAATTTGGGCTCTTGTCTCTCCCCAGGCTAGTGACAATCAGGACCACTCTCTCATGATGTCCGAGGGCAACAAGCTTAGGCTCCTCGTCAGCTGCAGGATCATGGGAGGGAACAGCCACGCTCTGCAGGTGCTGTGTGCTGACCTGTGACCCAGGAGGGCAGGGTACTAAGGTTCCTCCACGGACAGGGTTTTGAACGCTACCTGGGAGAGCGGCTGCCGATTCAGATTGGGAGGGGCGAGCAGAGGCCCCTGTAGGGCTGAGGCTGGCCACGGGAGGCAGCTCCTCTTCCCTGTGCCCTGAGGGACCAGGGTAATGGTGTCTGTGAAATCCAGGTTTCAATGAGGTTGAAAGGAGGTGGTGGGGAATGTAAGGAGGCCAGGGTCTGGAAGGAGAAGGCAGCACAGCAGAGAGAGCTTCCAGCAAGCAGTCACCAGTTCCGGGACGGGACTGCAGGTGAGAGGAGAAGAGTTTTATTCAGAGAGAGAAGGATAAAAATCAACGTTAGATGGAGCGGTTACTCTAAGAGTGGCGCTTACTCAGAGTTTCTTACTATCCCCGCTTCCCTGTGCGAAGCTTTCTGGAGTGTGCTGTCCACAGGAAGTGCAGGATCAAAGCCACCTGCGCCCACTCCACTGGACGTGTGTAAGTTCACCAGAGGCAGGTCATGGGGTTAAGAGCTGAAGGAATGGAGCGGAAATCACTGTCACTTGCAATGTGGGCAACTTACAGAAGTGACCCTGATTTTCACCAGCTTTAACACAGAGACAGCAATAGAGCAATCATGGAGTGAGAGGGAGGATTAAATGTGTTTATATTAATAAAGTGCTAATAAAATGCAGATGGTAGACATAAAATTCACAATAATAGGGAGTAGCTTTTACTTTGAACTGCCTGTTACACACCAAGAACAAGATAGCAAGCGTCCCCCATCATCCAAGCATACTAAATTACATTACTGTTTTTAAACTCTCACTGTATGTCATTGTTCCCAAATTCAGTTATCTGTTGGCATCATTTGGGGAACAGTGTCATAAGTGGATCCGACCCACTGAGACGCAGATGATTCTAAAGGACTCCCAAAGGCCTCTGGGTAATCAAGTCTGAGAACCACTAATATAAATAACCACTGCCTTGCTTTATCATAAGAGGGCTTTGTTGAATTAAACAGATAATTTTATAATGAAATCATAAGTGAGTCCAATCTATCCACTAATGATAGCTAATCAAACTGCAGATAAAGAACCAATTGGAAAGAATCAGCTGTGTGGTCCCAATTTGGGAGGTGATAGTGTTCTATCTGCGTTTGTTTTATGGATTCTCGTCCTATGGGAATGATCGTAAAGTACTACAAACCAGTAAATACTTGCCAAGTCAACAGAGCAGAGAACCAATTGAGCAGATGCTTTGTCAAGGAAACCCCGGGCGGTGTGTGTACTCATGCGAAGAAACCTCAGAATGGTGTGTGTACTCATGCGAAGATTCTAGTCATAAGCCTTTATTTCTTCTCTGGGTGGGTTCATGGTGCGGTGACACATGATTGCTGATATTCCCCGGATAGTATTGCCTACACACCATCAGTTCAAGCAGAAACTCTGCCCAGCCAGCCACTCCTCAGGTGCTGCTACAGAAACAGTCACTGGCCTCCATTTTCCAGAAAATGCCAGAAAGTGTTGTGAAATGCAAAATTGGTTTTCAGTTCAGGCCCTGAGTAGCAAATGGTTCTTTGGGCCAAAGGCAGGGGAGAGAGCTCAGCTTATCAGCCAGCAGAGCCTGAGGATGCTGGGTCCACAACCAGGAAGCAGAGCAGAGTGCTCAGAGCAGAGTCGGCTCTGCCAGGCCCGAGCTGAGGAGGCAGGGCAGGCTGCCAGGATCCCGGGCAGCCTGGAGGGTGCAGGCAACCTTTCCTGAAGAAATCGACTGTGCACTGCTTAAAGATCAAGCTTGGGACAACAAGCAAAGACAGAACACGTGCATCAGGGACTCTGAAGTGAGAAGTAACCATCATTGTTCAGACTCCGCCCTGAGGCAAGAGCTCCTTAGCCGCTCTCCTTACAGGATCTGCAGGCTCTCAGGAGAAAGAGGTACCTGCAACTCTCGACCACTGTGTGGTCACCTGCATCTCAGTGCACGATGAACCGCGTGTGACCATCCGGACCACACCTGCCGTCTGTGTGGGAGGCGGCCTGGGTCTCCGTCTCGACTCTGGCACGTGCCTGCCGGGAAACCTGGGCAGGTTCTTCCTCTGCAGAGACCATTAAAGCCCCTCCCTGGACAAGCAGTTCCCAGGCTTACACAGTTCATGTCTGTAAGTCACACAGGGCGCCCTGCGCTCCTCGCGGCTCTGGTTAGGTATCTCCTGACTCCATTGTGGGCGAGAACTGGAGCCAGAAACTCCGGTGTAGTCAGTCAGGCCCCACCTCTGGCTTTCAGAGGGAGAAAACGAGACAGCTCCCTTCAGAAACCCTGCTGCCCGGGGCATTGTCACCTGCCTGAGGACCACTTGACAACAGCCTCCCTGGAGGTTTCCAGGGTGTCACTGTCCTACCAGGACATCAAATGACGGGCAGCGCGTGGCTTCACCCAGCGCTCTGGGACTCCGGGAGTGTTGGCGTCTGCCGTGGCGACCCTGGCTTGCTTTTTCCTCTTGTGTGCCAGGCACGGCCTCGAGACACAAGGTTAGCCAGGACAGTGCACGGGTTGGCACTTCTGAGAGTCCTCAGGTTGGCTCTGTTCAGGGCAGAGACAGCCTTTTAAATCAGGAGCCTTGGCCAGCGTCTGCCCCTGGAGAACGTCCATGCCGCCCTGGGCTCCAGCTTCCCAGAGCAGGGTCTGCCCTTGGGATGGGAGTGCTTGGGGAGCCCAGGTGGCATCCTGCGGCCCAGGAGCTCTGGGTCACTAGTCACAAGCCCGTCTCGATGGGCCAGTGGTCCCTGAGCAGGTTCTGTGGTGAGACACTGCTGACACAGAGTGTTAGGACATGGCGGAGCTCCGACTGTGTGGGTCCAGAGGATCAGGAAAGGAGAGGGGATGCAGGGGAGGGGACTCAGGGGAGGTGATGCAGGGGAGAGGACTCAGGGTAGGGGACTCAGGGAGAGGACTCAGGGGAGGTGATGCAGGGGAGAGGACTCAGGGAGAGGACTCAGGGGAGGGGACTCAGGGGAGGTGATGCAGGGGAGAGGACTCAGGGGAGGTGATGCAGGGGAGGGGACTCAGGGAGAGGACTCAGGGGAGAGGACTCAGGGGAGGTGATGCAGGGGAGGGGACTCAGGGGAGAGGACTCAGGGGAGGGGACTCAGGGGAGGGGACTCAGGGAGAGGACTCAGGGGAGGTGATGCAGGGGAGAGGACTCAGGGGAGGTGATGCAGGGGAGAGGACTCAGGGGAGGTGATGCAGGGGAGGGGACTCAGGGGAGGTGATGCAGGGGAGAGGACTCAGGGGAGGTGATGCAGGGGAGGGGACTCAGGGGAGGTGATGCAGGGGAGGGGACTCAGGGGAGGTGATGCAGGGGAGGGGACTCAGGGGAGGTGATGCAGGGGAGGGGACTCAGGGGAGGGGACTCAGGGGAGGTGATGCAGGGGAGAGGACTCAGGGGAGGGGACTCAGGGGAGGGGACTCAGGGAGAGGACTCAGGGGAGGGGACTCAGGGGAGGGGACTCAGGGAGAGGACTCAGGGGAGGGGACTCAGGGGAGGAGACTCAGGGGAGAGGACTCAGGGGAGGGGACTCAGGGGAGAGGACTCAGGGAGAGGACTCAGGGAGAGGACTCAGGGGAGAGGACTCAGGGAGAGGACTCAGGGGAGGGGACTCAGGGGAGAGGACTCAGGGAGAGGACTCAGGGGAGGTGATGCAGGGGAGGGGACTCAGGGGAGGTGATGCAGGGGAGGGGACTCAGGGGAGGTGATGCAGGGGAGGGGACTCAGGGGAGGTGATGCAGGGGAGAGGACTCAGGGGAGGTGATGCAGGAGAGGGGACTCAGGGGAGGGGACTCAGGGGAGGTGATACAGGGGAGAGGACTCAGGGGAGGTGATGCAGGGGAGGGGACTCAGGGGAGGGGACTCAGGGGAGGGGACTCAGGGGAGGGGACTCAGGGGAGGTGATACAGGGGAGAGGACTCAGGGGAGGTGATGCAGGGGAGGGGACTCAGGGGAGAGGACTCAGGGGAGGTGATACAGGGGAGAGGACTCAGGGGAGGTGATACAGGGGAGAGGACTCAGGGGAGGTGATGCAGGGAAGAGGACTCAGGGGAGGGGACCCAGGGAGAGGACTCAGGGGAGGGGACTCAGGGGATGGGACTCAGGGGAGGGGATCAGGGAGGGGACTCAGGGTTGGTGACTCAGGCACAGGACTCGGGAGAGAACTCAGGAGAGGCAATTCAGGGAGGAGACTCAGGGGAGGGGATCAGGGAGGGGACTCAGGGGAGGTGATGCAGGGGAAGGGACTCAGGGAGGGGACTCCGGAGAGAACTCAGGGTAGGGGATCAGGGAGGGGACTCAGAGGAGGCTGCTGGGGGGAGGTGATGCAGGGGAAGGGACTCAGGGAGGGGACTCGAGGAGAGAACTCAGATGGCAGAAGAAAGCTTCGCCTGCCCACTCTGCTTTAAGCTCCATCCTTTACAGTGTCTGACACAGTGACACAGGTCTGCATCCACACAGACCCTGGGGTCCAGGGTCTTCCCAGAAGGGCAGGTGACCAGGGCCCCCACCTGCAGCTCTTTCTTCCCTCCTGGGAAATGGAGTCACACTGATGGAGTCCAGCAGCTCAGAACTTACTGTATTTTATTTTGGACACCAGGGGTCTTCACCTGAGCTGCAAGTGAGTGTTTAGGTGGTTCTGGGGACACCAGTGCCAATCAGTGGACCCAGCTCATGTACCCATGGCCGGGAGCCTGTGGATGGCCTGGGAGGCTGGGCCTCACTGACTGATGCTCTGCCGCTGGAACTTGTCTTCCTGACACAAACTTCCCTGGTCCCATCATCACCTGTCCGTTCCTTTGCCTGCAGTGACAATCACGGGGCTTCGATGCCACCAGAGGTAAAGCAGGGACTCGGGACGCTGCTTCCTGCATCACCCTCATTGCCCTGCGCCGAAGTCCTGCCCATCGTCTTAGGTCAGCGAGTTCCCACTCTTTCTGAGAGGATGGCACTTCATTGTAGGGACCATACGTGCACAGCTTTGTGTCGCTGTGACAAATATCCAAGGAAAGCAACCTAGGAGAGAGACATTTATTTTGGTTCAGGGTTTCAGAGGTTGGGTCCACGGTCAGTTGGCTCCATTATTTTGTGGGGGATGGGGAGCAAAGCAGGATGGTGGTGTTATGGGGCGCAACTTAAGAACAACCGATCACCACTGAGAAGTCCAAATTTGAGAGTCTTTATTAAGCCGGCCGCTGACTGTCTCACACAATGCCCCCAAAAAATGGCTATTGGGAGAACAGCCCCGACCACAGGGTTGTAGGGTTCTTATACCAAAAATCACATCAATCATAAGTGTCTGTTGCTATGATTCAAAATTACAAACTAACATCATGAGATCATCCACAGAGGGGCAAGTGGGTCAAAATGACCCTTACCTAGGTACAAACTAAAGAATGGTTACTAACATCCACACAACCACAGTTCACATGGTACATTGTTTAGGAGCAACAGGAATCAAAAGAGAGCAATTCTTCACTACATAGGAGTTGTCATTGTATATTATTAAACATGTCACACCAAGTAACTGGGGATGGGCACAGAGGCGGGGCGTTCCCATGGGAGAAGCTTATTTCCTACATAACATGGAGTCTCAGAGCAAAATGGAGTCTGTTTAGTCATTTCCCTTAGAGTCTGGCCTGTAACATTCTCATGGAGTCAGATCTGTCATCCCATCACATTCCCCACTGGTTTTATGTACATAATCAAATCATTGATTTATTAGTAGTGATTGTAGTGATTAGTAGTGATTGTATTATATAGGTGATTGTAGTGAGTGTGCAACACCATTAGCTTAACAGACGGGATTCTATCTCTAATATATTTAAGTCCAGATCTATTTGTCTACTTAAAGTTTTGAAATTCTGGTTTCCAGTAATCAGGGCAGTGGTTCCTACAGCTGTGAAGTCCATTATACCTATTTTTACTAGGAGGGAAACTAAGACAGGGGCCGCTTGTTTAGATATTAGCCCCATCTGTTCCTTTTATTCCTCCCCATCATAATAGTATACAGAATTTAGCCTACTTGGCAATCTCAAAAAGTTGAACAGTTAAGCACAGAGTTATTCCTGATGTAGTCCAAGCAAGAGAAAAAACACGATTAACATTTTTTTCAGTCTTATCTTTAGATGGTGGTTGGGGTCTCTGAGGGCTGTCCATTTTTCTGTTGTCTTGACTCACATGTGATGAGCCCTATTGTGAGTAAGGTCCCTTCCATTTTAGCCAGGTGTGTGATGAGCCCATGTTGTGAGTAAGGTCCCTTCCATTTCAACCAGGTGTTAGTCCTTTCTGGAACAATTTGATGTAGACATAGATTTCTGACTGAAATGGGTGTTGGAAATCAGTGGTCTCTTGGGACTGGTTCTTTCATAAGTTGAACCTGTTGGAGAGACTTAACAATAGGTTAGAACAGGAGCAGGTTCTTGGTAAGGGTGGAGGAAGGACTCTGGAAGCATTAATCTTTTAATCTCTCAGAGGTCATTTGCCTCCAACTTTCTGGACCCAAACTGGCTCTTATTTTTGTGATTTAACCCAACTTACCTATCTATATTGACTGTCTTTTAAAAATTTTTATTATTACCTTTCTAATTTTAGGGAATTTTTACTGCTGTAAGGAAAAAGGACGATGACCGCTCTTGCTGCTTCGAGCTGAGAGGGGGTGATGTGGGGTGGGGCAAGCAGTAAAAAGTTCCCTTCTAGGGGTAAAAGTCTTGTTCTATGAAAGAAACAAAAAACCATGAGTACAAAATAAGTAGCATCTGGAACATGTCAATGAATATCATGAAGCTGATAGAAATTAATAATCTCTTACCAGGAGGTGGAAGAGCTGAGAGGTTGTTCCCATGAAAAGGCCTAACAAAGCCTAACAAGTCTGGAGAGGATAAGGCCTCCATTGTAAATCTTTAACATTGTCGGAGTTATCAGGAATGTAAGCACAACATAAGTTACTTAATGTCACCTGATTTTTGTAAAATATCTTTTTACTGGCATGATCTTTTTGTTTAGTAGAGATTCCTTTATTTTTGTTACTCAGGGCTAGAGAATCATACTAGCAAACATTGATTAAGTCTACCTATATCAGAGGTTAAGATGATCTACAGGTCTTAAACTGACTAAAAACTTATAACTCTGGCGGTTTCTCTTGATAGTTATCAGGCATTTTTGTCTAAGAATCTTTTTTGTTACCTCTAGTTTTATTTATTTTGGGGGCTAACACAAGTGTTCATCTTAAGTTACATGAAAATAACTATTGTTTTGTTTTTAAAATGTCCAGGAATGACTGTGTTTTGGTTTTAAACTGTTTTGCTAGGTGTTTAAGACCAAGTTGGTCTAATTGACCTTGTTTCTATCTGCTGTTAAGTGTCAGCTGAGTTCCCATAGGGGTCACTCTTGGGGAACTTGAGAGCAACTTCTTAGCTCCTTTAGTGCCATTCACCTGGTAGGGTCTCCTTATGAGGTGGCTTCCTTTGGAAGCATTAGAGATGTCTCCATTTCCCAAGGACCCTCCTCTGCAGCAGGTGCATTGATTGACTTTTCACCTTCTAGTGGTCTTATCAGTCTCCCTGATTGGAAGGTTGTGTGGCCCAGAGTTGCAAAACTCCTTAGAGAAGTTCTCTTGTTCCCTGGGTTTAGGCTGACTCTGAGGGCAAGAGTCAAATATTGACTCTCTTGACCCCTTTATTTTAATCTCAATCTTTAAGTTTTGATCTTAAACATCCAGCAAGTCAGTTTCACCAGTCATACAGTAAGCGTACTGGGTTTTAACTTTAATATCTATGACTTTATAGTTATTTACCAACTTTTATTAAACTGGGGTCTATATTATCTGTCCTATAGGTGATGGTTTATTATCTCAAATTAATTTAGATTGTTCTTGAAGCAGTACTTCTGTAAAACATTAATCAGTCAACAGTTACAGAGTTTACAAGGAAAATACAAAATGGAATTAAGAACAGTAAAAACATATTTAGTTGTGTAATAGCTGTCTTGAATTTTGGCAGAGCTATATTTTATGTCCCCTGTTTGAGATCACAGTAATTTTATAACAAAAAAATCAATCTTTTGAATATAACTTTAAATGAGTTGAAGTCTGACTTATTTTGGAGCCATTGTAACATGTAGTAAGGTAGGAAGCAGAGCCTTATCTTAGGTAAGGCAGGGCTCTTCATAAATCTTAGGTAAAGCAGTCCTAGTTCTGAAGCTGACATTTATCTTTTTAAATATCACTTTATAAAGTTTACATATATTTTTTCCAAGTCTATTTGAATGTTAGTTAACACAATATGATATTACACCTAAAACATGAATCAAAGAAAGCTGAGAGAGCTTTTAACTTTCCTTTTGTGTACTAAAGTGGCAAAATGTTTTCCTGTTTCATGATATTAACCTTTAAACAGATCAGGCTCTCATTATCTTTTAGAAATACATTTACATGTTTATCCCAGTGCAGAAGGTAACATAAGGTTCAGGTCCAGTTACAGAACACTAAATGATATAAATAAATCCCCAATAAAATTTCTTATTCTGGTAAGTTTAAAATTACCATTACAACTTTAGGTTGGAGAACACCAGCTTGATAAAATGTTCTTTTAAACCTTTTAAAGACTTGTATACCTGGAAGATATGAAAACATTTAATATATGAATAAGAATAATAGAATCATAATTACATTGATGTTTTTATATTAACCATGTTTAATTTTTTTTTTTTTTTTTTTTTTTTTTTTTTTTGGGTGCTGGGGATCGAACCCAGGGCCTTGTATTTGCAAGGCAAGCACTCTACTGACTGAGCTATCTCCCCAGCCCCATGTTTAACTTTTTAAAGAAAATTTAGACTTTGTAATGTAGTACAATACTCTAACAGTTGCTGTCTAACCAGAGTTGTACAAACCCCCAATTTTTAAGACTAGTTGCTCTAGAGAATAAAACTTAACAGACACAATGTTAAGAGTAAATTAATATTTTAAAAATTATTGGTCATTTCAGCATATAGACTGAACTTTGGTTTATATCAGTACATTAATATTTGACCTTAGGAAAAACCTTGAATAGTTTTCAACTGTTGTGTTACTTACATATACATGTAAACCTTTTAAAATTTACTCTTAATTAACATTAAAAATCACTTAATTAGACACTCGTTGTTTACTTAGATGTATTACAGCCTTATTTTATCACATAAAGACTTTTTTATCTGGAAACATTTTTATTAAATATATTTTTAGGGCTGGGGAGATAGCTCAGCTGGTAGAGTGCTTGCCTTGTTAGCACAAGGCCCTGAGTTCGATCCCCAGTACCACAAAATAAAAAAAAAGAAAAAAAATATATTTTTATATCTAAAATCTTGTAATATTTTAATCTGTTGATCCCCTTTTTAAAATTTATATTCTGAAACAACCCTTATAAATTTCTGAATTCAGATAAATTACTCCATTTTAATCTGATGAAATACTTTGTTACTTTTAGAACTCTATTTAAATATAATTGAGACTTTTGAACCCTTTATATAGAATAATACATGTTAGAACTTTTAGTAACCATGTTTTCAGTGATAACACAAAGTAAATTTAAATCCTTTTTATATTTACCAATTTATGAAAACACCAAAAATGTTTTAAGTATGTTACCCTTTGGAATTTAATGAGTTAAGAATATTTATTATATTTAAAAGTTAGCATTTTAACTCTATAAACCAATTAGATGTTTCTAACAAACACATCCATGATCAATCCCATATATGTTAAATCTAATTTAGTTTTTTTTTTTAAAAACCAAGGTATTAGAGAATTGTATTCAGCCATATCAGTCATTTCTTTCCTGTTGAAGAAAAACCTAGAAACAATGGATATTAGACATTTTATAAAATTAACATTTTATTTATTTTTTGACCACATGGAAATAAAACTGTGTTAGTAACTTGAAAGTCATATTTTTGTTTACCTAATTTAAAAACCTTTTAAATCATGTGAATCAAAAATTTTTGATTTGGATCCATTTTTTAAAATTTTTAATTTATGAGCTCACATGTCAATTTTGGTACCAAATATATGTAGACATGACAATACACCAGTGTACATAAACATAAAATGAACAGATGGACGAAGACCTTATAGCTTATTTTTTAAACCCATTAGATTGAGAGTTAGCTCTTGTAAACTGGCCTCTGAATGAAACAGAGCATTAAGAAAACTTTATAATTGGATAAAATAGGTCTGATCAAAAATTAACCTAGGCACACCAGATCGAAATTATGAACTCAAAAAAATAGAATTTTAAAGTCTTTTTGGCCTCCATCCTGATGTGGTCCTTCTCATCAGAGATGAAAAGGGATTAAGAGACTACAAACAAAGGTTATGCCCTATCCCTCCCTGAAGGAGTTTCCCAAAGAGACAGCAAGGGAACTGCTTCCATTGGTCTCCTGGGAGAGCCCCCTCGGTTTGGGGTCTTGTTCTAAACTGGTTTTCCTGGTCTCTTGGATAGCAGCCAGCCTGGAACTTTGGTGGACCAAGTCCAATAGTTGGAAGTTCCTATTGGCAGCAGTTTACATTTTAATGTAAGCTTCAGTGAACATGGCTAAAAAATTTTTAACCATTTTTTTTTTTTACCCAAATTCGACTATAAAACATTTGATCAGATTGTTCAGGTTGCCCAAAGACATTTTGGTGGTCCCCTGAGGGGGCCATCTGACCTCGAAAGTTGGTCATTCTCTCTCACAGAATTTAGAGAGAGAAAAGGCATTGCAGCAGGTTCCGTAATCACTGGCTCTCTTCTGGAATTCCTGGAAATCAGTTAACATGCACTGGAGGGGAGCACATGACTGACGTGAGGGAGACTGACCCAGGCTTACACTTAAGGGCAACAAAAAACAGAAAAGGACAAACAAACACAGAACAGATAAAACACCAAAGACACGGGCAAGTGGCCACTCCAGATTCCTGACAGAGGGACTGAGCAACGTCTTGCCAGTCCCGGACTTGGGAGGTAATGCTACGTCCAGCCTTCCTCACAGTCCCCAGATGCGGATCCGCCAGAACAGACTTACCAGTCCCCCAGTGGTGCAGAAACAGGTGACTCTCTTGGAGAATTTAGTTCAGTCCTGGGGCGGGGCTCCACAGACCATGCAGCCTGGGGCTGAGGAACGTCTCAGAGGCCTTCCCCTGGGAGCAACGCTGTGGCCTCTCCCCTCCGCAGGAGTTTCCAGGTCAGTGGTGAGCGGTGGTTACCCACCAGGCAGCGAGGATCTCGCTGGGACCTCCAAATGTTATGGGGCGCAACTTAAGAACAGACCAATCACCACTGAGAAGTCCAAATTTGAGAGTCTTTATTAAGCCGGCCAGCTGACTGTCTCACACAATGTCCCAAAAAATGGCTATTGGGAGAACAGCCCTGACCACAGGGTTGTAGGGGTTCTTATACCAAAAAATCACATCAATCATAAGTGTCTGTTGCTATGATTCAAAATTACAAACTAACATCATGAGATCGACAGAGGGGGAAGTGGGTCAAAATGACCCTTCCCTAGGTACAAACTAAAGAATGGTTACTAACATCCACACAATCACCGTTCACATGGTACATTGTTTAGGAGCAACAGGAATCAAAAGAGAGCAATTCTTCACTACATAGGAGTTGCCATTGTATATTATTAAACATGTCACACCACGTAACTGATGATGGGTACAGAGGTGGGGTGTTCCCATGGGAGAAGCTTATTTCCTACATAACATGGAGTCTTAGAGCAAAATGGAGTCTGTTTAGTCATTTCCCTTAGAGTCTGGCCTGTGACATTCTCATGGAGCCAGATCTGTCAGCCCATCACAGTGGGAGGGCCTGGCAGTGGAAAGCTGGGGGCAGTGGCGAGGAGGGGACTGGGACAAGACAGACCTACTTCTTGCGCCCATGGCCCTCCTGCCCTCAACTGCCACCATCTCCCAGTAATCCATCGGGTGGGTCAGTCCTCGATGAGGTGAGAGTCCTGTGATCCAGTCTCTGACACGTGACTCGGGGAGACATTCCCCCCCAAACTATAACAGACCCAAATGTCACAAAGGGAAATATTTGCACTTGAGCATCTTTTTACCCTAAGTTTATCTTTTACTTAATTTTACAAAGTAGCTGATATTGAATATAGATATCAAATATCTCTCTGTATGGAGTTAACTTCTTGGTTGTGTGCACATAATCAAAATATATATCCATCAGTTTAAGTTATATAATGAGTCTTGGTTCAGTACTTTGGAACACAGTGATCAAACGCTGCCTTTAGACTCAGCATTTATTGATATTTCGAGCTTCTATATATGCTTTCCACTGTACCTTACGTGGTACTTTGCAGTGGTTAGATTGCTGTCATGTGCAGTTTGTATTTATGGCTTTGATTGACACGCGGCACTTGCAGATTTTTGTGAGGTACAGCGGGACCTTTCGATGCACGCACACGTTGGGCAGTATCACCCAGTGATCAGCACATTTGTCACCTGGGGCGGTTTTCACGCCTGTATTGAGAGTGCACTTGATTCCTGGTTCTGTCTCACGACTCCTCAGGAGGCAGCAGGATTGTCCACCTTCCCGTGCCCAGTCCGGTGTGTCCTGGAACCCCCTGGGTTCGCCTGTGACTGTCATTTATTTGCCACACTTTGGGTGGGTTGCCTCATGTCTTCATCCCCCTCTTCCCTCAGCCCAGATTGAGGCCATCGAGCACCTGCCTCACTATGAGGCTTCTGTGTGGTACCCAGCACTCAGTGACGCTCGGCAAACATCAGCCATCATTACCTGGATTGAACTGGGAGGCGGGGTGACTGGCTGTGGCTCTAATTGAAAGCCCCAGTGCGTCCCCAGCCTCGCCTGGGTCTGTGATCCGGAGTGTGGACGCTGGCGGACTCCTTTCCTTGGCAGTCTGATTCGGGTCTAACATCCGTTTCCCACTCACACATGCAAAGCTGATTGGGAATTTTAAACACGTCTCTTCTCAGTTATGTGTGCTCCTGTTTTTGTCTAGATTGTGGTGGGCTACTTTTAAAAACTCTTATAAACCGAATTGCTTCACACAGAAACCCAGCAGCGTAACTGGGTCACGGGATGGGGCGGCGGTGGGCCGTGGGCTTCCCCCTGGAGCCGCATGCCGGCCTATAAAGTTCAGGTTTTTATAACCAACTTAAAACTGCCATTACAAATATTTAAGACTCCGGTTAAATTAAGCTACAAAATGAGTCATTCCTCAAGTTGATGAGCACGCCAGTGGTTCCCGTAGACTGAGGCTGAGCCCAGCCCGCCCCTCAGCCCGACCCCCAGGCCAGACATCCCCCCAGCTTCGCCCTGTCCGCACGCCTGGCTTTGAAGGTTCTGGTTTCCAAACGTTGAATACAGATCTCAAAAGGTCGTCGTAGAACAGCTGAGGTTTGGGGGTGTCTGGTCGGGACAGGCGGCACGGCCAGGCCTGTGCCTGGACAGCTCCGGGCACACGCTCACCTCCGAGGCGCTGGGCTCGAGGCTCCCACAGACAGGCCTGCCCAGGGAAAACGTGTGACGGACGCTTCAGGATAAGGGCAGCTTCACTCAGGCCATTTTTCCGATTTTTGTCAGCGTCCTTCATGTCTGGCGTCCAGGGCTGGCCATGGAGGCCTCACCCTTGACCTGCCCGTGAGGTCCCTCGTCACTGACAACCCCAGCGCTCGGCAGCTGTTCTGTCTTCCTCTTCCACTTTCAGCTGCCCCGCTGAGACCACGCGTAGTGGCCCTGCCAGCAGTCGGCTGTGTGGAGCCCGGAGCCTGCTGGGCTGAGCTGCTCCTGGCTTCCAGCATGGGGGAGGAAGGTCAGGCCCTGGCCCAGCGGGACCCGTCCTCCAGCCTCCTGCTCCCGAGACCTCTCCCTTTGGGCCAGGAGTCCAGGTGTGCCCAACTCAATGTTCACACCCAAGTGCTGTTTGAGATTTTATACCTGAAATTAATACTGTAAGACGTTTCTAATTTGAGAAGATTATTTTGACTAATTTCAAAGCCCAGGGAGAATAAAGACTGCATACACACCAGAGAGCGTTCACATGCTTTCCATGTTTTCCAAGGTGCCTCAGAGAATCCGTGTTCTGTGGGCCTTGGAGGGATCTGGGAGACCCAAGGAGGTTTTCCAGTTTGACCAGATTTTACCATAATTCATCCCCAAATTGTCACAGATTTTATGCCAATGTTTTTGCAAAAAAGTGTGTGACTATTATACAAAAAGCTGTTTTTTTTTTTCTAAAAATATGCCCATGTTAATTAAAAATCGTTTCTTACTAACCTGCTTTGGTGTGAGATAGGATACACAGAATTCTCATGAATTCAGGCTAAAACTGAATAGTCCAAATCAATCCACATCATTTCTTCGTGACAATTTCTAGAGAGCATCTTTCTGGTAGAAAATATAAATACATGCATTCAAGTGTGTCTATATCCAATTGCAAACATTTTTTAAAGTAGGGAGATGATCCCGTTGTTTCTGACTTTAGCAAGGATACTGCTGACTTTCCCTCACTAAGTGAAAAATCTCAAATTATCCATCAATTCTCAGCCTGTTAATTGGTCAAACATGTTTTTAGTACTAAGGGATGCCTTATAATTTTCACTTTGATCTAATGATATGATACATCCTATTAACACATTGATTAATATTGAAAATTCTTGCAAGAATGAAAGAAAACCTATTTGATACTCGATTGCTTAATGTACCAGTGGATCCTATTTGCCAAAATTATATTTCAGGGGTTTTCATCAATGCTTATTTTAAAAGTTTTATCTCATTTATATGTGAAAATTAAACATTCATTATAAAAATAATATGTGCATTTCTCTGTTTATTTTTTCTTGAAAAGTTTAATTTGCAAGTGGGATTATGTGGTGTTTAAATTATAGGAATATAAATAGGAAAAGTAGAGCTCAAATTATCCCTATTTGCCAATGACATGATTATATATTTAGAAGACCCCAAAAAACTCCACCAGAAAGCTTCTAGAACTCAAATGGATTCAGCAAAGCAATACGCTATAAAATCAACAGTCATATGTCAATTGTATTCCTATACACCAATGATGAGTCATCTGAAAGAGAAATCAGGAAAGCTATCCCTATCTCAATAGACTCAAAAATTAAAATAAAATACTTGGGAATCAATCTAACAAAAAAGGTGAAAGACCTCTACAATGAAAACTACAGAACACTAAAGAAAGATGTTGAAGAAGACCTCAGAAAATGGAAAGATCTACCATGCTCTTGGATAGGTAGAATTAATATTATCAAAATGGTCATACTACCAAAAGTTCTATACAGATTTAATGCAATTCCTATTAAAATTCCAATGACATTCTTCATAGAAATAGAAAAAGCAGTCATGAAATTCATTTGGAAAAATAAGAGGCCCAGAATAGTCAAAGCAATTCTTAGTAGGAAGAGTGAAGCAGGAGGCATCACAGTACCAGACCTTAACCTATATTCCAGAACTCTAGTAACAAAAACAGCATAGTATTGGCAGCAAAACAGACATGAAGACCAATGAACAGAATAGAAGACACAGAGACAAACCCAAATAAATACAAGACAAAGGTTCCATAAACATACATTGGAGAAAAATAGTCTCTTCAACAAATGGTGCTGGGAAAACTGGAAATCCATATGTAGCAGAATGAAATTGAACCCCAACTCTCACCCTGCACAAAACTGAGTGGATCAGGGACCTAAGCATTAGACCAGAGACCCTGCACTTACTAGAAGAAAATGTAAGCCCAAATCTTCACCATGTCAGCTTTGGAACTGACTTCCCCAATAAGACACATAAAGCTCAAGAAGTAAAATCAAGAATCAATAAATGGGATGGTATCAAACTCAAAAGCTTCTTCACTGCAAAGGAAACAATCAAGAACATGAAGAGAGAGCCTACAGAATGGGAGAAAATCTTTACCTCCTGTACCTCAGATAGAGCACTAATCTCCAGGGTATATAAAGAACTCAAAAAACTAATACCAAAAAAAGAAAGAACCCAATCAACAGATGGGCAGAGGAATTGAACAAGAACTTCATGGAAGAAGAAACATAAATGGTGAAAAAATGTTCAACATCTCTAGAAACTAGAGAAATGCAAATTAAAACTACACTCAGATCCCAGCTTACCCCAGTCAAAATGGCAATTACGAAGAATACAAGTAATAACAGAAGTTGGCGAGGATGTGGGGAAAAGGCACACTCATACATTGCTGGTGGGAAGGCAAATTAGTGCAACCACTATGGAAAGCAGTGTGGAGATTCCTCAGAAAACTTGGAATGGAACTGCCATTTGACCCAGTTATCCCACTCCTCAGTTTATGCCCAAAGGACTTGAAGTCAGCATATTACAGTGACACAGTCACATCAATGTTTACAGCAGCTCATTTCACAATAGCTAAGCCAAGGAACTAACCTAGGTGCCCTTCAAAAGATGAATATATAAAGAAAATGTGGTACACATACACAATGGAATATTACATAATCATAAAGAATGAAATTATGGCATTTGTCAGTAAAATAAGACAGTCTCATGGTGCGCTGTCTCTGAAATAAGACAGTCTCATGGTGTGCTGTCTCTGAAACAAGAGTCTCATGGTGCGCTGTCTCTAAAATAAGAGAGTCTCACCGTGTAGAGTCTCTAAAATGAGACAGTCTCACGGTGCGCCATCTCTGAAATGAGACAGTCTCACGGTGCACTGTCTCTGAAATAAGACAGTGTCATGGTGCACAGTCGGCAGGCAGCAGTCCAGAGGAGCCTGCCTGGTTTCTCCGCCCTTGTCCTCCAGGGCTGAAATCAAGAGGCCCACAGCCTGGGCTCCTATCTGGAGGATCTGGAGGGACTCTGCCTCCAGGCTCCCTGAGGCCTGGGCAGGGCTCCGGTCCACAGGCCCTGGGTCTGTGGTCCCTGATCCATGGCTGGTAGCAGCTGAGCTGATCTGCACCCGGGGCTTCCCACGTTCCTCCCCTGCCTTCCACAGGCTCCTCCCAGCAACAGCAGTGAGTCTGTCCTGCTTGAAGCTCCAGGATTCTCCTTCCACTCAACCCTCCCAGTCCAGCTGAAGAAAGTTCTGGGCTGTCCAGGGCTCCTTGATAAGACTGGGCACACCCCGATAATCTAAAATAAACTCCCCACTTTAGGGTTTATGGTCCTCCTGACACCTGTCGAGCCCTTCAGATGAGCATGGCTGGCAGGGCTGGCAGGCTGCCGGTTCTAGGCACAGACGTCTTTGGGGCCATTCTGCCCATTACGGGCTCTTGGCAAGGTTTTCTTTGTGACCCAACATGGTGAAGTTCTCCAGGGGCCCAAGTGTGCTAGAAAGAAAGCTGTGTTCTCTGTTATCAAGCAAGTGTGGACACACACACACACACACACACACACACACACACACAACGGGCCTCCTTTGCTTATGTTGCTCGGATCTTCTGTAACCTTAACTTCTGTCCGCTTGGACCTGTGAGTGTGTCCCAGTCTCTGCACCCCAGTGCTTCTCCTTTCTCCGCATCCTGTGTGTTTCACTTTTCTCTGCATCCTGGGGGGTCTCTCTTTTCTCTGCATCCTGGGGGGTCTCTCTTTTCTCTGCATCCTGGGGGATCTCTCTTTTCTCTCCATCCTGGGGGATCTCTCTTTTCTCTGCATCCTGTGGGGTCTCTCTTTTCTCTGCATCCTAGAGGATCTCTCTTTTCTCTGCATCCTGGGGGATCTCTCTTTTCTCTGCATCCTGGGGGATTTCTCCTTGCATGAACTGCTCTGCATCATGTGGTGTCTGGAGAATCCGGCTTGGCCCCCCACTGAGTATTGGGGCTCCACCCTCACCGAGGTTCTACTCTGAGCCAATGCCTGCCCGACTCCTGCCAGATACCTTCCGAGCCTGCACTTGCTAGGCCTTTCACTTGGTCTTTCTGATCACTTCCGCCTGTGTCTCCTGTATGTGAGGCTTACACAGGAGCTGGGTTTGCCGTCAGGCTGAAGTCTCCTCGTCTCGGTCGAGCTGTCTGCACTTAGGGAAGCGCTGCTCCCTCCCTCCTGGACACCCCTCCTGGAGTCTCAGTGACAGGGCTCCTCCTTGGTTCTCCTGACAGGGGGCCCGTCTCCTTCCACCACGCCTCCTCTCTCGCTGGCCTCTGGAGCTGGCCTGCTCTGGGATCAGGCATGCAGGCCCTCCTGCACCCACACCGCCTCCACCGAGATGCTCTGAGCCCCGGCAGGAAAGCGAGTATTCACAGACACCAACCAGAGAGACGCATCTCCAGCCCTGGGCTCCCCTGAGCTAGTCTCACACAGCATCCCTGGTCTCCCAGCCTGTTGTCCAGAGCTGCTGGTGGCTGGAAACAACAGTTACTCTCTCCCGGTTCAGGCTGGAAGTCTGAACCCAGGGAGCTGCAGGCCTGTGCACCCCCAAAGCCAAGGGGACCCTGCTGGCCCTGCCAGCTCCACTCTGCCTTGAACCCATCGGCCTTCTCTTCCTGATCTGTCTTCTTTCGGTCCCTTGTGAGGAGGTTGGTTATTGGATTTAGGGTCCATTCATCTCAAGATCTGGAACTTACTCATCTCTGCAAAGATCCTTTTTCTACGTAAGGCCACACCCACAGGTTCCAGGGACGGAGCTGAGGACACACCTTTGGAAGGCCACCATCCCACCCACAACACGAGCCTGCCGTGGGCTCTGCCTTCAGGTCCATCCCAAGCCAACCATTTCCCAGTGGTCACGGCTCCCAGTTCAGTCTACGTCACCCTCACCTCCAGTGTGAACCCTGAGCACCTGCTTCATGGGTCCCCTGCTGCCTCTCCGCCGTTGTCCCTGCACGGCGACCAGAGGAGTCTTACGTGTGGACAGGATCACAAGTCTTCCTCCTCAAGTTTCTCCAGCACATTCCCCTCGTGCTCGACATCCACAGTCCTCAGCAAAGCCCTCTGCTGGGCTGGAGTGTCCCGGAAGGTCACAAGTCAGATCCTCAGTCCACGGCGAGGCAGTGCTGGGAGGTGGTGTGCGGGAGGAATGTGAGCCTCGGGAGGAGACCCCAGAGCTGGCGAAAGCCTCCTCCTGCCATGGGCTCTTCTCTCCTCCACACAGGTCTGCTGGCCCTTCTGCTCCTCACCAGGAGCCGAAGCAACAGGAGGCCCACCAGAGGGAGGGGGAAGCTGGCCGCACCCTTGGACATCCAGCTTCTAGAACCAAAAGCCAAAGAGACCTCTTTCCTTTATAAATTACCAAGCCTCAGATACTCCATTAGAGCAACAGAAAATGGACTAGGGGGCGCCCTCCAAGCTCAGCTCCCGCACAGCCTCCTGTCATCTGCCTTAGCCACACTGATTCGTCACTCTTCCTTGGTACACCATGTGTGTCACCTCAGGGGCCAGGAGCACCTTCCCCCGGGTCCTCCAGGTCTCCCCAGGCTTCTTTCAGACGGCAGCTCAGAGAGCCTGTCTCCCAGAGGTGCTCTCTGGCCCTTCCTTCTGAACAGCCTCGCCCGGTCACTCCCACCTCTCCCCCCTATTCCTGTGCAGCTCCAGCCACCACCTGTCATCGTCTGTCCTTTCCCAGCCCAGTGAGTCTCTTTCTCGAGGCCTGGGACTCGCCTTCATTTCCGCTTTCCTGGTAACTGACAGCAAGAGCACAGACGCCTCAGACATCGCACTGGAGTTAGTGAAGAGGCCAGGCAGGAGCGGGGCGGCCATGGAGGCAAAGCCTCTCGGAGAACGCTTTTCTGTGCATCTATGATTTAATTTTGAAGTTCAACACTTTTATGTGTATCTATGATTTAATTTTGAAGTTCAACGCTTTTCTGTGCATCTATGATTTAATTTTGAAGTTCAACACTTTTATGTGTCTATAATTTAATTTTGAAGTTCAACACTTTTATGTGTATCTATAATTTAATTTTGAAGTTAAAAAATGACGATTTCCCCTTCCTTTGCTTTCCTTTTTTAAAAAATAAGACAGCGTGTCTTAGACACTTGGTGCTGATCTTCTCACTGAAAGCTAAGGGAAAACTCTGATTCAGAACAGAGGCCCAGTTACCAGCCACTACTGGCGTGTCTGAGCCATGTTTTGGGGAGGCTGAGCAGCTTAATAGTGGCAGTAATTTCAAGTACTTACAGAGACCACCTTGGAAAGGGGACTCCTATTCCTTGGAATTCCCTCGCCCAGCCCTGCTTCTTACGGTTTCTTTCGCCTGGACTCAGGGTCCTCTGTTTGGAAAACTTGGTCCGTGTTTTCCATCCCCACCAAGAACCAGTGACCTGGAGGTGACGAACGGAGTCCCTCTGGAGCCGAGTCAGCACGGGGCAGAGCAGCCTGAGGGTCACCTGGACGGACGGGGCCTGGCGCTCAGCACAGCCTCGTCCTTCTTCCCGGCTGGGAGCAGCAGGCTGGCTGGGCTCCTGGGTCTGATGAGGCCGGTGGGGACTCCGGGACTGGCCGTGTTCCAGGGCGGGTCTGCGCTGTGTAGCTCAGAAGGGCCCCGAGCCAGGACCAGGCGGGCCGTCTGCCGACTGGCGCAGCAGAGGTCCCTGGAACAGCTCTGTCTCCAGGCTTCCTTTCCTGGGGACAAGTCAACTTTCATAAGGAGAGTCACACAGTGTTAAGGCAGGACTCGGGTTTCAGAGGTAATATGTGCCAGTCAGCTTCACGGCCGTGACCGAACACGTGACCAGAACTCAGAGGAAGAAACGTTGATTTGGGGCTCCCAGCTTCTGGGGTCCCAGTCCATGACCGGCCTGCTCCAGGGCTCTAGGTCTGAGGTGAGCCCCATGTCATGGGCAAGGGTTCGGCGGAGGAGAGCTGCCCCAGGAAGCAGAGAGAGGCAGGGGCCAGGCACCAGGACAAAACACAAAGCCCAAAGGGACACCTCCGGCCACCTCCACAGCCACACTCTGCCCACCGCAGTTACCACCGCAGTCCTTCCAATGCCTGATCCGTCAGGGGACCCATCTGCTGGGCAGGCTGCAGCTCCCCTAATCTCTGCATGTCCCCGGGCACTCCTGCCTGGTCTCCCATGGGAGCTCTCAGGGACACCTGGTGTCCACCTGCACCAACATGGGTGTCGGAAAGCCCAGACCAGCCACGTGACTATGCCCTCCTCTGTGGGAAGCAGCGTTTCCATGGAGACAGGTGCCTCTCCAGTAATCTGCTGAGAAACTGGACGTCACATACCAAGAGCGAGCTAGGCGCCCCACGCCAAAGGGAAACAACCCACAACGGGTCAAAGACCTGAAGGAAGAACGGAGCATGCACAACCACCGTGAGGAAGGGGGCATCCGTGATACTAGTCTTGGCAAAGATTTTTGGGGTGTGACCCCACAAGCATCAAAGCAAAAGTAAAAATAATCAACAGAGTGAAGAGACAGTTCATGAAATGGGAGAAAATATGTGCAAATCATGTATCAAAGAAGGGGTTAATATGCAAAATAGAGAGAGAGAATCCAACTCAACAGCAGCCCCCAGACACGGTGGTGCAACACCACAGCCCAGCCGGGACCTGAGCGGAGCGGAGATGACGTGCAGGCCGGCCGCTGGCCGTGAGGGCAGGGTGGCCGGGTCTCTCACTCCTGTGGACTCAGCACATCACACAGCAGCCTGTGGACTCCCTCCTCTTCCCTCTCTAATCCCAGTGAGGAGTTCACAGATTCTGGCGCTCAGAGGACTTCCCACAGGTTGGTGCACACAGGGCCGCGGTCACTAGCCTGGGTGCTGTGCCGCCCCGGGCACCTGCAAACACCCTGGTGAGGAGGGAGGCTGCTGTGATGGCCGCCGTCTCCATGGTCCTTATCTGTTTCTCGAAGACGGGGAAATGGAGTCCGAATCGGCATGAACTCCCAGTCACATTGCAAGGGGCAATCTGAGTCAGACCCTTTATCTTCAAAGCCTGAACTCTTTCCTGTTTTCACATTTCCTAGGCAGATAGATCTTGGCCTGGGAAAAGCAGTTTCAAAACAAGGAAAGAAGGGAGCCTCTGGGAGCCAGGAGGGAGCTGGCGGCAGGGTGAACGTCCCCACCCCAGGGGCCTTGCAACCTCATGACGTCTGTGTCCTCTCCTGTGACATCCATGGAACCCTTTGTTCTGGGCAGGTTCTGTGTCCATACAAGACGGTTGCTGAGTGTGTCCCCAAAGTTCATGTGTTGCAAACTTAATACCAAACTTTACGTGTCAACAGCATCCCAGGAGGGCCTCTGGGAGGGAATTGGGTTAGATGAGGTGATGGGGGGCGGGGCACCATCTTGGCCTTTGTGGCCTTGCAAGAGGAGACGTTTACTCGGTCTTGCTACATCGCGCCCTCTGCCATGTTGTGATGTCGCCCAAGGGCCCTCGCCAGATGCCAGTTCTGTGCTCTTGGACTTCCCAGCTCCAGCTGTGAGCTAAGTAAACCTCTGTGCTTCCTAAGTTACCCAGTTTGTGGCATTCAGTTACAGCAACGAAGAAATAGAGACAAATATCAACAGCAAAAGATGAATGATATGGAATCACCTCACCCTTTAAATCACACAATTAGATGAACTATTATCAGAATTATGGAACATTTTCTTCCTTTTCTTTGTTTTTCAGCTGACCAAATTGAAATTTTGTTTTGTCTGTTTTTTAACCACAGTAATAATTATACTGATAGTAAGTAGAGAGTAGCAGTTGTCTTCCCAAATTATTGCAACTTAAGATGAAAAGAAAACCCAAACCAGTAAATCTTTTAAAAATATTAAACTTTAATTTCAAAATTACATATTAGAGAGTCAAAAGAGAAACTTTAAGAGTAATAAAATCATGACTCTCGTAGAGCTATAAACTGAAGATGTGGCAAAGAGTTTGTTTAACTGTTGATTCCTGAGGGAACCAGACCATTGTTACCCCTGTTCAAAAGAGAAGCAGAGAATCATTTGCTCAGGTAAATAAGGGAAGTGGGAAAGAAGATACGAATGGACTCCATGTGGTTTTTTCCTGCCAGACAGAATCTGTTCCAGTGTCTGTAGATAAGAATTATTTGCACTGCTATCAGGTATCCACAACATGCACAGTTATAAGACAGCTCGAGGCGATGGAGGTACAGAGCCCCTTAAAGAATCAAATGACTCCCCAGAGACTCCAGCATTCTGCTGAAAAGATATTTAAGTAGATTTTCTGGTTTATTCCAAAGTCTTAATTTTTCCCTTACGAAAGATATTTGGTAATTGCTATATAATCTGCTTTCTAAAAGAGCAAGCTTTTAAAATCAGGAGCAGTTCTGCAAAAAGGAAGATTCCATGTCTGCCCAAGCTGCCCGTGGTGTTGCTGGGCTTCCTCCAGCAGTGGAAAACACGCCCCAGATGAGGAACGCTGGAGAAGAGCACCGGCCTCCGCCCTTTAGACGCCGAACATCCCTGTCTCTGAGCAGGTTTGCCCTTGCACAGAACGGGGGAGAAGCCCCAGCAGGGCACCACGGGGCCAGAGGCGGGGTGGGCTGAGTCCCCGCAGCTGTTCGGCATGGTCCACACCTGTGACGCAGATCCACGGGAAGGACACTGCTCCCGAGATGTGTGAGAAGCTGCACCGTGGGCTTCCTAAAGGGTCGCTGGAGATCCTCTTTTGGAGGGACGAGATGACAGGGCCCTGAACATGCAGAGCCTAGGACCTCCATTCCCGGCTTCCTGGTTCTCCACTCTTCTCCAATCCATTGGACACTCCCGTCGCAAAAGCCTCAGGCCAGTGCGGCTCAGCTCTAACTCAACGCGTGCCTCTGGTCTTAGTTATTGTGGAATAACGTGGCCTGGGACTCCGTCTTTTGCCAGCAATATGAAGTCAGCTTATCTGGAGAGACTTTCCTAACACGGTTTTGTTTTGATGTATTTATAGTCAGTTCCCTTCCACTGGAAAACAGACACTAATGATGTAAAGTCCCCCTTAAGGAGATGAATTTGAGTAAAACAGTGAGTCACAGAAAACACTGCAAGTATAGCAGGTGGTGGCAGGCTGGTGGACAAGAGCAGGCCAAGGCAGGAGGGACAAGCCCTTCCCCCGCTGTGTGGCCCTGCAAAGTCCACTCGCCCCTTCAAGGCTGTTTCCTTAGGTGTAAAATGAGGCCCCACTGCTCTCCCTGTGTTTCCAGGATAAGATGAGTAAGCACAGCAGAAAGCATTTTGTTAAGTCCCAGAGAGCTGCGCGGGCAAGAGGGCGCAGACAGAGGGAGTTTATGTTCCTGTAAGGAGCCATCAGTAAGATGAGGCTGCTGAGGCAGTCAGGTGGGGACCGGAGGTGACCGAGCCACCCAGAGCAGCCCGGGGCTGCTGAAGCGTGTGCTCTGCCTGCTTCCCAGACGGCTCTCAGCATTGTTAACAGGCGCTGGCAGGTGGTTTGCCTCAGAGCAGGTGCCACCTTGCTGCCCCTGGAATGCAACCCACATGGAGGGCAGAGTTGCCCCGGCGCGTCCTGGACGGCTAGCAGGGAGATCCCTGTCACTCCAGGGGACAGGAGCCTGCGTGGGAATGGGAGCGCATAACGGTGGAGAAGCCCTGGTCTCAGAGTCCTGAGCTCTGGCAGTCCCAAGATCCGTGGAGAGGATCAGAAGGAAAGTTCTAGAAACAAAGCCACACTGATTTCCCCAAAGAAGAAGCTGAAAAGATCAAACACAAGGTTGGCGTTGAAGTTCATTGGGCCTGGCGGGCTGGCCCTCGTAGGGACGGCAGCAGAGCGTGTGCGGGGGGAGGATTGAGCATGTGGCCTGCGTCTGTGCACCTGCCTGAGAGCACAGCGCCCACCAGAGCCGAGGGAGAGGGACCTTGACTAACTGTCCCTGTGGGAGATGGATAATCAGCTTATGAGAGGGTTAATCCCTCCATGGGGATGAACAGGGCAAATGTAGGCAGGTGGGGTGAGGCAACAGGAGGTGGGTTCCTGGGGACATGCGGCTGGGGCCTGTATTGTCCCTGGAGAGCAGCGCCCCCTGCTCCCTCACAGCCATGTCCTGACCCCCTCCTCCTCCGTGTTCCTCCGCATGCTGTCCTACCTCATCTGGGCCCAGAGCAATGGAGCCGGTCATCTGCGGACTGCCGCCTCTGAAGCCACGGGGCAAATGAACTTCCCCTCTTCTGATGGTCTCGCGGTCACAGGGGAAGGAGCTGGCTGACACAGGTAGGTGGGCAGGGGCCCTCCAGCAGCAGCTCAGCCACCTCGCACTGGGCACCAGGCCCTCCCTCAGGTCCTGCCTGCTCCCAACACCACGCAGGTTCACAAGCCTCAGAGGACAGGGCTTGGAATTCGGGTTCACGTTGGTGGAGGCTCCGGAGGCCTGCGTGTACTGCGATTCCAGCACTGACAGCAAGGCGGGCAGCAGCGGGCGCGGCATTCCCACGCAGATCGCAGAGCCAGCCGCTGTTGGCAGACGGGGACCAAAACAGCTCAGCTCGGCTGGGGCAGGCTTGGCCTCGGTGCCTTTGCACAAAACGTAAAGACAAGAGCACTTGGCTTTCAGAGCTTTGAGATCGGGTGGGATGAGGAACCAGAGATCCGTACCAGCAGCTGCCCGCCACCCGGCCCAGCCTGAGCCATCCACCCACGCGCTCCTCTGCACCCTCAGGCGCTCTACATGCGCCAAGCTCAGAACTGCCCAAACGGAACCCAAGACCCAGCCTCCCCCGCAGTCTCCTGCTCCACAGAGTGTCCGCACCAACATCCGCCAGTTTGTTGGAGTCGGAAACACCAGAGTTAGTCACTGAATCTGCCCATCTCGATGCGAGGCCTCGCTCCAGGTCCTCACTGCCCGATGCCCACTCCTCTCAGGCCAGGCCACCCTTGTTCTGGACAACCCGAGCCTGCGCCTGGCTCCTGCCTCCTCGCCGACGCCTCTCGGCCCAGCAGAGATCCTGTCACTGCCCTGCTTACAGCCCTCCATCTTGCTTCTAGAAGCTGTTTCCCACAGGAAACCGCCAGGCTGCAGGGTTCCCAGAATCCTCCTGGCTGAGGGTCTCTCTCTGGGCAGCCCTGGCCCTCAGGCCCTGGCTGCAGGGGTCCTTACCCTCCCATGCACCATCCCTGTCCCCACCCCGCCTCAGGCTGGACCTTCGGGGAAGCAGAGGCCACACCTTGCTTATCATCCTGGTGGCCTGTGTTTGCCAGGTGTGGCCCACCAGTGTTTGAGCAGTGGTTAGAAGGACAAGCGAGTGTGCCTCCACTGTCAGTCTTTCCCCTACCCAGATCAGCACTCCTCCGTCCCGGAAGGAAGGAAGGAAGGAAGGGAGGAAGGAAGGAATGATGGAGCGAGGGAGAGAGGAAGGGAGGGAGGGAGGAAGGGAGGAAGGAAGGAAGGGAGGAAGGAAGGAATGATGGAGCGAGGGAGAGAGGAAGGGAGGGAGGGAGGAAGGGAGGAAGGAAGGAAGGGAGGAAGGAAGGAATGATGGAGCGAGGGAGAGAGGAAGGGAGGGAGGGAGGAAGGGAGGGAGAAGGAAGAAAGAAATGTGCTTCACGTTCCTGAATTCAATCTCAAAAAAGAAAAAAAAAAGCACCAACCCAGCAATGGCGCACCTGACAGCACAGGAGCTGAGCCAATCCCTCACCAAGTAGCCTCTGGGTGCTCCCTCCGAGTCACATGGGCGCAGAGGGAGGCTGACATGAACGCTGTGGTGAGGAACAGAAGTCAGGAGACTCAGCTGCAGAGAGCGTGTTCTGCATCTCAAACAGCTCCAGACGCAGAGGGGACTTCGGGGCGAAACGAGGTACTTAAAGTCACAGAGTCCGGCTAGACCACCTCTGTACCACCAGAGCGGTGTGGGGTGGGTGCCTTGTTTCTGTTTGGGGAAGAGCAAGGTCACAGGCCTTGCGGGAGACGGTGGTACTGAAGCCAGCTCAGCCTGGAGGGACACCAGGAGTGGCAGGGGTGGCCCCGGGACGGGTGGAGTCTGGGCAGCAGAGAGGACTGAAGAACCCAGGGTGCGCCGTCTGGGATGTCGGTGTGGCCTCATTTGCGACTGTGCTTGAAGAAGCCTTGGGACAGCCTGCTTACATAGACATAGCCACTCACAGCGGTCTCCAGTTCCTGGAAGCTGACAATTTTCTTCAAGGGGACTGTTGAGGGATTCCTGATCTCCCTTGGTAAACAGCCACACGCTGCCAGCCTTCCGTCCAAGTAAGGGAGGCTTGGATTTTATTTCAACGCAAAAGTAGATGGCACTTTGTGAAAAGAAAAGAACAATAAAAAATGATTTGGGTAGAAGCAGTGACAGAGAACAGGGACACTTCCACCACCTACAACAGATGCGATGATTTTCCCTTCACATTTATTCCTGTCAGACACGTGAAATATAAGTGTATGCGTAAGAATGCTCCTTCTTGCTTAAAATCATCATCCCCACATAAAGGAGAGGTACTCCTGCATCTCATAAGCTAGCACTTAACCATCTGCTTGTCTCAATAACATTTGCAACAAAGAAAGAAGTAACCCGGCACAGAAGTCGGAGCTGGGGGCAGCAGTCAGCCAGCAGCTGCCTGAACTCAGACCCAGCTTTGGCGGGTCCAGGAGCCTCCAGCCTCTGAACTCACCACAGCTGCATTAGAAGACCTCTAGGATTCTACCACATCTGGAAGTCTGCTGCCACAGGCCCATAGCCAAGGGGATGATTCTCAGTGTCAACCTACCCGTGATCCACGCGGCGACTGTGCTGGCAGCTCAGATCTGAGGGGAGATTCCCTGTGGCATCTTCTCCTTCCAGAGAACCTCACCAAGGAAACCCGCCCGGCACAGCAGTCCTTCAGGGTCCATCCTACTGGACCACCTGACCTGGGACACGCTTGTGCTGCAGCACCCCTGCTCACCACCTCTTGGGAGCCTGTCACCAAACGTGACAGCTTGCACAAACACACACTGATGCGTGTGCGTGTGTAAATGGAAGTGGGTTCGTGGGAACTTCATCAAAGGTTCTCTGGTGGGCAGAGAACGGCCCCACACCCCAACCTCTGCAGCCCGTGGCTGCCTCGCTTTCCGTGGCAGAAGGGACCTTGCAGACGGGAAGAAGCGAAGAACCTTGAGATGACCAGGAGGCCCTGATGGTCTGAGGGCGTCGTATGCAATCGTGAGGGTCCTGTGGAGAGGGAAGGAGGAGGGTCAGAGTCAGAGGAGGAGACGTGGCAGCCGAGGGCGGAGGGGAGGCTTGAAGACGAGGGTGCAGGAAGGGGTTGCAGGCCAGGGACTGAGCGCAGGAGGCCTCCGCGTGTGCAGACCCCACCCCGGGACCCCCAGGAAGAGCAGAATGTATGGTCTTTGGACTTCTGGCCTTCAGAACCATAGCACAGCACCCTTGTGTCACTCTAGGCCACCAGGTATGTGGTAAATCGTGACGCCAGCAACAGGAACCTTCACCTGCAGAGCAAGGTGGTACCGTGGAGGTCAGGCCGATGCCAGGGACAGCCGGGAGGTGGAGCCATGTCTCTTCCACCTGGTCTGATTAACGAATTCCCCAGCGTCCCATCTTAGCAGTAAACAACAGTAAGCGTTTTCACAGGAAAGCCTCAGACCAATCCAACCGTGTGGCCTGCTGGACAGTTCCTTACGCGGGTGCAGATCCTGCTCTGAGTGCAGCCTTCGACGTGCGTCCTGCCGAGTCAGGGTCCACTGAAAGCAAGCAAGGGTACTGACTAAACAGGAGCTGACATTCCCCTGAGGCAGGCAGTTCTCCGGCAGGCGCGTTAGGAGGAGGATGGGGAGAGTCGTGGGCAGAACCTGCGCACCCTGCTCTTTACAGCCTTGGGAGGAGTGGGCTCTGCGGCCGTCGGCCAAGCCGGGAAGGCGCATGCTGGGTCCTGACCTGCAGGGGCCCTTCTGGCTGTGCTCAGCTGGGCGGCCCGGCTCCTCCCTGGGAAAGCCATCACCAGCTGGGTGCTCTGCCAGGAGCTGGAAGGAGGGCCTGGGCTCCAGTGATTAGCGTGGAAGAGACTTTCTAGAGAACCTAGAACAAGAGAGCCTGTTCCTCGGCAGGACCCCACGCGCGGCTTCAGCAAAGCTCCCCGCAGAGGCAGGCAGAGCACACCTGTGCAGAACGCCCTCCTGCTGCCCCGAAGCCTGCTGCCCGCTGCCCAGCTCGGCTCGTCCAGGTCTTCCTTCAAGGTCCTGTCCTGCTCCTTCCGCAGACCAGGGTAGGCGGAGTCCCAAGGTTAAAACCAAAGGGCACAGAGATGCTGCCCAGGCCCATCGTGGAAGCCGTCACGCTCACGCGACAGAACGCGAGGGTCGCTGCTGTCCCCACGGCACCTCAGCTTCCCACCTGGCTGTCACTGGCCGACCCCCCTCCGTGTGCAGACACTCGTCCCCTCCGCAGGACCCGGCACAGGGCTGTCACCTCAGCTAATTCTCTGAAATGGCACTTCCAGCAGACCAGCCCACAGGGATGTCCTAAGGGTCCGACAGAAGGGCCACGGCCAACCGTCCACCCACCTTGACCTACATCTCACTTAGTCCTCACACTCATGAGGTGAAATCAACACTCTTTTAGATAAGAAAATGGAAAGGTCATGTCATGTAAGGTCCCAAGCTAATAAATGCCAACAGAAATGTCGCCCCAATCTCTCTGGTACCAAAGCCCCGTTTCCTGTCCTGCAGACTCTCAGGCCCACAGCACCATTTTCAGTGTGGCGCAGGGTTGCGCTTCCTCCCCGAGGCCGTGCGCCCAGCCAGCCTCCGGCAGTAAAGCAACCATATCACTGAGCAGCATGGCCAGGGGTTCTCAGGGAGGGCTGGAGCTCTCAGCAAGGAGGCTCTGCCATGGTGTCCCAAGTCGCCAAGGGAGGCTGAGGAGGGCCAGGACCCGACACGGGTTGCCGACAGGGCTCCTGCACCAGGCAGCCATCTGCGTGAGTGCCCAGGATGAGCAGGCGGAGCTCAGCAGGAAGGGGGCTCCTCCGGTCACGTCACCGCTGTTCACCTGTTCTCTCTGAGGTACTGTTTGTCTGGGAGGGAGAGGGCGAATCCCCGCAGGCAGGAGAGAGGGGAAGGGCAAAGGGAAGCACGTGCTCAGGGTCAGGAGCTGTGCAGAAAACCTGGAGCACGCAAGTGGCCTGGCTTCGTCAGACCCTCCAGCAGGGGCACAGGTCCCCCTGGCCACACCCACAGGTGAGAACAGGAGTCCTTAGGTTGTGTGTCCTCAGCTACCAGGGGCACCGTCCTGTTGGGGAGTAAGAGGGGGTGAATTCTATGGTAGCACGATGCTGTGTTCCTGGAAGCAGCTGGGGAGGGTTTACACTGCCAACTGGAGAGGTTGCCTTTCTGAAGGACACAAGACCAGCACCAAGCAGTGGATACTCCTGAGACAGGAAGTTCCACAGGGCTCACCCACCCTGGTCTCTCAGCCCCCATGTCGGCTACTTCCCGTCTCTTAGTAACTCTTCAAGGGTTACCTGAGCAAGCCTGTCCTCCATGCCAGCCTGGGGTTGGCAGTGGTGCTCTGGAATCGCTGGGAGAGTGAGCATTATCCATGTCTAAGTGGAGGGTGGCACTGCTGCCCCCGTACTGTCCCTGCCAGGGCCCACAGGACACCCACAGCAACTCCACATTGAGAAGTTCCAGGGCAGAGTGTCAAGTGAGCAGACACCTGAGATGGCAGGCACAAGGTGCCAGCAAGGCAGCCTGTGGATGGCCTCGTTCAACTCTCCTTTGCCCCAAATAGCTAGGAACAGCCAGGTAGTAGGGGTCACACCTGTAATCCCAGTGGCTTGGGAGGCTAAGGCAGTGTGGCCTCAGCAATTTAGTGGGGCCCTAAGCAACTTAGTGAGACCCTGTTTCAAAATAAAATATAAAAGGGACTGGGGATGTGGCTCAGTGGTTAAGCACCCCTGGGTTCAATTTCTGGCACCAAAACAATAATTGTTGTTATAATTAGGAATAGATGATTCTGGAGGCACCACCTGGAAAGAGGCGACTGGACAGGATAGAGGGACTGCAGAGAGGTTAAGCGGACGTGGTGTGCAGTGAGAGGTGGGTCACAGGAGGCGCTTGGTGAGGCTGCTCCAGTGACCACCCGTTGGCACCGGCCCGCTGCAGCGTCTGCATTCTCACCCAGAGCTTCTGGGCTTCTCTCCCAGAGTTCCCTGGAGGAAACGTCCCTCTTCACTGCAGGTGATTAGGCATGCGAGCTCCGGCAGGTCTCCTGCTGTTATCTTGCTGCTCTTACTTTAATTACTGTGAGGTTTCAGGCACATAACTTGGTTTCTCTTACCCTAACGTCCTTGTCTACATGTAGGGATAGTAGCAGTGCCACCCTGCAGCATTTTGTAACAATTAAGTGGGGAATCAGCTCAGCATCATTTACAGAGCCGTCGGTGTATAATAAGTGCTGGGGACATGAAATCTCCAAGTGTACTATTACTTCTCAAGTGCTGGGCGCCTCTGCCTTTAATCGTGAATGACAGTGGGGACTGGTGCACCTGTGTCCCCCGTGGTGCGCCCAGGGAAGGGGCTGCAGTTGACCCTCAAAACTCTGGGGAAGAGCGACTCTCAGACCAAGTCAACCAGAACATCCAGGGTGGCATCGAGCACCTGCAACGGCACAGCTCTCCCCCTGCCGATCCCAATGCACAGCCGTGGGGAGAGGACCGTCAAGCCAGGCCCAGGCTGCACGGTCTGACAGGCGGCAGCCAGGGCGTGTCTGGGGGCTTGTTAGAGGGTGCCTCTCCACAGCCCCAGATGTGCCAAACCAGTCGGAGTGCTACCAAGACCCCCATGTTATTTATCTGCACATTAAGTTTGAGAAGCAGCTCCAGTGACACTGTTAAGCAATTGCTTTTAGCAGCCAATAATCTCGCCCGCAGCAAAATCTTCTGGCAACAATTTCTTTCAGCACTTAGCTTCCTAGTGTCACTGGAAATTAAGGTCACTAAGGTTTAAGAATTTTAATTAACAAGGGCTGAGGACATAGCTCCGTGGGAGAGTGTTCGCCCGGCATGCACAGAGTCCTGGGCTCCATCCAGTACCACAGGGGGAAACAAAACACTCCAGAACATGCCATCGAAATTCCTGGGAAAACTCTCTACCCAAGCACACTGAAAGGTTATGTTGTGCTTTTGGTAAAAACAAACTAAATAACTATAAGAAGTCCCTTTATTCTGTTTTGTTAAGAGATAAAAGAGGTTGATTTTTGTCCTAAGGTACAATGAATGACTTCATCTTTTAAAATGAGAGGACAGTAGGGGGCCGTCTGGATGAAGGACAGGAGTGGAAGGTGAAGGGAGAGGAGTCCTGTGACAGTCACGTGTGGCCACGCTGGCCCAGGTCAGGGGCCGAAGGTCAGAGCACCCCGGTCCCCTTCGTTAAGCAGGGTCTTCTTTGAGAGTGGATTGCTCTGAACTGAAACTGGAAGGATTTTCTTCACCTTTTAAGTAATTGGCCTAGGAAGTGAGGACTCTATGTTTTACCAAGATGATTTCCTGTGCTTAATTTGTTTTTTTGTTGGTTTTTACTTATTTCAGAAAATTCAATCCTTTCTGTTTAAATGAACTAAGATTTTTGCCAGGCGAAGTGGCACATGCCTGTCATCCCAGCAGCTCAGTAGGATGGGGCAGGAGGATCCCAAGTTCAAGTCCAGCCTGGGCAACTTAGTGAGACCCTGTCTCAAAATAGAAAATAAAATGCACTGGGGGTGTGGCTCAGTGGTAAAGCACGCTGGGTTCAATCCCTGGTACTAAGGAAAAACATTTAAAGAGCTAAGATTTTTCCACAACTATGTAATTATCAGTATCTTCTCTTGAAGTCTTTAAATTGTTCCCTGTAATCCTATTTTGATGGGATTTTAAATGTTTGATTTTTTTTTTCACAAACTTAAATTCTACATTAAGCCTTCTTCTTGATCATGGATTAACTTCGAAATTTTCCAGATGGGTTCCAAAAGGTATCTCTTCTTATAAAAGACAGATATTAAACTAATTGGTCTCAGGTGGCAGATTAAATTATATGGAAAGCATTGTCAAATAAGCAAGCTCTCTCTGAGTTCTATTTGTATAGATGTGCTCCTAGTATACTTTAGAAATTGTATGAGCTAGGCACAGTGGTGCATGCCTGTGGCTCAGGAGACTGAGGCAGGAGGATCATAAGTTCAAAGCCAGCCTCAGCAACTTAGTGAGGCTCTAAGCAACTTAGTGAGACCCTGTCTCTAAATAAAATATAGAAAAGTGCTGGGGATGTGGTTCAGTGGTTAAGCGCCCCTGGATTCAATCCTTGGTACTAAAAAGAAAAAAAGGAAAGAAAAGAAATGTGTGAAATTCACAGAAATCTAGTGACCCTATTTCTGCCCTGTCGGCCACGATCCCAGCTCCATCCTACAGGGTCACATGGCACAGAGTACCAAGCTCCCTGTTGGCTGCAGTCCTGTTGGACTCTCACTCCGTCTTCACCCAAGCTCCCTATAGGTTTCCTTATCTGCAAAGAGTGAACGGCGTCACACGGTACTTTTCTGAATAATTCGCTAGCAGCTGTAAACCTGTGCAGCTTCACCTCAGGGAGGTTCATGGGGAACTCTGACAAGCACAGGTTCTGATGACGCTGAGATCACACCCTAGTTGGGGAAGAATTCCTTCTTTCCCGCGGCAGAAGCTGATCGGGTCCCAAAGTGATTTACCCAACGACAAGCAGATCAAGAACCATGTGAGCGCCAGGTCGGGCTCTGGCAGATCTTCATGCTAAATCAGCCAGTACTGAGCTTGCTAAGAGATTCAATGTCAACGGACTCCGTAGGTTGACCCAAGTCCAGCTGCCCAGGAGAGCCTCTCACGGCCGGTGCCGTGCCCCTGAATCAGGGAAGCAGAGCTGTACTGAGTAAACCCGCCCTGGGTGTGGACCCAGGGAGAGCAGAGGGCGCTGAAAGCTTCCTTCGCTCACAGCTCATCAGGAGCAGCAACGCCACCCAAACCATGAGCAAACCCGCGAGGAGACGTTCTAGAATGGCTAACGTGGTTCTGGCAATGCGGGCTTGCCGGCCGTCACTCTGGGTGGTATACACCCGTGGTGGTCCACGCCCACGGAGGCCACACCATTCGGAGCCCTCCAGACGGCCTCCTTCAGCTTCCAGGACATGCGTGTGCTAGTGCGTGAGCTCTCCCACCAGGAAGACGGCCATGGCAGCCGCTGGTGGTCACCAGGAAGCACGTTGGCTTGCGGCTGGCCTGGGAGGAAGTCTCAGCACAGGGCCTGGCTCCCCGAGGCGAGGAGCACGTGGGGGACGCTGCCAATGCTCGGCGGAGAGCACGGCGTCCCTCAGGCCCACAGAGGCTGTGCCAGTCCACGGCCATCAGGTCCCCCCTCTGGAAGACGGACTGGGCCCTCACAAAGCAGGTGAGGGAAGGTCCGTGTCTCCAGCAACGAGACCTCCTTATTTTCTGCTCTCACAAACTCTGACACGGATCAGCCTGGTAGAGATTGAACTCATTCTGCAGGACCACTTCTCACCAGGTCGAGGAAGCCTCCCGGACCCTCCAGCTGATGACCGTCGACCCGTCCTGTTCAGGGTACTGCCCAGTCCAGGAATCACTCTTTACACAAATAACATCTGCTAAATTTAACTTATCTAAAGTTCTTCTTTTATCAAAAGTAACTGAAAGGGCTGGGGAGATAGCTCAGTTGGTAAAGTGCTTACCTTGCAAGCACAAGGCCGTGGGTTCAATCCCCAGCACCACAAAAAAAAAAAAAAAAAAAAAAAAAGTAACTGAAAGAGAAATTCTAAATATTGCGCTTGAAGGGAGGAATATGGTGCTTTCACTACACCATTTCTTCCAGCTCTTTCACACCTGATCATAAGACCCAGGCCACATCCTCTCAGGCACACGTGCTCTGCACGGGGTAATTTAAATCCTGTCCCTTACACCAGCTGGGGAAGGGCAGTTCAATCATTCAACCTCTCTGCATGGACGCGCCTCCTTGAAATTGAGCCCCAAATTCACCTTATAAAACTGGGATGCAGAGTAGCAGAAACATCTAGACAGCACCTCCCCCCATGCTTTGTTGGCCCCAAGGAAGTAAAACTCTGTTTGCATATTTCCACAGTAGCAATTGGGAGTTTTTAATGTGATTTCTTACTTCCCTAGATACCTGTTTCTCACTCAAAGACCTCAAATTGGCTACCAATGAGCAGATGAATTATGCTCATAAGAAGCCCCCAAAGGGACAAAACTGGTTTTAGAGACCTATCTTTTAGATTCGCCAAGAACATTAATCACACGTTAGAATTTTCAAACATCCTTTTTTATTCCTCGTCGCTGTCAGTTTCAAAGCAGAGAGTGTGTCCCTGCACTCTGAGCAGGAGCCTCAGGGCGTCTGGCTAGACCAGCACAGCATGGGCAGGGTTATGTACATCCTAGGAAGCACACGCGAGACACAGGGGCCCCAGCCAGCCAGGGGAGCCGCCAGAGAGCGCCCCTCTGCTGGGACCCGGTGGAAGGTCCGACGTCCCCGTCTAAGGAGCCCTGGTAGGAGACACTGCCTGTTGGAGAGGCCCTGGGGCCCTCCCAGAGCCTCCAACTGACGCCCTCCATTCGCTGCCTGTCCCTTCCCCACGTCCACGGCTCTGCATGGTGCGCGGTCTCCCTCCGCTGCCAGCCACCGGCCTCCGCCCCAGTCTGCACAGTCTGTCCCACTCAGGGTCACCCTGGAGGCCGGGCGGACCACCGGCCTCCGCCCCAGTCTGCACAGTCTGTCCCACTCAGGGTCACCCTGGAGGCCGGGCAGTTGGATGACAGTGAAAGAATTTCACCCAGCCACACCTCTTCCCAATTTGTGCTGGCAAACGAATCCCCAGGATCGGGGCAGTCACAGTTACAGAGAACCGTGTCACCCACACAGCGTTGGTGGGCAGAGGGAACGACTCCCTGTGATCAAAGATGGAAATGAGGGAGGCTGGGAACAAACCCAGTGGTGACCATGAAGTGGCATGTTCTTCCTCTCCGAAGCTTGAAATAAACGTGTGATAGACGTCTAAGCGGACAGACAGACACACGTCGCTTTAACGATTCAACATGCAAACTCTGGTTTAATGCCACTGGACTTCCGGATCCCTGACATCAGCTACTGAGTTAGTGATTGGATTAACCGACACTCTTAAATCTGACCCCACTGAGCCTCATCTTCTCTGCCGACCCCGGCTTCTGCATTCCGAAGGATGGCTCGTCCGAGCATCATGGCGACCACGGTGACCAGCAGATCTTACCCTGATGGGTCACGCTGACAGGCAAATGTGGCGCACCTTCAAAAGGAGTTTCTGGTTTCCAAACCCAGAGAGAAGAGTGTCCCACCACGAGGGCCCAGCTGCCTGGCAGGAAGGGAGCCCACTCCAGCACCACCCAGTGCCAGGGACGTGATTTTGTCAGAAAGCAGGTTCTTTGCAGGTGTCATCGAGTTAAGATGAGGTCATCCGGGATGACAGAGGGACCTAATCCCATGATCTGTGTCCTTAAGAGAAGAAAACTGTCAGAGTCACAGGGAAGAACATCGTGTGGTGATGGGGGCAGAGGAAACAGGCATGAAGCATCTGCCCGTCCAGAAGCACCAGGGATGGCTGGAAGAGGGGCCAGGAGGGTCCAGGGTGCCAGCTCCTCTGGAGCCTCGGGAGAGTGTGGCCAGGCTCAGCCCAGGATGGCTCGATGGCACTTTTCCACTGTTAGGACTCCGTGTGACACTGGTTACACCAGCCCCAGGGAACCCAGTTTCCACGGACTCACTGTTCCCAGCAACGGCTATGGGAAAAGCAGGTGCAGACAGCTTCCGGCTGACCACAGGTGTCAAAGATACTGAGAAAACTAGGAGAAAGGTCCAGGAGAGGCCGCGAGAAGAGAGAAGGCCAGCCACAGGGAAATGGACAAACTGCAGCTGCAGCTGCGGCTTTCACTGAGAAACCCGCAAAAAAGGTTAGTTTTCAATAGGGACCCTGGAGCCATGGCCTCTCCAGAGAAGGAAAAGGCCTGGTCCATATTCTGACTCATCCACATGAAGCCCTCCACAAGCCACCCACTGGCAACCCTCTCGGGTCCCCCCAGCCACCGGGGCTTTGCTCTCACTTGTCGCCCTCCATGAAGATCATTCTTTGAATCTGCAAGACCAAGAACCCACCCAGCTCCATGCTGCATGTTGCGTCTTTAGGGACTCATCTGGGATCTGCAGAAGGGTGAGTGAGACGGACCAGTGATGCCCTGCCCCTTCTGGGAGTCCTAAGTTCCATTCAGATGCATTCAAATTGTTCATATTCTGCCTGACACTCTCTCTCTCTCTCCCCCACCCCTCCTTCCCCTGAAACCAAAACCAGGCATCTGTCCTTCACTTAAGACCTAATAGCACAAAACTTTACACCAAGAATACAAAGAACCCAATCAATAAATGGGCCAAGGAGCTGGACACTTTACAGAAGAAGACATACAGGTGATTAATAAATATATGAAAAAGTGTTCAACATCTCTAATAATTAGAGAAATGCAAATTCAAACAACTCTAAGATTGCATCTTACTCCAATTAGAATGGCTGTTATCAAGAACACAAACAATAATAGATGTTTGGCGAGGATGTGGGGCAAAAGGCACACTCATACATTGCTGGTGGGATTGCAAATTGGTGCAGCCACTCTGGAAAGCAGTGTGGAGATTTCTCAGGAAATGTGGAAGGGTGGGTCCATCTGACCCAGCTGTTGCACTCCTTGACCTATACCCAAAGGACTTAAAATCAGCACACTACAGTGATGCAGCCACATCAATGTTCTTAGCAGCTCAATTCACAATAGCTAGATTGGGGAACCAACCTAGATGCCCTTCAGTAGATGAATGAATAAAGAAGCTGTGGTAAATATACACAATGGAATATTATTCAGCCACAAAGAAGAAGAATAAAATGGCATTTACAGATAAATGGGTGGAATTGGAGAATATCATGCTAATAAGCCAATCCCGAAAAACCAAAAGTCGAATGTTTTCCCTGATAAGTGGATGATGGTATATAATGGGGAGTGAGGGGTGAGAGAAGAATGAAGAAACTTTAGATTATGTAGAGGGAATGAGAGGGAGGGGTTATGAAAGATGGTGGAATGAGACAGACATCATTACCCTATGTACATGTGTGATCGCACGAATGGTATGAGTCTACATCATGCACAACCATAGAAACAAAAGGATGTACCCCATTTGTGGACAATGAATCAAAATGCAGTCTATAAAAATAAAAAAATAATAATAAAAAAAGAAGGAATGGAAAAAAAAAACCTAATAGCACTCCTGCCAGTCTACAAGACAGGACCCACCCCTTAGGCATGGGGGACATTGGTCCTAATGAACGTCCTTTCAGTTTCACTGTTGTGGGGCCCAGCTGGTGTGTGGGAATGGGGAAGGCCCGCGACCCGCGGAGGCTCGCCTGGCCCGGACACCCCTCAGGGTGCCGACCATGGGCACCTCTGATTTGCCCACCTGGAATCCAAGCTGCATGAGCGAGGGACCCAGCTGGAGAAGGAGAAAAGTCCTTTCAAATGCAAGCCTCCGTGGACATAGAAGACGGGTTCTTCTTGTCTCTGAGACGCTGCTTTCAGTGAATTCCTCCCTAAACGCTGGAGGGAGGAGATGCCCAGGAAGGAACTCTGGAAAGGTGGCCAGGCCCCAGGCCCCTGGGCGATGCTTCAGAGGACTATAGTCAGCTCTGGGGACACCATATGGGCACTGCCCCAGATTTCAGGGACTTAGATTCTGGAAGTGGACACAAGGGGCCTGTCAGCAGAGGCCCTGAATCCTGTGGGGTTTCCTGCTCTGTCTAGATGGGCACAAGGAAGAAAAATTAAAAGACCCCATATGCACAAGTTGTCTTTGTTCTTAAGAACCTTTTCCTGGGGATTTTGGGGGTCTCCACGTTCTTTAAACATCTGGACTGACTCATCTGACCCAAAGTGCACTCTGCTCTGCTCTAGATGTCCCGTGTGCTCCTTAACTAGAGTAATTATGGCTGTGTCATTTGTTTGAAGACTTGTCTTTTTGAGCTCATGGCTTTTCTGGTGAATTTACCTTTGGTCCTGTTCTTCTTGTTCTGATTTACTTTGTTATATCTAACTGAAGTTTTTGACCGTCTCTGTTTTTGTTGTTGTTTGTCTGGTTTGGTTTGTTTTTTTTTTTTCCTTGCTGTCTTTATTCAAAGGCCAATGAACTCTCAGATACAATGGACATCCAAGCCAGGCTCCGTTTTAATTTCTAAAGAGTAAAATCAGCGTTTTGTGTAATATCCTGTTTTCACGGACACTCACACGTGCCTTCATGTTATACATGCTTGTGTCTATCTATCATTTGCTTGGTATCAAAACTGACTTATAGATAGATGAGAGCTCATAAGTATAAAAGAAATGGATCCAAAATGTCTTTCTGTTCACGTGACTTAAAAATTTAGCAAAAAGAAATAGTAAAGATGTTTTGAAATTACTAATGCGCACGTTTTTCTAGCACTGGTGGCTATAAAATGTTTGCAGTGTCCTTTGCTTACAAGGTTTTTCTTCCTCAGGAGACGATGGCTTGCAATGTTAACCAGCTTTGCTGATATCTTGGTTTTCACTGGTAACCTGAAGTTCCGAGCACTCTTTGGCTTCTTAAGCTGTACAAAAGCACAGACTTGGGCCTATTGAAAGTAATTTTTCTCTTTTCTTATTGATTCTTTTTAGTGATGTATTACATAAGGATACACTTTGACATAATCACAAAAGCATGGGATGTAATTTGCTCTGATTCAGTGCCCAGCCCCTCCCCTCCCCATTTCCTCCCTCCACTCCACTGATCTTTCTGCAATACGTTTATAGATCTTTTAAAGTCAGTGTCTGCTGGAAAGACTTAATGTGGAGATTCGCTGTGCTATAGTCAAGCACGTACATTCAGAAGTTCCATCTTCCACTGTCCCTCCCCTATATGGTCAGACCTCCTTCTCACCATCAATCTTCTTCATCTACTTCACTGATCTTTCCTCTATTTTGATGGAATTCCCTCTTCCTATGTTTTTCCTTTCTCTTCCTTTCTCCTCACCCACCTCCCACTTTAGATTATCTTCCACATATCAGACAAAACATTCAACCTTTGAATTTTGGGGGATTGGTTTATTTCACTTAGCTTGATAGTCTCTAGCTCCATCCATTTACCAGCAAATGCCATAAGGTCATTCTTCTTTATGGCTGAGTAATACTCCATTGTGTGACTACACCACATTTTCTTTATCCATTTATCTGTTGAAGGACACCAAGGTTGGTTCCACAGCTTGGCTGTTGTGAATTCTGCTGCTATAAACATTGATGTGGCTCTGTCACTGTAGTATGCTGATTTTAAATTCTTTGACAATATACCAAGGAGTGGGATAGCTGTGTCATATGGTGGTTCCAATCTCAGTTTTTTGAGGAATCTCCATACTGTTTTCCAGTGTGGTTGCACTAATTTGCAGGCCCACCAACAATGTATGAGGGTACTTTTCGCTACATACTCTCCAACATTTATTATTATTTGTATTCTTGATAATTGCCGTTCTGACTAGAGTGAGATGAAATTGTTGTAGTTTTGATTTATATTTCCATAATTTCTAGAGATGTTGAACATTTTTTCATATTTGTTGACCATTCGTATTCTTCTTTTGAAAAGTGTCATTTTGTTCCTTTGCCCATTAAATATGATTTTATAAATTGTTAATAAAAGGAAAACAGATTGAGATTGGCTTGTTTCGGTTCTTCACTAAAAGCACGGTTACTGAGAGTTAAGATTCTAATTAGCAGATCTAATTCTACAGTCAAAAAGTACAAAAGGTTTCAGCTGTGTCTACAGCTAAAATTATGTAAGGTTTTTTCCTAAGGTCAAATTTTGATGTGCTAATAAAAAAACCAACATCTAATTCTCTGTTAAAACAACAAAGATCTCTTGGAACATTAGTCTGTTCTTACATATCAAGATAATTTCTTATAGCTATTGGATTTTATTACTTAGGGAAACTGAGTGTAACTCTACTAAAGCAAATAGCTATTATTTTAGGTTGTTACTATAAAATTGACACCCTAAATATATGTGACTAGAGATATGTATACATCTGAAAACTAAATATGTTTATCTAAGCTTTGTCTAAGTATTATTTAAAAGTTTGTATCATGAAAGTTATGTGTGTTTAATGTAGGCAAGATAACGAATTCATACATTGTATCAGGCATAAATGGGGCCTGCTGACACTTAAAAAACCCAACTTAAACCTGTTTCTGTTTCTGTTTCTGATCATTAACACTGTTTTTTTTAAGTTTATTTAAAAAAATTCACATGTGATTAAACTAAAGACTTCTTTGAATCTTTGTAGTGGTTAAATAGCTACCAAAGACATATTAGTGATATCATAAGATCATGCTTCTTGATTCAAAGCTGTTACATAAACTAAGGAAGTTTTTGCTCTTGTTACTGTCACTTTGTGAACCATTTTGCAGAAGTCCTGCTTCTGACAGAACTGAGTTAACCTAAGACAATAAGTTCTCACCTACAGAGCAGATAGGACGCAATGCTGACGTCCAGTACCAGCACTGAGCCTAATTAGATGAAAGGGGTAGATAAACAATCATAGACTTCTAAGCTGAAGCCCTTACTCCCACTTCAAGGATGGTGAAACTGGCCTGCTGGATGTTTAAAACCAAAACTTGAGATTAAAGCCAAGGACGTAAAAGGTCTGAATAAAAACCAACCATTATTTTGTCCCTTGCCCCCAAAAGTCAGCCAGGACCCAGGGAATGACTAGGCCCCTCTAAGGGCTCTATGACTCTGGTGAGTCACTGACCTCCTGGTCAAGGAGGTCGTGAGGACCCTAGAGGACAGGAAGCCAACCAGTGCACATTCTGCAAAGGGGAGGGTCAGTGTGAGAGAAATGTCCCTGATGCTTCCACAGAAGCCACAGGTGGTCAGCCCTAACGGCAGTTAGGGCTACCTCTTTAGGGGATGCAGACAGGAGGAAGAGATGAGGCCAGACACACAGGGAAATGGTTCCCAGGACAACTTACCAGCGTCAGAGCAGAAACAGAAGCTGCATGCTTTTGCAGAGACACTTGCAAAAAGGTTACTTTTAAATCGGGACGTGTGTGGCCTGGAGTCCACGGCCTCTCCAAAGAAGGAAAACGCTGGCTCGAAACTCAGATTGGACCAAAGGCTGCGTGCATGCCTCGGGAACACGGAGACATGTTGGGCCAGCGCCTGACTTCCTCAAGCCTCTAGGTCCACGTAAACCACAGACAGCAGCCGTCCAGGGCGATCCCCTGGGTCCCTCCCAGTGTGGGAGCTTTGTTTTTTAATAAATTCTTATACTTTACTTTCACCCACTGCTACCTGTGACTCTCATCCTCTGCATTTTGTGAGACAAAGAACCCCCCACACACAGCTTGCTTCAGGTTGCAAATGTAGAGCCATCTCCAGGAAAGGAAAGAAAGTACTCAGGAGGGTTTAAACAGAGGATCTGTACCCCGCCCCAAAGAGGTCTCTAATGTAAGAACAGGATTCCTGGTAACTAGCCCATAAAGGCAAAGCACCGACATAGTAAGAAAAACCTGGAAACAGTTCCAGAGAAAACAGCGTCACCTACAAGAGCCACATTACTAACCACAGAATGACAGCTGCCCAGCCGCCAACCTGCTGCCAACAGGACCTGGGGACACAACGGGTTGTCTTCAACAAGCTGGCGGAGACAGCCGCCCCCTGGAACTCTGCCTGACTGTACCGTCAACCAGGAGCAACGGCAGAGACACCTTCCTTCAGAACCGTAAGCACCGCCACTCGGGCTCACCCCAGGAAAGGAAGAACTGACCTTTGGATAAAACGGGGTCAAGGTCCAGAGGTGACATGTCAAAAGAGCAGTGACCTGAGGCGTTGCTGAGCATGGTGGGAAGCACAGAGGAGCGTCCCCTGGGGCAAGGGGCTGTGGTCACTGCAGGCCAGGCACCAGGAACACCTTCTGCCCAAGTGCCGCGTAGCCATGGTCGCCTGCCTGGAGGAGGCTGGGGTCGAAGGTCGCCGTGCTCTGGAACTCTTGGGAGGGGGGAACACAGAGTCGCTGACTTCATGCTGCAGTTATTTACTAAGCAGCAAGTTGTCTTTCACTTGATTTTTTGTGGTGCTGGGCACTGAGCACGAGGCCTCACAGGTGCCAGGCAGGTGCCCCACCATGAGCCACTTCCTCAGCCCTGGACTTATCTGGACATGTGTATGAATGATAAAAGACAAGCAGCTCCTAAGAATCAAATACGGAAACAACTGCAAATCAGTCATGGTAGGAGGTTTGATGAGCTAACCGTACGCAGGAAAGGGAAAGTAAAATGCAAGGAATGGAAATTCACTAAGAAAAAATGAAACAAAGATAGAGTAAGAGACCCACCTAAACTGAAATGGAGGGGGAGCAATGGAATATTAGAATCACAGGAAAAGTACTAGGCAACTACGGACCAAAATAATTCTGCTCGCTCATATGAAACACAGCCTGCATCAAGGCACTGGGGTGGACAGATGCCAGCCTAGCCCGTATGCCAGCTCCTGCAGCTCAACCTGGGAGCAAATCCTCTCCTCCAGCATGAGCCGGCCCTGGGTGGTTCCAAGGAACAGACGTGGCAGAGGCTGGGCATTGCCTGCCATCACGTGGCGTCAGGCAAGACCCTCTTGCTAGTGGACTCCTCTCGGCAGCCGTGCTGGGACGGCCGCAGGGCAAGGAGTTGCCTGAAGCCCCAGGGCTGCAGACCGCCCTCAGCCAGAGCCAGCAGGCCTCGGTCCTGGAACCTACAGCCACAAAGACAGGACTTCCAGCCGGAGTGGGCCAGCTGAGCCCGAGGTGAGAGTGCAGCCTGGCTAGGACCTGACCGAAGCCCTGACGAGGCTCCAGGCCGCACCCGGCTCCTGGTGCGGGACTGTGGTCGAGGTGCCTGGGCCTGTGACTTGTGCGGCATCTGCACAGAGCTGCTCTGGCCTCGTTCCTGATAGTGAGCCACTGGCAACTAGAAACACCTTTAAGTGTAAAGCACGAAGATCAACAGAGCCACCAGGAGAGCGTGACACGTCTAGAGTTAGTGCAGGGTCCAGACAAACTTCCCTTAGAACACACAGGACAGGGAGGAAAATGTGTTAGATTCTAACCAATTTGATTAATGAATATGGACACAGTTCTGCCCTCAGGAGAGAACATTTATTCTTTTCAGACACAAGTGCATTATTTATAGCAATTTACTATATACAAGGACACAAAACGCATTCCAACAAACACCAAAGAATCAATGTCGTGAGAATATATTCTCTCACAAGACAAGTCAGAAAGTCATAAATAGATACACAGAGAACACCAAATAATTACTAGTTGGAAACTAAGTATACTTTTTAATACAGCACAGGTTCAGTGCATGAAACATTGAAAAATACAAAACATTTAGAATTGAAAGCCAACAAAAGAATTCCTAGTATATAATAAGATTTATGTGAGTCAATAATAAATATTTTCCCAGGGAAATATGTAATTGTCTATGCACATGTTATAAAAGAAGAAAAACTAAAAAAAAATTAATAACAATAACAAGTGATCAACTTGAAAGTTCAGACAAAGAGCCCAAGATTAAGGCCTAAGTAATGGAGCTACATAACAAAGAACAGGCTCATAAAATGGAAAAATACAGGCTGGGCACAGTGGCTCACACCCGTAATCCCAGCAGCTTGGGAGGCTGAGGCAGGAGGATCACGAGTTCAAAGCCAGCCTCAGCAACCTCAAGGCACTAAGCAACTCAGTGAGACCCTGTCTGTAAATAAAATACAAAATAGGGCTGAGGATGTGGCTCAGTGGCTGAGTGCCCCTGAGTTCAATCCCTGGTACCAAAAATATAAATAAAAAATAGAAAAATACATACACTAGAAAGACTAGACAAAACTCGAAGTTACTTCTTTGAAAACCTTACAGAAGAGTAAAACCAGTGGCAGAAACAACCAAACAAATTACAGAGGGAGAGGGAGAGGGAGAGGGAGAGGGAGAGGGAGAGGGAGGGAGGAGGGAGAGAGGGTACAAGCAACAGACACAAGTCACCAGAGACCTTGGCCTGCTGCTGCTACCACAGACACCCGAGATGCCAGCTGAGAAAGAGGCCAGGTTTGCTTCGGCCCCCAGCATTGCAGCTCTCAGTCCGTGACTGGTGGGCCTCTGGGGGGCCTGTGGTGCACAGTGCAGGTGGCACGGCCTGCATGGGAGGCTGGGTGCAAAGAGAGGGGAAGAGGCCAGGTCCCAGGACCCACACCGCCCCTTGGCCCCACCTGGTAAAGGCACCTCCCCTTCCAGCAGCACGCCGAGGACCAGGCCTTCAACACCCGGCCATCAGGAGACACTCCAGAGCCAAACTACAGCGCAGGGTAAAGAACCGAGCACCCCCGGAGACAGCGCCCATGAACAGCGTTATGCCACACACAGCAAACTTACAGAAAGTGGCTAATTCCCTAGAAAACATAGCTTACCAAAGCCGAATCAAGAAGTAGAGAACTGCAAGCGCAACCCACCGAAGGTTTCGGCTCAGCCACGGAGACGTCAGGGTCCGGGAGCAGCAGGCCCAGGCTCGAGCCCGAGATGGCCAAGGGCCAACTCACTCACTTCAATCGAACACAGGTGGGGAAAGCCCCCAGCATGGCCCTGAGCTGTCAGCATGGCCACGGGGAGCAAAGGGTCCCCAGAGCCTCGGGTGGCTGAGGAGCGGGCCAAGGAGGGGAGAGCCAGGGCAGAGGTAGACCGATCTCCCCGGGGACTCCGGGCCACCAGGCAAGCAGCGCGGCTCTGTGCCCCTCCTGCCTGTCCATCCAGAGGAGGGTGCGGACGTCCCGGCCTCTTGAATCCGCCCCAGCGCAGGGTGAGGCCTGGTCTGGTCGTTGCTCAAGGGTCTTCCCAGACCAACAGCCGCATCTGGACTTCGCACATGGACTTGGAAGCCAGGAGGGCCTTCGTGTGCTCGCTCTCGGGCAGGAAAGTGAGTGTATTTTGCCTGTGGAAGGATGGGAAGGAAAAACACGGGATAAAAGCCGGCCGGCAGACGGAGTCGTGGCTGTGGTGACTCACACGCCACCCTCCACAAGGTTCTTTGACCTGGGGCTCCACCACGCTGCGGCTCACAGGCGGCCCGGGGTGTAAATGCGGTGGTGGGGCAACACACACACAGGTGCACACACGTGTGTACATGTGCACGTTCAGTAAGACGTCAGGAACGCAGGGGCAGGACACACCAACCTCAAGGCGGTAGCTGCCGTCAGTGAGGGGAGGAGCTGAGGAAAGGATTCCAAGAGGACTCCAGCCACATCCATTTTGCTTTCAAAAATTAATTCGAAATCTGAATTGGAACAATGTTAACATTTGTCACAAACCAGGTCTTTGGTATCTGTTATCAGAAAATATTTCATTAGAAAATTATCCTTAAATCTGAAGCCCATTTTACATCATACTAGTTTGAAATATTTCCTCTCAAAATAATTCTTCAGCTCCTTGTATGTCTATCCAACTTTCTCTGTCCTAGTATCACCAGAGACAGGCCATCTGCCATCCTGGGAGTTGAGGCAGCCCCGTGAGATGGACGGGCTGGCATCCTGAACCCTGCAGCTGGGTCATGCTCCCGGCCCCCACAGATGGCAGGGATCAGGACTCTGTGACCTGGTCACTCTCCACCACTGTCATTGTGAGGTCAGGAGGAAGTGCTTGAAACGTCGGAGCAATTAGTGGGTAAAAGTGATGGGTAGTAACTCAGCTCAAAGCAGGGCACCCTTAGAAGACCTTACGTGGCCTGAAACAGGAAATGAACAGATCTTCCTATAAAAATATGTGGTTGCAAGACCGACCTACCTAATGCACACTCAATTCCTAATTCACTCAATACACTGGTACTTAGTGCATCAATTCTAATGGGAATTCAGAAGATGCCAGTCTTATCTATTTGCCATTGGTGATATCTGCCCTTTCTCACATGTCCCCAAGTGGATTAGCAAGCCCTCTGCATGTTAGAGTCTCAGGAAATATAAGCAGGTTTTTTGTATTTTAATTATTCCGTACATTACAAATGATTGATCATACCCTGATAGGGAATAAAGGGAGAAATTAGTATCTGCTAACAATAAATAACTGAGGAGAAAGTAGTCACGTTCAAACTTCCTCAGGAACCTCATTCTCTCCTTCATTTGGTTTAAAATCATATTACACAGTATATGGCAGTCAAAATCCACCAAGGGGCTGTCATTTCCCCAATTTAACAAGTTCACTTTAAGTCATCTGAGCTACTTCTGCTTCATTCCTAAGTGCCGAGATCTTGGAACGAAGGACTGAGTCACACTGAGACAATTCTCCTCCGCCTCGCCTAAGCCTGGCCTTAGGCCACTTATGTGGCCTCTCTGATGTGCTGTTTCCCTAAAAATAGAGCACAGGTAAAAGAGCAGAGCGTCCTCGTCAAGCACACAGGACTGCACCGACGGTGCCCAGCACAGGAGCTCCCACCAGCCCTTAGCTGCCCTGTCAGCAGCTCTGCGCCCCATCCAGGGCCCCAGAGCTGTGCTGCCGGCGGCTTTCTAATTCATCTCGCAAAGCCTGGTGTCGCCAGGAGTCTGGTTTTTAACCTGAAAGATGACTCAGGCATTCACCACGTTGTCAGCCAACGTCAGTCATGTCAGACCCTCTGCCCTCCACCTGCTCCCTGTCCAGCACTCAGACGGACTCCCGTTTGTGGTTTGCCATCCTAATAAATGAAAAGAGGAGATCTGTGCTCTAGAGCATCACGGGGGTCTGCAAACAGAAACAGCTCAGCTTTCAGTTACGATCAGCAACTCCCAAAGCCCTGCTTCCTGTGGCTTTGATTTCAGTAAGATACTGGATGAAGTGGGGACGTGAAGGCTGTTCACTCACATGTTTAGGATAAGGACTCGGCCTCTTTTAGGTGCCAGGTAAGGGGCTACTCATCAGAAGCTCAGCCAGGAACCCACACACGGTCTCCAAGAATTTTGATTGGCAGGAAGAATACAGGAGGAATACAATACCAGGTGCTATATAGCTATCCCACTCCTCAGTTTATACCCAAAGGACTTAAAATCGGCATACTACAATGATACAGCCACATCAATGTTTATAGCAGCTCAATTAACATTATCTGAACTGTGGAACCAACCTAGGTGTCCTTCAACAGATGAGTAGATAAAGAAAATGTGGTGTGTATATACACAATGGAATATTACTCAGCCTTAAAGAAGAATGAAATTGTGGCATTTGCTGGTAAATGGATGGAACGGGAGACTATCATGCTAAGTGAAATAAGCCAATCCCAAAAAACCAAAGGCTGAATGTTCTCTCTGAAATGTGGATACTAATTCACAATAGGGCATAGTGGAGAGGGAAGAATTGAAGTTCACTGGATTAGACAAAGGGGAATGAAGGGAAGGGAAGGGGTGGGAACGGGAATGACAGTAGAATGAAACAGACATCACTTTCCCGTGTTCATATGTGAACATACCACAGTGGAACTCCACACCGTGTACAACCACAAGAACGGGAAGTTATACTCCCTGCGTGTATGACACATCCAAACACACTACTGTCATGCATCACTAAAAAGAACAAATAAAACAAAGGAAAATAAATCCAGTGCAAAGGAAAATAAATCCAGTGCCAGGGGCCTACCAGGAGCAGGCCTTCCTCCATGGCCAGCCCTGCCTTGGACTCAAACGACCCTGGGTGGTTGTTTCTAATAAAAAATTCACTTGAATTTAATTAAACTTTTAATTTAGTTAAAATTTCAACTTAATTTTCATGACTTATTTAAGATATTGTGTTCATTAAGTAAGGTTTGCAAGCGTGCCTTTTTATAAATAATTTAAAGTCTCTTAGAAGAAAACTTCTAGAAAAGTCAGAATAATTCATTGTTTTCACTTTCCTATTTCTTTCAGTTTACACCTTTCATTTTGTACACTTCAAACACAATTCCTCTCTTGCCGGTAACCCTCCAGATCAGGTGTCAGCAGCCAACGCCCAGCCCGGCTGCTTCACGGAGGGACGTCCCGGCGGCACAGGCAGGGCCGTGGTCTGCCTGGGTCGGTGGGCGCTGTCACCGAGCACCGCCGAGGCCGGATTTCCACGGAGACCACAGGACCCACGCAGCGCACGCGTGGACTCCGCCCCTCGGGGAGGGCCGGCACTGCTCGAGGTAGCCTAGGCTGGACAGGTGTCTTCCAGACCTGGGGCCCGCGTCCCCGCGTTGCCTGGCTTTCCCGTCGCATGGAGCCGCGTTTCCTCCAGCCGGCTCTCAGGGGCCCGCAGGCGGCAGGCTCTTCTCTGCGTCTTGACTCTGTGTCCTCGCCCCATGTGGCGCGGCTCGCCCTCCGCTTCCTTCTGTGTCTCAGTCTCCGTCCTGTGCTCCTGCCCTGGGCGCCCACCTGCCCGCGCTCGCGTGCCTGTCCTCTTCCTCTCTTCGCTGTGGTCCCCGGCTGCACAGGCTTTCTGCGTGTCCACCAGTGTGCGGTCACTGACACCTGAGAACAGCCGCGTGGGGGGCCACCGCTCACTCTCCCTGAGTCACGTCCTCCCTCTGGAGCCGCGGGTTCCACAGGCCGCCCCTCTGAGGTTTCTGCGGTGCTTTCTGTGACCGGGTCCCCCACCTGCTCCACTTGGCCACTCACCTCCCAAGCCGGGTCACGAGCCCCGGAGAAGGAACGTTCCACGGTTCCACCGCAGAAACACCCCCTGTGCCCACTGCTGTCCCTGCTTCCAAAACCTCCTTGCTGTACCCAAAGAGCATTTCCGAGGGTAAAGATGAGAGGCTTAACACCCTTGAAGGACTTCTTAAAGTTCCCAGAAGTTCAGTGACGCTCAAGAAATGGACCAGGAAGAAAGACACAGAAGGACGAGTTACCAGCTATGTTTAGAGCTCAATTACGATCAAGACAAATTCCTGGTGACATCATAAATGCCAACAGTGAAGAAAGACACCAAGGGCCATCAGAACAGACCGAGTCGGTGTGGACTCGGATTTGCTTCACTTCCCCACAGCAGAGGACCACAGGGTGGTAGAGAGCCACAGGGGTCTCGGGAAGGAAGGTGGGCCTGTCATTAAACCAGCAGTCATCTTCTGAGCACATGCGTACCTGATGTCCCCAGGCAATCAGCAACCTGCTGACCACATCCAGCCAGCCAGAGAAAAACAGATCCGAAATGGAGAGACCACAATAAAGGGCTGTAGATGAGCATCGATCGCTGCCCACAATATCCACCATCGAAACTGCCACACGTGCCCATCACAGCTCAGGACGTAAGGGACAGGTCACAAGCTGTGACGGGGCAGACCCGTCCTGCAAGCAAGGGCAGCCGGCGAGACGGGGGCCGGAAGGACAGGGGCACGGACGGACTCCAGCTTCTGCACAGGATCGGCCAGGCCCAGCTGAGGAGGAGCTGAAACAGTCTCTGCAGCCCGCAGCTTCTTCACGGATGACGGTCGCTCAACATCAGAAATTATCCCCGCTTGTCAGCTCCTTGAGTTTCACTTCCTGCTGTTCAAGTGACATAAAATCCCATGCTCTTTAGTGGAAATAACACAACCCGACTTTGCTCCTTTCCCTTGAACACACCAGTCTGGATCTCAGGGAAGTCCCTTGCAGGCGGTTGCAGGGTGGCCCTGGAGGACGTTTTGAGCTGGCTGGATTTGGGTTTCATCTCCATACAGTTCTATGCTACCTGCTTGTAACCTTCCTTTTTCTGTATTTCTAATTTATGAATTATTTCTATAAATAATGAAGGAGGAGGAGAAAGAGCAGCAAAGAAATGGAATCGTCAGAAGTCTTAAATGCTGTCAAGACACAAATGAGGTGAGATGATGACCTGAAGGCATTCAGCAGATTCTGTCACAAGGCGGTCACGGTGACAGGCAGGAGGACAATGTCTCTGAAGGGGGCCCTGGGCCACTCTGGGAGGAGAGGGAGCTTGTGAGGGTGGGGACAGAGCCAGCAGGCGGGTGCTCTGCTCTTCGCACTGGAGGTGACAATGTTGATTTATGTCCCAGGATCTTAAAGAAACAAATGATCCTGAACTTTTAATGACGCAGGCACTTGGGAACATTTATTTTCATAGTGCTGCTTACATGGCATTTCAACCAGTTCACACAGGGCCTTCAGTACGTGACAGGATTGTGGCCCTCAGCAGTCGGGAAGTCCCTGGGCATCACACCACGTGCACCTGGCACAGGACCTGTGTTCCCGAGGCACTCCTGTGACAGCCGATGTGACCTCACAGCGTCCAAAGCCTCCACATAAGCCCTTGGTTTTACCCTCATTTACAATCTAGCAACCTAGGAAAGAGTATTGTTCACCTGTGGTGACATGCTGTTAAAAAGTGGATCTTAACAGGAAAAACGTCATCCTCATCCGTCTCTAAGACCCAGAAGCATCTGCAATCTAACCCTGTGCTCTTCCACCGCATCCTTCTGAAAATCAGAGGGACTCTCTCTGCACCAACCTCCACAAATCCTAAAAGCCCTGCCCAAGGGCGATGGGACTGCATTTAGCAGAACTTGCCAAGACATGCTTCTAGGCCTCAACGCTGAAGAAACCAGGATACGTTCAGAAAAGTTGCAAATTAGTTGAGAGATCCGCATGAAAATTAGGAGGTATTACCTATATACAAAGTCTTAAAAATTCCATCTCATTTCCTCTGTCTCTAATTTTCTTCCACATGTTTTCTCCCTCTGAATTTGAATTTTCTACTTTTCTAAAAAAGATTTTTAAAAATGCCTTGTTTTAGCAATGATCACTTTTCACTGAGCACTGGGAAAAGACCTCATATTTCAAAGACGTCTGGCATTAGGTTGGGTCTCTATGCTACTGACACCATGCATATAGACTTGGAGACAAAACGCAACAGTGAAAAAGCTGAGTAGCACAGCTCCACAGTCAGAAATTAAAACCTTAAATTGCAATTATAACTTTCTTTGAAGCATTTTGAATTTAAAGACGAATTTTCAGATTTAAGATGTAAGTTCTAAGACAACGAGGTAAAAAATTGGAATACAGAATTATACAATATTAGACATAATTTAATGATATAATCTTTAAAATGTTTATATATAGATTCTTATTTTCAACTTTTTTTTTCTAGCTGATGTTCTTGTGTGTTAGTCAGCTTTCTTTTTCTATGACAAAATACCAGAGAAAAACAAGTTTTTAGAACAAATTATTTTGGGCTCACGTTTCCACTGAGATCTGTTGACTTGGGGTCTGTGCTGAGGCCAGCTGTGGCAAGAAGGTCTGGCAAGGCAAAGCGACTCACCTAAGGATGGCCAGGAAGCAGAGAGAGATGCCAGGGACAAGACGTGTCCTTCAAGGACAGGCCCCCAGTGGCCTGCTCCCTGCAGCGGGGCTCCACACCCCGAGGGTCCTGCAGCCCCACCAGCTCCTCAGGGACATTCCAGATCCAAACCATAACGCCCAGCACTCAGTGCCAGAGGGAAGCTCCATGGGCTAAAGCCAAATAGCTGTGCTTGATGTTGTGACCCTGTCCTTAGAGCGCCTGGAATACATCGGACGTAACGTCCAGTCATTCAAGATGTGCGTTTCAAGGTGCTCTGTAGGAGTCACGCGGTCATGCCGGCTGAAACCTGACAGCACGCTCAGCGCGGCCTGTCGGACTCCATCCTCCACTGACCCTCAGGACCGTGGCTTGGCGAGCGCTTGGGCGCCACAGTTGCTCCCTCAACCCACATTGACCCACATTTGCTGAGTGCCTGCGGGCACCGTGGCCGTCACTGGGGACGTGACAGGGAGCAAGGACAGGCGCCGGCTCACGGGCTCCCAACTGTGGGCTCAGGCGTGTCAGTTACACCGTGGGTCTGTGGTCGTTTGAGTTGAACACCTCTCAGGGGCTTCGCGTCTGCTTTGGCCACTGTGCCTGCCGCCCCCTTGACGTCACACACAAAGCCTTCTTATCATGATGCTCCCAACACGCACCCACAGGCATTAGGCGGTGCTGCCTCCAATCCAGCAAATGGGACCAGGCTGAGCTTAACTCCCAGCTCGGCTTCGTGCCTGGGGAAGTTCATCTACCAGTCTAAGACCCTGTCCCCCTCTGTTAATATGAGAATAATAGCAGCACCTCCTCTGGAGAGTTGCTGAGGGAAGAAAGAAAACAGTAGGCAGAGCTCTCTGCACAGCAACCGCACAGACCGCGCTGCCGTGGGGTGCAGAGCTGCTCCAGCCATGAGCAGCAGATACTGTCTGCCTAAAAGCCGGCCTTTAAAACATCACCTACGTCAGGTGGTGTCTAGGTGCAGGCTCTCAGCCGCTCTCCGCTCTCCAGTACCGGGAATCCACCCGGGCCTTGCACTGTGACTCTGGTGCTCCACCGCTGAGCCACAACCCAGAGCAAGGGCTCGCCTTTCCTTCGGTTTTCCTAATCATGCTGCCAGGGTCAGCGGGCCTAAACCCTGGGCAGCGATCTGGATCTGGAGAAGACTGGGGAGGATATCAGGGCACGGCACGGGGTGACGCTTGTGCCCATTACTAAGTGTACACGGAAGACAGTCCCAGCACCCAGAGACGGTCCCCAGCCCTGAAGCACTTCTCCAGCTGACTGAGCCTGAAGCGGATGGGCAGGACTAGGCAGAGCCTGCTTCCCCGCGCGTCCTGCCTCGGAGGGTTGAAGAACCACTTTATTCCACCCTTCCATCCTTGGGAATGGGGATGTGAAGACCTCAACCTCACTCCGTGCGAGACAAATCCCGAGCCCTGGGGAGGCTGACGGAGCTTGAGGGTGCTGGACGAGTGATGGGCAGGGCTTGGTCCCTGGCACCACTGCACGTGCATTAAGCCGTCTTCACCAGGACCAGAGGGGTGACGGATGCTGGACCGCAGAGAGGCAGTCAAGACTAACACCTCTTCACTCATTTACTCACTGGCTAAAGGCTTGCTGAAGCTTTATTCTATAAGGGCCAAGAGTATTAAGAAAGAAAGCCCCTCCGGGGGAGCACGAGAGGGAGCATGATGTTAGGACAGACGCCGAACAGAGCTCAAAAGACAGTAAGACATGGCGTCACGAGGGAGTGGCTGGCTGGAGAAGGTAGATGCTTCACGCCGCCAGGAAGGCCTTGTTGGAGCTGGGGAGGCCTGCAGGAGGAGCAAGCAGCCGGGAGGTCCGGGTCCAGTGCTCCAGCACAGGCCCAGGGTCAAAACGGATTCTGACATGTTCTAAGACTCGAAAACAGGGAAGGGCCGCTGTGTCTTGCCCACTGAACTTTAATCTTTTTCTTTAGTTTACCACGAGCCATGAGCACCTACAGCAGGTGAAGTCAGAGAAAAGCAGGGGTCACGCGGTGCAGGCCTCCTGGCTGTGACATGGCCTGCAGATCACGTCTGGAGAGCATGGAAAGCCACTGCAGGGGTTTTCACAGGAGAAGCCACAGGACCTGACGTGCAAGGATCACGCTGGCTGCTCCATGAGGGCCCGTGTGTGCGTGTGTGTGCGTGTGTGTGCTTGTGCACATGCGGCATGGAAGGTGGGAGGCTTAGAGGGAAGAGTGGCGCAGGCTGAGAGGTGGAGAGCTTTGGAGCAGATCAGGCAACGCCGGCTAGGACGGGCGGAGCAGGGAATGGCAGGCTTGCTGTGGCCTGATGTGCTCCTGCCCCTCTGCGGCGCCTCGTTGTCTGTTACCAACCCTTAAATCTGGACCCCCTCATGGCTCCCTGTGGTCAATAGAATGGGGAGGTGACTTTGTGTGACTTCAAGCCTTGGGTTTAGACCTTGTAGCTTCCAGGTTTTCTCTTAAGATGTTGCCACAGGAACCCTGTGTCAGAAAGTCTGTGACTTATTGCCACAGGATGAGGTGGTGTGGAGCAGACCCAGGCCCTCCAGCTGCACAGACATATGAGGGCCACTCGTGAGAGCAGGCCCTGGTCCTGCAGCCCAGGCCCCGACGGCCAAACAGCCACAGAATCTTCCAACCAGACCGCCAGACTGCGGGGAAGATTCAAGCACTGCCTTGAAGTCGCTTGGTCCTGCCGTGGTTTGCTTTGCAGCTGTAGAGGACAGAGCTATACGTAGAGGGTCAGGGACATCAAGGAATCATGGGCAGATCTTAAATCTTCAGCTTCAGTGATAGAAGAAGATAGTGCCATTCACTTGGGCAGGGAATCCTGAAAGAGGAAAGACTCAGAGACAGAAAACCACATGTGTTTTAGCTACATTGTGTCTGGAAACACCTGCTAAGTAAGGGACGTCAGCAACAAGGGTGTACCTTCACCATCCATTAATACCCGAACAGCACACGAGGCCGGAGGATGGATGAGACGCTCCTAGGAACAGTGTCCTTGGTGAAGAGAAGGAGAGCTGACCCTGGACTGAGGCTGGTCGGAGGAAGAGCCAACAAGACTGCAGAGCCGAGGAGGCTTACCAGGCGGAGGAGAAAGTCAGGTAGACGCGCAGCCTGAGCCAGTCACAGAGGGGGAGGGAGGAAATGGGCTGAGCAAGAGCGGCTGAAGCACCGCTGGCTTCTCAGGTGGAGATGTTCTGGAGGAGCTGGGAACCCCGAAGGGCAATTTCCTACCCTCTTCCACTTTCCCTCAACCTGTCTGCAAAGCAAGACGGGTACAATTACTTACAGAAAAGGATGGACTCGTTGCCAGACCAGTGCTGATTCCCTGCCTCGCCTGTTACCTTGGCAACAGCTGAGCTGTTCGCTGTGGGACTCTATCCTAAACGTCTACGGAGCTGGCATGGAAAACCCGCAGAGCACCCGACCTGACGGTACTTCCAGGAAGGGCTCCACCTGGACACGTGACGCTCCACGCGGGAGTGTTGCCCACGCCCAGGGTCCTGCCCTCCCATCACACCAGCCAGCTGGTTAGACCAAGCTGACCGACCATGGTGGCCAGGCACAGCCAGCATGAAGAGCAAACAGGGCAGAATCCACCTGCGCCTTCTGTTACAAGCCAAGCTTATGTCCACCCAAGAGCCACAGGCTGGAGCCCAAATTACCAGTGTGGGGTATTTGGAGGAAGTGAGTAATTAGGGCTGGTGAGGTCAGAGGGTGCCTCCCTGATCCCAGAGCGTCAGCGTCTGCCCAGGCTTGCTGTCCACCAGCTGTGCCCTCAGCAGGAGGCAGCTTTGCAGGAGCCAGAAGAGAGGCCCCGAGAAGCCAGACTGGCAGGTGCCTTGAGTTTGGGTCTCCTTTCTTCCAGAACTGGGAAGATAGCTTCCGTCATTCAGGTCACACAGAGACTGTGGCTTGCAGTGTGAGGAGACCTAGTCACCTTCCATGGAGTGGACACAGGTTCCGAAAAGGAGCCCTCTGTAGCCTTGCCATGGCTCACTCACTCAGCAAGCACCACTGACAATCCACTGCAGGAAGCCACCAGCCGGAGCGCTCCAGTCCGTGGAGAGCTCTCCCCTCTCCTGCGGGGTTCTCCTGCGGGATTCTTCTTCTCACCTACTGTGCTGACCAGCGTGTCAACAGAATGCATGCGCCTGTCCTCAGTCACCCTCTCACCGAGCACTGCCCTTAAATACGCTTTCATCTTGGATGTGCTACCTTGTAGATTTTGTTTCATATCATCTACCAGGGAGCAAATAAAATCTTACTTATTTAAAAGATCAATTATTTTTCAGGAGTAAACGTGGCGTGGAAAGACCAGCGTGGACTTTGGAGACAAACTGGAATGTGCGATGTTAGCTCTTTTGACCTTCCTGAGGCAAGTCATTCAACATCCCTGAGCCTCAGCGTCCTCTTCTGATTCATAGAGTAACAATACCCATCTTGTGGGATTTTTGTGTGATTAAAGTAAAACATGTACGTCTGGAGTACTGTGCACCAGTAGTTTTCAGTAAGCTAGCTTCGTTCCAACCTCTGATGAGTTAGATGTGCTGTTCCCTCAGTTTTGTCAGGTAAACACCGACTGCAGTGATTATCCTGCAGCCTAAAGTATTCCTTCCTTCTAAATGACTTCCAAGACTGGGTGCAGCTCAGCGGCAGAGCGCCTGCACACACGCAGAGACCTGGGATCCATCCCCAGAAAGAAAGACTAAGAGGAAAGGAAGGGAAATGGCTGACTTCCGGTGCTTCCTGTGTATGCCGGGCAAGGCCAGCTTTCAGATATTGCCAGTGGGCCTCTGTGGAGCCGAGAGCTCCCTGGCCTGCTGTGCTGGCCCTGCGCTCTGCTTTCTCAGAGAAACCCAGAGAAAGATCCGGGAAGGGTCAAAAGATACAGTTACCTTTGGTTTTTAACAATAAGTGCATTTAGTTGTTAAATAAAAAGTCAAAATCAAGACAGGTTTAGTTACATATCTAACTGGCTTCATTTGCAAGCCTGCCTTCTGGCACCTCCATTCTAAAAAACTCGGGCCGCACAGAACACAGGTTTGTTCCGTGGGAAGAAACGAGAGGACAGCAGCAGAGCTGACCAGGGGACCTCGGCTGCTTCAGGGTTAAACAGAGGGGTCACCCGGGCCTGGCTGGGTGTCCCCTTGAGGTCTCAGTCTGGTCACAGCGTACACCGTGAGTGACCCCATCACAGTTTGGTTGGTCCAGTCTGTGGGAGCCTAGTGCTGGAACCTCAGTCCAAACCCTGGGTACCCATAACTGCTGCCTAACAGTGGTGATCTGAGGGGTCTGACCGTCCGTCACAGGGGTCCGCTGTATGCTTGAACACAGCCCTTGCTGCTCTGCCACAGCAGCTTATTTTTAGAGCACATGTCCTTCTCCTCTTCTCTCCCTGCTCCTCCCTAAGCTCTCCCTCCCTGATCTTGGAGGAAACTGGATCGCTTTCTTCCTCATCTTGGGCTGAGCTATCTGACCTTGAGCACACACCACCACGGGAACCAAGTAACTCAGACTTGGGGTGGCACCAGGAGATCTCGGAAATGACCGTCTCCCAAATTGACAAGTGAACTACAACTCCAGACAGAAACATGGAATGTAGCCTTTGATTTGCCCCTTAAAAACCCCCTGTTCTCCCTGATGGGCAGAATCAGCCTCTGAGACAAGATTCCCCTGTCTTTCTCCTTTGCTAACAAAGCAATGAAAATTCTTTTTCCTTTTTCTCAAAACCATGCCCTCGTTATTGAATTGGCACAGGGACACGGACCTAGCTTTCCGTAACAACCTCATGAGCCTGCGACTGAAACCTGAGTTCTGAGATGAGACTAGAGTCCCCTCTTCACCAATTTCCTTCTAGGTTCTTGTCTCACAACTTTGAAGACTAAAATTCATGGACAGCGATGGAAGGGAAGAGGAAGCAGAGTCGGGTTTATTTAGGACGAGAGAGACCGCACAGGATGAGGGAGGGGCCGAGAGCAGGAAGCCCCATTTTGGTGTGCTTAGGGGCACATGTCGTCTTGGGGTACAGCATTGACCGAACTCTGTGTTAGGCAGGCATCGAAAGGCATCAAGGCCATTGACCGAGCCCTCAGCCTGCATCCTAACCCTTCCTGTATCTCCACGGGGCTTGCTCCCACCTCCCGTCTTCCCACCTCTCGGGGACCAGGGCGTTGTTTGGAGTGTTATTGAGGTCTATTTTTTAAATTTGAAAAGGCCCTGACAGTGCCCATCATTTCCACTAGCTAGCCTCCTGTGCATCCTCTGTCCTTGTGAGCCTTGATGGGCCACTGTTGCCCTCGGTCGTACTCACTGCCCCTGAGCAGCCCGGGTGGCGAGGGTGAAGCTGGGAACACAGGGAGAGACTGTGTCCCGAGGAAAGCTTCTGATCCCTGTGGAAAGCCCACTGCGGGAAGTGGCCGTTGCAGCTGGTGCTGAGGACAGCTCTGCCCACAGCATGCTAGAGAGAAGCAGTGGCGCAGGAGAAGGGCTCCAGGGAGCGGGCCCAGGACGGCCAGCTCTCAGGTGTCATCACAGCTGGGCAGCAGGAAGACCCCCAGGCCCAGGAGCCCGGGCTGGGCCTTTCTTGCTCTGAGAAGTCGGGAGCTGGACCAGGACCACAGTGCTCCCTCTCCACCCACCTGTCTCCAGTGACCGTGTGTCCAGGTTACGTACTGGGAGACATGCTGCGGCCAGGTGAGGACGCTCAGGTGCAACAGAGGCTCCTGCCTTCCCTCCTGGTGGAACACACTGCGGTCACCCAGCACCGTGTCCCAGAGCCTCTAAAGAGGAGGACCTGGGACACCACAAAGAGGAAGGGTAACGGGGCCTCTGAACTCGGGCCTGGATTGCTCTCCTCCCTCCTACTTCCTGGCAACTGGCATTTGTGCAAACTAGGGCTGCCCCCGGCCAGCACCCAGGATACCACTGGGGTCTCCCCCAAGTCTATGTGGGCTCCCCAACCTGTAGGGCAGACAGGGGCAGGTGAGCAGCCTTCCCGGTAGTGGCCGAACTGATGAGATTCGTGTTTCTTTTTTATGTTGTTTCTTCCCAGTCTGATGCAAGCAAATGACCTAATCCCGTCTGCGGCGACCCCAGCGGAATTTGGCCTTTGGAGGCTGTTTCTAAGTTCTTGCTGTCAGCATGAAGAGGCTGGGATGGAAGAGTCCAGGAACTGGGGCATGTTGGGGGCCCTTGGTTCCAAAGGGCCCCGTAAGGTAGGAGAGTATCGCGTCTCCTCTGCCCGCAGAGAGAGACACGACAAATGTCTGAAGCTTTGGAAGTTTATTGTGCACAGTCCCTCTCCTACGCTTCTCTTACTCCTAGCTTCCGCGCACTCCCAGCTTCCCTTCTCCCAGCTTCTTCCAGCTTCCGCGTACTCCCAGCTTCCAGCTTGGCTTCAGCCTCCGCCTTCGCCGCTTCTTCCGCTTCTCCCTCTTCTTCAGCCCCCGCCGCTTCTGCCTCTTTCTCAGCTTCTGCCCTCTACTCTCCCACCCACCAGGCTTATATACACTTCAACCAATCAGGGGAGAGTACACGAGATAAACACGGACAGCTGCAAGCATAGGATGGGTACACGAGGGGGGCATGCTCTAGTCTCATCGTTAACTAGCCAATCATTGGAATTCGCTGGTTGTTTACTGTATAGCTGGCCGCTTTTGGCTCAGCGTCAGGCGCCATCTTGACCATGCCTAAGGCTGGGGGTCTCAGAAACCCCGACAGGAGAGCCTCCTCAAGTGGCAGACAGGAGGGGAATGAGCACTGGGTGCCCAGGTGAGACAGGCCTTGGCGTGGTCCCAGGGTCAGCTCCAGCTGCGGGGAGGAGAAGCCCGTTGCTTCCTGCAGCCCCGTGGACCACGCCAGGAGAATGGGCTTTGCCAAGCTCCTGGCTGCCTCCACAGCACTTCCCTGCCACTCGGGGTGATGCGCCTCTACCTGACAGGACAGACAAGTCTTCCATGGTGACTGCCTTCTCTCCATCCTGAACAATTTCTCCCCGGAAGACTGTTTCTAAATCAAAGAAAACTTCCTCACTCCTAGGAAAAGACTGATTGGTTTGTGGCCGTGGGACAAATAGTCAGCAGAGCTGGTTTCACATCTAATTGATCAGTGGCTTCCCTCTGAAGCCACCACCAAGTGACAGCCTTGCACTTTGCAAGGCAGCCTGCCGGTGGCCCTGCCCGGAACCCGCTCCCGAGGCTGACGTTGGCTCCCTCAGCCACACACTTACCTGCGTCCGGAGCTCAGCCGCACCTCTTGGACTGACGTCTACCCACTCCTGCCCTGCAACCGGCCACCAGAGTCTTCCCCAAATCCTCCGTGTGACCAGCAACGTGCTGGTGACTCTTCGTGTGGCCAGTCCAGTTCTCCCTTGCTTACGTTAGCAATAAATTCAGCTCTGATCTTTCTTTTGGATTTCAAGTGGCAAACTTGCCATCCACATTCCCAGTTTAAAATGACTCTGGGTGTGGAGGTTCTCGGGAAGTTGAGGGCCGAGTGTTTCTCTCATCTGCAGAAGCTAGAGAAAAATACGGAGAAAAGTAGAAGGAGGAACCCTGGGCAGAGGAAGGGGTCAGGGAATGGAGAAGGGGTGGGAAGGGGAACTGCAGAACGAAGCTGATCTGTGTGTGTGCAAGTGTATGTCACGAGAAACGTTGCTTCTACACACAACTCACATGCCAATAAAAACAATGAGTAAACAGGATGAAGCCCAAAGGAGCCCAGGAAGGGGGTCGGCAGAGGGAGGAGGGGGAATACTAGGTATTAAAAGGGAGGAAAACAGGCTATGCACATTTTTGAATGTGTCAAAATGAACCCCACTATTGTACATACCCATAATGCACTAATAAGAGCATTTTTTAAAAAATAATAAAATGTCTCAATGTTAACTTGGCTTCAGGTAGTTCAAGGTCCTGTGCGATGCTGGATGAGTGGTCCCTCCCCCTCCTCCCCCTCCCCCTCCCCCTCCTCCATGAGCATTTATTCCTTTGTCTATAACACAGGAGGTCAGCTGGGAGACTCAGTTGCCTTTCAGCTCACTCTGCATGGTTCTGTGTCTTGGAATTCCCTGTGTGGTCTGATTTCTTCTTGACTCCTACATGTTTGTTTCATAAGGCTGACTTTGTTTATTTTTGTCTGTTTGTTCGTTTGGTAGCAGGGATTAAACCCAGGGGCACTTAACCACTGAACCACAGCCCCAGTTCTTTTTATGTATATCTTATTTTGAGTCAGGGTCTCGCTAAGTTGCTTAGGACCTCACTAAGCTGCTGAGGCTGGCTTTGGACCTACGCTCCTCCTGCCTCAGCTCCCGAGCTGCTGGGATTTAGGCTGGCTTCTTCTCATCACCATGCATCAACAATTGTGGTCTCAGAGCAATAGCGGTAACGGACAGGTTGAGCGTTAACTGTGCCCAACACTGTTCAGCTGGATTGTTTATATGTACCAATTCCCTTAATATGAAGAGCTTAACAAACACTATTATCATTTCCACTTTAGAGAGAGGAAAATGGAGGCCTGAGGTCAGAAGCTGCCCAATTCTCAGAGCAGAATCGGACTCCAGCCAGACCATCGGAACTCAGAGCCAGGTTCTGGTTAAAACAACCCAAGTGCAGAGAGAACGGTGCGCACACACCTGTCCCTCAGCACCATGGACCCTGTTTCAGGATTTCTTCCTGCCGAGACTTTTCACTCGTTGTTCCTAGCTGTCTTCCTGAAAGATGGGTTTAGTGGGCATCCACTTTTATCATGAAATCTTGGTGTTTGTTATTTTACACCATCTGCTTCCCACCCTTAAGTATTTGATTAGTTTAATGATGTGTTCTTAAATAATATGATGCACACATATCAGAGCTTCTGAATCTAGTTACTGAAAGGAGGGAACCAAGGGAACATTAGCATTTCTAAACTGCTTTCTCCAAGCCCTCACACAACAGCGTGACCTATGATGTAATTCATTTTGGTGTAATTCCTCGTCCTTCTGTGCTCTGGGAATTGTAGTTATTCTTCTCCTAAAAAGTGGTGCTGCTAATGCCAGAAAGAGGTCAGCTCTGCCTGACATCTCGAGACCTGTTCAGAGCACAGTGCGCTCCGAGACAGCGCCATCTTTCAAATGGAAGGAATCTTTAAAGCAGCACTGGAGTGTAGAGCATCAGACGGCTTGGCTCCACTCGTACCCCAGCCAGATTCACACCTTGTTTGCTGCCTTCGCTGTTTCAGAGAAACCTCTGAGCAGACTCACTACCAAGTTTCCTCAGATAAATATGTGATAGGAAGTGTCACTCGGGAAGCACTGCTGTTTACGCAGGTGCAGAGGAGTGGAGCCCCTGGACGGCGGGAGCCCTCCCGGCCTCCGGCTCTTGGTGACCTGCTACTGCACTACCTGCCCGAACACTCTAAGATGCAGACTGGGCGGTTGCCCAGGGCAGCCCCACACACTTTCCTTCCCTGAAGCTTAGAAACGCTGACTACATCCCTATCACCCTAGGCACACAAGGAAACAGGAAAACAATGACATGCGTGCAAACACCAAACAGAAATCCACCCCCCCGCACCAGGGTCCTCATGGTCTTAAATTCACCACAAGTGCTGAGGACTGCTGCTTCTTGACGGAACAGGGACCAGCACAGGGACCGTGCAGGGAAAGCCTGGACGTGTACGTGTTCTGGGATTCTCCCGTGGTGAAGATCCAGGCTTATCAGAATAAAGCACCCGATGGGTCTCGGTGAACTGCGATCCAAGTGAAACGGCTTATTTCCTTGAAACTAGAATTTCAGAAGATGATGTGAATCTCCCAGAAGATGGGGATAAAAGTTTAACTTACAAATTATTTTGCCAGGTGGAGCACTATAGAGATATCTTTTTGATCTATTAGGGAATTAGTCTATAGGTCTCTGTCCTCAAAAGAACTGTCCTTTTCTGGGACAATATCAATCGTTATTAGTATTATTCTGCAAATCATGGATGATAGAGCTTGCACTGATTCACAAGATAACACCAAACAAAACTAAAAGGTAAGAGAGCAGCACGTGGCTGCCTTCCCAGTCACTCAGCAAGGGCCGGGAACGTGAATCAGCCACGCCTTCCTCTTCCTCTTGGCCCAGACCCCACTTCCTCCCACCTTGTTGCCTTATACTATTTTATGTCTTTATAACCATGTTAAATCTCACTTTGGCACAACATGAGACATAGGAGATTAAGACTGAATGCTTCTGAGTGACGTCAGTGAGGTGGCACAGACGGACTCTTCCGCGCTCGACCCTCACAGAAGCACCGATTAGAACAACTACTTATGCAAGAGACATACGTTCACGAGCCAAGGACTCGGGATGGGACATGGCGACACCAAAGTGAAGCCCAGAGCTGAGAGCAGACACAGTGCAGATGTCGGGACTGCCCCACAGCCCCACGTCCCTTCCCCCTCACTGGGGCAGCAAGCAGTTCCCTCTACACAGACAGGGAAGGTGGAACTGGAACCTGACTGTACAGCGAACCCTAGCACAGGCCCACCCGCTGTGCCCCAATGCTAGGCAGCCCTCAAGGGCCCAGGCTCCAGGTACATGCTGCCCCGAGCTCCAGGCCAGAGCCCACAGTCTCAACCCCCTGGCCAGAACCCATAGGCCCAGGTCCCAGACCAGCACTCACTGGCTCAGGCTTCAGGACAGAGCCACAACCAAGGCATTAAGCCAGCCCCACCCAGTAGAGAGCAGTGATAAACCACACCCTTTGGACCCAGGTTCCAGACTGGCTCCCAAAGACCTAGAACCCAGGCACATGCCTCTGGACTCAGAGGCAAGTCTATCCATGAACTGACATCAGCCCCCCCCTCCCTGGAGACTCAGGACAAGGTCCATACCTATGGTCTAAGTGCAAGGCTCTCTCTAGAGTCAGCATGGCACTTATGGACCTGGGATCCAGAACCATGCCTGTGGGCCCAAGATTCAGGCCCACCCACTCATACTTAGGCAGCAGGCCATTCCACCTGCTGCCCACCAACTGCCAGACTGCCTGCATAGAATCTCTGAAGCAGCCAAATAATGTAGGGCTTTCCCTGCTAATACCAGTGCTTCAAGACTAAAGAGATGCCTACTTTCCAAATGCTGTACACTGATGCAAGGTCACATGGATCATGAATGATCAGGGAAACATGACACCATCAAAGGAACAAAATAAAGTTTAGGAACTTATCCTAAAGAGATCTCTGCCTGACAAAGTCAAAATAACTGCCTTGAAGAACCTCAGTGAGAAAACCCAGATAGATAATTAAAGGAAGTGAGACAGCAACGTAAGAGAAAAAGAAGTTCAAGAAGAGATAAAAACAATGAAGAAGAACCAAACAGAGACTCTGGAGCTAAGATGCACAATGGCTGGACTGAGAAATTCAGTAGAGCATCAATAGTGGATTAGATCAAGCAGGAGAGTCGGTGAACCCTAAGACAGGTAATTTGAAATCACCAGAGAAACAAAAGAAGAAAGAATAAAAAGAGTGGAGAAGATTACAGGACTTATAGGACACTGCCAAACAAGCTGAGAGATGCATTGCAGAAGTCTACAAGGAGCAGAGAAAGAGAAAGGGAGAAAAGTTCATATAGGTAATGTTACACAACTCCCCAAATCTGGAGAGAAAGTGAACATCCAGGCCCGTGAATTCCAAAGAACACCTAATAGAATGAATATAAAGAAATGTTCACTGCAACACATTATACTTTCTCAAAAGACAAAGACAAAAACAGAATTATGAAAATGGCAAGAGAAAAGCACTCATCATATACAAGAGAACCTCAGATAACCTCCACAACCCTGTATGACCAGAGAGAGGGGGTGGCATGGCCAATATCCGGCAAGTCTGTCCTTCAGAAAGCAAGAAGAGACAAGGACCTTCCCAAGGAGGCATAAGCAGTGAGTGTTCACTGCTAGGCTTGCCTTGCCAAAAAAGAAAAAGAAAAAAATGAAGTTCTTCAAGCTGAAATGAAAAAAAAACTATTAGTAATGAAAAAATACAAAAGCATTAAAATCATTGTAGAGGTAAAAATAGAGTCAAATCCAGAATACTCTCATATTGCAAAGGGGGTTGTATAAATCACTTTTAACTAAAGATGCCAATATACTAAAAATAGCTAGTTAAAATCATTTGTTAATGAATACCCTATAATAGATGAAAATTGTGACATTAATGTATAAAATGCAGAAGGGGGAGTTTAAATATAGATTTTAGTATAGAATTTTTATATGCAGAGTTGTCCTCTTAAAGCAGACCATTATAACACGTTTTGTATAAACTGTCAGAATAAGTTTAAATGGTAATAGTTAAGTCTTTACCTATTGATAATTACTTTAATTCAATATAAATCAATTTAAACATCCAATCAAAATACACAGAGTAGCTGAATGGATTTGGGAGAGGGGAAAGCAAGATCCACTTATATTGTGTATGTGTGGCAACTGGTTTGGATTGAAGGACACACTGAAGGCAAAGGAAAGGAAAAGCTATTTCACAGGAATGGCAATCAAAGAAGAGGTGGCTATACTTATATCACATAAAGTTAAATCTAAGTCAAAAACTGTCACAAGAGACAGTGATTTATCACTGTGTAATGATAAAGTCCCAATTTCTTCAAGATGACATGGCTTTTGTAAATGTATGTGTGGCATTACCAAAGCACCTAAGTATGTAAAGTCAATCAAATATCAACAAAACCAAAGGGGAAAGTAGACGGTGATACAATGAGAGCAGGGGCCTCAAGGCTTAATAATGGATGGCTCATCTAGACAGAAAAGCATCAAGGAAACAGCAAACTGGAAAACTGTAGACCACACGGACCTTGCAGACCTATGCAGAGCATTGCCCAAATAGCAGAAGAATGCACTTTATTTTTCAAGCACATAAAGATATTCTCCAAAATAAACTATTTGTTAGGCCACAAAACAAGTCTTAACAAACTTTAAAAAACAAAGCAACGTATCAACATCTTTTCTGACCACATTGCTATTAAATTGGAAATAAATAACAGGAGAAAAAATTGAAAAATTCACCAATATGTGAAAATTAAATAATGCACTGCTGAATAGCCCATAAGTTCAAGAAGAAATCAAAAGGGAAATAAAATACTGAGTAACGAATGGACATAGAAACACATACTAGAATCCCTGGAATGCAGCCAAAGCTGTTCTATAAGGGAAGTGCGTAGTAAAAAATGCCAACCTTAAGAAAAAAGGGAGATCTCAAGCGGACAGTCTCACTTTGCATCTGAAGGAATTAGAAAAGAACAAACTGCTGCCAAAGGTAGCAGAATCAGGTATTAACAAAAACCAGAGCAGAGATAAATGAAATAAAAAGAGAAAAATAATACAAAAGATCAATAAAACTAAGAGTCAGTTTTCTGAAAAACTGACAAACCTCAACTAGACTAGGAAAACATAAAACTCAAATAAAAAAAACCATAAGTGAAAAAGGAGACATTACAATGGATGCCACAAAAATACAAAGGACACAAAAGACTAGAAGCAATGGGTAAATTCCTAGAAACATAGATGTCAATATTGAATCATGAATAAATAGAAAATCTAAGCAGACAATTAATGAGTAAGTAGATTGAATATATAACCAAAAATCCTCCAAAAAAGAAAATCTGAGAATCTGTTGACTTCACTGATAAATCTTATCAAGTTTTTAAAGAATTGAAATCAACCCTTCTAAAATTCTTCCCAAAAGTTGAAGAGCAGGGAGCACTTCGAAACTCATTTACAAGGCACGTGTTACCCCGATACCAAAGTCAGACTTGGCACTACAAGAAAATAAAATCATAAATCGATATCTCTGATGAACATAGCTGCAAAAATCCTCAACAAAATACTAGCAAACTGTCATAGTCAGCTTTCCATCACTGTAACACATCCCTGAGGTAACCAGCTTTCAAGGAGAGAAGGTTGTCCCGGCTCACACGCAGTGGGCCTGTGGCCACGCAGCAGGTCCAGGCAGCATGTGCAGTGGGGAGAACCAGGCACCTGCTGGCCAGGAAGCCAAGAGATGAAGGGGGGGCCCCTCAGGCTGGCGCCCTCTTGGGCATGTGCCATGGCCCGAGGTCTCCCCTGGGTCCTCCTCTTGGAGTTTCTGCCCATCGCCCAGCTTGGAGCGAGCCTCCGCACAGGGCCTTCCGGAGACATGCTAGATTCAGACTCCAGTGCGATCTAACGCAGCAGCTGATTCAAGGCTCACAGGACTGAAGGAGTGTGACCGCGCCTGGGACATGAGGCTGGTCTAACACCCGGAATCGACACGTGTGACAGCACACACGGAGTGAAACCGATGGACACGGACCATCTGATCAGACGGAGAGAGCGCCTGCAGAATCGCTTCCCTCCTCATCACCACCATGGGCACCGAGGAGCTCAGAAGGTGGTGCAGCTCGAGTGTGTTCCCTCAAGTCCACAGGTTGGGAGCCGGGTGTCCAGAGTGCAGGCCTGAGAGGCGGTGGGGGTTTAAAAGGCCAGGCTGGTGAGCGGTTCCAGGTGCCCCCTCTCGGCCTGGCTCCCTGTTTTGTTATGGGCTCTCCTCCTCTCACATGTACTCCTGACATTTTGATGCCATCTGCCAAAAGTGGTGCACCTGGGGGTCCCAAGCTATGCTGTTTGAATTTTCAGCCTCCAAAACTGAGCTAAGTAAACCTCTTTTCTTTATAAGTTAGTGAGCCTCAGGTATTTCATTGTAATAATGGAAGGCTGACTAACACAGAAGGAAGTACCTTAACATAGTAAAGACATATGACAAGCCCAAAGCTAATATACATTTCCCCTAAAATCAGATATAATGTGAGTATGGCATCTCTTACAATTTTAGGCAAGAAAAAATAATATATGTCATCAAAATTGGAAAGGAAGAAATAAAATTGTCTGAAAATGGCATGATCCCATATACCAAAAACCCATAAAACTCCACAAAAAAAAATTGGGGGGGTATACTGAGGATTGAACTCAGGGGCACTCGATCACTGAGCCATATCCCCACCCTATTTTGTATTTTATTTAGAGACAGGGTCTCACTGAGCTGCTTAGTGCCTCACTTTTGCTGAGGCTGGCTTTGAACTCAAGATCCTCCTGCCTCAGCCTCCTGAGCCACTGAGATTATAGACATGCACCACCACGCTCAGCTTCCACCAAAAATTTTCAAAATTAATTAAACAAATTTGTGAGGTACAAAATCAACATACACAAATCAGTAGTGTTTCTATCTATACACAATGAAGTACCAGAAAAGAATTTTTTAAATCTCACTTATAATAGCATCAAAGTACTTAAAATTAAAATTGGCTTAGTTCATGGATTAGGAGAATTAATATTTTTAAAATGTACACACTATACACAATATCTGTAGTTTCAATGCAATTCCCATCAAAATTCCAATGACATTTTTCATAGAAATAGAAAAAAACAATCCTAAAACTCACATGGAACCACAGAAGATGCCTAATAGCAAAGACATCTTGAGTGGAAAGCACAAAGCGGGAGGCGTCACACTGGCTGATTTCATATTATATTACAAAGCTATCAAAAGAAAACTAGCCTGGTGGTAGCATAAGAGCAGATGGGAAGATCAATGGAAAGAACAGAAATCCACAGGAAGCCCAGAAACGGATGCACATGCCTAGAGTCCATTGATCTTTGATAAACACATGCCAAAACACACATCAGATAAAGAACTTTCTTCAATAAATGGTATTAGAAAACTGGATATCCATGTGCAGAGGAGATTGGTCCCTTTTTTTTATTGTAAACAAATGGGATACATGTTGTTTCTCTGTTTGTACATGGAGTAAAGGCATACCATTTGTGTAATCATAAATTTACATAGGGTGATGTTGTTTGATTCATTCTGTTATTTTTCCCCTTCCCCCCACCCCTCCCACCCCTCTTTTCCCTCTATACAGTCCTTCATTCCTCCATTCTTGTCCTCTCTAACCCTAACTCTAACCCTAAAACTAACCCCTCCCACCCCCCATTATGTGTCATCATCCACTTATCAGCGAGATCATTTGTCCTTTGGTTTGTTGAGATTGGCTTATCTCACTTAGCATGATATTCTCCAATTTCATCCATTTGCCTGCAAATGCCATAATTTTATCATTCTTTATGGCTGAGTAATATTCCATTGTATATATATAACCACAGTTTCTTTATCCATTCATCAATTGAAGGACATCTAGGTTGGTTCCACAATCTGGCTATGGTGAACTGAGCAGCTATGAACATTGATGTGGCTGTATCTCTGTAGTATGCTGATTGTAAGTCCTTTGGGTATAGGCCGAGGAGTGGGATAGCTGGGTCAAATGGTGGGTCCATTCCAAGTTTTCTAAGGAATCTCCACACTGCTTTCCAGAGTGGCTGCACTAATTTGCAGCCCCACCAGCAATGTATGAGTGTACCTTTTTCCCCACATCCTCGCCAACACCTGTTGTTGCTTGTATTCTTGATAATTGCCATTCTAATTGGGGTGAGATGGAATTTTAGGGTGGTTTTGATTTGCATTTCTCTTATTACTAGAGATGTTGAACATTTTTCCATATGTTTGTTGATTGCTTGTAGATCTTCTTCTGTGAAGTGTCTGTTCATTTCCTTAGCCCATTTGTCAATTGGGTTATTTGTATTCTTGGTGTTGAGTTTTTTAAGTTCTTTATAGATTCTGGAGAATCAATAAATGAACTTCTATCTGAAGTATGAGTGGCAAAGATTTTCTCCCACTCTGTAGGCTCTTTCTTCGCATTGCTGATAGTTTCCTTTGCTGAGAGAAAGCTTTTTAGTTTGAATCTATCCCAGTTTTTGATTCTTGCTTTTATTTCTTGTGCTATGGGACTCCTGTTGAGGAAGATCTGGACCTACTTTTTCTTCTATAATCTGCAGGGTCTCTGGTCTGATTCTGAGGTCCTTAATCCATTTTGAGTTAAGTTTCGTGCATGGTGAGAGATATGGGTTTAGTTTCATTCTGTTGCATATTGATTTCCAATTTTCCCAGCACCATTTGTTGAAGAGGCTATCTTTTCTCCATTGCATATTTTTGGCACCTTTGTCTAGTATGAGAAAATTGTATTTATTTGGGTTTGTGTCCGTGTCCTCTATTCTGTACCATTGATCTACCTGTGTATTTTGGTACCAATACCATGCCGTTTTTGTTACTATTGCTTTGTAGTATAGTTGAAGTTCTGGTATTGTGATACTCCCAGCTTCATTTTTCCTGTAAAGGATTGCTTTAGCTATTCTGGGTTTCTTATTCTTCCAGATGAATTTCATGATTGCTTGTTGTATTTCTGTAAGGTACGTCATTGGGATTTTAATTGGAATTGCATTGAATCTGTATAGCACTTTTGGTAGTATGGCCATTTTGACAATATTAATTCTGCCTATCCAAGAACATGGGAGATCTTTCCATCTTCTAAGGTTTTCTTTAATTTCTTTCTTTAGTGTTCTGTAGTTCTCATTGTAGAGGTCTTTCACCTCTTTTGTTAGATTGATTCCCAAGTATTTTATTTTTTTTGAAGCTATTGTGAATGGGGTAGTTTTCCTAACTTCTCTTTCTGAAGATTCATCACTTATGTATAAAAATGCATTAGATTTATGAGCATTGATCTTATATCCTGCTACTTTACTGAATTCACTTATGAGTTCTAAAAGTTTTCTGGTGGAATTTCCTGGTTCCTCTAAGTATATAATTATATCATCAGCAAATAGGGATAGTTTGAGTTCTTCTTTTCCTATTTGTATCCCTTTAATTTCTTTGGTCTGTCTAATTGCTCTGGCTAGAGTTTCAAGGATGATATTGAATAGAAGTTGTGAAAGAGGGCATCCCTGCCTTGTTCCAGTTTTTAGGGGGAATGCTTTCAGTTTTTTACCATTTAGAATGATATTAGCCATGGGCTTAGTGTAGATGGCCTTTACAATGTTAAGGAATGTTCCCACTATCCCTATTTTTTCTAGTGTTTTGAGCATGAAGGGGTGCTGTATTTTATCAAATGCTTTTTCTGCATCTATTGAAATAATCATGTGATTCTTGACTTTAAGTCTGTTGATATGGTGAATTACATTTATTGATTTCCTGATGTTGAACCAACCTTGCATCCCTGGGATGAAACCCACTTGATCATGGTGCATTATCTTTTTAATATGTTTCTGTATGCGATTTGCTAAAATTTTGTTGAGAATTTTTGCGTCGATGTTCATTAAGGATATTGGTCTAAAATTTTCTTTCCTCGATGTGTCTCTGTCTGGTTTAGGTATCAGGGTGATATTGGCTTCACAGAATGAGTTTGGGAGGGTTCCCTCCTCTTCTATTTCATGGAGTACTTTGAAAAGTATTGGAATGAGCTCTTCTTTAAAGGTTTTGTAGAACTCGGCTGAGAACCCATCTGGTCCAGGACTTTTCTTTGTTGGTAGACTTTTGATGACTTCTTCTATTTCATTACTTGAAATTGGTCTATTTAAATTGTGTATGTCCTCCTCGTTCAGTTTAGGCGATTCATATGTCTCTAGAAACTTGTTGATGTCTTCGAAATTTTCTATTTTGTTGGAGTATAGATTTTCAAAATAGCTTCTAATTATGTTTTGTATTTCAATCGTGTCTGTTGTGATATTTCCTTGTTCATTCCGAATTTTAGTGATTTGGGTTTTCTCTCATCTTTTCTTTGTTAGTGTGGCCAAGGGTTTATCAATTTTGTTTATTTTTTCGAAGAACCAACTATTTATTTTGTCAATTTTTTGTATTGTTTCTTTTGTTTCAATTTCGTCGATTTCAGCTCTGAGTTTAACTATTTCCTGTCTTCTACTACTTTTGGTGTTGGTCTGTTCTTCTTTTTCTAGGGCTTTGAGCTGTAGTGTTAGGTCGTTTATTTGTTGAGTTTTACTTCTTTTATTGAATGCGCTCCATGAAATAAATTTTCCTCTAAGTACTGCTTTCATAGTGTCCCAGAGATTTTGATATGATGTTTCTTTGTTCTCATTTACCTCTAAGAAATTTTTAATTTCCTTCCTAATATCTTCTGTTATCCATTCATCATATAATAGCATATTGTTTAATCTCCAGGTGTTGGAGTAGTTTCTGTTTTTACTCTTTCATTTATTTCTAACTTCAATCCATTATGATCTGATAAAATACAAGGTAGTGTCTCTATCTTCTTGTATTTGCTAACATTAGCTTTGTGGCATAATATATGGTCTATTTTAGAGAAGGATTCATGTGCTGCTGAGAAGAAAGTGTATTCGCTTTTGGTTGGATGGTATATTCTATAAATGTCCGTTAAGTCTAAATTATTGATTGCGTTATTGAGATCTATGGTTTCTTTGTTCAATTTTTGTTTGGAAGATCTGTCCAGTGCTGAGAGAGGCGTGTTAAAATCACCTAGTATTATTGTGTTATGGTCTATTTGGTTTCTAAAATTGAGAAGGATTTGTTTGACATACATGGATGAGCCACTGTTTGGGGCATAGATGTTTATGATTGTTATATCTTGCTGATTTATGCTTCCCTTAAGCAGTATGAAATGTCCTTCTTTATCCCTTCTGACTAACTTTGGCTTGAAGTCCACATTATCTGAAATGAGGATGGATATCCCAGCTTTTTTGCTGAGTCCATGTGCATGGTATGTTTTTCCCCATCCTTTCACCTTTAGTCTATGGGTATCTCTTTCTATGAGGTGAGTCTCTTGTAGGCAACGTATTGTTGGATCTTTCTTTTTAATCCAATCTGCCAGTCTGTGTCTTTTAATTGATGAATTCAGGTCATTAACATTCAGGGTTATTATTGAGATATGATTTGTATTCCCGGTCATTTGACTCATTTTTTTTATTTATTTATTTATTTATTTATTTATTTATTTATTTATTTTTGACACGACTTGGTTCCTCCTTTATTTGAGAGTTCCTTTAGGATAGCTCCTCCCTTTGCTGATTTGCTTCTTTGTTTTTCATCTCTTCCTCATGGAATATTTTGCTGAGAATGTTCTGTAATGCTGGCTTTCTTTTTGTAAATTCCTTTAGCTTTTGTTTATCATGGAAGAATTTTATTTCATCGTCAAATCTGAAGGTAAATTTTGCTGGGTATAAGATTCTTGGTTGGCATCCATTTTCTTTCAGGGTTTAAAAAATGTTGTTCCAGGCCCTTCTAGCTTTTCGGGTCTGGATTGAAAAATCTGCTGATATCCATATTGGTTTCCCCCTGAATGTAATTTGGTTCTTTTCTCTCACAGCCTTTACAATTCTGTCTTTATTTTGTATGTTAGGTATTTTCATTATAATGTGCCTTGGTGTGGGTCTGTTGTAATTCTGTGTACTTGGAGTCCTATAAGCCTCTTGAACTTGATTTTCCATTTTATTCTTCAGATTTGGGAAATTTTCTGAAATTATTTCATTGAATAGATTGTTCATTCCTTTGGTTTGTTTCTCTAAGCCTTCCTCAATCCCCATAATTCTTAAATTTGGCCTTTTCATGATATCCCATAGTTCTTGGAGATTCTGTTCATGATTTCTTACCATCTTCTCTGTTTGGTCAACTTTATTTTCAAGGTTAAATATTTTGTCTTCAATATCTGAGGTTCTGTCTTCCAGGTGTTCTATGCTATTTATTGTGCTTTCTATGGAGTTCTTAATTTGATTTATTGTTTCCTTCATTTCAAGGATTTCTGTTTGGTTTTTTTTTTCAATATCTCTAACTCTTTATTGAAATGATCTTTTGCTTCCTGTATTTGCTCTTTTAACTGTCGATAGGTGCGATCATTCAATGCCTGCATTTGCTCTTTCATTTCATCGTTTGCTTCCCTTATCATGTTAATTATGTACATTCTGAACTCCCTTTCTGTCATTTCTTCTGCCATGCTATCATTGGATTTTATTGATGTAACATCTAGATTTGTTTGGGGCATTTTCTTCCCTTGTTTTCTCATATTGTTCAGGTATCAGTGGACCGCTGAGAGGTTACAGATTTCCTCTATTGACTTATAATGTCCCTGAAGATTGCTAGTATATCCCCTCTTATCCTTCAGTAGCCTGAAGTCTTGGAGGAAGTTGATAATGCAGTGCTCCACAAGGAAGCTGCCTCTCCAGGGGTGGTGGCCTTCAGGTGGGGTATATTCCCTGCTAGTGGGCAGAGGTGCCTCCACTTGTTGACCAATGGTCAACCACAGGGGAACTAGGCTGTGGGCTGAGGCAAGGCTTTTTTGGGCCTGTGTCTCTGGTTTTACCGTCCTTGTGGGAAAACCTCACCCGGCGGGGAAGACTCACCCGGTGGGGAGGTCTCGCTGGTCAGTTCCCCTCCTGGCGGTTCCCCTCAATCTGCAACTATTGCCTGGGCAGGGCAGCCTTCCTAGGCAACGTTCCCAGGGGCCCGGACCTACCTCCTGGGCCTGGGAGCCTCACCCTTCACAGACGAGTCTCCTTAGGCTGCCCCTCCTCAGAGAAGCTGCCCGCAGTCCTGGAACCTTCGCTCTGCCCTTCAACTTGTCTCTGCAGCTCTTCCACCGAGAAGCCACCTAGGTCCTGGGACCCTGCTCTGCACCTAATCTCCTGGCTATGTGGCCCCTCCTCTGGGCAGCCGCCAGAGCCCCGGCAGGTTGCTCCAAAACCAAGCGTTGTGCTGAGCGGCCTCCTCTACGATGCTCCCAGTTGTCCGAGTTCACTGCTCCAGCGGGAGGAGGGGTGTCTCACTGGGCAACTGTACTTCACAAAGTTCCCTGCATTCCGGGACTACCGTCCCATCCGGGACACCTCCCTAACAGGAGAGACTCACCCGGTGTCTTTGAGTTCGTCCCAAGTCTCTCACTATCTCCTCTTTTGAATCCTGAGTCCTGGAGCAACATGAAATGCAGCCACCCTCTAGTCCGCCATCTTGAAAAACCTCGGAGATTGATGTAAAATTTTACATGATGTAAAAATCTCAACTTAAGATGGGTTAATAGTACAAAATCAAAACCTGAAAGTGTGAAAATACTACAAGAACATAGAGGAGAAAGGATTCTCAACATTGGTCTGAGTGAAGATGTGTTTTGGTATTTCCCCTAAAGTTCAGGCAACGAAAGCAAAAATCCACCTAAAATACTTGCATACGACACAGGAAGTAATGTTCCGTCCAGCGGAACCGGCGTGGAGAAAGGAGACACCACCAATCTTTAGTTGACCAGATTTATTGTGTCCTCCCTGTTTTCTTGCCTCCTTTGTTCTCCCACTATCTCCCTTCTTCTATCCTCTCCCTCTCTTCTCCCCCAGGCTCCTAGCTTATCAGCCAATTATAGCAAAGCTTTCTCTCACACAGGAGAGCATGCAGAGGAGTGTCAGCATAGCACTATATGAATCACGAGCTGTCCACGCACAGCATGATATTAGATAGCCAATCCTAGAGCCTAGTGTTAACACGTCATAAGTCCCCAAGGAACTAGTAGGCAAGCAACCTTTATGGGTACCTCCTTATTTTGGTATCCAGTGCCCTTTGGCTCACTGCCAGGCACCATCTTGTCCAAGATGGCCCTCAACAGGCTCCCCCTCTTTGTTATAAAAAGAAAAGGACAGCAACTGTGCCTGTGTTAGGTGCCAGAGTCAGACTTTATCCTTACCCATCATTGGGAGTCAAAGAGCTGTTGGCATGCTTTGATCCCTGTCTTAGGTTGGTATAAAGTACACCCTGTGCTTACCCGTCATTGACTACCGTCCTGTAATCGGGAGAACCAAATCTGAGGATCAGAGCCTTGGCCCATGGCCATAAGGACTTGCCATACCATTAAGGCTTGCCGTCTTTGATGACTCCTTAGAGACAACAAATATTTGAGCAGCAATAATAACAGCAAGAACAGCAACCCCATCATAGCAAAACTTCCCATCCATTGTTTACCAAATTGTAACGCTGACTATAAGAAACTAATGGCTTCTGGCATACCCGGGACCTTGACCTGAGTACTATTTACCACAAATACAGAATTTCTTAATGGGGTGGTCAAATTAGTAAACTCTTTAGTCCATGTCCCATTAAGCATGCTTCCAAGCTGTTTGGACAGATTTGTAGCAGCAGTAATATTAGAATAGGGTATCGGGGTAACACATAGTGCTTGGGTGTGCACTAGACAGCCCGTCTGTGCGGTAACGGTCAACATGTCCACTTGTTCTTGTAGTAAGTCCACTCTTTGGTTTAGAATCAGGATTCCCATGGCGAGATGCACATTGATGTTTTCCTGGGCTGTCAATGCTTTGGCAGTGGCTTGTGACAGATTGTTGAGCGCGTGAGCAGTAGGAATAGCAGTTCCTAGGGCAAGTCCAGCAGCAGTGGCAGCAGCCGCAGCAGCTGCCGCAGCAACAGCGATGGCTATAATGGCTGAGATACCAAAATCTCTTTTTGCTCTCACGGGTAGGAAATTCCACGATAGCTTGTCCTTGTGGATTGTAGAGCAATCCTGTAGAATGATAGATATTAAACTTTGAGCAAAACTGTTGAAATGAAGAAGAAGTATACGCAGGCCCATTATCTGTTTTAAATGATTTTGGCCTTCCCATAGTAGCAAAGGCTTGAAGGCAATGACTGATTACATCTTTTGTCTTTTCCCCTGTATGGGTAGTAGCAAATATATATCCTGAGTAGGTATCTACAGTTACATGTACAAATCGTAAAGTATCAAATTCAGTGCTATGGGTGACATCCATCTGCCACAGATGATTTGGAAGGAGTGCTCTAGGATTGACTCCAAAATGAGGAACAGAAAAATGAGGCACACAGGCAGGACACTGTTTTACTATATTTCTGGCTTGTTCTTTTGTAATGTTATATTTTATTTTGAGAATAGTAGCATTGACATGAAAATCTTTATGGAAATTAATTGATTTTTTGTACAGTGTTAAACATATGAGGATCTTGAGTAGCTGAGTCTGCAGTAGAATTTCCTTGAGCTAAAGGCCCAGGTAAGCCTGAATGTGCTCTGATATGGCCTATATATAAAGGTTCTTTGTGAGCCCACAGAAGAGTTTGTACTTGATAAAAGCATTGTTGTAAGGTAGATTGAGGACTAATGGGTCCAGCTGTCTCAAGTTGGGGCACAAGTTGGGCAATATAGAGACTGTCAGTATAAATATTTAAAGGTTTCTCAGGAAATGTTTGTAAGGCAGTTATATTGCTTCAGGTTTTTGAGCAGACTTATGAGAAGTAATAATAGTCTGTACTTTTTCAGAAACTACTGTAGCTGTGCTGGAGGAGGAGCCAACTGTAAAGATTGGTTTTGCTGCTGGGATAGGTTGAGCCTTAACAACCTGAGGGAAAATAACAGGATGTCTTTTGAAGAAGCTGACAATAGGTGAACTTGGCAAGTGATTATCAAATATGACCATGGTGGAACAATAGACAATTGCCCAATCTTTATTACTGTTAACTAGTATTTCAATCTGTTTTGCTGTGTACAGGACAATAACTGTCTGAGGATGAACTCCAAAAACTTGAAGGGCTGTCTTAAGTCCTAATGTAACTAGATTTGCCACCATCACAGAATACAGGGAAACAACATTTTGGGGGGACACTGGCAAATGGATCCATATCAGGAGTCCAGTTTGCCACAATAGACCTGTAGGAGTACATTCAGAATCTAATACTATGAGATTAAAAGGCAAGGATAGATCAACTCTATCACTATGAGCATTTTCTAAAGCTTGTTCTACTAACCTCAAGGCTTTTCTACCTTCAGGAGTTAAATTTCTGGGGAATGTAGGGTCTGAATCTCCTTGGAGAATATCAGACAGAGGCTTAAGCTGACCAGTGGTGATTCCTAAATTTGGTCTTATCCAATTTATATCACCTAATAATTTTTGGAAATCATTTAGAGTCTTAAGCTTTCCTGTGGCTAATTGAATTTTTTGTGGCCTAACACAGGTATCTAATATTTGATGTCCTAGAAAGGTAATAGGGCTGTGGGTTTGCACCTTTTCTGGGGCCACATGTAATCCCCATTTTTCCAGGGTTTTGATAATATCATCAAATACCCCTAATAAGGTCTCCTGTTCCCTATGAGCCAAAAGAATATCATCCATATAATGGAGATAATAAAGTCCTTTACAATTCTGTCTAATCTGTGATATAGCCTGCCCAACATATATTTGACACATAGTGGGACTATTTGCCATTCCCTGGACCACCTATTGGTATCTAGTATTAGGCCCTTCATTATTCAAAGAGGGAATGGAAAAGGCAAATCGAGGGCTATCCTCAGGATGAACAGGAATGGAAAAGAAACAATCTTTTATGTCTATAGAGATGATATGATAATGTTTTGGAACAGCAGTTAACGAGGGGAGACCCAGTTACACCAGGCCCGTAATCTGCATACTGGAATTTATGGCTCTCAGATCTTGCAAAAGTCACCATTTCCCAGACTTCTTATTTATGACAAAAATGGGTGTATTCTAAGGGGAAGTGGAAGGAATGATATGATTTTCCTTCAATTGTTGATTAACTATTTCCTGGGCCACCTCTATTTTTTCTTTAGAAAGGGGCCACTGGGGGACCCAGATAGGATCATTGGATTTCCATGTTATCTTTAATGGTTCAGTGGCCCCTCCATAAAACCCATCCCTTTAGTCCCTGTTTGTCCTTTGGCTTGAATGGGGCAGGTCATACCTTGTAGATTCTTGCCTAGTCCTTTTCCAGGGATATAACCTTGTCTCACCATGACTGGTAAAACGGTTGGGTTTAGACAGGAAATATTTTGTTCAACTGAGGAAGAAATGACAACATCCATCTGTGTTAAAATGTCTCTTCCCCAAAGAGTGACAGGCAGGTGAGCTAATACATAAGGTTGGAATGTCCCCCTTTTCCCATCAGGGTCCTCCCAAGATAACACAGCTGAACTTTGTAATGGGGTTTGGGCAAATCCAAGTCCCCGTAAGGTAGTACTGGATGCTGTAACAGGCCATGATTAGTTCCAGTTCTTCTGTCTTATAATAGAGATGTCAGCATCCATGTCTATTAGACCCTCTATGGGAGTACCATTAACTTTCAATTTAAGTAGGGGTCTATTTTTTGTTGATTGTGCCCAAAAGACACCTGATCCTGTGGATCCAAACCCATTGTTTTTTCCAGTCGTTTGTGAACTGGGAAAGTCCCCATGATGACTAGACAATATCAATATTTGTGGTATTTTATCTCCTGGAGAAACAACAGATACCCCTTGAGGGGAGGATAACATAATCTTTATTTCTCCAGTATAATCAGAATCAATGACTCCTGGCAATACTTGTAATCCTGACAGAGTTGTGGAATTCCATCCTAACAATAATCCTACTGTGTCCTCAAGGAGTGGTCCATGTACGCCTGTGGGGACCACTTGTACTCCCATTTCTGGAGTTAAAACGAGTCAGGCGGAGGCACAGAGGTCCAATCTCCCGCTCCCTGATGTTCCTTGGGACAACGAGGAGATAGTCGGAAAGGATTGTGAGTGGGGATCTGTACTACGGGATTCTGAAAGGCCCTGTATATTTGAGGGCCCCGGGTTGGGCCCCCCTGGCCGTTTTTTGACTGGGCTGGCATAGGATATCTCTCTATATCAAATCTTGATGTACAATATTTTGCCCAGTGCCTTCCTTTTCAGCACTGGGGACAGAGACCTGGGGCAGGTTGATTTGTCCCTTGCTGTTCTCTAGTCTTAGGTGTTCCCCTGGGCTTTAATCCTATGAGTCCTTCAGGGCAGTCTCTTCTGAAGTGCCCTTGTTGCCCACACTTAAAGCATATTATTCCTTTAGCTCTTGATTGCCCCTGATTTGGCCCATGAAGAGCAGCAGCTATTACTTGTCCTGTAACGACTGCATCATTGATATCCCTGCAGACCTTTATATAAGTACTTAAATCTTTATTTTTCCATGGTCTTATAGCTTCTTTACACCATCTATTTGCTTGCTCATAAGCTAATTGTTTTCTTAAGGGCATAGCTTGTTCTGAATCTCCAAATACTCTAGTAGCCGTTTGGATTAGTCTGTCAACAAAATCTGCAAATGGTTCGTTACTCCCCTGAATCACCCTAGACAACTGCCCCTGTAAATCTCCTGACCCTCGAATTAACTTCCAGGCTTTAGTGGCAGCAGCAGCAATTTGTGCGTACACCCCAGGATCATAAATAATCTGCTGTTGAATACCTTCATAGTTTCCTTCTCCTGTTAACATTTCTACATTTCTCTGGGGAAAGCCTGCGGCAGCGTTACAGCGTGCTGTTTCTAATGAGGCTTCCTGCCATGCAGTTTTCCACACTAGGTACTGCCCCCATGATAGCACAGCTTTACATAGCCTTTTCCAATCTTCCGGCACTAGATTTAGCCCAGATACTGATTCCAACATACTAATTGTAAATGGGGCCTGTGGACCGTATGTAGCCACTGCCTCCTTAAAATTATTTACTGTTTTGAAATCCAGAGGTTGGTGGAATCTTGTCTACTTTGGTCCTCTAGTACAGGGAAGAATTGTGGGACTGCTGAGGTTTCCTTAAGGGGGGTTTCTTCTTCCCGCGGCGAAAACCCCATCTGATTTATAGCATGAGCTAACTCCTCCCAAGTGTACTTTGGGGGATATAGGGGGCAGGCTGTTTAGGGGGGAGCTGCTGCCTCCAGGAAGGGATTGGTATTCCTTCCCAATATAACTGATGGGGGCGACCAAGTCCCTGATGCTCTTTCTAATTCCTCCCCAGTAAGCCCCTCCTCCTCTTCTTCCTCTTTATGAGAAGTTACACTTAGTTGTTTCTTTATCTCTTCCAGACACATATTTTCTTTTTTTACTAAAGTTATTATTTTACCTTTTTAGATGTTAGACATTCCTTAATGAGCTGCCACATGGGAAAAGTACCTCTAGGTAACGGGGATTGCATTTCTGCTTTAATAAGATCCTCTTTATCATGTTCCCATTGTGGAATATTTAGGACTCCCTCTTCCAAAAACCAAGGACTAACCTTGGCCAACGTGGTTACATGTGCTGTCACAGTAGATCGTTTTGTGGCAGTCCCATTAGCCTTAAATACATCTTGTATGACTCTTATCATTTGATTTCTAGACACTTGTGACCCCATTCTGGAGTTATGAGACCTCCCTTTACCGGGGTTATGTGACCTCCTTTACCAGGGTAATGTAGACTCCCTTTACCGAGGTATGTGGTCCCCTTCACCAGGACTGTGGGGTCCCATCACTGGGACTGTGGGGTCCTTTTCAGCAGGACTGTGGGGTCCCTTCACCGGGACTGTGTGACCTCTCCCTTATACATTCTGGCCAGAGATTTCCGGGAGGATATCCTACAGTTTTCCTATAGCTTACTTTAAGTTACTTAGTTTTCCTATAGCTTACCTTAAGTTACTTACCTGGGAGGACACAGAGGAGAAAGAACTTCCCCATATGGGCCACCACTTGTTCCGTCCAGCGGAACTGGCGTGGAGAAAGGAGACACCACCAATCTTTAGTTGACGAGATTTATTGTGTCCTCCATGTTTTCCTGCCTCCTTTGTTCTCCCACTATCTCCCTTCTTCTACCCTCTCCCTCTCTCCTCCCCCAGGCTCCTAGCTTATCAGCCAATTATAGCAAAGCTTTCTCTCACACAGGAGAGCATGCAGAGGAATGTCAGCAGAGCACTATATGAATCATGAGCTGTCCATGCGCGGCATGATATTAGATAGCCAATCCTAGAGCCTGGCGTCAACACGTCATAAGTCTCCAAGGAACTAGTAGGCAAGCAGCCTTTTTGGGTACTTCCTTATTTTGGTAGCCAGTGCCCTTTGGCTCACTGCCAGGTGCCATCTTGTCCAAGATGGCCCTCAACAAAGTAACACAGCGAAGAAGCCACCTGTAAGATGAGTCAGCCCTGCAGACACAATTACAACTCGCCATCCACAGGGGTAAATTGTCAAAACACAAAGGAACCGGAACATCTCAACATGATAAAAAAAAAAGTGACCTGATTGGAAAATGGGTGAAAGGCCCGAGCAGACAGTCCTCAATAGAAGGCGCACAAACAGCCAGCCATTCTGGGAAAAATGCAGCATCCTGTTAGTCATCATGGAAACGCAGATTCACACCACGGGATGGCGTCACCTCACACCTGTTTCAACAACTGTTGCCAAAAAGGTCAAAGATACCACTATTATGAAGGATGTGGAGAAAAGTTCACTTTGGCTGCTGTTGGTGGGAATGTGGATTAGTGTAGCCATTGTGGAAAACAGCACGGAAGTTCCTCAAAAACTTCAAAATGGAACCACGGTAGGGTCCAGCAATCCCTCTGCTGGCTACAGAACCAGAGGAATCCACGTCAGTGCCTTGAACAGACGCCCGCAGTGCCATATTCCAGGTCGCATCCGCCAAGCAGCCCCTGGGTGGAAAAGCCTAGGCATCCACCCTCCCATGAGCGGATCAGGAAGCCAGGGTGTGTAGGTCCAATGGAATGTTATTCAGCACTAAAAAGAAGGACACCCTGTCACTGTGACCCAGGATGAGCCTGGAGGACATTCTGTTAAATGGCAGCAGGCAAACTGCATGATCCCACTTGGATGTGGACTCTAGAAAAGCCGGCTCTCAGGAGCAGACAGGAGGATGGCCGTGGCCAGGGTGGTGTGTGCGGGACCCTCTGGTTCCAGGGTGTGACGTGCACGAGGCAGGATGAGGTAGCCCTGGGGTCCGAGAGGCAGTACGGGGACCACTGCTGACGATGACACAGTGATGGCGTGCTGGGCGCTCGAGGGGGCGGCTCCCTTGTGCTCAGCACACACGCATACAATGTCCACACGCAGTCCCCGCCAGGCAGAGGACACGCAGACTGGCGTGACCTCGGTGACCGCTGCACAGTATACACACGTGGCAACCACGAATACAGTCAACTTTCATTTGCCGATTATGCCCCACTAATTACTGTGCAGAAAATAAGGGACGCACACTCAGAATATGTTTTGCTCAGAGGGAACTCTGAATTTCATTTGTTGGAATTTTAGGCCTGTAACTCAGAAAGTCAGAAACCAGTGGGATTAAAGCTAGCCGTTATGGAAATAAAAACAGATATTCTCTTTCATTTTCTCTTCCGCATCTTTCCACCTGTCTATAGTTTACCCGACCCAAGCACATGGTTAGAGATCAGGAGAAGTCGACAGAAAAGCATTCCTCCAGACGTTAATAGATTCTCCTGAAGAACTGAGTGACTTTCTCTCAGTAATAACATAATTAAATCAATTTAAAGTGCTTAAAATTTCCCCAGGAGGAAAATTCTTAAATATTAAGACATCGACACCACTTTCTGAACAGCAACCATTTTCTTGGTATGTGTGGAAAAGTAAAGCATGCTCCACCCCAAACACGCTGGTCTGCAGTGTTCCGAGCTGGTTCGGAGGCCCGCAGACACCTCAACGGCCCCGAAGGCGCCACTTGTAGGGGAAATGGACCCTGCAGAGGACATGGACCCTGGTGAGGGTAGCCGCGGGCCCTGGTGAGGACCCTCGTCTGCCTCTCTGGTCTAGGAAAGACCGCACCAAACCTGTTGCCACAGAGAGAAACTTAGGGACACAGAGAAGACACAGGGTCCCTAAAGGAAAAACCCCTGTTAAACCATAAAACAAACAGCGTGTAAGGCCCATAACAACACACTAGCCAGCGAGGGTCAGGAAGGGACCAGAACTGAAGATGCTCTACATGGCCCGTGAATTACCTGGTCACTTTCTAGTTCCCTGTTTCCTGGGAGTAGACAAGCCAGGAGAAGACCTCAGTAGAGAGAGACCCTGCCCATGTGAGGCTGGTCTAACCGCGACTGGACCCTGACCGTCAGGACCCTCTACCCCATCAGGTCCCACCGTCAAACCCAACTGCCAGAGGCATGGACGAGAGTGGAGCCTACACACCAACCAGACCCTCCTGGGGACCTGCTCATGCTCAGCACTTCCCAGCCAGGAGCGGAACCCGGCCTGGAATCCCACTCGCCTCCACCCCCCCGGGATTCCACGCCCTAGTGACAGCTGCACCGCCAGCCCTGGTGGCCCCCGGCTCTGGGGGCTGCCCTCTTTCCGCTGAGCAGCACACCGACACTTGCTCTTCACATTCCTTCTCGGCTGCCAAGACCCGACTCCTCCTTAAGTTACTTCCTGCAACAGAGTCAAGAACAGGGAAGGTGCAAGGTCTCCCTGCTTCTGAAGACCTCCAAGAGATGCTGCTCAAGTCCCCTGAGCTGTGCAGTGGGGCAACAGCTCCTGTTCCCAGGGTCTTTCTCCCGCACCCTGGTGGCTTGTGGCCACCCCTGCTGGGAGACTTGCTCTGTTCCTTTCCACGTGGCATAAAACCTTCAGTTCTCTGCTCCTCCCTTTGAATTTCATATTTGTGGCTTCCATGCACATGTGCGTGCTAATAAACTTGTCTGCCTTTTCTCCTGTGAATCCCTCTATTGTCTTTTTATCTGAGCAGATTCAATTACTGAATCTTCAGAGGGAAAGTTTGAACGTCCCTACAGATGCAGCCTATTAATAATTCCTATAGGAATTATTTCTGCATGAGGTCACATGCTAATTTCTATAATAATTTTGGGATTTCATTTGATTTGAAAACAAGGAATTAAATAGTATGGCTAACAATTATTTGATGCCTATAATGTTCTGGGTGCTTTACACACATAATTAAATTTAAACCTCTCATTTTTACCTGTAATATCATTATTATTGCCTTCATTTCACACAGAGAACTAGAAGTTTGAGAGATTGAGCACATTTCCCAGGGTCAGTTATGGTCGGCTTAACAAAGCTTCAAACCCAGCTATGGACACACGGAGTCCACGTAGGTCACGGCTGCCAGGAGCAACTCCAGTTTGCACGGCTTTTCTTGAGAAGTGTACGTTACGACATGCACTGCAAGCTGGCGGACTGACCCACAGGAAGCTCTGTTGACGACCACCAACAAAGCTGGGGCCAATCCAAGCCCCTCGCAGCCACCGGTCTTGCGGGACTGTGCCACGTCTGCTGGGTTCCTTCCAGCCGGACCCCAGGGAGTGGTGGGGAGAGGGCAGCATCAGAGTCAGGATGGCACATGAAGCATGAGCAGAGCTTTGCAGCCACAGTGAGGGGCCACCAGGAGAGCACACTCCTGCCTGCCCACAACGTGACCTGTCTCCCCTGCCCAGCAGCCCTCTTAAGTGGGACGTCTAGATGGACGCAGCATGGTGCCAACCTGTTCTTCAAGCTCTTCTCCATCTCAGCCCCTTACCAGCATCCTGTGCCCAGAACAGAGCTGAGTGGGCACTGCCCGCCAAAGCCCTGGCACAAGAGAACACCAGCGGGACCCCAACAAGAGTTCTGGGCTCTGCTGGGTTCTTCCCAGGTTAATCTTCGGGCCTCTGTGGGTTCCGGGAAGGCAGAGGCTGTCTCCCAGCTTGGGCTGAACTGCAAATAAATCCATTTTTCTGTCGTTTTTCTCTTACTCTAGATGCAGCCAGGGGATGGAGTCCCACCTTTGGAACCCCCAGAGCCTAGTCGCTGGACGGACCCCTGGTAACAAGGCGGCATCTGAGGGGTCTGGGTCTTCACAGATTAGAAGGCCAAGGAAGGCGCTCAGCAAGCCCGAGGCTGCAACCGCCTTGGCTGACCAGAGCAGCGCCAGGGTGGAACCAGAAGGGGCTGGGAAGACCGTACGGAGTCAGAGTCAGGGAGCCCCGACGCGCTGGGTCAGCGTGACCAGCTGCCTGCACTCTCTGGTCTCCCGTTGCCCCTGGGTTAAAGGATTCTGTGGCCTCGTTTCCTGAGGCATTTTAAATGCTCTCTCAGGAAAGCGGGGACTTAAGATTTCAGCAGACCTTTGGCCTCTACCTTGGTGGCGCCCGACATGACCAAGATAGAGCAGGACTTTCATTTCTCTTCAAATTTCCTTTTAATGAAACACGTCAGGTACGCACAAAAGCACAAGGAACAGCGGGAGAAGCCCGCACGGCCCTGCAGGTGAAGCCACAGGTGCAGACGGTCGCCGCAGCCGCTGGTCTGCACGGAGCGGCCTCTCTGTCCTTCCCCCTGGCATCACCGATGTCCCTCTTCGGAGGTGGCCACCGTCACCTGAACACTGCTTTCCTTCATGGTTTCACTAAGGAGTGAATAAGCCTCGGTGCCGCGGCTTATTTTCACAGCTTTTGAATGTCGCCTAACGTTTCCTAACACTGTGTGAAACTCAAGCAAACGCGGTGTGTCCTCTCGCGGTGGACGGCTGCCTGGCCACCTGTGCTGCTGGTCTCTCTGCACCCACCGCTGTGCCTCCCAACTCAAGAGTGGGCTGGACCCGGTGTCTTCGTTTAAACAAGGAGGACACAGCAACAGTGACAGTGTCACTTCCCTGATGAAGTCACAAGCATTGTGACTTCCAGCCTGGCCCTCCTCCGCGGCTCTCAAGCTGGCAGTCTCCTCCGCCTTCCTGCTTGGATGGAGCAAGCCGCGCCATCGTGCTCCGTGGAGACGCCATCGAGCTCCGTGGAGACGCCATCGTGCTCCGTGGAGACGCCATTGTGCTCCGTGGAGACGCCACTTGGCCACCCATGCCCAGGATCCCGCGCCCCCCGAACGCCCCCACTCCACTCCAGCGCCTCTGCTCCTCGTCACTGCTCCGTGTCCTGACAGCCCGCATCTCAGCAACCCCAGATCAGGCCAGGGTCTGGTGTCTCGGCCACGACCACCCAGAGTGCAGGAGAAAGCAATCCTCCGACCCTCTGACGACCCGCCAGTGAAGTGCTCACCTCAGCCTGTCTTAAGCGGGGGCAGAAACACAGCACCATCCAGGGTTTTATTCTTTCTTTCCATTAAAACACAAAAGCCTCTAAATTCGCCAAATTCTGTGTGATCACAGGTAATAATTTAAGTAAATAATTGACACTGAATGTCACGATTACCGAGATCTTTTCTTCCAAGACTCCGGGATCGCCGCTGCTTTGAAGCCGACCAGAGTCGATGAGCACGCAGGAGACCCATCTTGGAGGGAATGTTTCTGCCCTGACTTCCGACACCCATCTGTCCACTCGGGGTCAGAAACATGCAGGTGCAGGTTTCCGGGAAGGAAGCATTCTCCGGGGATCGATGGCTGACCTGCAGGACAGGAGGGGCCGCTGTGCGTATTTCAGACTCACCACCATGAACCCCGCTCTGGGGTCAGAGACCTGCTGCCGCCCAGCTCTGCCACCTCCATGGCCAGACCTCACTCCACAACGCCGTGGGCTGCACACACTGGGAATCCCGCCCAACCCTCACAGGTGCGACCCGCAAAGGGGTCCCGGCCTCCCCCACAGGTACCCAGCCTCACGCTGGGCTTGGGGCCGGCAGCGAGAGCTGTCACCTGCACCCCGCCACCTCTGAGTAGGAAAGCGGACTCAGGCTGAGAGGCCGACACAGACACCAGGGTTCCCAGGGACGGTGGGCATTCGGTCTTCCCACGTCACCGATACTCACAGGTGGCACACGGGACCCGGGGAAAACTCACAGAGAAGTTAGAAGATAACGACCCGAATCCAATCTCAGCATGAAGTCCATCACGCAGACACACAGCTGCCCGCCGCCATGGGGGTGCCACCACCTGTTACCATCAGTGAGACGAGCTCTGGAGGAACCCACGCCACGCTGCTCCCGGCTCCACATTAGAAGCATAAAACAAAGACCTTGCAGATTACGGCCAGCCGGGTTGGAAGTGGAGGAGCATGGTAATCAGCGTTACTTGTGGATTTAATTCACATTTCTGTCCACACAACTCATCTCCTTCTTGTCCAATTATTTCAGGATCATCTGGGGACGTTCTTGTTTTTCTTCAGTGAAGATAAACAAGCCTGCCTTTTGCGATCTCTTTAATCCTGACCAGAAGAACAAAGGCATAAATAAAAGAAATAGCAGGCATAAATAAAATAAAGAATCAACAGTAACAAAAGGAACAGCCATGGACACGGTCCAAGCGAACCCTCAACAGGGAAGCGCCCGAGAACATCAGGCCAGCCCTGTGCAGCCCGGGCACCGCGGAGAGTCTGGGGAAAGCCCACCCGCTCCTCACTCCTCGGTGAGCACGGTCTCCATTCTTCGAAGGCGGATGAGGCCTGGCGGAACCCGCCTGTGAAGGGCAGGACATGGCGCCTCGCTCCAGGAGGAGCCCAGGAGCCTGCGCGGACAGACGCCCTGCCGCTCTGCGTCTGGCCTGTGACTGGAGGAAACAACTTCTTGTGTCAGGAGCCAGGCTGAGGGTTGAGGACCCTTCCCTAACCTGCCTGGTCAGCCTCACCCACCCCAGAGTGCACGTCCCATCCTGAGTCGCACATCCCAGCCCCTACGGGAACGCCACACCCCAGGCCTCCGGAGCTAGCAGCAGAGGCTTTGTTCTGTGTAATCAGCCGCCTGGGTGAACTGTGTTAACTGAAATGCGCCACAGCTGGTGGCCGGGTGGCAGAGGAGAGGTCCCAGCACGCACTGCACTGCCCCGTGGCTGGGAGGAACCCCACCCAGCTCCGGCTGTGACCCGCTCGCTGGATACCTGGAGGGTGCTACAAGGGACAGAGCAGCTGGAGAAAAGCCCCAGGCACTGCCCAGCTCACACACTGGAGGGGAGACAGGTCCCTGTTTTACTCAGTCATTTTGCCACTGTGACCAAAGGCCTCACTAGAACACCTGGAGGAGAAGGTTATTTTGCGAGCACGGTTTCTCAGGTCTCAGTCACAGTTGGCTCCTGCCCTCAGGCTCGGGTGAAGCAGGACATCCTGTGGGAAGGCTGGAGAGGACAGCAGCTCAGGACGGGCACCTGGGAGCAGACAGAGAGCCCCACGCACTAAGGAAAAATACCTACCCGGAGGCCCGACCCCCGTGACCCAGCTCCCCAGCCAGGCCCCAGTCGCCCACAGCGACCTGGCTCCCCTCGGCTGGATCCACCCGTGACCAGGTCGAGGCTCTGATGACGCGGTCATGTCACCTCTGAGCCTCCTTGCACTGTCTGACACATGAGCTTTGGGGGACACCTCGGATCTAACCAAAGCAGCCCCCACTTGACCTCGGGAGCTGCAGAGAGGAATGACCGGGCTGTGCTCCCAGGGGCGTCCCCTGAGCCCTGGCCCCAGGACTTGCCTGGCCACACTGCTGACAAGGCTGCGTGTGCCACAGAGGGTGCGAGGCCTGCCCTGCCCTGTGAAGCAGCTGCACCTGGTCAGAGAGCCAGTTCTGCAGGCGCCCCATCCCTGTGGGGCGGCCAGGCCAGACCCTCTCAAGACACAGGGGAGGCCTCACCCGACAGGCCCCCACCGCGGTTCAAAGTGGCCACGCAGGGACCCCCACCCACCACCTGCCACACCTGCGTGAACTGCAAGAGGGTCCCCACTCTTTTCTTCTTGTTTTCCCCACATTTTTGTTATTTACTTGTTTTTATGTTTTTTCTTTGTTATTTTTAGGTACACATGACAGTAGAGTGCATTTTGTCATATTACACACACTTGGAGCATAACTGATTCTGATTAGGATTCCATTCTGTGGTTGTGCATGATGTGGAGCTAGACCGTGTATTCGTATATGAATGTAGGAGATTATGTCCAACTCACTCTACCATCCTTCCTATTCCCAACTCCCTTCCCTTCATTCCCCTTTATCTAATTCAATGAACTTCTCTTCTCCCAGCCCCTTGTTGTGTGTTGGCATCTGCATACCAGAGAGAACTTGGCTTTTGGTTTTGGGGGATTGCCTTATCTCACTTAGCATGATATTCTCCAGATCCATCCATAGACTGGTAAAAGTCATAAAGCTATTCTTTTTTACAACTGAGTAATATTCCATGATATATATACACCACGTTTTCTTTATCCATTCATCTGTTGAAGGGTACCTAGGTTGGTTCCATAGCTTGGCTATTGTGAACTGAGCTGCTGTAAACATTGATGTGACTGTGTCACTGTAGTATGCTGATTTTAAGTCCTTTGGATAAATATCAAGGAGTGGGATAACTGGATCAAATGGTGCTTCCATTCCAAGTTTTCTGAGGAATCACCATACTGCTCTCCAGAGTGGCTGTACCCATTTGCAGTCCCACCAGCAATATATGAGCAAACCTTTTTCTCCACATCCTTGCCAACACCTATTGTTGCTTGTATTCATGATAATTGCCATTCTGCCAGGAGAGAGATGAAATCTTAGCTTTGATTTGCATTTCTCTAATTATTAGAGATGTTGAACATGCTTTCATATCCCTGTTGATCAATTATTTCTTCTGTGAAGTATCTGCTCAGTTCCTTAGCCCATTTATGCATTGGATTATTTGTTTTGTTGGGTTTTTTGTTTTTTTGGTGTTAAGTTTTTGAGTTCTTTATACATCCTGCAGATTAATGCTCTATCTGAGGAGCAGGCAATAAAGATTTTCTCCCAATCTGTAGGCTCTGTTTTCATGTTCTTCATTGCTTCCTTTGCTGTGAAGAAGCTTTTTAGTTTGATACCATCCCATTTGATGATTCTTAATTTTATTTCTTGTGGAGTCTTGTTGAGGAAATCAGTTCCAAAGTCAAAATGATGGAGAGTTGGGCCTACATTTTCTTCTTATAGGTCAGGGTCTCTCGTCTAATGCCTAGGTCCTTGATCCACTTTGAACTGAGTTTTGTGCATGGTGAGAGATAGGGGTTTAATTTCATTTTATTACATATCAATTTCCAGTTTTCCCAGCACCATTTGTTGAAGAGGCTGTCTTTTCTCCAACATATGTTTATGGCACCTTTGTCTAGTATGAGATAACTGAATTTTTGTGGGTTTGTCTCAGTGTCTCCTACTCGGTTCCATTAGTTTTCATGTCTGTTTTGCTGCCAATACCATGCTGTTTTTGTTACTATATCTCTGTAGTATAATTTAAGATCTGGGATTGTGACGCCTTCTGCTTCATTTTTCTTACTGTGGATTGCTTTGACTATTCTGGGTCTCTTATTTTTCCAAATCAATCTCATGACTGCTTTTCAATTTCTATGAAGAATGTCATTGGAATTTTAATAGGAATTGCATTAAATCTATAGAGTGATTTTGGTAGTATGGCCATTATGACAATGTTAATTCTTCCTATCCAAGAACATGGGAGATCTTCCCATCTTCTAAGGTCTTCCTCAGTTTCTTTCTTCAGTGTTCTGTAGTTTTCACTGTAGAGGTCTTTCACCTCTTTTGTTAGATTGATTCCTAAGTTGTTGTGGGCATTTTTGTTTTGTTTTGTTTTTTGTTTTTGTTTTGAGGCCATTGTGAATGGGCCCTGCAGAGACAATAGGTCTTTCCAACTCCAATATGCTATTTGCTATCCCTAAACTTGCTAATTACAACCAAAAAGACAGGGAGCTAACACTATGATATTCAGTTGGAAAATAACTCAGTATTGCACAACAAACCAACATCCCAACACACACACTCAGGAGAATGCCAGTCTCTAATGTGCCCATTCCATGAAAGTGGTAGGGAGTCTACACCACCAGATGTACAAACCTCAACACAGGAACATAAAAGAAAGAAAACAAGTTGAGTCAGATTTTTTTTTTTTTTTGTCACTGTAATCAAAAGTCATGACAAGGACAATTAGAGGAGGAGCACAAATTAAAATTTATTTTGGCTCTTGGTTTCCAAAGTCTCAGTCCATGGATAGTAAACTCCATAGCTCTGGGCCCAAGGTAAAGAAGAACATCATGGTGGAAGAACATGGGGGATAAAAGTAAGTCCATGCTCCCTGCTGTTATTCCTTAGAGTGCTAACAATTTTGGCCATAGCAATTAGAAAAGAGAAAGAAATAAGAGGCATACAATTAGGAAAACAAGAAGTCAAACCATCCCTGTCTGCGGGTGATATCATTCAATACACAGAAAAACCTACTGACTCCACCAGAAGACTATTTGAACAAATTAAGTAAAGCAGCAAGATAAAAAAAATGAACATAAAAAATCAGTAGCTTTTCTATAGGCCAACAAAGAATTTGCTAAGAGAGAAATCAGAAAAGCAGTTCCATTCACAATAGCCACAAAAAAATAATAAAATACCTTGGAATAAATTTAACTAAGGAAGCAAAAACGTCTACATTAAAATTACAAAACACTGAAGAAATTGAAGAAGACACTAAAAAGTGGAACAATCTCCCATGTTCGTGGATTGGGAGAATTAATGTTGTTAATATAACATGTTAGCCATATAACCCAAAGCAATCTACAGATTCAATACAACCTCCATCAAAATGCCAATGATATTCCTCACAGAACTAGAAAAAGCAATTCTAAAATTCATGTGGAAGCAAAAAGACCCCAAAGAGCCAAAACTATCCTGAGCACAGAGAGAAAAGCTTGAGGCATCGCAGGACCTGATTTCAAGACTTCCGATAGAGACATCATAACAAAAACAGCATGGTATTGGCATGAAACAGACACCAACAGAACAGAATGGAGAACCCAGAAGTAAATCCATGCATCTACGACCAACTGATCCTCAACAAATGTGCTCAAAACATATAATGTAGAAAGGATAGACCCTTCAACAAATAGTGCTATAAAAACTACATCCATGTGCAAGTGAATGAAACTTGATCCCTATCTCTCAGATTACAACATTCAGCTCAAATGGATCAAAGTTTCTAATGTAAGACCTGAAACTCTGGAAAGTAGAGGAAATCATAGGAGAAACACTTCAAGATATTGGTACAGGCCGTAATATTATGGAATGGATCCAAACAGCATTTAAACAGATAAATGAATAAAGAAAATACTCTATATACTCATTGGAGTGTTATTCGGTCTTAAAGAAGAATGAAATACTGTAACTTGCAGCAAAATGGTTGAAACTAGAGGATACCGTGTTAAGCAAAATAAGTCAGACACAGAAAGATCCTGGAAAGGGTGCTGGGTAGGTGGAGGGAGGAGAGCAAGGGCCAAAGAGGAGTGGATGGACATAATCGGGTGTCATGTGTTCATGTATGGAAATGCCACAATGCATCCCATTAACTTTCACAACTAACATGTTCATTATCATCATAATAAAAATTATCAGGAAGGAAAAAATAAACACACTTGAAAGAATTTTATAGGCAAGTTCTTTCCATGTTTAAAAGGAGTATATTGTTCCAATCAAATACAAACTTTCTAGAACATTGTATAGTTGGCAACACTTCTCAATTTTCAATTTATTCTACGAGATATATATCAAAATGAAAAAGAACTGAATTTCTGATCTTTCAAACACCTCCCCCAAACTCTGCCACCTAAGTAGGTGACATCCTCATGGTCTGGTTGCTCAAGACATAAAGACCTCAAGGTCACTCTCCCTTGGGTTGCATGTAGTTGGTCCTCCAAGAGTTGAGATATTGAAGTTTTGTCCCCAACTTGGTGACATTAAGAGGTGATGGGACCTTCAAAAAGTGGGTCTAGTGGGAGTTGTTAAGCCATTGGGATCACCACCCTCTGAAGGAAGGAATGTCCCCATGGAACCCTGGCTTGTTCCCATGACGGGTGTTTATAAGAAGTAGGCCTGGCCCTGCCCCATCTCTCTCTCTCCTGCACATGCTCCCACCTCAATATCAGTGCCTGTTGTTACTCAGCCAGGGGCTCCTCACCAGAGCTGCCACCATGCTGTCTGGACCTTGAAGTAGAGCCTGACAGTGGCTTTACCAAGCACAGCACCATCTGCCTACTCTCCTGTCACTTCCTAACTCACTCATCCTGCCATGCTTGGTCCTCAAATACAGCCTTTGAACTTGCTGACTCTTCCCTAGATATGGGTGCCTCCTTCCCTAGCCCCCTCATCTTCCACTGGTTTCTTCTTTCTTATTTAAAATTGCAAACCTATCCCCACACCAGAACCCAGGTTGGAACTATTTTTCCCTCGGTACCCACTAGCCTCTGGTCTTACACTCTGGCCTGTGGTCTCCCACTCTGGATATGCTCCCTCTATCCACACTGCCCATTGGTGCATCCACAGCATCTAGAACAGTGGCCTCAGAGAAGCACTACATTATTGATGAATGTATGAAAAAAGCACAGAAAAGGCAATTATAGACCAGTCTCTCTCCCAAACAGAAATAGGAGCATTCTAAACAAAAATTTTGTAAATAAGATTCAATACTATGTAAAAGTTGTATTTATCTCTTCAATGTAAGGGGAAAAATAATCCTTACAAAACATATAATTCCCTTTGGTTTTTTGAGATTGGCTTATCTCACTTAAAATGATCTCGCTGATAAGCGAATGATGACACATAATGGGGGGTGGGAGGGGTTAGAGTTAGGGTTAGGGTTAGGGTTAGGGAAGTTTCCTAGATATTTTAATGTTATTGATAATTTTTCTAATTTCAAAGGGACTAGAAAACATACTCTGTACAATTTCAACTTTGAAACAATTTATTGAAAATATTTCATTGCCTTGATGTGGTCCTTCTTGCACCATGTGGACCTAATGAGACTGCTTATTTGTGATTATTGAGTGATGGGCTTATGATTAGTTCTTAAGGTCAAGATGATTGATGCTGTTGCTCAGGTCCTCGGTGGCTTTATGGACGTGTACCCTCTGCAGTGGGCATTGGGTGAACACTTCCATGGGACACAAATCTTCTCCCAGCAAGAGCCACTCAGAGATTTCTTCACGTCACACTCGTCCCCAACACTCCTGGTCATGGATCCTCCAACCTCGTTCGGCTGTGGTAGAAGAAGCCCTCGTGGAAAGAGCAGAGACAACCGTGCTCACGGCGGGACCTTGATCTTCCGGGGCCGGTAGGTGTTGTGCACAAACCGAGTGTGGGTGTGACTGGAACAACAGCCTGCGTCACTTCTCTGGGTGCAGAATTCGTCCTGATGTGTTGTTTTGAGAGTAAGGGTGACCTCGGGGTTTTCACTGGCTTCTCCCTAGGGAACCATCCTTGCTCTGTGGGTCAAGAAGCACACGGCGACTTCTGGCCGCTGCCACCCAGGTGGTACCTCCTCACACACCTCCTGGAGGTGAGGAAATGCAGTGGTTCGTCACTGGATTTATCACCAAGCTTCACCCCCTGGCCCACGCATGTTCCCACGGATGGGCCGCGGCGGAGGTGTGGTCTGGGTATGAGGACACTCCCGAGGATTACCAGCCGCCCGGAACCCATAAGCCCCAAAGTGCTAGTTATTTCCCCTTCCCAGGGGACAGTCATGCCCATCAGTGACTCGCGTCCACTTCAGAAGGCTAGGACGAAGACGGACGTCACAGGCCTGGGTGTGACCACAGGATCTGTTCATCCTGAGTGTGTCAATCACGGCTTCTGAGTCAGCACCACGCCCAGGCTTCCGCCCGCACACGCCAGGAAACAGGCACGGCGTCCTTCCTGAGGCTCAGCCCTCGCCTCAAGGTTGACCCCACCCAGCTGCAGGCCAGTGGGCAGTGAGAATGGCGAGGTGGGCCACGGCGAGCACCTGGCACCCCACCTGGGCACCAGCCTGGGCGAGGGCCTCCCGGTTCCCTAGGAGAGGACGGAAGAACCCTCAGCAGACAGGGAGGAGCGGTGCTGCAGGGCCACAGAGGAGGCCCTGTCCTCACCTGGGGGGAGCCCGGCCTGCCGGGAGGCTCTGGGTGAAGGTGGGACAGGAGCCTCCCCGCTGACGCATTCCTTGCCCGTCACAGGCCGCTCTGTCCATGGCCCTGCATCAGCGGGCCCACCTCCCCGCCGCACGCTGCAGCTCCTGGCCTGCTCTCCGGGTCTGCTGCTTCTCCAGCCCAGCCAGGTCGCACAGCCAGGTCTGCGTGCGTGTTTCCTCAAGAGCTGGGCACACTTGTGCACCGTCAGGGCTTGGGGGGGCGGGAGGACAGGCTTCCCTGAACCCCTGACACGAGCTGCTGTTGAATCGAATCGATGGCCTCCACTGTGGCTTACGAAGGCAAAAGAACCAGACCGAGGCTCAGGTTCAGGGGTGGCCAGAGTCTCACTGCGACAGGGGCTGGCTTGTGGGAGCTGCTTCTCGGGAGGCCGCACACCCAGGGCCAGCTCCCGAGGTACGGCCTGGCCCGCCTGACCACAGGACACCACGTGCCACATGGAGAAGCTGCAGCCTTCAGAACTGGGAGGCTTCTGCCGAGAGCTGGCGTGGAGCCAAGCTCCCTGTGCTCCCGCTGACAGAGAAGCCGTCCCAGAGCTCCGGCCGCAGAGACCTCAGGGAGCATGCGGGCTTCCCGTGCCTCCAAACAGGAAGGCGCTCCAGAGGAAGGAGGCAGAGAGAGTGAAGCACCACGCATCTGCCCGGCACCACCGCGGGCAGAGGCCACAGGACCCCCGACGGGGTCTCCACTGCATTCCTGTCAGCAGCACCAGAGCACTCGGAGACCTGAGGCCAGTCTGCGGCCAGTGACGGCCAGACACGGGAAAAGCGAGCTCTCACACAGCGCAGAACGGGTGGGTGGCAGCACCTGCCAAGGAAGGCATTCTTAGAAAACAGTATTGGACCCAGAACAGTGGCCACACCTGTAATCCCAACGGCTCGGGGGGCTGAGGCAGGAGGATGACAAGTTCAAAGCCAGCCTCAGTGTAGCGAGGCCCTAAGCAACTCAGTGAGAACCTGCTCAAAATGAAATATAAAGAGGGCTGGGGAGGTGGCTCAGCGGTTCAATCCCAGTACCCGCCCCCCAAAAAGCAATATCAGGAGGGAAAAGAAAGTCAAAATTACTTTAGGCAGCACGGTGCTCTTTTCATAAAACTAGAGAAACACACCATATTGTTTAGGGACATGCACGCAGCACAGCTGCATCTGAAAAGGCAGAGAAAGGAAAACTGTCACCCCATGAGGGAAGGAGGAAGCTGGAGGGGAGAGGCGAGCTCAGGCTCGGCCGGGCCAGGGACGCCCCAGTCCTGGGCTGGGCTCCCCGGTGGCCGTGCTGCTGCTACGCTCAGACACGGGCCTCATTCCCAGCTCACGAGTGGTGTGGCTACACGCCAGAGTTTCACACTTTACACAAGCCCAGGCTGCGGTGAGGAAGCATGGATCTCAAATAAAAGGAAATGGAGCTTCGGGCTCTGTGTGCGGAGCAGCTCAGACAGCATGCCTCGTCGGTGACAAGGTCTGAGCACATTCGCCTTCTCTTATTCCCAGTCCTACCCTTGTCCTCCTCTCCAACCACCAGGGAAGCCAGCCTGACACCTTCCTGTCCTCAGCTGGCTTGGTCCTGGCCTGGGCCTGGGCCAGCAGGTCTGAGCACAGCCGTCTCGAGGCTAGCCGCTGGACATGGTGCTGGAGCCTCGTCCCGCTTCCCCCTGACAGGCCCTCTGCTCCACCCTGTCCACCTCTGCTCCACCCTGTCCACCTCTGCTCCGCCCTGTCCACCTCTGCTCCGCCCTGTCCACCTCTGCTCCACCCTGTCCCCCTCTGCTCCGCCCTGTCCACCTCTGCTCCACCCTGTCCACCTCTGCTCCGCCCTGTCCACCTCTGCTCCACCCTGTCCACCTCTGCTCCGCCCTGTCCACCTCTGCTCCAACCTGTCCACCTCTGCTCCGCCCTGTCCACCTCTGCTCCGCCCTGTCCACCTCTGCTCCGCCCTGTCCACCTCTGCTCCGCCCTGTCCACCTCTGCTCCACCCTGTCCCCCTCTGCTCCGCCCTGTCCACCTCTGCTCCACCCTGTCCACCTCTGCTCCGCCCTGTCCACCTCTGCTCCACCCTGTCCACCTCTGCTCCGCCCTGTCCACCTCTGCTCCACCATCTTTCAGACAGTCTGCTGCTCTCCCCGTTTGCTGGCAAATCAGTCAAAAGATTCTTTTTCTTTTATCTCAAAACCTGGTCCTTGTGATCTGGATCAGCACTGAGGTTGAGGACCAAGCTGCCCGGGTCACACTTGCAAGCTCTGGGGTCTGAGCTTCTCACCGACCAGCACCTGGGGTCATCTGGGAGCTTCGAGAGGCAGTCACGTCAGTTCCCAGCCGCAGAGAGGACAGGTGGGCCAGGTGCTTCCGGGTTTCATGATGCTCTCTGGGGATCACACTTCTGAACTACTGTTCTAGAAGAAGACCCCCAGGACGTGGTGAGCCAGGCGTAAGTGAGTGTTGATTCCCAGGAAAAAGTCTCCAGATGGAGGGGCGTGAGTAGGGCCGCCCTGATGGCTGGGTGGACTTCATCGCCCCCGCTGAGAGCATCTGTCCGCCAACTTGCCTGTCTCACGCTTCTCTCCGCGCACAGGGCTTCCATCCAAGGGGTCTGGAGTCCTGCAGGTCCTGTTTCAATGACTCCTGGATCTTCAAGTGGACAGATAGGCCCGAAATACTGATTTACATCTTGCTGGAATTTTATGAGAAGACAAAGAACGTGGGATCCTTATTGGTGACAGGGCCTGCTCGTCAATCGGAGAGCAACTCTACTGAGGAGAAAGCACGCAAACGCACCTGAGAAGGGAGCAGCAGAGGGCAGGGACTTCTCAGACCAAGAGGAGATTTGTCCAGTCAAACCCAAAAGCCCAGAGACTGTGTGCACGGGGGCTGTACAGGTCTGGGGGCCACAGGGAAGGCGGCAGCGGCAGTGGCCCTCCTACTGCCTTCAGTGAACACGCTGCCACCTCCTCATCCCAGGTGGCCTGCACTGAGCCGCCCGTGGCTCAAGACTCCGCTTCCCCTGAAGCCCACCCCGCACATACCTGCCTGCATCCTGTGGTCCAGTCAACACACCCAGAACGATCTTCAGTCTTCAGATCACAGCTTCCAGCAGAATCCATCTCAAGTCTGGCAACCGTGAGCTTCAGGCCACAAACAACTGGACACAACTGGACCCTTGACTTGCGCCACACACCAAATCAAGCCAAAACGGAACAAAGCTCTGAACATAAGGTCGGAGACCATGAAACCCTGGAAGAAGGCCTGGGGGACTCACCAGGTGGTTGCAGGAGGTGACTTCCTGTCAGGACAAAAACGCAGACCCCGAAGCAAAACTAGACAGTGGGACCACATCGGACCCAAGGCTTCGGCAAAGCAAAGGGAACCGTCAGGAGAAGGGGGGGGTGGTGCCTGCACACCACACCGCTGAGAAGGCCCAGGGCGCGCCCAGGAGCAGCTCCCGCCCTCAGCAGCAGAGGGGCAGCCCGTTCCCAGGGCTGGAGAACTGAGGAGACGCTTCTCCAGAGAAGACACAAGTCACCAGCAGGCAAGGCAGAGGCGCCCCATGGGCCTCGTCACCAAAAACACAAACAAAACCCCCGTGGGATGCGACACACCTGTCAGGGCGACTGTCTTCAAAGACAGTAGACGGTGTTGGCAAGAGGCGGGGAGGCGGGACGCTGCGCGCTGCTGGCGGAAACGTCACCGGCGCCGCTGCCGTGGAAACGGTATGGAGTTTCTTCAGAACATCCAAAGTCGTGCCACCGTGTGACCCAGAGGTCCTGCTCCTGGGTATTTATCCACAGGAACTGACAGCAGCTCTGGGGCAATGGCTTCACTCCCGCCTCGGGGGGAGAAGCAGCTCAATCGTCCACAGACAGAAGAATGGACGGGGAACGTGCTCTGTGCGTCACTCAGCAGTGACCGATCCACGAGCCGCCACGGGGACCAGCCTGGAGGTCACTGTTGGCCACAGGAGCACGGCTATGCCCTGACCCGCCCACCGGGCGTCTGAAGAGCTGAGCCCAGAGAAGCACACGGTCTCTGCTGGAGCTCGTTCAGCCCCTGTCACTGACAGAAAGAGGCCCCAAAAACTTCCCTCCTGCGCAACAGGTAGAAGGCAGCGAAGCCGGGACTCGGCCCAGGCACGTCAGGCTCATCGCCGTGGTTTTTTTTAAAACTCTACAACATCAGCCTCACTTTAAACCTAAAAATAGGACAGAATATGTGAACGTGCCCTAGGGCAAGTACTGACCTACTGTGAAGGAAAGAGTCAAAAGCAACCACACGCAGAGCCGATCAGAATGACCGCTGTCTAGCCCAGCCACCTCCGTGGCCAGGGAGACGCAGGAGGAAGCCCAGTTCAGTTGCCAGGGTCGGGTGGCAGCACCCAGGTCAGGCACCACGGAGTGGGAGAGGTGGGCTATCGGCCCACAGGGTGGCAGATTTAATGTTAAAAGAAAGGGTTTACCTAAGCACACAGGGGTGGCCTTCCTCTGTGGCAGCGGCAGACGGTGCTGCCTAGACAGTTCTGTTCGTCAAAATCCCAGCTTTCATTATACAGGCGAGTTGTTCCGCCTCCTAGCACTTGCTGGATCCGAGAACACGCAGAACTAAACCAGCCAGTCCATGCCCTGGCTGGTCCCGTTCACTCCGCAGACGCCTGCCGGGGTGTTCCGGCAGACCCGGAGCTCCGCTGCCGAAGCTTCCCCTAAATTCCTCCTGGCATGAGGGGACACTTCAGGCATTTATCAGCTTTATCAGTGCCTTTATCGGTGCCTTTATCAGTGCCTTTATCGGTGTCTTTATCAGCTGCCTTTAACAGCTGCCTTTATCAGTGCCTTTATCAGTGCCTTTAACAGCTGCCTTTAGCATTTGATAATCTCTTTTTTATTGAGAACATTATATCTTAGGCCAAGAGAAAACTGCAGGCAATGGAAGAAGCAACCATGCAGAGGCAGAATGAAGGGCTGGGAGCACCCAGGGGTGGGAGGGAGGAATAACAAGCCTGAGACACCTGGAGAGCGGGAGGGAGGCAGGCAGAGAACCGGGGTGGGCAGCCAGCGTGGGGCAGAGGAGGCGTCCATCAGCCGTTCTGAAACCTGGGCTCACCCCCACCTGGAGAGCTCCCACCTCCCCAGAGCAGTCTGACAACGCTGGACGTGGTGAGTTCTCAAGGGCTCCTCACATGGAGGGTCACAGGTGGAAAACCGTCCTCGACAGTCCACACCCACCATTCTGCTACTGACGGACAGCCCGTGTCAACAGTGTCACTAGGAAAGCAGTGCTGCGCGTCTGTCAGTCACTGGGGAGGAGCGTCGGCTGTCCTTTGCTTGTGCGCCCACGGGCTGTGCGCGGCCCTCAGCAGGCCGCAGACGTGAGGTGCTGTGCACGTCCCAGCTGGTGCCACACAGCCCAACCCTGCTTCCTGAGACAAGACGCTCCCATCGAGGACCTCCTGAGTGACACAGGGCTCTGGTGACCCACGTTTTAAAACTGCCTTTGGGCAATAGTAACAAAAACGGCATGGTATTGGTACCAAAATAGACAGGTAGATCAATGGTACAGAATAGAGGACATGGACCCAAATAAATACAATTTTCTCATACTAGACAAAGGGGCCAAAAATATGCAATGGAGAAAAGATAGCCTCTTCAACAAATGGTGCTGGGAGAATTGGAAATCCATATGCAACAGAATGAAACTCAACCCCTATCTCTCACCATGCATGAAACTAAACTCAAAATGGATTAAGGACCTGGGAATCAGACCAGAGACCCTACATCTTATAGAAGAAAAAGTAGGTCCAAATCTTCAACATGTCGGCTTAGGACCAGACTTCCTCAACAGGATTCCCATAGCACAAGAAATAAAAGCAAGAATCAACAACTGGGATAAATTCAAACTAAATAGCTTTCTCTCAGCAAAAGAAACTATCAGCAATGCGAAGAGAGAGCCTACAGAGTGGGAGAAAATCTTTACCAATCATACTTCAGATAGAGCACTAATCTCCAGAATCTATAAAGAACTCAAAAAACTCTACACCAAGAATGCAAATAATCCAATCAATAAATGGGCTAAGGATATGAACAGACACTTCACAGAAGAAGATCTACAAGCAATCAACAAACGTATGAAAAAATGTTCACTATTTTTAGTAATAAGAGAAATGCAAACCAAAACTACCCTAAGATTCCATCTCACCCCAATTAGAATGGCGATTATCAAGAATACAAGCAACAATAGGTGTTGGCAAGGATGTGGGGAAAAAGGTACTCTCATACATTGCTGGTGGGGCTGCAAATTAGTGCAGCCACTCTGGAAAGCAGTGTGGAGATTCCTTAGAAAACTTGGAATGGACCCACCATTTGACCCAGCTATCCCACTCCTTGGCCTATACCCAAAGGACTTAAAATCAGCATACTACAGAGACACAGCCACATCAATGTTCATAGCTGCTCAGTTCACAATAGCCAGATTGTGGAACCAACCTAGATGTCCTTCAATTGATGAATGGATAAAGAAACTTTGGTATATATATACAATGGAATATTACTCAGCCATAAAGAATAATAAAATTATGGCATTTGCAGGCAAGTGGATGAAATTGGAGAATATCATGCTAAGTGAGATAAGCCAATCTCAAAAAACCAAAGGACAAATGATATCGCTAATAAGTGGATGATGACACATAATGGGGGGTGGGAGGGGGGCAAGAATGGAGGAAGGAGGGACTGTATAGAGGGGAAAAGAGGGGTGGGAGGGGTGGGGGGGAAGGAGAAAATAACAGAATGAATCAAACATCATTACCCTGTGTAAAGGTATGATTACGCAAATGGTATGCCTTTTGTGTACAGAGAAACAAGATGTATCCCATTTGTTTATAATAAAAATAAATTTTAAAAAACTGATATGCTGAAATTAAACTTAAAAGAAATAAAAAATAAAAATAAAACTGCCTTTGGTTCTGCAGAGGATTCTTGGGCCACACGTGTGGCCCCTGCCAACTGCCTGCCGCTTCCTCCTTCTGCTGGGACAGTTTGCTCCCAGGCAGGAAGCAGAGGGGACGCAGACGCCAGGCAACCCCACCCGACTCCAGCAGACGAGCCTGTCTTGCCGCCAGCTGGAAACATGCCTCAGGACAGCGCTCACATCTGCAGACTCAGGCTTCACCCCTGAAACCTCCTCCGGGGTCCACGCGCACCCAGTCCCCGTGACCACAGCCGCCGTCCCCCACCGGAACCCCGCTTCTCCACTCTGCCATCAGCGACAACCTCATCATCCACCCGCTGCCTGACCCGGGGAACCCGCCAGCGCCCACTCTGACGCCAGTCAGTTCTGCCCACTCTCAGTAGCCTGTCCCTGCTCAGGCCCACTCAGCCCTGTCCAGGCCGTGCCCACCTCACTTCCCGGCCCTGCCCCAGAGCCCCCCACCCATGCAGCTGTGCCTGCGAGCCACTCCCTGTGGGGTCTGCGCGCTGGGCCGGGAGATGGACGGGCCTTCCTGGCTGTCACAGGCCGCCGGCCCCTCCCACCGTCTGGCTCCTGCGGGGCTCTCCCAGGGTCCCCACCAGCACACCCCGTCCCTCTCATGGCAGCGTCACGCACTCTGCTGGCCCCATGTCTGCAATTGTGTCCCCGAGGCCTGTGCCCGCATCCTAAGCCCAGCTGCTGTGAGCCTGGGACCGGTGCCTCTGCAGATGTGACTGACCTGAGACGAGGACCAGGTCTCCCTGGTCCCATGACGCGGGCCCTTGTGAGAAGGAGGACATTGGAGCACAGACCTCACAGGGGAATCGCTCGTGAGATAGACCGGGGTGCCGACCTCCAAGCCAAGAACACCAGAAGTTGCCCGCAGCTACCGGAAGCCGGGGCAGCATGCACCCCTCTCCTCTGGAGACCTCAGAAGGACGCTGGACCCTGCACCTGAGCCGCCGGCCTCCAGCTGTGAGTGATGGATCTCTGTTGCTGTGAGCACCCAGTCTTGGGTACTGGTACAGCGTTAGCAGCTAGCACGGTGACCCGGCCTCGACGCGCGCTCGGGGCAGTGCCTCCGTCCCCTTCTCGTGCGCCACATCGGGACAGCAGGGTCCTGCCCACGACTTGCCCCTTGTTGTCCGGGCCCCTCAGCCTGCTCCAGGCCCCTCCTCCAGCTCTCTGCACACAGGGCTGGCGACCTCCTTGTCACAAAGGGGCTTGGTGATTGGGCAAGCCACCGTCCTCAGTGGAGGAAACGCAGTCTGCACGCAGGTGTGTGCACAAGGCTCTGATGAACACAGGGGAGAAGATGAGCGGGAGGTCTGAGGCAGCCCCAGAGACCTGTCAGGACCGCCGGGGGGTGGAGGGAACAGCACCCTCCCCATCCGCAAAGGCCGGCTTGCTTTTCCTCCACGTACCTTGTTAGTTCTTGCTGGCGCCCTTTACAGTTCCTCTCGCCCTGCAGACCAAAACGCACGTCTCAAGATCCAGGAATATGAGAAGGTTCTACGGAACCACTTTGCACCTTCACGACTAAGAAATCAGTGATTCCTGGCATCCAACCTGCTTCCTGAATTTGAATCACCCACTAAAATGCCCTTCTTCACAGGTGGCTCGTTTAATTTGGGGTCTGAGCAGGGCTCCTCGGCTTCTTCAGGTCCCCCTGGTCATCGCCAGCCACTCCCACCTCTAGGCCTCCACCAACAGGATGCGTGTGGACCCAGGCCGGGCCGCCTCTGGGATTCCGCCTGTAGAGACGACCTCTTCGCCCACAGACTGAGGGCCGCCAAAGCCACCGGTCCTTCAGGTGCCATTAGTTGCTGGCCTGTTCCAAGCAGTGGGTCTCACGAGGCGTCCGAGTGGGTTTCTCTCCCGGAAGACGGCCTTCCTTCTCCCCGGCGGCCTGCCAGTGAGTGTGGCCAGGGCCACCCGCCTCTCCTCCCCAGCCCAGGCTTGGGCCTCTTTCTGGGTCACTTCACTCCTTTGTCTTATGTTCCCATCTGCCTGGTGCCTGCAGCTGCCCCACCCCGGCTGAGGACAGCAGGGTGCCCAATGCCGCCACGGGGTCTTTGCTCTCAAACGCCCTTCGCGTTGTCAGGGCCGGTTGTGAAGGGCGCGCACGCGGGGCCCCAGTGAGCCCCGGCACTGTTCTCCGGGGCGCCCCGACTTTGGGCTACTGTTCCCAATGCCCAGAGGGTGTGACCTTGGCCTGCCCTTCACCTCAGCCATGCCACCCTCCAAGCCTCAGGGAAGCCCCAGGTGCCACCTTTGCTGTTTGGATGTCCCCATGACTTCCCACTGGATTTACAATAAATGCCCCCGTGGTGTTGACTTTATCATTTGAAAAGTAATTTTCCCAAGAAAGCGGGTTCCCCTGAGAGGCCTGGTGCCTCACAGTGTCCGCTCACCAATGCCCACAGGAGCTGGGGTCCAGTTACAACTGACGCACATCTGACTTGATTTTTCCTTGAATTTATTTTTCCCTGGAGAAGCAGGACACTCAGGCCAAAATCAAGGAGAAAAGAAGTCTTTGGATGTGAAAAACCAATGCCTCTGGTTCTCGTTTCCAGAAGGCGCAGGCTTTTTCTGTAATTGGACGTCACGGATTTGCTGCTTGAAGCTGGCGTTCTCCAGGTTGGGACGCTGGTCTCTGCGGCAGAGGATACGCCACGGCTGGAGGAGGCTTCCTCCGCGTTTGCTCTTAAACCAAGACATTATGGGAGGAAAATCCTCCTGTGATCGTCTGCTCCGGAGAAGGCAGCCTTGAGAGGCTCCAGGGTCCCTCCCTACCCGTGAGGCTGCTCCAGACAGGACATCACATGCCACGGGACGAGACTGCCTCAGGAATGACAGCCACAGGCGCTGACCTGCTACCTGGATCGCTGATGTCACACCGTGGACGTGTGGAGCTTCTCACTTCCTCAGAGAAAAGGCTGGGAAGGAGAGGGGTTGTCCGAGGAGCAGGAAGAAGGTGGGGAGGAGAGGGGTTGTCCGAGGAGGAGAAGCGTGGATTTCTCATTTGTTTTCAGACATTTGAGGAAGGGATGCATCCTAGGTGCCGCTCTGGATCAAGGGGCTCCCAACTGGCCGGTTGGTCCTTCCTAGGTGACCTCTCCCACTAGAGGCGATGCTGCATTAGAAACCTGCCTTTCAAGTTGCCCCAACTGAAATATTTTTAAAAAGGTCAAATCAAGAATTTCTTCTCCATTATGTAAGAAAAAAAAGAAGCAATGGAAAAACACAGAAAACCTCAGTTTACATTCTGTAGACGTTTCCTGTAGCAGAAAGTCACTGGACTTCAAGGTGCGGAAGGTGCACGTCGCCCAGGGCCACGGGGTCTGCAGGCGGCGGCTCCTGCGGGAACTGCGCCTGGCGTCCCCTCGGTTTCTCTACGTGGTGAGCAAGGTGGCCATCGCCGTGCAGTGCTCACCAGACAGCGCTCTGTGTGGAGGGACGCTGGGGGAAGGAGGGAGGACCCCCAGGGATTGCCCTTCAGAGATGGCCCGACCACGCCCTGCTGTGGTCAGCTCCGCAGGAAGGGAGGCAGCCTGAGTGAGCCAGGGAGGGCATGAGATCCCCATCGCAGAGAGGCCCAGGGCTCGGGGGCCAGCCAAGGTGGGGTGCTGACTCACGGCCAGCTCCGGTCGCCTGAAGGGGCAGGTGGGACACGTGGTCCAAAGCAGCATGGCACACCCAGGACTGCCTGGTCAACTGCAGGGTCTGCGGGCTTCACCCGCCTTGGTGGACGGCACTCAGGGCCAGCGTGGTGCAATGTGTGCTCAGGAAATTCAAATCCACGTCAAGGATGTGGGGAAGGCTTCACTCCACACGTTGCTGGTGGGCTGCACATTGGTGTGGTCACCCTGGAAAGCAGCAGGGAGATTCCTCAGAAAACTTGGAATGGAACCACCATTTGAACCAACTATCCCACTCCTAGTTACACCCAAAGGACTTAAAATCAGCATACTACAGTGACACAGCCACATCAATGTTTATAGCAGCTCAATTAACAACAGCTAAACTGTGGAACCAACCTAGGTGTCCTTCAACAGATCAGTGGATAGAGAAAATATAGTACATATACATGATGGAATACTACTCAGCCATAAAGAAGAATGAAATGATATCATTTGCTGGTAAATGGATGGAACTGGAGACTATCATATTAAATGAAATAAGCCAGTCCCACAAAACCAATAGCTGAATGTTCTGTGTGCTATGTGGATGCTAACCCACAATAAGGGAGGGTGGGGAGGGAAGAATAGAAGTCCATTGGATTAGAAAAAGGGAAATGAAGGGAAGGGAGGGGGATGGAAATAGGAAAGACAGTGAAATGAATTGGACAGAACTTTCCTATGTTCATTATGAATACACAACCAGTGAAACTCATCCTGACAACCACAAGAAATGGGATCCTAATTAGAATAAGTCATGCATGTATAATATGTCAAAATGCACTCTGCTGTCATGTGTATCTGAAAAGAACAAACGTCACAAAAGCATGTTGGTGTGTTTGTTGGTACCAACGCTGGCGCCTGACTGTTAGGATTGTGGTAGAGGAAGCCTGACTGCTAATGGTGTCCCCGTCACCGCTTTTCTAGATTCCTGAATTTCTTCGGTGTGCTTGCTCATCTGTGGGAGGTGTTTAGCGTCATTTCGTCACAGCCCCTAACAATTCTCCTGGGATTGCGTGGACAGCATCCATCTGCCGGCTAGTTTGGTAGGAACCGACATACTTGTGACAGGCTGCCTTCAATTCAAGTCTTACTTCGTGTCTCTCAGGGCGCGTGACCGTTGTCCCACAATTCTCCAGGAAGTCGACTCCATGCATCACGCTTCGCGCTGCTCTTTGAACAGGATCGCTCTCCACTTTGCTCTCTGATTGATTCCAGCAGGTTAAGTGAACACAGTCGACTTGCAGGTGTGATTTCCTGTGTCTCCACCTTACCGTGAAGCTTTCAGCTGAGTTCCTTGGGTTTTCTTCACGGGCTCTTCTACTGTCCACAGATAATGAAAAGGCCCCCAAACGCCCCGTTTTCAGGGCTCTGCTCTTCTTGTGAGCCTGCTTCTCCCGTCTCATCGTCGTGGTTTGGATACGCGATGCCCCCCAAAGCTCACGAGCTGAGACGTGGCCCCGAAGCAGCAGGAGCAGAGTGGGGCTCCAGGCCACGAGAGCCTCCAAGGCCCTGACCCCACAGTGCATCAGCCACAGTCAGTGGATTAATCCGTTTGGGGTATTAACTCATCGAAGGCTGGAAGGACCCCTGGGAGGGGGCGCAGGTGTAGAAGCAGGTCGCCGGGGTGTCCGGAGGCTTATCCTGCCTGGTGTCTCTGCCTCGCTCACCGTCTCCCCTGCCCCCATCCACAAGCTCAGTAGCCCCCACACCTGCTGCCCTGACTAAACCTCAGAAACCAAGAGAAAAACCTTTCTCCCCCAAGTGGTTCTTGCAAGATATTTTGATCACGTGACGAGAAGATGACTAAGGCATTCTTCAGACAGACGCTGGGCCACAAGAAGGATCCACAAGAGGCAAACTGAAACCGTGTTCATGGGTCCTTCACACAGACACGGACAACTCCCAAGGAATGCGTGGCTCTCGGGGCTGGCTTTGGAGTCCCGCTCCTGGACTCACTCAGCAGCGGCAGCAGTGGATTGCAGAGAAGGGACAAAGGAAAGGCACATCCTGCAGCCGCTTCTCAGCTGCCTTTAGCTCAAAACTGTCCTGTGCTCACGTGCCACCTTTGGGGCTCCCGCTTTCAAGGCTGGGATCCACGCGGCAAGTCCCTCTGAGGGCCTACCCGTTTCAACCCTGTGCTGGAACCAGGACGCAAAAATGATGCAAAAGGAGTGAAGACACGTCCAGCCCTGGAGAGACTCCTCTGCCCCCTAGGTCTTGACCTGCAGGTCGGAGAGGAGGGAAGAGGTTAAATTCTCCTTTTCACTCTTTCTTTCTCGTGCTGTATTGTGTTTCTGGGTGTTTTGCATGTTTTCAATCTTTCATTTTTGAAAGCAAAGGTGCTCATCGTGAACTCTGCAGTGTTTGTACAGTGACCAAATACGGGAAAAAATGGCTGAATGCACCCACATCTGTTGGTGGGCTCTAACTCAGCAATGCGCGTAAACACAGCGTGGGGGCTGGGGAGGCAACTCACCGCAGACCGCTGGCCTAGCTCGTGGGAGGCTCTGGGCCCGATCCCCAACACACACAAAGCTAGCAAACAAACAAAAATACGCATACATACATTTACACACCAACACAAGGTATTTTATGTTGAAATAAAGGATAAGACAAGTAGCTCTGGAAAATAAAAAGAGAAGGTGGAAAAACACAGCTATCCCTAGGCACCCTGGGGGATGGACGGCAGGACACACAGACTTAAATGTGCATGCCCAGGACCCTTTTGCATATGAGCTCCACACATCTTGCATGCTCTAGACCATCTCTAGAGTGCTTATGATCGCTGATACAACGTAAATGCTAGCAAACAGCTGAGGACCAGGACAGAATGTCTGCACCTATCAGTAGAGATGCAATTTGTTCAGAATATTTTTGATCCAGGTGGGTTGAATCTATGGGTACAGAACCCACAGGTGTGGATGGATGACCACACCTGTGTTCATGCAAGCCACAGTGGGTCATTTTCAATTTACTGCAGCCTGCATTACCTTCTCTACCTCATTCCAAATCTATTTTTTATTTAGTTTTTGAAATTGGAACATTTTCAAACTGAAACTTTCCAATTCACTTCTATTTAAGTCATCGAAATATCCTTTCATAAAAGTTTTTGATGGCTAGAATCTTTTTCATAAATATATTTGAAACTGTCTCACCTCATTTCCTGTCCCTAAAGAAAGAATAACAAACTTGAAAAAGCAAAATTTCACTTGAAGTTCAAAGATCAGAATTGAACTACAATTGCAGAACGGTCCTTGGAGAGGGCTGATCATGATTCATTCCGCAACGGAACAGACAGAACCTGTGCGGACTCCCTGTGGGTAGCGTTCCAGGCTCACGGCGGGAGGGCGCTCCTGTGCTGCCGAGCTCAGTCTCACCGTCTGGGCTTTGCACGGTGGCCTGCAGCCCCCTCCCAACCCCGTCCTCACACTGACTCCACCTAGAGCTGTCCCCCGGGACACCCAGGACCCCAGGACTCTGAAGGAGAAGCTCAACATGCCTTACCCAGGCCAGAGCGCCTCCAGGAGGCACCGCCACACAGAGCTAAGGGCGGAGGGAGGTTAGACCTCGGGCTCACGGTGTGGCCTCTCCGCCTCCAGGCACGGCCCTTGCTGGGATGACCGGGAAGCAGATGATCCATCTGCTGCCCCAGACCCACGAGCAGCTGCGTCCTGGTTCTTCCTCCCAGTGGAGGGAGGATTTTTAAACTCTCTCCCTTCCATGTTTCTAGCCAAGACATTTCGTCTGCACCTGAGATTTGCCAGCACCCAGGGGTCGAGGGTTAGGGCAGAAAACGAGGTGCACCCCTTGCCTCCGCTCTCCTGGGGGCGCAGCTCCCCCAGTGCTAAGCAGCAGGAGGACGGGACCTCAGAGTGGGGCGAAGGGTGTGGGTCCCCCCACTCAGAACACCAGGACCGCAGACACCCTGACCACGGCCGCAGCGAGGACCAAGGACAGGCGACGAGCCAGGTGGGGCTGGGGTCAGGAAGTCCTCGGGAACCACCTGCGCAGCGGCGGTCTCCGTCCACAGAGGCAGAAAGCAGGGCAGGCGTCTCCTCCAGGCAGCCCGCTGCCATCGCCCTCTCCCACGAGGTCGCCACGGGACACCCTCGAGCCACGGCCACTTGGCGCTCCGTTGTGAGCCTGCCTTTGTTGCAGGCTCGTGTTGATGAGAAGCCGAGACCAAGGTGGCAACTGGAGGGAGACCTGCTTCTCTCCTGCCTGTCTGGCCTCCCTCCATCCTCCCGCCCCGAGTTTCCCCTCAGCCTCTTTCCACCCCTTCATCTGCCTCCTCCTCTCTCTGCCCTCAGCCGTCCCACCCAAGTCCAGTGGCGAAGGGTCTCAGGAGGAAGTGGAGCAGCCTCCCCACCCCACGCTGCTCCGAGGGCTGTACCGGGTCCTGCGGGAGGGTCTGGCATTGGGGGCCTTAGGGAACAAGGGACATAAGACCAGCAGGACGCCCGGGAGCTCGCGACTGCATCTGCCCAGGGTTGCACAACAACCTCACGCGTCTCAGGAGACCTAATCAAACATACCGAGTGCGTTGCCTGCGAGAGACTCCCACCTCCACGTCCAAGACCCTGCTGCCTCCTGCTGGGGTTATTCCATCCACACTCAGCTGTGTCCATGCCCATAAATCAGGGGCCGTCCAGATAAGCAGGATAAACACTCCCTGTTCCCAGCCAAGAAGCCCCGACCTGAGTCTGACTGGAAGCTCCTCTTGCTGTCCTGATGACTGCCAGCCTTGGGACCCATGCCAAGAAACCCGCCCTGGAAGCCACTGGCCACTCACTGCTGGGCACACACAGGGCCCTGAGGTCCAGCACTTTCACCCTCCGCGCCCACGGCCACCCTTCACGCTACAGGAAGGCCCCGCTCCAGCACCGGCTTCCACCCTGCTGGCCAGCTGCTGACCCAGGATGGATGGACGCACTGCAGGGGAGCAGCAGGGGCCCAGGCCGAGGCCTGCCCGTGACCTTCCCAGGACCACTGGCAGCGTCTGGACATGTAGTCCATGGCCACTCCTTGTCCACCCTTACTGTGAAGAAGGATGAGATCTGTCTTCATTCTGAACCAAAGAAAGAAAAGAACCCAGCTACACCTCGATACTGTCACTCAGTACGAAGCTCAAGACGACAGACCTGCGTCTCCGGGCTCCTCGTCCGGCATGCCTCTTCTGTTGCACCATCACAGTGGCATTTCACGGACCGGATCGGCCTTTATTCGCACTTGAGAAAACTAACTCCAGTAGCTAGGAGGAGGGTGCACTGGAAACAGAACAGGCTGGGGCCACAGAGAGCAGTGAGCTACAGAGCGACTGCAGAATCCAGGAGAGGCGGAGGCTGCAGGTCAAGAGGAGAGGGTGCAGAACGCCCAGGAAGGAACGAAGATCCCTGGACAACTGGGACCACGTTCTAGGCCAGACTGAAGCCAGAGCACCACGCCCAGGAGAAGCAGCCCCGCCAACCCACAGCGCAGCGGCTCTGCAGCCCCACCACACGTGAGGGGCTCCCCAGGAAGGGCCAGGCAAATGAACCTTACAACCACCTTGGTGTTTCCTGCGGAGCCTTCAGGGTGACCGTGCCGCCTTATTCACAGGGCTCACTGCCCTGGACAGGTCACTGTGCTCCAGGCCAGGGGTGTGCGTCTGCGTACATCCCAGCGTCAGGACACGTGTGCGAACACTCTGGCTCAGCCTGTGTCCAGGGATATTTGCTAATGCAGCTCCCTCCAGAGTTTTCCATGAATAAAAGTTACATAATTACATTTGTAGTATTTAATCCAATACAAACAAAATACAGAGAGAGAGGAACAGGTAGAAATATTCTCCTCGTGGTCAGCTTCTCAACCTCGGTGAGTCCATTGGCACAGGAGAGTGGAAAACGCTGCCGTGAGGTTCTGTTCTGGGGAAAGAGGCATGAAAGGAGGAACATCTCTGATCTGCCGTCCGGTATCAGGAACAAAGCCATGTCCTCTCGCGTGGACTGAGGAGAGCTGTGAAATGTCTCGTTGGTTCTCATCTTAGAACAGAGCGCCCGAGGACAGGGGCACCGACAACCTGTCCTGTCCCTCAGAGTGCTGGAGGGCAGCCCGGGCTGCAGAGGCTTCAGGTGAGGCCCCCTTGCTCCGTCACCCCATGGCAGAAGAGCAGGGGACGGCGGGCAGGCAGAGCCCGCTCCCCTGAGGACCCAACCCTGGAGAGCAAGCCCCCCACAGCAGTGCCTTCAGGAGGCCATGCCCACGACCCGGCCCTGCGGTCTGGGGACGCGTTGCCCACACGTGAACTTCAGGCCACATCAAACCATCAGGCCAAGACCCCCAACTCCACCGCTGGCTCAGGTCTCCCTGCACGGCCCAGCGCGCAGCACCCGCCATGGGCTCCTTCGTTCATTCAGTTGTTGATCCAAAACTGATTATTTGGTGCCTACTACGTGCCCAGCACTACTGGATTCAAACGGCCAGTGTCTCCTCCTGGTAAGAAGCTGACCGCATGTCCAGCCTGCCCGTGGCTGGCGGCGTGACATCACGCTCTTCCGTCTTCAAGCTCTTTTTCTTTATCTCTAAGCGACTCAGAGGCGCCGGGGACAGAGCCGTGGACAGGAGGAAGGTCAGAGCGTCTCTGTCCCAAACCACAGTGAGGAGCCAGGCCGGGCCCCAGTCCCGGGGGTGGACTAGGACCTTCCGTGAGCTAGAGTGGCTGCCACTGGCATCTGGCAGCTGTCTGTCCACCAGCTGAGGCACCGACAGTCCCAGGGCACACGGGTCACACGCCCACGGCCTGGGGGAAAGGTGTGGTAGGAGGGAGGAGAGAGGCCACGGGCCAGAAGGCGCCTCCTGGCCAGCTGGGTCTGGGCTTCCCCTGAGGGGAGGAAGCCACCCGGGTCCTGAGGAGCGCGGGGTCCTGACCTTTCTCAGTTGTGCTGACAGCAGCCGCGGAAGGGCAGGGCAGGAGGGCGGCGGGACGAGGGGGAGCGGGACCGCCTTCCGAGCAGACTCTGGAGACACCTGGAAGGCAGAAGCAGGATGCCGAGGACGCGTGAGTCTCCCGGGTGCCCAGCTGGAGACGAGAGGTGGTTCCCAGCGAGGAGGCGGCTGGGGCTCTGAACCGGGGGTCGTCCGCGCGTGGATGAGGCCGAGAGCGAGCAGAGCGGACGCGGGTCAACGGGAACCAGCAGCGAAGGCTGAGGGTCAGAGCAGGAACCGTGGGAAACGACCAGGACGCTGGGCCTCCACCCCAAGAGCAGGACATGGTCAGCCCCGTCCACCCCTCAACGCCAAGAGAGCAGAGAGCCCCTCTGACCAGTGACAGCCAAAGGCAGGCAGGCGCCTTCGGACCTGGAGTTGCCCAGGAAAGACGGGTCCCCGGCAGCATGAAGTGGGGTGGCCAGCAGGCCGGGGTCAGCAGGAAGTCCTGGACAGCCCAGGGGACCTAGCACATCCAGCAGGCCAGGGTCAGCAGGCAGCCCTGGACAACCCAGGGAACCTAGCACACCCAGGAGGCCAGGGTCAGCAGGCAGCCCTGGACCTAGCGCATGCCGTGTACACCGTGGGTGGCTTCTCTGCCACTCATCCTGGGTGCTGGTCACACCACGTGGCAGTGCACTCGTGATTTTCCTGCAGGCTGAGATAGCGTCTGAGGGTGCATGTGGAATCCTCAGTCAATACTCACTGAAGAAACTTTTTAAAATATTTTCAAAATATTAAGAACTCTTTCCCTGACTGTGAAATGAAACACAGTAGCATCAATAGATACTGGTCGTCTGTGTTTCAAAGTATCAGAAGCACCGAGAGCTGAAGTGCTCACTTTGTAGAGAAGCTGTCAAGAGCGGCCGCTGGGCTGTGGCGCAGTGGAGAGCGCTTGCCTAGCGCCGGTGAGGCAGGGGTTCCATCCTTAGCACCACATATAAGTAAACAGATAAAGTGACAGTGCCGTGTCCCTCTACAACTAAAAATCAAATAAATAAAGAGCAGACAGAGCAGCACTGCCTGGCGTGTCCCCTGCCGGGTGAGTGGCGTCTGGTCGTGCCTGGCACCCTCGGGCTCCCTCTGACCGGGATCACCTCCCGGTGCCTCGTCTTGCATGCTGCCAATGTCATCGTCCCCGTGCATTCTTCAACATGCAGCCTCCCGGCCCCGCTGCCCCGGGACCCCTCCTTCCACAGCCGTGCCCCGGACCGTGTTCTCCCGAGTCCCTCGTCTGATCCCCATCTCCCCCACAGCAGAGGCGTCATGTTCCCACCATTGGCTATTTCTCCTATACCTTAATTCATGCTCAATTTCAATCACACTTACAGCCCTTATTACACAAAATTAAAATATTTTATTCTCATTAGTGTGTATAATCGTACATACTCATGGGGTCCAGTGTGACCGTCCATACACAGCATGCACTAATCAGACCCAACCTCCCCTATCCAACCTCCCCTCTCCAGCCTCCCAGCCTCCAGTAACTGTGGCTCTATGTTCATTCAGGCTGACTCTCTTCAGCTTCCATTTGTGGGAGAACACAGTCCAGGGAGGATCACTTGAAGGTAGGAAAACATCTGAGGAAGAGGGTGATCCTGGAGATGGGAAGGGAGGGTTTACAGGAGGGACAGCCTGGCACAGGGGTCCACATGAGCATGGAGGCCACGGTCCATTCCTGTCCACAGCAGAGTGGGGCGTGCTCGGGCTGTGGGCCTAGGGAATGGAGTGACCTCTCCATCACTACTGTTCCCTCCACAAGATAAAAAACCGAGTCTCCAGGGAGGAGGAGGGGAGAGAACAGGGAGGACTCAAGGAGGGAGGCCGTGCCAGGCCTTTGTCTTGGGGAAGGGAGGGTGAATGCGGGTGGACTGTGGTGGAATTTCTGATTAGAGACTGCCAGCTGAGGCCCACAGTCACTCTGCATCCTACACAATCTAAGAAACAAACTTATCCTCCCCCACCCCTTTTTGGCCGAGCCCCCACCTGGCTGGTCCGTGTCTGGAGATCGGTGCTCAGAGGTGACGAATGGGTTCCAGTGCTCCGGCTCCCAGGCAGGGGTTCTCTTGAGGCCACCTCTGTTATCCCATTTAGTATGTAATAATGCAAGAAATGGAAAGCATGACCCGAGAAAAATGAAGGCATATGAATAAATAGAAAAATACATCATCCTTTTGCCCTGTTCTGATGATTTAACATCAGACAAAATTGAAAACAAATGCTGCTTGGAGAATTTTCAAGCAAGCAGCCACATGAATCAAATAATAGTTTCTTTGTCCTTCCATCTCAATTCTGTGGCTTTCTGACTTCATTTTCCACGCTGTGACTTTCCCATAGATTCACACGCTCATAGCAACTGAATAGAATGTGAGCTAAAGGCAAATGAAGTACAATAAACCAACCGGGAGAACATTCAGACGCAGGCTAATCCAGAGCCGGGAGCTCACAGCACCAGGTCCACCCAGCAGGCTCATCTGCGGATGTAGCAGCCGCCCCCGAAGATTTGAAACTCTGGAGCCGCCGGATGTCTTAACAAAGAAACTGCTCCATATCTTTCTGGGAACAGGCAGCGTTTAAACAAAAGAACAAACATAAGCAAAGAAGTTAAGTTGGTAAATGCGTCATAACTAAAAAGCAAGGACCAAGCCCTGCTGAGGACTTAGCCGTCCTCATCCGCTAACAGACTCCTCCAGCAGGCGACCCTGCCACCTCCAACACGCCAGCCCTTTGCCACCCAGGAGCTTCCTGCACACAAGTGCTGCCCCTCTGACCAATGGCTTCGCCCTGTGCCTTTGGCTGGCTGCTGCAGGACTTCAGACCGCGCCTCAAGCGACTCTCTGAGGCCTGACATCTTCAGCTCAGTCTTCCCGTGCTTCCACTCAAAGCACCCTGCTCTTCCCACGGAGCACGACCACAATTTGCAGTCGCCTATACTTGGTGACACCTGCGCCCCCACTGGTGCACAGAACACGCAGGCAGGCACGTCCAGCCCGCCCTGGGACAGATGGCAGCCAGCTCAGGGACCCGCCAGTCAGGCATGGGACAGTTGTCACATCCACAGATCAGTGCAGTCCCTGCATAGCACTTCCAGGTGGGAGACTGGGGCTTTCGCCTCATATGTTGAAGTCTTTGAAGCACAAAAGTCCAGGGGAGGAAGACTGGGAGCCCCTTAGCTGCTGCCTGAGAGCAAAGTTCGCCTGTCTCCTGAGAAATGGCCGGAAGGTGCATCTGGGGGTGAAAGACCCCAGACATGAGGCCAATGGCTCCTTGAGCCAAGAGCCACTGTGGCTCTGGAAGGAGCAATACAGGGTCTCTAACCTTTCTCTCTGCAGAACAGGAGGAGGGCACCGGGGGCACCTCAGCAGCTGTCCTGTACCGGGAGGAATGAGTCTAAGGCCACCAGGACACAGCCCTCCTCCGACTGAGCTACAGGACAGCCTGCAGCCCTCAAGTAGAGAGAGAGCCTGTGAGCGCGTGCGCAAAAGGAGCCTTGCCTGCCCAGCTCGGGACGGGCTGTCCTCCTCCTGTAAGAAAAAAAAGGACCGAGCCCACCCTGTCTCTGAGCAAATGCAGTGGCCAGCTTGATGGCCCGCCTTGCTGTCCTGAGCGAGACCAAACACACTGTCCTTCCACAGTGTCAGAACTTACTGAATGACAGTGAATCTGCAGGCAGCACCACGTCCAGCAGCGGAAGGTCACTGAATGCCTGCAGGTCACCTGGGGTCATCACCTGGGCACTCCAGGTGCTGGTACTCCCGTCGTCACTTCTAATATCTAAACACTCGGGTCTCACATCACACTGGACACAATTATAAGTACAGGTTACAGAAAGGCTAGGGAAGGGGCAAGGCGGCCACGGGGTCCAGGAGGCTGCACTGAGAGCAAAGGCAGAAGCAGCGAGGAGGCAGGCACCACAGGTGGTCAGACACGAGTAGGAACCAGCAGCACCTGTCCAGGCGCACAGCTGTCAAAGCACAGAGTCACTCCAGGCCAAGGTCCAGAAGGCGCAGTGTCAGGTCCCCTTGGAGCACAGACTAAGATGTCAGCTCCGAGTGGGACTGACAAGGTCCTCAGGGGCAGGAGGAGCCAGACTGCTGAAGGCCAAGGACAGAAATGCAGAGCTCATTGCTGCGGCAACACTCCCAGGCAAGGCTCAATGAGTGACCAGGTGGCAGGGTCAGGGTGCCCCTGCGTCCAGCCTCAGGGTGCCCCTCCTTCTACGGGTCTCAAGTGAGGGGCTGAGACATTTGAAGACCCACTGTGTTCCTTAAGCTCCTGCGCCTGCTTTCTGACATGAGTTTCATACTCCCGTGCGTCACGCACTTCTGACTGACCCAATAAATTCCAGGCAGCCATCATTCTTAGCAAGATTAATTTTATCAGTTCGTGCCTTATGGTTAGGCCAGGCAGATGGTGGTTCTTGAATTATACAAAGAAGGTGTGGAGTCATTCCACCTCAGCACTCAAAACTCAAAATACTGAGAGTACGCACAGCCTGAAAGCTGCTGTTCTGCACACCATGGAGTCACTCAGGGCAGGCACAGCCTGAGAGCTGCTGTTCTGCACACCATGGAGTCACTCAGGGCAGTCACAACCTGAGAGCTGCTGTTCTGCACACCATGGAGTCACTCAGGGCAGTCACAGCCTGAGAGCTGCTGTTCTGCACACCATGGAGTCAGTCAGGGTAGGCACAGCCTGAGAGCTGTCCTTCTGCACACCAAGGAGTCACTCAAGGCAGGCACAGCCTTAGAGATGCTATTCTACAACACGGAGTCACTCAGGGCAGCACAGCCTGAGAACTGCTGTTATACACCATGGAGTCACTCAGGGTGGGCACAGCCTGAGAGTTGCTGTTCTGCACACCATGGAGTCACTCAGGGCAGGCACAGCCTGAGAGCTGCTGTTCGGCACACCATGGAGTCACTAGGGCGGGCACAGCCTGAGAGCTGCTGTTCTGCACACCATGGAGTCACTCAGGGCAGGCACAGCCTGAGAGCTGCTGTTCTGCACACCATGGAGTCACTCAGGGCAGTCACAACCTGAGAGCTGCTGTTCTGCACACCATGGAGTCACTCAGGGCAGTCACAGCCTGAGAGCTGCTGTTCTGCACACCATGGAGTCAGTCAGGGTAGGCACAGCCTGAGAGCTGTCCTTCTGCACACCAAGGAGTCACTCAAGGCAGGCACAGCCTTAGAGATGCTATTCTACAACACGGAGTCACTCAGGGCAGCACAGCCTGAGAACTGCTGTTATACACCATGGAGTCACTCAGGGTGGGCACAGCCTGAGAGTTGCTGTTCTGCACACCATGGAGTCACTAGGGCGGGCACAGCCTGAGAGCTGCTGTTCTGCACACCATGGAGTCACTAGGGCGGGCACAGCCTGAGAGCTGCTGTTCTGCACACCTGCTCTCCACACTCACTTTACCTTATCTCTTCTTAGTCCCATGTATTAGCCAAAAATGAATATGAAGCACACTGTTGCCCAGCTACTGTTTAGAATGTCCATCACAGAGCGTGTCTGCAGACATTTTAAATGTTCGTTCGGTGTGTTCTAGTCTGCACTCTCAGAAAGTCAGTTCCTCTCCTGCTGTGTTGTGATGTTCGCGAGGCACGAGGCTTTGCTTCACAGTTACTCAAGACCATCCAGGACTCTCCCTGCGCGGTGGCTGCCACTCCCTCCCTTCCTCGGTCCTGTCTCTGGCGTCTCACAGCTGGAATGCTGCAGTATTCCCAGGCAGCCTGACTCGCCTTCTGGGAAGCTCTGGATTCCTCTGATAAGACCAGAGAGCACTGTGCACCTGGGCATGGGCTGTCACCAGCTGTCCCCTGGAGCACAGTGGATCCAAAGGGAAGTCAAGAGGACAGCAAGCTGCTCTCCAAGGGAGAAGTGACAAGTGATAAGCAAGCAATTGTCAGCATTCTTGAGTTGTCAGCAGCACTGGTTTACTAGAGAGGCAGGAGCTATGAAAAATAAATTACTTTATTGGATGTTTGCACAAATGTAACCCTGAAAAATTGGGGGGTTAGAAATACCCCCCAAATACCTACCCCAGGTAGGTAGAAATACCTACCTCACCCTCCCGTGCTGGACACATGGAACGCGCGGGAAGCCTTCACAACTGAGAACAGGGTCGCAGAGGCAGTGAGGTGGGATCCCAGCTTGGCCCGGGGACCTGGAGAAGTTCTTGGCCTCTGAAAGCCTCTCTTCGGTCGAATTGGCCACCACGAGTCGGTGAGGAAGGAGTGTGTGGAACGTGCTGGGCTTGGGTTCTTACTTTCCCAGAACCCAAGTGTGAAAACAATTTGGAAGCGCTTTAGAAGTGCCACAAGCCGCTCAGTGGAGAGCCTGATTCCTGATGGAAAAGCCTGGAAAGGCAGCGGTAGTGCAGCGGCTGGCCCCACAGCTTCCCGCCTGTGGTCTGATGCTCTACTTCCTCCTCAGGATGCAGCGGGACAGGCTCCGCTCTCCTCCCCCCCAGGCAGGCGGGGTCCCAGCCACCTGCAGGACGTCTGGTCTGTTCTCAGGCTCACTAGGAACAAAGCGGCCACCAGTTTCTTCGACACCTGTGCCCATGCAGCCTCCCTCCTTTCCAGAAAGTGTTATTTTAAGTTTACAGCCGCATTTATGTAAAGAACAGGTTGTTCCCAGGCTCTGATGGTGTTTAAAGAGATGTTCCGGCAGGAGGCCTACGCAGGCCTGGATTCAGCCTTGTCAATCACTTCTTGTCTTATTCAGGGTTTTTCAATCAAGTGACAGAAAGCCAACTCACATTACTGGAAGAAGAAAGGAAACAATGGAAGCATTTTGGCTTATGGAAGGAAGGGTCCAGAAACCAACCTGCATCCAGGCAGTGGGAGCCCATGTTCAGAACAATGACCTAAAGATCTCTCTCTGTAGGCTTGTTCTGTGCTCCTGGATGCTCATTCAGGATCGGCTTCCCTCACAACCCTGACCTCAGAAGAGCAGGGCTCTTCCCAGTGTCTTCCTCAGACCCAGAAGCAAATGCCCCCCCACAACAGTTCCCACTGGGAAGCCCATGTGAGACCCTATAGCCAAGAGGGGAACCGAATGCCAGGGTTCTCTTTCCTCCCCAAAAGAAGAGCAAGTGTAGGGCTGGGTGCAACTTAGCAGGTGTGAGCTCGGGGTTCCCCCAGCACCCAGAAAACCAACCACGTGGGCAGAAAGCCTACACAGGTCAAGTTCTCGGGGGAAACCTGCATGAGAGGTCACAGCCTAACCCTGCGGCCTTGGTGAGGTCTTCTGCTCTCTCCCCTCCAGTTGTACACAGCAAGGTCCCAAGAACTGACCCTAGCTCATTGACCCAATCACTTCCAGGGGTGGAAGAGGGAGGGCAGAAGACAGGGAGACTTTGAACAGGATACACTGTATCCTGCCAGTCACCAAATAAAGGCAAGGGCCACTGACATGAGCAACTTGGGGCTAGAAGTGAGCAGAGCTGAGCAGGCCTGAGGGAAGGATGTGGAAGAGGCCTGCAGGGACGGCCATGCCCTCTCCCGCAGGGACGGCCATGCACTGTCCCACAGAGATGGCCATGCACTCTCCTTCAGTGATGACCATGCACTGTCCTGCAGGGACAGCCATGCACTCTTCTGCAGAGACAGCCATGTGCTCTTGTGGGCTCAGCATTTTTTGACACATAAATAAGATACCCAGGTTTTAATTGAGACTACCCAGAAAGAAAAGGATCCGAGGGAGTTCCCTGCCTGCAGACTGGAATTGTGGACCACCCACGCTAGAAGGGCACCCTGCTCCACCCAGCGAAGCTGCACCGTGGAGGCTAGATCTCGTCGTCTGTTTCCCGCTTCCTTATAACCCAGTCTGCAGGAGGAGCGACTGCCCTTTGGGACCGGCCCTGCCTGCAGCCCCTCTCACCACCTGCTCTTCTTTGGATTTTGTTCTTTAGCTACAGGAATGGCATTTCCATTTCAATAAGTCTGCACTCCACACTGACTCCAGAATAGAATCGTTTCAGGTGTGCCTATGACTCCAGGTGTGCCTATGACTCCAGGTGTGTCTATGACTCCATGTGTGCCTATGACTCCATGTGTGCCTATGACTCCAGGTGTGTCTATGACTCCAGGTGTGTCTGTGACTCCAGGTGTGTCTATGATTCCAGGTGTGTATGTGACTCCAGGTGTGTCTGTGACTCCAGGTGTGTCTATGACTCCATGTGTGCCTATGACTCCAGGTGTGTCTATGACTCCATGTGTGCCTATGACTCCAGGTGTGTCTGTGACTCCAGGTGTGTCTATGATTCCAGGTGTGTCTGTGACTCCAGGTGTGTCTGTGACTCCAGGTGTGCCTGTGATTCCAGGTGTGTCTATGACTTCAGGTGTGTCTGTGACTGCAGGTGTGCCTGTGACTCCAGGTGTGTCTGTGACTCCAGGTGTGCCTACGATTCCAGGTGTGTCTATGATTCCAGGTGTGTCTATGACTCCAGGTGTGTCTGTGACTCCAGGTGTGTCTATGACTCCAGGTGTGCCTGTGACTCCAGGTGTGTCTGTGACTCCAGGTGTGCCTGTGACTCCAGGTGTGCCTACGATTCCAGGTGTGTCTATGATTCCAGGTGTGTCTATGACTCCAGGTGTGTCTGTGACTCCAGGTGTGCCTATGACTCCAGGTGTGTCTGTGACTGCAGGTGTGTCTATGATTCCAGGTGTGTCTGTGACTCCAGGTGTGTCTGTGACTCCAGGTGTGCCTGTGATTCCAGGTGTGTCTATGACTTCAGGTGTGCCTATGACTCCAGGTGTGTCTGTGACTGCAGGTGTGTCTATGATTCCAGATGTGTCTGTGACTCCAGGTGTGTCTGTGACTCCAGGTGTGCCTGTGATTCCAGGTGTGTCTATGACTTCAGGTGTGTCTGTGACTCCAGGTGTGTCTGTGACTCCAGGTGTGCCTACGATTCCAGGTGTGTCTGTGATTCCAGGTGTGTCTATGACTCCAGGTGTGTCTGTGACTCCAGGTGTGTCTATGACTCCAGGTGTGCCTGTGACTCCAGGTGTGTCTGTGACTCCAGGTGTGCCTGTGACTCCAGGTGTGCCTACGATTCCAGGTGTGCCTGCGATTACAGGTGTGTCTATGATTCCAGGTGTGTCTATGACTCCAGGTGTGTCTGTGACTCCAGGTGTGTCTATGACTCCAGGTGTGCCTGTGACTCCAGGTGTGCCTATGACTCCAGGTGTGCCTGTGACTCCAGGTGTGTCTATGATTCCAGGTGTGTCTATGACTCCAGGTGTATCTGTGACTCCATGTGTGGCTATAATTTCAGGGGTGTTTAGAGGTGCACACTTCTATTTTTGGCTTATCACCACCACCTTCCTTTAAAAAATAACCTTCTGAAGTCTCATTTTGTGCAGTCAGCGCCTCCCTCAGCCTCTTCCCACACCAGCCTCCCCGCCTCACTGTGGTGACCCAGGTGAGAGGCACCGGAATCCTACCCAGGAGTCCAGAACTTAGCCCAAGCTGCCAATCTAACGTGTCTGTCCTGTTGATTTTGGAGACAGAATTGGCTTGTTTAATTCTCAGGACAGCAGGTGAGGTGGGAATTATGGTAGCCCTCACTTGAGAGCTAGGGAAGCTGACTCCCTAGAGCCCTAGCGACTTGCCAGCCACCGCCAACAGCAGAGCCGACCGTGAGCCCTCGCTGTCCAGTCTAGAGCCACGCACCCAACCTTACAGCTGAGGCTATTTTGTCTTCACCGTGGCTCTTGCAGGCTTTGTGTGCGCTGGCCTGTGTTCATCAGGTGGCGTCAGCATGAACAGAGCTCCAAGATATGAAACTGGCTGGAAGCGCTAGGTCTGAGAAGGTCCCACTGCACCACGGCTGGCGGACCTGCCTGAGGACAGTCACAGAGAAAACTGACGTGGATCGCAGGCCTTCTCCTCCTGTGTTGCTGGAAACAGTAGTGTTCATCTGGACCGTGGGTTACACAGCTGAAAGGAGGCGGGACCCGGGGGGAGGCGAAGGGAAGTGTGGAAAGGCAGAGGCTGTGTAAAGCTTATTAGGCCTCCGTCCCATGCACCTTCTCCAATGGCGTCACCAATGTTCTCACGTTTTTAAAAAAGTTCTAAAATTCTCTACACAAAAGCACTTGATTTTCTCTTCATATCCAAAGAGCACAAGTAGCCAGAGCTAATCATGTAAGAGAACAGAGTCTCAGGAGCTATTTTACAACTAGATGCAATTCAGTGTCAAGTACAGAATCTGTGGCCTGAGAGGTGAAGGGGGAGCGAAGCTTCTGAGGGATTCGAGCTCTGAAAACCCAGGCCAGGTGCTTGCTGCTCTGCACCGCCCGTCGGAGAAGCACAGGGCAGGGCCGCGGCCTGGGTCCTCCTGCTTCAAACATGGCGTTCCTACCTCCAGCCCCTCTCCGCATCCAGCGTCGGAGGCCCAGGAGTGACCTCAGAAACAGTGAGCAGACAGACAGACAGACAGGAATCAGGAAGGTGCAGAGGGGTGACCAGCCGGTGCAGGGCCTCATGGTGGTAGGACAGAGCAGCTCGCTCCCTCCCTCCGGATCCCGACGGCGTCCTTCCTGCAGCTGGACACTGACCGACCGTGGGTCCATCGCCAAGACCACTTAGGGCATCCGACACTCTCCAGAGCGTATCGTCTTTATTTTCTTCTAAATTACTTGACAGAACCACATTTTCTTTGAATCTCTGCAGGATGCTATCTCTGGAAATTTTACACAGAGCAGAATGAGTCACTCCCTTAAACTCCTGAATAATGGTTTTTGCTTTGCTTTAATTTTTTTTTTTTTATTTATACTGTGGTCAAGTATTTTTGATGAAGTTTTTTACTGTATTTACTTTGTAAGTGAAAGATTTCTAAGGCATCAGACCTTGAAATTGTAATATTATCCCGCCAGGAATAATCATTAGGCAGCAAAGTCACAGCCTTCTCTTTAGGGCACTCCAGAGGTGACTTCACCTCATCTCTGGGCACGACAGTGAGTAGCCTCCAGCAGGTCTTGGGGAGGAAGGTGGCACCAGTGCTGCGTGGGATGCTGGCGCTCAGGTCAGCTTGGCCTGTCCCCTTCTGTGGGAGTGCACCTGTGTGCCTTCAAGAATCCGCTGGAGGTTCCAGGACAAATGTCCACCCCTCGGAGGTGTGGCTTTGCAAGGCAGTGGCCCCCAGGCCAATAAAGCAGTGCAGTCACTGCAGCACCATGTGGCCCCCACTGTCCACCCACTCGTACTGGCCCCTGACCTTGCCCCAGATGGCAGGGTGCCTGGGCCATGCCTAGACCACAGCAGCAGATCAGTGGGATGGGCTACACTCCTCCCAGATGTGGGTTGTCCGAAGCTGGTTTAATGCCCTCAGCTCCTCTGGGGCACATTCAGGCACTTCAGATTTGGCCCTCTGAACTCGACACTGCCACATGAATTCATCTTCCTTGACTTATTCTTCTGGGTTTTGAAAACCTCATTTTCTGAATGAGTCTTACCACCAGGTTGCACACACTTAAACACCCCAACAGTAACAGAGAAGGTTACTATTATACATCAGTTTTGTGAGTGGCGGGGTCCTAGCCCCCTTGCATTCCACCAGAGTCCGTTAAGTCCCAGGAGCTGGTCTCCAGGCCACTTCTCTCCTCCAAGGCTGTGCACACTAAGCACTACCCAGGGTGACCGCAAACCATACAGCCACTGCTTAAAGCAAATTTCCCTATGGAAAAGGAACCTTTGCATCATGCAGTTCACCAAGGAAATGAGCTTCCAGAGCTGCTTCTGTGATTCCAGAGCTACGTCTATGATTACGTTTTTCTTCCCTGAAAAAACCTCAAGATCTCTCTGCTTTAACTCTAAGATTAAAAGTAAATCTCATGGGAGCCTCAAGATCTGGTCTAATGAGTTAAAAGAAATTTCCTGAAATATTTGTAGACTTCAGGCTGGTTTTGTCGCAAAGCCTTTGTACATGTTAAATGGCTTACTTTTAACCTTTTTAAATAGGCAGATGAGAGCATCCTGACCCAGGTCTGAGGCTCTGTGGCCCCTTGGACACGTCCCTGCTAGGCGTGTTTCCTTAACTGCAAATGGGATAACTAAAGCTCAGGCTCCGATAAAATCCTACTAAGATGACGTCTGAAAAGTGATGTGAGAAGATATTCAAATTCAACTGTCTGTCAAAGGAATTTTATTCAGAATACACAAACCTCCCGAAAAGCTATGGAAAGGGAAGACGGCTCCTCACTGCTCGCTGGCTGTATGTTGTTTTGTTGGCAGCGCCGTACCTGGGCCCAGAGCCTCGCCCTCCTAGGCAAGTGCTCCGCGCTTGGCTACGTCCCCAGACCTGCACTATTCTTTTTGTTTTTCTTTTTTAATTTTTTTTATTTTATATGTTCTGATTAGTTGAACATGACAGTAGAATGCGTTTATGATATGATAGTTCATACATAAATGGAGTGTAATCTCTCATTTTTCTGATTATACATATGGTGAGATCACATGGGTCATGCAGTCATTCATGTACATGAGGTAATAATGTCTGTTTCACTCTGCTATCTTTCCTTCCCCCATGCCCCTTGCCCTCCCTTCACTCCCCCAAGAATAAAGTAACTCTATTCTTCCCTATCCCACCTCCATTATTGTGAATTAGCTTCTGCATATCAGAGAAAACATCCAGCCTTTGGTTTTTTGGATTTGGCTTATTTCACTCAGCATGATATTCTCTAACTCCATCCATTTACCAGCAAATGCCAAAATTTCATTCTTCTTTAAAGCTGAGTAATATTCCATTGTGTATATATATATATATACACAATGGAATATTTATATATCACAGTTTCTTTATCCATTCATCTGTTGAAGGGCATCTAGGTTGGTTCCATAGATTAATTGTTGAGAATGAGCTGCTATAAACACTAACATGGCTGTGTCATGTAGTATGCTGATTTTAAGTCCTTTGTATATAAACCAAGAAGTAGGGTAGCTGGGTCAAATGGTGGTTTCATTTCAAGTTTTCTGAGGAATCTCCATACTGCTTTCCATAATGGTTGCACCATTTTACATTTCTAGCAACAATGCATGAGTGTACCTTTTCCCCACATCCTCACCAACACTTATTGTTGCTTTTATTCTTGATAATTGCCATTCTGACTGGAGATGAAATCTTAGCTTTGATTTGCATTTCTCTAATTGCTACAGATGTTGAACATTTTTTCATATATTTGTTGACCAATTGTATATCTTCTTCTGTGAAGTGTCTGTTCAGTTCCTTAGCCCATTTATTGATTGGTTTTTTGGAGTTAAGTTTTTTGAGTTCTTTATCTATCCTAGAGATTAATGCTTTATCTGAGGTGCACGTGGTAAAGATTTTCTCCCACTCTGTAGGCTCTCTCTTCACATTATTGATTGTTTCTTTGGCTAAAAAGAAGCTTTTTAGTTTGAGTCCATCCCATTTATTTATTTATTTTCTCATGCTTTAGGGGTCTTGTTAAGGAAATCAGATCCTAGGTCAACACGGTGAAGATTTGGGCCCACTTTTCCTTCTAGTAGTCGCAGGGTCTCTGTTTTAGGGCCTAAGTCTGATCCACAGTGAGTTGAGTTTCCTGCAGGGTAAGAGATAAGGGTTTAATTTCATTCTGTTACTTGCAGCTTTCCATTTTTCCCAGCACCATTTGTTGAATATACTGTCTTTTGTTCAGTGAATGTTTTTGGCCAAAACCAGACAAAGACACATCAAGGAAAGAAAACTTCAGACCAATATCCCTGATGAACATAGATGCAAAAATTCTCAATAAAATTCTGGCAACTTGCATATAAAAGCATATTAAAAAGATGGTGCACCACAATCAAGTGGGGTTCATCCCAGGGATGCAAGGTTGGTTCAACATACGAAAATCAATGAACATAATTCATTATATTAATAGACTTTAAAAAAAGAATCATATGTTCATCTCAATAAATGCAGACAAAGCATTTGACAAAATGCAGCACCTCTTCATTTTCAAAACACTAGAAAAACTAGGGATAATAGGAACATACCTCAACATCATAAAGCCATATATGCTTAACCCAAGGCCACCATAATTCTAAACGGAGAAAAATTGAAAGCATTCCATCTAAAAACTGGAACAAGACAAGGATGCCCTCTTTCACCACTTTTATTCAACATTATTGCCCTTGAAACTCCAGCCGGAGCAATTAGACAGAAGAAAGAACTTAAAGGTATTCAAATAGGTAAAGAAGAACTTAAACCATCACTATTTGCAGATGATATGATTCTATATTTGGAAGATCCCACCAAAAAAATCCCACCAAAAATCTTCTAGAACTAATAAATGAATTCAGCAAAGTAGCAGGATATAAAATCAATACCCATAATTCGAACGCATTCCTATACATGAGTAATGAATCCACTGAGAGAAAAATAAAGAACAGTACCCCAGTCACATTCTCCTCAAAAAAATAAAATAAAATACTTGGGACTCAGTCTAACAAGAGAGGTGAAAGATGGTTGCAGTGAGAACTACAGACCACTGGAGAAAGAAGTCAATGCAGACCTCAGAAGACGGGAAGGCGGTCATGCTCCTGGGTGGGCAGAGCTGATAGTGTCAAAATGGCCATTCCACTGCACTCTTCGGGCATGGCACGACTGAAAGGAGAACCGGCAGAGGGGCAGTGGTCGTAGAAGGGTCTGGAAGCACCTGCTGGGCAAGCCGAACACCTGCAGGCCAGGAGCAATTCCACCCTCCCGTGGAGGCCCAGCCAAGTGCTCCTGTGCCCAAGCAGGAACAAAGCCCATGACGGCAGGCACTGGGGAGAACCCAGCGTCCATCACCGAGAACGAAGCCTTGTGGCCTGTTGTCCACTGAGTGTGCCGAGGATCACAAGGGAGCAAGTCACCGCCTCCCTCCACGCTGGGGATGAGCCCAGAGACCGGACAGCTGCAGAAGCAGCCTGACAGGGAAGAACAGGTGCTGCTTGGTCTCGTTCCTGCTCAGAAGCCAGCAGAGCTGACCAGACGTCGAACAGCGTTAGCTCCCAGGCTCAGGACCGATGGAAGGCTGCGGCTGTTCTAAATTGGGATCCAGATTTGACTCTGTGGTGTATTTGTTTATAAAATGCATCAAACCTTATTATAATACTGATTGTAAAAATGTAGTAAGCATTACTGTATTACATGATGTGTCCATTAAAAATTTACCCTCAATTTTTTTTTGGAGAAAGACACACCTGAAGTCCAGCAATTCTCTCAAATCTTATTTCTTGGGTTTTGTTCAAGTAATTAATATCATATGTCTAGTATGATCATATTTTCCTAAAAATTGTCTGTACTGAAGTGGCCATTGTTTAGCTACCTCTGTATAAAGAGGTGTCCTGGTAATTCTCACAAAATCTTCACCAAACATTATTGATTTTCACAGACTATGAAATTCACGTGACAGCTTACGTTTATCCATAGACTTCTGATATTGCCTGAGTCATTTATAATGGCATGTGTCACTTTTATAAAACTCCCAGAGCTGTTTTTAAGAAAATAAATACAGCACTAACCCGGGGAGACGCGAGAGGCTGGTGGGGTTCAGCCTGGAGCCAGGTCCCCTGCACCGTGTCCCTCTGTGCCTTCCATCCTCGGGCTGCTGCTGGTGACTGAGCCCCTGAGGTGCCCCGCAGGTCTGCAGGGTGCCCGGGCCACACAGCCCTGCTGCCCTCTCCCTCCCGCCACCCACACCCCTGCTCCTCAGTCTCCTTCCCAGCAGCTCACACCAGCCCTGCCCACCGCGAGCTCCGGACGGCCTCTCCCTGCAGGCAGGCCATGTGGGCCTTCTCCAGCCCAGGCCAAGCTGAGTGAGCAGACCGGGTGGCCGAGAGGACACTTTCTGACAGTGAGGACTGTCCATCCTCACGTGAGGGGCTTCGTCAAGGCTGGTGCCAGCCTCTGTTACTTGGTGTCAGTCACCCTCCCTGTCCAGGGGAGGGATCCTCCCTCTGCAGGTCTCAGCAGGAAACAGGGTCCACCCCGCCGTGGGAACCCAAAGGCCCCTGGCGACTACTGGTGGAGTGTGTGGCCTCAAGACTGCCGCAGGAGCCCCCGCTCGGACAGCAGCTCCCCACCAGGGGACTGCGGCTGAGTGTCCCGGGTCGGGGCTGCAAGTTGCCACTCAGCGGCAGCTCCAGGGACGTCCTACTAGAAGTCCCTGAGCTGGGACCCTGGCCTTGCTGTCAGCTAACCGCTGTCCTGGCTCTGCACTCTTTCCCAAGCCTGGCTCTCCTATAAACCACCCGACATGTTTCCAACAACACGTTCTCCCCAAGCTAGCCAAATCCGGCTCCTGCTGTTTTCGGCTAGGAACCGTGATTCCACCTGGGCAGTGTTATTTCCCTCTCTTCAGGTGAAACCTGAAGAAAATTAATACGACTTCTCCTTGAACCTACTTCACTGCATGAAAGAGTCCCGCCGTTCCCATCAGCCCACAGGGCTCCTCGCTGCGCCGGGGTCACTGGGCCCACGACTCCCAGACAGACTCCACAGCTCTGGGAATGCACAGTGGACACTTTCCCTTCCCGTCCCTCACGCACTGGAAGTCCAGCTGGCGGAGGACTCAGCCGTGTTCCGGACTGCTTGGTAAAAGACAGAGTGCTCAGACGGGGTCTGGACTCGTTCTTCAGAGGTCCTTTCACCTTCCCTCATTTTATCCTGATCCTTTTGTATTAGGCACAAACTCATAATCATGAAGATAAAATCAACCGATAACGCTAATATCCAAGGGCCATGGCCTCTAAATTGCATTCATTTCTCACACACTTCTAAAGTGACTTAAAACTACACGTGGTGGTGCAAGATACTATAATTCCAGTGACTTAGGAGGCTAAGGCAGGAGGATCACAAGTCCAAAGCCAGACTGAGCGATTTAGAGAGACCCTAAGCAACTTAGTGAGATTTGTCTCGAAATAAAAAATAAAAAGGACTGGGGATGTAGCTTAGGGGTTAAGCACACTTGAGTTCAATCCCCAGTACCAAAGAATAAAATAATAAATAAAATAAAAAGGGACTTAGATATCAGAAGGCCAAATGAAACAGACTGGACACTCAGAAGGAGGTACGTTCCGTGTCTATGCCAGTTGCCTCCTCCCAGAGAATGTGGAGTCCAGGAGGTCTGTCACAGCTGAAGGCTGCTCGGCCACCACACAGGCCCTGCGGTGTATGGGACTTCCCACCACAAAAGCCCACCTCCAAAGTGAAAGGCAGCAGGTCCTTTGTGGTCCCTTGTGGCCCCTGAGGAAGTGACCTAGGGTCCTGCCCATCAGCCGGTCAGAGCGAGACTAACGGGAGGAGGGAGAGGGCTGAGCACTCCCTCCTCCACGGGAAACGATGGGGCAGGCATAGTGTTCATTCCTCCTGGGGCCGGGGGAGCGTGGGGCCAGGCCCAGTGCTGAACTGCCACACCCAGGGCCACAAGCCACGAGCAGGAGGGAGCGGTGCCCCTGGAGCCCAGCCTGCTGCCAGGGTTCTGCGCATACCTCGTGCTGGTAATGTGACCCCCTCATCAACTAGGAGAGCAGGTCCTCTCTCACCACTAAGAACCATGAGGAGAGACGCGGGGGAAATGGCTCGTACCATTATTGTTTTTATTTCCTTTCTGGAAAACAAAGAAATCTACCATGATGCAAAATAACTCCATTTCAAATCCTAATGTAGGAAGTGCACCCATTGTAAACAGTTCTGCTAAAGAAAATATCTCCCCCAAACAACAACAAGTTTCATTCATTCAGCAATAAATAACCATCTCTCGGATGGCAAGGAGTTTAAAAGGAACTAAATCTGGTTGAGTGCTTTCCACCTTGTCTTCAAGATAGGGAACCATGCAATCCTTCAGTCTGAATTGAATCAGACAAACACCATTATGTGTCTGCTGACATCAGGTGCCAGCAATAACAGCTTGAAAGATCTTATTCAATACCTCTGGTCCTGCCGCCGTCTTGCAGCGGGTGATGCTTTACAAGACTGAGCTTCATATTTTTGTTTATTTATGTGAATTACCTAGCACTGAAGTTTATGTACATCTTTGTGAGTCTGTCTATTCGCTACCAAAGAAATAATGGACATTTTATTATTTTTCTTTGGGGTTTGTTGACATCTTTGATCTACATAATGTTTAGAAGAATCAAGAGGCAACTGAAACTCATAACTTTGTGTTGAAGAAAGGAATCTGAAGAAACCTCTGTCTTCTCCGTATACTCCATATTTCTAAGCCAAGGCAAGAAGTCCCTAGTAGTCTGTTGTTGTTTGGGGGGTTATTAATTTCTAAACAATTTTATTTAGCAGAAAAAGGATTTGTACCAGCACTGTACCTGTGAAAACTAATTCCATATAAATAATAAGTTTATAATGTGGTTTGTACCTTTACCCATCTATCAGTTTCACCTCTACTCCCTGAATTGACATGCTCATCAGCTTGGAGGAGGGACCCAGCTGGAGACTAATGACCTGCTTCACCTGATGGAAACACGGGTCTCACCATGTGCGCTGCAGTGCAGGGTGACCTTGCCAGCCGCGGCTCGGCAGGGCCTCTCCAGGAGCTTCCGCCTCCACTCTGCCTCCACCCCAGGACGCGGGGCTGAGTCAGCAGGTAGGACACATGGGCCCTGCTCCAGAGTCACCTGCCTCCGCTGCTTTCTACCCAGCAAAACGGAGCCCATGCTTCGCCTCCTGCAGGGGAACTGTGACTCTAAAGCTCCCTGCAAAGCAGCCTCTACTGAAGAACAAGCAGAAGCGAATAAGCGGAGTGTGGTGCCGTGAGGTCAGCAGGTACCGTCTCAGGGCAGGCACTCCTGACGTGCGCCTGGGAATCGATGGACACCCCAGAATTCCATAAAACCGCGCGGAAGAGCCTCAAAAACTGTTGTGGGGCACAACTTAAGAACAGACCCATCGCCCACCACCAAGAAGGTCAAACCTGAGGGTCTGTATTAGCCGGCCCGCTGACTGTCTCACACGGCACCCAAAGTGGCTTTTGGGAGGACAGCCCTGAGCGCAGGGTGCAGGGTTCTTCACACTAAGTAAATCATGTCAGCACAAGAATCCTAAGTGGCCATTGCTGTGATTCAAAACTACAAACTACCATCACGAGACCTAGAATCATAAGCAGAGGGGAAGTGGGTCGAAACGACCTTAGTCAGTACATGTTAAAGAATGGTCACTAACATCTAGGCAACCATTCTCTGGCAGGTACATTGTCCAGGAAAAATAGGAACCAAAAAGAGCAATTTACATCATATAAGAATGACCATTTTGTGTGGCCAGTCATGCTGTGCTAAGCGACTGTTGAAGGGCACAGAGGCAGGGTGTTCCCACAGGAGAAGCATTTCCCACATGACATGGAGTCTCAGGGAAAATGGAGTCTGTGTGGTCATCACCCATGTAGCCTGGCCCATAACAAAACCAGGAATGCTGCTGAATCTATTCGCTTTGCAGAAATCAAGGAACATGGGCTATTTTCTCAAGAGCACCCAGGTCACATTCCCTCCCACCTTCCTCCCAGCATGGCCTGGGTTGCTGAGACTCTGGCATCCCCGGCCCAAGCGCGAGTCTCTCAGCGGGAAGAGCGGGATTCCAAGACAGCAGGAGCTTAGGAGCTGGACTCTGCTGAGAGTGACTCATGTACCAGGACCACTGTTCTCAGGTTCTCTCCAGATCCTTTCTCAAAATTACTTTAGTGTCACAAGCCTTTGTGGAGTTTAAGAGAACAAAATAAAGCTGGCATAGGACCAAACGAGATGATGCCTGATCAGGGAAATACAAGGCACTATCGTGCCTAAGTAAGCTTCCTGGCGCAACATAGTGTCTGCCCTAGGCCAGAAAGTGAAAACGTAATTTTTCAAAAAGCACTAAATCATAGTTGATCATTTCATGAGGCTCCATATGTTATGGCTTAAGAGAAAAGAAATGAGAAAAAGCTCTCCATCCAGGCAAAGACAGACTCAGTTGTCCTTTTCTTAAGAAATGACTTTACAGGCCTTCAAATAGAAAAAGAGAGAACTTTAGACATAGCACACATGCACGAACACACATGCACTCTCTCACACACACGCACACATGAACACACACAAGCACTCTCTCACACACATGCACACATACACGCACACACACGCACATGCACACATGCACACACACATGCACTCTCTCACACACACATGCACACACACATGCCCTCTCTCACACACACATGCACACACACATGCCCTCTCTCACACACCTGCACACACACACACATGCACACACACACACACACACATGCACACATGCACACACACATGCACTCTTTCTCACACACACAAGCACATACACACACTCTCTCACTGTGCTTCATTTCATTTAAGCGACATGTCACATTTGAAACTGTGATCTTGGAGAAATTTAAAGTCTATGTAGTATAAACAACATATGCCCAACTCAACATTTTGCTTCTTAATAAAAATCGTTGTGAAGTGTTGTCAATAAATATGAAAACTTATGACAAAATTCAGAATTCTTAGAAAAATATAATTTACTAACACTGACTACAAAATTAGAATACATGACTCCATATGGAGCCATTTAAGAAACTGAATTGGTAAACTCTCTCCACAAAGAGATAATAGGCCAAGGATTTCACAGAGGGTCAATGAACAGATCATCCTACTCTGAAGCAACCTCTTGATTTCCATCAGGCGAGAACAAACGTCATACCAGAAACAAGACTGGGACAGCAGTGGACAGAGACATGGGTGTCAACGTCCTAAACAGAAACGTCGAGCGCCAGTCCAGCAGCAGCCTGTAAAGCAGGATCCATCCGGATTGCCCTGACTGCAGAGGAAAGGCACGGACAGCAAGTCCACACTGTTATCCACCATGTTAGCAAAGTTAATTAGGCAAATCATGTGGTCAACTCTGAAGACACAAAAGACATTCAGTGACGGTCAGCGTTACGTTCCTGATAAAACACTCAGCACCTGGGAGGGAGAGTTCCTCAGTGAGAATGTGGAACACAAACCCATGACGTGGCTGGCCTTGGAGATGGATGGTCACCACTGCTGCCCCGTGCCGTCTCCTGGCCGGCGCTGCTGCCCGGAGGGCCTGGGGGCAGCAGGAGGCAGAAGAGAAGCAAGGTACCATGACCAAAGGGACACTGCTTGCCCAGGCGCGGCTGTCTGTGTGGGGAGTTCACAGACACCAAGTGGGGAGATGAAGAATCAGAAAAGAATAGGAAATGGATGGCGAAGTGAGAGAAGAATGGACTGCTGGAGCCTGCGGACATGATCAATTCATCCACCAGAGATGCTAGAATATGCAGACCCTTAGAGCAAACAGAGGGGCTTGGCATGATCCAGTTCAAACACCACACTGTCCGCACACCAGCAAGGAAAGGGATCCTGGTAACATGCGTGTTGCCTAGAACAGCAATGGAAGAATAAATGCAGAACAAAATACACGTGAAATGTTGAGGAGGACACTAAATCTACACAGAAAAACATTGAAGAAGGCCAAAATAAGTGGAGGTCTCATGTCCATTGATGGGAGACATGGCATTGCACAAATACCGGTTTTCTCCAAATTGATATGAAAATTAAAACTTTAATCAAAACCACACAAGGATTTTTCTAGAATATAACAGATTTGTTATGAAATTTATACTGAGTCACAAAATATCAGGGCTAGACAGGAACTCCCAAAGAATCATAAGTTGGAGGTGGGGAAAATTTATTTTCTCAAATACCAGAATTTATTTTAAAGTTATAGTAATTAAGACAGCTTAGGTGTATGAAGGAGATAGATAAAAAGATCAACTGGGCAGAACAGAAGATCCAAACACCGATCCACATGTGCATAGAATCTAACTACCATGAGTTGGCTCTGCAAATTTTTGGAAGAGGTCTGGTTATTCATTGAAAGATGCTGGGACAAGTAGAAACTTCCAGAAACTGGGAAAAGATAGAAGTGGACTTCCTATTTAAAAAATCAAATTCTGGGTGCCATTATTTAGAAAAGCTAACTTAAAACTTCTAGAAGAAAACTATGTCTATTTTTTACCTTAATGGTTCTTAAGACACAAAAATGCTTACCAAGAAAAAATGATAAACGTAACTTCATTAAAATCAAGGTTTTTGTTTATTAAAGACAATACAAAAAGAATGATAGAAACAAGCCATAAGCAGCTTTTGAAGCAAATATGATCCACAAAGAGGAGCTATCAAGACACCTAATGATAACGGAAATGAGCAGGCATTCTGCAGAGGGGAAGCACCCTGGAGACACCATAGGCAGCGAAGGCCGAGCACTGGGCTCCGAATGCGGCAGCCGCTCTCCGCTCTCTTTCGTCCTTCTGGGTCTCTGCCTTTCCTTCTGGTCAGCGAGCCTTGCTGTGACCAAAAGACCCAACAAGGACAATTTCAGAGGAGGAAGAGCTTACTCTGGCTCAGGGTTTCAGAGGTGCAGTCCACGGTGGGCTCACTCGGACCTGAGCTGAGGCAGAACATCATGTAGATGGCGGGCAAAGGAAGACTCACCACCCGGTGGCCAGGAAGCAGAGGAGTGCTCCAGGCACCAGTGACAAAAGGCACACCCCGTGACCTGTCCTCCAGCACACCCATCTCTACAGTAGCTCCCAGCTAGCCCACATCGGTGGACTAACCCCCCGTCAGGTCGCGCCGGTAGCGACCGAACCCTCTCACCTCTGAGCATTCTTGCACTGTTTCACATCTGAATCATAACACTCTTTATTTTTTCTCTTGCCTGCTTCCTCCAGCGAGGATTCGCAGAGCTTCAGGACACAGAAGTGGCAAGCTGGGCACCTCGCCTTGTTCCTGATCTCGCAGGAGAGGCTCTCAGCTTTTCTCCACTTAATACCACGTCAGCTGTGGGCTTGTCACACGAGGCCCTGACCGTACTGAGGGACTTCCTTCTACCCCTAATTTGTTGAGAAACTTTGGTTTTCTGCGTTTTTCAAAATACAATTTTAGTTGTAGATGGACACAAATACCTTTATTTTATGTATTCCTTTTTATGTGGGGCTGAGGGTCGAATCCAGTACCTCACACATGCTAGGGCAGCGCTCTACCACTGAGCACTGGGTTTTTATCGAGGAAACAATTTTGGGTTTTGTCAAATCTTTTCTACGTCTATTGAAACGACTGCGTGTTTGTATCCTCCGTGCTATTGATGCGATGTACCACGTCAACTAATTAGCTTATGTTGAAACACGTGCATCCAGGAGCTAAACCCCCGTTATCATACTGTATGATCTTCTGAATATGCCACAAATTACCAAGGTGGTGCTGAAAGCCACAGGGAGCCATTCTCTCTGGGTTCTAGAGGCTCATGGACATCAGTGGAACATCAGGGTCCAGGGGGCCATGCTTCCTCCCCAGGCTCAGGGGAGCACCAGCCTCTCCTCCCCCAGCTCGGGGCAGCAGGGAGCAGCCCCCCGGTCCGTGGCAGGGCTCATGCCTCCCACCTCCTTCTGAGAAGGACACTAGGGTTGCCTCTCGCTGTCCTCGATTCACGCCCCTCCGCTCAGTTCTTTCTGCCACACAAGGTAACATGCACACATTCCAGGACTGAGGACCTGGATTCCCTGGAGGATACACTGGATGTTGAGCCAACTGCGTAGGCAGCGCACCCAGGGATTGGCATTAGAAGAACACAGCAGTCCAAAGCTGGAGGCACCCAGGTGTCCTTCGACAGGACAATGGGAACCAGGAGCATTGGGTCAGCAGTGGGTCAGCACCGAGGAAGTGGAAATAAATGAGTCACCAAGGCACAAGGGACACGGCGGGTCTTGAGGGCATGCTGCTGAGTGGGAGGGGCCAGCCTGAGAAGATTCCAGTCACACGGCATTCTGGGAAGGTGAACGAGGGACCGTGACAAGGCCGTTGGTCACCAGGAGTGGAGGTGAGGGCAAGACTCAGGGATGCTCCGGTGGCATCTCTACCTGTTTGACACTGTGACCGTGGACACGTGGCATCTGCATGTGCCAAGGCTGCCCCACAGGAAGGGAGCCCGGTGGGGGCTCTGGACTTCAGCTGACGTCACTGTGCATAGTCACTCGTCAGCTGAAACGAACACAGCACAGGGGTGGGAACTGGCTGGAAGGGGGAGCTATACGGAAAGCTGTGTCTTCTGCTCAGATTGTCCATAAATCCAAAATTGCTCTAAGACACAAAGGCCATTAACTCTTTAGAAGAAGAGTGCATATGCCCAGCAGTCATAATAATAGCAATGAACTCAGATAAGCATCAAAGTCAGCTCCCAACCTGGTCCTTCACTAATTCTTATGGGACACTGGGAAAAATATCAGTGAATTAGTCATTGCACAGCATCATGAGAACAGAACCGTAAATGTCCACAGCCCATAAAGAGCCAAAATGTACTGTCATTTATAAAACAGAAAGTCACACAGGGAGGAGAGAATCTGCAGCCCAGCCCTGGTGCCCGGCACTCAGCGTGCACCGAAATGAATAATCACCTCTTTTCTGTCACCAGCCTGCCTCGGGGAGAAGCCCAGAGCAGGGGCAGGGGAAAGGCCAGAGGGAGACCACAAAAATGGATGAAATCATAGATGAGGACACAGCTGAGAAATCCACAAGTCAACCTCATCCCCAACATTAACTGCGCTCTCAAGCCCACCTTGCCCCAAACCAACATCAGAGGGCTGGAGAAAAGCACAGTAGCCGACTCTCCAACCTAAGAATGCGTGACTCAGAGGACAGCACCCCACAAGGCCACTGCCCATATGCCAGGAGGCCACACTGTCTGTGCCTCACCAGAGGACAGCGAGGAGTTCTTCAACAGCACCAGAAAACAGTCTTGAAATTGGGATGATTCTGTTCAGTGAAGGTTTAATGAGTAAATGATTTCTAATGATCAATTTGTCCAGGTGTGTCTGGGCCATTGGAGCTTCCATGAGATTTTTTGCAAGCCTCCAACTGCTTGCTTACCTTAAAATGAAGTCACAAGAGCTAGGGATGTGGCTCAGGGGGAGAGCAGTTGCCTGACGTGAGCCAGGAAACCCTGGGTTTGAACCCCAGCCCTGCAGGAAAAAGAAATTCAAAGTCCCACCTACAGGGGAGGGCTACTGCAGTAACCACCCTGTGGCTTCTGTATGTCATCTTACCAATCAGAAAACATGAATCCTTAGGGAGCATTTTCAAAGGGAAAATCGTCCCCCAAGACGGAACCCAAAGAACACACGCATTCTCAGCCTCCTCTATGCCGAGTTTCTTAGGAACAAAGACTGATTTCTGGCACATTCTATCATGGTCCAGGCATGAGTCTGAGTGACCAGCCTCCGTTCCTGCCTTCAAATCCTGCCCGTTCCCGGGAAGCAGCACCCTGGGGGAAGAAAAGCACACGCAGGATTGCTGCTGTGGGGACGCTGTGCCTGGTTCCTGCGCCTGCAGTCTCCTGAGCAATATCTTTGCAGAATCACATCCTGAGAAAAGCTATTTTCAGCGCGTCCCTTAATTCTCTGTAGTCACTGTGCGCACCTCTTGAGGCCTGGCTCCCAGGACGCACCTCACTCCTAGACAGGTGCAAGAGCCGCTGGCTCCAGGCCTCTCGCCTGTCCCAGGTGCACAAACCAAGCCTCCCCACACAGGCATCACGCCGGCCTAGAACCCTTCCTGCTGCGCCAATGTCAGGTGCCTATTGGCAAAAACTCTCCTGTCTGCTTCCACGGCGTCTCAGCCCTGAGATCACGCGACACACCACCACGGCTTTCCTCCTCCAAAGTGGGGCTTGTCTGGAAGGCTCGGCGGCACCTGTTGTAGAGCCAGGCTTCCCGGGCTGCCATGACTTCAAAAGTCCCAGCACCGCAGACCAAGCCGCAACCGGAAGGCCGAGACGCTTAGAGGTCCATTTGGACTCTGCTGGCAGTGTCCACTCTGCTTCTCCCTGATGAGCAAGGTGAACCAGGAGAGAGGGACGCCCTGGTCTCCCCTGGTCCTGGGCTGCTGGGGATGCAGCATGGTGAGGAGTGGACAGAGTGACCACTTCTGTCCCGGGGCACCTGCTATTTCAATTTCAGCCTTTGCCTGTGCCCATGAGCAACGTCTTTGGATCCCGGAATCTAACCATCAGTTTCTGCAGGCCTGGCTTCCTCCCTTCAGATGTGCTCACTGCCCACCGCCACGCCAGCTCTGCGCCAGGCAGACCGAGGACAGCAGAAAACCAGGCAGAGCCACCTTTCACCCAGTGCACTCTCAGGCAGCTGTACTTCCTGTCTCCCCATCACTGCCGCTTCTGGAAATTCCCTGAGCCTTTCCTGCATCTGAACTCTTTACCATCTGAGCTCTCCTGGTAATCCCTGTCATGTGGAAAGGAGATACGATCTCAAGTTCTTTTTAGCAGGGGCTTGGAGGTCTGTCATGTATGCTGATAACGGACCCCTTGGTGAAATCCTGTGTGCCCCAACACTGTATCCCCAGCCCCACATTGCTGTCCGCCCCCAGTGCCCACCCAGCTAGGGGGGTTTCTGATTAACCACTGTGAGTGGCCATCCTGGGGCCCCACCTGCACTGAGTGGCTTTCAGGGGGTCCAGGCAGGAATCTTAATGTACACGACCATGTGTCGCTACAGGAGAGGGCAGTCCACCCTGGCCCTGGCTTACAGAGTGGAGGGAAGCCCACAGCTTGTCCCTCCTGTCTCCACGGCTCACCGAGGGCTGAAGGGCTTGCCTCAGACCCAGACCTGGGGAGCCGGCCAACGACGCAGCCCGCACTGGCAGTCCAGAGTCCCTCCCACCAGTTATTATGACAGGGACATCTCAAAGCCACCTCCATGCCACAGAGCTCCCTCTTGAAGCTGGACTACCCTCAGGATCAAACTCCAGAGCTTGGGACCATCCTCAGTGGACAAAAAATGGGAAGAGCCCGGCGTCCATTTACAGTAGAACGTGCGCTTAAATTATAGGTCTGTGCAGGGCACACTGCACCCCAGCAATGGTGACAAACTGCCTCCGAGGGTAGGTGAACTTCACCATCCAATGCTGAGCAAAGGCCACACAGTGTGACCATGTGGTGGGTGAGATGCTGGAAAGGAGACCGGCTACCCATGGGGCAGTCACAGAAGGCCGATGGGGGCTTACGGGTGCCGACTGGACTTCGGGACCAGGGTTAGTTTCTCAGTGTGCCCTTTTTCCGAAAACTCAGTGATTTGGAATCTTGAATTTTGGGTACTTTTCTGTGTGCATTTTATACTTCAATAAAATTTATCAAAAAGAAGTTAAAATAAAGCTATCATTAAAGGACTTACATAAATTTCAAAACCTAAGGTTACAGAATAATAATGCATACCTGAGAAACACTAGAAAGCATTTGAGCTCTCTCCTGAGAGGCTGCCCAGATAAACTGTAACATCTGCCACAGCGAATTTAAATCCTAGCTAAAGACTGAAAATCAGTGATCATAAAACAGTTCAGCTGCCAAAAGAAAAACTGGATGGTACAGAAATTGGTGTGGAAGGGGCAATTTTCACTGCGCAGCTCTGTCTGACAATGGATTTGAACATGCGTGGCCTGGCTCTAAGCAGCTGCGTGCCACGTGATAAGGTTCACAGTACCCATTGCGCACGACACGTTGACCTAACACCAGCAGGAATGAAGACCAACTCCTTTGGTATGCAGTCGGGTAGGGATGTCTTGGGAGGATATGCAATATTACAAAGGAGTCTAATAAACAACCACAGCTAAAATAAAAAAGGCTGCTGTCAGAATACTGTTAGGAACAAGAAGTGCCTGGAAGGACAGAAGACACCAGGTGCCTGGCGAGACCCACGTCCACATGCCACCAGCAACAGGTGGCGCCACCCAGCCTGACTTCAAACAGCTTCGTGGAGGTAAAGTGGAAATTCAATGAGCTGAGCGTAATTGAAGTGGGAAAGCGAATAAGTCCGCATACACGTGAGGCAATCACGATCAAGACAAGTGACCAAGACGGTCACTGCTGTCAGAATGATTCTCGGGACGTTTTCTGTTTTCTATTTCAGTGATTACTGCTCTGATCTTTATCTCCTTTTCTTGTGATTACTGTGGATTTCATTCACTCTGCTTGTAGTTGTTTAAGACAGAAGCTGAGATTCTGGCTCTGAGCTCTTTTTCTCTCATACGGCATTTGTAGGACTAAATTCCCTCTAAGTACCGTATTCAATACCATCTACAACTTTCATATACTGTGCTTTCAATATCAAATTCCCTTATTTAGCTCCCAGATGCTTGCGGCATATCTTTCTTCCAGATATCTTTCTGTAATTAGGTGCTAACTCCACTCCATTGTGGTTGGGGAAAATACTTTGTCTGACCTGAATCTTTTTAAGTTCATTATATCATAGCCCACGTAAGCCCTGTCTTGATAGTGTTTCACGTTCCCATGAAGAATGCATGTGTTTTCCAGCTGGAATGGGCTGGAAATGTCACTGAGATCGTGTAGGGTAGCATTCTTATGTGCCCCGTCACCTATTAAGAGCAGAGCGTTGACATCTGCAGCTCTAACTCCTGCTCCATGTCCCCCTGGCATTGTGGGCACTCTGGCTCCCTGCGTTGGGGGCTCTGTCACCGACACAGAGCGTTTAGGCTGTTCCGTCCTCTTGCTTCACTGACTCCTTGAGCGGGAAGAGAAGGACGCTCTGGGACCTGCGCGTCCTGGGAGTGGCCCAGCAAGTCCAGCCTTCTCTGAGTGCTGCTAACGTGGTCCATCTGCTCCGTCCTCCCGCTCTCCATCCGTGTGCGTCCGTCTGTCCAAGGTGAGTCTCGGAAACACACTGCTGAGTCTTGCTTCCCCGCCTCCAAACCAGACCACCGCTACCCTTAGTGGGGTATTTAGAATACTTGCATTTAAACTGGTTCCCTGTGTTTGGGGATTTTTTTTTTTAATCTACTGTTCTATGAAAGTTACAGAATCAAATTTATACCATAGTATCATTTGCATAAAATGTAAAAACCTAAGTACTGTTTATGTGGCTTTTCAAGAAAATACATCCAAAGTATGGAAGATGTTTTAGAAGAACAAAGGCTAAACATAGTATGGAATGAGGAGCACGGAATTGTAGGCCTGGGACTAAAACTATTAAGGTGAAATAAAACACCACCAGTCTAGTCCAGAAGGCTAAGGAAGAGTATAATCAAAGATGACTCAATCCCAAGCACCTGAGGTCCTTAAAAAACACTAATTTACCTAAGCAGAAACTCTTTAAAGACTTAAGTTAGATTAGACATTATCTCTTGAAGCGTAAAAAACTATATATAGGGCATAGCATAGTCCACACCCCACAGGATCCATGAGTTCCCTGATCTTAAGCAGTTTATCTTCTCTGATAAGAAAAAGTAAAAAACTACATAATATGAAGGGACATTTCAAGGAAAAACTGAGAAAACAAAATTTCTTGTGTCAAAGAAATATTCCACTATGTTTCTCTGAGCTAGGCTATTCTGGTATTCAATAAAATAATTTAAAATTACATTTTGGGCAAAGTTAGTCTCTAATTTTAGTTTTTAAATATATATAATTTTAGTTAAATATGTTTGCATCTGAGATACTTTATGACACTTTCGCAGGATTATAGAAGTTTAAAAATACATTAAAACTTACAAAACAGGTGTTTGGGATTTGAATCCATCGTCTTACAATTCGCCTTGTCTTCCGACGTGCTCTTCAGTCCCTCTTCCCTCTTGCCACTTGCTCCACTTACTCTTGGATAAATGGCGGCACCTTATCTTTTGTTGTCAGCTGTAACTCGGTTTTGCTGTTTTGGTGCTGCCTTGGGGTTCCCAGCACACCTCTTCCACCCACCAAACGTGCCTTCGAGGGCCTCATTCTGAAGACCTAGAACGACTCGTCTCCACTCCTCTGTGGCTGACTTTCTGCTTTGCCATCATACACGTCGTGAACTCTGAAACTCGCTGTTGCTACAGTACTTTGACAAGTATCTTTTAAAGAGATTTAAGTGTCAAGCAGAAAGCTTTTCCTCCCCGTTCACATGGTCTCCATTCCGCTGATTTTCATGTGTCTGTGAAGCTACGGGTTCCACCAGGAACCATTTTCTCTGCTCTTGCTCCAAGTAGGTCAGCACTCGGGATCTCCTACGGTGCATTTCTTGTTCTCCTGAGTCTGAGAAGGCCTCTGCTTTGCTCTCCTTGTTGACAAGACTTTTCTTTGGCATCTGAGCCAAGGTCGGTGTGTTTTCTTTCTGTCATCAGAGATTCGCTCCACCGTCTTCCGGCTTCCATCGCTTCTGGGAGGAATCTGCGGTCACCTTTACCTCTGCTCCTCGCTACGGAAGGTGGCCTCTGCTCCAGCTGCTGCTCTCCACTTCTCTTCACGGCTGGGTGAGCACTTTGATTGGAAACGCTGTCCTGTGGCTCTCCCAGTGCTTCTGGTGCTGGGAGGTGAGTGTCTGAGCCCCTGACTCAGGTCCCCTGTCCTGCACTGTACCCTGGAACGCTCTCACCTAGGACACCGGTCACCAAGGGGCTCACCTTTTTGGTCTCCTGTCTTTCAGGGATCTTTGTTCTTGTTTCAGGTTTCTTGACAATCATTTTATCATTTTTTTCCCCAAATTTCTAGTAGCTTCAAGAAGAGGATGATCCCAGTCTCTGCTACTCCCTGTGGTTGGCAGCGGCTGGCTTGGTTTCCTCCCAGAGGTGAAAACCTTCCCTTTGAACTTGTGCCTCTCTGACTGTGAATTGATCTGCGCATCTCTCCACAGGTGGTGGCCTCCTGTTTCCCTCTCCATAAGACGACTATTTGTCCTCTGCCCATTTTTCATTTGCTTGTTTTGCAAGAGCTCCTTGTGTATTTTAGATATTTGTTCCTTGACAGTTTTATACATTTAAAATGTCTATTCCCATCACATCACTTATTCATAACTATGCTGTTCTTCAACTGCTGAACAACTGTCCTTTACTGGGAAATGGCCTTATTTTGATCTAATTACATCCATACATTTATTGCCCCATGAATTATTGTAAAAGTTTTGTTTAGCAGGTCCTTCTCGGCCTTGTCCCTAGTGTACAAAGATAATTTCCAGCACATCCCCATTCTATAGTGACCATAATGGAGCTCTGGCTTCATACGGGGCACTAAGTGCTCAGCGCTGCGTAGCCAACCAGGGCTCCTCACCATTTGATTAAGGCACTTGCTCTTTCCTACCTTGACTGTGAGGTTGTGCCTTCATGTTAATTTGTCAGACGTACAGGGATCTTGGAGAGCTTTTCTTTCTTCATTTGCTGTTCAGTCTTCCTAACAGTGTTTGTGTTAGGCTCACTTGGCATATTTCCAGGCTCAGCAGCTAGGCAGTACCAAGGACCTTAATAAAATCCGACTGAGAGTTTGATTGGAGAGAACCACCATCTTTTGCTATTGAAATACCCTATGGAGACCACATGTCATCTGGCCAGACCCTGTTCTGTTGCTAGAGTGTCAACATTTCAACCAGAGTCTTAGGTGTCTGTGGTTAAGTAAGTTCCTAGATATTTTCAGATCTTCATTGCTCATGAATATATCTCAGTTTCCTGGTATTTTTGTTTAGTCGTGGTGACATGAATTCTAATTGTGTGTGTGTGTGTGTGTGTGTGTGTGTGTATGCGTGTGTGTTTGTTCACACACACACACACACACACACACACACACACATTTAACCTTGAATTCAGAACACTTCTAGATTGACAGGAGGTTGCCGCCAGTCCATGCAGGCTTTCCCTAACCTCCCTCAGGATTGGCATCTTTCAGAAATACAGTACAGTACGAAGCTAAGAGGCTGATGTTGGAAAGGTCCATAGAGCTTATCTGGATGTCACCAGGCTTGCAGGCACTGGGTGACCAGGTGGCTGTACTGAATCTCACCAGGTGTGAAGTCTCCCCTCACCACCTCCACAATCAACACCAAGACTGCCCTGCACCCTGCTTTAAGACAGAGTCATTTCCGTGAGATCCATCTTTACATATGGCATGGAGATTTTTATTTCTCATTGTTAAATCATTCCTAATCCATTAACAGCTAATGTATCATCCATCTCCATGATTTTGTCCCAAGTCATATTATCAGATCATGTACTACATGATCTCTCCAAGTTATTTCTCCACCCGCCACGATGGCCCTTAGACCATCCGAATTGCCCCTGTTTTAATAGTGGCTCCCTCTGTCTGATGAGCCATGGTCTGCTTGTGGCCAGAGGGCAGGTTTCTAGCCATTTGCCCTGAAGCACACTGAGAAGGTTCCACTTGGGGTTCTTGTGAAGAAACTGCCATGGACATTGTAAGCAAGTTCCCCACAAAAACGAGTCCTCGTTTCTCTGGAATAAATTCCCAAGAGCACAAGTGCCAGACTGTAAGCAAAGCCATGCCTGGCCTTGAGAACAAGGCTGTGCTGCCTCAGGTCCTCGGTGACATGTGGTGACATGGAGGTGATGCGCCTGCTCCAGCCTTACCAGTACTTGTGCTGTTTCTGTTTCTCACTCTAACCTTTCCGACAGTCCTGCGTGATATCTTGCTGAAGTCCTACTAGTCTGCATTTCTCCAAGGGCTAATGACGTGGAACATGGTGTTCCCACTTGTAAATCTGGCCTCTGTAGCTCCCCTTTGGTGAAATGACTGTCCAGGTCTTTTATTCATTTTCTAATCGGATCGTTTGTTTTCTTCCTGCTGAGTTTGAGAATTTAATGCATTCTAGATGTAAGCTTCTTGCCAGATACCTGATTTGAAAATATTTCCTGCCGTCTGAAATTTGTCTCTTCACCCTTGTCAGGGGGTTATTCATACAGTGAAAGCTTTTAATGCTGGTAAGTACAATTTATCAATTTTTCCTTCTAACCGCATCCTTTTAGCGTCCAGTCTAATCTCTGCCCAGTTGCTACAGTTTGGGTCCTGAATGTCCCCAGAGGCCACGTGTTGAAAAGCCTGGTCCCAGCCCATGGGTACTGGAGGTGCTGGGGCCTTTGAGAGGGGGGCCTGGTAGAGGTTCTTAGGCCACTGGGGGCGTGCCCTTGAGGGCACAGCTGGACCCTGGTCCCCTCCTCTTCCTCTTTCACTTCCTGGCCATGAGGTGACTAGTGTGGGGCTTCCGATGGTGGCCAGGAACCTTGTGCTCCCACCATGGGCTTCTGCCAGGGTACTACCTCCCTGCAGGCCAAGGCCAGAGAACCCACATTCAGGGGCTGGAACCTCTAAAACAATGGACCAAAGAAGCCTTCCTCTCCTCTCCCTCTCTGTTTTAAAATAGGGTCTAAATTTCTAAGGCTGACCTTGACTTGTAATCCTCCTGTCTCAGCCTCCTGCGCTACTGGGATAGCAGGACTGTGCCACTGTTCCTGGCTAAACTTTTCTCTTTTTAAGTTGATTATCTTAGACATTTCATTATTGTGATGGAAAGTTGACTCTCATAAACTAACAGAGCCTTGTTCTAGGTACTGAAGATTTTCTTACATTCTTTTCTAGTCCATGAAATATTTTGAGTTAAGTTTTTGGAAGGCATAAGGTTTAAGTAAAGGTTTTGTCTTGTTTTGTTTGTGTTTTTCCCCAATAGCTATCCTATTATCTGCTGGCTTTTTAGTCGATCTTATATCAGGTAAATTTGCAGAACTCTGTTACTAGTTATTAGTTGTTGTTTCTGGTGCCTTTTCTACAAAATATTATTATCTGCAAATAAGATTTCTATCTTGGCCAATACTTAACGTATGTCTGTGGGGCTTTTACTTGTAGCCCTGGCTGGGACTGCCAACCTACACTGAATGGTCACAATGTGAACAGGCAGCTTGGTCTCACCTCTGCTGCTAAAGGGACTAGATCTGAGGCTCTCTGTTCAGTATGGTATTTGCTGTAGGGTTTGACACATGCCTGCATAGTCAGGTAGTTCCCTTCAATCCCTAACTTACTGAAACATTTGATTAAATTTTAAATAAGCATTAAACTTTATTCAGTGTGTTTTCTGGGTCAATTGAGATCATTATGCCATTTTTCTCCATTAATATTTTGGGTGATGTACTGCACTCAACAGACTTTGTGATGCAGCTTGTCCCTGCATTACTGAAGCTGAAGCCACTTAAACACGAAGTACTCTGGTTCAGACAGCTGGATTTGGCTTGTGATATTTTATTTATGATTTTCAACTCCATCAGTGAAATGAGTCTTTAATTTTTTTGCATTTCTTTTATTTGATTTGGAAAACATTTCAATGGTCTCACAAAAAAATTGAGCAACTTAGCTTCTTTTTATTTTCTATAATAATTCAAATAAGAAATTGTTTTTCTTTAAAAATTAGCAGAAGTCATCTATAAAAATTGTTAGGTCGGAAATTAGGCGACTGTAGGGGGCAAAGCTGAGCAGCTAGAACAAAGACCAGCCCTCCAAAGGTGACCAGAAAGTTCGCAGCAAGGTGGATGGAAAGTCCCACTGACCCTTCACACCCACCTGCCACTCAACAGGACCCCCTCCCATCCCAGTCTATAAAAACCCTGGGCAGCCAGGGCCACGTGCGATTTTCTCCTGGTCCCTATACCCCCGGGGTCTGGGAATTTCGCCCGAGAGCCAAATTCCAATAAAGCTTGCTTTGGCCACTTTCTGTCCCATTTTATTTGGCTGCTAACTGTGCCTGCCAAGCCCGCCGAGTTTACATTTGGTCTTGCTGTTGAAACCCCCGAGCCCGCCAGAGCTTACAAAAATATCTGAGTTTGAGATGTCTTGATTCTAATTTCAATTTGTTTCACACTTATTAATCAACTGAAGATTATTTTTTCTTTCTATTTTAAAAACTTTGATGACCTCTCTTCTGCAAGAATCTTCCTCAGATTCAGTCTGTTATTCAATGTGGTCAACTCATGGAAAGGCCAGTTCTTCTAGGTCTCGATGGGGTTATAGAAAACATAAGAAGAATATGCCCCATTTGTTCTTCCGGGGCTACAGAGTCATCGTCCAGAGCCTGTCAGGGACATGGGGGTTTACCTGGATCAGACATGCTCAAGACCCACAGAGTCTGCTGCCCTCAGTGGAGGAAGCAAGTGGTTGATGGGCAGAGGGTGGCATGCTTCCCTGCCATTGCTCTGTGTTCCTCTAGTGTAGTGTGCCAGTCAGTTTTCTGTCTCTGTAACTTATACCTGATAAAGTAAGCTCATAGAGAGCGCAGGTTTATTTTGGAGGTTTCAGTCCATGGTCAGCTGGCCCTGTTGCTTTGGGGCCTGTGATGAGGCAGCAGCCCATGGCGGGAGCAGGGGGCGAGGCAAAGCTCCTCACTCTGTGGCTGGGACACAGAAGAGAAGAAGAAGGGGCTGGAGTCCCACAGTCCCCCTGGAGGGCACACCTGCAGAAGGTGACCTGTGCTCTCCTAGTAGGCCCTACCTCTCAGGCACCCAGCCAGGAACCAAACCTTCATCACGGGGTCCTTTGGGGACATTCTGGACCCCAACTCCAGCATGCAGCGTGTCCTTCTTCTCGCCTTTCCCTGATGGTCTCCAGTCCTCTTTCCCACCCACACTTGCCTGTCCTGGCTTGTAGTTTCTCTTGTGCTGGGCTAGCTCATACGTGAGGTAAGGGCGCGGGACCCAGACTCTGGGAGTTGGGTGGAAGCAGGCTTGTGGTGAGCAGCCTGCAAACTCGTTTATTCCGGAAAAACTATACATTTTATAGGTTTCTTGTTCAATCACAATGTGCCACAGGGGATCAGACCACCAGGTTCCTTTATGGATTCCCTTGAAAACACTGTTTAAGTATGTTACCCCTGGAATTTAAGGAGTTAAGAGTTATTTAATAATTAGCATTTTAACTTTGCAAATGAATGAGATGTCTCTAACAAACACATTTGAGTAATCTTGTATATGTTAAGTCTAATTTATTTATTTTACTGTAAAACCAAGATATCAGACAAGTGTATTAAACAGTATCTGCCAGCTCTTTCCTGTTGAAGAAAAGTCCTAGAAACAATTGATATTAGACATTTCATAAACATTAACATTTTATTAGTTTGACCGCCTCAAGACTTGTGAGTTAATTTTAAAGACATTTACTTTTATTAGTGTACCCGATTTAAATTGAACCTTTTTAAATCACGGGAATTAAAAGTATTTGGATCCATTTTTTAAATTTTTATTTTTTAGGCACTTGTTATTCATGTCAATTTCATTACCAGGTACATACATAGACAAAATGACATTAGGCAACACAATATACACATAACACAAAAGCTAAGGCCTTGAAATGTTTATCTCCATTGCAATATAGCAGATGTTCAAATATAACTCAAGACTTGAATTAAAAAAATAGAACTGATCAAAAAAGTCATGAGCTCAAAAAATATAGAATTTAAGGAAAAAAACAAGAGTCCTGGAAAAATAACATGGCTGTTAATTATTATAGTAAACTAGTGAAGTACCATACAATTTATTTTGCTGGAGTTCAGGTAAGACTCTGTTTTCCTTTTTATTCTTTTTTTTCGGGGGTGGGGGGTTTGAGACTGGTCTTTCCCTGGGCCCTCTGGCTTCCTCCATTTACATTTCAATGTAAGCCTTGACAGATCTGAAAGGAGCTCAGGTAATAGGCTCTAGCAGAAACTTGATGCCCAGGGCATTTTAACCATTTCTCTCAGGACAGGTTTGAATGTCAAAGAAAATTATGAGACCTTATGTTCCATTACTTTTGAGAATGAAATTACTATGCTAAGCTCCTCACTGAGATATGCCATTGTCTATTGAGCTACCTATGGCTGCCTATCCAGGATTTATTTTCCTCTCAGTGACAAACAGTTTAAATCTTGCTTCATAGGTAAGCTGAGGTCAGGAGCTTGAAGTAAGCTCCATTTTTTATATTCCTGAGGCAGAGGATATTGTCCTATGGTGGTTATTTTCCTGCCCTAGTTTGTGGGTTCCTTGAGACAGTTGCAATCCTTAGTATTGAACCTGTTGGCATAATTATGCTTTATTCTTTGAAATCTTATAAGTCCTATCAGCTGAGAAGTTTATGAACCCTGTAAGGGCCTTTTGATATTCCTCCTTCATAAGCAAATCTTTGACTTGGTCAAAAAACATAAGGTTACCAATTTACGATTGAGCTTGTGGGCTAACGTAAGCACCACACCCCATAAGCATGTCCAACATTAAGGGCATATTACAAGCCAAATTATTACATGTTGTTTGTTCTGCTTCCTCCTATAGGAGGCTTTCCATTGCAAAAATTGTGGGTGAGTTAAACAGGCTTTAAGAACATTAAGCTGATTGAAGGGAGTTTGAGATTAGCAGCCCACTGGTTGAGTACTTCTTCAAAGTAAGGGGAGTCGGTACCAGAATCCTGTGATGCCTTCCTAAGGAGGGCTAGGTCTGGGGGTGGGGTGGGGATCCCAGGCCTTCACCCCCATCAGGGCCCAAATTGACGGGGTATGCTGCAAATGGGTTCTTGGGAGAGAAAGAAAACCTTTTAAAGCTCCCGGCTTCACAGAGGTAACTCTGGAGGGAGCAGGAGAGGGCAATTCACTCCAAGGGTACAGAGGGGGAGGGGCGGGTGGTGGGAGGCCTTGGCTATTATCGGTTTCCTGCTCCTCGTCCTCAGAAGTTACTGTTAGGCCAGATGTTAGGGGCAGTTTTGGTTCGTGGATAACTCCCAGAAAAACGCTCTGCAGACACAGGGCCCACACAAGGAACTTTATTTTATGCGGATGATTTCGCATGTGCTCGGGGGAAAGGGAAGAAGGAAAAGAAGGAAAAGAAGAAGATGGCACAGGGTTTCTCCTCAGATGTCGGAATTTCGCAGGCTGGGAGGAACCAATCGCAGAGGAGAATTATTACAGACTGACTGATGGACCAATGACATATTAGAACGTATCTTGGGAGGCAGGAAGATTATGGCAATGTAAGCCGGAAATTCCTGTAACGGGAGAGGCTGGCGTAACGCAGATTGACGGATGGTTGGGAGGCCAGATTCCTTACAGTTACAACGCTTGAAGCGGAGGCTTGGAGGGTCATTTTCTTGTCAGTAAAGAACCCTCATCCATATTTGGGGGTCCCAGATGTTTTCAGGGCTGATCCACCGTGCGATGACTACCGATTCATCCCCAAAACAGTCGAGGTCTTTTGGTTTCACTTTAAGCCCGTGCTGCAGAGAAGTGCCTTTCAGGCTGCGAGTCGTGGTGCTCGCTGCAGGGGGCAGGTTTCCCATTGTTACGGAGTGGAGTTACGTGAAAGGGTGGTGTTGAGTTGGGGAGTGGAGTAACGAATCTCTCAGGACAAAGAGAAGGACTGTAAGGCAACCCGCAATGAGTATCCCGAGGCCTGAGACAGGGGACCAGCGGGAGGACAAAGGGAGCCTGTCTTCCACACACAGAGAGGTGTTTAGGATCCAATGCCTTTGTGCTTAGTGGGGACTTCGTGAGTCATTAGGTCACAGCCGTATGCCCACACGGTGTCTCCAGAATAATCTCCACAGAGGGAGATGTGGTTCCAAATTCGGGGGGATCAATGACTTATGTGAATTCGCCTGGAGAACCAAAAGTGAAAGTACAGCCACTGGTGGGAAGGTGCCCAGTATGAGTGAGTGGCGGTGTGTCCCTATTCTCGGGGATCAGGACAATACAAGGAAGAAAGGGGGGAGGGGTCCCGTGCTCACCCTCACAGTACTGTCGCACACCAAACACAAAGGGGCCCTTACCAAATGGGGGGACTCGCCAATCCCAAATGTAATGTATAAAGCCGCTCCCCCGCCCACCAGGTATAGCCAATTTGCCCACCTCCCAACCACCTGTCAATCTGCACTCCACCGCCTCTTTCCCTTACAGGAATTTCCAGCCTCCCCATCACCTGTCAGTCTGCGATGTGCCTGCCTCTCACGTTACAGGAATTTCCAGCTTACGCTGTCACCATCTTCCTGCCTCCCACTTAACGTCCTAACATGCTATTGGTTCATCAGTCAGCTTGCAAGAATTCTCCTCCGCTATTGGTTCCTTCCAGCCGGCAAGATTCCAATATCTGGGAGAAGCCACACGCCATCTCTCTCTTTTGCCCCTTCTTTTCGCCCTGAGCGGACGTGCCAATCGTCCGAATAAATAAAGTCTCTTGCGTGAGACCTCTTGTCTGCGGAGCATTTTTTCTGGGAGCTATGGGCGAGCCGCAACTGAGACAAGCGAGCTCCTGAGATGTAAGACAGCTGCCACTGCAGGATCCCGCTGAACTGCCGCTCGCTTGCTTAAGCAAATTTTTGTTAAGCGAACAAAAAATTATAAGTAAACAAAATTATAAGCAAATTTTGTTAGCTTATAATTTGCTTTGGCATTGAACCTTACCAAATTGCAATTCGACTCCCAGCACATGGTAAAATTCTCTTGACTACCATCAATACTTTGCATTTTTCATAAAACAGAGAGAAATTTCAAAGAAGAGCTGGGTGTGGTGGTTCCTCTGTAATCCCAGCTACTCAGGAGGTCGAGGCAGGAGAATTACAAGTTTAAGGCCAGCCTCAGCAATTTACCAAGACCCTGTCTTAAAATAAAAATAGAAAGGACTGGGGAATATACCTCAATTATGGAGTGCTTGCCTAGCACACACGAGGCCCTAGATTTAATCCCCAGCACTGCAAAAGAAAAAGAAATATATATATGTACATATGTATATGTATATATATACATATGTACATATATACATGTACATATATACATATAGAGAATGTACATATATACATACATAATAGAGAATGTAAATATATATATGTACACATATATATATAGAGAGAGAAGGCATCTGTAGAGAGCTGAATGCAGAAGGATATACAGTAGAGTCCTTGTAACTTTAATTTTCTGCTTTTGACCTCCTGAAGAGAGTCTCCCTGAATAGACATTAATAAATAAACAGATCTGGAATATATAACATTATTAATTTATTCAAAAGTCTAAATATTGTTTATTCTCAATCATAAAATCTACTATAAAGTATATGATTATGCTGATAATCATTCAATCAAAACTTCATCAAATTCCCTTACTGACAGGCCCCGTGTCAAGTCTAGAAACTCTGATGAGCAAGACCCTGCCCCTGCCACCAAAAAGCTTGCAGCCTAATTTAGCAGGAGGTTAAGGAACAATAAGTGTAATAATGTGCTGTGTCTGAAGGGGAATGAAGTGGTGGAGCCTCTGACCTCACGTCCTCATGGACACGGGGAGTTCGGGACAATGAGCTGCCCAACTGTGTTTCCCAACCACCCGCCACCACACCAGAGCGAGGGCCGCAGCTACGGCTGCTGCCTCCAGCCCTGACGTCCTGTCCTGCCCCTCCAGACGTGCCTCGCCGCCTGCATGGTGAGCCTTGCTTCCCAGGGTTGTAAAAACAAGGTGACGTGGACTGAAGTTTGTGACCCCCAAGTCCATATGTCGGGCTCCTGACCCCATTGTGGTGGTGTTGGGAGGTGTGGGGTCGCGAGGCTGGAGCCCGATTCTCGAAGCCCTGGCTGCATTTTCAGGCACGTACAGTGCTGCGGGATCTTGTAAAAGCCTCGAGCTATCTTCTTTCCCAGAGGAAGCCGTGGGGTTCCCACCAGCGCCAGCCGACGTCTCCATCCTGCGGCCCGCTCACACGGCAACAGCGGCCGAGTCTCCCGAGCAGCGACCCTGTCTCACCAGTTACCAGCACAGCGTTCACACTTAGAGTTCTAAGAAATGTTAACGGCTAAACCAAATGTGAACTTTCTCTGATGTGAGAGTGGACAAATCTGATACGCGTGCCAGGACGGGTGTGTTACACTTCCAAGTTCGGGAGTGCGTTCACGCGCTCCTTGTATCTTCCCCGGTCTGTTTAAGTACGGGAACTCCTTTAACAGGAAGGTGTTACATTTTCACTCAGGGAAACTATCCATTTCCTCTGAGGCAGAATTCAATATGACAAGAGACTGAGGAGAATAAAGAAGGACAGCAGCAGATGAATCGAGAAATAGTTCTGAGTATAAAAAATCACCTGATAAGAAAGGGGCCATACAAGAGGCCACAGAACCAAGGAAACCCCTCTGCACGCTCTGCAAGTTCCGTTGACATTTGGAGAGTCCAGCAGCCATTCCCAGCACCACAATGTCCATAAATAGCAGTGTTCTGGAGACTCCTGAGTCTGGATAGCCTTCCAAACAAGAGAAGATCCTCAGACCTCCACAGGACGGTCCCATGCGTGAGTGGCGAGCAGGCCCTTGTGGACAGGAAGGAGCGCTGGGGCAGCTGTATGGCTCTTTACATCCAATCTGAGCTTTACGTGCCTATTCAGCCCCCTGTGGTGCTGGCAAGAGAACCAGGAGGTCCCCTTAGCCACCCAGAGCTGCTCAGCCTGTGAGCTTATGAATCCTGTCACGCACTGCACTTTTTGTGACTTTTTGTTGCCTAATCGTCCTTCTGTTAGGTTGCAAAAGATTTCCTGTAGAAGGAGAGGGCAAAGGCCACACAAGGGTGGACCGTGAGCTAAGTGCAAAGCAGCAGAGACTTCATGGTGGAGTCCAAGCGAGAGGGACCCAGGGTCCTCCAGTGGCCAGTCAGCCAGGAGCACTCAGTCTTCAGGGAAGCACCAGCAACATCCTCCCCCAAGATGAAGAAAGCACCCAGCACAATGCACCTGAGGTGCTCACTCCCCGCCCACCTGCTGTGCAAGCCAAGCAGAATTGACGGGCAGCAGCAAGTCATCCAGGGGCCGCCCAGCAAGCCAGGCCAGGGCCAGCGCCAGCACAGTCTTGGCCTCCAAAGGCCTGCTAATGGCCAGCTCCAAGGTCATGGTCCAGGAGCACATAGGCCCACGATTGCACAGGAAGAGGCTCCCAGGAGATGACAACCACCCCTCGGGGCTCAGAGGACAGGAAGAGGCTCCAGGAGGTGACAGCCAGCACAAGGACAGGAAGAGGCTCCAGGAGGTGACACCCACCCCTCGGGGCTCAGAGGACAGGAAGAGGCTCCAGGAGATGACAGACAGCACTCTGGGCTCAGAGGACAGGAAGAGGCTCCAGGAGGTGACAGCCAGCACTCTGGGCTCAGAGGACAGGAAGAGGCTCCAGGAGGTGACAGCCAGCACTGTTTCCAATCTTAGTAAGACGCTCCCATCACCAGGACTCAGATGTTGGACGGGACCCTGGACTGGCATCCATGTGCCCCAGGTGAGCGTAGCCCCAGCTGGAGGAGCCCGGCCGGTGTGCGCCTGGCTTCTAGCTGGTGGCCCAGGGCTCGCTGCCGGTGTCTCCAGGGCAGGTGGAGTTGGGTCCTTTAGGGCTGTAGAGTCTGCCAGCTGGACTCACCGGCTCTGTAAGGACTGTGGCTCTGTGTGGCGGGAGAAAGAGACCTGCATCGTTCCCCTCGGTCCCGGGTGGTAGCTCACAGAAGGACCTCCCGCCTCCCGTGTCCTCTGCTTCACGCTTCCCTCCAGTCCCCCATTGTCAGGGTCTACGAAACAGCGAGCAGAGAGAGACTCTGTGCAAACGCAGCCCTCAGTTCTGCAGGGCAGATGGCGGGATCGGCCCTGGGCAGCGCTCTTAACCCTCCGGGCCCACCCGCCCGCACTCTGCGTCCACGTGCGTCTGAACGTGCGCACAGCAGAGGACGCCTTCTGCGCACTTCCTGTCCTGCCGCTCTCCTGTAGAGGGGGTGGGCGTCCTCCTCCTCTCCCCAGGACACAGCGCATGGCCTGGACCTTGCGGCAGCCCCTGGGCTGCTGACGAGCCTGCAGTCAGCCACGGCCACCGGCAGCAGCTCAGTGGCCTGAAGAGCGTGCGGGTATGAGCGGGCCTGCTGAATCCCACTGTGACGTTAAAATGCACCGATAAAAATCAAAGCACCTTTTAAAAAGAATAAAGACTATGTCGTGAAGTCGAACTCTAATAAAGTTGGGCCGGAGTGCGAACAAGAGGAAGTAAGGAGGCTGTACGTGTGCAGAGAGAGGGAGGGCGGAGGGCGCCCTCTTGGCGGTGGGGGTCACACGCAGGCTCCAGAGGCATCACTGGCAGAGGGGAGGACCGTGCCCGGGTTGCTTTGCTGTGAGATGGCTGCTTAGCCACAGAACACAGACTCTAAGTCGCCTGAGCCTGGCACCCAGGCTGGGCATACAAATCCACCTGGAAGGCGGGCAGGTGCCCGGTCGCGGCAGGGACTCCATCAAAGGAGAGCACTCAGTGTCCCCTGGGATAGGATCCATTAGTATTGTCAATTTGAGTCGCATCACAAGTTATCATTCAGTCAACTCGGCTTCAAACTTGAGGGCTCACAACTCCAGCAAAACAGGAAGCAGGTGAACACACGAGCACTCTGTGAAATGACTCGCAGTGAGCAACGCGGCGATGGGCTCTTTTAAAAGATGTCCGCACTCAAACGTCAGCGGCGGTCGCTTCTGACTGACATGATTTCTAATGTCTTACTTTTTATTTTGCTCTGCCTCCCCTCATGCTTGTTTCTCAAACACCCTGCCCTAAAACGTGTTTTTAAAGAAGTCGATGGAAGTTACTGACCTCACGTGCTTAAGCCACAGGACTGGAAGTACCGGAAGGACAGAGCCCAGAGCCACCAGCACCGCCAGCTCCACAGAGTGCCCTGGAGTGCAGGGTTCTCGCCAGAGGCCACTGAGGGCTCAAAGGAGAAGCCTTCCTGGGAAGCCGAGTGGACTGCAGAGGACGCAGCGCAGGACCCGCACCCGGACAGCTGGTACCCGCCAGGAGCTCGGCGTAGGGTAAAAGCAGCACCACTGCTGAAGGAGTAGAGATCGCAGGACGCCCGGGCTGCGGGCGATGCCCTGCCTGGTCCAGCCGTGGCAGACATCACCGGGCGACTAGTGCTGCCCCACCCCAGCGCTGCCCCTGCCAGCGGAACACGGGGCACCGCCTCCCCGAGTCCAGGCTGCCGTGGTGCAGGAAGACCCAGAGCTGCTCGCTCCCCGGTCCCCGGCTCTGAGAGGGCTTGGCTCTCTGTCCCTGACACGCGACCGGGTCTGCCCGTCAGGAGACTTTCCCGAGGATAAGCCTCTTCCCAAGTTCCCGAGCTTGCCCTCAGGCTTGCCCGGAGGAAGGGCCACAGGAACACCTTAGGCGGCCTGTTCTCCCCCTTCCTTCCAGAGTGTCCTCTAGGGACTGATGCAGCATCCCGGAAACACCTGGCCAGAGTTCACTCGGGTGGTTGGTGGTGACGGGTTCATGGGCTCAGCACCAGCAGGAATGGAGGCTGTAGAGCTGCCATTTCCTTTCTTGACCTTCCCTGGAGAGAGCACTCCTGAGTTGGCAGGAAGGAGATTTAAAAGTCCCCTGAGAACAACAGTCACATAAAACCAGGCCTTCTCCCTGAGGCCAGAATGCGAGTCCTCCACCTTCTTTACAGGTGGCGTAAAGAAGCAACGTTCTGAAATCAAACGGCAAGAGAAGAAAGAGCAAGAGAGAATCACAGAGAAAGCAAGGATCCAGTAAGACTCGCAACTCACACTGGAAGAAGAAAAGATCAGCATCACAGACTCTCGGGACATGAGAGGGCAAACTCGGACTTTCCAAAGCACAGAGGAAAAGCAGGCCAGTGAGCACAGAGAAGAGAGTCGACCGCGAATCATAATCATACTGCTGCCTCAGGAAGAAACCAAAGTAATTGGAAAAATTCAAACATATAATTAAAGAACTATTTAAGTTTTTGTTTTTTTTTTAAGTCTTGAGGTCACAGACTAAAGTTCTTCACTTTATTCTGGAAAAAAACAACCAAAAGAGATCTGTAAGTAAGCATATTCTGGTTTTTTTTAAGGTCATGATAAAAAAGAAAAAACCTTCATGAATTTCCAGGGGTGGGGTAGAGGGGGCAGGAAGCTCACAGACTGGCCTCGTATTCTTCCTCCATAGAACTGATCAGAGAGAATCGTGGACAGCTTTCAACAGAATCAAACTTCACAACCAACCAAGCTGTCTTTCATGAGGGAAAACAATAAAAGACATCCTCACAGACGCACACACTTGGAAAATACTTCACAAATATCCGTGTCCAAAGAACTCACTGAAAGCCAGGCGTGGTGGCCCACACCCGTAATGCCAGTAACTCCAAAGCCTGAGGCAGGACGATCTCAAGTCCCAGGCCAGCTTGCACAAAGAGCAAGACCCCATCCCCAAATAGAAAGTAAGAAATAAGAAAGGAGTGGGAGTGTGGTCAGGGCTGAGCACCCTGCAGCAAATCCACAGCACCAAAAAACTCACTGAACATGCTCTGTCCAGGTATAAGATGAATCAAGACAATAAACTTTGGTATCTGGAAATCATATCCAAAGAGATCAAAGACCCCAAGACTGGAATATTTTAACTCAATCCTCTTTCTCTCCTACACTTGAATTGCAGGTTATTCTAGGTAAATAAATGAAATAGAAATGCAGAATGGTATGCAGAGTCTTCCAGTACTTATGTAAAATAATACTTCAGAGATAGAAAGGTTATGTTAAAGTTTGACTCAACTCCACCAATTTCTTTTCTTATTACATTAATTACTCACTGCCCAAATATTTTTGTGCTGAGTTTCAGGTCCATAGATTGTGTCTAATCTACCCCCAGAAGAAATACTCTGCTGCTATTAAGATATCTGCCTGGACCTTGCAGTGGTATGGAAATTCAGAAGGCTGGTTACGTGGGCTGTGAGGGGAACTGTCAAAGTCAGGCTTGACTGGAGGAGCAGAGCATAGGAAGTCCACCCAGGACGTATTTACCTCGGGGACTGTCCCTGCACATTGGCAGGATCTGGATAAACAATCCATTTGAGTCTCTGGTCTCCATGCCTGGTGCCTGAAACCCAGGGAGCAAGCCGTGGGGAAGGGAGGACAGGCAGAGGGACAGCAGAATGAGCCGGCAGACCAGGGCTTGACCTGACTCACACTCAGGCACAAAGGTCAGCAGAAGAGGCAGTCTCCCCGGAAGAGGCAAAGCACCTCAGGGTCACCCTGTATATCTGGTTCCTGCTGAGCTCCAGGGTCCCTGGGGGTCTGGAGAAGCCCCAGCTGATGCCGCTGCGCAGTGAATCTGCACTGAGTGGGGACCCACCCGCCCCCACCCCCAGCCAGCAAGCCTGCAGGACATCCACAGGCGCCTCCGTGCCCACAACCCTGGGGAGCCCAGACGACAGGAGTCAGGTGTCCATGGCAGGTCAGCAGAAGGTGCAGGGCTCTTCAGCCCTGGGCGGGAGCCTCTGCCAGTGCTTGGGGGGCTGAGCCCAGGCCACTGAGGACGGGCCAGGCCTCCGTCTCCCACACTGCCAGCCTCCCCCTTGGTGACAGCTGTGTCCTGCAGGAGACACCAGTGGACCCATCTTGGGGAGACACGCGTGGGGCTCAGGAGCAGCAGGCAGAAGGAAAAGGAGGTGGGAGCTTGGGCTGAGGCAGGCCGGGCCCTGCACCGTGCACCCAGGGGAGCCGCAGAAGGAGCAGGTGCCCCACCTGCAGCAGCGCCTCAGTGGACTCGGGACGAGCAGGTGCCTGTTCAACCCGCTTTCCAACAGAGAGCATGTGCCTCCTCAGCCCGCCCTGCCAGGGCAGCAGAGGGAGACCCGGACCCAGCCACCCCGAGCCCGCCCTGCCAGGGCAGCAGAGGGAGACCGGGACCCAGCCACCCGGAGCCCGCCCTGCCAGGGCAGCAGAGGGAGACCGGGACCCAGCCACCCGAGCCCGCCCTGCCAGGGCAGCAGAGGGAGACTGGGACCCAGCCACCCCGAGCCCGCCCTGCCAGGGCAGCAGAGGGAGACTGGGACCCAGCCACCCCGAGCCCGCCCTGCTAGCAGGAGAGTGGGACTGGAGACCATGATGTTAAGTGAGATCAGCCAAACTCAGAAGGTCAAGGGTGGTGTTTTCTCTCACGTGGAAACTAGAGAGGAAAGAGGGAAAGAAAGTGGGGAGGGTTTCATGAAGCTCAGAGGGAGGTCAGCAGAGGAAGGGGCTGGGGAGCGGGGAGGGGAGGAGAGAGGTAACTGCTGGGCAGCGACACTGGCCAGATTACACTGTCACACTGTGTCATGTATGAATACGTAACTACAAATTCTGCCACTATGTACAACTATCATGCACCAACAAAAATGTGGAAAAAAGAAATTGAAAACCGCTCATGGTTGCTATTTAGCTGACTGGATGCTACACTGTGTGGATGTTTTAGTTTGTGTCCACGCCTCTCCCTGAGGAGCGTGGGGGCGGGGAGGGGTCACAGAAGCCAGGACAGAGCTCCTGATGGGCTTGACCTGCACCGCTCCGCTTCCACGCGGCACCGGGAGTCCGGCGAGGCTAAGAGCCAGCTGCTGGCGGAAGGCAAGGGGACAGCTGGGCTGCAGCTGCCCCTTCAAGGGGGCTTGCCAGCGACACACAGGCAGCAGCCTGGCCCCAGGGAGCGCATCACCTGTGTTGTGCACCTTAAAACTGCACATTTACAGAGCAACGACATCATCAAAGAGAGGCCACTTAGAGCTGGGATGTAGCTCAGCGGGGAGGCTTGCCTAGGTCAATCCCCAGCACCAAAAAAAAAGGATTTTTTAGATCTTTCTTTTAGGTCCAACTTTGGCTAATTCGCAGCTGAACTGAATGCTATAGAAAAAAGGCAGAAATTTCAACTACAGTGTTCTCTTCTACTTATGTCATTGGACCTGAATCTAAAACCCTCATCTTTCATATTAGTGAGATCTCCAGCTTCATCGTGCCTTGGGAGCCTCTCTGCCTCCGCTGATGCCACCCAAGAAACTGGTAGGGCTTAGGGAATCAAAATGGAGGAGGAGGGGGAAGAGGGGGAGGAGTTGGAGGAGGAGGAGAGAGGGGGAGGAGATGGAGGAGGAGGAGGAGGAGGAGGAGGAGACAGGAGGAGGGGGAGGAGGAGGAGGAGGGGGAGGAGGAGGAGGAGGAGGAGGAGGGAGAGGAGAAGGAGACTCAAGGGCTCTGGGTAGAACTGTGACGCTCTTTCTCCTGGAAGGTGACCACGTGGGGTCATGTGAAGGAGCAGCTCGGGGCACCCCTGCTGTGGGACCCCTACTCCTCCAGTGGCTGCCCCATCAAAGGCCCTGCACCTGCCCGGCTCCTCAAGGGAACGGGTAGTGGGGGACAGGCCAGCACCTCAGGAAGGGACCCCTGTTCCCCATGACCCTCCCCGCTCCATCGGCCCTGCATAGCCCCCCCATTCCACCCCCACCACCCCAACCTCGTGAACCAGGGGCTCCCCCAGCTCCACTGCTGGGGTCTGGAGGAGCCCGGGGCCCCCTGCCCCTCCCCTCTCAGCAGGGAAGTGACATCTCTGCTTCCTCGGCTGAGCCCTCAGCAGCGTGGTGTGAACTGCGGCAGGACAAGCAAGAGAGCATCAGGAGGCCCTTGCAGGCCGCGCCTCATACCCACAAAACCCAGCAACGGACGCCAGCAAACCAAAACCGCTGTCTGGCTTTGGACTGCGTTTCCAGGGAGAGATGCCGGAGCAGGGCCTTCCCTCCTGGCACCCGGACCGCCGCAGGGGAGCTGGTGGCTCCCTCGCTCAGGGCACATTGATCATTCAGCAAAGAGTGGCCACATGCTCCCTCGTGCCTCCCACGCACCGCTGGTGGCCCCGGGGGTGGGGACATAAAAGCCTGTGCCCAGCACCTCCTCTGCCCAGGGTGTCTTCCGAGGCTGGCGCTCATACTTCTCAATGAGGGGCGCCCACGCCATCTTACATACAAAGGGACGGACATCAAGCCAGCGGCTCAGAGCACGCACTAGTGATTGACGGAGAAGGGACCCCCACTTGGGCAGTCTGGCTCAAGAGCCATGCTCCCAATTGGTACCCCAAGGGGATTCGTGTGTGTCTCCCCACACAGCATCCACACAAGCAGGTGGCATGTCCCTTGCACCTAACTCAGATGCACCAGCACCTGGGCCCCTCCAAGACCCTGGTCCTCGCTTCCCCAGGTAAGGCAAAGGCCTTAGCATACAAAGCACTGTAAGATTTGGGTGGGCGTCCACACCCCAAATATGCTGGGAAACACAACTTTATTTTTCAAAATGATCGAAATTTAGCTAAGCTTAGAAAACTGATCTGCTCTAAAGTCTCAGACAGAGGGGTGGAGATGTGACTGTGGGTGGAACCCCTGCCCAGCAGGCACAAGACCCAGGCTCAGGCTACAGCATGGCGACAAATAAGTTTTCAGACATGACAATCCCACCAAAGTGTAGCGAAGCCCAGGGGACATCTCCGCTCTCCTCCGGCGCACAGGAGCTTAGTCCTCATGTGGGTATCTAGACCTGTACCAAAAATGACCTGGAAGGTCTTCAGGCAGCCCGCCAGTGGCTCCTCCATCAGACCAAAGTCCTTTCAGGCAGAGATGGTCCTGGTGTTCACTGGTATTGGAAACGTCTTGAGACTGCTATGCTCCCTAAAATCCTACTTGGTTCTTACAACAGACAAAAGCAGTCTTCTTAGTTGTTATAATCTATTTTTTTTTAATAAGGAGAAGTGGAAATACCATGACCTTATGGTTCCTATAGTTTGGGGCTCAGGTCTGTAAAATATTGAGTTCTGCTTAATGATAAATGTACTCATTATCTTAATTGGAAAGATAAGCAGGGCTGGGGTTGTGGCTCAGGGGTACAGCACGTACCTGGCATGCATGAGCCATTGGGTTTGATTCCCAGGACCACATTAAAAAAAAAAAACTAAATAAACAAAATAAACATTTTAAAAAGATAAGGGATTATACTTCATAAACCACATGTATCTATTCTTTTCACCATCAACAAAATTTTTGCCACTGTCTCTCTCCAATACATGTGCTTGAGCTTATTATTAATCAAAATTGAATTAAATCAACTACCAAAATTAGCAGTGCCAACTGCACAAGGACTATTTTAGGTAGAGAGGGGCACACAGCCCATAAATGCCCCTGAAGGAGGATCAGAAAGGTGATTCAAAGTGCAGAGTACAAGTTCCCTCCACTGCAGGCAGGCGGGAGCTACCCAGGCCTAGAAGAGAGGGCCGTCTCCTCTGGCTGCAGTGACTGGGAATCACAGTGAGGCTGGATTCTGAACGCTGAGTGGGTTTTCCTAGGGAAAGAGCAGCGTCCCGGGAGGACTTTGGGCAGCAGGCTGAACAGCGGAGGCCAGGCGAGACCCTGAGGAGCCGTTCAGCCAGGCTGCGTGATCTTCAAGGGAGGAGAAGCCAGGGCTCCGGAGGCTCAGAGGGGGACAGACGTGCAGAGCTTTAAACCACAGGGATGGGGCCTACAGGATGAGCAAGGGTGCACCGGGCGTTTCTGGGACAGTGGAAGGAAAGTGGTGTCTGAGGTAGGTGGCAGGCAGCGGCACCGCTTTCCAGGCTTTCTTTACCGTTGGCACCTGCCCGTGTTAGTCAGGGTTCCCCGGAGGAAGAAATGGCAGGAAGGGAGGATGGAGAGAGAGGGAGGGAGGGAGGGAGAGAGAGAGAGAGAGAGAGAGAGAGAGAGAGGGATGGATGGACAGATAGAGAGAGACAAAGATGGATGGACAGGTAGATAATAGATGATAGATGGACAGATAGAGATAGAGAGATGATAAATAGAGATGGATGGATGGATGGATAGATAGACTAATAGACAAATGGATAGACAGATGAACAGACAGAGGGATAGGTAAACAGGCAGGCAGACAGATGGACAGACAAGGACACAGACAGAGAGATGGACAGAGAGACAGAAGAGGTGAATAGACAGACAGATAGGCAGTCAGGCAGACAGACAGATGAACAGATAGGCAGACAGACGGACAGGCAGACAGATGTTTGATTATAAAAAGGGGACTACTAAACTGGTTCATAGGTCCAGAAGCTGCAGAGTCCCACGGTGGCCCTCTGCAAGCTGGAGCTCTGAGGAACCAGCAGCTGTGCAGTCCAGCAAGCCAGACAAGAGGGATCCTGGTGCGGCCGCAGGCCTGGAGTGCAGGCCTGGAACTCCCTGGAGAGACAGCAGGGGGAGTCTGCTTGGGAAGAGGAAGGAGCGTCCCTGGAGATCACCGCAGTAATGGAAGCACCTGCTCAAAAAGAATGGAGCTAGTGTCTGCACTGCCTCCTAGTTCCCTGCGCGCTCCGTCCAGGCCCCAGCCCACTGCACTGTGCTGCCCCCACCTGGGGCGGGGCCCCTCGTGTGCTGTGCCACATGCCAGTCATTCCTAGAATCACCCTGGCGAGAGCTCTTCATCCAGGTTGACAACTCAGAGTAACCATCAGCCCCCAAACACTCAGACATTTTTTCCTAATGGTCACCCCCCAAACTTTAATCCTGCAAATAAGCCAAGCGTCTGTCCACAGACTGGGCGTGTACACGTCTGTTTTATACACGAGAGAGGAAGATGCTTTCCAATCCCCAGGACAACTCCCTCCTCGGTGTGATGCGCGATGAGGGTTGCAGAGTGTGGGATGGGGAGAACTGGAGGGTGTCCGTCCACCCAGCAGCCAAAACAAAGTACCAAACAGCACCACAGGGGAAGATGTTGGCAGGCTGGGGTTCTGCTGAGGGCTGACTGCAGAGGCTGGCGGGCCACAGGTGGGTGGTCAGCCATTCCCTCAGTTCTCACTACAGCCCACACGAGCGAGGGAGAAGCTGCCTGACCAAGGAGGTCGCGTCAGGTGGGGAACCCCGGAGACAGAGGGACCGCCAACAGCAGGGAGGTCGCCAGGAAGGCAGGAGTCAGGAGGCATCCCTCGGGGTAGTCAGGCATGAAGTCCCCAAGTGCCAGCCAGAGCAGGGTCACGGGGAACCTGGAGGGGTGCCACAGCGTGAGACTGCCACAGCAAGGTGGCCGCACAGCTGTCCCTGAGCAAACTCTGCCAAGGAGCAGCTGAGTCCTGGAGCCCAGGCCCCATGGGGAAGAGGCAGTGGCTGAGCACTGACCAGGACCAGAGATGACAGCAGGACCTGGCCTCAGGTGGCAGGACAGCGGCTGAACATCCCCAACGAGGGAGGCCCGTGGCGGCTCAGATCCCGCCTTGTCCTGTCCAGTTGAAGTGGCCAGCCACAGGAACAGGGCGGAGTCTTCCAGAAAGGAGACGCCCTTGTCACACAAGGGAGGGGAGGCAGGACCCAGGGGAGGCCCTAGGCTGCAGGGCACTGGAGCCAGTTCAGAGCGCTCTGCCCAGGCCCTGACTGAGAGCCCACCCTAGACACCTCCCCGGGGACGGGAGGGCAGCCAACCCCACCCGCACTGAGACGTCATCAGGGTTCCCAGGAGGGCATGCAGAAGGCACAGTCCCTCATGAAGGCCTGACCAGAACCACACAGAAGGGGCTGTGGGTGCAGAGGGGGCCGGGCAGCCCCGCCAGAGCCCAGGCGGCCTGGAACAAGGAACTCCAGCTGCCCCCTTCCACCAGCTCCCAGCCAGCGGGGAGAGGAAGCAGGGCAAGTCCCTTGGAAGGCTCCAGGGCCTCCCACACTAGGTGGCTCTCCTGACTGAGGCACCGCATGCTGACAGGGGACCCAGCCTGGTGGCCTCAGCAGGCAGAGAAGGACATGGGCCCCATGGAGGCAGGAAGGGAATCCCAGGAAGAAAAACGTGGGGCAGTCACCACCAACGTCCCATGAGGCTCGGGTCTCACAGACACCCAGGAAACAGGGAGCGCAGGTGCCGCCAGGCGGGAGCAGTAGGCAGGAAGGAAAGGAAGCCAAGGACGCAGCCGCCCATCCAGCGAGGACCGAGTGTCTAATTCCCAAACACAACACCAACCTGGGACCAAAGCACTCGCAGAACGGATGCCAACTGTGGGCAAGCAAACAGCGGTGGAGGAGCCGGAGGTGGAGGCCAGAGAGGGAGGGCAGTCTCTGTGAAGTCCCAGATGCCCTGGCCTCTCAGACCCAGATCCAGAGAGGCTTCCCGTGCTCACCGGAGCCTGGAACAAAGCTCTGATGACACTTTACCGTGCACGGCACTGCAGGAGGGTCTTCCCCACGTGCGCCCGGGGCGCGGTGCTCACCGCTGCCAAAAGGAGCCGCCCCACCTGCAGAGCACCCGCAGGACCACCCCAGCGCAGGGGCAGCGCAGCGCCGGTAGAGCCGGTGGGGAGCACCGCCCACGGGCTGGACCTGCTGGGCGCCCACCCGCCCTTGCCTGCGCTGCAGGGAGGACCGCGCTCGGGCGTGACAGGTGGCAAATCGGTACCTGTACAAGCACCACCTGAAGGTGCCAGAGGTACGTGCGTGCTGCCAGCGCCACCCCGTGGGCGGACAGCAGATTGCCCGACCTGTGCGGAGGGTGCGGGGAATGGCCACCAGGGGACGCACGCGGGCACACACACACTGCTCTGCACGCACACACACACCAATGCCTACACTACACACACCACTGACCACACTACACACACCACTCTGCACACACAGGAGGTGAGGACTGGGACTCCTGCAGAGGTGTGATGGGCATTCCGGTCCCCTTGGGGGGTCCCAGTCACCACGGAAGCCTTAGAGGGAGAGGGAGGCTTCGTGGGGAGGAGGGAGGAGACACCCAGAGGTCAGGAAGAAGGCTGGCTGGCCTCCAGGCGGGGAGGCCCAGGGCCGAGGGGCCTGAGGAGCTGGGCGAGCTGGCCCAGCCTGGCCTTGGGCTCTGACCCCAGAACACCTGGGCTGTGAGCCCCAGCACGACTCCAGTCAGCGGGGGCTGCTCATTGGTGGGTGCAGAGGGGACCACGCGTGCACACGGGCAGCGAAGGCTCCCGCCAGTTGGAGCTGGGTGTTTCCACAAAACACAGATGACCACAGGACCCAGCAGTCCCCTCCTTAGTCACCCAAGAACGGTCTGTCCCCATAAAGCTGTGCGTGTCTGTCGTGACCTCATTCATAACTGCCCAGACTGCGGACGGTCCCCACTGGCTCCAGCCAGCCCAGGAGGCCGGCTCAGGACACTCCGGCCTGACTGGCTGAAGTGACCCGCGCAGAGCCTCCTGCCCAGGGCTGATCCGACTCTGCTTCCTGGAATGGCGTCTGTGTTCCCAGTGCTCCCGAGGACTCCAGCTGGCCCCTGCCCGTCCTTGAGCGGCCTCACCTCTGTGACCTGTTGGACTTTCTCAGTACCAGGCAGCTCCGCACCGTCTACACCCCTGAGCGCAGGGGTTTCTCCGGAGGTGACCGCCTTCCCCTTGAATTGCCTGCTGTGGGCGAGTCACCTTTCCAAGTCAGCCTGCCCACCAAAGGACTCTGTTCCCTCCAGCTCCCCCGCGGCTGGACGGAGCCGGCTGAGTCCCCATCCCTACAGCAGCCCTGGGCCCAGTGGCGCCGCCCACCTCTGCCAGGACAGTGGGCTAAGCAGGCTCTGCCTTGGGCCAGCGGGTAGGTGGTCTCCTTCCCACAGCCAAGTGCTGCCCTTCATGTCCCACATGTCTTCTGCCCCTGGCCTCCAGCTGTTCAGACCCGGTGAGGGACCCCAGCATGCTGCTCTGCACCTGGCTCTTGTCACGGTGGGCGACTGGGAGGCCCTCCCGCCACCCAGGGAAGAAGCCCCACGCTACGGCAGCGTGCCGCCACATGTGTACTGCAGGAGGTGACACCACCCCTCCCCAGGTCACTCCCCATGCTGCCGACACTGTCGCGGTAACCACCTCGGGCATGCGTCATTTCGTAGCGCAGGCCCTGGAAGAACAAATGCAGAGTGCCATCGCCCAGTCAGAGGTCACCGCGTCTGTGCTTCTGATCATGCTGCCAAGGGACGCTCTGCAGGGCGCGGGTCACAGGCCACCTTCCAGCCCTGTCGAGTTCTGGCCAAAGGCCACGTGCGGCCCGACCTCTGGATTTTTGACAACCTGATGGGCAGAGAGGAACCTCAGGGTGGCTTGAGGGTGCCTTCCCTGCGTTACAAGCAAGTCCGAGCACCTTCCCCGTTAGAGGCCTCGTGCCCCTTGTCCAAGCAGTCTCTCTCGCCTGGGCGCCTGGAGGGACTGAGGGGACGCTCCATCGTGCGCGCGTCTTCCACCTTAGGCCTGCTGGTCCTCCAGCTCCCCTCATCCTCCTCCCTTCCCTCTTGGATTAGGCGACAGACAGTTCTCCATCTTACAGTCAGGAATACCCACCTTGGCTCTGTGGCCTTTGGACCTGGAAGACCGGCCCCTCGTGTCGAGGTCATTGTGGCAGGAAAGGCGGCCCTCGCAGAGCCCCTCCAGCCCCGTCACCCCCCAGGTGCACCCATGCTTCTCCAGGAGGCCCCTGGACAGGAGCAGCCCAGGGCAGGCCCGAGCTGCTCTCCCAGGCACCCGCCCAGGCTCCATGCCGCCTGGCCCGTGGTCGGCTCTCAAGGCAGCCTGAGCGAGGACACTCTGCCCACCCTGCTGCTGCGGCTTTCCTTCCACAAGCCTTCTGCGTCCCTGAGGCACATCAGCTTCCCGGGAGCCTAACGGGCATCGCCGTGAAGAAGTCCTCCCCGATTCTTCCTGTGCAGGTTTCGTTTTTAAGTCTGGTCCGTTTGGAGAAGGACCTCATCATCACCTGAGTTATGGATCTAACTTTGTCTTCTTCTCAATGGCTACCAATGGTCTTCACGCCTCTTAAAACGGAACTCCTTCTTCACACAGCAAACCAAGACCAGCAGCCTCTGTCACGTGAGGTCCACCTGTGTGTCCATGTGGGGTTTTCCGGGAACCCCAGCCTCGGGCATGGTCAAGATGGCGCCTGACGCTGAGCCGGAGGCGGCCAGCTATACAGTAAACAACCAGCAAATTCCAATAATTGGCTAGTTAATGATGTGACTAGGGCATGCCCCCCCCTCGTGCACCCGTCCTGTGCCTGCAGCTGTCCGCGTTTATCTTGTGTACTCTCCCCTGATTGACTGAAGTGTATATAAGCCTGGTGGGTGGGAGAGTAGGGTGAAGCTGAGGAAGGGACGGAAGAAGCGGAAGAACCGGCGGCGACGACGGCGGCCGCGGCAGCAGCGGGAGCGGAGCTGGAAGGAGGAAGTACGCGGGAGTGGAAGGAGCTGGGAAAAGGAAAGCTGAAAGTGCGAAGAAGCTAGGGGTAAGAGAAGCGTAGGAAAGAACCTGTGCACAATAAACTTCCAAAGCTTCAGACGTTTGCCGTGTCTCTCTCTGCGGGCAGAGGGGACGCGACATGTCCACAACTGGACCTGCTGCTTCGCGGTCTGCGGGTGCCATCAGCTCTGCATGGCTGAACTCAGGCCTCAGGGTCCATCACCATGTGTGAAAGGACTGTTGCTGAGTTTCACTAACAATTCTTTTTCACATGAAATCCAGAATCAGCTCACCTAGTTCCAACAGCAGCTCGCTGGCTTCACAGGGAGTCCACAGGAAGAGCCCGGCAGAGGCTCACCCAGTGCAGCCTCACGTGGGGAAGCTCACGAAAGCACGGTATGTCATCCGGGGCCCCGAGGTGGAGCCAGGGAGCTAGCCGAGGTCTTAAAGACCTCCTAAAAACCCCCGCTTCCCGGGAGAAGGCTGGTGAGGGCAGCTCCGTACCAGGCCCGCCCAGGGACTGCGGGACAAACTGCTGCCACACACGGGTAGGGTTCCCCAAGCTCCCCCGAGCCCTGAAGGCAGGGAAGAGAACATCATTACCACTTTCAGGCTTTCAAAGGGACACTGTCCATTTGTCTGTTTTATTTAAAAACGTCTTGTTAATGGCAGTTGCTTTGCTTTAAAAAAAAACGCATCCATCAGGGCTCAAGTACAAAAAGAAAAATGTTGATGAAATGGGAAGAACCAAAGTCATGCCATTTTGTTCTGACCCGACTCTGCTGTGTGCTCGCCTTGTTTTCCTTTCGGCCTCCTGAAGCTGTATCTGTGCTGACAGTACAGTGGGCCTTCCCGCGCCCCTGACTACGCCCCATGTACAAAAATGACTCTGAAATGCATCATCAAAACTGTTCTCTCATGTAATTAAAATATCTGTCTCAACAAGGTCTTGTCTGACCTACCTGTGCCTCAGTCGTCCTTGTGGTTTTTGTTGATTTTGCCTTTATAAACTCTGTACTTCCAAAGTTCGGGGCGATAGCCTGCTCCCAGCTGCTTGCCTGGCCTGCTAACTAAAGGGCCCTCTTTCCCTTTCAATGTGGCTCGGGACGCGGGTGGCTTGTGATTCTCCCGCACTATCAGTCGACAGCGGGAGAGGCAGCTTGAGAGCAGCAATCGGGGAGGTAAATGCTGGAAGACATAAAATCCTTTCTAAATGGGTTGTTCATTCTGATCTCACAGGTGGTATTGGTGAACAGGAAAAACAAGCCCCCGGTTCGGCACAGAGAGCCAGTCCCCTGTATTTTGGGTCAGGCCTTAGAGTCAGCCTTTCTGCTGAGCAAGTGGCAGCAGGCCCTTGCCTCACCAGTGCCCCCAGAGACCGGCTGCAACACGCCCCACGCCCGATGCCGCGCTTCTGCCAGCAACGGCAGGTCCGGTTCTTGGCCTGCGAAGGTCGGCTCCCTTCAACAGACTCATCAGCTTCCTAACACAGCCACACACGATTCGGGTAGGATGTCTTTATTTCTCATCTCTGGAACACACCACCTGGATTCTGCAGGTGTAATTAGTCATACACTTGATGAGCAGCACTTCTAGGGGTTCTCAATTTCAAGGCTAAGGTTCTGATTAAGGTAGTGGATTATCAAATGAATACAAATGAAGCTATAAAACAGGGTAAAAGCAACGTGGCCTCCCAGGGGAAGATCCGAGCGACTCAGACACTGGACCAGGGCCCTAGGAACACGCAGGAGCTGCAGACGGCTCGCAAGGGAGGACCAGCGGGGAGCTCGGCTGTCCACATTTGGTCACGGGCTCCAAGCACAGGGCCGGCGGGTGCTGGGCACGGGTGCGGCTGGATGGGCTGAAGCAGGCTAGGTGGTCAGTCGTCCTCCCCACCACAGAGCAGCAGCAGGGCCTTCTTATAGTCCCCAGAGGTGTCGCCCTGAAACCCAAGGACTCCATTAGCCTCCTCCACAGGGAAGGCCAGGACACCTGGCAGGGAGTCCTGCTCCTGTGACGCTCGGCAGACGATTTCCCTGTGTGACTCACATGGGGAATGGTAACAGAGTTTCCTACCATGGTGACCATGTTTGACCTTCCAACTTAACTCCGTAAAGGCAGTTTTCCAAAGACAGTGAACCATGTCTCTCTAGCAACACAGAAAAGGGAAGCTTTTCGACTACACTGAAGTCCAGCTTTCCAGAGGGTCCCGGTCTGCCCTCACACTCCTGCCTCCAGAGGCCCAACGCCGAGGCAGCCGGACGTGAAGGACCAATGTCTCCCGCTACCACAGCGTGGGCAAGCTCCCCCATCCTCTGCACAGCCTCCCGACACACGTCACCCAGAGCTTTGTGGTCAGCTGAAATTCTGCTCAGCTCATGGCCAGTTCATCTTTATCCAAAAGGGGAGCGAGGACAGGGAGTGGGAAGACCTGGGGACAAATCTGATGAGAGGCCACATAGTGCCTTTCCTTCACAGAAGGGAACATAAGCCCAGGCTGCTCAGTACTCCAGGCGTGACCTGCCTGTTCTTTCCTGGACTGTGAGCCAACACCAGAGACAAGGAGATGGCAGACGAGAGCGGAAGGAAGAACTGGATTGAAGAGAGGAGGGACCAGACGGAGGAGATGCGGGAACTGAGGAAGGATGGAAAACACCCCGACAGGCGAGGGGCTGGGCTCGCTGAGCCACCTGTTTCCACCACCAAATCACGCTCTGAGGTGGCAGCCGTCTGGTCTGTGAGGGCCACGCCACACCCAGGGCAGCCCTTGGGACCCCACCCCGGGCACCCTGCTGAGCTCCTGCCAGGGATTCTGGCACACCGCAGCCCGACTCCCCTTCCTGTACGGCACACGCCCTGCAGGTCTGCTCCGGACTCTGACAGGTGAGGCAAAGGGCAGTTCCCCTACCTTGATCATGGAATAAAGCGAGGTGGCGAAATTCTTGCGGAACTCCTTCCTGATGTTGAACAGATCGATCTCGCTCCTGGACACCACAACCCTGATGAGGGTGTGGTCATCTGTCCCCGCTCCCTTTGGAAAGGAAACAGAACAGAAGGCACATTACCTAAAACCTGAAGCCCAGCACTGAGCCCGAGTCAGATACGTGGACAAAGCCCAGTGGTCTGGCAGCGCTGGCCAAGGAGTCCTAGGACGAAGCTCCTGAGGCCCGTGCCTGAGACACGCTCAGAGGTGGGGAAGGTACCGGAGAGGGTGGGCGTCAGAGGCACAGCCTCCGCTCACCTTCATGGCGTAGTAGAGGGTCTCCGCGAGGTAGGCAGGGATGCTGCGAATCGACTTCACTGGAAAACAAGGGACGCCAGGTCAGAGCTGCCTGGCACGCACGGGCTGGGGTGAGCTCAAGCTGCCGGTGCGCAGCTGCTTCCAGAGCAGCTGGGGCAGCAGGGCCGGGCTCATCTCACCGCGGCGGCCCTCAGAGACAGCTGCTGGGGTCTCCCTGGGAGCCGGTTCTAGGATAGGCACGTGGACGGGGAGAGGCTTCCTATGACCCTTTGTTCCGTGAGCACCGCTAGATAGAGCAACCTGGGTCGCAATCACGCCAGAACCTTCATCACCAAAAGTTACCTAATCAGCATGGAAGTTTTCTTTCCAAGACACTCGGGCAAACGTCTCTCATCTTTGGAAAGCCCTGGCCTCTCTTCCTGCACGGTCTACGTATTCACATGAGCAGCCCGAGGTTCATTCAGTTCTGGCCACTCGGTCACTCTGACAGTTATCTTCTCTGAATGCGCCACAGCTGACGCAGAGGCCGCTTGGCCCAGGGTCCACTCCGCCTCTGGAGAGCTGGCCTATGGAAACTCCTTAACGTTCCAAAGTAACAGTCCTTGAACGCAAGGTTTATAAACTCTCCCTTTCCCAATGCTTCCAAAAGACGGCCTCTAGTAACTAAAAGGGAAAATTCTATGTGTATTCTAACGATGAAGGAGATGTCCGAGTTTTCAATACAAGTTCATGAAGTGCACATTCAAAGGAAAGGCTACTCAGGGCTCCTGCAGGCCACCTCTCCTCCAGAACAGGACAGCCTGACCTCAGCACCAACAGCAGACAGAGACTCCCTGCAAACCCGTGTGGAACCAGGACCCTGGGAACCCAGCTGGGTCTCCCCACCTGGAGGGATGTGATACTACTGTCAACTGCACAAATATTCCAGATCATTCTGAACATTTGGTTGAAATAAAACTCCAAATTTTTTAATAGGGAAACCACATCCTCTATTACGTCATGAGTCTTTTTTCTAACAGACGGTGGTTTCCAGTCAGCCTCAGGGCTGTGAGCATTGTATTTGGGAGAATTCTAAAATTCCACAGGTATCAGAACACTGACAAGCCTGAGACCCGCCCTCAGCGCGCCAGCTTCCCCAGGAAAGAGGGAAGTTTCCGCTGTGGCTTCTATGGACTTCGTAACCATTTCCCCAGCATCCCTGAGAACAGGCCAACAGGCCGGAGTCAACACGGACTGCTGAATGGGAAACAAAGACTCTGCCTCTCCTGGCACCACGTCAGGCTCCTCTCCATGAAGAATGCGCTGCTTCCAGGCGCAGCCAAGTGGGCAGAATCCATCAGCTCTCAGCACCGCGATGCCGCACACTGGAAGTCACCTACCAACAGCCAGGAGCAGCTGCTCCAGGTTGCCAGAAGTCTCCCGGTCGATGGTCTCCTCGATCTGAAACCCTGATATGGTCATGTACTTGTCAAACACTGGAAAAAATAAAAAGGACTTTTTAATCACACGAGCATGGATCCTTCCAGAAATCAGAGATCTCTGCTGCACGGCGTTCTCCTACTCAGCCCTCCTCCTGACAGCACCTGTGCTCAGGCTCAGGCACCAAGCCCGAAGCGACAGTTCACAGCGCTCTCTGCCCACTCATTTCCCAGCCCCGCTGCCAGTCACAGCCACAGGGACCTCAAGGTGAATCTGCTGCAGGGAACTCAGAGAATCCCTCCTCGTCTTTATAAAACGTGATGGAAACGACTGGTTCACCCCTTCCTTTCCTCCTGCTGTGGAAATGATTGGAGTTACAGCAACCGTCTTGTGATGACGAGCAGAGGGCACGAGAAAGGAAACCAAGACACTAGGACAGTGGAACAGGAAGCAGGGCAATCCCGGGTCCTGCAAACCTGCCTCGGAATCCACCTACAGAAATAAAGCCCAACACTTGAAGCCGCCATCCAGCTCCGTCACTGCCCCTGAACACTCTCAAACTAGCTCAAGTCCCATGACATCCCAGAGAGGGGCCTCGGGTCCACTGGAAACACCCCAAGTGAGCCGCCATTCTTGGTCTGTGACAGAGGAACCTTCCGGAGCCCACCCCTCACCACCCTCGGCTGAGCTGGGCTCAAGGCCTATGGTCTGGAAGGCACAGCGGTGGTAAAGAGAGCCAGGAGATCCGACCAGTCACCGGACGTCAGGAGCCCCAGCAAAGCCACACAGCCTTTCTCACTCACCCCTTCTCAGGTGTGACACGCTCCGTGTTCCGAAGATGGTGATGAACTTCTCTTCATCTGTACCCCACTTGAGCTCCCCAGCCTGAAACAGCGCCTGCAAGCATGCCCACGGGATCAGGAGAGACTCTTCACCCCAGGCCTGGCCCACCCAGGCTGCTGCCTGCAGAGCACACACCTGGCCCACCCAGGCTGCTTCCTGCAGAGCACACACACCTGGCCCACCGAGGCTGCTTCCTGCAGAGCACACACACCTGGCCCACCCAGGCTGCTTCCTGCAGAGCACACACACCTGGCCCACCCATGCTGCTTCTGCAGAGCACACACCTGGCCCACCCAGGCTGCTGCCTGCAGAGCACACACCTGGCCCACCCAGGCTGCTGCCTGCAGAGCACACACCTGGCCCACCCAGGCTGCTGCCTGCAGAGCACACACCTGGCCCACCCAGGCTGCTTCCTGCAGAGCACACACACCTGGCCCACCCAAGCTGCTGCCTGCAGAGCACACACCTGGCCCACCCAGGCTGCTGCCTGCAGAGCACACACCTGGCCCACCCAGGCTGCTGCCTGCAGAGCACACACCTGGCCCACCCATGCTGCTGCCTGCAGAGCACACACCTGGCCCACCCAGGCTGCTTCTGCAGAGCACACACACCTGGCCCACCCTGAGCTGCTTCCTGCAGAGCAGGGCACCTCCCATGTCTGGCCCTCTTCATTCTTCCTGGTTCCAACTCTACACTGGCCTCTGGGGCTTGGAGCTCCAGTGGAGCTTGGTACAGACTCACAGGTCAGGCAACAAAACCCAGCACCAGGCAAGATTAAGTCTCCCCAAAATGCCTACCCTAACTTCCACTTGTTCAGGAGGAGCAAATTTCTGATGGTCTCACTGCAGTACATCCATTTACAGACTGGGAAATCGTCAGCCAGGCGCTCAGGCATCTGCACCTCCTATCTGGCTTGCGCTAGGCTGTTTCATCACCCGACAGAGGCAGGCTGCGTACCTTCTCTTCACCACTGAGTTAACCAGGGCTGGCTAAGAAAAGCTTCCATATTTCCAAAGACCACAATAGATCCTTCAAGGCTGCAGGAGTGGCATAGTGCTTGGCATGTGCCACGCACTTAATAAACACTCCTTGAATCATCTGAGGGCCCACGTTTATTTGTGACAAAATAAGACTCTTTCCAGGGTTTATATAACTGCTTTAAAAAGGTACAGAAACATTTCATTAAGTCTGAGTCCACATACTGAGTGGCCCTGAAGGGTGGATCCCTGCCACGCCGCCCAGTGCTGCCCTCCTGGCCGCCTAGTCCCGCCCTGAGCTGGCGACACCAAGGCAAGGCCACCTGCAGGCCGCCGGAGTGTGTCGGCTCACATCAGATGCAAGTCCGTCAGCGTGCTAAGATGGAGACCATAGAAGTGTAGACTATTCCTTATCCTATTTCCAGAGAATTAAAAATAGGCTCACACATCTTTACCCTCAATTTTTCATTTATTTTAATGATAGAAATAATACCGGGCTGGCAGTGGTAGAGACTTGCCTAGCAACCATGAGGCCCAGGCTTGATCCCCAGCACTGTAACAAATAAGGTAAAAAAAAACTTCAAGATTATTAACTAAGCAGTATCAATTCTGGTCATGTGAGCAAGCTCTTCAAGACTGAAATCAGAGATAGTCACTTTGAAAGTCACACCTGTATCTAAATTTTAGAACTACATAAACCTGCCTTAACTTTTAAAATCTAAAACAACACGTTCTTTGAGAAATTCTATAAAATGGAAAATCCCATATAAGAAAATATGAACACCACGAACAGCACTACCTCAGGACACAGGACTCCCTCGAGTGCCTTCCGCGTGTCGTCAGGACTCGTGCACACTAACGCCGGTGGGCCTCGCCAGGCGCCGGCCCTGCGAACATGGAGGACTCACCGCGGCCCGGCCTGGGTGCTCCCAGCAGGCAGAGCGGCTGGCCCGTCACCTGGGACAACCTGTGAGACACCTGCTACTCCATGCTATGATCTCGATTTCCCTGGGAGAATGATGTCTGGGGTCAACATCCACACAAAAAGTACCAACAAGTCAAGCAATAACATCTTCATTCAGCACAATGACGGTCAAGGTTCTCTTCTGCTTTGATCTGAGTGTCCTCTCCTCCAAGTAAAGGTGCCCGGGACCCTCGGCACTGCTCAGGATGAGGAGCCTCCACACCCACTCCCCTTGCCCTTCCTCTACAGCTCCCTCTGAGCAGCCTGCTGCCCGAGTCAGAAAACACCTGGCTTGTTCTTATCTGTGAGATCTCAGATGAGCGGGGGTCTCTTCTGCAGCCCAGTACCCTCACCTCAGGAGTAACCGTCCCGCAAGGTCGTTAATGGAGGTCATGTAACTTACAGGAGACACAAACATCGTGTCGTGAGTAGCAGGCGCTCAGGAATAACCATTCCCTTTTCCTTCCCTGAGAGTCCAGCTCTCCCTCCAGAAAAAGTATAGAACAAGGATCTGACAGGGAAGGAGATAAAAACAATTCTGCCACTTTGAAAGTCAAGAGCTTGCAGGAGGCCCTTTTAGCCACCTCCTCTTGCGCTCAGGGAAGAAATCTTGGATTCTCATTAGTGACCACAGGCCATGCCCTTGACCAGGTACACGTGGGTGCTCCTCTTCCCAACACCCAGAGCACGACGGTTTCCACGGGGCTGAACTAACACTAATGCATTTTAAAGAATCCAAACCCAGGCAGTGTGGCGTGTGCTCTGTTGTCCTTGTCACGGGAAGGTTAAGAGGAGCCTGACCTGCTGCGTGACAGGTCAGCTTCACCCACACAGACTGGCTGCTCCGACTGAGGTCCAGGAGGAGCAGCTGCATCCCACAGAGCCTGTGAACCACAGACCTCCGGGCCCCACACAGACGGCCGTCAGGACCTGAAGTCTAGCGGGACCCCCAGGCGCTCCACCTGCCCGGTCACAAGGCCACCACCGCTGGCCCTCCTGGGTCCCCCGCAGTCATCTGAGAAGACCCGCGCCTGCTTCTGACGCCAGCACTGAAAAGCTTCCAGAACTCCTACTCCCGGAGTCCCAAACAGAGCCTCAGAGAAGGGAGAGCGACTCTGGAGCTGTGGCTCCCATCACCTGTGATCCACCCGCAGACGGCAGAGGAAGCGAGGAGCCCAGGCCGGGAACTGGCCAGTTCAGAGAAGGCGGGCTGGGCTCCCAGCTGCTCTTCGGGAGGCCCATGGGCTTGCCTCCTACCCACGGCAGGGAAACCCCCTCTGCCAGAGTGGACCACCCACGCACCGTCACTTACACCCTGAGGGCCTACTATGCACTACAATGGGGATGCACTGAACCAATGGCTCTGTGTGCCCCGGAGGGTGGGCAGGGGCTTCAGCATGAGGGGCAGCTCAGTAACAGAAGGCCTGGGGTGCTGCGGGGCTCCCTGTGAGGGTCACCTGCCCCCTGGAGGGTAAGACGGCGCTACCTGGGAAGTACCACGCTGGGGTGACCGCGCAGAAGAGCCTGCCAGGAGAAGTGGGCGTGGGGTGCAGGGAGAGTGCCCAGAGGAAGCGCAGGAGGCGCCCGCGTCCATGTTTAGGGACAGGGCTGCACCCTGAAGGCCGAGGACCTGGGGGGTCTGAGAGCTTCAGCAGGAACACGGCAAGCACGCCTGAGTGTGGCCAGGGGGTGGGCACGGTGACACACAGCCAAGCGCCCACTCCTCCCTGCAGCTGGCCGTCCTGCCATCAGCCACCCCAGAGCAGGGTGCTGCTCCCTCCCGCCAGCTGGGCAGGCCACAGGCCCGCGGCCACTGCAGGAGGCCCTGGGAGGGTGCCCACAGCCCTGCCAGCCTCCCTGAGGACCAAGAACGCCGCAGGAGGGGCAGGGCCACGCCGGGCGACCCTGGGTTCTCAGCCCAGCCCAGGCTTCCTGACACTGTCCTGCACTGAATGCCTCATGAACACACGAGAGCACACAGGGTTAGAAGTCTCCCAAGGGCAAAGGAACCTCGGGGAGTCACCAGAACCGGCTGACAGGAGACCAGTACAGCCGGGCATGCCGCCCGGCACAGGAGGCCGAGCCCGGAGGGCTGCAGGTTCCAGGCCAGTCTGGGCAACCAGTGGGCCCTGACCCAAAATGAAAAAGGGGTCTTGGGGTGCAGCTCAGTGGGGTGCAGCCTAGCAAGTGTGAGGTCCCAGCACCACAAAGAAAAATAAGGAGGGGGACAATATTGTTTAGAATTCTTTCAAAGGAAACGCAGAAAAACCGCATAATGCTAAATAACTTGCCACCATTTGTGTGAGAAAACAACACACACCTTCCGACACAGTCCTCTCACCCCAACCTAAGAACTCTATGCACTGTTACCAGTGGGATCAATAACACGGCGTGGTTGCTTTCTGTTTTTTTCCCAAAATTCTCTATTTTCTGAATGTTTCGTAATCACAAAAAATGAACACTATGTCTAGGTGAAGCTCACCACATTACTACAGTACTTCACTTCAGGTTTCGGATGAAATATTTTGTCACCAAACCAACGTGAGAGAACCCTGCCTCGGTGTGCCTTGTGACCTGTAACGGACACATGACCTGGGCCATCTCTAGAGATGCCCGCAGCATACCCGGTGACCTCCTTACCACGCATCCCCTCCTCTCCAGATCCCGACAAAGCCGCCGCATGGTAGGCCTCACTCACCTGAGCGTCCTGTTCGACCTGAGCTTCGTCAATTCCAGCGTCGGGGTCTCTGTTGGCCTGCAAGATAGGAGGTCCCCTTACTGACAGCAGAGCACCTCATTCAAGAGGAAAAAGCTCCACCTGGCGGGTGTGCACAGAAAGCTTTTCCTCGGAGGAACGGATGACTTTTCAAGGTCGCCTCAATCCCTCAATGCATCACCCACCACACAGCACGGTGCAGGTCCAGCCTGACCCTCCTGATCTTAAACACGGTCAAAGAGGAGGAGGCAGACTGCCAAGGGATGAGGTCCCCATTAGGAGTTTAGGTCACATGTTCTGAAACTAAACAGCACAGAGGGCGTACGCCCACCAAGCAGGAATCAACAAGTACCAGAAAGCATCACAAGAATTTCAAGCGACCTCACCTGATAATCAGGCCACTCCACGTTCAGACTTTCTCCCCCACCCCCAAAGCACTGGGCATTGGGCCCAAGGGCGCTCTATCACTCAGCTATGTCCCCAGTCCTTTTGCTTTTTATCTTTGAGACAGGGTCTCACAAAGTTGCAGAGGCTGGCCTTGAACTAGCAATCCTCCTGCCTCAGTCTCCCGAGTTGTGGGGATCACAGGTGTGCCACCGTGCCCGGCCAACTTCAGACTTTTTAGATCAAGCTAGGGACAGTCTCCACCCAATACCTGAAGGAGGACCACCAACATCCTCTGGTAGTACCCCGAGGTATCCCCCACCACGTCGTCTTCCAGGCTTGAGCCATACTCTGCAACAGAAGTGTTTCACACGTATTTACAGCTGCTTTCAAACAGAAAAAGAGACCCTGCCCCATGCATCAAAGGAAAGAGACACAAAGTAAGAAATCCTGTGTTCACTGACAAATTCTCTCTATTCCAACTCTGAGTGCTCTGAAGACTGGAGGCAGATGCTTGAGTGGCTGAAAGAAATGAATTAAAGCCTCCCCAAAGCACATGATCAGGCCTGAACCATGACTCACCACCCAGAAATGCTCTGGAAAGCCTCGAGTACTATGACCGTAAGACTGGCCTTCGTCTTGCTTTCTCGCCAATGCTGCACGTGACTGGTTTCTCAGCGTCTTCCCTCCTGAGTCCCTTTCTTTGTGCATGGCCATATCCCCCACACCCAGTAAGATATTTTGTCTCTGCAGCAAATAGTTACCTGAGAGACAGCAATGATGTGTGCAGGTATGCCCCTCCCGCCTCTAGACCACAGGAAAGGGGAGCAGCAGCATCTGCAGAGGCCACAGCCCCAAGCACCCTCGAGCCGCTGCTCTTGAAGGACATGGGGAGGGGAAGTGCCAAGGGCTGAAATGAAAGCTCAGCCACATGCACTTACGCACGTCCCCAAGCCCACTGCCACGTACGACTGCAACGTGCTGATACGTTCACAGAAGGAGAAAGGAAGGAGGGTCACACTAAGGCCTTAAAACGTCCGATCCCTGCTTGAAAGCAGGCAAATCTTAAAAGCCCAAAACTTCCATCTTAAAAGACCCCCAAAATCATGTTTATTTCAACCAATGACCCAAATACAAAACCTGGCAGGAATCCTCAATCCCATCCTCTATTTCAACACCCACGATAACTAGCCATCAAATCCAACCACAGGCCTGGACCTCTCTGACACCCCTCCCACCTCCTATCACCTGCAAGGCTGAGTCCCAAACCCTGGCTCACCTCCCCACACCAGCTGGGGTCACACCAGGCCCACCTCCCCATGAGCAGCTGGGGTCACACCAGCCTCACCTCCCCACACCAGCTGGGGTCACACCAGGCCCACCTCCCCATGAGCAGCTGGGGTCACACCAGGCCCACTTCCCCATGAGCAGCTGGGGTCACACCAGGCCCACCTCCCCATGAGCAGCTGGGGTCACACCATGCTCATCTCCCCATGAGCAGCTGGGGTCACACCAGGCACACCTCCCCACACCAACTGGGGTCACACCAGGCCCACCTCCCCATGAGCAGCTGGGGTCACACCAGGCACACCTCCCCATGAGCAGCTGGGGTCACACTAGGCCCACCTCCCCACACCACCTGGGGTCACACCACGCTCACCTCCCCACACCAGCTGGGGTCACACCACGCTCACCTCCCCACACCACCTGGGGTCACACCAGGCTCACCTCCCACACCAGCTGGGGTCATACCAGCCTCACCTTCCCACACCAGCTGGGGTCACACCAGCCTCACCTCCCCACACCAGCTGGGGTCACACCAGCCTCACCTCCACACACCAGCTGGGGTCACACCAGCCTCACCTTCCCACACCAGCTGGGGTCACACCAGCCTCATCGACACACCAGGTGGGGTCACACCAGCCTCACCTCCCCACACCAGCTGGGGTCACACCAGCCTCACCTCCACACACCAGCTGGGGTCACACCAGCCTCACCTTCCCACACCAGCTGGGGTCACACCAGCCTCACCTCCCCACACCAGCTGGGGTCACACCAGCCTCACCTACCCACACCAGGTGGGGTCACACCAGCCTCACCTCCACACACCAGCTGGGGTCACACCAGCTTCATCGACACACCAGCTGGGGTCACACCAGCCTCACCTTCCCACACCAGGTGGGGTCACACCAGCCTCACCTCCCCACACCAGCTGGGGTCACACCAGCCTCATCGACACACCAGCTGGGGTCACACCAGCCTCACCTTCCCACACCAGGTGGGGTCACACCAGCCTCACCTCCACACACCAGCTGGGGTCACACCAGCCTCACCTCCACACACCAGCTGGGGTCACACCAGCCTCACCTCCCCACACCAGCTGGGGTCACACCAGGTTCACCTCCCCACACCAGCTGGGGTCACACCAGCCTCACCTCCACACACCAGCTGGGGTCACACCAGGTTCACCTCCCCACACCACCTGGGGTCACACCAGGTTCACCTCCCCACACCACCTGGGGTCACACCACGCTCACCTCCACATACCACCTGGGGTCACACCGCGCTCACCTCCACACACCAGGTGTGGTCACCCCTTCCTCAGCAGCTGTGCCCTCAATGTGCTGTGACCTGAAGCAGGCCCAGATCTACAACCTGCCACGCAAGCCCCCCAACCTTGCGCAACTCGACTGTCGACTGCCCCCTCCGTGGACACGCCCCTTTCACGGTGGCAGGCTCTTATTGCACTCCTGCTTCCAGTGGCCGTGCCCAAGGACAGTGGCCCTGCTCCTAAGACGCCTGCCTACCACACCTTGCCTGGTACCCTGCTCTACTGAGTGATGGGCAAGAGCAACCATACCTTTAACGTGTTCTGATATTCAAGGTGATGTCCTGATACACGTGGTGAAAAGACCGCCACGCTGACCACAGCCACCCCTCGCCCAGCTTCCCGGGTGGTGAGGACACTTCTTCCTAGAAGATCTCAGGTCTGCGGCAGGGCTCTACCCAGTCACCACCACCCCACATGGAGAGGTGCCCTTGGCCGCCCTCCACCCAGCCCTCCATCCCCCGGGCTCCGAGCCCCTGCGTGTTCCACGCGGGCACCCACAACCGCTGCCTGCCTGCACCTGGCTTGTGTCATTAGCACAAAGGGCCCAGGGTCACCAGTGCTGCTACAGCGGGCAGCATTCCTCTTCCAAGGCTGAATGGCGTTCCTGTGTGTGTGTGTGTGTGTGCATGTTTTCTTGAATTGCTCAGCAGCAGCGAAAGTCTGCCCAGCCGTGAACCTCAGAGCGTCTCATCTGCACCTGGAGCCTCCCCGACATCCAACATTGAGGACCCTCGCATGTGGCCCTGGTTTGAAAGAGACTACCCTAAAACAATCACGGTTGCACTGAGTCACCTGGGCCTGAGGCTGCATGCATCTCCCTGAGGACGGCAGCTGGGTCAGGCACACCCTTTGTGCCCCTGGTGACAGTCAGTGCCCATGGTCCAGCTGGGTAGCTCAGGCCACACAGTCACTGCCCCCTTCCAGCATCTCACGTGTCATTCGCAACACAAAGGCTCAACTGTCACTGTCAATACCCAGAAGGAGAGCTGGATACCACATCAGGCAGAGCTGCAGGCTCCCTCGCCACCTCTGCCTCTGTGACCAACCCCCCTCACTGTGAGAGAAGCAGGAGACCAGCGCTTTGGAAAGGTGAGTGTTCTGCTGCCCCACATTTCTCACCACTGACTCGGTAGTGAATGGAGTCACCTCCAAGACCAACAAACTAACAAGATGGCACTGCACTTCCCTCGCCCAGGGCAGTCTGAGAACTTTGCTGACCGCCTGGAGGCCTGGCCCTCCTCTCCTGGGTCAGGGGAAGATCTGTCCCAAGGGATAAACAACACTCTGCCTTGACATCCATTCTCTGGATTCCACTTACAGATACTCTAGACTGGAATACAGATTTTCTCCCAAAAAAGTAAGGCACACTAAAAAGAAAAATTGAAACAGAGTATTTTATCCCAGCACTGCCATTAGCTAAAACAAAATACGTTTACTCAAACATTTTTATTAACTCTGACCGAGAAAGGGGTTTGGGTTTCTTTTCCCGGGTTCCCAAAAGGTCTTTGAGATAACTCCACTCCACTAACACAGAACTTTCACACATAACTGAAAGTTAACGTAAGAGAAAGACAACCTGTATAATTCCTGTATGAGCTGCAAATCCTATGCAAACCATCAGCAGCTTTTCCTGAACTACTGAAACAGCTGGAGGTGAAAAGGCAGGATTTCTAATGAAGAAGAAGGCAGCTGGGTGCAAGGTCCCCTCACCCACCCACTCACAGCCATGAGCACCTGCATGCCTGCAGCATCTGTGAAGGGCTGCGATCGTGGGACAGGGATGGGGCGGGGACAGGGGAGATAGGCAAGATGTACAAATTACGCACCTTCTTCATAAACTTGCTTTATGGCTCTTAGTTCCTCAGGTGTCCTTGAAGCAATGATTTCTGTCAGTACTTTTTCATCTGTACCAGCTCCCTATTTAGAGATTTATTTTTAATAGAAAAAACATGTCAGCAGTAAGATTAAAAAGGAAGTTATTCTGCCAGAATAGATGTTACCCAAATTCCATAAGTACATAAATATTCTCCAGCATAACACAGACTTCTCTGTACACAAACTCTATGAGTTACAGAGATAAGAAATTTCAAGTTAACTTTTTCTCCAAAGACAATCTTATTCTTTATCTTTTATTCTATTTGTCTAGTGTAGAACAAGGTTCGTTTGTACATATGTGTGCATACGTGTGTTTACATTCACACAAAAGGTCATATAAATTTGCAATTTATAAATTGATCAGCTAATTCTAGTTTAAGGTGAAATAATTTAATGGAACTGAAATAGTAGAAAACATAAATGCATGTGGAAGATAACTGATACTCTATCTGCACCTCAAAGATCAACTTCTGCTCCCGAGTCATATTTCTCATGGAGCCACATGGAAATTCCGCATTAAAGGCAGTGCTGTGGTTTGGAGCTTGAATGTCCCCAATTCCCTGTGCTAAATAAAGGCTCTGCTCCTGGAGATGCACTCTTGGTGGAACGTCCAGGAGGCAGGCCCATGGGAGACTGTAGGTCACTGAGCACACCCTTGAGGGGGACAGGAGGCCCCACCAGCCCCTCTCTGCCCGCTGGCCTCAGGGTGAGTGGCTTCACTCCACCACAGGCTCCCAGGATGCACTGCCTGGACACAGATCAAGATCACAGATCAAGAGAGACTTCAACACCGTAAGTCAAACAAACCTCTTCAGATTGCCTGTCACGGCCCCGGGGAGCCAAATGACACAGGGAACCACCAACACAGCACTCTCAGTGTTTGGGAATTGTATCTGCGTAAAGGAACTGGAAATTGCTTCTGTATTTTTCAAAAATAATATGTTTCCTTTTTCTGCTTTTAAAAGTCGTATTTATGCCACTAAATTAGAGCTATAAGCAACAATTGGCTGAAATTAAGTTTTCTTAAAAGGTAACACACTTTGGCATTATGTTCTTTTTACTTCTGTTTCTTTACCAAAAATCAAGCCCCACTGTCTCTGGAAGAATGTCAGCTGCTGCCGACACTGAAGCCTCTGCAAAAGCCCCTCTCTCAACAGCCCACGGCTCTGCCTGCACCAAACGAAACTTACAGAGATGATGGGAATCAGAGCAAACGAGCTACTAACTCAACAAGTCTCCTCCTCCCACTCCGAGTTAGAATCCCTGGGCCACCTTATCTTCTGTGGTGGAATCTCAATTTCCCACTCAGAATCAAACTGCTAACTGAACTCTTTCTTGTCCCGGGAGTGTACACAAAGGTCCCCAGGCAGCCACATGACACCGTATCCCAAACCCCAGTCACGGGAAAACGTGTCTGGTTTCCACCATCACTGAAGTGTAGCAAGTTTACCAGCGACCTTGTTATTCCCTAATCAAGCAGTGTTTTGTTTAGAGAGTTAGAATATTTCGTCCAATTTTAAAACACTTCTCAAAATTAGAAGACAGGCATGGAAATAAAAAGTAATAATTTGAATTTTAAAAAGCCAGTACTGGTGAGCTTAGGCATGCAGTGATGGGAGGTCACGCTGGTCCCTGCTCCCTCTCCTGAGCACGGCCCAGAGCTGCTCTCACACCCAAGCCAGACAAGAGGAGTGACGCTCGCACACAGGGGGCGGCCGCAACCTCACCTTCAGAGCGTGCTTCAGCTCGTAGGCGTCGTAGAGCCGCGAGGGCTTCATCAGAGCCACGATCAGCTTTTCAAATTTTCCAGTCAGTTCTGATTTCAGGTCATCCAGAAGATCCTGACTCACAGAAAACAGAAGCGTTGAGATTCTTCCTACGTATGAACGGCAGCCTCTGCCCTCGTGCATTCCCTACAATGCTGCCTCCAGGTAGGCGCGTGGGACCCGCAGACCTGCAGCCTCCCCATGCTCTAAAGGCTGGCCTCAACCCTAGAGTGAGGCCACAGAGGGACCAAGTTCACTTCCTCATTTCTAGAGTCTCTTTTTTAAAGCAGATTAAAAGTATTTTATTTAAAGAATATTGAGAGACACATGATCTTTATAAAAATTCCAAAAGAAAATCACAAATGTGTTTTTAACATTGTAATACATAGTAAATTATGGTACTTCATGCTTCTGACTCCTGGAAGACACCAGCTGCAGGGGATCCTGGGCCTCATTATGGAAACGGCACGCCCTAGGGTCAGGGTCAGCACGGCAGGACCTGATGCGGTTCCTAGAATACTTTCTCAGGGCTGGGGTGCAGCTCAGGGCAGATCTGGGTCCACCACTAGCCTGCTTCCATCACTAGCCCCAGAAAAAGGGGGAAGGGGGACAATACTTTCCTTTTTGCTCTGCGTCATGTTTCTCAATGAAATGTGAATTTTCAGAATAACAGACTATAGTATACACTCATTTGTTTGTAAGGAATCTTTTCACTTTAAGATGTTAATTGAATAAGAGCACTTAGACCAATTAATCAAAAGTTCCCTTATTAACACTGTGCTGTCGCAGCAGAGCTCACGGCATGAGGGGCTCATGCCAGGCAAGGGTGACAGGGCGGCCCAGTGGGAGGCACTGAAGGGAGGGGAGTCCCACCGTGGCCCCACAGCCCCAGCACGGGAGAATGGGCCGCACGTGGGCCTTCAGAAGGCAGCAGGGACGGGTCGAGAGGACGTGTTCACGGAGAAGGCCACGCATCCCTCGCACCAGCACCGCCCTCCTCACCCTGCGGGCCCAGCCGACCTCGCGGGAAATCCTCAGGAGGAAACCGCGCAACACTGACGTGCACGGGCTCCGCTGGCAAGGTGTCCTGAATGTCGGCGTGTCACTGACACCCCACCTGCCACGGGAGGCCGCACACGTGGCCCAGAGCTACCTCCACCACCCGGGAGGAGGCAGCAGGCTGCGCTGTGTCGCGCGCACGAGGAGCCGAGACCGGCAGCTGGCACCTCCACGGTCCCAGGGAAGGCTGCCGGACTGCCACACCGGAGCACGCCCGCTCCACCTGGGGACCAGCGCCACTCACCCTGCCAAACAGAGTCTTGAAGGCCTCCGCGATCTCCTGGCGCTGCGCGTTGCTCCGAGACGTCAGCAGAGTCAGGATGGTCTCCTCGTCGGTGCCTGCGAGTCAAGGTCGGGGTCAGGCTGGGCTCCCTTAGTGGCCTTCGGCCCAGCTCCCAGCCGCCTCCCGTCCCTCCTCTGCCTGAGCGTGTGTAAGATGTTTCATACATTTTAATGAACAACTCGTTAAGTAAAACATTGATAATATATAAAATGCTCCATTTCCTGTACACATTACTCCCCATTCCCAACACATTTTGAAGTAGACAGAAAAATACTCCTGACTTCTTAAAAACTGGATGGAGTTCTTCAGACAACAAATAGTCACTCGAATAACAGCTGTTCACAGGGTACAGTGTTACGGCGGATAGAGAGCAGAGCCCTGGCTGTGAGCCACCGTAGTCTAGGGTGGACTGTGCCCACCCTCAGCAGCAGCGGCGGGCAGCACGGCCGCCCAAGGCCTGCCCAGCGCCAGGTGGGCGAGGGACCCCGGCAGGCAGGGCCAGGAGCAGAGCAGGCGCTCGCAGCAAGGGAAACCTCGGTGACAGGACGGAAACACGGGGCTCCCGCGGACAGCAGACCCACCGGGCTGAGCAGGGAGCACACCAAGCGCAACGGGGACACGTCTGAAAGGGGCTGGGGGGACGGAAGACCTGCAAGGCCAGAAAGCACTGGCCCTGGTGAGGAGGAGGCTCAGCCACGCAGGGAGGCCCTGAGATGAGGGCTGCCTCTGCGGCCAGAAAGAGGCTGCGGCAAGGGCAGAGGGTCTCGGAGACAGCGCCCGCCGGGAACTGGAGTCCGCAGGGCACCTGGCCTGCGCGGTCCTGGACGCTGCGTGTTGGGTTCTGTTAATTACCTTTTCTTCTATCAATTTCGGATGTTTTCGTTTTTTAGAATAAAAGAAGGCAGGACCTACCCAGGCCCTTCATGGCCTTCCGCAGAGTCTCCGCGTCAGCCCGCTCGTCGAATCCGGGGAAGTCGGTCACCGTGCCTCTGAGGGCCTGAGGGGAAGCACAGTGGCGTTATTCACGTCGCACCAACGTGCAGAGCAGTACGGCCCTGGCGGGGCACGCTCGGCCTCTGAACGCCTCTCACCTGGCAAGATCAGGCGCCACCTGAAATGGGAAACAGGCCGGTGCGCGGGCCACCGGGCCGGCGCCATCACTGCGAGGCTGGCTCTCCTTCCCTGGGCGCCCACCCGCCCTCCGCGGTGCGCGCCTTCCATGCTGTTTCCCCTCAGGGCACCAGGGGCAGGCGGGCCTGCGCCCACTCGGCCCCAGCAAGGCTCCCTCCAGGATCTCACCGCGTGGGTTTTCAGAGAACTCAGCAAGGCCGAGAAGACCTGCGGCGATCCGCGCGCCAGAGGAACACGCTGGGGGACCTTCTCTACCAGGCTGCCTGGTCCCAGGACTTTGTCACACACACGACCCATTTAACATTTATATTTCAAAAAGAATTCATGTATAATTAGGCCCTTCAGACCTAATTAGAGTCGGAGGCTTTACTACCACTGAGCCACAGAGCTGATCTGATGGCACAGGAGTCTCCCGGCATGTATTTCACCAATGTGTGTTTCATAAATGTCCTTAAAACTCTGGTAAGGTACCATCTAAACAGGAACAAAGCTGTAAGGAGGGAGGGCAGAGAATGCCTAGTCTGATTCACAAGGAATTTTATTATGAATGCACAAAAATTCAATTACCTACAGGAGGAGAAGTTCCCTTATGCCAACAATACTGTAAAATAGTTAAATTTCAAAAGATGACGACAGCGTGTGCACCATGAGCGGTAGCCTTCACGGCACCCAGTCCCAAAGGCCAGCGGGGGCACTAGACAAGCTTCCCAAAAAGGTGGCACTTGTGGGTCCAGGAAGTGACCAGGGCGCTCCTCGGCCACGGCGTGGACGGGCTCCTCTAGACCCTCTTCTCCTCAGGCTGTCCTCAGGCCTCCGCTGCCTTCTGCTGTGGCAAGGACCCTGCTAAGGCAATTTAGGGGGGACCCACCCTGGACTTCAGACTGAACACCCCAGATTTTTGCAAGGAGCCCTACTCCACAAAGGAAGGAGGGCCTTTATGACTAGGCGAGGGACTGTTGTGAGGCAGGGCCCAGGTGACGGGTGGGTCCCCACAGAGTCTGCACAGAGCTGGCTTCTCTGTCTTCAGCAGGACAGTGCACCAAGCCCGTCACCTGCAGCAGGAGCGCCCGGAGCCCGCCCTCGCCCCACCTGGACTTCAGGCTTGCAGCCTCAGCATCTGTGAGGACAGACTTCTGTGCCCCTCTAAGCCACAGCCTGCAGCACCCTGGCACAGCAACCCAGGAGCTCAGGGCGGCCCTCACCTGACCCACCTCCTCAGCCGCCCTCAACCCAGGACCACGCTGGCCTGCCTCCAGCTACTTCCCGCCACCGACCCTGCTGCTGCTTGAGGTAAATCCCCACCACCTCCTGTGCTCACGGCTAAGCCCAACACGGCAGGGTGGGGGCCACAGCAGGGGAGTCACGAATCAACCTCCTCCACAGTTCCTAACAGCAGTCCCTCCTCTCGTCCAAGGAGAGGCGCTGCTCTTCCCTCAGAACAGACGGCCACGAGGAAACCTCCAGGAAAACCTGACCTCGTGACCTGACCCGCCCCAGCTAAGAGCTAAGACCACAGCCAGCACGGAGGACATCCCCAGGGCAAGGGCCCGCCTGCACCTGCACGCCCTCCACCCCTGGCTAAGCAAGACTGGCCAGCCAGGAAGAGGGCAAGGGGCAGAAAGCCCCCTCCCCGTCTCGGAGGAGGTCCAGAGACGAAGCCAGAGCTGTCCATCCCACCGAGAGGGCGGTGGCCATGGCCAGGCTGCCCTCACTTGCACACCACTGAGGAGCATGGGCATGGCAGCTGGTGCGTCCCCCTCCGCCAGTTCCGAGTCTTACGTCATATGACATCGAGTGGCTGGACCGTGGCAATTCCACAGGGCTCAATGTGACTACCTGGAGCTGCAGGGAGGAGAGAAACTGCTCAGAGCTGAGCAGGTGTCCGTCAAGCAGCCTGGCTAGAGGGGCACTTCCCTCAAGTCACACTGTCGTCTGGTCTGGTGGGAGTATTTCAAACGGATCAAAGACACCATCAGGATGACCACACGAATGAATGCCGGTGTCCACTGCCAGAGCTTGGCACTGACCGTCCCTGCCGTCCACCTGCTCAGGCACTCAACGCAACAGCCAATTTTGACACCTTCCACGTGCCAAGTGCTACACGGATCACGGAGGGGGGGGAGTCACGATGCCCAAAGCCAGGTGTGTAAGTGAGAGTGCGGCAGAGTGCGTCCACGCCGAGGCGGGAGCGGTGACGTGAGCACGCGGGTGGGCTGGAAGGGTCCAAGAGAATACACCGGAAAAAAACAAAAATGTCTGGAAAGTTGCCAGGATCGGAAAAGCAGAGGCCTGCAGGGATAGGTTTCAGGAGGCACAGACGCACAGGAGAATGAGGTGGCCCCGCTCGGATGCGGGCAACGTCAACAGACCACAGCGAGCAGTCGGGAGCGAAGTGAAGCCAGCAAGGGGCAGGGCCTGGTGAGGGGAGGGGGGCCCAAAAGCCCCCAAGACACAGGCTCCAGCTGGGGCCACAGCGAGCCACTGGAAGACCGACCAGCCCTGCTCGGTGCCAGGCCTCCAGCAGCAGCAGGAACATGGAGCAGACTGGGCGAGATGGAGACAGGAGAGCAGGTCAAACCCACCCACACAAATGCAGAGCCAGCGGAATCGGACAGGAGGAGGCAGCAGGACCAGAGGCAGAGGGAACTCCGGAGGGGGATTCTGGCATGGGATGGGGAAGCTGGGAGGCTTGGAAAGGTTGGCAAAGCAGCCGGGGAGCACCAGTGAACACGTGGCGTTGCTGGGACTTGGCTCAGGCCACGCTGCACCACCTCCCCAGGCCAGGGGAAGCTGCCCAGGGAGTGCTGTGCAGTCACCACCGGCAACGTGTCCCCAGAGGAAGGGAGAGGCAGTGCCCACACCCCGGGGACGTCCAGGGAGGGGCTCGGTGAAAGGGACCGCTGGATTTGGCAAGAAGTCTGGGCGGCATAGAGCCTGACTGTATGACACTCAGTGAAGGGACAGACTATCTCAGGGAAACCTCATTTTGCAACAACATTTGTAAAAATGTGCTTTTAAAAACACACTTAAAAAAAAAAAGAAAAGAAAAGAAAACTCGATGTGGTTTTTAGGTTATGGAGAAACTGCCAGTCGAGGGTGGGGGTTACAAGGGGAGAGGTTACATGCCTCCAAGAAAAAATAAAAAATATCTGACCCTAGGGAATGAAGGAAATGAGGTGAAAGAGAAAAAGAGGAAAAGGTCCTCATGAATCTCAGTCACGAGCTATGGAGAAATAAATAACTGCTGGCCACATTTTTTAAGAGCTTTCTAGAAATTGTGAAACACTTGTGCATTCCACACAATCGAAGTCACTGCCAAAGCCATCAAGGCCACCTACGGTACCAAGGAGCCAGACGTGAGTCACAGGCATGAGTCACGGGGCAGAACCTTGTTTGGACATCCTGTCTACACCCCACCACAGGGTCACAAACTGTTTGCCAATGTGGCTCTGAAGGACCCCCATTCCAGAGGCTTGCCTGCTCCTGGAGCCCCACCCTGCAGGAGTTATGCCCCCCCCCCGCTTCCCCGTTCCACCTCAGCTCAGCCTCCACTCCCTCAGCCCACCAGGGCCTCACAGAAGATGGCTGCAGGCTCCTAGTTGACAGAGGCCAAAATGAAATCCATTCTTCCTCTCTCAGCTTCAAAATGCCCATTCTTAGCTCTGTAATTTTGATGGCTTTCTCCCCTCTAAATTAAAAAAGTTCTTTTATCCTCATAACCCAATAAAATGAACAAAATCAACCAAAAAGCAAGTAAAGGACTACTTTTCTAGACAGGAAGTAATGCATAAATAACAATTTCAAGTTTAAAGATGAGAACATGCTCACCTGTTTGGAACTTTCTAATAAAGCTCCCTGAAGGTACAGAAGAGCCCTCGTTAAGCCTGCCTTCCAGTCCTGGGTAATCACTGCTTACACCCCAACCCAACATCACGCATTCTGCCAATGAGGAGCCTGTGGAGAAAGTACTGGAGCGGAGCAGCTGAGCTTGGGTCAGAGCCTCGGGCTTCCAGGGGCCCATGCGGCTGCTGAGGCGGTGGGAAGACAGGGGCACTGCCTCCCCCGCCGGCCAGAGCAGCTCATGTCCCAGCTGTCAGACACACCAGAGGCCCCAGTGCCTCCTGTGATAATGGATCCCACAGATGAAAAGTACATTTTCTAATTACTGTACCACAAAGAAGTGAGATGAGCAGGAAAAGAGGCAAAGTCTCTTATTAGTCATAGAATTTACAAGTGTTGGGCCACAAAGTGAAACAGACACCAGAAAACACAGAGGACTGTGGGAGGCGGACACAGCAGGTCCCAGCAGCGCCCCCTGTCCCTACCCTGCACCAATCTACTCAAAGGCTCACCTCGCTGCTGCCTCTCCCTCCGCCATTCTTCACACCTGCTTCTGCTTCTGCCTCTGCCCACTTGGGCCAACTGCCCTACTACCTTTGACACCTTTCAAAGCTTAAGTCAGGGGAAAATGCATCACTGTAAAGCGAGCTACTCACATAGTCGTTGAAAAGGAGTGGTTAAATAAATAAATAAAGATTTATTTATTTATTTATTTAATAAAGATTAATCTTATTAATCTTATTAAATAAAGATTAATAAGATTAAAATCTTTGTTGTGCATTTCTTCAACGCTGTGTTTCTCTAAGCCTCTGACAGTGTGAGAATGTCTGCCCTTGGCAAACCCCCGTGAAACGGAAAGGTAAGCTGTGTGCTCTCAAGGTTGTGCTGGAGGAAGGGCAGTGCCCTGGGCCACCACCACACCCACGCGCAACTGTGCCTACTTCTCCCACAGGACCGTCCTATCTAAAGTCCAGGCAGCATCTAGTTCAAGTCCTGGGATCTCAGCAGGATCATAGCAGCAGATCCCTGCACGGTCTTCCTCTCCTCCTCTCTCAACTCCCATCCCACTACCTGACCTCAGCAGCCCCAGAAATGCAACCACCATGTTGGCACCAGGGAGATCTTTGCTAAATACAAACATGACGTGGCACGCCACAGGCACAACTCTTCCGCCACTCTCCTTACCTACGAACAGTCCGCGTGACCTGGTCTGGCTGCGGTCCTGCTGTCCAGCACCCTCCCAAGAGAGGCCTCCATTCCAGCAGGCTCACATTCCCGGGTTCCAGGTCAGCCGCACTTGGTGACACTCCCTACGCATTTGCATCTGCTGTTGCTGTCCCCATCTGTGCCCTCCCTCCTCTGCCCCACACCAAGGCAGCTAAGTGACCTCAATCTCTTCTTCTATGAAATGGAACAGTAATACTTATTTCCAAAATGTGTTATGGACACTAAATAATGCAAATAAAGGACTTGGCAATGTACCTGCTCCATAAATGAATTTCAAGGTATCTGTCCGAGATCAATTAATCCTTTCTAGTTAAATTCTTAGCAAGACAGTGATGTCCATGATTGCACAGACCACTGATTTCTGGATTTCTTTTTTTTTTTTTTTTTTTTGCATATTTTCTAGGCAGGGTGAACCCCACATAAATTAAAAAAAAAATAGTTGGCATTGAAGATATAGCGCATGAACATGAAGAATTAGAGAGATGGTCTACATTTTAACTCTTCAATAAATAAGAAACATTAATATTTAAATAACACATTTTCAACTGCAGGAACATGCACCTCTAGGACTCAGGTGTCCAATTCCATTACTCTAGAAGTCCCAGGAGTAGAAGCCTCTGGTTTCCACCCCCACAGGTCACCCAAAGGTATTTCCATACAAACAGACTGAAACCTCATCCTGAAGCTCCAGCCCACCTGCAATTACACTGGGGCACAGAGCAGATTTTAGACAGTAAAAATACAGTCGTGCACTGAGGGCATTCTGCACATCTACAAGTAACCAGAAAGAGCAAAACTCCGTCCTACCATGTGTCTGTCACCAAACAATTGTCACAGGTTTTATGCCAAATGTTCTTGTAAAAAGTGGGATGCGGCCAATGTGAAGCTTTTCTTTTTAATCATGCCAATATTACTTAAAAATTGTGTGCCACTAAGCTGTCTTTGGTGCAAGATTAGGAAGACGAAATACAAAAGTGTGTTAATGCAGTGGTGATGATTACGCAGTGAAATACAGTAATTTTAAACAATTTAGCAGATGTTTTACTTCCAAGGTTTCTAAGGGTAACTATGAAAGTTACAGCCAAGTTCAACACTGCATTTTTTTTAACATGACTTGTAGCTTCTATGACTAATAACCGATTTGGTCTAATAAACAGTCCTGGCATTGTACTGTGATAGGAATCACTCATGTAATTTTATAATGCAGACCACCTTTCTCTCCAGTTTTGCATATTTGCATATTGATTGTTATCAATCTTTGAAATTACTACTGTCCACATTTGGAAAATGTGTTCATTCATTCTATCTTGGCTAGAGTCTACGTAATGAAAAGGAATTGAGTGAAAACTTCAGACATCACTAGGAAATGCACAAGAGATCTGAGAATCAGCCAAGTGAGCAGGGATGAAGGGAATTATTCTCTGATGCATACCCACAATCAAGATAGGATGGATCCTCCTCAGGGAAGAAAAGCCAACTCCACATGAAAGTACCCTTTCTGTGTGAGGAACAAAAAGCAAACTTTCCACTTTCAGTAATTTGAGAATTGGTTCATAATAACACAAGTGCAAAAGAGGAAGCCACAATGGAAGCAGTGTATAAACTTAATAAAGTTACTAATTGGTCTTAATCCTCCCATTTTCTCTTGGAAAGCACCATGAAACTTAATTCAATTTTGATAAGTGGATCTGATAAAGAGTGAACTACAAATGAGAGAGAGCATTGTTTGGGCAGTTAAAACACTTGTCTGAAAAATTATCTGGGCTCTGACAAGCCAGTTAGATTGGCAAGATGTGCGAAATAGTTTGGGGGCAGAGTTTTTAAGAACTGATATCTTATTCACAAAAGATGTTATAACATGATCAATTTTAAAGACTGCTCTATAAATCACACTATCTTCTCGTTCCTACACTTTTGATAAATGTGAATAAGCGGAAGAGAAGCAGCAGCCAGTATTAGGTAATCCGTTTCTGAACAGTCCCCAGGCAAATCCAGTGCAGAACTCGTTCCACGAGATCATTACTTAAGAAAAACAGCCCTTCTGTTTAAAATCAGCTCCTTTTAGTAAACTGGGTTTCCTAAACCAACAGTCCCTCTTAGTAACCTCGAGCTGAGCCGCTGGGGGAAAACTCCACCGAAGCTCTGCTGGAAAAAGCCAGGGCCCAGCCACTGCCTCGGAATACGGGAAACTTTCCGAAAAAATCACGGAAGTCCAGGGAAAGCAGGCCTTCGCCTCACGTGACCGCCCAGCTGGGCTCCTCGGATTTCCGCGACTCGGACGTGGGGAAGGGCCCACGAAGCCCGCCACGTCACCGCCGCCGCGGCCCGGCCGGGACCCCGCGGGGCGCGGCGCAGGGGCGCGGGCGGGGAGAGGGCCCGGGCCCCGGGATGCCCCGCTGGCTGACTCCGCTCGCGGCCAGTTCTGCAGCCCCGCCGCCCGCAGGGTCGCGGGCGCACCCTTACCTGTGCCATGGCGCGGCAGTTGGGAGAGGCGATGCTGCGCTGCGAAGAGAACAGAGAGCGCAATCAGGGCTCCGCGGCCCGGGGACCGCCAGCCCCGCCCGCGAGCCCTGCGCGCCCACCGCCTCCCGAGGGCGCCTCCCGGCCAGCCGGCCGCTCACCGGACGGGACCCTGGCCGGACCTCCCGGGGAGCGCGGGCAGCGTGCGGACAGGAGTGCGCACCGGGAACGCTCGGCTGCCACTCACGGCCGGCGCCCTGCAGCGGAAACGCCCGCCACGCCTCCGCCACGCCCAACCGGGCCTCTCCCGCCCCGCCCGCCCCCGCGCACCCCGGCCGGGTCTCAGCGCGCCTGCGTAGGGCGCGGCTCGGCCAGTCCGGTCGCCACTGCGCAAGATGAGCGGGTCCCGCGGGCCTGGGTGGGGCTCTGGGCAGCCGCGTTGGCACCTGCAGGGGCTCGGGACGGCAGGTCCGGGCTCAGCGGGAAGGCTTTGGGAGCGGCCCGGACGCGGGATTTGGGGCTGCCTGCCCCTCGCCGCCTCATTCCGCCGCTCCGACTTAGCAGTCCGCGGGCATCTCTTCGGAGACTTGGTCATAGCACAGCCAAGGACGGCGCGGTGGTTTCATGTGTTTTGTTGTTGTTGTTTGCACTGTAGGTTGAACCCAGGGGCTCCTAGACACTGAGCCACATTCCCCGCCCTTTTTATTTTTTGCTTTGAGACAGGTCTCCCTAAGTTGCTTAGGGCCTCGCCAAGTTGCTAAAGGACGGTGCGTCCTTGACCATAGCTGAAGCCCGAAGCTCGAAGGCCATTTCCCAAACTCTTCGGGGTTTGTTTTGTTTTGTGTGAAGGATTGCTTCTTAGCCGACCTTCTGTTAAATTTATAGCCCTCTACTAGTATATGTGGGCTACTTCAAAACCTCTGCCCGAATCCCTTGCTACTTTCAAAACCAGCCTGTAACTTTGTGAGCCTTACGGTGCAGTCAAGCCCCCACCCCGTTGGTTAGACATAAAAGGTTTAAGCAAATGGCAAGGGCGGAGGGCAGGGAGAGGTCACACAGTGTCGTGACAGGGCCATGCTGGAGGAGCAAAGTAAAGACACTGCCCTGCCATGACTTGCGGGGGTAGGTTGCTGGGAGGCGCCCACAGGGGCCAGGAGATAAGGCCAGAGGACAAAAGCTGGCAACACTAGACAGTGTCGTGCACGGGTATTCTGGGATTTTAAGTGCAGCATGTGCAGAAGCAGGACAGCAGGAAGAATCTAGTCTTTGAGAACAAACGTGGCTCTTTGTACAAGTCCTCATTTTCTTCACATATGAGCCGTCTGCTTAATCTGTCCCTGACCAAGTCCCAGCAGAGAGGAGGTGCTCTGGAAGGGGAGGCAAGTTTGCAAAGTCAGTGGAGCTTGCCACCTTCCTGTGCCCAGACTGTCAGCTTGCCTTTCCTCTTCCCCAGGAGCCTCCTGTGTACTGACCCAAGTCTCTGCGAGGCGGCACCTCCTGTCCCACGACCCTTTTAAAGACACAGATCTGTCGCTCATGCTCCCCACTGTCTGCTCTTGGCCATGGCCGCTCCTTCAGTCCTTTGCCCATGTAACTCACTCAAACTCCATTTTCCTACTTTAACTTTCTACTCGGCCTGTAGTGGAATTAGAACCTAAGACAGCCCATAGCTAACAATCACTAGTGTCACAGGAAAATGGTGCTCAAACTGGGTTCATGGCTTTGCTTTATATCCTGCAGCTAAATAGTGACAGGTAAGTTATTAGACCCAGAGTCTTGATAGACCCCTGATGTCTGGAAATACGATCATTACTTCTTTTACTACCAGTTTCACTGATTTATCCAACTGGGGCCAGCATAGTTCTAGGCTCTGGGAAAACACACTCAACAAAGCAAAATCCCTGCCCCCAGGGGTCAGACATCCTTGGTGGAGCAAACGGACAGCACAGATCCAATATCCAGTGGGATGGGTGCTGTACAGAAAAGAAAGCAGGGAACGAAAGGGGCCCTGCTTCCCAAAGGTGGTCTGGAGGTGCTTCCAGAAGACTTGAGCAGATGCCCAACTAGTACAATTTACTTATGTTGTCAACTATTTCCTGAGTACCTGTGGAAAAGGCACATGAAGACGTTACACCTTAATATTGTAGATGAGGCATTTATACAACGTACACTCAAATGAGAGACTATAAGTCATGAAACGACTTATGAAATGCATAAAATGCAATTAAAACGTAACTTCTGAGGAGGAACAACTAATATTTTGTTAACAGATTTAAAATGATGTGGTATTTGAATTAGGATATGAGGGAGGATATTTTATCAGGCAATGAAGGGGAATAAAGGGTGAAGTTAAGTGAACTGCAAAACCAAAGGAACAGCCCGTTGTGCTATGTGAGCTGAGCTTTCTCAGAGCACCGGAGTGGAAGGTGCATGGAGAGACTGCCACAGGAATACTGCGTGGCGGACTGGGGGCAACCGACACTTCCTAACTGCTACGTGGCATCAGTGAAGGGCACTCAGGAATCTCCTTGCCTACCTCCTAAAAGCAAGCATCTGTCACTGATCCCCCAGAGTTCCAGCCAGTGTCCAAAGGTCATCCTCGGAATCTCTTCCAGATTCTCCAGTTATCTTTCTCCTCCTACTCAAACTCCTCTCCTGTGGGTTTAAACCTAGTCCTTTCTCAGTGTGCTATTTGTGTTGGGTCAGTTAAAAGTGTTGCATAATAATTTTGTCCTCTCTATTGTACTGTCTTGTATTTTTTTAAATAATGGTTCTCAGCTAGTTTTTATGAGACAATCAGATCACATCCATTTTCTTCTTTGGGGGGAACACCAAATGTCAGACAACTGATTTACAAACACACTGTTGAAACTCAATTTATTTGTAAACTCAGATTTTCCATTTTACTCTTTCCCTCAGTTTTTCAGATCATTCAGAAACTGGCCAGTTTATTCTAAACAAGTCACTGAGATACTCTATGTCTAATATTTTGATCATTGTCATGCTACTTCCCTTGATTACTGACTCATAAAGAGCAGAATGTTCTGGACTTTGTATGAGTTGGAACAGAGCAGCTTTCCTCTAATTCTAAAGGACCTGAACTTTTTTTCTTTAGAAAAACTGATTTTCTGCCAGTCTACATTTTAAATTTTATTTAATAATTTCCTATTTATTGTGAATTGTGGTTAAAGAAAAAGACAAGACAGGAAAGTGAACTAAGAGGCAAAGGAAACAAGAGAATGGCAGAAGGTCAGGGTACAGAGGGAAGGGAGGGGGCCCACCTCCTGTGGGAGCTGGAAGGAGCTGAAGCCAGAGAGAAGTGGGTCCGCCTGCATCAGTGATGAAACTCGTTCAGAGAATGTGAGTTCTCTGATCCTCGGTTTCCTTATCTGCACTGGGGCTTGGGTTTCAAGGAGCGAGTTCTGGGAAATGCCTAAGAAAGTGCAGACAGAGTGGTTCTTCCCCAAGGCTCCTCCCCTTTCAAACTCTCACTACCTTTCCAGTTCCTGTTCCGATGACCCGACCCAACCTCACATTAAAAGCAAAATCCACCTTGGCTGGACCAGGCGCTCCATGCAGCAGGAATATCCCGTCGCCAGCCCATTCTCAGGGTCCACAGGCCCAACTGTGGCGCCGTCGGACCCTCCTGGAGCCATTTCCCCGCTGTGTCCTGTTCTTCCTCAGGCCCTCGGTCACGGGCCACTAGTGAGTGTGCTCGTTCTCCCCCCCCCCCTCCTCTCTCTCCTGTCCATGTGCTGCCCATGCCCCTCCTCCTGCTGCCAAAAGCATCACCTGCAATTTAACCCAGCGGCCGCCTTGGCCCGTCTCAGCTATGCCTGAGGCCTCGGACAAGAACGAGGCGAGGCCACATTCCTCGCCACCTCCGCCCGGTCCCTGTCCGTGGTCACATCTCCATCTGCAGGTTCTAGAATGGTGGCATCTGGCAGCTCCCCTTCGTTGCCCTTTAGAGGGGAAGTGGCCGTGGCATCCTCTCCAGGCTGCTGCAACCAAATGGCTTATGAACAACAGACACGTACTTTCCACAGATCTGGAAGCTGGGCAGGTCAAGGCCAAGGCCGCAGGTTTGAGGTCTGGTGAGGCCTGCTTCCTCACTGACACTCTCCTCACTTTGACTTCACATGGCAAAGGGGACTAGTCGCTCTGAGGGGTCTTCTCTCAAGGGCGCTAATCTGATCTTAAGGGTTAGCCTCCTCGACCCTCCCAAAGGCCCTGCCTCCTAATGCTGTCACCTTGATGGCTGGGATTTCAACACATCCGTTTGGGGGGTCCCATTCAGACTACAGGTCTGGAGGCACTTTCAGAGCCTCGTCCTGTGTGGTGTTGCCACCTGCCCTTAGTAAGGTCCATGTGCTTACCAAGGAACTGACGTGGAGACCCTGCAGATGGTTAGCAGTCGCTGTCCTGTGGGGTTTTTACTCAAAACGTGTCTTCATCCAGTCCACTGTATATCAACTCGGGTAAATGACCAGGGCATCTCAGGGGCCTCTTTCAGATAGAAGGTCTTGGGTTAAGAATCTCAAAGCTAAACATAAAGTAGCAATAAAGACACTGTGCATACACACCAAAGGTCAATCGCCCTGCACATCAAGTTCACTGCCGACCCCAGCACCTGGCACAGCACCCAGTACTAGCAACCAGCGTGTCAGATGTTCTGAATGGATGAAGGAATGCATTGTGAAACAGGGATTGTTTTTTGTATTTTAACAACAGTTGCTACTTACCACAACTACAAATACTCAGAACAATCAGGAGATAGAAACAGAAGTTCAAAGGAAAGTTCTCAAGGAAGAATTTTGCCAGACGGGGTTCTGAATTCTGGAGAAGACACACCAATTGGATAGTCTTGCTTGATGGCCTTGCTGATGAATTTTTCCTTATTTGGGGTGGTGGTTAGGATTAAAGGAGCTGACTTGTTTAATGCCTAAAAATAGCAGGAAGACTAGTTTCAAATTCTGGTCCCTTTCTCCTTCCAAAACCTCTCACCACCAAACCCCACCCTGACTCATCTCCAGGTCCCTCCCATCCCACTCAGAAACCACAGGGAAGTCCCCTAGACGGGTCACTGCTCTGCTCCAGTGGCCTCCTGTGGCCAGCAGACTTCTCTCACACTCAGCCCAGCCCACCCCAACTCCAGGGGGTCATTTTAATTATCCCCTGGACACTAGTATGTCTTTATCTGGAGTTTTTGTTGTGTATTGTATTGTGTCTCAAGCCCTATCCTTGACACAGAACAAATTAAAAAAATAAATAAAAGGCCCCGAGTCCAGCAGAGCCCTCAGAGAGTCCTCGGAGAGCACTGAGCTGACACACAGCAGGACATACTGCAGCTCAGACTTGCATGTACATTTCTCCTATTGGCTCTTTCTCTGGAGAATCCTGGCCCCAAGGGGGAAAAGGACCTTGATGTAGACACGAGACGCTTCTCACCCCAGTGTGTGGCTCTCCGCTCACACCAGGCAATGATCCCACTCTCTAGGTATCAGCTGGTATCCTACAACTCCACGTGGGCACTGCCTGGAGTCACTGCTATCCTGCAGGTTACAGGCTTCAGACCCCCACACGAGGTCCCCAAGTCACCACCTGCACTCTTCTTGACCAACCAGCTGATTAGGGTTCTTCCTCAGGCTTGGCAATTCTCTATAGAGGTTCAAGGGACCCAGGAAAGCACCGACCTAGGTTGACCATTTCATTATAAAGGATAGTACAAGATGAACACCCAGGGAAAGAGGGACACAGCTGGAGCTTCCAGGCCTTCCTGTGGCCTGCTGCCTGGCCAGGGACTCCCTGTGTTCCCTGCAGGGAGCTCTCTCCAAGGCCCCAGCTGGCTCCTGCTGAGCAAGACTGGCACAACCAGGTGGCACCACAGTTGACATGGCAACACAGGTGGAGTCGTGGGTCTCCACAGGGTCCTCAGCATCTCTCACCAACTTCACTGTGTCCCTGCTCAGCAACCGTCCAGAAGAAGACTGCAGCCATTTAATGACCACAATGGGCTTTGTTTTCAGGTCTAGAATCCCCACGTTCCACTCCATGAACTGGCAGAAGAGCTCTGATGAGCAGAGAGGCTGGCTGCACAGGCAGAGCAGGCAGAAACCGGGAGCCGAAACCAGACTGGCCATTTCAAAGTCATCTCCTTGGAAACTGGGGACACAGGGAGGGAACAGTGGAAAGTTACTGGTTGGTTGATATCAGGGTACGTTTTTGCAAGAACTTAAGGCAGAGGGGAGGAACTTCGTTGCCAGCTGAGAGGGGCCTCTCTGGGGATTTGGGCTGAGCCTCCTGGTTCCTGACTTCAGAGCTAACAAGGCTCCTCCCTGGCCTCTCCTTCTCTACATGCAAGTTCATTCTCATGGACGGCCTTGCTCGGGGGCCAGAGGCGCTGACCCAGGTGCAGGGTGTGTCCTCCAGGGCTGTGACTGTGCTTTCACCTGGGTTACATCTTTTCCCTCCTTACCTTTCCCCCGAGCCTGACAGTGAAACGGCGGGCAGCACTTTCCTAGCTACTAGTGAAGAGAGCCCACTCAAGCTAGCTTAGATAAAAACAAGGGATTTTCTTTTCTTTGAAAGGCTCTGACAGGATCCTTAACCATAAACAGCAGAACCCATCCTCGCAAATTTGGGCAAAAACATTTTAAAGGGTCGCAGTACCTCATACCATATCTAGCAGGACAACGTTCAAAGCCCACTGCCAAGCTCCCTGGTGGAGAAGCTACATAGGCATCAGTGACACTGGGAACAAACCGCTGGAGCCCCAGTTCACTGTCCCCATCCAGGGATGCTCGTCTCTCACTGGCCCCTGCAGCCTCACGGGGGTGGGAGGAGACTCCCCTGTGGAAGTGGTCACACCACAGTGACACTCACGTGCTCCTGGAGCCTGGAGCCTCAGCATCCTGGCCACCGCTCTCTGAGGCTTTTGCTCCACCCTGAAGGAGCAGCCAGGAACAATGTCTCCCAGAACCCCTTGTTGGAACCCGCCAGAGAGCAGCTCTGCAGAAAGCTGAGATCAGAGCACAGCCTGTCATTCCCAAAGCACCTGGGGAGCAGAAGGTCTCTGTACCTTTGAGGCTGCAGAGCGAGACAGCAGCTGGACCTGGTGAGGGCTGAGCAACTCCTGGCAGTCTCTAAAGAACCCCGTGCCCCACAGTACTTCAGGTGCAGCTATTTGACAGGTGTTCCCTGGCCTTTGCTCCTCAGGCTTTAGCAGCTGCTTAAGTCACTAATAGTGTATTATACACTATTTTAAAGTCTCTCATAACTGTATTAGGGTCAGTTGTTTCTATTTTTGTCACTGCACCCTGATGATTCAACAGAGTTGAAACCTTGGCAAAACTTAGCAGATCACCACATCAATCTGAAAGTCATGAAACTAATGAGAAGGAGACTTCATCAGCAAAGCATGCTGGGAGGTGTCAATCTGGGAGCTCCCTGTCAGGCGGTTTCTCCACGCCCCCAGGAGGCTCAGGAGACAGTCTTGGGGAGTGGGGTGGTGTTCCGTTGTTTAGATTGATCAGTGACGTCCCTGTGAAACCACAGCACAATTTTAAGACCCTGGGTCTGATCCCCAGCGCCCAAAACAAGGGGAGTGGGTAGGTGGTGACAAATAGGTAAATAATGTGTGGTCTATTCTTAGAATAGAATAGTATCCGCAACCTAAAAAAAAAAAAAAAAGACAGTCACATGGAATGATCTCAAAAACATGTTGAACAGAAGACACAAGAGGCATATTCTATCTGGCTCCATTTACAAGAAGTTCAAGAACAGGAAAACTAAGCTCTGGGGACATAAAGCAGAACAGTATCTTCTTGGGTTCCTTTAGTGGGTGTCAAGGGTGAAGATGACTAAAAGGGAAGAACTTTCTGGAGGTGATGGAAAAGTTCTAAAACTTGGTTTGGGTGATGATCACATAAACCTACCAGATTTTCCAAAATTAATCAATTAACATATTTATGTTCATTTCACTTTTTGGCAATCTTATCTCAATCTGAAAGAGACAACATAGCAAAATAGAATGTAATACCAAAGTCGAATTGTGCATCCCTATTGGGAGGATAACCACTCTCTTAGAAGGTCCAAATAGAGCTTTCATACAGCAAAACAAAGCCAGCATTTCCAAATGTCTTTCAGAGCCTGCCTCTCTCACCAGTTGGACTTGGGAGGAAAATGCACATTCCACCTGCCAGTCTCTGAGGCTTCGCTCCAGGCAGAGCAAACTTGCACTATGGGAAGGGGACCCTTCATGCTACAGAAAGGCCCAGGCAGAGCGGATACTGGGAAATGGAGAAGCTACAGAGGTGGCCCAGCGAAGTCGGAGAGTCCCCAGGTGACAAAGTGTCAGGAATTCTACCAGGTCAGAGGCAGGGGGTTGGGGCATAGGAAGGAGACTAGAGGGGAAACATGCCAAGGGGCCCTGGCAGCGTGGCAGATGTGAGCTGCAGCTGGACAGAAAGGCTGCTGCTGACACACAGCCAGTGGGGAAGGCCAGGAGTGTGGCTGAAGAGAAAGCTCACGGGACAGAGGAACTGCGCGCCAGAGAAAGCACAAAGGGCGGCTCGGCGTGCCAGAAGTTCACATGCAGGAAAAGCTGAGCTCTGCCAAGTAGACCAGCCCAGGCTCCTCCCTGATCTTCGGCATCCACCCCTGCCCTGTGCCCAACACCCTGGCCCTTCGCCTTTGGCTCAAGACAAGGTCCATCACAAGCAAGCTCAGGTCGGCTACTTTATCCCAGTGCCCAGCTGTTTTACCTTCACTGTCTGGGTTTGGATTTGGCCCCAGAGAGGCCTCCAGCCTTCTCCCACCTGAGCAGTGAAAACTGGGCACAGAGCTTCCCTCACATCTGGTGGCCTGCCCCCTCTCGGGGCTGCCCTCGCCCACTGCGGGTTTCTGAATCTGCCTGGCACCCTGTACATTACGCCATCTCCCCCACCTCCCCTGCGCCAGCTCTGGTCTCGGCTCACTGCTGTCCGGTCCACTTCAGCACCCATCCTTCTCCCCAGCTCCCAGGTCCCCTGCTGACACCTCCTCTCCCAGTAAGCACCTCACAGAAGTCTTCCATTTTTGTCTCTATGACTGTTTTTTCTTTATTTTAAAAAAGGCACTTAAAACCAGGTGTGGTGGTGAAAGCTTGTTATGTCCAACTCAGGAGGCTGAGGCAGGAGGGTCACAATTTCAAGGACAGCCTGGGTAACTTAGGGAGAGCCTGAAATTGAAAGGACTCATGGCAGAAACAAAAATATCAGGGCAAAACATTATGACAACATGATTAAGCCTACTTATATCATTCCTCTAAAGCCAGAAGACTGACCCAAAGGCAGAGTCCCAGTTAGTCCCAGGAGGCAGAAGAGCACAGAAACGTTCAGCTAGTGTCTGGACAGCAGGGACCAGCTCCTCCCTCTAGAATGACTCAGGAGCAGCAGGACATTTCCTGCACCCTCAAGAGAAAGAGGAGATCTAAAGGGACCCTACAGATAAGAATGTATGTCCACAAGTGCCAGAATGGACCCCTCCCTGGAGAGACAGGACATGCCCAGGTCAGAGTGTGCACCCGGGGCAGATGACCCGCAGCATTAGGTCCCTCCCCAACCCTGTTGCTCTGGCACCATTTACATCTGGTGCTTAAGCCCATCCCAGGGAATCTCCACATCACCTGCGATGAAGTTCTTGCCACCCAAGTAAAATGGGAGCTCAAGATTAGAATTGAAATTAGCTATTAAAAAATTATATTTCCCCAACATCTCCTGGTTAGTTTCATTTCATATACACTATACAATATATGGATCCTGATCACCACTCATTTTGAAAGTCATAAAATAATAAAGCAAGTATTTATATGGCAAATAAACAAATGTTTACATGGCAATGTGTTGAATTACAGATTTACACTTGTGAATGACAAATCACCCATAAAATCTAACATGGTTAATAGAGTAGGTAGAGTTTATTAGGTCGACTGTTTATAGTATTCATCTCTACAGAATGGACCGTCCTCAGGATGCAGGCCAGGACTTCCCTCAGTGAGAGCCAGGCTGGTGCTGCCACTGGGACTTGGCCCTGGAGAGCTGCTGAGGAAGCCCACCTTTGAGCAGGATTCCAGGGAAGGAGAAAACTTGGAGAGAAAAGATGGGCTTCTTGTGGGCTTTTACTGATTCTGAGTGCTGGGTAAGAGGCCAAGAATCCAGGCAAGGGACATGGGCAGGCACCTCGAAGAGGCAGGGAAGGCGGCAGAGCTGTGGGCCTTCTGGAGGCCAGAAAATTGGACTCTTGTGATCTTGTGAGGCTGGGATTCCATGAGAAGGTTGGGTGGAAACACAAGGCCTCCCACCAAAACATTACCAAGTTCCTGTGCTAAACAGCGCAGCTCTTTAGAAGCCAGGGGAAGCCTCTGAGTAGAGCAGAGATCCGCAGTCTCAAAGGCTCACCAAGGAGCCAGGGCCTCTGGACACCCAGGTCCTGGCGGCACCCTAGAAGGGTCACTCTCCAGAAGCAGGGTGCACAGAAACGCAAAGGGCCTCACACAAACAGCACACACTAAAGAACATTCTGGAAAAGGCAAAACCATGGCCACCATACACAGATCAACAGTTGCCAGGCATCTTTTGATTCCTTTTCTCTACTGTGCCACCAGGAGGTGACAGCTTCTTGCTCACTCCTAAGAACCTGCTCTTATAGACCCAAAGGCTTCATCTCAAAATCATACTATCCAAGGGAAACAATGTGATCTACCAGCCCATCCCGCTCCAGCACAGTCTACCTCTAGGCAGAGCACAGGGACACAGCCACCTAGCCATGTAAGGTAGTTGTGGGTCAGGCTCACATCCCTGGTCAAATTAGTTGTGGTCAGTGGACTGGGTTCACATGATACACACCTCTGATGCGATGCTAACCACCCCTCAGGAGGGCGGCCATAGAAATGGCAGGCACAGAGACTTTCCTCACTCCTGGCATTCCTAGTTACCTCTGAAAAGTGAGAGGATTCTCTGTTCTTTGCCACACTGTTTTTTCTTTCCTCATTAGCCCTCTTTCTCTCTCTGACCTATCACATCCCCACCAGCCCGACCACCGCAACACCCCACTCCAAAAGGAGGCCCTTCCATGTGTTGTGTTTGCTCACTTTGACTCAGAAATCTAGACCCTGAGTGTGGTTAATAAATGAGATTTCCTCCACCACCCCCCAAAAAACAAACAAACAAAAAAAAACAGTTGCCAAGAGCTGGAGAAAGGGGTCCTGCAGCTGGAGGAAGGGTCCCACAACCGGAAGAAGGGGTCACACACCTGGAGGAAGGGGTCCCACAGCCAGAGGAAGGGGTCTACAGCTGGAGGAAGGGTCCCACAGCCGGAGGAAGGGGTCTCAAGCCGGAAGAAGGGGTCTCACAGCCAGAGGAAGGGTCCCAAAGCCGGAGGAAGGGTCCCAAAGCCGGAGGAAGGGTCCCAAAGCAGAAGGAAGGGTCCCACAGCCAGAGGAAGGGTCCCAAAGCAGAAGGAAGGGTCCTACAGCCGGAGGAAGGGTCCCAAAGCAGGAGGAAGGGGTCCCACAGCAGGAGGAAGGGTCTCACAGCCAGAGGAAGGGTCCCACAGCCGGAGGAAGAATCCCACAGCCGGAGGAAGGGTCCCAAAGCAGGAGGAAGGGGTCCCACAGCCGGAGGAAGGGTCCCACAGCCCCAGGAAGGGTCACACAGCTGGAGGAAGGGATCATACAGCTGGAGAAAGGGGTCACACAGCCAGAGGAAGGGTCCCACAGCCGGAGGAAGAATCCCACAGCCGGAGGAAGGGTCCCACAGCCAGAGGAAGGGTCCCACAGCCGGAGGAAGGGTCCCACAGCCCCAGGAAGGGTCACACAGCTGGAGGAAGGGATCATACAGCTGGAGAAAGGGGTCACACAGCCGGAGGAAGGGTCCCACAGCCGGAGGAAGGGTCACACAGCCCCAGGAAGGGTCACACAGCCGGAGGAAGGGGTCATACAGCTGGAGAAAGGGGTCACACAGCTGGAGGAAGGGGTCCCACAGCAGAGGAAGGCCCCACAGCTGGACAAAGGGTCACACATCCAGAGGAAGGGTCACACAGCCAGAGGAAGGGTCACACAGCTGGAGGAAGGGTCCCAAAGCAGGAGGAAGGGGTCATACAGCTGGAGAAAGGGTCCCAAAGCAGGAGGAAGGGTCATACAGCCCCAGGAAGAGTCACACAGCTGGAGGAAGGGGTCATACAGCCAGAGGAAGGGTCCCAAAACAGAAGGAAGGGTCTCGCAGCCGGAGGAAGAGTCCCAAAGCAGGAGGAAGGGGTCCCACAGCCGGAAGAAGGGTCACACAGCCCCAGGAAGGGTCACACAGCCAGAGGAAGGGGTCATACAGCTGGAGAAAGGGGACCCACAGCGGAGGAAGGTCCCACAGCTGGACAAAGGGTCCCACAGCTGGAGGAAGGGGTCATACAGCTGGAGAAAGGGGTCACACAGCTGGAGGAAGGTCCCACAGCTGGACAAAGGGTCCCACAGCTGGCACAGGGTCCTTCAGGTCATGAAACTCTGTGTTAAGCTTTCTGATGGCCACGAGCCACTGGCACTTGCCAACGCCCAGGGTTCAGGACACCAAGGGGAGCCCACCTGCTGGGAGCTGTGCACTCGGGGAGGAGGACCCTCAGTGTCCTCTGCCCACCACCTGCAGCAGGCACTTTGACAGCCATGGGGGTGGTGGGAGGGGAGGGGGATCCTGGAGACCTCTACACTTTCTGCTCCCTTTTCCTGTGAACCAAACTGCTCTGAGGAAGAAACCTCTTTTTAAAAAGCCTGTGATGCAGCTGGAGTTGGCCTGGTCTTGGAGCAAGGAATCGGGCTCTTTAACAGAGAGGGGCGGAGCTGCTCCAGGCAGGCATCCCTGCAGAGCCGCCAGGACTGTTAGAAGTCAGTTCTGGTGTTGCATCAGAAGGGGTTCCAGGAGTCAGAAACAGCTCTCCAACACCGAGAGGAGCAGGCACTGACCCGGAAGTCGTGGTTATTAAAAAGCAGCTGATGTATGATGAACACATTCAGGAAAACTGGGTGGAGAGAGTGCGAGTCCCGCTGTGAATGCAGATCCCAGGGGTGGGGCACAAGTATGCCACGTCAACAGGGCGGCCCTCCTCCCGCAGGGAAGGCTCCCTGCACACAGGCAGGGTTCTAAGTGACTTGGCATGCTCACAACAATCCTGTGACACAAGTACTTGTTTTTTTGGTGCCAGGATTGAAGCCAGGGCCATTTTACAACTGAGCCATGTCCCCAGCCTTTTTCACATTTTTGAGACAGAGCCTTGATAAGTTACTCAGGGCCTGGCGAAGTTGCTGAGGCTGGCTTTGAACTTGCAATCCTCCTGCCTCAGCCTCCTGAGCCACTGGAATGACAGGCCTTTGCCACCGTGTCTGCCAAAACTAGTACTATTCACATCCCCTCCTCACAAATGGGGAAACTGAGGTACGTGATAGTTAAATAAGTGTTTGTGGCCAAGAGAGTAATACGTGGCACAGTTGTCATTTGAACTGAGTCTGACCCCAGAGCCCTCACTGTTAATCACAGGGCTACATCTATGTACACAGCCTGTCCGCCTACGAGAAACACATGGAGGTGAAGTATGGCTTAAAGTCATGTGTGATACAGATAGCATTATTTTGGTCACTAAAATGTTTTCAGTTTTCTCCTGGCCCAGATCATGAGATGTGAGCGTTCAATGTGACCTAACTGCATAGAATTTATTTTTCAATCCATGCTGCCCAATATTTGAGAATATGAAAGACTTAGAAGAAATATGTGTAATTTTAGGAGACTAAAAATAAATAAATAAATGCAAGCATGTGAAACTGACCCCAAACAGTACCCAGTATTACCCACCACCTGAGTTACTCTGCTATCTCTTTCCTGGACAGGCTGTCATGGTGAAATCACATCTGTGGATTCTCAGCTGCAGAACTACAATTGACTGATTTTCCCACCTACGGTGGAAAACTTTGAACAAATCCTATCGCTTCTTGGGTTTATGATCTTCCCAGCAGGATCCCCTGGACACAGTCTCCTGTCTGATAGACACAGTGCTTATTGACAACCACAGACCTGCTCCATCTTCTTACCAGATAGACCTTGAAGAAACACACATGGAAGGACAGGGGACTCCAAGGCAGGAGTCACACCCAAGCTCACCCCTGCTCCTGTTCCCAACAGTCTTGCTAATGCCAGAAAAATCTACCCTTCGGTATGATTTCTCCAAGTCTCTTCTATACAGATAAATCAAACATTGGTCACAATGCTCACCTTCCTGTGAGCTGGGAATCGACTCAATCTCAGGACAGCCAACTGTCATCAGAGATGAGGAAGTCAGAGCTTTGACTGGGATGCTGCAGCACAAGTCAGAGCAGTTTTATAACGTGAACCGGGCTGTGTGGGCTTTCTGCTTTTTCTTTTAGTGACTACAAAATTAAGATAATGATGTCACCTCCCCCAGAGGATCTCTGTGAGAATAATGAGCATAAAAATGCTTAGGACTGTGTTAGGCACACAGTAGGCACTGAGTAAATGATGGCTTTCATGATTAATCATCATGACATGAACAATGATGGAAAATTCTCAAGGAATCAAGTAGGATTTTAAAAGAGCTGGCAAGGGGAGGGCGAGAGCAGCTCGGCTTGCTTGGGTGATGCCTGGAAGACAGGCAGTTTAGTGCAGGCCTAAGGGCCCTGGATTCACTCACCTGTTTAAGAACTTGTGTGCATCAGGATGTGAAGAGCACAGCTGACCCCCCTTCATTCACTGAGTGACCCATTAACACTTCATCTCTCCATTTACCTTTAAACAAAGTAGTCACCTAACATAATGCCACCCAGGTGAGCATAGGTGTGCTATTGATTTTCTGGTGTCTTCTGGGCTCAGTATCAGCAGGAGATGCCCACGGAGCTATTCTCCCAGTAATAGCAATGCACTGCACACATAACTGGCATTTTCTCACCAAGTTCACTTTGTGACCTGAAGCCAAGCTTTCCAAGGTTGTTAAAAGGTTTTATAGTTGCAGTTTGGCTGCAGATCAAAAATAAGCTACTGTCTCCAGGGATGCAAGAACCTGGAGTGTACCTCATTAGCACCAGGTTCCAAACAGCCTGGCTTCTGGGAATGACTTCCTCTGGGTTTCTTTTCTGGTCAGTTTGTGGATGACACTACTTTTACTGTCACCTGAGGAGTCTGTGTAACTGAGAATGAGAGTGACTGCAGAGAGATTTGAAAAGGCAGATGCTCTGCAGATGCTCTGCTGGATGAGGCTGAGGCCTGGCTGGAGTCCCAATACCTTGCAGTCACTTACCTGCTGTTTGACATCTGCACCTCGGTTTTTCTCAGGGATAGACCACACTGCTCAAGTCGAGGCTTCTAAGCTTCGAGTCATTAACCTTAGGAAGAGGAAAAGGAAATTGAAGCTTTTTTGTTTTGTATTAAAACAAAAGATGCATGTGTACAGAAAAAGATTTTGATAAAATTAAATTACACACCAGTGGAAATAAAACGAAAGTCAACTGACGTTTGATGGTGTATCCTGGATAGACTCCTGGAGCAGCAGAGGGACATTAGATTAAAACCAAGAAACTCTGACCAAAGAAAGGACCTTGGTTAATAACAATGTGCTAGTGTGAGCCTGCTGATTACGTCACAGGTGCCACACATTAAGGCAAGACCTTAGCAACAGGGCACTCTGGGTGGAGGGTACATGGAACTCTGTATGTCAATGCAGTTTTCCTTAAATGAAAACTACTCTCAAATTAAAAGCTTGTTTTTAAAGAACAAAAGATCTTGTGTGTTCCAGACAGAATGTTCACACCAATACTATTGTTTGGAATTTTCTCCTTCCTCGCTTCACAGATGATAAAATTGTGCATAATATAATTCCACCCACTTCTTGATTCTCTAGGAACTTCAACTTTGGAAATAAGTAGCATCTAATGCATTACACCTTTGGAAGTAAAATACCACCAACCATAAGGGCCAGAGCAGCTCACGTTTCGTGTGTGTGTTTCATTAACAAACCAGAACAACAAGCCTTCATCTTCATAGTTAGAAACAAAGATCCTCAGATGGCTCTGCACTGGGAATCACCTGATTCCGTTCCGCTACTGGCTTAGGGTGTTGAAATAGGCTGGGGACTCCCACCAGCTGGATTCGCTCTTCCTTACTCTTTGCTGCCTGTGAAATGTCCCCGAGTGTGGGCCGGCACAGGCCCTGCAACGTGTGTTCAGAAACTTGTGTCTGGGCCCAAATTCCACCCCATGGAGTGTGTGACACGGAGCCTCCACATGTGAACTGGAATGAGCTGAAGCGGACTTGCACGGGCGCTTCCTAGGTTGCAGGTGGGTCCTAAGGTGAGAGGCTGCAGATGAGCAAGTAAAGAACAACAGAAGCTTCACCTAGGAAAGGGAGGACTGGGAGAGACCTGCTCCCATGGCAGTGACATGGGATGGACAGCAGGCGCATTCTGGGAAACTCCAGGAAGCCAGCATGGCCTGCCCTTCCAGGGGCGGTGGCATCCATCAGCGGCATCCAGAGCGGGCTCTGGAGGCCAGGGGACTCCTCACAGCAGGGGAGGTGGAGTCCCACTCGCCTTCTCTTCCTTCTCCCTTGCCCGCCTCCTCCCCACTCTGCTGCTCCCACCCTCTCCAGGAGTTTCTGATACCCAACTGGCTAATTGCTCGTAGTACCAATAGTTTGTGTGGGTCAGGTGCAGCCCTGGCCTGGACATTCCCGTGTCAAGACCCTCCGAGCACCCACAGACCCTTCAGAAGCATGGGCTCTGCATGCTACCACACCTCCCACCGTACCGAGGAATCTCCTTCTCCTCTCAGAACACAGGCACAGTGTCACACAGAAGGCAGTTTCACCAAGCGTGGAATAAGCTCTCTTGGGCTTCTGCCTCAGCTCTTGTAAATGCTAGAAACTCTGTCTACGTGTTTTAACCCAGCTCCTGGGGGAGATCATTGTCCCCCATGAATTCACAACCTGTGGCGGGGGGGGGGCTCATTTTGGCGCAATGCAAGAGTAGATTCTAGGGAACTCATTCCTCCCCAGCTGGAAAGTCACAGACACTGAGTAGACTTGGATTTTCCATCACTAAGTGGGGCGTTGGTTGAAAGCCACATGCATTACAGACAGGCGTTCCCGGAACTTGTCTGAGACCACTGCTCACTTGCAGCCCGTGAGTGGAAAGAGGAGAGGCACAGGACATGCTTGGCGGGCAGCCTGTTGGGGAGGGGCCTGCACTTCACTTCTCCCCCAGCCACTCAGAAAACAGTCATGCCGCAGAACAAGGGGCCTCACAGAGAGAGGACAAAGGGAAGGTGTCTCCTTCCAACTTCTTCCTGCTCAGAACAGACCCTGGTCACCATCTTGAGTCCAACCCCAAGAGCAGCTCATCACAGAACACAAACGTCACGCTGCAGCAGTCTTCGTTCCCATCGGTCAGGCACCTTGGTCAGCTTTCTCACTGCTGTGACTGAAAGACCCCACCAGAACAATTGTAGAGGAGGAAAAGTTTATTTGGGAGCTCACAGTTTAAGAGGCCTCAGTCCATAGAGAGCAGGCTCCATTCCTCAGGGCTCCAGGTGAGGCTGAACATCATGACAGAAGAGTGTGGCAGAGGGAAGCTGCTCACCTGGTGATCGGAAGCAGAGACAGAGATACACTTGCCAAATACAAATATGTACCTGGAAGCAAGGCCCCCAGGTCCACCTCCTCCAGCCACACCCCAGCTCCCTCCAGTTACCACTCAATCAATCCCATCAGAGGATTCATTCATGATTGGGTTAAGGCTCTCCAAACCCACTCAGTTCCCCTCTGGCCCAGACAAGGAAGACAGCGAGCTGGGCGCTAACAACAACTGAATGACCTCTAAGCTGGCTTCCCACTGGGGTTAGCAGCAGCTGCCTGCATGGGCCCTGGTGCGCATGTCTGCAGGTCTCGTGCTGGGGGCTCCCTGAGCAGACCTTCTCTCTCAGGGGAGCCACCTGAGAAGTCAGCACACAGGAGCTCTTGCTGCACCTAACACAGACCCCATTGTTCCCTGACGGCCCAGGAAGCCATTGCTCACACGGCTGTCTGCACTCTGAACACCAGAAGTGTGTCTTCTTCATTTCCAGAGTATCCACAGTGAGTGCACAACAACTACCCAATGTGTGCTCACCGAGTGACCAGAACAAAAGCAGCCCAGGGAGTCAGCCGTGGGCCAAGCTGTGCTCAGGTGGCCAACACCCGAGTTTCTGGACCCCAGGGCCCGGCCCCCCCGACAGTGCACTGCACATCACTCAGCTCTTTCCCTCCAGTCTAGGCGGAGTGAATAAGAGATGCCTCCACAGGGTCACTGAGTTAGGGCATTGGGGCACACGGAAATGCAGGCACACCAAGGACCCCACATGTTCACAGTATGGCCACTGCTGCCAGGCAACAGCAACATCCCACTAAGAATCCCAAAGGGGTTCCCATGAGTGCAAGGCCCTCTGCAGCAGAGCCCCTGGCAGCGTGGAGGCAGCAACCTACAGCACATGGAGAGATGGGGTGCGATGTCTCCAGAGGGCGCTGGCCAGCACGTGCCTATGCATGCTGTATAGGTGACCTATTTCATTTCAAAACAGTGTGCGACAGAGAGGGCTGTCACTGCTGTTCTCGCTTTTTAAGAGACAGGGGAATGAGTCTGAGACAGGGTGGAACTTGCCAAAAGTTGTGCAGGAATGGCTGAGTCATCTACCCCGGTGCTTCCTGCAGGCACTGGAGATTCTCAAGACCGCCGTTCCACATTCCCCATGGCAATGTCTGTTTAGGAGGCTGTGAGCCAGGCTGCGTGGCCTGGGGCGTCAATGAGGCAACCCAAGCAATGCTCTCCAAGTAAAGATGGTTCTCACCCTCCTCCTGCCCTCAGAAAGCCACTGGGACACAGTTCTGGAAGTTGAAGGTTATTATTTCTTTTAAAAGACTTTAAGGCAAATCACCACTAAATTTTACACAGTCATAATCAAATAATTATCATGCACAAATTTTCCCCTGGGAATCCTCTGTCAAAACTCTGCAGTGTCCAGCTACAAAGGTCAAATGAGGGACTTTACATCTACTAGCATGTCCACAGCTCATTTACCGAAGAGCCAGGACTCTGCCTGGGTGTTTTGACATCAGGACACAGCATGTCATGCTCTTAGTGCTCAACTCATCTCCACGTTTGGGTGAGGTCTGACATGGCTTCACTGTGACCAGTCAGTGAATCAGGACCAGGCAGGACAGTCCAGAGTTCCACTTTCCACACTGCATTTCTGGCACCTTTAGCCACTTAGTACAGAAACACTTCGCAACAAGAACTATACTGAGGGCCGGAAGGGGAAGAGTAAGACATGGTTCCCTAATCTTGGAGGACACAGACCCATAATGACTACAATCAAATGTAAGAAAAGCAATAGGAAATGGACATACAGACAGCAGAATGAATCGGACAGCACTTCCTATGTCATATATGAATGCATGACCAGTGAACCTCCACATCATGTACCACCTCGAGAATGGAATCCTAGAGAGAATAAGTTACATTCTACGCACATAGAGTAGGTCAAAATCATTCTACCGTCATGTAGAGCTAAAAAAAAGTCATGGGAAATATAAAAATACACAGACACACACACACACACACACACACACACACACACACACACAACCACAATGCCACCCAAACATATGGCACTCATTACAAAGACTGGGACACTTGGATCAGGTGCTGGGGGTCCATAGGAGTTTGATGGGACAGGAAGGGCACCCTGAGCAGAGTCTGTGCGTGTGCAGCGTGACGGGAGTTGGAGAGACTGGGACTCTGCACTTGGGAGCAAGGCCTTTCAGAGTTCACGCATGTCTGAGGACACTCTGGTTGTTAAACTGAGTGGGGTGAGGGGGAGGTGCTGCTGGTACCTGGGGTAGAGGCCAGGGATGCTGCCGACTGCCCTGCAGTGCCCAGGAAGCCTGCACAACCGAGGGTTGCCCAGCCCCAGAGTGAGCTGTGCCAAGGCTGAGACCCGCTCCTGCTTGGACAGCTTGTTCTGCCAGTGTTTCAGTCAGCTGTTTCCTGCTGTGACTAAATGATCTGGCCAGAATAAGTAGGAAGAAGAAAAGCTTATTTGAGGGCTCAGTCCATAGAAGGCCGGCTGCATTCCTCAGGGCTCAAGTGAGGCTGGACATCATGGCGGAAGAGGGTGGTAGAGGGAAGCAGCTCACATCAGGGTGATCAGGAAGCAGAAAGAGATGCTACTCACCAGATACAAATATATACACCCCAAAGCCACACCCCACCTGCCTCCAGCTACCACTCAGCTAATCCCATCAGGGATTAGTTCACAGGTTGGGTTAAGACTCTTCAGCCCACGCATTTCTCCTCTGACCCCTCTTGCACTGTCCCACATGTGAGCTTTTTGGGGGACACCTCACATCCAAACCATAACTGTCAGCAAGGTTGCTCCTCCACCCCCCTCAGCCCTGTACCAAGCCAAAGGCACAGAGGTGTCACTCCCAGAGGCCATACCCCAGCTTCAGAGCAGCTGGGCCTGCTCTGCTGAACTGGCAGACCTGCAGTGGGCATAAGCAACAGGTGGCCCAGGGGCCCCATGCACAGCCAGCATCACTTTAAATTCACCCCACTTTTGGTTTCCTAATAAACAGGACCACAGGCTAAGTGTCAAGGGCCTTCCCTCCCTCTGTGAAGTGACACAGGTCAAAGCTAATATTTCCTTCCCTGCGGCTGTCTTTGCTATTTACTTCACAAAGATAGCTACTACGATGGCCAAGGCTGCTGACCATGGTGACAGCTCTGTGTGAATTGGCCCATGAGCTCCACTGTGCTGTCACTGCAGGGGTGCACATTCTCTCCTGCTATGATTCAGCCACAGGAGACAAAACACTGAAACTTCCTGAATGGGGCAGCCCACAGCTGTCAATCCTCACAGAAGCAGATGAGGGAGACCTGGCCCCTGAGCAGCTGCAGGGCCACAGTCGAAGGCGGGTGCAGCTTCTCAGAAGTCTCTGAGCCTCGAGAAGAAAAGTTATGCTGCTCAAGCCTCCCAAGATGCCATGGGGAAACTGGCATGGTAGGTAGTGTAGACACCTGTGTCCCCCAGGGACTCCAGGCACGAGTAACATTCTTTCAGCAAAGACCTTCAGCTCACAGCCCTGGCCTAACCTTGGTGCAGAGGCCACCCAGAGTCAAGGGACAGCTGGGCTCCGTCACGGAGCAGCTATGCAGAGCTCTGGTCATGGGTGCAAGGAGCCCGGGGCAGGAAGAGCACCAAGGGCAGAGCGGTGGCCTTCCCAGAAGCCACTCTGAACATGAGTTTCCACTGTTGGGCAGAAGATTCAGATGCTTCTGTCCGGACTCTGGTGAGAGGTGTTTCACGCGCCCAGGAAGAGCTTCCCAGGTCCTGTTCACGCTTCCTCCAGGTGACACGGGATTTTCCGTCTGATTCTCTTGCACGCCACTTGGTTTTCCCCAGTGCTTGTCGAGCTGTCCAGTGGTCCCACTGGACTGCTGGTGTTACCACTGGTGGCTCCTGCTCGCTCACTCAGTGTGTCTCGTGACCCATCAGCTCAGATTTGGAGAAAGCTTCAAGCAGTGGCTGAAGAGAGTTTTCAAAGAGAGGAGCCTGGCCAGGCAGAGCAGCTCAGAGCAAGACAGCAAGGGAGAAATGGTGCCAGGGGGACCCACCCAGGTGGCCCTGTGCAGGAGACAGCAGGGACAGTGGTGTGGTGTCACCCCACCTGGTTTCTCAGGGTCATCACGGGGCAGCTGCAAGAAGCGTCATTGCTTCAAGGGTGGAGCGGGGGTGGGCAGCTCTAGCAATGAGCAGTAACTGCAGGCAAGGTCACGAGCATTCTTTAAATCACTTTGGGGTCTTCTTTAAACTGCTTTCGAAGTAGATAAGAAAGGAAAGGGTAGCAGTTAATTTGTAGGGAAAAAACAAAGGAACTGATGGGAAAATATGTCAAAAACAAGATGAATGGGACCAACTCTTGACAGGGGACCACGTGCTGAGGCCAGTGTGAAGCTAGGACTTATGGCTTACGTGTCTCCATTCACCTGGGAAGGGAGAGTCCTATAGAAGCGCAGGCACACGGAGGCGACTTCTGACCAGCTGCTGACCCTAGTGCCCACGTTAACATGGGATTGACTTGTAGATGGAGCACCCTCAAATAGGATGGCCACCATGACAGTTCCCGAGAGGCCCAACCAAGGTCAAAACCCCATTGCCCGGCATGGAGGAGGAGTTGAACCCTGAGGGGTGAGGTTGCTGAAGGAGGACCCCAGTTCTCCTCGTAACATAAAATGATAACAAATCTCCTCTGTGGCTCTCTGCTGGGAGTCGGCCTGTGCTCATGAGCTCGCTCGCTCGCTCTCTCTCCCTCCTCCCCCCTCCCTCTCTCTCTCTCCTCTCCTCTATATCCCCCTCTTCCCTCTCTGGCCTCCCTTCCTCCCCCTCCTCTCTCTACTCCCTCTCTCTACCCGCCTCCCTCTCTGGCTCTCCCGCACCGCACTGTCCCTCTCCCCTCTTCTCTTTCTCCTCCCCTCCTCCCCCTTCCCTCTCTCTCTCTCCTCCCCTCCTCCCCCTTCCCTCTCTCTCTCCTCCCCTCCTCCCCCTTCCCTCTCTACCCCTCCCTCTCTTTCTCCCCCCCCACCCCCTCACTTTCTCCTCTCCTCTCCCTCCCCTTTCCCCTCCACCCCCTCCCTCTCTCCTTTCTCTCTCTCTCTCCTCCCTGCTTGAGCCTCACTTTGCTTTAGTTACTTCCTCCTCCTCCCTGCCACTGTGCTGTCACCCAGAGTGAAGTTCTGGGGCATGGCTTTTGGTGTCTGACTTTAAATTTTCTTTCACAAGGAGGTTTGGAGTCTCAGCTCCTGTCTCCACATGCCCCAGGGCAGGAGGAGGGACTGGAGCCTGGCGGGCAGTGTCCAGTGACACTGGCAGCATCAGGGTCAGGCTGTTCCCCATGATGTTGATGAATTTGAAGAAAGTGATTATAATGGATTTCTATAAATACCTGTCTAGTCAAAATGTTCTAGAAATAGACAACATTTTAACCCTGCTGTTGACTCACAAGCAGCAATTCAAAAGTGAAAAGACAAACTTGTGTCCTTTGGCCTTAAGAAGACACGTGTTCAGAGGCACAGCATTTAGTTTTAAAGCAGCATTCAACCTGGTAAAGGTATTTTTTCCTGTGGAAAAGGAACATTTCAATGACTAGCCTGCTTCGGATACTCATTTATTTCAACTCTTCCCTCATCTGGCTAAAGAGAGCAAGTCACATGGCATTTGTTAAGGGTGCTGCGACTCAGAAGGAAGCATATGGAAGAAGACTGGCCATGTCTCCCCAGTACTTCACTTCTACCACAAAAGAACATTTTTAAATAGTGATTTGCACATTACTACTTGAAATGCCTAATATTTCAATCATTTTCTCTCCTGTATGTTTTAAAATTCCTGCTTCTGTCTCTCTCCTCAAGAAGTATTTAAGAAAACAGGAAAGTATTCTCCAAGTCTATTAGCAATGAGCAGAACACAGGGTCACTGCTGACTGCTGCTCTTCTGTGTGGCTTTGGCAGGGCCACAGCGTGAGCCCAGCAGTGTTCCCAAGGTCCCACATCACACGAGGCCGCTGGCACTCCGGGAAACAGTGTCTGCTTGTTCCGGCTTCCAGGCCAGAGTGCAAGACAGCCTGAAGTGGGTGCTTTAGAAAGACAGGAAGAACTGCATCTGAAAGACGCTCTGGTGTCCCCACACTGTGGCCCATCCTCCGGAACTCCAGACTTGACTTGGAAATGAGCAGCGGACACCTGCTGCCTGAGTTCGTGGGGGTCGCAGAGACTATGCTGTCTCCTGCCCCGGCTCAGGGTCTGGCAGGGTCATGGACTCCACAGTCCCTGGAGCCCCTCCGCTCCAGTGCCACGCCTCATGCCCAGAGGCTTCCTGGCACTCCCACTGTTCCCCCGGTGCTGGGGATGGAGCCCAGGGACCAGGGACACCCGACAGTGCCTGCCCCGCGCCACCACCCAGGTCTCCCCTCTCCCTAAAACGCTCCTTCACTCGGCCTTCGGGCGCCCTCGCGGGACTCCTGCTGCTCTGCCCAAGTTCGGAAGGTCACCGTGCGCCAGGGCCAGCCCTGACCCCTGGGTTTCTCACCACGCTGACGCAGCAACCTCACCGCCCTGGGCTCAGGATGCAGTTCCCAGCACAAGCTCACCGTGAGGAGCTCCAGGTTCCTGGTGGCTCAGGCCAAACAGTGGAGCCCTCCCTGGCCCTCCGTCACTTTACGCTGCACAGCAAGTTCGGTGGCTTCTGCCTCCAGAGGTGCACTCGAGTCAGACTCGCTGGGCGCCCCTGCTACCATCTCAGCAGCCCCGTTCACCTGTCCTGGAAGCCCTGGGGCTGTGTCTCACCCCCACTGCCATCCATCATGAGGGTGTGCTCCCCCTTACCTTGAGTTTAAAGGTGTGGCGACCTCATGGCTGGTGTCTCTGCTTCCACCACGCCCCTTCTGTCCCCAGCATGGTGCCACGAAGACCCTCACAGTGTAGGTCATGCCACATCACTTCTCTCCTTGAAACTTTTAATGGTTTCTCAAGTCATTCAGAGTAAATGTAAACATTCTACCATGACCTCTGTGACCCTGAGTGATATCGTCACCTGTGACCACTCTGATCTCATCTTCTACCAAATATTTCACTATTCACCAAGCACTGGAGTATTTCCACCGCAGGGCCTTTGCACTTCCTACTTCCCTGCCTAGAATGCTCTTACCCCAAATTTCTGCCTGTAGAGCTTCACATGAATGTCGCCTCCTGAGAAAGGCCTGCCCGGCAGCCTACGCAGGGCGTACCCTGTGGGGGCTCTGCCTGCCCCCTTGTGGGTAGAACACGGTCCCATTAGCAAAGGTGGAGCAGACACAGCCATGCTCTCATCAACGGCCCCAGCAGGCACTGAAGAGCTATGAACAGGCTCTGTCCTCTGGCATCATGAGACCGAGACCTCTGAGGTGCTTCCACAGAGCTGCTTTGTTGGGCTCTGAAGAGCTCCAGAGGTGGCCTGCTCAGTCGTCCTAGGGTTTGCTCCAGAGATTCTTTGCAGTCCAACACTCCCACCTGGTGGCCACAGGGCTCAGATGCCAAACGGAGCCTTCAGATCAGGTTGGTAGTGTCCCGCAACCAGCGTCACAGTGGCAGAGTGGAGGGACCAAGGCTTGGAAATCTGTGCTGTGCTGTGGGCACCCCCAGAGCTGCCGTGGGCGGTGTGAGGAAATGCTGCAGGCTCAGGGCGTCACACCAAGGGCGGCCTGCACAGCGGCCTGCGGAGCCACAGGGCCAGGCCCAACCCGTGGGAAGCACTTCCTGCCTGCAGGCCTCCACCATGAAGACGCCCAGGCAGGCCAGCGGGAGCCTCCAAGCCTGCCCAGACCCAGTGTGAGGAGAACTCTGATCATCAGGGCGACTCTGAAAGGTGAGATGAGACATGAGGGCACACACCCTCCCCAGGAGAGGAGCAAGAGGCGGACTGAGGCGCAATGGACAGTTTAACAAAGCAGTCAGAAGTCCACGTCTGAGGTCGGAGCTCGCTTCTTGTTACACATCATGAAATTTCTACAGGAGAAAAGGTCGGCTAAATTAATGCATAGGGAAAAGTTTCTGCCCTAGTTCAGGGACTCTCTGCAGGGGAGGAAACCCATGCACGTAAGGAAAGTGGAAACCCTCAGTTCCAGCCTCCGTGGTTCTTCTCGCAGTCCACACGCTGGGGAGGGAGCTGTGCAGACTCCAAGAACACCCTGGCAGAAGCACTGCCTTCCCACACTCAGGCAGCCTCGCTGTGCAGGTGCCTGAAGCCTAACGGGTGAAACCCTGCAGACCCAAGAATATCAGGGAGCTCAAGCTGGGGACATCTAGGCCCAACCGCCATCACTCCCCCAAACACTCAGATGCTCCTACCTAGGTGTCCACGTATTTTTGGCTCCATTACATTAGATAAGTCAAAGTCAGGTGACACCAGTCAAATTCAACCTACTGCTCACCTCTGAAGTTTCACCTGAGCAGACAGAATCCAGGTGGGACTCTCCCTACAACTGTCTGCATCCCGAAGTTCTGAGCAGGAGACTGAAGGACCAGGGATCAGGGTGTATTTCCATCCTTTATGCAGGAGTAGGTGGTGCCTTGGCAAGAAGAGGATGTGAGGAGCCCGGCTGTCCCCAGGGGTGGGATGAACTGGGCTTGGGGCACAGTGTCGTCCTGCAGACACTCGGCTCTTTCTGCATGCACTGCAAGAATATATTTGGCTTAAAAGTGCTACCCTAGATTTTCCTGGAAGGAAAAATGCCCAGATAAAATTACACACACACACACACACACACACACACACACACGTACCAGATGTCATGTGAGAAGGACAGTGACATAAGCAGACTGAGGACATGACACAAAACAATGCTTGCAGATGCCTCCCTCCTCCTCAAACCTCCTCTCTCTTCCCTCCTCCCCATACTCTTCCCTCCCTCCCCTCCTTCCTCCCCTTCCTCCTCTCTCCCTCTTTCCCTCCTCCCTCCCCTTTCCTCCCTCCCTGCCCCTCCTGCTCCACTCCCTCCACCCTGGCCTCTGCTGCTCACAGTCTAGCCTGCAGTAGGTCTCCTCTCTCAGGGACGGTTCTGGGACTTCCTCCTCCTCTCTCCAATGCACAGCCCACTGTGCACCTTTAACCATCTCTGCAACTCAAGTTCACCCCCTGGTTCCCCAGCAGATCCCTGCACTTCAGAAGAACACAAAGAGATCTTTCCCTAAGACAGACTTTGGACCAGTAAGGGAGAGAAGGGCAGACACCACCAGAGCTAAGGTCTGCCATTCACAGAACTCTAGACATTCATGGGGCTCAACAGAAACCAAAAACAGACCCCTGAATATTTTAAAAAAACAAGACATTCACTGAATAAAATGGAAAACCTGGGTTTAAGAAGGCAGCAAAATAATCAGGAAGACAGCTCCTCCCTGGCGCCCCAACTCCTCCAGGCTGGTGTGTCTCTGGCCTTACGTCTTCCCCTGCCCAGGCACCCCCTGCCACGCCCCTGGCCCACCCAGGATGTCTGACCCGCTGCTCAGCACCCCTTGGAACCCCAGGGAGGCTGGCTGAAGGGCCCATCCCTGTGTCGGGATGCTCAGTGGGACGGTCCCGGGCAGCTGTTTTAGGATAGATAAAGCCAAACTCCTTGCAGGATACTTATAGACAATGGAGCACACAGCAGCCCCGGGCCACCCTGGGGGGGGCACCCACCACTCCACACTGTCCCCCCACTCCCAACATGGTCCCTGACATGGGGCTCCTGGCGCTACTCTGGATGTCTCCATGGGATCAACACAGGCTGATGGTTCCTCCTGCCCATGATTCCCTTCTGAAAAGGGCAACCAGCACAGGAGTGTCAGGGCACACATGAGGTCTGCCTTTCGGCCCCCATATGGCTCAGACTCCCGCACCACTGGAACACTCTGGGTCACGTGTGGTCACGTGTTCCTCCGCTGGGGAACCCGCGGAGGGCAGGGCAGTTGCTCCTCTTACCCGTTCCTGCCAGCACCACTGCGCACTCCTCCAAAGCTGAGAGGAAGCGGGTAAGGAACGCAAAGGTGCTGATCACCGGTGGAGCACCAAGCGTATTACCAGACAGGTGAGAAGCGGGGATGGATGGAGGACTGCCTGGGAAGCGTCTCTAGCCCAGAAAGAGCAGCGAAGAGCAGGGCAGGGGCGGGAGTCCCAGGAAGAGTCCTGGTGTGCTGTCTGGGTACAGGTGTCCTCCGATGTCCTGCCTGGGATCCGAGGTGGTGGCCACAGCAGGTTTCGCTTCTCCCTCCAGCAGCTGGCCCTGGTGATTCCTGGGTCCTCTGTCCGAGGACACAGATAAGCCAAGGAGCCAGTCACCCACCCCCATGGCGTTCAGGCACACCTGACCCTCGCAGATCGGTTCTTTGGCAAGGATGCCCATGGTGGCACAGGTGAAACCAAAGGGGGCACCGCCCTACCTACGTGGCTCTGCAGTCTCTCAGCTGTGGGTCGGCATTGGCCAGGGCACCCGCACCCTGTTCCTGAAGATTCTTCTGTGAGCCTGCCCGCCATGGTGTGGAGTTGCAGGACCTGTCAGTGCAGGTGGTGGCGTGCGCCCTCCTGGCTCTGGAACCACTCCATTTGGGCCACCCGGGCCTGTCCTGGGGGCCTGTATGCAGCAGCACAGCCTGGCCAGACAAGCGGCCACCTGCCAGATCACTCCCCTCCAGCCCCTGGCAGTGTCTCTGGGCCGGCCAGGGGTCCTGGTGGCAGCAAGGTATTGCTCGGTGAAATTGGAGCTTGGATCTGATGCCAGGGCCTGGGAGGACTTGCTCAGACAGCAGCAGGGCAGAGGGGACACAGGGACCACAGTGGGGGTGCTGGCTCGCACGTGGCACAGGGGAATGTTGGGCAGGCTGGCTCTGGGGCTGCCCCTCTGTCCCCATGGCTTGTGCTCCTCAGGCAGCAGCTGCTGGTGGACCCAGAGGGGCCAGGAGCGAAGGGCAGGCCCTCTGGCACTCCTCCTCGGGTCCAGAGTCAAGCTGGAGGGGTTGGAGGGGGATGGGCAAGGCCCCACCTGCGGCCGCCCAGGCTTCACCCGCACCTTACAGTCTGCCCCCTGGGTTTTCTGGTGGTGCAGCAGGAGGTAGGTGCCCATGGCCTCGTTGAACCGGCGCGTCGACACCGACACCCAGGTCTCCTGTAGCCCGTAACCCAGGTCCAGCATGGCCAACAAGATGGAGGTGTCTGGGCGCCTGGGCAGCAGCTCAGCAGAAGGACTGGGTGTGCGCTGCTCCCCCTGGCTCAGCCACAGGTGCCCCAGGAGCTGCTGGAGCGTGGGCCTGTGCGTGGACTCCACGGTCAGCATTCCAGCCACCAGGTTCTGCACCTCGGCCGAGAGGCGGGATGGGAGGTCGTACCTGGCCTGCAGCACCTGCTCCTTGGCCTGCAGGAAGCTGGCCCCAGTGAAAGGGAGGCAGCCCGTAAGCATGAGGAAGAGGAGGACACCCATGCTCCAGACATCCACCGCGGGCCCATCGTACTCTGTGCCCTGGAACAACTCCGGGGCCCAGTAGGCCATGGTGCCGCAGAGCACGCCCAGCTTCTCCCCAGCCGAGAACCGGCAGGCCAGGCCGAAGTCGCAGAGCTTAGCACCACCTGCGCCATCCAGCAGCACATTGTCCGCCTTCAGGTCCCGGTGTGCGATGCCCTGCCCGTGGCAGTAGCCCAGTGCGCTGGCCACCTGCCTGAACACCCCGCGGGCCTCCTCCTCACACAGGCCCACGGCCTCTGGGATGTGCCGCGCCAGCGGGCCCCCGGCCATGTGCTCCATCACCACATACGTGGTGCCGGGGGTGTCGATGATTTCCAGCAGCCGCACCACGTGGGGGTGCTCCACACCCCTCAGGATGTCCAGCTCAGACACCACAAAGGGCAGGCAGTCCCCATTCACCTTCTGTAGGACTTTCACAGCCACCTTGGTCCCCGTCAGGATGTGTCGGGCCAAGATGACCTTGGCAAAGCTGCCCCGCGCGATGTCCCTCAGGGCCTCATATCGACCTGTGAGGGCATCCTCCAGGGAGGAGCTGGCGGAGAGGCCCCGCCACACGCTCCGCACCGCACTACTCTGACTATCCTCTCTAGACATCCCGAGCCGCCACGCCAACTGAGGATGCTAGCTAAAAACAAAGACAACAAACAAAGCAAAGAATGGAAACTAACAACTAACAAAGCAAAACAAAAAGCCCAAAATCAAAAAGCCAACCCGAGCCCACTAGCCGAACACCAAACCACTAAACCACCGAACACACTATGTGAGCCCCTCAGGTCGCCACCTAGAACTCCCTGTGCTGTGGACAGGCGCCCGGCCTCAGCCAGGACCTTATAGCCCTTCTGGCTGACATCCCTCCCATTGGCCCTTGATGAGGTCACAGCAGGGAATGGCTCCCTGGTGGGGCCTGTGGTGGCCTCTCTTGCTCAGGCCTCCAGGACCTTTGCAGCCTCCCCAGTCAGAACAAGTATTCTCCGAACCTTGGTGCTTCCGTGCGCTCTGGACACTCACCTTTCTTTGTTAAGAAATGAAAACCTCACCAGGCCCTGGTGGCCTCAGCATCCCCAGCGCAAACATCTGTCATGACTTTCACCCTGCAAAGACCCCATCCTCTGTCCTCTCCAGCCGTCCAATATGCCTCTCTTCCAACTCGCAGGGATGGGCGTCCAGAGCGTGGTAGCACTTCCCTCTCGGCAACACGCTGGAACAGAATGCTCTGGCCCCTGAGACCCATGACCACATTCCTAACCTCCGTGGGGCGCAGGGGAGGGCAACTCCCGCATCACTGCCCCACAAGGTCCTAGCTCACTAGCACCTGGCCTAAGACCCAGAAGATGCCCATTGGTATTTTCAAAGGGATGAAGGCTGAACCTGTCAGCCAAGCACCCTGGGTCCAGCCAGTGCCCTTCCCAGGGCGCAGAGAGACAGAATGCCTTGGTCCCTTCACGCTGCTTTCAAAATTCCTTAGGCTGCACATGTTTTAAGAACTGATGTTGATTTCTCACACTTTTGGGGTCTGTTGACTCAGCCACGTTCAATTTCGCCTACCAGGGACTTGGTGCCCTACAGGTCTCCCGTCTCCTTCCTCCTGGGGACGAGTTGCTAGGTCTGCACCTGGTGGAAGGGCCAAGGCATTGAGCCCACTCCCTCCCTCTGCTCCTCTCCTCCTCCTTTCCTTCCTTCCTGGTTCTCTCCGTTCCTCCCTCCTGCTCTTTTTTCTTTCTTTCTTTTCTGTCTTCCTTCTCCTTTCCTGTGTCCCGGCTGTTGGAACCAGGGCCTCCTCATGCTGGCTGAGCAGGCTCCCTGACTCTTTTCCTTAGACCAGGGTCTCAGTGAGTTTCCCAGGCTGGTCTTCGTCCTGCAGTCCTCCTGCCCTGGCCCCTCAAGCACCTGGATAACAGATGTGCACCACCATGCCTGGTTAATCAGTGTGCATCTGCGTGTGTGCAACTGTTTTTCAGGGTTCACAGCAGGGCCTTTTAAAGGGACATGTCCCCTCTCTGATATACAGCCTCGTGGCCTCACCACCTCCTGAAGGCCCTCTTCTCAACACTGCTGCATTGTGGCTGAACCTTCAACAGGACTGTGGAGGGAAAAACAAACCACAGCTGAAGGACTTGGTCACCACTAGAGAGTTCTGCATCACGGGAGTTAAACTGAGGGACATTAGACAGGAACTCAGGGCTGGAGGAGGACAGAAAGAGCTCTGGAGAGCACAAATTCACGACAATTGTCAGAATTAGTCTCTCTTCCACGTGATTTAAGAGAATAATGTAGCAAAACAAACTCTCCAGTTATTGGTCAGGTCACTGAACACGCGATGCATGCCCCTGCAGCTCTGTGACCTAGGTAACTAAAGGGGAAGCCCTGGAGCTGTCCGGGAACATCTTTAGCCCCCATGGAAGTGACGCTGCTCTGGGTTCACATCCATGTGCTTCACATGTTTCATGGTAACTGGAACCCCAAGGAGCCCCAAGAAATAGCTATAGCATATAACCCAGATGAAAGGAAAAACCAACTAAGTAGGAAAGATGGTAATCATGAGGAAATGAGGGCCAAGAAATCCATCAGACCTATAGGAAAACCAAGAAAATGGCAGCAGGCAGTCCTCCCTTGTCAGGACTTCCTGCAGGGAGAACACATGGAGCACTCCAAGGAGACAGGAGCCGCAGCAGCGAGAGAAGACAGGATCCCGCTTGCTGGCTACTAGAACTCAGGAGGAGGGCATCCAGCCCTGGTGGATCTGGGGAACAGGTTCCAGGCAGAGGGAGCAGCGAGGTCAAGTTCGTGGCAGAATGAGCTCAGAGGCGTGGAGGTTCAGGAAGGCCTGGGTGTGACCCTGCTGGAGCAGGAGCAAACGGAAAGCCAGGCGGGGTCTGACCAAGGTCACTGGAAGCCGGCAGCTCTGGGTTCCACTCTGCAGAGGAGGACACTGAGGCTCGGGCGGTCGAGGCCTCCTGCTGAGTGCCTCCCTCACACCCTGGTTCCAATGTCCTCACTCCCCAAAGCACTGCAGCTGGATGAGACTCAGGACTGAGTTACCCGCCCCCCAGGTGACTCTTAAAGATACAGCTGCAGCAGACAGATGTTCAGACAAGCTGATCCAATATATCGAGTAAGTCAGCCCACTCCCTCACTGAGTCCTTCCGTAGGCTCCTGCTCCCCAAAATAACTTTGCCCATCTTCTCATCAGTCTCCTGGGGACTGCTCTAAAGCATCTTCTCAGACGGGTGTCTTGCTCATCTTGAATTTGATGACTCTGAGTCCTGGGAGATCTTTCTACCTCCCGTGTAAGGAAAGCACTGATTGTTCCCCAGAATCAGGCAAAACACACACAGAGCCCATCAAAGAGTGGCAGGGACCCGGAATGCATGGGACACACAGCAGACAGGGCATGGCTGAAGACAGCATTCGTGACCTGGAAGGTAGCCCTGAGGAAATCGCTCAGGATGTACCACAGAAAATCAAGAAGAAGAAGGAGAAGGCAGGCCCTGAAAACCACAGATGCTCCAGTTACTAATCTCAAGTTGAGGGGTAGAGAAGAAAGCACGCAAGAGAGCCAGGAGAGAGCACTCTGCAAGCCAGGACTCCCATTTCCTGCTAAAGCCAACACGGGCTTCCTCTGACCTTCCCTCGGCAGTTCAGCAGCTGGCTCCAGAGACTGTGGCAGAAGAAGGAAGGCAGGACAGGGGTGTTAACTGGATGCTACCAAGTGACACATACTGTCCCACAGGTCTCGGTGAATCAGTCCATTGGCCTTGAGGCTGAAATCTGCACTCCCATTTTGACATGGGAGATTCACTGCATCTCACTGGTTTGTGTGTGCTTGGTCGTTGGCACAAAGACACACACAGTAGGTGCCCAGTTAACACAGTTGAATGAGCATAGACTCCGAGGCTTGCAGAGTTCAGGGTCATGTCCACTGTGGCCTAGAGTGAAGAGAATGGATCTGAACTGAGGACCCTCTGACCCCAAGGCCTGCACTGAATCCACATTCTAAGCAATGTCTGCCTGACCCTGTCGAGGACTGGATCTTAAAGGGCCCTGACAGCTCATGTGTGGAAGGTTTGGTCCCCAGTACAGCAGCGTTCAGGGGTGGGGCCTTTGGTAGGTGATCAGATCATAAGGCCTGTGAACTCCTAATACGATCACTCCTTTGATAGGCTCACAGCTTAATGGACTATTGAGGTGGTGGAAACATCCGGAGGTAGGCCCAGTGGGAGGAAGCAGGTCACTGGGGACATGCCCTTGAGGGACACCTTTTGTCCAGAGCACATTTCTCTCTGCTTCCCTCCACCATGAGATCATCAGCTTTCCTCCACCTCACATTCCCCTCTGTGATGTTTTACCTTACAAATGTCCAAAGGATGGGTCCAAACCACCATCAGCTGAAATCTTGAGCCAAAAAAGTCATCCCTTCTTCTGATTTCCACACATATGTTCTCATGGCAACAGAAAGTTAACACATGAAAATACTGGTACCAAAGAAATGGATCATTGCTATGACTGCACCTGGCCAGGTGGTTTTTTTTGGTACAAGCTTTTAGGAAATAATTGGAAAGTTTTGGAAAGGCAGGTAGGAAAAGCCTAGAACTCTAAGCAAAGCTTAATGAATGGAATGTCCCTGGTGGTAGCTCAGACACAGAATGCTGATGGGAACGCAGGAGTAAGGACTGCTGAGGAGGCTTCCAGCAATGAGGAGGTGATCTGACACTGGAACAGAAGCCGTGCACGGTCATCTGGCCAAGTACTTGTCTGTTCTGTCAGTGCCCTGAGACTGGGTGGGTGAGGCTGAGCTGAAAGGTGATGGGATTGTTAACATGACAGAGAAAATAGTGAGGCAACCCAGCGTTCAGGCTGGAGTGGGCTTTGCAGGTTACTTTCAGCCAGGTTCACGGGAGAAATAGGAGCAGAGGCAGAGCAGACAGATTTCAGAAGGGTTCAGTTGGCCATAAAAGCAGAAAGCACAAAGCAAGACTAAGGAGGCTGTGGCTGCTGGAGAGATCAGCACTGTTATAAAGGGGCCAAGTGCTTCCAATGCAGCAGGGGAAGTGCTTCAGGGGCTTCCAAGGAACTGCTCCCACCCTCCCCTCCCTGGTTCAAGGGAGTAAAGCCTTTGGTTTGAGGAGAAAGCCCAGGGCACCCTGTAGGCACAGGGCTGCCCAGAGAATTGTTCCCAGTCTTCCTCCCACTGTCCTGCCACCCCAGCCCTCAGAGGCCCCTGCAGCCACGTTCCAGGTGGGCCTGGCTCTTGTTCTGCTGGCGGCAGGCCCTGGATCTTCCACCTGGCACTCCTGCAGGCATTCAAACCGAGGGTTACAAGCCACGCAGGTTTCCACCAAGATTTCAGAGCAACTCCTGGAGGCTGGGAGTGTGTGCCAGGGTCCTGCTCCTTGAGAGCAGCCCATGGGAGTGATGTGAGAAGTGTGGGAGGGAAGCATGAGCTGCAGTGGAGAGCACAGGGTCAGAGAGGCCAGGAACATGGGACGTACGGCATGGAAGCCACAGGCAGGGAGCAACCTAGCCCAAGAGAGCGGCCTGCATGGGAACGGTCGTGGGTGCTGCTCAAGGCCTGTGGAGCACCTTCATGCCACCGTGTGACACGGGTGCCAACCACAAGCCAGAACCAGAAGCCAGCAGGGAACTGGCGCTGGTCCTAGTGGGTTCTGGTCTTTGTCCCAGTTCCTCCTTGCTCTTTTCCTCGTCTCGTGCACAGAATCTTGGGAGTATCCAATTCATTTCCAATTTTGACCCCTCAGAGAGTATGCCTTGGGTCACACAGGAAACCTGAACTTGGCTGTTGGAGTAATACTGAGTCTACTGACCATGGGAACCGTGAGATGGACACTGGACGCTGGGGCTGGCTGGGGACAGAATGTTAAGGTTTGGGTCACAAACACCCCCAAAACCCCATGCACTGAAGGCTTGCTACCCAGTGCAGCAGTGCTAAGAGGTGGGGCCGTGGGCAGGGGACTGGATCATAAGGTCTGTCACCTCATCAGTGCATTATGAGGATCATAAAGGGTTCATTACTTGCTGGACTCTTAGGAAGTCATAGAAACATAGGGAGAAGGGGTCTTGTTGGGAGAAATAGGTAGTAGGAGAAGCAGCCTTGAAACAACCCGCTTCCAGGCCACCATGAGGTGAGCAGCTTTGCCCCACCACAAGGCCCTTGCCACGATGTTCTGCCTTGCCAGGGGCCCAAGACAATAGGGCCAAGCAACCACACACTCTGACCTCTGAAGCAATGGGCCAAAATCTTTCTTCCTTGTTTTTTTTTTTTTTTTTTTTTGGAGGGGGATGGAGTACCTGGGATTGAACCCAGGGTGCTTTACCACTGAGTTGCATCACATCTATTTTAAGACAGTTTCACTAAGTTGATTAGAGACTCACTAAATTGCTGAGGCTGGCTCAAACCTGTGATCCTCCTGCCTCAGCCTCCCAAGCTGCTAGGATGACAAGCGTACACCACCATGCCTGGCTCTCTCTTCCTTCTATGTCATGTTGCTCAGGTATGTTGTCACAGTGATGAAAAGCTAACTATCCCACCTCCCAAGGCCACTGGAGCTGCCCTCCATCAGACACCAGGGGACACCCCAGGAGAAAGTCCTGCACCTTCTCTCTGACTCTGAACCCTGAGAGTCCGGCTCTCTTTACCCAGCTTGGCAAATATTCCCTGCTTCAACGGCACATTCAGTAGTTTTCAGATCTGTCTTAGTCAGATTTTTCACTGCTGTGACTAAACAATTGTAGGGAAGGAAAAGTTTATTTGGGGGTTCATGGATTCAGAGATCTCAGTCCACAGACAGCCGGCTCTATTCCTTGGGACTTGAGGTGAGGCAGAACAGCATGTTGGAGGATTATGGCCAAGGGAAGCAGCTCACATGATGATCAGAACACAAAGATACACTCTATCAGCCAGATACAAAACATAAACCTCAAGGCCAACCCCAATGCCCACCTCCTCCAGCCACACCCCAATGCCCACCTCCACCACCACACCCCAATGCCCACCTCCTCCACCACACCCCAGTGCCCACCTCCTCCACCACACCCAATGCCCACCTCCTCCGCCACACCCCAATGCCCACCTCCTTCAGCCACACTCCACCCTCCTTCGGTTACACTGGGTTCATCCCATCAGGGGATTTATTCACTGATTGGGTTAAGGCTCTCGTAACCCAATCATTTCACTCTAAACCTTCTTGCATTGTCTCACACGGGAGACTGGGGCACACCTCACACCCAAACTTCTAGCAAGTTAACAGAGTGAACCTTCTCACTTGGGTTTGGGGACAATGCAGAAACAGTGAGAGTCTGTCTTGCCCCAGTGGGTGGAGTGAGGAGGATGTTCAGAGAACAATGGGCTCAATCTGTGCAGCTGTTCTCACTGACCCCTGGGGTCTGACACAGACAACATGGCAACCAGGCCCCTTTCTCCAGGAGCAGCTCCCTCACCCTTATACCACCCTCCTCACACCCTAATCCCTGCTTACGACCCCAAGATGTTTGCTGGTTCCCCTGGAAAATGACAGCAGAGTCCCAGGCTCTGGCCATGAGCTGAGCCGAGCGGAAATGCCTCCTTCAACCTTCAAAGCCTCACAGGGACACTCCCACCCCTCCATCAGCTCACACGGAGGGACAGGGCTCGAATGGGACCTGCATCTTCAACAAGCAGCACAGGCTCCCACCCTCCCAGGCTTTCCTGTGCCACATCCCAGCTCCGCCCTCGGAAGCTGTGTTGCAGGCAGTCTAAAGCAGAGCAACCACCGCTAGGAACGAGGATGGAAATCCTCCCTCTTCAAAATGCCCCCAAACGAGTCGTTTCAATTAGGATGACGAGTGCATCTCACCTTGCATGTTACACCTCAGGGAGAACAATAAATGCCTGAGCAGGAATTAGGGCAAGGGGTCCAGGAGGGAGACCAGGATTTGTGCCTTCACACTGAGCAAACAAAGCCAGCTCTCGGTGTCCATCGGCTCCCTCCTCAGGTCAAGGCCCATCTCAGGGACGTGTCCACTGCAGCTGTTCTGAGTGAGGCTGTGTGTTCGGGTTCTCCACCGAGCAGGGGGGCCACTTTTCTCTTTTCCTTCAGCTCATGGCCTGAACCCCTGATGAGCCCTAAATCCAGGGAGCACACGTCTGTGCTGTGCGAGACACCTGCCCAGGGCTCCACTCACACCAGTCTGGATGCAGGCCAGGGACACCCGCAGGGCCTGGCCTGTGCCTGGCAAGTCTGGCGTCCCAGCCAGGACACAGGGGCCTCATGACTGTCCTGGGCGTCAGATGACATGATGAGTGGCAAGTCATTAGTAAACAAAGCAGAAGGAATTAGATCAAAGCCAGGAACACGATGCCATCGGGAACAGCCAGGCTCGTGATGCCCACCCCTCAGAGCTCCAGAGAGGCACCCACTTCGGGGACAGGCAGAGAGGAGGAAGGTGGGTGTTCCAAGTGGAGGAGCCATCCCAAGGTCCAGACGCTGGCCAGGACGCAGGCTGGAGTCACGGGACCTTTGGAAGGACAGCTGGCACTGCCTGGGGGGAGCGCAAGGTGCTATGGGGAGCGGGCAGAAGCCCTGCTGCACAGGTCGGGCCAGCTGGGCTGAGCTCAGACCCTCAGCAGGAGGCCTGCAACCCCGGCTGGGGCCGTGGACGTCGGAGGCCGGGTACCGCCTGCCCTCTTGCTCACCTATGTCACCTTTGAAGCCCCTCCCTCAACAGTCTTCTCTCCTCCGTGTGGTTTGGAGGCACCCCACGTCCCTCGGCTGCCAGCGTCCCAGGAGCACAACACCCAGGTCACCAGTGAGTGCACTGCACACCCTCACTTCTGCAACCGACTGGAGGGTGGACCGTGACCAAGTCAGTTCGTCTATGGCACAATCTGCAATGGACTGTGGAGAGAGACACTCTCCTGCCTGGAGGGCTTCCAGGGCCACCTCATGAGTAACTGCTCTGTGCAGGACACCATCAGGGAACCGCTGAGTTGAGAGGAGCCGTGTGACATCACTGACCCCTGGGCAAGCCAGACCTGATGCTGACTAGACTTGAGTGGGTAGGACGCTCCCATTCACAGCTGGGTGCCGTGCTCAGAGGTGGCTGCAGGCTGCAGGATGTGGACCCACCGCTGCCCTTTGCTCAAAGGAGTTCTGGCGTCCCCGACGTATTCATCTCTGGGCTCTGCGGGCCTGTGCTCCCTCCCCAGCATGCAGTCCGTGCCTAGGCCCAGAGACTTGCTAGGACGAGGCCAGTGAGGTCGCGCTCTCCTGCCTCTGAGTGTCTCTACCGTGGTGAAGCTGTTCCATCCTCAGGAGGCGTGGGCTCCTGGCAGCTCCCTTCAGTCTTTTCTCCTCAGGGATGACACCAGTGCGTAAGACCTCATCCTGCTTCCTCACTGACATTTTGCAGGAGCCTGTCCCTTTTAGGACAGAATCGGGGCCACTCTGCTCCCAGGGCTTTCAGCCAAGTCTCTGCCCATGGCTGGCTGACCCTCTCCCCAGGGTGGGAGAGCCCCGTCCACATCAGCTCACGGTGTTTGGCCTCGGGCCTCCAGCGTCTCCTCTCCTCGGTTCAGCCATGCTCTGGATGTTGAAATCCTGATGCTCTGGTCACCCGGCTGCTCCTCAGGGCCTCCACGTGGGAATCTGAGTCTTTTCGTGAGGTGTCCCGTGCCTCATTTGCCAGTCCCGTGCAGAGAAGGCAGCATCTGGCAGAGGGGGACTCAAGGTCCAGTGTGGGTGGCAGCTTTGGTTTTCAGCTCTGTCCACGTGGACCTCCCAGGGTGACTGGGATGCCTAAACCCTGAAGATGGAGAGGTGCGCACAGACAGCCTCGCCTGCTCCCTGCACAGAGTCAACGTGCTCTCTGCATCACTGAGGCACACTCTACCCCACAGCTCCCAGGACTTGACCCTCCCCATGTGGCCAGTTCCCTTGTTGTTCCTCTGTCAGCCTGTGACACGGCCGCTGGTCCCTTGCCAGATCAGGACTGTGTTGTGTGGACCTCTGGCCACCAGAATCATGAGTCCCATAAGTCTCCTCTTTATAAAGTGTCCAGCATGGAGTATCATGTCACAGCAACACCATGTGGACCAACTCATGGCCAGGTCGAGCTAGTGGACACGGCAGTGCTTCCAGGGGAGGACCACAGTGGACACTCATCTGCCTTCCTGCCTGGCCACACGGGATGATTATGAGGAGAGGCAGATTGCTTCAGAGACCTCGTTCATCAGCTGAGCATCCCACGTCCAGAGAACGAGGCGTCCCAAGTGACAGACTTAACTTGTTAATTTATTATCATTAGTGTTTCCTTATAGATACGTCCATTTCCTTAGAGATGCAATTGACTCTGCACAAACTAAACTGGTTCTCAGGGCTGAGATACAGATTTTTAGATGAGGACCCTCCAGGAAGGCACTCTTCATTCTACGCCATCCTACGCCTAAGAGGCAGTGCTGGGCACAAGGCAGTGCTAACAAAAAGGCCAGTTTGTTTCTCCTGCTGCTCTGGAGAGGGAACCCAGGGCGCCCCACCTCAGCTGCATCTCCAGCCCTTTTTATTTTATGAGACGGGGTGTCTCTCCAAATTGCCTAGGTTGGACTTGAACTTGAGATCTTCCTGTGTCCGCCTCCCTAGTTGCTGGGACGACAGGTGTGTGTCACCATCCCAGCTCTTCCAATGTTTTCAAAAACCAGATTGTCATGTAGCTCTTGCTACATTGCTAATTCCAGGAATCTTGTAATCAGATAACGGAATTCATCCTTTTTAGAGAAAAATGGGACTTGAACAGCATCTCTACATTGGTTTTGAATATATTCAATTGATGACATACATTTAAACTTTTTATGGCTTATGTTTGCCATGTATGTATCAATCTCCTAAATCGTTTTGACTTAGAATATTTAAACACGCCACACAGAAATAAAACATAAAAAATTGATCATCATAAACAATAAGCATTCTTTTTCAACAGATTCATTACTGGAGTATAGGAAAGCAAATGATTTATGTATGTTGACATACTATCCTGCTACTTTGCTGAATTTATCAGCTGTTTTAGTCTTATGGTGAACTTTTTGGGTCTTCTCAATACAGGATCATGTCATCAGCAAACAGATAAATTCAATTTCTTTTCCTATTTGATCCTTTTATTTTCTTTCTCTTGCCTAATGGCTCTGGCTAGAGTTTCAAGGACTGTGTTGAATAGGAGTGGTATTTTTTTTATATGTGTATTTGCTAAGATTTGTTTTGTGTTTTAATATATGATCTATTTTAGAGAATGTTTCATGAGCTATTGAGAAGACAGTGAATTCAGTTGTCAATGGATAAAAATTCTATACATGTCTGTTAGGTTCATATATGGTATTTTTTAGTTCTGAAGAGCCTTAGTTTATGTCTGGATGATCTACATAAAAGTGTGAGAGCTGTGCTGAAAGCACCTGGTGTCACTATACTGTGGTCTATTTCATTCTTTATGTTGAAAAGGGCTTGTTTCAACTATGTAGATGCATCAATTTGGGGTGTCAATATTTACAATCATTATATCTTGTTGTTGGATGACTCGCTTAACCAGAATGAAATGACCTTCTTTGTCTCTTCTGCTTAACTTTGGTTTGAAGTCTACTTTGTTTGACATGAGAGTAGCTAACCCTTGCTTTTGTTTTCCATTTGCATGATATATCTTTCCCTACACTTTCACCTTTGGTCTGTGGATGTGTTTGTGAATATCTTGTTAACAAATGGTTGGGTCTTGTTTTATAATACAATCTTCCAAGCTATGTCTTTTGATTGGAGAGCTTTAGCCCTCCTGACTCTTAGGATCATGGTTAACAGCTGAAATCCAACTGGTATACCTCTAAATGTGACCAGCCATCTCTTTCTCCTTTTAAAGTCCTATCCTTATTCTGTGTGTTAAACAATTTCATTATAATGTTTCTTGAAGAGGATTTTTTTTTCCATCATGCCTATTTGGGATTCTATATGCTTCCTATATTTTTATTTCCATCTTGTTCCTAAGATTTGGAAAGTTTTCTAATATTATTTCATTGAAGAGATTGTGCATTCCTTTAGTTTGTATTTTGGAGCCTTTTACCCCAATGATGCTTAAATTTAGTTTCAATGTTATTCCATATTTCTTAAATATTCTGGCCAAGGTCTCTTAACATCTTTTATTTACTGTTGACATTATTTCAAGATTGTACACTTTGTCCTTAAGGACTGAAAATCCACCTTCAACGTGTTCTAATCTACACCAGGTTGGCGCCATCACTGAGCGACCCTGCCCGACCACCACACTGAGGTCTGTTGCCATCACTGAGCAAGCCGGCAGATGAGCCAGCCCGCCTGCACTGCGAAGCTAGCCAAAGGCTTCTTTATAGGCTGGTGCAGGCATTTTGAATTACTCCTGAGGGCATGGCCATCATCACTGGAAGGGCACCACCCTTCCTGAGACACCTACAGGAGACTAGAGGACCTTTGACAAGACCGAGGAGTCAAGAAGAGCAGGTATTGAGAGACTCGGGACCAACTCAGAGCCACCAGGTGAGTCTCTCCCACTGGTCGGGCTCCCCGCATGGGGCAGTAGTCCCGAAACACAGGAACTTCGTGGCGTAGAGTGACCCAGTGAGTCTCCCCTGCTGGAGCCAAGAACCCAGTCAACCAGGAGCATTGCAGAGGAAGGCCACACAGCAAGAGGCTTCCACGGCAGAGTGAGGGTTCAAGGTCCAGGCGGTAGCTCCCGTCCCCAGGGAACATAGCAGAGGAGGGCCGCTCAGCGAGGGGATCCCTTGCAGGGCCAGGCTCCCCAGCCCAGGCAGTAGGTCAGGACCCCTGGGAACATCGCAGAGGAGGGCTTCCCAGTCCAGGTGGTAGTTTTGGACTGAAGGGAACTTCTTAGAGGAGAGCTGCCCAGCGAAACTTCTCCACCAGGTGAGTCTTCCCTGCTGGGCGAGGTTTTCCCACCAGGGCAGTAGAACCAGAGACCCAGACCCAGATCAAACGTGCCCCAGTCTGCAGTCTAGTCCCCCTCTGACTGACCATTAGTCAACAAGTGGAGGCGCCTCTGCCCACTGACAGGGAATATACCCCACCTGACGGCCACCATCCCTAGAGGGGCAGCTTCCTAGTGGAGCACCGCATTATCAAGTTCCTCCAAGACTTCAGGCTACTGAAGGCTAAGAGGTGAGTTCTTGGAAATCTACAAAGACAATATTAGTCAATAGAGGAAATCTGCGATATCCCAGAGTTTCACTACTAGAGAGGTAGATACCTGAGAAATATGAGAAAACAAGGGAAGAAAATGTTCCACACAAACCTAGATGGGATAGCAATAAAATCCAATGACAGCATGGCAGAAGAAATGTCAGAAAGGGAGTTCAGAATGTATATAATTAAAATGATCAGAGGTAGGATGTTTTTGGGGCTGTGCCCTTTGGGATGATACTATCCCTGACTCCTTGCACTCAAGTTCTCTCTGCTTCCTGGCTGTCATGACCTGAGCAGCTTCCCTCCACCATGTGCTTCCACCATGATATTCCACACCTTAGTCCCAGAGATTTGGGGCAGCCAATCATGGACCAAACCTCTGAAATGGTGATATACAAATGGCCAAAAGACATATGAAAAGATGATCAACTCCAAGAATCATTAGAGAAGTGCAAATCAAAATCACAATGAGATATCGCTTCTACCTACTAGGAGAGCTACTACCAAAAATGAAAAACAAGCCTGGTGAGGTGACGGCATTTGTAATCCCAGCAACTTGGGAGGCTGAAGCAAGAGAATTGCAAGTTCAAGTCCACCTGGGCAACTTAGCAGACCCTGTCTCAAAATAAATTAATAAAAAGGGTAGCGGCTCAGTGATACAGGATACCCGGATTCCATCTCCAATACCACAAAGTCAATAAATAAATAAATATGAATAAAATGCCAAGAGGTCTCATGCAAAAAGTGGAAAAGATGCAAAAACAGATGAGTAATATAAACAGAGAGATGGAAAGTCTTAAATATCAAAAGAAAATGCTAGAAATCAAAATCCCTATGACAGAAATGAATACCTTTAATGGCTTGCTAGCAGAGACATGTTAAAAAAAGAACCAGTGAACTTAAAGCTATATCTATAGAAATTTCCAATTAAAAAAGAGAATTTTAAAAAACGAAACAAATATCCAAGAATTGTGAGATAATGACTAAATTTATAACACACACATTATTTGGATACCTGGAAGAGAAGAAAGATAAAATGGAACAGAAGAATTTTCTAAAATTGATGAGAGATGCCACACTACAGATCCAGAATTTTAAAGAATATTATGTCAGATGAAAAACAAAAATTGTACATCAAAGCATATCATAAACTGCATAAAATCAGAGACAAAAAGAAAATCTTCAAAGAAGATTCTGGGATGGAGGGCTGGGAACTGTCTTATCTAGGTATAAAATTAAGAATCACATTGGCCTTTTCTTTAGTAACCATGCAAATAGGAAGAGTGGAGTAAAATATTTAAAGCATTGAAAGAAAAAAAGAAAGAAAAACCACAACCTACAATTTCATACCTAGAGAAATTATCATTCAAAATTGAAGAAAACTAATAACTTTCTCAGATATATAAATATTGTTGGTATTTATCTTCAGTAGACCTGCCTTATAAGAAAGAAAAAGAAAGAAAATGCCGAAGCTCTCCAGAGAGAAGGAAAATAATACAGGTCAGAAACTTGCATCTACACAAAGAAAAAATATTCAAGAAATGAAGTGTTGTAAGATAAGCCACAATAAAATCTTTTAATTTTCTTATTTTTAACTGATCAAACAAGAAAACTGTTTAAAATAATAATAGCAATAATATCCTAGATAATTATAGTTGATGTATAAGTGAAATGTATGACAGCAATGTGGTAAGAGATGGGAGGAAAGAATTGGAAATATTATAAGGAACCTGTACTATCCATGAAGTGGTATGGTGTTATTTAAAAGTGAACTTATATTAGTTGTAAATGCATATTTGCAAACTCTAGGGCAATGACTAACAAAGAAAGCTAAACAAGAATAATTGATATACTAAGAGACAAAATGGAATCATGTAAATGCTCAGTTAAAACCAAAGAGGCAAAGTGAGAAAAAGAAACAAGAATTAAAAGTAACAAAATGAAAAACAACTGTTAGGTAGGAGTTCAGGGACATCAAGGTGAAGGAGACAGGGTATTAGAAAAAAGCCCAGGAGGACAAGACAAGGAGAGGAGTCCTGACCCTCACCCATTTCCCCATGACAACAACTCCATTACCATGACAACTCCTGCCCACTAAGGACTTATCACCATGACAACTCCCACCACTGAGGACATCACCATGACAACTCCCTCCACAGGTTCAAATTTTAAAATAACAAATGGGAGTAAAGGGACTGTATTCTAATTAGGTTTTCTAAAGTAACCAATTGGGAGAAAACATTCTGATCAGGAATTATAAGGTAACCAATGGGAGGAAATGGGATAAGGTCTTCAAACAGGTCCATTTAGGGATATAAGACAGTTTAGGATATAAGACCCTAACTTCCAGACATTGGGGCCTTGAGCCTCTCTCCAGCTCCATGGGCCCACTCCATTCTATCTAATGGACTGCCAACTTCACCTTCAATAAATCTGTACTGTTAAAAAAAAAAAAAAAAAAAAAAAAAAAAAAAAAAAAAAAAAAAAAAAATGATCAGAGAAGCAAACAAGGAGATGAAAGAGCAAATGCAGGCACTGATGGCATTTGCAGGCAAATGGATGAAATTGGAGAATATCATGCTAAGTGAGATAAGCCAATCTCAAAAAACTAAAGGACGAATGATCTCGCTGATAAGCGGATGATGACACATAATGGGGGAGTGGGAGGGGGGCAAGAAATGGAGGAAGGAGGGAATGTATAGAGGGATAAGAGGGGTGGAGGGGGAAATAACAGAATGAATCAAAAACTGTTACCCTAGGTAAGTGTATGATTACAAAAACAGTAGGTCTCTACTTCATGTACAGAGATATAAGATGTATCCCATTTGTTTACAATAAAAATGAATTAAAAAAAAGAAATAAAGCACTGAAAAATAAAAAATTTAAAAAAAAGAACAAAACCCTAGAAGGGTGGGGGATATATAGGTCTGTCAATATCAGAACAGAGAAACTGAAGACACAGTCGACCAATGGAATATTATACTGCAGTGAAAATGAATACCTTACAGCCACACCCTATAAGCTTGCATCTTAAAATAACATGTTGATTGAAAATAAACCATTGCTATAAAAAAAAAGTGTTCTATTGAATTTTTTTTTTTTTTTTTTTTTTTTTTTTTTTGCGGTGCTGGGGATTGAACCCAGGGCCTTGTGCTTGCGAGGCAGGCACTCTACCAACTGAGCCATATCCCCAGCCCCTCCACTGAATTCTTAATTTTATCTATTGATTCTTTCATTTCCAGAATTTCCATCTGGTTACTTTTTTAGAATCGGTATTTACCAAAATCGTTACCTTCCTGTATTTTCCCTCTTAAGTTAACCTCATGTCTTCTTTTAGTGCACTGAACATTGTAATGATGAATTTTCCAAACTCTCTCTCTGACATTTCCTCCACTCTGGTGTCAATGCAGTCACTTGTTAAATGCTAGGGGCTGTGTGGGGTGGTTTGTTCCTTGCTTGTTCATAGTGCTTGTACGTCTGCCCATCTACTGGGTTGATTACTGCTTCTTCTTACATGCAAGGGACAACTGAGTGAGCGTTTCTGTCTTAGGATCCAGGGCTGGTCAATGTCCATGGCTGATACTTTCACTTAATGTATGTCCTCCGCTGTTCCCAGAATCAGCACCACTTTGAGAGAAACCACTGAACCCTATTTACCACAATCATTTCAGAGCGAAGACACATACTGTTCAGCCTCAGGAAAAACAAAAGCTTGTTGACACTGATCTCCACGGTTCATCTAATTCAGGTATAAATTTGTAGTGAGGTTCATTTCCTGGCTTTGAAAGGGCCCACTGTTCTTCCAGCACCTGCATGTCAGAGCAAACTGGGCCTCCTCAGCAAAGGTGAGAGAACTAAACATAGATCCAAAGAATATGAACTTATTTTTAATGTCACAATTGTTGTAAACTACTTGGAACAACTGTCTTTTATTTTATAATTTTAATAAACAAGGTCATTAGTCCAGTTTTTCAGTTTGTTATTTTCATTTCACTGATTCTACTATGAACACATAAAGTACTGGTTTCAATAGAAAAAGTTGTTTTCAGATACACTCAGAGTCTCTGCTGTGACTCTCCTTTCTCTCTGCTCTTCATTCACTCAGTGGCTACCGTGTGGTCTGCAGTCCTGTGCTCTGCCTCTACACCACACAGCGGGCCATGCCCTGTCCTGCACCTTGCTCTTCCACAGACTGGAGGGCACTCCGTATCAGAAGGCATCTTCTCGGTCTCTGTGTAGCTTTACAGTGCATCATTGGGCATCTCCCCTCACTTCCCAGGCCTGCTGCACCACGGCAAGGCCATGACTAATGTCACCAAGGAGGAAATGAGCAGAATCCATGCTCGCTTCCAGGGCAATCTAAGAGTCAATGTTTCCTCTCCTGCTCTGGCTTCATGATCCCAGAGAACCAGTTATGAGATGAGATGGAAGCACCTGCTGACTGGGGTCACGAGAGGCAGTCAGTCCTCAGAGGGTCGCCAAGCCAGAGTGGAGCCCTTGAGCGGAAATAATAAGTCAGTTATGAATTAAGCCCCTGAGACTCTTGTTCTGTGTTCAGACACCACAGCACATGTATGGCTTCCTCACATCTGTCACAGAAAATTCTTAAAGCTAAGCCTTGTTAGCTGAATTCGAGACACCTGTAGGACTCCCTCAATATGACCTTATTATTCTGGACACAAAAATCTTAGCTAGCTATCAAAATGCTCCATCAAATAGCCACAGGTTCTCAGCCTATAAATTAAATTAATAATACACAGAGTTAAATTAAGACTAAGCCATAAAGTGATGGCTGAATTATTTAGGATATGATTCAACCAACACTCTGAATAACTAGGCAAGCCCAGGCTAACGTAGTGTGAATATGCAGTCATCAGTATTAGGAAGAACGAAAATGATCAAAGCATAAGACGTGGCCAAGCAGCGAGGCTTCACAGTTAATAGAGGAAGTGGGTTTGGACGTGAATGGATTCGTGCTTCGGCACTGTAGCCAGCAGAGGAGAAAAACGACTCAAGTGAATTAAAGGTTCAAAGCACTGAAAATAAAGAAGATGTTAATAAAAATTTAAGGAAATATGAGGGAGGAGAAAAGAAATGAAGAAACAACAAGCAATTACAAACTATCAAAGAGCAAAAGTCTGACAGTGAAATAGAGGAATCAAAAGGACGCACAGGGACTTCTGGCTTTGTTCTGTCTACAAGGAGAGGAAGTTGTCACTCCACTGTAACAAGTAAAAAAGAAAAACCCGAACTCACTGAGAAGGAGCCACTTTCCCCACATCCATCAGAGAATCGAGGTCTCGAACGGTAGAGCCGGGGCTGGGCTGTAGCTCAGTGGTAGACGGTGTGCTCAGCACGCGTGAGGCCCTGGGAAGTTGCAGCACACGTGGAGACCTCGGGAATTACACCTCATCAGAGCAGGAGTCCCCAAGTAGACACCTCGGGGGTTCTCCAAGGTAGGAAATCCCAAGCTGTAACTGACAAATTGCTGGAGTCTCCAAGGTGACGAGTCCAGCAGCGAAAGTCTCCAGGCTGCTCACTCAGGGGAGGCACACCTTCATGGGTCATCTCTAGGAGCCTTCTATGGACTCAACCTCAAAGTAGAGAAATACCCACTTACGCTCCGCTGTGGCAGACCAGGGGAAACCACTTTTATTATTTATTTATTTATTTATTTATTTATTTGTACTGGGGATTGATCGCAGGTGTGCATTTCCACTGAGCTACATGCCCAGCCCTTTTTAATATTTATCTTGACATAGGGTCTTGCTAAGTTGTTTAAGCTGGCCTCAAACTTAGAGTCCTCCTGCCTCAGCCTTCCAAGTCTCTGGGATTTCAGGAGGTACCACCACGCCTGGCCTGGAAATAACCACTTTTAAATACTCCTCAAGCATTATTTGCTTCTCAGTGGTGCCTGCAATCAAAAGAAACTATTTTGCCAGTTGCCACCTGACTGGGTTTCATCAGGGAACAAAAACCTGGGAGAAGGAAATGCCTAACTCCAGCCATCAATCCTTCCCATCCCATTTGAGGGGCAGAGAAAACTGAGAAGCTCTGGCCGAAGACAAACACAGTGACACAGGTTCACTGAAAGCCTGAGGCTTCATCACAGCAGCATAGAATGTGTCCCTCCCCTCAAAACACAGCTAAACGCCTCTTTGCCTCCATTCTTTTTACCCACAAGTCACATCAGCTTTACAAGGAATACGGAAAGGCTAGCAGAGCTTGAAGAGGTAGTGTCAGGGCTAGACTCAGATGTGGCAGGAATGTAGGAATGACCAAACCAGGAATTTAAAACAGATGTGATTTCTATGCTCAAGAAAAAGTACACAACATGTAAGAACAGATGGAGAGTCTAAGTAGTGACAGGGATATTCAAAGAAAAGCAAAAAGATGTAACAGACATCCAAACACAATAGCAGAAATGAAGAATGCCTTTGATGGGATTGTTAGTAGATCAGACATGACAAAGTACCAAGAATCTTGAGGGTACATGAATAGAATCTTCCAAAAATTAAAAGCAAAGAGAAAAAACATACTTAACTTCCAGGTACAATGGTCCACACTTAGTGACTCAGGAGTCTTAGGCAGAGGGATCAAGTCCAGTCTACGAAACTCAGCAAAATTCTGTCTCCAAATAAAAATCGATTAAAAGGACCGGGATGTAACTCACTTTTAGAGCACCTCTGGAATGAAGTTCTAGTAGTACCATCAATACTAATAATAAATTGTAGCAAGGACGATTGAGAATCTTCCTAAATTAATGTCAGACATCAGATCACATAACCAGGACAACATGAAGCAATAAGATAAGTACCAAAATATCTACACCTAGGCATGACATTTTGTTAGATACAAACTATGGCCTTAAAATCTTAAATGCTGCAGTCCTAGCCCCCAGTACTTCAGACTATGAGGATACCAGACATAGGGCTTCTAAGGAGATGGTTAAATTAGAATAAGGATTTTAGGGAGCATCTTAACCCAATCTGACTGCAGTTCTTACACAAAGAGGAAAGTTGAACATACAGAGACACACCAGAGGTACCAAACTGAGAAAAGCCTAGGTAAGTAAGAAGGTGGCCATCTGTAAACCCAGGATACAGGTCCTTGTAGAAACTAAGCTTGCCACCACCTTCATCTTGAACTCCAGCCTCCAGGGCTGAGAGAAAAGAGCTTGCTACTGTGCAGGCAACGCTGTCAGTGGTATTTGTTAAATGGCAACTCCAGCAAACCAACACAATATTTACCCTGCAGGCCACGTTAAGGCGAGGACTTTCAAATCTTAATACCAGTATGGTTTCTTTGTGATGTATATGTTGACTGAAAGAAGTTTTGCACATGTTATTCAATCACCAGTATATAGATAAAAAATAAGGGCTGGGGAGATAGCTCAGCTGGTAGAGTGCTTGCCTTGCAAGCACAAGGCCCTGAGTTCAATCCCCAGTACCACAAAAATAAATAAATAAATAAATAAATAAATAAATAAATAAAATAAAATAAATATATAGAAAACTTTAAATCCACCTGCATTAGAGAAAAACATGTGCAAATCCCTAGTACCAGAAAAAAGGAAGAGTAACCATCAGCAAGGTGGTAGACTACAAGTGACCCACTCATGACCCCTCACAGCACTGGAACTGGGCAGTCATCCATAAACAGAAGTGCCTTTGTGGGAATTACAGGACCCAGAGTACAGGTTGTAGAGTCCAGGACTAAGGAATGCTGTTATGAGAGGGTAGGCACACGTCCAGATGGCTGGTCTGTCAAATGTGGCGCTTCCTACAGACCTAGAAACAGCCTGAGTCCCTGCACACCTGGCTACAGCCCCTCCTGGCCTTGGTGCTACCATCAGTGCCATTGCCAAGGGTCCCAGAGGAGTCATGCCCACTCCCATCCTAAGTGACTGGCCTGCCAAGCTCAGTTGCAACGGCATGGCGTAAGAGTCCTGTACCATGGCCCCAGAGCTGCCCCCTGCAGACTGACAGCAGTCCTGCCCAACAAGGAACCCAATGGAAGGCCTGCTTGTCTGTGCCCCCAGAAGCAGCCTGCACACCCCTATCCCACAGCAGGACCTGAAATAGCTCCATCCCCACAACTTGGTCCTAAGCCCTCCCAGTCACAGTAGAACAAGTTGTCCTCCTCACCAGGGATGGACTGGGAGACACATGAATCCATGCCCACAGAGGCAAGGCAGTTGATCTTGGTCACACTGAAGATCCTCAAGGAGCCCCAGGACCAAGCTCCAGACCTGCTCAGCGGTAGCCCAGAGGCAGCTTTGCCTGCTCAGGAAACCAGCAGGAAACAAGCCTGTGCCCTCAGAAGCCTGAGGTCCTTGTGGTCTCAGCTGAAGCAGCACTGTGACCCAGTTCTAGCCCCTCTCAGTCAGAGTCTGAGGCCACTCCTGCCAGGGCAGGAGCCTATCCAGGGACCCAGCAGGAACACTCACAGGGACCTAGGGAAAACCGTACCAATTGATACACCTAGGAAAAAGGTTTAACCAGGAAGGTAAACATATGGACACTGGAAACTCTACGACATTGGTGAAATCAATTGAAGAAGAAAAATACATCATACTCAAGGATTGGAAGAATTCATTTTACCCCAACATCCATACTGCCCAAAATAATCCATACAATCAATGCAATTCCTATCAAAATTCCAATAGCATTTTTCAAAGAAACAGAAAAATAATCCTCGAATTTATAGGGGTCCACAAAAGACCACAAATCAGCAAAACAATCTTGAAAAGAGAGAACAAAGTTGGAGGCACTATACTCCCTGATTTCAAACTACAGTCATCCCTTGGCATCCATGGGGATGATCACAGGACCTCCCAGGAATACCAAAGCCAGGAATGCTCAAGGCCCTTACGTTAAATGGCACAGTGCTTGCACAGAGCGCACGCACATCCTCCCACAGCCTTTGTATCATCTCTAGATTTCTTCTAATGCCTAATACAATGTAACTATCATGCAGAATAATTTTTTTTACTGCATTGATAAGGGAATGATGAAAAGAAAAATGTCTGCATAGACTGCATAATGATGCAATTTTTCAATACTCTCAGCTGATGCCTGGTGGGATCCTCAGATGCAGAACCCAAAGATACAGACAGCTGTCTGTGTATTACAAAGTGAGCAAAAGATATCAAAACAGCATGGTACTGGCATAAAAACAGACATGCAGACCAACAGAACCACAAGTGGAGAGCCCGGAAGGAAAGCAAGTAACCTTTGACAAAGATGCCAGGAATAATCACTGGGAAAAGTGATCTCTTCAACAAAGAGTTCTGCAAAATAATGTAGGAATGGTAGCAATGGCTGCACAATATTAAGAATGTATTTTACAACACTGAGCTGTGCGCTTTAAAGCGTAGGATGGAACTTTCATGTGATGTGTATTTTACCATGAAAAAGTTGGAGGAAAAAAATCAAACCTGTTTTCAAATTCCAAATTAAAAAAAAAAAAAAGGATAAAAGTTTTGAGTCTTCCCTACCCAGCTGCAGGACTCTCTAGGTGTGTATGAGGCAAGAGGTGAGGAGGAGATGCCTGCAAAGAGCAATCAGCACTGGCTTAAAGATCCCAGATCATATTTCATTTTCCTAAGCAAGAGAGACATTTTTTTCATGACTTGAATCACATGGATCTCAATCATTTGATTCCTCTTTACAATAAAATCAGATTAAACTATCAAAAATATAAAACTGAGCCAGTCCCAGTGGTGCATAACTATAATGCCAGCTACTTGGGAGGCTAAGGTAGAAGGATCACAAGTTCAAGATCAGCCTGAGAAAATTAATGAGACCTTTTCTCAAAACAAAATTTTTAAATGAACTGTGGACAGAGTTCTGTGGTAGCAAGCACAAGGCCCTGGGTTCAATCCCCAATGCTCCAATAAACAAATATTTTGAAATATATTTATATATTTGTAAATATGTTTACCATACTTCACATATTTTATAAAGGGAGAAGACCTGGTCATTGGTACTGCACGACTTGAAAGAGTTATCCATGGACGTACCTCCATGCATCATGAACATACAGTCTCTGCTGGAAGGTTCCACACTAATCCAGTTCATCCTTCAACATCTGCAGGAGGAGGATGAGGGAATTTGAAGAGAACATACTCTCACCTAGAGATCAGTTCACAGCCCACTAATTTAACAGATCACAGGAAAAAGAAAATTTGTTGAGTATTAGAGTAACTGGTTAAACTAGATTTTGACATTAATATGAAAGGCATCAATAGCATTACCAAGTGTACAATGAATTAATACAAAGTTACTAAGCACCAAAAAATTTGTTTGTTTGGTGCTGGGGATTGAACCCAGAGCCTCATGCATGCTAGACAAGTGCCTAGCATATGCTAGACAAATGCCCCTGCCCCAAAGAATATTTAATATGTTTTTTACACTGTAAAACCATTGAGATATCACTCTGAATCTGATAAAACAAATTTAAAATGGAAAGTAACTTGAAAATTTAAATTGTCTCTATTGGGATTTTTCAGATAAGCAGAACCAATAGGATATGCAGACAAAAAAAAAAAAAGAGATTAGGAGGGATTAACTCACATGATTAGGGAGGCTAGGAAGGTCCATGATTTGCACTCTGTAGGCCGGAGACCCAGGAGAGCCAGTGATGTCCTCCCAGTTTGAACCTGAAGGCCTGTGAACCAGAGGAGTCAGTGGTATAGGATAAAGTCCATTTTCAAAAGGCCAAGCAGAAGCTCCAGCGTTTGGGGACAGAAGATGCATGCCCCCACCAAGCACGGAACAAATTCACCCTTCTTACGCCCTTTTTGTTCAGTTCAGGCACTGCATGGGTTGATGATGCCACCCTCACTGGTGAAGGCAACCTCCTGCCCTCAGTCTCATTCAATGCTGATCGCAGACACACCGGTACCTGAGCACCCTCAGCCAGTGAAACCACATAAATTAGGCAGCACCGCAGCTGATCTCTCCTGCTCAGGGACCCCGCTCTATTCTGCCTTTTCCATCTCTCCTCTGACCCTGGTCCCCTCCTTCTCCCTGCCTCTCCCAGGTCGTTCTCTTTCACGTTCACTGTGCCACTGCAAGTCAACCACCACCCCACCCTCCCTTCTCTTTCTCCCACCTCTCCCTGACTGAGTTCCCAGTTCTTGGTCCCTCCTCCTGCCCTTCCTCCCCATCTCAACATAAATAACCTCAGAGAAGGAAGGGTCCACTTTAGAGTGGGCATCAAAAATGAAACAGACCCTGGGAGATGTACTTGGTGGGATGCGATTTGGAACAGAGAACACTGGTGTCCAGGACGGGGTGCCTCTGGGCCTCGGGCCTCCATGAGGTGGTGCTGACAATGGGAGGCTTAGGGAGAGGCAGGCTAGGCCCGGGGCTCAATGACGGGGCACTTCAGGAAAGGAGTGGGTCTGCAGGATCCCAGAACCAGGGAGAGCGGCAGGTCCTGGTTGTCCCAGGGAACAAGAACGGAGGCTGAGCCCGGGTCCTGGCCACACCGAAGTGAGAGGGCAGAGGCTGAGCCTGGATCCTGGCCACCAAAGTGAGAGGGCAGAGGCTGAGCCTGGATCCTGGCCACACCGAAGTGAGAGGGCAGAGGCAGAAACGGCATCCTGGCCACCAAAGTGAGAGGGCAGAAACTGACCCCGGGTCTGGTTGCAGGATTCCAGGGGCAAAGACAGCAGACTGAGCCTGGGTCCTGGCCGCCCAAGGTGAGAGAACAGAGGCCGAGCCCGAGTCCTTGAAGACAGTGTGCGAGGGCAGAGGCCGAGCCCGGGTCCAGCTGCCCAGATGGGAGGCAGAGGCAGAGCCCGGGTTCCTGCCTCCAGGTGAGAGGACAGAGGCCGAGCCCGGTCCCCGCCGCCGAAGCTGGAGACCCAGGGCCAGGAGGCGCTCTGAGGAGGGGACTCGCGGGCGCGGAGCGGGCGAGGACAGGGCCCCGCTCTGGGGCAGGCGGACGAGGTGGCCGGCAGGGTCCACGAGGACCTGAGGTACGAGGGCCAGGGTGTGACTCCCAGGACGCAGGCGGACACGCTCTAAACCCGAGAAGGGCGCGGTCAGGGCGGGTCCCTGCGAGTGCAGCCGCCGCAGGGCTGAAGGAAGAAATGGCCCCCAGAACTACCCGCCGGGCTTCCGCTACGACTTCCGGTGGGCAGAGAACCGCGACCTGGGGCGGGGCTCGGGCTGTGTGGGCGGGGCCTCTGCCGGGGCGGGGACTCGAGGGCGCGGCTGCATGAGGGGGCTCTTTGGGGGGCCTCTTCCGGGGGGGCCTCTTCCGGGGCGGGGCCTGCGCGGCCCGCCCCCTGCTCGCTGAAAGGCGCGGGAATCCCTGACCTCAGGAGCAAGAAGCACGTGGCTGCCCAACACCCTGTTGCCAGACATTTTTCCCCAAGAACAGGAACCAGGCCTCCTTGGAAAATGGTTCATGAGGCGGGCAGGTCTAAGAGGAGGACAGAGGGAGGGTACGAGGTGAATCCTGTGCTGGAAGGTAAGGAACTTCAGGAATAAGGGGGCAGGTGAAAAGACGGGAATCAGATCGGTCTCACGCTCCGCATTTGGGATGATTTTAGCATCAGAGGGAAGAATGAGTTTTCCTGGTAGCGTGCAAGGAGATTAGAAGCCATCATTCTTAACTGAAGGACAACACTGTGTTCTCACAACACACCCACAGTTAAGCCAGGGGACGAATGGAGTTAAACTGCTGGTGTGTGGTAGCGGGTCCACCCTGTGTAGTTATGCCACAACCTCACAGTGTACTCAGTAAGTACAGTTTTAACTTATCAATCACATGTCAGTAAAGTTGGAAGGGAAAAAACACTACATAAGAGAAGGAGGACTTGAACCCTCTTGACAGGTCCATTGGGGGACTGAAGAACAGCAGAAGCTATTGCCTCCAAGTGGGAGAGACACAAGCAGACACAGAGAACTAACTCACCGGAGCAGCCAACCTGAGCAGAATCTCAGTGGGGACCAGTACCACGGTGGGAAACCCCAACTGAAATTTACCAATTGCTGAAGGCAGACTATAGACACATTTGAGGTTTGATAGACACATTTGAGATTTAAAATTTTAGAGGTCCCAGGTTTTTGTGAGTTTTAATCTCCAGAATTCCTCCCTCCTGGGTTCTCACAGTGAAGATCAGAGAAAAAAAAAAAAAAAATACCCTGGTTCTTCCAGCAGGGAGGGAGGGGGAAATTATTCATTCTGAAATAAGTCTGGAGAATTCGTTCTTAATAAAGCTGGCTTTCAAGAGAAGCAGTTTCATCAGAGCCTGGGGTGTCACCAGATCCTGGCCATCCCACGGGAAGGAAAGTACCAGCTGTGGCCCCCAGACTTCTTGTCCTAGCTAAGGTGGGAAGGGGTAGTAGAAGCACTTAGGAAAGTCACATCCCAGACACACAAGCTCACCACGAGCTCAAGATGGGGTCAAAGGACCACAGAACACCTGGCCTCCCTACCCCTGAGGCCACATCAGTGGAACTGATGTCCATCAGGAGAGGAACCTGACAGAAAGAATCACACTCTAAGAACTTATTCAAGAAGTCTCTAGGGACCCCCAAAGACAAACAGTGAGACAAAACCAAGGATGTCAGAGAAAATTTTAGCCTCCAACACCTTAGAGGCAAAGCAAACTGTAAATACAGCCTAACACCTAATCAGATTAGCATAACCCACATGAGACCAACTGTGACTACCTCCTCCAATACACTTAAAAATAAAATATGTAAGGCGATCAGCCCTATGGGCATGGTGGTGCACCCCCATAATGCCGGCAACTCAGGAGCCTGAAACAGGAGGACCGCAAGTTCAGCAGTTTAAAGGGGCCCTGTCCCAAAATGAACAAGTGAAAAGAGCTGGGGATGTAGCTCCGTGGTGGAGCGCCCCTGTATTCAGTTCCCAGTACTAATATATGAAAACAAAACTACAGAAAGATTTTTTTAAATTACAGAAATAGCATGTTCCCCAATATCAAGATATTTTTAATTATGTTTCAGTACAAATTTTCTAAATGCATGGGATCTTATCGGGATTACCTTTCAAAAATTAATCTGTAGATTATAGGTGGGATAGGAATGGTGTCTAGAAAAATACAAAAGAATCCGTAGAGAATGGGAGGAAGATTTAACCTCATTATGTTCGTGTTTATAAATAAAATTCACCAAGAGAAGGAAAGAAAATAACAAAAAACCATAAGGAACTAAAGGATACCCCAGCAGAAAGATGGGCAAGATACGAATAGGCAGCTCGCAAAAGAACGAAGAGCATTTTAAAATGCTCAAACTGAGAGAAAATAAATGCCAGCAAGGGCAACGAACTATCCCCCTTTTTTTATATATAAACTTTCTATTCTTTTTTTTTTAAATTCTTTTTGTAGTTGTAGCTGGACAGCATGCACTTGTTTTATTTTTTTATTTTTATGTGGTGCTAAGGATGGAACCCAGTGCCTCACACATGCTAGGCAAGTGCTCTACCAATGACCTGTAGCCCCAGCCCAAACTATCCCCCTTTTACCTTTGGAATGCATAGATGAAAAGATTCTCAAAATGCTGAATTGGCACGGATGGAGAGAAATGGGCAACTCCCACACTATTGAGGCAGCTCTAACCCATGCGTCCTTTCTGGAGGCCATCCAGCCCTCAACAACTTGTAACAAAGTACAGAGTGACCTTGAACCACCCTATCTAACTTCCAGAAACCAAAGGAATGTGAACAGTTGTTGGCACAAGATCCAAAGCAGGGTAGACTTACTGTCCACTGGAACTGTTTGCAGATAGACCAGGTCAGCAACAGGAGCACACACGGTCACTGAAATGTCATGCAGATCATTGTCATTATCTCTCTCTCCTGCCGGGTTCAGAAAACTGTTTGCTCGCACCTGGAGTAAGACTAATGAGGACAGTTCCCACTTTCCACAATAGGAAGGCATGCAGACGTCCCTCTTGGCTGAGTGCCATCCCACTGTGGACCCAAGTTTAAAGAAAGGAATAAAGGAAGCAGAGTGCCAGGTGGGGTTTTCTTATGAAATTTGACCATTTTCAACTGAAATTATTTAGGCCTCGTAATGTGTATAGATTTCAGCCTTTGAGTAGGAGTTTATTACAAAAGTTCAGATTAATAAGCTTCTGTAGTGAATATCAAGACTCACTATAAAACTTCAGTAATCAAGGCAGTGTAGGAATAGGATAAGGATGGCCCCATGGGACAGAAAAGGGAGCCCAGAAATAGAGCCACCCTTACAGGGTGTCTGGTATTGACACAGATGACAAAGTAGTCCAGTGTGGAAAGGGATGCCTTTTCCACAAATGAAGAAGAAAGAAGAGAGAGAAGGAAGGAGAGAGGGTAGGAGGGAGGGAGTAACAACTGGATTATTTATGTGTTTTAGAAATCTGTCTTTACCTTACACTATACACAAAATATTCAAAATGAATAATAGACTTAGCTAAAATTATACTTCTATAGCTATAATGTTAAAGTTAAAATTGTACTTCTATAGCTTAAAATAAATCATATAAAAATATTTTTGGTTACCTAGAGAGAAGGTAATCATCTTTTAGGACACAGAAAGCAACAAACATAAAGAGGTGGGTAAATTAAACTTCAAAATAAAAGTACATCTTTTAAATAAAATATTGTTAAGAAAATTGATAGGCTAGTCACAAACTAAGAGAAAATATTTGCAAAGCACATATCTGCTAAAGAACTGTGTATGGATGTGTATAATTCAGTAAAAGCAGACAGCACAGGATAGGGAACTTGTAGAGAAAAAGGTCCAAGTGATGCTCAGTGGGGAAAACGGTACCTGAAAAAAAGAATTCACTAAGACTACCATGACCCTCATACGTTACCCAAATTCGGTGGAAGAATGATTGAATATTTTTAAAAGATAACATTAGGTGAGCAGAGGCATACACCTGTAACCCCAGCAGCTCAGGAGGCTGAAGCAGGAGGATCGTGAGTTCAAAGTCAGCCTCAGCAAAAGCAAAGTGCTAAGAAACTTAGTTAGACCCTGTCTCTAAATAAAATATAAAACAGGGCTGGGGATGTGGCTCAGTGGCTAAGTGCCCCTGAATTCAATTCCTGGTAACAAACAAACAAATTTAAAAAAAAAACATTAATTGGCATATACACTTGCTCTATTAATCTCATCCTAATTAACTCTTCATAAACTTTGGGTAGTAATTACCAAAAAAAAAAAAAAACAAGCAATACACATACACAAAAACTGAGTTACATGTAAGTATTATTTTTTATTTCACAGTTTTTTTTTAAAAATATAAATCACTAGGTATTTTGGAAAAACATACACAGGATAATCATTTAAAAGTCACAATGTTACAAAAATTTAAAAACCTGCACAATAGGTCAAAATAAATGTAGAATCACTCTGACCTAGAAACACAAGATGGCCACTAGGAGGGGGAAGTGGACCTGGCCTGCGGTTTCTCTGTCATCCATCATCACTGAAAGCAGTCCCCCAGACAGACTCCCAGAACATTCCTGTGTCCCAGGAGGGTGTGTGATGTACACATGTCAAGTTAGCATATTGAATTTAGTTCCAAAGTACCGCTTCTCCTCGTCCTCAGGGAGGAGGGTCCACTGCAGGGTGAAACAGGAAGGCCACGGGCCTGGCCCACACCCATCCCCGGCCCTGAAACACTAGAAAGCACAGGATATGGACCATGTGTCCGACAGCAGAGCCACCGGCCCCATGCGGTCAGTTTTACTTATTGACATAAGGAAAATTGAAATGCTACCTCCTCAGTCACAATAGCCACATTTCAAGTGTGTACCAGGCTCATGTGACTGGCGGTTACCATAGTGGAGACTGCAGATATGGAACGTTGCTATCCTCACAGAAAGTTCTTTGGACAGCCTTGGATGTGGGAAGTGATTCTTCTCCCTCTGCTTTGCCAGGATGTAGGCTGCTAGTGGAAGCAGCTTTGAGAGCGAGTCTCCTGGGATATTCCTAGCTTGGTGGCAGAGTCACAGAAGGAAGTCAGGAAGACTTTCTTTGCATAGATTATCTCCCCAGTGCATAAAAGGGATGGTCTTTTATGGGCACCAAATACACAAACCTAGATTCCACTAAAATCCGACTGACAGGAAAGTTAAGAGGACACAAACGATGGTCGTGAGGAAGAACAGCGCTTCGGGCTGTGTTAAGCCTCCATGAAGATACGTCCGCCCAGAAGGGGCCCAGGAGGGCAAGGCTGCCTGCTGAGGAGAACACCTGGCATCTTCCCTCACCTGGCTGCAGCTCAGCAGCGCTGCCCAAAGTCCCAGCAGCTGGGAGGGGGGCCACTGCCTCAATCCCTTTCAAGCATTGTGCTCCTTCACAATTGGATTTTGTCACCAGGGCACAGACAGCTGGTTGTCCACTTGAGACCTGCTGCCATCACCCCTCACTGAAAGAATGCAGATTTCAATTGAAGGCTGCAGAAGCTCCATTGCATCCAGATGGCAGCTGCCCGTAACGGGGGCTGGCAGCTTTGAGCAGCCGAGAAAGCTCTTCCAAAGGAAATGGATTCAGACTGCATGACCAGCCACTGCTCTGGGCTTCCTCCATCTGGTGGGGAGATGCAAGGGCCATCTTGGGACCTACAGGAAAAAGCCAAGGGAGTCACCTAAAGCCTGATGGCTGTGAGCTGCGGAGCTGACACCAGTGGTCACCTACCTCCAGCACACATCAGTGTGAGTTACTGGAGAAAAGAACAGCCCTAATTAAGCCACTGTCCATCACCGTCCTACTCTGTTATGAGATAGCCATCCAAGGGAGATTTCCATCTGAAAGAAAGAACATCCTGTCTGAAGAATGGACCCATTCAGTAACTTAAGGGACTTCTTAGGCATACTAGTAAAACATAGTCTGAGTATAGGACTTTCAGCTTCAACTCAGCCTTGCCTTAGGATCTCTCTGTAAAGACCAAGAATGGCAGAAATGGTCCCTCATGAAATGAAGCAGCTGCTGATATGGATTTTTAGCTTACTCCATGAGGAAACTTCCCCTGTGTGCTTATTCTGTTCTGAGCACTCTTCAGACACAGTTCTGTCCTTCAACTTACCCAGCGTATGTATGATAACATGGTCACTACTCAGATAATCAGATCTGTATTTAATCTAGAAGTTTTTAAAAATTCTGTGTGGACAAAATAAGCAATGGAGAATTGAGGAATTTGTTTCTCTGATTCAAACAAACAACAAAACATCTGCATCAAAGATCTACAACTCAATTCTTAACTTGCTCTTGAATGTGACACAGACATCAGCAGTTATATCTAATGATCCGAGAGTTTCGACTATGAATTTAGCTTAAATAAGCACAGATACCTCAGACTAGTTATAAAGATTGAAACAAAGTACAGAACTCTGCAGATACTTTTTATGTACTGTATTAGTATCTTCAGTATTCTTAAAGTCCCTAATCAGTACAACTTACAAAAAGTCAGTGTTTCCTACTATCCAAAATGTTTTCTCCATTACAGTGCTTAAAATTTTAAACGTTTAATATTTAACTCTAGTGCACTTACTTTGAAACTACAGACAAAATCAGGGACATGGAATGTCAAATCAAAAATAGAGAATTGCATATTTTTTACTTACCTAGTTCCAACTTTCCACCCCTGCAAGTGAACCAAAAACAAATCCTGGCATCCTGTCATTCCCAGAAAAGCCAGTGCATGGCACACTCAGGGTAAATTTTATCTTATTCTGCAGAATCACACCAGATGGCATCAATCCTGCATCTACAGCTGTGCCCTAAAATCAAAGTCGGGGCACAGGAATCTGCGTTATTAGACGTTTTGGGTTTTGCAGGTGTGGATGTGATGTCATTCTCATCCAACTTGAATGGACTGTCTTTCCAAGCGGAATTGTGCATCCACTTCACTTGCAAGCTTGGAAATGAAGAAAACAATCCAGATTGTCCTAATAAGATTGGAAGTCATTTGAACAGCTGAAATTTAGAAATAATGAAATTAGGACACTTGAAATAAAATACTAATATTGCATTATTGAATTATGGCTCATTTCCTTATGACGCAAGAAATTCAACTTGCAGTCTAACATTGCTGAAATCACTAAAAACCTGTTGTTGAAAATAAAACAGAAACATTTCATAATCAAGTTACACTTAGAAAATGAGCAGTTATTTTAAACTTTTCTGACTTTTCAAATGCTTTAATGTCTCGTTCATATTTACCCCATCTTTAAAAATGAGTTGGCCTAGCAGTTGTGAGAAGCAGGGCATCAGTGATGGAGTAGACAGCAGGTGGAGCCGGGGACCTGGACCACTGAGGGATCAAAGCATTCCATCTGGGTCGAGAACTCCTGAGCTTTAAAATCGTTCTGATTGGTGAGATCAGTTCTACGCTAGGTCTTGGGAAAATTATGATTGAAAAAATAAATAAGAAAAGGCAATTTGTGGAGGGGCGTCAAAGTTTCAAAAGCAGAATCCCTAGCGAAGCCAGGGCAAGGAAAGAGATAAGGAGCAGGAAGTTGTAAGAGCTAATGTGAGGAACTCCAATACCACGTTTAGGGCCAAGCTCCAAGCAGAACATGGACCACAGGAATGGATATTCTGTTTTGGCCTGAATAATTAGGAACTAAGTAATTGATGGATTAGTTTCCCAGGAGGATATATAATGGCACCAGACACAAGATAGAAAGGCAGCCACTCTTCTCAGGAACCCAAGTCAGTAGAACCAGTGGAGAAACAAAGTCAAAGCTGAGATGGTAACAAACTGCTTACCCAGAGTTCCCTATGATCTCCCATCAAAGAAGGTCGGGGGCGGGGTGAACTTCTAGACTCCAACAGTACTGCTAGGAAGATTAAAGGATGGAAAAATCAAGACGCCAAGCAGATGGTTAAAATCATTTGCACTCTGAGAATTTGTAAAGTGTAGAATCATTGTTTACTAGCCTTGTAAACAACCATAATTGCTAATTACTCCCACATTCATCTTCAGTGTTCATATTAACCATACAACCCTGTAACTAAATGCCACTGCAGAGGTATCAACCAATTAGAGAGCTATTGTTCAAAGCTCAACATGATTCACTGCAGCTGATTCTGGGAATTCAAACTGGAAACTCAAATCAAGTCTTACTATAACTCTGAGAAAGACATAACAAAGAGGTAAGAATTTGCTCATGTCATAAAAGTTAAAAGAAACCACTTAATTTGAGAACAGCTCTGTTTGGACAAAGTGAAATAGAAACTGTGGGAAACCATCTGCACACCTCAAGCCAATACTAACTCACCTAATGGAGACTATTTTTTCTTCCTTTGGATCATCAAAACAATTGTCTTCTACTTAATTTTGTATTATCTGCTTAGGCAAAAATTAGTCATGCCCCTGGTTTTAGCCTCTCCACATGGTCTTTGTGTCTAAAAGTAACAATGTTTCCAATATTGTAGTGCCCACAAAGCCTGTCCACCATCAGTAAACCCAAGAGCAGAATGATTGTTAAAATTGTTAACATTCCTTACACCACCTCTAATTTCCATAATCCTCTACCTAGACTTCCGATCCTGAAATGAACTAGACATCAGCTTTGGCTCCCTGGTCCCAGCAGAAGCTCAGCTGTTCTGAGCAGGAGAGAGCCCTTTACCTGTGGTCCCCATTTCCCTCATCCCAGCCCTTCACTTTGTTAGGCCCTGGTTCCCCGAAGGTTAGGTACAACTAGGGGAGACGTGAAAGTGGCGTGGTCCAGCTTACCCTTTGCAGACAGCCCGGTTCTCCCATTGCCAGCCTCCTGGTGCAGCTGCGGTGCTTGGCGCTCAGTGCGCCGCCTGGGTCTGGAGGACGAAGTTATTCCCGCGGTAGCATCGCCTGGAGAGTACCCAGGCCCACTGCTGAGTCTACTCCACCCGACCAACTTCCCAGTAGAGCCCTAGGAGCCACAGGCGCACTGGCGGTCCTCTCTGCCCTGTGGCCCTACGCTGGAGGACAGTACCCCTCTTCGCCACCCTCCATGCCATCCCCAGGAGCTCACAGACCCGCCAACCTGAAGGCATCTTCCAAATGACTCTCACTCTCACGTTCGCCCTCTTCAATCCCAGATTCCACACCCACCCTAGAAGGCGCCCAGGCTGAGTAGGGATCGAGGGCAGGAAAGAAGCCCTCCCCCCAGGGGAACCCTGAACGCCCTGTCCCCGGACGGCCAGTACAGTCGTCTGCGGACGCACAAAGACATGGAAGGCAATAACTGGGGTGACCCAGGGCGCCCCGTTTCCTCCCGCCGCCGACCCCAAGGCTCCGCTCCTCCTGGATAATTTAGATCCTTAGGTCGACAGCGGGTTTTGTTGGTAAGCGGCTGGAGGGATGAGCTGAATGGTGGAATTTCCAGCTGTTGGCACGAAGACGGGACTGGAGAGAGGCTTGCAGCAGGTGCTGGCAGCAGGTGCCCGAGCCCCTGCCTACTGCCCTCTCTCCTCCTCTCCGCGCGCCCGTGCGCACAGCCTGGCCGCCCCAGCACTGGGGTCCCCTACGCGAGCCTCCGGGAGCCTAGGAGTCCCCACCCACTCAGGCCCCGACATGCCGCCCGCGCACCTGGATACCGGGGGTCGCGGCCGCACCAGGCTCACACCGCCTGCTCGTGCGGGAAGCCCCAGGGCTCGCGGTGCAGCGACAGGCGCCCGGGCTGGAGCGTCCCGGCCGTGCTGGCCACCGAGTTCTTCAGCTGCTTGATGACCACGAAGAGCAAGAGGAAGAGCAGGAAGAGCAGGAAGAAGAAGAGCGCCAGGTAGAGCAGCAAGTTCAGCTCCCACTCCATGCTGCAGGCGCCGCGCAGCTGCGAGGAGACGCGCCCCGGAGCCGGAGTACCCGGGGCTGCGACTGCCGAGCAGGCGCGAGAGCCCGCGCTCCGCTCAGGTCCTCCTCTAAGGTCCTCCTCTGCGCCCGGAGCGCGCCAGCAGATCTCTGTAGGAGCAAACCGCGGCAGGCGGGGACACCGGTCTCCAGGGGCGTCGGGCTGGTGACCCGCAGAGGAGCTTAAGATCTCCACTGGAAGCACCCGCCGCGCAGGGTCTCTAGTCCCCTCCCTTCCTAGTATCTTTTGTTACCCCCACCCCCGTTTCTGAAAAGCTAGGCGATGTGTGGCCCAGAGACACTGAAGGACTAAAGTGACAGTGAAGATGGAGTCCCCAGTGCCACCGAGGGCTTCGTGCCAAGAAATGACTTAGGGGACCTGAGTGAGGTCCGCTTGATGTTGCCTGCTCCTTGGAGTGGCGGATGCGCTCAGTACGAGTGTACTTCATTTGGAGGACAGCTCTTAAGGAGAACATTGAGGATAAAATGCATTCCAGAGTTGTATTGTGCAAAGTTTTCAAACGTTGGCTTGAAATTAAATTTCTTTGAGGATAAGAGAAAAGAAAATATACTGAAAGTGCTCTATGAAGACCCTAGCACCTGTGTTTGACTGAGGTCCCCACAGCCCTTAAATGGAGCCTTGAAAGAAATTCAACTTTTCTCTTACTGTGCAACAAGTCACCTCAAAACTTAGAGGCTTGAGGCAATGTAGTCATTGGGTATTTCTCCGTTTCTTTATGGGTCAAGAATTGGTAGCTTAGCTGGGTATTTCTGGCTTAGGTGTTCCCAAAAGGGCTGGCTGTGGTGTCAGCAAGGGCTGCAGTCATCCAAGGGCTTCCACATGGCTGCTGTGGTCTGGAAGGAACCCAGCCGCGCTGCAAGGCATGGGCTCCCTCCCAGTGGGCTTCTCCACAGGGCCGCCTGGGTGCCCACCACACTGGTTCTGGCTGGTGGAGAACCAGCAACCCAGCAGAGCCAGGAGCTGCAGAATGCCTACCACCTGAGGTGTCCCTGCTGCAGTGCCCCTTTGCCACACAGGTCAGCCCTGTCCAGCACAGGAGTCCTGAGACACGAACACAGGGTGAAGATCACAGGAGACTCCGTGGAGTCCAGCTGTCGCCCTGTGTCATCCTTGCCTGTTTTGGGAGCCTCCAGTTGTATTTCATTCTTCGCTTGTGAAGATTCATGAGAGACCCCTGGGCTGAGTCTGGGGGATGAGGCCTGACCAGCAACCCAGGTTGTGTGATGGGCAGCTGTTCCAGGGATGGCAGGGCTCCAAGAGGACAGCTCTGAAAAAGCCATGGCCTGGAAGCCCCAAGGGCCGTCCTACCCTCAGCTCCACCTGCCGGCAGCACTTTTTCTCTGCATCGCTCAGTCCCCTCCCCCTGTAGCATAATGTACTTTTTCCTCAGGTTTGTTGTTCATTAAGAATGTGTTTCACGATATAAAGATCCATTTCTATTATTCTATGATTGAGGGTCTCCAGTCTTAAAGGCCATTTTTAAAAATGTCCAGGCCTTTCCGCTAAGCATCATACCACCCACCTGCCCCTCATGTTATACTGATCCATTAAGCTAGGGATGTGGCTCAGTGGTAGAGCACTTGCCAGACGTGTGGAGCCCTGGGTTTGATTCCCAGCACACGCGTGTGTGCACACACATACATAATGATCCACTTCACAGGCACTGGTATGCTGGAGCAGGCTCATAATGACTCACAAGAACACTTGTTAAAATTTTCAAGCCAATTGTTTAAAAAATCTATTATTAGAAATTAAATTATATGAATTCACAAATGTTAACAAAAACATAATAAAGGCTCAAGACTTTTGCTTCCTAAATGTTTCCAATGTGCCTCTGTTGTAGCTGCGTGGTGGAGACTATTCCTGACTGCACATCTCTCTCTTCCAACTGTGTTCAGTGATGTCATCTTAGTAGCTTGAGACTGGCCAGGGTGTAAGTGTGTACCCCAAGGAACACAAATGCTTCGCATCAGGTCCAGAGGGCCTGTCGTTAGACATTAGAAGGTTTATGCAAGTTAACAAGTTTTGATTTCTCTGACTTCCCAGAATCCATACATCTCCACTCTGGGCACCATGTGTTCCTCTTGTGGAATTCTCCATTTTATGTAATCTTGGCAAGAGGACAGCTCCCCGTGCCTGCCTTCCGTTGCCTCCTCCCAGTAAGGAAATGAAGGGGATCAGATATAGCTTCTACCCACCCCTGGAACCGTGTGGGGAGGAGGGCAGGAAGAACCTGCCAGAAGCTCAGCCAAACATCCTGATTCCAGACTGGAGCCTGGGAGCTGACAGAGCAGGAGGGAAGGTTTGGAGTAGTCTAGTTGCAAGGGTGCTCTGAGAGCCAGCCCAGTCCCAGGCGTGACCTGGGGGTGGCTCCTGGCCCTCTTGTCTTCTTTCTGTTCTGTTACCTCTATTGGTTTTCCAGGAAATCTTGTTGTAGCTAGTCAGAGTGGCTAGTCCCAGCTAACAGATGAGGACGCCGACTGATGAAGAACACTTAGCCAGGCTCGGTGGCACATACCTATGATCCCAGCAGCTCGGGAGGCTGAGGCAGGAGCATGGCAAGCTCGAGGACAGCCTCAGCAACTTAACAAGAACCTGTCTCAAAATAAACATAAATAGGACTGGAGATGTAACTCAATGGCAAAGCACCCTGCATTTGATCCCCAGTAAACCCTACCCCTCAAAAAAAAAAAAGGCAAGAAAATATCACTTGCTCACTTTGCACAGAATAAGCTCTCAAAACCAATGAGGTGTTTAGTAGAAAAGGCATATGCCATTTGACTTATTGTCCACCAGATGTCCAAGCTCTTAAAGGATGTCAATTAAAGCAGAGAGGTTAAGTGACTACTGGAGGCACACAGCTGGCGAGGAGCAGAATCAGGATATGAACCCAAGCAGTTTGCCTACAAGGTCTGTGCTCCAACCCTGTGGTGTGCACTGCTTCACAAGAAAGAGTAGTTTTCTTGTGCACAATTATCAAACTAATGGTCATATATTTTCTTGTAAGTATTAAACTAAAAAGAAATTTCAAGAGACGCATATCTCCTGACATACACCTCAAGTCCTCCTTTTGAAATCTCAAAGGTCAAAGGAGCCAGGGTGTGCCTGGAGCATGCTGAGGAAAAGGCCAGGGGTTGAACGTTTCATGTGGCCAAGCTCCGAGCCCTTCAGCCTCCCTACCCAGGACTAGATAATCCATTTATCTCAGCAGCTTAAATGAGTTATAAATATTAACTAATAAATCCTCATAGCCACCCTCAGTAGAATTTGTATTTAAGATAATATTGTTGCCACACGCGCACACACACACACACACACACACACAAATAACATTACATTTATTAGATGCTCCCAGAGTTTTTAGACTCTGGGTATGTACCTCATTAAGGAAGTCTGAAATTTGGTTTCCATGACATAAATGACTCCATAGAAATAAGACATAATCTTTCTCTTCCTAAGTATGCACATTATGGAAATCCATGGAAAGAAATCCCAAGCATTTTAAAGGGCAGAACAGACACTGCTAGAGATTGGAGCTTAACAGCTGGCTGGTTAAAGGAGGGCCTGCATGATGTGTGCGCTGTGCGAACTCTGAGGTGAGAGCGCCCTCACAGCACCCCTGGGCACAGCAGAGCCCCTGCTCCAGCTCACCAGCTCTGCTCCGCCCTTGACGGGCTCCTGGGTCTTGCAACCCTGCTTTCTCCTCCCACGGATTTCAGAACAACTGCCTGCTGCCAGGGGGCCTCTGTTCCCACACCCTGGCCTGGGAGGATCTTTTATCTCAACTCATGACATAGGCATTTATGGAAAGTGACCTCTGGTAGCAATGAAGGACTGTGAAAACTCAGTGTCACAATCCCAGTATGAAGAGACCTGAACTCACCTGTGGGGCACCTGCAGGATGGAAGGGGCTTGATCAGGGAAGAGCAAAAAGAGAATTCCAGGCACGTCATAAGGCTGAAAGGAGCCCAGAAGAAGTGTTTGGTACCATTCTCTGGCCTTGAGGTGTGACTTTGACCATGGCAGGTAAGACTGGGTTCTGATGTAGCTACGCACTTACCTTGGTGCCGTTGCCACGACAACTGAGTTACGTGTGGATGACTGCTGCTTACCTGGGATGTCCTTTGAAGCACCCATTCATGTTCTGAGGACGAGGCCCATCTCTAGGGAAGCCGTCCAGGCCCTGCTCCATCCACTAAAGAATAACTTAACTATTATGCAATACTTAGAAAATAAGAGATTCTCTTCAGGAAGTAAGTAGAATTGATGTGAAAACTATTACATCTCATGTAACCATTTAGGAATTCCAGTGAGAAGGGAGGAGGGAAGAAGGGAATCTAAGGAAGAGATTTATTTGAGGGACATGTGGGAGCTGGTCCTATGTGGGTAGCCTTTAGAAGGCAGAATTCACCACTAAGAATAGTTCTCTGAAAAACATTTTAGACTCTGTCCTCATCTTTGAACATTTTAAACACAACAAAAGTAGCATCAAGCCGAACCATTACTGAAGAAGAAAATTATTAAATGACAGATGGTGATTCTGGCCAAACATTATTGCTTTGATTTAGACTCTTTCCCAGGAAGGGAGCAGGAACATAGGAAGTCGACGGGAGGGTGGCCGGCTGGGCTGGACAGATCCCGAGCATCGCGCAGCAGCACCAGCTTCTTCACCACAGCTTGGCAGCTGTGGCGAGCCTGCGGGGGGTGGGAGGCCGGCCCGCAGGAGCTGTGAGTCTCGGGAGCCCGAGCTTGCGTGCACACACACACTAGCTCACACACACGCTCACACGCTCACACACATGCTCACACAAACACACGCTCACACACGCACACTCACACACGCTCACACACACATACACGCTCACACATGCACGCTCACACACACATACACGCTCACACATGCACACTCACACATGCTTACGCCCACATACACGCTCACACACTCACACACACACTCACACACTCACACACATGCACGCTCACACACACATGCTTACATGCTCACACACAAGCTCACACACACACACGCACGCTCACACACTCGCACAAGGCTGAGCCCGGACTGCCCCAGGGCAGGAGGAACTGGAGGAGAAGGGGACTCTGTTGCCCTCCTTCCCTAGTGGTTCCTGAAATCTGGCGGCCAACAGGTTGAGCCTGCACTCCCCTGGTGACCCACACTGCCACCAGGTGTCCACAGGTGGCCTGAGTGCAGTCTGGTGACAACAGACTGGTCCCAGCCAGGCTCCCACCCACTGTCCCTTCCCAGCTGGATGGCACTGTGAGCTGCAGCAGATACTCTGCATCCTGCAGACTGGACATGATTCCCAGCCCCCTGTGTTGCTGACTGGGTGTCCTTGGACATGGTGGGTGGCCCCCCCTTTCTTCTTTCTTCCTGGATCCTGACTTCATCCAGGAATCTCCCTCGTCCTGAAGCCTCCCATGTGACTGAGAGGCATCCTCCCAGGGAATTGGGTCCTGAATGGTCTAAACTTCGCTCAGAGACTATGGCAAGATTTTATATTGGTCCAGGAGGGAGTATCTGATGGAAAGTGACATAATCTAATGGAAGAATATCAACCATTGTCCCAAAAAAGAGAAGAAAACAACTGTTGCCTCTAAGAAGGGAAATTTACTGCTGGTTAAACTGGTCCAACTGGCTTGGAGGCTGTGCAGAGGCAGGAGAAGCCAAGTGGAGAAGGTGGGAATAGCACCAGATGATAGCCCTGGGACCAGAGGAGCAAAGGGCATCACCCAGAGCCACTGTCGGAGGGCCACCAAACACCACTGTGCACTATGCCTGGAGGAGCTGAATCCAAGGCAAGCAACCATGGCCACCGGCTCTGGCCCAGGTACCACGGAAGCCTGGAGACAAGAAACCTCCCTCACCCTTGCCCTCCAGCCCTTGCCAGTGCCCCTGGGTGAAGCCTAGCTGGGAGCAGGTGGCAGGGCTCTCTGAACTCCCTCCAGAGAGAGGATGACCACAGAACTGAGACAGCAGACACCCGCGTCCACGTGCTCACACCCTGGAGAGAGTCTTCTGCAAATGCCAAACATAAGTAACAAGAACAGCATCCCAACCTCCGTCCTCATGGGGGCACAGCCAGCCTGACAATTGGTAAGACTGAGGAACCTGCATCCCTGCGGCCATTATTGGGCCAGCAAGCCAGCCGACCCTGACGGCTCACCTGCTTCCTGACATCTCATTTTGGACAAAAATACGTTTCATTACTTTTAAATCTAGGTTGAGGCTGGTTGCTGTTGCCTCCTGGAAGCACTCTACTGATAAATCAGAAACCTCCTGTTCTGATCTGTTGAGTGGAACTGATACGCAACCACGGCATCCAGTACTCAAGTGAGGGTGTCATGACTGCTAAACAGGCTCAGGCACGAGCCCCCGGAGGGGATGTGCGTAGCCTCTGGTTCTGCTTCTCTGGAGCACGCTGGCTAGTGGACATTTCACTGTGTACTGGTTGAACCATGTGGTGCTGTGTCCCACTCTGTGCTCGTGCCTTATACTGGCTAGAACTACAGGTGTTCCATGTGTGCTAAACCCTTGATCAGGCTGGTTTGGCTGTGGGTATAGGAAGACAGACTTGCACCCGCCAGGGACCATCTCCTCAGAGCCAGCATTCTTACACAGAAAGCCCAGTGTTGTTTCGACATGTGAGTGATGGTTCTAACTGGGGTTTTCTGTTAGAGGCCTGTCCCACAGGCGGGGGACAGGCTTGGCATTATTGCTACTGGAATATCTCATTTTAGAAGGCCCACTATCATGAATACTAGCTGGAATCTTCAGCAAACACCCCTGTGAGAGACCCCAAGGCCTCTGCTGGGAAATATACCTGCTATCAACCTTGCTATCCCACCCTAAACCTATCAGCAAACACCTGCTCGTCCTCGCCTCTCTCTAGCTTTTGTGTCTCCCTCTGGAAGCCACAGGGACTCCATCCCAGGACTCTTCTAACCCTCCCCACCGAAAGCACCTCTGCAGACCAGGGCCTGCTGGCTTAGGCCTTGGTCACTTGGCTCACATGTGCTTCCATAGCTTCATGGAGCTGAGCAGCCGAACCCCAAAGTGACCAGCACCATAGAGTCATGGAATTTAGAGCATTTTTTTTTCAAGAATCTAAAAGCTATGGGCTTTCAGGTCAGCAGTGTAGGTACTGTCCTATCATTTTCTTTATGACCTGTGAAACACGGTAAAAAGAAGGGTGTGTGTGAAGACAATGGTATCGAACGGTAAAAGGCCCCTGAGCTTCTGTTTTGCTCCACCCGAGATGCTGTTGGTTGAACCAAGTGGTACTGTGATAGCAATTACTCACCAGTGAAAATGGGCCAGGTGACAGCCAAAGAAAATGCATCTTCCTGGCCAGCTGGTCCCACTGGCTCTCGTGTGCCTTCCGATCATGATCTCTTCACGTGTTGTATGGCTGAGTCGTGGGACCGGTTCTCACCATGCACCATCAAGAACCACTTTCTCCATCACCCCAGCTGTGGGCGAGCCGGTTCTCGCCGTAGGAGACGTGATCACAACTCACCGTGCCAGCCTCGGCACCTGCTGCCTACGTATTCTACAGCTCTTCGTGTTTTCTGTCACAGGACAAAGTTCTTCCAAGAGGAAAATGGCACGATCCCAGTTTTGTCATCTTTTCCATGCCTTAGTTATATTTCCCAGTACAATTTTTCCTCTTCCACATTTCTTCAGGTTCTCTGGCTGGAGAGAGTCCCTGGTGTGTTTGGAAACTAAGAAGCCTAGGTTCTAAACATCCCCTGCTGGCATGAGCCATAGAATACTGGGCATGTGTCTAACTCTCCCTGCTTCTGGTCCCTAAATTAGGGGCTTACACATAATTATCTCCATATCCCTTCTGCTTCCAAAATTCAAGTGGCTCAGCATCCTTACTGCCAAATCCAGGGGTGGTGAGAGCCAGAGTATCTAGGTGGATCGCTCCCATCCACCATGATGACAGGGCAGGCTTGGAACCCAGTGCGCCTTCTTCCAGGAGGAAACTTGCTGCAGGAGGGGCCTCGGTCGCACCAGCAGAAGAGGGTGCCTCATGCCCCAGCCAGCTCGTGGCACCCCTTTTACTTTAACGGAGTGGAGTTGCCCATGTGTAACCTACATGTCAGCTGCCCCCCAAATCAGTCCCTCCCTTGCTGTGTGCAAACCCTGAGCAGGTCGGAGCCCACGTGGCTTTCCCTGAGAGGGAGAGGCATCCGGAAGCGCAGCTGCCTGGTGCAGAGGGCATCCAGAGAGGTGTTCCTTTAACCTCCTTCCCCAGCGAAGTCACCACTTCACCCAGCCACCTGGCTTTCCTGTCACACAGGAAACCTGGGCAGCAACCCGAGCTGGCTGCTGCCTGCCTACCAGATCTTCTTTACGTAAAAGGGACCCTGCCTGCAGGAATTCTCCTGCTCTCTGCTGCACGTGCCCCATCAACCTCCCTGAGCCAGCCCAAGTCACTTCCACGTAGGAAGGGTATGAGAAAGGCGGTTAGGGAGACCCTGCCCGGCTGGGCAGCGCACCTGCCTGCCCTCTTCAGTGTCTCTCCCGAGGGAGTAAACACAGTTACCGCACACACAGGCCAAGCCTTTCCACGTTTCAGCACTCCAAGAAGAAGGCTTCTACTAGCGTTCAGTTAATTTTGAACTGAAAATTTGTCTCATTGTACAAATTCCTCTTTAAATACGAAAGAGTATTAATAGAGTTTTTTTCTTCTTATTTTTAGGTACTGGGGATTGAACCCAGGGATGCTTAACCACTGAGTGATATCCCTAGCCCTTTTAAAAATATTTTATTAGAAACGGGGTCTCGCTGAGTTGCTTAGGGCCTTGCCAAAGTGTTGAGGCCAGCTTGGAACTTGCAATCCTCTTGCCTCAGCCTCCCAAGCTGCTGGGATTACAGATGTGCACCACTACTCCTGGCTAATAAAGACTTTTTTGTTATCAAGCAGTTGACAATCTATTTTATCTTCTTTCACATCACAATAACCATTTCACAGAAGTATTATTAAGCGGGTGTATTTGATGTGTTGTTTGGTATTCATGCATTTCTAATGAGGCTCCCACATTTACTCAGCCAAGGAAGTGATGTGACAACATTTGCTCTCGGCTTCAACACAAGCAGAATATTAACATAAAGCACGATTGTTCTGTTCCCCTTCTGTGATAAACTGTTAATAATCATATTTGTAAAATACTTCATGCGTAGCAGCAACCATGTATCCAAAACTATTCTATACACTGTGATTTTTTATACTGTGAAATTAAATTGTGAAATAGGCCTTACAACTGTGTCGAGATTATACTCTCTAGTTAGTGAAATAGATAGGGGATAAAATAATACTATACTTTCTCCATGAACTGTTAAATGAAGAAGAGCCTTCTCTAGAGCTTTTCTAAAGGAAATACGCAAATTGTTTAAACTTATCATTACACACACAACTTTGTCAAAATTTAATGTTTATTAGCCTGAAATATCCATTTAACATTGCTTCATAGTAGAGTCTGGTGATGAAGACTGCAGCTACCTAGAGGGGCTTCCCTCCTCACCAGCTCATGGAACCCCAACTCCCTGAGACTCAACTGCCTGAGGCAACAACTTGCTCGTCACTGGTTGCTGAGATGAGTGGTTTCATACACACATATTGCTTAGAATACTGCCCAGAACATAATAAGTGCTCAGTAAAGGTTAATGATCACTCTTACTATTATTCCACAATGTAGGCTATCGAGACATCAGGTCGGTGCTGCTCCGGGGGCACTTCTGTGATGACACAAACCAGCTGTACACTCCATTGCCTGCCTCACTGATCACACCCACTGCTCTCCCGCTAATGGTCCCTCTAGTGCACTGATGGTTTCAGTTTTTATATCTAAATTTTTGATACAGTATAAAGTGGAGATCTGCCCTTATATTTTTGCATATGACTATCTTGCTTTCCCAGAGCGTCTGTTCAGTGGTGTCTTAGACAGTTTTGTGTGCTATAACATAATGCCTGAGGCTGGCTAATTGTAAAGAGGTCTACCCAGCTCACAGTTCTGGCAGTCCAGGAGCGTGGTGCTGGGGCCGCACGCCAGATGGCACCCCTGTGGCAGCGCTGGTGAGGGCGGGAGCTGTGCCTGTGGAAGAGATTCCAGGCCGGTGCTGGGCTGGCTCCCGCCGCCCCTTCTCCAGGAACTCATCCAGTCTGGGGCCCGAGCCCCTCTCTCGAAGCAGCATCAACCTGCTCGCAAGGGGGAAGCTCCATGACCTCATCACCTGCCACCAGACCCCACTTCTTAAAAGTTCTCTCATCCCAGCCTTGTCACACTGGGGCCCAGGCTCCCGGCACCCAGACCTGTGGGGGGCAGGCACACGCCAGCACAGCACATGAAGACCCCACCTCTCCTGGTCCATGCACTCCTCAGCCCGAGCCCAGAGGCCTCCGAGCCCACCTCAGTCCACCTGAAGTGGATGGAGATTTCCCAGAGGGCACACGCACACGGACACCTCCAGGGGCCATGTGCAGATCCTCACCCTCTGTGCACTGCTTCCTAAAATAATATTACTTTTCCTAAAGAGAGGCTTGTCATTTGGTCTCTGTCCCTCTCTCTCTCTCTCTCTCTCTCTCTCTCTCTCTCTCTCTGAGAACTTTTAGGTTCTCAGAAAAACTGATGTCCCCGTAAGTCCCTGCTTCTCCCCCCCCCAGGCCCCCGTGACATCCTGCCCCAAGCTGCTCATTTGGTACTTTCTGTGGGCCCCGAGTCACATCACCCACCACCCATAGCTGACATCAGGGCTTGCTCTTGCTCTTGTGTATTCTGAGAGTTCTGACAAATGCAGAATGACACTTGTTGTGTCCATCAGCTTTTGTATTGCTGTAACCAAAGCACCGAATGAGGGCAACTTAGAGGAGGAAAAGTTTGTTTTGGTTCATGGTTTCAGAGGTCTCAGTTCACGGATGGCTGGCTCCGCTGCTCTGGGTCCAAGGCAGTGCATCATGGGGGAAAAGTGCGATGGAGGAAAGCTGCTCGGCTCCCGGTGGGGTCCAGAAACAGAGAGGGGAAGGGGCCGCGGGCGGATGCACCTTTCCAGGGCACACCCCAGCGACCCACCTCCTCCAGCCCCGCCCCACCTGCCCACAGCTCCCACCGTCAGTCCCCTCAGCCTGGGAGGGATGGACCAGGTCACAGCGCTCCCAGTTCAGTCTCAAAGGCCCCTCATATGCAACCCTGACATTGACCTGTCTGCTGCAGTTTGGATGTGGAATGGCCCCCAAAGCTCCATGTGTGAGTAGAGGCGTGGTCCCAGGTGGGGCACTGGGAGTTGATGTGGACCTTCGGAAGGTCCTGTGGGGAGGCCCTTAGTCCGTGGCCACTGGGCCTCCCTTTGGGCTGTCGTGAGGCAGCTTGCTGTGGTGGAAACACATGCAGGAGGAAGGCTGCTCCCCACGGGCAGCCAGGAAGCAGAGAGGAGGGGGCCAAGCCCGCTGTCCTCCTCAAGGGCACGTCCCCAGTGGCCTCGAGTCCTTCCTCCAGGCCCCACGTACAAAAGGCTCTGCCCCCTCCCCATTGTGCCATCAGATGACACAAAGTGCTAAGCATATGAGCCTTTGGGCGACACTTAAGATCAAACCATCTTTTTTTAATGACATTTCAAAAATCAATCACACCTGCACCCAACCCCAAAAGACTTACAGAAAGATAAGCTCTTCCTATGTGCAGGAGCCATCTGCAAAGTCCACCAGTATAAAATCAAACCGTCTTATTGGCATTCATACTTGTGTGGCAACCCGACATTTCTGATCAGAGTGAGTGGTAAATATTTACTGACTGATTGATCTGTGGGGCTGTGAGAAAGCAGGACCCACCATCCTGAGTAACAAGGCCTGAGTTACTCAGGAAAAAAATCGTATGTCCTATCAGGAGGGTTAAGACATCTTACCATGACCCATTTGGCAAGGGGGCCTGGTGTAGGATCCACAGTTGTCAACTGCTCAGCTCCTGTTAGCTGACAGCAGTCACACACGCATGACATTTTGGCCTGAAATGGCCACATATGCAATGGCATTCTCAAAAAACGATCCTGCCTCGTGACAGCTGAGTCGTTTCAGTTTGTGTAAGTACACTCCATGAAATTTGCACGGGGACAAAATGGCCTTATGATGCAAGTCCCATTAAGTGGCAGGTGTATGTGTGAAATAGATTTCCTCACACCTGCAGACCCTCCCAGCGAGCGGCACAGGATGGGAGCAGGCTAGTGCCGGGCCTCACCATCATACCCAGGACCCTGACGCCCAGCAGGCAGTCTGAGGTGGGGCCTCTAGAGGTGACCGGCCTTCGTGGGTGGGCGAGCCTGGGAGCATCTTCACTCCCACCACGTGAGGACACGGTGAGAAGACACTGTCTCCCAAGCAGAGAACCTCCCCAGCCAGAACTGGATCTGCCGCACTGGACCTGCACCTCCAGACCGAGAGCACCAGATCTGCTCCAGCCCCAGGAGGCGCTACAGCAGGCGGAATGGAATAAGGCAGCAGGACGGGCAGGCGGCAGGCGGCAGGCGGAGGCAGTGGCGAGAGCCAGGAGGGCCAGGCTGAGGAGGCCTCCAGCAGAGACCCTGACCTACCATCAGCAGGTTCAGGCTGGACGTCACGGGCTGCACTGCTGGAGTTCAGAAGGAAATGTGGGCAGTTTTAAGTTGCCTTTGTCACTGCTTCCCGGGTGTTCTGTCAGCTAAGACCTTCCCTCACTGGGGGCCTTCTCCACCCGGCCATGCCGACTCCCATTCAGTACATGCTTTTAATCTCCTCCTCTCATGAACCCAGCACATCTCTAACATCACTGTAAGCTGCCATGGTGGGGCGCACGCTGCCTGTCTACTGCACTAGTCCAGGGCTTGGCCGATACACAACTACCAAACCCCAGTGGTGGCACCAATGGCTTGAATGGAATCCTCTCTGGTCTGCCAGTCATCGCCTATCAATTGCTAGTTCTTTGTGACATCAAATTGAAAAAACAGAGGCTCTAAAATACTTAGGGGAGACCTACATCAGGGAAATAGAAGTGACTGGTAAGTCAACTCTACTCAATATGCAGTTCAGAAACATCAATGGTCATTTAAGAAAAGGTTTATCTTGTGACTCGGACAGGTGAATGGAAATGTTCTCTTTTTTAAAAAGGTTTACTGAGACATCACCTGCATATAATAAAGTCCACTCCTTTAAGGTCTATCCTGCAAAGGGGTTCAGATGTCACAGACTTGTGCAGTCACCGCCACTAAGTTTCTCCATTGTGCCCCAAGGAAACTTCATCCCTATTATCAGTCACTCTCCTTTCCCCCATCTTCCTACCACCCCTTCCCCAGCCCACTGTCACCGCTAACCCACTTCCTGTCTCCACAGAGGTGTCCTTTCTGGACAGTCCCCATCCGTGATCATGGACACGTGCTGTCCTTCAGGGCCTCCTTTCTCTTAGTGTCGGGTGTTTGAGGTCCACGCACGCAGGGTGTGGAGCCCGGACTGCGCATCGGCACCTCAGTCCTTTTCACTGCCAACTAGTGTTCCGTTGCACAGGATGGTGCATTTTCTCCATTTGTTCTCCAGCTGAAGGACGTTTAGTTTCGTTCACACTTCGTGACTACCATGAATAACATTCCCATGAACATCCCGCACACGTTTTCATGGGAACGTGTTTTCATTTCCCTGGGTAGGGCTGTGGAGGTGGAGCTGCTGGCCATATGTCTAACGCCATGCTGGCTACTTAACTCTATGCTAACGTTTGGAGGAGCTGCCAACTTGTCTTCCAAAGTGGTTGCACTGTCTCGCATCCCCACCAGCCATGCTCCAGACCCGTCCCCACCTCCTCCTTGCAGTTGTCACACTGCCCTGTTACCACAGCCATCTAGTGTGTGGAGGGGATGGCTGCCTTCGTCCAGATCCGCCACTGGACTCTGCACTCCACCCTGCCTGATAGAGTCACAATCAAAACCACAAACCTCCAGGTGCACTCAGAGTTGCGAGCAGCACAAGGTCTGTACGTGTCTGACTGCACATGCTACGTGCAGGTACCAGACGTGAAGACATTTCACTTTAGCTCTTGTCTATGTTGTCCTGGTTCCCCCTTCTACTTCAGAGAGAATGCCAGGTAATAAAAGGTGGATCCTGCTGTGCACTGAATGTCGTCTCCCCAGCAAATTCATGTACTGAAGCCCGAACCTGCTGGTGATGGTATTTGGAGATGGGGGCCTATGAGCGGGAAGAGGTTTAGATGAGGTCATGTGTGTGGGTCCCCATGAAGGGACCAACGCTCTCATAAGAAGACACCAGACGCTTTCTCTGTCATGGGAGGACACAGAGGAGGCTGCCATCTGCAAGCCGGGTCAAGAATCCCATCTGCCAGCAACAGGATCTGGAACTTCCAGCCTCCAGAGCTGTGGGAAAGAAGTGTCTGTTGTGTGAGCCACACAGTCTAGGGCATCTTGTTACAGCAGCCATGCTGACTCATATACATCTCATCTTTAAGGAATCATTATTTTCTGGTTAAAAAGAGACTAAATTAAAATTAAATAGATAACAATTACAGATGAAAATGTGGAAAGTAGCTATAAGATTTAAAAAGTGTCAAAGTGACATAAGCAAGCCAGAAGAGGTGGATTCACAAGGGAAAACTGAGATAGTCATGTATTTGAATGTTTTCTGGTTGGGCCTGTTTCCTTTGGGCCTGTTGTTCATTTGGGGGCTGCAAATACGTTTGAGTCAATATCCTTTTTGTGGGAGGTTTACTAGGGATTGAACCCGCTGAATTACTTTTTATTTTTTACTTTGTGACAGGGTCTTGCAGAGTTGCTGAGGTCTAGTTAGTTTTTCATTGTTGTGACAGAAAGACGTGGCAAGAACAACTTAGAGGAAGAAAAGTTTATTTTGGCCCATGTTTCAGAGGTTCAGCCCATGCTGGCCGACTCCATAGCTCTGGACCTGAGGTAAAGCAGAACATCATGGCAGAAGCGGGTAGCAGAGGGAAGCAGCTCAGGTCCTGGTGGCCAGGAAGCAGAAAGGGGTCTGCTCACCAGTGTCAAAATGTAAATGCCAAAGGCCCCCCAGAGACCCACCTCCTCCAGCCACAACCTACCTGCCTATAGTTTCCACCCAGTTAATCCATAACAGGTTTAATCCAATAATTAGGTCATGGTTCTCATAATGTCACCATTTCACCACTGAAAATTCTTGCATTGACTCACATGAGCTTTGGGGGACACCTTGTATCCAAATCATAAGACAAGCGAAAAGGACGATGGGTAGAACAGAAAGTCAGAAGAAGGAACAGTGCCCACAGACAGAGTCAATATGCTAAATACTAAAATGTCACCTCTCCACCAGAAGGTCACACGCTCACGTTCACATCTTATTTTCAGGGGACCCTATCCGATCATTTGGACTATGATCTACTTCAGGAAGTCTACCAACATCCACCCTGCTCTCCAGAAGCCCTCATGGACCTTGTCACCACAGCCTGTGGCTGGAGGGTTATTTCCTGTGCTCAGGGCCTGGGGAAGCTCATTCTGAGTGTCCCGTGCCCAGCTCCTCCAGCACTCCCTGGACCTGCCTTGTCTGCAGCCACTAAATGCACACCACACGGCCCCCTAAGCCAGCGATGGCCGTGGCACATCTCTGAGGACATCTTCTCCACTGCTCGCTTCCACCCTCCTGGGGGACGGCCGCACCGCTCCTCCGCCTCGGAGTTCCACCCACCCACCCACAGTCGTTCCCTCTTGGCAGCTCTGGAGCCTCTCGGCTCTGCTGGGGTAGGAGCCAGTGGTGCTCTCGCCAAGTGGGCTGACGCCGCTCGGCTGCCCACGGCTGGGCCCTGCTCCAACAGCTGCTCCCTGTCTCTGAGCAGCATGGCGCCCACGGGGGGTGGGGGGGGTGGGGGGGGTGGGGGGACGACTCAGCCCCCGGCGCAGCCTCTGCCTCCGGGCTCTGCTGGAGAGTCTTAAATGCCCAGGAACCACTCAGCGGGCGCCTGTGAGGATGTGCTGTGGAACGCGAGGCTCTGACAGCATGTGGATGGGTCAGAAGATCAGTCTGCTCTGTGCACTGGGACAGGCGGCTGCCAAGCGGACCCTGCATTCCTTTCCAGTTTTTACCGTGGCGTGCCTGACACTTCCTGAACACTAGGGGAAGTCCCACCATGCTGGTACACTCAGCGGTTTAAGTTTTATACATAATTAGCTGTAGTACTTATTTGCTATAAATGCAATTTTAAATACTGTTCATCAACCAGCACGTGATTCCACTGTTCCATTTAAAACACTCCATCAGCAAATATACAGGACCACCTTGTCTGGGGAAGCCAGAGATTTCAGGTTAATTTCCCAAAGCCTGATCACCAAAATACTGACTAACATCCTGAAGAAAAATTGGATGTCCTGAGAAGCTTGTCAAACACATTTTGGATGGCAAGATATGTGGTGGGATTTTTTTTGGATTCTGAGAAACTTCCCAATTCTGAACAAATGTCTTCGCAGTCTGCTTTGCCAGTGTGGCGCTACGGAACTTGGTGCTGTGCCTCACCTGCGCTGCCTGGCACCCGGCCCAGAGGTGGGACGATGAACTGCCCTCCGGCCTGCCAGAGCAGGCTTTGAGCAAAGGTGCACGGGGTCACCGAAACTTTCCATAATTTATATTATGTTGAAGGGTTCTCTCATAACACAGATGTGCAGCTACTTAAAATACAATCTTTTCTAATCTAGAGACTGAATTTGTTTGTTTCAGAAACACTGAAACCTCAAACACGCGGTCTGGCGCAATCGCGTGCAGTGCTCACACGCACCGAAAGTAACGTCCTCTCTGAGCAATGCTGGGAGCTCCCGCCATCCAGCCCAGTACGTCTGACGTCTGCCAAGCGTCTTACCCGGCTCCGCTCCAGCATCCTGGTGGTCTTGAGGTTGTCGGGGAACCTGCAGAAGTGGCCTTGAGCCCTGCGGGAGGCGGCTGTGAAGTCCCGGTAGGCTCGTGTCCCCAGGTGCACACCGCCATGTGCGTTCCACTTCTCTCTCCTTCGCTCCTCCTTTATTCCTTCATCCACTCGCTCAGGATTTACTGAGTCCTCTCCATGTCGCTGGCCCAGGCATTGTGGAAGGCAAAGGGAATCGAGCTCATGGTCATGCCGCCCTGGACACGCCCACCTGGTTGGGTCTTGGGAGCTAAGCAGGGTGGGGCCTGGGACTTGAATGGGAGAAGGATGAGTACGTGATCTTCCTGTGGAGCTGAGTGGGCGAGCAGACCACCTGAAGCCTATGAGTGCTGTGAGGGGGGCAGGGCTCAGTCCAGCCTGGGCCTCAGCAAGGGCTTCGTGCTGTCCCTGAGCTGAAGCCTGAAGGGTAAGGGTCAGGACTTGACCAGGAGAAGGCGTTTCAGGCAGGCAATTCCAATGCAAATGGCTGGAGGGAAGAGAGAAGTCTGTGCCTTGGAGTCATTGAAAATAACCAAGCTGAGATGAAATAATTAGTGCATACAGATGGGGATGGGGAACATACACAGGGACTAGATCATAAATGCCATTGCAAACCACGGTAGAGAGCTTAAGACCTATCTTAAGAGCAGTGGACTTCATGGGCGCCTGGCATGGAGCAGCCTGGTTAGACTCAAGGTTTGGAAGCATTGCCCGAAACGTGAAAAACAGCAGTATCAGGCAAAATGATGGTAGCGACTGGAGACACGCAAGGGTTAATGTTGAGTGGGTGGTGTCAGTTGGTCTTGGTGCTTATGAGAAAGGTGAATGTGGAGAGGGAGGAGACAAGAAAGACACCTTGATTCCTGGTACTGGGCACTGCCATTCCCCAGAGGGAACACGGGAGGAAGACGTCTAGGGACCAAGATGATGATTCAGTTGTGATGCTGAATTTGAAATGTTCGTGGAACATCTGGAAACATCCAGAGCCCAGAAGAGAGGTCTGGGTGGTACAAAAGATTTGGAAGTAATCCACATATCACTGGTAATTGCTAACAAGGAGGTGGAAAATTAGGGAGAATTATAAAAGGAAAAATGTTCTCAGACAGAATCCCACAAAACATTGATGCTTCAGAGACGACATGAGGAAGAGGAATTTCTGAAGGAACTGAAAACAAATGCCTAGAGAGGTAGAAAAATCAGGAGAAGAACGAGTCACAGGAATAGGGAAGGACAGAAAAATCAAGCGAGACAATTTTCATTAGTTCAACAACAGAAGGTGTAAGTCAATCCAAATTCCACAAACAGAGACAGACACTTAAGTACACACACTAACAGACTTTAAATTCTCAAATAATAGGCCAGCGGCCATCCAGGACACACCAGGGCCTGCTCCTCGGTGCCTCTCTTACCACCCCTGTTCTGCAGTTGCTCTCTGAGCCATCTGCAGCACTTCAAAAGTAAGAGGGGAGAGAGACCAGGGCGTGGGGTGCCACTTAGAAGTTCTGTGACCAAAGCCAAACCCCTCTCAGTGGTAACCCTGATTCTAGCTGTTGAGCTGCAACTCTCCAATGGGAGCAAACTCATTTTTTGAAAACTCAGTCACAGAGATGTGCTGCTAACTTGACCAGCTGAAGTTGTGAAGTTCAATTCTCATCTCCTGGTTAATTTTCCTTGGAAAATTTTAAAAGGGAGATCTTGAACTATAGCTTTTAACACTGAAGAACTTTTGCTGCTAGTTTTTGCTCTGGACCACACCATCTGGATATAATCCATATTGCAAAAGAAGAAAAGTATGCATAGTTTAATCTTTTGCTCCATTTAAATGGTCACAAATTATTTATTAAGCAAAAAATGTAGTTGGGAAGATTAGCTGCAAAGGAAGAGACTGACTTATTTCCAAAGTACAATTATAACTCTGAGAAATTAAAATATATGAGATCTAATTCATCAAGGGGTTAGGAATATAAAAATCTCATATTTTCATTTTTTAACTCCTTCAAAACATATGGATTAGAGAAACAGAATTTATTTACAGGGCAGAAGAATGTCACATTATGACTCACGTCCTACCTAAATTTTCCTGTTGGAAGCTTTTCTCTAACAGATGAGTAATCTAATTTTATGTTGGATCAGCTCCACAATTTGATACAGAGTTATGGTTTGAAATAGGCATCAGTTGCTAGTTGTATAATTTAAATGCTCTTCAAGGACAATGTAATCATCTCATTCCTTTCATTAAAAAGCTGAAATTATCTAGAAAATCTCCAGTGGTCTTCATCACTGAAAACTGTGAGCTCGATTTTCATCCTGAACAGAACAAAAGTTCCCCAAGACCCTAACATGCAAAGAAGGAGCGCCTGTAAACCAAGTGCAGTGTGGACTTTCCACTGGTTCCCATGACATTCTAAACCAGGTGCTCCAACAGGAGGGAGTGAGCATTTAGGGATGTGGGAGGAGGCCAGCAGGGCTCAGACAAACTGTGCCTGTGGTCTCATGTCCTCCTGGTGCACAGCAATTCGGCAAAAGTGAATTTGCAATACATACAAGGGAACTTAAACTATGAAAAACGACTGAACTATTTAGCTATAATAAGATATGCAGGTAGTCTATTGACTAATGATAAAATTCACTGATTCTGCAAAGCCAATCATTCAGCAAATATTCAAGCACCCCTTACCTGGAGTCTTGCACTGAGCTAGTATTTACAGGTCATGCTTGTTACAGTCTTCTCTGTGAAGTAGAAACTCAGTTGATCCACGTGTGTGGCTTCAGTTTGCAGCTCCTGTCACTTGAGACTTGAGTGACCTTGAGAAAATAAATTTCTGCCTAATTTTGCTCATCTGTAAAATAGAGTGATAATAATAGTAACTACCTTGCAAAGAGATTGCAAAGTTTAAATAAATTAATTTCTGCAAATGCCTTAGGAAAGTGTCTGGTACATATTAAATTCTTTTTTTAAATTTATTTTTATTGTAAACAAATGGGATACATGTTGTTTCTGTTTGTACATGGAGTAACAGCATACCATTTGCATATTCATACATTTACATAGAGTCATGATGTTTGATTCATTTTGTTATTTTTTTCCTTCCCCTCGCCCCTCCCACCTCTCTTTTCCCTCTATACAGTCCCTCCTTCCTCCATTCTTGCCCCCCTCGCACTCACCACTATGTGTCATCATCCACTTATCAGTGAGATCATTCGCCTTTTGGATTTTTGAGATTGACTTATCTCACTTAGCATGATATTCTCCAATTTCATCCATTTGCCTGCAAATGCCATAATTTTATTATTCTTTATAGCTGAGTAATATTCCATTGTATATATACCACAATTTCTTTATCCATTCATCAATTGAAGGGCATCTAGGTTGGTTCCACAGTCTGGCTATTGTGAATTGAGCAGCTATGAACATGATGTGGCTGTATCTCTGTAGTATGCTGATTTTAAGTCCTTTGGGTATAGGCCGAGGAGTGGGATAGCTGGGTCAAATGGTGGGTCCTTTCCAAGTTTTCTAAGGAATCTCCACACTGCTTTCCAGAGTGGCTGCACTAATTTGCAGCCCCACCAGCAATGTATGAGTGTATCTTTTTCCCCACATCCTCGCCAACACCTATTGTTGCTTGTATTCTTGATAATTGCCATTCTAATTGGGGTGAGATGGAATCTTAGGGTAGTTTTGGTTTGCATTTCTCTTATTACTAAAGATGGTGAACATTTTTTCATGTTTGTTGATTACTTGTACATCTTCTTCTGTGAAATGTCTGTTCATATCCTTAGCCCATTTGTTGATTGGGTTATTTGTATTTTTCGTGTAGAGTTTTTTGAGTTCTTTATATATTCTGGAAATTAGTGCTCTATCTGAAGTATGAGTGGCAAATATTTTCTCCCACTCTATAGGCTCTCTCTTCACATTGCTGATAGTGTCCTTTGCTGAGAGAAAGCTATTTAGTTTGAATCTATCCCAGTTATTGATTCTTGCTTTTATTTCTTGTGCTATGGGAGTCCTGTTAAGGAAGTCTGATCCTGAGCCAACATGTTGAAGATTTGGACCTACTTTTTCTTCTATAAGGTGCAGGGTCTCTGTTCTAATTTCAAGGTCCTTGATCCATTGTGAGTTGATTTTTGTGCAGGGTGAGAGATAGGGGTTTAGTTTCATTCTGTTGCATATAGATTTCCAGTTTTCCCAGCACCATTTGTTGAAGAGGCTATCTTTTCTCCATCGCATATTTTTGGGACATTTGTCTAGTATTAGAAAATTGTATTTATTTGGGTTTGTGTCCGTGTCCTCTATTCTGTACCATTGATCTTCCTGTCTATTTTGGTGCCAATACCACGCCGTTTTTGTTACTATTGCTTTGTAGTAGAGTTGAAGTTCTGGTATTGCGATACCCCCTGTTTCATTTTTCCTGCTAAGGATTGCTTTAGCTATTCTGGGTTTCTTATTCTTCCAGATGAATTTCATGATTGCTTGCTCTATTTCTGTAAGGTACATCATTGAGATTTTATTTGGAATTGCATTGAATCTGTATAGCACTTTTGGTAGTATGGCCATTTTGACAATATTAATTCTGCCTATCCAAGAACATGGGAGATCTTTCCATCTTCTAAGGTCTTCCTTAATTTCTTTCTTCAATGTTTTGTAATTTTCATTGTGGAGATCTTTTACCTCTTTGGTTAGATTGATTCCCAAGTATTTTATTTTTTTTGAGGCTATTGCAAATGGGGTTGTTTTCCTCATTTCCCTTTCAGCTGTTCGTCACTTGCATATAAAAATGTTTTAGATTTATGCGTGTTGATTTTATAGCCTGCTATTTTGCTGAATTCATTGATGAGGTCTAGAAGTTTTCTGGAGGAGGTTTTTGGATCCTCTAAATATAGAATCATGTCATCCGCAAATAGTGACAGCTTAAGTTCCTCTTTTCCTATTGGTATCCCTTTAATTTCTTTAGTCTGCCTAATTGCTCTGGCTAGAGTTTCGAGGACAATGTTGAATAGAAGTGGTGAAAGACGACATCCCTGTCTTGTTCCTGTTTTTAAAGGGAATGGTTTCAGTTTTTCTCCATTAAGAATGATGTTGGCCATGGGCTTAGCATAAATAGCCTTTACAATGTTCAGGTATGTTCCTACTATCCCTATGTTTTCTAGTGTTTTGAGCATGAAGGGGTGTTGTATTTTGTCAAACGCTTTTTCTGCATCAATTGAAATAAACATATGATTCTTATCCTTAAGTCTATTGACATGATGGATTACGTTTATTGATTTATGAATGTTGAACCATCCTTGCATTCCAGGGATGAACCCCACTTGATCGTGGTGCACAATTTTCTTAATATGTTTTGGGATACGGTTTGCCAATATTTTGTTAAGGATCTTTGCATCTGCATTCATCAAGGATATTGGTCTAAAATTTTCTTTCGTTGATGTGTCTTTTCCTGGTTTGTTATGAGGGTGATATTAGCTTCATAGAATGAGTTCGGTAGGGTACCCTTCTTTTCTATTTCCTGGAATACATTGAGAAGTATTGGAATGAGTTCTTCTTTGAAGGTCTTGTAGAACTCGGCTGAGAATCCGTCTGGTCCTGGGCTTTTCTTGGATGGTAGATTTTTAATGGCTTCTTCTATTTCATTGCTTGATATTGATCTGCTTAAATTGTGTATGTCCTCCTGGTTCAGTTTGGGAGAAGCATATGTCTCTAGAAATTTGTCAATGTCTTCAGTAGTTTCTATTTTGTTGGAATACAGATTTTCAAAGTAACTTCTCATTATGTTCTGTATCTCAGTGGTGTCTGTCGTGATATTTCCTTTTGCATCATGTGTTTTAGTAATTTGAGTCTTCTCTCTCCTTCTCTTAGTGTGGCTAAGGGTTTGTCTATTTTGTTGACTTTCTCAAAGAACCAACTTTTTGTTTTGTCAATTTTTTGAATTGTTTCTTTTGTTTCAATTTCATTGATTTCAGCTCTGATTTTAATTATTTCCTGTCTTCTACTACTTTTGCTGTTATTCTGTTCTTCTTTTTCTAGGGTTTTGAGCTGTAATGTTAGGTCATTTAGTTGTTGACTTTTCATTCTTTTCTGGAATGCGCTCCATGCAATGAATTTTCCTCTTAGTACCGCTTTCATAGTGTCCCAGAGATTTTGATATGTTGTACCATCATTCTCATTGACCTCTAAGAATATTTTAATCTCCTCCCTGATGTTTTTTGTTATCCATGTTTCATTCAATAGCATATTATTTAGTCTCCAGGTGTTGGAGTAATTTCTGTTTTTTATTTTGTCATTGATTCCTACTCTCAGTCCATTATGATCTGATAGAACACAAGGCAGTATCTCTATTTTTTGCACTTCCTAAGGGCTTCTTTGTGGCATAACATACGGTCTATTTTCGAGAAGATTCCATGTGCTGCAGAGAAGAAAGTGAATCCGCTCGTTGATGCATGGAATATTCTATATATGTCTATTAAGTCTGGGTTATTGATTGTGTTATTGAGTTCTATGGTTTCTTTGGTTGGTTTTTGTTTGGAAGATCTATCTAGTGGTGACAGCGGTGCATTAAAGTCACCCAGAATTATTGTGTTGTGGTCTATGTGATTCCTGAAATTGAGAAGGATTTGTTTGATGTACAGGGATGCACCATTGTTTGGGGCATAAATATTTACTATCGTTATGTCTTCCTGATTTATGGTTCCCTTAAGCAGTATGAAATGTCCTTCTTTATCCCTTCTGACTAACTGTGGCTTGAAGTCCACTTTATCTGATATAAGGATGGAAATCCCTGCTTTTTTTTACTGAGTCCATGTGCATGGTAGCTTTTTTCCCATCCTTTCACCTTTAGTCTGTGGATGTCTTTTTCTATGAGATGAGTCTCTTGCAGGCAGCATATTGTTGGGTCTTTCTTTTTAATCCATTCTGCCAGTCTACGTCTTTTGATTGATGAGTTTAGGCCATTAACATTCAGGGCTATTATTGAGATATGATATGTATTCCCAGTCATTTGGCTTATTTTTGGTTTTTAAGTTGGCTTGGTTTCTCCTTCGAGTGGTTTTTCTCTAAGGTAGTTCCTCCCTTTGCTGACCTCCATTGTTGTTTTTCATTTTCTCCTCATGGAATATTTTGTTGAGAACATTCTGTAGTGCAGGCTTTCTATTTGTAAATTCTTTTAATTTTTGTTTATCATGGAAGGAATTTATTTCATCTTCAAATCTTAAGGTTAGTTTTGCTGGGTATAGGATTCTTGGTTGGCAACCATTTTCTTTCAGAGCTTGAAATATGTTGGTCCAGGCCCTTCTAGCTTTTAGAGTCTGGGTTGAGAAGTCGGCTGCTATCCATATTGGTCTCCCCCATATGTAATCTGATGCTTTTCTCTCGTGGCCTTCAAAATCCTATCTTTATTTTGAATGGTAGGCATTTTCATTATAATGTGCCTTGGTGTGGATCTGTTGTGATTCTGTGCATTTGGTGTTCTGTAAACCTCTTGTATTTGATTTTCCATTTCATTCTTCAGGTTTGGGAAATTTTCTGATATTATTTCATTGAATAGGTTGTTCATTCCTTTGGTTTGTATCTCTGTGCCTTCCTCAATCCCAATAATTCTTAAATTTGGTCTTTTCATGATGTCCCATAGTTCTTGGAGATTCTGTTCATGATTTCTTACCATCTTCTCTGTTTGGGCAACTTTATTTTCAAGATTAAATATTTTGTCTTCATTGTCTGAGGTTCTGTCTTCCAAGTGGTCTAGTCTTTTGGTGATGCTTTCCATTGAGTTTTTTATTTGGTTTATTGTCTCCTTCATTTCAAGGATTTCCATTTGGTTTTTTTTGAGAATCTCTCTTTGTTGAAATGATCTTTTGCTTCCTGCAGGTGCTCTTTCAGCTTATTGGTATTATCATTCATTGCCTGCATTTGCTCTCTTATCTCATCCTTTGCTTCGTGAATCATCTTAATCATGTAAAATCTGAAGTCCTTTTCTGACATTTCTTCTAACATACTGTCATTGGATTCTATTAATATAGAATCTAGATTTGTTTGGATCATTTTCTTCCCTTGTTTTTTCATGTTGTTCATGTATCTTCCCCTGTAGCAGTGCAGATCTGGGGTATTGCAGATTTCCCCCTATAGGCTTATAGTGGCCCTTATAGGTTTCCAAAACCCTTTCTTTAAGGGGAGATCAATATTAGCAGTGCCCAAATCAGACACTATGCAATCCTAGACCAAATAGCCCCTATGAGGACAATAACAAAATTGTCATAATAAACAAAATTAGTTCAAATATTATCTTTGGTAAAACAAACAGGTTTGCAATAAGGTCTGCAGTTTCTAATGGAGGAGAAAGAGGATGCAGAGGGATGTAGAATGTGGCTGTTAATGGGATAAGAAAAGAATACACAGAAGTTCTAGAAAATAGAAAGGTTGAGAGTGTAATCAAAAGAAATTGGATGTTAGCATGCAAAAAAGGGAGAAAGAGACTCTGAGGGAACAGGTAAACAAAAGGAAAAGAAAGCAAGAAAGTAAAGAAATAAAAACTTAAATTTTTTAAAAAGGAGAGAAAAAGAAAATCTACTGTATAATAGTCATATACTAATGAAACTTCCCAGTGTTCAGTAGCCTGATGCATGAGAGGTACCTGACAATGAGCTTCAAGCCTCCAGCAGGCGTCGCAGGATGGGATATGCCCCACCCAAAGATCGGAGTTAGGGCTTCCAGGATTATCCAAGATGGCCACTCTGGCTTCCAAATGTGTTGTCAAATGGGGAGCTGCAGCTCAGGGTGTGGACGTGGTCAGCTGGAGATCCTGGAGACGGGATGCGGTTGGTCCAGCAGGGGTCCTGGAGGTCCGGTGTGTATGGTGTGGTTGTGGGATCCTGGAGGCCGGGTGCAATCAGTCGGTCTGGGGTCCCGGTGATAGGGCGCAGTCAGTTGGTCTGGGGGTCCTGGCAGCAGGGAGCAGTCAGTCGATGTGAGGGCCCCAGAGGCAGGGAGTGATCAGTCGGACTGAGGTATCCTGGAGACAGGGCTCAGTCAGTCCGGCCAGCGTCCTATGGGGCCTAGCTGTTGTCTCAAAATGGCGGCAGCCACGTGTAATCAAACCTGCAGGAACTGTAACAGTGACCTTCCAGGAGACAGCAGGCAGTTGGTGCTCCACTGGTGGTCGGCAATCAGTTTGCTGACTGTTGTCGGACAATAGGTGTAAGGCAGGCGATGGACAGGCGAGAGGCAGGCAAATGGCAGATGATAGACGCCTGACAGTGAGCAATCTGCACTCAAAAAAGGCGTCAGTATGCTGGCAGACTGCAGGTCATCACAGCAGACAAATGGGGTAAACACCAGGGGATTGATAAGCAGCAAAAACTGCCTCATCGAGAAACAGATATCCTCTGCTTGAAACCGGAGTTACGGAACGACAAGGAACGCAGCCTCCCTCTAGTCTGCCATCTTGGATCTCCATATTAAATTCTTTATGAGTGTCTGCTGGACTCCATTTTAAAGAGGTGCTATTGACTAAATGCTGGTGTGTACCCAAAATTCATGTGCTGAGGCCCAGGTCCTCTGTGTCATGGTGGTTGGTGGTGGGGGCTGTGAGAGGGAGTCAGGTCAGGAGGGTGCACTTAGGAGATGTACGAATTGGCAGATCTGTGTGCCTTGTGTGGATGCTGCCAGCATGCAGCCCTAGAAGCCAGCACGTGAGCGGCCTTCACAGCTGTGAGAAATAAAACTCCATTGTTTAGGCACTGGGTGGAAGAAGCCCGAGCGGCCTAAGACAAGTGGTGTCATCCAGGAACTGTCCAAGACCCCAGAATTTCCCAGCAGCATCCAAACCCAGGGCTCTCTGTTGCCAAAGCCCAAGGTCTATAAAAATTGTTTTAAAAAACGTGAACCTCTCTTGACTGATTTCAAAGAACTCTTGACACCTATTGCTTTATACTGTGTTTTCATAACGTCCATTATATCTAATGTGTCTGGGAAGCTAGCTCTGTGCTGAAACTTTCCTAGAGGAAATTGGGCTTGCCAACTTGAAGGCAACACCCCTCCATGTAAAAGGCATATTGTTATAGCTCTGGAGCGCAGCATGTGTTGACATCATCTAATAAAGAATAAATATTGTAATAGATGTTTATTGCTAAATATGGGCTCTGGCTGTTTAAGAACTTTTGCATGTTAACATCTAATTCTCAAGACCACTTTGTAAGATGAGGTGGTATTATTAGCATCCACACATACAACAGGGAAGTTTATAACTTGCCCCAGGTCACCAGGCTAGTAAGTTGCTAAGATGGAATTTGAGCCAGGAAGCATGGTCTCGAGTCTGAACCTTTTATCCACTTAACTCCCTCCAATGAAACCACTAGGAACTCACCCCAAACCCCAAGGAAGTCATGGCCTCTTCAGAACTCAGTGACCCTGTTTCCAGCAAATTCCTCGCAGCCTCAAGGTTTGGATGTGAGGTATCCCCCAAAAGCTCACATGAGAATGCAAGAAGGGTTGGAGGTGAAATGATTGGGTCATGAGAGTCTTAACTCAATCAGTGAATTAATCTCCTGATAGGGATTAAGTGAGTGCTAACTGAAAGCGGGTGGAATGTGGCTGGAGGAGGTGGGCATTGCGGTGCGTGTCTCTGGAGTACATACTTGGTGAGCGGAGCTCGTCTCTCCTTGCTTGGTGGTGGCCGTGTCTGAAGTTGCTTTCCTCCACCACATTCTTCCACCATGATGTTCCTTTTCCTTTTTGGGAGGATACCAGGGACTGAACTCAGAGGCACTTTATCACTGAGCCACATTCCCAGCCCCTTTTTATATTTTATTTTGAGACAGGGTCTAAGTTGCTTAGGGCCTTGTTAAGTTGCTGAGGCTGGCCTTGAACCTGTGATCCTCCTGCCTCAGTCTCCTGAGTTGCTGTGATTCCAGATCAGGTGCAGCCACCATGCTTGGCTCTGCCACGATGTTCAGCTTCACCTTGAGACCCCAGGAATGGAGTAGGCTGTCTACGGACTGAGACCTCTGAACCTGTGACCCTCCCAAATAAACTCCTCCTCCTAAAATTGTTCCTCTCAGGTCTTTCAGTCGCAGCAACTAAAAAGCTGGCTGAAACAGCCTCCTTGGTCAATTCGAACACTGCCATCCGTCCACTTGCCTACATATTCACCCGCCACTCTTCAGGTTCTGCAAAGCCTGCTCACCAGAAGCCGCCTGCCCTCTATGGCACCATATGCAGAGCCATCTGCCAGCCACTCTGTGGTCTCTGCAGGCTGTCTTCCTATCATTCATCATTGCCAGACATCACTGCTTATTGATTATTTTGTTATCCACCCATCCCTATAACATTAAGCTCCAAAAGATTTTAAAATTTGTTTACTACATTAACCTAGTGCTAGAATAGAGCTTGACACAGAGTAGACTCACAGAAAAAAAAAATTCTTATGACTGAATTTTATAGATTATTTTAGGTTGGTTATAATTATTAAGTTTTATCAGTAATACCAGAGACAAAAATTAAATACCCACCATTAATCTTTTTAAAAACATTTTTATATGTTGATAGACCTTAATTTGGTTATTCATTTATTTATATGTGATGTTGAGAATCGAACCCAGTGCCTCAAACATGCTAGGCAAGTGCTCTACCACTGAACCACAACCCCAGCCCCACCACCATTAATCTTAATTGTATAACCTCTTATTAATTTTAATTTTCCCTTCTAGTTCTTGATTATAGGCAATTTATTTTTGCAGATGTGCACTCATTGTGGACATTATATTTTCATTCATTTTTAGATAACATCAGATTTTAAAAATCTATTGCTTGGAAAAAATCCTGCTTTCTGTGGAAGGTGGTGTATACCTGGGGAGGCCAAGGCAGGAGGATCGCAAGTTTGAGGTCAGTCTCAGAAACTTAGTGAGACCTTGTCTCAAAATAAAAAGGGATGGGTATGTAGCTCAGGATTCCAGGTGTGGCTTAACTAGGTTATCTCAAGGGTCCCTCTGACCTAGGATGCTGCCATCAAGCTAGTGGCCAGGCCGAGGTCCCTGCGGAAGGTTCACCACGGCAAGCTCGACACTCAGTCTGCGGCCATCGGGAGGCTCCTGCTCCTCCCGGGCTGTGGACTGAGGGCTCAGGAGCATCGTCCGCTCCTTGCCACGTGGGCCCCTGCATGGAATCCTGCTTCATCAGATCCAGCAAGGCAGCGAGTCTGCTGGCATGACGAGTTACGTGTTCTTGTACTCTAACCACAGAAGTGCTGTACCTTGAGGGCTCAAGGGTTCTGCTTAGAAGCAAGTCATTTCAGGCGGAAAGGATGGGACAAAGCCCTACCTGCCCTGAGGCGGGAGTCACTGGGGACCATCTCGGAGGCTGCCTACCACTGAAGTATCATCCCAACACGGTGTCACTCTACTTGCTAGGAAGTATGCTCGATGATACCACAGTCTGGCTTTGGCTACTGACGCCTTCCTGGAGAGCTGCATCACCTCGTGTCTTGCTGCTGCTGCTGAAATTACCTGTTTCCTTCCTGGGTAACTTTAGGAAGAGGTAAAAAGGTGTCAGAAATAAAGTAGAAACTTCCCCTCTTAAATCATTAATTTGCATAGTCAGTCATTGATGAGTCACAGCACTCCTGGAGAGAAGGACTAATGGAGAGTGGCCACGGTTGTAGAAATGACAGAGTCTGCAAGAGTCTCTCAATCAAGGACCAGGACCAGTTTTTAACTAATGAGCAACTCCTGTTCCTTCTAAGGAAAACTCAAGACCAAACTCACCCTTGCCAGTGTCCTAGCTTTGGGACTGTAGTCAGACCTCCTGTGTTTCTGCATTCATAAGCCCTACATTTAGTTGTCAAGCCAAAGCAGAAAAAACTGGGTTCAGGTAACCTAATTATAGCAGCTTTATTCTCTACATACATGTCGGAAGGCAAAGTAATTAAGTGAAGAAAGTTAAGATCCCACAAAGATAGGAAGTAAATGGTTGGGTATTAAGGGTGAAGATAATAAAATTGGCATAGAAATGGATTCTCATTTTCAAAAACAGCATGGTATAGTAAGTATAAATATAGACTCTGGAGACCAGACTGCATATGAATCCTGGTTCTGATTTACTAGCTTTGCAAATGTAAATTATTCAATCTTTCTGCTTCGTAGAACAGATAATGAACACAGGCTCATTCTAAGAAATGTATACACTGGTGAGGGATGTCGGCAAGGGGAGGCCATAATAGGGAGGAAAGAGTATGAGAACCCTCTGTAGTACTCAATTTTGTTGTGAACCTAACATTGCTTTAACATTGTCTATTAATTCTCAAAAATCACAATGTTAAAATATACCTTGATTATCCTGAAGGTGCTACTTCTACACAGTGAACGGAGAGCAAGACGGAAATACTTTAGGTAAGCACATCTCATTTAACTTGGCTGATGCCAGTCATACCACACACAAACATTTATTCTATAGCAACTCACTGTTAAAATCCTAACCCCTGATGTGATGGTATTAGGAAGTGGGAACCTTTGATTTGGTCACGGGGGTAGACTTCATGAACAGGATTCATGTCCTCATGAGACCCCAGAGAGCTCCCTTGTCCCCCTGCCATGCAAGGACACAGCAAGACGAGGACCATTTATAAAGTAAGCAGCAAAGCCTCACTAGACACCAAATCTGCCAGGACCTCAATCTTGTACTTCCCAGCTTTGGAACTGTGAGAAATGAATTTGTTGTTCATGGATCACCAAATCTACAGCACACTGTTATAGTGGTCTGGTCTAAGACAGTGCTGTTACAAATTACCCGAACTTAATGGCTCAAAGCAACATAAATCTATTTGCACAGTTCTGGAGCTCAGAAATCTAAAACGTGTCCAGGCAGTTTTCTTTTAAAGGTTCTGGAAGAAAACCCCATTTCCTTGCTTTCTCCTGCTTCTGGGCATTCCCATTCTTTGGTTTGTGGCCCTTCCATCCTCAAAGCCAGCTGTGCAGCATCTTTCTTTCCTGCCTTCTGTCATCACATCTCCACTCCGGCCTAGCTCCACTGCCTCCTTCACCCAAGGACCCTGTTAATTACAATGTACTCATCCAAATAATCCAGGACAATTCTTTCAAGACCCTAAGGAACTTCTGCCATATAAGGTAACATACTCACAGTTCCCAGAGACCAGGTTATGGGCATCTTTATCAAGGGCCATTATTTTGCCTACCACATAACCCCAGTGTAGTAATATGCAATCCATGTCACAATTAGTTAATCCACAATAACAATTTTAATATGATTTTATTTGTAGAAATCAAACCAAATTGACACAGAATTTTCTGAAAACATTTGTTGTTTAAGACATTAATTTTTAATAAATTAGAAAACACTCACATTCTTTCCAATACCAAGCTGCCTACAGGAAAGAATACAATATTTTGATGAGACCCCCTTTTGATCTCTGAAAGGGGAATTATGAAATGCCCACTGTAAGAATCAAAGATTTAAATGAACTCAACCAGGAGTTCTGGTGTGAAACTAGAACACATTCACATTTCAAAGAGCTTGCACCCTGTAACCTCTTATCTTGAAAACAATCAACTGAGGAGGTAGACATAACTTCCCATCCACTTTCTTCCTTCCTGACAGGTCCTGTCCTCAGACTATGAGTTTACTCTATATCTCTCTGTACTTTTTTTCTCCTGCCTCAAAAACCTTCCTTTCTTAGTCACCTCTACCTGCAACTACTTCTATTAAAATACTAAAACAGAGCCCCTGTCTCAGAAAACACGGGTCAGTGTGAGAAATGGCTTGATTTTAATTAAGTTTTATTATCTCTTCAAAAAGAATCTAAATTCTTTGAAGAAAGGACCTTGTCTACCTGGTTTTCCCAGCATTTGGTTGTTCTTGGGATACAGTAGCCCTCTTTAAATACTTATTGAGTACATGGATTGCAAAGGGTGCAATAACGACTAAAATGTATCACTTGTAGGAAAAAAGCGTGAGAAGACAAAAGAAACCGAGGGGAGCCAGTGCAGGAGCCTGCATTGCCTACACCATCCAAAGCCAAAGGAAACAGAAGAGTAACGTACAGTTAAATGGGGCTCACCTCGATCAGGCCGGTTCTAGCATTTTTTAAAAAGTAGTTTTAGTTGTCAAGGGATCTTTTATCTTTATTTATTTATATGCGGTGCTGAGGATCTAACGCAGGGGCCTCACGCAGGCCAGGCAAGCGTCTAGCACTGAGCCCCGCCGCAGCCCCTACGCCACTGACTCCTTTCTACTCCTCACCGTAATGGCATTTGCCATCCTAGTTCACAGGTGGGCACACGCAGCACCAGGCGCAGCAGTCCGTCGCCGCGGGCAGGCCCTCTACCAGTCACCAGCGGAGAGGGCCTCCCCACGCACCGAGGCTTCCCTCCGCCTGGAGGTGCCGGAGAGCGGCAGGGAGTGAACCGCACTCGCTCTGGGGCGCCGCCGCGGGCGGGAGCTCCCGACTCCGGCGACGCCCCCGAGCCCACCAGCGTCATCGGTCCTACCGACGCCCGCCCGCTGCGACCCTGCCGGTCGAGGCTGACAGTGGTGCGAAAGTCGGGTGTCCTTCCTCCCGCGCTCCGCACTGAGGAAAACGGGGCACACTCCGGGAGCGGATCACCTCGCTCTGCGTCTGCGCTCTGGCGGCCGCCGCGCCGCGGTGACGTCAGCCCGCCGCCGCGCCGCGTGACGTCTGTTTTGCGCGCCGCGCGACGTCTGTTTTGCGCGCCGCGCGTGGAGGCGCGGGCCGCTTGCCCCTCGCCCCTCGGACTCCGGTGCCCGTGGGCCAGACACCATGAAGGAGACGCCGCTCTCAAACTGCGAGCGCCGCTTCCTCCTCCGCGCCATTGAGGAGAAGAAGGTAGGCGGCCCGCGGGGAGGGCGGGCGCCGCGGCCCCGAGCGCGCGGTGCGTGACGGCACGTTGTCTTGCAGCGGCTGGACGGCCGGCAGACCTACGACTACAGGAGCATCCGGGTCTCCTTCGGGACGGACTACGGGTGCTGCGTGGTGGAGCTCGGGAAGACGAGGTAAGGCGCCGGGCGTACGCGACGCCGGGTGGAGGCCGCCTCGCCTGGCCGCTGGTTTACGAAGCAGCTCCGAAGTCCGCTGCCCGCTTTCTGTAGCTGCCCAAAGTGAGGGTGTTTCCCGGAGTGCAGTTCCGGCTCTCTGGCCACACGAACGCCCAGTACAGACGCGTTTCCGCCCGTGAGTGTCACGTGGCTTCCGATCTGTGCGCGTCACGTGATCGCCGTTCGCGTTGTGAGTGGCACCTGTCAATCCTGCTCCGTATGCGGACTGTCGAGGTCTCCCACATCTGTCGGCCTCAGGCCCCACTTTCCTTTCTTCATGAGTGAAGTAAAAATTCGAGAGTTGTGAGGCTGTTGGGTCAGAGCATGTTGGCTGACCATGCCACATGGAAACCCTTAAAGCTCAAGTTTTCTGGCCATCTTGTGTCACTGTTTCAGAAAAGAGGAGTAAAAGTCCTTCACTTTCCTTTACATCTATGCAATAGTAAATACTGTAATAAGAGTTGTTTTTTCTGTTACCTTCTTAGGCATACCATGTTTTTTTATTTCTGCATCTATTATGTTAATATGTTTTATATATAATCTTTATTTCAAGTCCAGTTGAGTATATTATTATTGACACTGATTTAAAATAAATTTTTGTCTTTTATATTTCTTACTTTTTTAATTGAAAAAGAAATAACATTTAGTTAACTGCTTTGTCCCTTTATCTTTTCAGAGTTCTCGGACAGGTTTCCTGTGAACTTGTGTCTCCAAAACTCAATCGGGCAACGGAAGGCATTCTTTTTTTAACCTTGAACTCTCTCAGATGGCTGCTCCAGCTTTGAACCTGGCAGGTATTTACATCTTTTCTTAAGTTGCTTTAGCTATAGAAGAACCTAAGAGCAGTGAGCTATTGTTTTAATGCCTGGTGTTACATTTCATGACATTAGCCCATTCCTGTTTTCACAGGCAGTCAGATCTCTTGGTGAAGTTGAATCGACTCTTGGAAAGATGTCTAAGAAATTCAAAGTGTATAGACACTGAATCTCTTTGTGTTGTTGCTGGTGAAAAGGTGGGGAATATGCTCAGAATTCTAATCTTAGTATGGATATTGTTGATTCATTGGTTTCTAGATCTGTGCTTTCATTCTCAGAGCTTTGGTTAATTTAGGTGTCTTTTGTTTGTTTTTATACTAGGGATTAAACCCAGGGTGCTTTACCTCTGAGCTACAACTCCAGCCCTTTTTGCTTTTTATTTTGAGACACATCTTGCTGAGTAGTTGAGGGTCTCACTAAGTGCCCCATCTACCTTGATTTGGGATCCTCCTGCTTCAGGCCTCCTGAGTCACTGAGATTATAGACAAGTGCCACTGCGCCAGCTGTTAATTTAGTTTTATACTGGTTCATATCACCTTGTCCCAGGTGCTGCCTTTAGAATTTTTTGCCATCTCTTTCCAAAGGCACAAGAAACATCTTAAAAGGGTCAAAGTAGCAACTTGAATTTGTGTAAAAAAAAATGTTTTATTCATGGAACTTGCAGCTTTTTCATATAAGCTCTCATTTACTTTAGATGACTTGATAGGAGCAGGTTAGCGTTTTCCTTTTTTATGGATGAAGAACAGATTGACTCCTTTATGTGGATAGGTTCATTGATTTACACAGGCCACACAGAGTCAGTGGCAGGACTTACATTGGAAATTTTAGACAAAAAATTGTGTTGCACAAGGATGTTAGAACTTTATTTTCATGAGGGGGTCTTGTTGTTAGCTTTTTACTCCAGAGAGGTTATGTCACTTTCCACATTCTGTAGCTGAATGTGACACTTCAATTTGCATTCCTTTTAAGGTAATCGTATTATCATTTAACTCTAAGACTTCTGAGATTTATAAGTTAGCAGATAACATAAAAACATAGATTTAGAGGTAGGAAGTATTAGATATAGATGCTGAAAGGATTCCTTTTATTTTGAATATGCAGCTTGCTTTTGTCAAATGACTCATATAGAAGGTGAACTATTAGTATTTCAGATCTGCTTTTTTGTTTTTTAAATTTTTTTGCATTTTTATTGATAGGAGAATTAGAAGGAATAATATTAACATATTGTTACCATTCCTGCTTAATAGCCACAGCTTTTGTTTAGTTAGGTTATTTTATCTTAAACTCCCTTTTAGGTTGGCAGATACGTGTGGACCTACATTTATTAATCATGATGGAAATATCATTGACGCTGCCAGCATTGCTGCCATCGTGGCCTTGTGTCACTTCCGAAGGCCTGATGTCTCTGTCCAAGGAGATGAAGTTACCCTGGTAAGCCCCTGTGACTTGAGCCAGGACCCTCCCTGTGATGAAAGAATATCCTAGTTGTGCAGACAGTTTGCTTGTAGTAAAGTCATGTTGTAGATGGCACCTCCATAGGTTCTGGAATACTCATAAGGCAAAAAGCATATATGGTCAAAAATTTTCCTTACCTAGATGTCTGTCATTATGAACACAACCTCGAGCTTGGTTTTCCAGAATAGAATGCAGCTACTTCTTTGGATCGAATATTAGATGAAATGGTTGGCCCATGTTTAAGGGGTCACATGTGAAAAATCGATGGTTCTCAGCACCATGGGATGCATACCCTGCGAGAGGCATGCAGTAACTGGACGGGACTGAGGTCCTGCAGATTCACCTCTCTCCCCAGGACTTCTGTTCATTAAGTAAAGTAGATGGCAGGAGTTCATTTGAAATACCTGGAGGGGCTTATTAAACAGACTGCTAGGCTCCACTTCCACAGTAGGACAGAGGGTAGGAATTTGCATTTCTGACACTGATGCTCCTAGTCTGGGGACCACATTTTGAAAACTGCTGATCTTTGTTGCCTGACTTTTGTGCTATGTCAGTTTTGATTTCTATAAATTACATACTATGATAATGAAAATGCACTGTAGACATAGTTTGAGCCCTGAAGTTTCAAAAGGAAACATCAGATGCCCAAGGTTTCCAAATAATCTATAAAACTAGATTGGAGCATCTTCTTCGTAGACTTAGAGGTAGAGTTTATTAACAGTCGAGAAAATGTTCCTTAAGAAGAAAAGTTGGTTATAGGAAAGTAAAAACAAGAAAAGAAAAAAGTAGAGAGCAGTTAGTAAACTGAAAAAGAAATCAGTTTAAAGATGCTATAGTGTTATTGTTGTGGGAATGTAAAATGTATGGCTGTGTTAGAGAAGTTTGGCAGTTTCTTAAAAAGTTAAATGTAAACAACATTCTGTATTCAGAAAAATAAATAACAATGGAAGAATAAAATACTCAATGTGTACATCTTTCAGCACATTTGACTTTATAATATTAATAAATGGCTTAGAAACTGGGGAAAGATTTTTTCTAGCATTATATGCCTAGAATCTCTAGGAGGAACAAGAGTATGTATTTGTGAGAGAGATGTATACAGGTGTTCACAGCATTCACTTAATAGCCATAGGCTCTCGTTACTGGTGAATGGGTGAACAGTGTGTACTCATACATGGAGAACTTGGCCTGTTGCTCCACCTCGCAGTCCACTGCTGTAACTGCGGCAAGGTGGAGAAAACAGGCCAAGTTGAAAGAAGCCGACATGGTGACTACAGGTCACTGGATTCATCTGTATAGAATATGATATGGAGCTGAGGTGGATCCATCAGACAGCAGATCAGCCAGGGACTGGGTGGGGGGAAATGAGAACTGACTACTAAAGGGTCTTAAGGAACTTGTGGGGTATGGAAATACACACTGGGAAGGCTGTCATGGTTCATACCTATACACTTGATAAAAATGGGTCATACTTACCAGAAGTAGATTTTATGGGATATAAGTTACACCTCAATGAAGGTTTTTGAAGAATGCATCTAATTGAGGAATCTGAGTGGCAGGGTCAAACAGGTAATTGTAAAAGAAGTGATTGAGGTACTCACCGAGGATTGAAAGACTTTTATGTTTTAGTACTTGATTCACAAGGTGATACTTGGTATGTTCAGAACTGAAGTGTGATTATTGAACCTCTTCTTCTGAGACAGTATACTCCTGAAGAGCGAGATCCTGTACCATTGAGCATCCACCACATGCCCATTTGTGTCAGTTTTGCCTTCTTCCAGCAAGGGTAAGTCTTGCCTTGGTGTGAGAACTTCATTGCCCTGCTTAAGTGTTTCAGGCATATATTTTTTCCTGAGGTCATTAGTTGGCAGAGGGCTTTCCAAATAGAAGTAACAAAACAGTTCCATAATTACACTTTCCAATATTTTTCTTCTTGTAGTACACTTAGAATTTGATGATTTGCCATGGCATAGTAGCACCTTGCCTTTCTTAGAAGTATATGCTAGGCTCTAATTTGGGAAAGTGGGGTTAAGAATTACTGTGGATTTTGGAGCTGTGTTAGTTCTAGGAGCAGATGACAAGGGAGAATGATTCACAACAGCAAGAAAATCTTTTTCCTTTGGTTTTCCAGCAGTCTGTTCAACTCATTGCTAAATCCTCCCAACAACAGAAAACCTGGGGTCTCTTAGGTCCATGTGATGGTGCTTTTGAGTGAAAGCTTGAGCCTTAACTCTTCAGAAACAAGCAAAGATATAAAAATAGCTTTAACAGTGTTGTGCATAAGAATGAGAGAAAAGATGTCAGCTTATAGCTATGTTATGTAGAATTTTATTACAGGGAAATGGACTGGCATGTCCAATAGAAATAAAATGCCAGCTATATAAATAATTTAAAATTTTCTCAAAATCACATTAAAGAGGTAGAAACCATTTTTATATATTTTACTTAACCCAAAATATGCAAAACATTTTCATTTATGTACTCAATATATTTAAAACTACATTTTAAAATATCCATTAAGTCTTTGAAATCTAGTATTTTACTGTGTTTGAATTAGTCACATTGCAAGGTCTTAGTAAACCCATCTGACTGCTAACTACTGTATCGGACGATGCAAAGTACTACTTTTAATGTACCATTAGCAGAATTTAGAACAAGGATGTTGAGGTAACTTTAAAATTAACTAATTTAATGGTATCCAAGTTTTTATTAATGAGCCAGAAATCATTTAATCAGAGATAGCATTAGGTTTGGATTATATAGTTTAAATTAAAATTAATCTGAACTTAACATGATTTTACTGCAATAGCAAGAAATAGCCACTTAAGCATTTGTGTTCATAAAAACATGTTCTCGACTCTTGTCTCATTAAAGTGACTCATACCCACAGGCTTAGACAACTTTAGTGTTGACTTCATTGATGATGTCTTTTAAGAAAAAATTCCTTTACTCTAAAAATGATAGGCATTTGTTCAGGATCATTTAATATTCATTTCAGAATGTATCTCTTGGTGGATCCCAATGAACGAGAAGAACGGGTAATGGATGGCTTGCTGGTGATTGCCATGAATAAGCATCGAGAGATTTGTACCATCCAGTCCAGTGGTGGGATAATGCTACTAAAAGATCAGGTCAGTGCTTTGAACTAATGTGCCTTTAAGAATAGGGCTCATCTTTTTAGAAGTCTTTTCTTCTCTTAACCAAAAGCCAGAGCACTTTTATGGATTGATTCTAGGATGTGTTGAAGTCTGATTTCAGTACAGTTGATACATTCTCCTGATTTTGGCCATGGGGTATTCTCCGTCTGTGGCTGCTCCAATGTCTGAGCATCCTGAGTTTGACCCTCGTAACTAGGGGAACACTTTTTTTCTTTCAGTGAAGAAAGATTCATATCTTTTTTTTTTTTTTAATGGCAAAAGGTAGAAATGAGGTAAGAAATACCTTTTACTTTTAGAATTTGGTACTACTAGCAGTGGTCCTCAAACCCAGCCACATGCCAGATTCACACGGAGACCTGTTGAAAGTAGGGGGATGCCTTATGGGGCCTGCAGAGTAAGGGACTGCTGTGTGTCCTGTTCCAGCTCCGCCTTGCTCTCACTCTGGGCAAGTGATGTCACATCTGTGGACCTGTTTCTTTTCTGTAAAATAAGGAACGGTGTTAGTGCTGAGACTGTTAGGATGAGAGAATAAATAGATGGAGGATGAGAGAATAAATAGATGGAGGTTTACAGCAGTGTCCAGGATACGTGAAGTGCTCAGCAGACCCTAGTTTATCCTCACAGCGGTCATAGTTAGTAGCACTACAGACACTACCCTGGTTCCTGTTTCTGTGGATTACTTATGGGAAGGTGACACACCTGAGGCAGGTCTGTGTGTCTACACTCTTTCCCATGGTATCTTAGACTGTCAGCTAACAGTCTGATCTCCTACTGCCGTAGTCCTTCAAGGTGGTAACACAATTCTTGCATCTTGCCTTAATTTGTGTTAACATGCATTATTTTCATATTTGTAAAAGCTTAAATTAATCTCATGGTTATTGTTTACAGAAATCCTTTTGGTTTGTTTAACATAATTTGCTTTACAAATAGGTTTTGAGATGCAGTAAAAATAGCTGGTGTGAAAGTAGCAGAAATTACAGAGCTAATACAGAAAGCTCTGGAGAATGACCAAAAAGTTAGGTAAGTTTACCTTTTCCAGAACGAAATGGTCTTTTTATACCTATTTTCTAAAGGCCTTTCTTGCATAAAGGCAACAATATAATTTTCATACTTGATCTTTCCTTGTTTGTTAACCTGAATTGAATAGAGTACTTACGTTTTTGAAAGTTTATTAGACTATTATATTTTATTCCAGTTTCTAAACAAAACTTTTATTGAAAATTCTTAAGGTTTTTCTTTAAAAGTTCACATTTTCTTAAGGGGGAAAAAAAAATCTGGTAACTCAGTTAATGGAAAGAACACAAATAAGTTGATTCTCATCTCTACTTCTTACTTGTGCTACCTTACACAAGATATGTAATCTAGCACTTCAGTCTCTTTTCTACCATCCGTGAGCTGATGCCTTCCTGGTAAAACTAACCTGAGGATCAGAGTGTACTGTAAGCACCTGGCCACATGCCTGGTACTGGTTCCATAAGTGGTAATGATGGGAATTTGTTACTGTTTCACTTGATAGGCATAAGTTTATGGAATAAACTGTTCCAATATTTCTTACCTACCAAAAGGTAAAATACCTTTGTTTCCTCTCATCTGTCCTCATCTTCTCCATCCACCCATCCACAACAACCCACATACAGGAAAGAAGGTGGAAAGTTTGGCTTGCAGAGTCTATAGCAAATCAAGAATCACAGCATTTAAAATGGAGAAGGCCCCCATCGATACCTCAGATGTAGAGGAGAAAGCAGAAGAAATCATTGCTGAAGCTGAGCCTCCTCCAGAAGTGTATCTTGTTGCATGGTTTGTGCAGTGACAAGAAGATTGATAGCACTTTTGACTTTGCTGATGTTGTGTATGCATATTACAGTTTCTTTTCTGAAATACTGATAGAGAAAACACTTAAAGTAATGTGAATCATACTAAGTTGACATTTTAAAATCTAGCTTCATTTATTCTGGCAGAAAATTTTCTATTGTGAGAACCATTTTAGGGACTGGCAGTGTGGTTCCCTGGTAGAGCACTTACTTAGCATGTGCACATGGCCCTGGGGGTTACATCCCTAGCACTGCCAAAAAATAAATGTTTTTATAGCATTTTCATTTTACTTTGAAAAATTTAGTATCGATGGTATTGGTCAGGTTACTTATACTCTGGTATACGCTATTCTTAAGTGTATTCATTCGTTCACTAAACTTACAACTGTCTCCTCATTTCTCTTACCACTGGTGCCCATAACATCCTGGGTTATGTATTTTACTTTTCATTGTTCAGAGCCCTCCTTAATACAGCTCTACTATTTCCCTGAGAATTGAGGACTAATTGAATAAGTCTTAGTAGAAGATGTGACTTTTTATCAGTTCAATAGCAGTACATTTGCTCTTCAGTTTTCTTAACTTGTAAAGTGTTGCTGAACCTGTGCTGTGGACTCCTGGAACTGCCCAGATTGGAGAGGGAATAGAAAATTCCTGGGGTGCACTTGAAGACTCCGAGAAGGAAGCTGAGGATGAAGGTGGCAGTGACGAAGCTGTCCTTGACGACATGAAGATGGACATGGCAGCAGAAGTTTCCGACATTGGAAGCCAAGGTGGGTGGTGCAGTATGCCTTTTGTGATCCGCCTAAGGAGTGTACACATAACTGTCTACAGATGGTGTGTGTGTCAGTGTGTAACACAGATGGCTGTGCAGAGATCTGGGGAGGACACAGATGCAGCTAAACAAGGGGTATGCAAGTCTTTCTTGGAGAGGCTGAATATTTTGTGATTTAAATTTCAACCAAAGGGGCTAACTGCAACATTAACATAGATTCTTTTTTAAAAAGAAGTTTATTTTGTGTAGTGTATATGCTAAAGTAGCATATACAGTTAGACATTTTAATTTAAAATTTTTGTCTTTCGTATATATATCTGGGCCAGTTTAAGGGAATGAGTTTCCTGGTTGTTTATAGTTTGTAGACTTAAAGTACACATTACATCATATAGTACAAACTTTCTGCAGTGAGCAGCACTCTGCAACTGCATAGAAACCACTAGCCCCATGTGGCTACCAAACATTTGAAATTGGTTTGTCTGAGGAACTGAATTTTAGTTCATTTTAGCCATATGTGGCTAGTGGCTACCATATTAGTGCAGAATCAAAGGATACAGAAATTCTAAAAATGCCTGTGTATCTACCTTGCATTCTAAAAAGGTGAGGAAATGAAGAAATTGATTTTACCTATGGATCTTTTTTGCTTTTAAGAATACCCAATTCTGATGTGGCCCATGTAAAAATCAGGAATTGGTTACATGGTGACAAGTTTGGTAAATGGGTGAAGAGAAAAACTCCCCCCTTGATGGGAACTTCAGCTCCGCTTTCCCAGTGACTACTTCTGTTTGATGTTATTCTTCCAAAACTTGTTCAGGTATTTATTTACTAGTGCAGTAAGCTGCTTACTCCAGGGACTTGTCTTTACAAGTTTTTCCACATCAGCATGTGTAGCTCCTCATTTTTTAAATGCTGCACAGAATTCAATGCCATTGCATGTACCCAGCAGGCTTAACCACGCCTCGTCGATGACTGTTGATGCAGGTTCTCCACTCCTACCAGTGCTGGTGTCCTTGCACTTAACACATACCTCTGTTTAGTACTGTTCTGATCACTTAGTAAAGTTAACAGCTAGACATTGTTCTGAAGAGTAGTATTTTCAATTAAATAATGACATTGGGAGGATGAAGCAGGTAAAGCTTTTCTGAAGCATGTGAACAGAGCAGTTTCAAACTAAACTAGAAAGAATTAATAGACAACCAACCAATTAGAAAAAGGTTCAGTTTGTGTGTAGGACATGTATTCACCATTAATGCTCTGGAGAAAATTGGGCAAAAGATACGAAGCAGCTCTCAAAGTACAAATGGCCCCGGTTAACATTTTTAATGGTTAGCCCTAATAAATACCAGTATTGGCAAGGGTGAATGGGGGAATGTGTTTTATCATTTGCTACTACTTAGAGTTATTGGAACAGTAGTTCTGGAGGGATTTGGCCAAACATATCTTGGACGCGCGTTTGACCCAGCAGTTCTGCTTCTGGGAATTTCCCAGTGTTTGTAGTGGAGACGACAGCAGATGCTGAGGTGGACCCTGTGCCTTCTTAGCTAGAGCAGCACAGTCAGCTTTGCTGGCATCCGACTTCAGGCCATCTCAGTTGGTTCTGTAAGAACTGCATAGATTGCCCCCGTAATTCTGTGACGTGTTAAGTGACTACACAGTGAAAGGAAATAGGAATTTTAGAGGGCAGTTTTTCTGAGGGAAAGATTTGCAAAGAACAAAGTTCATCCCTGTAAACCCCTGAGAGTACCTGGGGTGTCAGTGTGGAATGGAGGTTTGAAACCTGACAACCCCATGGAAATTTTTTGGGAGATTACTTACATTGCTTCTTGGTATTTTCTTAAAGATGCCCCTATAGTACTCTCAGATAGTGAAGAAGAAGAAATGATCATTTTAGAACCCGACAAGAATCCGAAAAAAATAAGGTAACGGATTTCTAGGTTGTTTGCCCTCTGGTTTTGCACTCATCTTGGCTTCTCCTATAAAGACAGCCCTTTTTCATTACTGTTCTCTCTGATTTATTCACTCTAAGTTAGTACCTGAATTTTATAGAAATGGATGCCTTTAAGTTATTTGACTCATAGATGCCACATTTCCTACTGGAAAAAATAAGGAAGCCCTATTTTAATGATCCAAAATTCAACAACATACTGTTAGTGAACTGTTACTTTTCTTTATTCACAGAACACAGACCATCAGTGCAAAACAAGAAAAAGCACCAAGTAAAAAGCCAGCAAAAAAGAGAAAAAAGAAGAGAGTTGTTAACTAACAATAGTTGCATATTTGCATATGTAGCTAATAAAGGTAATTTATTCAGTGCAAACTACTTTGGGTATTTTTTTTTTTTTTATTCACACTCCCATTATAAAGTCTGGTTAGCCGATTGTTTTTAATACTTTAAATGAACCTTTAAAAGTGAACTCTTTGTTAATGTGCACAAAAGCTTCCCAAAACCTCTTCGGAGTTTTTGTCATTTCAGATTCTTAAGTTGTAAGTAACTATGAACCAGGTAAAGTTATAGAAGTTGATATTTTCAAAGGCTGCTTCAGTGTAGTTATACAGAGCTGAGTCTCAGGGTCTTCACTGTACTGAAAAGGCCTAGGTTTATTCTAGGAATGCTTAGTTTAAGACTAAGTCGGCACACTGGTTCAGTTGCTTAGGAAATAAGTGTCAGAATTTGAGGGTGTTTTCCTAATACGACTCCAATTTTAGAGGAAGGCTCCTCACTCCCCATTGCACAACAAACCATAAACAAGTTAACTTTTTTAAGAGAATCTGGAACAAGTCATATTTAAACTTCCAATTAACTACATCAAAGATTTCCAAGTCAATTTATTATTACCCTGACAGCTGGCGGTATTAATACTTTAACAAAACCACTTAAAATTAGCCAAATATCTAGGATAGATACATGTACAAAAGATATACAAATTAAAAACCATTAAAAAAGTAATAGATACCATAATTTGTCCTTGACCAACTTCTATGTTCAGAAATGATTGTGGAATTAAAACCTAAGATAAAAACTGTACACCATGTACTTTGAGTGATTTACATCTTAGAAAACAGGCAGTCTTCCACGTTACACATTTAGTGTCTCTGGTGGGTTGAGGAGAGAAACTCCATGATACCTGTAAGTTAAAAAAAGTGTTTTAGTAACGTTCACCTGGGCAAAGGAGATCGTGGAGTACTGTGTGTGCTGGGCACTCAGAAGTGCTATTCCTACCTCTCTGGTTTGGTTGATTTTAGAATCACTGTCTGATCCCCCTTTCCTCTCCCGTCACCCCAGCTGCAAGACAGAGCATCATCTAAACCTCCAAACACCACCTGCTAAGGGATTAGTTTTTTAGTTGTCATTTTGTTTTGTTTTGTTTTGGCAATTCTGGAGATGGAACCCAGAACCTGGCTGTGCTGGGCAAGTACTCCACCCCTACATTCCAGCCTGAGAACAGCTTAAAGAAGCTGTGGCAGACCCCAGGTGTCCTTTGATAAAGTAATTGTGCTCAGCTCTTACTTTGAATGCTTGTACTTCTCCCTTATGGACTGCTGTGCATGCTGCGGGGCTCTGAGGTAGGTCTGGTGGAGGTCCACAAGACAGGGCTTGAGGCTTTCCAGGGTGTATCCAGTCTTCTGAACCAGTGATTCAGGCTATAGGAGAGGGCAGAGAACCACAGTGCTGTTGTTAACACAGGACACTAAACACAGTCTGTAGGTGGCTGAAGTTCCATAAATCACAGCACTACACTTAATGCTACCCCTAGCAGGCCTGTTTTCTCAGGCCTCTATTCATCTCTTACGCCTTTGTCCATTTTCACTACTTTCCCCACCAGCACTGTTAACTACAACCCGAGGTGGCCTAAAGTCCTAAGCACATCTTTCAAATCCCAGCTTACAACTAAGCCGCCTACCACCCACTGTTCAAAAGGTAAGATGTCTTAAACAGTATATTCACTGGACTCGTCTTCCAAGTAAGACCATCTGGACAACCCGGGTCCCAGGGGGCTTTTAGCCTATGTGGCACCACCTCTCAGTCGTGGTGGACGTAAAGGCAGTGTCACACTTACCCAGCCTTGGCCTGTGACTGTGTAGAGTGCTAAGTGGAAGGCTGCTCCAGCAATAACAGATGGCAGATACTTCAGGTAGGGGTCGGCATCTACCAAACTCACTCTCCCCAAAAACTGTAATGACAGACACTTGATGATCGAGCTTCAGAATTCACACCTCAGATCCTTGCCTTCTGACCTAATTTTTTCCTTTGATATTGCCTCTGTGACAACCTTGAGAAAATACCCCATAGCCTCATCTTTAAACACACCCATTATCAAAGTGTCTCACTCCACTCTCATCCTGCACGTCCCTCTACCAACTAAAGACAATGCTCCTGAGTACCATTGCAACCACTGCTCCTAGTGTTTTCCTGATCCACAGCTATCCCTCGGGATCCATGTAGAGCTGCTTCTAGCACCCCCCCCACCCACTGATGGACACCCAAGCCAGCATATGCTTAAGTCGCACAGACGTAGATGGTCTAGCCCTTGCATGTACCTACAGACATCCTCCTGTATACTTTAAATCATCTCTAGATTACTTGTAATTCTTAATGTAAACGTACATAGTTATTATTTGTTTAGAGAAATATGAAAAAAAATCAGTACTTATTCAGTACAAATGCAGTTTGTTTTCCCCATGAAAACTTCAGTCTGTGGTTGGTTGAATTCATGAGTGGAGAACCCACAGATAGGGAGGGCCAACCATATACTGTCTTTTGCCAGTGCTAGGCTTTTTTCCATACTCAACTTTAATCTGTCCCACTAAATCTCTTGAGCAAAGCTGTAGAATTAAAATCATGCTTACCCCTAATTACTGTGCAGGGATCCCCAACAAAATGAAAGTAACTTACCATTGCTAAACTTTCAACTTTGCAGTTTGCAGGCTGCTGATGTAGAAAGTATTGGGTAAGAAACTGATTTACTGTTGGTGCAGCTAAGTCAAAAGCAAGGACTTTCAAAACTAGGTGCTCCATTCTCAGAACCTGCTTCTTGGTATAGGTATCATCTGTAATGTACACAAACTCTGCTACTTCTGGGGGGTATATTTCTTCAAACTTTCTACAATGAAAAAAGTTTGTAAATAGTAAGTCCTTCTAAAAGAGAAGCAAGATTCCTAGCTCTGCAATCCCATTTGCATAACACACAGAACGACCCCCAAATCCACTGTTTACCACTAGCACTCCCACTGATACTTGACCTTCGTTTCTAGCAGAGACCACTACTACTACTCAAAGACCTGATGGAAGAGGACTTCCAACATATTCTCCCAGTGTGGCACAGGGAGCCAGGGAGAGGCAGGAGCTCACCACGTAGCTAGAAATAGGTCAGAAATCTGATGTTTCCACTTCTACATTTCATCTTCATGTCTTAGTAGAGAGAAGATACTACCTGCATGCCAGAGAGCACTGTCATGGAGGAGCCACACTCCAAGCTTTGTAATCCGGTCATTGTAAAATGCAGTATTTGCACGTTCTCCACTCCCTAAAGCACTGACTCTGCCCTCTGAAGCATGTTAGAACGTCCCAGCTGACACCACATTTATTCCCGTGAAAAGGAGATGGCTCTGACAAGACAAACAGGACTCACGAGGCTAGCAGCATGGCGGCAGTGCCCACAAGCTGAAGCTTCCCTCTCAGCACCGACATGGACGACAGGAACCGGTCAATGTAGTTCACAGCCAGGTGCAGGGTCTCATTCTGCAGTTTATATTCCTCTCCCACTTCAACCAGCCAGTCCACGAGGATGCCGCATACTGTTAGTGATGTCTGGCTGCTTCTTCATGTAGCCCACTCGAGGCTTACATTTAACCTGTTGGGAAAAGGTCAGTAGTGTTAAGACTGCAATTCGAGCAGTCTCCACTGACACAGACGCTGCATGCTGTAACTTAAGCGCAGCACTGGAGCTATTCATGAGTAAATACAGAGCTCGCACACCATTCTCTCAAGTCCACTCAGCTGCACTTAGTGAACACACATGCAAAGTGGACCCAGCCCTTACCTCCATTTCCCTAAGGTACGTGTGGATATCCTCATGGTAGTCTGGCACTTCATTCACACTCACTGGCTTTTCATCTTCTAATACAATTGACATGTCCATCGTGTGTGGTGACTCTGAGAATTCAGAAGACAAGAGTAAGTTGTTTCTGTTTGATTCAGCAGCTAAAAATGACTGCCCCTACCAGGAGTCTACTACTACCAGAGCATTTCTTTCATTCAACTAAAGAGGACTTCTCATGGCAAAGTGCATGGAATATTTCACTCTGGCTTTAGTATCTGTTTATGTAGCTTTAGAATGGTTCCCATTAATGAGACAAATGCTGATAGGCCACTAATAGGAGATTGAGTATTAAAGTATCATTCATCTTCCATGAGAGATGGGAGCACATGGTATGTGGTTCTATTAGGAAAGCACTTACCATCCAAGTTTTGAGATAATATCTAAAGTTTGCCCTAAGAGAATGCAGACCCTGTAGTCAGACATTTTCAAAGCACAGTTGGGCATCAGCTAGAATCAGCACTTACCAGAAAGGAAATAGCTGTATTTGTGGGTTAGGGAAAACATCTATGTACAGCTACTAACTTACAGGACAGTGACACTTCCTGGTATCAGATGATCACTCAGAATGGTTTTATAGAAAAAGGTGTTAGATATAACCAAGATTGTGTCTTCAAATAGTACTCTCTGAAGTGATATCTGAGAAGTGAGGCTTATAAAATATAACTGGAATCCATTCTCCCAACAAGCAAACATATAGGATCAGATTCAAATAAGAATTCAAGACCTAATTAATAATATGCCAATTAATTTGGTAGTGTCCCCAAAGGAGCATGGGGACTTGGGTCCTTTTGTAGGTCACTAGGTTCAGTATTAGGGTGAGAGTAGAGATAAATCACATCCTCTCTAAGCTTATTATACTAAACTTTAACACAGTGTATCATAAACAGGTACAAGTGTCTTAGAATGCGAAATGCGATTAACCCAATCTGTTAACTTAATTCAATATGTTCCTTAAAACTTACCAAAACTACCATCCATTGGATAATCCAAAGGCACCAGGGGTTTTCTTGGTCCAGGTAAAGTAGCAGCTGTATTAAAAGCCAGGACATCCTCACACTCTGTTCTTTTAGATTCAGATGGCCTCTTTTGAGTTTCCTGTTCTGCTTCATCCACATGAATGGTGAACGCAGGCTGTTTACTGTTTGCTTTCCAAGGAGGAACAGCAGTGGCATGTTCATCATTTACGGGAAGATCCTTTAGAGGTGCGACCTAAGGGGAAAGCAATAACAGGCTTTGAGCTTATTCAATGGAGTTTTACCTTTTTCCCCTATGGATCTCAGCCTTTGCTTCTACCACATATGCTATCAGGAAATTTAAATTATCTGAGGCAAATAATAAAGATTGAAGGGATATTCCAACTTGTCACAGACTTTCCTACAATAAGTAACCAGGACTAAGTGGAATTATAAAACAACCACGGCTTCAAGAAGGATGGGGTGTCAGGTCAATGCATAAGTTTAAGAAAAGAGAAAAAAGTATTCATTCACCACTTTCACCCCAGGGTGGAGCAACAGAGCAAATCCGGCTAAAATGGCGGAATTTACCAAAAGCAAAATATTTTTCAGACCCCTTCCCCAAACAGAGGTTGTCTTTAAGCAGATGGGTGGGGTGGGGGTGGGAGAGTCGGTCCTAGGGCAGTGCCTAGAGTTTAAACGTGGAGAAAAAGGCTCGGAGCTGAGCAAAGACCACATTCACGGTTTGACCCCATTACCTACAGAAAGCAACCTGGGTAGGGCACGCTGAGAATAATGGAAGAAGCTACTACAGCGGTATCCTACATACCAGGAAACCTGGGACCGAGTGGACCTCGGACCCGAGCCCCCTAACGGGCCGAGAGGGCGCTTGGGGCCCCGCTCCCTGCCTTCGAAAGCCGCCGCCCAAGTCCCGCCCGGCCGCCCTTCTGCAGACACCGCGCGACCTTTACCCGGCGCGTCTTGGGCCTCTGCTGCGGCGCGGGGCAGCGCGGGTTCGCGGCCTTCAGCACGGCCAGCGCCGCCTGGGTCCGCGGCTGCGGGGCGGGCGCCTTCTCCGGGTTGATGTTCTCCTGGTCCTCCTGGAGCCCAGTCTGCTGCAGCGCAGGCAGTGCCGAGCCCGTCTCGCGGGCCGCAGGCCGCGGCGCGGAGCTGCCCAACATCGCGGCTCCCGCGGGCGCGAGGCGGATCAGCTCGCGCGCCAAGCAGCGTGCGCTCGCCCGCCCGCCGGAGACGCTCCAGCCGTGGACGCCCGCCGCCGCCCAGCCAGCCTGGCCGCCGCGCGCTCACCGGCGAGGGCCCGCGCGGGACGCAGGAGTCGCCAAGGGTGGAGCAGGCGCTGCCGGGCGCGGAGGCGCGGACGCCCGAGATGCAGCCGGCAGCCCGCCGTGCGGCGGCTGTTCCTGCAGTTCAAGTATCCCGCGACTATTGAAATGGACCAATGAGAGCCCGGCCCGTGACGTCAGCCAGAGCGACGGGCGCAGCGAGCGCGGGGGCCTCAGGGCGGGGCCGCAGGGAGGACGGAATGGGGCGGGGCCACGCAGGCGGGGAGGGGCCGAGCAGGGAGGATGGGAGCAGCGAGCGCGGGGGCCTCCGGGCGGGGGCGGGACCGCGGCCGCGCTGGGAGGACAGACGCGTGGCGGAGGCACGCAGGCGGGGGCGGGGCCGCGCAGGGAGGATCGGCGAAGCCAATGCGGAGACCTCCGGGCGGGGGCGGGGTCGCGGCCGCGGCCGCGTAGAGAGTTCAGGCGCGGGGCGGGGGCACGTAGGCTGGGCGGGACCGCGCAGGGAGGACGGGCGCAGCAGCGAGCGCGGCTGCGCACGGAGGACGGACGCGGGCGGGGGCTTGCGCCAGGCGTCCCAGGCCCGGTACGTCCCTAAGCCTCTTGGGACTGACGGAATTAAATTCCAGCAACTGCAGGATGCTGCCCCAGTCTCCAGCCTTGGCACTTGAGTTCCTAAGGCCAAGTTATTCCGTGTCTAGTTCAGCGGTCTCATCTGTTAACTGGGAGTAACGACGTCTGCACGTATTAGGGCTCTCATTAGGATTTAATAATGTACATGCATCGCTTGACACGCTGCTCGCAGTAGGTGGCAGCCTGCCAATTGTACTCATAGGAGGCTGAAACTTGTGCTGGGTGGCACTGGACACAGGATCTCTCACACACTAAGCACACGCTATCACTGAGCTAAGTCTTCAGCTCTGTCTTAATGCTTTTGTCCTCATGAAGATGCTATCAATTTAAGATGCCACCTTGCACTAGTTTGGATAATGGATAAGTTATTTATTGCAAGAAATTTAAATAGTCACTAATTTTTGTCTTTAAATAGTCACTAAATTTTATCTTCCCCTAAGCCGTGGCAGACAACAAAATCACACAGTGACATCCCGGTGGCTAGGATATAATTGTAAGTTTCATTTAGAAATTAAGGTTGTTCAAATATACTAAAAACAAATCGAGGGTGTGGTTCAGTCATACACAGCAGACTTAGCATGTGCAAGCCCTGGATTCAAAAAATCCCCACTGCCACCCCCTAACTTCCACAATAAATGCAGTAAAGACAACATGACCTTATTAGAATAAAACTCAACTATAATGTCTTTAACGAAGTTTACATTTAATATTCAAGGCTTGCACATACCATGACATATAATTAAGAATCACTGTTTTCGGAAAAACTCACCAGTCTACCCTTACTGAAAATATAAAATAGCTTATTTTCCATTCTTTATGCCATTTTAAAACATTTAAATATAGTATTACCCCAAAATAAATAAATATGAATTGAGATTTATGAACCAAACTTGTGTAGCTTGAAAATGGTGAAGTTAATGGATTCGAGTGCAACAGAAAACCACAGAAGCCATCGCTATTCGCGTGCACACTTGGAGAGATCAACTGGAGAGAGCACAGCCAGTTAAGACCCTCCATCCTGAGCAAGCTCCACTTATGTCCCTGGGCTCAATGGACAGCACTGAGCCAAGTCAAGTACTTCACCAACTGCAGCAGGTTCACAAAATGTCCCCAAGCAACAGAAAAACAGCTGCAAATCAATTCCAACTCCCAGAAATAATCATCAATAGGTTATTTCCACTTTTAACTGGTTGATGACACACAGGAACCAGGACACAAACCAGGTGCCAGAACGTGGGTTCTGGTCCTAGCTTAATTATGTAACTTCACAGAGAAGTTCACAAACATATAAAAGTTGTGAAGATCAAATCAGGTAATATACAAAAATAAAAATACATTGAAATCTGTAGTTTTCATATATTTATGTATCTATTATTTTAAAAATCTGTAAATATTTTTATTTTCCAATTTTTTACTTTCTACCACAGGGCTACAACCCCAGTCCTTTTTTTATTTTAAGACAAGGTCTCAGTAAGTTGCTGGGTAGCTGGGATTAGAGGTGTGAACCATCATACCCGCTTCCAAATCCAAATTTCTCAATTTAAAATTAAAACATCTACTTGCCCCAAACTCATTAATATCCCCATAATCATTCCGTTTGTGTTTTAAAAATAAAACTCCCTCCCAGCAGCCCCCCAAAAAATAAATAAATAAAATAAAACTCCTTATTTTTAAACAGTTCCATTTTTCAAAAGAAATAAAGCTTTACTTAAAATCAATGAATTTCAATATTTTTAGCTACAAGTTGGTTTGTAATTCAGCTTTAACATTTTATTAAAAAGACCACTTCTTTGGTTTGTTGCCCTGTTTATCTTTCATGCAGCATCAAAGAAAGCAATCAAGGCGTTTTGGTCATAACTGTCCAGAATCTGCAGCAGGAGAGGTACTTTGGTTTTCACATTGGTACCTTTGAATTTAAACTTATCTATGAAAAGATCGGTAATCATACCTGTAAAGAAAAATATTTTATCATTGATTCATTCTTTCAAGAACACAGTATTTAATGAAAATAATTGCTGGATAATCTACTTCTGAGCACCTGAAATCCCACTATTTACATACATAAACCTAAAAGGGTTAATACTTTAAAAAATATTTGGGGGTGATTTTAAAGCAAGTTTCAAGGTATACATAGTTAGCTAACAACTGCTTAATTGGTTATGAACTGTTAATTCAATTAACTGCCGGTCATCTTTCAATTGCTATTGGCATACATAACATCACAAGTGAGTATTTTTCCCATCAAGCAAATTAAATTCTTAGCAGCCTTATCTAAATTAAAATACTGCACTGATATGCTGACCTGAAGGTCAAGAGTTCTGGGTTCAAAGATTTGGGAAAATTATTTCACCTTTTAATTTTTACAGATTTAAAATAGGAATAATTCATTCTACCAATCCTTTATCCAAAACCCTTGATGCAAGATGTGTTTCAGAATTTTCCACACTTTAGAAATAAATAAAAGGAATATACTTAAGAGTATATAGTATTAATCAAAGGGGCCTCAGTGGCAGCAACTCATAAGTAAACATGACAATATTTCTACCATATACAACATAGATGAATATTTGCACTAAGAACAATAAAAAAGATCAGAAATAACTTCATGTCCATTTAAATCAGGTTTTGTCATTAACTCATTCAGATTAAGTCAGATTTTGTTGCCAAACAAATTTATGCAAAAAGCTTTGTTTTTTAATTTCTAGATTTTAAAGTCACTGATAAGAGATGGTAGATCTGCACCAATTCCATGTTATTTTAAAGATAAAAGAGATCCTGTGCCTGCTGTATAGGAAACATTAAGATAGTACATATTATGTGGGTGTGCTGGTGTATACCTGTAATCTCAGTGACTCAGGAGGCTGAGGCAGGAGGATTACAAGTTTGAGGCCAGCCTCAGCAACTTAGTAAGACTGTCTCATTAAAAAAAAAAAAAAGGGCAGAGGATGTAGCTCAGTGGTAGAGCACCCCTGAGTTCAATCCCCAGTACCACCACATAAAAAAATCATACACACATACACACACCTGTATGTACACATATATGTGTATAATATACTTATTAGTTTGTGAGAAAGTCTCTGGGCACACCATCAATTCACCAGGCAAGAGAGGCTTCAGGATCGACATGGATTGGTATCAGCAAGCTCTCCAGTGACTGTGGACTCTCCAGAGACTTGGCCTGGCGTAGAAGCATGGATTTGGGGTGAGGAGGTTCCATGCTAGGCTTTGCCACTAACTAGGAATGAGGCAACCAATCCTGCAGCCTCATTTCATTGAAGAGTAATAAAAACACTGGGCCCAGGGAACGGACGCTGAGCAAACTGCTGTTCAGTGCTGCCCCTTCCTCCTTTGTCCCTCTGTGTCCCTCACCTCCAGCTGCTCTTTCTTCTTTCAATAGGATCTGTGAAACACTCAACTTCTCACCACCAAAGTAAACAAGCTTAAACTGTAAAATGACACAGAATAAAAATGTCTCCCATTCAGTTTTGCATAAAAATAATAAAAGCTGCATTCTAAACCTTTTAGAGTGTCTGTATGGAAAGAATCTCAAGTGCTGTGCTCCCTAAGTCACGTTCCCTTTACACCATGGGCCTTCATCACAGGATCATTTCGCTTGTGAATTTTCACTAACATTTTGTCAAGTAAAAACAACGCAATTTAAAACAAGCTTGGAAGATACAGAAACATTCTGTGTGATGAGCTGGCTGTCACTGGTGGATGGCTGCTATCACCTTTCTCTCGATCTTTCTGCCTGGCTTCTTTCACATCATCTTCAGCAAAGAGTCAGCTGCAAAGAAATATGGCAAGGTATTCTAGAGTAGACCACTGACCATAGAGTCTCTCAAGATGCGCCGGCTGCTTCTTGTACTCTTCCTGTAGGTGATCTGCCTCTTCTAGAATACAGCGATACTCTGGGATCAGGAAGTTTGTATTTCCCTCATGAACTTGCAATTCCTTATTTAAAATTAAAAAGAGAAGCACGTTAGAGTTCAGATTCAGCCTCCCATGACACTGAAGTTTTTGTAATCTTAGAAATCCCACTCCTTAAAGTATGAATCCACAACACGCACTTACTTTTAGAGCATCAATCAGCTGCACCTTCTTGGCCAGCAGGAGCTGGTATTCCAGCTTCGGGTGGATCAGCATTAAAGTGTGTCTGACCGACACTTCATTTATCTCTACAAGAAGTTGCCAGGCACAATCAGATAAGTCATTTTCATCAGAAACACTATTACTGTAACACAACTACAAAAAATAAGAATGATTTCTTTTTTTTTTTTTTTTTACCGTATGTTATGTTGAGGTTTATTTTCCTTTTTGTAGCTTCTTTAGAAAGCACATCTTTTAGGATGGATATTGTAGAAATGTTGTCAGATTTAAAAACTCCTTCTCCTTTTCTATAAAATTAATATATTTTTAAAAGAAAAGCTGTAGAAGAGGGCTGGAGATGTAGCTCAGTGGTGGGGCTCTTGCCATAGACCCTGGGTCTAATCACCAGCCCACAAAAAAAGAAAGAAAGCTCAGAAGGAAGTAACTTCATAAATACATATCTGCACATATCTTATGACTAGCAGTTAACTGATTAGGTTTCATTTGATTTTAGGTATCCTGATATAGCATCAATATAAACCATACTTATACATGGAATCATTTTCTACTATGTTAAGTCAGTTTTGAACATACTCATAAAACTAAGCATGCTAGATACATGCCTCTTAAAGATAAAATGTGTACAAGTACGTCATTTAAAATTACTTTTTCTTTTTGTCATCAATATTTCCAACAGCTACCTCTTACATACGAAATGCATTTAGAATCACTTACTTACATACACAGGTAACTGTTTTCTTTGATGTGATCACACAAATGACAACATGACTATACACTTCATCCTTAAAAGAAATCTGATATCGACCTGCAAGAGTCAGTCTGCCGTTTACCCATGTCTAGCATGCACCGCCCTGCTTACACACAGGAGCTTTAGTTTTCTGTAAAAAACCCTCTCCCCATCTCTTCCCCTCTCAGCCACATCATTTCAATGGCACTGGCCTCGATCCACTTCTGGAGTGTCAGGAGGAAGCAGCTGGCAACATATCTCACACCCGACCACAGTGGTTCAAGTCCCATCCTGGGACTGCTGTTACTGGAACTAGCCAGAGGCAGTGGCTCTACAGCAGCTGGAGACAAGCAGAACTGAATGACGGACAGGGGTCAGAGTTTGATGACATCAGCTAAGCCACAAGTCAAGTTGTGCCCAAGACAAATTACTGCAGACTTTTGCATCTGCTTTCTTACTGTGATGACCAGAAGCTTCTTAATGAATACATGCCATCTTTCACATATTTAATGAGGTCTTTTCTTCGGCCTTCACACACACAGATCATTTATATTGACTATCTGTAGGCCAATGCAGATTGGCTTTTCCAGAAAAATGAATACACCTTTATAGTCTGATCCCAACTGTGCTATAGAAATCATGACACTTCCATCTGTCTCTCAACTTAACAGGTGATGTTTGTAAACACCTAGAGCCAGGCACTAAGGAATGACTTACATGGTTTATCCTCTTAACTGTCACAGAATTCCATAAGGAAGTGCTATTATTTCCATTCCCAGAAGAGAAAGCTAAAGCTCAGAGGGTTAAGTGGCCAGCTACAGTCACACAGCTGATGAATACAGGAGCTGAACCTAATTATGGCTGCCTCCAAAGCTCTATGCTAGCTCCAAATACATGTAGTGTGTTCAGGAACCTGAAAAACATTTATTGAGCACCTACTGTGTCCAAAGTCACATGTTAGGTACTGGAAAGCTACGTACAGAGATAATTAAAAATGCCTATGAGGATATAGTACAACTTAGAAAAGCTACACAAAAAATACATTTCAAGTAAATGACAATAAATCTCAAAGACAGATAAGAATAAAATGTTAGGGGAGGGCTGGGGGTTAGCTCGTAGGAGAGCATTGTCTGGCAGGTACCTGGCCCCGGGCTCAATTCCCAGTAGCATAAAGAGAGAAAAAGCTGTGGAAACAGAAAAGAATCAAGGAAGTCCTCAGAAAAGTGACTTAGACAAAGCCTGGAGGGGCGCAGAGAGTCTGTGTTGAAAGAATGTTGGACACGGGGGTAAAGAGCAAGGGCCTGCGGTATACAGGCTGGGGCACAGGGCGCGCACCTCCACCCCACCTCCACGGCCGCCTGGTGGCCCTAAGGACCTAGGCCAGCTACAGTTCTGAGGACCTCTTTCCCAGGGGAAAGGCTGGTTTGCTGCTGCCTCCAGAACTGAGCATGGTGACGCATCAGCCAGGCAGAGCAGAAGTCACAGTCCTTCAGGGGAGCAAGGGACGCTCTGCCCTCCTCCAAGCCTGGCCACGCCAAACCACAGAAACGACAGGGCACAGAGGAAGAGTGGGAAGGTGAAGACCCTGAAGCACTGGGGGTCCAACTCAGGAGCAGATGCAGAGACTGGCCTTGCCCAGGGAGAAGGCCATGTTACACTCAGAGGCGGAGGAGGGGAGGAGGGGTGAGAAGCCCCGGGCAAGGGACAGGGTGCAGCTGGGAGCAGAGGGAGCCTGTGAGGCTGGGCAACCCACACCTAGCAGGATCACCTCAACACGCTGCACCTGCGGGGCCAGGCCATCTCTATTTTTACACAACGACATTCAGCTGGAAGGTTTGCTGGAATTAGGATGAATATTCAAGTCCATCCGGGAAGGCCTGCCACCTTGCAGTGTCTTCACATTGAAGACCACCTGTTTCTGCATTTAATCTAGTCTTTTATAGCTTTCTCCATGTATGTCCTCCGTATTTCTAATTAAGAATATTCCTATAGATTCCACATAGACATTTTGTTGTTATTACTCCTGTTCTTAAAGGATCTTTTTAAACTATTTCTAACTGATTCTTCTTACTGTTGGAATTTAGGAAAGGCACTGATCTTTGCATATCCATCTTTACTGATCACTTTTCTAGCCTCATTAACCCTACTTGTTTTCCAGCAGAGTTGCTTGAACAGTACGGGTTTTTAATCATATGATTTGTACCAATAGAGATCGGACCCTGCCTTCTCACGAGCGACGCACCTGTAGATACTTTCCAGCTGTGTATCCAGGAAGGTGTTCTGGAAGTGAAAGGTCACACACTCTCCTGCTGGAGGCTTCTCGGGGACTTCCGGCAGGCAAAACACCACCCAGGAGTGAACCTCAGCGAAGCTGAACTGGCCCGTCAGAGTCAGGGTGTTCGTGGGTCTGAAAGTCAGTTCACACACGAGGTGTGTACTCAGCGTCACCTGCACACTCACAGGCAGCATTTCCAAAAGCAACCAAACAAACACCTTAAAGAACACTGATTTTCCTAACCTCCCACATTAAATAAAAGAAGATATGAATTTCATGGAGGAAAAAAAAGAACATCTGTCTCGATCTGAACCTGTGCTCAATGTCTTGACATTCAGTCAGGTGATACAAATAGCTCTTTGTCATTACAATAAACCTCACACACACAAAAATGTCTACAGGTAGATCTCTTTAAAAAGTTCATCTAGTGTTTCCACTATGTGAACTTCAAGACACACTTACATATGAATGGCCTTAGGGAAAGAATCAGCATAATATGAAGGAAAGAACTGGGGCTTTCAGGTAAGACAGGCAGGGTGAGAACCACCAGGCAAGTTAATGAGGCTTCTACCTCCCAGGGATGTGGGAGTACTTCCTGTCACTCGAAAGCACAAAAAAAGGAACACAGGTTTGAAAAATAAATCACAACACTTGAAGCAAGCCAGTGGGCGACCACTAAGGGCAGAGAACACAAGAGCACAGGGAAGAAAACGTTCAGAAGCAAGCTCAGTGGGACACACGCTAAGGAAGGGAAGAGCTAGACAGAACTTTTGAGATCATCCAAATCAGTCATCTCATTTGCAGATGAAAAATCTGAAATCCGGAAAAATGACCTTCCTGACACCACACAGGAACATATTGTAACTCAGTTTGCCTTTCCTTCTATACCATTAAAGCTGACCTTGACTTTAAAGCAGGAAGATATCCCCAAAGAATCTATTTTCTTTGTTTTCCACAAGGCTTCCTTAAGAAGTTTCCACCTTATGTCATTTAAATTAGAAGCTGCAATAGAAAGAACTCGGGATTTGGCCTCAAATCATAGCTCTGGTTCTTTATCAAAGCTATGTGCTTTCCTAAGCTTCCATTTCTTGTTGTAAAATGGAGACGTGACATCTTGCTGTGAGGTTTAAATAATACATGAGCACCCACCATACTACCTGACACCGAGAAAGTATTCAGTAATTGCTCATCTCTTTTTCTTCTCTTTCATTCAAGATCAAGTTCTCTTGTCCTGAAAACTCCTAACAGGAAGAGGCTTACACTGGAAGTCAGTAATAATAGGCACTGTCACTATCTGCCCTACTAGTATTCCGTGAAGTGACAAAGGAGATACAATGTGTGAGGCCAATACAATAGAGCCTTGTTCACTCAGAACTACTGGGCCATCTAAAAGCTAAATGTATGTATTTACAACAGGTATCTGAGAAAACTGCTACTCTCATCGTCTTGAGATGGTAATAAAGTGAAAGACAAGAAAATTCAACTCAAAAGAGCTTTGAGAATAAGACAAAAAAACCTTGTATCCATTAGGAATATTAAACCCATACTTTAATATCGAACCACAAGTTAAGATTATTTTTAAATGGAGAAAAAGCTATCAGAATATACACTATAGAAATAAAAAGCAAGTTTATCTGAACAGTGTGTAAGTTAAAAATCTATGGATCTCTGCCTTGTCCCACCTGCCATGGTCAATGCAGTGAGTCCTCTGGTGCAGTGAGAGTGGCCTGATGTGGTACTGGCGCACCTGGCAGGTTTTGGGCTGAATTCTTGGAGTCACGTAGGCTTGCAGGGTGCCGTACTGGCCTTCGATTGAGCGAATCTGATGCAACGCGCGCGAAAGAAAATGAGAACAATGAGCAGCATAAACACATCTTTATAATTTTCAACAAAGTTATCAAATATTTATTTCTTCACTCCTTGGTACTATTTTGAGGGCTACAGTGACATTCTACCAAGCAACTACTTTCTTTCCCCACTACAGGGAAGTAGAATTAAGGACAATCCTGGGGGTCAGTGGCGAAGTCGATCCGAGTTATCCACCATGTTTCCAGGTGGCCTGCCCACACTTCCCAGCCCTGCGCCACTCCACATGACAGACACTCCTGCATGCTATTCTAGAGTACTCAAAAGAGGTGTGAGCATATGGTAGAAGGTCCATAAGAAAAGAGCTTAAAATCTCGACATTTTTTTGAACAGATCAATGAGTTTTCAAAATAACTATAGCTCATGGGACACAGTACTTTCTCAGAAATAGGGATTACACCATACAGGGATTGTGAAATTTTACTGACAGAAAAAAGTGTTCCCAAAAGCTTAACTCCTGACTGTCCGAAAGCAGGGAAGTACAGATTATACCAGCACATCTGGACCGAAATTCCCAGGCCATTTTGAACATGGCTGGATGCCCCAAGAACGCCAAACCCCTAACATAAAACGACTCCCTAAGCTGCTAGGACCTGGCCTACGGGGAGTGCCGAGGTTGCCGGGCTGTCCCAGCTCCAGGGCAGACTGCAGGACTGCTCGTCCTGGAAGATGCCGTCTCCAAGCTGACTGATGTCTTACTTCACCTTTCTTAACTCACACCCTTCTCAGCATGTGAGGAAAAATAAAGAAATGTTTCACCTAAATGAGAAAGTCTAAAGGAAGATTTGTTTCCAAATGGGGAGAAAGACAGGAAATGGGAAAGATAACAGGGTAAGAAAGACAGAAAGAAAATAGGCTTTGTAAATCCAATTTTGGGGTTTATTTTTAAAGGGTTTTTTTTTTTTTTAAAGGGTTTATTTTTACAGTGGCAGCACAATTTTCTCCCTAATAAAAAGAGCTTTAATCAGAAGTGTAACAATTTTATATGAAAATTGTATCTTTTTTTTTTTTTTTTTTTTTTTGCGGTACTAGGGATCAAACTCAGGGCCTTGTGCTTGTGAGGCAAGCACTCTACCAGCTGAGCTATCTCCCCAGCCCGAAAATTGTATCTTTCAATAATGAATATAACAGTTCATATTATTTAAAAATTCCAACAGTAAGGAAACATCAAGACAAACACACAAGTCCACTGGCATCCTCCTGCCCAGAGATGACCCCTGCTGTTCAGGTAGCCAGTCTTCTCTAGGTACACCCGCGACTTCCCAGGAGGCTCTGGCACCCCGGCTCTGCGTCCTCTCCCATCCCACTCACACCTGTCCCACACTGCAGGCAATGCCTGCCCCCTCGGTGTGTCTCTTTCCTGGCCTTTTTCCACATCATTATAGTTAAGATCTATACATACATACGCACATAGGGACCTGACTGCATTTTGCTTTTGTCTGGAACACCCTCCATGCTAATAGATGCAGTAGCTGTGTAGCATCCCAGGGAACTCCAGCTATTATCCAGCCAATCATTAACAAGTATTCCCTTTGGTTCTATGTTACTGCCTCTAAAAGCAACACTGCAATTAACTGTACTCAACTGGGTGTGTACAGGTTGCTGTGACTTCATTGCTATTAAATAGATCCTCCTGAAGGGCACTATTACTTGTCTTCAAAAATGGCTATAACAATTTACAAGTCCACCAACCATGACTGACTGTGACCTTTTACTCATCCCTGTTACCAAGAGATGATGTCTTCACTATTTTAATATTTTTTGCCCATTTGTTAGAAAAGCAGAAGCTACTTTTTTGCTATTTGAGTTTGAATTTCCCCAATAGCGAGGCAGAACTCTTTTGTTAGCTATTCTGATTCTCTTTTTTGTGAACTACCTATCCAGACCCTTGCCTATTTTCCTTATTCAATGGTCTTCTCTACAGTAACATACAGATGGTTTTTACTTTCATTGACAATCACCTGTCATCTGGAACATAATGTTCTCTTTAAGTACTTCTAAATTTATTTGTTACACTTGGCAAAAGGTAAGAATACTCTAGAGCTGGGCATGTAGCTCTGTGGTGGAGCACTTGCCTGGCATGGATGAGGCCCTGATTCTGAGTTCAATCCCCAGCATCACAAAAAAAAGAAAAACTAATCCCAAATCCCCATCATTTTCTTCCAGATGAATGCCAGTTAGGCCAATTTTTAAACAGAAATAGCAATGTAGTAGAATTTTTCCCTAAACAGAGATGCCGCATGTTAAGTCCTATAAACGTGTGCTAGCTCTATTTCTAGACACTTCTCTGCTATAGAGCCCATTTGTTTACACTCGGAAATACTCTGCTCCTCCACCACCATCACCACCATCATCACCACCATGGCCAGTATCTTGGAGACAGTGCTCTAATGGTGCTGCCCAGCTGGTCTTGAAGGTGTGAGGACACAAGATCCTCCAGCCTCCGCACAGGGGCTGAGACAAGGGGCGTGTGCCACCACACCCAGCTGCTAGGTTATTTTTGCTATCATGGTTTTAAAGTGTGTTTTCTCTTTTGGCAAGGCAAGTTCCTCCTTACTTCCTTCTCATAATTTTCTTGCTCTTTTCAGGTATTTACTTTTTCCTTTGAACTTTAAAATTATTGTATCCAATTGTATAAAGGAATATGATTTTTTAAAAAATTTTTAGATCTGCTTTTAAAATTACTGGCACAGCCTTGCTTAGTGACATACAATAGGTATATAATTCGATCACTCACACAATATGCTTAAGTAAATTCTTCTAGAAATAAATTTATCCTACTTTTCAATTTTTCTTTCAATGATGCATGAGAGGGAACTTATAAAGACTGAATGAATTGTTTTGGGAAAAAATTACATTTAACTCCAATTTTCCTAACCAGATGTGAAAAAAGTATCATATAATAGAATTCGTCTTGAAAAAGCATACTTCAAGTTTCAAAATAATCAGCAATACCAGGAAAAAAAGTTTCAGTCCTTAAATTTTAGATCAGAGGTGTATCAAAACTAAAAAAATTATAAAACCTCACAATCCAAAAAAACTAATATAAATTTGTCTGCTATACTCAATCTTTAATTATAAAAATGACTTAATAAATTGCTAAAGAAAACTTAAAACAGGCGATAATAAAATGCAATCACTGGAATGCAACTGGCAAAATTTAGGCAATAGGAAAATATCAGGGAAATGCTCAGATAACTTTAGTAAATTAGATTAATTTAGACCATGATTGGATCACAAAAGCCAATGGAATCTGAACACTAAATGCTTGTTAATATAAAGAGAATTTTTAAAAATTTGTTGATAGCATTTTTGCTGTGTTAAAAAAAGAAATCATCTTTTAGACATATCTACCAAGTATTCCCAGGCGAAACGGCAAATATCCTGAATGAGCTTCCAAGTCACCTGCAGGAGCGAGTGCCGGCACACAGGACTGCCATGAAGCTGGGGGTAAGTAACGGATCGTTACTTTTATGTATGTTTAAAACTTCCCACAATGGAAAACGGAAAAATAATTCCGTTACAGGGAAGTTTATGATCACGAATTTTACAAATGGTAACTGAAGGAGTGTCAGAGCAGAGATGATGGTTCAGGCTGCATCATGTCAGCCAGTCGTTCTAAAGGTGGACCCCAAAACCATTTGTTCTCCATGGAGAAGTTCAACCCGAAGAAATGCCATCTCGAGTGATATGCCAAGGGGGAGAAAAGACAGCTCAAACACCCAAGTAAAGGCAATTGCTAACATCTTTACCTTTAGTTCCAGCCTTGTGGTATTTGCTTGGCAGCGGTAGGTGGCAAGAAGAAAGTTGTCATTGGACTGGAAAGAATTCAAAGTTGGGGAAAAGGATGAATCCAGGTTTTTAACCACAGAAATGTCATCAATAAAAGTTTTTACCATTCACCTGAATACCTATCATGTGTGCTATGTGAGTTTCAAACGTTCTTATTATATAAACAACCATATGCACCAAGTTTTACTAAGTAAGCTTTTCAGATGAAGCAACTGGCCCTGAGGGATTAGGGAAATTTTCCAAAACTAGTCAGTGATGAAACAAATTCAAATTTCTCTAAGACCCTATGGTTCATGATCCTTCCATCCTGTAAACATTAAGTTCTTCTAAAACTCCAACAACACAAATGTTATAAAGGCATGTGGACCAATGCCTTTGATTTTCACAAATACTTGCAGAGAAGAGAAAAATATTGTCTCTGTGATTCCAGCAAACAGCACATTATTGGCATACATGTTTACTGAATTAAATTGGGCCAGTTCCTTCAAATATTGTAATTACTTGAAATTAAATATCAAACTTAAACACAGAAAAAGAAACTAGGTGCATGAATTGCAACCACAAAATATGAAATATTTTACATGCAATTTTCATGTACTGCTATTTCTCTATTTTTAATAACCAAAAAATTAAAAAGATGTTAATATAAAAAAGAAATCTCAATTTTTTTTCATTTTAAATCATTTCAACTCAGTGAACAGGAAGGAGGGATCAAATTTAAAATAAATATACCTTATGTACAAATAAATGTCATATGCTGAAGTAGTTATGGATAAAATAACAGATTAAAGAGAGAAAATGCCTTGGATTAGGTTCAGGAACGGGAGGTGGGGGTGGGGCACGTGCTTGGCTCAGCGATGAGTGTGGAGAGGGATGTTACACTTCTCCTACTTTATTTTTGAAATCTCCATGTAAATTTTCTGATTTAAGAATCCATTGTCCTAGGAAATAGATTTTAAATTAGTTTAAAACACTCATTTCAAATAATTCTGCAGTGATGTAAATGGATTAGTTTTTCATAGTAACTTAACAAAAGATTTTAAGTTCATGCTAATTTTATTTCTTAAATGATCATAAAAATGTAGGTCCTTTGTGTTTTACTCTAAAAAAAGGATGTCAAACTATACATTAATAACTATTATAAAACTTTCTCTTAATAAAAAGAAAGTGCTTACTATGAAGTTATATTTAAAATATTTCCTTCACACAGCTACCACTTTTTTCTTCATCCACTCTCTCATTCCTCCCTTTTAAAACACACTATGGTCACCTCTGTCTTGCTCTGGCTTGCCTTCCACACCCAGCCCATCTGGCTGTGTCCTTCCCCGGCTCCCCTCAGGACAGGGCTAGCTAGACAGCTCGCCTGGCAGCACGGGGCAGAAGGCAGTGGTAGCCAGCAGGTGACCTGCTGGTACAGGGGAAGTGTTCTAGGGCAGCCGGGAAGCACTGGGGAAAGGAAAGACCGTGTCCAAGCGCAGGGATGTGTGAAGCTCCCGGCAGTTAGGACATTTTAAGAACTTCAATTTGGCAGAAATGCATGGGGGGGTAGGGGGGAGCTGGTGAGATGAGCTGGGGCGTGATTACAAGGTGAAGATCTGTGCCAGTGAGGGAGGAGGAAGCTAGATTCACATCCAGCAAGAAACTGGAATCCTTAAAACGTTCTGGGAAAAGGAAGGCCGATGTGAAGTTTGTGCTGGGGGAAGGCCCCGCTGGTGGCAGAGGACAGTGTCTGCAGCGGGAGGTAGGATGGGAGGCGGGATGGGAGGCAGAGAGCATCAGCAGCTGGAACGGCAGGAGCAGGAGGCTGAGAGCTGCAAGAGCCCAGGGGCAGCGCTGAGGGCCTGGAACTGGGGACCCTGGCCCATGGAGCCCGGGGGCAGCGCTGAGGGCCTGGAACTGGGGACCCTGGCCCATGGAGCCCAGGGGCAGCGCTGAGGGCCTCGCCTCTGGAGTGTGAGAGCTTGACCAGACAAGTGACTGTGGAAGAGGCAGCAGCTACTCCTGGCCTCAGGACCTGAGTCAGAGCAGGGGCAGAAGAGGAAGGGAAGGGCTGCTGGAATCTTCACTCACCTCCGAGTCGCAGCTGCTGAAGCTGACGACCGCGGAGTTCTTATCCACATCAAGCAGATCTATCGGGACGTCACTCTGTAGGGAATATTTAAAAGAAATGGTTCAGAGAGAAAATTCCCAAATTGTTCACAAAACATGTTCTCTGAGGGTCTGCCTGGGTTCCAGTTTATGTTCACCTTTAAATTTGAGAGTATGCATTCTCTTAATTCACACTTGATCACAGACATTTCTGGAAAACAATAAAGAATAAATCACCTATGTTTTTCTAATTTAGATTATCAGAATCATAAAATGTCTCTTACTATCCCCTGAAAAGCATCATCTTCTATTTTCGTAAGTGCTAAAAATGTTACCATGGCTATAAGTAATCAGAGGGGCATTCAGATTACACAGGTTCATGTTGCTCAATTTTAGCTTCTCCTGCAACACAAAAAGAAGATAAGCCACGGTCCCTGACGGAGCAGTGTCTAAGAGATGCTGCTATGCGGGATTCTGTGGACGGTGCTCTGAGGCTACCGAGTGCAGCAACCTGAGCAGCCTTGCCCTGGAGTTTGCCGTAGTGAGACTCAAGTAAGTAAGAATCGGGCCTCTCCACACATCTTCTTGAACCTTGTCTTCTTGCTCCAATTTATTATTTTCTCATCTTCTTATGGTTTTCCATCTTATTCTTGTTTTTCATTCATCCTACTATTATCCTTTTCTACTTCCTGAGTATATTCCAACTTAAAAGTAAATAAAACTATTAAATAGATGAACAGAGCTATACATTATTATCCCTAAATTTCATCCTTTGGGATTATCTGTCTTTCCTGTTGACCTACCTAGAAACTACTGGGCTAATGGGTAAACTATACTGTAAGTTATCATTTTAGTATTTGGAGATTTATAAAAGGGTATAACAAGAGCATTAAATATTGGAGTTTCCTTAGTCACATCTCTGTGAAGATTCTCCCAGAGCAGAGCAAAAGAAGAAAATCCTTATTGTTCTCTCTCTTCCTGAAACTGAAGTTCATCCATCTTTTGTTTATTATGTTTAGGGTAAACCAAAGGTAAAGCTAAAATTCAAATAACCTATGAGCAAATTGATTATCTAATGGAAAATTAAGAAGCCAAAAACATTTAAAATTACCATCTAAAACTAAAAGTGCTCAATAATAATAAGTGCATATGGTTGGTGTTCAAAACAGATCCAAGCACACCACCAAAAACACAGACTTCCTGCTTACCTGTATTAAGACATTGTCTATTGCGGTCTGCACCTCCAGAATGAGGCTGTAGCTGGCATCATCTTTATTTAATGTAAACTTGTCATTTATGCTAAATGAAGGTGCTGCTGATTTTGCTTTGCTTGACTGAGAAAACTGTTGATAGTTCTCTCTTTCCTGCAGTACCTTATACTGCAGATGTTCCAACTCATTCCTAGAAGAAAAGACACACAACTTTGTCATCTATAAACATTTGAGGTCCTTAGAATGTGTAAAAATTCAAGACATTTACTTCTGCAAAATGGGTTTTCAATTGGTTGGCTAGAAGTATACTATCAATAGGAACAAAATTTTAGTTTCTCTGACTGACCAACTGATCCCACGTTATTTATTCCTAACCCCCAAATTAAAGCATCTACTCAGTCCCATACCAGAAATACTAATAAAGAGTTGTGAGTATCCAGACAGGTCACAACTAATCGACTCCAGCACAGGAGATGGCTACAGCTGCATCCAAGACTAGTCAGGAGGAAAACAAATATGAGGAAGAACGCATCAGCCTTAATGAGGAGGAACACCAGCAACACACACCTTTCAGTAATGATTGGGGCACAAAGACAAAATAAGGAGAAGCTGCTCAGTAGTCTCATTGTGGTAACCACCAGGATGACCCTGGGACAGTGGCACAGTCTCAGCTCTACCAAGTGGTGCAGCAGATCCTGCTGAGACTGAACCATATGGGCGCTGCCTAGGTAGTTATGGTTGAGGGACAAGCCACATGCAGATGAAGTCAACAGCAATAAGCTGGAACAACCTGGAGCTTAGCTATCCCCAGTTAGGGGGAAGGGTACGTGGAGAAGTGTGGAAGGGATCTGTGCAATGAACAGAGGAAAAGCTTCATTCACCCAGGGAACATTAGGTATTTACTCCTATGTACCTGGCAGTGCACCAGGTGCTGAAAGAACAAAACACAAGCCTTCGTAGAGGGCTTACAGCCAGGGAATCAGGAAGAGCAAGACTTGGTCATGAATAAAAAGAACTGTGCTGAGGATGTGGGGGTCATTAAGTGTACCGGTATTCCTGGTGCATGAACCTGGACGTCCTGAATGGCAGACTGGTTTGCATAAACACTCGAGGTCTCTCCTGGTGGCTCTGGGGAACTGGTCTGTGCTACTGGAACTTGTGGCATTTGCTGCCTTGGACGTTCTCTAGCCTTAACCACCACCAAAATACAGATCAGGCCTCCCTCATCTAGAAAGTGGCCCAAATTTAATGACTGCTCACTCCACTTCCTCACTATGTGAAGCAACCGCCTGCGTGCAGTCTGCATATTACACTGAGCAACTGTATCTACGGGAGGCAACATTCAGTTCCTCTAAGAAAACTTATGAGCCAAAGTTATGTCCACAGGAAGCGTGAACACTAGAGTTAATGAGAAATAGAGAAAAATAACACATCTGTTGGGTTTCTCTGTAATGTCTTGGGGCGGGGGGTGGGGGGGCACAACACTGCAACCACCTTAACTGACAAATGGGAACATGCAGTTCGGATCTGAGAGTCACTACAGAATAATGCACAGAAACGGTGGATCTTAAACCCAAAACATTCATCAACACTCACTGCTAATTCTCCCAGATCAACAAACTTTCACTTTAAAAGGTGACAGTCATATCATTCCTTCCAATAAAATGGAGTGCATCTGTAAGTGGTAAGCAGCAACCAGCATTTGAGATGAAACACACAACTCAAAAGTTACCGTAAAGAAGAAATTTTACTCTGCATCTCCTGATTCATCTTCAGCTCTTCTCCTGGTCCGCTTTCCTTCTGAACGGGCTCTGTTGTCAGACCTGTGACCCAGCCTGTAGAGAGAACAGTCATGCTCCATCAGTGCTGCTAGTGCACAGGAGATGCCAACAGTGTGGGCCCCGTGTCCACCACCACCAACCTGACTCAGCCCCAGGACTCCTTCAGAAACAAAGCAAAACACAACACCCAGCTGCAAAGAATTCAAACCAAAAAAAAAGCATTTAAGCATTTTGTGATACTGTTTTTGCTTGAAACTACTATAATATTATGCCTAAAGATATCTTTCTATTCTCAATAGTTTTAGATCTGAACTATGGAGTAAGTCAGAACATTTTAGCAAATTCAAAAAAGTGACCACTAAGCATCGCCTTTGGAAAATCACTTTCAAGATTTAAACCCTCGAGACTGTTGTGAGAAAGCAAAACTCAGTGACTCAAAAGCAAACGAGTTTTTATAAGACAAGCACACAGACCAAAGCAAACTAGGTTTCGGGAGGTAGTTCCCTTTCCACAAAGTACTACTTGGTTTTCAAAGGCACTAGAAACATGGGTCATTCAAATGCAGACTACCTTACAAACCAACAAGCCAACTGCTCCTGCTTTACTTATTTTCTGTGGCTGGGGTGGAACCCAGGGCCTGGTGCAGGCCAGGCAAGTGCTCCAGCGCCACCTCATTCCTCACCAGTACAGGTGACCACACTGAAGGAGGGATTTACTAATGACACCAAGCAAAAAGCAGCCACCCAAAGAGCATGCGTTCAGATTTTGGTCACTGGTTCTCCATCGTTCTTTACCTGAGTAGGTGGACACCACGATTTCATCATAACCGTCTTTCCCTACGCAACCGCCCTGGATGGATGTGACACTCTCAGACAATGCCTACAATAAATTCAAGACCAAGCACTTCATTAATAAGCTGAAAACTTCAAAGGCAGTTTCAGCAAGCTGCCAAGATGCATCTTCCTGTCTCCAGACATTGAACACATACTCGCTGACTGTCTATTTGTTATGGGCAGATGCTGTGATTAGAAAGACAAAGCCTTATACAAATGCCAGTTTTAAATTTTTAAAGAAGATTAAAATGACTCTAGTATATCTGTGAGGCCCACTTGGCTAACACTGTACCTATCTAAAGAGCAAAAATAATTTATTCACATAATGAAAGATTCTTGAAAAGAAATTACAAAAGTAAAACTACTACTATGTTTATTCTATTATCTGAATTCAATAGATCACCTCTTGTTTTCTCTAAAAAAGAGTTTTTAGATGAACAAAACCATGTATACTCCTGTACATTTTTAAGTTAGCTTCTAGATTTTTCATCATAATTTTACATAGTTATAAAGCCCATATTTCTGGAAGTTTGTAAATAATATCATCTTTTAAGCAAAACTCCCCAAACTTGTCTGACAATAATCACCAAGGTGAGTCAACCTGGAATCTGTATTTTTAACAAGCACTGTAGGTCAGTGGCTTTAAAGCTATTTGGAAAGCAGCAATCATTTTTTATCTGGTATACATTCACACATGAATGTATACAACATATGCAGTTACACTCTGATCTGTTTATTCTATTTCATTTTTTAAAAATCTGCTGGCAACCCACCAGTGAGTGTTTTGTTATTTTTGTGCTACTGGAGATTGAACCCAGAACCTCCCACATACTAGGTAAGCATTCTGAGTTACACACCACCCTTTTTATTTTGAGACAGGATCTTAATAAGTGCTGGGCTGGCCTCAAACTTGTGATCCTCCTGCTTCCACAGATGCGGGGATTACAGGTGTGCACCACCAAGGAGGGAGGGACAAATTGATGCAAACAACTGAAATACTGAGAAGCCGGGAATGGTGGTGCTCCATGTAATTCCAATGACTGGGGAGGCTGAGGCCAGAGAATCTCAAGTTGGAGGACAGCCTCAGTTGCTTAGCAAGACCCTGCCTCAAAATAAATATAAAAAAGGTCTGGAAATGTAGTTCAGTAGTAAAGTGCCCCTCGGTTCAACACCCAGTATCACAAAAGGAAAAAGAAAAAAATGTAGATTTAATAAGTCCTTAATGGTTGGAAATTTTACATTTTTCCTTTTTCTCTTTCAACTTTCATTTTCACTTCACTCCCTTCACATACTTTTATCTTAATGTAATCATATGCTTGAAGTTCTTTTATGCTTTTCTGCAACCAAAAAAATATAAATTGAGGCCAGGCATGGTGGCGCATGCCTATAATTCCAGCAGCTGGGGATTACAGCCGAGGCAGGAGGACCCCAAAGATCACAAGTTCAAAGTCAGCCTCAGCAATGGCAAGGCACTAAGCAACTTAGTGAGACTCTGTCTCTAAATAAAATATAAAAAAGGGCTGGAGATGTGGTGTAGTGGTTAGGCACCCCTGGGTTCAATCCACAGTACCAAAAAAAAAAAAGTATATATATAGTATATAAAATATATATATATATATATGTATGTATATTTGAAATTATCTTCTGTGATCATGAAGTCCTAAGATTAGAAATTATGATAATTACAAACACTGGATATTCTATAACAATTATTAGTATCACACATCTGATCAAGACAAACACACAAGCTCTAGTATGTAGTATTTAATCACAAAAGCAAATTCCTAAAGCAACCGTATCTCATAAGATGAAAGGATAGATTTATTTGCTAGAATAAGACTGACTCAACATCAATTGTATTCTCTTTGCTTTCATTTTCACAGTAAGCTCTGAAACCAGTACCTGTCCTGTTATAAAAGCAGAAGAACCAGAGGGTGACAGGTCTCAGGCCAGACCTGGCAGAGCAGATGTCATTGCTGAGGTCTGGGACAGACATTGAAGCGGGGACTTGAGGCCTACACAGGAGACTCCACCAGCAAGGAGGCCACCCACAGACAAGGCCCCTAGACCTGGACCTCCAGAAACACAAGCTGAACAAACCTGCTCCCTATAAAGGAGGCTGCCCCAGATACTTCACACAAGAGCAGAAACATGGACTAATATGCCAGCTCAGGAAAATGGAAGATCCCACTTAGACCACGGAATATGTCTGATACCACGCAAATGGAACTGAAACCATACGCTAAATGAAATACACATAGGAAGACGAGTACCAAGTGATCTTACTTGCACGTGTGACATAAAAATGTTGATCTCATACAAGTTCAGAGGAATGGTGCTCCCGGGGGCTAGAAGGGTAGCGGGACACAGGAAAAGGCTGACCAGTGGGTACAGCTACAGTTCAGCAGGACTAGGCAGCTGTGGAACCCAGGTCACAGCACACACACACCCAAAGCTCTGCTGTGCCACTGCACAGCAGGGTGGCAGGCAACCATGTCCCGAAAAGCTAGAACAAAGGATTTTTGCTGTTTTCACCATGAAGAAATGACGATGCTTGAGCAGAAAAATGCTTGATCTGATTTAAACATTACACAATGTATATTATCAAAACACTCATGATTCCCCATTAATATATTCAATTTTTATATTTTTAAATATCACTAAAATAAACTTAAAACAAGTAGAAAAAATAGGAAAGATCCTATTTATGTCAGAATGCTTCTCCATGTGACTCTATACCTCAGCATAAACAGATTCCATTACATTTATGTTTGGTGAACAAAAGTCATTCTTCTCTAGTATTTCTTTCGTAGCTGGCTCTTGAGTATCTACACGTGAAACTGCTACTTGTTCCTCTCTGCTTAAGGTTACTTCTGATACAGTCCTCGTGGTATGCAGCTTATTCCTGAACTCTGATTACTTCAATCATCTCACACATGACACTCAAGCACAGGAAAGGCAACTCCTACAGTGTGCTGCTGTGCATTCGAGACACTTGGGCCAAACAGTTAATGCTTGAGGAACTCAAAGGGTTAAAAGTCTAGTGAAATAGCAATTGCGAATTCAGTTTAGAAGCAACAGTCTGTTATTCACACACAGAGTAGTCTAGAGATTTTGACAACATCAAAATGTCTCAGATCAAACACAAGATTTTAATTTACTTTCCTTAGTAAAATCCAGCCCTTGGTCATCTCTATAAAACCTGACAAGGAATAAGCACACAGATGGAGAATTCGCTAAATGCACCTACCTGGGCAAACCGCAGAACAGGCTCCTCTGCACTGTCAAGACTGTGCACTTCCACCATTCCATCATCTCTCCCAACAAGCAAGTCTTTAACCCCATCACCCACAATATCGAAGCTGTCAATACACAAAATACCTTTAAAAAAATGTGATGTTATTACAAAACGAGTGGTTGTAGTCAAGTATGTAGCAAATAAGAATGCAAAACTGTAAAGACTAACTCAGAGTGAGGGAGGAAAGATGAACTCTGAGCACGATCAGGTGCTTCCTCCTCTCCACCCACATCCCTGTGTCCAGGGCTTCATGTCAACCTACGTGGCAGTGGCCCCAGGTTTACATCTCCTTCCCATGCCAGCCTCCCCAGGGCCCAGGCCCACATGCCAATTCAGCCTCCTCCTGTGCACATCTCTCAAACTGTCCATGCTCCAAACAGGACTCGTCAAGCTCCTCTCTACCACACCTTCCTCTTTACCCTGCTGCTCCTTCCCAAGGCTTGCCCCAACTCAGTAGATTAGACCACCCAGTCTTCAGGCTGAAACCTAGCCTACAACTGGATTCCTTTCTTCTTCTCACTCCCCATTTCAAATATACTAGCAAATTCTACCTTCTGTGCCCCACAATGTATACTGACACTGCCCTCTTCTCACTTCCAGTCCAGTTAGCCTGGACGAGGCCTAGACTAGCTTACGATATAATAACTTGTGTCCATGCTTCCAGTCCTGACCTGCCTTCCCCAAATCCAGTCTCAGTGCAGTGTGCTTTGTTTGTTCGGTGAATCAAATCACACCGTCCCCAGTGGCAATTCTCCAATGACGTCCCACCGGGAACTCCCGAAAGGCTCAGGGAAACTGAAGGCTGGAAGATTCTTCTCCCAGGAATCTCACATCCTTCTTTTTCTCTTTAGAGTTCAGCTCAAATTTCACCTCTTCTAAGACACCTTCTCTGACCACGCAGTCTGAAAGCAGCTCCCCTCTCTCAGTGCTCTCTAACTCCTGGTCTCTTGTGTTTTCCTCACATGACAGAGTCAGACTATCTGTCTCTCCTAATAATACTTGTTAAGGGGATAAATGTATAGACATCCTGTACGTATAAAGACCCATCTCACTACCTACCTCGCTGGGTGCAAATTCCCCACAGAAAGGTGTAAATTCCTTAGAAAACAACACCTCCTGACCTACTGTGCTCCTTCTTCGCATCCTACCAATCACTCTCAGAGTCCAATTACCTGCCTACTATAGGCAGTTAAAAATGGATTTTACCATAGAATGATGCACATTAGCATGCTACCCCAAATCACTACTAGCATTTCTTACTTAAAAAAAAAAAAAAAAATTATACCTACAGTGTAAGAGACCTGATAAACAAATAGTATATAACCAGAGGTAGCTCTGTGAATTGCTAGGTCCACTATATAACATGAATCATAAAATGGTGAATTGCATAATCTTTTTAATTTAACAACTATGGACACTTCAGGATCTGAACTACATCAGCATCGTACCTCCCTTCTTTCTCTCATTTCCAATTTCCCACTTGTGCACTGGCTTGGATGTGGTGATCTGAATAAGCCCAAGCTTCCCATCTGCTGTTCCAAACAGGAGGTCTTCCCCAGAGTTGCCTAGTATAATTAAAGGCAACATTAGTGACAGCTCTTTAAAATTAAAATATTTTCATATAAAAACCTCATTTTAATATCATAAGGCAAATTTGGGAGAATGGTTATATATTCACAGAATTTTAATATTATAAGGCAGATAACAATTTGGGAGAATGGTTATATATTCACAGAATTTTGTAGCTCAAAAGAGAAGACCACTCCTCCCCCACTCCCATCATCTAAAGTTAAGATAAAACTAAAAATCAAAGTTCAATGACTCATTATTATGAGTTATAGGCAAGTTATCAGAAGACAAATATCTCAATCCCAGTTCACCTCCTTTCTATAAGTCTCATTTTCCTTAATTTATTTCATAAATACAGTTGATTGTGAAAACTGAAATCCTGATTACCCCCATTTCCATTGTGTAGTGCTAAGACAGCAGGTGGGCCAGGAACTTCAATTTCATACATCACATCAGAACCCTGAAGGAGAAAAACAAGTTTAAAATAATACAGAATGAAGTTGGGCCTGGTTCCACCTGCCCAACTAGCTACTTGGGAGACTGAAAGATCCCAAGTTCAAGACCAGCCTGGGAAATTTAATGACACTCTGTCTCAAAAGTAAAAAAAAATTTAAAAGGGCTGGGGGAAGTAGCTCAGAGACAGGACACTCTGGGATTCAATCCCCACAGTACCACAAAAAAGAAAAACATAAATACACAGACACACACACACACACACACACACACACATATACATGCATTCATAGAAAACACTGGTATTCTTGATAAAACTGCTAAAAAAAAAAAAGTCAGTTGAACCACCTTCCATTTGTTAGCAACTCTATATATATTAACACATTTGAAAATAAAATATATATAAAATGTAAAGACCAAGGAGAAAAATTATGCAAAATATTCTCCACTTTCAAACTTTTCATTTTTTGAATATGCTGATTGATAGAATACTTGACAATAGTAAATTTTCCTTTCAAAACTCACTAGGGGGGCTGGGGAGATAGCTCAGTTGGTCACAAGGCCCTGGGTTCGATCCCCAGCACCCAAAAAAAAAAAAAAAAAAAAAAAAAACTCACTAGGAACAGTTGTTTTTTCTGCCTTCTCTAGTCATAACTAGCCTAACTTCAAGCACATTCAAACATTTGAGCAGGCCCAAAATGACTGCCTAAGGAAAAGTGTGGCCTTGTCTTTTGGTATTCCCAAAATCCACTCCAGATAGAGGCAGTCACCTGCTACTTAGGTAAGAAAACAAGTCAGGTCCTTCTGTCACTTCAGTTTTGCCACATATATAGTAAAATGGAAACACAACTTACAGAATTACAGTAAATATGGTATAACATTAGTTAAAAATATTTACTATATATTTAGAATATGAGAGCCATATGTCTTATCTTTAACATTTTTAAATCTGCACATATCTACACACAAATACATGAACACAAAAGAACACACACAAAACCTAAATACTGGCCCAATTAACCTTACAGTTACACAATAAACTCTAAGGGTCTTGGAGAGAGAATATGTAACTAAAAGCCACCCTCCAGAGGACACAGTGGTGATGAGGACCACTAACAGCAATGACCTGAAACAGCTGTGTGGGTCATCAGGTTTCTTACTAGAAATAAAGGAACTTAGATGATTTCCGTCTGTCACTTACCTACTTATCCAAAAAACTTGCTTTATTCTACATACTGTCAAAAATGCTGGATAAACTCAAATATCACCCTTTCCTCAACCCAATCTCTTCCTTTAATTTGATTTTTGGGGGAAGGGGAGGGTGATGGAGAGAGAAAGTGGAAAATGCAAGTAAGCACTCTGTTGTGACTGTACTAGCTTAGAAACTGTGGATGGGGAGGGAGAAAGTATCCTTTTTCTTCCACATATTGCTCTCTAAAAACGTGTGAAAGATTTGCCCCAACCAAACATATTAACTTATCAATTAAATTTAACAATTTTTTAAAAAAAAACTTACAACAATGATCATAATTATTCATTTACTTATATAATGAAAAGTTATAAAACGCAAATGACAGACACCTGTAAAACCCTGAGCACTCTGTCCTGGCAGGCCAAGACGGGTGTAATCCGAGGTACTCTTTCCACTGGAAGGCAGATGACATCATTGATTTTGTCTGCAGAAAGGTAATAATGTTGGTCTTTGCAGTCACAATAATGATTATAGATGTAACTTGCACTGAGAAAGAGGTCAGAGCCAGATATGTGCCTGAGAACATTAAAATAGTAATTTAAGACATCCATAGTTTTAAAAAAACAAGCACAGGTAATTCCTGAATTTTTCTCAGAAATGAAAACAAAAGTTAACACAGACTTAGAGAACACAAACTTTTTTTAATTTCCCCACTTAATGTCTGGTCTTTTTGAAAATACATTTTTTTTATTTTGAAAGATAAAAATGAAGATCTTAAAGCTTCAGGCTTCTCAATACAAACTAAGCTCAGAAAAACTGAAAACAAAAATGATAATTTGTCTGCAGATGAAGAAATATAAAAAAGAAACATTCTTAATGTATAGGACACTTCGTGTCAAGCACTGTCCTGGGGGATTTATGTGGTAAGTCAATCCTCAGGGTCCTGAAAAGTGGGATTATGACCATCCCCTTGCAGGTGAAAAACAGCCAGCTGACTTACAACTAATAACAGTGCAGTGGACTGCAACTCAGTCATTTTTAGCTCTAGAATTAAGCTTTCTTACTACCACACTAAATGGCCCAGAAAAGTTGATTTGAAGTAAATCTACTATAAACTACATGATAAGAAGAGGAGAAAAGTCTTTAGTAGAACTTTATGTTGAATAAAGAAACGAGAATTAAGTTCAAATTATTTTAACAAATTTTTGATAAGAATCATAATGATGTTCTAATTCTTAGAATGAATTTTCTCTTGGTACAGCTGAAATTTCTTGACAAAAATTTATATATATATTCCATATATAATATATATATATTGGAATGTAAGGTAAGAAATCTGAAAATCCCAAATCCAAAATTTTATGAGTATTAACAAAATGTTCAAAGAGTTTCAAACTTTGGAACATTTCAGACTTTTGGGTCAGGGATGCTTAATTGAAAGTCTTTACAAATACCTGAAATATCTGAAAAATTTTGAAATCTGAAACATTTTTGGTCCCAAGCATTTCAGAAAAGGGACAGTACACACGTCTATCTTTCACTTCTAGATTATCACCATATGACCACCCCAAAGATAATCTTACTTGGGCCTTTCATCTATTTCTCCATGCTTACAGTCCACTTAAGATTTTTCATACTAAAATCACCCTGGCCATGCTTACCCTATACTGCCCCTCAGTTCATTATTGCATGGCCTTCAGTGTGGCTCTGAATATTACCCTGATCTGATCATTATACATCATATACATGCACTGGAATGTCACTCTGTACCTCATAAATATGTACAATTAAAAATAAAATGTACTGGGGTTAGGGTTGTGGCTCAGTGGTAGAGTGCTTACCTAGCATGTGTGAGGTACTGGGTTTGATTCTCAGCACCACATAAAAATAAATAAAATAAAGGTATTGTATCCATCTACAACTAAAAATAGTTAAATAAATAAATAACATAACATAAAATGTATTTCAAAAAAGAAATGCCCAGAGCAGGGTACAGTGGTGTATGCATAGGATCACAGCTACTGGAAAGGCGAGGCAGAAGAATCTCATGCCTGTGATCCCAGTAACTCAGGAGGCTGAGGCAGGGGGATCACATATTTGAGGCCAGCCTATGCAACTTATCAAGACCCCATCTCAAAATAACAGTAAATAAAAAGAGATGAGGATGTAGTTCAGCAGGAGAGTACCCTCAAACATTCCACAGTAGTGCAAAAAACAAAAATCAAAAAAACTACAACAAATGAATGTGTGTATATAAATGAAGTTCTTTAAAAGAAAACAACATTTCAACTGTCAGTTAGTTTTGTATTGCTTATGGGGCAAATCTGATTTCCAATAGAATATCTGTAATGTAGTCAATATTATTTTCCAGAAAACTTAAGATATGACATTTAATCACATAATCTACATCTACTAAAACATTGAAAATAGATATGTACAATGAACATACATAGCTTTAATGCTTTCAGTGAGGTTTGTTTCAAAAGAGAGGAACTGTTTTCCTCTCTTGGTGAAGCCTCTAATCTCAGATCCTGCGGCAATAAAGATTTTCTCCTGAGGTGTATTAAGAACCCCTCCCAGCTCCAGCCGGGCAATCTTCTGCCCTGGTAAGGTCTTGAACACTGCCTGCAAAAATCATTCAGAAAAGATAAGTATACAAGTTATTGTACTGTAAGCCTCTTTCCTTTATCATAAAAAAAAAAAACCGCTATGATTTTGAACTTATGACACAATGTTTTGTAAGTTCCACTATACAGAAACATCTTTAGAAAAAATTCGATTTGTTTTAATGGGTCTTCCAGTTTTGTGCTAGATATCCTTTAACTCTGTCATATTTATTCTGATAATTTTTTTATTGGTGCACTGTGATCATACCAGGTGGGATTCATTGTGACATATTTGTACATGCACGTGACATAATCTGGTCAACTTCAGTCCCCAGCACCTTCCCTCTCCCTCCTCTTCACCCTTACCTCCCCTCTATTTTCATGACATAACTGCCTCTTTTCCTTTTTTCTCTCTAGTTTCCACATCCGAAAGAAAATGGACACATATTTTAATGATACCACAGAAGTCTAAATTCTTAAGCAGGGTTCATGAAGCAATAGGATTAGCATTGCTAAATTCATTAAAAATGCAGAATCTTAAGCCTAACCCCAGACTTTGCTGAATGAGAATCTGCATTTTAACAAGATTCCCTAGCTTTCCTATACACACTGAAGTTTCAGAAGGACTGGATCTATAGGAAAGTCCACTTCACAAATTCTTTAACAAGGTTCAGTGGACATATTTTATACCATAACCATCTTTTCTGAAACTAATTGTTCCTAAATTTTGTACAATTTTATTTATAAATTTTGGCAAAGGACTACCTATAGAATTTACTGAAAATGTGACTATTTTATTACCTTAATCATCTCTCTCTTTAACTAAAAACAACATTCTGATTGCAACTTTCCGCGTAATTTCCACTTTATCTTCTGCACCAGTCTCCCTTGCCCTGTCGTGATTCATACACAGAGAACACGATTTCTGGGAGGGCATGTGAATAACGGAGACGGTATTTCTGGGAGCTTCCACCCTCTTCATCTGTTTTTAAATCCTATGTAATGTATAATGAGTGTGAGAGCTCACGTCTCAGACCAAGCACGTGACATGACGAGGTAACCTTGACTGGGTTCTGCTACGTGGCAAGGGTGGCAGGACTGTCACTTCCACTATTACATTATGCTTTGTAAGACTCCATCTGAACATGCTAAGAGATCTTCCTGCTCACTTTGAAGGTTACTAATCGTACGAAGAACTGTGCAAGGACCACTTGGCGGGGACTTTGGGAACTTCCCTTACAATCTATTTTAATTGTACTTTAGGAAATTTTTAACCTGGGAGTATTGAAAAAAAGGTAGTACATTTGTCTTTTAAAAAAGACACAGGGCTGGGGATATAGTTCAGTTGGTAGAGTGCTTGCCTTGTGAGCACAAGGCCCTAGGTTCAATTCCCAGCACCACAAAACAAACAAGCAAACAAAAAACCCACAAACCAAAACAACCCCAACTTTTCCCCACCAAAAAAGCTACACTTACCATGGCTTCTCCTTTCTTCATGCCAAAGCACATAACTACCCCATCATGATCTCCAATAACCACCTGTAATAGAAAATAATCTTTAAAATTAATTTTACTATAAAAAGTTCATCAAATGCTTTCAGAGTCCACATCACACCAATGTTTAAGAAACTACATCAAGTTTAAGTGTAGTATCAAATGGGAAGAGAATAGTCATAACTATCTGAAAAAGCTATCTAAATATCTTTCCCTATTCCAAGTCATGTATCCGGACGAGCTGGGTTTTCTTCATATATTTCAACCAAAACAACATATCACACCAGACTGAATATAGAAAACAGATATGAGAACTCATCTGCCTTTGCTTATGCCAGACACTAAAGAATTTGCAAAAATATAACATCATATCCTAATCTTTCTAAATTCTTTTTGAAAAAATACTTTCAATAAAAATGTGTTATTTTTATAAACATATACATTTTTAAAATATTTTTAACATTTCATAGGCTTAATTTTAATACAGTAAGTGTTAATAGATAAAACCTACATAAAGTTGTTTGGGATCTTCAATAATTTAAACAAGTAAAGGGGGTCAAAGACCTTATTTTTATTAAAAACCAATAGTGTTAGCTAAATACAAAGTTCAACATATAATAAATGACTTAAAAATATGATAAATCTTAAGGAAAGAATTTTCTCTACATTCTGATGTGCTTTATTTTTCTTTTCCATGTACACAATCTGGTCCACATAGGGCAAATTATTACCATAAAAATGGAATATGGATTTTAACAAGTTTATTATCCTATTTACTAACTGTACATAATAATTTTTAAAGTGTCCAAGAAATATGTAAATTTACTATGTGTAAATGTGCCTTGTTAGTCAAACTTCATTCAAATTAAAAGAAATTCATTTTCATTTTAAGACTTCTGTTTTTAAAAGACTGACTTCCTGGTAAAAGAGGAGGTGTCCACACCTACCTTCTGCGCAGCTCTATGTCTTGACGCAGGAAGTAGCTTCATAGTCTTCTGCGAGGTCACTCCCACCTAAGGAAACACCAGCTGCCTAGTTAATGGTTACTGATACTCTGTAATTTGAAGTTATTACATCAGAGACTAAAAGGACCAGCAGATCAGATCATAGTGAGCCTTATTTTTTTTTTAATCTGAAAAGAGTGATACCCGTTTTTAGAAGCTGGGTTCATTTTGACAAAGTCATTCATGCCCGGAATGTGATGGACCCATTTCAGTCTGTTCCCCTTTACCTCCCTTCCTTACTTCCCCTTGTCTCCTTCCTCTACTCTGCTGATCTTTCTTTCACTCATTTATCTTTGGGGGATGCTTTCTACATGTAAAGGTGGGATTCCCTGTGCATATTTATACACCACAGTATGGTTTTGTCAAATTCATTCCACATCGCCTCCCCTTCCCTGTCCCTCTTCTCTTCAGCTCAGTCTCCTTCTACTCTACTGATCTTCCCTATATTTTTGATATCCATACCACATCCTTCTGTCATGATGTCCTGCCTCACCTGGAGCCCCAGGGAGTGGAGTTGGCCATCTATGAACTGAGACCTCTGAAACTGTGAGGCTCCAGATAAACGTTTCCTCCTCTAATTATTCTTGTCAGGTCTTTTAGTCACAGAGGCTGATTTCAGTTCTTTAGAAAAACAACAAGAGCTGGGCAACTGGGCCATATGGTGGTTCCATTCCTGGTTTTTTGAGTAATCTCCACACTGCTTTCCAGAGTGGTTGCACTAATTTGCAGTCCCACCAACAATGTGGTACACCAAAGTGGCATATTTATTTATGCAATATTGTGATTTTGTTTCATTTTATGGCATATGGGGACGGTACCAGGGATTGAACTCAGGGGCACTAGGCCACTGAGCCACACCCCCAGCCCTATTTTGTATTTTATTTAGAGACAGGGTCTCACTGAGTGGCTTAGTGCCTCACTTTTGCTGAGGCTGGCTTTGAACTCACAATCCTCCTGTCCCAGCCTCCAGAGCTGCTGGGATGACAGGCGTGCACCACTGCACCCTACTAGCATTTTTTATTATTTATATTCTTGATAGATATTTGCCATTCTTATTGCAGTGAGATGAGTTTTGATTTGCAAATTCCCCGATGGCTAGAAATGTTGAACATTTTTTCCTATCTTTGTTGGCCATCTGTGTTCATTTTTTTGAGAAATGTTCAGTTCTTTTGTTCCTTTACTATTTGTTTATTTTGCATTGAATTTTTTGAGTTCTTTATATATTCGCGGTATTAATCCCCCGTCAGAGGAGTAGCTGGAAAAGACTTTCTCCCATCCTGTGGGCTCTTTCTTCACTCTCCTACTCCCTACCTTTGCTGTGCAGAAGTCTTTTAGTTTGACGCATTCCACTTATTGACATTTTATTTCATCTCTTGAGCTGTAGGAGTCTTGTTGAGGAAGCTGGAGCCTGCACCAATATGATGGCGTGTTGGCCCTATGTTTTCTTCTGCAGTTGCAAGGTCTCTGGTCTAATTCCTAAATCTCTGATCCACCTTGATTTGACTTTTGTGCATGGTGAAAGACAGGGATCTAGTTTCCTTCTTCTACATATGTATATCATTTTCCCAACAACATTTGTTAAAAAGCCTATCTTTTCTATATATATTTTTTTCACAACAAAGATCACACCACTTATTACCAACGCCAGTGTGGTAGTAGGGGGAGACAGGGAGGAAAAGTACAGACATCTCTGGACTATTTGGGACCCTTTCCCGCTTGGAGCAAACTTCTGTTCCTCTTGCTTCCATCTTCTCCAAGCGGCGGGGCCGCACAGCTGAGGGAGGAGGTAGTAAGAGCCTCCTCCGTGCTCCAGTACAGCAATGTCCAGTTCCAGATAAAGGCTTCGTTGCCACCATCCCCTCCCTCCTCAAATAGAACTTTCTGGCCTGGAGGGAAAATAGTAAAAAACTGAAAGACCAGGAACTCGGGAGGGAGAAACCCCTGTACTAGTCTCCAGAACAGCAGTGGGTGGTAAGGGTAGCAGTCACACCCCAACAGCTTCACGAGGGTCCCTGCACTGCCTTTCTGTGACCCAGCATCCAGAAGCCTAAGCTCTCTGGGTGTCCCTACTTCTGCTCTAGATGGGCCCATGCATTCACTTGTCCCTGAGAAGTAGCTCTGAACCAGAAATCCATGGAGAACCCAACTCTACCCAACTCAATGTGGGCACACACGCACCCAGATACTACCCCAGTACTGAACAGGCTCCAGTCCCCCTCCTATCCTTTGAGGTCTTGGGTTCATGGGAGTGTGAGTGAGTGTGTGTGAGAAAGTGAGAGAGAGACAGAGAGAGAAAAAAAGAGAGAGAGAGAGAGAGAGAGAGAGAGAGAGAGACTGCTTAGCTTCATCGAGTCCCTTTCTTCAGTTCAAATCCCATTAGTATACCTATTTCTCCTCTCAGGCCTGGGCAAGGATCCTCTTGCCCCACAGAACTACTAGTACTCCCAGACCCCAACTGTCAATTCCCATGTCAAGTCTTTTGATCAGGTTGTCTCCCACTCCCTTCCTCTAGGAAATCTCAGTCTCTCCTCTGCCTTAACAGTCTCCACTGCTCTGGTCCACGTCTGTTAATTTCTGTCCATGAGACACAGAGTGCTGTCTCATGTTCCTCTTTGGATGAGAAGTCCAAGAAAAAGTACTAGACGAAGTGACCAGAATAGGGGTTGAGGAGGAAAATCACAGCCTGTTTCAGCTGCCCCTCACCTTCAGAGTGTACAATAATAGCACTGGAGGACTGGCGGGAGGGTGGGGAAGTAGACAGTTACCAAAAGTAAATCAGAACAGGCTAAAACCTAGCGGTACGACTGGAAGACTGTTCCAGTAAACCAGATGGTTAGGTCCTCCTTCAACTTTGCAGTCCCCACTGAGAAGGCTGAGATTGCAAAAAGGTGGTGTGGGCAAGGAGCTGGGGTCAGTCAACAGAACTGTGAAAACTCTTCACACAGCTCTGCTCTAGGAGGACAGGAGAAAAGATCGTTAGAGACAAGGGTAAGATCAATATTCACAGACGGAGCTATGAGATTGGACCCATGCCTCTAAGTCACCTTGCTGTTTGGAGAAGACAAGGAAGACAACAGAGAAATAAGCTGCAGAGGTTAGGGACTGACCGAGGAGCCAGAGGGTGCTGCTGAATCAGGGCACAGGCAGGAGGCACGGGCAGAAGGATCAGGAGTGCTGGGAGTCCAGGAGTCTCTCAACAGCTGCATTGATGTCCCCTCGGGTGGCAATCAGGTTCTGCAGATTGGCCTCCTGACTGATGAAGCCTATGGAGCTGAGCTGCTCCAGTTGTTGCTGAAACCTCACTTCTGGCGTCTGCACCTGTAAGTTTCTACTTACAGCCAAAAGCTGGATCATCTGCTGCATGAGCTGCTGCTGGGCACTGGAAGCCCAGTGGGAGGAGATGTGGCTGGCGTGGCTGGCAAAGAGGTGGGGCCCTCAGCTGCAGGCCCAGAGTTGCTGCCCGCTGAGGGTGCTGGGCTCCAGGACATCCCGAAAGAGCCAAGGCCGGGTACCAGCCCAGGGGCCTCAGTCTGCAAGGTCTGCAGTCCCTGCCGGATCTGCAGCAAGGCCTGCATGACACAGGGGTTGGTGAGGATAGACAGTGCCTCAGGATTCTGCATCTGCTGCAGGAAGATGGCGAGGTGCAGGTAGAGAGGTTCCCAGCAAAGAGAGGCACATTCACTATCATCTGAGCAGCACAGTCAGGGTTCTGGGCAAGTATCTGCATCATTCTGTGCATGCAGGGGGCTGAAGTCACATTCTGCATCAGCTGGGGGTTCTCAGAGGTCTGCTGAAGGAGTGCCTGCATTTCTGGGCTGTTGAACCCAGGCGAGCCACACTGACCCTCAAGGGGTTCGAGACTGTCAGGTGCACCTGGCTGGTCCCCGATCCTCTGGTGCCCTCTGGGGGTGCGGTCTGAGGTGGGGGGAAAGGGGCTCCCTGGGTTAAGGAGGGGCTCTCCATCCTCAGTCCATAGAGTCTGGGAAGATGAGCTGTAGGAGTTCCTGGCCAGGGAAGAGAAAGGACTGCTGCCAAACTGTTGCTGGGCAGCCCTGAACATGGGCTCCTAGATGTCGGTGCACATGTGGCACAGAGCGTCGCACCCCCCAGGGATGCTTTCGAGGTTGTCGGGTTGGTCCTGCTTCCACATCATCTCTCGCCGCATGGCAGGATTCTGAGCAAGCTCCACTGTCTGCCTCATGAGCTCAGGGTTGTTGAGCATGAGGCTGATTCTGACGTTCCACTCCATCAACTGCTGTATCTGGGGACCGGCCATAATCGTGTGGCGCATCAGATCAGGTGAGACATCATATCGTGGACCAAGGACTTCTCCATGATCTGCAGTAGCGTCTCAGGGCTGGACATCAGCTGCCTCTGCATCTGCTGCTGCAGTTCCATGAAGCTGGCAGAGCCCAGGCTGCCCCACAGCCAGAGAGAGTAGGTGCAGTGGCACTAGGGTGTCCCTCTCCTGCTCCTCTCACTCCACTGCCAGAGGCAGAGGGATGGGCAGGGGTGGCAGGCGAAGCATGCATGGGGGAGGGTGCTGAGACAGGGTCTGGAGTGGAAGGAGCAGTGGCAGCAGCTGGATCTTGGGCCTTCTGAGGGGTCTTGATCCTGTTCAACGTGTCTCATCCTTGAGGATCTTGCCTGTGAAGATCAGGACCAGCTCATCTTGCCTTACCTGAGCCTTAAACCTCCAAGAGATTTCCTCTTTGAACTCCCTGACCAAGGCCTGGTCACAGATCAATTTCCTCCTTGTCCTTGGGGGTCTTGACCATGACCTGAATGGGGGGCCTTGTCTCAGCCCCGCTCAGCTCCACCATGCCGCTGCCGTCACCTGGCCAACCACCAGCCTGTCAGGCTCCTCCTCCTCTCTGCCCATCCCGCTGGCCTGGCTCATCTCCAGCCTTGTCATGCGAGGCAAGCACTCTACCAACTGAGCTACATCCCCAGCCCAACATATATTTTTAACAACTTAGTCAAGTAACAGTCAAGTGTGTGGGTTTGTCTCTATGACTTCTATTGTGTTCCACTGGTCTTCGTGTCTATTTTAATGCCAATACCATGCTGTTTTTGTTACCATAGCTCTGTAGTATACTTTGAGATCAGGTATTGTGATTTTTCTTGCATCACTCTTTAGGCTTAGGATTATTTTGGTTATTTTGGGTCACTTATTCTTCCAAATGAACTTAAGGACTGTTTTTTTCCTAGTTCGGTGAAGAATGTCTAGTATCTTGATGGAGACTGCATTGAATCTAAACAGTACTACTTTGGGGAGTATGGTCATTTGACAATATTAATTCTCCCTATCCAAGAACACAGAAGATCGTTTCATCTTCTAAGGTGTTCTTCAATTTCTTTCTTCAGTGTCCTATACTTTTCATTGTAGAGACCTTTTACCTTCTTGGTTAGATTAATTTCAAAGTGTTTGGGGATTGTTTGTTTATTTTTGAGTTTATTGTGAATAGAATGGTTTTCTTCGTTTCTTTTTCAGCAGAATCACTGTTGGAGTATAGAAAAGCTATTGACTTATGAATGTTGATTTGTAGCCTGCTACTTTGTTAAATTCATTAACTAACTATGGAAGTCTTATGGTGGGAGTTTATTGGTCTTCAAGATATAAGATCCTGTCATTAGCAAAGAGATCATTTGAATTCTTCTTTTCCTATTTGTATCCCTTTAATTTCCTTCTCTTGCCTAATTGGTCTAGCTAGAGTTTCAAGAACTATTGAATGGAAGTGATGAGAGTGGCCATCTATGCCTAGTTCCTGATTTTAGAGGAAATGCTTTCAGTTTTCTCCATTCCATATGATGTTGGCTTTGGGTTTGTCATATATAGTGGTTATAATGTTGAGGCAAGTTCCTTCTATCCCCAATTGCTCCAGTGGTTTTAACATGAATGGGCACTGAATTTTATCAAACGCTTTTCCTGCTTCTGTTGAGATGATCATATGATTATTGTCCTAGATTCTTATGTGGCGACATTGATTTGTATATGTTGAACATCCAGGGGTAGAAACCCACTTGATCAAGGTGTATTACCTTCTCTATGTGTTTGCTAGTATTTTATTAAGGATTTACATCCTTGGGATTAAACCCATTTAATTGTGGTGTATTATCTTCTAGATGTGTATTTTAATATGGTTTGCTAATATTTTATTAGGGATTTTTGCATCTACATTCACCGGGGATGTTGGTCTGTAGTTTTCTTTCCTTGATATGTCTTTGTCAGGTTTTGATAACAGAGTTTTACTGGCTTCATAGAATGTATTTGGGAATGTTCTTTCCCTTTCAATTTCATGGAATAATCTAAGAAAGACCAGTGCTAGTGCTTCTTTAAAGGGCTGGTAGAACTCAAGTGAGAATCCATCTGGTTCTGGGTTTTTCTTTGTTAAAAAGCTTTTAATGCTGTTTCAATTTCATTGCATGATTTTGGTCTGTTTAGGTTTTCTATAACTTCTGGTTGAATTTGGTCAGGTCATACATGTCTAGAAATCTGTCAATGACTTCTAGATTTTCTAGTTTATTGGAGTATAAATTTTCAAAATAGTTTCTAATGAAGTGTCTGTGGTAAATATCTGCTTTTTAATCTCTAATTATATTTATTTGGGTTTTCTCTTTCTTTTGGTTAGTTTGGATAAGGATCATTAATCTTCTGTTTTCAAAGAACCAATTCTTTGTTGCACTGATCCTGTGTACTGTGTTTTAATTCTGTTTCATTAATTTTAGATCTGATCTTGTTTATTTCCTGTCTTCTACTAATTTTGGAATTTGTTCTTCCTTTTCTAAGATCTTGAGGTGAAGTATAAGCTTATTTGGGATTTTTTTTTTTTTTTAAATATAAGCACTCAATGCTATATATTTTCCTCTCAGAACTATTTTCATGCTGAGATTTTGATATGTTGTATCTTTCTTGTTTCTAAGAATCATGGATTTCTCTCATTTCCCCTATGATCCATTCGTCATTTAAGAGTACTGCCAATCTCCATGTGTTTATGGGGTTTCTATTATTTTTCTTGCTGTTGATTTCTAGTTTCATTCCATTATGATCTGATAGGATACATGGGATTCTCTCTCTATATATATATATATTTACTAATACATTGCAACCTAGAATATGGGCTACTTTGGGAAAGATTCCATGAGTTGCTAAGAAGAAAATTAATTCAGATGTTTTGGAGTGAAGTAATCAATAGATATCTATTAGGTTCATTCGATGTATTACTATTATTTAAATCAGAAATATCTATTGATTTTTATATTTGGATACTGAAATCATATGATATTATTTTATTGGGTGTCTTTTTGGGATTTAATGTTAGGAAGTTTTTTTTTTTATGTAATTAGGTGCAATGACATTTGGGACATACATATTTACTATCATTATATCCTCTCGATGGATTGTTTCCTTTACCAGTATATAGGGGCCTTCTTTGTTTCTTTTGATTAATTTTTGCTTGAAATCTGCTTTGACACACATGAGAACAGCTAATCCTTCTTGCTTTCAGACTCCATTTGCATGGACTATTTTTTGACATCCTTTTACTTTCAGCCTGTGGGTATCTTTGCCTATGAGATGAGCTTCTTGCAAATAGCATATAGTTGGCTCTTGGTTTTTGATACATTTAGCTAGGGGGGAGTTGAGATCATCTACATTTAGTGTTATCATGGATATGTATGTGTAGTTTCCTGACATTTTGGTTTCTTGCTGTGTTTAATTCTGTCTTTTCATTTAGTTGATTGCTCTTCTAGTGATCTTCCTTTATTTCGGAACTTTGGGGTTTGTTTTGGGGCTCCACTATGTACATTATATCACTGGGTATGCTTTGTAGTGCTGGCTTGGTGGTTATGACCTCTTTTAGTTTATCCTTCTCAAGGAAAGTTTTTATTTCCCCCCTTAATTTCAAAAGATAGCTTTGCTGGATACAGTAAACTTGGCTAGTAATTGGTTTTTGGAATCTCATTCCAGCCCCCCCCCCCAACTCCATGTGCGTGTATGTGTGTATGTGTGTGTGCGTGTGTTTGTGTGTGTGTTTGTACCAGGGATTGAACTCAGGGGCACTTAACTACTGAGCCAAATCACCAGCCCTTTTGTATATTTTTATTTAGAGACAGGGTCTTGCTAAGTTGCTTAGGGCCTAAGTGGCTGAGGCTGGCTTTCAACTCACAATCAGCCTGCCTCAGCCTCCTGAGGCACTGGCATTATAGATGTGTGCCACCACACCTGGCCCTCCTTGATTTTGAAATCTGAGAAGTCACAAGTGAGTCTTATTGGTTTCCTTCTAAATGTGGTGTAAGATTTTTCTCTTGTAGCTTTTAATGTCTTTCCTTATTTTCTATGTTAGGCATTTTGGAGAGGCTGTGTTCTGGTTTTGCCTATAGGGGGTCCCATATGTGGAAATCTAATTTCTAATATGAGTAACTTTTCTGTTACTATCTCACTGAAGATGTTCTTAATGTCTTTATTCTGTATTTCTATGTTCTTTTCTATCCCAACAACTCTCAGATTTGTCCTCTTGATACTATCCCGGAATTTCTGCATATTCTCATCATGGTCCTCCCCTGCCCCTTTATTGCATACCGAGTGTTCAAGTTACACACTCTGTCTTCAAGGCCTGAAGTTCTGTTTTCTATGCAACTTAATCTGTTGGTGCTGTTTCAAGTGAATTTTAAATTTGATTCACTGTGTCTTTAATTTCCAGGAATTCTGTCTATTTTCAATATCTGTATTTCTTTATTGAAGAGGAGCCTTTCATCTCCTCTTGATTCCTTTCTTAGATCTCCTTTCAGTTCACTGAACATTTTAACAGTTTTTATACGTTTTCTCTGAAATTTCATCTACTTCCATATCTGTAGGATCCTTTGTTAGGGGATTGTGAACTTGGGGGGAGGTTTGTTAGCCTGTTTCCTCATGTTTTCAGAGGTCTTGGACTTGAGCATCAGTTGAGGTGGTTCCCCCTTCCTAATTTATACATGCTCTTCTGTGTATACTTTTCTCTTTTATTGTGGGACTTCTATTTTTGATGGATGAGTAGATGTCCAAGAGGGAGGCCCCCCTCTGATGGATGCCCCGTGGGGCCTGGTTGTTGGCTCGGAGTTTTCCTCCCCGATCCTGTGCTGAAGTATGGCCGAGGCTCAGGTGGGCTAGACCATGTGGGAGGTGAGACATGCTGGATCTTGGCTGAGCTGTGAGCATTGCTCAGGAGCAGGATCTCTACTTTGTGAACTTGGAGAGTCCCAGTCACTTTGCAGTCCCTCGTAGAGGAACAGGGAGCCAGGAGCAGCACTGATGTTCGCAGGGGTGCACAGCCTTAAGATGAACGTCCTGTGTCTACAATGACACCTGTAACACTAACTGCCACCTCTACGGGAACAGTGGGGTCGGCATTTAACATCAGCACAAACACTAAAGAACCATGACTTAGACCTAGCAGTAAACAGTACATGTCTACTACACTGTCTACTGTATTAATAATCATAACACAAATGGGTAGGAATTATATAGACTATATAATTCTATTAGATAGTGGGATTATAGACTCTTAGGTAAAAAGAAAATAGGGTAGGACGGCAACAAAAAGTTTAGAATATTTAAAAAGTGAACAGAGGAGAGGTGGGAGATCAGAGCAGATGATGGCTATAAAGGAGCAGGATAAAAACAAGTAAAAGTAATTTTAAAAACAAGAGTGGAAGAGGGAACAGGAAAATTTGGCTATTGTGGGGGAAGAGAGTGACGAAGGGGTAACAAAAGGGACAAAAACCAAGGAAAGAATAAACAAATGTAAGATCAAAACAACTCAAATCCACACACAATTACACCCCACCTAAGTCAAAATGAGACTACATAATAAAGAGGTGAGGAAGAAAGCAATTAAAATGAAAGTAGTTATTTGAAAATATGTATATTTGAACCTATCCATGCAGTGAGAAAAAACATGCAATCTCACAGAATTGAAAAAAAATAATAAAATATCTGAAAATTTTTTGAAAATTAAATACAGAATAAAATATAATTAAAAAATGGGGCCTATGGATAAGAAAAAAAGATTAAAAATCTTAACAAGAAATACTGGGCTCGTTTCTGCTGAGGTGGCCAAAACTGTTGCAGGGACAGACTTTCGTTCATGGCACTGACTACTGGGCTCTGTAACTCCTGGGCCAGGTTGGGGTGAAGTCCACCATCTCTGTGCTCCTCACCAAGCTGCCAGGAACTCACTGTGGCCAGGAGCCAGGGCTGGCTGCCGTGGTGCTCAGCTCCCTGTCTCCCAGCACAGGGTCAGGGGGACTGGAGGTGCTGACAAGCCCTGTGTTCCCATGGTGGGTGCTGCAGAGTTCCAGACTGGGGTTCCCCAGTTAGCGTTTGGCCTCGGCTGACCCTGGGAACTCTGTCGGTGGTGTTTGAGATTTGATCAGACACCCTGTCGCTGGGAGATGCTGGTTGCTGCTGGATGTCTGACCTCGAGCCTCTCATAAACTCCAGTTTTACAAAGGCGTAGGGTCTCCACCTCCAAGGTCTCACATTCACTGCTGTGGGTGTGAACCACCCAGATCAGCCCCGGAGTGCAGACTCTGCGGGCCACGAAAGGATTCTCCCCAGTAGCTCTGGTGGGTCGGAGGCCACAGAGGGGCTCTCTGTAGTTATCTGGAGCCTGGCAGCCCCAGGCACAGTCCTCTCCCGGCCTGTTTCAATCTTGCTGGTCCAGACACACTCTGCAGCCCACAACAGGAGATTGCTGGGTCCACTGGCGACTTCCTTTATGAGTTCCAGTGTCCCACCTCTGCTCACTGCTGCCTGGCCTCAAAATTGGTTCCTGCTTTCAGAACTGGACTCTCTGCCCCTCAACCAAGCAATTATGTTTGCTTTACACTCAGTAACTTTCCCCACTAACCTGGGTCCATTAAGCTCAGTTCCCTCTCTATTCCCAGGGTTCCCCAGGCCACACCACAATGTCTCTTCTCTGCCTGTGCCCCTACCCTCTGCGGCCAAACTGGCTCAGCTCTAATGAATTATTTCTTATATCATGTTCAAAGTTCCCGACCTTCTGAGCCTCTGTGGTGTTCTACTGTCCACTATTGAATTTCAGCAAATTCTCCTCAGCAACACACCTCCCTGAGGAGGAGGATTCCTGCTGTCTGTGCTGAGGACCTGCAGGCTGTGCTCCCTGCCTCTAAGGCAACATCTTCTCTTCTGATATAGCTATTATTATTATCAGTAATGAACTCCCCCCACACACCAGGGATATACCACTGAGCTATAACCCCAGCCCTTTTTATTTCTTTCAGATATGCTCTCACTAAATTTTCTAGGCCAGCTTTGAACTTATGATCCTCCTGCCTCCCATGTAGTTGGGATTACAGGTGTTAACCACTGTGCCCAGCTGATAAACTTATCTTCTAATGAAACAGGTCACAAAAAATTAGAATGTAGGAAACAATCAAAAATAGTAAAATTTATTCTATAAGATTGTCAAGCCAAAAACAATTATGTGACATTACTGTTTCATGAAAGTATGTTTTAGTAAATCTTTTCTAATTTCATACATTTGTTGAAGAACTTTTGTAAAAAGATTAAAAAATATTTGGAAATAGATTATAGCTACTGAAAGGTAACACAGAAAGGCTCTGTTAAAATACCAGACATGCTGGGCGTGGTGGTCCATGCCTGCAATCCCAGTGACTCAGGAGGCTGAGGCAGGAGGATCATGAGTTCTTGAGGCCAACCTCTGCAACTCTGCAAGATCCTGTCCCAAAACAAAAATAAAAAGGACTGGGGATCTTTCAAAATGAGGTTCTGATTCTTACTGATCTTACTTTTTTTGTGTGGTGCTTGCCTCATGCAGCATGGCAGGCAAGGATCTACCACTCAGCCACATCCCAGCCCCCAACCTAACCGCTGAAGCTTTAAATAAGACAAAGGATGTGAGGATGTTGCAGTGCCCATTAGCTGTGCTGCTGTGTCTGCTACAAATGGAAGGAAATCTGAAGGTTTCCCCTTGTTCACGGTTTGGGAAAAAATGGGGCTTTTATTTGCTGTGAAAAAAACATAGTGTAGATAATCTCCAGTCCTTTGGTGAGAGGTACACTCAAGCTTCAGAATAAAGTGATGAATCAAAAAAAAAAAAGACGACTGGGGATGTAACAGCTCAGTGGTTAAGTGTCCCTAGGTTCAATCCCCAATACCAAAACACAATAATGATAAAAATAAAATACCAAACATGCTAATAATAATAACATCCAATCTGAGGGTGAAGGTTATTTTACAAATGGTAAATAATTTTACAAAAGAGGATAGAAAGATGGAAAGAGCAGAGCTTGCTCAGCAGGATACTGTCAATAGGGAGATATGGTTAGAGGAGGGACAGGACTAATGGGAGAGAAGTTGAAGAAAACAGATCATGAAAGAATTTGCATACACAGATAAATGATTCCATGCTGCATTGAGGGAGTAGTATTGAAGTTTAAAGTAATCTGTTAAAATTTGCATTTTAAAAACATCCACCTAGCAAGTGATATGAAAGAATGGCTTAGAGGAAGGTGAACCTGAAGGCTATCAGTCCAGTTAGGAGTCAATTTCAATTAATCCAGCAAGTTAGATGAGCCAAGGTGATGGAGATGATGAAAAGTGGTAGATACAAGAGCTATCCAAGATTAAAAACAGTAAGATGTGATAATCATATATAGAAGTTGATCTGTCCTCCCAGCAGCTTGGGAGGCTGAGACAGGAGGATCCTAAGTTAAGGACAGGCTCAGCAACTTAGCAAAGCCCTAAGCAACTCAGTGAGACTCTATCTCAAAATCTCAGAATAAAAAAGGTCTGGGGATATGGCTCTGGGGTAAAGCTCCCCTGGGTTCAATCCTTGGTTTAAAAATGTGTGTGTGTGTGTGTGTGTGTGTGTGTGTGTGTGTGTGTGAAGTACCTAGGAATCACCTAGCAAAACTCGCAGGGAAACCCACTAGGCAAATATTGCACCATGAACTGAAACAGAATGGATGGCTGAAAAGGGAGATGGGAAACCAGGAAAGGTAATTCCACGCTGAAAGGATTCTGGAAAGAAAGGAAGCTAGCTGTAATAAAAAGGGCACCAGTTCTAGATTCCAAGACTTTTATCCAAACAGCAACAACACAATTTTTAGCTCGAACAAATTATTTACTTTCTCTGAGTCCCTGAATCCCCATTTATATTATCACCTATTTTGAAAAATAAGTAAGCACGCTAAGTTCTCAGAAGAAATTAGCTGCTCCATGAACGGCTGTCGCGGCTTTTGGTGGAAACCGGCTGATAAGAAACAACTAAACTTCTGGAGAAGGGACTGGTAGAGATGCAGGAGTGCGGTACACAGGCATGTGCAGCTAGGCAGACCTGCAAGGCCGAGTCCTGGAGGGGCACCTCTGGCACTGCGGGGCGCACACCGTCTCCCCAGGCCCTGCCGGACACCCGGAGCAGCCCCAGGACGGCACCGCGGGGCGCACACCGTCTACCCGGGCCCCACCGGGACACCCGGAGCAGCCCCAGGACCGCACCGCGGGGCGCACACCGTCTACCCGGGTCGCGCGCCGGCACACAGCCGGGCCCTCGCGGGACCCGCGACGGGAGGACCTGGCCCGGGCGGCGTCAGCTAAGGGCCGAGCCTCTCTGGGACCAGGTTCGCGGACGGCGCCCGCCCCAGCCCTCAGGTTTACCTGTGAATAATCCGCTCGGTTTAAAACCAGATCCATGCCGGCTGCGGAGCCCGGCAGCGCCGGCAGGACGCGAGCAGTAAAAACTCCGACCCGTAGCCTCGGGGGGCCGCGCAGGCCGCAGCGCCCCTTCGCAGCACCAGTCCCGCTACGCGGCTCCGCCCCCGGCACACAAGCTCCGCGTAGGGCGGCGGCGTTGGCTGCGGCGGGGGTGGTGTGACGTCAGCGCGCCCGCGCGAGTGGCCAGAGAACCGAAATAAGCCCCGCCCGCTCCCGGCGGACCGCCCCCTGCCAGCCTGCTCCAATCACAGCGAGCGGAATACAGCACGGGGGTCCCGGAGAGTGGGCGGGCGGTTTCCAGGGAGACCGGGACGCAGAGCTCCAGCCTGACAGCGCTCTCCTGGGCGGAGACGGCGCTGCTGAGAAGCGCGCGTGAACCCCGAGCTGTTTCTCTCGGGCTGCAGAGCGCCCGCGCAGGGCCAGCGTCCTCGCTTCAGGAGCTTGGCGTTTGCTGCCTTCTGCAGCACTTCTCAAACTTTTAGCTTTGGAATGAGTTCTCAAAACTCTGAGAAGGACCTTTTGTTTGTATGAATTAATGTTGGTATTTACTGTATTGGACATTAGAACTGAAAATGCTTTTGATTAATTTACTTCTAAAACCCCGTTGCATAAGTATCAATAAAAATAAAATTTTATTTTCTTTTTATTTGTTCAAGAGTGTTCCATTTTAATTTTGGAGTAATTTGTATTATAAATGTAATCCAATGTTAAAGTGAACGCATGTCACTATCGTACATGGTGGGGGCAGCTGACAATGAGCTACTCTGTCAAAGTATGTCATTTAAAAACAACAATAATTAAAACACCCTCTAGTATTAAATCTATTTTCAAATGGACTCTTCCATACACCAAAACATAGACTAAAGAAGTAATTTGATAAATTCTACTGACTTGATATTTAAATAGATTCCCATTGTGTCTCATTAACTTTTTCATTGTTTATGGTGGTAAAATACACATAACACAAAATTTAGCATTCTGACCATTTTTACATGTGTAGTTCAGTGATATTAAACATATCCATCATCTTATGCAACCACCATTACATAAAGCTCCACAACTCTCTTCATCTTATAAAACTAAAACTCTATCCATCAAACAAAAATTCACTGCTTGTTTCCCCTCCACGCCTCTGGCAACTGCTAATGTTTTTGTGATTTTTGACTATTCTACCTCAAATAAGTAGAAGCATGCAGTATTGTCTTTTTGTGACTAGTTTACTTTACTTAGAATAAGTTTCGCCCACATAGTCAGAATTACTTTCCTCTTCAAGGCTAAACAATATTGTATACACAACAGATTTCTGGCCCATTTAGTTATTAATGGATGCTCAAGTTGTTCTACACTAATTCTCTTTAGTTTTTTGGTGAACCACCATACTGTTTGCCCACCGGGGCTATCATATAATGATAATATATGATCATTATACCAGTAATGATACCCAGAGGTTCTAATTCCCATATCCTCACCAACATATTTTTTGATAGTAAACATTCAAATGTGTGCGAGGTAGTTTCTCATTGTTGAAATTGGATTTAGCAATGATTTCTTCAAAATGATACCTATAAATGCAGGCAACAAAAGAAAAAAGAATAGAAATTAGACCTCAGAAAACACTAAAACTTTGTCCATCAAAATATACTATCAATAGAGTACAATGACAACCTGAATAATGGGGGAAATATTTGCAATTCAAATATCTGATCAGGAGAAACCAAATATCCAGAATATATAAAGAATTCCTAAAATTCAACAAAAATGCAAATCAATTAAAATGTGCAAATGACTTAAATTGATATTTCTCCAATGAAGACATATAAATGGCCAATAAGCACATGGAAGGATGTTTGATATTGTTAAATATGAGAAGAAATGAAAAACAAAACTAAAATTTTAAAAAATAATTAAACGACTGGCATTGTATGTTTACCAAGTCTTTCTCCAAGGTACTAGTATATGGCAGGAGTCCCAGATCTGCTTTCGTAATCAATCTGTTGGTGTACTGTTTTTGTTTACGCGTATAAGAAAATTTGGTGCAAGGTCAACAGGTGGTAGGGTTTGAAAACTTAGTTCCAAAAAAAAAGGGAAACTTAGGTCCAATATGAAATGTGATTTCATTATTTGTCCCCCCAAATCCTATTTATCACTATGCATTTCATCAGAAATCTTGAAGAAATGGCAAATTGTTAAACGGTGAATACACAGATTTCCAAAAGCTTGAATTTTCGGTTGTTTCCTTAGAACTCAGAGGTTCCTTTTGTAAATTCACAAGAAAAATTACACCAATATCCAAGTCTGAATAATCATAAATCACTTTCAAATTTAAAAGTGTTTCATGAAAAAAGAGTTCATCTAGCAACTCAGTCACAGTGTTTTTCCTTGAGCCAACTAGTGTACTTGTGTACATAATGAAAGTGTTTTATGGGTCCTTCCCTGTCATTGCTGTTCCAGTTTTCCACTTCTAGGTATATTCACCGCCCCAGGAAGCACCATCAGAATATCAAAGGCACACATGCCTTCCTCACTTCCTGCAGCAGTCAACCCAGGTGCCTATCCATGAGTAAACGCAGGAAGAAAACACAGTACATATACAAAATGGGATCTTATTCAGCCACAAAATAATGATGAATTCTGTCCATCGCAGCACAGTGGATGGAACTGGAGGACATTGTGTTAGATGAAATAACCCAGGTGTGAAAGGCAACCTCTGCACATTCTTATCTGCATGAATTTAAAAAAAACTAGAGGCTAGGAAGGGTGGGGAAGCGGGAGGTGAGATGACAGATGTGGAGGCACAGACAGGAGGAAAGCCCACACCACAGCAGATGACCAGAGTTCACACGCTTTATTGTGTATTTCTTGAAGAACTGAAAGAGAAGGTCTCCAAGGTTGCAGATACACACAAGTGACAAGGACATGGAAATGCTCATCAGCTCGATTTGACCAGCATACATTATATACACATTGGAATATCACATGTACCCCATAAACATGTGCAATTATTTTGCATTAATTTAAAAAAAAAAGAAAAGAAGAAAAATCTAGAGTCAATCTGTTTCCAACTTAGGAAACTAGAAAAAGAAAAGTAAATTAAATACGAAGCAAATTTTTTTAATGTGTAAGATTTGATTTATTTAAAAAAATAAAAATTATTTTTATTCATAAGTGATGAATACTCTGAAAGAGAAATTAGGAAAAGTACTCGATTCACAATAGCCACAAAAGTAAAATTGGGAATCAATCTAACAAAAGAGGTGAAAACTACAGAACACTAAAGAAAGAAATTAAAGAAGATCTTAGAAGATGGAAAGATCTCCCATGATGTTGGATGAGCAGATTTCATATTACCAAAATGGCCACACTACCAAAGGTGCTATACAGATTCAATGCAATTCCAATTAAAATCCCTATGACATTCCTCATAGAAATAGAGAAAGCAATCGTGAAATTCATCTGGAAGAATAAGAGACCCAGAATAGCCAAAGCAATCCTGATCAGGAAGAGTGATGCAGGAGGTATCACAATACCAAAACTTAAACTACACTACAGAGTAATAGTAACAAAAATGGCATGGTATTAGCACCAAAATAGACAGGTGGACCACTGGTACAGAACAGAAGACACAGAGACAAACCCACACAAATACAGTTATCTCATACTAGACAAAGGAGCCAAAAACATACAATGGAGAAAAGATAGCCTCTTCAACAAATGGTGCTGGGAAAACTGGAAATCCATATATAACAAAATGAAATTAAACCCCTATCTCTCACCCGGCACAAAACTCAACTCAAAATGGATCAAGGACCTAGGAATTAGATCAGAGTCCCTGCACCAAATAGAAGAAAAAGTAGGCCCAAATCTTCATCATGTTGGCTTATGACCGGACTTCTTTAACAAGACTCCCAAAGTGCAAGAAATGAAAGCAAGAATCAATAAATGGAATGGATTCAAACTTAAAAGCTTTTTCTCAGCAAAGAAAACAATCAATAATGTGAAAAGAGAGCCTAGAGAGTGGGAGAAAATCTTTCCCACATGCAGTTCAGATAGAGCACTAATCTCATAAACTCAAAAAACTTTACACCAATAATACAAAGAACCCAATCAATAAATGGACTAAGGAACTGAACAGACGCATCACAGAAGAAGATACACAGGAGATCAACAAATATAGGAAAAAGTATTCAACATCTCTGGTAATTAGAGAAAAGCAAATCAAAACCACCCTAAGATTTCACCTCACCCAAATTAGAATGGCTATTATCAAGAACACAAGCAATAATAAGTGTTGGCGTGGATATGGGGGAAAAAGCACAGTCATACATTGCTGGTGGGATTGCAAATTGGTGCAACCACCCTGAAAAGCAGTATGGAGATTGCTCAGAAAACTCAGAATGGATCCACTTTTTGACCTAGTTATCCCACTCCTCAGTTTATACCCAAAGGACTTAAAATCAGCATAAGTGAAGCAGCCACATCAATGTTTATAGTAGCTCAAGTCACAATAGCTAGATTGTGGAACCAACCTAGATGCCCTTCAATAGATGAATGGAATGGATAAAGAAACTGTAATGTACAAAGCTGCTCTCCCCATCCTTTCTGATGAAGACATTTCCCCACCTCCCAACTACTGTCAGTTTGTGAACATCCTAGCTAGCTATTGGTTCATCAGTCAGCTTGCAAGTATCCTTCTCCCTTATTGGTCCCATTAGCCCAGCGGGATTCTTAAAGATAGCTTCACCGCCATCTTTTCTCTCTTGACTTTCTCTCCCCCTGATTCACTTTCTTTCTCCTCCTCGCTTTCCACTCTCTCTAGTGTGCGCCCTTTCCCTTTCCTTTCTCTTTTCTTCTCATTTTCTCTCTTACCCTGCAGGGAGACACTCTGTTTGCTTAATGAACTCCCTTATATGATTTCCCGTGTCCGGCGTGGTTTTTGTGGGATTCCTTACATTGGTGCCAAGACCCGGGATTGGTCCTTCCACTGCCTCTTAAGCAAGTGGAAACCCATCGGAGCCCCAGTGCCCCCAGACACAGCCCCACCTTCCATTCGCCCAGTGCATGCAACACCGGACTTCAGGTTGGTGAGTTCCCTTAGATAGGTCCCCACTCTAGACCACTTAAACACACCTCTGCTGACCTGAGAAGCGACCGTTGAGTGTCCTGGGCTCTCGAGGCAACTGAGGGGTGGGGGTACCCCAGTCACAACTTTTATAGTTACGGCTCACCCCTATAGTCGGTCTTATCTGCCGGGTGGATTCCTGATTTTATGGTGGAAATTCCCTCTCAGGGTTGAGGCTCATCTCACGCTCGCACTCCCACTAGTGCTCGAAAACCCTGATATCAGGTCCTCAACTCGTCTCGGCTTTTCCTGGCCCCACATTGTTGTTTGTGTGACGACACCATCAATGTGCTGCCTTCTCGTCTCCAGTCGACTACTCTGGCCTTGGGACGCCCTGGCCACAGACTCGGTTGTATCAGTCTCCACCATGGGATCTGGGTCCTCCATTCCAGCAGATTCAACCCTTGGCCTGACCCCCGACTTAAAGCCATCAAAATTCGTTTTTGTAATGTCACATACCTTCCGTGAGCGAGTGGGCAGATGGAAAGGGATTCCTTATCTTCAAGTCTCTTCGTTCTTGCTTCTTGGCTCTTCCTGCAAACTCAAACGCCGCCTCCTTCTCCCCCTCTAAATCCCTCCTCCTCCTCCAACATTGACTCAGCTGTTTCTGCTTCCATTCCCTGGCCCAGCCCACCTAGTCCTCCGGCCACAAGGTCCTGCATAGGCCGCTGTGGAGGGAGTAACCAGCCCAGCCATCAGTGGAATGTCCCAGTAAGGAGTATGATATAGCAGCCCCATTCCCCCACAAGTAGTGGGAGATAATGTTTCACAATTTTCTGCATCCAAACCTAATTGATTACTAACCAGGAAAAAGGGTTAAAATGCCCTAGGCATCAAGTTTCTGCTAGAACCTGTTAGCTCCTTTCAGTCAGGGCTTACACTGAAATGTAAATGGAGGAAGGCGCAGTGGGAGACCAGTTTCAAACCCAAGGAAAAAAAAGTGTCCATTTTAAATTTCTCCTGGGCTGCAACACAACACTTTATCTCTCCCTTTTACCTCTTCTCTCTGCCTTTCTCTTTCCCATTTTCTCATGCTATAATTAATGGCCATTATCATTTTTCTTCTAGGACTCTTGTTTTTCTTAAATGCTATATTTTTGAGCTCACAATTTTGATCCTACATACCTAGGTTAATGATTTTTGATCAGTTCTTTTTATCCAACTCTAGAGTTATTTTTGAACCTCTGTTACATTGCAATAGAGATAAACATTACAAGGACTTTATTTTTGTGTTAAATATAAGCATGCATAAAAATTAAAATTTAATTTAAAAAATGGATCCAAATACTTTCAATTCATGTGATTTAAAAAGGTTCAATTTAGGGGAGATCCAAGATGGCGGACTAGAGGGAGGCTGCGTTCCTTGTCGCTCCATAACTCCGGTTTCAAGCAGAGGATCTCTGTTTTTTGGTAAGGCAGTTTTTGCTGCTTATTGATCCCCTGCTCTGTACCCCATTTGTCTGCTGTGATGACCTGCAGTCTGCCAGTATATCAACGCCTTTTTTGAGTGCAAATTGCTCACTGTCAGGTGCCTATCATCTGCCATTTGCCTGCCTCTGGCTGGTCCATTGCCTGCCTTACACCTATCCATCACCAAATGCACGAGGTTCACCTCCCCATGGTCTGACAACAGTCAGCAAACTGATCGCCGACTGCCAGTGGAGCACCAGTTGCCTGCTGTTGCCTGGAAGTTCTCTGTCACAGTACCTGCAGGTTTGATTACACGTGGCTGCCGCCATTTCGAGACAAAGACAGGGAACTGTAGGACCCCTGGCTGAACTGACTGAGGCCCATGACCAGGATCCCTCAGCCCACCCAATCACTCCCTGCCTCTGGGGCCCTCACATCGACTGACTGCTCCCTGCCGCCAGGACCCCCAGACCAACTGACTGCACCCTATCACCGGGACCCCAGACCAACTGATTGCACCCGATCTCCAGGATCCCACAACCACACCAAACACACCAGACCTCCAGGACCCCTGCCTGACCAACTGATTCCTGCCTCCAAGACCTCCAGCTGTCCATGTCCACACCCTGAGCTGCAGCTCCCCATTTGACAACACATTTGGAAGCCAGAGCGGCCATCTTGAATAATCAAAGAAGCCCTAGCTCTGATCTTTCGGTGGGGCAAATCCCATCCTGAGATGCCTGCTGGAAGCTTGAAGCTCATTGTCAGGTACCTCTCAAGCATCAGGCTACTGAAGATTGGGAGGTTTCATACTATATGACTGTTATACTGTAGATTTTCTTTTTTCTCCTTATTGAAAAAATTTAAGTTTTTATTTCTTTGCTTTTCTTGCTCTCTTTTCCTTTTGTTTAACTGTTCCCTCAGAGTCTCTTTCTCCCTTTTTTGCATGCTAACATCCAATTTCTTTTGATTACACTCTCAACCTTTCTATTTTCTAGAACTTCTGTGTATTCTTTTCTTATCCCATTAACAGCCACATTCTACATCCCTCTGCATCCTCTTTGTCCTCCTTTAGAAACTGTAGACCTTCTTGCAAATCTGTTTGTTTTATTGAAGATAATATTTTAACTCATACTGTTTATTATTACAATTTTATTATAGTCCTCATAGGGGCTACTTGGTCTAGGATTGCATAGTGTCTGAATTGGGCACTGCTAATATTGATCTCCTCTTAAAGAAAGGGTTGTGGAAACCTATAGGGCCACTATAAGCCTATAGGGGGAAATCTGCAATACCCCAGATCTGCACTGCTACAGGGGAAGATACATGAACAACATGAAAAAACAAGGGAAGAAAATGATCCAAACAAATCTAGATTCTATATTAATACAATCCAATAACAGTATGTTAGAGGAAATGTCAGAAAAGGACTTCAGATTATACATGATTAAGATGATTCACGAAGCAAAGGATGAGATAAGAGAGCAAACGCAGGCAATGAATGATAATACCAATAAGCTGAAAGAGCACCTGTAGGAAGCAAAAGATCATTTTAACAAAGAGATAGAGATTCTCAAAAAAAAATGGAAATCCTTGAAATGAAAGAGACAATAAACCAAATAAAAAACTCAATGGAAAGCATCACCAAAAACTAGACCACTCGGAAGACAGAACCTCAGACAATGAAGACAAAATATTTAAAATATTTGAAAATAAAGTTGCCCAAACAGAGAAGATGGTAAGTAACCATGAACAGAATCTCCAAGAACTATGGGACATCATGAAAAGATCAAATTTAAGAATTATTGGGATTGAGGAAGGCACAGAGATACAAACCAAAGGAATGAACAATCTATTCAATGAAATAATATCAGAAAATTTCCCAAACCTGAAGAATGAAATGGAAAATCAAATACAAGAGGCTTACAGAACACCAAATGCACAGAATCACAACAGATCCACACCAAGGCACATTATAATGAAAATGCCTAACATTCAAAATAAAGATAGGATTTCGAAGGCCACGAGAGAAAAGCATCAGATTACATATAGGGGGAGACCAAAACGGGTAGTAGCCAACTTCTCAACCCAGACTCTAAAAGCTAGAAGGGCCTGGACCAACATATTTCAAGCTCTGAAAGAACATGGTTGCCAACCAAGAATCCTATACCCAGCAAAATTAACCTTCAGATTTGAAGATGAAATGAAATCCTTCCATGATAAACAAAAGTTAAAAGGATTCACAAATAGAAAGCCTGGACTACAGAATGTTCTCAACAAAATATTCCATGAGGACGAAATGAAAAACAACAATGTAGGTCAGCAAAGGGAGGAACTTCCTTAGAGAAAAACCACTCGAAGGAGAAACCAAGCCAACTTAAAAACCAAAAATAAGCCAAATGACTGTGAATAAAAATCATATCTCAAAAATAACCCTGAACATTAATGGCCTAAACTCATCAATCAAAAGACACAGACTGGCAGATTGGATTAAAATGAAAGACCCAACAATATGCTGCCTGCAAGAGACTCATCTCATAGAAAAAGACATCCACAGACTAAAGGTGAAAGGATGGGAAAAAACATACCATGCACATGGACTCAGTAAAAAAGCAGGGGTTTCCATCCTTATATCAGATAAAATGGACTTCAAGCCAAAGTAAATCAGAAGGGATAAAGAAGGACATTTCATACTGCTTAAGGGAACCATAAATCAGGAAGACATAACGATAGTAAATATTTATGCCCCAAACAATGGTGCATCCCTGTACATCAAACAAATCCTTCTCAATTTCAGGAATCACATAGACCACAACACAATAATTCTGGGTGACTTTAATGCACCGCTGTCACCACTACATAGATCTTCCAAACAAAATCCAACCAAAGAAACCATAGAACTCAATAACACAATCAATATCCCAGACTTAGTAGACATATATAGAATATTCCATTCATCAATGAGCAGATTCACATCTGATTAATTTATAAAGTTATTCCATGGAGTAACAAACTTAAAAACATTATTCTTTGTACATTAAATGTTTGTATATTAAATGTGTTCATATTTTCCAGGTATACAAGCCTTTAAAGCAGAAAATGTATCAAGCTGCTCTTCTCCAAATTAAACTTGTCTGTAATGGTAATTTTAAACTCATCATTTAATGGTCTATTATAGAACCTGTCATCAATAGGGTAAAGCATTTTGCCACTTTGCCACATGAAAGGAAAGTTAAAAGCTCTCTCAGCCTTTCTTTAATTCACGTTTTAGATATAATGTTAAATTGTGTTAACTAATGTGCATATAGACTCAGGAGTCAATACATGTAAACTTCTTAAAAAAGTGTGTAATGCTTAAGAAAGTGTGTAATGCGCAATAGCAAAAATGGGACAACAGTGACTGAGATTAGGGTCTGTGACCTCATGACTGTGGCATGCCTGGTGCCTGGGAATGCTCCTGTGCAAGGGCACAAGATGCCTAACTGCTGTGGCAGTACATTAATCTCAGGCACTCAGCTTTTGGGCAGGAAGGATTTCTTTTGCTAGATAACCAGTGTTTCATCAGCTCCCTTCTCTGGTTCCTGCCCATCTTACACTAACTTCGAACAGTGGACTTCCTTGAGAGCCACACAGAGCTCCTAACATTGCACTTTGCAGTTCTGAAAAAAGTTACGTTAATGTCCTAGTCTCTGTAACTTTCCTGAAAACAAAGAATAATGCTTACATACATATATAAAGATTGCTGACATAACTCTTTAGGTCTGCATTTCTATCAGAGAGCAGAGTTCCATCTGATCTCAGCTTAATCTTCACAATCTGTGTTTATAAACCTTTATTTTCTAATACTCCTTTGTCACTCACTGAACTTGAGAATTTGGTCATGCTGGTCATGGCAAAAAGGAAGCCTGCCTTACCTGAGATAAGTCTCTGCCTCACAACTCTGCTGCACGTTAGAATGGCTCCAAAGTAAGCCAGACTTTAACTCATTTAATGTTGTGTTCAAAAGTTTGATGTTTGTTGTAAAGATTACTGTGATCTCAACCAGGGGATATAATGAATAACTCAGCCAAAATTCAAGATAGCTATTGCACAAACTGAATGTTTTACTGTTGGTGATTCCATTTTGTATTTCCTTGTAAACTCTAACTGTTGCCTGATCTTTTGCAGAAGTACACCATAGATTAACTTGAAAAGTCATCACCTATAGGACAGATATGTAGACCCCAATTAGATAAAAGGGGGTAAATAACTAAAGTTATAGACATTTAAGTTAAAGCCCAGTACTCTTACTTTATGACTGGTGAGACTGGCTTGCTTGATGGTTAAGATCAAACTTAGAGATTGAGATTAAATACAGAGGTCAAGAAAAGTCCATATTTGGGTCTTGCCCTCGGTCAGCCTGAACCCAGGGAACAAGAGTACTTCTCTAAGGAACTTTGCAATTCTGGGTGGGTCACACAACCTCCTGACCAAGGAGATTGATGAGGCCACTAGAGAATGAAAAGTCAATCAGAGCACTGCTGCAGAGGAGGGTCATGGAAAAAGGGAGACACCCCTAATGCTTCCAAGGGAAGCCACCTCATCGAGAAGACCCTGCCTAACTAATGGCACTAATGGAGCTAAGAAACTGCTCTTAAATTCTCTGTGAGTGACCCCTGTGGGAACTCAGCTGACTCTTTAACAGACAGGAACAGGTCACTTGACCAGCTGGATCTTAAACACCTAGCAAAACAGTTAAAACCAAAATATAGCCATTCTTGGGCATTTAAAAGAAATAATAGTTAAATGTAACTTAAGATGTACACTTGTGTTAGCCCACTAGAATAAAGATTGAAAGCTACAAAACAGAGATTCTTAGGCAAATGTGCCTGATAACTATCAAGAGAAACTGCCAGAGCCAGAAGTTTTAGTCAGTTTAAGGCCTACAGACACAGGTAGGTTTAATCTATGTTTGCTAGTATCTCTACTAAATGATGCATTTACATTCCTGATAACCTAGACAATGTTAAAGTTCCCGAATAAAGGCCTTGTCCTCTCCAGCCTTTAGGCCTTGTTATGGGAACAACTTCTCAGTTCTTCCACCCCCTGGTGAGGAATTATTGACTTCTGTCATCTTTATGATATGCATTGGCATGTTCCAGATTCTGCAACATTTATATTGTATCAATCTCATTTCAGTACTCATGTCTTTCTGTTCTTCTCTCATAGAAGCACCCATCCCCAGATGCCTTTACAGCCTGCTCTTCCCCAAACAGACTTCCACCATGGACCCCTCAATTAACCTGATTTCTAAAAAGGCAACTCCAAACTGCTTGCCCCATGCTGCACACTTCCAGCTCGAATAAGTCAGAATGGTCATCGCCCCCCTTTCCCTACAGCAGTCAAGGAGTTAAGCCAGAATTGGGGACAGGCAGTTAGTGTAGAAATCGGGGATCAGTTAAATCGAGGACATGGAAGTCCATGAAAACCATCTGCCTCTGGAAGTCTGGAAGTTGAAGACTGCCCCTGGGAGAATGGACTTTTTACATCTCACCTGCAAAACCAGCCCTAGTCACTTAGGCAGGAAGGAGAGAGAAGGCAGGAAAGAACTTGAAAACAAAAGATTTCCTTATAAAAACAGAAAGGGGGGAATGTCATGTACAAAGCTGCTCTCCCCACCCTTTCTGTGCAGCCATTTCCCCGCCTCCCAACTACTGTCAGTCTGTGAACATACTAACTAGTTATTGGTTCATCAGTCAGCTTGCAAGTATCCTTCTCCCTTATTGGTCCCATTAGCCCGGCGGGATTCTTAAAGATAGCTTCACCGCCATCTTTTCTCTCTTGCCTTTCTCTCCCCCTGACTCACTTTCTTTCTCCTCCTCGCTTTCTACTCTCTCTAGCATGCGCCCTTTCTCTTTCCTTTCTCTTTTCCTCTCATTTTCTCTCTTACCCTGCAGGGAGACACTGTTTGCTTAATAAACTCCCTTATGTGATTTCCCATGTCTGGTGTGGTTTTCGTGGGTACATATACACAATGGAACACTATTCAGTCATGAAGAAGAGTAAATTTATAGCATTTGCAGGTAAATGAGTGGAACTGGAGAATATCATGCTAAGTGAAATAAGTCAATCCCCAAAAACCAAAGGTTGAATCTTTTCTTTGATAAGTGGATGATGATACATAATTGGGAGGGGGGTAAGGGAAGAATGGAGGAACTTTGGATTGTGTAGAGGAAAATGAGGGGAGGAGGGGATGGGGGAAGGAAAGATAGTGGAATGAGACAGACATCATTACCCTATGCACATGTATGATGACTCGAATGGTATGAATATACGTCATGTACAACCATAGAAATGAAAAGTAGTTACCCTGAGGGAAGTCATCCTTATTTAGCAGAATCAGACTAGGTTGAGCCAAGGGACACAAATGTCTGGCTTCTAGGAACTTCCGGGAAGTATGTGGCACTGTGTGTTTCTCTTTCTGGAATATTCCCCCTTAAGAGAATGGCTCCCCTAACTCCACCCTATCCTGTCCCTCACAGAAGAAGCTCCTCCCAGTCCTAACCCCCTTTACCTGTGTGTTATAAATAAAGGAGAGTTGGGTGAGTGGTTGTAAGAGGCCAGAGCTGGTGTGGCCTCACCCGCAAGCCCCCTCTCATTTAAAAAGAGCATTGGCTCTTGTGTGTCCATTGAGTAGATAAGTTCTTTGGGTAATAGATAGAAAAACTGCCAACATCCTCCTCCCACAATTAACCCTTTTCTCCTCCACACAGAACATGGCAGAGAGGACCTCCACATTTGGCGCCCAGACAACGACTGTTCCAGAGGATTTTAGAAGAAGAAAGGTAAGGATGCTGGCCCCTTTCCGGAGTAAGTGGGTGCATGTGAATAAGTTTAGTAGTAAGAAAGGAAAGGGAATTTAATTGTGTGATGTTAAGTCTGGGGAATGCACTCTCTACAGAGAGAGAGAAATAAAAATAGATCTTTTCAGCCATATTCAGTACTTAGCTGGAGTGAAAATTCAGTGGAAAGAACGCAGCTCCTATGGTCCTTGAAATGTAAATGGAGACCTGGTTGCTTTGGATACTGCAGACTGGGTCAGGCAGGTCTGCTTGTGTCCCTGTGACTGCATGAGACTGAGACCCAACTTGGCTGAGATGGTGCAAAGTTTAGAATCCTGGGAAGAAAAGATCCTAATTGGGAATTCAGAGAAATCTCTAACTTCGAAGGGGAATTCCTAGTTTAAATATGTGTGTCCCCGCCAGGCTTCTAGCCCTCCAGAGACAGCCTGGTCTCTGCTCCCTGGGGGGACGGATGGAAGCCCACAGAACCTGGCTGCTCCCTGCTCAGGCAGAGCCCCTCAGGGCCATGCCTCTTGATGGCGGAGAGCTAGCCCAGGGATTGGAAGCCCAATGGCAGGCTGTGGGAATTTAGTTTGGACTGTAATAGAAACTTGTTTTTATGTTGATTTGTGGGGTCTGGATCTTTTGAGCAGGAGTCTTAGAAATGCTGTTAAGAGCTTTAGATCTAAGAGTCAGAAATGCTCGTCCTCCAGGACCCGGTCTTCTGGGGAGTTGTTGGTTGGTAAAAAAGAAAAGGATTCAGAAACTAGCCCCAAGCATGTTTCTGTGGACAGAGGGACACCTGACAGTGGGGGCAAAGTTTCTATTCAGACATGGGAAGAGGAAATGGAGTTAACATGGGATTTCAGTAATCTACATTTGAAAGGTCCTACTCCAGTGTCTTGCCCTGCCCCTGGAGAAATCAGGAGACCAAGAATTCTGACCGCTGAGAAGGAATTAAAAAAATTTGGGTTATACCCTATTTTTGAGCAAAATGATTCTCAAAGTTCTGTCTGTTCCTTTTACAACATCAAGGAAGTTAAAATCTGCATGATCTATGTGTGGAGTGATACATCACTCGTACTAAACTTCTTAAAATTAATATGTAATGAGGCACTACCGCTCCTACTAGGTAGCTCCTGCCATTCTGAAGGTGAATATTTAACAGGGAAATGCAATTGGATAGAGCATTGTTCAGATCACGCAAAAATTAATAAATTGAATGGAGTTCAGATTACCTTGGATATGCTTACTGGCTCAGGACATTTGCTGATTTGGGACAACAACTGACTTAATAACTTGAAAACTCATGTCAAATAAGTGCATGTGCACAAAGAGCATGGAGAGAATTATCTGCCCAGAGAGAAAACTCTTAACCCCAGTCAAATTTGGCCAGGGCCAGGGGAAAATATTTCAGAGTTTGTAACAACGAACCTGGACAGTGTTGCCTCAAGGATTTGGAGATAGCCCTCACCTGGTTGGACAAACCCTAGCTGAGGACTTAAAAATATTCAGAGATAAAACATTTGTAATTGTTCTCCAACAAGTAGATGACATCCTTAATGTGCTACCACACAGGAGAAATATCAAGGCCATTACAGAGGCTTCCTCCGGATAGCTGGATACTGCAGGCCTTGGATTCCTGGGCATAGGGAATTAGCTAAGCCTCTTTACAGCCTCCCCAAAAAACTCTGCACCAAGGAACAACTGCCCTGATGTAAGAACCAAAACATACTAAAGGTTTTTAAAATATCAAAAGTTGTTCTCAACCTACCTAAGGAACGAGATTTAACCTGTTTGTCACTGAGAGAAAAGTAACCCTAAAAGTATTCACCCAGAACTGCTGGATAGGCAGCCTTGGGCAAATCAGGTCAATAGCCCATGACATACTTCTGTATGGAGCTTAGCCTAGTAGCTTCATTCTCAAAAGTAATGGAAAATAAGGTTTCATCATTTTCTTTGACATCAAACCTGTCCTAAAAATAAGAAATGGTTAAAATGCCCTTGGCATCAAGATTTTGCTGGAAACACTAATCTCTCTTTTAGTTCCTTACAGGTCTCAGTGAAGGCTTAAGTTGAAATGTAAATGGAGAAACCTGCAAACTCACTAGGAGACCACTCTGACCTAACCAAAACAAAAAAAGGAGGGGAAAAGAAGATGTTTTCCAAAGTTGGTAAAAGATGTTCTAATTGTGCTTTTTAATGGATTGATCTTTTGCCTTTTAGGGATGATTTTAAAGGTGAATAACAATCATCAGGACAAAAGTCGGCAGCCTGAATTATTCTGAAGTTTTTCTTTTTATATCTTAAATTCTTAGACAAATTAAATCAATGTTTAATGCATGTTTGTCCATTGCTGTGGAGCTTCACTTTCACTTCCAATAAATTTTAAAAATTTCCTTTTTTTGACTGATCTATAAATGTGTGCACACAATGACTATATTTACATGATTTCAAAATTTACTTACAGTTCAATGAGCATGCTCACATTTTAAAATTAATATAAAAATGGACTCATATCCATATAACTTTAATTCACATGAATCAATGAGATTTAACTTCCATTGGGTAAACAACTGAAAATAAAAAGGGCTTCTTTTTACTTATTAACTCACCTTTTTCCAGGTAAAAAGGCTTCTTTATTAATTCACATTTTTTCAGGTGGTCAAATAAATAATAAAATTGCTAAATTCTATAATATTTAAGATCTATATTCCTTGTTTCTAATGTTTTTTAAACAGGAAATAAATTATTAATATTATTATTTATATTTGTTTGATGTCTTGACTTTTGCAAATAAGAATAAATAAATTTAATTTGAGGTGAATAAAATTAATTATCCAAGCTTTTATTATAGGAGATACTTAATTGATTTACAAGGATGGTGTCTCGAGCAGTAAGAGAGGAATCAAGTTTGGTTCCAACAAGTGGATTTTATTCATGCAATGCACACTCAACTTAACATCCCTAATGATAGCAAGTCACAAATACATTGAAGATTCACTCCCTTATTCACCTAGAGTCCAATCCCCATGGACTTACTCAATGCAACATCTCTTAGCCAAGAAGTCAGTCAATAAGACAGAAGGGATTCTTCTCAGCCGTATCCCCTCTCAGCTCCTCAGATGTCCTCGGATGTCCTCTGATGTCCTCAGGTGTCCAATAAGCAGGAGACTGGGTGGCAGTGGTTGCTGCGGGAGAGGTGGTCAGTCGTCTGGCCTTGGTGACAACAGTCGATCAGTAATCAGCGATAGAGTGGATAGCAGCTGGGGTAGTCATGAGACAGAGTGACGTGGAGTCCTCTGGTCATGGTGCTGCTGACAGTTTGCTTCAAAAGTCCAGGGGTTTAAGCAGCGATTTTCAGCCCCGTCACGCTCTGGTCCTCATTGAACACGACTAGACTAGAAGCCACCACTCAAATCATAGATAAAGGTTCATATTGGCCTCGTTCAGGAGTGTCATCCTGCCACACAGCAAGTTGGTCACCAGGCACCTTTATGATTTTAGTTTTACAAGTCCAGGCAAATACCAAATACAGCTTATTACTATGTAACACACAACTATAGCAATTCCTATAATTTCCTTGTCTCATTACAGATGAGATGCTAAAAGATCGTCAATTGGAACATCATCTACTAAATATGAAAACATCAGATACTTTTAACTAAAATATATTTAAACTATAAACATTTGTAATTTGGTTAATATAAAGAAGGTCTAAAATTCCTTTATTCTCTATGTTCTCATTGAGAATCAAGACACTAGCACTTAAACTATCAGGTGTAATATGTAAGTGTCTAAAAAAATTTTTTTTCTCCTCATAAAATAGAAGACTATAACATGTTGAATAAATTAAAACAAAATCTGTGAAAAATAATTTTCCAAAGATTTATATGTAATTAAATTGGCTGTATATAATTAACACAATCAGTTAAGGTTACTGTTTTTTATTCTTTAAATTCTACTAAGTTTCTATCATAAAGGCTATTTACAAATATAGATAAGATCTTTTCACAAATCCCTGTTAACTGAATCTTCTAACTAAAGGATAGAAGAAAAAGAAAATACCTAAAAATTTAATTTCTCATTCTAATAAAGTTATTTCTTAAGCCTGTTGAATTTCTACTATTAAAAAAAGGTTAATTTCAAAGACATTATGGTTTATACAATTTGGTTAAACAATAATTTATTTTAAAATACCACCTTGCATTCCAAATTTTAAATTTCTCTTTAAAAGCCAAATTTGATTAATACAAAAACATCAATGGGGGCTGGGGAGATAGCTCAGTCGGTAGAGTGCTTGCAAGGTGCTTGCAAGAGAGTGCTTGCAAGGTGCTTGCCTTGCAAGCACAAGGACCTGGGTTCGATCTCCAGCACCACAAAAAAAAAAAAAAAAAAAAAAAAAAAAAATCAATGGCTATATTTTATTTAACTTAACCATGGTAATTAGTACTTATTATGTTAATTATATTCTTGTTTTCCAAAGAAGTCTTTAAAATATTAGATTTACAGGGACATGTTCTTAAGCTGATGTTCCCCAAACTAAAGTTTTTTTCAATAATGGTTTCTTGCAAAATTATATAATAATAACAAATTAATTTTAAAAAATATATTATTTAATATTTTTAAATTACATAAATATAAGTTGTACACTTTTCATATTACTCTCTACACTAGGAAGTAAACAGCTATATTTTTAAAAGACATTCAGGAGAGGCTGGCTTATTTAAAGTCTAACAATATGGGATATGGAAGTATTTTGACAACTTCCCCCAAGAGGGGATGGAAGCTGTTGACTTGTCTGTTTCATGTTTCAGATGTGATATTAAATTATGTTACTTAAACTATATTAATCCAAAGAATTATATATGGAAGTTTTATAAAATAATATTCAGATAAAGAGGCTAAAGATGATTTCAAGATTAAGGTATCTTCCCTAGATTTTTGTCAAGAGACCCACTTAGGAAAAATTAGGTATACATAAAAAAACTTTTTTGAGGTTCTAACAACTATTATTAACATTTACTAAATCTTCTAAACTACTTTCCCTACATAACCTCAGAGATATACATATTTTATACATACACAATTATATTGTTAATTTCAAATCTTATAACATTGTTTTAGATTGCACATAATTAGTATTCTTTTACAACATTACTTTTAATGCCAGATTTTTGTCATATAGTTCATTTATCCAAAACCCCATGTTGGACATTTGGATTATTTTTACCACTTTAAAAATAAGGTTATTAAAGATATTCATATAAATATATCTTTATACATAGTTGTTATCTTTCCATAGATCCCTTAAAATGTAATTCCTAGATCCATGACAAAGTCTAAGACTTTTTAAATAATTTATTGAATCGTTATCCTGACAGATATCACCAATTTTAATATAATAGCTTAATTTAGAATAATAAGGTTATTACCTATAGAAAAACATGTCATGAGTGTAGTGCCCAGTGGGCTGCCCGGCGGGCTGACACGGGAGGGCAGGTCCGCAGCTGCCAATGCAGCGCTCTGCCCACGTGAACACGACGGGCGTCGTCGGCTGGGCGTGGGAGGCAGCAGGTGGGTACCGGGTTTTCCCTGCAGTCTAGCACTGGCCTGGGGCCTCAGGTTACCTACAACCAGCGCACCCTATGACCTCCTGACCTCCTGGGGCTCCTTCCTGGGCGGTGGGGTGCAGGACACGCCTGTGGGGGAAGGGAAGGAGGCATGACAGCACTCCCAGCTGTCAGTCTGCCACCCTAGCCAGCCATTGGTTCACCTGTCAGCGCGGCAACCATTGGCCTAATCCGTGGCCGCGAATTTTAACTGCTCAGCAATTGGCCCCGTCGTCCTTAGCCCGGGAAATTCAACTACTTAAGGAAAGCTCCCCAGCCATGCTCTCTCTCTTTTCAGGGCAGACACTGTTCGTCTGCCTAATAAAATCTCTTGTGTGAGTTCCCGCGTCCTGAGTGGTTTGTCTGGGCGCCTTTTCACTTTTCAATGAGACTAATTTTCCATGTTTGTAATGACAGCATATTATAGTTTTGTAACTCAGTCTACTTTTAGAGACTAAATCAAATCCTATATTTGGTGGAAACTTGGCCATCTTTTATTGTAATGCCTTTTTCAACTTAACAACATTGACTTTAACAATAGGTAACTTTTATTAATCTTCCTGGCCAAATAGAAATATTTATTAAGTCACTTCTTATAGTTTAAATATTTGTACAATGCTAGGCCATTGTCTACAATTCAAGGTTAATAATGCTTGTAGTAATGTTTGTAGTAATCTTTTCCCTATGATTTACAAAAATAAAAATACAAAGGGGGAACAGATTCCTATGTAAACCCACTTAATTTTAAAAAATATTGTCTAAAAATTATATTAGGAGTTCCACCGTTGCTGAGTGACACATGAAGCAATAGAACGCACCAGGTTTTACCATAAGGAGATCTTAAATCTCCAACCACAATATTTATCTGCAGCTCTTTGAGCTCTCAGGTAAGTGAAATATATGGGAAATCTGTTGGGCCCATTTCCCAGATCCACCTTTAATACATCCAACCATGTGGACTGGAGAACCAATCCCAATATTTACTGGTGATATTCGTATGATGGGAGGTTTCACAGATACTCACATTACACCCATCCATGTGGCTGGATCGACTCTACTGTCTGCAGTGGAAATTTACCTATATGCTGGTCCCATGATAGACTCTCTGGCTGCCTGGAGGTAACCTTTAAGAAAAAGACAGCATGAGGAATACCTGGGCCAGCCAATTATACTGCCCTTGGAACTGAGGATTGTATGTTCAAATGGTTATTGGAATAGGACGTTCTCATATAAAGGCAGTCATTTATATGAAATATCCACCAATATCTTACTGCCTTAATTGTTCTGCAATAGAATCTGACACTTTTCCTAAATGGATAAAATATGCAAATGTCTTGCCAATTATCTCTAAAGGTGGTGGATACGTTTTTGGAATGACCTTAAAAATTAATGAAAGACAGTTATATCAAAATATTTTCCTCTAGAAGATTCAAAGTCAGCAAGGCCTAATGTGGTAACATTGCCACTGAATGTTTCACTTTTACTTCTTGAAAAGAATTTACAAGTGACCATGTTCAATCTAAATCTTTAATGCTATGAAAGATGTAAGGAACTAGGCAAATATTGAGTTGTTTAAAACTATTTTCAGTACATAAAAATAAGATTAAATATACAATCATTCTGATTTTTGAAACTCCATGTAATTTGAACTATTCCCTATTATTTGGATATTACTCTGCACTACTGGTAACCATGTAGTAAAGACCAAATTAGAATCTAACAAACTGATATTACACTAGAGAGATGAATAATTCACATATGTATTCTTCTAGGTTTCTGTTCGTTCCTACATTCATTATATCTAGGGGCATGATTCCTTCTGTTAAGATGCTATGGCCCCTGAATGTTGAGTATTAATAGAATGATTGAGATCAAATTAAATGCTTTTACAGCTACTATTTTAAATATCAGTGATGAGCCTTTTGCTCCCAAATTTAAACAAAGGTTTAAAGGTCATGATGACTGTAAACATGTGTGTTGTTACAACTAAATATCATACTTGCCAATGGGACTAAGAGATCATTAAGATTCATCTAATGGACATTTGACATAGTAGTAATAACCTGGATCTTGTAAAATCATATCACCACATCCAGGATATTCAAAAGATAGAATTGATCTCATGCACTCTGCATTCCTGGTTGATCAGATATTTCCTAAATTGAATAGCATTGGAATAATATATTTGCTACTAATTCTTTCTGTATGGTTATAATAGGTTACCATACCCTCTGAAAAAAGAACCAGGACCTTGGAGCAGCTCTCAGAACCAAGATCTAGAGCCTCAACACAACTGCCCATCATTTGCATTTTAAAATATTAAAAAGGAGGAGATGTGGGAAGCTGTCCTTATTTAGCAGAATCAGACTAGGTTGAGCCATGGGACACAGAGTCCTGGCTTCTAGAAACTGCCGGGAAGCATATGGTGCTGCATGGGAGTGGTTCCCTTTCTTCTTCTGGAATATTCCCCCGTAAGAGAATGGCTCCCCTAACTCCACCCTATCCTGTCCATCACAGAAGAAGCTCCTCCCAGTCCTACCCCTCTACCTGTGTGTTATAAATAAAAGAGAGTTGGGTGAGTTGCTTTAAGGGGCCAGAGCTGGTGTGGCCAGACCCCTCACGCCCCCTCTCATTTAAAAAGAGTGTCGGCTCTTGTGTGTCCATTGAGTAGATAAGTTCTTTGGGTAATAGATAGAAAAACGGCCAACATCCTCCTCCTGCAGTTAACCCTTTTCTTCTCCACGCGGGACATGGCAGAGGACCCCCACAGTACCCCATTTGTGTACAATGAATCAAAATGCAGTCTGTAAAAGCAAAATTTTTTAAAAAATTAAAATTAAGTCATTAGTGTAGGTAACTGAAAAAGTGCCAGGCTATAATCACACGCACTTAAAACACTGAAAAGTGAAAAGGAAAATCCAAAAGATAATTTTATGAACATTAGCCAGGGCAGGAAAGACCCCAAAGGAGACCCAGAGAAGAGTTGCTTTGAAACGCACACAGCAGAACTCGTGAACAACTGGGAGAAGGGGCCAGGCGTCCTGCAAGGGCCCCTCCCCTGTCATGCTGCGGTGTCTCCCCAGGGCCCCTTCACGGCCCTGCTCCTCAGACTGCAGAAGGGCTGCAGTGTGACATGACCACAGTGCACACTGCTGTGGCCGTCAGGCCTGCCCTTGAGAACAGTGTCTGCAGAACTGAGGTGGACCCCAAGGCCACTGCTACAGTTTGCATCTGGAATGTCCCCCACAGGTGCAAGTGCTGAAAGCTTGGTCCCCAGTTTGGTGCTGTTGGAGGTGGTGGAGCTTCCGGAGGTGGAGCCTGGGGGAATGTGGGACCCGGCCTCTTCTCTTTCACTTCCTGGCTGGGAGGCCAGCAGCTCTGCTCTGCCACTATTTCTCACCCTCATGTGCTTGTTCACTGCAGGGCCCAAACACAGGCCGCCCACTGTGGACTGGAACCCCCAAACTGTGAACCAAAATAAACCATAGATAGATATGATACTGGAGATCTTTACCCAGGGTACTTTACCACTGAGCTACATCCCCGGTCCTTTTTATATTTTATTTTGAGACAGGGTCTCCCTAAGTTGCCGAGACTAGCCTCAAACTTGAAATCTTCCTGCCTCTACCTCCCAAATCACTGGGATTACAAGTGTGTGTCACCACATCTGGCTAGAATTAATTCTTTTTAGGCACTGTCCCTAAGACAGTTTACCTTCCAATTTACAAAAGTTGCTTTCATTTGTCTTATGTATTTAAAATATGGATATATTGGATTTGATTTGAGTAAGGTAGTCATCCTACATTGTACTACATTTGCTTTTAATAATCATAAAATACGCCACCTTAAAGTCTTTATAGTACACAGAGTTCTTCGAAGACTCTGGGTATCATTTTTATAGTTCCTATTTTAATTCTATGAATCCAAGTTTCTCAACAAAATTCCATAAAATCAAGGGCGCTCGTTAGGAAATCTTAGACTTTTAGAACAGTATGCCCAAGAAGCAAACTAGGTGTGATCTTCTTTCCTTTAACTCTCTCTGAGGAAAGAACTAAGAAGAGCAAAGTGATCAAAAGTCAGAGATGAAGGAAAAGCCATGTGGAGAAGACCACCTGTGGTCAATGGCCAGGGCCCTGGTGGTACTTTCTGGACAGGCTGGTTTGGGTCCTGCTGAACGGCTCCCTCCTCTGAGTTTTCCCACCTCCTCCTTCCAACTCTGCTCTCCCAAGTGTGCCTGCCATGGCCAGCAGGATGGGGCCATCCGACCATTCGCAGAGCTAATCCCACCTTGGCCTTCTGCTCCTGCGTGGACTCCAATGTCTTAGCAGGTCCAAGACTGGATGCAGGACTCAGGGAAACTCTCAGGGGAAAGGGAGGGACCGGGAAAGGCGGAGGGAGACCACCGTGGATGGAGGCTGCTCCAGCCTGATCCCTCCAGGCGCTCTTCTAGAGTGAGAATTCCACCAAAACTGTGCCCCACCTTGATGGAAGGGGCCAGCCTCTGTCTGCACCCCTGTCAGTCCCTGGCTGTGAGGAGGAAGGGATAAGACCCTGGGCAGGGCTGCTTCCAATGGCTGAGGGTTGGGAACTGTGGAGGAGTCCTGAAATATGCGAAGGAGTCCCAGGAGTGGCTGAGGAGTCCTGGGAACTGTGGAGGAGTCAGGGGGTCCTGAGGACCGCCAAGGAGTCCCAGAAGTCCTAGGAACTGTGGAGGAGTCCCCAGGTCTGTCGAGTAGTCCCACAATCTGTAGAGGAGAGATTGGGAAGGTGGGGAGGTGCCCTGGCCCAGCACAGGCTCCAGGATGGGATATCAGTACTCGTGACAGTGTCCACTACACCTGGTGTCACTTCTCCTTTCTTGACTAACACCTCAAAACTCTGAGGAAGGGAAGAAATGAAATCTTAAAATGATGCTGTACCATTTATACAAGTGTGGAAAACAAAGGGAAAACACCCTATGTTAAGAGCCTACAGGTATAGGAGGAGAGGACCAAAAGAAAAGGGAAAGAAAAAGCGAGGGACCACGTGCACAGTGAGGCAGAGCCCATGGCCTCTGCTCCAGATCCCGAGGGTAAAGCCCAGTAGAATCTGATCCTTCCTCATTCAGCTTTTTTCAAAGTTCAGTTGGGAAAATGACTAAGAATATGTTTCCTAATTATCAGCAAAACTTCCACTCTTGGCATCTCAGACAACACTAAAAAGCTGGAAGTGTCACTTATAGAAACTCCATTTCCTTACAGTTTTAATTCACAGTAACATATAACAATGGAAAAATTCACTATTTCATTCAGTTCTGAGGAATGACATAAAATTCATAAAAATTGAAAAATGTTTTAAAAATTATTTTGCTTTTAGAATTATTCTAAAATGGAAAAACGTTTAAGACAAATACTGTTAGCATAAGACAAAACTTAATGAAATATTCTATAATGCAGCAAAAATATACAAAGTCCTTTTCTTAACTCCCCAAAAGTAGAAATGAAGCAGCAGAGAAGGGTCTTTCAAGAGCTCTGTGTAGTTTCATTTGACTCTGGGGGGCCTCTGCCTGCCGGGCAGCACCCACCCCGGAGCCTCATCCCAGCCCTGAGGCTTACTCCACCTCCGTGGCTGGGAGCCCTCCTGTGTGGCAGTGACCATCAGGAGTCACTCTCCCAGCTGTGGTCACAGGGGGTGGCTCTGCGAAGCTCCAGCCTCAGAGTGGAAAGCCTCGGAGGCTGGTCTCCAGGGCAGACTTCGCCTAGCCTGTGACAGAAGCTCTGAGTGTTCCGCCGTCTCTGAGGAGCCCACACCCTTTCCTATCAGAGTCACGACGCACTGTGGATGTGACCGGTGTTCAGCGCGGCCATGCGGGAAGTCCAGCCCAGATACAGCACACTCAAGGTCAGGCGGAAAGAGCTGAAATCTTTTATAAGAAAACGACGTCGTTGTGGTTTGGATGTGAGGTGTGAGGTGTCCCCCCAATGCAGGAAGGTTCAGAGGAGAAATGATTGGGCTGTGAGCGTCTTAAGCCCCTCTGTGAATTGAACCCCTGGTAGGGATTAACCCAGTGCCGGGAAGTGGTGGGCGTGGCTGGAGGAGCCGGGATTAGGGCGTGGCTTTGGGTTATCTGTATGGGGGGTGGAGTCTCTGCTTGCTGATCACCATGGAAGCTGCTTCCCTCCGCCCACTCTTCCACCTTGATGTTCCTGTCTCACCTGCAGCCTGAGGAATGCAGTGGCTGTGTGGATGAACACCTCTGAACCCGTGAGCACTCGAATAAACCTTTCTTCCTCTACAACTGTGCCGGTCGGATCTTTTAGTCACAGCAGTGAAAAAGCTGGCGGACACAGATTTAATCATGGAAAGACACCAGGGACAGCAAGAGCTGCCCCAAAGGGGGTGGCCCCAGGTGGCGCCTGACACCGTCCTTTCAGGCAGGCATGGCTATTCCCATTTCTTTCCATTCGCAGACCTTCCGAAACTCAGAGTGGAACAAGTGGGCAGAATACAGAGCCAGCTGTTGGTATCTTATTTACCATTAAAGCATCACACGTAGTAGAAATGAGGAGGTTATCATCAAGTAACAACCCTGTGTGCCCCCCAACTTGAGAAAAGACTCATTACCCATGGACTAAATTCACAGTACTCACAAACTATGAACAAAAGTCTAAAACAGAAAGCAAACAGGCATCTATTTTAGAAAAATCTTTAATGTGTTGTTCGGGACAATCCTATGAAACTTAAATATGTAATGTAATTGTATCTTCTATTAACCCATCTCATTGTTAAATTCTCACTTAGGGCTCACTGGTCCTAGGATTATCAGCAATGCCTAAAATTCTAAGAAAATCTTACTAGGTCATAGCTGGTTGTAAAATTTCTTCAGTTCTATTTTTAAAAAAACTCAAACTCTTCAGCAGGTGGACATGGGAAGGTATGCTACATAGTGATGAGCTTTTATTTGTATTTTATTGGCAGTTCAGTTCACTTGGCTTCAACATTTATTGAGCACCTACTATGTACCAGGCACTGTACTAGGTGCTGGAGACACAAAGATGAATAAGACATAGTCCCTGTCCCCAAGGAGTTTACGATCTCTTGGAGGCAAACAGGTAGTGCAAAAACAGCGTATACTCTAAAATGGGCAAAACTGTCAGTAACGCTGTGATATTGGGCCTTTAAATACAATGGTATTTCATTGTTTGTAATGTCGAGGCAGACAATGAAATGCATTTTCTTGTGATAAAACAGCAAAATCATCAAGCCCTAAACCTTTGAAGAGTCACATGATAAAGGTAGTTAATGCTAAGAACTCACACCAGTTTTTCAAGTATTTCTCACTTAGAAACGTTATTGCCCACGTGTGTGCTGCGGTCTATGCTGAGGCTCCAGCCGTGCCTCATTCACATCTCAGCACGCTGGGATTCAGTTTCTCGCTGAGTTTGTGGATCAGGATGGCCAGTTCCTCGGTTGCTTGGCTCTTGTCCTCCAGAAGTTCATACCGAAGGCTGGAGATGTCTTGCTTGATTTCTTTCAATTCACCTGTATTTGTATTAAAAATATATAATTGGTGATTTGCTTTTTGAATTTAGAAAAGAACAAAATAAAATTCATGTGATTTGAATATATTTGCTTTCTAAAGTCTCCCAAGGTAGCTATTTGTTTAAGAAATAGCTGTCTTTAAAAATACACTGACCTTTGCACAAAGCTATAAATATAGTCCAGCTACGTTTTTAGCATTAAAACTCAAAGTATTGTCCTTTGGCTAAACCAACATTTTTTTTTTTCCTTTATAGTGCTGGATCCAACTCAGGGCCTCTGCATGCTGAGTACATTTGTTTCCTCATTTATTAGATGGAAAAACTACCTCATGTAATATACTACATGAGCGACACGATCAACTTTCTTATAAGAATTTTGTCCAAAACTCGATCCTCATTAATATCCCTCCTGTGGACCAGCGCTTGCAAAGCACTGCTTGTTTTTGAAGCTGTTGTGCCCGTACAGCTCCTCCCACTGTAGTTCAGTTGTCTTCCCCGGGCAGATTCTCGCTTTCCAGACCATCCGCCCATCCCAAACCCGTGTCCCTGAGACCGTGTCTCAGTAAACCACTGGGTTGCTGGTTCTCACTCGCACATTCATAGATTTCTTTTCTACATACACGCACCACTGGTTTGGCTCAGATTTGCAAGGGGTTCTCAGATGAGCCAGGTAACACCTCCACAGCCCGCCAGTGATTCCGCCACGCTCAGCCCTCTCCCCTCCTAGCGGTGTCAGCAGGTCTAAAGGCATGTCGCTGGCATGGAAGGTGCCGTTTCCGTGTTTAGGACAACTTATTTCTCCAGGCTTGTTTTTCCCAACTCTAGGCCTGTGCTTTGGGTCCCTTCTCCAGCCCTTAAGGAAAAATGTCTATATTCCAGACACATGCCCTCCCTAGAATGTGCCTGAGGAGGAGACACACATAGGCAAGAAGCCAGCCGGGAAAGTGACGTTCATGACGGAAACTTCAGATGAGGCAATGGAGCTGGACACTCTGAAGAGGGGAAACTGCCTCCGAGCCACCTTTGAAACGCTGGCTACTTGAATGGTGGGGTTTTCGAGGAGGAACGAGGAGCTTACCTTCGTTCACCTCGTCGTTTTCCTTGTCTACTTGGGCTTTCAGGACATAGCGCTTGATCAGTCTCTTCATTATCTGCTGTTGGGCAAGAAGACGTGGTCAGTGGCCACACTTCCCAGCACCCTGCGCCCGCGGGGCCTCCCACGCCTGGAAGACGTTCTCAGAACTAGGCACACAGCTCCCAGGCTCAGAGTGTCCCCCTTGCATGCGTCCTGAGACTTCACTGCACCATCTGCGAACTTCTCTTATGCCTCGGAAATGAAAGCAGCTTTATAAAAAGCTAAGTTGGAGGATTTCAAATTATGGTTCCTCTTCCAACAAAGGAAATGCTTTCTGTCAGGTGCATTGACACTACATTATCACCTACAGACACTACCTTTGTCTCACTATTTAAAAAAATATATGACTGTAGGCTGAATACAGAGAATTTGGAAAATACAGAGAACAACAAAAGAAACAAAACCATTGATAACACCACAGTCCAAAGATATTTGCTGTTGTGATTTTGGCATATGACCTTCTAATAGCTTTTATTCAAATTTTGTATATACATAATTATCACGTGTGAAAATTTACACTTCCTGGATATCATGTTATATCACATGCTTTTCCCTTATAACGTTATATATTATTGCTATTTTCCACTCTAAATAAGTGCTCTTATAGGGCAATTATATGGCTATATGGAAAAAAACTGGAGCCTTAGTTCATACCATGAACACAAAAAATCAATACCAGTGCATCTTAAGTGTGAAAGACAAAGCTTTCAAATCCTTTTAAAAAAGTATAGGACAAATATTTATTTCAAAGTAGAACTGGACTTTCAAAATCAGATAAAAATTCCCCACTGTAATGGAGAAGATTGTTAAGTGTCATTAGAACCCAAACCTCTGTTTATAAAGACGCTGAGGAAAGGGTGGGGTAAGCCACAGACCGGCAGAAAGTCCCCGCAGGACTTATGACTGACAAATAGTTTGTATCTGTAATGTGCAAAGCTGCTCCCCCACCCATCAGGTGCAGCCATTTTCCCCGCCTCCCAACCACTTGTCAATCTGTGAACATCTTAGCTAGCTATTGGTTCATCAGTCAGCTTGCAAGTGTCCTTCTCTGATATTGGTCCCCTGTTAGCCTGGCAGAATTCAATTGCTTTACTGTAGCTACCCTGCCATCTTTTCTCATCCTTCTGTCTCTCCTCCTCACTTTCTCTGTCCTCCTGGCTTTTCCACTCTCTCTAGCGTGCGCCCTTTCTCATTCTCTTTCTTTTCCTCTCATTTTCTCTCTTACCCTGCAGGGAGACACTCTGTTTGCTTAATAAACTCCCTTATGTGATTTCCCGTGTCCGGCATGGTTTCCATGGGATTCCTTACAGTAGCCAAAATGTAAAAATTTATATACAAGCTTTAACTCCATAGGAAAAACTCAGATGAGCCAAAGGCAAACAGGTGTTTCACAGAAATGAAGACAGATCACCAACAAGCCCAGGGAGCATCGCGCACTCTGTTCTTGGGAGATACAGTTTATTAATTGAATTTGATAATGCCAAGCCGGGTTGGAAAAGACAGGGATCAACGAGAACCCTCACTTTCCTGGCTTGCGTATAAACAGACAAACCACTCTGAACGCAGTCTGGTGTCATCTCCTGAAGCTGCACGCGGGCACACCCTTGCCGTGGAGAGCGCAGGCCAGGCGCAGGGCCTAGGGAACCGCACGGGTGGACCCAGAGACAGGACAACAACCGCAGCAACCCGGCCTGAACAGCAGAGAGCAACGGAGACAGACAGGTGGTCAGGTAGGGGTTCCGCTGCCCTGCCGAGGAGTGAGCGTGAACTGGCCACACACGAGAGTGGGACAAAGAACCTCAGAAGCCCAAGTGCAGGGAGACTTGCCGCTGCAGACCTGGGCAGCGTGAGGACGTCCTCAGGGTGCTCAGTAGCAAATGCATCTGTGTGCTTCAGGGCTGCCTACTCATTTCATAAACCCACGTTTTCAAAAGAAAACCGAAGCACGAGGATCAGAAACCCAAACTTTGGGATAGCGGTCGCCCCGGGTAGATTTTGGGGCGGGGCGGAGAAGTGCCAGAGCCCCGGATGGAAAGCCAACATCCCGGGCAGCTTTCTTAGTGTGCATACAGTGGCGCTCCGCAGCTCAGCATTGCTGCACATGTGACAAATACCACGCGACCCACCGGGCACTCTGGTTCCTCCAGACACCTGCTTGGGGGAAGAGCAACATGCAGAGCCCATGCAGTTGGAAACGCCCCCTTCACCAGTCACAGCAAAACAGAAAACCCGCTGAGTGTGTGGGATGCAGAGCCAGGTGGTCTCGCGGTGTTGGGAACTTACACGCCTCCTGCGGTTCAGCGAGTGCTTACTGACAGCCAGTTCTGTACCAGGCTCTGTGGCAGAACCAGGGCTGCGGCAGTGGACGCAGTCCCCGCTCTGGGGAGGCTTCTCATCTACCCAGAACAACTCCCAAGAGGTGAGGGTACGGGGATCTAACCTAGTGGGAGAACAGTGAGGGGGATTCTTGCAGAGGGAAGGCGATGCGGTGCACACCGGTCCAGAGCAGCATGGACGGCCGCGACGTGATCAGTGGAAAAGACAGATGGACAAGCAGTGCCAGCCGGCGGCACTGCTGGCGGGGACGCTGAGGGGCATCTCCCCTCACACACACACACTTGAAAGCAAAAGAGGAGGAGAAGGACTGAGTATCTAATTCCAGATTTTTAAAAAGAAGATGAGAAACACTTTTGAAAAGATAAAAGAGCAAGTCCTAAGAAGACTGGAGACTCCGACTCTGTTCAGAGGATTTTTGAATTTCACATAATAAAGGACACTGGACGCAATGTAACCAATGTCCACAGGGACTTTTCCTGTTGTCCTGGAGTTGATGGTAAGCTTAACCCCAGGCGCCAGTTGCCTTGGGCAGTTGGGGCAGCCGCCTCCCCTCAGTGCCTACCCAGAGTCACAAGGCCCCTTCTGAAGCTGCCACCCATTTCCTCCTGCCCACCCACCATCATGGAAGGACCTGGGCCAGGGCAGGGTCCTGGGCCCGCAGGAGGGAGCCTGTTCACATTCACTCCATCCCTGTGTGAAAGGCAGGGGAGTCTCCTTCCCCGCCAGCACAACCCGAGCAAGACTCCCAGGCAACCAGTGGCAAACAAAAGGAGTCTGGCGTCCTGGTCCCAGTTGACTATCGGCCTGTTCCTGACAATTAAGTTAGAGGAAAACGAACAGAGGCAGAGGAGGAGCATCCAGGCTCAGCCTGCACTCCCAGATCTCGTCACGCAGATGAGGTTCCATGGGGCTGGGTGGGAGGCAAAGAGAAGGCAGTGGTGGGATGGCATACTTGCTGAATAGAGCAGGGACGAAGGACGTGAGCTGGTGCAGGAGCTGTGCACAGGGAAGCAGCCCCATAGCCTTCTGGCTGCCACACCAGGCCCTGCCCCCCTGAAGAGGCAGCACTCTGGTGTGGGCTACCCAGAGGACAAGGGACAGAGGACACCAAAACCTGGCCACTGACAGAGCAGAGGTGACAGCTGGGGAGAGACTGCAACCTGTAGTTAGGTCAAGCGAAGTGCTGCTTGTCCACCTCTGCCTCCTGCTCAGGGCCACCTGGAAAGCGGGGTGGGGGCGTTGCATAAGGAGCCCAGCCTCCTGCAGCCTGGCCTCCCCCTGCAGCCTCCAGAAAAACTTACAAAATGTGAAAAAAGGATCCATTTTCCAGGATGTTCATTACAGCACAGCTTACAATAGTCAAAAATGGAAAGATAAGCTACATCTCCTTCAATAGAGGAAGGAGCAGGCAAAAAATGGTTTCTTCCATACAGTGGAACGTTACAGAGCAATTAGAATAAATGTGATATACGTGTAACAATATAGATAACAGCGTGAAGATAAATGAAGAAAAATGATATATAATGTTTACACAAATTAAAAAAGACTCAAAAAGCTAGTACATAATGTCATGGATGTATTTGTGTACTAATAAATATCTACAAGTGTGCGTGGGAAGAGCACACATGGACTTCCAGGTAAGAAAGACCTCTGGGGAGACCAGAAAGCTAATGTCATAGAGTAGGGATATTTCAGTCCTGTCAAAGATTTCCTACAAAACTGTCCAAGAGACCTTGGCAGAGTGCTCTCATTTTGTTCCTGCCACAGGGTCACTTCACCACCCAGGCTGGCCTCCACCAAGGACTCAAGTGGGCCTCCCGCCTCAGCCTCCAGGGTGGCTGGGACCACAGGCCCTGTCTCCACTGCTGACTTAGAATATGGCGAAGTGCTAGCACTTGTCATATCAAGGTGGCAGCAGCACAGACCCAAAGAGAATACTCGTGGCACTTTTCTGTGTTTGCAAAGTCCATAATTAGCTATTTTAAATGTAATAAGATAAAAGCTCTTTGGCCATTACAACCAGTGGTCTTCTAATGCAGCCTCTCCACCATGGGCCTTCGAGTTGCTGCCTCTTCCTTCAGATCTGGTGAACAGCTATCACGTAGACACGCAAGGCTAGGTGGAGCTGGGAGGGCATGGCTTTAGGTGGTCTACATGACCCACCAAGGACTGCAAAAAATAAAACCTCTTGAAAATGAAGGGGAGGCAGAATGTGTGGAGCAATGAATCTCTGAATTTCAATACAGGCCTCTACCCAGAGCTTAAGGCACTGAATGCCTAAGCTTCCTTTTCTCATCTCAATAATGGGGGAAACACAACTCAGCACAGAGAGTTGTGCAGAATAGACAACCCAACGCAGGTGAGCCTGGGTCCTGCTTGGAGAAGGTCGGCTAGAGCTCGTGGGCTTTACTACAGCCTGAAGGCCAGGACGCTGCCGCTCACGTTCCCCAACGCAACGCAATGCTCTTGCAAAAACTTACGCTAAGTTTTCTGAAACTATGCGTGGGAAGTCTATGCAATCTTCCATGCGTGCCAGAAGGAAAGGTGGTAGAAAAGCAGAAAGCTTAAGAAATTCATGTGGGGTTCAAGTTCCCCAGAAACAGCCTGAACAGAGCTGCTCACCAGCTTCCCTCCCTGAGGGGAAGAGAGGAAGGCACACGCATCACCGGGCTATAGGCTTATGGGCCTTCAACGTCTGGTGTGGTTTTAGCTGGTCCCACATCCCACAGAAACTCCACTGTAATGTTTCCAGCTTAAACACACCCCTGCACCAAGCCCCAGCCCCTCTAAGGCAAGAAGTCTCTTTGGTTCATGTTGCAGGGAGTTCATGAGAATCCTCTGGAAGGTGGCCTGCCTGGTGGGCCCAGGTGGCGCCCTGGGGCAGAAGCAGAGTCCCTCCTCCGGGTCTCTCCCCTGTCTCTCCCTGAAGGAGATCCCCCTCCACCTCTTGAGCTGCTGCCTGGCTCTGGTCTTCAACACAGTCGAAAAGGTGAGCGGCGGGGCGGGGACTTGAGTTGGGACTTGGCTGTGGAGCCGATATCTTGATGACGCGATGGGAATGTCATGATGTACCTTGCAGAATGGAGTCCAAGCAGATTTCTCAGTTGCTGACTCTGAGTCCCTCATGGCCACCTATGCTTCTGTGCAGCAGCACATCCTGCTTGATCTGTCTTAAGATCATAGTGCTACAGGAAGCCACCAGGAAACTCACAGGCAACAAGCGAAAGTGCCATTTAGAAATCTATCTTCCATACCCAAATCAGATTGAACAATAACAGAGTTATTGGATTTTCCTCTTTCGGTCAAGGCTGTAGATTATCTTCCACCCTCCAGAGATCTCCAGGAGTCATTTGGACTCCTTGGCAGGAGCTCATGAATCACCAGTTCAGAAGGACACTGCGACTTCATGGTGTAGACTACGAATTTTCTCTGTCCACGGTACTGAAGGCCTAGAAAAAGGTTCCAAGAGCTGGAACTGAGTGGCGGCTAGTGCAGACCCAGCTGGTCCTTCTTGCAAACAAAACCAGGCTCCTTTTTCAACCCTCCCCTGGGACTGGGGGGAGGAGTGAGATCTGGGTGGTGGGATGCCTTCTCCCCAAAGGAGCCAGAGCCTTTCTTTTCTCTTACTTATTGTTCAGGGATTCAAATTCAACCTGCAGTTGCTAAGTACTCCCTCAGGCACTTCATCTACCCTCTCTCCATCTGCCTGAAAGCGGGACTTAAATTTCCTTCTGAGAAACATCCCCCTCCCCTCTCCCAGGCCAGGCTGTGCCATTCCCACTGGGGACAGAAAGTCAGCACCAGGAGGGGTCTGCACAAGGCAGCCTTATGAAGATAGCCCTCCATTCGATTCCCCAAATATTTATCTTTCCACCATTGCTACCCCTAGGAGCCAAAACTCTATCTTCTTCATCTTGTCACTTCTCAACAAATTTATTGCTTTTTGGCAAGATACATGTAAGCTCTAAATTCTAGCTGGGTGATTTTATTTTAATTTACCCTATTGTTAGCCTGTCTTTTCACAGTTCAATTTGCAGACCTCTGGTACTGAACCTAGGAAGGTAAAGGGAAAGAATGACCACTTCCTGAATTCTTTTTGTTGTTGTTGGTATTATTTTTTTAATGTGGTGATGGCGACTGGACCCAGGGCCTCATGCATGCTAGACAAGTGCTTTACCACTGAGCTATCTCCCCAGCTCACCTCCTGAATTCTTGAACAGGAAAGAAAAGTAAATATCCATTTTTCTTTTAGTCCTTTAGTGGTTGGTATTTGGGGTTCTATGTGAATTGTACCAAATTAATCCTGATTAATATGAACAATATGAAGACTAGTCACAGGACATTAAAGATACCAAAGATCTGAAGCAGTAGAAAGGCACAATGTTCTTAAAAGGAAATCAGAACATCATGAGATGTCAGATCTTACATCATGTCACTTGCTGTGCACACACCTGTGATCCTAGCCACTCAGGAGGCTGAAGCAGTAGGATTGCAAGTTTAAGGCCAGTACCAGCAGCCTGCAAGATCCTGTCTCCAAATAAAACAAATGACTGGGGCAGGGGCTCAGTGGTGGAGCACTCTAGGGATCAACCCAGGACCTCCCCCCACAAAGATGGTAATTCTCCTTAAATAAACATAATCTCAGTAAAATACCAACAGGCTGTTTTGTAAACTAGACAAGTCTACTCTAAAACTCAAACAGGACAGGGGAGAATGAAAGGGGGGGGAGGGCAGAGAGAGAGAGAGAGAGAGAGAGAGACAGAGAGAGGAAGAATAGCAAAGGAAGTAAGGAAGTTGTAAAATAAGAGTTCGGGGTTAAGAATACCTGTGCCTGGGGGTTCATTTGTTTGATTTTGTTTTAAACTACAATAATTAAAATTATATGTTCATATAGCATGAATAGAAAGACCAACAGAACAGAATGGAAAAACTAGAAATAAATACAAATAGATACTGGAATTTAGTAAATAATACAGGCAGAATTTCAAATCAATAGAAAAGATTATTCAAACACATGGAGCTATGTAATCATCTGGAAGAAAAAATTAATTTCCCTACCCCACATATTATGCTAAAATATATTCTACCTGGGTTATATTTTCATGTAAAAGATAAAAGAATTTAAGAAATATGGGTAAGAGGCTTATTAAATAATCTCAGATGGGAGGTCCTGTCAGAGAACACACACACCTCCAGCCCTAATGGGTCTGCGAGGTGTCCGCAGAAGTAGGGAGGCAGGAGGCAACAACACGCCCAGACCCACAGCAACTGGCGAGAACCTTCCCAACCTGAAGCTCAACAGCTTGTGTTTTCAAATATTAAGAATTCCTCTTAATTTATACCAAAAGTCATCAAGAAAAGCAGATAGACATTGGGTCCTAAGAATACAGAACCCTAAACATAAAATTAAGGTCAATCTCATTCACGGTGAAGACGCACAGACAGCCCATTCTCGTGTCTGTTTGGCTGAGACCCAAGCCTCTGACAACACGTGTGTGAATGAAGAAGGAAGCCGAGACTTAATAGGTGTCCTGCAGGTGTGAACATTACAAGCGCCATCAAAACAGCTTGATAATGACTAAAAAATTAAACACACAGATGCTTAAGCAGAAAATGCTACACATTTGCACATTTGAAATGTCAAGTGTACAAGGTTATTTATGGCAGTATTATTTATCATTGTTAAATACCGGCAATATCCTCTTTCTGTCAGTGGAGACCGATAAAATAAACCAAGCACACCACATAAGGGAACATGATGTACCACTAAGAGCACGGCTTTGTCAATCAGTGAGCCAATCCCAGCTTCCACAAGAGCAGCGTGAGGGGCGTGCCCGCTCCTTGAGCATCACTAGACACTGTCACCCCCTTGGTCCTCATGACACCTTGCACACACCAGAATGCAGAGACTCAAAATGGGCAAGCCGGGGGATGGAATCCAAGTGTCACAGCCAGCAGCAAATGCAAAGGGTATTGCACTGTATGTATTTATTTAGATACTGGGGATTGAACTCAGGGGTGCTCAACCGCTGAACCACATCTCCAGCCCTTTTAATTTTTATTTTGTGACAGGATCTCACTAAGTTGCTTAGGGCCTTGCTAAGTGGCTGAGACTGGCCTTGAATTCACGTTCCTCCTGCCTCCGCCTCCTGAGCTGCTAGGATTACAATCATGCACAAAAGGTATTTTAAAACAGTGGCGTTGAAATAGTACGGCCTAAGAGTCACTTGGAAGATGGATTGCCCTAGGGAAACCGGTGGAAAGCGTCTGGCTTTCACACTGTGAGAGCTTGATTTATCTAATATACTCTGACTCCCACTTCTTTGTCCAGCTCAAGGTTTATGCAAACATTCTTTGGAAATTATAGTAACACTTTTTTTTCAATATTGGAAAAAGAACTCTTCTTCCTCACCCAAAAGAGGGAGGAGGAGGAAGAGGAGAAAAAGAGGGGGAAAGAGAAGGAGAGGGAGAGGGAGAAGGAGAGGGAGGGGAGAGGAGAGGAGGGGAGGGGAGGGGAGGAGCACTTGGACTGATTTCTAAAGTCCCCTCCAACTAGCCTGTTCTGTTCTCATTTTCTCTGTCCCCGTCTTCACAGTTCCACTCACTCTGCACACACAGACACACACAGACACACACATACGACACACATACAGATAAAGAGAGATGTCTCAGGAATTCTTACCTGATACCGTGTTGGCTGGTTGAGAATGCTGTTAAAACTGTGTGATTCAAAAACTCTTGAGTTAGACTGAGTGAAGAGGTTTAACTAGGAAAAAATACAATTAACCTAGTAAATTAGAATACATTTATTTGGAATCAGAAGCACAGTCTACTGCATTCTCCTTGGTAACATTTCTGAGGATCGCCTCATGGAGGTTGAGGTTTACACGTGATTTCATACAATTCCCAAGGCAAAATCTAGGTGGGACACGGGCTCACATGGTCAGAGCCTTGGCAAGGTGGGCAGTAACAGGGCTGCCGACCGAGAACACGTTTTTAAAAGTTGGCTCCTACTAAACAGTTTTTCCCGGGACCTGGTCTTGATCAAGGACGCAAGGCACCTAGAAGCCCAGGTCCAGGGAAGCAGTTCGGTGGCTCCCAGACAGGAACAGAGTGCACTGCAGGCCTGCATAACACGTGAAATTTCAGAGCCTCAGCACCTGAGCCCACGGAACACATCTTCTCAAGCTTCTTGGCCTTACAGGAGCCAGGGTCACGCTTGGGAGAGAATTGGGCTAAAGAATTTCGGGTTTCTTTCCCTTTTTCTCCTTTTCTTCTTAAAGTCTAGACTTTGGGTAGGAATGAGAGCAAGAGGGCCGTCCATTCCTGAGTGACCTCTTACTCATGGTCATGTGGCCACCTAGAAGATGTGGCTCAAAAGTGGGACCCCCATCCTAAAAGGCGTATTGATCCCAGTTCCTGAGACCCCACCACTGCACTGTGGGAGGTGCCGGATGCCGGGGAGGGGGTCGTGGCTCTGACCAGCATCAGGTGCTGACCCTCCCACAGGTCTGCAGCTCTAGGGAAAAACCTCACCCAGCTGAGTTAATTTTCCTGTTGGCCACTGGAGGTCAGTGTCTGCCTACCAACCCAGGCTAGCTGTCCAGGCGAGCAGAAAAGGCTCCTCCAGGGGCCTCCCTCTTACCAAAAGAAAAACAGGAAAAGAGGATTTCTCCAAATTGTTACTAAATGCAGCCTACAAGAGTGTCTATAACTGTGCATAAGATTAAAGAGCTCTGAACAGGTCTATGTGCAACTTAAAACAAAAAACCACAATGGCCATTTAAGCCAGATGTGGGGAGCCTGGGAAGCTGAGGCTCTTGCCTCTCCAGAGATCAACGCTCAACCTATTTTCTGCTTCAGACCCTCCCTGAGATAAAGGACCCTTTCCTGCCAGAGGCACAATACAGGCAGGAGCCGGCATCCTAAGGGGACACCCTCAGTGGACACCCTACGTAGAGCGCTGCCCTCATTTCCGTGAGAAGCCAGTTTCCTTTAGAGGGGTCCAGCAGCCGCAGTTCTCTCAATGTGCTCTCCTCTACCTGATTTCCCCTTTCTACTTTATGATAGGGTCAGGAAAGAGGCCAGTGGACTCAGGGCCTACAGAAAGAAAGAAGAAAACTTCAAGATCCGCCCTAGGGTGTGCTAGAGTTGCAAACTCCCACACCTGAGAAACTTCCTTTTTATACTAAAACCTTTCCCAGTAAAGTCAGCTTCAGCAGCCCAGGAGCTACCCAGGATGACAGCTCCAGGCCCCTGTAAGACACCAGCTGCCCCACAGCTGAAACTACAGCTCAGGGGAGGGAGAGGGAGGCACTCGCTGCTGAGCACAGAGGCAGCCCAGTGCCACAGTGAGCTTGACCCGGCCCAGGTGGCCTGCCAGGGGAGGAATCTGCATGGTCTGGTTGTCTAAACTACCCATGGAACAAGGGTGACGCCTGCCTCGCAGAGCTGCAGGAGGCTCAAGTGTGCTGCACAGCACTGTGCAGACTGTGGATAAGGAAGGGCCCTGGTATTTGTGGAGGCTGGAACTTTCCACATTTCACACAGTGCTCACAATAACCCCAGAGCTTCCTCCTTCAGGGGAAGGGATTAAAGCTCAGAGGGTGAAGTGGTTTGTCCCTGCTACTTGCTCTAAGTCCCCAGAGCCAGCGTCCAAGCCCAGGCCAACAGCAAGGCTGTCTCCCTGGTGGGTACTGCTTCTGGCTGCGTGCCTCCAGGGTTCTGTTCGAATCTTGGCAAGGGATAACCCACCATCACCCTGCCACCTGACCGCTGTGAGAGCCCACATCCAGGTCTGCCAAAAGGACTTAACATCTGGCTTTCTTAAAGAGTAAGATTCCAGGTTGTAACAAATCTTGCAAACTCACCTCTATCTTAAAAAGCAAGAAATTAAATTGCCTTAATCCTCTTTCCCCCAGCTTCAACTGAGAAAAAATACCCACCTCTGCTCAGGAAAGCCTGTATGTCAGGGAATTCACCTAAAATCCTGTGGCCATTTTCACAATTTTAGACAAAAATTGTATATTAAGCCCGTGCATTTTCTCCAGTCTTCCTCCTTCACTCTTATTTGAAGTTTGCCCATAACATTATGCCTCCTGTACCAATCTCATCTCTGAAAATCAAATTCATGCTAATAAGGTGCCATCAGCTGTTAAGGTCTGACTCAACTGGGACACCTGGGGGAAGACCATTCTTGCTGTTTATAAGAGGGGCACTCAGGGTTATTTGAGGAGTTCTCAGGCCGACTATTTTACGATATAATGGACAAAAGATTACTCAGCCCAGTGTAGCCATGCCAAGTCTATGAACAGGAAGAGGAGAATCTGAGGTTAAAATTATTTAACTTCAGAATCACAGCTGAGAAACATGGAATGCACAGAAACAAAGTGCTCCCTAAAATGAGTTTCTGTTTACTTTTGACAAGTGAAAGGAGTCTTGTCTGTGTGCTTTTAATCAGGTGTTCACATGAAGTTCTGACCACCCGGGGCATAGACAAGTGGCTCTTGAAACATTAGGCAGACATCAAGCCTTTGTCTATGGCGGCCCGCGGGATGCGCGGCTACTTTCAATGTCTTCTAAGTTCACACATAAAAATTACTGCACACACATCAAAAGACAAGGAGAAAGGGACAAAACATGGATTTTAAGGTCATGGTAAGTTGTCAATACCTACCCTGGACTTTGAATTACCCATTCCCATTTCCAGATCCTTCTGTAGCCTTCTCCTTCTACATTTGGAGAAGTTAATGATCCGCATGATGAGATAAACAAACGATTTTGGACTTGGAACCAGACTGAAGGGTGGAGGCAATGTTTTTCCATCATCAAAATAGGATAACCAAAGTTTTGAACGAGCAAATTTCCACTCTACATCACTGTCATCCTGTGTTGCAAAATAGAAATTACTGACTTTAAATTAGCTATTAATTTTTAAAACTAAATATTTCATTCACAATGTAAATTCTAGCAATGAATATAAATAACTTTTGAAATAGGTAAGGAACTTATACATAATTATCTGCATATGATCTCTTTATGCCTATGGGATAAACTGAGTATCAATTCTATGAAACCCATTTAAATTTTTTCTTTTCTATATGTCTTTGTCTACAGTCAGTAAAATTTAACCAGAATTTCCTATTCCTTACCCAAAGACAAGACAAAAAGACCACCCACCAGTTCTGCATGATCAATGTTAGTTCTTTACCCTAACTCTCTTTACCCACGCTCTCCCCTCCCCAGACCATCCAAGCCGGGTTATGCATATGGTATATTATGCTCCACGGGCAAAGCAAAAAGTGGATTTAGATCAACTGCTTTGTGGAGTTCATGTTTCTGTCACATGTTCCCCAATGTCACAGTAATTCCCCAGTAGCCACTCTATGGTGATGGGCATGGCCATTATGGTGGAAGAAAGGAAGAGGGGCCCAGGGTGGAGGAGCCTGGCTCGCTCGAGTCACCCAGCCCAGATGGGCAGGAATGCACCCACACTGGTGTTCAGAGCACTGGGGTTTCCATTTCTGGAGGAGCAAACATCTGCCTTGGGGACACTCTACCATGAGGCTCTAAAACACACATGGGGATCTCTCAGAGCCACCAACAGCTAGGCACTGGAAAGACACCGAACACAAAACTGGAGGATGTAAGAAGATATATACGGCGATGAAGATGCTACCAATCCAAGCCCAGCCCAAGACCAAAAGCAGTTTCTGGAATCCTGGAAATTCTGACTGGATAAAGAATGCTATCCATGTTTCCAGGCATCTAGCAATTCTTCCACCAGGAAGAATGGCGGGCTGGCTGACCTGGGAGCCAATAATTTCCCTATAGCCAGTACATGCAGGCCACAATTTCAGGAGTTCTGGAGCGCAAGGGTGGAGTGGGAGGGAAGTCAAGGGACCTGTGCTCCCAGAAGAACCAGCCGGGGTGACTGCCTGTGCAGGGGAACACAGCTGCGCCCAGCTCCCTGCTCGGGTATGAGCCTCTTTGTGAACATAGGGCACCGAAGCAGATGTCACATGCCATCAGAGTGGATGGCAAGGGGAGACGCTGGGGACAGAGTGGGCGTACCTCGATTTCTTGGTATGAGCTATTGATCATAGCAATGAGCATGTTGAGTAGCACGACCACCATAGTTACATTGTATATTCCATAAAGCACGTATCCGATGTTCTCTATGAACTTGTGGTCGTATTTGAGCACAACAGAAGTCACTTCAGATAACCCAAATATTGACCAAAACAAAGTCTTGAAACTTTCTTCCACACTGTTGAGAAAACGAGACAGAGTAATTGATTAAAGGTTCTAAGTATTACAAATTCAGAAGTAAAAACCAGTTAGGGCTGAACACTATACAGATGTAAAACGCAATCAGAATAAACATCTAGTAACTACTTTTAACAATTTAATGATAGTTAATAGAAATTCTCCTCTCAGGCTTTGGCCAGCTGAGCTTTTCTGAAGGACCATCAAAGGAAAGTTCTCCACTCGGCAGGAGAAAGCTGAGGTCATATCACAATGTCCATTCCTTTCTCCTGGGAGGATGAGAGTTTGAAGTTTGATGTGGTAGATGGTTTAGATATTTAAGTCAGTTTTCCTGGAGTAGAACAGAAATTAAAATTATGTATTTACTTCAAAAAAAATGTTTAAACATGTTCCTTGCCGCATCATTTGCTATGAAATAATTTAATTTTAGAATAAAAACAGCCTAGATAGGCAAGGCATAGGCTGAATAATTCTGGTGCATCCAGACGACAGAAGGCCATGCAACCATGGGGAATGAGACAGGTCTGTCTCCTGCACACGTGCCGTGAGGTCAGAGAAGCATTATGTGAAGAAACAAGACTCAGCAACTGCGAAAACTTCTGTCAGTCGAATGACAAGGGGGACACAAACACTTAACATTCCACTTCATGAAAAAACATCTCAATGTATCCCAAAGACACCAGTGCTTCTGGGAACTGGGGAGAACTGGCAGACTGATGGGGTGGGGAGGGACCAGCTTGTCACTGTAGATGCCTCTCTGAATCTTTTGTCACCATAATGAATAGTCAGTCACCACGGGGTATCTTTGGGGTTGGGCTCTAGGATGCCCTGGGGATAGGATGTCTGTGGGTGCCAAGTCCCTTAAAGAAATGGCTTAGCATTTACAACTAGCCTACGCACATCTCCCACGTGCTTGAAACCATCTCCAGGTGGCTTACGGTGCTCCATATGATGCGACTGTCTGACAGTTGCTGAAACAGACGTCTGTGTGCTGTGTAGGGACCAACAAGGAGAAACGGCTGCACCTGTTCAGCAAGGACGTGCTTCCAGACCACTCATGACCCACGGCTGGCCGGACTTACAAGGGGCCCACAGATCCCGAGGGCGAACCGCATCACCTCCCTGGAAAGGATCCTTAGCGGGACATGAAGCAGGGCAGCAGAATGAGGGGTGCGTTTCCCTTGATTACAGGACTTCCGGTTCCTCCATCAAGACTATTAGCGCCCGTGGTCCCCACACCAATCACCTGCTTTAGTTCCTCAACTGACTTTGGCAATACACGTGGCCGCTTCTGTCATGTGCTGACTTGTGATCCCTGAGCTGGGAACTGAATAAATAGTCCTTAAACAGTTACCAGTAAAATTCCATTACAAGAAAGGTCAGAAGCAAGTTCTCTTATGCGGTTCTATGGGAACCGTATTTAAAAAAAAAATTTTTTTTTTCAACAGATCCTAAGTAACAATGAATTCTATAGACTGCAGGGCCAGTGCTGACTTGTCTATTGATTGTTCATGCATTCATTCATTTGACAAATATGGATGGAGAAAGGGAATGGAGGGCGGGGCCTGGGGACAGAGGTTTGACCAGCAAGGTGTCCCTTCCTCTGGGGACGTTTGCGGGGTGATGTCAGGGCACAGATGCTGATGGAGGTGAGACAGCGACCGCCCGTGTGTTTCTGCGCAGACCTGAGCGCATGGAGACATTCCGCTCCTTGCCCTGGCGCTTCTGCGAAGCCCGCTCCCTGAACCTCTCGGGTCTGGGTGGGTGCGAGCTGCAGAGCCAGGGCGGTACCGGGAGACGCTGGCAGAGAGCGCCCGCCGCCGAGGGGCTTCCCTTCCCTGCGCCGCGTGGTCCTCACGACAGCCTTGTTTAAACCGCATTGTGTTATTTTAAAAATAAGGAAAATGACCCTGGGAAGCCACCAGCGAGTACCCAAAGGCCTGGGCTAGAGAGTAGCAGAGGCGGCAGGAAAGTCCAGCTCTGCCTGATTCTCCAGCTCGTTCTTTCCACTTCACCGTGTTGCTGCCCCCGCCCCCACAAGTGGAGAAAGCGCCAGGTATAAAGCAAGCTCCCATGGAGCTCAAAGCGGGAGGAGGGCAGGGTGGCACTGTGCAGGATCCCTGTCATTTCCCCCAGCAGGTTCAAATGAATTGTTTTCCTTCATTACAATAAAGTGCGTTTCAGGTCTCTTTCACCTTTATGACCTGCTCCATATTAACTATTTAGAAAACTAGTTCAGAACCATTCAGATGTCTGCAAGGTTGGTATTCTATTTTAGTCTACAGGGATCTTGCTGAGAGTGAAGCTGGTCTCCAGCTGTGGCTTTACAGGGAACCAAGGGAGTGGTCAGGGTAGGATTTCCTCATAGCAAGACCAAGATACAGGGGAGGTATCATGATCGCCATGACAACCACAGTCTGGGTACCTCCACACTGAGGGACTGCAGGGTAGTAACGACCCAGCTTGGGAAGGCTTCCTGGAGGAGGCGAGTCACGGTGCAGAAACCAGTGTGACCCTGGGCAGGAAGTGGTGTCACCTCTGCAGGGGGCTCAGGACACTCAGCTCTGCTTTCCACTCACTCTCCTCCCTGCAGGGTTCAGTGATTCATTAAAATAAACCAGTGCCTCTGTTTCAACAGAGTAGTACTAGCTACAAAATGACAGCTCTAAATTTAACACTATACATAATGAAAGACACGTCCAGTATTAGAAATCTGTTATCCCATTCTCTTAAAATAGCAGGTTTTGTCCAGGATTTTTTCCAAATCCTGATTGATTCTGTGGTCAAATGCTCACCAAGGTAAAAGAGATGAATCTGTGGAGCAACATAATCACATTCAAGAACCGACTGTTTTTTATGAATTTTTTTTCCTGCTCTTAAAAAACACCTTCACTAGGGTAATTGAAATTTTTCTTTTGCTTTGTCTGGACCTGTTAGGATTCCTCTTCATCAAATCTTTTTAATAAGATGCTCTACTTACGTGGTAAAAGCAGCGTTTACTTTGGCCCCAAGGTAGTAAGAGTAAAGTATGAACATGCCAATCATGAAGGCCAGAAACACCATGATGAAGAGGACCATGAACTTGAATATGTCCTTCACAGTCCTTCCAAGAGAGATCTGCAAGGGGCCAAAGCTCTCGTTCGCAGGGAGGATGTAGGCGATGCGAGAGAAGCTGAGCACCACCGCTATGGCATAAAGACCTTCCGATATGATCTGTGGGTCAGAGGGCAGCCATTTGTCTCTAGCTGGAAAAGAGAAAGAGATTAATAATGGAGCATGCCACACATGGCTACCTTGCAGAGTGAATGCAGTAAACAGGATCTGTCTTGTGTAGGTGGCTCTTCTCTCAGTTGACACCACTGAACATTTATTAACTGCCCAGTGGGTTTTTTTTTTTTTTAATATTAAACGAGAAACAAAATTCTCTATCACTTTCAGTGGAGGAAACACCAGTGTAGAGATGCCGAACTGACAACACATGAATCAGAAAAGAACAAAAGTCAGAGATTAAAACGCGTCACAGACACTGACGCGCAGGATGGTGCGACAACCCACTGACCTGCCCCTCACGGTCAGATTTATCAACCGCTATTCTGGTGTCCTCTGGACACAGCTGGAGTGAAACTTCTTTCCCACGTCTTATGGGAGGTTAGCTTGTCTAGCAGTTTATGCAAGTGAAATCTCAGACAGTGTCGAGGGAGAGTGTCACTGGGTCACAGCAGTGCTGCCCCATGAGAGCCGAGCAGCCTGACTTGTTCCTGGAGAATGTAAAGTGCCAGGAAGGGTAAAGATTGGGATGCAGATTCAGAACAAGGGCCCTACTGACCCTTTCGAGGTTACTAAGTCTGCAGTAGGCCTGCCCTGGCAGGTCAGCGAAACACTGTGTGGTTCATTCTGTGTGAACTGGGTCATTTCCAAAAGCATGGACACTCTGTGGACATTTGGGACAAGAAACATCAACATTTACTGAGTGTTCCAGGCATGCCAGTGTCACAGGCTACCTGGTGAGCAAGCGGAGCCAGTGCTGACCTCTTAGAGATGCAGAAACCAAGACTGGGAAGAGCCAAAACCATGATCAGAATCACACGTCCAGTGGGTAGGGATGCAGCAGTCACAAAGTCCCCTCAAGACAACAGCCATTAAATATACATCACACACAGAGCTTATGGAAATACTCAGGATATAGATGACACACAAATACAGACTAAATCTCTAATGGTAAATGGTGATCCTTTGCGTGTTTGACCCAGTGTCTTGGTGTATTAAACCCTTGCTTACTGACAGTAAGAGTCACTGGGCTTCAATTTTGTAAACTGAAGACCTTGCATGTGGGCGAGGGAGGCCAGCCTTCCCACCTGGACCCGCCTGGCGAGAGCCCCGACGGCACCGTGGTCATCCTTCACCACCAGACCAGGTACTGCATGCTGAGCCATCTCGCTGCGGGAGCCCGACGACATGTATACATGACAAGAACACTGCCAACCGCAGCTCCGCAGCGGACTCCGGGAGGGCAGCGAACAGCACTCGGACAGGTTTGTGCCGGGCAAGAATGCATCAGCCTCCTTTCACCTGGACGTCCACAGGGGTCTCCCTGCTCTTCGTGACAGGGAGGTCAGGCAGGAGCCCCATTCTGTGCCAGGTGACAGGCACAGCACCCTCCCCACTGTGTCTGCTGTCCCAGCAGCTGCAGTTCTGTAGTGGCCTCGCCGCCCCTCGGTGCCTCTGTGGACGTGTTCACGCCGCTCTCAGAGCAGCTTAGGAACTTGCATCATCTCATCTCCTTGAACCCTCAGGCTCGGGGACTCCAGTCCCTGAGGCCGGGCTTCACGGAGCTCTGAGGCTCATGCCCTGTCCACCTCTCACACTGACGTACAGTGGTTGTCCGTTATCTGAGGTTGGGCTTTCTGCACTTCCAGTTACTCATGGTCAACTGTGATCTGAAAATTTTAAGTGGAAGCGTCCACAAATAAACCACTTTTGAATTTTAAATGCACAGCATTCTGAACAGCACGATCAATCTTGGGTAAATGAATTCTGTCTCTCATAGGTCATGAATCACCCCTTGAGCCAGTGTATTCATGCTGTATAAGCTACCTGCCCACTGGTGACTTAGAAGTCAACTAGGTTGTCAGAGAAACTGTCATTGTATTGTAGTGTTTATGTTCAAGAAGCCCTCCTTTTATTTAATAATGTCCCCAAAGCACAAGAGAAGCCATGGTAGCAACTTTATTACAGTATATTGTTATAACTGTCGTATTTTATTATTGATGTCATTAATCTCATACTGTGCCTAATTTACTTATCAAATTTTACCATAAGTATGTATTTATATATGGGAAGAAACAACATGTAGAGATTTGGGTACTATCAGCAGTTTCAGGTACCCACTGGGGGTCCTGGGAGGTACCTGCCTTAGATAAGGGGCTACCATACTCCTGACTGGCATTTCCTCCTGCAGTTAACCACTCACCGTAGGTGAAGTACTGTATCTCTGGTGGCAGCGTCACTTCGCTGAGGTCACTCTCTTGGACATAGCTGTCCACGTACTGTTGTGCTTTTGTTGCCTGAAGGAAAGCCAGGAATCTGGCCGTGAATGCAGCGATGAAGATGGAGAGCATCCCAAAGTCGAGCACATTCCACAGCTGCAAGATGTATTCCCTAGGTCCTTCCAGCCAGAGCTCCTTACACTCTGACCACATCATTCCTGCGGCGGCAAGCAGAGAGGGTGCAGGTGAGATGACAGCTCAGGTGGGAGACCACTACAGGCACCTGCTGACCCAGGCCCAGCCGGTGGAGGAAGGGCTTCCCTCAGGAGGGGTGCACCCGACAGCCAGACCTGGAGGGCTCCACATGTGGTCACTCACACGGGGACAGTGTGGCAGATGCAGTGAGGAGGAAGGAAGCAAGCAAATCAAAGGAGCTTCCCGGTGAGATGTGTGGAGGACAGAGGAAAAGGCGTCCCTACAGAAATCAAAGTGGCTGGTTGTCCAGCCATGGTGACTGGGAAATTGAAACCCACAGGAGAAACTCACAGGGATCCTAACAAGAGGCTTCCCACCACCCAGGAAGCTTGCACTTCCCCTCCCGCTCCCACTTCTGCCCTCAGCGGGGGAGGCCAGGAGCGCCGCTGGGAGGAGAGGAACCCCCTCAGGAGAAACTGAGATCAGAAGGTGCCCCGTGAGGAGAAGAGGGCAGACAGCCCTGACTGGGGGCAGGGGTGTCTGTAGGGCTTACAGAGGAAACGTGAGGGTTCAAAATACAATTCACAGACAACTACTGGGCCAGGTCGAGGCCGGAGGTGAACGAAGGGGAGAACCAATCTGTCAATTCAGGAAACGAGAAGATACCACAAAACACACCGGACAAAAGAAAACATACAGAAATGACTGGGTCAGAAATCTAGGGGACAAACCTGCTTTGACTTGCACTGATTAAAATGCAACAAAAACAAGTTTTTCATATCACTTAAAATTTTTACTTTAATACAGTACTCAAAACCGGTTACTGCAGGGCAGAGTAACAAATATCCCCAAAATGCAGTCTCCTAAAAAAAATCTCTAAACTAATGCAACTTGTAGGTTCTTTAGTCCTCAGTCAATAACTGCTGGGTTATTTCACAAGTATTTCAATTGAATAATTGATCACACAGTGAATCACGTTTAAAAACTTACTTGTGTTCAATCATTAAAGTTAGATTTCTGAAACATGGTGGATTTGCAATCAGGCTCAAGTTAATCATACAAACTTGAGTTAAGGTATAACATTTACCAGTATGAACCAAATTATTCAATCATTTTGCTACTAAGCTCATCTGACACTGGCAATGTCCTTACCAGGGAAGGCATAGCAGCTTCAGTAGAAAATGACAATGATTTAGACAACTAGTTTTTGGTAGAAATTAGGGTACTTAAAATCAAAGCCTTACCGAGAACCCAGACCATAATCAGCATCTCGGTCCATGTGAACTGGGTGGTCTTCACCCTGAAGATCTGTTTGGGGTAGTCGGTGACCGTGATGTTGGGCAGTGTAGCGATGCCCTCAAACCGGTCAGAGGCGTTGAACACCAGCAGGCCCAGGAAGATGATGAAGGAGGCGGCATGCGCCACGAACTTCATGAAAGGGCTCCGCAGAACCCTCCCCAGCTGGAGCAGGACGGGGCAGTGGGGGAGAGAGAAAGTGCACTTGAGAAAACCTGCCTTCCACTTTAAACACTCCACAAACCGACACACAAATAAAGGAAAAGGGAACACTTTTAAAAACCTGCTTCTGTTTCTGAAGAGCTATGTATGGAGAAAACTAGTCTTTGTAGGGAGAGTCTTTGTTCAAAACTTTTTAGTAAGACCTCAGAATTCATCATTTCTTAATATCCAATTTGTCTCGGATATACTGCACTGGCAGATGCTCTTCTGGAACTCACAGGACGTGCACTGGTTCTTGTTCCTTCTTCACATGGAAGACTATGCAAAACCAAAGTTCTTGCAGCTGGGAGAAGAGACTTTGTGCACTGTGTAGTTCTTTAATGCTATGTAACTGAAATGCTATGAGTTTGCAGACTCAGGGCATTAAAAACTCTTTGAGGAGTAAAAAAAAATTACTATAACAGAAGTAAATTTGAGTTCTTATTTCTAAATATTCCAAAATCACTTTACTTTGTATCATATAAAAAGACAGAAAATATTAGAATCAAAATGAGTATTTTATCTGTTACCACCTCAATAATTGAAATCTCCAAGTAGGTTAGCTTAATTAAAATTCATCTCTAAGTTTGGAAAATTATGCTATAGTGCAAAAGCTGTTCTAAAGTTCAGTTTATAATTATTTTAAGGTGACTCCTGAAAAAATCCCCTGTGACACAATGTCCTTAAAAGTCCCACGTTCTAGTGGAAATGAAAAACAATTCCTCCTGTCCCCAGGGCTTCCATAGTCCTCACTCCTGGACATGTGGTAGATTTATCAAGTGAGTTCTCTAGTCTGCACTCTCAGATCCTGCCTGTAACTCAGTCTGTGACCTTCAAAAGCACCAAGGTTTGCATTTAAAAGACTGAACTTTGAACAAATGTCCAGAACCTCGATTTGTTCTGGGACTGAAGACACAGAAGTGCACACAGCTGAATTAATGTTTTCCACACTGGACACAGAAGTAAACTGCCATGTCACTCTGCTGTGGAGAAGGTGCCTCAGGGCAGCTTGTCCATGGCATCTATTTCTCCTAAAGGCTGATCTCTAAACACCCCACACAAGCAGAAGAGAAAGCAGTACACTTCCTCAACAATGGGGCAGGTGAGGAAGATGCTTTTTGTGGTGGGATGGATTGTTCACAGCAGCCACAGATGGGGTACCTGGGATGACTTAACTCCCACCTTGCCCTCTCTGCCCAGGGGAGTTCACCACCTGTGAGGAGTGGGCCCCAAGATGCCCACTTCAAACCTGACGTCCTGTCCTAGCTGGGTAAGCTGCCTTGGGAGGCACAGATGTGGACAGGCCAACACTCCAACTCACTGCCCACAGAGGGACCCTGGAGGGAGGACTGCGGGTCTGCCGTGGTGCTGCCTCTCCTATCAGTCACGTGCCTTGGGGTTTAGTGTCTACGTAGCTGAAGAATCATGAACTAGTTTTCCATGATACATAACAAAAGAATTTAGCTGAGCCATCAACTTGATCAAAATGACAAACTTTCTGCCTCCAACTGCCCTGGGCAACCCAGCAGTGCAAACACACACACACACACACACACACACACACACACACACACGGGCACCTCGAAGCAGAACTGCCTGGAAGACTGCTGAAGAGCCCACGGATTTCCAGGGTCAGTGGTAAGTGGGCTTGACTCGTTTTGCCTGAAACTATCTCAGTTATGAACAAAACCAGGTTCTGGAAGAGGAAACTGGACTAAGCGACCTCACAACAGCTCCTTCTCTCTAACTGTGCCCTTTATTAGCCTAACACAGATCCTGCCAGCCAGGCTGGGTCCCTCTCCACACCTTGTTCAGGGGATCTCTCAGGCATGACTAAACTGGCTCTTCCTGAGCAAGCAGAGAGGAGGGTAAGGGTAGTGGACAGATGATGTAAGCAAAACCAAATGATGTCAAAGATCCAAAATCCACAGGCTACATATTTTAGGGCCTTCGGAAAGAACAGAGGGCTAGGGAACCTGATGTGCTCAGATCCCAGGTTGAATGACAGGCCCGTTCTCAGTGCTACTGACACAGCCTAAGACTGCTCCTGTAGGCTCCAACCAGCTCCCGGGCTAACCACTTCTTGGGTCTCACAGTGGGACTATCTGCTCCTGTTTCAGCATGGTCAGCCTTCTATGTATTTGGCTGTCAACAGAATTGACACAAATGCACAAGCCACTTTTCCTCCTTTCTGCCTGCCACGGGGGCTTTCACTTAAAAGCCTAAGTATCTTATGCCTGCAAGTGTGAGCTACTCTGCTAGGACCAAGCCTGTCCCCAGCCTTTATTTGAATGGATCCAGTCACTGAAAAGCACAGTCTGTGCTCAAAAGAGAATTGACGTTCAGGGTGGGGCCTTGCGGGTGAAGCGCCTTTCTCTTCTCCTGAAGGGACACGCAGGCCAACACAGAGGAAACGGTGTAGACGGCCAGTACCCTGCTGCAGGGGGCGATCCAGTAGCCGATGGCGAGGAGCGGGAGGCCCAAGGCCACGACCAGCACGACCAGGCACTTGACCGCCACGGTCTGTTCCCGCAGGCCCGAGAGGTTCTCGTACCAGATGGTCAAAAGCTGCTGCTGGCAGTTGGGGTGCGCCACAAACTGGGGAGAGAAGAGAGGAGTCACCACAGCACCACCGCTGAGCTGCGCACGCATGCGCGCCCCGACCGACCGACGCTGGAGCACAGGTCCCGGGGCCCCGGAGAACCCGCCTTTGCGTCCCGGTTTCCGAAGCTACTCCGTAACTGTGCGGAGAGCCAAAGTGGAAACGGGGTGGGACTGACGCTGCCCTTCATCACAGTTCTGACAGAAAACCTCCCAAACTCACGGGTTTCCTGCGGAGGGGGCGGGACACCTGGCTTCTGTGAAAATGTGCCCGTCGCGCTGTCTGCGGGCCACTGGCATTCAGTGCAAAAGGGAAACGCAAAGGGGGTCGGCTTATCGCAACTGCTGCTGAGAGACCGGTCTCTTAAATGCCCCGCGCAACCCTAAAACGCCTCGCCCTCCGAGCGTCGCTGCTGAAAATCCCAAAGGTCTGCCAAGCGCTCGGCCACTGCAGGGGGTGCTTCGGGCGGCGGCCGCTCCCTTCGGAATGCCCTCTCACGGCCGTCCTCCGCCGCAGGTGAGGCCAGCAGCCGCCCCCAGCGGGTCCTCCTAACTGCAGCTCCGTCCCGGGAAATGAGCGCGCCGCACGTGTTCAGCCGCACCTGAGCTCGCCGAGTCGCCTGCCTGCACATTCGGAGACACCGGGGCTCCCGGGGCTCCCCCCTCTTCCAGGCAGCAGCAGGTCAGGCCGAGGCAAAGTTCCAGGCCCCCAGCTGCCCTCTGGGCTAGGCACGTCCTTCTCCATGCCCAGGCTTGGGGATGGTGGGGGGCCACTCCAAAGGACTGAGCGCCAACAGACTTTTTAAAAGGAGCCTTTACTATGATAAAATAAAAGTATTGCTGTCTTCTGAAAAGCCAGAATACACAACAAGACAGGCCTGTTAGGAGGTACCCAGGAAAGGTTCTGGGAACTTGGAGAAGCAGAGAGCCGCAGTTCCCACTGGCCACGGGCTCCGCCTTCGTCAGGTTCCAGCCAGCGATCCCAGTGGTGCCTGTAACCGGGGCAACTCCCCAAGCCATCGAGCACACCCCTGGGGCAGGACGCGCGGCCTCCCCACCCTGCCCGGAGCCTGTGCTACCCTACTCGGTGTCTGCCCATGACGGCTCTGAAAGCTGACACTGTGCCACACACAGGAGGACTTGAGGGCCAGCTGAGGAGCTGGGAACAAGGTCACAAATAGTACATCTGAATTATTTGTAATACCAACCCCTGGTGTGGGGTATCGGGAGGAGGGTATTTGGGGAAGTGATTGGGTGGTGAGTGAAGGATATGGAAACAAGGTCCCCAGGACGGAGGAAACAGTGGGCTCTGGAGTGCGACAGCTGTCCCTGAGTGCCCAGCCCACCTTCCACTGTGACCCCGTCTCACTGAACCCTATAAAATGCAGACTTCCCCTGCTTGATGAAGCAGCACGGATCCCTTGAGGTCTGTCTGTTTCTTTCTTTCATTTGCTTTCAGGGAGGGTAGAGCTCTATGGCAGGATCAGTGCCCTTGCAAGAGTCCCCTTCCTGCCACATGTGGGCACCATGAGAAGACAGCAGTCTGCCACCCAGAAAAGCACCCTCACCAGAGCCGACCCTGCTGCATCCTGAGCTGCACCTTTCAGCCTCCAGAACAGCGAGAAATGCATTTCTTTTGTTTATAAATCACCCAGCCTAAGGTATTTTTTAGTGGCACAAGCTAAGACACATTTTATTATAAATTCCTTTCACTCAGTTATAAAAATCCCAGGTCCCTGTGTTTTCTAGTCCTTGCCAGCTGCTAAGTACCCATTAAAACTTTCCAGACCAAGATTCTGTTATACTTTCAAGTTTCTGTCTTTTGAAAACACTATTTCATGTAACAGTGCAGCTATTATTTGAAAATGATAAAATCTGTGGTTATAGTGCTGGGTGTGGTAGCAGGGGCCTGTAATTCCAGCTATTAGGGAGGCAGAGACAGGAGGATCACAAGTTGAAGGCCAGCCTTGAAAATAAAGAGTGTGGTGTAGCTTAGTGGTGGAGAGCTGGTTTGCAATGCACAGAGTTCTGGGTTCCATCCTCAGCAATGAAGGGAAAAAGAAGAGGAAGAAGAGGAAGAAGAAGAAGGAGAAGGAGGAGGAGGAGGTAGAGGAGGGGGAGGGGAGGAAAGGAGAAGGGAAAGAGAAGGGGAAGAAGGAGAAGAGGAGGAGGGGAAGAAGGAGAAGAAGAAGAAGAGGATGAGAAGGAGGGGGGAGGGGAAGAAGGAGAAGAAGAGGAGGAGGAGGGGGAGAGGAAGTAGAAGAGGGGGAGGGGGAGGAAGAGGAGGAAGAGGAAGAGGAAGAGGAAGGGGAAGAAGGAGGAGGAGGAGAAGGGGAAAGGGAAGAAGAAGGGGAAGGGGAAGAAGGAGAAGAAGAGGAGGAGGAGGAGGAGGAGGAGGGGAAAGAAGAAGAAAGACATCTGTGGATATAATCCCCGGTCTATGTGACAAGAAGAGTCTCGGGAACCTGGATGAGAACTCCAGCTTCCGCCCTGCCTTGTCCTATATTCGCATCATTTTCTCCTTGCTTCGCCCCTCTCTCCACCTCCTGAATGCCATCTCATTCATTCATTCACTCAATGCCTGAGGCCCCACACACTGTGCCAGGCAAGAAGATAAAGATGGGGCATCAGCCAGGCAGGCAGGGCCCGGTCACTGTTGGGGCACACAGTCCTCACAGAAGGGATGGACAGGAGCCATCACAGAGGTGGGCCTCCATGTCAGGGTGGCAAGGGCGTCATATAAAGCAGTTTGATTTGGATGTTGGGCCAAATGTCTTGGAATCTGGGGGTTGTGTTGAGGGAGGTTGGACAGGTGCAAACACAAGGCAGCCCCGGTGACTCTGGCCAGGCCGGCTCAGGAGGGACAGCTACAGGCTGAGCACATACACCAGCAAATTGCCTCTACTAGGAAGGCCAACCTTGCACGTTTGTTTTTTTCAGTAAGTGACGGGTTTCTGTGGGGCACAAGATATCCGTGAAGTTTAGAGACAGGTGGACATGTGTCCACTGGGATTGCTGATAATTTCCTTTTGGGTGTGTCTGCTTACCATGGTTTGAATGTGTCTCCTCCAAAACTGGGATGTTGCCAGTGTGATATTCTTAAGAGGTGAGACCCATAAGAGGTGGCCGGGTGTAGGGTACACACCTGCAGCCCCAGATACTGAGGAGGAGGCTGAGGCAGGAAGATCCCTTCAGCTCAGGAGTTCAAGGCCAGCTGGGCAACATTACAAGATCCTATCTCTTAAAACCAGAGAGCACTCTACTAAGAGGTATGAGGCCGGAGGACTGCCCTCTCCTTGCAGGGACGTAGGCCCTCATATAGAGTTTCCATGCAGCGTTTGCCCATCTGGGGGACATAGTCCTTACCAGGCACTGAATCTTCTCATGCTGTCCTTGATCCAGGACTAACCCCTCTCCAGAGCTGTGAGGAAAATACATTTCTGTTCCACTGAATTACCCAGCCTCAGGTTTTCCATTACAGCAGCACAAGGGACTAAGATACTCTGAGGTTTTCAACTCTTGGGGGCAGAAATATTGAAGCTGTGGCGTGACTCTCCCTCTTCCTCCCTGCAAATCTTCAGGACTGAAGATGTGTTTTAAGGCATGAGTTACACCTGTAAAAAGATTCTACAGCCTCAGACACCTGATAGGAATCCGGCCCTTCCACAGGGCAAACGTGAGGCTCAATATCAGACTTGCAGTGACCTGAACAACACAGCACAGACTCTCCCAGCGTGTAGAGACCAGCCCAGATCACAGTTTCATCTGCGACACTTTAAAACTCGGCCAGGCAGGTGCAATTCCTACCCAACTACTTCCACTCTCTTCTTCCTTGTGATAATGTAGCCCTCCGAGGTGTCTGTATTCCTTTCAGTCCATGCAAATAGATTTTCCTCAATTTAAAATCCTACTACAAGCACATAAAGGGCATTTCAAAAAAGAAGATAAAACCAGTACAGTATTAGCAAGTAAGGGGGGAAGAAACCAACAAAACCAATCCCTCTAGAAGATGAGTTTTTCACTTTTCAATGACTTCAAAATAGGGCACTGACCTTTATCTCTTAAAACTATTTTACTTTCTAAAAAATGTCCTTGTGCTCCCAGCCACAGCTAGCTGGATAAAATTTGTATGTGGTTTCCTAACTCCAGTGGGCCAGCAAATTGAAGTCATTACAAAAATAATACCCTTACTTGAGGTTTTTCCGATTTGAAGGAAGAATGCTTGACCCAAGAAAACGTCCATCTTTCCATGGAGCAAAACGACCATCGCAGTATAGAACAGACATGTCTTTTTCCTGCCAAATGACTAAGAGGATGTAAACTGAACCACCAATCAGGTCAAGTTACACAGAACAATTAAATAGGTTTTAACTTAAACAGGTTCATTTTATACTGTCTTTTCATCGAATTGGATTTCACAATATTCACATCAGATTACTATGTAAAAACGTGGTAGGAACACTCCGTTTTTGTTTTTAATGACATTGTAATAGCCACAATTCATACAGTTTAAAAGAAAATATTCTTGTGAATGAAAACCATACAAATCAACTTATTTTTATTAAAAATAAGTTCATTGAATGGGGAACTATAAATGTAAAGCTTGTATTGTACAGGTTTCCTGGGTTTTGGAACGGGCTGAGTGGGGCATGCTGTATCTGGGTGCCCGAGCACAAGTGGGCGAGAGGTGCTTGTGAAGGACCCGGGCTTGGTGGGCAGCAGGTGCCCCCACTGCTCCCTCGAGGCCTCGCAGCAGGTGGGCTGTGAGCCTTCGCGTCTGTGTTGCTGCCTGTCTGTCCCTTTCTTGGGTGAACTTCATGCAATTGAACTCATCCCACTGTGCAGGAAGCAGGCACCCCGGAACCTTCAGGAAGCCTTCTCTCAAGAACACGGATCTGCAGGTTTGGTGGTGTACATGGTCTAGGACCTTCTGCCAGAGCAGACAGCTCCCGGGAAGTGGGTGGCACTTCCCACACCTGTGGAGGGCGGGCCTGATGCTCAGTCACAGAGCTGGACCGAGGGACCACCAGGATTGGAATGCAAGACTTTTTAGGGGCAGAGTCCACTATTCTAATTGGACAAAATGAATGTTTTTGTCCAAAAGTTAATATTCAGAAAATCAAAATTCCATGCTCCTTGTGGAATAAAGTGTGCATCTATATAAATAATAATGTTTATTCTTCTTCCAGCTTCATGGTTTACTTTAGAGACCCCACAGATAGTTCTAGGATTAATAACCTTCAAAATCTGCTCCTTGACAGGAACAAGGCAAGCAAGCTTGCCCACTTCACCGGAATCATAGTTTGTGTGCTGTGATAATTGGGGAGGGGGCAGGGTATTTGTATATCAGTAAACATTTGTTACTAGAGGTGTTAAACTTTGAACCCGAATTTCCCTCTCCTGGGATCACCTGTTCAAGCCTTTGCTCATTTCCCACAGGGCACTGGAGGTTTTCTGTATGCATTTGCCTGAGCCCTCTGGATATTAAGAACATTGATCCTCTGTAAGTTACAATTCAGAAAAATGTTTCCAGTTTGTCCTTCGCTTTTTTAATGACATTTCTGATGCACCGTAAGTTGTACATGGTCATATCATTTGTTTTTGCTTTGAGACTCCTATTGATTTCATATCAGAAAGTTACTTCCCAGGTAAACATCAAATGCCTGGTGGCAGAGTTCCTGCTCTGGTCTCCTGTATTTTCATTCTGTTGGTTTCATTCTGTAAGGCCTGCATGGAACTCCTGCACGACCCTGGGGAAGACCTGGGCTCTGGGGCTCAGCTCAGGTCCAAGCTCAGCTCCTGCTTTGGGACCAAGGCAGGGAGCAGCTTGGGCAGGTGGTACAGGAAAGAATTCCTAACTCATCTGGCCTCAACGACTTGCCCTTGCATAAAACTCACTTCCTTGGTGGAATATGGGTGGACTCGCATAAGCATGAACTCATGCTACTGAAGGGAAGGGGTCCGTCCCGTGTGAAGCTCTGTGGGAATTCCGTGGGCCAGCTCTGTGCTGCAGTGGGCAGGCTTGTCCCTATAACCTGGAAGTGGCTGTGCTTGAGGATGGAAAATGAGGTGGTGGGAAGAGGCAGAGGCAGAGGTGGGGGAGGTGGTGTTTCCTCCAGGCTAGAGTGGAGATGGAGAGGGCAGGTGCTGGTGACAATGGAGCCAGCCTTCGAGAAGACAAAGAAAGGAAGGACTGGGGCTTTATTGGGAATTCCAGAATAGAGTCCCCCTCCCCCCAGTATTGGTGGTTGAACCCAGGGGGGCTCTACCCTGAATCTACACCTCCAGGTGTTTTGTTGTTTTGTTTTTGTTTTTAATTTTGAGATGGGGTCTCCTTAAGTTGCTGAGGCCAGCCTTGAATTTACGACCCTCCTGCCTCAGCCTCCAGAATAGCTGGGATTATAGGTGTGTCACTATGCCTACCTAGAACAAAGTTCTTATACAGTTATTGAGTAAAGATTCCAAATCAAAGATTGCAATACTCCTTTATGGCATAAAACAAATAAAACAGAAATGCTTACAAAATGCCAAGTCTCCTTTCAGTTCTAAATCCATTTATTTTTCCTGCTGGTTGAATGATAGCCAATTTATTATTAATGACACCTCACACGCATTGTGACCTATGCACCAATTTGCTTAAAATTTACATGCAGGAGGACACTCACTCTGCAGGACAGCTTGGTTAACAGGAGCGCATCTGTGGATGAGCTGTCTCTGCCAACACGACATTCCAAAGCAATGATGAAAAACCAGAGACAACCGAAATCAATTCTCTTCTCTCAGGTGCCAAAACAGAAGAGCCACGTATTGCCAGGTCTGTGAATCTGTGTCCAGACAGCTTTCTAAAAACGGCCTGCTATCAATCTTGTTCACACTTATCTTTTCCCCCAACTTAGTGAAACCTCAACTAGCAAGGCATTCTGAGAGGAGGGCGGCTAGCCCATTTAGTCACCCTGCAACTGAGGATCTCCTCAAGAAGTTATTTTGCTTCCATCTTTACTGAGAACCTTCACATCTGACTGTCTTGTTAAGGAAAGGGGAAATTTGTCATTAATGTCTGAGCAAAATCTAGTTAGTACCACTTGCTGAAGTTCTCCACACTGTGGTCATGTGTGGGTGCACACCTGTGTGTCCACAGAGGGTGCAAGGGGGGACTGCCCTGTCCTCACCTGCTGCCAAGAGCTCCTGGCTGGCCTGACTTGGAAGGGCCTGTGGGGACAGGCCTCAGGGCACCCTCTCTGCTGGTGCAGGAGCCCAGCGTCCATCTGCACGGCAGCAGAATTGTTCTGTTTGAGCCACAGGAACTTCTTGCCCAGGTCAGTTCCGGTGAGGTTTATGGAAACCCAGCTTAACTAAGCTTGTTCCTCCACCTTTCCTTGTGATTCTGTGAACTTCCTAACACCCTTTACTCCATGGTTTCCTGCTAAAATTGGCTATGTCTGGTACCAAGGACTGGAACCAGCACAAAGAACAGGAAATGTGTCTCTGGTGACTGATCGTCCCTAAAGGTTGTCCCTCAGGCTGAGCAGTTTTCATAAAGGAGAAATGTTATTAGTTAATGCTTATTGAGCCAACACCGTGTAGTACCCTGTGCTAATTACTTCACAAGCATTATCTCCCGTAAACATCAAACACCTGAAGAGTAGCACTGTTATGGTCCCCACTTCCTGACCAGCAGACCAAGGCTAGATGGCCAGGTGACTTGCCCTTGGCCACTCAGGGAACCCATGCAACCTCAGGCCTTGAACCCTTCAGGGTAGCTCCCTGCATGTCCTCTTAAGCACCATGCCACTCTGCAGAAAGGACAGAGATGTGCTGGTCATTGACCAGATCATGAAACCAGATCTATTTCTGTTCTAATAATAGCTTTCCTCTTCATGACTTGTCAGCTCCATTTAAAGCACACACACCAAAAACAAACATATCACAAAGAGGCCAAACCCCCCCCACTCAGTTACAGCATGAATAAACTGTCAGATTCTGCATAACTGGGATTTTATTATCATGAAAAGTACTATAAGTACTATTTTAATGAGTTATCTAATCATCCCATACAAGTGAGCAAATAAATATGCCTATCAGTTTTTCTGCAGTAATCAGAATAAAAAAATCATACTTTTAATTTCTTGAACTTGTATGACCAACTTCACAGTTCTGTGACCTTAGACATGTCATTTAAGGCTGTGACCTTCAGTTTTCCTGTACAACAGAAACCTCATCATCTATCTTAGCTACTTTGTAGGTAAAATAAACAATAACGTAGACTTGCTGCAAAGATCAGCATGAGAAGGAATGGAATAGTGCCTTAACAAAATGTACACAAACATCAGATATTAGTATTCATTGCATGGAATCAACAGTTGCAGACTGCTTTGCATACCTTCATCCATTTAAATCCTACCAAAACCCTGAGATAGATAAGGGAGAGTATCTCCTTTTATATGAGGAAGCTGAAATTTAAAGATGTGTGACTTATCCAAGGACCCATAATGGGTCTGAATCTAGACATTCTCCACTTAATGTCTTTCCTGAAGAGAAAAGAATTCCTCTCGTCCACAGCACCTGCTCTGATCATTGCCAAGCATCCTAGACACTGGCACCTGTGTGCCACGTCTCTGTGAAGCGCCCACTCACCTTTTTGACTTCGTACTTAATCGCAAGCTTGACCCGACTCAGAGCTCTGTGCCTGTGCACCCCCAGGGGCTCCGTGGACTCCAGGTCTCCGTTCAGAATGGCTTCCACCTCCTCCGAGTCTCGACAGAGATCCAGCACACCCACCACGAAGTCTTTGCACTGCATGGAGAGCTTCCTATAGTCATTCTAAAAACAAGAGGTTTGTGCTTAAAACAACAAATTTCCTTTTACCCAGTGGAAAGTGAGTGGGGTGTGTGGATCAGGAAAAGTGTCCCTTCCCTGCGCAGGACGGCTTGTGGAGTTAGGCAGGGCTGGAGTTGCTGCCTCTACCCTTAGCCAGGCTCCCTTCTACCACCTCCCACGACGTGGGACAGCACTGGAAAGAGCATGCACGTGATCTCACTTCTATGTGGAATCTAACCCCAACTCCTGGAAGTGAAGAACAGATGGTGGGTAACTGGGGTGGGGAGGGAACGGAGAGGTTGATCAAAAGGCTCAAAGTTTCAGCTGGACAGGAGGAATGAATTTTCGAAATCTGTTGCATAGTCCAGTGGTTATAGTTGCAACAAAGTATTTCATATTTCAAAATTGCTGACAGTAGATTTCAAGATCATACCACAAAAAATGATAAGTGAGGTGATGAATATGTTAATTTCTCCATTTAATCATTCCACATTGTACACATATATCAAGATATGACATGGTATTCCATAAATATATAAAATTATTATTTGTCAGTTAAAAATTCTAGCTGGTGATAGAGCTCAGGGTCGCAGAGCACTTGTGTAGGGTGTATGAGGCCTTGAGTCTGACTCCCCAGAAGTACAAAAGACAAACAAACAAACCACTTAAATTTGCTTTAAAAAAAGTGATATCCTCATAATTCACTGGTTCTTATTAAGTGATGTTGGCGAAATGCCAATGCTGAAAGAACAAAGGATCAACGAGTTTAATCTCTTTCATGCAAACAACAGTTATTCTAAAGCCAGAACGAGACCATTTCTATTTTGGAAAGTATTCTGAATGGCAATCTGACCTAGAAGATGGACTCTATGTGGACATAGCCTGTCCAGTTTTCCATCCCTTGCCTTGTTGGAGGTGTTGCTTCTGGAAGCACAGTTCTCAGCCCTGCCCCCGAGGTCCTGATGCAGAAGTGGAGGGAGGACCTGTGCGTGGTCTGACCCAAGCTTATGCTCAAGAATGTTTTCTGATAAACGCGAAGAGGCCAAGGGGTTCCCATCCACAGGATGGAGGAGGGTTTTCTCCCCGGTTTGTGTGCAAGGCATATTATCATTCCCAGCAGAACTAGGAGAGAAATGTCTGATTATACATAATCGAAATCTCGAGGGTTACAGAATGTCAATACCTGTGAGAAAAATTTCCAGGCCACTGAAACTAACACCTTGCTAAAAATAATCTGTGATTTTTAAAAATTTCATTTGCATATTTACATGGTGCCAGGGGCTGTCAGCAGCACCCCCTGCCGCCTTCAGAAGGCAGCTCTGTTTCTAGCCATGGGTTCCAATCAAGGTGTCTCACTTTCAGAAACCTCAGCTCTACTCTGACTTTCACTAAACTTCTAGCCCCTTAAGAAAGTCATCCAGGTAAGAATCTAACTTGGTGCACCTGAGGGAAATAGTATTCCTCATTTCGACATTTCCAGACTCCTCGTGGCTACATAACCAAGCAGTACTGCAGAACTTCTGGGCTTCTGAAATCATTCTTCAAAAGAAGACATTAAGAATCCAGTTCCCTTCCCTTAAATAGATGCTTAATTTGATCTTATGGGCAAAACCTCACCAACTAAAAGAAACAAGTAGAGGAAAGACAGATTGTTCAAAGGTTACACAGACTAGAACAGTTTCCATTTTGGATATCAGAGATTAGATACAGAACAGTTACAGTTAATCCTTTTTCCCTCATAAGGGAACAGATACAATGAAAAAAACTTCAATCTTTGGTTTCCATTCAAGTTGGTACCAGGCAACTGATAAAATTAATAAAATGTCCAGTCTCTGGTTTCTAAGCAGAGGGTCAGTTAAATATCCATCTGCCCTCCATTCCTGAGGACTAATGAAATATTTTATTGCAGCATACAGAAGTATTAAATCCATGCCCTTTTCCATAGAAAGCTCCCCTTTTAATAGAGTGTTTTAGATGAAATTTCCTCATGTTATTCTTTAGTTCAGACTGTTCTGTAAGATTTGGCAAAACACAGGATGGCCGTTTCTTCACTGATCAGAAATGAAAGAGGTTGCTTCCCGTGCTTGGGAGGACACTTAGCACTCGACTTTTGCCCTAATACCTAAATGCTGACTCATCACCTTGAAAGTTATAACCTGAGAAGCGTCCGGTTTTAAGGAAAGTTGTGTAAATTTTTTTTCATGTCCACTGAAAGGTCAGTCAAAAAATTGGTACTTATGCAAATTACAAGGACAATGTTTTGTTCATAACAATTTAAACATTTCTTGCTGGAAGAAGTCTGTTGCCTAAGTGCAGAAAACAATCAGAGCTGGAGACAATGGTGATTGAGCCCTACCTTCCTTCCTTCCTTCCTTCCTTCCTTCCTTCCTTCCTTCCTTCCTTCCTTCCTTCTTCCTTCCTTCCTTCCTCCTTCCCTCTCTTCCTTCCTATTTCCTTCCTCCTTCCTTCCTTCTCTTCTTCCTCCTTCCTTTCTTCCTTCCTTCCCTCCCTCCCTTCCTTTGTTCGTTTGTTCCTTCCTTCCTTCCTCTCTCCTTCCTCTCTCTCTCCCTCCCTCCCTCCCTCCCTCCCTCCCTCCCTTCCTTTCCTTCTCCTCCCCTTCTTCTTTCTCTTTTTCCCTTTTTGAGGTCTCCTTGTGTTGTCCAGTTGACCTGAACTCCTGGCTGCTGGGATGAAGGATGCTTCTGTCAGTCCCGAGTAGATGGGGCTACAGGGGTGCACCACCAGGACCAGCCAAGGGGAATTCCTTTACTTCCTTCATGGGTCACCCTTTTAAAGAGCTATTGGGAGCTCTCAGGGAAGGCAGACACTCTGGGTCAATTCAACACCTGCCCTCAGTTGCAAGGATGGCACCGTGAAGCCAACGCTGACGGCTCGTTGCTCCACATGAGGCCCTGCCTCATGTGGCTTCACAATGGAGGTCACTTGTTGAATCTACAATTTCTAAGACATTCCTCTCTTGAGTTTTGCTTAATGGTCTTCACTGTGCTGCTTTTCCATTACCATGGCCCTCCACGAGTTGGCAGATGGACTCCGGCACAGTCCAGGACAGGCACTGTGAACCCCCAGGACCCGCGCAAGACAAAGCAGCAACTGCACAGCTCAGTCCTCATCAAAACTCGGCTATACTTCTTTTAACTTATATGGTCTGTTCTCCATTCTAGTCCCCTTCTGTCCTTAAGAGGAAACTGAAATTCAACTCTAAGAAGGCTTCCCTCTCTGGGGTCCTTTCTCTACCAGCAGAACAGCAAGGAGGTGTAGTGGTTCAGTCTGGATTCACATAGACCCTGAAGTCAGACTTCCTGGGCTCAAATACTGCTTCTACCACTTACTTGCTGTGTAATCTTGTGCGATTTACTTTCCCTCTGATGAGAATAATCCTACCTTCTACAGGTACTGCAGGGATTAAATGCTTGGTACACATTACTACAGAAGTGCTTCAGTATAATCAGGTATGTTGCACTAGATATAAAGCCTAGGGCAGGGACCCAAGACACTCAGATCTAGGCTTAGCAAATGGGACCTGGGATTCAGCCCTGATGTCCTCATTTGTAAAATGAGAGGTCTGCATGGCAGCTGACTCCTAGCGGCCCTCCTGCTATCACACGCTGCCTGCTTGTGGGTCGTATTTATTCTCTTTCTCCCTGCAGTGCCACTGTGATACAAATCCAAACTGTCTTTCTGCTTGAGGCAGAGGCAAACTGAGGCCCAGGAAAGGCTGGTGGCTTTGTTTTGTTGTTGTCATTTATTAAGAAAGTACATCACCCACTCAGTCAGAGTTAGGAAATTTCGATTTGCTTTCTCACTGTTTAATAGATGGCTAACTTCCTTGTCACTGACATGTGGCCAATTAGACCCAGAGTCCATCCTGTCCAATATTCTGTTTCTTAGAATAGCTTCAGACAGCATATGCACATCTAAAATACTTCTTTAATAACCTGTCACTGGGCTGTCCTCCGTTAATCTATCTAAATCTATGTCCTAGAATGCATGACCTCTGCAGGTAATGACCTTCATGTGCTTTCGACACCTTGCCGAGGACAGCCCTCAAGGAACTTTGGAAACTGCACTGGGGCTGAGAATATCCTCCAAAGCACCTGCACTGAGGCAATCTGAGAGGTGAGGCGTGAGCGATTACAGGCCATTAATAAGATGAAAGAGGCACAGGCGTCTGAGAAGGGGAAAATCACCACTTTTTCACCAGGGAACACGATATCTATTTTTTCATTCCAAGGCTGGTACTCAGAGTCCCTGCGGAGAGAGAACTGCGAACACCACAGCACAGGGCAAATTAGGTTACCTGCTTTCCTCCGAGAAGAGCTGCGCCGGCACTGGTCCTTCAGAGCTGTGTCTGTCTAAAGCCCTGACAGATGCCACGCACCAGGGATGGGAGGCCAAGGGGCAGCCGGAGAGCAGACAAGAAGGGACAGCAAGGACAGGGGAGCCTGGGGTAGAAACAGCCTCCAGTCAGGGCCAGGAGGCTCCAGCCTCAAGAGACCGTGACTACAGAAAGGACTGTCTGAGTGGGCTTAGAGGGGCTCAGCTACGCCCCACTGGCCACAGAAAGAGAAAAAGAACTGGCCCATCCTGGTGTGCAGCCCCGATGGCTGTCCTCGGGGACTCCCTGTGCTGGTCCGGGGGGGCTGGCTGCTTCACCAGCGACATTCCCACCTCTGAAAGGTTAGCAGAAGCCACTCTTCCTGCAAAGTGGAGTCTCGGCATTACTAATATGGACTCAGCTGGCTGGGGGAAACTGTGAATGACAAACGCCCCGCCATCATTTGGCTGCATGACTTCCCTGGGAAAACTGCAAACATCGCCATCTTGAGTAAATTGGTGAAGCAGAATCTAGGAAAATACTCCCTTTTATAGAATTTCTTCTGTAGACTTTCAATACACATCAAGCAGTATACATCACAAAAACGAGTTCTGGGTGATGTTTGAAATAGTGGCAAATAAACAAATTCAGAATTATGCTTTGATTACTGTCTCAAAACAAACAAACAAACAAAAATGATTTTTAGAAGCATTTTACCCAAATGTTTTTCTACTTTCTCTCTAGCCGGTTCAAAGTTTTCAAATTGTTCTGTCTAAAGACTTTCATCTTGGGTCCAAGGAAACAAATGTTTTCAATTACCACATAATAAATGTCTTCAAAGGGAGTAGATATAAAGTGATACTCATTTTCTTCTTCGTATTTTCCCATGTTTTCTGAAAATATTTTACAATAAATATGTCTAGCTTTTGCATCATAAAAAAAAAAAATTAAATGAATTAACAAGATTACCCTAAGGCCAGATCTCTACCAGGATCCAGTGAAGTTTCATGAATAGGTAGGAAATTTGGTGTGTTTGGAAAGCAGGGGAGAAAACCACTTTCCCACCATTTTCTTGCAACCCCAGAGGAAAATAGATTTTCCTTGGCCTGAATTATGTTGCTAGTTACAGATGAATAAATCTCAATTAAATGTGAAAAATAATATTAAGATGTGAAAGACAGAAGAACCACTCTTTCTGCGATCTGATACCATAACACTAAACCAAAAGATTAACTCAGCACCCAGAATATAATTCAAGAATTTGGTGCTTACATTTTCTTAGGTGAAAAATGGTAGACAAGAACCTGCTGAAGAGTTTGATTAATTTTTTTCAGAAGTATGAAATATACTTGTGCCCTAGGCTTAATAGCTACAACCATTCAAAATGCATAGGAGGATGCAGCAATGAGAAAAAGTCTATCATCAGTATATAATTTTTATAAAAATAATACCGCTTGTCTGCAAATTAGGTCCAGAAAAAAAGTTCACTCACTTAAAAAGTCCATTAAAGCAAAATAAAAATGTTCACTCATTAACAACAACAACAACAAAAATCCATTAAGGCAACCCACTTGGTTGTCCTTGTGTTTCTGTGTTGACCTGACACTATGCCTCACCCTCTGGATATACATTTGCAGAATTCAGGGAGAGGCATTAGTCACATTAAGGAAATGATTTTAATAGTGTTTTATATCATTCTCTTGATCTTTGATTGTAAAGGGCTATCAAAACGCTTGGGCCCATTAACAGGGCTTTCAAAACTAATATTACTGCAGAGGGAAGGAATAGAAGCATCCACTCCAATCATGGACCTGGTATTACAGCTCCTCCAGGGACCAGGCTCCCCCACCCGCACCCCCAGAATTAAAAAAAAAAAAAAAGCTAAAAACTAATACTACATCTGTGTTGGGTGTCACCATGCAACTAACTGCAAAATAGGAGCAAGACTCTGGGAAGGAGAAGGTCACGCCAAATCTTATTTTGCAAAAGAGGGTGGAGAGGCCCTGAGTTTTATTTAACGCTTACCCAGAACACAGAGGGACACCACATTGTAGCTGGGATCCAGAATATACACATCCCCAAAGCGAATACCACAGCACTACCACTGACAAGGGGAAAACAATCACATCAGCTCTGAAGGAGACTCCCGTTCCCTGGTGACTTAAAATCCGCTAGGTGGAACCGATTCTAGAGCTTCCGGAGCCGCGTGCAGAAAGCCCAGGGAGCAGCCCGGGCGCGGGCAGGTGCGCAGGGCTCACCTTGAACTCCTTCTCGATGTTGGCCAGCTTGGCCAGCTCGTTGCTGAGCTCCAAGGCCGTGAGCACCGGGTCCTCGCTGGACAAGGACAGGTACGCCGGGCTGGCCAGCCCCTTGTAGGCGTTGATGCGCGAGCGCGAGTGGCTGAAGGAGTCGTGCCGCTGCTTCTCGGTGCAGTCCCCGCACTTGCAGAAGTAGTCGTGCGGCCGCTCGATGCGCGCGCCCTTCAGCAGCAGCATGTGCACCACCTCGTACTTCTGGCAGTGTGCCGCCAGGATGATGGGCGTGATGTCGGGCGAGAAGCGCGTGCCGTCCTCGTCGTAGGCGTAGAAGTCGTCGTCCTGCAGCTCCTGCTCGCAGGGGCTCAGGGTCAGGCGCTTGCTGGCCGCGAAGCCCGGGTGGTTGAGGATGGCCTCCACGATGCGCACGTAGCCCTTGCTGATGGCCAGCAGCAGCGCGTCGCCGATGCGCGCCAGGTTCTCCTTCTTGAGCAGCAGCTCGGTCACCTCCAGGTGCTCGTTGCCCACGGCCAGCTGCAGCGCGTTCTGGCCCATGTAGTCCACGCAGTTGACGTTCAGCGTCTTGGACTCCTCCAGCATCTTGCGCACCACCGGGATGTTGCCGTACTCGGCTGCGTCCAGGAAGCGCTCTTCCTCAGCCGTGAGGCTGGTGCCCCGGTCGTTGAACATGAAGGCCGGGCCGCGCACCGCCTGGCGCCGGCCCTTCTCGCGCATCACCGTCATGCGCCTCAGGGACGGGCTCCCCTCCATGGACCTAGGTGGCAAGGACAGAACAGCTGTGGAACCCGGGCTCTCTGCGGTCGCCCACGCACCAGAGTGGCCCGCCGACCGCCAGGCCAGCTGCACAGGACGCAGCCGCAAGGTAAGCTGTATCTAATGTGGGCACTGGACCTAGGGGCAGAGGGAAAGCTCCCGGCCCTAGAAAACGCCGTTCAGATGAAATAAGAGTAAAAGCAATTTCCACCCACCCACCGCTCCATGGTGACCCTGGTAACGCTGGCGTTCCCCATCCATCCTACCCTGTCTCCTGCTCTTAAGAGTCGTGGAAATAGAGGCTGCAAGTCCCTGGCACGGAAGCGCTAGGCTTGAACACTGAAGAAGCTCGTGTACTCAGGCATCCGGACGCAGCAACCCTCTCAAGTCACAGCTTTTACCTTTAATGGAATCTCTCTCTCTCTCTCTCTCTCTCTCTCTCTCTCTCTCTCTCTCTCTCTCTCTCACACACACACACACACACACACACACACACGCACGCACACAGATTGGTACTTAGGCCAAGCATTCATCTTGCAAGATAATGGTTCTAACTTTTTCTCTTAAGGGGACCTCCCCCCTCCCTCCAAATAAATCACAGGGTTCATCTTTTTCAATGACCCAGACAAGATTTAGCAAATACAAAATTCAAGTATGGATTCCTGCTTACTTTACTGAAAATAATTGTCCTGTAATGAGAATTATTTAGTGCAAAATATTTGCATTTTTGAACTAAAAGGCTGTGGTTTGATTTGTTTTAAAAATCCCCAGTCTTACTTTGAGAATAAAGCATTTAGGTACTAACTGAACATCTAGAATAATGTGCACTGAAATCTGAATTCCAACCGCACTAGGTAAGATTTGACTGACTGCATTATAAAAGTCATATCATTAGTTGATGTGTGCAGGGATTTGAGTTTACATCTTCATTTTTATGAGGTTGGGTAAATAAATTCATTCTCTGTGCTTCCTTACTATCCTTGTAAAATGAAAATTTATCAAGTTCTCTGGATTTTGCTCAAAATCTCATGAATGAAAAGCTTTTTTTAGAAGTTCTGAGTCTCTGAAAAATGATGCTAAATAATAATATAATTTTACATTGTGATTGTCTGTAGTATCTCAATGATTGGTCCAATGTTTCAGTGGCTATTGAAATATTGCACAATTATTGTACAAACCCATGTCTTTACCTTTACCCAGTTTCCAGCATTCCTGCTGATTGAAACACTCAAGATAACTTTCCTTTAAAAGTCTAAGGGTATTTTTGGGATGAGTTGCACCAAAAGGTACCAGATAAAGCATTTCCCCCCCACGTTGCTGCCTTTTGAAGCAAACAAATCAAAGTTAAAAGTGACTGGAAAGGAAAATGCTTTATTTTGATAATACATTCCAGAAATAGCTCTGACCATTGAGAAAATCATATTCAGGGCTGAAAAGTCCCTGGAGAGGACACTGGCTTCCCTGGGAGCTGGGGGAGGACATCTCAGCTGAGGAGCCTCTCCGAGGCAGAGCCACAGGCAGTCACTGATCCTCATGCAGTCCTCCACTCTGCAGAAGGCTTCCAGGTAGAACCAAGGCAGATGAGCCAGGCCGACCTGGGGATCCAGAGGACACCAAAGAGGACCCCAGAGAAGCTTTTAACTTATACAGGACAGAGAGCGCTGTGACTAGCACCCTGCCCTAACTGTTCACAGCTCTTGAAATTAAATAAGTATATTCATTTATATGTTCACATTTATATATGTGCACATACACACACACACACACACACACACACATATATACCTGTATTTATAGCAATCTCTAGAAAGTAACACAAGAAGCTTTGCACCCAAGTTAGCTCTGAGGCCATGGGCAGTGAAACTGAGGAGTTGGAGTGGACGGGGAACTTCTGTCTTTCACTTAAACCCTCTTGGTGTTTTGAATAGTTTTAATTGTAACTTGAATATTTGTATTAAAAATAAAATTGTTCTAACGCTTCTCTTTAAATCCTTTAATGGACAAAAATGTTTTAAATTCAGGCACTTATTGGCAGGCATTACACTACAGTCTTTCTGCAGCCTAGTGTGAGTTTGGCTATTATGACCGAGTATGGACGTGTGGGCTCAGGTGTGTGGTGAGTGGAACGGGGGACTGGTGGGGTCCAGGCTGGTGTGTTGACACAGTGATGATTTTCAGGTGGGTGAGAACTGGGACATGATGTTCCTTATGCTGAACCTTATGGCAAACTTTGTTTCAAGATCAAATTCTATGAGAAGGATTTTAAACAAAACTTGTAAACATTATTATAATAAGTATGTTTTATTACCATTAATCATATTGACTTCATTGGGTTAATATTTTTACTATTCAGCTATGACTGGTACTCTTCAAATGGCTAGGATTTTCATGTTGTTATGAAAGATTAATTTAGTGCTTGCCAGTGTTAATACATTAGCATTAACTATGAGTAACAGAAGAAGCCAGTAGGGGAGAATATGTATATAGAGGGTATGTAACTGCAGAATTCCAGTCTACACTCAGATGGGTTATTTTGGGGGGGGGAAACTCATATTAAAGCGTCACATCCTAATGGAAGGGATAGTTTAATGACTGTTATCTACAAAGAAAGCCACCTATAAAACCCACAATTTCTCTAAAAGACACTAGGAAATGACTATTTCATGAATTTTTTCTTTGCATTTCTTACTACTTAAAACTGTTTGAAATAACACTTTCCTTGTGTATATTTAAGGTCTAGAAGACTCCGCATGGGATACCCACAGTATAAAGTTGCCAGAGGAGGCAAGGGAGCCCACCTGTCATCTCACACTGTCGACCTACGTGTGTCTGAGAGCAGCTAAAATCTACTTGCTTCTCCGGAATCCCAGGTACATTCCCTCCATTACCTGTGGACCTCACATTGTGTATTAAATTTCTTAGTATTTTGACATTTTTTCCTGCCATTTATTCTTCTTTTAGCGTCTATACCTCCACACTGTATATTTGAACTGAAATGTGTCATCTTAATACTACACAATCCGAGTCACACTGGTCATTTTTATTCCGTCTTTAGAAGATTCTAACGCTGAGTTAAGTGTGAAGTCAGAATTCTCAGTCAGCAAATCCTACCGCTATTTCACAATAAGAGAGCGGCCTTGATGCTGCTTATCTTCCTGTCGCATCCACGAATCCATGATAGGAAGTCCATCTCCCCCTTCCCCCACCCCCGCTTTCCCTCCAGAACCAAGTGAAGCTTCCTTCATCTGAACCGAATGGACACACAAGCCATCCACAGGGCGTAACCATGGCTGCCCGGGGCTCTTCTGGACCCACAGCTCTTCTCGCGGGAGAATGAGACAGGAACGGGTAATGGGGAGGACGCTTGGCTCCAGTGGTGTTAGCATTCCAACGCTGTTCCCGGGGAACCTTCCTACCCGCAGGTCCCCTGCAGGGGTCGACTCATTCAGCACGGAGGGAGGAACTTCTGCAGGGACTTCTTGCTGGTAAAAGCACTGGAGTCCCCTGGCCTAGAGTCAGGGGGCACAGGGCCCCATGCAAGCCCCTTCGCCAGGGCAGGCGTGGATGACTGGCACTTTGTCTGCAAGGCACTGAGCCGTGTCCCTCCAGAAGGCAAGCACTGACACCCTGATGAGACAGCACTTGGAAACAGAGCCTCTGGGGGTTATCAGGCCTGGCCGGGTCATGGATGAGGCTCCTGCTGTGGGGCTGGCACCCTGAAGGATGCGTGGAGCACGCTCTCAGCAGGCCCCCCCTGCAGGGGCACATCAGAAAAAGAGCCCTCATCAGAACTGGACCACGCCGCACCCTGCTCCCAGACTTCCAGGCTCCGGAGCTGTGAGGAACATGAATCAGGTGTTTTGTTTGTTTTGTTTGGTACTGGGTATTGAACTCAGGGGTGCTTAACCACTGAGACACACCCCCAGCCCAGTTTTGGATTTTATTTAGAGACAGGATCTCACTGAGTTGCTTAGGGCCTTGCTAAGTTGATGAGGCTGGTTTTGAACTTTCAATCCTCCTGCTTCAACCTCCTGAGCCTCTGGGATTACAGGTGCTGGCCAATAAATCTGTTTGTAAGCAACCCGTGATATTTTATTTTGGCAGCAGAGATGACTAACACTGGTCATAGATTTTAAGGCACAAAAAGGTTTTCTTTTTTATGCTTTTTGCCAAACACTTAGGCAGATGAGAAGTTCTTCCTGAGAAGTGTTTTGGCGTTCCACTGGGGACAGCCCCATGCTATCAGAGGAGGAAGTACAGGCAACACACCTCAGTTCTCAGTGCTTTGCCATCGAGTCGACTGCCCTCTAGGAGTGTTTCTCCGAGTGTCCTGAGGACCACCTGCCTGAGGATTACTCGGAGTGCCTGCTCAAATGCAGATTTCTAGGTCTCATTCCAGATTAACTAAATCAGAATCTCTCAGGTGAGGCCCTGGAATATGTATTTTAAATGAGCATCCTCTGCAATTTCTATGCGTGCTGAAACTGGGAACTGCCTGTATAAAGCTAATGATGGTGTTATGGGGCCATCAAACACTGGCCACCCTGCCCCTGACCAAAGCAGAATCAACGCATCTGAGCAGCACAGGCCCAGGGACACATAACCCTCCATGAGTGTACTTCCTCCGTGCCTTGTTACTGTTTAAAATGTGATCCCCAGGAGGCTACCTATGGTAGCAAATAAGCAGCCTGCAGAAAAGCCTTCACCAGTGACCAACTTATGTCACGCCTCACGGTTATCAAAGAACAGTATTTTAAAAAGTTTACTGACTGCCACCAGGTGTGGTGGCACACATCTGTAATCCCAGTGACTCAGGAGGAGGCTGAGGCAGGAGGATTGCAAGATTGAGGCCAGATTCTGCAACTCAGTGAGAACTTGACTCAACATAAAATATAGAAAGGGTTGGGGAGGTGGCTCAGTGGTAAAGTGCCCCTGCGTTCAGAACCCAGGACTGCAAGGCAAAGAAAAAAAAAAAAGAAACTTACTGCCTCTTCTCAGAAACTGCGATTATGGCCTCTTCTCAGAAAGTGCAATGGCAGCGAGAAGAAGCCTTTTCCACTCTAGCCGTCCCTGTGCTGTCATGAGGATGCAAGGGCCACCATCAACCAGGAACAGTGTCACTGGCTTCTCTCCAGGTGGGTTTGGTCCTTTAATCTGATGATATAAACTATATAACTCTCCCTCTCCAGGATGCCCAGGAATTCCTTTTAGATCTAAAATTCCTCAAATATCATCACTTTCATCCCAGATTCCTGATAGTCTTTCTCCTCCTTCTTAATTTCTTATGTAAATTTTAAACCAATTATTTTTATACGCCATGTGTTTTAAACCCAATGACATTATTTAACTTGTTAAGATAGCACCGAGTCCCCCTCGTTGTGCCCCAATTCCACACATTCCTGGAGAGCCAAGCGTATTCTACTTCTCATTATCCACAGCGTCCATCCTAGTGCCCCTTAGAGAGCAGGCGCTCCACACACCTGTGTCCACCGGAGTCCCCACCTGAACTCGGCCTGATCCCTCTGACATACCCAAGGCTTCTGCCTTAGCCCAGCTCCCCTCCCAGCATTGCATCGCAGCCACTCAGGTTTGCAAGTTCAAGGTTGTCTACTCTCCTGCTCGCGCTGGACCCTTCCTCACCATTCCCATCACTGTCGCCAGCTCCCAGATCTCTGCTGGACTATCACCACAGCTTCCCAGCAGCAGGAATGGACCTTACAAGGACCCGGTGCACGTGAGGCGTCCTCAGGCAAGGCCCTGTCACAGTCAAGTCCCACAGCAAAGCTGTGAGGCAGGTGTCATTTCCTCTGCTTCACAGACCAGCACGCTGACTCAAGGGAAACTGCCCAAGGTCAACACACAGATGGTACATGCAGCCGGAGCCACCTGGCCTCGCTGACTCCTGGCGGCTCCCGAGTCTCCTCCTCATACACCACAGCCACCCCGGCATCCTGCCCTTCCCAGCTGCTTTCCCTACCCCACTTCCCTTTAGAAGCCACCAGCAGCCCAGCGGCCTCTGCACGCCTCCTGCCCTCCTGGCCAGCCTCCTTTCTGTTCCTCAGACTCCTCCTTCACTGTCCTAAGCCCCAAGACCCTGCTTGCTCCTGTACCATCAGAGGAGTTCCTCTACCCTCGAGGATGTTTTTAAGAATGTTAAGATTGTCACTCTGTTGCATTCCACACATAAGGACTTCACCCTTGTTGATGGGGAACACCTTGGCCTGGGGTGGGCTGCCGGGTAGCCTTGGGCGGTGTGCTTAAGGGAGAGTGGAGAAGAGCAATGTTAGAGGAGGAGCACAAAGAGAAAGCGCACAGGCGGGTTCTGATTTTTGCAAGAAGAACTAAGTTTTGCAAGCAGAATTTGAGAAAAGGGAGACTGTCGTGCAGGTAAGTTACTCGATTCCTTTATTTCCCTAGTTCATCCCGAAGGAGCTCGATCTTGGTCTCCCATGCAGACAGGACGGCTGTCCCTCCTCAACAGCAAAGCCTCAGTGCTGCAGTCCCGGGAGGGGAAAGGAAGAACAGAAGGGGGTCAGAGTGAGGGAAGCTCTGAGGGCAGGGCTCTTGCCAGGCCTGTCTTATCTGGAGGCTGGGGACAGTTCAGCCTGGTTGGACAGGGCACCGTGTGGGCTAACGCTTCCTGGAGCCCCTCACGCCTTGTGGTTTGAGCCTGTGGAGAGCGGGGCGCCTGCCAGGGCTGGGGTGGCCTCAGTGCTGTGGAGCAGGTGAGGGACACTGTGCGGGCACTGGGCTCAAGCCCAGGACCTTCCTGAAGAGAGTACCCAGCGAGCACTCCTGGGTTTCCAGCAGAGGCAAGTCCACCAACAGCAAGTTCCTTCTGCTGAAAAGAAGCACCCAAGAAAGGAGGCCAGAGCGCAGGACACGCCATCCCCAAGCGACCATGGGAGAGCAGGGGAAGCGTAGATTCCCAGGAGCCTCAGTGATTTGATCTAGTTGAGAGAGTATTTCTTAAAAACAACATTTACTTTATGGCATCAGGTTAGATGAGTGAGGTCAGCCTCCCAGCATCTTTCTGGGGTGGACTCAATATCGGGGTACAGTCAGACCACAGAGACGCCCACTGCCTTTGGAGACCGGAGGGGGACCAGCAGGCCAATGCCCCTTAGGCACAGGCTCAGGATGCAGGGAGGCTGCCCTCGCTGACCAGTCCTCTAATCTGGTAGCCAGGCCTCCCTTCCTGTCAGCTCACGGAATTGCTTGATTGCTTAATTAGCTTAATTGCTTAATTATTGATTGCTAGTTCACTTGTTGAGTGAGTGTCTGTGTAGTAAGCAAATAAAACAAAACAAACACTTAAAAACCATTTAAAGCCACAGATTGGAGCTTGGGTTAGTTTCCTCTCTCCTGGTCAGTCGTGGGAGGCTGGGGAGAGAGGCTGGTGTGGACGAGGATGGGTGCTGTGTGTGGCTGCCCGTCCAGGCTGTGTGAGGGCTCTCCTGACCGCTCCTGCTCCTTGTGGCTCACCCCTGAACACGCTGCTCCCTGCCCTTGTCAGCTCAAGCCGTCACTGTTCATGGTCCAGCTCACGTGATGCCTGTGGAAACGGAGCTCCCCGGTGGAGGCTGCCCAAAGGACAGAGGCCCGACTTAGAAAGGGAGTCCTTGGGTCTTCTCCGAAGCCACTGCGGACCACAGCCTGAGTTGCCGGGTGACGCTGCTAGTCTGCTCATAAATCTGGATACTTAATTTCGTCTCCTTGGTTTGTGTTCCCTTGATTATGGTCTCCTGTGACATTCGTGTCCTCAAGGTTGATTGAGGATAGGGCTTCCTGCATCTCAGCCTGTGTTTTCACCTCCGTGTCATCTCGACAGTGCCTAATGCAGCTCAGGAGCTTAAAAAGTACTTGTTGATTGATACTAATCCTGGAGACAAAAAGGCCTCCTCGGAATGCTGAGTAACTCCCCGCGGGTCTGAGGGGAGGCCTGCCTGGGCTCGGAGGTCCTCCCCAGCTCTCCTCCTTTACCACGCTCTTCCCAGGGACTGTGAAAAGCAACACCACGTCGAATCAAGATCTTATTATCATTAAATTGTATGCTCAGCGTCAGTGTTGGGATAGCGAGAGTCCAAAGAGAACAGCTTCTAAAATGGCTCTCTGGCTGGAATCCCAAGCTCCTTGGCACTCAGCAACAAGTGAGCATTATTAAAGAAATGGCCTCAAATTCATTATTGAAATGAGATCAAGAATGAATCACTCCTCCAGCCATGTGGGAGGCAAGCAGGCGAAGTAACCACACCATCCATGTGGCCAAAGCCATGAGAGGGACACCGAAGGGTTGTGACCGGTCAGCTCGCCACACCAAGAAGGAGACTGTGCCAAGTGGCTGGGAGCCAGTCGGTGGTCTGGTGAACAGCAAGTCGAGGGTGCTGGCCAGGGAGCGGCTGGCACGGTGGTTACGGCACTGAGATGGTGCTGAGCAGAAGTGGTGAGGGGGTGGGGAGAGCGGGCCTGAGAGAGAACCAGAAGCCAGCAGAGAAGGGCCGAAAGAGGAGACCCTCAGGGTCCCCGCAAGCACCACCTGCCAGTCAGTGCCGCTGCCTCTGAAGACGTCCGACATTGGCCCAGCGTGCCACGTGTGTGGCTGGAAGGAGGAGAAGCAGGCTGAGGCCAGAAGCCCACCTGGAAAATCTCTTCACATGTGTTTGTGGGAGGAGGGGTGGAGGCCCCTCTGGACGTCAGCAGCGCCGGGTGCCCAGCGTGGAAGGCGGCGGCGCAACCCACAGCTCAGCTGCTCAGGTCGCAGGCCCAGGGCCACAGCCCACCCACTGCACACCACGCCTCAGGAGAAGCACTGCATCTAGGAAGGAGGCAGGCACAGCCTTCCTTTCCAAAGAGCCCCATGCCACAGAACATAAAATGCAGAGGTCCTGGCGCTGCCGAGCCAGGGAGAGATCTGGGTCCCCACAGTAGGCTGCCAGGGACAAGGAGGGGACCTCAGGTCGCCCGTCTCCTTCACTGGCCCCGCAGCCTTCTCAGGAGCATGCGGCAGCTTTGCCAGGCTCCTCAGCAAGTAATGCCAGAAAGGCAGACGCGAAAGGTATGTCGCTGCTGAGTCCCCAGGAGGAGAAGCGAGGCCCTCGCCAAGCCCGCCTGGCTCCCGGGAGATGCTGCCTCAGGGTGAGCCCAGGAAGTACGGAAGCCAGTGCCTCTGGAACTTGGGCATTCATGCTCACGGGGTCTGCATTTCACTCCGATCCCATCAACCAACGGCTGCATGGCTGTGGGTGACCTTCCATGCCTGTCTCCTCCACGGTTCAGTGTGTCTTGAGGATCAGAGACTGCCTCTTCCGCCCTGCACGCCCCGCCTCCAGCATGTGTAGGGGATCTGCTGCAGGACTGGGCGCACCTGCTTACACCCACAGGAGCCGGCCATTCCCCTGTCACCTGGGGAAGGGGTGAGGGAATGGGAGGACATCTACAAACAAGAACGTCACAAAACATTCATAAAAGTTCAAGAATACAAATAACCAGTCTTCTGTCAACCAAATGTTTAAGCACAGATGTCTGTTAATCAGATCAATTCCTAGTTATATCACTGAAGGGTTTGATGACTTCTCTATCTCTTGATTTTGATCTCAGGTAAAGTTAAGTTTTGTCAGGAAAAACCTAGAGGGAAAATATGGATTAAACCTTAAAATTAATAACCACTAAAATTAATTAATAATTAAGCCTATCTTCTAAAATAAATTCATCTTCACAATGCTTTTTAAAACTATTATTATTTCAGAATGGTTAGAGACAAATTAGAAGTTATATGAATTTAGTCTATAATTAAATAAGAACAGAGAAAAAATGAGCTCAATAAAACAAAAATCTTCTGCTTACTGAAGATAAATTTTATTTGGCCATTTAAATGTACTCATTACTATTAAATATGTCTATATTTTAACCTCTGCAGCTATTAGAAGCAAAGGGACCTGGTTTTCTGTCACTGTCCTCCACATGTGAAGTCAGTCTGGGGCTTTAGTGATCACCACCCCCCGCCCATCTCTCTGCAACCTCCATCTCACCAGAATCTACAGGCATCGATTTTAGTGGACAAAATGTATTCAGAAGTGCAGAGCTGATGCAGAATATCAGCAGGTCAAGCTCTTTCCTTAACAGGTCACACACTGGTGGACAATTAAATCTCATTTTTTACAAAGGTCCAGGACCAAACATATATTATCACCTATTATTTGAAAATAGGAGTTTTTAAAATAAGAGAGTTTCTGACTGGATAATTGTAGACGAATGTCCCTGACCCAGATGCTGAATTGAGAGTACTGTAACAGTCCTGATTATCCTCATAAAGTCACAACTGTGAAGTCTACAACTAGGCCTGCTGCCTTCTCCCTGCTGAGGCCACTAATCTGGCTCCCTGTCCAGAGCTAGATTGTCATAGGTCGCGGGCAGTTTGGAGATGTGGGTTGCTGGCCAAGCACAGAGGCTCCCCTCTATGGGCTGCCGGGTGGACATTCATGGCTACTTGAGCATGCTGCTGAGGAGGCCACCGTGATCCAGTCCGAGCTGGGAAGTCCCAAGTGCTCCTTGGCACAGGGCACAGGAGCTCAGCAGACATCTTTGCCTTCCCTGTGGTGTCTTAATGCCTGTTGTAAACTGTGCAGATGGGCTTGTGGATATGTTAGGCAGGAGAGGCTTGATGGTTAAGAACAACTTCAGAGAGATCTGCTATCCCAACTTCAGCACAGAAATGGAAAAGTTCCTAAAATTCTAACTCAGCCCGTGGAGGATGGGCCAGATGTGGACAGGGGTCCCTTCGCCTCTGTGAGATGAGGAAAAGGGAGCAAGGCAATGGTCCCTGAGATGCCTTTTCTCTTTCCCGCCTTCGTTCTCTGACTTTTCTTACGAGCTTTGCCAAGCTGCTCCACTATCAGCAGCCAGATTGCTGTGATGACTTAATTGGATCTCGTAAATGAATTAATACTAATTAATAATTTCCTGTGTTGTTTCTCCTAGGAGTAATTACATTAAATGTTTTGAGGAAGAAATATTTAACCCAGTGGAGGCCACAGTGCACAAGGACGGCCCCTGGACCTGGATGTTTCCTGACCTGGGGCTACTGGGAATTCCATGTCAACCTTCAGATCCAGTGGCTTAATTCATAAAATAAGGCACTGGACTTGAACTTGATGAACTATTTTCAACTCAAACACTCTTTATTCTTCAAAGTGCTGTCTCCTAGTTAGACAGAGAGGTACAGAGCTGAGATGACTGCAGTGGGGACTGCGGCCGCCCTTCTGTGGTCAGGGAGACTGCTGTCTACGCCCTTTGCCTGGTGAGCTCATTGTGAGACTATTCCTCCACCTGCAATCTTAGTTCTGTCAAAAATACTGTCATCGTCAGGGCTTGAATAAACAAAACACAACCATAGAGGGGCTTGGTTTCAGGATGATGGAATAAAGTCCTTTCTCATCCCTGTCTTCTCCAGAACCCCCCTCAATGACAAGACAGCAAGGAACATCAACGCAAATTCCATGAAGCCAAGTAAGCTGCAACATGAAGATGGAGAGGAGATCCTGTCCACCATTCAGTGCAGATAGGAGGTTCCAGGAGTGCCTGGAATGGGGGGCGGGCTGATCCACCCTGCTCAACGCAGAGTCCAGCAAGTAGAGCTGGGACTGGAACCTGGAATGAGGGAGCTGCTGGAAGCCTGCAGGAGTAGGAGAGACCCTTCCCTCTGTCCCTAGGTCCCCACTGATATGGTCACATGACAACCTTCCTGCAGTCCTGCAGGAGAGATAGGTTACGGAATCTCTGGAGACATAGAAACAGAGACGGTCTAGATGTGGGGAGACCAGGCCTGGGGGGGCAGAAGCTAAGAACAGCCGGGAACCCTGCCCACTTCCACGACACCGACAGCCAGCTTTATTGTTTCCTAGTCCCTCCTCCCCTAAGAAATGTGTGTTTTTAAAATACTGATTTCTGACAAAGAGTGGCTTAGAGGTTAAAATTTTACTGGCTAGGGGCTGAGGATGTAGCTCAGAGCTACAGCATGTGTTTAGCTCACATGAGGCCCTAGTTTCAGTACCCAGCTCTCACTGCAAATGTGTGTGTGTGTGTGTGTGTGTGTGTGTGTGTGCGTGCGTGCACTAAAGTGGAAAAAAACAGTGAAATAGTTGGGAGATACAAAGAAATAGCTCAAAAAGAAGAATGCAAAAGATAAGTACTGGAAAACTGGAGAGAGGCAATACAAAAACCAGGGAACTATTTAGGAAATACAACATCCACATAATAAGTATTCTAGAGAGAAGAATAAAAATAGTGGTCAGCAAATAATACAAGAAATAATACCCCCCAAAACATAATCAAATCAGAACAAAAGGACATAATCTCCAAGTTGAAAGGATTCACCCAGTGTCCAGTTTTAGTAATGAGAAAAGACTCTCATCAAAGCACATCTTCAGAATAGCACTAATGAAGAGACAATTCTAAAAGCTTCCTGCAGGAGAACAAATTTAAACTATATACAAAGTAAGTCAGAGAGATATCTTCTCAGGAAGCAACTGTTGGAGAATATAGAAAATTCAGTTACAGAGACAAGATGTGCCAGCCCCTTCCCCCAAGGGACACAAGTAATTATAAAAAAAGGCAGTTCTACAATATTGTTCAGCAGTGATCATGGCTGCATGGTCCTAATAACGAAGACCCTAAATAAGATATTAACCAGAAAGACTATGGCAAATTACGTTGTGGAGGATAAGGGGAGAATAACAGGAATATGTGAGCAAAAACTCTCTCCTTCGGTTATGGATGGCATCTAGAATCTATGAATAACAAGCAAACAGCACAGGGAGGAGCTGAAAATGGTGTGAACTCAAGGAGAGGGGACGGACCCAGGGGGCTGCTGGGGTTCCTGTGACTCTTGTAGGTATTTTAGCACAAATGGATGTCTAAAACTATATTCGTGGATCACTTTGATATCATACAAAATAAAACAAACCAACACAAATGACATCTCCACATCTTACTTAGTAGACCTGCTACTCCAGGATACAAGCCTCCTGAGGTAACGGGAGGTTTCAGATTGTCGAAGCCTAAGGCCACGCTGCCGGTCTCGAAAATTAAGCCATGGCCTCGGAGAAAGCACCTTCTCCTTCAGGCTCTTTCAGTCAGACTTCAGTCCCCCAAGCATAGATTCCTGTCCCTGGACACTCGGCAGCCCCTCGGAGAGCCTGGACTCCCAGTCCAGGGGTGGGAAGGAGGCGCTGCTTCCAATCTGATGCCCAAACCAACCCACATGGCACGGTTCCTAAACCCACAGCCAGAGCAAGCCAGGCTGGAATGTTCCACAAGTCCAGGGCCAGCAGCGCACATCAGCCGCCCAGGGTTACCGGGCGCGGCATGTCACCACTGCTCCCCTCACACAGAGCGGAGCCACAGACGCCATTGCTGATTTGCCAAGTACACTCTAGAAGATGACTTCTTGGTACCAATTTCCACACGTGTGGAATGACGGCCAGGCGACTGCGCTTTGACTAAGCGAGCGCACGCGGCAGCAGCGTGACAGACGCAGATGGCAGCTTTCCTTATCCTGGCTAACTGGGCAGTGCTCCCTCTGAAGAGAAAGGCAGAATTCCGTTTCCTGGAAGTCTCCCTCTGTCCAGGACAACACTGCCAGGGCACGACTGGCTTTGTGTACGAGTGTCCAAGCAGCCAAGGGTCGGCTCTTCCCCTCTTCTCCTGGGGCGCTTTCCCCAGGCACCCCCGCCAACAGCACCTGCTCCTCCTCCTCTGTGCTTTGCTTGTTAACTTTGTCCCTGCCTCTAAACAAAAGTCCCCCTACACACTCACACACACACATACACACACACACACACTGCTTGGACTCTGCTGCTCTCCTCATGCTCCTCTCCGAGAAATCCCAGAAGCACTGGCTCCGGCCATCCCCCTGTCCGCTGACCTGCATTTCCGCCTTCTTCTTCACACTTCCATTCATATTATCTGAAAAATCAGATCCTTCCCATTTCTCCTTTCTGTTCAACAGTGACCTCAACAGTCTTAGTTATCTAGGTCAAAATCATCAGATCCTCTTGGACCCTGCTTCTCTTTACACCGTTCATGGGGAGCAGAGTGAAGAGCCCAGAGACGCCACTGGTCTGTCCTCTCACCAGCCTCCCTGCTTCTCATCCCCTCTGCACCACCCCGTAGCAGACCCTGACCCGGCCTGGTCGGCTACCTCACCTGCACATTCCTTCACATTCTGTCACCTGCCACGTCAATCCTTCCTGTGCCTAGAGTGGCTTTGATTAAACAGCTACTGACTCAAAACCATCCATGGCACCCCACTGCCACCTCCTGGCATATGAGACCCCCATAGCATGTCCCAAACCAAAATGTTGAGCCCAGTTTCTCCACGGGCTACTCTGCTCTGCACTAGAGTCTCTATGCCCCATCTCTGTAGTTTTTGACAGCAATTCTACTCCACTTGCAGCTTGGTTCCTCAAGCCTGCCTCATTCCCACCACTCTCTCAAGAGACTCTGAATCCCCGAGTGCTGGAGAGGGGGCACGTGTCTCCTGCACCGCCTGCACCGCCTGCATTCTGCACAGACAGGTGTAAGAAACATCTCTGAATTGAAACCCAGGAGGATGGTCTGCAAACGCCTGCTTGGATGGAGTTCATCAGATACTTAACAATCCCACAACTTCAAGAAGGAAGTAATCTCAGATGACAAATCCTGGTTTACAAGTAGTTGGGATAAAGGAAGCCTTGGCTGGAACTAATGGCTAATCAAGAGTTCTATCAAAGATTAAAAATAGTGACATAACAGATGACACTCTTGTCCCTAAGTCTGTTTATTCCCAAGTGGAATACTGGGACGAAATGAGTCCCAGGATTACCTTGAGGACTTTCCCTGGTAACAGGGGCACTCTATCCTCAGGATCCTGCTGAATTTTAAACCTAGCTGTGCTCTTCTGCCTGTGGAAAATGATCTGGGCGTTGCTAGGCTGGACATACTTCCCTGGTCCATGCTAGGGCTGTCTGTTCACTTTTAAACAGCGGCACATAAACAGCATTTATTAGCCGTGGCCTTGTTCTACTCAACAGGATGAGGAGTGAAGCTGCTACAGACACTGTATAAGCTGGTCTCTGATTCACCATGTGGCAGGCTTCAAATAAACATGAAGGAAAGGCCATCAATGTGTGTCTCCTCAAAGTGACCGGTCTCCTTGACCTGTAGGAAACAGGTACCAGGCACTCACTTTCGGTAAATCAGAAGGGTGTTCTACTAGCCCTCAGATGGCCAGCCCACAGCTGGCCTCTTTCCAGGGCTTTGTGCAATTGACCTCAAACTTCAAAAGCGGGTACAGTAATCTCCGCCCTACTTTCTATGATAATAGTGTTCAGGTGTCCCAATTTGTCTGGATTTATTGTGAAAGAATTTAACGAATCAAGAAACTGAGCAAGTTTATCAAAACAATTTGGCAAAAGAAAAATGGACAGTGTTTGAACTCCCAGGGGAGCGGGGAGGCGCGCTGGAGGCTCTTCAGTCCCACAGGATTAAGGCCCGTCCTTGCACCTCCTGGGCTGTTTCCACTCCACGCTAATCCTCAGCAGTAACGAACCACATCGAGATGCACCACTCATTTCCAGTCAAACCCTTCCCCTTGGGGTCTACTCCCAGCCACTGATTTCTTTTTTCCTACAGGCAAGTCCAGTCCCGCCAGGCAGCAGCTCCCGGCCTGCCAAGCTGAGGGGTGAGTCCCAGGGCCCCAAGGTCTCTGCCCGGCGGGGAGAGCTTGGGGCGGCAGGGGGCGCTGCAGAGCCTCGGTCCCCACCCAAGAACCACCTCCCCGGTTCTGCCTGTCGGTGGCCAGCGCCTCCTCTGACCCCGGGGCTCTACCTCGGTCTGTGCTGCATCCTAAAAAAGACAAGGAGCCCTTCAGCACCGCCCAGATAGTGGGAAGAGAATCAGGGGCATCTCACTCTGAAATCGGAAGAGCCCTTCTTATCTTTTCGCATCTCGCAGCAGACTGAGACTGGGGATTCAGAAAAGTTGCTCTTTCTCAAATTTGAGCGCCAATCGCTCCTTCGTTAAAAAGAAAAAAAGGTTGGAGTTGCGGGGGGAGAAAGTAAAGAGAAAAGAAAAGGAAAACCAGTCGGGGACCCTGAGCTCCCTGGGAACCTCGCCGAAGTTAGCACAGCGCGGCTCGCGCCGCGCCCACTCCCTCGTCGGCACACGCTGCGGCGTCGGTTCTGGTTTAACCCAGCTAGAAAGGAGTCTGGGAAGGCCGTCGCCCAGCGCCACTTGAGCGCCCCCACCCCGACGGCCGGGAGGTGGAGGGAACCCGAGTTCCCAGGGTGGCTCTCCGGGGACGCCGCGGGGAGCTCCGGGTGCAGGGTCTCTGAGCAGCGTCCCGGAGCAGCGTCCCCCTCCTCGGCCTCGCCAGGTAAGCCTGGGGATCCCGGGTCTGCCTCCGAGGGTCCCTGTCCCGTGGCAGTCACGCGCGTGTCGGGCGCTGCCGGCTGGGACGAGTGTCTGCCATCAGCGTCCGTCTGCGGGGCGGCTCCGCGCACTGGAACCCTGACAGTCCCTGTCGCGCCCTGGGCGCCCCGCACCCCTCGTCCCTCGGCGGAGCGGGACCGAGCGGGAGCGCCCGGCGGAGTCGGCGGGTGCCCAGGCGCCCCGATCCACCCGCCCCGCCGCGCACGTCGTGGCGCCGCCCTCCCGCGCGGGCGCGGCGGCCGGTACTCACGGGTCGGGCCCCGGGGAGCGGGGCGGCGCGCGGTGGCTGCGCGGCTCCAGCCCCCCGTTGACGCCCTTCCAGCCCCGGCGGCGGCGCTGCGGCTCGGCTGCCTCGTCCTCGCCCTCCTCCTCCTCCGGCGCGGGGAAGGTCACCCTCGCCTGCTCCTTGCACTTCCTGACCTTGGTGGACATCGCGCCGGCCGCGGGCCTCCTCCGCCGCGAGCCCTCCGGGCGGCGCCGCTCCGGGCCGGCGGCAGCTCCCGCAGCCCGCGCGGCCCGGGGCGGGAAGGCGGCGGGAGAGCGCGGCGCTGCCCGCGACCTGGCGGCTAGAGGCGGGAGCCGGAGCCGCGCCGCCGCCTACCATCCAAGCGCGGGAGCCGCCGCGCAGTGGCCGCGAGGAGGAAGCCCGGGCCGAGCGCGCGCCGGTGCCGGGAGAGGAGCTGCGGCCCCGAGGCCCCGGCGGTGCCGCCTGCGCGCCCGTCTCCCGCCTCCGACAGCATCACTTGCTAGGACAGCAGCGCTACTCAGGGAGAGGAGGGAGGGGAGGGAGGAGGGGAAGATCAGCTCCTCAGACAGCGCTGGAGAGGAAACCAGACAGACCAGCAGGTGGGGAGCGAAGGAACTGGAGAACTTCCTCTCCCCAGCAGAGCCCCCTGCACCCACAGAGCAAGTTGGCTAGGAAGGGAGAGGGAGCGCAGGGCTCCTCGGTTCCTTGCAGTCGCATTTGGAGCTCAAGCCGCAGATATCAGAAGCATTCCTTGCTCGTCGGGCCTTCTGTAGGTTGAACCTAGAGAGGTCCCAGCGCATTCCCCGAGAGCCTCGGTGCTACAGCACAGCACTGTTTCAAACGTGCGTGATGCTTTAGTTCATTTAACAATGTAGTTCATCTAACAAGACTTAAGTACTTTCCAAGAAATATTTTTCAGGAAAAATTTGAAGTATTTTAAAACTTGAAAAAAAATGGATGCAAAATTCAAGAGTACTCATTCTGGGAGGAAAGAGTTACAGAATTTTGGTCAACAGGAATCACCTCTATCCTCTGGTCCTCTCCTATTTCCTTTTTTTTTTTCTTATTTACTCAGGGGTGCTGGCAATAGAATCTGCCACCACCCGCTCTGCCACTGGGCTATACCCAACCAGGCTCTGCTCCTTTTAGAAATAGAGAAGCAGAGGTCCTGGGTGGACTCTAAAGGGAGGCCAGTAGTGAGAGAACAGACCAGGCCCGGAAGTGTGCTGTCCAAGACTTTCTGTTGCCTCAACGGGCAACTTTCCACAAACCCAACTTGCAAGAATCACCAAAATACTGGACGTGCTGTGAAGAGACAAAATAACATCTGTTCCTTTTTAACTGCATCCAGTCGTGTTGTGCTTCTGGGAGGAGCAGATCTTCCCACTTCAAACACCAGTGAAGCCATGTAGCTACTCTGAGTCTAATTCTTAAAAAATGAACAAAATACCAGGCATTTTATTGAATTGACATCAAGTGTCTATGTTTAAAGAAGTGATGATATTTCTTAAGACAACTGATACAGGGAAAAAGGAGCCAGCGAACCTTGTCAGTGCTCCTGGGTGGCAGGCCCTCTCACAGGGTTGCCAGACCCACTCCATGCACCTCTGAATTATCGTCTAAGCAGAACGCACAGCAGTCCAGCGCTAGGCCTCAGTGCAGGCCCTGGGTCCCCCCTGCCTTCCACTCCTGTGACACACCTCTCCTGGCTCCAGAGACTGTGCTCACAGCAGGTCTGATCATGACTTTCCTCTATGAAAATCTCTGGAGATTTCCCACTGCTTTTAGGTTAAAATCCAAATTTGGCACACCCAGCCCTCTGTGGTCTGCCCCCGATTCTGCAGCGTCTGCCCATGCCTCCCGCGGACACATTCCAACTCCAGCAGCCTGGGACCCTCATTCACCAACCAACTCCGCCACTTTGCCGACACTGGACTGTCTCTTCCTTCTCCTTCTACCTGGCACGCTGCTCTTGTCCCTTCAAACCCTAGCTTAGAAGTGGCTTCCAGGCTGACACTGCCCTTGATCCCAGGGGAGTTCCTTGCCCATCTGCACACCACATCGTAGCGTTGGTCACAGCATACCTGAGTTAATTCTTACCTGCCTGTCTTTTCCCTGAAGTGCTAGTTCCTTGCTGGTGATTTGGTTTTTATTTATTTTGAGCTACTTGTGGGATCATTTTTTTGTTCTTGCTGTTTAGCTGAGTGCTTAATGTCCAGGAAAGCTCAATAAAAGTAGTTGAGGAAATTAAAGAAATCTGCAGGTTCCTTCTAATTGCACGAACAAGCTCATGGCTCCCGTAGAGGCTCTGGATAGCTCTGTGGGCTCCTGAAGTCACCAGAGTTTACTCTTACACATGCCATATTGGTGTCCTGGAGCTACCCTGAGACTTTGTGGCTTCATCGACAGAAATTTATTCTCCCTCAATTCTGGGGACTGGAAGTCTGAGTTCAAAGTGTCAATGGGGTTGGCTTCTTCTGGTCTCTCTCCTTGGTTTGGAGATGGCTGCTTGACCCTGAATCCTGAATCCTGTGTTACCTTCCCTCTGCACCTGTGCCTGTCTCCTCCTCCTCCTCCTCCTCCTCCTCTTCTTCTTCTTCTTTTTTAGTTATAGATCAACACAATACCTTTATTTTTTATGTGGTGCTGAGGATCGAATCCAGTGCCTCACATGTGCTAGGCAAGTGCTCTACCACTGAGCTATAACCTCGGTCCTGTCTCCTCTTCTTATGGGGACACCCCTCATGTTGGATTAGGCCCAACTAACCCCCCGTTTAAACTTTATAAGGTTTATTACCTTTATAAGACCCTGCCTGCAACTACTGTCTGTCACATTCAGGGGTACTGGGGATGAGGTTTTCAGGATGTGTTTTGTGTTGACAAGCTGCAGCCTATAACACTGCCACACCTGGGCAGAGGCAGTGGCTCCCTCCAGAGTCTCTCTCTCTTTTTTTTTTTTGTGGTGCTGGAGACTGAACCCAGGGCCTTGTGCATCCCAGGCAAGTGCTCTACCACTGAGCCACATCTCCAGCCCCAGAGTCTATTTTTTATCTTAAGTGTGGTCCTGGAACACACTCAAGGAAGGAAAAGGAACGTAAAAGAAAGTAACTCTTAGAAAAGAGAAAGGAGAGTTTTCTGTTTTGTTTTCTCCTTTTGCAAAAGGCCTATAGCTGCTGTGCTCATGGAGAGTGTTTGCCTGAGATACAGTCCAGATCCATTCCTTTTGGGGGACCAAAATAATCAACATTCAGTATTCAAAAGATCCAGCAGTTTAAGCAGGTTATTTTCAACTAGAGGCAGCCACTGAGGCATAAGTGAAGCATGACTTTTATGAGAAATCCAAATAAAATCAGTGATTTTTTTAAACCTAGGAGATGATCTCCAAAAGTCCTCTTCAAATTCGAGGAAGACTCTGCACCTTCCTTAAACTCCATTTTGCACACCGTGGAAAGCTCCTTCAGCCCCTCTCTTCCTTCTACCCCGCTCTCCCCAGGGCCTCTGTAACACACCAATGAGGAGACCCTGCCGGGCAGTTAATTCTTGAATGGCTGCCTGTAGGTTTGCAGAGTGTCTCAAGGGAGCAAGAGCTTGGGAACAGGTGGGATGTTTCCAACAGTACACATTTTTTTCCTCCTTTGGAATAGAGGTTCTCTTATAAATGGATTTTGCTCTGCTTTGTTAAAGTAACTTCACATTGCTAATTGTGTTAGCAGTTAGCAGTGTAAACTCATAGAATAGGAAATGCTACATATTATTAGAACAATTGAACCCCCAATAGCAGAACCCCTGAAGTTATCATGTGGTGATTAATACCCTAGTGCCTTTTACACAGAATTCGCATTGTCCTTTAAACTGTCAATCACTTATCCTTACAGTTCTTACAGGCCAAGGAGGTCCCAGGCAGCTTTCAAACTTGAAACATGTGTTTTGAAAATTTCCCCATGAGTCAGAAGCTTGGAACTCTAAATTTACTTCATCGTAGAAATAACTTATAAATGGTGGTTCTATTTCCAGGACAGTTAGCTTAAACTTGTTTCAGTGACAATATCTAAGAACACATACTCTAGGCCAGAGGCCTGAAATTGAATTCCTTCTCTGCAGCTCACAGACTCTGTGACCTTAGAGAAGCTACTTAACCCCTCTGAGCCTCTGTCACAAGAGGATATAGCCATACTAGGTATTTTCTCTGGCTGCTATAAGATTCAGTACCTAAAACTGTGCTTCATACGCAGTAGGTGCCATTAACTCAATCCTGCGAACCTTAGGACCTGTGGAAGCCTGAAGCCTGGGTCCTGAAGCGGGGCTCCGCCCTGGGCCGTTCAATGCCACTCTTAGTAGCGCCTGCCAAGCTGTGTGCCTTCCCTCCCCTCTGTCTCCCCGCTGGCTGTAAGCTCTTGCAGTTCCCAGCCCAGGAGGTCCCAGGCAACTCCCAGAAGTCTTGTATGACCTTGTCACACCCGTGTCACCATCCAGTTGGCTGCACAGCTAGTGTTCAGGGAGCGGTGACAAGAGATAACAGCAAAGGCTGGTGCAAGAGCAGACTTTGGAGAAATGCAGCACCCCAGAAGTGAGGAGGAAGAGGCATCCTTCCCCTGCCATGGACATGCAGCACCAACTAGGTGAACCCGAGAAGGGACAGCGCTCCTCTCCTCCCTTCTCGTAGTCCCCTCCCCATCTCCCTGGCAGGTGGGCTCAGGGGCATCACCTTATCTAAAGGCTCCCAGAGCTTCTCCCCCAGGTCTGCGGCTCTCCAAGTGCTGCATGCCTCACAGCTGCCTTGCTGTCCTGTCAGTCAAGATTGCGTTCCTCCAGGGCCACAGTCCAGCTGACTGTTAGAGGAAAACTATCTTACCCAAAGTCACACGAGTGTGACAAGCTGGGAATTCTTCATGCTCCAAGGGATTTACATTTTTCAAAAATTGCAATAAATCTCCCTCTGATATGATGACTAGCTGTGTGTTTAAATGAATTAAAAGCAAGGAGCTTTGGGGTGGGGAGGTGGGAGTGGCCAAGCAGCAAGCCCGACCTGGGTGGCTCCCCTGTAGGGGTTCTTACTTGGCTTCTCCCTGCTACTAAATTTCACTTCCTGACCCATGCAAATTTGCCCTAATCCTTATCCCATCAACATCTGCCAATGGCATTATCTAGAAAGGCTCCCAATTCGAGGAGGGAGCAGCACGTGGACTAAGAGGCGGAGCAAGGGGCTTTCTGTGTAGTCTCATTATTGAGCAGAGATAAATTTGTCACTGTTAGAAGATAATTCTTCAAGCTGCACCTCACATTTCTATGCATCTTGCAAGCACAGCCAAGGGCTGCCTCTGTTCCGGAGCATCTTTTCAAGGGTGTTTGTGTGGCAACCCTCGGGAGCCGGAGAGAGTGGCCTCCTCTGGAGCCAGGAGCTGATGTGCTCACTGTCCATGTAACAGAGAGAGTGCTCTCCTGGGGCCAGGTCAGGCTGGCTTGCTGGTTGCCTGAGCCAGGGATTCTTCTCCACTAATGCCACCACTGCCTGTGTGGGTATCATCTGACCTTCTTCATGTCACTCGGTGGGGACTGGGACTTAAGGAAGTGGCACAGATGCTGAGATGAGCAACACATGTCCTCTATCTCTGGTCCAGGAGTTCTGTGCCTTGAACCAGCCTTTGTTAACCTGTGGCTGGGGATGTCCTTAGCATACAGTATGGTAACCCCCTGGCCCTTCATCATTCTTGATGGTTATTAAATTTTACAGATGAAAGCATTAACAGCTCTCTCCAGGACTGAAGGCTTCGAGAGCAAATCTGGTTCTTCAAGGGGTTGTAATAACTTTCCCATGGAAGTTGGTGCATTACTCACCAATTTTCCAATGCCTGGGTCCTGTTCTGCACGCCTGCTGATGCGTTTGTTTGAATGTGAAATGACCACCACACTGAGTCTCGGCTCTGCCCACACACAGCAAGGCCTGGACTCCACCAGAGCTTCCTGCTTCTTAGTGCCGCCTGAAGGGTGGGACTCCAGCACCATGCTCCAGGTCACGGCTGCCGTCCAGGAGCGGGACTCACGGGCTGCGGCCTTGACGTTTATTTTTGGCAAAGTTAAGAACAACTCTCCTTCATTCTAATCCCTGTGACCCCCCAGACCTTCTCCTAAAAACTATTTAAAGGCATATTCCTCAAAGTTATATTTGTCCTTCCTTGAGGGAGAAAAAAACTCCAGTCACTTGCAGATGGGAAACTGGCAGAGATGGTCCAATGAGTCACCTGTCCAAAGCGGGTCAGCATTCCAGCCTGCTTCCACCTTGGCTGATGTCGTAAGCTATTAATCCTGCCCCGGCTGAGATCGTAGGGCATATTAAAAATGCTGCTCAAATACTTAAGCTGGGCATGGTGGTGCTGCCTGTAATCCCAACCACTGGGAGACCGAGGCAGGAGGATCCCAGTTCAAACCCAGCCTGGGCAAGTTAGTGCGGACACCCTCCAAAAAAGAAAGACACTAAAAATATCAGTCATAATTCTCCATTCTTTTCCTGCTCACACAACCCATTTGCATCAAATTGATTCTGTTTCAAATGAAGCTTCATTTCAAGGTCTGAGCTGCGCCACAATAGCGTTAGGCTAAGATCGCAGGCCTCCATTACCAGGTAAGTGATGACCACTTCATCTTCCTTGCTTTGCTTGAAAGCACAGGCATCTCCTCCCTGCCCACAGATGGGAGCCGCCTGTGCTGGTGCTGCCTCCGTAGGTGAATGCAGGGAAGGGCGTGGCTCGTTGACACTGAGCTTCCTGGGGCTCCGAGTCTTGCTCTCCTGCCCCAGTAACTGTTGCTCATCTTCAAATGTGACTCCCTGCACCTGCAGCTCAATTTTGAACAAAAGCGTTAAGACAAAGCAAAAAGAGAAATAGAACAAAAATGCTAAAACATGTCTCTGCTTCTCCCTATATTTACTTGGAATAAGTTACCTTAAAAATGTGTGAAATATTTGGGATGTTCGATGGTTTCCTTTTAATGCACATTTTGATCTTTAATCAAAAAGATAGTCACATGACAACATAGAAATATGCAATTCAATTGTATTTTTGATATGACATTATAATTGTAATGTCTTTAAGAATTTCAGGGATAAAGGAAAGGGTTATAGGGTTCACTAAATCATAAGCTCTGCAGGGTTGCAACATAATTTAAAGGACACAAAGTCTCATCACCTTACAGTGCTTGAATTCCTCTGCACTGTCCCAGTTAAATTTTCATATACACACGTTGATATTGTCATTCTGTAAACAGTTTTGAAAACATTGTGCACTTGCTTCCATAGATCTTTTAATGCATTCAGTCCTCTCTTGGGAGAGATTTTCCTTGTGTGGCTTATACCTCAACCATGAGTCCAGTCTGTGAGTGACTGTCCTAGAGAAGGCTACTGCATCTCTTGGTGATAGTGTCAGCACTCAGAGGGACTTGAAATGATGCCTGGGAGCACTCCTGGAGAGCAGGGGTGTTCAATACCGCCTTGGCCTAAGAGAACTGGGCAAGTCCACTCGTACACGTGAGAAGCAAATTCAGTCCATAGTTAATTGAGCCCCTGTGGAAAATCTGCTGTGTACATTCAGGTCTTGGACATAACTTAGCCAGAATGCCCACTGGAGATGGGGTAGAGGGCCCTTTGTGAGGATCTATGTCATTGTAAACCAAAAAGAAACAGGTTATGTGTTTTTGCATGCAATAGAGTTAGCTTTGACTACAAAACAGAAGAACTGTCTAAATAGTAATTGGAAAGCTTTGACTCTTGGCTTGGAGGTGATTTATCCTGGAAAAGGAGCTGTGTCCGGTGGGCTTTGCTGGCATCTCAGGAAGACGATGCTTTCTGCAGTCAGGAATAATAATCAAAGAGTCAGTATCTGTATGACACAAACAGCTCTTGCACATGGAAGCATCTCTCAGAGCAGTTACGTGTTAGTCTTGGCCACTGAACAACAAAAGGGATTCATTCTTCAGGGCTTTCGTTTGTTTTAGGAGACTTCTTGCCCCCTCGGCTGCTCAGCGGCAGCGTGCAGTCCTGAAGTCCCCGAGGAGAGCTTGGCTTCACACACACCATGGAGGGGATGGCCGGCTCCCAGACCATAACCACCTCCAATTGTCATGTGCAGTCAGCTGAGTGAATCACAGGTGGACTTTTACCAAAAATGCACTGAGGGGCCTATGCACCAACAATACCGTATTTAAAAATAATCAGCTCATCCTTGGCTGGAAATATTACGTGGGCTGTAGCCAAACACATTAGAATATCAACAAAGACGCCTCTGGAGAAAACTCAGCAGGAGCCCAATATCCAGAAACAATTGACTTCAGGAGGAAGAACATGAGCTCAGCAGAAGCAGCAAGAGTGCCCTGAGGATCTGGGTAGGAAGACTGGGAGGAAAAACGGAATAGTTTAGTTAGAACAGCTTGAGGGAGAGAGGACATGTAAGAAGATCCTATCTGTGGCATTAGATCTGCTCTTAGAACCTGGGTACATACTTGTGCTAAAATTGGGATGAAAGCAGGAAAAAAAATTCATTAGTACCTAAGCAAATATAAAGCCCAAGATAGTGATGGGGTCATGAATGTAATGATCCTAAGTACAGACTGCTATGGTTTAGCTATGTGGTGTCCCCCAAAACTTATATATATATATATATATATATATATATATATATATATATATATAACAACAATATATACAAAAATTTATATATACAAATACGTATACAATATATACAAAAATTTATATATATATATATATATATATATATAGAGAGAGAGAGAGAGAGAGAGAGAGAGATGATGTTTAAGAGCAGATTCTGGACTAGGCCACCTGGGTCAGAATTCAAGTCCGAACTCTTAACATTTGTTAGTTTTGGAGCAAATTACTTGTCATTGCTGGGTCTTAACTTCCTTATTCCTGAGCTGGCAGTGGCATTAGCACCTGTGATTAAATGAATTACCCATGAAACACCAGCAGTGCCTAGGGTCTAGTACATTGCTTAGAACTGTTCGTTAGCGATGTTACCCAAGGATAGGGTTTCATGCTGCTTCTAAACCCACGAATGGGATCATGCTATATGAACTGTTCTGCAACTTGCTTTTGCTTTTGCTTAGCTGTATACCCACTTCATTTCATAATAAATCCTCAAAGAATTTAACTTCCTTCAGAACAGGGTTTGCTACGTAGGTACAAAGTAAGCTGGAAAGGGCAGTGGGGTGGGGTGACATGAGGACAGGGACCGGGTGTTCCTCGAGTACATTTATCTAAACAGCACCTCGGGACCTTGAGAGGCTGTGTCATTGCTAGGCAACAGCTGGATGCATTTAAGGGGCCACAGGTGTGATTCTGAGCATTCTGTGACTTCCCCAGAGCAGAAGTCTTCGATTCTTTGTGAATCTCTCTGTCCCATGGCCAAAGTCTCTTTGGCTCCTCTTTTTCTTGCTGTTTTCTTTCAGCAACATATTTGTTGACCCACATTTCAGGTAAAAAACTGTGTTGGCAGTGAGGACCAGCTTGGACACGAGGCCCATGGCCTTAGTCATATCCTTTCTCCAACCTGTACCCATTGATAATCTGATGTGTCGTCTCCTGTAACATTTTTGAATAAAGAAAGGAAAGGTCACTCACTACCAAGAAACCTAGACATAGAAAAGGAGTAGAAATAATTAGTCCTGGACAGATTCCTTTAAATGGGAGAGTCTGAGATATCACTGAGATTTTTCATCGTTTGCATTGGAGATGGAATCATTGAAAATCTGTGCTGGAATGTGACAGATGTCGTGGGTTCCCTGCTTTATAACTAAATGTATAACCATTTCCTGGGCTTTCAGAGAGTTTTTAAAAGCCACAGGGCCTTCTGCATGTGACTCAGTTGAGATAAATTGGTCAATGATCATAATCAAGGTACTGAACTCTTATGAAGTTTATCTAGAATGCACTCACCTTCGAACTTTCCTGAGTTAGCAGAAACCTTCCTTATTGTTTTAATCACTCAAACAGTAAATTGTGTAGAATTTTTTTTTGTTGTTGTTGTTTACTTCACTGTTGAGTGACTGAAGGCTTTGATTTTTTATAACATTTTTATATTTTAGTAATTAGTTTATCAAAGCAAACATTTTCCCTATAAAAACCTCAAGATCTGGGCTGGGGAGATAGCTCAGCTGGTAGAGTGCTTGCCTTGCAAGCACAAGGCCCTGAGTTGGATCCCCAGTACTGCAAAAGAGGAAAAAAAAAAAAAACCCTCACGATCTTATTTCTTAACCACTCTGAAGAGCTCAAGAGATTACCATTTTTTTCCATGTGGAATGTAAAATATGCAGTACCTGATTGTATGGTCCCATTCTCATTAATCACATATTCTTTATTAGAGATCAAGTATTTGATGACTTAATTGCCATGTGTATTTGCTATGATATGAGCATGTATATTCACAGTAGGATAACTAACAATAAAAAAACCAGGATCACTGTGATCTGGGTGTCCTGTAGGATTCGTGGTGTTCCCATTCAGGGAACATGGAACTGGCAAAATGTCACGTCTCAAAAGAGTATTTACTGATGTGGAAAAAAGTTCATGACATCCATCAAGCGAAAACTGTGGGCTGCTGAGCTTTATGGATAGTTTATGCCATGGTCCCCAGAGGCCAGCACAGCAGAAAGGCCCGAGACCTTCCAGCCGTCCCGGGAGCAGGAGCGGAGAGAATGACTTCCGGTTTCTGACCACTTGCACATTTTCCTCCAGCTTTTCTGTGGTTTCCAAAGTTTCTGCAGTGGCTGCCTGTTACCTCTGTAAGCAGAATGCCTTTTTAAATGTAATTGCTCAAACTAAAATTAGCTTTGGTTCAATTCCTCCATCCAAGTCATCCAATACTTCCTGAATGCAGGCCCAGTGCAGGACAGCAGAGAAAGACACCTTGAAGAGGGTTTTTCCTGGGTTCAAGGAGCTTCCAGGCGTATTTTTGGAAGAAGTGGATGTAAAATATGAAATATAAATACGAAGTGCTAAAAATCGGCCTGGCTGAGACCAGAAGCTGGGCAGGCTGCTGAGCGGTGTGCAGATGTGCTGACGGGCAGGCCTGCGGGCGCCCTGCTCTGCTCTCCCGTCTGTACTGGGCCTGCCGTGTGCCACTGACTCCCTCGTATCTGTGACAGTCCCACTCTTGAGTTCAGTCCCAGTGGCTTTCGGCAAGCGCCGTTTCCGGCACCTCCTGGCTCAGCGGCTTCAGCAGCGCCAGAGCTTCAGGCACACAAACGCATTTCAAACCCCACCCTAAGCAGAGGCTCTCCCTGAGCTACAGCTGTAAATCTCCTTCTTCCCCGAGTTCCTGACTGGGCTAAAAGATGGAGGAGGGCAAAGTCATCCCTTTTACTCTGGCCTCTTGACATATTCTTCTCAACTACTGAAGAGAATAACAATAGCAATGACAACATCGACAGCAATAATACAGTAAGGTAAGTCTCTTGGTGGGTGTTTCCTGAAAGCTGTACAGATTCCTTCTAGAACCAGAGCAGAATGCCTTAGGCTGGTCAGTGGAACTGACTGAGGAACAAAGATGCACCTGAGTTTCCCACAGGACCCTAACTTGGGTCGCCTCCCAACCTCCTCAGTGCTTAGCCCCGCCTGTTGATCCTTCCCACAGGGAAGACTGGGAACGTGGGCCTGCAAAGCCAGCACCACTGGAAAGCCACACAGTACTTAGCCTAATAAGAAAAGTAGTATTTTTACCCATAATAACAAAACCAGTGGTTTACAAAGCACAGATAATCCTTGAGTCATATTCTCCTGTTAACTATGCAGATTTCTGGATTTCCCCAGAGTGCCGTTCAAAGCTGTGTATAAGTTTAGGTACTCCCTGGAGGAATTTCAGCACTGGATAAAATGTTTTATTTGTTCTTTTTAGATCCACATGACAGTAGAGTGCATTTTGACATATTATACATACAAGGAGTATAACTTAATCTAATTAGGATCCCATTCTTGTGGTTGTACATGATGTGGAGTCACTGGTTGTGCATTCATGATGAACATAGGAAAGTGATGTCTAATTCATTCTACTGTCTTTCCCATTCCCATCCTCCTCCCTTCTCTTCGTTTCCCTTTACCTAATCCAATGCATTTATATTCTTCCCTCTCCACCCTCCCTTGTGTGTTAGCAACCACATATCAGAGAGAACATTTGGTTTTTGGTTTTGGGGGATTGGCTTATTTCACTTAGTGTGATAGTCTCTAGCTCCATCCATTTACCTGCAAATGCCATAATTTCATTCTTCTTTATGGCTGAGTAATATTCCATTGTGTATATGTACCACAGTTTCTTTATCCATTCATCTGTTGAAGGGTACCTGGTTGGTTCCATAGCTTGGCTATTGTGAGTTGAGCTACTATAAACAATGATGTGGCTGTGTCACTGTAGTATGCTGATTTTAAGTCCTTTGGGTATATGATAAGGAGTGAGATAGCTGGGTCAAATGGTGGTTCCATTTCAAGTTTTCTGAGGAATCTCCATACCACTTTCCATAATGGTTGCACCAATTTGCAGTTCCACCAGCCATGTATGAGAGGACCTTTCTCCCCACATCCTCACCGATGTTTATTGTTACATCTATTCTTGATCATTGCCATTCTGACTGGAGTGAGATGGAATCTCAGAAGCACTAGATACATTTAAAACCTGGCACAGAGTGGCAGCAGGGTGGCAACGCACCTCCTCAGGCCTGAGGAGCAAGCGTGGAGCGGGCTCAGCACCACACCGCACCGTGACGTGAAGTAGCCATTGCACAGCGCCGTGGGAAATGCCAGTTTTAATGAAAATTGCCATTTTTCCTTGTTGTCGTGAAGTGCACCCTTCCTTTGCTCTCTTCTTCCTCCCTCCCACCTTCCTTCTCTCTTCCAGTAAATTGCATGCGCATGTTTGAAATTAGGTTTCTACAGACTGTATCTTTTATCACTGATTTAACAAATTTAAAAGTTTATCATGTTCTCTGGGGACAAAACAATTGTGGTTGTTCAGAGAAAAATAACAGTCCCTTTATTGAAGCAGAATTCTTCAGCAGTTTCTTTAAAAACTAAAAGTAATCTACTTGAAATAAAATTTGGTATATTCTAACCAATGACTGCTTTATTCAGGAACCATATTTTGGGTAAAAGCTTTCAGATGGTGGACTTCCATGATGTTGGAAACGTACCTCTGTGAAAACGGTCTTTAATGAAGGGCAACTTTATAACATCACAGCTCTCTCAAAATTATAGACCCACCCAAGGACAAACCCCTTGTACAAATGGGTAGCCAGCATTCACATAGAAGAGTGTCATGATGCCTGACCAGAAGTTCCGTTAATGAAGTGGTGGATGGGCTAGCAGTCACCACCTGCTAAGTGACTTCTATCTCCACAGGGTCACCAAACTCCGTCTACACTCAGCAATGTGAAGTCCCTTTAGGATTTTGAAGGAGCGAATTGGCTATCACTCTCTCTCTCTTCCACCTTTGGGCAACTGAATGTTCTTTCTTCGTCCCGGTGGGGTCAGCCCAGGGCCCCGGGCACACCGTCCTTTCCCTGAGCTGTGTCCCCAGGCCCCCGAGTATTCTTGATGTTGTATGCTACCTGAAAAATTTAAAGGGCTGAAAATTTCTGGACTTCCAAGAATCAGAAAAGGAGGCTCTACGATCTTCGCTGGGTCCTCCCTGCACGGCACAGATGTGTTGGAGGGTCCGGGCTGCCCTGCAGGCAGGAGTGGGGGCCTCCTGGCGCGGCACCTCCTCTCTCCCCTGCGAAGAGCAGCTCCAGAGAGCCAAGGTGCTTCCCAGGCTCCGGGTGGACCCTGGCGGGCAGCTCCCTCACCCCTGCCGGCCCTTCCTCCTTCCCCACTACCTGAGAGCTGCCCCGGGAGGCAGGCCGCTCCAGCCCCCACTCGGGCACAGCCTCCGGCTCCGGCCTCCAGTCCTGCAGTCTCCCCTCCTCAGACACCTCCAGGCCACACCGTTGCCATAGTTTCTCAACTGTCCCGTGGCCCTCTGCCCCTCCCAGCGCCCTCTGCATGGCCCGGAGGGGCCGGAGTCGTCTTCGACATCCAGACCCGATGTTATCGCTCTCTGGCAAGCCCGTAATGAATTTCTGTTGCCCCCTGGATACGGTCCAAGCTATTTTTCTTCTCCCTTTCATCTTTAACATTTCAGATCCGGGAAGGATGTGATTCGATATATATCCCAGGCAATATAAACAGTCTCTTTTCTCAAGGCGCTTACGGCTTTATTAAGAAAAATATGCATATATTAAAAAGAGAATAACAATCCTGATGGCATTTGAAATGGGTGCACATTTATCATCTCCTCTGAGCTTTGTATGTGCTTCTGTATAGCCAATACTGGCAAAAATTAAGGCCAGGGATTTTTGTCTTTTAAATAATATTCTATATAAAAAAGGGGAGAGATGCAATGACCGTGGAGAACACTGAACCTTCTTCATGTCCCCACTTGTATCAGTCAAGGTCTCCAGAGGAGCAGAACCAGGAGGAGCTCTGGTACATACAGAAACACGTGCACACACGGGAAGAGACCTATTTTGGAAACAGGCTCAGACACTTAGGGAGGCTGAGGCCCTATCATCTGCTGTCTGCAAGCTGGAGACGAGGAGACTTGGGGAAGAGCTCGGTCCCAGTTCACAGGTCTGAGAGTGAGGGCTGCTGGTGACGTCAACCCCAGTATAAAAGAGAGATGGTGTCCCAGCTGCAGCTGACCTGCAGGAAGCACAGGGTGGATCCCCTGTCGCTTTTGCTCCATTCAGGCCAAGGGGTTAGATGCCCACCCACACTGGGAGGACCTACCAAGTTCACCAATTAGAATGTGGATTTCAGCCAGAGCCGCCTTCACAGGTGTTTAGTCAGCCTCTTCGCTGCTGTGACTAAGTGACCTGACCAGCACAACTGCAGAGGAGGAAGGGTTTATTTGAGGCTCACGGTTTCAGAGGTGTCCATCCACACACTGCTCCATTCCCTGGGACTCGAGGTGAGGCAGAACGTGATGGCGGGAGAGCGGGCAGAGGGAAGCAGCTCACAGGTGATCAGGAAGCAGAGACTCCGCTCCCAGATACAAATACACACCCCAAAGCCACGCCCAACGCCCACCTCCAAAGCCACGCCCAACGCCCACCTCCCCAGCCACGCCCACCACTTCTGTAGCCCCTCCATTCATCCTCCGACCCAATCCCGTCTGCTCTGAACCCTCTTTAACTGTTTCACATGTGAACTTTTAGGAGACACCTTACGCCCAAACCATAACCACAGATACGCCCCCAAATAATGTCTAACCTGGGCTCCCGACGGTCAAGCTGTCACAGGGACGTCCCTGCGTCACTCAGGTTAGCCTGCTCCCTGCACGGACAAGGCCCGCGCAGTGCCCCTCCTCGTTGGGACCCAGCTTTCTCCCCTAATCCCAAGGGAGCCACTGTCTCTGTGTCACTTCCTTGCTGTCCGGGAAGGGCTTGACAGCACAGCAAGTCCCCTTAAATGACGTACTGAGTTTTACTGTCATGAGCTTTATAAAAATGGTGTCAAGACTTCTTGCTTTTTTCTCTCAGTCTTATGCTTCCAAGATCCATTTGTGTGTTTGCATATAGCAGAAGGACATTTGTCTTCATTGCTGCTTAATTTTGTGACGATGCTATTTTTATTTTCTGTATTCTTACCTATAGAATCTCGCTCTTCCCTCCCTCCCTCCCTCCTTCCTTCCTCACTTCCTTCCTTCGTTCCATCCTTCCTTTCACCCTTCCTTCCTCTTCCCTCCCTCCTCCCTCCCTCCCTCTCTCCCCTCCTCCCTCCCTCCTTTCTCCTGTATTAATACTGCTGTTTCAGTAATTTTTGTGCTAAGGCAGCCTTCATGAGCAGGTCTAAGTTAGCAGCCTTCAAACTGCCCAAGTGTACCTCTGGGGCACCAGGGAAGGGAGGCTGCAGCCGCAGGCTTTGGTGGACATCCCTGCTCTTCCATCACTTTTCTGGGAATCCTAACGAGGTATTCGTTACACCTCTGGTTCTGCCCTTCACGACCCCAACACCTCCTCCTATCTCTTTGCTACATTCTGAACAGTTTCACTGTTTATTCAACAAGTATTTATTCAGCAGGTGGCAGGTGCTGTTTTAGGCCTTTGGGTATCTCAGCAATCGAAGCAATACATCCCTGCCTTGGAGGAGCATGCATTTAAAAAGACAAAATGGGGAAACAGACATAAATTACACATGCATGCACTCATATACATAAAATTAAGGGAATAAATTATGTACAATGTGGAAGGGGATAAATGGCAAAAAATAAAGATAAAAAGATGAAAAGCAGAGTAAGGTAATTCTTTCTCTGATGTTATTGGCCTTTTAACCCATCAATTAGGTTTTTTGCCGTAAACAAATTTTTAAAAAATTTCTCAGTGTCCTACTTATTTTTCAAACCTGTATAGTCATTTTTAAAATTCTGTGGTTTTTGCTCACTTCAAATAGTCTACTTTTTCCTGCTAAAATTATCTTATGCATAGCTCTTTTGTATCCTGTAATGAGTGATTACAGTATTGAAAGTTTCCTATATTTGTTGCTTTGCTATTTCTGTTTGCTCACACATATTCCTTGTGCATTTGACACATTTTTTATTTGTTTTCATTGTGAGCTTGTATTATATTGAATATAGTTTGTGAAAATTCTAAAGACCTCAAATGAGATTATTTTCTGCAGGTCAGATTTGGATACTTTTCTTTTGGATGCAGGAGGCTGATCCAGATGGTATCAGCCCTTCTGAGAATCCAGTTTTAAATTTTGAAATCTCAGGTCAGCTCTTACCAGGATTGGGGTTGGAGCGAGTGAGGTTTGGTTTTCTTTTGCGAGTATGCGCCTTGCTGGGGGTTGGACCAGGGTCTCCTGTGTGCTAGACAAGCGCTGTATCACTGAGCTACTTCCTCAGCCTCTTTTCTTGGGGAGAGCTGTCTCTGAGTTGCCCAGGCTGGCCTTGAGCATGCGATCCTCCAGCCTCGGCCTCCCCGGAGCTGGGACTACAGTGTGCACCACTGTGACTGGCGTTAGGCTCAGTGTTCTGGTACCAGTGCTGGTCTAGGCATGTGCTCCTGCAGTGACTTCAGTTTGGTGAGGACTTACTTCCTGCCATTTCTGCTTCAACTCATCATTTTTGTTTTGGTTTCCAGGGGCAAGAGATCAGCCCCAGCCCATTCCTCTTGACTTCCTTGAGCGCGTGCTCTTTAAGAGGCTTGTTTTCCTATCGGTGGAGCATGGGTACTGCCAGGAGCAGTTGGTGCCTTGTGCACCGTGAGCTAGGACTGCACCTGGCCTCAGCTCCCTCCAGCTCCAGTCCTGCTGCTTCTCTGCCTCCCTCCTCCCTGGGTGCCCAACTCGGCTGGTCCTGCCTTGCAGGGTGCTGCAGCCCGTGCTGTGGTCCTCTGCACCTCCGGAAATGAGCGCTCTTTCCTTCCTGCCTGTTCTTTGAGCCCAGCTTAAAGCCTCCTCTCTGAAAAACTCCCCTAACCACCATGCCTCACCTCTGTCAGGGGGAATTAAGTCCTGTCCTTCACGCTCTGAGACATCGCCCTGGTGGCACGGGAAGAGACCAGCCTACGTGTCACAGGACCGGACACCTCTTTCCTTCAGGTCATAATGTCTTTGGAGAATCTAGTCTGACCTGGAGTTATGGCTGGAGCTGTGGCTCCCAGCTCGCAGGCTCCTCTGAGGCGCCCAGTGCTCCTGGGCTGTGCTCTTACCAGGCCGAGAAGATGCCTGGTGGAGGCGGGAGCTCTGTGTGGACCATGGCCTTCGCACTGCGGGGCACAGGCCACCAGGCTGACGCGTTTCCCGCGTCACGCTCCTCTGTCAACGACACTCAGACTCTCAAGAGCTAGGGTGCTCAGCCTACGATGCTACCAACGTAGAGAGTGGCGGTCAAACACAGCACGGTTGTCCTTAATCGCGAGAGCCATTAGATATGCTCATTAAGTGAGTTGCAAGACTTCCCAGAATGATCTCGTGAGGAAAGCGGTGTTCTTCATGTTTAAAAATCACACATGCACTACAAGGAAACATTTAAACTGAAAAATCATACTAACATGACCGAAGCGTTTCATGAGACAGTGAAAGTCCCTTTTCCCAGTGTCACCTCCTCCTCGTGGGAACCACTACTAAGAATTTAGTACATATCATTCAAACGTGGATGCAGATGTTGATATAGACATGGTCACTAGGTCACTTCCCTTACCAGAGAGAGAAAGGGCAGATCACTTGCAGCCCCTTGGTTTTTCTGTCGCTGAGCATCGATGTCATCCAGCAGGACAGACACGCCCAGCCCTCTTCCCAGCACAGTGGACGCCAGTACACTGCAATGACCTGCCTGTTTTGCACTGAGAGAGATTGTGGAGTGAGTTTGTTAGGTTCACAGGACTAGGAGAGGATGAGTAATCAATAGTGACGCCAATGACCAAAACCACAGAGAGCAACACGTGGTGCTCAGGTCTTTACACAAAGTCGTTTGGTCAGGTGTGTGACATTTTAACTGATGTTTTATGGAAATTAGTTATAGAGGCCTGTCTTTTAAGAGTTTAGGCCACTAAATACTATTCAATTAATATTTAGTTTCTTGTAAAATTTAGAAACGAATCTCTGAAAACCTATCCTCTTTTTATTTACAAAATATAATAAAAGTGGAACAAGCTTTTGTAAATGGACTGTGGTAGAAACACACTTTCCCATTTAATCTCTGAGTGAAGGATTTGCATTCTAAATATAGCATAGAATCTAGGAATGGACTAGGAAGGACCTTGGGTGTCACCAGGGCAAAGCTTACAGGTGAGGACAATCAGGCTACCAAGAGATGGGGCTTTGATCCTCCCTGGTGCACTGCAGGAGGAGCCTGCGCCAGGCCCGCAAGTCCTGGGTTCAAGCTTCAGCGCTGCTGTTCTCGGGTCTCCCCTCAATCGGGTTAAGAGACCCTCCCGCATGGGGTTGTGTGCCCGAGAACCTTGGTCTCCTGGCAGGTCTGTCCCTTCTCACCAGTCCTCCAGCCAGGCCGGAGGCCTGCCGACCTCCTCAGGATGCGGTTTCCAATCTCTCGACACGGCAACCCTTTGGAGACTGTGGCCTGTGTTCTTGCTGAGGACAAACTGTGACAGTCCCTTCTACAAGTGCTCTGCTCAGGATAGAGTCCACCTCCTCAACATGGCCTGAAAGGCCCCTGCTGGCCTCCCTGCTGGCCTCCCTCCTCCCACTGCCACGCCGTCAACACTCTGGCCCCGTATACTGAGCCTTCTCAGGAGCTCTGTTGTCTCCGAGCCCCTGAGCCACCCCTCTGTGCCTCACCAAGCAAACCAGACCTGTGATGGGATCCAACTCACGCGTCACCGTCCCCAGGAAGACTCAGTGCACCGTGGTCCCCATGCTCCTCACAACAGAACATGTCCTAACACTGTGCAGTCCTGGACTATTGACTTAGGTGACTCCTCCACTCAGCGGGAAAGTCCTTGAATCTTGAAGAGACTGTGTATTTATCTTGGTATTTGCAATAGCTGGCATAATGCTGCACTATAATGTCATTTTTAACTTTTGAATTGAAGTAGGATACGCATTCCAAAAAGTGCATTAATCACACATGACCATCTTCATGGACTCTCACGAACGAGACCCTGCAGTAGCCTCAAGCGGCCAGGGACAGAACGCACGCCCGGATCCCGCTTCCTGACCCTCTCCAGCCGCCATCCCTCATTCCGATACAATAGTGTTTCTGAACTGCATATAAAGGACTTATACAATCCATATCTCTATTGTGCCTGTCTTCTTTTGCTCAATATTATGTTTGTAAGATTCAAAAGCTTTTGTTAAAAAAAAAAAAAAAACAAGTAATATTGCAGTGTCTAAGATTCCGATCAACGTGCCCGAGATGCCTTCCCTTTCACCAGTTCAGAAAGAAAGCAGCTGTTGGGAGACAGGAGTGAGAGACCCAGTGGGTGTGGGATGCCTGATCGGCTTCTTTCCTGTCAACCTTGTCAACACGCTTTTGCTCAGGTGACCACACCCCTCCCGTGTAGCCCCTGTGACTCTGGAAGACCCGGTCACCTGAATGCAGAATGGGGTGAAGTCTCCCTTGGTCTTGGGGACGGGAAACCAGTCCTTCAGCAGGGGTCAGGGACCGAGTGGCACGGGATGCAGGGCTCGCAAGGCGGGACTGGGGTGGAAATCCCTCAAAGGTGAGCCCTCTTGGCACTGCCCGTGGTCCCTTGGGCTGCCCAGGCTCTGTGGGCACTGGGTGTGGAGGAACTGAGTCACCCAAGAGCCGATCATGGTGCAGGCGGCTGCGTCTGCCAGTGGGTCGGGAGGCTCAGCAGGTCCTCCTACAGAGGAGGGGTGGCGGGGAGACAGCAGTGCAGCCACCCAGGTGCCCAGCCACCTCCTCAGAGGTCTGGCAGGTATTGGCGGCAGTACCGAGCAGTGACTGAGAAGCACTGAAAACCAGACTCACGCATTTCCCCAAACTGCAGCGTGATGGTGGCCCAGAAGTGACCGTGGAGCAGCTTCTCCTGCTCTTTTTTTCCTGGTGATGTGGTCAGCATGCTGCCCACTAGGACCTAGAAAGCATGCCCAGGGTGCTGCAGTGACCAGGGAGAGGGACCCTCCAGCAGGAAGGACATTCTGAGTCATGTGAGACAGAGCCGAGGTGGCTTCAGCTGATGCACAGGGAAGACAGTCCCTCGGCCACGCAGGCTGGGGGAGCGGCTAGGTGCCCCGGGTACATGGGCGTCGTGAACAAGGCAGGCTCTGCTGGGCCTGGGGGAGAGGTCCACCTCAGGGATCCGGGTACCCTGCTGCAGGCGGGGCTGCGGAGCAGGCAGGGGAGGACCTGGCCACCTGGCCACAGGTGGGGCCGGGGCTGGAGGAGTGGGGTTGATGCTGTGTCTACACAGAGGAGCTGTGCCGGTCCCAGGAGGTCTCACCCTGTGGGAAACCCGGGAGCAACTGAAGGACTTGACTCCCTCCCATAAGACCGAAGTGGCCTGGACGTGATTCTAACCAGGGAGGACAGGCCTGGGGAAGACAGGAAGGGCAGGCCAGGGAGCGCCCGAGCGGGCCGTGCACCCGGAGAGGAAGCCAGGAACTGAGTTAGTGTGGCGTCAGCCAGAAGGGGAGGCAGAGGTTTCCAGAGCTGAGCTCCAGAGGAATGACGTCTGAGGGGAGGGAGCACAGAGGAAGCCTCACCCTCAGTCTGGTCCCAGAGGCTGAGTCTTCACATCATGCTCGTTTTCCACACAACCATCTTGCTAGTGAAACAGCTCCCCATGCTCAGGCTGTGTGGGAGAAGGTTTGCAGCAAAATGAAGCAAAAAACCCTAAATGTCACATGTGAAAAGATTTGCTGAAACAGACTCCTCTCTCACTGGCTCACAGTAGCTCTAGCCCAGGCAAACTGTGTCAGGGCACTGCGGGGGGCAGGTGGGTTTGGGGTTCTTTGCTCCCTCCTGTCCTCCCAGCTCACCATGGGAACCTCACCGAGTCAGAGTCGAGTGACTGAGGATCTTATTTTCACAGTTTTTCAGGAATTGTTTGATTGGCTTGGCTGCATTCATTTTCTAAACAAGAAAACTGAACTTGGAACTGGACTCCAAAACTTGATTTTCTTTATTATTCAAGAGAGGGAATTGTGAAGCTTCTGAAAGATGCCAAAAACTTTATTGCACCTTCTAAAGTAGGGTAGTAGTTTTATGGTAACTGTTAAAGTAGTGTTTTTAAAAAATAACCTAAAATCCTCTCCTAAGGGAAAACCATGGCCTCTCCGGTCAGAGGACTTGGCATCTTGGTGTCACTGTCATGTCAATTACTCCACAAATGTCTACAAGATAAACCACAGGAAAGACCCAACAAAAAGAAAGGATCTGGGGACAGGGAAACCTAAAGCCATTACGCTGGGAGGTCGCAGCTTGCTCTCTGTTAACTCAAAAACAAATAGGTCTTCAGAGGGAAGGGCATCCACTCCTAGAGTTCTTTGGTTCACTCAGTAAGATCTGGCTAAAGGCTGGGCATAACCAGAGGACGGTCTCAGGTTTGCTAAGCAAATTTTGACTTCTTCACCAGCTTCAGTGATGGTGAGTTCAAGGACAACCCTGAAGATTTATGTAGCATCCCCAAGACCATGAATTCCTGCTCTGGAAGGTCTGGGGTGCACAATGAATTCTTAACTGTGACTCTGGCTATATAACAGACTGCTTATTTTCCAGATTTATATTGCTATGTGTAAACTAAATCAGAGGTCTGGCTTTTATGGTAGACAGTAATTAGAACAATTAGTTAATCCTCAAAGGATAATCAGGAATATCTGAACTGCCTTTTACTCCAGATCCTACACAGGAGGAGGGCTATTTGATATAGAGCAATTAGTAACACATAATAAAAATGAAAACCATTAAGTATAATGAGGGAGGGTGTGTGGTCTAAATCATCCTTCCCAACCCACCACTCAGTCGTATGGGGAATGATGGGAATTTTCCAAAAGGAAATGGAAATACAAGAATCCTATTTTTATTGCGTAACAAGGGGAAATAAGTGATCGAATGCTGCAAGAACATGTTGGAGACAGATGGGTTTTGAAACAAAAAATGAAGGTAATATTATGCCTCTGGAAATTCAAGGTCCCCACTGTGGCTTAAAGTACCAGAGCCTAAAGCAAGTGTGTTGGAAAAGCAAGAAAATGAAGACAACTGAGTAATTATCATGAATCTTTATTTCAAGATGTGAGGAAGGAAAAAAGACATCAGCCATCAAAAATCCCCATGCAAGAGAACAGTCGTTCAGTTTAGGGTAGTCACTCATTTCTTGAAAGACGAGGTCTCAGCTGGCTTACCTGGACCTCCTTTCTCAGGCTCCAGTCACATGCCGATGGTGCCTTTTAAATGCACTGAGGCGCCCTTAGAAAAACCATCATGAGAAGAAGAGCAGAGTCTCACTGTACCCAGGCCTGTCTAAAAATCAACAGTGAAGCTCTTTCTGCGTAGACTCATTTCCTCCCTCACCTGTTCATTACCAGTCAGAATTTCGTGTGAATTAGAAGTGATCTCAACCTAAAGCTTTCACTTCTAGAACCAAGGAATGAACCCAGGCATTCTCTGGGCTTCTAGCGGTACCCATCTCCTGTCGCTGCATAACGTGCCGCCTCAAAGCTTTAGGTTCACGACACATATCCACGCGTGTCAGAGCAGTCAGCCTGCGATTAGGCTGATCCGACTGGGCTCCCGTCTGAACGCAGCCGTGTGATGTGATGGCCACTCCACCCCCACACCTGGCTGGCTGCTACTGGGACCTTCCGCTCTCAGTCGGGTGGTGTCTCCCCCATTAGCAGAGCTCGTGGTACAGGCAGGGGGCTGAGAGAGGAAGTGGATGCACACGAGGGCCCTTGAGACCAGGCTTAAAACGGGCTCAAGGTCACATCTGCTGCATTCTCTTGGCCAAAGCAAGCAATAAGGCCAGCTCAGAGTCCAGGTGTGGGAAGCAGACTCCTCTTGACCACAGGAGCTCGCAGGCATGTTGAGAAGGTGGAGGCGGTGAGGCTGTTACCTGGAACCATCCATGATCATCTACCACCAAAGTCTTTTACACTTCAAAGCATTTATCCACCTGGTTTTGTTCCTGTTTTACCAAGACCCTTTATCCAGGAATGAATACTGAATTTTACTAAATACCTTCTTATTGGCCTACATGAAGATCATGGGTGGGTGGGTTTTCTTTTGAATCACTTGGTGGATTATCTTAATATATTTTCTAATAACAAAACTTTCTTCTGTGACTGGAAAGAACTTCACCTGATTGTGGTTATTGCTCTTCTTGTATGCTGATTAATGTCTTTGCTAGTTTTAAGATTTTATCTCTTTATGAATAGTCAGTGATTTTCTCTTTTGTGCTGTATCTGTTAGATCTTGGAATTAGAGTTATAACTCTGTCAGGGAAAAATTTCCAATATAATAGATTTTGTCCCGAAGAATGTTATACTGCAAATTGCTAAAATCTGGCTGGATTTTGAATTCTATTCCATAGTTCATTTATTATTTACTAGATGATTCACTCTTGTTCCCCCAGTTTGCCAACCTCCTCAAGACTCCAGTCTTTTCCTACTATTCGTACTTGGGCAAGCAGCTTCTAACCCTAACCCCCAGTGACCCCTGCTTCCTGCTATGTATGCCCATGTAATCCCCTTGCCTTGCATGTGGGAAGACTGTGACTGGCAGGGACAGTGGGCAGTGACTTCCACCCTTAACTCAGACAAGGCAGTGGCTTCTGTCTGGTCAGCCTCCTTCCTTGCAGGTATGGATAAAGAAAGTTCCAGGTTCTTTCAACACAGCTTAGCAAGGGGAGAGGCTGAGGGCCAACAGTCAGCTACCGCCAACTCAGGCTGCCTGTCCAGTCTCAGCCCTCAGAGAACTGAGATTCCAGAGTCAAACAGACCCATCTTCCCCCAGCCTCCCGCTGACTCCAGCCCTGGTCCACCTGGAGGGAAGTAGAGGACCAGCTAAGCTACCACTGGACAGATGAGCTGCAGGACTGCAGCTAACATGTGTGCATTGCTCCAGGCTGCTAAGACTGATGATCTGTCGGCCAGGAATAGACACTAAATAACACACCGAAGAACAGAGTCCTGGGTGAAAAGAACCCAGAATGTATGGAAGGTCAACCTTACATTCTAACGGAAACATGCTCAGTGTCTCAGTGATAGAGGAGGACCCACACATGCTCAAGGCTCCAGTGTCTCAGTGATAGAGGAGGACCCACGCATGCTCAAGGCTCCAGTGTCCCAGTGATAGAGGAGGACCCACACATGCTCAAGGCTCCTCAGTGTCCCAGTGATAGAGGAGGACCCACGCATGCTCAAGGTACCTCAGTGTCCCAGTGATAGAGGAGGACCCACACATGCTCAAGGCTCCAGTGTCTCAGTGATAGAGGAGGACCCACACATGCTCAAGGCTCCTCAGTGTCCCAGTGATAGAGGAGGACCCACACATGCTCAAGGCTCCAGTGTCTCAGTGATAGAGGAGGACCCACGCATGCTCAAGGCTCCAGTGTCCCAGTGATAGAGGAGGACCCACACATGCTCAAGGCTCCTCAGTGTCCCAGTGATAGAGGAGGACCCACGCATGCTCAAGGTACCTCAGTGTCCCAGTGATAGAGGAGGACCCACACATGCTCAAGGCTCCAGTGTCTCAGTGATAGAGGAGGACCCACACATGCTCAAGGCTCCTCAGTGTCCCAGTGATAGAGGAGGACCCACACATGCTCAAGGCTCCAGTGTCTCAGTGATAGAGGAGGACCCACGCATGCTCAAGGCTCCAGTGTCCCAGTGATAGAGGAGGACCCACACATGCTCAAGGCTCCTCAGTGTCCCAGTGATAGAGGAGGACCCACGCATGCTCAAGGTACCTCAGTGTCCCAGTGATAGAGGAGGACCCACGCATGCTCAAGGCTCCAGTGTCTCAGTGATAGAGGAGAACCCACACATGCTCAAGGCTCCTCAGTTTCCCAGTGATAGAGGAGGACCCACACATGCTCAAGGCTCCAGTGTCTCAGTGATAGAGGAGGACCCACGCATGCTCAAGGCTCCAGTGTCCCAGTGATAGAGGAGGACCCACACATGCTCAAGGCTCCTCAGTGTCCCAGTGATAGAGGAGGACCCACACATGCTCAAGGCTCCAGTGTCTCAGTGATAGAGGAGGACCCACACATGCTCAAGGCTCCAGTGTCTCAGTGATAGAGGAGGACCCACACATGCTCAAGACTCCTCAGTGTCTCAGTGATAGAGGAGGACCCACACATGCTCAAGGCTCCAGTGTCTCAGTGATAGAGGAGGACCCACATGTGCTCAAGACTCCTCAGTGTCTCAGTGATAGAGGAGGACCCACACATGCTCAAGGCTCCAGTGTCTCAGTGATAGAGGAGGACCCACACATACTCAAGGCTCCTCAGTGTCACAGTGATAGAGGAGAACCCACACATGCTCAAGGCTCCAGTGTCCCAGTGATACAGGAGGACCCACATGTGCTCAAGACTCCTCAGTGTCACAGTGATAGAGGAGGACCCACACATGCTCAAGGCTCCAGTGTCCCAGTGATAGAGGAGGACCCACACATGCTCAAGGCTCCTCAGTGTCACAGTGATAGAGGAGGACCCACACATGCTCAAGGCTCCAGTGTCCCAGTGATAGAGGAGGACCCACACATGCTCAAGACTCCTCAGTGTCTCAGTGATAGAGGAGGACCCACACATGCTCAAGGCTCCAGTGTCTCAGTGATAGAGGAGGACCCACATGTGCTCAAGACTCCTCAGTGTCTCAGTGATAGAGGAGGACCCACACATGCTCAAGGCTCCAGTGTCTCAGTGATAGAGGAGGACCCACGCATGCTCAAGGCTCCAGTGTCTCAGTGATAGAGGAGAACCCACACATGCTCAAGGCTCCAGTGTCACAGTGATAGAGGAGGACCCACGCATGCTCAAGGCTCCAGTGTCTCAGTGATAGAGGAGGACCCACACATGCTCAAGGCTCCAGTGTCTCAGTGATAGAGGAGGACCCACACATGCTCAAGGCTCCTCAGTGTCCTAGTGATAGAGGAGGACCCACAGATGCTCAAGGCTCCTCAGTGCCTCAGTGATAGAGGAGGACCCACGCATGCTCAAGGCTCCTCAGTGTCCTAGTGATAGAGGAGGACCCACACATGCTCAAGGCTCCAGTGTCCCAGTGATAGAGGAGGACCCACACATGCTCAAGGCTCCTCAGTGCCTCAGTGATAGAGGAGGACCCACACATGCTCAAGGTGCAAGAAGTTCAAGAAGTTTATTTCCTCAGTGGAATATCCTTCTCCGGTCCTTATTCCACCCAGATACCATACTTGTTCGTGCACACAATGAACCTGTGATTCTTTGGCAACAGTTGCTCTCCTGGATCCTGTTTCATAACCTGACTGAAGCCCTCTGGTCTTTCCATCTCCACTGCCTGAAGTCTCTTCTGCCGTGCACACACTCACCGGCGGCCACATTTTCCAGTTCTCTCTGTTTATGTTTATACTTAAATATGGTTGCAAATTATGCCCATCATGTTGGCATCACCAAAATCCCAGATTTCATCATTCCAAATGTTTGAGTCCTAAATTTAGGAAGTAAATCAGCTTTGTACATATTTGCATCTACAAACATCCCCAGGTTCTGCCAACCTGGCAGCTGGCCACCCAGACTGACTTGATTTGATCAGCTGAATATGAGGGTCTGGCAGGTGCAGACAGCGCCTCCACAGGGATGTGGCTGTTATTGTTCCAAGACCCAAAGGGTTGGGAAAGAACCAATCAAATTTCCTTGAAAACTCTTTTCCCAAAAAATAGCTAAAAATATACATTTACGTTATCTACTGGTGGCAATATACAGCTGTCGGGTTTCCCTAAGTTAGGGAACCTGGATGGAACTGGCTCGTCCCGGGAGCTTCTTGGTCCTGTGGCTGCAGTCTGGGCCACAGCTCCTGCTCCCTGTGCTCAGTGCTCCAGTGCTGTCCTGACTCTGGTCCTTCTCCGGGCTCTGCTCTGCTCCCCTCAACCACCTACACCCTTGGGTGCTGACGTCAGCCCAGTTCCTGGTTTATCAGCCCAGATCAGTTTTTCAACTGCAGGAAACACTAGCACCTCTTTCCAATTGTTCAGGCAGATATCCTGGGGCACAGTTTGATTGAAATGATGACCAAGGCAGGTGTCATTCCAAATGACATCTGAGACCAAGAGGCTGGACCACGCTGTGGACCAGGCTCAGCCGGTGCGCTTGGCTGGGAGAGCCGGGGGCCGTGGGGTGCGGCACAGGGACAGCAGCAGCAGAAGCAGGCTGCATCCTGCAGAATGCTTCCCTCTCCTGCGAGGTCCCACCTGGGTGCACAGGGTGAGGGGCATGCCTCCCGCCTCTCAGCACACAGCCTGCCATAGCATAATTTGGTCTATTTCCTTCCACAGTGTCTCCCTTTTCCTGTCCCTCGTCCCTCCCCATCAAGTCCCCTCCTTTGCCCCACTGATCTCCCTTCTGTTTTCATGGGACCCCATCTCCTGTTTCCCCTCATTTTGCTCTAACTTCTAGATAAGTGAGACAACATCCAACTCTTGTCTGTGTGGGTCTGGCTTACTTAGCATGATGTTTTCAGTTCCATCCACTTAGCAGCATATGCTGTAATTTCATTATTTATGGCTGAGTAAAACTCCATCTCATATATATATATATATATATATATATATATATATATATATACTCCACATTTCATCTGTTGACAGGCACCTGGGCTGGTTCCATAATTTGGTTATTACGAATTGTGCTGCCAAAAATATTGCTGAGGCTGTATCCCTCTAGTATGCTGGTTTCGGTTCCTTTGGATAAATACCAAGATGTGGGACAGCTGGGTCCTGTCGTTTTCCATTCCTGGTCCTTCAAGGAATCTCCATACTGCTTTCCAAAGCAGTTGCACTAATTTGCAGTGCCACCCACAACGATCGAGTGTGCCTTATTCTTCACATCTTCACCAGCATTTATTATTATTTGTGTTCTTGATGATTGCCATTCTGACTGGAGTGAGATGAAATCTCATTGTAGTTTGAATTTGCATTTCCCTGAGTGCCAAGGATGTTGAACATTCTTTCATATATTCATTGGCCATTTGGGTTTCTTCTTTTGAGCAGTATCTGCTTATTCTTTTGCCTTCTTTTTAACTGTGTACATCTGCACTGACAGCTTTCTCTTCCACCTCTCTTCCATCTGGCTTTCACCTTCTCTTGTCTTCTTTTTAAAATATTTTGTAATTGTAGATGATGAAACCTTTATTTTTTTATTTTTATTTTTCTGTGGCACTGAGAATCAAACCAGTGTCACACATCCTAGGTAAGCACTCCACCACTGAGCTGCACAGTAATATTTTATTCACATTCCTCCAAGGAGAGTTGGAAAAGGAGAGATGAAGAAGAACCTCCTTGCAGCCCCTGGCAGAGCTATTTAATGTGCCGTCACTACAACAGGCTACGTAGCTCCAGGATCCCTTGTTCAAAATGAACCATGTCAGTGGCGCACTGAGCCGGGAACAGCTCCGCTGTGCAGCTGTGTGCACCTGCGGTAGGCAAACACCACGAAGCTGGCCCTGTGGGCGCGGCTGCCTTCCTGACTGCTCTCCTTGCCTCTTCCTTCTTCACAGGCCACCTTCCAGGGCAGGCTGGTCTCACTCCTTCAGAAGCTGGGCTCCAGCCAGCCCTGTGTCCCTGTTCCCTTTGTGAGCAGCTGGCCGGCATGTGCTATGGTTCCGGTAGATGGGACCTGATCTTGTCTTTGGTGAAAAGGGACACCTGGGGAGGAAGAGCTCTATCCCCTCCACACGGAGCACAGAGGTGGCAGCCGTGCCGCAGCCTATCTTGCCACGCGAGGGAAGGAGGAAGAACCCCGATCCCACGCTGAACTGACCCGCCTTGAAGCCCGCTTAGGCTTCTGGCATGTGAAATAGTGATTTTTCTTATGACTAAAATCAACTGAGTTGGTGTTTTGGTGTGTTTGTTTGTTTTGTTTTGTTTTGTCTTTACTTATAGCCCAAAGCAGTTCAAGTGAATAGGTCTTAGTCGACAAAGAAATTCTTAAGTAAAAACAAGAACAGGATGGGGCATGGGGAGAAGACAAGTGTGAAGCAGCTGGAGGACCAGACTCTGGAAGGTTCTCCACAAGGACCCCAGGACATCCTGCTTGCTTGCCCTTCCCACCTTGGGAGAAGTCGAGGCACAAACATGGGAATTTTAGAAGCAGGAGGCAATGTAAAAAAACATTAAATGATATGCAAACCCAGATTTCAGAAACAATTCTAGTAGAAGAAACTTTGGCTTGTGAACAAGGGTTTTGATAGTAATGTGTTAGCAACACGACCAACCCAGAAGTAGGACCAGTCAGCCCTTGAATGTACTTTTTGGGTCACCTTTAAAATGACTGCTTTAAGTGACTTATCTCCAGCTTCAAGAATTTGGTAGCAAAATAGAAAAAAGCTAAAGGGAAATCTTTCTTGAGATACTGCCAAATAAATATATTCTGAAGCTATTTGTTATGTCAGGACTCTGTCTATTGTAAGTAATAGGAAAACCAACTCAAGCTGACTTAAGCTTAAATTATCAGGAACCTCAAGGTGGACAGGATTCTGGGCCAGCTGGATCCAGGCTCAAAACATTTCAGGTTCTTTCCTTGTCCCTCTCCTGGCTCTGTGCATCCCTGAGATACAGCACTCTGATTGGACAGGTCTCCTCGTGGGCTGGGCCCAGGTACCAGCAGGAGCTCAGCTAGCCCAGCCACCCAGCCCCAGAGCAAGCTGGGACAGCTTTTCAAGGAGAACGTGGGTTCTGTCTCAGGAAGGGGAAAGGATTCCAAGCAGACATGAATAGAAATGACTGCAACATCACAATTTGTATGCAGCGAATTCAAGTTTTAATTTTAGTGTATTAATAGCAAGTGCTTCAGGGAAAGCCTGATGTTATTTAGCAGTCAAAGAATTTTGAATCCAATGCTAATTTATTTTGAAGTTAAGTTTTTTTTTCCTTGATAAGTATTTGAATTTTCAGAATTGGGTTAGGATTTTAGTTTTTTGCCTCATCATTCCCAAAACAAATTCTATTTCTAAATTGAAGAAAATTTGTGAATTTGCTCATGTCTAAACCTCAAATGTAAATTGAAAAAGGAATGAAATTGAAACTGGTGTTATTATGTGTATCACCCAATCCGAATGATGACAGCTTAGAGCTTAGAGATAACAAAGCAAGAGTCCTCAGTGACACCATCTATTACACCCTCAGAGTGGCAGTTAAAGGGCCCAGTGGAAGCCACACAGCTCTGACTGGGTTCATGCCAACACTTCTGAGTGCTCATCAGAAAGACAACCGAGGTAGGGATTGAGTGTGTCTGTTAGAAAGCAACCATGGTTTTCATCCTCTCTCCAGAACCACGTGTATTCAGCTCCTCCAGTCACTCGAGGCATATAAAATGGAAGACACACTCCGAACTCCCCCTGTACTTTGTTTGTAATGTAAGTTCAGGGATTCACCTCTTGAAGACCCAGCTTTCCAGGTCTGCGTGAATTCAAAATTGCCTCACTTTTGTTGGCATGAAGGCAAAGACATTAGCTTCTTGTTCCAAAATAACAAGACATTCTTTATTTCAATAGAGGTAACTTGAAAATGTTGAGGTAATTTATGGATACTATGTAATTGGAAGACACTATGTTATTCCAAAGGCTGAAGAAAAATTAGCTATTTAAGAGGTGGTTTATCTGAATCAAAATTATGGCACAGCTTTGCAGGGAGTTTTCTTGTATCATGCAAACCAACTCCTTTTTAAGTTATCACCTGACGAACTGTGCACTGTTACAGTCAGCGCGGATGGCAACTCCCGGGATGGAGTGGCGGTCTTGACCAAATGAAGACATATCTAAATAAACCCAACATCTTACCTCTTATTAAATAGGCAGCATCCATCATCAACGTACAATAGTACTATGTTGCTAAGAGAAGAAAAATGTATCGAAACTAAAGTTGGCCGTGTAAAGTTGGCCTTCCCTTGTAAGGAAGAAGTGGCATAATTCATTTCAGTGAGAAGTAAACCTCTGCACCGATCCTTTCTCCCCACAGACACTGTGGAGGAGGGGCGGGACGTGAGGCCGGGGCAAGAACCCAACATTCACAGTGTTTGGCCATGCAAGAGGGGGCTTGATTCAAAATTGGGAGACGGGGCTAGAGAGCAGTTGGTTGGGGAGTGTTCTCCCCAACCCCATGGAAAGGAGGAAGAACTGTTGATGCCATTTTAGTTGTTGTAGCAGCAAAAGGAGGAAGCAGAAGAAGTGCCAAGCCACTTGGTTGGAAGCCAGAGATGGTGAAATAGCCAAGGGTCTTCAGAAGAAAGCTTAGCATCATAGAGTAGTTCCCCTTCTCAGAGGGAGAAATGTCCCAAGATGCCCCCGTGCACGTTTGAAAGGTGTGTAGTACCAAACACTAAATACAAGTTCTGAGAGGCAGCCATTGATCTGATAAGCCAGATGGCTGATAAGTGACTAACAGGAGGGTAGCATATACAGCTTGGACACACCTGATGAAGGGCCGAGTCAGGTCTCAGGCTGGATGGAGTAGGCTAGCTAGGCTTTCATCACGCTGCTCAGAATGGTGCACAACTAAAAACTTACCAAGTGTTTACCTGTGGAAATTTCCACTTCATATTTTTAGGGTAGAGCTGACCCTGGGTAACTGAAACTGTAGAACATGGAACCACAGGTAAGAAGTGACTACTGTATCTTAAGTTGTCTGTCCTAGAGATCTGTCATGTCATCCTCTTGCTTTCCTCTGCTTCTTTGGAAACATTGCTATACATTGAAATCATTGTATAATTTCCTTGAGGTTCAGAGAGTGGGTGGATTTGAGGAAAACAGGTTGAGCTCCACGTATGAGGAAGTGTGAATCAGAGAAATGGAGCTAAGACATCTGTGAGATGAAAGTGCTGTAGAGCAGGAGCTCGGAGTCAAAAGTATAGCCCAAGGTCGATGCAGAAATTCTGGGTAGGAAGTGGGCAGCGGGGCTTACCTCAATATCCAGTCACTAACATCATCATAATAACTGACATATTGAAAGATTTACTACCAAGCCCCGAACTCTTTTTTTTTTTTTTTTAAGTATTTTTTGTTGTAGATGGACACAATATCTTTATATTTTACTTTTTTTTTTACGTGGTGCTGAGGATCTAACCTAGTGCCTCACACGTGCAGAGCAAATGCTCTACCACTGAGCTACACCACCAGGCAAGCCCCTGGACTCTTACTCATTCATCACGATGATCTTATATGGTTTTATTGGTTATCCTCTTTGAGATGAATAAGTTGGAGTACAGAGACATTAAGCAACTCACCTAAGGTCATAAATGATGAACTAAATGGTGAACAGAAATCTGTACAAAACAAAGGCCCATTTCTTTTATGAGCTTGTATTGTTGTTCTCCAGTATCTTATTCCTGGGGTTATTCCTGGGGTTGGTTCCAGGACCTCTGAAGACACCAAAACCCATGAATGTTCAAGTCATCTACATCTAATGCCATGATATCTGCACTTAATACTTTAAATCGTCTCTAGATGACTTACAGTACCTAATACAATGTAAATGCTGTGCTTCATTGAGACAGTGAGTTAGTCAGCTTTTTGTCACTGTGACCTGACATGAACAACTTAGAGGAGGAAAAGTTTCATTTAGGGTTCACCATTTCAGAGGTTCAGTCCATGGTCCATCGACTCCATTGCTATGGTCCCCAGATAAGGCAGAACATCGTAGCAGAAGGGCATGGCAGAGGGAAGCTGCTCAGCTGAGGGGCAGAAGGGGACATAGGAAAGACAAAACCTTCCAGGACATGCCCCCAGTGACCTACCGCCACCAGTCACATATCACCTGCCTACAGTTACCACCAGTTAGTATATTCAGAGTATTAATCCAAGTGGATTAATCCACTGATTAAATTACAGCTTGCATAATCTAATCTTTTCACCTCCTACATTAACACAAGAGTTTTGGAGGTTACCTCACATCCAACCATAACGGGGTCTTTCTATATAGCCCAGTCTTGGCCTTGAACTTGAAATCCTTCTACCTTAGCCTCACAAAGTGTCAGCTATAGGCGTGTGCCACCAGAGTTGGGGCTAAGGCTACGTAAACTGTCCTACTATATTATTTATGGAATAGTGGCAAGAGGAAAATCTGTACACGTCCAGTACAGGTAAAATGTTTTGAAAACGTTTCACTGCATGGATGGGAGCCCACCGCTAAGGAGGGCCAGCTGTACACCTGCCCAGGACCCCAGCAGCCCCGCAGCACAGGTGGACATTCTGGCACACAGTCCTTTCCTTCAGGATGAACAATCAAGTGCTGGCTTTAAGTAATGCCTCAAATTCCTGGATATGTTTAATTTGAAAAGGCCACTATTTTCAATGATAGTTATTGGTTACCTAGTTAGTACGTGTCGGGGCTTAAAGAGGTACAATACCCAATTCCTGACCTCCTGGGAATCATTATCAAGTCGGGTAGAAAGGGTAAGCTTTGAGCTTTCCGGCTACAGCAAGATCTGACCCTGCGGAGGATGTCAGATTTTATCCTTCATTTCAGTGCTTCAGTACTACTTAATCTCCAATCCCCTCAATAAAATGGTTTGACCCGCCCCCCCCCCAAAAAAAAAGAAAGGGTAAGCTTTGAAATAGAAATATAAAGCAACGTATGAAATCCAAAGCGGAATGCCGAAGGCTGAGCACCGAGCGGTACAGAAGGAGAAGGAGGTGGCGGGGTTCCTGGGTCAGCCCTCAGGACTGTGAGGCCCAGCTATCCCCTGGCAGGAGGCTTGGTGAGAGCGCTTGCCTTACCCGTGACGGACTGCGTGAGTCTTAGGTGAGACGACAAATGGAAAATCACTGGTAAACTGCAAAGAGTTACTGTAGGCGCCAGTTATTTGTTTAAGAATTCTACTGCAAGCACGACCGTCCTCCAGATATTTAAAACGGACCCTCCAAGGTCGAAGGGGAAAGGTGAGGCCCTTGAGAGTGAGTTCCATCAAGACCTCGACCGCGGAAAGCCCTGGAAGCTGCCACTGTCTGCTCCTGCTGGGGGGACTGCTGGCAGAAGAGTGGGCGGCCATGAGGAGAAGGGTGCCCCAGGACGGGGCAAGGCGGCTCAGCAAGCCAGCCCTCTGGCCACCAGCAGGCGCTCTGCCGGTTACGCAGCCGTTTCTCAGGTTCTCCTCTTCCCGGCCCCTGGCCAGGCCCGACCTGCGCTCCTTGCCTCTGGACGGGGCGTGTGCCGCCCTCCAGGCTCAGCTCCCTGTCTCCCCAGTGCCAGGACAGAGAGCCCGGTTTCGGGGGCCGGGACCTTCGCCACGGCTTGGCCGCCCTGCGGGTCTCCGCTTGACCCCACCATGCAGCTCCTCCACAGCCAGGCAGCCCGCCAGGCTCCACCTCGCCCTGCTCTTCCCTTCTTCCTGACTCTTCTGATGACTGTCACCCAGCCGTCAGCCCTGCAGCCTCCTCCTCCCAGCCTTCCCCATCAGCTCCGCCCCACCCCGGAGCAGAGCAGGGGTCCCCTCTGACCCTGCACACGTCTGCGTGCTCCCCCTGCAGCGCCCTCACGGAGAGCACAGTCCGCCGGCTCCTGGCTCCCCACCAGACGGCAGACTCCCTGAGGACAGGGACTTCCCACATTGGCATCCCCGGCACCTCCTGTGCAACGGCACCTTAACAGCCATCAAAATAATGGATGCATTAGCGACGACCTGGAAGTCCCTGATGCCGGTGCCGTTTTGAATGACTGCATTAGCAACGCATCACGAGGCACAGCTTGCTTGTAATTTTCTGTCTTATGTACTCAGCATGGAAATTTTTTCAATCAGGATAGCTGAAGTCCTAATCATTTAAGAGGTGTGACGAGCTAAGTGGGTTCTTGTGCTGGAGAAGGGAAGAGTGCCGTGATTAACAGAAAGCTCCACCAGACCTTTCTTCATCCTCCTTTCGGTGTCAGATCCCCTTCTCTTGGAGCCTGCCGTGAAGTCGCGACTCTATAAATTATGACTTCGGTGGCTGCTGTCGGCTGCATTAGGACAATGTCAGAAAAACACAGCTGTGAAAAGCAGCGGGACGCAGAGAGCAAGGGAAATGGAGTGTTCCTGCAGGAGCAGTCTCCCAGGAAGAGGCCAGGACCAGGCCCTACCGGGGAGCCGCCTGCGCCTGTGGGGATAAGGAGGGCAGGTGGGGGCAGCCGTGCGGGTGTAACTACCACGCAAAGGCAAATAAACACCACGGTGTTCCACAGAAAGGAGGAAGAAGCGCGTTCACAGAGGCCCGCCCTGCGGAGGCTGCAGGCAGCTCTAGACTAAGCGTAAGGCAGGTGGGGCAGGGACACACACGTGCTGGCTTTCTTTACCTGCGAGAGTTTTAAAAGGGAGATTGGCAGCCTCTTTCCTCCTCTCCTATCCCCCACCCCAGAGCTTCCTGCAGCCGCATCTCTCTGTCAGAGTCTTTGGGGGTCTTCCTTCCGTGGAGGCTGGATGTGGCTGGGTTTGGAAGGACCTGTGGAGGACGGTCGGCCCGAGCTCTCTCCTCGCCAGGGCTTAGTGCCCTGACCCCCTTGGGCCCCAGATCAGTCACTGCAGTTGCCTCAGCCACCGCAGTTGCCTCAGCCACCCCTGGCGTCTCAGCCTGCCTTTCGCCCAGCGCTCAGCCCCAGGTGAAGCTGTTCCCAGCATCCCCCTCGTGCCCTGGGCTTCCCAGCGGCCTTGGGTGGGATGCTGTGGGACTGGCAGCCCTTCGCTGGCAGCCTTTGTGTGCACGCGTCGGGCAGGCAATAAGATGCCCTTGCCTGTCCCTCGGGGGACAGGCCCGGAGGGTGCCCTGGGCACGGAGCCCCCGCTCCAGCGTGGAGGCTGAGGAGAAGACACCGTGTTTTGTGGGCATCCCAGGCCCCGCTCCTGGGGGTCACCTCCGGCATCATCTCGGGCAGTGACAGCCCGACGCTGACTTGTCTCGGTTCTCTGCTCTGCGCTAAGCCGCTCCTGACTGGTCTGAAACAGACACACTTCCGCACGGCTATACGCAGTGGGTGGAAATAGGCATATTTTTGCATTTGCAACTGTGAGCTCATGTTTCCACTCCTACTTTGTAACTGGGGTGCTGGGAAGCATCCATTTAGTCCATTCAAGGCAACTCCACTCTTTTTTCTTTCTTTTTCTTAGTTGAAAAGCGCCCCTCTGGATCTCAACAGTGCTGTTGCTTGAAGATTTCGGCTTGGCAGTTGGGGTTCCGCCCCTTCCCCTTCTCGGCACTTCTCCCAGAGGCTGTTCACGTGCTCAGACCCTGAGATAGCATCCTGGCGCCTTTCTCCTCCTCTGGTCACACCTCTGTCCCTAGGCCCAGAATCCAGAATCTCACGGTTTGGTGGTCGTAGGAGGTTCATAGGGAGAAAAATGACCATAAGCCATGTATGCCTACAAACATCAGACGCTCCACCTCGGTCTCGCTTTTTGCAACCTTCTTGCTGTCTTTAACTAGCACCATTCTTTCCAAGTCGGTCAGCTACCAAGGAACCATGAGGCTCCAACTTATTGCCTCTGGGAACTAGCCTGGACTTAGTTTATCCTTCAGAGGCAGGCAAAGGCAATACAGATGTCCCTTGCTGTGAAGGCGGCCCCTGGGGTAGGACAGTGGAGGTGAGGCTGGGGACAGGGAATTCCCCACTGAGAGCCTCTCCTCCCGTCCCTTGGATGGCGCCTGGCAACATCAGTGACACTTGGTTCAACCAGGTGAGTTTGCTCCCAGGCACAGACAAGTTACATTTCCCAGGTTCCTCGGGGTGGTGGGAAATGTAACTTGTCCAGGTTGAGTCTGGACAGTGGAACGTGAGCAGAAGCTTTCCACCAGTGTGAGGCTGGGCCTCTGGGGCCTCCCATGCACACCCCCGTTCACACCGTTCCTTCCATGGAAGAGGACCACACCCGCTGAGGCGGGGAGCCAGGGCCACAGGACCCCTGGGCGGAGCTGAGTCCCTGGGCTCCCGGCTCCCATGCCCCCAGCGGTGCATGGGAGGTGAGTGAACGTGCGGGCTCCCTGCCCAGCAGGGGTCTGGAGCTGGTTGGGCAGGGCCGGAGACACCCTCCACGCTGTGCCATGAAGTCATCTGCCTGACACAGCGCTCTCTTCTCTTCGGCTTTTTTGGGCTCGAAACCCTACCAAGGTTGAAAGACCCAGCTAGCTACCTGCTCCCTGGCCCACAAGCTCCTCGCTGATCCTGCACCTCGCGCTGGGCCTCCGCTCCCTTCTGGGCAGGCCCCGGCTGCAGGTCTGGTTCAGACTCTTGCATGTGCCCACTTGCCCCACTAGCTGATAAATTCCCAACCAGAAAAGACTATCATTATCAAGCCCTCAAAGCAAGTATCACCATGTGTAGGTGGTACACCAGGACAGGAAAGGCTTATAAATGTCCTAAAAATACCACGGTACGATTCTGCCGCGGACTAAATATGAGAATTCATCCCCAGTCATTCTGGCTCACAGGTACAACACGAAATTCTCTGAGGATGGAATTAGTTCCTATATATAAACGAGCGGTTCAGAAATACATTCAATAGGCGTTTTTCCTCAAGGGCTAATTAATGTTACATTTCCTCGGCCTCTCCCCTAAATGCGTGTTGAGCAATGGCTCAAGCCGTGGGAGGGAGGATTAGAATGTGAGATCTCTTTGAAATTCCCCACGCTACTGATTTTCTCTCACCCACATTTAGCTCCACTTTTTTGAAATGAAAGTCTGCAGGTTCAGTACAGTCTTTGCTGAATTTTCTGAGTCTACTTTGAAAATAGCAGCAATAATAAATACTTCACGATACCCCTGAATCTCCTTTTTCTGACCCTATATGTTAATCCATCTCTCTTTTGCTTCCTCTCATTGCGACGGAGAATCAAGTCGTCAATTTTTATCATTCTGGGAACCTCAAGGTAGCCACGATTTATTGTGCAATTAAGCAGAGGGGTTTGGAAAGAACTGTTTTAAATGTCAAGGTTAAGAGCTATGAGATCTCAAAATAAGCACATTTTCTAATATTTTATACATATAACCATTAGAGGATGCTGGAAATCCTTTGAAGCTGAAAAAAGAAATGTTCCCTGTCGATTTGGATGCTGCTGGAATGTGCCGGCTTTACCAGGGCAGGTATCGCTGAACTCCTGCTCATCGAGGGAGCTAGTGCTGGCAATTTGCTGTCCTGCCCAGTCGGCGCAGCCTCCTTCTGAGCTGGAAGAATGCCTCTGTGATTGTAGAGTTCACGCCCTCCAGGCTGCAGCTCCCTCAGAAGCTTCCTGTGTCGAAGCCAGCCTCTGCTGGTTGTGATGCTGGCTCTAACAATCACAGGGTATTCAGCCCTGTCCTTTTCAAGTCCCGGGTACAACACCTTAATGACGAAGAGTCAATTTTCTAGCCTTTCTTGAATAACTTGAAATGACATAGCAACATGGGATAACATCTGAAAAGCAAGGAAGCCCTTCTGCGGAAGGCCTATTATTCCTGCATTTTTATTTCTTAGCAACCATAATTCAACCTCTGGCTGATGAGACGGAAGGCTCAGAACTGGATATAAATAACCCCAGCTCGTATATTTCACCCTACAAACTCTAACATGAAGAATGCCTTTTAATACATGGTTGAAGTTCATAAAAGATGGCCACCTCTGAGGTTTGCTAATCTTTCTCAAAGCCAGGGGTCCCTGGTGGCCCTCAAGGCTGCTGAGGGAGGGGGAGCGTGGGGCTCCTCTCCCCTTTCCCACTGCCAACCCCCCCAGGGCTGCCTTTTTTTTTCTGTTTGGCAATTGAGTTTCTACATCAAATTTACAATTAAAAAAAGTGGATTCTGTGAAAACAAAACAAAACAAACAAGACTCCTAAACCAAAGTCCTGGAGAGGTGGACAGTCTAGGAGATGTTATTTCCCCAACCATCCTATCCGGGTGCTCATTTTCCTGATCTGAAATGACCACGTGGAACAGAGTGGCAGTGTGTGGTGGATACCTGCCACTCTGCTGGCACCTGGTGTCCCCTGGCCTCCCGGCAGCACCTGTCTCCCTTTGGGACGATGTCCCTTGCACTGAGCATGAAGCTGGTGGTGGGTATGCAGGGGCTTTCCTGTGCAGGAGCCATGGTGATACGCCCCTTCCTCCCCAAGCCCCAGGACAAGGACTGAACCATCAACCTGCTCTTCGCCTGTCGGTTGTCCCTCCTGGGGCTTTGAATCCACGTGGGTGACACAGCTGGGGAACGAGAGGGCCTTACAGATTTTGTCAGAGGGCCAGGACCTGCCAGCAGACCTTCCTCTGCCCACGCTGGGCCCTCAGCAGGGCAGGGAGCCCCTCGTGGCCTTCGACTGTGTCGTTTCTCCTTCTCTCGGGGGCTCTTCCTGCTCCTGCTGGGCCGCACCAGGGAGGGCCTCACAGCGGCTGGCTGAAGTGCGTTCCTGGCCCTCCTCTTGAAGCCCTGCGTGCCCCCGCCTGCCTTCCCTCTCCACTCTGAAACCCCACCGGGCCCGTTTTCGGCTTTGCTCTTCTCGTGGCCTGACACCCTGTGTGCTCTTGACTCTGGTGAAGGACACCAGCCACAGCATGAAAGCACGTGGGTCTCCAGGCTCAGGAGAGCCGGGATCACCTGCCAGAAAAGGAAGCTAAAAAAGGCAGAAGCACCCAGGACGGCAGGAGGCAGCGTCAGAGCTCACCACAGGGGAACTTGGGAGGCCGCCCGGGAGGGGGCAGGCTTGCCGAGGGCTTCCCGGGCGCTCTCTGCAGAGCAGGGTCTACCCCAGAGGCCTGCAGCCCACCCAGACAAAGCCACAGGGTTTCCACCCAGCTCATCCTCCAAGGAGCACACAGGGACCAGACCTGCTGGCTGTGCTTTTGGATAATAGTAGCAGCCTCATTTATGGAGGGCCTACTGTGCTCCAGGCTCCTGGTACAGTGCTCTGAGTCCAAGGAGAACTGAATCCGAGGGAGGTTAAGCACCTTGCCCAAGATCACTCACTCAGTGAGGTGAGTGGTAAAGCTGAGATTCGAACTCAGGCCTGGGTTCTCACTCACTCAGCACCTGACTCCTAGATGCCTTACTGGGCGGTGCTCTGGGATACCCAGACAACTCTTCCATGCCAGCCTTCCCTCCTGGCCTAAGGAAAAGCTCAAGGAACAGCGATGAATGCAGAAGCGGGAAGGAGCCCAGGAGCCCAGCCCACCTGGCATCCTGGCCTTGTTCACCATGGCTCTGCAACGCTACGCTCCTCAGGGAAAGGCTCCTCTGCTGCCCCGATCTCACCTGCACAGGGAGGAGCGGCTGCCACCACCCCTGCCCAGGCTGGCTGGATGGCACCCCCTGCCTGCAACTGACTGCTGGGTTCCCAAGTCTGCCACCTGAAGCCCTGTTTATCCTAGGAGGAAATACCACGTGCCCTAGCTGCACCAGCACATGCTTCTCCACCTGCTAACGTCAGCCCTGGCAGGAAGGACAGGGGTGAGGAGGCAGAACAGAGGGACACTTCAGGGATGATTCCCCTAGGACGGCAATCCTGTACATGTTTCAAGGTGACTTTCCTGACTATTAGGTAGCAGGAAATTATTTATTACAGTGCCACATATTTTTACAGAAAAGATGATAAAGTTTTAATTCCAATGAATTCTGAAGAAAGTAGACGTCCTTTATCACCCTGGACATGAAGACGTAAACAGAGCTTGATTTGAGTCACCATGATTATGCTCCAATGATTACTGCACTATTGCTATGAGCTACCGATGTGCAGACAAGGTGGATCATGAGGTGAGCTAGGTCTCACGACCAGTGTGCCAAGGAACCCCGGGCGCTGGGTCTCAGGTGAGTCTCATGGTCACAGACTTCTGTGGAAAACCAAGGCCCAGCACATCCCACGTGCTCAGCGTGCACACGGCTCATTCAGAGCTGTTAGCATGGGCGGAGAGCCCACCTGGGTCGGGCACCATGAGGGCTCGACTCCAGCCCTCTCGTTGCACCCTGAGCCACCTGCCCACGCGAAAGCATCCTCAGGATGAGTGGGGCCCTGCTGTGAACCAAGCAGACCTGTCTGGGACCAAAAATTCTTGAAAGAAAGAGGCTTTTTTTTTTTTCTTCTAAAATGCAAAATAGAAAAATACTGAGTGACACTTTCCCAATAGAAACGAAGCACTTCTTTTTTTTATTTATGGTCAGTGCTTCCCTCCTCCCCCTCTACCCACATAACTGCCCTCGGCTACCTCATGGCACCCAAGACCCATGAGGAAGTAGCCCAGTGAGTCACACAATCACGTCCTCACCACTGGGGCTTCAGTTTATCAACATCGACAATAAATTCCACTCTGTGGTTCACCAGTTTGCTGTTTTGCACCACAGAAAGGTCCTGGACGTGTGTTCGATGCTTTCTATAAATAGCAGCCACACATTCCAGCTTTCAAAGGAGCACATTCTGCTAAACATAGACTGTGGAGGCAAGTCACCCCTGTTTTTCTTGCTGTATTTCATGGGTGCTAATTCAGGCTGAGTGTTCCTTATCCCATCTCCTCTTGGCCTTGGCTATTTTGGGTCTTTCCACAAAGGTCGCCATATTGCTTCTGGTGGTTCTGATGAATGCTCAGGCCAGCACTGTCTGCGGTCATGGGATCGGGAGCCACCGATGGAATCACCACCACCAATTGCAAGCGCCCTAAGTGATCTGAGATTTAAGATTGGTATTAGTGATGCAGATTATCCCCAAATGAGGCAGAAGGACAGACAACTTGGCATGAGCTGCTAGAGGTAGCCCGAGAGCTCCATGGGATGGGACCTGGGGACTTGGGGACTTGAATTGGTTGAAACTTCTCTTGCTTTCTGTTTTTCTATTTATTTATTTTAACTTTTTTCAACCTCCAACATGAATTTGGTCTCATATACAATTTCAATGCCAGTATGTACTACTGAGCACCAGAAATATGAAATAGAAGTTTTCGAAGCTACTCCTCATTGGCTCTTTATTTTGGATAAACTAAGACGCTGTCCTGTCTAAACCTTCTCTTTAGCTCTACAGAGCCAGCAGCCTGTCAGTCACGTCAGATCTACCCTGCAGCAGTCTTGACGGCTGCAGGGCCCCCCAGGTCACAGAAGGTGGCATTCTGTCCTTTCCTTCAGCAATTCCTGCAGCAGCCTAGTGGGCAGGAATGGCTATCCCATCACGATGGCAATGACTGGTCCTCAGGGGAGATGCAGGACCCTACCTCCAGTCTCAGGCGCCTTCCATTTTAGCCTGGGTGCCTTTTGTCTTTACAGCTGATGGGCCAGCACTGGATCGGGGCACCTGGACTTCCCCTAAGTTGCTGCTGGTCAGTCAGAGGAACCTGCCCTGGTGGGCTCGTGTCTCAGAACCTGCTTCCTTTCTGGTAGAAGGAGGTCCCTTTATCCTCCTCTGGTAGAATGAGGTCCCACTGAGAAGGGAACAGAGCTGTCAGGGTGCTGTGCTCCCAGTGCATTTCACACAGGAATGGAAGGCCTAAAGTCCGTCCTCCTTTCCTTCCTCTCTTGCTTCTCTTTCCCCGCTCTCTTGGCCCGATTCCTGGGGATTATGTACTGCTCTGAGTCCTCATTTTTGACAGCAGTTAAGTGAACAAAGTGACTGTCCTTTCTCGTTTTGCTGGGACTTCAGCATCTTCATCAGGTCTCAAAGAATCATGACCTCCTCAGCACAAGCTGGGTGGACATTCTTTTGCTTTGATTTTACGTTCTTCTTACAGCATTTTGCTGCTTCTATGCTCGTCTCAAGATCTTTTCACTTTAAAACCTTGTGCGTGTGGAAGTGGCACATGCTGAAAATGCGGGAACGGGCTGGAGATGCGCGCCCAGGCTGGGCCCAAGACCTGCTGCCTCAGGACAGTTCTGCTGCTTGCTCGTGCTGGAGAGCTACAGGGCTGGATCGTCCGGCCAGGACATTCTCGCTCCTGGGCTTCCTAGGGTGGCCCTGGGGAGCTAAGCCACTGAAAATGCCTGTTATTTGAATGGAAGAAACTCTGCACAGAGCCAGTCAGGCGCAGCTTAACTAGGAGTAGCCATTAGCTAGCTGTGACACTCCATTACCCTTTCAGTGATCCTACTGTGACCTTGGACATCTGCCATTCATGTCCTTTGCAGAGTTTAAAGAAATTCTAAATCTTTGCCTATTAATTAACACCAACACATAATATAAAATTGACAGACATCAATTTTAAGGGACTTGCTGCTAACAAACAAGATTTGGGCCTTAGCTCAGTTCCACTGGGGCTGGTCTCTTTCCGTGATGCTCCCACTAGGCTATCACTACAGAGTCCGTCCAGCTGTGTCCCCGATCCCAAGGACCTGGGCCGGCAGTGTCTGCTCTGCCAACGCTTCTTCACACCAGTCCATGCCGTGTCATTTCGTAAGCGACTCAGCTCCGGATCTGGTTTGTTAATTCAGTTAGTTGCAGGGTGCTTTTCAGGAGAGGCGTTTCCTGTTTAGATCATCACTTTAATTTCCAAGGTGAATGCTCACAGCCTTCCCAGACGTGGAGGTCTGGCCTTCGCTCCGCAGGACAGCCACCACAGGGTCTGTAATTCTGAATGGACGTGTGACTTTGGGTAAATTGCTTACCTTCAAGAACCTGGGTTTCCGCTTCTCAAAAAGAGGGCACTACTCCTCCTGTGGGACTCAGGATCAGAAATAAGGCTCTGCAGGAAAATCCTATTTGTTCTTATGGCATCTCAGTTCTCACCCACTCCCAGTTTATAGGCCTCTGGGGAGACCTGATGATGGCCGTTGGACGGCACACTACCGCCTGGGTGGGAACCTAAACTTGACCAGACCTCACTGGGGCAGTTAGCTCAGCTGCCTTTGAGCTTCATTCCCTTGCCTATAACAAGGGGGTAATGACGGTGCCCCATCGGGGCCAGGAGGTAAACCTGTGCGATCCTCTGCCCAACACGCAGCGCTGTTTGGACTGTTGTTATCAAAGTGCCGTCATGACAGCTCTCATTACTGCCCAGCATATCAAGCTTCATGCTGCCTCTTCCATGCCTGCTTAGATCAGGACAGTTACCGATTTTTAAAATCATAATAAGACATAAATCATGACAATTTCCACCACTGTCTTCTTTATTAAAGTCCATGCTTAGTTTTATCTGGCTATTGCCCATGTGGTTGAAGCAGTTTTTGAGGGTGAAGACAGGACATCTCAGTGCATGGCTGATTCTGAGCTCTGAAGCTGGGTGGCTTTTCATTATGGCTTGTAGCTTGTGGCCCAGACAGTGTGTGGCTTTTCTCAGAACTGAGATGATGGCAGGCTGCGGTCAGCCACACAATGCTCTCGCCTCCCACTGGCCTACCGTGAGTGACGAATGCCCCTTCTCTCTGCTTTCTGTGGAAACAAAAGTAAGCAAGAACGATTTCTAAATCAGGGCTCCAAGGAGGGCGCTATGGAAGCTGCAGTTCTCACACTGCAGACACACGCCCGGCCGCGGACCCTGCCCAACACCAGTGGGCAGCGCTGGGTCAGTCTCTTCTCCTCCCCGGCCTTGCCTGCCAGTGCCGCGGGTCCGGGGCCCCTCGGGGGATGTCCCTCTCCTCCAATTCTCTGGAGCTGGTTCTGATGGCGGTTCCTCGGCAGCACGCATGCCTAGGAAGCAGCACGCTCCCTCGGGGAGTTCAGGGTCCTCCACGGGGTAGCGAGGAAGGGCGGTCAACGAAGACACAGCTGAGGAGGGAGGCTGTGGGGACGGGGGAGCCCCGAGCTGCCAACCCCAGGCCGTCACCACCCCTGTGCTGCGAGTGGGTCCTGGCGGCTCCCGGCGCGCAGAGAGGGCAGCGCCGCCTGCGGCCCCCTGGTGCCCTGCTGCTCCCTCTGCCGCAGGTGCCAGCTGCGGAGGCCGGTGTTGGTCTCCAGGGGCTGCTGGCACAGAGCCGCACCCGGGCGGCTATCGCAGCGGAAACGCGCGGTGGGCTGTCCCCAGGAGCAGGCTCTGCCGGACGCTGCTGACCCTCCCCGTCTCCCCCTGACACGGGCTGTGTGCCCTCCCTCCGTCTTCACACCCCCTCATTCTCCCGCTCTGTCTGCACACGGCCAGCTTCTTGGAAGGACACCGGTGACGCCAATCTGGACCGTCCCTGCCACAGCATGACCTTGTCCACTGGCTGCATCTGTAACAACCCTGTTTCCAGACAAGGTCAATGTCCTGGGGACAAGGGCCCTCACGCTGCTGTTCTAAGGGACAGGGTCCCTGACTGGAGCACGTGCCAGTGTGGAAGGGCGAGGGGCTGGTGCGAGGGCAGGCGGGCGGCAGGGCACCCTGCTCCCTGGGCCTCGCGGTCACTGCACCACCCTCCGCCCTTCCCATCACGTGCTAGTCGCCGGTCTTCAGCTTTGCCGTGTTGCTGCCATCGATTCGGATGCCACTGAACAGCAGTGACCGGGAAGTGCACACCCCAGGCCCGTGGCAGGTGAGCCTTCCCCGTGGACGGCTCCTGCATGGAGACAGTACAAGGGACTCCCACAGTCACCTCCCCATCTCTGTGGCTTCTGCGCCACGCTTGGCTCCAGGCTACCCAGTCCTCACCTTCCGGTCAGTGAAATCAAGGGAGTGTGCCGCCTCCTGCCTGGCTCTTCCCCCTTAAAGCCGTCTGTGTGGTGAAGCTGAGGTTCACCTCTTTCCACACAACTTGTGAATGGGCCACAACTTCCTGCCCATTCGGCTGGAGGCTGGCAGGTCTGATGAACGGTGCTGCTGCGGTCACACCAGCAAGACACTGTGGTGGGAAGTGACGGTGAACGCTTGTGTTTGGGAAAGTCGGGAGTTTCTGCCTGTTGGTGTTCTCAAAGTGAGTGCTGTCCACCACGTGCAGTGTGAGCCACCCACTGGCCTCTCCACCACACTCCACGGTGCCTCTGTGAGTCTGGGAGCTTCTGGGGACAGTCTGCTCTCTGCATCTTCACGTCCTGGCAGTGCCTGCTGCAGATTAGGTACCTGATCGTCTGCTGAGTGAGGGGACGGGTGCATGATCACCTGGGAGGGGGAGACCTGAATCAGGAGCACAGGATGGAGGGTGGTGTGAGGACTGCCTCATCTTCCAGAGCCTGTGCCTGTGTTGCCCCTTCTGGCCTCCACCTGCTGCCCTGGGAGCCCCACCCAGCCCCCACCCCAGTCACCTCTGAATCCTGTGTCTCTGCAGGCCTCATTTTTCCTGTTCATAGTGCCCTAGTGACATGGATTCTCCTGACACGTCCTTGTGCATCTTGGGAATCCTTCCCTATTGTCTAATATTGCAAATCTCTTTTTTCCCCAGTTTTCCTTTGATATTTAGATATGGCTCAAGTTGTCTTTACCATGAAATAGTCTTACTTTCTGAATCAAGGATTTACACCTTCTGTTCCCCATTTCCTCTTCTCTCCAGATCTTCAGCTCTTTCAGAATTCTCCACCCATGCCAAGGCATCCACAGTCTCCTGGGCCTCCAGGTGCCCAGCCTTGGAGCTCACCTTGCTGACTGCCTCTGCTCCTACACTCAGCTCTCCCTGCTCGCAGCGGCCTCCGGTCCCTCAGCACTTCCCCTTCAATGCCTTTCTCCCAACTCCACAGTCCACCATGCTGGTCAATGTGCCGCTCACCCCACATCGATGCTCACAATGCCCCGTGGCTGGTCTTGTCTCTGCCCCTCCCCAATTCCAGGTTATCCTTCATGTGCAGAATGGTCCTACCACCTGCTCTTGAGATGCAGAGTCTTCCAACTACCATCGGCTCAGCTCCGTTCTTTCTGGTGGGGTTTCTCCTTTCTTCGCCTCACATCCCCCCCACAACCCACCCCCAGGTCTTTCCAGCTGTTATCACATCAGTGATCACTTCCCCTTCAGCAACAGCTCTGGGTGTCCGGTACCAACAGAGCTGGGTGCTGAATGGCTTTCCAGTGACGAGGTAGAGGTATTTTGACAAGGAAGGGTATTTTGATAGCACTTACTGTTTCTATACATCATCAGTCTGAATGGACGAAACTCCTAAAACAGGACTCAACTGGCCATGCTGGTATTTTGCAACCCTAAAAGTGAACCCTAACACTGCAACCTCTGCTTCACATGTAGACATGGTCCTTCAGTTAGAGTATGAGCTGACTTTTCCTCACACCAAACATTTATGAATTATATGGGCTAAAATGTGACTACCAGGCTGGGTGAGGTGGCACATGCCTGTAAACCCCGTGACTCAGGAGGCTGAGACAGGAGGATCTTGAGTTCAAGCCAGCCTCAGCAACTTAGCGAGGCCTTAGCAACTTGGTGAGATCCTGTCTCTAAATAAAATACAAAAGGATGTGGCTCATTGGTTAAGCGACCCTGGGTTCAATCCTTAGTCAAAAAAACCAACCAAACAAACAAAAAAACCCAGCCTTTAATATTACATGAAGAACTGTATTGGAGACTAAGTAATTTAACAGTGTCCAAGCAGATAATCATTTCCTGGTAAACTCACAACTAACTAAACAACGAGGTAAAATAAGTCATTTGTATTTTTGCAAAATGACTCCAGCATTAAGCATCAAAGCTTAGAGCTCAAAGTCTTCTGTCATGAATCCATTTTAATTTTTACAGCACAAACAAGAAACTACTTTTGTTATACTATTTCTGGAAGCAATTATCTCTTTGTAAAAAGAGGTTTTATGTAACCTATTTTCGGAAAAACAGTTAAGAGGTTATTTTGGTTTTCAGTGTCCAGAGATTTTACTCCTCTGCGTATCATAGTTATGTGCTGTAATCAGAGTGAAGCTTTTGTGTATGGCTTGATTCAGAGAAGTTACTGTAATACAGAAAGGACATTAAGCTCTGCCAGTCACCAATGTGAGCACAGCTCAAGACCCGTCAGTGACTTCGTGTAGTTTCCAGGAACAGATTAGAGAAGAGCCAAGAGGGGCGGGGCCGACCTGGGCATCTCGGTGACAGTGGCTTTATTTCACGAGGACTGGAAGAATACTTTGGTATGTCACAGTTGCTGCCCAACACTGCTTTGGGGTTTCTTGTCTTATTGATGAAGACAAGGATGCTGCCATTATCAATTCTGGTATCGATTTAATTCCTAACATCATCCTAATGCAAAAAAAAAAAGATGTCATTCTAATGACCCATCCTGGTTTTAGTCTCAGCTGAGCAGCTTCATCCTGAACCTGCTGTCCTCTACCTTTGGAAAGGTTGCCTCGCGACATCTTGGGGTTGGAGTGCTTGTGGAGCCCGCTCTGGGGAACGCGAGCTGGGCTTTCTGAGCATGAGCTTGATTCTTCACAGATTGTTGACTCAATCAAAATTTCTACATGTTAATGTGTAATTAGTTGAAATTTCAGCTGAAGAATTGAGAAATTCTTCTATACCATTCTATAGAATTCTCATGTCTTAATAAAAAACTCTGTGGTGACTGGCTCATTGTCTCATTATCATAGATAACGGTATGCGGTGGTTTCAGAAGCAGTATATTATCATACACATTGCTACTGTAGCTCTGACAGACTGGACAGCTATGGCTGAGAGGGAGATGAGAGTGCCTACGAGGTATCACAGGCAGATAAGCAGAAAGGCCCAGCAGCACACACGAACATCCCCAGACGGCCGACGGAGCCCCGTGTCTTCAACAGCATCTTGAACCTTCTCAGTACTCATGACCCTGGCTGGGATGGGGATAAGGACACTTTTTCGCAGCTTTAGCCCAAACTCCTCAAGGATTTATCCCTTTAATAAATTAAAGGTGAACATCGGAGATGGTGTGTTCTGTTATATGTGCTTTCCTTGGGTTGGAGGTGCTGATAGTACCTCCAAATTTGGATTCTGTAAAAGTTGTTCAAGGCAGCATGAATCTCTAGAGCTTCCATCTTCTGTAGATCCAGATGCACCAAAAACGATGCCTTGAAAGACAAAATTCAATTCACTGAACCACCAACTTGCCAAAATTTCCTGATTTTGTTAAAGCAGTTTCAATATTGAGGAGGAATGTCCAATTTTAGTGACTGATGATAAACATACAAAATTAATGTTGACATCTCATTTGAAGAATTGACTACAAAAAAAATCTCAAAATACTTAAAGTTTCAGTAAATAGAAAAGAAGCAATCGAAATAGTTCTAGCACATAGAGAATGCAAACGGTTTGGCTGTGAAGAAGGGGGAATTGGAATATGCAGACCTGGTGACAACTTTGGGTGAAAGACTCAGTATGGAAACCTCACAGAGCATCCCAAGAGCTAGGAGGAAACGCTACAATAGCCCACATGATTGTGTGGCAGAGAAACTGGCGAGGGACAGTGACAGCAGCAACCACCTCTCCTCAACCCTGGCTGCCAGTTACTTGGAAAGAGCTGAAGGTGGACAGGCCACCTGAGACACTGGCAAGAAGTCCTGAGAAGGCCACACGCTGGGATGTCCATGGCGGTAAGCAAGATTCCTGGCTGCCTCACTGATTCCCCAGAGAGGAGGGTTTCCCCGTGTTGGAAGCCACATAGTTGGTTCTGTTGTCCTGCACCTTGCTGCAGAGTTAGTTCAACAGTCACAAGAAGATTTTGCCCGTGGTGGCGACTTCATGAGCTGCTGTACTCTGCGGAGGGTGGGGTTGCGGCTGGCACCCAGCGTGGCTGCTTCTCTTCAGCGTGGCTGCCCTGAGTGGCGTCCTTAGGTACCAGCTTCATGGTTCTTGATACATCCCCACAGACCTGAAGGCTGGACAGTAGCCACAGAGGCGCCAGTGACTTCCCTCGGCCACTGTCAGCAGCATCTGCACTGTCACTGAAGCTGCTGGCAGCCGTCCCTCCAGTGACTTCCCTCACTATTGTCAGCAGCACCTGCACTGTCACTGAACCTGCTGGCAGCCGTCCCTCCAGTGACTTCCCTCACTATTGTCAGCAGGGTCTGCACTGTCACTGATGCTGCTGGCAGCCGTCCCTCCAGTGACTTCCCTCACTATTGTCAGCAGCGTCTGCACTGTCACTAGTGCTGCTGGCAGCCGTCCCTCCAGTGACTTCCCTCATTATTGTCAGCAGCGTCTGCACTGTCACTGATGCTGCTGGCAGCCGTCCCTCCAGTGACTTCCCTCACTATTGTCAGCAGGGTCTGCACTGTCACTAGTGCTGCTCGCAGCCGTCCCTCCAGTGACTTCCCTCATTATTGTCAGCAGCGTCTGCACTGTCACTAGTGCTGCTGGCAGCCGTCCCTCCAGTGACTTCCCTCACTATTGTCAGCAGGGTCTGCACTGTCACTGATGCTGCTGGCAGCCGTCCCTCCAGTGACTTCCCTCACTATTGTCAGCAGCGTCTGCACTGTCACTAGTGCTGCTGGCAGCCGTCCCTCCAGTGACTTCCCTCACTATTGTCAGCAGCGTCTGCACTGTCACTGATGCTGCTGGCAGCCATCCCTCCAGTGACTTCCCTCACTATTGTCAGAGCATCTGCACTGTCACTAGTGCTGCTGGCAGCCGTCCCTCCAGTGACTTCCCTCACTATTGTCAGCAGCGTCTGCACTGTCACTAGGGCTGCTGGCAGCCGTCCCTCCAGTGACTTCCCTCATTATTGTCAGCAGCATCTGCAGTGTCACTAGTGCTGCTGGCAGCCGTCCCTCCAGTGACTTCCCTCACTATTGTCAGCAGCGTCTGCACTGTCACTAGGGCTGCTGGCAGCCGTCCCTCCAGTGACTTCCCTCACTATTGTCAGCAGCGTCTGCACTGTCACTAGTGCTGCTGGCAGCCGTCCCTCCAGTGACTTCCCTCACTACTGTCAGCAGCGTCTGCACTGTCACCAGTGCTGCTGGCAGCCGTCCCTCCAGTGACTTCCCTCACTATTGTCAGCAGCGTCTGCACTGTCACTAGTGCTGCTGGCAGCCGTCCCTCCAGTGACTTCCCTCACTATTGTCAGCAGCGTCTGCACTGTCACTAGTGCTGCTGGCAGCCGTCCCTCCAGTGACTTCCCTCACTATTGTCAGCAGCGTCTGCACTGTCACTAGTGCTGCTGGCAGCCGTCCCTCCAGTGACTTCCCTCATTATTGTCAGCAGCGTCTGCACTGTCACTAGTGCTGCTGGCAGCCGTCCCTCCAGTGACTTCCCTCACTACTGTCAGCAGCGTCTGCACTGTCACTAGTGCTGCTCGCAGCCGTCCCTCCAGTGACTTCCCTCACTATTGTCAGAGCATCTGCACTGTCACTAGTGCTGCTGGCAGCCGTCCCTCCAGTGACTTCCCTCATTATTGTCAGCAGCGTCTGCACTGTCACTAGTGCTGCTGGCAGCCGTCCCTCCAGTGACTTCCCTCACTATTGTCAGCAGCACCTGCACTGTCACTAGTGCTGCTGGCAGCCGTCCCTCCAGTGACTTCCCTCACTATTGTCAGCAGCGTCTGCACTGTCACTAGTGCTGCTGGCAGCCGTCCCTCCAGTGACTTCCCTCACTATTGTCAGCAGCGTCTGCAGTGTCACTAGTGCTGCTGGCAGCCGTCCCTCCAGTGACTTCCCTCACTATTGTCAGCAGCGTCTGCACTGTCACTAGTGCTGCTGGCAGCCGTCCCTCCAGTGACTTCCCTCACTATTGTCAGCAGCGTCTGCACCGTCACTAGTGCTGCTGGCAGCCGTCCCTCCAGTGACTTCCCTCACTATTGTCAGCAGCACCTGCACTGTCACTAGTGCTGCTGGCAGCCGTCCCTCCAGTGACTTCCCTCACTATTGTCAGCAGCGTCTGCAGTGTCACTAGTGCTGCTGGCAGCCGTCCCTCCAGTGACTTCCCTCACTATTGTCAGCAGCGTCTGCACTGTCACTAGTGCTGCTGGCAGCCGTCCCTCCAGTGACTTCCCTCATTATTGTCAGCAGCGTCTGCAGTGTCACTAGTGCTGCTGGCAGCCGTCCCTCCAGTGACTTCCCTCACTATTGTCAGCAGCATCTGCACTGTCACTAGTGCTGCTGGCAGCCGTCCCTCCAGTGACTTCCCTTGGCTACTGTCAGCAGCATCTGCACTGTCACTAGTGCTACTGGCAGCCGTCTCTCCAGTGACTTCCCTTGGCTACTGTCAGCAGCATCTGCACTGTCACTAGTGCTGCTGGCAGCTGTCCCTCAGACCAGCAAACAAGGAGAAATGTGAGCCCAGAGCAGCCTGTAACCCGCAGCTCCTAGAAACCGTGCAGGGCCACCTGGCCGCCTCCAGCCTGAAGCCACTGCTGCAGTGGTGGGTGTTGGTGCCACGCCAGCACATGGGACAAACTCCCAGGCTGGAGGCGGCCAGGCCCACTCAGCACTCGGGTTCAGTGTTCTCAGATCCAGGCCGCGGGGAGCAGCTTTGAAGCGTCGTGCCGGCCGCACATCAGGACGTGAGCCCTCTGACAGGCTGAAGCAGGCTCTGGAGGCACGCTCTTCTTCATGTCCTGTGTCCTCCACAGAGAGATTCCTCTCTGCTGCCAGCTGCCTGTTCCCTCAGGAGGGATGGCTTCGCGGCAATGACAGGCCCCTCATGTGCAGGCTCTTTATATCTGATTTGCTGTGCGACTCTCTGGTGTGCCTTGCCCAAGAATCCCCAGCAGCAGATGGATCTGCTTCCCATGCCACGAGAGGTGGCCAAGGAGATGAGGGTCCCTGGATTCTCAAGGGCTTCCACTGAATTTCTCATTTCACATGAGCAGTGTGGCCTGATGGTTTGTGCTCACGGCTGTTGTGCCCTCTGGGACCACATGTGCCTGGTGAAGCCGGGGGCGTATGGAAGCTCTCGTGTCCCTCTCTTTCACACACACTGCCCCATGGTCAGGAGTTCAACAGACACAATCCAGTGACACTGTAATACAATCCCACCAGCTAACAGCTTCACATCCTTTTGGAGTTTATCCAGAGAATCAAATCAATCAGGATGATCACACCTGGGGCAGGGTCAGACCTCAAGGTCAGGGACTTTCCCTTTAAGCCCGTCCCCACCAGTGATTGTGTTACATGTCCTGGGTGGTCAGGGCCTTTGTCAGGTATGGGAGACAAGACAGAAGAGCTGGTTGGTTCTACACAACACACAATGTGGGTTTACAGGACATCACAGTCTGGACTCAGCCACACCTCAGCAAAACCCTACCAGCAGTGGGAAGTTACCTCTGTCAAGAAGCTGCATCAAATGGAATGCCACAGTTTTTGTTGAAATAACATTTCATATGAAAATTATTATAGTATGCTGACAATTCCTCCTCTGAAAATTCTTAACATTTTTAGGAGTCTCATTTCAGTGTTCTGGGGATCACTAGCTAGCATGTAAAAGAAACCCGAAGGGAACATCATCAGTTACTAAAATTAATCACTTCTCCAAAGATGCAAGAGCTATTAAAGCCACAGCTGTAAGACTGTCCTGCTTCCAACTGTGTCGGCATCCGTTTTCTGTATTCACAGATAAGCCACAAAAAATTACCATGATGCTTTAGTGGAGCGCCGGCATATAGTAGGTATGCAATAAACACATGAGATTAAGTGTTGAAATGAATGTTGCTGGGCGCTGAGGTCCCGGCCTATCTGCAAGTCCCTCCTCTCCTTATTGGGAGGGCCCTCCCAGGAGCCCGACTTCCTCAGAAGTGCTCCTTTGGTCTCCACGCCCTTCATTTGACATGCTGGTCTGAACTCAGGTTTTTTCCTTAGTCTCTGCAGCCCTTCTGTAAATCAATGGTTCAAAAAAAAAAAAAAAAAATGGATATTGCTTACTTTCTGTGTTTCAGCCCAACCAAGAAAACTTGTCACAGATGGATCAGTTGGGGTGGTGATAAAATCAATCCAGTTACTCTCTAGCTGAAGAAAAACGTACATCCTGCACAGAATGACAGTGATTTGTGGAGTCGGGAAACCAGCATGGAACTGGGTTCAGGCAAAGCGGGGCATGAGCTATCTTAACAGAGGCTGGATCTAACTGCTAAAGCTACCAGGGCCACACAAGGCTGGTGGCTTGACGGGCACATTTTCCTTACCTGTCATTAACACAGTGAGAAAAAAAGTCCTTTCTGCAAATCCTTTTCTTTATGAGAATTTCAAAACCATTTGACAGGCAAATGGGAGAACGAGTTGATCGCCCTTATTTCCTCCCCTGGGGTTCTGAGTTCACTGAAAGTCACTGGAAAGGGCAGAGAGCAGAGGGAGCATCTTCAACTGACAGGGAGCCAAATGGTGGAATGCTGGGAACGCCGCAAGATAGGAACAGGAAGTGGACTCATCCCACTCACTAATGCATCTGACCCGAGCAAACAGCTGTATCGCAAAGTGAAGCGCCCCCACTCCCCACCCCACGTGGCTGACGGAAAAGAGCAGAGTAACTGCCTTTAAAAATCCCTGCCACAGGGTCCAATCACTGTCTACTCCATTTTCACTCTGCTAGGGCAAAGGAATCAAGCACATGCTTAAACATTTAAAAATGGACGGGGTGACTGGACATTAGAGTGGTTTACTGAAGAAAGGAGCCAAATGGGAGGAAAAAACCAGTTATCTTTGTTGTCTTCAAGGACCCTCAAGGCAGAACAGACCGCAGAGTTATGAGAATCCCCATCCTTGCATAAGAATTGGAAAGAATGCTGATGGTGATTGGCAAATGAGAGGGCGGGAGCCAGGCCACTGGGAAGGTCGCACTGAGAGCTCCTGATCCACGCCACTCTGATAGCACCTGCTGGCCAAAAGCACACTCCCAACACACACGTCCCTTCCTCAAGTCCCTCCGCGACGGAATGGCGGCAAGCTGGACCTCTGCGAGGGACCTGAGGGGCGGCATAAGGAGCACAGCTGGGAAAGGTGCTGGCCTGGCTTGTGGTGTCTCCCTCTGGCCAGCAAGTGTGTGGCATGAAAGTGGCCCTGAGGGAGAGGGAAAGCAACTGTCCCTATCGAATAATTTCAAATAACAGCACTTTAAAGCTCAGAATACCAAAAACATAGCACATGATCTTTAGTATTGAATTGAACGTGATGGCGGGAGGAGAAACGGACATGCTCTTGTAAAGTGGTCAGAAGGTGCTCATGAAATGCCTGCTGTGTGTCCAACACCTAGAGAGTAAGAAAGCCACATGGCACACGATTGTGCCCCAAAGCAGAACACAGGACTGACATTTAGCTTGATCAGGAAAGCATGCTGAGCGCGTACGTCAGGCATGTGTGTGCTGCGGTGTGCCCACGTGCGGAGCCTCTGGGACCAGCTGCACTGACGAACCAGCCCCGACGTGCCCACCACAGGCATCACTGTCACCTCGTCCCCAGGGTTGGGGCCTGAACACAGGGCCATGCACACGCTAGGCAGGTGCTGTGCTGCTGAGCTGCATCCCTGACCCCCACCATGCCCGTCGCTGAATCAGAGTGGAAAAGACATGCACAGAACTGTCACTAACCAATCAGGAAGAGTCGCTGTAGCACAGGGGTCACATTGTCCTAGATGCTGGAAAAGAGGGGCCAGCCCTGAGACCTCGCAGCCCCAGAGTGCTAGGAAGGAGTTAAAGGGGAACGATGGGATATAATAAAGGTCCACTGCAGGTCAATCTGGAAGATGAGGCTCCTGGTTTCTCCCCACCTCTTTACATCTTAGCACAGCCTGTGAATGTCATCCACATCCAATAAAGAAAGGTTTGTTGAATAACAAAAGTAATTGGTTAGAGCCAGACACAGGGGGTACACACCTGCAATCCCAGAGACTCAGGAGGATGAGGCAGGAGGATGGCAAGTTCAAGGCCAGACTCAGTAACTTAGCAAAACTGACTTTCAAAACAGAAATACAAAGAGCTGGGGTGTAGTTCAATGGTGGAGTGCTTGCTTAGCCCGGGCGAGGCCCTGGGTTCTGGCCCCAGCATCACAAAACAACAACAAACAAATTGTTAGACTGAAAGGAATAATAAGGGTTTTCCAAGCAAACTTTTTCTTAAACAACAAAGGTGGGAGACCAAAGTAAACGTGGTCAAATGTGACGTGTATGGAGAGGGTGGTGGGTGCTCACGTGTTGTTATGGGGTGTTTGTTTCACTTACTGCTCTCCTCTCTTTGTTGGAAATATGTCATAGTGAAACTATAATTTTTTTTAAATGAAGAAAAGGAATTGTGTGAAGAACAGAAGTCGGAATGAATGCAATGTGGCACCTTCCACCGGATTTGATCCCATCAAAGAGAGAGGGCAAGGGTTGACCAAAATCAAGGTGGGCGCAAGAACGTGGCTGAACGGGAAGGTGACCGGGTCCCTGCTGCTGTTCCCCTGCCGACAGGGTGTCAGAACTGGATACCTTCGTTCTCCTTGGAATTACCACTCATTTGTTAAACTTGGAATTTCTGTATTTGTGGAGAATAATTAAACTCAGTCAAAAATGAGAATTAGGTAGGAGGAGAGAAACATTTCATCTTATTTCATAGGGAAATGACAGGATAAATGAGAACGTGCATTATTGTGAGTTAAATCAAGGGCACGAAGCAGGCTATTGATGCAGCAGGGTCTGTCCTGAATAATCCCCAGGTAGGTGGGGTTTCCCTGACCAAAAATCAAGTCCTGCAGGAAGAACTTAGGAAATGCAGCAGCTTCAGTCTCCTGGCCTGCCTCACCTCAGCTCTGCAGCGGCTTGGTCTCCCTGGCCAGCCTCACCTCGGCTCTGGCGCATGCTGGCCACACCAGCTTTCCTTCTCGCTTGTATTTGCAGCCTCGGAGACAAATAGGAACTTCCATTTTCCCACGTTCCTTAAATCCCACATTTTTTAAACTTCCTGAGTTCTTCCCTCAACGTTTTCCTTTCTCTTCAATCTTTCAACACCTGCTTTCAGTGCTGTAGTAGCAAAATAGGACATGTTTTCAAGAATGACTTTGGACTGTGTGTTTCTGTGTGGCTTCCCTGAAACAGATTCAAGTGCAGAGTTGCAGATCTGGTCTGTTGGGTCCCAAGGCTTCCCAGCCCCTCTCCTCTTCGCCCAGCCCTCTCCAGCTGCTCGGGGCTGTGCATCCTTAATGCATCTTCTCTCCTCACCTCTCATCAGGTCTCTAACTGCCCCGCCCCTCTCTACCACTTGTTAAGATGAGACTTGGGCAATATCTTGCCAACTGGCGCTGCCGAGATTCAGGGGTTGGCGCATTCTCTGGGACCTGGGCGTGACCTAGGAATCACATATATTTAAGTGATTATACCTAAATCAAGACGTAGAATTTGGGATTTCATGATGGGCCATGTTTTCCATACTTTTATGTCTTTGTTACTTGAAATATCCATTTTTAAGAAAAAGGATGATGTTCGTGTTTTGAGATGTGGGGATGTGAGAAAGTCAAGCAATATCTTCCAGTCATCTAGAAGACCCTTAAAGTCAGGATGCTTAGAAATCTGACATCTTCAGCTTCTACTCTTTAGATATGTTTTCTCTAAATACTGCAATAAATATATTTTTACATACAGTAGATGGTAATCATTCATTAATTCATCTAATTATTAGAGTTAATATGATGAACTGGAAATTTAGTTTAAGAATGAGTTTGAGATAACATTTTTTATATTAATGAATTTATATTTCAAATTAAAATTTTATAATTTTAATAATAAGATTTTATTCTTGTTTTTCTTCTAGTATAGGATGACATATTTTTCAAAAGCTACAGAGAAAGACACTTGGAAAAGTGAGTGAAGGAGACTTCTGTAGAAGTTCAGTAATAATGTCCCCGTGGGCTCACTCAGGCGGGCCTTCACCCACCTTGCTAAACATGGTCTGCACGTCCAGCCCAACCTGTGCTCTCACCCCAGGCTCTGTGTTTATCTGACAGCACTACGTGGACGCCACAAAGAAACCTCCCATTCTACACGCACAAAGCTGGACGTGAGTTCACCGCCCCAGACCTGGCCCTCCTCGTCCCGGGTCAGCAGAGCACCAGCGTGTGGTCCTGTCAAGTTGCACGCCTGGGAGCTGCCGCTGGCATCGGACTGCCTCTTCCAGCCCATCTAATGTGTCGTCCAGTTCTGCAGTCTTTTCGTCCCAAGTGACTTTCAGGCGGGTCCAGCTCTCTCCATTGTCACTTCAGGTGTCCATGCAAGTCAAAACCAACATCATGTCTTTGCATTGCTAAGCAGCTAGCTGTACAGATTTGCCCAGGACTAACAGGGTCTCCAAGATGTGGCTCTGAGCCTTAAAATGGGACAATCCTGGGTAAACCAAGATGAACTGGTCACCCTGATCATTGATCTCCCAGCTTCCACTTTGCCTCTCTCTAGTCCTTCTCCATGCTGAGATTTATTTAAAATGAATATTAAAAACATGAGAGATGATACCTGTTAGAATTTCTAAAAAGACTGAGTACACTAGGTGTTGGTGAGGATACAGGAAAACCAGAACAGTCACACACCGATGATGGAATGTGCATTAGTCAGCTCTCCATTACTGTAACAAAATACTTGACACAAGCAACTCATAAAGGGGAAGAGTTTATGAGCTCACAGTTTTGGAATTTCTGTCCATTACTAATCGACTCCATCGCTTTGAGCCTGCGGCAAGGTGGCACTTTGTGGCAGGGAAAACGTGATAGGGCAAACTGTTTACCTCACTGCTGGGGTGTGAAAAGAAAAGAAAGAGACTGGCACTCCACAGTCCCTTTCAAGGGCATAGCCCCAGCAACCTAAGACCTTCCATTAGGCTGCACCTCTTAGAGGTTTCTCCACCTCCTAAGCTGGGGACCAAGCCATTAATACAAATGCCTCTGGGGACAGTCCAGATCCAAACCATAGCAGGACATAAAATGTTCTTTGGAATTAAAAAAACACACATTGGGATATAAAATCACTGTGGAGAACTGGTGGGCAGGTTCTCTCGAAGTTGAACATACCTTGCGATCCACTTTTATGGTTATCCAGGGCATACTTATCCACAAACCATGTTCATAGCAGCCCTGCTCCTGATAGCCGGCAGTGGAAACACACAATGCCATCAACAGGGGAACGGGTCAGCAAATGGAGCCCCAGGCAACAGACCCAGTGCGGCAGAGACCCCGAGGCAGCAGGAAGGAGCTGTAGCCTGCTGTGGCCTCATGGGCCCCCAGCCCTCGGAAGCTTTGTGCACGTTTGAGGCAGTGCTAGTGTAAACAGACCTACCATACTGCAAGTCACACACAATTACACAGGGCACCTAATAACATACTGGTAGTGAACAGGCACCTTTGATCATGTTTCAGAGGTACTCCCACTATGCTCTTCAACGGACAAATGGATAAAGAAAAGGTGGTACATAATGCAAATTATGGCATTTGCTGGCAAATGGATGGAACTGGAGACTATCCTGGTAAGTGAAATTAGCCCATCCCCAAAAAACGAAGGCTGAATGTTCTCTCTCATATGAGGATGCTAACTCACAGGAAGGGTTGGGGGCAGGGAGAAGTTCACTGGATTAGACAAAAGGGAATGAAGGGAAGGGAGTGGGGAAGGGAATAGGAAAGACAGTGGAATGAATTGGGCAGAACTTTCCTATGTTCCTACGTAAATACGTGACCAGTGGAACTCCACACCAGGCACAACCACAGGAGTGGAGGTTTTACCCCATGAATGTGTAATATGTCTAAATACACTCTGCTGCCATGTACATCTAAAAGGAGCAAATAAGTAAAAGCAGATGAACAACGACAACAAAACAAAGCTTACTGTAAGACAAGTGACCTTCCTACCCGCAGCAGCCACATGCAGCTGGGGTTTACCTTGCTGACATTGAAGGGGCAGAGCAGGGCTGGGGGTGTGGCTCAGGGGCGCAGAGGTGGGTCGCCGTGTGAGGCCGGGTGGTCAATCCCCAGCAGCATACTGAAGGAGGCCACGTGGCGGGGCCGGGCAACAGCACCTGGGTTTTCGTACACCTGTGCTGTGATCGCCCCACGCAGTGCCATCGCCTGTCTTGCGAAGATCGGAGTGCGACTCAGCAGGACGAGCTGCTGCCCCTGCACCTGGAGGGCCTCGAAGTGAGGCCGTGAAAGAAGCCGGAGGCAGAAGAGCCGCGCTGCGCGTAAGAATCGGCGGCAACCGCAAACACGCATACAGGCGTGCACACACGCGGAAGATCCCCGAGCCCACCAGGGTGTCACCGGGACTGGAAATGGGCTGAGAACCCCGAGGCGACTGAAACATTTGTGCCTCGTTCCATGGTGGTCACGTTTTTTTGTCACAGCCCGTCAAGCTGTGGGCTTAAGGTGGATATGTTTTCCGGTGTGTGAAAACAAGGACCCACGAGCTGTCCTGCTCGCCTCCCGTTCAAAACACGCAGATGCTGCCCTTGCCGTCAGCGACCACCACGTCTGAGCAGCAGGCCCTGCCGCCGCCCACCCCACGCTGGCCACTCCCCAGCGTCATCCCACTCCACAGGCCTCCTGTGGCCCCTCTGGGCACCTCCAGCATCAGGGCCATCGGACACTCTGCTTCTGCTTGGAATGTCCCCCTTGGGGTCTTCATAGTTGGCAAACACCCACTGACCCTTCAAGGAGAAAGGAGTCTACTGCTTGCTCAGAAAGACCGGCTCTCACACCCAGTAGGTGCACAATGCTCTCACTGCTTCTCTCAGGGGACAGCAGGGCCTTTGTGGCCACATAGCAATCTGCTGCCACATCTCGTGGGACACCGAGGTGTCCACCTTCCCATCAGACTCCAGTGAGGTCAGGGCCTCCGTGGTCCCCAGCAGGTCACACTCTGCTAAGGGAGCCAGCCCTCAGCTGCCATCAGGAACCTCACTCCCCATCCCGGAAGACGCATCCCAGCCAAAGATCTGCACAGCCTCATACTTGATTCAAATCCAGTAGTGAAGAATTCAATTTCCAGACACTTCTACACCTATGCAAGCCTCATGATGATTTCTTTTCCAAAGTCAAACAAATAATTTGTCTATCCAGCTTTTCTACAGGTTGATAGAAAATTGAAAATTTAAAAAATCAGCCTTAGAATAGAATTCACGTTATTATTATATTGTTAATCATTTTTTACTTGGATTGTTAAGTGGAACGTCTGTTTCTACAATTTTAAACCCTGAAGTTTGTCTGTGCCGGTATTATCTCAGGTGAAACTTATCTAACAGAAACTGTTCTTCAAAGTCCACAGCACACTCTTCACAAAGAGGAAATAGTGAATCAGAAACTCCTGGTGCCCCTCCAGAAATCATCTAATGGAGGCTTCTAACAGCCAAGCCCGGGGAATGTCTTGAGCTCATGATAATTAATGCTAAAAACATTTCCTGTGAATCTTTCTGTATGTCTTACCCTAGCCATTCTCAGGAAAGTATGCTGTTTTTCTTTACAGATCTGTGAATTAGCAGACTAATGATAGGTAAGGCATCTGAATAACAAAAGGAGTCTATCTCAAACATGTTGCACATGGAAATCGCCCTGATGCTTATTCAGTAAAAATCCTCACCTGGGCCGTGCTCTTGAGTGACTGACCATCACCTCTTACCAAAGCTCTCAATATGGCAAAAACACATTCATCTTGCACTGATGATAGGTTTAATTACCCAGAAAAAAATGTTGCTACTGCAGAAGTCTAGAAATGCTCCCTTTTCCTCAGGAAAAACAACAGCAAAACCCACAAGGACAACTCTGCTTCCGCTTTTTCTTTCATCTCAGCTACCAGAGAACTAAAGACAAACCCAAGTCCTGAGGCCTCTGCTCTTCCCGGCTACCCAGAGGCATTTCTTTTTATGGATCACTTTCCTTTTCTTATTTCATACCCAAGGTTTAAAATCTGTTCCTTAATTCTAAGTAGACACAATGAATTTCTGCAAAAGAATCAGTTAGCATTGACTTAGCAAAATCACTAAGTAGCTAAGTTGCGTGCTGTTGAATATTTGCAAGGTTTCCCTGGGCAGACCTCTTGAGACACCTACACAAAGCTACCCCTGCACACCCCCGACTAGAGGACAGCCCCACAGCATCAGTCAAATCAAGTGAAAGTGCATAAGAAAACCCTGCTGTGATTCTCCAGTGTCTCCTCTTTGGAGCCCAAATAACTCATCACCTGTATCACATTCACGCCTTCCAATTTAGCTAACAAGTCCAGGTGGAAACTGGATTTTTTTAAAAAAATGAGAGTGTAATTGACTTCAACGGAAGGCAAACAAAATTGATTTTCAGAAATTTTGAATTTAAAATTAGCTGCTTTCTGCCATTGACTTTGGGTTCAGGGTCCTAAAACGACCTGTGGCCTTGAATAGGGACTGGGTCACACCTGGAGGGCTGAGTCCTACTTCTGAACCTCAGAGCCAGTCAGCTGCATTCGATCAGCAGCACTGTCCTGATTTGTACTCAGGGAGCTGTCTGAAGTACTTTTAAGACAACGGTGGGTGACCACCAAATCGGAATGCATCACTTCAGGGGGCGTGAGTTAGCCCACGTTGACCAAGAGCTTGTCCTGTGTCCCGCCAGTGGTCCCTGATGGCCGGCCTTCACCAACATCTCATCTGATAATTACTTGCTTCATGTAAATTTAGTTAGAGCATAAACGTAACTCGCCAATCAGTATCCAGGGCCTCCCTCCCGGTTTCGAGATCTGACCCGAGTAGCAAAGACTCTCCTCCAAAGACACAGAGAAAGGAGCCACTCTCTTGGCCCGGAAGGTCCCAGCCCGGGACTTCGCCCTGGTACTCACGTGTTCACCTCCGTGGATCAGCGGTCACCGTCGGCGCCAGTGACGGAGGGCGAGGACCTCTCCACCCGCCTTTCAAACATTTCTGGGGAGAGGCGAATTTTCAGATTCCAGATTTATATGGCAGTGAAGTCGGGATGATGGCTCTCTCTCGCTCTCACGCTCTCTCTCTCTCTGTCGCTCGGGCGCTCTCTCTCTCTCTGGGTGTTAATTATTCATTTAAAAGCTTTTTAAAGACACAGTTCGATATTTCTTTACCGACTCGCTTTTAATAAAATCGCAGGTCGTGATTGAGTCCTTGGTTCCTCGGGACAGCACCTTCGATGACTACAGCACTTACGCGTCTCTGGCTGTGTGAACGTGCACCACCCCTGTGCGCCGAGGTGCACGAAGGCCCAGCCCCGTCAGGACTGCCCAAGTTGGGAGTCCTAGGGCCCCGGTCCTGCCAGCCGTCGGCTTCTTCCCCAGCTCCCACCTAGGTCCAGGCAGGCGGAGCACAGAGATCTGGGAAGACGAAGGGACACTAGGAATCTGAGGCTGGAGCGTGCCCCTTTCTGCCCCGGCTTCCCCGCACTCTGAGCTGCTGCGCCTAGAGCAGCCGTGGCGCACAGCGTTGGGACGGAGGTCCTCAGGCACTGCAGGCCTGCGGTGTCGTGAAGTGCTGTTTGGGACGCTGCTGCTCTTCTTCCTGACACAGACATCAAAGGAAATCAGTCACCGCGCAGGGAGGTGGCGCCCTGCAGGAGCTGCGGCTCCTTCGAGAGCTGGCAGCCTCCTTACCTCCCGCGTGGCCTGCTTGACAAGACCACACGCATCCCAGGCTCAACAAATGAGGGGTGAAACTTCAGTCTTAGGCTCGCTGGGGTTCGGATCACAGCCGTATCCACATGACTCTGATTGTCAGAAGCCTGTTTTCCGTGGACGGTGGCCAAGACGTCAGAACCAGAAGGGACCCTCGGGGGGAGAGCCCGGGGGGCGCGGAGGAGGGCGGTTTTTAAGGGCTATTGCCTGTTCTTTACAGTAGGATTCCAGGCATGTTCCTGCTCTGCTTCGAGCTCCGCCAAAGGAAAACAGACAACACGTGGATCTGTTTTTGGTTTTCACTTTTATTATGAACGTGTTGAACATATGGAAAAACAGAGGGTCTAGCATAGCACATCCATGCCCGCCTCCTTTGAAAACAATCGCCACCATGGTGGTTTGTTTATTTCATAAATTAAAAGTTTTTTAAAACTAACTTTGGACCCATGACATTTTACCCCTACATACTCCAGCACACACTCACAGAGAAACCAGGATATCTTCCTGAAATCCACCATTTAGTCACCATGCCGCATGAAAGGAATGACTATCCCTTGTCAGCATTTAATTTGCAGATAAAATTCACCTTCCCTCAATGGTCCCAAAGAAGCCCTCACAGCTGGTTTACTCAACCAGGAAGTGCCCTTGTTCTTACACACTGGAAGTCCAGCTTCACTAAAATGTGTCTGTGGGCATCTGCATCGATTCTAAGGAGACGTCTGTAACTTCTGATTGAACTTAGAGTGTTGCTGTGATGGTGTGGACTGGAATGTCCCCCAAAGGCTCACGAGCCGAGGGTCAGCTCCCCACAGCAGCGGTGGTCAGAGGTGGGCTGTGGGGAAGTGGCCCGACCATGAGGGCCTGACCCGTATGTGGGTTAGTGCATCCGTGGACCCAGGACAGAGGGGACAACTGGGAGGTGCTAGAGACTGAGCGGGAGGCTAGTGGGGGGCCCTGCGTGCCTGGCCCCTCCTCACTCTCTCCTGCTCCAGGCTGCCAGGAGCAGACAACTCTGCCCTGCCACTTCCACCATGTTGGGCTCCTCACTCAGGCCTGGAAACAGTGGAGCCAGTCGCGTGGACAGAGACCTCTGGGACGTGAGCCGACACTCAGCTTTGCTCCTCGAAGTCACCTTTCTCAGGTACCCGTCACAGTGATGACAGGTGGGCTAGCCAGGCCAGGGAAGGAGTCGCCTCCAGCACCGTCACACCCGAGACCGGCTGCGGCCAGCCTCTCACTCTCAGCCTTGAATTCAGAGAGTGTCCGCCTTCTTCTTCACGCTGCTGTGAGGCTCCTATGAGGAGCCACGGGCAGGCAGAAATGTTTTCCACTGCTTAACAAGCAGGGAAGCTCGTCGCCCTGTCGGGGCCTAAGCCATGAGACGGGTGTCGAGAACACGTGGATGGCAGTGGAAAGGTGGCCGTCAGCCGCATCCTTTGAGGATCCCTTAGTCTGAAAGGCTGATGGTGATGATCGTGTGGTCAGTGGGTGAGTCTTGAGCAGGCCCACTGATCTCCCGGCAGGCAGACAAGGGAGCTTCTACCAGCTGACCTGACGGCCTCTGCGTTCCTCTGAGGATGCCCAGCCACGGCTGGTGCCATGGGCCGCAAGCATACACGTCTTGCCAGCGCTGTGGTTGGCAAACAGGCCCTCCTTAGGGCCTCCAGCATGAGGCTGAGGATAGCTCACCTGGGGGAGGGACGCAGAATGTTCTCCCCGGCTTCGCGGCAGCCTGCAGTTGGTGGCCAGGAGAGTCTCAGCAAGGCAGGCCAAGGGACGTGCTGTCAAGGGGCAGGTCCTCACCCCAGTGCCCAACTCCCTCACTTATTCACAGGTGTGTCCATGGTTCTGTGACCTCTAAGTACACACATAACTGGCGAGGTTGTTCACATGAACCAACAGGAACACCCAATTGTGGTTTTAGCCGGTGAGCTCTGTTATCTACTTAGGATCATGTGATGATGACACTGGTCATAATTCAGAAAAGGAAGGATTTGCTGTTAATTTGTGCAACATAAACACTTCCCCAGAAAAGTTATTTGAGTTTTAAAGTGTTCTTAAATAAGCAAGTCCTGCCTTGGCTCATCCTGTGAGAGGTAAAGGATGATCTCCGAGCGCGAATTCCTCATCATGTTTTCTGAGTCCTGAAGAAATGAGAAGAATAATGGCAATATTTTTATGACATTAACTTTGTTAAATTTAAAGCACTCACCTTCAGAGACTGTTGTTTTGTTTTTATGGGGATGTGAACTCTTTTCCAGATGCAACATTTTCCTCCTTTCTTGAGATAATGATGATAGTTAATAATGACCTTCTGATGACATTGGAAAAATTTCACATTAAAAAAATGACACAACTCTAGGTGATTTTCATATTGAAAAGGCACACGTTTGTGTTTTGATGATCTGTTGCTGTATAGAAAACCACCCCAAAGTTACAGCCCTTGAACAACAATCATTAATTTGTTCCTGACTTTGCATCTGGGGTGGGGCTGGGTGGCTCTGCTCCCCAGGACAGTTGGTGGCTTCCAGCCTGCAGGACCCCCTCCCAGGACTCTGGCCAGTGCAGCTGTCAACTGGGGACTCAGCAGGTATGTGGGACTGCCAGGCCTCCACCAGATGGCTGTGTGGGCCTGGGACAGACGGGGACAGTAAGCTGGGAAGCCCACCCCGTCCTGAAAGGAGAGTTCATTCCTCCTAACAGGCACAGGGGACCGTCTCTGTGTTCCACTGGAGGTTGACCCTGCGGTGTCTGCAGGGGTGCTGACATTGTCAGGTTGGGGACAAAAGCCAGCACAGGGCCTGGCAGCACACGGGGTGGATGTGATGCGCTGCCCGAGCCACCCTATCTGTGAACCCATTATCTGCAGTAGGAACTCTTCGCTCTGTGACCTGCGCAGTCAGAATTGGGTCTTTTGATCTTTAGTTCACTTTGGTGTTTTGTCCTTTCACGCACAACCAACGCCATCTCGACTGATGGTCTCTGTTCTGTTGCCTACGTCAACATTTGCAAAAAGAACAACTAGAAACCAGAAGAAACAAACACCAAGTCTCCAGAACGAGGCTGATTCTACAATAACAAGAAATAGGAACAAACACAAGGGAGCTCATTCCAAGGCAGGAGCTGTTTCCTTAACACAGACGGTGGTTAACCACACCAAATGATGCTGGGTCATACCCTTTTAAATTCCTTTCAGTTCTTCCATTTGCTCTAGAAGAAATCCTCAGCGTGATGCTAAAATGTCTCCCACATGTGCAGAAAAGAACGCCAAAGCAAGGCACTCACAGGGGTGAATGCAGCTCACTGGCAAGAAGTGGAAAGCAGCTGACCCAAGAGACTGTGTTCTTGGAATCCTGGAGGTGCCCAGGTCCCCAGCTGGGATCTGACAAAGCAGAAGAGGGCTCTGGAAACTCAGCTGGGCACACATCACTCCTGGGCACCTTGCAAAGGTGTTGTAATGAGAAGAATGCAGCTGAAGTGAACCGTGGTGGGTGGAGGGTGGAGTTTGCTTCAGGGAGCTCCAGGAGGGTCTGGAGGGCTGAGAGAGCAGGACGCAGTCGGCTGTCTGGGCTGGATTTCTGCTCCTGTGACAGCATTCCACAGGAATTGAGCAGAGTTGGAGAAAGCATACTCCTATCCTTGTCCCTGCAGCTGGTGGCCAGCGTCGATAGCTGGTGGAGGGTACAGCTGCACACCTTTTCTCTCTTCTAACTCTTGGCATCCCTGACCAGAACGGACACCAGCAGAAAAGTGGAGCTTACGAGACAAGAGGCTTCTCTGGCTCATTGCTGTGGAGGCTACACTGTGACATGGCAGAGGGCTCACATGGCAGGACAGCAGAGCAGGCCTCTCCCCCTCAGAAAGCCAGCATCTCCAGACCTGGGCCTGTCCCCTTGGTCCCAGCTCAGTCTAACTACCTCCCAAGTCCCACCTGGACAAATACCACCCACCCAGGAACACAAGGACTGACTCTCCACACGGGAAACGTGGGCAGACATATTCAAACTGCTGCATCAGTAGAGAAGAAACCCAGGTTACCTACAGGACAGTCAAACACAAATGAACTCCGAGGAGAGTTGGAGAAAGCATACTCCCATCCTTGTCCCTGCGGCTGGTGGCCATCGTCGACCGCTGGTGGAGGGTACAGCTGCACACCTTTTCTCTCTTCTAACTCTTGGCATCCCTGAGCAGAACGGACACCAGCAGAAAGTGGAGAAGCTCAGCCTCCTGGTGACACTGTGATTGCGTTTGGGTTTAATGCACCCAAAATACCTTGACCCTTAGACCACTTTACCTGTCTAGGTACCTTGGAACCTGCCAGAGAAGAGCAGAGGCTGTAGAAATGGGAGCCTTCATCAATGAAAAAGCAAACTGATAGAAAGAAATGAGAACGGGACCTACTGTTTGTTGCCTGACAAGCTTTAAAAATCCACTGAACTGTTTTCTAACTTGTTTCAAATTTTACCTAAACATTGTGGGTAAGTACTTACTATGTGTTTATATTCAGTGTATGAGAAAGCTTATTGAGCACCTCTGGGAAAAGTTAGGAAAGGAAAGCTTTTAGAACAGGGACTCAGGTGAGTTGGGCTCAGTCTTGGCAGCTCTCACCAAGTGCAAATCAGCGGGCAGACAGACGCTGTGGGCTGTCGACAGAGGACAGAGACGGGCCTGAGCTCTGGGAGACGGGAGTCTGTGGACCCCATGGGAGGCAGTTCTATTAATGCTGGTGATACTCTGCTCAAGCGTTGAACTTGATATGTGTCCATTATGGTGGAGCCCCGAGGGTGTCCTCGCAGGGACAAGTGGGACAGTTACCAGTCCCCCCTGATCCTCGAAGCATGTGCAGCCACCCTTCCCCACCCCACCCCATACAGCCCTCCACACTGTGGCCAATCACAAGACTGGGAATATGAACATATTGTTCTTTTGAATAGTATTTAGCTTTTGGTACAATATTTGAATACTGTAAATATAATGAGGAAATAAAAGTTGGATTTGTGAGACACTGCCCCAAAGACAGCCTGACTCTCGGGACAACTTTAATTCTCAAGGTACAGCTGGAGTCATTGTCCTCACCAAGATGGGCTCAGGTTTCCCAGACTGCCTGGGGTTAATGATTTGAGGAGCAATTCCCAGTCATATGCCTTGACATAAAAGTACAAGAAATATTGGCTTCTCTGGGCTAAAGGATTTAGGGATACAGTTAGTCTGCGGTTTTAAGACTTATTGGATATCAAGATGTTGTTTTTAATGTGTAGCACAGCCAGACAGAAATAAATTTTGTTAGCCATAATCTTAAATAAAATGCAGGAGGCTTCGTCCACAGCACTGAGTCATGGCCATACCACAGAGTTCTTTAATTCAGCCCCAGGTGAGGGTGACGGATCGGCTGTGGAGAATGGTGACCCCGGCTGGCGCTGAGGAGCGTGCCTTCCACGGCTAACTTGAACCCAAGAATCCACTGTGGACGTGAGCGCTGGGAGCAGGCTCATCGTCGGAGTTCCCCTGAAGGCAGAGCTTGGTACGGGGAAGAAGGAAAGCCAAACATGGGTGAGGTGTTACAGAGTCCCTGCTGCCAGCAACGAGCCAGGTTCCACTGGGACGTCTGCAGGAAGTCCTCCAGAGTCGTCCACTTGAGGTAGGAGGCTGCAGCTTTCCTCCCCCAGCTGTGTCCCCTACCACTCCCAGGTGGCCTCCAGGGTGACCACGCATGAGGGCAGAGGAAGCCACCTCCTGTAGACAAGCCGGGCAGAACATGACCGGGTCAGTGAACACTTGCCACTTGGCCTCAGAGACAGTCCAGGACGAGACACAAGCCGGGCACAGGGTTCTGCCAGCACCCAAGGTTCCTTGCTGAGCAACAGGTGGCAGCCAGTAGACACCAGGCTGAAACTGGAGCCCCACTTCCTGTCTGGCATGAGCTCCTTTTCTCTGGAAGTCCTGCCATCCCTGCCCTGGGACATCCACCCCTGCTTCAGGCCTGGCTCTCTGTTTCTGCCCAGAACCTTGCTCAGAGTGAAGTCTCTGGGCAATTCTGACTGTTCACTGACGTCAGCAGGAGTCTCTGGCTTCTTTTAGGTGCTCTGTGAGCTGCTAGGTTCCTCCCTCAGCAGTGGCTAAGCAATGTGCAAGACTTCATGTCTAGTCTCTGCTGTGAGGTCCACAGGAGCATGCTGGCTGTGTTCATTCTGCTGAACTGAGCCTACTTTGTTCTCTGGAGAGCGTGGCACACCGGTAGGGTAAGGCCCTGCAGGCAAGAAGATTCACCTTCTTATGGGGGTCCAAACTGTGAATGGATCTTCCTTCCTGGGACGCACCAGAACAAAGCCCTAGTAAGATCTGGTGCAGGTGTTACTGTTTAATGATGTCACATCCTCCACCGTGTGGGCTCCAGCTGCAGACCAGTGAACGTGAACAATTTCCAGTAGCAAATACCTTTGTGAACCTCCTAAGACTTAATTAACACCATCCTTAGACTCTTCTGTCGTCTTGGAAAAGACCCAGCACAGTGCTTTTTAGGCAACGTCGGGTCCAGTGGGTCTCAACCGAGGACAATTTTGTCCCCTTCTCCCAGGGACATTTGACAATGTCTGGAGACATTTTGATTGTCATGACACTGTAGGGAGGATACTGGCATCTAGTTCATAGAGGACATGGATGCCACTAAACATCCCACAAAGTGCAGGACCCCTCCTTCAATAAAAAAAATATCATCAGGCTCAAAATGCCAATATTGCCAATGCTGAGAAGCCCCAGTCTAGAACACCGAGGTTTTACTGCTGATGACTGTTGGAAGAGGAACACAAACGTCATCTGTGGACTCGAGCAAGTCACTTCCTTTCTTGGGGAGGACAGGGTCCTGGGTCATCTCATGGCACTTCCAACCCTGACCCTATGACTCTGTTCCTTCCATTGCCACATTATTCCTCCCTAAGTTCTTGCCATTGTTAGCTCAGTCTGTTGTTAGAAAAGATGGATGTAAATAAGTATCGATTCTTTAACATTTATTTTCAGCAGTAGAAAATTGATTATTGAGGAGCTGTTGAGAGAGCAATATTTCTGATTTAACCCTACCGTATGATGAATTTTAATAGATGTAAAAGATTTAAGTCACAGCACATTTAAGATGAGTAAGGGACAATTTTTCCTTTCCCAAGCTCTTCACCCTGCAGCTATAAATGCCAGAGGGCCCTGTGAGTGGCCCCAGGCAGGTCAGGGGGCGCCATCGTGGAACAGGCTAGCGAGGAGGACACGGCTCTGGGTGTCTGGGGCCGGTGTCCTGGGTGTCCGCGTGATGCACCGTGTTTATTCTGTGGGGAACCTGGAACCCGACCAGGTAACTTCCTTCTACTTCAACATTTCTATAACATACATTCCGAGAAATGTACGTCTCTCAAAGGGAAAAGAAAACCCATCCCGGGAAGTGCCACTCAGCCTTCGTGCCTGCACAGCAACAGAGGCAGGGACGGTTTCCTTATATCGCAAAACCTGAAAGATGAACCAGATTGCCAAGGAGGGTGTGCTTACCGTTGTTCTTGGTGGGCTCCAGAAGGCAGAAGACACAGAAATGGCCTGTCTGAGGGTGTGAATGAGCGCGATGCAAGGAAGAGGTAAGAGCCTCGGTGCACGGCAAGGGGGCTTCGTTCCACCCCTGGATTCCTCACACAGTGTGTACCAAGTGTCTGCAAGAAAGCGACTGGCCCTGCTCTGCCTCCTGTCTTCCACGCCACCATTTCCTGGCTCCCATTACGTTCCTGGGAAATGATGGAGGCTGCCGTGTTACTCCTGGCTTCATTTCCCTGAAGGGTCCCATCAGTGCACCCGTGCACAAGAGAAGAGCCCTGTTAGGTAACCAGCCCAAGGCACCCCCTGTGCTGCAGCCCCCAACTCACCCTGGTCTCAGAAGTCCCCAGACAGATGCTCAGCTGTCTGAGCTGTCAGACCTATAGAGTCCAGAAAATTTTGACAGAGCAAAAAGCCGGCCAAAACCATTAGAATTCATCTTAACGGGGATAAATGTAACATCCCACATTTGGGGCTGAAATGAAAACCTGCCTGACCACACTGGGACAGAAATCCAATCTCATGGCAATGCATACAACAAAGTCCTCAAACTATTAGTGAACTTGATGATCAAACATTAAAACAAGACTGACTCAAATCCATGCGTTAGGTTATACACATGCAAAATCAGCACCCAGATGCATGGAGATCATGGTCGTCCTGGTCAAATTCACATCCTGTTCAAGAGGGATGACTGGAAAGGAGCAAAGGTCTAAATATAACACAAAAAGCACTGCGTGGTTCCAGGGACGTTCATCCTGCAGAGTGGGTGGTCACTGGGAGCAGGGACAGCGTGCCCTTGAGCAGACCCCCAAGACTGACACTTGGAAAGGAGCAGTTTGGTTTTGCTTCAGAGAGAGAACCTGCTCATGAGAGATTGTAGGAGCCTGAAGGCTTTTGTCCTAAGTGAAGAGTTTCCTATCAATTAAAACTTCCTGGGACTAGGGCTGTAGCTCAGAGATAGAGGGCTTGCCTCGCACATGCGAGGCACTGAGTTCGAGCCTCAGCACCACCTAAAAATAGTAAATAAGGATATTATGTCCATCTACAACTAAAAAAGTTAAAAAAAATTCCCAACTATATCATTGACTAGTTCCTGGAGTGGAAATTCCCTATTACTAGTATATAAAAGGCAGACTGTTTAATCACAAAGGAAGAATCAATAGGAAACTCCTAAATCCATTCTCACCTTAAGAAATGCAGTTATTATTGACTCATCTGTAATTGGGACCGCTTGACTTAGCTAGCAATCGCAGAGGTGAGCATAGGCTCTGGAACCAGATTATGTGGACTCGACATCACCAGCCACCCCCTACTTAATAACTGGATGGCCTTGGGCAACATCTCTGCACCTCTCTGCACTTCAGTTTCCTCTTCAGCGAAATGGGAATACAAGTAGGCATCTCATGAATGGTCTGCAGATTGATGTAGTTGGTAAACGTAAAGCATAGCAATGCCTGGCACCTAGTGCCACACAGGCAGACCCTTCGTTCAGCTGCTGCCACAGGGAGTGTCTTGAGTCAGTTTCAGGCTGACGTCAGGAACTCAACTCCAACGCCATCTGTTTCCCCCACAGGGCAGATGCTTCAGAGGAGTCCAGTTTCCTCTGAGCCAAACTGTGAAACATGTCCGCAATGTTTTCTTGTCCAAAGAGCAAGACACAGATCGGCTGCCTTCTCGGCAGCCAGACCCCTGGGGCATAGGAGAACTGCTTAACGTCATGTATGTTTTCTTAGGTGGCCACATCTCAGGAACGCTGGGCAGGGACACACATCGTGTGTTAGGACACGTGACCCTTGGATGTGCCGATTTAGAGACTCTTTCAAACGTGGCTATAACTGTGTGTGACTGCCGGTGGCGACAAAGCCCTCCTCCCTCCGTTAGCCGACTGCAAGGACAGATCCTAAAACAAGATCCTACTTGCAAGTAGTTACAGATCTCTCCTCTGTTCAGCAACCGCACACCAGTTCCTGCCAGAGCCAGTCCAAGGCACCTTAACTTTCAGGGATCCAGCGACACCGCCTACTCACTGAGCCTTCTTCTGATTGGTCGGCTCTTCCCTCTGAAGGTTTTCTTACGAATTATTCTACTCCTTTATTCCACTTGATCAGTACTATTCAAAAGCTGCATGTACCCCACAGCATCTACCTCCTGTGTTCCAAGGTATGGAAGCACGGATAGTGCTGCAGCTCCGTCATCTCTCCCAACGAGGTGACATCTTTGACACTTCCTGTGGGCCTTGTTAGCAGATGCCCCACACGGACAGGATGAGTAGGAGATGCTGAATCATGAAGCTGTTAAAACCCTGGCCACCCAGAGTGTGAAGCCCTGTTGGCAGTTGGCACAAGATAGAGGGTGGGGTGGGGTCCTGCATACACTAAGCTAAGCAGACCAGTGTCATTTCCTTAGTTTCTTTGGATCTTTGTGAGTCAAACTTAATCCTGAACCAGTAAACAAACACACCCACAGGCAAGCAAAGAGCAGGCCGTACTCCAGCACGCGGACTTCGTCCGCGCTGATCATTGACTTTCCCACTTGGAAGGTAAGGTACATTTTTATAAAAGACAATCTGTGAAACTGGGACGTGCAGACACAGGTCCCGAGGTGTGCAGGTGACCAGAAGCAGCTTGCGGCAGAGTCCTCTCTGGGGAGGCACTGGTGTCTGGCCTTCGCTGAGCTCTGGGGCGAGCACTCCCTGCGTGGCCCATTTCTGGTCAGCACCATGCTGTCGCTGGACCCAGAGCTGGGAAGAGAGGGTCCAGTCGGTCCTGGCGAGCCACCGGCTGAAAGCGATGCATACTTTCAAACTCTCATCTTAAGTTCAAATGAGACTTCCTCATGGTGGCACCATGTTTGATATCCGAGCCACACACAGGACCAATGTGAGGCCGGGCTCTGCCGGGCCGCGGCCTCGGTGCCTGCTGGTGGCGCCTGGCAACACCCCCACCCTTAGACTCCAGTGAGCTCCTCACTCTCCTGACGGAGGCAGGCAGAGCAGAGTGCCCAGGGACGCGGGCGGTGGTAACGGGAGAACCAGCGCCCGGGGATTCTGATGTGGCAATGTCGACAGCTCTAGGTTCTGCATCTCTAAGTTTCTTTCTCTATTCTAGAATCCTTTCCTGAAAATGTCCCCAGCCTCCCTCCCCGCCCCAACTCCGAACCTTTCTCCAACACAATCAAAATTTGTAAACACATCAAAATTTGTGAGATTCCATGCACACACTTCTTGGAAGTTTCCACGCTACTCCTGTGGCTGCAATGTCAGACCTGGTTGTCACAGTAGCGTTGCTGTGTACCTGCCACAGCTCCTCTGGTCCTTACCCTCTCCCCAGTTGGTTACGTTGCCACTGGCCACTCCTTGCTGCACAGAACAACAAAACCCCTTTATTCAGACATGCACCTCAATGCAGGAAATCCAAGTTCAACACATTGAGCACGATTACGTTCTCTCCAAAACACACTAGTGTTAATGAAACCAGGTTCTTTACATAGCTAGCTTCATGAATTGAACGTTTATTATGTGTCAGACACCTTTCTTGTGCTGGGAAAAGTGGAGAATGAGAAAAAGCATTTCTGCAGTTTTTTTTTTTTTTTAATTAAGAGCATACTATCTCAACCTTAGGCGCATTTGAATGAGGTCTCACAGGGAAATTATTTCAAAAATGCATGGGTTTAAAAAACAAGCAAGGCACAAGAGTGGGTGTAAACCTTAGGCCATGAATTTGATTGTGCAGGAATTTAAGCTGCATGTCGTTTTGCTCTTCCGGCGAACTCCCCCTCTGAACCTCTGGGGCAGTGGAGACAGCACCTGCGCTTCTCAAGGCCTTGCTTCCCCCGCCCGGGTCTCAGGCTGGGCCTTCCCAGTGCCCAGGCCCAGGAGGAGGGTGGTCTGCACACCCAGCACCACCAGGGAGCTCCTCCTGTGCAGGGCTGCCAGGAGCCGGCTTAGCTGGACCGCAGACGGATGGTGCAGACACTGCTGCCTGGCAGCCAGGCAGCGGGGGTCCGGGCTGCTCCTTCCTGAGCCCACCAGTCCCTCAGCCTCCCTGGACTCTGCCCAGAAGCCAAGAGGTCTTCCCGTTGCCGGCCTTCAGTTGTGTGGCAGTCCTGTCCACCCCCCACACCCACTTGCACACTCACACTTGAACACGCACCCCATTCACACACTCACACTCACACACCTACCATCACACACACATTCACATACTTAAACACATGCTTTTGCACACTCACACACACACAGACTCACACACTTGCCTTCACACACTCACTCGTACATACCCATTTGCAGATCCACACACTAACATACACGCTCTCTCTCACTCACACACACACTGTCACATTCACACACCCACTCACACACACCCACTCACACAATCACCCACACTCACAAACTATCACATACCTACTTGCACACTCACACACTAATTCAAGCACTCTCTCACTCATGCACACTCACTCATCCACACTCTCACATACTCACACGCTTTCACACACACACATTCATACTCGAACACCCACTCACACACAGTCACACACAGTCACACACTCACTTGCACTCACGTGCACACTCAAACTCAGAGTCTCCCTCTCATACACACATTAACACACTCTTGCACTCACTCACACACACACACACACCTGGCAGTGAAAGTAGACTCTCCCTGTAATGAAGAGAAGTGAGGAGGACGTCCTCTTCTCCCTTTTGGAGGGAGGCCAACCCAGGCCTCTGGGCTCCGCAGGCACCTCCTGGCTGCCTCGGGGCTGCCTCAGCCCCTGACAGACGCGCCAGGGCAGAGTGGGCCGTGTGGGTCAACGGTCCTCCCGTAGGCACGTCTCCCACACCAAGAGCTTGTGATGAAACTGTCAAGTAAAACATTCGTGTGACTTCAAAAGAGCGAGCTGTGTGCCGAGACATAAAAGGAGCCGTGTGATAAATAAACATCTCCAAAGGCCTCCCCGCCCCTGGACTTTGACATCATAAAGCCGTGGCCACCAGAAGGCCCACAGAGCTCCACAAGGAAGGAGGAGGAAGCACATCCCACAGAGCAGATCCCACGAAATGAAACTCCTCCTCAAACGAGTCCAAAATAAATCACAGAACCCAAAGTTCAAAGATGTGAAGATTAAAAACAAAAGACAAAAATCAGACAGCCACCCAGAGGACAAAGCTGCTTCCAGACGCCCCTGCCTGGGGCGAGTGGCCAAGGCCACCTCTCCCAGGGCTGCCCCAAAGGGCCTACGTGAGCCTTCATGTGGTTCTAAATATATTCCACACTCAGGGCTCGACCTTTCTAAAAATGGTTTCAACCCCAGAAAAAGGTACAGCTGTCTTTCCAAGCTCTCTCCCCATTGCTATAATAGACCGTGGTCCTGGCCAGTGCCCGGGCCGAGGACTATGGGACCAGACTCCAAGGCCAAGGACCGCCCTCCGCGGGCACTGAGCTGTTCATGAAGCCAGCACCGGGTCTGCTCCGTTGTGGAGTCTGAGGCCTCAGGTGCTGCCTGTCAAGTCCAGAAGGCCACCCTGTGGCCACCAATCTCCACCCACCCACAAAGCACAGCCAGCTGCCCATGCCACACAGAACCACATGGGCAGAACTGCTGAGCCCACTGAGAGCTGCTGAGGGCCACTAAGGGCTGCCGAGGGCCACTGAGAGCTGCCGAGGGCCACTGAGAGCTGCTAAAGGTCACTGAGGGCTGCTGAGGGCCACTGAGAGCTGCTAAAGGTCACTGAGGGCTGCCGAGGGCCACTGAGAGCTGCTGAGGGGTCCACTGAGAGCTGCCGAGGGGTCACTGAGAGCTGCTAAAGGTCACTGAGGGCTGCTGAAGGTCACTGAGAGCTGCTGAAGGTCACTGAGGGCTCCTGAAGGTCACTGAGAGCTGCCAAAGTTCACTGAGAGCTGCCGAAGGTCACTGAGAGCTGCTAAAGTTCACTGAGATCTGCCGAAGTTCACTGAGAGGTGCCGAAGGTCACTGAGGGCTGCCGAAGGTCACTGAGGGCTGCTAAAGGTCACTGAGGGCTGCCAAAGGTCACTGAGAGCTGCTGAAGGTCACTGAGTGCTGCTGAACAGTGTGGGTGAGGGGTTGACCCCATGCAGTGGCAATGTGGGGGGCACACCTGTGGCCTCCTGGGCCACCATGGTGCCTGTCTTCACACCGGGCACGTCAGCTCTTTACCCAGTGAGATGAAGGATCAGGCATGATAGGTAGATGCCTGTTTAGTAATCCTTCAGACGTACTTAGTGATCTTAAAGGTCTGTGCCTTGCAAATCAACTCTTGGTAAACAGAAGCGGGACAAAGTGGCTTTTCTAGAGTGACCTGACATTCCCTCCTGTCCCCAGGAGTCTACTGTGTGTTTCGGGACCCCTTGGTTTCAGGAGGAATGGGCTCAGTCCTGCGATGCTGGTCCAGGGGCCTGTCTTCTACATTCCCCAGAGGGAACCCCAGCCTGGGGCCCGACACCCACGGCGGGCTCCCGGGCTCTGGCCCACACTAGGAGAGGCTGTGGAGAGTCAGGGGACGCTTTCCCTCCTGGCCAAGCCCTGCTGTGGTGAAGTGCTTGGGTCGAGGACCAGGCCGAGAGACCGTGGGCGGCACTCTGCCCACCTGCCTGACCTGGCTTGCGCTGGAAGGCATCTCTCCTCTCCCACTGACAAGGAGCCCGAGACTCGCCATCCTTGGGAACTCTAGGGTGTTCCGTGCCCTCGTCTGGGGCCATGTGCACACGGACCACTCAGCGCACAGGCCTCTGCATAGACCTGGCTGCTGTGCTCCTCAGCGTCCATCCCTCTAGGCTGAGCAGGACTGTGGACGTCCTGTTTCACAAAGGAAAACGAGGCTCCCTGCAAAGGTTCAGTAGTGCTCCCAAGGTCTCCCAAGGGCACTGTAGGGCAGGTGAGTGGTGCACAGCCAGGGGTTGTCGGGCCTGAGCCAGACGTGCCCCTGGCCTCCTCCAGCTCGCCCTCACTGGAGGAGCTGAGGGGCAGGTGGCCTGGGGCCTGGGATCCAGCACGTTCCTGACCCCCTCTGTTTTCTCCCTCTGGTTGCTTTAAGGTCACCAGCGGTTCCTGAGCTGGACGCGGGTAGAGAGCCGGGGTGGGCGTCAGTCCCCTGCCCACAGGGCAGAAAGGACCGAGTCCAGGAACGCCGAGCAACGTGCCTTTCAAACAGCTGACCCCTGGGCTCCAATTACAGTCCAGGAAACGGCCATTCATCAGAATTCTTTGAAGCTGATACTACTTTTTAATTTTTTAAGATTTTTTTATTGGTTCTTCTTAGTTATACGTAACATTAGGCTTCATTTCAACATAATTATAAAAGCATGGAGTGTAATTTGCGATAATCCAGCCTCCATACTTCTCCTTTCCCTTTCCTTCCCCTTCTCCCTCTCTTCCCTCTACTCCGCTGATCTTTCTGCTATTTACTAATATTTATTTGTTATTTTTTATTCATTCATTTATTTTTAGTTAGTGGCTGTGGATGTGGTGAGATTCACTGTGGCACATTCACATACGTACGCAGGAAAGTGAGGTTGGACTCCTTCCTCTGTTCTTCCCTTATGCTGTCCCTCTTTCTCCCCTCAGTCCTCTTCAGCTAATTCATCCATCTTTCTTCTACTTCAATAGAATCCCCCCTTTTTCCTTTCTCTCTTTCTTCCCCCTTATTTTGGATTAGCTTCTGCAAATCAGAAAAAACACTCAACCTTTGACTTTTGAGTCTCGCCTGTTTTACCTAGAACGATCGTCTCCAGTTTCATTCATTTACCAGCAAATACCATAACTTCATTCTTCTTCATGGCTGAGTAATACTCCAAAGTGTATATGTGCCACATTTTCTTTATCCATTCATCTGTTGAAGGGCATCTGGTTGGTTCCATAGCTTAGCTATTGTGAGTTGATCTCCTGTAAACATCGAAGTGGATTTATCCCTGTAGCATGCTGATTTTAAACATTTTGGATACATACTGAGAAGTGGAAGAGCTGAGTCATATGGTGGTTCCATTCCCAGTTTTTTGAGGAATCTCCATTCTGTTTTCCTGAGTGGTTGCACCAGTTTGCAGTTCCATCAGCAATGTATGAGGGTACCTTTTCCCTGACATCCTCGCCAACATTTATTGTAGTTCCTATTCTTGATCATTGCCATTCCGACTGGAATGAGATGAAATCTCCAAGTAACTTTGATTTGCATTTTCCTAATTGCTAGAGATGTGGAACATTTTTTCATATATCTGTTGGCCAATTGTATTTCTTATTTTGAGAAGTGTCTTTAGTTGTTTTGCCCTTTCAGATTTTTTAATTGAGGAATAAACTACAGAGAGTGAAATGCACAGGTATTAATTGTAACTTCAGTGGATTTTAAGAAATCGAACGCGGCTGTTTACTGCTTTTTAACGGAAAATTTAAAGTTCACACGATTTAGGATGCCCTCATTATTTACTTTTTGTCCGTTGAGTGTTTGTTGAGTGCCCTACTACGTTCCCAGCTCTCTTGAGGGACAGTGAATGAAACAGCCCGGCCGCACTGGCTGTCACTGTACGCAGACATCAAGGAAGTAGGTCAGTTGAAACCCGCCAGCAGCGCCAGGCACAGCGAAGAGCAGCCGGCAGGAGCATGCAGGGTGGCGGGTGGCGCTGCTGCAGAAGGCATGCTCGGGAGCCAGGTCTGGAGGTCACAAGGGGCAGAGGCCTGGGGCCCGGAGGCCACGCAGAGGGACCACCACGCTCGGTCGCGCAGAGTCCCGCAGGAAGGCCGATGGCTTCCAGAGACTGGATCTCACGCCCCTCGCAGGACATCAGCAGAATTCAAACTCCGTCCTAGGCGAGAGGAGGAGCGTGGAGACGCAAGGGATGCGGGCCTGCTGGCTCTTCACTGGGGTCACCCGGACCCCTTGCCCGAAGGGGAAGTGGGGGTGGCCGAAGCCTCCAAACAACCGCAGCGGAGGCAGTGGGGTTGTAAGGAGCAAAATTAAATGTGTGGCATTCTGTGTGCTGTGTCGCTTGCAAAAAAACAACCTGCTTGTGTTGTAATGAGGTAATGATGTGGTGTTGCCCCAAGATAGGATTGACGTTGCCCCAAGTTGGAGACATGAGCAACTGACCCCGAGTAAGAGAACTAACTTCCCTCCGACCAAGACCGGCTGGCAGGGTCTGAAGAAAAGGGTTTAAAAGGATTCAGGATGAGCCCAGCTCCAGTCCCCGATCTACACCAATGACGCCAGTGCTGCGCCAAGCCTGGAGGGGACTCACTGACTTGCTCGTTGCTTGATGGAACATCTGTCGTCCTGACCGTGACCGAGACGTTCCTGTGGAAGTGACCACGGAGCTGCCTGTGTGCCTCCCACCTAAGACGTCTCCGCCCTGCCTGCCTGCCGTGACCTCGCCACCCTCCTTCGCTTTCCAACCATCCTGGCCGATCAGGACCCAGCCGGAGGGAGCGCCCCAGCGAGATCTCCTGAGCTGTCTTCCCGACTGACCTCTGGGAGCCGCTGCCCTTCGACTCAAGACACGCCACACAGGCGTGGACCTGGGAACGGGTCTCAGGAAGGAGTGAGTCTTGCTTACTCGGGCTTATAGTAATTTAGTGATTAAGTTATGTGTGGCATTGGTGTGACTAGAGTTAGAAGAACTATAATAATTGTGTGATCAGCATCAAATAAAAGCCAATCGACTTTGGACCAAATTCACTCTCACTGACTCCTTGCGGCTGGTGACAGGGGTCCTGGCGGCAGGTCAGCGTGAGGCCATCTGGTGGAGGCAGCACAGGGACGCAGCTTTCAGCCCACTCGGCACAAACCCAGCTGAAAATGACCTGGACAGAGAGTCCTCGTTACCCAAGACGAGGGGCAGAGCCCCGTGTCCTTCCTCCGCTCAGCCGTCCTCCCGGCCGAGGCCTTCCTGGTGAGGAGGCCGACAGGCCGGCCCCAGAGGCAGAAAGGAGGGCCGGGTCCTCGCTGCTCCACGGACCAGCCCTTTGCAAGCGCGCAGTCAGCACCAGGTCACCGCTCCGGCCCCTGGCCTGGGAACGGAGTTCCACGGATCCACTTAGTCCCTGGGGTCTTCATCCAACCGCGTGGGGAAGTGGCCACAGAGAAGAGCCTGCCGGGGCGCAGGGCCAGGGGCTGGTTTTTGGGAAGAAGAACGTGCTGAGCGCAGGCTGCAGCCACCCCGGGTGACACAGCACCCCGCAAGGGTGCCAAGCTCACGGGAGGAGCGGGGCTGCAGAGCCAGCGGCTGACTACCCACCAGCCGAGACCCCGAGATCACGTGCCCACCCACTCTGCGTGAGTGAGGTCAGTCTCAAGGAGTTTCGAGACCCCACTCGGGTACCAGCCTGACACTCTGTGCCACTGAGATGGGATGACCAGGGGTCTCGGGCTGCCGCGGGGAATGACAGAACAGGAGAACCAAGGAGCCACTGGGGTGCAGGGAAGAGAGGCAGGGCCACGGGGCCATTGCTGGAGGGGAGAGGCTGCCGGAAACAACCAGCACCCAGCAACTGGGAGTGTGGTGAAGGGCGGGCCCTGCCCCAGGGGTGGACGCTGGATGGTGGTGTCAGGGTACATGGGACGGGGGTGTTCCGGAGGCTTCTGAAAAACAGGCAGACTTGGTGCAAAATTCGGAGGGACATGACATGATATTTCAAAGCCGAATGTAACTGGTAGCATTAGATATGCCAAACGAGTGACAAAGGAGAAAGACGGCGACAGGAGAGCAGCAGGGAGTGGTGTACAAGCCAGCTGTGGGCGATGAGCGGAGCGCAGGGAGTCTGACTTCAGCCAGAGTCACCATGATGCAGCATGTGGGGAAGATCCAGGGGGCCGAGGCCACAGAGGAACGACTGCCTGTACCCTCTGGGTGGCCGGATGACCTTGACCCCTGGTCTCCTTGTCTGATAAAACTGCAACGCCAATCACATCCAGCTCATAGAGTTACAGGGGAACTGGTGAGATGGTTACACAGCAGCGCTCAGCACAGGTTTGGAAGACAATATATGCTCAGTAAAGAGCGACTGTTTTCAAAAATAACAATGTTGTTAATCAGCAGCTAAGTTCTGGACTTATTAAGTCGATAGGTTAAAAGCTAATCGTTAGAAAAAACTGTCACTCTGAGTCAAGTGAGTCTCTTCCTTTCCGCCTGTTTTAGTCGGCTTCTTGCTGCTCTGACCAAAAGACCTGGTAAGAACAATTAGAGAGGAAAACTTTATCTGAGGGCTCAGGTTTCAGAGGTCTCAGTCCACAGAAGGCTGGCTCCATTCCTCGGGGCTCCAGGTGAAGCTGGACATCATGGCGGAGGAGCATGGTGGAACAAAGCTGGCAGGGACATGCGGGTCAGGAAGCCGAAAGAGAGTGAGCTCAGCTAGGACAAAATATAAACCCCAAAGGCCACCCCCAGTGACCCGCCTCCCCAGCCACACTCTACTGCTTAAAGTACCACCCAGCGATCCCACAGGGGATTGATTCACTGCAGGGTGAAGACCTTCGTAACCCCATCCGTTCAGCCCCAGACTCTCTTACAGGATCTGACACATGAGCTTTTGGGCGACACCTCCCATCCAAACCATAGCGTGGCCTTGGGTGAGACGAGGTTCCTATGCTTTTTTTCCTTCCAGCAGCTTAAAAAGTCACAGATCCTGTCACAGTCATTGGACTTTCAGTCTTAGAATTCCAGTGTATAGAATTAAAGTCAACATCTGTATCAGCTCCACTAAGACGCTCCTTCTCCCCTCTGAGATTGGGCTCATCCGAGTATTTTGCTCAGATAATCAGTTTCCTACCCCGTCATCTACTGTTGACAAAGGCTGTCGGCTGGCTGGCTCTTGCCTTCTCTTTTCACTTTTCTTCTTCCCGGAGGAGAATATATCCTAGTATCTCTCTCGGGAGGGTCTGGGAGGGTCTATGAATGATACATTTCTCTTTTTTTTTTTTTCTGGGGTTGGTCTTTGCATCTTTGGAAATTCATAGAAATTCTATGCTTAATGTGATTTTCCCTCAAACCAATTTTTAAACTATCTTATGTGCCACTTTAGTTCTTTTGTAAGGTTTCTTTGTAGACAGATGCCTAAACAATAATGTGTAATATTTAATTTGTAGTAAAATGTAAAATAATGAAAAGTATGAATAATAAGTTGAGTACTAAATGATGAATGAAATGAATACTCATAAACCAGTACACAACTGAACACCTGGAACATGGGGCCGGGGTGCAGCTCAGTAGTAGGACCTGTGGCTTCCCAGCACCACGCGTACACACACACAGGCACACACGCACACATGCACGGCACTGGGATGCACACGGATCACAGCAGAGCTGCCGTGTGCTCCCTCCAGCCCACCAGCCGCACTGCCCTCCCGTTGCCACACCCCCACAGACAGCTGGAGACTGTGGCTGACATTCCCTTGCATGGGCCACGGTGGTACTGTGGAGGTGGGTCCCTCCCAGCAGCGTGCTTGATTTCTGGTTTCGGAATGCATACAGACGGGTCGCCGCCGCAGAACTTTCCTGTCACTGCTTCTTACTGCCATGTCCTCGCAGTAGCAGCGATTCATTCACTTTTTCACTCTTCACAATACACGGGTCGTAAGCTCAGGCCTCATTTTGTTCATGCGTTCTCCACTCCTCTGTCACTGAATGTCCGTGTCGTCCCTTTTTTGGTCGCTGTTGGCTTTTCTTCTGTGAGTGACAGCGGTGCTGAGCGGTGCTGAATGCACCTGGGTGGGAGGAGCCTGAGCCCCAAGGGAAGTCCTGCTACTGGCATTTCTGGCTGATGAGTGTGCACATCTGCAGGCTCGTTAGACGGCGCCAGCTGCTTTTCCTGAAGGTCGTACCAATTTGAACTCTGAAAGTACGACATCTCCATTCTTCCATGCCTTCTCCAACGCTGTGCCATTAGGCTACGCAACGTCCCCGTACGGGACACGCCACATACTTCCCGTGGTGCGAGTTCTCCCTGGGGCTGGTGGGGTTCTCGGCAGTGGGCTGCATCTGTGTGTGCATGCGTAAGCGGCCTCTGTTCCGCTTTCTGGGCTTCCTTGTCTGGCCTTCGTGCTGATATTTCAGTAGCTTCCTGCGTGTCTGTGGTCAGCGTGCACTGGCCTCCATCTTCTCGTCCCCCTTGAGAGTTTCTCTCTGGAAGTTGTTAGGGTCTCCTCTTATTTCTCGAGGTTCTCAAATGTCATTGTGGTATGTCTAGATCTGCGTATCTCCTTCTTGGTGGTGCTGTTTGTGTTATTTCTGGAAATTTTAAAAAAAATCTTGCTGGCACTCTGCGGGTTGTTTCACCCGAGAACAGGAATCCTCCCTCCTGCGAGTGCATCCCGTGTCCCAGCGGGAGGTGACTGTCCAGAGGAGGCGCCTCCTGTGCACGCATGCGCAGCACCCTTGCAGGCAGGCTGCGGCTCCGCTCTTCCTTCCTGTCACATCGAACGTCATTTTATCCCTTCGCTTTGTCCCTGGTTGAACTTCTGGTCTTGATCTGAAGCCCGTGGATTCATTCTTCAGTTGTGTCTCTTCTGCTGTTCAAGTCATCAGTTGAAACATATTCAACCTCTGGTTCTTTCTTCTAAGTGATAGAGTCTCAGATGTTTATGACAGTTTTAAACTCATAAAATAAAAAGTTGGATTAAATAAAACTAAAAGCAAAGAGAAGCAAGACAGTGTGTGGGGGAGAGGAAGCACCAACTAGAAATCGTGGTAAATAAAATCCTAAAGTTCTTGGAGTGATCTCCATGTGGTCAGTGAATCACAACATAAACAGAGCCGGCTTGTTTAGAGACTCTAACACCACATGAAATAAACAGCCACAAGCTATTTACAAGATGCATATTTAAAAAAAAAATTTGGAAATAAATATATCAAGCTTTGGAACTAGAAAATTATAATGGCCATCTATTGCGACTTCCTTCTTAAAATAAGTCTGACACCAGAGGCCACAAGTCTTAAATGGCAATTTAATAAAGAACTTTGAGCGCAAAGGAGACTATTGACGTAGATGCAATGGAAATGAAGGCCAAGTGCCAAGCTGGCCATCACCTCCCGCAATAGGAATAACGTGAAAACTGAAAAGATTTGCAAAGCCTTTACGTAAACGTAAGGGTACTGGAGAACTCACGTCAGCCAAGGTGTGTGCCAACGCATGGCACTGAGTGTCCCCCAAGTTCTGCTCACAGCATAGGGCTGGAGCTTCTGACCCTGTGAAGCTGCTGGTTTCAGCGTCCCAGGGATGGCTGGCCGGTGGCTGAGACATGTGACCTCAGGTGGTTTGCTGGAGGAGCAGATGAAAACCCTGCGTGTTCACCCAGCACTGTAAACTCTGGTTTAGGAATAAAGGTCAGCACTGGCCATGTGAGAAATGTCCACCTCCGGTGTCATGCAGCCAGTGCTAACTCGACTTTGAGATAAAGACTGCACAGATTGTTTTGGGATTTAGAATATAGATTAAGGCAGTCCTTTCTTAAACAAGTAAGTAAACAAGTAAAAGCCCATTTTAAAAACATTAACTTCTAAAATTTTTTAGTTTAAAAATGACTGATAGGCACTGAATACACAGGTTCTGCTTTGATTGGTTTCATCCGCTGATGCACCAACGTTCGTCTTGGGCCTCAGCGTGTGCGTTTGACTTTCGTGTGGGCCTCAGCATTGAGGAGGCTGAGAAGCCTACTTTAGTGTTATTTACCCCTCTCCCCCAGAGAGGCTTCTGAAATGGGTGTGCCTGAAGAGGCAGCTGAAAAGAGATGGCACTCAGAGGCGATTGTATTAGCTTGAAAGCCAGTTGTGTTGTTTGAATGCACACTTCCAGATACAATGTCCGGTGACAAATTTCCCTACATGGGATGTATCAAGAATAAAGTACGAACAGACAGGGCCCCATCCAGAGTCTGCAGAGAGACTCATGGAGGATACAACATCGCTAATGCCGGATCTTCCAGTCGGGGCTTTGAGGAGGAGGTAGGTGGATACATTAGTTACTGTAAGGGATGAAGGCTGGTTGAGAGTCCGGTGGCAGTACCAGCACCGTCGATAGGTCCTCTCAGGGCCATGGCGGCCAAGAGGCCCACCTCCTACCTGGACCCCATCACAGCTGACGGAGCCAAGGAAGAATTGTCACCTCTGAGCCACAGTATTGAACTTTTAAAATGTGACATGATACACTTTAGTGATGAAATTGTACTTATGGTTGAAATCGATAGACACGTTCACATATGTTCTCGTACAAGGAAGGTGGTGTGGTGATGGCATATTCAACTTCAGCCTCCAGCTGAGCCTCCTGCTGATTTCTGGCAGTCCCCACTGTGTGACCAAGTGCATCCCTATTTTCTTGGGTATTCTTCTAGGATTTCTTCATGCAAATACAACCTGCAGGATACATTCTTATTTTTTTCTCTTTCTAACATGAAGGATAATATAAACACTGTTCTGCACTTTAATTTACTAACTTTAAATTACAATCCAGAATTTTAATTTTCTATGACCACAGAAAATACTGACTAAAAGAAAGTAGCTGTAGAATATTCCCATCGGACACAGAATTCAATGTGAAAAGCCACAGAAGGACGTAAAAGGTGCTTCACGATAGTAAAATGAAAAATTAGCCAACAAAATAAAAGTAGCCATGAGCTTTTATGCCTAACAATGTAGCTTCAAAGTATGTTCAGTAAAAATCGACAAAGCTACAAGGAGCAGAAGACAAACCCACAATCCTAATATGAAACTTTAATAAGCCCGTCTCAGAAAAGAATAGTGAACTAAATGTGAGCAAGAACATGGAGGGTTGGGTGACCCACATCACAGGCTCCCTGTGGCAGCTTCACACAGAGAACACACGCCGGCCAAGAACGCACACCCTTCTCAAACACACTTGGAACAGTCCCCTGACCGTGAGCGCTTGCTTAGTACATGTGAGGCACTGGGTTCCATCCTCAGAACTGCATGTCAATAAATGAATGAAAATAAAGGTCCACCAACATCTAAAAAAAATTTTTAAACATTAAAAATAAATGCAGAAAACCAGAGCATACACATCCATAAATTAAAACAGTGAAAACACTTCTAAATAAGTATTAGTTGAAAGAAGCAATCAGATGTTCAAATGATTTAGAACACAACCAAATCAAAAGCTCTAACCATCGAAAGGAAAGCTTTTGACTCCAAATGCAAAAAATAGAAGGAAAGTGAGGAAACAAAACCAAAAGTAAATAAACTGAAAGAGAAAACACTAAGAGCATAAAATGAGAAGTGACCACAAGTACAGGGGAACTTAAACTGATAGAGAACAGTTCATCTTTATACCAATAAATCTGAAAGCCTAAGTAGAAAGTGGCGATTTCGTAGAATACATATTTCTAAATGGCTCAAGGAGATACAGGCAATCCAAGTAGCAGAAGTTGAAGTGGCAGGTCCCTCTCCTCCACCTCCTGAAGGCACCAGGCCTAGACAATTCCGTGGGCCATTTTTCCAAACCTCTAAGGACCAGAGGGCTGTTCACAGACTGTTGTCCAGAGCAGAGACGGACGTGGACAATGGGTAACTCACTGTATGGGACTGAATCCTGATAGGAGTTGCCCTCAAAGAAACTATAAGCAAATGTCATCCATGTGTGCAGATGTAAAAATATGTGAGATATTAATGAATTAAATTTTATAAAGCATTAGATCCCTTAAAAATAGGGCATAGAGTGTGTCCTAGAACACAGGTCGCGACCAGCATCAGAGAAGACAAGCCACTGGGCTCCACAGAGATTCAGTAGGAGTCCTACAGACTGCTCAGGAACCAGAAGAGTTCTGGTTGAATTCCACAGCCACTGGTGAAATACACTCTCATGACACCAGGAAACAGCCCTCACTTGGTAAAGATGAGTTGCCCAAACCCAATGGTAAACACCACACTTAATTCTGAAAACAGGGAGAAACTGAAGTGAGATACTAGCCTCAGACACAGAATTGCCTGGGTGACCAAGAATAATACCATTTTAATGAGACATCAATGTTAATACATAAAATCCAGGGTGGCTTTAAATATCGAAGTTGTAAGCAAGGACGGATGCCTTGCAGAACACTTGGAAGTCGGTGCGGGAGGAGAGTTATGTTCCCTGAGATGTGCTTGGGCAGGTGTCTTTCAATGGTTCATGTTTTCCCCAGACCATTAAAATAGCAGGAGATATCTTGAGTGAATGAATAGGTGCTGTTTTGCTATCATTTTAAGTCTGAATGTTTCATCTGCACTCAAAGCTGAGCTTATTGCAACTTTACTTCCCGAGTTGGCATGGACGCAGATGCACAGTCATGTTTAAGCAATTCCGGACTCTGGTTTTCAACTGAGGCCACAATCACATGAGATTGCTCCTCTTCACCCAGTAGACAATGCAAAACAATCACAGTTAGGGAGGAAAATAAGATAAAGCATTTCTACATCACTAGAAGGAACAATGTCCAAGGAAAAACTGAATCATTACAGTGAAGAAAAGAAGAGGAAAAAAAAGAGAATACTTCAAAAGACATCAAGTTAGATGACGAGAATCAGATCAAACGCAGGGACACAGAATAACCGAGGTGGTTCATTTCTTCATTAGCAAGGATTAACTGAGTAACAAAAAGACACCGGTGTGGGCCATTGCAAGTACACGTTGGACCTAAACGACCCCAGAACATTGTCCTTGGGTTGACAAAGAAATCAGATAAATGTAAACAAGAAAGGGAGCAGGAGGCAGTGCTAAAATTAGAAAAAGCAGCCATCAAAGGAAAAAGCATTAAATGGGACAAAGACATCAAATCTAAACGGAAAAGAGGCTTTTTAAAAAAGAGCAAAGCAGAATTTGACAGGCACCATAGCTGTAGGTGAGGCCCGTTGTCCCCGGGACTGGGGTGGAAGCCAGGGGCTCTCTGCCAGTGAGCCACATCCTCGGCCCCTTTTATTATTTATTTTGAGATAAGGTCTAGCTAAATTTCTGAATCTGGCCTTGAACTTGAAACCCTCCTGTCTCAGCCTCCTGAGTAGCTGTGATTACAGGTGTGCACCACTGTGCCCGGCTGGTGTGAAACTTTAACATGCTTCTAGAATTTGATGGATCAAATGAACAGAATTTTTTAAAGTGTAGAAGTATTAAATAATATGCTAAAAAGTTTAATTTGATTCATATGTTTAAACTCTACAGCGAATATTCTGCTCAAATGCCCACAGAACACATACTATAGTTACAAAGAAAAGCTTAATAAATTCTCAAACCAAACAAGCTGTATGTTCATATCACAATTTAATAAAACTAGAAATGAATGTGAAAAATTCAACCACAACAAGACTTGAAGTTCACCCAGACTGCACCCTTCTCAATGACTCTTGGAGCAGAGAAAACAAGGTGAAACTAACATCACAAACTGTCACCCCGGGTTGGGTCCCATGTGCCACGCATCCTCGGGTGCTGGCAATGAGCGAGCGGCCGTGTCTCGGGGGACTCGGCATTTCCACCGGGAGACGAGTGATGTGCCAGGAAACCCGTGCATGCTCCTGAAGGGCACTAGGAAGTCTGTGAAGAGAAGCCAGGAAGGAGGAGCAGAGAGCGGGCTGGACGGGGAAGGCCTGTCCCAGGGCCGAGCTCACACTGCAGGGCTCCCAAGAGGAGCCAGCCAAGCCTGCGGTGCAGAGGACTAGGTCCCCCAAATGTTCCTGTGTTGGAAACCTAGCCTCCAAATTCAAATGCTTCTGTGTGCGCAGGCCTTTGGGAGCTGATTAGAATTAGGTGGCCATGCGGATCGGCCTCCACAATGGCATTAGTGGCAGAGAGAGACCAGAGCCAATGTGCTTGCTTTGTCCCACCACGTGATGCCATCTGTTACGATGCAGCAGGAAAACCCGTTCCAGACGCCAGCCTCCAGAACCAGGAGCCAAGCAAACCTCTATTCTTTATAAATCACCTTGTCTGTGGTATTCAGTCATAGCAACAGAAAATGGACTCAGACGAGAAGGAAGCAGGTAGTGGGGAGCCGGTTGGGCCAGGGTGCCTGGAATAGCAAGTGTGGAGGGTGGCTGGGGAGAGAGGGCAGTTGATGAGCCTTGTAGGAGCTAGGGTGTGTTCTCGATGGCTACTGGTGAATTGTGAGGCCTGCCCAGTGAGGGGATACTGAAGGATGGAGAGGCACCTGGGGCAAAGCAGGAGAGGCATGAAGTCTAGCTGGGCTGGGTTGACCATGGTGTGTCAGCTGTACAGACAGTGGAGGTCGTGAAAAGAGGTTAGATTCAGGATGTACTTTGAAGGCAGAGATGACAGGGATTGGGTGACTGGGTGAGATAGGAAAAAGAATGAAGGAAGAGCCCCAGGCTTATAGTCTGAGTAAGAGGATAAACAGTAATACCCTCTATTGACATGGAAGCAAAACAGCAAGGGGGGTGGTCAGGAGCCAGCAGGTGGACTGGGTGTAGCTCAGTGGTAGAGGCTTGCCTAGCCTGTGCCAGGCAAGGCAGGGAGGGAGGGAGGGAGGAAGGAAGGAAGGAAGGAAGGAAGGAGAGAAAGAGGGAGGGAGGGGGAGAGAAAGGGAGGGGGAGGGAGGGAGGGAGAGAAGGGAAGGAGAAAATGAATCTGAACTAGAATGTCGGGGAGAGAGAGAGAAGCAATAAATGAAAAAAGAGTCATGTTTTTATTTAGATCACTTCAGAGTTTTTGATACCTAAGAATGTGACTCTTCACTCAGGCTTTGTGAACATCCATAAAAAGTCATGGGATGTGCCTTGGACATTACCCAAGAAGAAAGAACTGACCGTTTCTGACAGGGTTTGAAAAACAAGTGAGAAAAATAAATCATTTACCTGGAAAGCAAAGGCTGAACCCTGAGTCTCTTCAACTGTTAGAAGGCAGGAAGATAAACAGAGTCAAGACGCTGCCAAAGGAGGGAGGGACATCAACAGCAAAGAGATCTTGGCAGCCAACGGAGGGAAGGTCCCGGAAAGACGGGAGTGATCTCTGGAGTTGAGCCTGCTGCAGGGCCCTGGATGAGGACCAGAACACAAAGCCACCGGGGTTCGAGCAGGATGGGAGTCACTGATGGCACTGGACTGGGTGACTTCAGTGGGGTAAACGCACCTGACTGAGACAGAGAGGGCGGAAGGTAAGGGACTGGGAACAGCAGTCCCCGCCTTGGAAGGTTGCCACAAACAGGAACAGGAGAACAGCAAGGTCCCTGCGAGCACTCACCTGCTCTTTTTAAGATAAGGAAACCGCAGCGTGTGCACAAGGAGATGGAAGTGCAGATAGGATGGAAACCCACGCAGCAGCTTGAAGGTAGTAATAATGGGATTGCAACAGGGTCTGTGGGATTAGGATAAAGCAGAACTCAAAAGAAAATTGTTTAGAGTTTAAATAGTGTTATTACTAAACAAAAAATAATAATTTAAGTACTGAACACAAAAAACAAACCAAAGGAAAGAAGCAAAGCGTTACTAAGAATAAATTCAGAAATTAATTAATGAAAAGCCAAAGAGTTCAAATTCAAGAACTGGTCCTTTGGAAGAAAGATCAATAAAACAGACAAGGATTTGGTAGTCTCCAGGGAAAGAGAGAGATGTGCCATATCAGAAATTTAGAAGGGACATAATCACAAATGAAAAGATTTCTATAATAATAAGCAAATAACAAATACACAAATAAGTTACCAAATGCTTGGCACTAGTGATTATGTATATTAACTCATTTAAATCTCACACCCACCACAGGAGGTACGTATTTATTGCCCAATGTTACAGATAAAGAAACGGGCAGGGGAGGTCAAGTCCTTACTCTGGATCACCTGCCCCAGCAGGAGGAGGCCCTGTCCAACCCAGCAGCCCCCTGCACTCACGTGCCTAACCTCCAGGGTCTGTGGCTCTCGTATGCACAGCAGAAGCCCTCTGCCAACAAACAGGAAGATGCAGACTTCTCAGAAATACGCAAAGTGCTGGCGTTCACTGAAGAGCAGACCATCCAAACAGACCAGCAAGCGTGGGAGAGACTGCGAAGCTGGTCAGAGGCTTGCCTGGTGAGGCCCTGGGTTCACCGGGCTTTATAAGTAATTCCTATGCTATTTTAAATATTTAAGAGTCTGCATCTTAATATCTTGACACTAAAGCTTCTGGGTTCATTTTCTGAAGCTAACACAACTGTAACACAAGACCCAAGGGAGGCAGAGACTGCACACACGCACAGACACAAGTTGTCGCTCACTCTCAACTGGAAGTGGAAGCAACAGCTAAGAAACGCAGGACACCCCCTGTGTGCTGGGCTGTTCTGAGCAACTTGCATACAAGGACTCACCTAATTTTCACAAGCCTACCAAGTCTCTTTTATGATAAAAGAAACATTAAAAAAGTTAACTGCCTTGCCCCAAATCAACAGCAGATAATCGATGGCAAAGCTAAATTGTGCCCCAGGCATGCAACTTGGTTCAACATTAGGAAACCTACTAATTCTATCGATTGTATTAATAAAATGAAGGGGAAAACTATATTGTCGTATTCCTAAAGACTGGAAAGGTATGTGACAGAATTCAAAGTTTCTAATTAACAAAAAACATGGTGCATTAGAAAAGAGAACCTTCTCACTACATTAGGAAATGCATCAGAAAGCAGAAGTAACAACTCTAAATAATGGCAAGCTACACATTTATCAAGGGGCAAAAAGAATTTTATGTTTATATACAAGGAATATTTGTATTTGTAATCATTTCACACATACTCCCAGCCTGGGTTTGAAAGTAAACAGTGAGAACCCAGAATTATTCATCTCTTTATTGCGTGGGGCTACAGTTTGGAAGATGATTTAGCTGTTACTTCTTTTTGGATATTTCTGATATTTCTTAGGACTTCTCTCTACTGAGATAAAGGAAGCAGCAATAGAAAGGCAACTTCGAAATTAATCTTCACGCCTCATCCCCTGTCCCAGTCAATCCACAGCTGCTCCCACCTCCTTAGCCCCAGCTCCTAGTCCAGCCAGCAATGACTGATGGGCTGATGAGGCTTCCAGATTTAGCAAATGAAATTATAGCACAGGTGCCCAATTAAACTTTTTAAAATAACAGTGGCAGTTTCCATTTTCCAGGCCTTTTCAGGGACCACAAATTTGATAAGCGCGCCCTGTGCACGATTCCATGTTGTTGGAATTGGATGCGAATTACCACGTACTATTCTCAATATTATTTCCCCTTTTAATACGAGGAAAACAAGGACGCTCAGAGGTTGAATCATTTGCTAAAGATCACAACTAGTCATGGCAGGGCCACGCGGAAACCGCACTCAAGTCCTCTCTCCGCTGGAGCCTGGCAGCAGGGCGGGCTCGCGGGGCAGCGGGCAGCGGGCAGCCGCACCCAGCGCCGGCGCCCTGCGGATGCGCGGCAAGGCCACACTTCCTGCGGCGCGATCCCGAGGCTGCGCCTGCCCTTCCCCGGGGCTGGGCCGGGGAGCCCGAGCGTCACGCCCGCCTCACCGGGCGCTCTCCCCGCCCCGCGGCGAAGCCAGGAGGATGCGGGGCTCCAGGGGCCGCTCCGGGAAGGTTGCCGACCAGGGAGGCGGCCGCGGAGCTGGGCGCCCCTACTGGCGCTCTCCTTAAACCACGGTGATGGAAACTGTGCACACGTAAGGCACCCAGAGTGGCACGTTGACACTCGGTGAACGCACGCCTACAGCCCGCTAGTGCACAACACACAGTGCACACACAGTGTGAGCGTGTGTGTATGTGGTGTAAGCACGTGTGTGTGTTGGGGGGACACCTTAGCTCTCTTAGCAAATTGCAAGTACACAGAACTGCTAGCCACAGGCCCTGCCTTGTACATTAGATCTCTAAAACTAACTCCACGTAAATGAACTTTCTAGTTTTTAGCCAACATTTTCCCACTTCCCTAAATTTATATTTCAGATACTCAGTAAATAATTTTTTAATATGAGTGTGTCCCAAACAATGAGTTATACTACAGGATTATTTGTTATCAGGAATTCCAGTTTAACTGGACATCCCATATTTTATCTGACAGACCTAAAGGCTGATGCCAGGTTTTTAATTTTGGTCTGGAAAATTTTGGCTTCTCTGAAACCATGACTAGTCTTGAGACTAAATTATTTTCACTGTAATTTTTTGTAATTTTTTTCTGTCTTATGCAAAGTTCAGCTATAAATTCTGTTTACATAAGAGAATTTAAAAGATCTGGTTTTTAGCACTTACATATAAGTTCTTAAACTTAGGGGTATAATTAAATTTTACTTGATTCTTTTCCATCAACCAATTAATAGACAAAACTATGTGTTTAGTCAGGACAAGTAGACAAGTGGGTGTTTTCTAGAAGCATTCATTAACAAAAGAGGATTGCTTCAGAAGCATTTGTAGTGTTTACACCAGTAATAGCCCCAAAGAACAACAGGGCTCCTTCTCCAAATAGCTACTGAGTGTAAAATTAGGAAGTGTGTCCTCAGGTGGCACAAAATGTTTTTGTCTTAATCATCAAGTTTTAATGGCTGGAGCTTCTCATGGCTCATATTTCAAAATTTCAATAATCATTCATTTGAAAAAAAAGTCTTCAACGTACATAAACTAGCTCTGAAACATACCCATGAGATTTAAGGGAAAGGGTATGAGTTTCATTGCATTAGGCCTGAATTCAAACCCAAGGTCACTGCTTACCCGTATGATTCTTCATGTGCATGTGTGTGCATATAATTTTGAAAATGTTCAAACCCACAGAAAAATGGAAAGAATTCAACAGAAGAATTCAGAACCTCCTCATCTAGGTTTACTGAGTGCAACATCTTCTCATCCCATTTCTCTTTCACCAGGTCATTTGATTACAGATCACGGACATCATGACACTTCATTTCCAGACACCTCAGTGTGCACCTCCTAAGAACAAGAACATTTTAGAAACCAATCACACCATTGCTCCTAAGAAAACCAACCTGGATTCATTGACATAATTTAACATACAGCTCATATTCAAACTTCCCTAATTATCTAAAAAAATGTCCATTATAGCTCCCCACCCTAGCCACATCCAGTATTAATCACCATCCATGCATGAAATTTGGTCTTTTTTTTTTCCTCTCCCTTCTTCCCACCCCACCCCCACCTTCCTTCCTTCCTTCCCTCCCTCCTTCCCTCCTTCCTTCCTTCCTTCCTTCCTTCCTTCCTTCCTTTCTTTCTTTCTTTTTTTCTTTCTTTCTTTCTTTCTTTCATCTCATCATGTACTCTTAACCCAGAATGCTTTTCCAACTGCCTTGGTTTATTTGTTTTCTTTCTACAATATTGACACTTAGTGTCCAGGCCAATTATCCTTCGAGGTTGCAGCACATTCTGGACTCTGGATTCTTTTTACACACATTCTCCTGCATGAACACCTCTGTGGTGAGGGATGTCCTACCCCAGGGTCTCAGGAGACACAGGGTGCCAGGGCCCCAGGCTGTTCCATTCACTCCTGTCCAAAATAAAGGTAATATCCCTTTAGTAATGAGTAAGTAATGTGTGTGTGTGTGGGGTGTCATCATTTAAGGTTACGTAAATGGTCTGCACTTTAACAAATCTGTACCCCCATGGCTTATCTACCCATTAATAATTGGTGCCTGAATCAGGTATCATATTGCACGTTACAAAACAATGACTTTTCTAATCTTATTCCTTCTAGTTATTAGCTGTCATTCTACCATAAAGAAGAACCTCTCTTTCTTTTTCCCTCCCTCTTTTCATATCACCATAAATTCCTGATCACTTTTAAAATTGTGTCAGGATCCATTACTACCATTTTTCTTCTTTTTTTTTAAATTAAATTTTTTTTTCAGTTGTAGAGGGATGCAATACCTTTATTTTACTTCCTTGTTTTTATGTGGTGCTGAGAATTGAACCCAGTGCCTCACACATGCTGGGTGAGTGCTCCGCCACTGAACCACAACTCGCCCACCATTTTTCTTCTTGATGCTGCAGTTGCCCCAAATTTGGTGAGCAGGTGGCACTTCATGCTGGCTCCTGGTCCTTCTGACATGGCCCATCCATCTTTAAGCACTCTGTTGCTTTCTGTCACAAGTCGAAACTCATCTTGTACTCTTACTTTGCTTGCCTGAGATCGTGAATCTTCCATTTCTCCAAGGAGATGTTTCCTTTAAATGGGAAATAATTTTTAGAAATCAAGATCTGGATTCTGGACACAGTTACTACTGGGGTAGGTCTTAAAGTCCTGAGTTCCTATCAATGTATGCGACTGACATCTAGCACTGTGGGATTCTTTCTCACCAAATCCACCTGTGTGCCTCCTCCCTCAGTGGAATGAGCTAAGCTTTCCAATAACATCAAATGTTTGCTCACTAGTTCTATCCTAAGAAACATGCAAGATAGCTCAGAATTACAACATCAGCACCACCGCCAGTTCCAAACCTGGGAAGTACATCGTAAAATTACCTGTAATATCATATATCCCACAAGGTAAGTTTAGAGTGTGCCTAAAAGTCACTTGAATTAATTATTTTCTGTGTTGATGGTTTATGAGTTTCATATACTGCTAAAGTAATTTGTTTCTGTATTCTATTTTCAGTGCTTGACTTTTCATTCTTTTTCTTTAGTTTTGCTTTTGAATATATTTAAAATTGGTCATTTCACAAGTCAAAACTATATAAAAGGTATAGCCAATGAAATCTTGCTCTGAATCCTCTCCAGCTTGTTTCTACCACTGTGGATAGATAAAACGGTAGATAAATAGCACTTGCTAATGTGTCGTCTTGGTTCCCTTTCTTCCTTGCCAAAAGGTAGCACACTATATTCATTATTTTGTTTCCTTTTTTTAACCTATCTATATATACATTAGAGATGAGTCCATGTCAATTCCTAGAGATCTTTAATTTGTTCTTCAGCTATCGATCACTCTTGTTTATTCAACCAGTTTTTTATAGATGGGTATTTAGATTGTTACAATACATTGCTGTTACAAATAATACCCACAATTAATACCACAATGAATAAACTGGCGCATGGTATTTCAAATCTGTGAAGCAGACACTAAGGATGAATTACTAGAAGTAGAATTTCTGGATCGGAAAAAAAATACCTATATAGTTTTGTTCGATGTTGCTAACTTCTCCTTCAGGGGTTGTAACCTCTTGCATTCCCAGCAGTCATCAACAAAGGTTTTTTCCCTCTGGCCATCAAAGTATGTTGTCAAGTTGCCAAACTTATAAGTAAGAAATGACAAATTTAAAATATTTTGAATTTAGAAGTACAATTAGGGAAAGTTACTGAGTCTTAGTTCCCTAGTTAATATTAAAATGCCCATCTTTTTGCACTGATGATTGAATCTATAACTTGTGTTTATGGATATATAAAGATCTATGACTTGTACATAATAAATACTCAACAAGTAATGTTTATTAATATTATTGTGTAATTAGTCAGCAATAAATCTCTAAGTAACTTTAGTTATTTTAATAAATAAGTCTTGCTAACAGCTAGCATAGAAAACTACCATCCCTAGAACTGCAGAGAACAATACAGGCCTTAAAGATCATTAAAGACAAATTATTTTCATTTTGTATTCCACCTTTAAGTTCTTATGGTGACTTCCAGAGTGTTGTGTCAAGACTGACGTAGATGACAAATCTTGTTCATTGGGTAAGAATCCTTGATTGACAGGTAATGCCTACACTGGGCGTGAGTCTGTGGAGGGCACATATTTCCTGTCACAGACTCTTCAGTGTGTTGATGTTGATGTTAGAGTTGAGGCACTGGGGACAGGAGCTGGAGCATCCCACAGATGGAACCGCAAGTCCACACCAAAGTCAAGATGAAGTACTCCAGTTCTGAGCTCCAGGGTCATGGCTTTACCCCTGTGCCACAGCCTACACACTCCCTCCGTGTCTTCCCGTCTCCGTCCCTGTCTCTCTCTCACACACAATCTTGTCCACACTATTTTTTTAGTAACACAGTGTAGCACTCTTTTTCTGAAGGAAAATTCCATCCTAATAGAATTTTACATGAATTTTACATCTGAAAATTCTGTCCAGAACATGGATTAGACTGGGGATTGCCTTGTGGCATTTCAGGTGTGGGAAACGACACCTGCAGGCTTCCATATGGGTACAGCACGACCATTTACCAACCAAGTGCCTTTTTCCAGAAGGAAGGCACGTGTGGGCATGCAAGAGGCAGAGAGACTTCGAGTGTTGATTTGGCAAGCTTCGTGTCAGTGGAAAGCTGAAGAGCCACCCGCTTTTCAAATGGATAAAAACTAGTCAGTACCGGCACCTTACAGGCCAAGAACCATTGATTCTGCTGCTTGTTCTTAGTCTTCTAAAGCCTGAAATGTGTTTGTCAGCAGAGGCAGTGAGCGACTTTCATGGTGGGAAGAGCCACATCTTGGGCAGTAAGGGGTTAACTGAAGTCCAGTCCAGCCACAGAGGCAGAGAGTGGAAAGCAGAGTGACCAGCGTTCTGCTGAAGCAAGGCGTTGTGAGCAGATTCATCCCCAGCCAGGCCTTATCAGGCCATGACCCATCTCCATCTCAGCCTCAGACACAGCCCTAAATCTGGAGTATGCCCAACAGCTTCTGAGCAATGGACGTGCAAGATAGGAAACTTCTGACCTTTCCAGAGCGCCCTGCTTCGTCCAGTTCAGAGACTCCGGCTTTGACTCTCGAGAGAGGAAAGAAGGCATGACCAGGGCCTCTGTGGCAGGAGCTTGCCTTGAAAGGGTCGCCGAGCTTCCTTGAGAAAAGGACATGGGCCGGGGCTGGACCAAATCAGGGAGACCAGCTAGAGGCTGGCCGCCACCCAGGCATGAGACGCTGGAGGCCTGGACCACAGGGAAGGGACAAGTCGTGACAATGGTCAGGCTCGGCATGAAGCCCAGCTGCAGGGCTTACTGTTGGAACAGACGCGAGTCGGGTGGCACTTTAGCTGGGCAGCCACAGTTGGAAAGACCACGGGAGGGGCAGTTTGGATGGAAAGATTGATGCTTTTTAATGAAGTTGCCTTGGCATCAAGAACAGATTATATTAAATACATTTGGTCATAAAAGGCAGAACAAAGAGGTGATCAGTACAGAAAATTTACCTCTAAAAAATAGCTTGGGTGACTAGCCACTGACAATTCAAGAAATTAGCATTGAATTGTTCCTCTTGTGAGAGTCTCAGAGAGGGAGGGAGGTTGAACTCTGGAGTCACAAAGGAAGAAAAAAATCAGTGGCGAAGTTCTGAGGCCCTACCAGCCTGATGGGCAGGTGTCTGTTCCCTCTCCCGAGAGGAGAGACCAAATTGTGTCAAAGGCACCTTTACGCCCCAGTTAAAATTCCATAATTTAAAATGAGACCTGCTCTTCAAGCCTGGGAAGGGGTCATTATCCAGAAGGTCTTAGCCAACTGCTCCTCACCTCCAAAAGGACCGGATGTGATGAAAACGGTTGGGTTAATCCTAACAGAATTCATTATTTGTTGTCAGATCCCAGAGTGAGGTCCTGGGACAATCTGCCACCGGATTAATCCTCGTAAGCACCACTTTGATGGTGCCACTGGCCTTTGCCAAACCCCCGTGGCTTTTTGTTGCTACCACCTCCGATCTCACCCGCTCACCCCTGTGGTCTGGCCCCATGTTGTCTGGGCTGACTGCCCTCCTGCCCATGTGCCCAAAGGTTCAGTCAGCCTGCTGCCCATCGGGCTTCAATCACACAGTGCTCACGGGGCACCATGGGCCCTGGGGCGTCTGCATCCAACTGCCCTGCCCGCTTCCTTTGGAGACCTGGGAAGGCCTTGCAGATGACCCCAGGCAGTGACCAGTGCAGCCCACAGCTCTCCAGCACATGCATACTGCCGGGGCTTCCTCGCCCTGCCACATGTACTGGCCGGCCTGTCAGGCCCGCTCACTCTTCTTAGTGGGCCTGCAAGGGCTGGATTCATGGTGTTGATAGGTAGGTTAGTCAGCCATGAACGGGTGGGTAGAGGGAAAGGACAATGAAGGACAGACATCGGGCCTATGCACCGAGAGAATCCAGGAACCATGGGCCTGAGCTGCGGGGAAGCTTATGGAAACAGGCCAGCCCTGGGAGATGAGTCTGGAACGCCCGGCCTTCCCCAGGCTGCAGAGAACAGTCCCTTGAGGGAATCATCACTTAACATCTGGGGACCCTAACTAAAGCAGGTAAGTATTGGAGAAGTGGGGTCTGTACATCGAGATCCCAGCTTCAGCTACCCTAACCTCACGGGCACGGTGGTTTCCAGGTAAGTGCCATCATCATCCGCAACCAGCTGTGTCACAACCACCCTGCCAACCACAACATCCAGGCCCCCAGAGAGGACGTGGCTGGGGGCCATCTTTCCAAAGGGTAATAAACCCAGTGGGGGGCAAGGAGAAGGGGGCAAGAACAAAGGACGGAGTTTCCTTAGAAACTCCTGGTGACCGCGGCCACCCTGGGCTCCGGGCCTTGGTGCAGCCCTGTGCTGCACGGGGCCTGGTTTCTCTCCTGAACTTCTGCTTACTACTCCGTGTTTTGCTCCGATGCTTTCTGCAAAGTCATAAGAACCGGCACCCAAGGACTGTGGTGGCTACCTGGGCTCAACCCTGCTGCCCCCACTCCTTAACACGGTGACAGGCACAGGCCAGCTCACGTGGACTTTGATGGGGTGTGTCTCTGTTTGTAGTAGAGGAACCACAGACCCCACAGGACACAGGAGGGCACTAGTCCCCCAGCACCACGGCCATCCCCAGCAGGGCAGGCGGTGGGTGTTGGCAGGTCTGCCGGAACCAGGCAGTGAGAGAGGGAGGGTCCGAGAGGGGCGCCGGGAGCTCCCTGGGGGAATATGGGCCCCTGGGCTCACACGGGGAGAGGGAAAGGGGTTCGCACCAGACGACAAAGCTACTACCTTAAAGCCATGATTCAAAACAGGAAAAGAACTTCGACTACCCTGTGAAAGAGTGCTCTTATTTCACTCTGGAAGTAAAAAGGCCAGGAAAGAGGGAAACCCAGGCAGGGATGGTGCAAAGCTGTTTGTCATCTGTGAAGAGTAAGAAAACATGGAGCCGAGTTCGAATGTGCGCTGCAGCCACGTGACGGGTTGTGGATGGCCTACCTGCCGCAGCCTGCCTGGCAGTGCTGTGCACCGAGTTCAGTGCCTCACCTACGACCTGAGGTCTCCACGCAAAGGTGTGTTGCTCTACCACTTGAACACCTGGTGCTCCCGGTGCTGGCTGCTTGACAGATCTCAGAGGCCACTTACTTTCATGTGTCATCTATAATAGTTCACTCAGGATGGATGGCACTTGGGAAAGTCATCTCATTGGAAAAAGCGCTATAGCGCTGATAACCTGATCTAAGGCAGAAGAAAGCAGGCCCACCACACACGCCGCCTCCTCTCTTCTCACCAGAGCTTGGGTTCCTCCTTGGGTGGCTCGCACCCTAGATTTAAAGAAGAAAAAAAGATGTTTGCAGCATTTCTCTACTGAAGGTATTCCAAAATACTCTTATTTTTAGGAAGGACTAAATCCCTACTTCAGTACTAAGTTCCATTCTTTACTTTCTAACTTTTCTTCCCCAAAGTTCAATTCCTTTAATTAAATGATTGACAGATGCTTTGTTTTATGGGAAAACAGTGATGGATACATCCTTGGTGGAATGAGGAAAGAGCCTAAGGCATCTGATTTCAAATACCCAGATCTACCTTCTCTGTAGCTTTTGAGGTTTTTTGTTTTGTTTTGTTTTGTTTTGTGATTAAAAGAGACAGCCCAGGTGTGCATGCCTGTATGTACTTAGATTGATCTTGAGAGTTGCTTTGTTTTGTTTTTGTACTGGGGATTGAACCCAAGGGTGCTAGTTGCTTAGAACCTTGCTGAGTTGCTGAGGCTGGCTTTGAACATATGATCCTCCTGCCTCAGCCTCCTGGCCACTGGGATTACAGGTGTGCACCACCATGCCTGGTTGATTTTGAGTTTTTGATGTTATTTAATCTGCAATCTAACTGCTTTCCCTTGTTAACTGATGGAATAGTGATAGAACTGTTTGATGACTACAATCTCAATACTGGACCATAAATATCATGTTAATTTCATATAAATATTTACATGTAAAAATATTCAGACACAGACTTGTATTGGATTTTACAATAATTAAAATAATTTAGTGCTAGAGTTCCCCACCGAAATGAATCTTTCCCTCAAGTCAATTCCCTTGGCACATGGGTGTCCATCAGTATGGATTATAAACTGCCTCACTTCCCAGCAATCTGCAGAAGCATGGTTTAGGTATGAGGTGTCCCCCAAAAGCTCATGTGTGAGACAATGCAAGAATTTTCAGAATGCTTAGATTATTATTATTATAATATAATATTATATTATTATAATAATATAATAATGCTTAGCATTATTCAGAATGCTTAGGGAGGTGTACCTTAATCAGTGGGTTCATACACTGGTTAATGTGGACTAACTGGGTGGTAGCTATGGGCAGGGAGGGTGTAGCTGGAGAAGGGGGCTCACTGGGGGCCGTGCCTTTGGTTATGTTTTGTCCCTGGGGAGCACAGTTCTCTCAGCTCCTGTTGCCATCCTGAGCTGCTTTCTGCTGGCCGTTCTGCTCTGATGTGCTGCTTCACCTGGGGCCCAGAGCAATGGAGTGGGCCATCTGTGAGACCAGAGCCAAATACACTTCCTCTGTGTTGTTCGTGTCAGGTCGTCTGGTCACAGTAACCAAAAAATCTGACTACAACCGTTGGGAGGGTGGGGAGCTGGCTGGTGAGTGAGCCACCTCAATGGCCGCACAGCAGAGAAGCCACGATGGGCTGGAGCAGGTAAGAACTGGGTTAGGAGATGTTTTCATGATTGAGAAAAGAAGAAATGAAGGCTAGAAATTCTCACCCAGCCACAGCAGCTGGCAGGGGCCATGCAACCCAGAATGACCAGCAAAACGGTTTACCTAAGGGCAGGAGGATGGCAGGAGAGAGGGAATGCTCAGAGGCCTTCAGCAGAGGCGTGGGGAGAGGAGCGGGCAGCCGGGGGAGCAGGAGAGAGAGGGCCTTTCTCTGCGCGTTACAGGGGATGCATTAACTAGGCTGATTTTATAAGTTCTAATTCATATTGACTCTATAAATAAGGCAGAGTGATTACCCAATGAAAGAAAAATATCCTGGGCAGTTATGAGTACTTTTGTCCATTTAGATGATTTTAATTGCATATGATTTGAAATTGCCAGCTTAGATAACATGGACAGCTTTGGAGACCCAGAGTAGGAAGGGCCTGTGCTCCACCCACGGAGAGCCTGGTGTCATGGTGCTGGCTTAGTCCAGTAGAGAGTCCCTCATTAGTAATCCTAAGCAGCCAGCTGCCTCTTCAGTACAGCGTGTCCCATTTACCTATTGATCCTGGCTTTGAAGATCACAAGCCAGAACCTGGGGCGGGTCTGCCTAAACATCAGAGCTTTCGGCTGCCTAATTACTATGCCCGGGCTCTATCGACCTAGCGTACTGAGGGAGATTCCTACAGGTGCCCTGTTACTGAGGTTTACTCTCTCCACCTACACTTTAATTAATAAAGTGAATATCTTTTGCCAGGTAAGAGAAGGCTTGCTCCTAGCAAAATCCTCCTTCTGTTTCTCCTAATGAAAATTTAATGTAGATTCCATAATATCCGGTGATGCAGCAGGAACAGAAAAATCAAGAGCAGCGAATGGGATAGAGATAGAGTGGAAAACACTGCCCGCTGGGAATTAAGAAGTCAAACTGCAAACAGGGAGGCAGATCCAGCTTCCGATGACAGGAAATGCAGCCAAGTGAGGGTAATGCCCTGTATCCAGACAGGGTGGTTCTGGCAGGCATTGGTGATTAACAGGAAAAAGAAGAAGCCAGGAAAGGAGGCGGTCAACCACATCCACCAACATATCATTCTTTATCAAAGGAAAAAGACCAGATGCAAATACAGCGAAATGAGACTCCTGCTCAGCGCGGTGGGAGCTTGGCGTGCAGTAAGCCAGCGGTCCTCGAGGTGTGGGTCCCCAGCAGCGGCACCATGGCACTGGTTGTGAGTGCAGGTTCCTAGGACTCACCCCAACCCTGAGTCAGCGCCCGGAGATGGGATCCAGTCACCTGCGCTTGACACGCGCTCCGGGTGATTCGGCGCGCACTGAAGCTTGAAAACCACTGTAGTAAAACAGTCTCGGTACCATATGCTGTTTGAGATGTCACAGTGGTGTTGGTGGAGGGCAGCCACCAGGAGAGGTGGGACTGGCCTGCCACAGACAGGGCTCAGGAATGAAAGCGTGGCGTGCTGCAGAGTGGGGGAGGGCTGCACAGAGCGGGTAGCCAGAGGCAAGGCTGGCCCCAAGGGAGGTGCTGGGCGGGAATGGGCGGCATCGCCGGAACAGGTTAGTAACGGAGGGACCCCGCTCGCGGAGGACAAGGGAGGCCCCGTCAGCACAGCACACAAGCACAGCCGGGGCGACAGGGACAGGTGCCAATCACTGAAGTGCAGGTGGCCACGGGATTCACAGCAGTTGGAAGGCTGGACTGACCGGGAGGGAGGCCGTGAGCCTCTGGACAAGACTCCGGAGCCACGCTCTTCTCCCTCCTTCCTGTGAGCAAAATGAGCAAGGCTACCTTCTAAAGTTCTAAAATGTAATTTCAGGTGTATGAAAGAGTTGTATAAAAGTGTTTTAAATTCATAGAAAACGAGTTTTCCAATAATCACCACCCAAGTCAAGTTTTTGCAAAGCCTCCAAGTCTTCAGATTTAGCCAGAAACAACCCAGATGCTTTTCTCTTCTTTGGAGCTTCTGTTGTTCTTCCCCTCAGTGCCCCCACTTTCTTCAAGGAAGTTCCCCAAACTCCTGGAGTTTAAATGTGCTGGCCCAAAGCTCCTGCCAAGGCATTAGTACTAATGGCCCCAGCCGATGTCTGTGCTTCATGCTGGGGTCATGATTCCCTGGCTCTATGTCCCTTGCTCTGCCTCAGAGGATGCTGGAAGGGGAAGTGCAGGTGCTGAACTCCAGCTCTATCACAGGACTTACGAACGCAGAGTAGATGGCTCACCACAGACACATTTCAGCATCGACAGGCTGCAACACATTGAATTACGGGCTAGTCCCTGGTGGAGATTTAGGTAGCATGCCCCAGAAATTTTTTGCATTGCAGTTGTGTAGAAATAAAATCATATTTCCTCACAGGGGTGTCTAAAATCTCTAAGATCTACTAAAAGGCAAACTATTGCCATTATATTGTTTGAATTATAACCAAGGTACTCATTTCTGTATTTTCCCTTTCATGCAGCAGTAAAAAAAAAAAAAAAAAAATCCCAGAAAGCACGTACCATAAAGTGCACGTTCCATAAAGAGGACCCAGAGGAAGTGAGAACTTTCCAGAACAAAAATGTCAGTGTTATAGTAATAAATACCATTCTGAGCACAGACTCCACGTTGGTGAGTGGTAGCAGCATAATGCCCCTGAAAAGATGGCCGTGGAAACCTCCGGAAGCCGCCAGTGTGTTCACTCACAGGGAAAGAGGAACAAAGGCTGTTATAAATGGGCTTTAAAACCAAGAAAGCCCGTAATCCCAGCTACTCTGGGGACTGCACAGGAGGATGGCACGTTTGAGGCCAGCGTGGGCAACAAAGAGAGACCCCATCTCAAAATCAAATAGGAAGGTCTTGGGGTCTGGAGTTCAGCAGTACAGCGCCCCTGGTTCAAAGCCCAATACAAAACAAAACAAAAAGTGGGAAATTGTCGTAGGTCGTCCATGCTGCCCAGTGCAATCACAGGAGCTGTCCGCAGGGGACAGAGTGATCTGTGCAGGGAGAGAGGGTAGCCCCGGGACAGGACAGGGACTCACCAGCTCTGAGGACGCAGCCACGCAGAGCAGGCAGCCTGGGGAGCGGCACAGGAGGCCAATGGCTCTCAGGCAGGAGCTTCGCGCCAGGTGTCAGACAGACTGAGCCTGAGCCCCGCGGGCCACTTGGTTCTGAAGGGCGAGGCTCTGGTATTGCCCACATTTCACTGTTGGAAAGGCCCCTATTTTCTATAGAAACCACCTCAGAGTTCCACTCGTAATTCCTCAGAGTTGGGGCTGAATTATAACCAAAGGGAATCTAGTGCAGGGCGTATGGGCTCATGAGCTTTTTCATATTAAAGTATTGAAGACTACAGTGCAGGGAAGGCGTCCTGGTCTGCCAGGTGTTGGATATGGATGGAACGGCAGGGGAAGGACCTCGCTGAGACCTGTGGAGGTGTGCTGGTCTCCACAGTCCTCCAGCCTCCACCCTCCAGCCTCCTCCCTCCAGCCCTCCACCCTCCAGCCTCCACCCTCCAGCCCTCCACCCTCCACCCTCCACCCTCCAGCCTCCACCCTCCACCCTCCAGCCTCTACCCTCCAACCCTCCACCCTCCAGCCTCCACCCTCCACCCTCTAGCCTCTACCCTCCAGCCCTCCAGCCTCCACCCTCCACCCTCCAGCCTCCACTCCCCTCCTGCCCTCTCCACAGTTGTCCACACTCTGGACATCGCCTGTGTCATGGGTTTCTAAGTGGGGCTTCATCTCAATGAATCAAACTTGGCTCCTAAACACTTTGAAGCAAGAATGAGTTCACGAATCCCTTTTTGTCTTATTTTCTCCACCTTGGAACTCATGTCACATCAGAGGTCGATCATGATGGAATGTCAAATAATATGAGAGAAGAAAGCAGAAATTAAATGCTAGCAAGTGTCTTTTATTTCGCCCAAAGGACTGAGGGATTTTAAACAGTCTCAGGTGAACACGTCTTAGAGAGGACGTCAGAGGGCTAAGGCCGAATCTCGGGGTGGAGAGCGCGGGCGAGACCTGGGTTCGACCTCCGACATTGCAGAAGGTAAGTGCCTGATGACCTGAGAAATCCTGCCTCTCGATCAGCCAGGACCCCTCGACTGTCTTAGCAAGGTCGACCCCCGCCCCGGGGAATTCGTCTTCCCCGCCTCCGGGTCTTGGCCTGGCCCAGCAGCAGTGTGCGCGTCCCACTCTCCATTTCCCATGATGCTGGAGTGCTACCCAGGAAATAAACACCATGCGCCTGTTTGTTTCCTAAAACCATGAGAAAAATGTGAACCGCTTGAAACCTTCACCCAAGGGAAAAGGCTCCTGCTGAGACCAGTGACGTGGCGGACGTGCCTCGTTATGTTCTCAAGAGTCCACTTCTCACTGGGTTAGGAAGCCGCGGCCCTCGGAGAAACAGCCTCCCGGCCAAGGTCAACAGAATGGCAGAGGACTGAGCCCAACAGATCTCGGGGATGTCTGTCCACAGCGTTGGAACTCCCTCCTCCCTCCCTGGCTCCACGGCAGGGCATGAATGTGCTCCTTAAAAGTAACTTACTAACGATTTCCTTGAACATCCACATTAAACTTCTTTCCCATCCCAAGCTGCTTTTATTTATAGCAATGGCCTCAGCTCTTACGGAGTTAATTCCTTGTTTAGCTTTCTTGTCCTCAAATGTATAAACACAGGGTGGCAGGCCACAAAGCATCCTTCTGCACAAGCGCTACGATGAGAACAGGGCGGGGATGCTGACAGCCCGCAGAAGGGAAGCCAGAACCGAGGGCACCCCAGGGATGAGGAGAAGGGGGCGGCGCGGCAGTCACCAGAGGACCTGGGAACAGAGCCAGCACGTGGTGTGCCAGGGAGACCACGGCCCACAGCGTCGGGGAAGAGCCCGGGTATGGAGTGTGACTGTGGTATGAAAACAGTCCCCGGTGCCAAGAGGTTTGCTGCTGAGCAGGAAGAACCTGCAGGCCTTTCCATTAGAGTCCAGTTTAGATGCTGTAAACCTCGAAATTTAAAAGACACTTCAAATGTTTTTCATGATAGAAAACTAGAAACTTCCTCCTCTTGGGAAAGTCCTGCGAGTCCCTTCCTTCTGGGGTCCTGCTCTCAGAACACGTCAGCTGCCCCTGGCTTTGCTCTCCAGCAGCCTTCCAGCTGCAGTTGAGGCTTCGGAGGCTGCTGGGCTCCTGCCCTTTCTGCTGGCATCTTCTCCCATTTCCTGGGCCTCTCCATCAGGGAACGCTCTGGCTTTCTCCTGTAGAAGATGTCAAGGGCTAAAGGTGGAGCCACACCCCTTGGCTTCTGGTGATGTCCTGATAGTTCTAGAGTTCCCTGAGGGGTCGTCCGGGAACGAGTCCCTTCCACACGGCCATGCCCGGGATGCCAGCCCTCAGTCTCACACCTTCAGAGTTCCACTCTGAGTGCTGATAAAATGCAAGTGAAGGGTCTGGAAGGTGGCACCGCGGCACACAAACAAATTACTCTGACCTGAAAATCTTTGAGAATAGGCCTTTTTTTTTTTGCTATATAAATAAGAGATTTTTTTAATCTAGAAATTCCATGAGAGACCTACCTGTAAAATGATACCTTTCCACGTAAAACAGCAAAACCTGTAAACTAAAAATCTCCTTTGAGGGCCTGTCCCCAGAGGCCACCACTGTCACAGTTTTCGTCCTAAATTGTGCTAGCACTGGCCATCGCAAACCGATGTGTTTGTGACTCTGTGTTGTAGGCTGTGACGTTTTTTTTTGGCCCATTATAGGGACATGTAAGCGTGGAGTACATCTTGGTGAAGTTCCATATGCGTGGAATATAATTTGCTCCATCTGGTCCGTGCTCTCCTGCCCTGGTTACCCCTCCTCTGTTCGTGGTTTTATGAACCGTGCTGTGCAGGGTGCATGAGGTGGGTTCACAGTGCAGTCACCCCACACGACATACCACAGCCAACCGTGTCTGTCCCCCCACCTGCCCACCCCTTCCTCTACTCCATGATCTCCCTTCTATTTTCTTGGGATTTCCCCCCAACTTTTTTCCTCCTTGTTTCACTCTGACTTTCACATATGAGAGGAAACAGTCCACCCTTGACTTTCTAAGTCTGGCTTGTTTCACTTAGCGTGATGTTTTCCAGCTCCATCCATTTACCAGCAAATACCCTAACTTCATTCTTTAGGGCCGAGTACAACTCCTTTCTGTACATATACCACATTTTCTTTATCTATTTGTCTATTGACAGACATCTGGGGTGGTTCCACAACTTGGCTATTGTGAATTGTGCTGCTATGAACATTGATGTAGCTGGATTACTATAATCTGCTGATTGTAGTTCTTCTGGATAAATACTGAAGAGTGGGACAGCTGGGTCATATGGTGCGTTCCTACTCTTTTAGGGAATTTTCAAATGCCTTCCAGAGTGGTTGTACTAATTTTTTTTTCATAAATATATATTTTTAGTTGTTGATGGATGTTTATTTTTATTTATTTAGATGCAGTGCTGAGGATCCAACCCAGTGCCTTACACATGCTGGGTGAGTGCTCTACCACTGAGCCACAACCCAACCCCTGGTTGTACTAATTTGCAGTCCCACTAACAATGTACGAGTGTACCCTTCCCCCACAACCTTGCCAGCCTTTGTTATTATTTGTGCTCTCGATCATTGTCCTTCTGACTGGAGTGAGATGAAATCTCCATGCAGTTAGGATTTGCATTTCCCTGATTGCCAGGGATGTTGGATAAGAACAGGCTTTTTTCTGAACTCCCTTATCTGCCTAGAAATAAACCCTCTGAAAGAGCTCACTCATCGCAAATCACATCCCCAGGGACTTTAGCCAGAGAACATGAATTCTCACCAGTGGCCTAAACAAACCTCTTCACAGGACTTCCCTACCTCCCATCTGTTCTCCTAAGGGCCCGTGTTTCTTTCCTGAAGTCATTTTCTCCCACATGGGCTCTTTACCCGCCTTTCCTGTCCCTATTAGAAAGGTATAGAAGGGCTGGGGCTGCCACTCAGGGGTAGAGGAACTGGGCTCCATCCTCAGCACCACATGAAAATAAGTAAATGAATAAACAAAGACATCGTGTCCATCTGCACCTAAAAATATTCTTTAGAAGGAATATACGCCCCCCAATCCTAACCACCTCCTTGAATGGCATTTCTGTGAAATCCGGTCCATACTGTAATTAAACTTTGTCTCTTCGCTTGCTAACCTGTCAGTTTAATCTGCAGGCCCCGCACACTAAGCCTTGGAGGGCAGAGGGAGGTCTCTCGTCCCCAGCACGGGGCCTGGGTGGGAGCTTCCTGCATGCCCACCACCTCGAGCCCTCAAGCTACCTGTGCACTGTCCATCCTCTCACCTGCGGGGCTCCTCACCCTCCTCCTTGCCACTGCGGAGGGGCCGCCCTGTCTGCTGGTTCATTTCTACTTAGGAAATATTTAAGGTTTAGCCTTGGATTCTTTCTTTTAGCAAACTCTAGCAGAAACACTGAGTGAGGACAGCTCATTTGTTCTGTTTCTGCTGTGCTGGGGCTTGAACCAGGGTCTGGTCCACTTGTGGCCAGTGCGCCACCTCTGAGTACATCCCCAGCCCCAGAACACTGGGGCACTTAAGTCACTACCTTCCATCAGAGGCTGAAGGACTTTCCAGAGGCCACACCGCCCATGTGGCGGGGCGGAGATTCCAGGACAGGCATCCGGCCGCTGGTCCTACTTCCTCTCTGGCCTTCAGAGCCAGTGTTCGAATCCTGTCAGGTGTAAGGAATCGCGTGGCCTGCGCTCAGGAGCTCATGCCCTCCCACAGGCTTCCCAGTTCAAATTCAAAAACTGTTTTTGCCAAATAAAACTATCAGCCTATGAATTCGAAACTGGGCCTACTGTGCAGGCTGCTGGCTGGAGACCTCTGCCCGGAGTCTCAGCTCGGGAATAAATGAGACCGCAGTGTCATGTTCCATTTCTCTCCAGAGACCAGGTGCCAGAGAGCGGAGGGGGCCCCAGCCCGGTTCCCAGCTCTTCAGGGTCGAGTGGAACTGCACCCCGCACCCCACACCTCCCCAGGAGTTGTCCCTCGGTGCTTCTGGTCCCATTATTAATTTATGTGCATATCTTTAGGCTATTTTGACACCTTTCTTTCCTTCTTATCCCAAATCCCATTGCTGGTGAACTAGAACTTCTTTTTAGTGGATCACAAATCGTTTCCTTTCTTTAAATTGTAAAAAACAAAGACCTCGTTCAGGTCCTGCTACTCACATCCAGACTGACCCTGTACATTTTCTCTCTGCTTCCAATCTGTCTTTCCCTGTGATCCAGCTCAGCCAGTCAGCCCTGGAATCATCTTCCAAAAGAGATTCTTGGTGCCTCTCTGCTGTGAAACTTCAGTTGCTTCTCTGCTAAATAATGTTCTAGAAAGTACTCCTTGACATCAGCTAATAAAGCCCAGAAGGCAGCGTGCGTGGGAATCCAGGAAAGGCCAAGCCAGCAGAGCCCACGGGAGTCCAGGCCTCTCTGGGGGAGGGGTCTCACGGTCCTTCTCCTCCCCTGTCCTCCCCTGGCTTCTCCCTCCTCTCCAGACCGGCCACCGGTTCCTCTCCTCCCAACAGCCAGAACCACGTGACTCCCAGGTTCCAGTCCCCCACCTGGAAAAGCCTCGGTCACCTTGGAAACTCTCCTGAGTAGAGTACAAGCCGACTCAGCCGCTCACCGATTCTCACCCAGCTTTGGGGAGGAAACCTGTATTTCCGCTTTCTTGGGTGTCTTAGGACAGGGTGCGCTCGCCCCGAGGGGGAGAACACTGGGTGAACACGTGCAGCTCCCTGTCCCGCCACCCTCCTCACAGAAGGCCCAGGGACTCGCCTCCTGGGGAGGCTGTACGACCCTCACTTCCCACAGCACCTCGTGGGGGCCACGAGCTCCCCGACTGTCTGCGCCCGCCTCCCCTCCCCCAGGCCACTCCTCCTCCCCCGCAGCCTCCTTCTCCTAGGGCGGGGTCTCTGCAGTCCAACCCCGAGGGAGACAAATCAGTGCACCTCGCCAGGTCTCCATGCTCTGGTTCGGTGTTCTGCGGCCTCCCAGTCAGCCAGATCCGCTCTTTCCTGGGGCCTGATGATCGACAGCTCAGGGAGGGCTCCATCATGACTTCAGATCCAGGGAATTCTCCAATCCGGCTTTTTCAGAGCGCTTGGTACTTAGAGTTACCAGGACTCCACAAGCCAAACGTCATCTCCATTGAATCTGCTAACTTGCTTGAATAGAGAAGAGGTAGAGGCCTCTAGCACAGACCTCAGAGCAGCTTGGGGGGATGGCCTTTGTCAGCTGGAGGGCGAGGGCCAGAGGCCACACAAAAGCGGACAGAAAGAGGGAACCAAGCTTTTTTGGAATTTGGCTCTTGGGCAAAATTCCCAACCCTCCGGGGTACAGGTCAGGGTGGAGAGCCGGAGAAAATCGCACCTGGCCCTGCTGCTCAGGGTCTTTATAGGCCCAAATAGGCTGGGGTCCTGCTGAGTGATAGGTGGAGGTAGGGTCAGAGGCTCAGCTGTCCATGTTTGATTGGTCACTCTGGCGTGCTGCCCGCTGCCTCGTCGTTTTGCTCTCTCCCCCGTAGCCACTCAAGTCCCGACCTAACAGCCATGAATCAGGAGTCGCCAGGAGTCCGGGGCATGCCTTTAGTTGCTGAGGCGACCTACCTCCCAGCTTGCCAGGCACAGCCCAGGTCAGGCCTCATGACCTTGGTCCTCATTAGAGTAGCCTCCTCTCCCAAAACAGAGTGCCAGTAAGGACAGTAAAGCACAGAGTCTCCACAACTTACCCACCTAACAAGGGCTGTCTGTCCCCCAGATTTCTTCCAAAAGGGTACATGGGTGGCTATCGCTGCAAAATGTATAAAGTTTTCCCCCTTTTCTTGGGTACCAGGGATTGAACCCAGGGGTGCTCAAGCACTGAACCACATCCCCATCCCTTTTTAATATTTTATTTAGAGACAGGGTCTTGCTGAGTTCTTAGGGCCTCACTAGGTTGCAAAGCTGGCTTTGAACTCAATCCTCCTGCCGCAGTCTCCCCGTCTGCTGGGATGACAGGTGTGCGCCAGCACACCCAACTGCAGAATGTGTTTCGTGCCATCTGCAAATTGTGTTTGTGCCCTCTGCAGAATGTCCCGCCTTGACTCGACACCCTTCCCCGTGCAGACTTCCACCTGCTGCTCCTCAGCTAAACCCTGCCTGGCATCTCACGTGCTTCGTGGTCACAAGCATACCCTGGAGCGCCCATGGGACCTGCCTATTGTTTGCAGCTGGGCAGGCCCATGTCCTGGTCACCCGTCTCCAATTCACCGATGACACCACGGCAGAGCGGAGCACCTGGCACCTGTGCAATCTAATGTGACTGAGCACAGGTGTGCGGTGGGCCGGCTGGCCTCTGTGCCGGTCCTGCCGGTCTGGATCAGGGTGGTCTGACTCCTGCTGCTCGGACAAAACACCACAGACCAGGGAACTTGTGGAAAACAGAAAGTCCAAGGTCAAGGTGCCGGAGTCCCTCGAGGGCCTTCTGGCGTCTTACCTGGCGGAAGGTGGAAGGGAGCCCAGTGAGCGTGGCCTGTTGGGAAAGGCTCCCAGTGGCAGTGCAGAGTCCCCTTGCCCAGTCACCTGTGACAGCCCCAGCCAGTCACGCTTCCCCTGACCACTCCGGGGCCGTCACACAGCGGGGCTCTCGCAAGTGCCTTTCTGTACCTCAGTCTTGCCGCCTGAAAGTGGAGTTGACGGTAGTACCTTCTTCCCTGGGTTATCATGAGTCTGAACCAGCAGCCCTTCAGGGACGCAGGCGGGTGTGTAACCAGGGGCGGTACTCGTCACCATCGCCACCATCTTCATCCCAGCACCGTCTGAGGCAAGTCTGCTGAGAGGAAGAGTTTAAATAAAGATGCTACTTTATTGACAACTTGTTTATTGATACGTGGCTTGTGAAATTAGGTCAAGACAACTCTCTTCAGTGGTAGGAACAGTCCCAACAGCAGCACTAACAGCTCTGGCTATTTGTCACGTGACTTAAGCAAGCAGTTTAAAGTCTCTGATCCTTAATTTTATTTATTTTTAATTTGTTCTACCTGACAGTAGGATGCATTTTGGCACATCATACATAGATGGAGTATTACTTCTCATTCTTCTGGTTTACATGATGCAGAATCACACTGGTCATGCAGTCACATGTGCACATAGGGTCGGAATGTCTGATTCATTCTACTATCCTTCCTACCCCTGGTTCCCTCCCCTCCCTTCACTCCCCTCTGCCTAGTCCAAAGTGACTCTATTCTTCTCTAGCCACCCCCATTGCAAATTAGCATCCACATATCAGAGAAAGCATCAGGCCTTTGGTTTGGAGGGATTGGCTTATTTTACTTAGTATGATATTCTCCACCTCCATTTATTTACCATCAGTTGCCATCATTTCATTCTTCTTTAGGGCTGAGTAGTATTCCATTGTGTTTATGTGCCATATTTTCTTTATCATTCATCTGTTGAAGGGCACCTAGGTTGGTTCCATAGTTTAGCTATTGTGAATTGAGCTGATATAAACATTGACATGGCTGCATGACTGTAGTCTGCTGATTTTAAGTCCTTTGGGTATATGAGGAGTGGGATAACTGGGTCAAATGGTGGTTCCATTCCACACATTTTATGTATTATTTTTTGGAAGATGTTCCTGAAGTATTTGATAAAGCTTTAATTGTCATCTGCCCCCTCATCAAGGGTGCGTAAAATCTAACAGTGTGAAAGTGGACATTTTCTCTCACAGAGCGCACATTCTTCATCACTTCAACTAGCCATTTTCAACTATTTTCTCATAAGCTATATATGGCATAACTTCTGAAAGCAATGCTATTGAATCTGAAGCCTCAATTCTGTAAGGTTTTGTGTATTATGTGGAGCGAGGCCTCCTGGATTCTGCAGCCTCCTGTGGCCTCATGTGCAGTACTGGAGTTAAAGGGACCACAGAAGGTGAGGAGGCATGAAAGGCTCTTTGTGGACAAAGACCCTGAGCTCTGTGAAAGGGGTCAGTACCTCAGACCCACTTCCTGTTGTTATGCAGCCTGCAATCTAAGAACAGTTTTCACATTTTTAAATAGTCAAGAAGAAACAATAAAAAGAAGAAGAATGCTTTGTGATGTGACAACTCTGTGGAAATCAAGTTGAAGTTGGCATTAGTAAGTCTGATTGGAGGACTGCTGAGTTGGCTTGATTAATATCACCCAGGCTGTCGCGCTCTAACAGAGCCGAGTGGTGGCCACGGACTCCACATCCTGTGAAGCCCAAAGTATTCACTAACTGACCCTTTGCAGAAGTGTGCTGGGCCCTGCCAAGAGGTTGAAGGACTTGCCCCAGTTGCACAGGGTGGAGGGCAGGGTCTTGCAACATGAATGAGGTGCTAAACATCTCAAAAAACAGGTCAATGACTTGACTAGATGTCTCTTTGATTTGCAGATAAAGAAAAAAAAAGAGCAATATTTTTAAGCTTTTGAGTCACTTTTGGCTCTGTCACATTTCTTAGCTTCGATTTCAAGTGTAGAAGCTTCAATCATGGAAGTGTGGCCAGGGCCAGGCCTGCGGAGGCAGCCTCCTAAGTGCAGCTGACACGGAGGCCTCTCAAGGCCACTCGGCAGCTCCCCTCCTGTGGAGAGCCAGAGGCTGGAGTGGGTCCCCTGCGGGAAGCACGCCCTCCGCACAGCCCCGTGAGGAGAAGAGATGCTCTCAGCCTCTTAGCCATCGAGAGTGTCACAGCCCTCCTGCTCTTGTGACCAAGGACAGTCACAGCAATACCCTGTCAGATGGAGACAAGAAATAGCGTGCTCGCACCACACCCAGAGAGTGGCTGCTGTTTCAGACCTTTTCAACACTTGCTGACAGTGCTCACTCTGGGCACCCCGTGCGCACGGAGCACCTTGCAAACTCAAACACCTGCCTCTTCTGCCTCCAAGCAGCTTTGTTTGGTGGTGAGCATGATACCTGGAAGACGGCCAGCTGTTCTTCACAGGAAGCAAGCTGCTGGAGGATTAGGCAGGAGCAAGATGGCCAATTTGGGACGTCTCCCAAACATTACTGTGTTGGCTCATGTATCTGTTATATTTTTCAGTATGAATTCTCAGAAAATTAAACACATTCCTATCCAACTATAAGTAAACATACACATGCCAAAACCCAGTCAATTTCTGGAACACCCTAAACTTTGGAAGACGGCCCAGTCCCCCTTCCCTGTGTTAGTGCCAATAGCTGAGAATTGAAGGAACTACTTCCATTTCAAAAAATATGATATGTGATGATTTTCCCAATATTTCACAGAGTGCTAAGGCCAATCATCCATTATCTATTGACCTTTGAGTGCTGTGATACCTCGTGTATATTACAGCTACTAATGCATTCGTCAAGGAAAAGGCAAAACACACATAGACTACCGAGAGAATATTTCTAAGCAATACAGAGACAAGGCAGTTCATTTCATCAGTGTTACTAAGAAAAGTCCATTGCAAATATCTTGGACTTGATTCTCTTCTAAGCTGTCCAGGAACTCTCTGACCAGGTGGTAACTGATCGGAGTAGAGAGAAGAGAAAGAGGAAAGGGATGCTTACTTGTCTTGATTAAAATTGGCAACATGTCACGGAGCCCACCAAGGGCTATAAAAGCAGTTTGAAATTTACCCTGCCACTGCAGGGCCTGTTTTTCAACAGTTTTTATTTTGAAATGATTTAAAATTTATTGAAAAATTGCAAAAATTTCCATATACCTTTACTCAGATTTGACAAAAATTAACATTTGACATTTGCTGGATTATTTCACATTTGCTTTAGCAGTGACATAGATGTGGAGATGGATGGAGAGATGTAATCATGTCTTTGCATCACTTGAGAGTAAGTTAAAGATGTGTGTTCCTTTATTGCTCAATATTTCATTGTGTATTCCTCAAACCAAGAACATTCTCTTATATAACCACAGTGCAGTTATCAAAATTAAGAAATTAACTTTGATACAGTTAAATCAGGACACTAACTACACATGTCCTTCACACTTTGCCAGTGGGCTGGGGATATAACGCTCAGCGGTAGAGCCCTCGACTAGCATGCAAAAGGACCTGGATTAGATTTCTGGCACTGAAAAAATAAAACAATAAAATAAAATATTTGGCAGTTGTCTCACAATGTTTTATAGGACAAGACCAAAAACGTGGCCCAGGAGCACAAGTTGTACTGAGATTTCTTTTGTCTCTTTCAGTCTAGAATCTCCAGTTCGATGATTTTGACATTTTGAAGAGTCCAGATCGAGCTCACAGCATGTCTGTGTGGATTCTCGTACTTTCTCTTGGTGTTTGGGAGGAACACCACACAGTGATGCCTGACCCTTTCTTGGTGCATCGCGCCGGAGGGTCATGATAACCATTTGTACAATTATGGGTGATGTTGACCTTCCACACTGGGTAAGGTGGTGTTGGAAGGGTGTGTCCATTGGACATTTTTATGTTTTTCTTATTTCAGTCAAAAGAAAAAAAATCATATGAGACCATACTGAGACTACAGAATATCCTCTTTCTAGTCAAACTTGCAGTCTGTAGTCGTAACGTCGGTGGGTAGTCAGAACAGCCATGGCTATGGAGGATACCAGCAGGTGGCTTTCTAACCCATCAGTTCTTTTGTCACTTTACGGAGGCGCTCTCTCCTTCTTGCTCACTTGTTTGTGTTTCTACGTGTGCCGAGTGGATCCTGAACCCTTATTTTATTCAGTGAGCTGTGAATCAGCACGTCATAGTGCACTTTGAAGTGCAGATGGTTCCAGGCTCACTGCAGACGTCTGCAGCCAGCAGCCAGGTATCTGAAGTGTGTTTCGTGGTGGTCACCCGAGCGGCGGTCCACGTTAGGGTGCTCTGACCCAGGTGAGGAGAGGTGGAGAGAGCCCATGGAGGTGAGGAGGGCGCTGTTCAGGGAGGATGGGACGGATCCGAACACTCTGGGGAGGCAAGAGGACTCGGAGATTGTGCACGGAGGCCAAGGGAAAGAGGCCCTGGTCTGAACAACCGGGAAAGGGGGGGTGCCACCGGCAGGAGCAGCACTTGGAAGCAGAAGGAGGTCACAGATAAAGCAAGGGGCTCAGCTCTAGGCTCCTGCAGCACCAGTCGCCAGGTATACACCCACGTGGAAGATGCCCAGCACTCGAACACAGAGATTGGAGCTCCAGAAAGAAATGACGCTGAAGATCTGGATGTGGGAACTGTCAAAGACGGAGGCTCTGGAAGTACATGAGCTCATTTATCAGGCATGCCAAGCCAGAACAGGAGCAAAGAGGGCCAATCCAGGGAGTGCCTGCGACTGAAATGTCAGAGAAAGACACTGCAGGGAATGACAGCCTAAAGAGCTCTTTGGTGTGGTATCAGAACCTAGATAGAAGACTATTCCAAACAGAAAGGGCTAGTAAGCGCAGCCAATCCAGAGGCCGAACAGAAGTACGGTTGAGGCCAGGCCACTTGTAGGAGGGCAATCTCCACAGGACAGTGAGCCCAAAACCAGCCCACAGGTGAGAAAGGTGAGGTTCGGAAGGTGTGGCAGTGACGGCAGATGGACAGTGCCTTTGGATGAAGCCCCATCTTAAAACAGAGGGCCTCCTCGGTGCTCTAGCCTGCAGGGCACCAACGGGGCCAGGGTCAAGAACACAGGACTACACTGGCCAAGCAGACGTCGGGACCCAGAGGGAAGGGCAGGGAGCCCCCAGAGCTTCAGGCAGAGGGGAGCTGGGGGAGAAACGGGCTGCAGGGAAACAGCCCTGACTTCCCGTGCAGTCAGAGTGAGGGGGAAAGACTGAGTTCAGGGGTGTGTGAGGAGCAGAGAGCGTCCTGAGTATGACAGGAGAGAAGTACGACTCGGAGCAGCAGGGCAGCATTCTTCCCTTGTGGAGACCTGACTGCGCATGCACTCTGCTAACAACGGGTGACCATCTTCATAGATGGGAGTAGAGAAACAGAAGAAGAAGGTGGGCGGAAAGTGTGTGAGGCTCCTTCACAAAGCAGGTGCCTGATGAGAATAACCTGCGAGAGCAGATGACAGGGAGTCAGCTGGCAACATCAGCTGTTAGGAGAAGCATCTTGCAAGAAAGACATGGCTGACTGCTGGCCAGGAGCAGCCTGCAGGAAGCAGGCCGTGGAGCTGACCCAAAGGCCGAGCAGCAGAATTTCGTTTGGCAGCATGCGTGTTGAGTGCTGTGCATCCTGTGTAAGACCAGTTCCCTGGGGAAGGAAAATCGCCTGCAAGAGTCCCCAGCCAGCCTCCAAAAAATGGGCCAAGATGAAGACCTCAGTCTGGAAGACTCCTCAATCTGGTCTGTCGTGACACAGAGCTGGAAACTGGCCCTGAGTGGATGGACTCGGGCTATGGGAGGTTGGGACTGCTGAGTCAAGCTGAGGGAGGACCACACCTCCGTACATCCACGTACAGCAGCTCTGGACCTCGCATCTCCAAGCATGGCAGCAGGCGGCAGTCAGGAGGGAAGCCCACCGTGCACAGGGCTCTCAGCCGATGTGCTCGCTTCTGTCTGGTCATTTGTCTTTAAAGTGCTGGTGATCACAACCAGGTGTCACACACGGTAGGCAGGTGTCACACATAGTCTACCACTGAGCTGCGCACCCAGCCAGCCGTCATGCTGCCTCGATAGGAGTAAGAGTGACCCCTGGGGATTAGTAAAGGTCTTTGCTGCTTCCCTGAAAGGTTGAATATTTTAAAAAATCTGGGCTTTGCAAAGTCATTTCTAGGATTTCCAACAGGGCTGGAATTAGGGGAGGAGACTGAGGCAGGGTTGTGAAGCACAAGCTCGGGTTCTTCCTCCCTGTCTTACTTTTTGATGCCAAGAACTGAGCCCAGGGCCTGGAGCTTGCTGGACAAGCACTCTCTACCACTAAGCTACATCCCCAGTCCTTCTTTTTTTCTTCAATGTTTTAGTTGTAGATGGACACAATGCCTTTATTTTACTTATTTTTATGAGGATGGAACCCAGTGCCTCACGCATGCTAGGCAAGCGCTCCACCCCTGAGCCACAATTGCAACCCTCGCCCCCAGTCCTTTTTACTTTCTTTTGAGGCAGGGTCTTACTGAGTTGTCCAGGTTGGCCTTAAACTTGAGACACTCCTGCCTCAGCCCTTAGTACCACTGCACCCAGCTCTTGAAAATTTCGATACTGTTTGTAGTGGGGCTTTTTGCATTAAACAAATAATTATTTAAATATTATTAAATATTGTTAGAATATTGCATTAAAACGCTATTGCATTAAAATCTCATCTTGATCACCCAGGTTTGGGCACCTCTTCAATACTGCTCCTGAGGCCGGGGCCTGGCTCCTCACCCTAGTGCTAGTCCAGGTTCAATGTCATGATCATTTCCTGATGTTTTTGATGCAAGACCATCTCATGTGATGGCCAAAGGCATTAAAGGCAGGAAGCGCCCACGAGGCTGGGCATGCTGGACCAAGAGCAAGGCTGCCTCCTGCGTGCCTTGAGCAGGCCTGGGTGAGCAGTGGAAGGGCGCAGAGATTCTGCTCTGCCTCCCGCCGCATCCTGGGCCACTCCCCGCCCCACCACATCCCCAGTAGAGAGGTTCGTTGTTAAGACAGATGGGCCTGTGTTGACACATGGTGACCCAGACCCCTCGCTTTCATCAGCATTCGCTGCCAGTGCGGCGAGACCTGGGGGTTGAGGTGAATGTGCAGACGCCTGTCCACCTCGGTATTTTCATCCAGGGTGGTCTCACTGCCCTGGAAATTCTCTGCCTTGTTTTAAAAAATTCATCCCAACCCTTAACACTTTCCTAATCAAAGCGTGGATGGCCTTAGGCTTTATGTCAGTGGGGACAACTGTCCACCTCAGTCCTGGCTTTAAAAGCACTGCTCTCAATGGAGGTGTCCTGCTGTGGCAAGTTCCCTGTGCTCAACAACCTCGAGCAACCAACAAGCAGGGCCGCCCCGGGGCCCTGTCCAAAGCAGCACCGGCCTCCGTCCCCGGGCGTTGGAGTCTTAACGTTTTTAACAATTGGATTTGAAGCCCTTCATTTGGAAAACGTCTAATCTTCATTTAGAAAATTCAGTTTTCAAGTTTTTTAAAGTAGATATAAAAATTTAAGAGGAGACAGTTATATCATTTTGGGTCATAAAAATAATGTAACAATGGTAATATGAAGATATCTGTTTTCAAAATGCTCTCTTTTAAACAGGGTGTTTTTTCTTTTCTTTTCTCTCTCCTGTTTTCTTCAAATACCACCTTTGTTTAGAGAGCACAGATTCATTTTTTAAAAATGTTTTCAGAACAAGTAGTGGTACACATTATAATAGCAGTTACTCAGGAAGGTGAGAAAGGAGGACCCCAAGTTTGCGGCCTGGACAACTTAGAAAGATCCTGTCTCAAAATAAAATAATGAGGGCCGGGGATGTGGCTCAGCGAAGAGCACCTGCCTATATGCACAAGGCACTGTTTGATTCCCGGTACTGAAAAAAGAAAGCTCAGATAAATACCACCTCAGGTATAATTAGATGTAATCATTTAACCTCTTTAAATGGTCCCAAAATCTTGTTCTGGGAGAAAAGGAGGATCATGTCTGCCATATTCTCTTCATTTCTGTGTGCTTTCCATATTATTTCTGTATTTGATCTGGGAGTTTTTTGCAGGAGTAATTTTGAGGTCACTTGTCTGTTTTATGAAGACTAGTTTAGTTAAAAACTTGAAGATACACTCTATAAAGCTACTTTTCAGACACACAAGCTGAGTTTTGCATACACTAAAAACAAGCACTTACCACCCCTCAACCCACCTGTTCCTCGGGGTACCAGATCTGACATAACCAGCGGACAGTCAAAATTGAGTGCCAGAGTCAAATCTCCATAGTAAGCAGTAGAATCGCTTCCCCCCTCCTGCCCTTTCTCCTTCACCTAGGGATTCAGCTTCATCTTGGGGTCCTTTGTGGATCACATCCCACTGTGAATCACTGCCCATCAAATTCTTCAGAGTGCTAACACAACCCATCTTCCCAGTATTGGTATCTCCTCAGAACATAACTTTGATGAGTTATTTTGATTAAAGAGCTTGTCTTTATTCTGCCTTACTCTAAATACTCCTCTCCATAGGAGAGGGTGTTAGGGAATAAGGACTCAAGAGAAGGGAAAAGAAAATCTTGTCCTACTGCCTTCTCAGGGCCTGGCCATTAACTTGTGCCCCACATTAAGTCCTGATATGGAAGTGCTGTGGATCTTTTCCTGTGCTCTCCCTGGATGTGGGATCCTACCTAGCCTGTGGCATGCACAGGACGGTCCCAGCCTGGTAGGCCCCTCGAGGGCTGACAGTCCAGGTGTCTTGCTGAGAACCACCGGGCAGGACCATTCCTGGGTGACACGCACATGTCCACATCCTCACTTGCCCTGTGTGAACATGTCTCACTCCATATTGGGTGGAACACAAGAAGAGCTTCAAAAGATGAGACCCAAAAGGGATATTCGTGAGAATTAGAAACAAGTCGCTGCAGGGAACTAATGACATAAAGACACTTCAAACTGAGAGGCCCAGAAGCAGCACTTCCTGTTGTGCTGGACACCATGGTCCAGCTTGTGGGTAGCTATGAAAACGCTGGAGCAGGGTGTGTCCATGAAAAGCAACTGAGGAAAGCCTCAGCAAGCTCAAATTCCTCACGGGGCACCGGGATCCTCCTGCATCCGTCAGACCCGAGGACCACATGGCCAAGGAGGCTGAGCCAGGTTGACAGGTCCACTGCAAAACCACTTGATTACTTGAAACTGGGTGAGGATGGTGAGTCAGATTCCGGCCCCTATCTAAAATAAACAGTGCATTTCTAATATTTTAACACAGCTCAGAGGAAACTGTGACTTGTTATCACATTTGTGTAATTAATAACATATTAAATTGTCACCATCTTACCTTTAAAATATAAATCCACCCTGGTGTTTTAAGGCAAGATTACTCTGAATTGAATGAAAAGTAAAAATAGATTTATAAGAGTCCTACAATCATCATTTAGTGTGCCAAACAGATTATTTTACATAAGGATCACAAACCTCTCAGAAAAAATAACTTTTAGAAAATCATATTTAGCAGATCTATCCCACAGTGACCCAGAGCTCCTCTTTGATTTTGAAGGAATGAATTTTCCTTATTGGGTAACTAATGAGAAGTTTATTACACACAACTGTTTTAGAGTCATTATTTTTGGAGTGTAAAGTCCTAGAGGGCAATGACTGGACATTTTTTTTCAGTGTTTTAAAGACTTTCCCCAGCTGGAACAGTATTAAATAAGCAGGGAATATTTGTATCATTTAGTATGCTTTCAGTTAGAATTAGCAGAAAGTTCACCTCAACCTCCTGAAGCAACTCTAGATATGACCTCTTTTGTATAATAAGAAGTCCAGAGTTAGGGGTAATAACCAAGTGGCTCAATCACATTATGAAAAACCCAAATTCTTTCCATCTTTCCATGCTACTACCCCAAGAATGTCAACTTTTCCTAAGAGGTTAACTCCCCTAGTGATTGAAAGATGGCTGACAATTCCCAGGCGCCGCAGGGGCCTGTTTTGGACTCTGATGAGTAATGCGGGCCTCTCTTCCATGTCTCTCTTCCTGAAGGAAACACTTACCAGGAGCCCCTGCACTGCTTTAAGAACTGGGTCACATGACTACGGTCAGATCGCTACAAAGCCCATGTAACCCAAAGGCTCATATAGAACAATCCAGATTTAACTGAGGCTTATGAGGGAGATATGGACAACTTTATCAGTGAAGAATAGGTTTGGTTGTGTGTGATGGAAATACGAAATAATTGAGGTTTAAAGAAGAAAGAAATTATCCACATGCGCATGTAAGTCATCTGTTGCCACCTGGTGTCTTAAGAGGATGAAGCTTTTTTAGCCCTTGAATCTGAAGTTCATGGACAGGGTCTTCTGACCTGGCTGGACTGTCTCTGTGCCACATAGTCAGTAGTCAGGTGAGCCACAGGTTAGGTGGGTGGGTCCCTCACAGTCCGGACCCTCGAATGGGGGAAGCAGGCGAACTGGGCTGTGTTCCATGTTGTCCCTGACCTGTCGACTAGACTGTGGTTGGTCCCACGGCAAAGACAAGGGTCCAGGAGAACATGCAGAACCAGACAAAGCTTCCTGTTACTCATAGCAGACCTCCCCAAATGCCCAAACTTGCTGGTCTGAAAAGCAACCATTGACTCAGCCCATCAGCTTGCAAGTTAGTAATTCATGCTGGTCTCAGTGCTCCTTGGTCTGTTCACAGCAGCTGAGCGGTGGCAAGGCACCTGCTTCTGTGGGTGGCTGGCTCTCTGCTGGAGCCTCAGCTCTCCTCTGCACGGCCTCCCATCTACCCACAGGCTCACCAGTGCTTGTGTGAAGCTGGGATCCAAGAGAGAAAGGAAAGAACACAGGGGAGCTAGAGACCACGACTGAAACTGGCACAGGCCACCTCCAATGCATGGCCAGCCTGAGCGAGTCACGAGGACAGCCAGAATGCAAGCTATAAGAAGTGGGCTCCATTTTTAAAATCAGTGTAGCTGCAAAGTCAAGTGCAAGGGTCATGGATTCAGGAAGGGGGACAGCTGGGGCCGTTTTCACTCACCAGTTTACGGCAGGTATGGCTCTGCTCCCGTCAGCTCACGCTCTGCTGTGAGAGGGTGACCCTCCTCCTCCCGGTCCAGACAGCAGCCACCTCGTCGCATTCCGGGCTGCAGATGGAGAGAAGAATGAAGAGGATGGCAAACGGCATGCCAGCTCTCTCTCAAGGAGCACCCCGAAGCCTCTAATCTCCTCCTTGCACGCACAGGAGGCTGGAACCTTGTCACGCAGCCACCCAGACCCTGGGACATGCAGTCTCTAACCTGGGTGGACAAGAATGTTGAAGGACATCTACTCACGTGGAAGAGGGTGTGCTTGTGGGACAACGGTCAGTCTGCCCCAACCCCAGCACATATCGGGGAGGAAAGCGGGACAGGCAGAGGCATGTGGCCCCACCAGCCGTATCTGACAGTCTCCCAGGCGTATTTTTAATTTACAAAAAGTCTTTGAATAAAAGGGTTCGAAAACAAAGGAAAAGAAATGCACAGTAATTTCATGACATCCAGTCTTTTCCCTGCACGGGTGGGAGCCGCCTTGCTCTAACCAGGAGCAGTAAAGAATCCACGGGGCTCCCAGCTTAGCCTGCCCTGCGTAGACTGCAGACCGTCCCAGACGTCACTGCAGCCCTCTGTCGTGCCACAGGATCCTGTCGTGTTGTTAAACAAGTATTGTAAAACTCCTCTCAAGAGTCGTATACCAGAATTTCTCCTTGTGTTCTTTTTCTTTTTAGATATGGAAGAATAGTGTCTTTGGAGAACAGAGAAAAAGTTCTGCATTTAGAGGATGTACTTGACACAACTTCTCATAAATCTAGTTAATTTAAACAGTGAAAAGATTCACTGAAAAGGCTCAGAGTTCCTTACAGGTGAGAAGGCTGGAGAACAAGGGCTGGGCAAGACCCCGAGGTGTAAAACCAACAATGGGACCAGCTTCTGCCGTGGCTGCTGGCCTCTGACCTCGGGCTCTGATGCTGCAGCACTTTCCCCTTGTGCTGGCTTCTGGAAGGCACAGCAGCCACTCTGTCCCTCCAGCTGCCTCCAGTCCTTCCAGCCAGTTCTTCAAGAACCCAAGTTCTAGGCAAAAGCATCTGATTGGTCACTTTTAGGTCAGCTGCCCAGTTCTGAGGGTTGCCAGGGTGATGGAGAGAGAAATAGCCACCTTTCTCAGCTTTTGTAAAAAGCAGTTAGGCTGTTTCCAGCCTGCCTTTAATCCAAATAAGAAAAACATTAAACAAAGAAGCCTACGGTTACATCTAATTATAAGGCACCAGTACAAACGGATAATGTTAGAGGGCCGGAGTGCAGCTCTGGGGAGGCACTTCCCTAAGGTGTATGAGGCCCTGGGTTCAACCCCCAGCATCATAATGGCAAGGAGGAAACGGGGGAGAAGGAGGTGGGGGAGGAGATGGAGGAGGAGGAGGAGGAGGAGGCCAGGGGGCCTGAACAACACTCACCACAGGGGCCCAGCAGCAGGACCCAGGACGTGGGACCAGGGAGTGAGAAGAGTGAGCTAAAATGGAGGTGGGGGGTGAAATTCATTCTGTTTTCAAAAATATGCTAATGACGAGAATCCCATGGAGGGGGCATGGGTGAGTCAGCTCAGGTGATTTAAATATTTTATCTTTCAATATTGGAAACAACCACCCAGTTCAGTGCACAATGCAAACGCCATAGCGTGTGTTCCTCTGGGATACGGCCGCTGGACCCCTGAGCATTCTGTGTATGAGCAGGTGGGTGGGAGATGTTTTAAACTGAGGACCACTCACCAATAGGAAAATTGAGTTGAGATTAAAATGGAAACTTTCAGACACGTGAGAGCTCAAAGAATGTTCCCTTTGACCTTTTCCAGATGCTCCATGGCATGTAATATGCCCCACCAGGCAATAAAGCAAGAGAGAGAAAAGCCTCGAAACCAGGAAACCTCGTCTGCTGTGGAGGAGACTGGGGAGCCCCAGGAGGAGGGGAAGAAGACACAGGCCCTGCTGGGTGAGACCCCAGGACCACCAGCACACAGCCAGCGGGAGGAGGGGACTGTAGGACTGAGGACCCGCAGGGAGAAGGAAGCAAATACCTACAGAGGCGCGTGTGGAAACAGTTCGGGAGGCAGGTTAGTGAGGTGGTGAAAGACAGAGCAAGAGGAAACGAGCCAAGTCTCAACTCCAGAGAGCAGAGAACAGGAGGAGGAAGGCAGGTGGACACACCCCATCCACAGTTCTGCTGCGAGCAACGTCCCCTGACCTCACGTGTGGAAGGCTCAGTCCTGATGCAGAGTGTTGGGGGGGGGGGACCTTCAGGTGGTGATGGATCACGAGGGCTGCGACCTCATGAATGGACTAACCCACTGACAGACTCATAGCCTAATAGGTTCCAGGGTGGGCCTTCTTACACGGCCTGGCCACCAGCGAGCCCCTTTGCTTCCCATCATGACATTCTCCTTACCACAGGTCAAAGGTGAGGGACCAAGTGACCTTATACTGAAATGTCTGAGACCATGAGCCAAAATAAACCTTTCTTCCTTTAAGTTGATTTTCTCAGGTATTTTGTCACAGTGATGGCTAACAATGCACAGTTAAAATAAAACAGACCCCATATGTTGACCTAGGAATAAATTGCTATGGAAACCAGATGTCTGGGATTTGCTTCAAAATAGCATGATGGGGGAAGTGGGTGGGTTGTGGGTGGGTCGCGGATAGGGCAGCATAGTCCCACGTTAGTTGTTGTAGGGGCAGGTGGTGGCTACATTGGGTCTCATTATTTAATATCTTTTATGTAAGTACATACAAAATTTCCCCCAAATAAAATGGTTTTGTTTTGTTTTACTATTATTTTATTTATTATTTTTTGCAGTGTTGGGGAGAAAACCCAGGGTGTGGCACATGCCAGGAAAGCACTCTACCATTGAGTTATACTCCCAGCCCTTAAATGCTTTTAAACAAAAATGTAGCTGTATTGGAAGAACACAGGGAGAGAGGGGTGCAGGCAGGGGTGCCAGAGAGTTAGCCCCCAGCATCCCTGGTGGGAAGCCGGAGATAATGTCTGAAACCGAACTCAGGAAGCAACTGCATAGCATCGTCATGTAGAAACGAGGCTCAGCAGGCCAGATGGCCAAGCAAGAGGCAGCCAGGTGCCCGGGAGGAGAGGGCTGCTCTTGCACACTGTCGGCCTCCTGGCATGACCTGATTTTCAAAGCCCTCTGTATGTCTTTAAAGGAAAAATTACATTAAACTGTTAGCATTCAAATAATAAGTTTTTAAAGGAAAGCAGAGAGTCTAGTCTGGAAAAGATGCCTTGCTGAGCCCATTGATGAACTGCTTCTGCGCAGAAAGGCCAGAACACCCGGAGGGGGCAGAGGGCAGGATTGAAACCAGGCGTCAGTCGGTCAGGCCCCAGGGGAGCTTCCCAAGCAGGACCCAAAGCACGGGTGACAGTTAGTGTCAAAGCTGGTCCTGAGAGCACACTGTGACTCCAGAAGCCGGGAGTCATTGGCGGGCAGACGCAAGTCAAAGGCAGCCCTGCAAATTAGTGAGACCAATAGATAGAGTTAACCAATAAAATAAAGTTAACGACGATAAGGCAGTTAGGTGATTAAAAATGTACCCTGGAACGCCCTTGACTAACACGCCAGTCAGAGGATGGGGCTGCTGCACGCTCCTGGAGCCTTCTCAACTCTTCTCCTGCCTGGAAGAAGGAAGCTCACACTGATGCTGCCGCCCCTTCAAACTACCTTTGGACTTGAGCCTGTTCTTCTTGTGGTCTTGCTTGAGGTGTTATTCAATATACTTCATAGCTAATATGGCATAGGCCTTGGTCGATCAAAGTGGGGCGGGGGGTGGGTCTTGAGGCTGCCGGACAGGCAGGGCATTAATCCTTTCATTGCTGGGAGATCCTGAGGGTCCCAGGGAGGCCTCAGCAAGGGGAGGGAGCATGCGGAAGGCCATGGAATCAGCTGCTTACCAACTTATTCTGATATTCCTAATGAGGTGGCCTGTGCTCGCCAAGCCAGCAGAATCACAGCTCTATCTCATGTTCTCAGCACTTGGCAGCGGCCCGAGCTGGGAACGGCCACGTTCGGTGACGTTCTGGACCACCAGGAGTTCAGAACTGCTTGGGAACAGCACCAGGGACTTGAGCCTGGAACCAGGACACTTCCCTGGAGAAAGGCATGGTGACCCCCCTCTGCCTCACAGCAGATCGCCCATGCTGACGAGGCAGCTGAGGGGCAGAGTATCCTTCCGGTTTTCACTAGGTTGCCACTGTTCCGCATCCTACTGTCTCTTTGATGCCTGCCTGTCACCTCCTGGCTACTGTCCAGTTGTCCTTGTTCATTGCCGAGTCTCCGTTGCCCAGAACAGTGCCAGGCGTGTAGGAAGCAGGCAACGAACAGATCAGCGATTTCTGGAAGGTGAAAAGAATCTTATGCAGAGAAAACCTGAGAGCGGGGTCCGAAGGCGATGTCTGGAATCCCAGGCCACCCGAGGGACCCAGGGTCCTGCTCCCCGCAAACGACCAGGCGGCGAGTGGAAGAGGGCCCCGGACAGCAGGTGTCAGGGGAAGGGCGCGGGTAGCTAGTGCTCCGCCTCCTCCTCTTCCTGGCTGCCAGCCGCACAGTGCCTTCTGACAGGAAGGAAACGGCTCTGTTCTTAAATAAGCACAGTCGTCTCATGCCCACCCCGCTGCCCAAATTCAGCTGTCTCAGGTTCTAACATCTAGGAAAGCCAGGAGCAGGTTTCCATAACTGTCACATTCAACAGTCGCACACTTTATAGATGTGCGTGTGCCTCCTGAGTCGGGACCTGGGGTGCTCAGTCACTGAGCCACATCCCCACCACTTTTTGTGTTTTATTTTGAGACAGGATCTCCCTAAGTTTCTGAGGCTGGCTTCAGACTTGTGATCCTTCTGCCTCAGCCTCCAGAGTTTCTGGGATTATAGGTGTGCCCACCACTGCCAGCCTTTCACAGATTTTTAAAAATAATCACGAGGGTCCCTGAAATCTGAGCATAAAGTCCAAACAAAACTCAGTGGATGCTCTTTTAGTCAGTTTTTTGCTACTATGATCAAAAGAACTGGCAAGAACAATTAGAGGAGAAAAGTTTATTTCAGGGGCTCGCGGTTTCAGAGGTCCCAGTCCATCGATGGCTGACTCCTTTCCTTAGGGCCCAAGTGAGGCAGAACCTCCTGGCGGAGGGGTGTGGCCACCAGGAAGGAGGGGCCACAAGGCTCCACTCTCCAGGGACAAAACACATACCTCAAGGCAGATCCCGGGACCCACCTCCTCCTGCCACACCCTACCTGCCTGCAGTCACCACCCAGCTAAGCCTGTCGGGGACACTTCACTGATGAGGTTCAGGCTCTCATAATCCAGTCCCTTTACCTCCCGGCATCTTGCATTGTCTCACATGGGAGCTCTTGGGAGACACCTGATATCTAAACTGGAACAGATGCTTTTGTTGATTAGTGTTTAAATGTTTAAAGAATTTTTAATGGTCACATAATTGTACATAGTCATGGTGTACAAATTAGGATTCTTTATCTGGAATTCATAAAGGCGAGTGGGAAAAAGAACACAGTTTTACAACTTGTGCCTGAAATTTTGGTAATTTCTTCGATGCTTAAGGCAGGCAACAAGTCATAGAATAGGAGATTTTGTTATTGAAAAGAATCACCAGTATTTTCATCTCCTATTACAGTTGCTATAGATGATAAGAATGATATCCATATTCATCACTGCTTCAAAGTCACAGGAGAATATATGTTTTACAATAAAAGAGTTACAGTCATTATTAGACTTGCCGCTAAATCTTGCTATTTGATGTGTTAATAAAGAAAAACAAACATTATAAATTTGCCTTTTAAAATCTATTTCGAGAACCATGTTTAACATAATGTATTTCTTTTGAACTTCTGTGTATCTTATTTTGTTTTCCAAACATGTTCTGAGAAGGGAGGAGAATCCAGATGGAGGCTGGAGTAGGGCTTCATTCCCTGCTGCCCCGCGGCTCGGAATGCTGGAATGCTCCCCATCGAGGAGGGTGAAAGAGGGATCTCACCAAAGTTCAACAGGGAGAGAGTGCCTTAGAGACTCGGACTCTAGGGTACTGAACAAAGAAGGCAGAGTCCTGGGGGCCATGGCGGCAGTGGGGTCACTGTGAGGAGCATGCTCACCTGTCCAAAGCCGAAGATCAAACTGAGGGGACAGGCACTGGGAAGCCGGCTCTGCTTCAGTGGTGTCGTGCAGCGTCAGGCGTCTGGGCAGGCCCACCCAGACTGGGTATGGCCAGCCTCTTATCCCCTAGTGTGCAAAATCCCTGCTCAGGGTCCTCATCCGCTGAGTATGATGGTGTGCACCATCTTCCTGAATGTTGCCTACGTCTTACTGTCTCCTATTGGATTATTTAAAGAGAGACGTTTTTAGTTGTCTCCACCTCCACCTGTTTTATTGTGGCAGGAAAGTCCCCTTGGATTAAGTGCCTTTCGTCACATACACAGGTACACAGTTTATGTCGGCCAGGTCAGCCTCTTCCTTCTCACCTCGTCTGTCAAGGGGCTGTGAATTTTTACCCTCCAGAGTTCACTGCTTTTAACTTTTTATTCTGCTATCTCTCCAGCTGCGTTTCTTGCATCCCAAGTAATTTTACATTTAAAGCTATATTCTGTATTTTGAAAATGGACCACAAGACTTTCTACTTCTCACAGTAATTTTGGTCTACCACAGAAGGAGGGAGAACACAGAGAGAAACACAATGATAGATTTGGTATAGAAAAAGCTGAGATCAGAAAAACTGCCTGAACTTAGCCAGTCCACAGGCTGCACTGTGCACTGGTGCTTGAAAAGTACTCTGTGTCTCTTGACTAGCCACAGAGAGCTGAGGTGGGAGCCATCTTGAAATGGCCATGCTGCAGCTGGTGCAGAGCCAGGAGATCATAGCAAATATTGCCACACTGTCCCAGCCTGCACCTACCAAGTGGCCTAAGGTATACCAAGCAGAATGTGAAACAGGCACAGAGAAGTGCCCAGGGAGTTTCAAAATGAAAAAGCAAAGGAGAGTCCAGCTCATTTTTCCTTTGAGTTGGCTGGCTCACATGACCAGCTGAAGCTGTTTGGGAATCTGAGAAGGCAAGTGTGAATACACTCAGTGACTAAGTCTGAGAAGGCTGTGTTCATGGGCAGCAAAGTGTGTGGAGGATTGGTTCTCCTACCTCATGAAAATTCTTGAGAGGTTCCTGAATCCAGATCCCTGACAGAGACTGACTCTCAGGCCCTAGCAGATGTTGATCTAATCTCTCCAGAGCAGAAGCCATTCAACAAAGCCCTGGGGCCTCATCGGACCTGAGTCCCAGACTCCGGAACACACCTCGAAGAACTCTGCAGCAGCCCCACTCTGGAGCACAGTGGCCTGGTCTGTGCAGACAAAGCTCCCACTGACAGTACTTCTAGTCCATCCTACCTCAGACTGGTGAGAAGGGAAACTGAGAGCTACTTCAGCTAGATTCAGGCTTAGGCTACTCTATCTGGTAGCGCTTGGTGAGTAACACAAAAAGAGGAAGGGATTAACAACCCCCAGCCCTTTCCCTCCCTCTCTCTCTTCTGCCCCCCTTTCTCTCTCTCTCTCTCTCTCTCTCTCTCTTCCCCTTCTTCTCTCTCTCTCTGTCTCTCTCTCTCTATGTCTGTCTCTCTCTCTTCCCCCTTCTTCTCTCTCTCTCTCTCACTGTCTCTCTCTCTCTCTCTTCCCCTTTCTTCTCTCTCTCTCTCTCTCTCTCTCTCTCTCTCTCTCTCTCTCTTTCTCTCTCTCCATACCTAGTCCAAGAAGAAAGAAGAACAGCTGGGTGCAGGCAGTGATCATCCATTCTCATCAACTCTTTTAAACATAACCACCTCATTTTTCATTTTTTCATTAAGAATCTTTCCCCCAACTTTTCTTCAGCATGTGTATGTGTGTGTGTGTGTGTGTGTGTGTGTGTACATGTGTGTTCTTGCTGTGTTCACTGATTTGTCGACATACATACATATACACATTTGTTTATTTTTTTCTCATTTTCAATGTAGATGTTTTCCCCGGCCTTTTCTTTTAAGAGTTAGGATTGTTTATTTTGATTTTCTTTTGTTTTGCTGTTGTTGTGTGTTCTTTTGTTTTTCTTTCTCTCTCCTCTTCTCCTACTAATAGCCAAATTCTCTTGTGCCCTTTTTCTCTACCTTTACTTTTATGTCCCTATTTTCTCCTTATTGTAGCCATCACCCACTACGACTCTTCTGCATTCTCTCTGTTCTCATTTTGAACATTGTAAATTCTCTTCTACCTTCCTATTATATTCTCTTTTCTCTTAATGAGCTGTATTTTTATCATTTTTAGAACTAATTAGTTTATATAACTCCTGTCCCCACATTCATTCTATTTCTATTATTGCTGCTGTGGATGACATAGTTGACACCAGATGTTTGCTTTAATACCAGATTTATTTCATGGTTACTTATTGTTTTTGACATTGGAATTGCTGACCCCACTATTCCTGTTTATGTGGTAAATATTGGGATTATAGATGTCATATTAGGAAGTGTGTTCTATTCTGAGGCTGTTTATTGTTTTCATTGGCTATTGCTATTGTTTTCTTCCCCACTTTCTGTGAGGTGCTAGGAACCTATGTGTTTCTACAAGTTCAGAACAGAGACTCTGTTGCTGAAATAAACTCAGTCAAAAGATAGTACACCTTGCTCCCACCTAAATTAAGGACACTCAAACTTCAGCTATACTTTATTGCAGAGAATAGAAGAGACAAAAACCCAAACTAACAACAAACCCCATGTAGGAATGGCTAGAGGTGGGCCCATGAGTCCCATTCATGAACTTGCTGCAACAGCAAAAATGGAATTTACACAAAGTCTGTGGAAACCACACATACTGGAGGTGGGGAGGCTCAGTCTAGATCACTCTAGGACCCTTTGGCAAGAGAGAGTCATGCTCTAAAAAGACACACACATGAGTGGAAGAGAAATCCATCCCAATGGTTGCATAAAACTCAATACAGTAATACAAGAAAAATGAAAAACAATGTAACACAAAAACTTCCAAAGTTCATAATTCACCATCAACTGACTCCAAAGATATTGAAGCAAATGAAATATCAGATAAAGAATCTAAAAGTATGGTTATAAAAATGATTAATTAATTCTAAGAAAAATAACTGACAGTACAGGATATGAATGAGAAATTTGATAAGAAGATAGAGATATTGAAAAAGAACCAGACAGAAATCTTGGAAATGAAAGACACAGAATATCAAACAAAGTGATCATCATTGAAAGTCTCTTTAATAGAGTGGACCATGTTCAAGACAGAATCTCAGAGTTGAAAACCAAAGTGGTCAGCCTTGAACATTCAGAGAATATTAAATAAAAGAAAATAAGTAACCATGACCAGAATATTCAAGAAACTCTGAGACAACATTAAGAGAAACTGTAAGAATCACTGGAATTGAGGATGGTTGTGAGATGAAGGGTAATTGCATGGATACCTCTTCAGGGAAAAAAGTAAAAGAAACATTTCAAAGCTTTGAGAATTAGATGGACATTTAGATACAGGAACATTCAGAACCCCCAAATAAACAAGATCAAAGAAGAATCTCTTCATGACACATTATAATTGAAACGCCTAACATGTAGAATGGAATTTTCAAAGCCTCAAGAGAAAAATGTCAAGTCACATTTGGAGTAAAGCCAATTAGAATTACTTTTGATTTCTTAGCACAAACTCTAAAAGCCTTGAAATAATGTGTTCTAAGTCCTGAAAGAAAATAATTGTCAACCAAGATTACTATATCCAACAAATCTATCCTTAAAAATCATATAAGAAATAAAAACCTTTAAGGATAAGCCAAAACTAAAAGAATCTCCTACTACTAAGCCTACACTACAGAACTTAAAGAAATATTTAACACAGAAGAGATAAAAATAAACTCTGGAGTTCATAAATGCACAAATCTCATTTGAAGAGTTGCTAAGCAAATAAGAAACCAGACCAAATTAATTTGTCCATTAGAAAGAAATCTAAGTGGCAAGAATTAATAAACATCTCTCAATATAACATTGAATATAAATGATCTCAACTCTCCAATTAAAAGACATAGACTGTATTAGTTAGGGTTCTCTAGGAAACTACCTGAGAATCACTGGCAGAGTCCACTTTGGAAGAGTGAAAAAGCTAGAGTCTGACATCCTCAGATAATTGAAGCAGCAATCAAGAACCTATTCAAGAAGAGTCAAACTTGCATCTGCATATGCTTCCTTGTTCTTCCAGCTCTTATTCCATCCTATTGGGTGGTTCTGCCCATGCTTAAGGAGGGGCTCCACTCCAGTTCCTATCCCACATTCCAGTCATTCCTAGACATGTCCTCATTGACACATCCAGAAGCCTCTTAATCATTGGTATTTCTTAATACAATCAAGTTGACAATTCAAATTAACCATTACATAGACTGACAGTGAATTAAAAACAAGACCCAATTGTATGTTGTTTGCAAGAGACTTGCCTTACAGTAAAAGAACCATGCGCTGAAGGTGAAAGGATGAACATTTATATACCATGCAAATGAAGCCCCAGAACAACTGTGAGTAGCTACTCTCATATTTGTAAAAAGCAAACTTCAAGCCAAAATTAATCAGAAGAGAAAAAGAAGGTCACTTGAAACTGTTAAAGGGAATAATCTGACAAGATATAACAATAGCATATATTTATGCCCCAAATGATGGTGCACCTAATTACATAAAAGATACTACTGAAATTAAAACCTCAGATAGACCCCAGTACAGTAAAACTGTGATTTCAACACACCTATTTCACCATTAGATAGGCTATCCAGACATAAACTCACTAAAGATTCTTTGGACCTGAAAAATATAAATCAAATGAACTTAACAAACATCTACAAAACATTTAATCCAACAACAGCTAAAAACATCTTCTTTTCAGTGACTCATGGAACCTTTACTAAGGAGAACAAATTTTAGGCCACAAAATAACTCTTAACAAATACAAAAAAAAAAAAATTGATATAATCCAGATGTTTTAACATATGCAAATCAATAAATATAATTAATCACATAACTAATCCTTGTATCTTATCAGATCAGAGTGGAATGAAATTAGAAATCAACACCAAACCCCCTACAAAATACATGGAGATTGAACAATACATTTTGAATGATGAATGGGTGGTAGAACAAGTTAATGGAGAAATTTAAGAATTCTTAGACTCAAATGAGAATAGTGATACAACATACCAGAAACTCTGGGACACTATGAAGGCAGTTCTAAGGAGAGTTTATAGCTATGAGTGCCTACATAAGAAAATCAGAAGGATCCCCCATAAACAAACTAATGATGAATATTAAGGTGCTTTAAAAAGAAGAACAAACCATTTCCAAAGCTAATAGAAGGAAGGAAATAAAATGAGTCAAAATTAATAAAATTAAGAAAAAATACAAAGGATCAATGAAATGAAGTGTTAATCCTTTGAAAGATAACAGGATTGATAAAACCTTAGCCAAACTAACCAAAAGAAAAAGAGAAAACTCAAAATTAACAAACTTGGAGAAGAAAAAGGAGAAATCACCACAGACATCGTAGAAATCCAGAGGATCATTAGGTACTATTTTGAAACTTAACACTCCAATAAATTGGAAAACCTAGAAGAACTGGATACATTTCTAGACACATACATCCTGCCAACATTAACCAAGAGTATGTAGAAAAGCTAAATCAACCAACAGGCAGCAATGAGATAGAAGCAGTAATAAAAAGCCTTCCATTAAAGAAAAGTCCAGGGCCAAATGAATTCTCAGTTGAATACTATCAGACCTTTAAAGAAATTGTGCCAATGCTCTCCAAATCTGCCATGAAATGGAAAAGGATGAAACACTTCCAAATTCATTCTGCCAGACCAATATTGCCCTTATACTAAAATGAGATATGGGTGCATCAAGGAAAGAAAACAGACCAATATCCCCAAAGAACTTACATGCAAAAATCCTTAATAATATGTTAGCAAGTCATATTCAACAACATATTAAGATATTGCACATCATGACTAAGTTGGTTTTATTCCAGGAATGTAAGGATGTTTTAACATATGCAAATCAATAAATATAATTAATTGCTTAAGTAGAATTAAGGACAAAAATCATTTAGTCATCTCAACAGAAGCAGAGAAAAGGTTCAATAAAATTGGACACCCATTCATGATAGGTGTTATTTTTCACACTTACAGAACAAGATTACAAGCCTTAAGAGATTAATACCTTGCCCAAAATCATGCAACAGAGAGGTTACAAACTTAGAATTAGTCTGACTCCAAAGTCTGTGCTTTAGCCACACAACAGCACATCTTCTGAGGATTCTGAGAATTGTGTGCAAATTATTATTTTATGCACTACGATAGGTTTAATTTCTGATGTGAAATGAGTTTTAAAATATTTATCATTAGTATTAATAATGAATCTACATTTTATTTATTTAGTTATTGGGAATTGAATCCAGGAGCGCTCTACCACTGAGCTATATCCCCAGCCCTTCGATCTTGAGACAGTGTCTTGCTAAGTTGCTGAGCTGACCTCAAACTTGCAATTCTCCTGCCTCAGCTTCCCAAGATGCTTGGATTACAGGCATATGCCACTGAAACTGTTCTTTTTTGCAAGTATTTTAAAACTACCTGATTAATAATAAGAAGTCATTTACTCTAGGATCAGAGAGCAGAGATGTCTAGGAAGGAAACAGGAAGTGCCAGCACAAATATGGAGGGTGTGCAGCACAATAAATAAAAATAAAATAATGTTTACTTAGTATCTATAGCCACAGAAATGTCCTGGAAGAAATTCTATTTCAGCAGCAATGACCACATCTAATTTCCGGATCTTGATTTTTCATATGCCAATTCCCACTGAAAGGAAACAGGGCTCCTTGGACAAGTGATTTACTCTAAGCATGGGACAGGAAAACTACAAGATGAGCCTGGAAAAGACGTTTTATAGCACAAAGTAAGAAAGCACACAGAAGTTCACAGAAATCAGTACAAAAGTGTTCCTAAATTGCCTGAATATCTTCTTCTGTAAAGAGTCTGTCCAGTTCCTTGACCCACTTATTGATTGGGTTCTTTGTATTTTTGGTGTAAAGTTTTGTAAGTTTTTTATAAATTTTGGAGATTAGTTCTCTGAAGTGCATGTGGAAAAGATTTTCTCCCACTCTGTAGGCTCTCTTTTCACATACAGGCAACTAGTAAATGTCCCTGGCTCTTTGCGGTACCAAATTGCGGATATTTGTCACCGCCTGCAGCAACAATTTGCACGGGTTTTTATGGGTGGTGGACTGGAAACTGAGCTACTTCTATTTCTGAGCTACTCCCTTACTTGCTTGCTTGTTTATGGAGGATAGAGGAAATGAGGTTTACTTGCTTTGAGAGGAGAGAGAGAGAGAGGCTTTGCTTAAGAGAGAGAGAGAGACTTTGCTTAAGAGAGAGAGACTAAACTTTCAGAGATCTTATCTTCTTAGTTCGGCTGCTTCTTCTTAAAGGTGCGTCCTGCATCCTGTGAACTAAGGGTGCATCTATCTGAGGTGCTTTAGTGATGTGTCCCGCATACTGCGATCTGTGATCTGCATCCTAAAGATGTGTTCTCAGTTCTCCGCTCTGCGATCTGCCTTCCGCCGCTGCCCCTACTGGCTGCTTCTATCTGCTTGCCGCTTCTTCTTCTTCATTTCTGCTAATGGCTTCTCCGCTTCTTTCTGCTAGCTGCTGCTCTTACTTTCAACCTACTGTCCACTTATATTCCCTCCAAGAGGCGGAGGGTGGAGCCACGCCAGTTGAGATGAGGCGAGGAGCCATCTGCCCAATCATGAGCAGATGCGAGCAGGAGCACTCAGGAACACCTGTGCACGCGTACCTCTGATGTGATCAAAACAGCTTCTGGCTAGCTGCCAGGCACCATCTTGGCAAGTCCACATGGCATAGCCCCCAACAATTCCGCCTTCCTTATATGAAATGAAAAGGAAGCTGGCAGGGATCGTGCCTGTCTTAGATCCCGGGAATCAGCATCCTGTCCTTACCCATCATCAAAGGATACCAAAGCAGGGTTGGCCCTTCTGTCTTAGGTTGGTACAGTGCCATCCTGTGGTTACCCGTCTTTGACTACAGATCCAGCATACCAAGCCATATACTGGGAAATTGTCCTGCTTCAAGGGCGGCCATGGCCTGTCTTATGATCACATTATGAGCCTGTTGACTGGCTTTGAGGTGTTTGTAGATGTAGAATAGAATTAACACAAGCACACCCAAGCTTATTAGTGTGAAACTTAAGAGTCCCCCAAATCTAGTACCAAATTGTGCTAACCCATTTAATGCTCCTGTGATAAGTCCTCCCAGCTTGACTTCCACCCTAGTGGCATCTATGGTGAGGATTTGTTGTCAAAGCCTCGCTACTAGCTCATCAAATCTATCTATCCATTGTTGTACGATCTGTGAAGATAACTGTCTAAAGAGGATCCCACCACAAGTCACAAAAAGAAAAGGAAGAGCTAGGCACACAGGAGTATATGAAAAAATAATTGTTTCACCCTCTCTACATATTTCAGCACCAACTCCATTAACCCTTTGATCAGTGCACTTTTCTTTACTTATAGACCCTCCTTAAAGGTGAGGCACCAACATGAGGGATTAGAAAGTGAGTTACACAGGATGAAAATAAGCAGCTTGCATTACTGAGAAAAAGATGAAAACCATCTGAGTGGCCAAATCAGCTTATGAGGGGCTATGGGTCCAGCCAATTCTAATTTGGGAATCGCTCGAGTGATGCAATCACTAAAAAGATCTGTTGCTCCTTAAACTCTACAAGGGCTAAGATAGCCACTTCCATTTCCACCAACTGAGCCGATTTTTGAAATGTAATCTGAATAATAGTATCTTGGTGACTAACTACTGCAGCAGTACCATTAGGAGAAACATTCAGGGTCTTAGAGAAGGATTGTGTGGAGGAACCACCGGAATTCGTGATCTAACATTGTTCCCCTCTAAGGCTCTGTACATTTGTGAGCCTTGAGTCAAAGAACCCTGTGCCCTGTTTCTTAAATGGTTTGGTAACATCTTGCCCTCAACATCAGTAACTTATTTGCACTTGTTAGTCCAGTGTTTTCCTTTCCTACACTTTGGGCAGAAACCTGGGGCACGAGGTGTAACAGATTTTACTGTAGTCATCTCTTGTTTTTTATTAGGGCATTGCCTTTTGAAATGGCCTGGCTGTCCACATAGGAAGCAGCCTTTAGGGCAAGCCCCTCCAAAGGTGTTTAAAGGAGAAGCACCTCTCATAGCTGCAGCAATTATATTTCCTGTAATCACTGCCTCTTTGACGTCTTTACAAAGTTTCATATAGATAGAAAGGTCCCTTTTATTTTTCCAGGGCCTGATAGCCTCTTGGCAAAATTTGTTAGCATTTTTATAGGCTAGCTGGATAACCAAAGGCATAGCTGTCTCTACCTCTCTTGCCACTGAGCTCTCCAAATCAGATGTTGTCCTCCAGATAACACTGCTCTGCATAGCTGTTTCCAATCATCACTGTCACTTTAATTCTTTGTATTAGATTCAGCTCTCTCCTACCTTTTTCCCTTGTTCTTAAGTTTTCACTACCACTCAGTTATTCCTTTTTGGGGCTCTTTGTATTAGATTTAGTTCTCTTCTTTTTCCCTTATTCTTAAATTTTCACTACCATTCAGTTATTCCGTTTTGGGGTTCTTTGCATTAGGTTTAACTTTCTCCTACATTTTTCCTTAGTTCTTAAACTTTCTGAGTAATTGTTTTCTAAGTCACTACCACGCAATTATTCCTCACTTTGTTTTCTTTAACCGTCCTTTTCTGTTGCTATTAGATCCTGTTTATGAAGATCCCCTTGTGGCACATTGAGCAGTTTTTCCTCTATAAGCCCTGGGCTTATTTCTGCTAGAGTTTGAACATATGATCATACAGTGGTTTCTTTATTTTCTAATTCTTCCCCAGTGTTTTCTTCCTCCCCAGAACTTTCCTGTTTTTGGTTACCCCAGCTAACTTCCTTTTTAATCTTTCCCAGCACTTCTCCTTCTTGTAATATATTTTTCACGCCTCCTTTTTGAATTATCCTTTCAGACTGATTTCGTGATATTTCTGAACCCATCTTTTACTGTATAAAGGTCACACTAATAGTAGTACAAACACACAAACAATACAAAATACACACATTCTGGAGTCCTTTATCATTCATCACCTGGCCAGCTCTCCTGAGTGCCTAACTGCCTTAAAAGACAGGGCCTCAGCTTACCTGAGTTCCTAACTGCCCCAGGGACAGGGGTTAACTGCCCTAGAGACAGGGTCTCAGCTTACCTGAGCACCTAACTGCCCCAGAGAGGGACAGGGGCTCAGCTTTCCTGGCCTACTATCCTGAGCACCTAACTGCCTCAGAGAGAGAGACAGGGCCTCAGCTTACCTGAGCGCCTAACTACCTCAGAGAGAGAGACAGGGCCTCAGCTTACCTGAGCACCTAACTGCCTCAGAGAGAGACAGGGCCTCAGCTTACCTGAGCACCTAACTGCCTCAGAGAGAGACAGGGCCTCAGCTTCGTGTCCTTTGTGACCTTTGGTTTTTGACCGACCCTATTTCTTTTTACTATCCCTCACCCTTAAACTGCTCTGGCCAGAGACTCCTGCGAGGTTCCTACTTTCCCTGCCATAACTATTCCCGGAGGCGGATCTTGAATTTTCCCTTGCCCTATTCCTATGAGGTTCCTCAGTTTCCCCACTGTGCAGATTTCCCTTTTTCCCCTTTCTCCTTCCCCGTACAGGCCACCAAGTAAATATATGAAAAAGCATTCAACATCTCTAGTAATTAGAGAAATGCAAATTAAAACAACTCTAAGATTTCATCTTACTCCAATTAGAATGGCTATTATCAAGAACACAAACAATAATAGATGTTGCTGGTGGAGTTGCAAATTGGTGCAGCCATTCTGGAAAACAGTATGGAGATTTCTCAGAAAGCTTGGAATGGACCCACCTTTTGACCCAGCTATCCCACTCCTTGGTTTATACCCAAAGGACTTCAAATCAGCATACTACAGTGATGCAGCCCCATTAATGTTCATAACTGCTCAATTCACAATAACTAGATTGTGGAACCAACTGAGATGCCCTTCAAAAAATGAATGGTTAAATAAACTGTGGCATATATACACAATCGAAACAAAAAGTTGTACCCCGTTTGTGTACAATGAATCAAAATGCAGTCTGTAAAAATAGACTGTAAAAGACTATTAAAAAAAAGTTCCAAACTTGAGACAGTTTGAGCATCAAAATGAGTAATGATGAAAATAAATCATATCACAGTGAATAAAAAGGCAATCTGAAGTCTAAAGTGTTATTTTTTTAAAAACAAGGACAGAGAAAGAGAAAACCTTTACCTATAAAAGAATACCAGCTAATGGATATAGTAGAAATGACGGGGAAACCAGCACCTGAGAACACTGATTAATACAGGGAGATTCACTAGTGGATGCCAAAGTCAATGGGTGAGAAGTCGTTGGGGAACAGGATAGTCACAGGTTCTGAGTATCACCATGTGGTCACTCGCTCATTACAAAGATGTGGAAAAGCATGCAGCGTTATAATGGGCACAGTCATAACCAAGCCCCCTGACTTTTCCTAAATAGAGATTTTTGGGTTTTTTGGGGGGGAGTGGTACTAGGGATTGAAACCAGGGTGCTCTGACACTGAGTTACATCCCCAGCCCTTTCTATTTTTTATTTTAAAGCAGGGCCTCTCAAAGTTGCTGAGTCTGGCCCTTCAACTTGTGATCTTCCTGCCTCTGCCCTCTGAGTTATCTGGGATCACAAGCCTGAGCTGCCTGGCCAGGCTAATAATAGAGTTTTGTTTTTCAGGTTTTGTTTTGTTTTGTTTTGTTTTGCTTTGCTTTGCTTTTATTGGAATACTGAGGATTTATTACCTATGCTATGCTCTTGCCAGGATGTTGAACCCGTATCTACTGTGAGAAAATAATAAGATAAATCCAGATGCTTGGACAACGTACAATAAAACAAGCTTTCTAAAATGTCAATCAAAGGCGGAATGGAAGGTGGGGAAACTCTTCTAGATTAAAGAAGATTAAAGAATTATGATTACCAAATGTAACACATGATCCTAGAAAGGACAAAAGCAAAAGTAAAAACAGAACAAAACATCTAGAAGGTATATTTTGGGAACAGTTGGAGAAAATTGAGTATTGGACACTGTATCAGATAGAACTATTGTGTTAGTGTTAAAGTTCCTGTGTATAATAATGGTTTTGTAATTATGCAGTGTCTCCTTTTTGTCAGGAGGTTCTGATTGAAGTATGTAGGGATGAAGTGCCATGAGATAGAAAATACGGCAAAATGAATACATCAGGTCCGAGGATATATGAGTTAATTTTCTTATTTGTTCAACTTTCTATGGTTTAGAAGTTTTTCAAAATAAAGGGATGGGGCATACAATTTTCAAAACTAACGTGACATTCAGGCTCATTGCAAAAATGATTTTATTCTGTTATTACACAAAATAGAAGTTTTAAAATGAAAATGATTTATTAAAACAGCAGTGCTCAGGGCTGAAAGACTAATGGCTGGTAAGGGAGGCCAGCTACCACCACCACAGGGAAGCTGCAGTCAGGAGACAGACCCGGAAGCCGAGCATGCCCCTGGTTCCCGCAGCAGGAAGGCCGCGGTGAGCGTGGGAAAGTGGCTTTCAGGGCTGCCCCCAAGCAAGCCACCTTGCAGGCACGGGGGAAGCTGATGCAAGAGGGCAAGGGGAACAGGGCAGCGGAAGGGAGGTGCAGAATGAGGAAGCTGCGTTGCTGTCCGTGTTCTCGGCTCGCACCGGCTAGTGCGACCGCGGGGAAGTGACACTCAGGACCTGCCACACAAAGGGGTCTGTGGTCACCCCTGGGAAGCAGGCCGTGGCTCCTGTCCTGCCTGATTCGTGGTTCCAATCGCAGAGCCACCTGGAAATCCAGGATCCTCACTTTTTCTGAAATTCCTGTGGCAGGGCCCTTCCTGCGCAAGCCCCGAGGGGAGGGGAAGCTGGCACGTGGCAAAAACTGGGATGAGATCTGGAGACCAGTTACTGCCGACGCAGAATCTCCTAGGCAGTCGTAACCAAGGAACTCAGCTTCAGAGGCACACAGTGCTCTCTCCAACAGGCAGGGAGATCTGCTACCAGCCTCTGACTCACCTTTCTCCTGCTCTGTTAGCATTTCCTCACCTCCCACATCAGGGTGAAGGCAACCCAGAAACCTGCTCTCCTGCTCCCGGGCGTCCTGCACCTCGCTGTGCGGGTCGTCCTGAGGAGGGGGACTCCGTTTTCAGGAAAAAGAAACATTCTTTACAGCTCATTGGTGACCTCATTTGTTCCCTGTGCTTGACCTTTGGGTGAAATATTTTATGCATTACACATTAGCACTGGCCATTCTAATCAGAATGTCTAATCTTTAATGTCGGTCTGGACAACAGTTTTCTCCACTTTACAATAAAAAAAAAAAAATACTGGGCAAGTCTTTGTGATTCATGTAGCTAGTGCTGATAGCACAGGGCTCCTTGTCTGAATGAATCTTATCTCAAGTCTTTGTGCGACAGTTCCCGGGACATAGCTGTGCGACAGTTCCCGGGACATAGCTGCTATACCTGGAGGACCAGTGAGAACTGACCATCAAAAAGAGAACACAGGTCAGCACAGGTTTTCCGCCACAGTCTGCAGGCTGCGACATCCTTTTCCCTTTTTTCTGCCATTCAGTGTTCCTTTCCACTTCCTCTATAGCTTCTCCACTCCCTCCTTGCTGGTAAAACACAAGTCGGAGTCCTGTGAGCAACTGCTCCCGTGTAAGTCTGGTCATCCGTCTGGAAGCTTGGAACATGGTGAAGTGGGACAAGAGTGACGACTCACAGCCCGCCCCAGCAAGAGGGCAGGAGTCGGCTTTGAAACTCAGGTTTCCTCAAGTTGTTCTCAGGAACAGAAAGAAAATTTACCACGCCCAGTAGAGTGTTTGACTTTTTAAAGACATATCATTTCACTCAAAAAAATTTAATCGAATTATTTTACTTTAGTATTTTTCTCATAGGAACATAGAGCCTACTGTCAACTGAAGCTCAGAGGAGGAAAAGGAATTGAAAGGAGGGTTACCGGGAGCTGTGGGGGTCCCTCCAGGCAGTCCCTCTCTGGTTTATGAAACTCATATGCATCCTCAACTAGGCCAAGATCTGAATTTCAAACACCCAAGGAAGGCAGTCTAGGCTGCATGCTGTTCAGAGGTCTTGAGGAAGGAATTTGATGGCTCCTTTGAAATACATGAAAATCTGTGAGAAGAATTACAATAGTATTTACAAAAACAGTAGCAAGAAGCCAAGTGTCCTTTGAAAACAGAATAGTTTTCTTGCCTGTAGTGTGATAGGCCTGTGAGACCTCACAGCCAGGCCTTAGCCATTTCTAGAAGGTGACCAGTGAAGCTCTTGGGCACAGGAATCAGCTACTCCTGCTCCCACTCAGGTTCCTAGTGTTTATTTACTTCCATCTTCTCCTCGGTGTCTGTGAGATGAGGCTGAGCTTCATTGTGAGTCCTCAGCCCTTTGCCAATATCCGTTCACACCCTCTCTCGTGTGTTTCTCTGACTTTAGGCCTCTGTTATGCTGGAAAATAATCGCAAAGATAAATGCCCTTAGCTGATGCTTATTCCTGTAAAATATGTTATACTAGATGTAGTCCTATGATTTTTTTTTTTTTTTTTTTTTTAGTACCGGGGATTTAACATAACCAGGGGCACTTTACCACTGAGCCACATCCATTTTTTTTTCAGTTTTTTGTTTTAGTTTATTTTTGTTTTTAAGAAACAGCCTTGCTAAACGGCTTAGGGCCTCACTGAGTTGCTGAGGCTGGCTGTGAACTTGTGATCCTCCTACCTCAGCCTCCCAAGTCACTGGGATTGCTGTGTGCTCCAACCACACCAGCCTGTCATGCTAGTTTGATGTGTAGTTTTGTACTGCAAATCTCATTCTTCCCTTAACTCTATAATTGTTGACAACTAAGTTGCTGTATATTAACATAACTTGTATGTACCTATACACAAATAAAAATTTAAATTCACCTGTACCAGAAGTTATATGTTCCACCATTGCACATAAATCTGTCCGTGTATGTGTATCTGAGGCATATTAGTTCACGGTGTGCATCTATTGCATTTTGTGATTCCATGCCTCTTGCCTCTGGCTCGATAGCAATGCCACTTAAAAATCTTCAAAAATAGTCCATCGAGGACCTGTGGAACATTTTGCTAGGAGACACCAAAATGGAATCCCTGGATCATGGGGGCGGGCACATACGTATTGACTTTGAGCAAGATCAGACCATTTCTAGAATGGAACTCTGCCCACTGCACCGTCACACTCCGCCGTGTGGAATCAGTCAGCTTGTGACTTTTGTTACATGTGCATTCAGATGGCATCTCATCAGAATTTCTGGTTTTCTGGTTGCTAGCAAGTTTGAGAAGCTTGCTAGGATCCTCATTCTGTGTCCTCGTTGTGTCCTCTGCCTGTTTCCCAATTATTCTCCCATTTCATTTATACCTCACTCCCTTTTATTCGCCTTCATCTTGTTTTGATATTGATGGCTTGTTGATTTTAAATACTAAGTCACCTGTCTATCACTGTCACCTGTGATGTCTTACTGTGAACAAAGATTGTTCACTTTCTCCTTCATTTTGATGTGGCCAATATTCGTTTTTCATTCTGGCTTGTCTAGTGAGAAAGCCTTTGTCCAGCCAACCATATGTCACAATGCACTCTGCCTTGTTTTCCTCCCTTAGTCTATTATTTAATTCGTCTTTCTATCTGTGTGGCATAAGGCAGGGCCCCGATTGTGTGCTTCTAATGAACAGATTATCCCAGCAGCCCTGGGGTGTGAATTTCACATATCGGTTTTCAACATAACACTCACATGTTGCGCATACTGTTTCACTGGCCGGATGGTTTGTTCCTGCTCCTGTGTTGTGTTGTTTATTTTTTACTAATGATGTTTAATTGTTCCTTAATAATTAGTAAGGCATGCCTTGCTCTTTCCTCTTGTTCACTCAAATTGACTTAGGTATTGTGAACTTCTAGTCATCAACATAAAAATCAACATGAACCCAGTGAGTTCCTTAACACATCTGCTCAATGGATCCAAGATTGCGTTGAACTTTTATAGAGTTCATATTACTCTAGAAGTCTAGCAGCATGGCTCTCTCTCCCCTTGCTCAGATTTTGTATAGCCTTTAACATTTTTTATTGAAAGTTTCACATTCCTGTTCATAACTTGTTCTTGCTGCTCTTGTTAATGGCGTCCTATTTTCTGTTACAGTTCAAGTTGGAGTTGTGGAGGTATATGATACTATTGATACCCTGTAAACATCACTGTTTTTTGAAAGAAAACTCATCTTTGTAGTCGGTTCATGTTTGCAAAATGAAGCCTTGTGAAAATTCCTGTGTGCGTCTGCCTCCTTTCCTGAGGAATCTCATGCCCAATTGCCCATTCAGGGCCACACGGGATCTTTCTTTCCCCCAGAATTGAAAACATGTCATTTGGACTGTGTGGCTAGCTCAATGGTAGAGTGTGTGCTTGTCATGCACAAGGCCCTGGGCTCAATCCCCAGCAACATCCCCCATGAAAAAAGAAACAAAACTATACACACCCTTTTTTTTTAATTGTAAACAAATGGGATACATGTTGTTTCTCTGTTTGTACATGGAGTAACAGGATACCATTTGTGTAATCATAAATTTACATAGGGTAATGTTGTTTGATTCATTCTGTTATTTTTCCCTTTCCCTCATCCCTCCCACCCCTCTTTTCCCTCTATACAGTCCCTCCTTCCTCCATTCTTTCCCCCCTCCCTAACCCTAACTCTAACCCTAACCACTAACCCCTCCCACCCCCCATTATGTGTCATCATCCACTTATTAGCAAGATCATTCGTCCTTTGGTTTTTTGAGATTGGCTTATCTCACTTAGCATGATATTCTCCAATTTCATCCATTTGCCTGCAAATGCCATAATTTTATCATTCTTTATGGCTGAGTAATATTCCATTGTATATATATATATACCACAGTTTCTTTATCCATTCATCAATTGAAGGGCATCTAGGTTGGTTCCACAATCTGGCTATTGTGAATTGAGCAGCTATGAACATTGATGTGGCTGTATCTCTGTAGTATGCTGATTTTAAGTCCTTTGGGTATAGGCCAAGGAGTGGGATAGCTGGGTCAAATGGTGGTTCCATTCCAAGCTTTCTGAGGAATCTCCATACAGCTTTCCAGAGTGGCTGCACTAATTTGCAGCCCCACCAGCAATGTATGAGTGTACCTTTTTCCCCACATCCTCACAAACACCTGTTGTTGCTTGTATTCCTGATAATTGCCATTCTAATTGGGGTGAGATGGAATCTTAGGATGGTTTTGATTTGCATTTCTCTTATTACTAGAGATATTGAACATTTTTCCATATGTTTGCTGATTTCTTGTAGATCTTCTTCTGTCAAGTGTCTGTTCATTTCCTTAGCCCATTTGTCGATTGGGTTATTTGCATTCTTGGTGTAGTTTTTTGAGTTCTTTATAGATTCTGGAGATTAGTGCTCTAATTGAAGTATGATTGGAAAAGATTTTCTCCGACTCTGAAGGCTCTCTCTTCACATTGCTGATAGTTTCCTTTGCTGAGAGAAAGCTTTTTAGTTTGAATCTATCCCAGTTATTGATTCTTGCTTTTATTTCTTGTGCTATGGGAGTCCTGTTGAGGAAGTCTGGTCCTAAGCCAACATGTTGAAGCTCTGGACCTACTTTTTCTTCTATAATCTGCGGGTCTCTGGTCTGATTCCGAGGTCCTTAATCCATTTTGAGTTTAGTTTCGTGCATGGTGAGAGATATGGGTTTAGTTTCATTCTGTTGCATATGGATTTCCAATTCTCCCAGAACCATTTGTTGAAGAGGCTATCTTTTCTCCATTGCATATTTTTGGCACCTCTGTCTAGTATGAGAAAATTGTATTTATTTGGGCTTGTGTCCATGTCCTCTATTCTGTACCATTGATCTACCTGTCTATTTTGGTACCAATACCATGCTGTTTTTGTTACTATTGCTTTGTAGTAGAGTTGAAGATCTGGTATTGCGATACCCCCTGCTTCGCTCTTTCTACTGAGGATTGCTTTAGCTATTCTGGGTTTCTTATTCTTCCAGATGAATTTCATAATTGCTTGCTCTATTTCTGTAAGGTACGTCATTGGGATTTTAATTGGAATTGCATTGAATCTGTATAGCACTTTTGGTAGTATAGCCATTTTGACAATATTAATTCTTCCTATCCAAGAACATGGGAGATCTTTCCATCTTTTAAGGTTTTCTTTAATTTCTTTCTTTAGTGTTCTGTAGTTCTCATTGTAGAGGTCTTTCACCTCTTTTGTGAGATTGATTCCCAAGTATTTTATTTTTTTTGAGGCTATTGTGAATGGGGTAGTTTTCCTAATTATTCTTTCCAAAGATTCATCACTTATGTATAAAAATGCATTAGATTTTTGTGCATTGATCTTATATCCCGCTACTTTACTGAATTCACTTATGAGTTCTAAAAGTTTTCTGGTGGAATTTCCTGGTTCCTCTAAGTATATAATCATATCATCAGCAAATAGGGATAGTTTGAGTTCTTCTTTTCCTATTCGTATCCCTTTAATTTCTTTGGTATAATTGCTCTGGCTAGAGTTTCAAGGATGATATTGAATAGAAGTGGTGAAAGAGGACATCCCTGCCTTGTTCCAGTTTTTAGGGGGAATGTTTTCAGTTTTTCACCATTTAGAATAATATTAGCCATGGGCTTAGTGTAGATGGCCTTTACAATGTTAAGGAATGTTCCACTATCCTATTTTTTCTAGTGTTTTGAGCATGAAGGGGTGCTGTATTTTATCAAATGCTTTTTCTGCATCTATTGAAATAATCATGTGATTCTTGACTTTAAGTCTATTGATATGGTGAATTACATTTATTGATTTCCTGATGTTGAACCAACCTTGCATCCCTGGGATGAAACCCACTTGATCGTGGTGCACTCTGTTAGTTAGATGTAAAGGGGGCAGTTTTGGTTCGTCGATAACTCCCAGAAAAACGCTCCGCAAATACAGGTCTCACCCGAGGAACTTTATTCTAAGCGGACAAAACGTGTCCGCTCGGGGGAAAAGGGGAAAGGGAAAGCGACAAGAAGATGGCGCAGGGTTCCTTGTATTGGAATTTCGCGGGCTGGGAGGAACCAATCACGGAGGAGAATTATTACAGACTGACTGATGGACCAATGACATATTGGAACGTAATGTAGCGGGGGCAGGAAGGTTACGGCGACGTAAGCCGGAAATTCCTGTAACGGGAGAGACGGGCTTAACGGCAGATTGACAGGTGGTTTGGGAGGCTGGGTTAGCAGGAGAGAAAGGTTGCTTTATACCTAACACACTCTTTTTAATATGTTTTTGTATGCGATTTGCTAAAAGTTTGTTGAGAATTTTTTCATCAATGTTCATTAAGGATATTGGTCTGAAATTTTCTTTCCTCGATGTGTCTCTGTCTGGTTTAGGTATCAGGGTAATATTGGCTTCATAGAATGAGTTTGGGAGGGTTCCCTCCTCTTCTATTTTATGGAATACTTTGAGAAGTATTGGAATGAGCTCTTCTTTAAAAGTTTTTGTAGAATTTGGCTGAGAACCCATCTGGTCCTGGACTTTTCTTTGTTGGTAGGCTTTTGATGACTTCTTCTATTTAATTACTTGAAATTGGTCTATTTAAATTGTGTATGTCCTCCTTGTTCAGTTTAGGCAAGTCATATGTCTCTAGAAACCTGTTGATGTCTTTGAAACTTTCTATTTTGTTGGAGTATAGATTTTCAAAATAGCTTCTAATTATGTTTTGTATTTCAATCGTGTCTGTTGTGATATTTCCTTGTTCATTCCGAATTTTAGTGATTTGGGTTTTCTCTCGTCTTCTCTTTGTTAGTGTGGCTAAAGGTTTATCAATTTTGTTTATTTTTTCGAAGAACCAACTATTTATTTTGTCAATTTTTTGTATTGTTTCTTTTGTTTCAATTTCATTGATTTCAGCTCTGAGTTTAACTATTTCCTGTCTTCTACTACTTTTGGTGTTGGTCTGTTCTTCTTTTTCTAGGGCTTTGAGTTGTAGTGTTAGGTCGTTTATTTGTTGAGTTTCACTTCTTTTATTGAATGCGCTCCATGAAATAAATTTTCCTGTAAGTACTGCTTTCATAGTGTCCCAGAGATTTTGATATGATGTTTCTTTGTTCTCATTTACCTCTAAGAATTTTTTAATTTCCTTCCTAATATCTTCTGTTATCCATTCATCATATAATAGCATATTGTTTAATCTCCAGGTTTGGAGTAGTTTCTGTTTTTTACTCTTTTGTTTATTTCTAATTTCAATCCATTATGATTTGATAGAATACAAGGTAGTGTTTCTATCTTCTTGTATTTGCTAACATTAGCTTTGTGGCATAAAATATGATCTATTTTAGAGAAGGATCCATGTGCTGCTGAGAAGAAAGTGTATTCGCCTTGGTTGGATGGTATATTCTATAAATGTCCATTAAGTCTAAATTATTGATTGTGTTATTGAGATCTATGGTTTCTTTGTTCAATTTTTGTTTGGAAGATTTGTCCAGTGGTGAGAGAGGCGTGTTAAAATCACCTAGTATTATTGTGTTGTGGTCTATTTGGTTTCTGAAATTGAGAAGGATTTGTTTGACATACATGGATGTTTGGGGCATAGATGTTTATGATTGTTATGTCTTGCTGATTTATGCTTCCCTTAAGCAGCATGTAATATCCTTCTTTATCCCTTCTGACTAACTTTGGCTTGAAGTCCACATTATCTGAAATGAGGATGGATACCCCAGCTTTTTTGCTGAGTCCATGAACATGGTATGTTTTTTCCCATCCTTTCACCTTAAGTCTATGGGTATCTCTTTCTATGAGGTGAGTCTCTTGCAGGCAACATATTGTTGGATCTTTCTTTTTAATCCAATCTGCCAGTCTATGTCTTTTGATTGATGAGTTCAGACCATTAACATTCAGGGTTATTATTGAGATATGAGTTGTATTCCCAGTCATTTGGTTCATTTTTTTAAAATTTTATTTATTTATTTATTTTGACAGAACTTGGTTCCTCCTTTATTTGACAATTCCTTTAGGATAATTCCTCCCTTTGCTTATTTGCTTCTTTGTTTTTCATCTCTTCCTTATGGAATATTTTGCTGAGAATGTCCTGTAATGCTGGCTTTCTTTTTGAAAATTCTTTTAGCTTTTGTTTATCACGGAAGGATTTTATTTCATCCTCAAATCTGAAGGTAAGTTTTGCTGGGTATAAGATTCTTGGTTGGCATCCATTTTCTTTCAGGGCTTGAAAAATGTTGTTCCAAGCCCTTCTAGCTTTTAGGATCTGGATTGAAAAATCTGCTGATACTGTTACTGGTTTCCCCCGAATGTAATTTGGTTCTTTTCTCTCACAGCCTTTAAAATTCTGTCTTTATTTTGTATGTTAGGTATTTTCATTATAATGTGCCTTGGTGTGGGTCTGTTGTAATTTTGTGTATTTGGAGTCCTATAAGCCTCTTGAACTTGATTTTCCATTTCATTCTTCAGATTTGGGAAATTTTCTGATATTATTTCATTGAATAGATTGTTCATTCCTTTGGTTTGTTTCTCTAGGCCTTCCTCAATCCCAATAATTCTCAAATCTGGCCTTTTCATGATATCCCATAGTTCTTGGAGATTCTGTTCATGATTTCTTACCATCTTCTCTGTTTGGTCAACTTTGTTTTCAAGGTTAAATATTTTGTCTTCAATACCTGAGGTTCTATCTTCCAGGTGTTCTTTCTTATTGGTTGTGCTTTCTATGGAGTTCTTAATTTGGTTTATTGTTTCCTTCATTTCAAGGATTTCTGTTTGTTTTTTTTCAATATCTCTAACTCTTTATTGAAATGATCTTTTGCTTTCTGTATTTGCTCTTTTAACTGTCAATTGGTGCGATCATTCAATTCCTGCATTTGCTCTTTCATCTCATCGTTTGCTTCTCTGATCATGTTAATTATGTACATTCTGAACTCCCTTTCTGTCATTTCTTCTGCCATGCTGTCATTGGATTTTATTGATGTAACATCTAGATTTGTTTGGGGCATTTTCTTCCCTTGTTTTCTCATATTGTTCATATATCAGTGGACCGCTGAGATATTGCAGATTTCCTCTATTGACTTATAATGTCCCTGAAAATTTCTAGTATATCCCCTCTTAGCCTTCAGTAGCCTGAAATCTTGGAGGAAGTTGATAATGCGGTGCTCCCTAAGGAAGCTGCCTCTCTAGGTGTGGTGGCCTTCAGTTGGGGTATATTCCCTGCTAGTGGGCAGAGGTGCCTCCACTTGTTGACCAATGGTCATTCAAAGGGGAACTAGGCTGCGGGCTGAGGCAAGGCCTGTTTGAGCCTGTGTCTCTGGTTTTACCGTCCTTGTGGGAAAACCTCACCTGGCAGGGAAGACTCACCCGGTGGGGAGGTCTCGCTGGTCAGTTCCCCTCCTAGAGGTTCCCCTCAATCTACAACCACCACCTGGGCTGGGCTGCCTTCCTCTGCAACATTCCCAGGGGCCTGGACCTACCTCCTGGGCCTGGGAGCCTCACCCTTTGCAGACGAGTCTCCTTAGGCTGCCTCTCCTTAGAGAAGTTGCCCACAGTCCTTCACTCCACCTCTCAGAACCTTCACTCCACCTCTCAGCTTGTCTCTGTGCGGCTCTTCCACCAAGAAGCCTCCTAGGTCCTGGGACCCTGTTCTGCACCTAATCGCCTGGCTATGCGGCCCCTCCTCTGAGCCGCCACCTGGAGCCCCGTACAGTCGCTCCAAGTCCCAGTGACCTGCTGACGCTTCTTCCTCCGGGCAGCCACCCAGAGTTCCGGTGCAGTCGCTAGGAGTCCAAGCAACTCACTGCGCACCTCCTCCTCCTGACAACCGCCCATAGCCCTGGTGCAGTCACTCCGAGTCCAAGTGACCCGCCGCACTACTCCTCCTCCTCCAGGCAGCCCCCCAGGTGTTCAGGAGCGGTCACTCTGAGTCCAAGCGACCCACTGCACACTGCCTCCTCTGGGCAGCCACCTGGAGCTCTGTACGGCCGCTCGAAGACCAAGCGACCTGCCGCACTCCTCCTCCTCCTCCAGGCAGCCCCCTGGTGTTCAGGAGCAGTCGCTCTGAGTCCAAACAGCTCGCCACACAGCTCCTCCTCTGGGCAACTGCCTGTAGCCCTGATGCAGTCACCCCGAGTCCAAGTGACCTGCCGTGCTCCTGCTCCTCCTCCAGGCAGCCCCCTGGTGTTCAGGAGTGGTCGCTCTGAGTCCAAACAACTCACTGCACACCTCTTTCTCTGGGCAGCCCCCCCCGTAGCCCTGGTGCAGTCACTCTGAGTCCAAGCGACCCGCCGCGCTCCTCCTCCTCCTCCAGGCAGCCCCCCAGGTGTTCAGGAGTGGTCACTCTGAGTCCACGCGACCCACTGCACACTGCCTCCTCTGGGCAGCCGCCTGGTACGGCTGCTGTACGGCCGCTCGAAGACCAAGCAACCCGCCGCGCTCCTCAGTCACTCTGAGTCCAAACAGCTCTCTGAGCAGCTCTTCCTCTGGGCAGCCACCCGGAGTCCTGGTGGGTTGCTCCGAGTCCAAGCGCTGTGCTGAGCGGCCTCCTCTGCGATGCTCCCAGTTGTCCGAGTTCACTGCTCCAGCGGGGGGAGGGCTGTCTCGCCGGGCAGCTCTACTTCAGGAAGTTCCCTGTGTTCCGGGGCTACCGCCCCATCCGGGACGCCTCCCAACGGGAGAGACTCACCTGGTGGCTTTGAGTTGGTCCCAAGTCTCTCACTATCTCCTCTTTTGAATCCTGAGTCCTGGAGCAACATGAAATGCAGCCGCCCTCTAGTCCACCATCTTGAAAACCTATACACGCCCTTTAATGAGACCAAAATGTTATGGAGTCTTGAGTAACTTTCATATTTACATGTTTTTAAGGTTTTCCTTTCATTCAAATTCTTCTCAAGTCTCATCTTTCTGATCAAAAGAGAGGGGCTTTCAAGGTATTTTCAGACCCAAAAGAATCTTGCCAATATTCATGTTAGCTTCCAAAGAGAAAATTAGTTTATATAAGCTGCAATGAATCATGTTGTAAATTTTTGGATTTTGTAAGAATTACTATTATAGTTTAGGGAAAAAGTGACAATGATGTGCTTATGATAGCATATGAATGAGGCAGCAATTCAATTACACGTTATTGCAGGAGGACTTTATGGAAGTGAAGATGTAATTAGAGTGTAAGAAAAGTGTACATGACAGGGTTGTATCCTTGTGTGTAGTAACAAACAGATAAATTATAATATTTTAATGAAGATGTTAACACTTTGATTTGTGACTTTATTTACTGTGTACCAGAAAAATTGCTGTTGAGAATTGTATTAGTTGCTGGATAATTTTAGTAATAATTCAATGGTAGGCTGTCCAACATTTGAACCAGATTGAAACAGGAAAAATTTAGTTCCAGAATCATACAATCAGGCATATGTGTACTCACCAAAATCTATTCTTTTTGTGCCGTTTGTGGAGTAAAGAAGGGTGGGCACCTTGGCTGTTCCTCAAGATAGTTTGATTCCAATCAGCAGAAATGATAGGAAAACTGAGTGAAGTTCAGGAATTTGTAATTTGAGCTTGCATATTTATAACTTGTAAAAGGAGAATCAGCGCTGTAGATCTGTCTAGATAGCTGGCTCCTAGAGTCTTTGTCTCAACAATATCCTCTTCCCAAAGACTTAACTCTTCCACAAAAGACCAGACTCGTCTGTGGATGAAAGTGGGGGTTTGCAGCTCTCTGTTTGCAGCTCTCTCAGAGTTTCTCTCTGACTGTGGAACCGTGACAGCTGCCTTTGAAAGGTTCACCTCTTGGCTTCCTGGCCATCCTTCTTCCCTGGTGTTCCTCCCACTGCCTGCCACTCTGCCCCCTTTGCTGACTCCCCTTTCTCTGCCTACCTGACCTGATGGAGGCTGGGGGCGATGCAGCCTGGTCCCAGGGGCTCTTCAGTGCCATGTTCCAGGTCCCGCAGGCTCAGTCACACACGCTTTCCTCTTCCGTTATCCACTATGCGCATACAATTACTAAAATGAAATCATGTGAACTAAACAGTGTATAGTTTTTTTTTAGAGACACAAAGGAGTATGAACGAACTAAATTCAGATGCATGCATGAGCAGAAACTCAAGGCTGCTTCTGTCCCCAGAGCGGTTTGTCATGTGGTGGAGGAGCAGCTGCACTAGAGGCCAAACTTTGCTGGGACAGGGAGAGACCTGTCATTGCTAGAACTGGGCGACCATCCGTGCTGCTTGCCAATCAGAATGTACCTTGCTTTGTTATGCAAGTTGGTACTGGGGAGTGAGCCCAGGGTGCTCTGCCACTGAGCCACACCCCTTTTTATTCTATCCTCTCTGGAAAGCTCTTCCCTTCTCCTGGATCACAAGACCATTCATGTTTAGAATGATTATTGGTATGGTTAGACTAATACTCACTATGTGAGTGATTTTTTAAATTCTTAATTCCGTCTTTTTCTTTGTTTCATTTCTCCATCTTTTTCTGCCTTCTCTCATTGTGATTGAGAATTTTAAATAATTCCATTTTGTCTACACTCTTATGATACCGATGTACTTTTAAAATGTTCCAGAGTTAGCCGGGTGTGCAGGCCTGTAGTCCTAGTAATTTGGGAGACTGAGGCAGGAAGATTGCAAATTCCAGGCTCGTGTGGGCAATGTAGAGAGACATTGTCTCAGAATTTTAAAATAGAAAGTTTCTTAAAGGGCTGCGGATGTAGCTCAGTGGTAGAGTGCCCCTGGGTTTAATCCCCAGTACAGGAAAAGAAAGAAAAATATTCTACTGGTTACCATAGAGTTTCTAGTATATATAAAATAGATACATTCTCCTTCCTTGCTTGGTTTCAGTGCTCAGCATGGAACCCAGGTCTTCCTGCAGAGGTGCCCTACCACTGAGCTGCACCCAGCTTTCCTGTGTTTTGAACTATTCCAGATCTGACTCTTAATCAATCCTCCTGGGGCAGATACGGTGCAGGGATTCCTCCACCCCATCCTCTATGACACTGAATTCTTTCCACTTATCCATATGCCATAATCATAATCATCCAATATATTGTTACTCTTGTCACTTTGCACAAAGTTATTCTTTAGAGCAATTAAGAACAAGAAAAATATATTTATTGATCAACTGTAATTAGAGAAATGCAAATCAAAACTACTCTAAGATTTCAACTCACTCCAATCAGAATGACAATTATCAAGAATACAAGCAACAATAAATGTTGGCGAGGATGTAGGGAAAAAGGTACTCTCATACATTACGGGCAGGAATGCAAATTGGTGCAACCATTATGGAAAGCAATATGGCTATTCCTTAGAAAACTTGGAATGGAACCACCATTTGATCCAATTATCCCACTCCTCAGCATATACCCAAAGGACTTAAAATCAGCATACCACAGTGACATAACCACATCAATGTTTATAGCAGCTCAAATCATAGTAGTTGAACTATGGAACCAACCTAGATGTCCTCAACACATGAATAAATAAAATGTGGTATATATATTTATACAATGGAATATTACTCAGTTTTAAAGAAGAATGAAATTCTGGCATTTGCTGGTAAATGGATGGAATTAGGGAATATCATGCTAAGTGAAATAAGCCAAACCCAAAAAAACAAAGGCTGAATGTTTTCGCTGATATTCAGAAGCTAATTCACAATAAGGGGAGGGGTTTGGAAAGAATAGAGTTACATTATATTAGGGAGAGGGGAGTGAAGGGAGGGAGGGGGTATGGGAGAAGGAATGATAGCAGAGTGAAACAGACATTATTACCTCAGGTACATGTATGACTGCTTGATGGATGTGATCCTGCAATATGTACAACCAGAAAAATGAGAGATTACACTCTATGTATGTATGATCTATCAAAATACATAAATGCATTCTATTGTCATGTGCAACTAATTAGAACATATAAAATAAAAAGAAATTAAAAAGAACAAGAAATATATAATTTCTTTTACCTTATGAATTTATTCTTCCTCCTATGCCTTTTTACTGTGAATCCAATTTTATGTCCTAAGTCATTTCCTTGATGACTTTACTTCCAGTATTAATTTACACTTTACTTTTCAGTGGTATCCTCCAAAGTGCATATCAGCATATTCATTTGACACGAAAATTAATGTCAATTTTTTTTGGTACCAGGGATTGAACTCAGGGGCACTCAACCACTGAGCCATATCCCAGTCATTTATTTTTATTATTTATTTATTTATTTATTTTTTTAGAGACTGGGTGTCACAAGTTGCTTAGCGCCTTGATTTTGCTAAAGCTATCTTTGAACTCATGATCCTCCTGCCTCAGCCTCCCAAGCTGCTGGAATTACAGGCATGAGCCACTGAGCCCAGCAATGTCAAACTTTTTTTAAACAAGTAAATCTGTTTCGCCTAACTGATGTAAAAATGAAGGCTGAATTTGCTATTTAGGTTTAATGTAGATATTTTTCACAAATAAGCCTAATCTATAGCTTTAGGGTTTGACAAAAATATATTTACAGCATATGAGACAACAAAACATTTCAATCAAAGATATCATACGGAAAGCTATGAAGAAATTAACAATTGACCCCCAACTCTTCTGAGTGCAATGAATTCAACAAGGTGCCTCCGTGAGAAAAATAACAAAAATAATTATCATCATCTGCAAAGTTTTCGTAAATTCCTTTTGGAATAAATGACTGATGACTAGGTAATAAATCTTTTTGCAGCAGAAGGTTTTTGACTGGTTTCTAATACTTAATGTTACAAGGACATAATTTAAAAATAATTTTTAGGTGGGTGTGATGGTTCATACCTGTGGTCCCAGCTACTTGGGAGGTTGAGGCAGGAGAATTGCATGAGGCCAGGAGTTCATGACCAGCCTGGGCGACATAGTGAGACCCAGCCTCAAAATAATAGCAGCAATAATAGTAATTTCAATAATAGCTCATATTGCAATTTTTGGTAAATAAGTCTGAAGGAATTCAAACGAGAAATATTGATCCAGTAAAGCTTCTTTCATCCCCATTTCTTTTTTATATGAACAAGGTTTCTCAGTCTTCATAAATTCACATGAGCTCTAGAAATAATCATTTCTCCTTTAAGCAATTTGATGATTCAGTTGCAGATATATCAACTAATTTGAAGAAAACCAGTTCTTTTCCCTAAATAAGGTCTATATTTCTAGCACATTTACTCCCAAAATAATTTTTATCAAAGTTTATAAAATAATTATTTCAGTTAATTGACTTCCACTAATAATCTGAATCATAATTTAGTCCACAAGAAAAATTTTAACTATAAGAGCTTTATGGTCATAAGAAATTCTAAAATAAAATTTACATTTATTTATATGCCAAAGGTGTAGCTCACTGGTGGAGCATGTGCCTAGCATGTACAAGGCCCTGGGTTCAGTACCTAGCACCAAAAAATTTAAAATAAAATAAAAATCAATCAATAAAAGACTTTAAAAAATTTTTTTTTAATTTTTATTTTTACAGACTGCATTTTGAGTCATTGTACACAAATGGGGTGCAACTTTTCATTTCTCTGGTTGTACATGATGTAGAGTCACACCATTCATGTAATCATACATGTACATAGGGTAATGATGTTTGTCTCATTCCACCATCTTTTTCATACCCCCACCCCTCCCCCCCTCATTTCCCTCTACACAATCCAAAATTCCTCCATTCTCTTACCGCTCCCCACTCCCCCCATTATGTATCATCATCCACTTATCAGGGAAAACATTTGACCTTTGGTTTTATGGGATTGGTTTATTTCACTTAGCATGATATTCTCCAACTCCATCCATTTACCTGCAAATGCCATAATTTTGTTCTTCTTTATGGCTGAATAATGTAACATTGTGTATATATACCCCAGTTTCTTTAACCATTCATCTATCGAAGGACATCTAGGTTGGTTCATAATCTAGCTATTGTGAATTAAGCTGCTATAAACATTGATGTAACTGTGTTACTGTAGTATGCTGATTTTAAGTCCTTTGGGTATAAACTGAGGAGTAGGTTAACTGGGTCAAAAAGTGGGACCATTTCAAGTTTCCTGAAGAATCTCCACATTGCTTTCCAGAGTGGCCGCACCAATTTGCAATTCTACCAGCAATGTATGAGTGTGCCTTTTCCCCAACATCCATGCTAACACCTAATATTGTTTGCATTCTTGATAATAGCCATTCTAATTGGAATGAAGTGAAATCTTAGGGTGGTTGTGATTTGCGTTTCTCTAATTACGAGAGAAGATGAACAGTTTTTCGTATATCTGTTGATCACCTGTATATCTTCTTCTGTAAAGTGTCTGCCCAATACTTTAGCCCATTTATTGATTGGGTTCTTTGTATTTTGGGTATAAATTTTTTTAAGTTCTTTATAAATTTCAGAGGCTAGTACTCTATCTGAAGTGCACATGGTAAAGATTTTCTACCACTCTGTAGGCTCTCTCTGCACATTGTTGATTGTTTCTTTAGCTGAGAAAAACTTTTTAGTTTGAACCCATCTCATTTATTGATTCTTGCTATCATTTCTTGTGTTCTAGGAGTCTTGTTAAGGAAGGCTGGTCCTAAGCCAACATGATGAAGATTTGGACCTACTTTTTCTTCTATTTGGTGCAGGGTCTCTGATCTAATTCCTAGGTCCTTGATCCATTTTGAGTTGAGTTTTGTGCAGGTGAGAGATAGGGGTTTAATTTTTTTTTTACTGCATATGGATTTCCAGTTTTCCCAGCACCATTTTTTGAAGAGGTTTTCTTTTCTCCATTGCATGTTTTTGGTGCCTTTGTCTAGTATGAGGTAACTGTATTTTTGTGGGCTTGTCTCTGTGTCTTCTATTCTGTACCAGTGGTCTACTGTCTATTTTGGTGCCAATACTGTGCTGTTTTTGTTACTATTGCTCTGTAGTATAGTTTAAGTTCTGGTACTGTGATACCTCTTGCATCACTCTTCCTGCTCAGGATTGCTTTGACTATTCTGGGTCACTTATTCTTCCAGATGAATTTCATGATTGCTTTCTCTAATTCTATGAGGAATGTCATAAGGATTTTAATTGGAATTGCATTGAATCTGTATAGCACCTTTGGTAATATGACCATTTTGACAATATTCATTCTGCCCATCCAAGATCATGGGAGATCTTTCCATCTTTTAAGGTTTTCTTTAGTGTTCTGCAGTTTTCATTATATATTTTTTTGAGGATATTGTGAATGGAGTAGGTTTCCTAATTTCCCTTTTAGAGTATTCATCACTCATGAATAGAAATGCATTAGATTTATGTGTGTTGATTTTATATCTTGCTACTTTGCTGAATTCATTTATTAGTTCTGGAAGTTTTTAGGTGGAGTTTTTTGGATCCTCTAAATACAGAATCATGTCATTGGCAAATAGTGACAGTTTGAGTTCTTTCTTTCCTATTCATATCCCTTTAATTTCTTTAGTTTGTCTAATTGCTCTGGCTAGTGTTTCAAGGATGATGCCGAATAGAAGAGGTGAAAGAGGGCATCCCTGTCTTCTTTCCGATTTTAGAGGAAAAGCTTTCTGTTTTTCTCCATTTAGAATGATGTTGGCTGTGGGCTTAGAATAGAAAGCCTTAACAATGTTGAGGTGTGTTCCTACTTTCCCTATTTTTCTAGTGTTTTGAACATGAAGGGGTGCTGTATTTTATCAAACATTTTTCCTGCATCTATTGAAATAATCATATGATTCTTAACTTTTAGCCTATTAATATGATGAATTACATTTATTGATTTCTGGACCAACCTTGCATCCCTGGGATGAACCCCACTTGATCATGGCCCTCTATCTTTTTAATATGCTTTTGTATGTGACTTGCCAGAATTTTATTAAGAATTTTTGTGTCTATGTTCATCAGGGATACTGGTCAAAAGGTTTCTTTCCTTGATGCTTCTTTGGCTAGTTTTAGTATCAGGGTGATACTAGTTTCATAGAATGAGTTTGGAAGGGTTCCCTCCTTTTCTATTTCATGGAATACTTTGAGGAGTATTGGTATTAATTCTTCTTTGAAGGTTTTGCAGAACTCACTGAGAATCCATCTGGTCCCAGGTTTTTCTTGGTTGGTAGGCTTTTGATGGCTTCTTCTGTTTCATTGCTTGAAATTGATCTGTTTAAATTGTGTATGTCCTACTGATTCAATTTGGGAGGATCATATGTCTCTAAAAATTTGTCAAAGTCTTTGAGATTTTCTGTTTTGTTGGAGTATAGGCTTTCAAAATAGCTTCTAATTATGTTTTGTATTTCAATGGTGTCTGTCCTGATATTTCCTTTTTTATCATGAATTTTAGTAATTTGAGTTTTCTCTTTCCCTCTCTTTGTTAGTGTGGCTAAAGGTTTATCAATTTTGTTTATTTTTTCAAAGAACCAACTTTTTATTTTGCCAATTTTTTGAATTTTTTTTGGTTTCAATTTCATTGATTTCAGGTCTGATTTTAATTATTTCCTATCTCCTACTACCTTTGATTTTGATCTGTTCTTCTTTTTCTAGGACTTTGAGATGTAATGTTAGGTCATTTAGTTTTTGACTTTTTATTTTTTTTATTGAATGCACTCCATGTGATGAATTTTCCTATTAGTACTGCTTTCATAGTGTCCGAGAGATTTTGATATGTTGTATCATTGTTCTTGTTTACCTCTAAGAATATTTTATCTCCTCCCTGATGTCCTCTGTTATCCATGAATCATTCAATAGTGCATTATTTAGTCTTCAGGTGTTGGAGTAGTTTCTGTTTTTTATTTTGTCATTAATTTCTAATTTCATTCCTTTATGATATGATAGAATATAAGGTACTATCTCTATTCTTTTGTATTTACTAAGGGCTGCTTTGTGGCATAACATATGGTCTATTTTAGAGAAGGATCATGTGCTGCTGAGAAGAAAGTGTATTCGCTCATTGATGGATAGAATATTCTATATATGTCTGTTAAGTCTAAGTAATTGATTGTGTTATTGAGTTCTGTGGTTTCTTTGTTCAGCTTTCGTTTGGAAAATGTATGCAGTGGTGAAAGAGGTGTGTTTAAGTCACCTAGAATTATTTTGTTGTAGTCTATTTGGCTCCTGGAATTGGGAAGGATTTGTTTGATGTAGTGTTGTTGGGGCCATAAATATTTATGATTGCTATGTCTTGCTTACTAATGTAAGCAGTATGAAATGTACTTCTTTAGCCCTTCTCACTAACATTGGGTTGTAGGAGTATTAACCCAATCAGTGAATTTTGGATTAATTGAAGTGTTAGGGTGTGACTGGAGGAGGTGGCTATGGAATTTTTTTTTTTTTTCTGGAGAGTGGAGTCTCTCTCTGTCTGCTTCCTGATGAATTCAGTTGTGTTCCTCTGCCACACTCTTCCACCATGACGTTCTGCCTCACCTCAAGCCCAAAGGAATGGAACCAGCCTTCTATGGACTAAGACGACTGAAATCATGAGTCCTCAAATAAACTTTTCCTCCTTTAAAATCATTCTGGTCAGATCCTTTAGTCATTGCAGTGAAAAAGCTGACTAAAACAGACATTTATACATATTCACATTTGTTTTTTCTCATTGAGAGCATTTTTGAAGCCAATTATTTTTCATGAGTTAGTTTTTTGTGAACTAGGATGTTTGATTAGTATATTTTCATTTTGCTTTATATTCTTTAAATTTATTTTTAATTTTAAAAACTTTTACTTTATATGTATATTTTTTCTCCTACCTGTTTCCCTTGGTTTTCTCTTTTCTTCTGCTAACAGCCAATCTCTATTTTTCTCCCTTTCACTCTTCCTTTAATTTTTTACTTCTTTTTCTTTCCTCCTCCCTCATCACCATCACATCCTGTATCACTTCTATTCTTTTTCTGTCCATCACTTGAAATTATAAACCCTTTTTCAAACTTGCTGTTTTTATTGTAGGCAATAACTTATCATATCATTTCTGATTATTGTGATAATTAACATTCTAGACATCATAGTAGGAGCTATTTGGTTTAATGCTGTATATTGTTTGCATTGACTGTTGTTATTATTTATATACCTTTAAAAGTGAAGTACTGGAAAACTTCAGAGACACTCTAAGTCCACAGGGTAGAAACTCTACTGCCTCAGGTCCATACTGTTAGATGAGTAGACACACAAACAGCACAAAAAAGCAAGGAAACAAATTGTTCCAAAAAACCCCAAGATATTCCAATAACAATTCATCAACATCACAGTGGAAAAATGTCAGAGAAGGAGTTTAGAATGTACATAGTTACACTGATCTGTGAAGTAAGGGATGGTATAAAGAATGAAATCAGAGAGAAAATACAGGTAGTAAAAGATCATGCCAATGAAGAGGCAGAGATTCTGAGGGAAAAAGCAGGCAGAAATCTTCAAAATGAAGGAAACAACAAATCAAATTGAAAATTTAATGGAAAGCATCACCAACAAGCTAGATCACTTGGAAGACAGACCCTCAGGCAATGAAGACAAAATATATTATCTCAAAAATAGAGTTGACCATGAAGAGAAGATGTTAAGAAACCATGAACAGAACTTCCAAGAACTACATGATAACATGAAAAGACCAAATTTAAGATTTATCAGGATAAATGAAAGCTCAGAGATACAAACCAAAGGAATACACTATCTTTTCAATGAAATAACATCAGACAATTTCCCAAACCTAAAGAATGAAATGGAAAATAACATACAAGAGGCTTACAAGATCCCAAATGTACAAAATTACAACAGATCCACACCAAGGCTCATTAGAATGAAAATGTTCAACACACAGAATAAGGATAGAATTTTAAAGACTGCAATTCAAAAATAGTAATGAAAATCCTTTTTATATTGGTCATATTGGTCACATACATACATGTCAAAACTGATCAACTTGCATACTTCAAATATGTACATTTTATTGTACTTCAATTTTATCTCAATAAAGTTATGGAAAAAAACATAGCAGATAGTGATGTTGACCAAAAAAAAAAAAAAAAAAAAAAGATTGTGATACCAGTTTTGTATGTTTGAAAGGTTTTGCAGTGAAGAGTGTCTTATATTTTTCAAATAAATAAATAAGCAAATATTATAAAATGATAACTCCTGAAATCAGATTTTTCACCTTCCCCAGTGTGTTCATTTGTTCTTCTTCCTTCCTTCTTTCCTTCCTTCCTTCCTTCCTTCCTTCCTTCCTTCCTTCCTTCCTTCCTTCCTTCTTCCTTCCTTTTTGTCTTTTTTTCTTTCTGTTGCTGTTGAAAGCTGTAATAGTCCATTGGCTTGGTGATTTCTCAGAACTGTTTTTACAAAGACACTATTCCTTATCATTTGTGATCACTGAAATCTTTGTTTTTCAGCTTTTGTGTTAGTGTGCTGATAGAGATTTGCTTGAATATCAGGAGCTAAAAATAAAATAAGAAATCTTGTCCATTATTTATCTTTAAGTGAATTATAGCTGTTATAAATGATAGTATTTAGATCCCATTGAATATATTTAAGAGTGATGTTGGGGCTGGGGTTGTGGCTCAGTGGTAGATCGCTGGCCTAGCATGTGTGCGGCACTGGGTTCCATTCTCAGCACTGCATATAAATTAATAAATAAAATAAAGATATTGTGTCCATCTACAACTAAAAATTTTTTTTTAAAAAAGAGTGATGTTATAGTTTTATTTTAAAATTTCAAGATTATAGTCAATATAATTGCAATCTTTGTAACAATTTAAAGTTATGATGAAAAACTGAAGACTTAATGTGTTGAAGGAGTTAAAGATGTATCATCTCAAAATGTGCCAAATTGGCATATTGATAATTTTAAGCTGAAGTCATCTGAAAAACTATGATTGCAAAGGGCCAGTTGGCCTTTTTTCATGTATAGCATACCATAAAGATCACTTTGGGTGGGTATCTCTTCCTTACTAACATGGAAAACAGCTTTGGTCACCACAGACAGGCCATTAGGCTGTAATAAACCCAAGTAAGCAAGTTGGTGAAAGGAACCCTAGTCTTTCACTATTTATTAAAAAAATTTTCTAATTTTTTATTTGTTCTTTTTAGATATACATGACAGTAGAGTGTATTTTGACTTATACATGAATGGGATATAACTTATTTTAATTAGGATCCCATTCTTATGGTTGTACATGATGTGGAATTTCACTGGTTGTGGATTCATATATGAACATAGGAAAGTGATGTATGATTCATTTTACTGTCTTTCCTAAGTAAAAAAAAAAAAATCTTTAAGTGTATAATTAATGATCTTTTTCAAGAAACATGTTCTTACTGCATGATAGCTTAAATCAAAAACAACCCAGTTCCCAGCAAGGTAGAGAGCACCATGCTCTGTTTAGTTTTAATTTCCCTGAAAGAATATGTCATTAAGTTTCTATAGAAGTTACCCTTTCCAGGGGTGGGGGGGAAGGGAAAAAAATAATAGAATGAATCAAACAACATTACCCTATGTAGATTTAAGATTACACAAATGCTATGCCTTGACTCCATGTACAAATAGAGAAACAACATGTATCCCATTTGTTTACAAAAAAAAAAAGAAGTTACCCTTTCCAAGAACCATTGTATTAACCATGAAATGATGTAATCAATACCAAATAAAAAAAAACATACAAAAAGATTCTGTGAATAATAAAGATTGAGATTCAGCCTCAGAACACTTGGTGTCTCTGTGTGCTGTTTCTTCACCGTGCTGACGCCTCCCATCCACCTAGGACCCCCGACTGCCGCTAGGGCTGGACTCTGGCACATAGATGCAATCAAAGAGCCCACATAAGACCTGAGGGGCCAAGCATGATGGTGCACACTGGTAATCCCAGCTACTTGAGAGCCTGAGGAAGAAGGATGACAAGTTTAAGGCCAGCCTGGGCAACTCAGTGAGACCCTGCCTCAGAACAGAAACAGGTTGGGCGTGTACTCAGTGGTGGAGGACTCGCCTGGTATGCATGTGGCACACAACACACTCACCCGTCACACACACACACACATTTAAGGGGTAGGGGAGGGTAGTGAGGCTCTCTCCCTCCTCCGTAGTGCGAAGGAGTGTTTTTAAATATCTTTAGGAAGTACACAAACAAAAACATTTGAAAATACTCCCCTGGACTTGGTTGCTGTAGCTAGCCTGACCTAGCTCAACTCCTGGAGTTAAATTCCAAAGACAATGCATGGAAAAATCCTAGTACTGAAAGGACAACCTGGAGACTTGATACCAGCTCTAAATACCTGTTGAAGGAGGCAACTGGAACTGGAACACAAAGAGCCTCATGGAGCTTCAGAGCACAGCATGAAACAAATGGGATTACGTCTTAAGACCTTTCAGTTGCTTCTTATGGATTTGAAAGTAAATTCAAAATTTCTTACTTAGAACCTGATATTCGAAGTCTGGTATCTGGAACAGCAGCATCAGTATCACTTGGGAATTTGTTGAAATGCAGAATCTCAGATCCTACACCAGGCTCTGAATCAGAACCTGTGTTTGAGCAAGACCCCAGTGACCTGTGTGTACATCAGTGTGTGAGGACACTGTTGTAGGTGGTCAAGAATGAATGATTCGCAATGCAGTAGGAGCTGAAGTGCTTGTTGAAGGTTACAAAAAACTACCTTCCTGTTAGATTCGAAGCTTAAAATTCAAAATTCACATAGTCCAATGTCTCAAGCCCCCAGGAGTCCTTTTCCCATCTCATCACCCGTATCCTGCTGTCCCAATCTCCTTTGCCTGCTGGACCCCAGCCAAATGGAACTTCTCAACTCCTGGGCCTGCCAAACCTTTTCTGCCTTAGGACCTCTGCAGGTGCCATGTCTCCTCACTGGAAGGCTGTTCCTCCTGCTCTCCACACAAGCAATTTCTCAGTCATCAGATTTCTGCTCAAAAGATACCTCGACAGAACTTCCTTTCCTCACTCTCCCTGAAGTCCAGCACGGGGCTCCTACAGCAGTACTGAGAGTTCTGTGAGCCCATCCCTGGCCTTTCCCTGTAACATCTTAACCTAACAGCCCTACATTATTAAAACCAGGAAACTGACATCGATACAGGAACTGATTTGATAAGCTGTGAGTTCTGCTTGTTCCTCTCTCTGACCAGCACCTTTGAAGTTGAACCCTGTCATTCTCTGGCACATTGTCATGCTTTATTTTCTTCTTGATACTCATGACCATCTGAAGTGATCTTACTTCTTTGTTCACGTGGGTATTGGTTGTTTCTGTTGCCAGGATGCAAGCTCTATGAAGGCCAGGGATTTGTCCAACAGTATAGGACCAGCTCCTAGAACAGCATCATAATTGTGAGTAAAACTGGTAATCACTAACTGTTTTAGTCAGTTTTTAAACTGCTGAGACTAAAGGATCTGACCAACACAATTGGAGAGGAGGAGAAGTTTATCTGAGGGCTCATGGTTTCTAAGGTCTTAGTCCAGAGAAGGCCGGCTCCATTCCTTGGGGCTTGAGGTGAGGCAGAACATCGTGGCGGAAAAGGGTGGCAGAGGAAAGCAGCTCACGTCATCAGGAAGCAGAGAGAGAGACTCCACTCTCCAGATACAATATATATGCTCCATAGCCACGCCCCAATTCACACCTCCTCCAGCCGCACCCTGACACTTCAATTAATCCAAAATTCACTGATTGGGTTAATACTCTTACATCCCAATCATTTCTCCTCTGAACCTTCCTGCATTGTCTCACATGTGAGCTTTTGGGAACACCTCACATCCAAACCATAACCCTTCATAAACATCACTTCTAATGGATATAGGCAGAAGTCCAGTTCCAAATATCATGACTGATTTGTATAGTAGTAGTGAAAGTTGAAAAATATGTTAGAACAATTAGTTGTAGAATTCAGTATATCTGGCACACATTTTTTTGTTTTCCTAATGTTATATGATATGTTTTGTTTTGTTTCATATTTTATATGATATGTTATAACTTAGGGGCTTGGGAGGCTGAGGCAGGAGGATCATGAGTTCAAAGCCAGCCTCAGCAAAAACGAGGCAGTAAGCAGCTCAGTGAGACCCTGTCTCTAAATAAAATATAAAATAGGGCTGGGGATGTGGCTCAGTGGTCAAGTGCCCCTGAGTTCAATCCCCAGTACCAAACAAAACAAACCAAACAAACAACAAAAAACAAACAAACTTATAACTTCAATTTTGCTGTCAGTAGAAGCCATGCAGAGAATATACATAGTAATTTGGATTTTGAAAACTCCTTTCTCAAATTGATAGCTTTATCCTTTGTTGGTCTATTTGATTAAATATGTACAAAAGGTACATGAGTATAGCATATAACTTAATTAAAACTTACTTTTGTAAGATAAATTTTTTTCTTTTTCTTTTTAGATATTTGGGGATTAAACCCAGGATGCATGCAAGCACTCTACCACTGAGTTACATCCCCAGCCCTTTTGAAAAAATTTTGTTTTGAGACAGTCTAAGTTGCCCAGGTTGGCCTCTGACTTGTGATCCTCCTGCCTCAGCCTTCCATGTGGCTGGGATTACAGGTGTCACCATGGTTCCTGCCTGGCAAAGTAATTTTTTTCCAAGTAAATAATTAAAAGAAAATACTGTCTCCTAGTCATGTGTGTTAGGATGACATTTGCTTTCATCTTTATGCTATCACAATTTTTGCTAGCTGGATCTTCTTGTGTGGAACAAATAAACTAATATGTATAAAGTGCTAAGAAAAAAAATACCTGGGCACTCATTAAGTGCTCAATGTATATTTGCTATAGCAAGTGTTATGACTATGATGTCATTCAGCAAATATGAATATGTAGTGTTACTAAGAAGTGTAAGGTACTTTAAGTTGAGTATTGGGTTAATGCATCATATTTCAAAGTGAGAAGTTTAGGCAGTATCCAAAGTCACTAGACAATGATAACTTAATTTTAAAAGTATTCTTCATTGAATGGAAATTCAAATAAAGTGTGTGATATTTCATATTCGTAAGAAATTGTCAACCAGTTTTCCAGTGGGGTTGTCCCCATTCCCACTAGTGACACAGAACTGCTCTAGTTTCTCTACTTCCTTGCCAGCGTTTGATATTATCACTGTTTTTAATTTTAAATGGTCTAATAGTGTTGCCAAAGGAAAACTTGAATAGACTCCTTAGCTCCACTTTCTTTCAGTTGATCTTTTAAAAAAATTAAATTTATTCTTTACCCTTTTTTTTTTTGGTTTTGTTTTTAGTTGTAGATGGACACAATACCTTTCTTTATTTACTTATTTTTTTAAGTAGTGATGAGGATCGAACCCCATGCCTCGCACATGCGAGGTGAACACTGCCACTGAACCCCAGCCCCAGCCCCTCTTTCAGTCGATTTTAAAAATCCACTAATTTTGGAGGTCACGCAGCTGAGTCCCCCGTTGACTTTGCCATACCTGACACCTCTGAGCAGAGCCACATAACTGGTGAGACTGTTCCTGTGAAAAGTTGCATTTCACTCTCCTGGCTGGTTGCTTGTCTATTATCTTCCCCATTCTCCTGGGGACAGTTACCTTGCGTGATATCCCTGTTCTCTAATGAAAGATGGCTTTTTTGGAACAATATTCCCTGTCTTCCAACTTGCTGGCTTGTAGCCACTAAAACCCTTACTTCCCACTGAAATCCTGTCTCTCAAATATTTGGCTTCATGGGGCAGCAATGCAACCAGATCTTCCACGATTAAAACAGTGTGTACCGATACCTTGTTGTTGTTGAAGGTGCTCTTGTCCGTGGCAGATAAGATGGAATGTACTCATCACGCATAATATGCATGCTGAAGCATAATTCATTGTGGATTGGAGAGAGAGAATTGACTTTGGACTTAGTATCCCCATGTTATAGAAGTATATAACAATTTGAAGGATAATCTTAACTATACACAAAAAACTGTGATTTTCAGAAATTATTATAGTGGAATAAAAACCTGCATTAAACACTTGGAACAATTTTTGTTGAATTTGGTAGCAATAAATTCTTTTTATGCATTAAAACTACAGAAAATATGCTGCTTTAACATCATTCTTTTATTTTTATTTTTATTTTTGATTTTTTTAGACCAGGTCTTGCCTTCAAAGTCACTGGGATTACAGACCTGCACCACCAATGGCACTATTTTGTATTTTGTAAAGTAGTTGTAATTTTACATTTTATCCTGTTGCACTACTACAATTTGAGAAATAATTTACTTTATTAGGTCTATTTTAGAGCATTGAATAATAATGGATGTTGGAATTAGACTCACTTAAGTTCAAGGTCTGATTCCATTTTTTTATCTTATTTGATTTTGGGCAAATTCTTCAACTTTTCTAATCTCCCTTGTCTGCAAGTAGTACTTTTATTAATGATCTGTTATATGAATTAAATGAAAGAATATACATAAGGCATTAGCTAAGTGCCTGGCAGTTAATATGCACATATTTTATTTTGCATTTTTTTTTGTTGTTGTTGTTTGTGTGTGTAAGTACCACATAGCTTAACCATTGAGCCATGTCCTCGTCCATTTTAATTTTTATTTTATTTTTTTATTTTGATATGGGGTGTTGCTAAGTTGCTTAGGCCTTGCTAAGTTGCTAAGACTGGCCTTGATTTTGTTACCCACCAGTCTCAGTTGCTGGGATAACAGGTTTAATATGTATTTAATAAATGGTTAATGTTATTATTTACTACCTTTTGGAAACATGTCATTTTACTCTAGTGTAAGACATTTTTATGGTGAAAATATCAATGTAAACAGAAAGTAACTAAGTTTGGTTAATTTGGTGGCTATCTCTGTGGATTATTTTGAAAACAATCTGTTTTCTCTCTAATCCTTTTACTTTGCTTGAAATTATATCACTAGAAATTTTTTCCAGTCACTCTTTAAACTTGAAGATTCTTATTGTCTTCAGTGATTTATTTTTAGGGTTTTCATATAAAAGTGAAATATTTCCCAGAAAATGGTGAGGAGGATAACTTCAGGGAACCCACAAGAACCTGATTTAATCTGACTCAGAGGATGTACCCTGCATGTGAACTTGCAAGTACAGAAGAAAGGACCCAGCAGGAAAGACAAAATGAAAAGTGAGAAACATCCCCTTTCTCCTTGGACCCACCTTAAAAATATAATGCCCTCAGTCAGGGCAAAAGAAATGGAAAAAAGAAAATTTTACATATTTTCTTTTTAGATCACTAGACCACACCCAAGCACCTGTACACAATTGTTCATAGTTGCTTTATTTGTAATTGTGGGAAACTAGAAACAACCAGTTCCCTCAGTAGGTGAATGGTTGGACCATGGAACACCCTTACCATGGAATATGACTTAGCAATGGAAAGGAGAAACTACTGAAGTAGGCAACAACTTGGATAGCTCTCAGAGGCATTATCTAGAATGAAAACAGCCAGTATATGAAGGTTACGGACTGTCTGACTTCCTTTGCATAACATTCTCAGAGGTAAAATTAGAAAACTGGAAGACAGAGTACTAGTTGTCAGGGATTAGGGGCAACAGAAGGGAGTGCGTGTGAGTATAAAGTATATCTGGAGGGAGACCTTCACAGGGATAATAGAGTTCTGCGTTTAGTTTGCAGTGATGGTTACATGAAATGACCCGATTAAACAGTGCAGAGACGTAGCCACCCTTTGTGCCATGTCAAAGCCATGGATGCATGAGACCACTCTACTATCTTTGCAACTTCCTGTGAATCTGTAACTATTTCAAAGTGAAAAGTTAAACATAAAACAACTATTGGAAGGCTTTCATTATTAGAGCAATTCTTCTTGAATTCTCTGGAGGCACCCTTTGGTACTCTTACTTTAGTGGCCTGCTGGTAAAAAAGGTGGGAGACTGGAGAAGGCAGTGAGCTTGGCCATGCAAACCCAGTGTGCCACATGCAAGTCAGAGAGTTTAACAGTAGTCACAAGATTAAGGGTGAGGGTGTCTCTCGCTCACAGGAATGGGAAGGAAGCCGAGGCAGACACACATCCCTACAGTCCCTCACCAGGTCGGATGAAGGTCAGAGTGCCTTTTACCTCCCTCTTCACTCTTTTTCCTCAGCTCCAGGGCAATTTAGTTTCAGTTTAGTTTGGGGAACCTGAACCCTACCTAGGTAATGTCTTGTCCAGAGAACTTGTACTGGGACAATTTCCCTTTTGGACAAAGTTGGTAGTTTGGATGCAGCAAACCTGAATCTTTGTGGGGGTTCTGGGTCTTACCTGGGAGTAAAGGTTAAGAGTAACTAGAAAAAGACTATTGAAATTATTCTTTGTAAAGGTGCAGAAACAAATTCTGAAGCATCAGTTTAAATGAGGGCAGTAAAACTGTCCAGGTGGCAGTTGAGAGTAAGGAAGACAGGTGCATGTTTCTCTTTTTGATTTTCCTCTAGTCTTTTAAAACCATTCCTACCTAGTCTCCTTTTCCATATTGTACCTTGTATGTTTGCTCTGTGTAGCTGAAATTTGGTTTCATATCTGTTCCTTTTGAGATTGGAACTTCTATGTGTAAATCCTTCTTCTGGAAGGAAGTCAGAACCTGAGGTGTAGATGTTGAGAGGTAGTGTACCATAATGCTTCATGGAACAAACTTTGGAGTAACACTGCACGCATTCAAATCCTGGGTCTCCAGTTTGGCAAATTATTTTGTTTCAGCCTTAGATGTTCAGTTTGTAAAATTTAGAAAAATGGGTATCAGAATACTCTTCACAGGGCTTTGGGAGGATTGATGAGTCAGCTAACACTTTGCCATTGCTAATAAACTACTGTTTGCATTCCTGGTTGTCTTATATACACATTCCACATCTGCCCCAAGCAATCAAAAGCTTCCACAGAGTTAAGGCTGTTTTCCTCTTTTCTCTTCCTAATGCAGTCTGTCTGCGGGAGAAAGTTGTTTGCCTTGGTTCCTTGGCGAAGTCATAGTAAGAGCCTCACTCTTTAAAAAAAATGAGTATCAAATCACTTTCATTAACATAACAATAATGGTAGTAGTAGTAGTAGCAATAATAATAATAGACGAGAGATTCAGAATGGCAGCATTCCACACAACCAAGCTCCCTTCATTGATGGAGTCATGGGAGCGTTGCCCTCTATTTTGTGCGGATCCATTTTATGTCATACACCTGCTGCTGCTGTTTTGTTAGCCTTCTTTTCCCAGGTGGGCGCTTCTGTCCCTAACCATCAGGAGGGCCACTGCCCTGGGGTGGTCAGCCCGCACTTCCCAGCAGTTGGCAACCCTGCCTACGCTTCCAAGCTCCGCCGCCGGGGATGGGGGCGGGATGACCGGCTTGGGGGCGGAGCCCGCGCGCCGTGGACTGGGCTCGAGGCGCCGGCGCGCTGACGTTGACGTCCGCTCACGCAGCCGCAGTGCGCCCGGCCGGCGCGCGGGCCCCGCCCCCCTGTCTCCGGGCGTCGGAGGCCGAGGTGGGCGCTGGACCTGGGCTGTCAGCCGGTGGAGCGACAGGGCTGGGGCGTGGGCGCGGGACTCCGGGGGCGCGTCCGGCGCGTGCCGCCGCCGCCGCCCACGGCTCTCAGCGCGCCGGGACCGGGGCGGAGCGGTTCGGCCCCGGCGCTCAGGTGAGCAGGCCCGCGCTCCCTGCGCTCTCGCCCGCCGCGGGGCTCGCGGGCAGTCGGAGGCCGGTGGGGCTGTGAGGCCGGGGTGCGGCCCGCTCCTGCTCCCAGAGGGCGGTGCCGGCCGCCGTCCCTGCGCTGGGGCGACCGCGGCAGGTTGCGACATCTGCCGGGAAGGGTGTTGGTAAATTTCCTCTGTGGGGAGTCGGGGCCTGAGGCGGAGCGTGGAAGTCCCCGGCTCGCGCTGCGCTCCCACTCTGCTCAGCCGCAGGCTGATGTACCCTCGTTTACATAGCCCCCTACCGCTTCTCTGTGGTCCTGGGGTTGGACCCGCCGGGCTCCACCACTGGGCTGCTTCTCACCCAGCCCTTTTTAGTTTCCCTTTCGAAACGCAGTCTCCCGAATTGCCCAGGCTGGTCTTGGTCTTGCCATCCTCCTGCCTAGCCTCCAGGGTCGCTGGGATTATAGGATTGCGCCACCGCACAGGGTTTAGTTTACAGCGTGTGATAAACTCTCCCAAGCTCTTGTAAGGGCTTGCAGGGTGATTTTCATTTGATAAGTGTGCCAGGTGCTACTGCAATGCAAAGGAAACTAAGGCACGGTTCTTGCCAGCAGGGACCCCACAGTTTGGCAGAATAAGTTTTTCAACACTTTGAGTATGTTTTAAACGTACAGTTTGACCTCCAGAGCCTTCTGACTCCCACGTCATGCCCTTATAGTACAGTGGTTTTGAAACTTTTGGAAGATCTTTGTTTGAAAATTGTGTGCTTATTCAAGATTTAGGAATAGTTCTTCTTTAGAAACTTGAGACAGGGAAGTGTAATATTAGACTAACATTTATTTCCTTGTGTGTGTTAATTATTTAATTTGAAATGGTCGCACTGCTAATAAAGCCCAAATACCTTGTTAATTAGTTAAAATGTCCTTTTCAGACTTGTTAAGATGGAACACTGCAGAAGAGCCTTCTGAAGAGGAAGGAAAAATGGAACATTAGAGACTGAAAAAAAAAAAACTTTGCTAAATATTTTTGGGTAAGGTTTTTAAAAATCGCATTTAAAAAATATTTTTAGTTGTAGATGGACATAATATCTTTATTTCATTTATTTTTATGTGGTGCTTAGGATCAAACCCAGTGCCTCACACGTGCTAGGCAAGCGCTCCACCACTAGCCACAACCCTAGTCCCTAAAAATCTCCTAATTAAAGCTCTGATGACAAAGAAACTCTGACTTTCTATTTCCTTTGTGGTTTAATCTGTGTGGTTAGGGAGTGGAGGTGGAGTAGTGGCGGTCTGTAATATGTTCTGACTTTTGGACTATTGACTTCTGATTGACAACTAAATCATGTGCTTGGCCTGTACCTTGGCAGGAAAATTCAAGGAAGTCCTTGGTTTGATTATCAAGTGTGAGTATTTTTTCTGCTCTTTTGCTTACTCTATAATATGCCCATGATAATAAAGCATTTTTTCAAAATAGTGAAAATTTTTAGTTTATTTGTAGAATATTATATGTGGCTAAACGCAAGTCTATTTTTTATTATGAGATCTGGGGAGAATAGTAGGAGACATGGTTAAAGATGATTAAGAAGCAGTTTAATTCACTTAATAAATAATTTGTTCTATGTAGCAGACATTATTCTAGGCTTCTGGTAATGGAGTGGTAGTTGTTATGGTACTGGGGAATACTAGGGTAGTGAATATTTTTTCTAGAAGGCTAACATTTTTGTAAACTTAGTATTTTCTTGATTTTATATGTAAGGTTATTTTTGGTCTGTGTAGAAGACTAGGGTGAGCACTACCTATGTGGTAATTGCTTATTTAATCTTGCATCATGTTTTAGTTAATAAAGCAGGAATCTCTACTAGTGCTTCAGGGTACAGTGGGAAACTTAGAATTTTTACAGATTTTTGTATACTGTTTCATGTTAAAGATAGTGATAGAATTTTAAAATTTCAAGGAAGGGTAGAAAATTAACTCTTTAATTTGAGAAAATTTTATGGAAGATAGAAGTGAAATGGTGATATAGACAAGTCTGGATAATGAGTTGGATAGTAGTGTACTTGAAAGCCTAGTGGATTAGTTAGAGGCTATTGTAGTAATCAACTGAGAAAGAACCAGAAGTACAGCATGCAGCTAGTGAGGAAGGGTGGAAGTGGGTTCAGTGGACACAGAGGAGGTAGAATGAATGAGTTCTAGTGGACTTGAGGGAAAGCGAGGAACATTCAATTTCTGGGCATATCATGGTTCGTGCACATAATTAATGTTTAATAAGCATTTGTGAAATGAGTTCTGTAATATCTGGTTTGGGAACCTGAGTGGATTCTGGGACCATTTATTGAAGTAGGGAGTATAGAAAGAGCCATAGATTGAGAAACATGATTGGAGGAGATGAGTTCAATTTGGGCTGTTATGTTTGAGGCATTTGTGCCTTCTATGAAATGTCATTAAGTAGTTGTATATGTGGATCTGAGTTGAGAAGATGACCCAAATAGAAATGTAAATTTTAGAGTTACATTTTTCTGTAACATTTTAAAAGTTTTTTATTTCAAGTATTTAGGTGAGCCAGTGTAAATTTCTGGCTACAAAGGTGAACCTTGCTAAAGAGCAACATTTTTGGATACTATGATTTCTTAAATGTCAAAAGTTCATGAATATATATATAGTACTGGGGATTGAACCCAGGGCCTTGCACATGCTAAGATTGAGCTCTACCACTTAGCTGTATCCCTTGCCCTAAGAATAATTTTTGTAGCATAGATTATATATTAAAAACTACCTTTAATTTTTTGATGTGTGGTGTTTGAATTGTCAGTTGTCATATCTGAATATTCCATCTGTTTTGTGTTTGATTTGCTTCTAAGAATCTTGTTCACTGGTATTCTTGAAACAATATTCATATTAACTTAGTACTTTCTTGATCATTACTTATGCTAACTGACTTCTTTTGGTTATAAATTTCTATTACCAGTTAAGTGTGTTTTTATTTTACCTATTGTAAGGAACAAAACAATTTTAATCACTATTCACTGCCATGCATTTCATTGTATGTCTGTGAGATGTATGTTTTGGGTTTTATGTTTGCTTTCTATTTTTAATGCAGTCAGCATTTCTTGAAGGATGAGTTGACCACTTTGCCCAAGCTCTCACAGCTGAGGAAAAGATAGAGGGAATGGAACAAACATTGCATTTTAACCGACTGTAAAGCCTACTGTATTTTTAAGATACCAGAGGATTTCCATTATTTGATGAAAGGAACCTGCAGCAAAGATTATACTTAATCTGTTTCACTTAAGAGGTTAATTTTCTGTTTAGTTTGCTTAAATGAATAGAATAGGGCATTATATGACTTTGATTTATATTCCAAACATGTGTGCCTGGCTTAAAATTGTTAAATTTGTTGCCTAACATCTCCTTTTTAATATTTCAGGAATCTCAGGGTTTTTGTCGTATTTGTCAGTCCTGCTTATTAATGAGAAAAATACTGTAATAAATTAATTTACACTAATAACACATGATAATGGTCAGTGGTAGATAGTATTGCCATATAGTTAAATGCTGCATAATGACATTTTGATTAATCATGGACATATATACTACTGTAGTTCCATAAGATTATAGTGGAACTGAAAAATTGCTATTGCCTAAAGACATCGTAGCACTTATCAGGTCTTAGAGCAATGTGTTACATATTTGTGGTGATGCTGTTGTACAAAAGCCTACTTGCACTGTTTGTCCTATTGAAGTATAGCCTGTACACTTATGAACTGCACATAATACTAGATAATGATAATGATTATTACCAATTTACACATTTACTATACTGTAATCGTTACCTTAAAGTGTGTTCTTTCGATTTATATATAAAAAAAGGTTTGCTATAAAACAGTATGTGATGTCATGCCCGCAGCAGCCTCATACATCTTGGGTTTATAGTTCTGTTGATTGTATCACTTTCTCTTGTGTTTAGTTTAATCTTGTGCTGATCATCAAAATCACTGCTAATATTTCCAGTCAGAGGTCACATTGAGTGATTAACTTAGAAGCAAAATTAAAGGTGATTAAGGACTGAAAGGTGGAAAATTATTGGTGATTTTTGCTCACCAGTCAGCCATGTCCCATCCACCATAGCTATGATCCTGAAGAAAAGAACGTGACAAAAGCTGCTAAAGGATCTACTTCATTGAAGGCAATGAGACTAACCAAAATTCGAGAAGTACCTACGTCAGATATGGAGATACTTCTAATGACTTGGCATAGAAGCATGTCCCTCTCAGCATCATGACAGTCCTGGCCAGAGCAAGTTTGTTTGCTATGCTGAAAGAAAAGGCTGGACCCAGCGATATTGTTGATTTATTGCTAGGTCTGGGTGGTTTGCGTGATTAAGAATCAGTCTCCATTACATAATGTGACAGAGAATGGTGAATCTGTGAGATCTGATGTGAGGCAGCTGAAGAACTTTTGGGAATGCTAGATGAACTGGTTGTCGAGAAACATTATTTGCCAGAACAAATCTTCAGTACGAATGAAACCTCCCTGGAAATAGATGCCTGAGAGGACTTTGATCCTTGAGGAAGTTGAGTCAGTGCCAGGTTTAAGACTTTTAAGAACAAGGTAACAGTGTTGAAGGCTACAAATTGAAGCCCTTTTGACCTGGCATGGGAGAGAATCCCAGGGCTTTCGAGCATATTGTTAAGTACACACTGCCAGGGTGCTACAAGAGCAATAGTCAGTTATGGATAACCCACTTCCTCTTCCAAGGTGCCCTCTTGAAATACTGTGGCAGTGAAATAGAAAAGTACTGTGTGGAGAATAATATACTGTTCAAGATTTTGCTTATTCTTGATAATGCTCTTTTTATTGATGAATTTCATAATATGGAAATGGTCTTTCTCCCTTGAAACCACCTCTTTGCTCCAATCAGTACATCAAGAAATTGGAGCAATTTTTAAGGTATATTACCTGAGGAAAAGGACCTTTACCCAGGTTATTGCAACTGAGAGAGACACTTATGTAATTCCAGAAGGGTTACATCTCTGACCATATCAAGAACCTTGCTTGATCTTGGGGTGATGTCCCCACGAGTGAATGGCATCAGCACTCTAAAGGTTTGTCCATGGCTTCAAGGGTGAGGATGTTGTAAAAATCAACATGAGTGTGGTTGAGATGTTGTATTAGTCAACTTTCTGTTGCTGTGGCAAAATACCTGAGAAAATCAACTTTTTGTGTAGGCTGCTGGTTTCAGAAGTTTCAGTCCATGATTGACGGGCTTCATTGCTGTGGGCCTGTAGTGAGGCAAAGCAGCATGGCAGAGAGAACGTGTGAAGCAGAGCTGCTCACCTCATGGTGATTGGAAAACAAACATATTTATTAATACACATATTTATATACTTATACGTATTCAGGGACCTGAGTTGTTTTCTCCCAAGGATCTCCACCCTTAAGCTAGATCTTAACTCCAGTAATGCCATCAAATTATGAATCCCTCAATGGATCAGTCCACTGATAAGGTCAGGGCCCTCATGATTCAGTTTCTTCTAAAAGCCTCACCTTTGAACGTTGCTGCATTGCGGATGAAGCGTTCAGCACATGAACTTTTGTCAGATGTCAGATGAGTTTTACCTAGGTGTGGATTGAGAAGTTCCTAGAGATTATTCATGAGAAATTGATTAATAAAGAATTATTAGACCCACAACAGGAACACAGCTGAAGAAGCAAGATTAAAGGAAACTGCATAAGAAAAAGAGCCCCCAAGAAAATTCACAATGGAGGGTTTAGTAGAAACTTTTATAGACCTCAATAAATACCCTTTTTAAAAAAGTTTAAAAATGTGGACTCCATTATGAAAAGTTTTTCTTAGAAGAATGTTTATGGTGCATAATCTGCTTACAAGCAGATCTCTGATGAGAGAAAAGCAAAACAAACAAGCAAACCACAGTGGACATATTTCTGGGAGGAGAGACTGCAGGAAGGGTTCAGGCTGCTCCCTAGAAGGGATCCAGAAGTGGTTCTGTCTCCATAGGAGACAACAGCTCCATGTGTGTAACTGCCCTGAAGCCCCTCCAGTGGGGCAAGATGGGGAGGTGAAAGGCCTGGTCCTGGTGGCCCTGACCTTGTGCAGGCCTCAGCCAAGGTGTGTATGTCTTGTGTCTTAGTTTTTAACAAAAAATATTTAAAAATAAAATAGAAAAAAGCTTATAGGATAAGAATGTAAAGAAAACAATTTTGTATAGTTATATAATGTGATTGTACTTTTTCAGTGTTTTTAATTAGAGCATCATAATTTTACATAGTAATTGGATTCATTTTGATAAAATCATGTGTACAATTTGAATTTGAATCCAGTGCCCATCCTCCTCCACTCTTTCCTCCCCTCTTCCCTTCTCCTATTCTCCCTCCTCTACTCTTAAACTTCCTTTTTTCTACGTGTAGGTGAAATTACCTTTGGTACATGATTTTGTTAAATTCATTCCATTTATCTTCCCCTTTCCCTTCTTCCTCCTTTACTCCTTTTTTTCTTTCTTTTTAAAAATTTATTTGTACGTGGTGCTGAGAATTGAACCCAGTGCTTCACACACGCCAGGCAAGCGCTCTCTCCCTGAGTCACAGCCCAGTCCCTCCTCCCTCTTTCTGGTTCTCCTCCTACTCCTCTCATCTTTCCTGCATCTTTTAATGAAATTTGTTTCCCTCCCCAACTGCCTTCTTTCCTTTGTTTTGTTTTAGCTTCCACACATGATTTTTGCGTCTGGCTTATTTCACTTGATTTTCTAGTTCTATCCATTTACCTGTAAATGCCATTATTTCTTCTTCTTTATGGCTGAGTTGAAAGAACTCCATTGTGTATATATGCCAGTGTGCTTGTATTTTAAGCAAAGCATTAATGTCAAAAAGTTAGAAAAAGTTTATAAAGTCAAAAATTGCAGTAAGCTAAGGATAATTTACTATTGAAGAAAGAAAAGTACTTTTTCATGTTTAGTGCAGCCTAAGCTTACAGAGTTAGTGCAGTCTGCTGCGGTATGCGTGGGTGTCGGGCTTTCACGTTGGCTCACCACCCACTTGTGCCTCACCCAAGCTCCATTCATGGGAAGTGCCCTATACAGGGGTACTGTTTTTTAAAAAAGCTTTTATACCATGTTTGTACTGTCCCCTTTCTGTGTTTAGATACATAAATAATTAACCATAGTGTTGGAATTGCCTACAGTATTCAGTAGCATGCTGTACAGGTTTGTAGCCTAGGAGCAGCAGGCTGTACCGTATTGCCTAGATGTTTAGAAGGTGATCTCATAAAGGTTTGTGTAAGTACACTCTGATATTTGCACAAAACCAAAATTACCTGACCACACATTTCTCAGAACATCTCCCCATTGTTAAATGAGGCATGATTTATCATAAAGATGTATTTGCATTTTAAATTAGAGACTTGATTAGTATTCTCTTTAAAGGAATGAATGGTGGAACTTGAGGCCCTATATCCTGATGAGTAAAATATTTTAGGCAGAGAGGGCTCTTCAAATCACTATGCACCTAATTAGTAATTCCAGCCTTTTTTTTAAACATTCCAGTACCATCTGAAATGTATAGGCTTACATATTTATTTTCTATGAGATGTCCAGTTGCTATAGATCCTTCTGTGTTTTGTGTACTTCTTTGTATGGAATTGGGAGGAGCATCCCAAAGTCATCAGCCATCATGTCATGTGAGCCTTGGTGAGCGCTGAGACTACTTGTGTCACGTTGGAAACAGGTCAGACCAGTTAAACACTCCTTGAAACTTCACTTTGGATAAAAATGTTCTGTTCTGTTCTTCTCTGCTTGACTTTTGTTTTGGGATGTCCTTGTGCTGTAGGAAAGACAAGCAGTCTGCTCAGTTTCCTGCATTGGTATTACTGAGATCTTTGGGTCAGTTAGGTGTTTACTCATTGGCAGGGAGGAGATATATGGCTTTGAAATTGGTTACTCTGTAAAATTACCTCCAGACAGTTTGTTGTTTAAATGCAGAAGTGGAACAGTTGGCAAGTTTTCCGCTGAGTGAATGTTTTGTCACAGGTGGCGAGGCTCAGTCAGGCCTGTGGGTAAGTGGCATGGAAGTGTGACGGTGCCAAGCACACCACTGGCAGAATGTCTTGAAAGGAACTGCGATGAAATCCAGAAAACTTTAATCTAATGATGTGAAGAATTGTGACTTCATTGCATGAGGGAATTGAGTATGATTGATTTTTTCTTTCATTTTTGTGATATTTGGAATCAGGTTATATAAATGTTAACAATTCTCTTTACTTCTTTTTTATTTTTATTTTTATTTTTATTTTTTTTTTTTGTGGTGCTAGGAATGGAACCCAGGGCCTCACCCATGAGTACTCTGCTATTGAGCCATAGCCCCAGCCACTCTTTCTAAACTCAAGCAATTGAAAACCAGATTCTCTTGAGGGTGAGAAAAGATCACTTTGGGGTCTTTTTGGTCTTGAATATACCAGAAATAATGGCTTATCTTTGGTAGTAGCTCATAATTATGTACTTTATATGATGCATTTGTTTTATTTATTCATGAAACATATTTATTGGGAGGCTGCTTATACCAGGAACTTTGTTCGGTATTGCTCACTCAAATGGGTAGTGCAAGCCCATCCTTAGGGCACAGCTGTAAAGTGGGGAGACTTCTAAGCAGAGAGTTATGGTGTCCAAGAATGCTAAGCTATAGTCTTCATTAAAACATTTATTTAGCATTTTCTGTGTTGTTAGACATTCTGCTAAAGATCATAGTAAATATTCCAAACCTTACACTTGATACTCAGCATTTCTTTTAATAGGGTTTTTAAGCTTAATAAATATTTCTTGAATAAAAACAAACACAAATAGCCCTGTATTGACTGTGTAGTCTTACTGTGCTGTACCAAGTGATCAGATCACCTTGATGCACTGAGATAGAGATGTCAGGTCAGGGTGTGGTTGTCACAGTAGTGTTATGTAGACATTCCATTTGATCCTGACGGAGGAGAGCCTTATCTCCCACAGTTTTGTGTCAAATTATGGGGTGCTGTAGCCCTACCAAGGACCCACCAGTGCGCGAGCTTTCTTGAGAGTGCGGGCAGGCCTCTGGTGGGCTCTGAGTGATCGTTGCCACGAGAGGCTTCCACTTCCTCTCTGAGTTAATGGAAAGACTCCTGCTCAGGAGGAGCAGAGTCAGAGTGAGCAGTGGTTCTGAAGCCCTCTCATCCATATTTGCTTTCAGCCACCACCCCAGGGCCATTTTCTCATCCTTCCACCTGTTATAAATGCAAATTAAACATTAGGAAAAGACAGGGCTGGTGTTGTGACTCAGTGGTAGAGCAATTGCCCAGCATGTGTGAGGCACTGGGTTTGATACTCAGCACCACATGTAAATAAATGAATAAAGTAAAGATCTATCAACACCTAAAAAGATTATAAAGAGAGAGAGAGAGAGAAAACAGACGAAGAAAAGGGATGGTAAAAGGTAATGGGTTAGAACCCCCCCCCCAAAAAAAAGGGAGTCATAAGAAGAAAGAAAAAAGGGATGAAATAGGTTTTAAAAATACTGTAGACATTTGTAGAAGCCCCAGGGCCCTCACCTTTCCATATTCTCCCAGCATCTGGGTCCATCCTGCCCTCTGATCCTCCTGTTCAGATAAAGGGTATCCCTCTTTCTTCCAGAAGCTGGTTCCTGCACCGTGTGCTCTGGACTGAAGCAGGACTTTTTGTGTGTGTGGTACTGGGGATTGAACCCAAGGATACTCTACTACTGAGCTCCATCCCAAGACCTTTTTAAATTTTGAGACAGGGTTTCACTAACTTGTTAAGGATTGGTTCAACCTCCCAAGTTGCTGGGATTACAGGTGTGTGCCACCACACCTGACCACTGAAGCGAAACTTTAAAAATCTGAGATATTTTTACTAAATATTATGTGCTTTAAATTGTAGGATTCATGGTCTCTTCTAAAGCATAAGGTTGTCTTTCCTATGAAAAGCAACTGTCCTCTGATTTGTTAGGACTAGTCATGAAAAAATAATGCCTTGGTTTGTATTTCCCCAGAAGCAAAGAATTGAGGTGCAGGTGTTTTACTTGGGACATGACTTTAGAAAGCACTGGTAGGGGAATAGGGAAGTCAACAGAGGGCAGAGCACTGCCAGTTGCCCACTGTGGGCATCTGCAGCTCCCTCCCTAGGGGATCAGATGTCTGAGTTATCCCTACAGAGCAAGGTAGACCGAGTGTTCACGCACCAGCTTTCTAGTCCTTGTTGACAGTGACTCTGGCATTTCTGGCTTGTTGACATGCGAGCCTAGCATGTCTCAGGGGTCAAAAAGCAGCCCTCAGCACAGTGTTGATAATGCAGTCTCCCTGGGTTGGGGATGCCAGCCTCCAGTGCTATCCAACAGGGCACAATAGCATTGGCTGCCCTGGGCAGACATTTACACTGTGATGTGCCAGACAGAGTTCTAAATGACTTGTGTATGTGAGTGAGCTCATCAGGTCCCCAAACGAGCTTTGTGAAGTAGGTGCTATTCATGTCCTCATTTTATACACAAGGAAACAGCACAGAGATGTTAGGCATTTTGCTCACAGTCACACAGCTGTAATGTCAGCTTCTTGAATCCAGGTTATTCAGTATATAGTCCATGCTTTTAATCCAAACAGTGGGATCCTCTGGAATAGTGCAGCATGAAGCAGGATCTCTTCTCTTTCCCTTCCTCCAGGCTTCCCTCCTGGTGTCCTTTGCCTTCTTTGTAGCAGTGTTCTCCTCATGCATGCTACAAAGAGAAGGCATGCTTCTGTCCATTCATACAATCAAGGCCAGCATGTAAAATAATTTTTTTTTTCAGTCCTGGGTATTGAACCAGAGCCTCAGGCATGATAAGCAGGTGTTTCACCACTGAACTACATCCCAGCCTTTTGTAAAATTTTGAGGCTAAATTGTCCAGGCTGGCCTTACACTGTTATTCTCCTGTCTCAGCTTCCTGTGTTGCTGTCATAGAGAGTAATTCTTGCTAAAGTTTGATTGATTTTTTTTTCCAGGTTATGTGACAAAGACTGGGCTTGATATTGCTCAATGAGTATTTTCTGTTTCTTTTTTCCCCTCACGCAGTGCTGGGGATCAAATCTAGGGCCTTATGCATGCAAGTGCTTTGCCACTACCACTGAGCCACATCCCCAGCCCTTCATTTTTTTTTTTTAAAGACAGTTATTTAAGAACCGAAGAAGGGTATGATGGTAGAGTGACAGATAACCAGGGTGGAATTTTTGGATTGGGAGACACCTATTCCTTGGCATGGTTGTAAGGAGAGGCCAAGAGATGTATGCTTGGGTTTAAAAAAAAGAAAAAAAAAAAAAGCCCTTTTTCCAACTGTCTTGTCTTATCCTCCAGCCCCCATGCTCCCTTTTTCTTTTTGAATTGTAGAACTATTACATGCCAGTTGTAAAACAGTTGAACAGAACCTATGTCAACAATAGAAAGTCCTGCTTCATGACTGCTTCTTTCCCTAAAGCCCCCTCCCACTGTTCCTCCCAGAGTTGACTTCTTGCTTGACTTTGCTAATGTCTTGGTAGATTAAAAGAGACATATAGTTGGGCGTGGTGGCTCATACCTGTAATCCCAGCAGCTCTGGAGGCTGAGGCAGGAGAATCTCAAGTTTAAAGCCAGCCTTAGCAAAAGCAAGGTGCTAAGCAACTCAGTGAGACCATGTCTCCAAATAAAATATAAAATAGGGCTGGAGATGTGGTTCAGTGGTCGAGTACCCCTGAGTTCAATCACCAGTACCAACAAATGGCATATTATATGTAAAACATACTCTACATAATGCACAACTGTGAGCTGGGTTTTTTAGAAACAGAAGTGGGACACTGTATCTCGCTTCTCCGCTTGCTCCGGTTGCTTTCATCCCAGACGTGTCCTAGTTAAGTTGGAAGTCTTAACTATTTTCTTATTGATATTTCTTCCCCGGTTTCTCAGTTCATTATGTATAATGCTGCTGTGATGGTCCTTGAGAAAATGTCTTTGTGCCTGAGGAAATACTTTTGAGGAATGGAGTTGCAGAATTAAAATGTCCCAGACAAAACATGTTTGCACATTTGTAGTTTTTATAGTATCTTCTGAAAGACTTACCACTTGAGTGGTGGGGTGTAGCTCAGTGGAAGAGCCTTTGCCTAGCATTGCAAGGCCCTGGGTTTGATCCCCAGCACCCCTCACAGGCCTCACCAAGACCATTTTCTTCTCATCAGCTCTGTGTGAGTGCCTGTTTTCCTAAACAGCTGTCAGCATAGTTGTTTGCAGTCTTTTGCTTCGTTCCTTGATGGATGACAAATGGCATTTATCTCTAATCACTAATGATGTTAGTGTCTTTCTTTGAGAATTACTTGTTTATACATTTTACTCATTTTTCTATTAGATTATGTGTATTTTCCTTATTGATTTTTATATTAGCTTGGTCTGCCTTTTTTGAAGGGCCAAATAAATATTCAAAGTTCTCTAAAAGTTTGTTGATTGCAAGTAGTAGTTGTTAGATATTTTTATTTCTTTTATCCAGTGGGAGAGAAATAAGATAATGTTTTCTAGAACTTTGTGGGTAATTCATTTTGAAAAAGAATGTTTCTTTACATGTTTCAGTACATAAAATGTAATGAATGTTTCAGTACGTAAAAATTGTACATCTTGTGGGTTACCATGTGAAGTTTCCTTACATGTATATGTTGTACAATATTCAAATCACATTTAAACACATTTATCTCCTTAAACATTTGCCATTCTTTGAGTGAAATCATTCGAAATCCTTTCTTCTAGGTTTTTTGGAATATAGCATGTTATTATCTATAGTCATCCTGTGGTTCAGTAGAACAACAGAATTTATTTCTCCTGTCTTGACTATAGCAGTACCCCTTGACCACCTGGAAAGATATTTCATAAAATGGTGGCAGTAGCAGTGGTGGTAAATTAGGAAGTTTGATAAACCTGTAGTTTTTACCATGTTTGATTCAATTGCTTAACATTTTCATGCTAAAAATAACAATTGCCAAATTCCTTTTCTAATGCTAGAGAGCAGTTTTGAAATGAACATTGATCTAAGGAAGAATAAAGAAGACATAGTTGAATCAAAAATATCGATAGCACATGTTTCATAACATATTAGTTATTTTCTTAAATAATAGCTAAAGTAGCATTTAAAATGATATACTTGAATACAGTGACTGTGTTAAAAAAAGCCATTAGCATTGTGAATACAAAGATGAGTAAAACCTATTGATTGTAATCTCTCAGGAGATAGGTGAGATCCAGGTCACAGGCAGGCTCTGCATAAATACCACAGAAGTGGAGCCATTCTGTCACAAGGCCCAGTTTTGATGTGTCCTGTTACTGATGGTTCTTACTTTGATTGCTTAATTAACTCTGGCTTTCTCAGAGCTCTTCCCCTTTGCATTAGTAAGTATTTTGGAGAGAATTCTCTTGAGGTGATGACTCTCCTGTTGCCATTCAGTATTGACTTGATTTTGAATGTTGGTATGGATTTGTGATTTCTGTTGTATTAAAGGGATTGTAATCCATTTCTTTGATTTATGTGTAAGTTGTCCCGGATTTTGTGCTTGGGAGTCTCTCAAAACTGGCTGTGTCCCTTTCACATGTTCCTCTCATTCTTGAAACAGTTCTTAGCTTTTTGAAAACAAGGCTCCTCTTCACTCCCCTGCCTTAGTTGTCAGCCATTCTTCAGGCAGCCATGATACCTCTCAGTAGTGTAGGTTGTAGAAGCCAAGTTCGTTGTCATTTTTACTGGGGTGTCACTGTTATGTACACCGGTTAGTGAACACGCCTATATACACATAGATTCCCAACTCTGTTGCTTATTTCTATGTTTGTTTATATTGAAAACCATCGCTCCACTTCTTATCCACCCTCCAAGCTTCCTTCAGATTCTCTTCCTTTATGTATCCTGCAAAAGGAGAAACTTGACCCCATTGTCCTTCATATACCTGTCCACTAACCCTCCTCCCCACTTTCTGGGCCATCTTCCAGGTGGAGGCCTTCCTCCTACTTGTTCTCCTGCTCCTACACACCCTGCTCAGATTGCTTTCCTCTCTGGAAGCCCTCTGTGTGCCTTTCAGGTTTGATGCCTTCCTCCTGGATGCTGACACATGGCATCAGGCACCCTTTGTGTGTGCATGCTCTTACGGAGAACACTGCTGAGACTCCCTCTTCTTGGCTTCCATGAGCTCGAGCTGGACTGCTTCTCCTTGCCTCTGTCTCCTGCTGGGTATGCCTTCCTTCCACTCAGGCTCCAGCACCTGCACCTGGCCTCTCTCCTGCAGGTGTGCCCTTCTCTTCCTGCTCTAGACTTGACACCCTGAGTTGCTGCCTCTGCCACAAGCCCATCCACAGAAGTGGATACTTAATCTACCCTTCGAAGTTGGGACATCCCATACTGGGCCACTAAGTCTCCCTCTTCCCCATGAACAGATGTGTGCTTTGCTCCACTTCACTTACAGCTTTTAGACTGAACTGTTCAGGAAGGGTAGAGGAAGAAGAAGCAAGCATTTCTTCTCTGTTCACCATTTGCTCCTGGAAGATTGTGCAGTGGTTTCTTGTATCCGTCTTCAGTTGCTTTTCCTAGACAGCTGTTCAGGCACCATTAAATGTGGCTGAGCACTTAGGAGGTGAGGCAGCACATCATGACAGAAGGATGTGGCCACTAGGAAGCAGAGCTCTCTGGGTCCTCCTTATGCCAGAATATGCTCCTCTTGCTTGAGGGCCTTCAGGAATATGAACCAATTCTGAAAGTATGTTCTTTTAAATATTAAGCCTTTTATGGGTTGATTTCTCTTAAAGACTTTGCATGAATCAAATAGTTGGAAAAATGTTGGTTAAAATTGTGATACTACAGGGTTCTGTCCTTGCAGCCTGAACATGTTCCTTTTGGCTGTGAGATGGTGTACTGGTATTTGGTGGTGAGTTTGGATGAGGACTCTGAACCCCTTTGGTGGGGAGATCACCCCTTTCTGGGTTTGAAGCAGATGCCCTTTTTATGTGGAGACTCGACTGCCGGGACTCCCGCCTCCCTCACTCAGCACCCCTGGGGTCCATGGCTTTTCACTCTCATGCTGTGCTGACCACGCAGTCCTTAGGGCGTTCAAAGTATGTGTGAGAGGACTTATTTTATAATGTCCAAACCATCATAAAGTATGTGAATATTTGTTGGTAGCTTGTCTTTAAAGTATCTTCTCCCTTTAAAATTTTTTACTTTTGTTTAAAAAGAATGAAAGAAGCAGCTCATGTTGTAAGGCGAGCCCCCAAATTTTAAGGGAACTGGTTGACAGACTTTTCAAAGCTTTGAAAAATATGAAAACATATTTTACTGAGCTTTACACTGTAGGATAAAAAGGATTATTAAAAAATGAAAACATTCTTAAATTTCTGTAGCTTTTTTTCTTTTTATGTTGCTGGGGATTGAAGCCCCAGGGCCTTGTGCTAGGCAGGCACCCTACCGACTGAGCTATATCCCCACCCCTTCTGTAGCTTTTTTGCCTCTTAATTTTTCATACCACTATTACTAGTAAGCTTTTTGTTGTTGAGTTCTTATGTTTTGAAAAGGTGTTTAATTTGCCTCTATAAGTCATACTAAGATTTTGGCAATGCGTAAATATGGAACATTGCTATTTGTTGCATATGGTATTTGGCAGTGTTGTCTCATCCAGTTTTTAACTTATTCTCTAATCTCCCCAAACTGAATTGTGAATAAACAGAAAATAAAAGTTGACACTTGTCAACTGTGCTGAGTGTCAATGAGAACATTGTCCTCACCCATTCTTCTGCATCCAGAAAAAAATCTATTTTTCTATAAAAATCACCTATTTCACTTAGTCTTAAAAGATTATTAACTGTGTAGCTCTCTTTATGATTAAATCTAGTTTTTCCCTCTTTTCTGATTTATTATAAGATAATTTTGTTACAGGTAGGTTGGTTTAGTCATGTTACTATAGTATGAGCATAAGAGCTTTACTCCTTTTAGTTCTTTCCTGGTACATCCAAATATTCTCATCCTGCTTGCGTGTGTGTGTGTGTGTGTGTGTGTGTGTGTGTGTGTATAATATACACATGTGTGTATATTTACACATTTGTCATATCTGGTCACAGTTTGATAGTATATTGTAGTTTATCCTAAGCATCTGATAGCAGGAGATCTGCTCACGGTTCATATTCTACCCAGAGTGAATCTGAACTGGGAAGATGATTTCCCCATGCAATAGTGAATTACACAGAAATGATGGAAATTAAGAGGGATTTATCTAACTTATTATACAAATATAATTAGTAATTGGCAGCTTTTGGGACAAGACTGTACTTGTATATACTGCACATGATTAACATTTACTCCTCTCTTATTGTTAAGATAGATATTTCCTATTAGATTTAAGAATAATCATGTCCCTTAGTCTGCACTCATATTTAGAATGGTAAAATGAGGATGTTACAAATTTGATCAGTTGTCTTATATTTTAGATTGAAATGTAGACATTTTGTTTATTGTATTTTCACATTCTCATTATTTAAATAAATAAATTGATTTAATATTAAATTCACCTCCCCTTGATATGATTCTCTGGGAATTTAAAAAATTTGATTCTAAATTTAACCTTTGACCTCTTTTAGGTCTTTAGATGTTATTCTGGAAAAGCTTCAGTGATGGACCAAAGGAAAAATGACAGTATTGTCCCTAGTATCACTCAGTTAGAAGATTTTCTTACAGAACACAATTCCAATGTTGTTTGGCTCCTTGTTGGTAAGTAGAAGATATTTTCTTGTGCTTTATTGGTTTACATATGGTTTAAGAACTACTATATTTTAAGCAGTGGTTAACTGAAGTTGGGATACTACAACACCGTTTCTTTATTTTTAGTAAAAGATTTTGATCTGTCTGTGTTTCTTGAATATTTGCTCTGCAAACCTCTTTGGAAAGGCTTTCTCAGGTTCCTCCTTTTCAGGAAAGAGACATTGCACGTAGTTTCCTTTTCCTGTTTCAGATCACCTGTACTCAACACACACACACACACACACTTTCATTTGTTTAATTGTAAAAGTAATAAATCCTCATGACCAGTGTGGTTTTACTGTAGAGTAGCATGTTTTACTGTAGAGTAGCCTGTTTCATCTTTTAATATGTATTCTCACTCCTATGTATTTTGCAGTAGGCTCTGCTGTTTATACTTTTTGTTTGATATCCTAGAAGTTTTCTAGGTGTATGCAGATAGTTCAAAACAGCATATAATTAAATGGCAGGAGAGGAGAGGAAGGGGAATATGAGTGAATGATTATGAAGGAATGAGAGGAAGATATACAGAAATAATAGCAGGAAAGGGAGTGATTACCATAGGCTGTTATTGCCCAGGAAGTTTTCATTAAAGAGGGATATTTGATTTTAACTTTGGCTTAGGAATTGGAATGTAGAGAGGAAAATGGGAAGGGTGAGGTAGGCAAGTGAGGGTGGTGACCTTGTGTGTCCGAAGGCACAGACATGCTGCAGTAGTATGAAGGTAGGTTTTCTTTTCCTTAGACGTGTTGGGCAGTTAAGGCCTGCCGACCTTAAACTGCCCAGCTGTCTTTCTCTGAGGACAGCAGAAGGGCTGGCGTGGGGCTGTGGGCCAAGCTGCAGTATTTGTAGAAGGATATATAACACTTCATGGTGACTGCTACCATTTTCTATTTGACGCATTTGAATTCTTGTAAATTATTAAAGGGAATTAAAAGTGTAAAGTGAAATACCAAATATTAGTATGGAATAGAACTTCATAAAAGCAGTGTTGGAGGTTAGCTTCTGGTTTAAGTAAGGACAGAATTCTTCCATATTTCTTATCCATCCCCTTTGTATCACTGAGGATCTCTTTTTCTATTCTATACCACCTTTCTTTAAGGAGAAAACCATGATTGCAATAAACAGCAGCATTGAGTTATTATTTTTAATTCCTTGTGATCTACTAGGGGCCTTGTGATGTTGATGGCATGCTAGAGCAAACAGGCCACAGTGCCCAGGATGTGCAGTATGAAAAGCATATTTCTCAGCAGATGCCTTCTGTATTTATGAAGGGCCTGTAACAACCTGCCATGGAAACAGTGATTTACAGTAAAAATTTGTTCAAAATAACTTTAAACTTAAAACCCAATAGCATAGCATTAAAATAACTATAAGAGTTTTTAGGAATAATTTTTTGGGCAGATTATAGTAACCTGCTACAACAAAATTGTTACCCTGAGAATTGTTACATTTTTTTATGACTCCTGTGAATGCCTTTTCACATAATTTTTAAAAAGTTAAGAACTTCATGTTATATTGCTAAGAGGTTACACATGATAACCTTAAATTATTTTTTCCAGTTACAGAAAATAGTTACATAGTTTTATAAAGGACAAGTAAAGGAATATTGATTATCAAAACAAAATTCTTGTGCTTTGCTTTTTGTATATTAAAGTATATTTTTATATATCACGTATATTTTTGTATATTCATGAACTCTTTTTGGAAATACACATTTTATAGGTGACTAAACTTTTCATAAAAAACTAGTCAAATTTGAATATCATTTATTGTAACTTATTAGATGGTATCCATCAGAAGTAGTTTACTGTTACAGCAAAAATTACAGCAAAATATCTAGTATAAGGTGATCTGTTGATATATGTGCCTTTAGATGAAAATTCCAACTTTTCTGTTTTTTAAAGCAGAGAGTGCCGATTTAAAAAAACAGTGACTTGTCCCTGACCTAAAAAAAATAAATCTTCAGTTTTCTTTCTTTTTCAAGTGATTGTAGCCTGTTTTGGGAAATAACTTAGGAATAAAATTATGTGTGAGCATTTTGCTTAATAGAGGTGGCTGTTTTTCCAGATGTTAACACATATGGACTTTCTCTTTCCAGAACATCATTACATGTTTAGCAACTAAAACAGAGCAAAGCAATGAAAAAGTAAACAGGGAGGGGGAAAAAAAAAAAAGAAAGATATACTTGAACCTGGTTTAACTTATCTGTTTGGGAACTGTTTTTTTAGTTAATGGCTGAAAAGATCTCTAGAGGAAAGTTGAATAAGGTAGAATCAACCTCTAGTTTTAAAATTCCAGGTGCTAAATTTTAAGAGAATAGATTACTATATGGAAGTAAGTTTTACCATTTCTGTTGTTTTTGTTTTTGTTCTTTTCCTCCCAACAGCCACTATTTTGTCCTGTGGATGGATTATTTATCTCACATATTATAATTCTCGGAATGTTGGTCTTATTTTAACACTGGTTCTTAACAGATTGTACAAGCATGGCTATATCCATATTGGTAAGTTTGTCTAACACAATTTTTTTCTTCCACAGAAGATGTATATTATAAATTTTTATTTCATAAACACTTACCAGCTTAACCTTTTTTCATGAAGGCTAAAATAATCTAACTGGACTTCTCTCTCATGCAGCATTCCTAGAGTTGAACTACCATTTGGTTATTGTCTTTTACCCCATTCTTATTTTTTATAGTGCTTGAATAGCAACTTTTTAATTTTTCTTTAACTTATAAAAGATGCTCATTAAAAGTATTTTAAAAGTTTAGGAACTGGGGCTGTAGCTCAGTGGTAAAGTGCTTGCCTAGCACATGTGAGGCACTGGGTTCAATCCTTAGCACCACATAAAAATAAATAAATAAAAGTATTATGTTCCATCTACAACTGAAAAAAATAAAAGTTTAGATATATATACAACACAGAGCCAGGTGTGTGGTACATACCCAATCCCAGCAATGCCAGAGGCTGAGGCAGTAGGATTGGTAGTTTGAGGTCAGCCTGGGCAATTTAACAAGATCCTATCTCAAAATAAAATACAAATAGGGCTGAGGGTACTTGCCTAGCATGCTCAAGGGCCCTGGGTTCAATCCTTAGTACCATAGAATTTCTTAGAGAAGTCTACCTTCCAGAGAAAATTTTGGATGTTCAATGTTGTTATTTTTTAAAAAAGTAACTCATACTTTAAAAATACATATAAGTTGAGATCATCCTGTGTATTTCATTTTGTGCCCTGCTTTATTAGCTTAATTTCTGACCACCTAGTGATAGAAAGTTTGTGGGTAGATAGGAGAATGTATTAGGAAAAGTGGAAAAATGGGCGGAGGGCTGACTGGATAGGGCCATTCTTACCTTACTTATATTTGAATACTTCTCAGTAGAAATAAGTAAAACTCCTTTCAAACGTAAGTCATCTTTCATTAATTTGGTTCCTGCAATGATGGAAATTGATGGATGGTGAATTATTTACTGCTTTGGTTTTAATGACTGAGTACATATATTTAAGGGAATTAGCCACATAAAGTACCTACTTAAACCAATTTCCTCATGTGGTGGTTAGTTGCTCAGTTAATTGTAATGATACGTGTGACATTTTTTGTTAAAATGGTCAAAGAATAATGGAAGTCAAAACTTAGGAATTAGGGCTGGGACTGTAGCTCAGTGGTAGAATGCCTAGCATGTGGGAAGCACTGGATTCGATCCTCAGCACCACATAAAAATAAATAAAATAGAGGTATCATGTCCATCTACAACAAAAAATATTAAAAAAATAAAACAGACTTAGGAATTAGACCAGAAACCCTGCAACTGCTGGAAGAAAATGTAGGCCTAATACTCCAATGTTGGCATAGGAAGTGACTTCCTTAACAGGACTCCTAAAGTGTAAGAAGTAAAATTAAAAAATCAGCAAGTGGAATGTCATCAAATTAAAAAACTTTTGCATAGCAAAGGGAATGAGCGTGAAGAGAGAGCCTACAGAATGGAGAAGATCTTTGCCACTTGCTCCTCGGGCAATTAATATTCAGAATATACAAAGAACTGAAAAAACTTAGCACCAAAAGCAAAACAGAGCAAAAAAACAAAAACATAACCCAGTCAATAAATGGGCAAAAGAATTAAACAGACATTTCTCAAAAGAAGAAATACAATTGGCCAACAAATATATGGAAAAAATGTTCAACATCTCTTGCTAGAGAGCAGTCGGGAATGCAAATCAAATTTACACTAAGATTTCATTTTACTCAGAATGTCAGAATGACAATTATCAAGAATATGAATAACAATAAATACTGGTGAGTTTGTGGGGGAAAGGTACACTTGCACTTTGCTGGTGGGCCTGCAAATTAGTTTAACTACTCTGGAAAGCAGTATGGAGATTCCTCAAAAAACTAGGAATGGAACCACCATATGATCCAGCTATCCCACTCCTCAGTATATATCCAAAAGATTTAAAATCAGTGTATTACAGTGATGCAGCCACATCAATGTTTATGGCAGCACAATTGATAATAGCCAAGCTATGTAGTCAATCTAGGTACTCTTCAACAGATGAATGGATAAAGAAAATGTGGTACACACACACACACACACACACACACACACACACTGTGGAGTACTATTCAGCCATAAAGAAGAATGGCATTATGGCATTTGCTGGTAAATGGATGGAACTGGAGACTATCATGCCAAGTGAAACAAGCCAGTTCCTAAAAGTCAAGGGTTGAATGTTTTCTCTAATATATAGAAGCTAATTCAAAATAAGGGGAGGAGGGAATTAAAAAAAGAAAACAAAAACAAAGGGGAAGAGGGAATTTCATCAAAAATAGAGGAAGGACCAGTAGAGTAGATGAAGGGGATTGAGGAGAAGAAAGAAGGGATAGGGAAAGGGAAGAGCAGTGGAATGAATCTGATGGAGATTTCTAATACGCATACATGGATGTGGCATGGTAGGTGCCATCATCGGGTGAGTCCACGGCACACTGACTAAAAAAGAAGAAAAAGTAAACTGTAAATAGGCTGAATTAATTGACTTGGGATTGGTGGATGGAGTGCGTGCTGGGGACTGACCTGGAGTAGGATGGGCTCCTTGCCTTTGTGAGGCTGTCAGGGTGTATCCTGGTCTTGTAAATAACTGATAATAATAGACAGTCTGCAGTTCTCTAAGGATGAGAGCAGAGTGTGAAGAGATTATTGGTTAATTTGTATGCTTAAGTAAGCTTTAGGTGCTTCATCATATATAAGAGTTACAATATAAAACAATTATATTAATTACTGTTACTTTCTCCTACAACAGGTTCCTTCTCTTTCTCTGTTCTTTCTGGAAAAGTCATGGTTCGTGAAATCTATTATATTACAGAAGACATGTCTATTAGGTAACAATTTAAAAAGTACTCAAACATGAAATATTGTAAAAATGTTCTGATTAAGGTGTTTATTTACTATGACTTGTTCAAGTCAGCCATAAAGTCATTTTCTTGAGTTGGGTATACTGGTGTGTGCCTGTAGTCCCAGCTGCTCAAAGGGCTGAGGCAGGAGGCTCATTTGAGCCCAGGAGATTGAGAGCAGCCTAGGCAACTAAGACCTCCATCTCAAAAATTCATACTTGGTGAATTGATCTTTTAAAATGTTTTTGTCAGTAGATTAATTTAGCTATATTTTATTTAGAGACAGGCTCTCCCTGAGTTGGTTAGGGCCTTACTAAGTTGCAGAGGCTGGCTTTGAACTCACTGTCCTGCCTCAACCTCTGGAGCTGCTGGGATTATAGGCTTGCGCCACCACACCCAGCTACCTCACCGTTTCTGGTGTAGATTCTTGGTGGTTATTTGTAATATAAAGTCCAGGGCATTGATCATCCATTATCAACATTCATCATCAACATCTCATCCACTTTTAGCTCCTTTTTAGAGATAAGCTTATAGAATTATTTAGTATTTGTTAGCAACTCTGAAGAAATACAAATCAGAATGTAAGAGGAAATTATGATGTTTGCAGTCTCCTCTTCTATAAGCCTTGAAGAAAAGCTTGCATCCTTTTTGTTTCTCTTAATATTTGTTACTTAGAAATTCAAAATTTGGCGTTAGTTGAGAGGTGCTAGGATTTGGCAACACTCTTGCCTCACGTAAAGCTGTAGGAAGCAACTTCTGTGCTATTCTAAAATATTTCCAAATCAGAAGTAAAAAAGAATATGAGTAAATACAAGATGACAGATCACTTATAGAAATGAAGAAGTATCTTTTTAAAAGTTTCCCCTTAGTGTGCTAATCTAATATCCCCTTTTAAAGTTTGACTTATCTATTTAATTTTTATATTTAAAAAATATTATTTAAAATAAAATTATTTGTTAGCACATTTTTCTGTTACGTATAACGTACAGCACAGCATTACCCAATTAGAACAATCTAATATTACAAAACACATACATGATAAATATATATAAGTTTTGCCAATTAAGAATTTTCAAAAGAATTCCTTCCTTTTTTAAATGGAAAGCTATAAAATACTTTGTAGCTCTTAGTTCTGAAAAAAGATGTATATTTATGTATATTAGTGCCCTTTTGAGAATTTTGTTTTTTGTTTGTTTTCAGTTGCCTACCTAATTAAGAAATTAGTTAAGTAAATTGTTCTTATTTTTGTCATGTGCTTAGAATTCAAGATGGATTTATCATTTTTCGGTGGTGGAAAATGTATAACCCAAAGCAGAAACAACATGGTAAGTTTCATTTCTTTCCTGTTTAAAATCTTTAATCATAGCAAAATTTCATTTACAGATATTTTAATGTTCCACTTCTTGATGTGAATGTTTTTAAGAGCTGCAGTGTTCTTAGAACTCAGTTTTACCTCTGCTTGGTTGAAAATCTGTAGCTTTCTTGCTGCCTGCTTAAGTCCAGTCACTTGTTCATGCAGTGTTACCCTCCGCCCATGTTTCTCTCTGTGGACCTAATGCGCCTGGTAGTTGGCACTGCTTCTCTGCACTCTGTTCTTTCCAGCACGCTGCGTCTCCTCAGCTCCTGTGGCTCACTCTACCCACCTTTGTTCTTTCCAGCACGCTGCGTCTCCTCAGCTCCTGTGGCTCACTCTACCCACCTTTCCCCCGCCCCTGGCTCCGACTCCTCAGTGAGGGTCGGGTGAAGAGAAGGCCCCAGGCTGCCTTCTGGGTTTGCTCTTGCCCTCAGAGCCTTGCCTTTGCTGTCTCAGAGTTTGCTTCCAAATCATCTTTCATGTTTCTGGAAGAGCTTCTGTCTTTGCCCCAAGCCTCTTCTGAACATTAACTGTATGAGTGGCTTCAAGGAGAGTAGGCCCTGTCTTTATTTTCTAGAATTGTGCTTTTCAGGCTTTTGAACTCAGAAACCTTTTTATTTATCTAAATTACTGAGGATTCTAAAGCCCTTATTTGAGTTCTATTTATATTTATTGCATTAGAAATTAAGCTGATAATTTTAGAAATATTTTTCAATTCATTAAGAATATCGATAATCCATTATGTATGAAAAATAATTTCCAAAGCAAAAAAAAAAAATAGTGAAAATAATAGCATTGTTTTACATTTTTCAAATCTTTCTCCTAGCTTGAACTCAGGGCCCTCATGTATGCTAGGCAAGCACTCTACCACTGAGCTACCTCCTCAGCCAGTTTTTAAATGTTTAAATGTTGAAACAGGATCTTACTAAGTTGCTGAGGCTGGCATTGAACTATGATTCTCCTGCCTCAGCCTCCCAAGTAGCTGGGATTATAGGCTGGCACATGTCTCTCTAATGTTCAACTGAATAAAAGATAGCTGAAATCTTACTTCTGCTTCTGTATTCATTCTGTTGAAGTGCCATCTGTCCTATACCCTTTGAAAAACTCTACACTCCACTCGTGGGAGACTTGTGAAATAGTCAAATATCTTAATAATATTATGGATATAGTTTAGACATTTTGGACCCCTGGAAGGGGTCTTGGGATTCACGAAAGGTCTCATACTTTTGAGAACTACCATTCTTGAAAATTGTAGGTGGACCTAGTAGCATAGGGTCTGAAAAGGATGGATCCCCCTGCCTTTGTTAGTTACAGGATCATCTGTGTTCTGGCACCTACTCATATTGAGATTCTGAGTACATTTTTTCCTCCCTGTGGTTCTAAGGTTCAAATCCAGGGCCTCATGCATTCTAGGCAGGTGCTTTACCATGGAACTCTGCCTCCATGTTAGATTCTCCATGTAATTTTGGATCTTTCCAATTAAATATTGATTTGTTTTTGTTTTTTGGCAGGCTCACCTAGGCATTTTACCATTGTGTATAACTTTACTTCTACAATAAAGTAGGTTTAAAATTGTAAAAGTTTATGAACTTATCACAGGTTTGAGCCAGGCTAAATTCCTTTAGATGTCACCATCATGTCACTGTTTGTCATTACTTTGTCATTACTCCCTTCCCCATGTGACTCTGGCACTCCTTCATATTGTATATCATACGCTCTTTCTTGATGAGGCTGGCATGAAGGGGTCTGAAGAATTAATGAAATCATAGTGATTAGAAATTAAAATAATGGGCAGACTTCAATGGGAAAAGTATTTTAACAGCTGAAGTTGTTCATTAGGTAAGTTTGACTTAAGTTTTATCCTATGGAAAAATATTGGAGGGCATTTGAAGTGGCCTTTTGCAGTTTTTCATCTGTCATTTAGAATGGCTGTGTAATTAGTAGTCTTTAGACTGTGATTTGAGAATATCCATTGTTAATGCAGCATTTTAATCACGTCTTCACAAATGACAAACATTCTCAGAGAAAAAAATTGGTTTTTTTTGTCAATATGTTAGTATACTAGGAATCTTAAGTTTTGCCTTTTTATAAATACAAATGCATTCTGAATTTTGACTCATTTTTCTACATGTATACACGTAAATTTTGTAGAGTAAATATTCTTGATTGTTTTTGTATTTTATTTGGCTATAAGCCATAAAGGTAGCATTTAAGTAAAGGTGTGCCACAGACTTGCTTATAATGGATAGATGATTAGAAGTCTTTCCTGGGAGCCGTGTCCTTTTGATTCAGTTCCAGCCGTTGACATTCACTTGATTGTGAACTGACCCAGTATGTCTGCCTCTGGTTCAGTTTGTGAAGTCTGTCTAGTTTGTTCCTTAGAGATGGGTTTACTCTAGGAATGTATTTTTCCATGCATATCATGCTTCCATTAATCTTGCAGTCTATTCATTATATAATTTGCTACTTTGACTTAAACTTGTTTTTATGTTTAGTTAACATAAGCTATATTGTTAAGATTACAGTGGAGCTGAACAATCCTCTTTGTTTATATAACTGCTTTATGATTTTAAAAGAAAAATGTAACTTCTCGTATATTAGAAATTTCATGTTAAATTATTTTCAGTGTTCATGTGAACAGATATGGCTGTAGAGGGATGGGTAAGTTGGGAAGTAGAGGAAGAGGCCTGTCTCTTACCCTGTGCTGTTTATCCCAGGATTCCAAAGAACACAGTTTTGAAACAGTTGATTTTAAAGTCCCTTGTTAATTTGGAAATTAGCCAATGCTTGCAAAACCCCTTGTTTTGCAGATTAAGAAACTGAAATTCCTGTGATTGTAAATTGTAGCACTAGACTAAAAACCTTGGTTTGCTCACTTTGATTCCAGTTCTTCTTATATTACTAAATGTGTGTGTGTGTGTGTGTGTGTGTGTGTGTGTGTGTTGTGGTGCTGTAGATCCTGTTACACACCAACCATAAAACCTTCTTGCTAATAAGGTCTAAATAGGTTTGGAAATTCTCATCATAAACACTGATTATAGTGTATGGGAGGAATGAAGACATTCATATTATCCAGAGGCCACTGAAAGTTTTAAGGTTAAGCTTAATGTGATTGCTATAGGGTTTTCATAGATAGGAGGACTACAATCTTTTTCTTTTTTATGTTTTTTGGTGGTGCTAGGCATTGAATCCAGGGCCATTCTGCTGGAAAGGGGTTCTTTTTCATATCCCAGCCCTGAGAACTACACTCTTAAATGATTTATAAATATTTTTTAAAAATGTAGTTAACTTTATTTCATTATGAAGTGTTAACATCTTCTTAAGGGGGATTGTTCTTTGCCAGAATATGCAGATGAAGTCAAGAGGACACGGACACAAACCCAAATACATACAATTTTCTCATACTAGACAAAGGGGCCAAAAATATGCAATGGAGAAAAGATAGCCTCTTCAATAAATGGTGCTGGGAGAATTGGAAATCCATATGCAACAGAATGAAACTAAACCCATATCTCTCACCGTGCACGAAACTAAACTCAAAATGGATTAAGGACCTTGGAATCAGACCAGAGACCCTGCAGATTATAGAAGAAAAAGTAGGTCCAGATCTTCAACATGTCGGCTTAGGACCAGACTTCCTCAACAGGACTCCCATAGCACAAGAAATAAAAGCAAGAATCAATAACTGGGATAGATTCAAACTAAATAGCTTTCTCTCAGCAAAGGAAACTATCAGCAATGCGAAGAAAGAGCCTACAGAGTGGGAGAAAATCTTTTCCAATCATACTTCAGATAGAGCACTAATCTCCAGAATCTATAAAAACTCTACACCAAGAATGCAAATAATCCAATCGACAAATGGGCTAAGGAAATGAATAGACACTTCACAGAAGAAGATCTACAAGCAATCAACAAACATATGGAAAAAATGTTCAACATCTCTAGTAATAAGAGAAATGCAAATCAAAACTACCCTAAGATTCCATCTCACCCCAATTAGAATGGCGATTATCAGGAATACAAGCAATAACAGGTGTTGGCGAGGATGTGGGGAGAAAGGTACACTCATACATTGCTGGTGGGGTTGCAAATTAGTGCAGCCACTCTGGAAAGCAGTGTGGAGATTCCTTAGAAAACTTGGAATGGAACCACCATTTGACCCAGCTATCCCACTCCTTGGCCTATACCCAAAGGACTTAAAATCAGCATACTACACAGCCACATCAATGTTCATAGCTGCTCAATTCACAATAGCCAGATTGTGGAACCAACCTAGATGTCCTTCAATTGATGAATGGATAAAGAAACTGTGGTATATATATACAATGGAATATTACTCAGCCATAAAGAATGATAAAATTATGGCATTTGCAGGCAAATGGATGAAATTGGAGAATATCATGCTAAGTGAGATAAGCCAATCTCAAAAAACCAAAGGACGAATGATCTTGCTAATAAGTGGATGATGACACATAATGGGGGGTGGGAGGGGTTAGTGGTTAGGTTAGAGTTAGGGTTAGGGAGGGGGGCAAGAATGGAGGAAGACTATATAGAGGGAAAAGAAGGGTGGGAGGGGTGGGGGGAAGGGAAAAAATAACAGAATGAATCAAACACCATTACCCTATGTAAATTTATGATTACATAAATGGTATGTATGCCTTTACGCCATGTACAAACAGAAACAACATGTATCCCATTTGTTTACAATAAAAAAGAAGAGTAATTGAAGTCCTTTATGAAGAGGTAATTTTTGACACAAATAATAGATTTTTTTTGCATTCATTTTAGTGATGATTCTCTTATGCTGAGGGAAGAATTAAAAAAAAACAGGAATGAGGATGTGGGTGCTGCTCAGATCTGTTTGGAGTGGATGCCTATGAACAACCCTAATTAAAGGAGAGTGGAGTGTGAGTGTGGAGTGAGGAACATTACTGAACATGGTCTTCAAAGTTTTCCAGCTTTGGTGTGAACCACTTCGAGTTGTCACACAAGGTCGTGGCTTGATGAGTGCTGATTCTGCCCATTCGCCAGGGGGCAGGGTGGGAGGTAGGAAGCTGTAGTGACGCCCCATGCCTAGCAGCATAATGGTGCTGGCTGTGAGAAGGTCCGCACTAGACAGACATGCACAGTAGGTCGCGCAGGTGCAGTGGCTGGTTTGACCTGTGTCTTAGGAATCGGCACGTAATTCATTTTGGTGCTGACGGATTAATAGAGAATGATTTGGAGGGTGTGTTTGGGAGGAAAGTTTTGGGGAAGGCAGATGCCACGGAACTCAGCTCCTTTCGAAAGTCATAGTAAAATGTAGTCACTATTTCCAATTCACACACTTCAGGTTAGTTCTAAGAGCTTAATTATCGCCCTTCTTGCCTGGCTGTTGGCCTTTCTTTCAGTGTCTTGAATTCTTTTTGTTACTCTTTTAATGTTAGCTCAGTTTTGAATCTTTCTGTTCCCTCTGCTTTTGTCCATACTTCAGAGCAGAAATGTTGTAAGTTTTGAACATTTTTATGTGTTTTAAGGATATTTAAATTGCTTTTATTTGATTGTTATTTTTTTTGTATACTGACGGTTTTCAGTAGAAAAAGACTCCACACCTCTGTTCTACAGTGATGTTAGCTGTTCATGTCTCCATGGGTTGTCCCTCGAGTGGTTGCTGACTGCTTGTCATAGTCTTCCCCACGTTGTGACATTGAACTGTGTATACATGCAGGGCAGCAGAGCTGTGATGAAGACAGCAAAGAAGTTTCTCCTTTTAGTTTGTCTTTAGTGTACATTGACAAGTTATAGTTGTATATATTTATAGGGTACAAAACGACCTTATGATCTTTGAATACACTGTGGAATGAAAAATTAGTCTAATTCACTTATCACCTTAAACATTTAATATTCTGTGGTGAGAATATTTGAAATTTATTGATAGCAATCCTGAAATGTCCATTGCTCAGTGTGTGACCGTCCTCACCACACCATGCAATTTATCTTAAAAGACAAGGTTATTCCTTCTGTGTAACTGAGACTCGGTACTCTTGGTCATCTTGCACCTGCCTCCAGTGCCCAGTCTCTGGTAACCACCATTCTGCTTTCTACTTAATTTGAGTTCTTTTGAGTTCTTTGTTTTAGGTGTCACATAGAAACAGTGTTTGCTCCTCTCTTGGCTTATTCACTTGGCACAGTCTCCACCTCCACGCTTTCTGTCACAAAGGACAGAAAGTCTCCTTTTTTTAAGACCAGCTAGTATTCCATTGTGTGTGTGTGTGTGTTCCACACTTTCTTCACCCATTCACTGCTTGGTAGGTCATCAGGTCAGTGCTCAGTGAGTAGTGGTGCAGTGAGTGTTGGAGTACAGATATCTCTTCGATGTACTAATTTCAGGTATTTTGGAATTACTGGACCATGTGGTGATTCTGTTTTTACTTTTTGAGGAATCCTCTGTACATCTTCTCAGGTGGCTGCGCTCATTTTTATCCGCCCAGTGGGGTACAAGATTTCCCTTGCGCCACATCCTTGCCAGCAGTGGTCTTCTTTTTCTTTTGACAATAGCTGTTCTAACTGGTAGGAGGCGACATCTCTTGTAGTTTTCATTTGTGCTTCCCTGATGGCTCCTGATGTTGAGCATTTTGTCTTGTATCTATGAGCCAGTCATATCCTTTGAGAATTGTCTGCTTAGGTTCTTTACTCATTGCTTTATGAGATTGCTTTCTTAATACAGAGCAGTAAAAATCACTTCACCATAAGTGGATGAGTTTGTTTCTGGACCATCTCTCTGTTCTGTCGGTCTCTTGTTGCCAGTACCATGCCATTGCACATACTATTACTTCTAGCGTAGTTTGAAACCGCATAGTTGGATGTCTCCTGACTTGTTCTTTTTGTTCATAATTTCCTTGGCAATTTGGTTTTTTTATGGTTCCATGTGAACTTTAGGATCATTTTTCCCATGTTTGTGAAAACTAATGTTTAGAATTTTGATAGGAATTCATTGACTCTGTAGATCTTTTTGAACAGTAAGGAGATTTTAACAGTATTCTTCTAATTTATAAACATGGAGTATCTTCCCACTTATTTGTTGTCTTTAACTTTTTTCATTGGTGTTTCATAGCTGTCATTGTACAAGTGGCTCATCTCTGGTTAAATTTAGTCTTAAGTGTTCAGTTTTAAGCTATTGTAAATGAGATTGTTCTTTTGAATGTTTCTTATTAGCAGAGAAATGCTTCTGATTTTTGTATATTGATTTTGTATCTTGGAACTTTACTGTATTTATCAGTTCTAACATTGTTTTGGTGGAATCTTGATTTTTTTTAAAATTTAATTTCTAAGTCATTTCATCAGCAAACATCATTTTCTTTCTCTTTCCTTATTTCTATGGCAAGGACTTCCAGTACTTGTTGAATAGCAATGGTTGGAGTGGTATCCTTGTCTTGTGTATTTTAGAGGAAGGGGTTTGTTTTTCACTGTTGAGTTAATGTTAGCTCTGGGCTTATTATATATTTCATTTGGTTCTTGAGGAAATTCTGTTATAAAGGATAATATTCTTATCAACAAGCTGTCAGAAGTAAAGACATAATGCCAAATAGTAATGCAGGAATGAGCAATTCAATCTAAGTACATTATTAATCTTGCATAATTCAGGAACAGAATTTAGAAAAAAATACATAGAGGAATGAACAGGCTGCAAACTAAACTTTTAATGATAGCTGGACAATGTTAGTGTGTACATAATTATATTAACATAATGGTGGACTGTACTTATTATAGTCTAGATATTATTTCTTACTGCTTAAGGGCAGATCCATGTGCTTTGGTGATTCACCAAGCAATACTTAGAGATCATTTCTTAGTGGAAAATCTAGTATAGTTGTTGGAACTGATGACCACCCAGCCTTTTTATGAGATGGGTGGGGCCAGGGTTTTCATTATGAAGTTTCAGAATTGCTCCATTAGAAGAAAAGTGTAATATTCAACTACCCCAATTCTATGCCATAAAGTTTGTTTGGAAAAATTTTAGGGAGTCATTTAGATTTGTAGATTGTTCTGAATAGCTCTAAAAACAAACAAACAAACAAAAACCAATATATCTAATTTCTTTATCATAAAATTTGTTATGCAGTGTTCCCTAAGTTATGAAATTAAATAGTTGTGCATCTTTCTTTCTTTTTTTTGGTGGTACTGGGGATTGAACCCTGGACCTTTCGCATGCTAGGCAAACACTCTACCAACTGAGCCACATACCCAGCACCTGCATCTTTCTTAATAAGAAGGAATTCTTACATTAAGATGTGAAAGAGTAGCTGGCTGGGTACAATGGTGTGTATCTGTGATCCCACTTGGGAGGCTGATGCAGGAGGATCACAAGTTTGAGGCCAGCTTCAGCAACTTAGCAAGGCCCTATCTCAAATAAAATGAAAGATCTGAGGGGTAGCTCAGTGGTAGAGTGCCCGTGCTCAAGCCTATGTACGAAAAACAAACAAAAATAAACAGTGACAAAAACAAAAAGGTGAAAGGATGCTTCTTTCTCTTATTTTATTGTTTAGAAGTTTTGACTAATGTGATCTAATAATAAATTTGTTGCATCTAAATCGTATTTGTTAAATAAATTAAATAAGTAAAGACCCAAGAGTTTTTCAAAGGTCAGTGGACTGTCGTCCTCGGGCCGAGTCAGTTCTCAGCACCACAAGGCTTTGGCAGCACTTCTGCACCTTGGCTTTTGCTTTCTTACTACAAGCAGCCTGTGTCCCTATGACATGATTAAATAACTCTCTTTTTTCTTTGGAAAACAAGACACTTCATTGAGTTATTTGCACTGGAGAGTTGTGTGATTCTGTACCATTGGTATGTTTTCTTCCTAAATGGAACTGTATGAGTCAAGACTTTATGTGTATAGCCTTTAGTATTTGGGAATTTTATTACCAGATGTTTTTGGGGGGCCCTTTATGTGAATGCCACCATGTTTCATCGTAAGAAATATGGGAAGATTTTTGTTTTCAAGGCTAGAATGATCATAATGTAGGACTGAGATTTCAAAGAGGTAATTGTATCTTTCTTATAAAGTTTTCACTTTGACTCCCAATATCATGAGAATGAATGAAACCTAAAAATTGTTTTCCAAATTCCCTGGAGAGGGTTATATCGGTGGAAATCTAGCGTCACAAGAATTTAATGATTTAAACAGCACATTTCATCTTTGAAGAACCATCAGTTTGGCATAGCATATAAAAAAACAAATGGAATCTTTTGATAAATTTGTTTTTAAGAATTAATCATGTTAATTTTTACTTTGAGGTAGTTATTATATACATTGATATAATTTGTAGGTACTTTTATTTTGTGGTTAAGGGCCAGTGTTTAGAAACTTGGACTTAGGTCACAGCATCAGTAAATGATGTTTCAGGGATACAATTCTGTGTTCCTTTTACTGTTTATCTACCCCTTTAGTTTCTGGAGAATCCAATGCACACACCCCCACCTTATTATTTTTAAAGGAGTTCTGTGTTTGTGTGTGTATGTATACTGAGGCATGTGCAGTTCTGAGGCGTGCATGCATGTTTGTAGATGGGAGGTAGTTGCCTTTGGAGGAAGTGCTGGTCTGCCTGTGAGGGTCCATGCACCCTGCTGGGGCCCTGCTCCTGTTCTGGGATGGTGCCCTGTCTGTGGTGGGGCTCTATGCATTATCTGTGAGAGTGGAACTGAGTGTGCTGGTAATTGCATACATGCATGTACGGCTCTGTAAAGTATGTGCATGTGTGTGTGTGCTTGCTTCTCTTTGTTGGTTTCTGAGTCTGCACCTGAGTATACTTGCCCATCTCTGTGTGCAAGCAGCCTCTGAACATGTGCTCTTTTCCCTGTGTTTCTGTCTCTGTGGGTATGCTTTGGGCACCCTGTCTCTACACCTGTGTGTATATTGGTGTAGTATCAGGGGGATGGAGAGAGCATTTCCAAATAGAATATTCCTGGGATGACAGAAAACCTGGTACATTGACAGAAAAGGTCCTGGGAAAAGTCACTGCAGAAAATAACAGCTACATAAACTTGGAGATCAATCAGGTCTGGAGATCTGATTTGTTTAATTGTACAGTTCTATTGCTGGAACATTATTAATGCAGGTGAGATAAATAGAAGCAGTAGAACAAACAATAAAGGTGGGATGTCATCTCAGGTAAATGTTCTTGTTCAAAATATAAGACCAAAGGGTATTTTATAAATATTGAGAAACTTGATGTTTGATACTTTTCCGAAGTGAATTTTTGAAGGAAAAGAGTGATCTCTAGACCACTTGAAGTAACTACATTTTGCTCAATCTTATTTAAAAGTTCCAAGCCCATTTTTAATTCAGTGATTTAACAAGTATTATCTCCTATGTACCAGACACTATTTTAGGCACCACACGGATATTATAGTGAATTTAATGGGAAAAAACCCTTCTCTAGTAGAATTTATATTCCAGGAGGAGAGGTGACAATAAATAACAAACAATGTTAAAAAGAAATAAGGACAACATGGTAGGGAATGTTGATGGAATCTTGCAGTGTTTTGATATCAGGTACTTAAGTTCATCAGTGTGTCATAGCACATTCAGAAATGGATGCATTTATCTCTGTACCTTGTTTAGTAAATTAATGGAACACAGTTCTTATACCTGTTATATTGAAAGGAGGGAGTATTGTGCATGTATAGCAAATTAGAGATGAAATGGAGAGTAATCCTGTTTCTGTTTTATAGTCTCCGTTTGCTTATTCATCACTGCTGGCCCAATTAGGGCAAATCCAGGCTCTTAATTTTCCCCATTGCTGCTTCTGCAGTGTGTCCATTGGCCTTTAGAGCACATTCTTAATGATCAGAGCTTTTATGTTCTGGGATCATTAGTTAAACCATCCTGTGAGTAAATTTTAAAACAAATGACTTAAATCAGTTTTGAGGTAAAGTTTAGTTGTTTATGAACTTGAAGAATTTTGTAATTCCTACTTATATAGATATGTTTGGGAATAGATGAGAATATTCTGTGTTGGGTTTTTATACATTCTTAGATCTATTTGTTGATATTTTGTTTTGCTTAGGAGTATGAATCATAAGAATATGCTCCATTTTTCTTTAATACACATGGGTGCTTTTGTGTACTAAGCATTGTTCTAGGCAACAAGAATTCAGCAGTGGGTAGAATAAGTCCTTGTCAAAGCTGTCTTCATTAAAGTTGGGAGGATTCTGATAACAACTAAATGCATATATAGCATCGAGGAGTGCAAGAGGAGAATATAGCAGAGAAGAAAATACAAAGCAGAGTCAACAGGTAGAAATGCTGGCTGTCAGGAAGGTGCTGTTGGATAGGGATGTCAGGAGAGGCTTCCCGGTGAAGCACAGTTGAGGAGAAACACTCAGGAAGGCAGGGAAGAGCCATTAGAGCAGAAGACGGAGGCATGGGAGTCAGGGCTGTGGGTCCTGAGGGTTCTATGGTCACGTAGAAGATGTGGGACTGTCGTAAGGTGGGAATGCCCCTGGAAAGTTTGGGGGAAGAGAGGACGAAATAATCTTAGGTGTTTAAAACTCTGGCTAGTGTGATAGGCTTAGGTGTGAGGGGAGCACGGGCAGAGCAGGGTGACTAGGTAGAAGGCCGTGGTGATGAACTAGGCTGAGAAGAGACAGTGGCACAGAGTGGCCAGGTTCTAGATATAGGCTGAAAGGAAAGCTGGCAGGCAGGAGTGGCTGATGGTCTCTGAGCAGTGGAAGAGAACGGGAGAGGTGTTTGGGTCCCAGCAGGAGAGCAGACCTGCTGCTGACAGAGGGGCTCATGAGAAAGGTTTGTTGGAAGATCAGGTGTGTGTCCATGGGGGAACCTGTTACAGAATCAGAGATGCTGAGTGTGCTGCTGGGCCAGGACCTGGCAGTCGGGGGCAGCTGAGGAAAAGTTTGAACTTAGTGGGGGATGGAGTTTGATTTATTTGTTTAAAAATGGGTGATCGTATTTATTACTCTCAAGCAGTGATTTACTGGTCTTTTTATTTCAAAGAATAAAGGAATGAAATGCTTGATGTGATGGTTTAGGGGTTGTCTTGGCTATTCTATCATGTGGTGGATCTGAAGAAATAGAGGAACAGAGGTCAAAGAACTACTTCAGAAATACTAGGGAAATTCCAGCCCCTGACCACTGGTTTCTTGAAGGATTGGGTTTGTGATGTTTTCCTTGGTGGTTCTAGGAAGTGTGAAATAACCTGGGATTGGAGTGCAAGAATTACATGTGGAAAGTAAGTGTTGCTGGTTTGTTTTCCTTAATTTATGTTAAAAACGAGTGGCATTGCATTTTTAATTTATTTGAAATTTATATTTATTTCAGTATTTGGCATGTCAGATATCTTTTTGCAAATAGCTTCTAGAAATTATTAAACTTGATGAAACTCGTCATCTTCCTGAAGGGTGTGTCCCTCTTGTTTAAGTCACCATTTTAGCTGTTACACTGCTCACTCAGTTTTAAAATGAACTTTTCTGACCAGTCATCTGATTTCAGTCAGTATTCAATTGAATTTGGTAGAGGCAAAAGTGGATCAAGATTAAAAATCATGTCTCAGAAAATGTGTATGATTCTCTTTCAGAACAAAAGAAACATTGGCTGTGCTACTTTTCTTCTGACATTCTTCATTTGGTTGCGATACACTGCTTTCAGCAGAAAAAAGTGCCCATCCATCACTTTATAGGCAGACTCATTAATTAAACAGGTTGAGCACCCCTGATCCAAAAGTCTAGAATTGGAAATGCTCCAGATTCTGAGCAGTTTTGAGCTCTGATGTGAAGGCGTAGAAGTGGAAAGTTCCAGGCCTAACCTTAAGAAGTGGGTTCCAGTCAAAGTGCAGATGTACAAAATATTGTCTAAATTGCCTAGGCTGAGTTTATAAGGTGAAAATGAAACAAAATTAATTTTGTGTTTGGATGTGGATCCCAGCTCACATTTATTTCTCATGTGTTCACAAATATCTCCAAATCTGAAAAAATCCAAAATCTAAAACACACTGATTAAGGGATACTCAGTCTGTTGTTGTTTATACTTAATGTCATTATGTTTTTTATTTGAGGTTATTGCTCCAAGTCTGTTGTTCATAAAATGTTCTAATGTTGTGGTTTTTTAAAAAAAATGTTTATGAAAATTCTAGTTCTTATGCAAAAATTCAAATACTAGTGTGATATTTAAATGTATTTAGAAAAATTTACTATGTATATTTTAATATAAAATGGCTATATAAGGGCAAAGTTTTACTCTGTAAATGGCATTTTATTGTTCTTAGGATAAAGTCTTTATATTTTGTCGCTCTATAACCAGAATCTAGAAATAGGTTGTTCATACAGTACTAAATTATAACAATAACATCAACATTTTTTCTTTCTTTTGCCATTGTTTTGTGTTTTAATATGCATCTCTGTATCATAGAATTATATTTTAAAACAAATCAGTTAAGTTACTTCAACTGTGAACAAAATTAGACTAAAAGCTTTGACTAAAATTCTTAAAAATTTAAAATCTTTTTTGTAATTGGTATCTTTAGATCCAAAGGCAGAAACTAGATTATACATCACAGTTAATGACTTTGAATTTCATGTCTACAACCGTTCGGATCTTTATGGACACCTTCAAGAATTGTTTGGTTTGGAGCCAACGATAATTCCACCTAAGAAAGATGATGATAAAACCCGGGAAAATGGAAGAGCAAGAACCCAGTCCAAAATTGAAAGGTTCAAAACTGATTTCTAGCATTTAAACCTTTGCCTTTATTAGAATGTCATTGACACTGTTCACCTACACACAGTCTAATCTTTCTTTCTAATTTAAAACTTTTATTTTTAAAATAATTATATAATCACTTAAAATAATACAGAATTATTTAATGTCAAAGAAGTTCTGCTTCCCTACAAATTGGTCCAACTTCACTCCATATTAAAAACTACTGGTATTAGTTTGTTTTTTATGCTTTTGAGTTCTTTTTTATGAATGTTTAAGGTACATATGCAAATATATGACTTTGTTTTTTGTGTTTCTGAAAATCATATGTGGCCCATATAAGTGTGTTTGTTATGGAGAAGTGTATCTTTAACTTCATGTATCTGTATATGTAAGTCCACCATTGTTTTGCTTGCTGGGCACTCATTGTGTACTGGGAAATGCACAACTGATGTTAATAATGTATGTTGTGGGGAAGTATCCTTTAGGTATTTAAGCTTTTCTTGGTCTTACCAATTTTTTTCCTTCTCCTCAGAGTTAAAGTAAAAACAGAATCTCAAGACCCCACATCTTCATGGCGATCACTTATTCCAGTCATAAAGGTCAATGTGAGCACAGTAAGTAAATTGTGTTATAGTTAAATGTTTGATGGATTCAAAACATAGAACATTTTAATTTTGCAAATATAATTTTCATTTCTCTAAGTTGTGTAAGAATTTTGGCACTAATACTGTCTTAAGATAAGTTTATTGTATCATAAAGCTTAAGTGTTTAAAACTGCTTTAAACTTCACTTTAAATTTCTTTAAATACTGGTACATATTGACCTGCAGAGTGATTTAAATAGCATATAGTGCTAAGCTGGAATCATTTAGTTGTTCCTTGAAAGCATTTGCTATTAGGTCAGCTTAATGGGGAAAAACGGTATAATATATGTCTTTTTATGTACTTTTTCAGGGACGTTTGGCCTTTGGAAATCATTACCAACCTCAGACTCTGTGCATCAATTTTGATGATGCTTTCTTAACTTATACTACAAAACCACCTTCAAGTCATCTTGACCAATTCATGCATATTGTGAAAGGAAAGCTTGAAAATGTTCGAGTCATGCTTGTTCCTAGTCCAAGATATGTTGGTCTTCAAAATGATGAGTAAGAAAGCCTGATAAAAATAGTAACTTCTTTTGAGCTAATATGGGTACCACCTGAAATCTTCAATGTCCTTTTAATTTCCCTGCTTCTCGTTGTGTGAGAATAACTGTATTTCTCAGTCTCCAAACAGTTAACAGGCCTGCCTTGTAGGATTAGTGGATATGCTGTCTAGCGATAAAGTATGCTTTCAGATATGTTTCTGTATGACTATAGCTGTAGCTTTTCTCTCCTTTTCTCCTCTCTGTATATTGGAAATTTATTTTGGACAGTTAAGCCCTGATGTTTATATGCTAAGAAATGTACATTACAGGTGCATTTCCCTTTCATGGATAAAGTAAATAATAATAAAGGCATGGATAAAATAAATTAAAGAGATTCGTTACAATAGAGTACCATTTTTGAGTTAGTGAATGTTGAAAATGAATCAAAATTACGCTTGAAAAATTGGTGAAATTAGGGTGGTACAATTTTGAGACCCATTTGACATTTACGTCCCAAGTTGTTCTCTATCTAGCTTTTGAGGTGTGTTTTTGTTGTGTTTTGTTCAGTGAAGTACCAGTGTGTATTTAGGAGACATGTTGTACAGATGTTGCACACCTCACAATAGTGACATGCTTACTCTAGAGTGGACTGGAACCCTAAGGAACAGGATTCATGACTCCTACCTGATGCCAGGCCATATATCCATGGATGCGATGGTGGGCTTTTATGACCTGTTTTTCCTCAGCCTCTCCTTGCTTTCTTTGAAGGAGCCTCTGGATGAACTTGTGTAGTTTAAGTGTTTATGTGTAGAATTCCACTGTAGTGCCTCAGCTTTTATCCCTCTGCATAGGCAATATGAAATCTAATAAGGTTATATGAAACACAATTATTCCTTTTAGTTCTCACTGTTGACTTGCTTGCTGTTGGATTTCCCAAGGACTATCTAGAATGATAGGGTTTTCCCTTTTTTAGTCCCAGGTTGCTGTAGGTCTGCTTGGCCTTGCTCTTTAAGATCATGGACTTAATTAAACCTTTTCTGGAATGCACTCAAATCTGTGTTTTGGGGTAAAGGTATAAATACTGACAAATCTGTATTTTTTTTTTTTTTGATTTTGCAAATTACTGGAAAGTGAGACCATAAAGTTTTCTGCCACTAGTAACTTATGTGAAGAGGTTTAAAATTATATTTTTCATTATTTAAAAGTGTGGAAATTAATTAACCTTTTTGATTTAATACATGTTTAGAAGAAAATTGAGTATGTACATCATCTAATGATTGGGAAGTTAATTTTGATGAAGAAGATAGATATTGTAGTATATGACAGAAGTTGTTAAAGTAAAGATTATAGTTTGTGGGAAACTGATGAGAGAGAAGCATTCATTCCAGAGTTAAGTTCAAGGTGTTTGTTTTAAATTTATTTCAAGCTGGCCAACTAAATGTTCTTAGAAGTAAGTAATATTAAAGTTATTATAGATAAAAATGACAGCTTCTTTCTTATTTAATGTATCTGAGTAATTGCAGCTTATTATGCTGATAAATAATAATTTTATTTTAGTGTTATTAATATCAATGATTTTAATTTTTTTATCTCAAACTTAAAATGAAAACCATAAAACCAAAATTTTTTTCCCCTTCGAACTACCAGTAATTTGATAAATTTTCAATGTCATTTTATTATTTACTCTAATATAGAATATACCTGGGTTAGGATAATTGTATAGGTGGATATTTTTACCTTTTTAAGATGCTTTCTGTGATATGCTTTGTAGCCTTTTCTTTCCATTTTCACCTTTTACCACCGTTAAGTAGGGTGCTGAACACTTTGCATTTCAGAGGTGTATTCAGCTTGCTCACCTGCTTCTTACAGACCACCGAGGCTGATGGGAGAAGGCTTTGTGGTGATGCAGTCCAACGATGTGGACATCTACTACTACATGGATGAGCCAGGTACTGTGTTTTTGCAACTGTGTTTCATAGTGACAATTCTCTTCTGTGTAATGCTGATATCTGACAATCTTTCAAATCTCCTTCCTTAGTATATAAATAGGGATCAATATAATGATAAATGTCGTTTCTAAAAATATGTGTCATTTCTCAAAAGTGGAGTATTAGTGTTTTAGACTAAAGAGAACAATATAGTACTTTGCTTCAAATGGTTTTCATAGGTAGACTTCAGCAATTTAGAATTTAGACGACCTCTAGTGAAGACTTTTAGGGAGGGCTGTGATAATTAAGGTAGTTTGTCTTAGTTCAGGGGAAAAATCACTGTGTATTAGACTTGAGACTTAAAGATCAAAATCTTGTGGTTACTGTGCTTTATAGGTGACTTCCACAGCTTCCTTTTGATAAAAGTTAAGTGCCATATCTTTTTAAAGCTCTTTCAGGGGATTTGTGAGGTTCTGGGATTTCTGGCCTCTTCTTGCTGACGTTGGCTCTGGTCCTGCGGAAGCAGTGGTGGGTACCTGCAGGGAAGCTGTAGCTCCCAGCCGCAGTAGCAGGCATTGCAGCTTTTGTTGCCACACTTTCACAGGCAGAAAACTGACAGTATCTGTTGGAACTTCCTTGATTAAGCAGTAAAAAGTATTAATTTTATCAAATATTGACCCTTGACTAGAGTGTTCTTAGTATTTGGTATATCAGCATGGGTTAAACATCCAGTATGTCTGCCACACACAGATATTCTGGTCTCCTGATGAGAGCACATAGGTGGTCAAGTTGCACACCCAGCCATCGCCTTGTTTCAGGGAACACTGATTCATCTTTCAATTGCAGACTTTGTTTTTGAGCTGACATGTGAAATTAGAATTTTGGAAAATTCAGGACTATTTGGCAGTAACACAATAACAGCTTTCTGATAACACTACCAGTGACATTAATAAATCTGATTTATAAAAATGTTTAATAGTGAGTTTGTCAACATTTGTGAAAGATCAGCATAGCTCAGCGGACTTGCTGTTTTCCACATGTCTGGTGTGTGCTTGCAAGTTCGTGTGTGGGTAAGAAATGCATTCAGAGTGCAGCACCAGCACAAGCGTGTGAGGAGTGCAGTGGTCTGGTTTCAGACTGCGCATTGCCACTCACCTTTGAGAAGGCCCCACTTGCTGAATTTTGCTGTAGCGTCAAAGACGAATTTCATTCAGCATTAGATGGAAGGGCTACCGAAATGCTTCTCCTCTTCTGTGTACATGTCTGCTGAGGCTGGGTTTTCTTCAGGTCCTTCAACAACAGGTTGAATGCAGAGGCAGCTTTGAAAATCCACCTGGTTTCTATTAAGATAGACCCTAGAGAGATTTCTCAAAATAAAGAACAATACCAACAATTCTCACTAAATTATTATTATTATTATTATTATTATTATTATTATTTTCAGTGCTGGAGATTGAACTTAGGGCCTTGTGCTTGCAAGGCAAGCACTCTACCAACTGAGCTATATTCCCAACCCATTTACTTTGTTTTTGAAAATAGTTTTTCTTCATTTAATGAAGGGGCTGGGGTTGTGGCTCTGGAAGAGCGCTTGCCTAGCATGTGTGAGGCAAGGTGTTTGATTCTCAGCACCACATATAAATAAATGAATAAACTAAAAGTCTATCAACATCTTAAAAAATGTAAAAATATACACTTTAAAAATTGAAAACTCCTTTTAATTTTCATTAAAATAGTTCTTTTTCATTTTTATACTGTTTTTATTTAGTATTATGTTAATATATAGTGAGTTGATTTTTATAATAAAATTATTTTAAAAATTGATGAATTTTAATTTTGAGCACATTAAGTTTTGTTATTATACAAAAAACTTTGGGATTCCTTTTTTTTTTTTTGGAAACACATTCAACTTGTATAAATAGCTCTGAACCAAGAAATATTTTTTTATGGCACTAATGTACCTTTGATATCTGTTTAGCCTCATAATCTGTCAACCCACACATGAAACCCATATAATCTGTCAACTCAGTCACACATGAAATCCTTTTAGAGTCCTACTTTCTTTTAAAACTTAAAATTTTTAAATATCTTTTTTAATTTACCCAAACCTTTACTTAGTTTTGCACTATTTTGGGGTCACAGTAATGTTTACAACAAAATTTATCCTTTTGAATAGACCCTTAATTTAGAGCTTAACTTTAGTCTCCTTTAGGGTCCTTTTGGGGTTCTTCAGAATGTAAAGAAGCGTTCCTGAAGCCAACAAGTTCTAGAACTGCTGATTTAAGGAAACTTCCTAATGTTCTTTTTAAGTAACTGCTTTTATATTGTTTGTTCTGGAATATAGGACTTGTTCCAGAAGAAACAGAAGAAAGCATTGAAGGAGAAGTAAGCAGTGAAGATTGCAAATTACAAGACTTGCCTCCATGTTGGGGGCTGGATATAGTCTGTGGTAAAGGAACAGATTTTAATTATGGACCTTGGGCTGATAGACAGAGGTACTTAAGTACATTATTATCTCTATTAAAATCTTTCAAGTGCATTGAGATAGTACTCTTGTTTTTTATTAAAAACTAGCTCCGTTTTTTACATGCTATTTTATGATGGCAGAGTAAAGTGTCACTAAGAATTTCAGTCTAAATAGCAACCTGTTTATGGAGAAACCTCAAGCAAGTTGGCTCCTAAAGGAGGAGCTTGTTTCTTAGAAAGATGGTGAATTAACAGCATATTTATTGGTTCCTTTGATTTTTCTTATGTATTTAGTGAACAATTTATTTATTGACTCTACTATGTAGCAGGGATTGCTAAGGAGATGGGGGTGTGAAAACAAGACACACATGCATAGTTCAGTTTCCGCGGGAAGGAGAAAAGCAAGTTGTGTGAAGTGCTGCAGGAAGACACGTGAAGGGTCTTGACGGTGTGCCTAGGAAGGCACTGCACTGTTTCCCAGGGAGGCCGACACAGTCACCGCAGACACACAGCTTATCAGGAAGTTCTGCCCCTCAGTTCTGGAGGCCTGTGGTTCTCCATCAGTGTGTTGTTGAGGTTGGTTCCTTCTGGGGAAGGATGTGCCCTAGGCCTCTCCCCTTGGCCTTTAGTTGGCTCTTGTCTCCTGGTGTCTTCATGTGGTCTCCCCTGGCTATGTCTGTGTCCTGATTTCCTCCTCTTACAGGGACACCAGTCATGCTGCATCAGGATGTACCACAGTGGCCTCATTTTAATGCTATGACTCTCTAAAGACCCTATCTCCAAATACAGCCCTGTTCTTAGCCACTAGGTTAGGATTTAAACATAGGATTTAGGACAGAGTTCAGCTTATAATATGCACATAATTCGTATTAAAGATTGGGGAGAGAGAAGACTCAGGGAAGGCTTTTGTAGAGGTAGCAGATTAGTTTGAAGGATAAGTAAAAAGTTCATTAGCCAAAAGAGGGGCTGAGTAATTGAGGCAAATGTGGACAGTGGAGATTGCCCTGTGTTCTACAGCAAGAAGAAGTAGGGTTTTTATGCTGGGAGTAAAGTAGAGTCTCTCACAGTGTTTCGTTTTCTTTGTTTTTCTTTTTACTTTTTGAGACAAGTTTTGCTACAATGCTGAGGCTACCCTTGATGTCCTGGGCTCAACTGATTTTCCTTCCTCAGCTTCCTGAGTAGCTGATTCTCTAGGCCTGTGCCACTGTGCCAATCTGTCTGAAAGATTTTTATTAATCATGCCATTACTTTAAAAAAAATTTTTATTTTTACTATATTATTAATGTTTTTCTGCTTATTGAAGAATTTTAAACAAAGGGACATTTATCACTAAATAGGAATTAATTCAAATAGACATTGCTTAACGTTTTCCTCTTCATGAATTGCCTTTCTGGAGAAGTAGAACTGAGTCATACTGGGACAATTTTGACTGGTCTGTTGATTGTTGATGAAAAAGGTAAAAGAGCACTGGTGTTGATTTGTGATGCACTGTCTTTTTTAATACTTTTTAAGTTTCAGATGGACTTAGAAGGATGTGACTTGTTGAGGAATATGCCCTTTGTTCACCAGTTTTTTTCAGTGCTGGGCATGGACAAGACAAATGCTCCGTGCATGCTCTCTCGTTCTCATTGTTCTCCAGCACGTAACTCACCAAGTAGTGATCCACAGTTGTATGATGAACAAGTAGTTGTTATTTGAAAATGCTTGGGATGTGCTTATGGTGACTTTACTAGGTTCTGGCTTAGGTTAATGTTTTAAACTTAAAAGTAAATGGAGCTTAAAAATTCAGGTTAGTTACTTTTTACACGGTTGGGTTTTAATTTTGCTTTAAGGGCAAAATTTTTCCTAAAATAAGTCATGCTGTATTTACTGTGTATCCAGTTGAAAATGAAAGAGTTTGGATTACATTAAGTATAAAAGCTACACCTATTTCAACCGTATTCAGAAATCTTAAGGGAAATTCATTTTCTTTGGCCTAATAGTTTTATATTGTTGGAAAGGAAAAACTTAGAATAATGACTTAACATAGACACATGAAACATTTTTCTATTTTTGGCAGTAGAATAAGGTGTGATTCTTCTTAAAGTATATTTATTTTACATGCTTAAAAATTAGTAGTGCATATTTACATAAAACCCAAACTAAAATTCTTTTTAAAAAATTCTTATAATACATAATTAAATTCAAGTTGGCTACATGTATTATATGGAGAAATAAAATGAAAATTAATGTGAGTAGAAATTTTCTCTCACAGCTCCCTTTAGTGTATTCTTTCTCTGCCAAGAGAGAACAGCAATATACTTGTTAATCTAAACTTAACAAAAACATTCACGTTTATTGAAGAAAAAGATCTGTTTTTCACATTGTTTAGTTCCTCATTTGCGTGTACAGTGTTCTTAGGGTGCCCTCTGCTTTCTTTTTCCCCATATTGAGTTTCCACTGGAATATGATCAGCAGTCACCAGTGACTGGTGCTGTCATTTTCTTAGCATTTAAGTATATGAGAAATATAGGAAGAAATTTCAGCAGTCTTGCTGTTGAATCCGTTTGCTCAGCATTGTGAGGAGTTTTTGATCTCTGATAGAGCATGATTTTAGCTTATAGATTTTGATGTTAATTCTACTATGCCTATATGAGTTTCTGAATTTTCAAGGTATTATTCAACTTTATGATACTTTCATCTTGCGATTTTTCATGACAGTTTGAAATAGCATCTGTTAGAATGAAACCTTGAGTTTTAGATGATGATTTTAACAATGTAAACCTTCTTGACATTGGCCATTTAGTGCTTTTGCTCAAAGCACTTTCCTTTAAATATTTTCCCACAAGGTCCTTGTCACCTATTGAGATGCATAGGATAGGTGTAGGCACTCATCAAACTTGTGAGAAAGTGGAGATGCAGAGAGGTTCGGTGATTTGGGGAAGGTAGTGAAGGAAGCTGCAGCATCAGAAAAGTAGGTCCAGATCAGCTGTCAGCCCACTGCCCATTGCTCCTGTCCTGCTGTCTGTTACCCCCTGGAGTGTGTACTCACCTGGCGGTTGTATTGGACTTTCTGTCCTCAGGGGTATTGGTTTTGTATGTTTGTTTGTAAGTCTTAGTCAAAACATTTGCAGAACTTAATTTTGTTTTTATTTTCATCTAGTGATGAAATTTTTAAAATTTGTTCTGTTCATCTATTTTTTCCCCCAGTCTTTTATTCCAGGTAGCATTTCCTGTCCCTGCTGACTCCCTCCCCAACCCTCTTATTTAAAAGCCACTGACTGGCACCTTCTTTGAGTAATGAACAACATTAAACTAGTGCTGGCTGACACAAAAGACTGATTTTTTGTCAGATGATAAGGGGGAGGCATATAACTAGAGCCTTGGTTTCATCTTTTTTTTTTAAGAAATTTGTTGCTCTTTAACCTCTTTGTAGTGTATATTAAAAACATTGATTATAGAAATAACAAAAATTCTTCATGTGCCCACACACTGCTCCATCTTTCGTATATGTTGTTGAGTCTTCAGACCCCTCTGAGGCTTGCTATGTTTTCCTACGTTAAGGACAAGGAAGCAGGTTGGGTCTTCTTAGAAAGCTTAAGTAATGCATCCAGGGTGAAGTGATGATTCTAATCAAGCTGTCCTTTGTCAGTCCTTTTTTTGTAACCATTTGAACAATTGAAAAACTTGTAAAATGTTTTTCATTGCTCATCGCAAACTTCAGTAGTCAGAGTTGGTCTTGCCTGTGGCTCCAGTATTTATTAAGCGCTCAAAGTCCATTGATCTCTGGAAGTGTAAAACACTGAAGAAAATAGTGTCATTTTAAAATAGAGTAACAGTGATAATGTAAAATAGAATGTTGATTTTGGTCCCTTCTCGGAGGCTGTGTTGTTTGAGTAACATGACATTGTTCCTTCTACATTCTCATACAGGGATTGTTTGTGGAAGTTTTTCTTTCCACCTGATTATCAAATTTTGAAAGTTTCTGAAATTGCACAGCCTGGAAGACCAAGACAGATCCTTGCTTTTGAACTACGAATGAATATTATTGCAGATGCTACAATTGACTTGCTGTTTACTAAAAACAGGGTAATAATTATAATAATGAAGTAGAAAATTGTGTTCAGAATTTGAAAATTATTTTTCAGAATATTTTCCTATTAACTTTTTTTATACTTAGATTCATTTATATGAGTTTCTTCTTTTTCCCCCAAATAATTATTTGTGTACTACTTTGATCATAATTTATTACATGCCAAAACTGGAAACATTGATGATGGTGATGATGATGATAGATCTATCTACATGTTATATTCTGGTTCATTATCTGAGTGAACCATCTGAATTTTCATTCATTATCTGAATAAAAAATCTGGCTGAATTGTTTTAGTGTATTTTTGGTATAAATTTGAACTTTTGTTCTTTTATCGCATATCAATTGACAATTATATTTCTGTGATAATAACTAAAAAGTAAAGATGATGGGAATATAATTAAAATCTCTGATATGAGTTAAAATTTCTTTTGGCAGGAAACAAATGCTGTACATGTGAATGTAGGAGCTGGCTCATATTTAGAAATTAATATTCCAATGACAGTTGAAGAAAATGGTAAGCTGTGATTATTTTTAGTTTTAAATGATTAGAAAAATGATTAATATGTAAATAATAGTTTTTTAATCCTTTTAGATTTTGGTATTGATAGGTTTTAATTTTAAACGTTTTAATGTTTCTTTTAACTAAGTTTACTTTTTAGCTAATATTTAAAAATATACAGCAGAGATACAGCCACATCAATGTTCATTGCTGCTCAATTCACCTTAGCCAGATTGTGGAACCAACCTAGATGCCCTTCAGTTGATGAATGGATAAAGAAACTGTGGCATATATATACAATGGAATATTACTCAGCCATAAAGAATGATAAAATTATGGCATTTGCAAGCAAATGGACGAAATTGGAGAATATCATGCTAAGTGAGATAAGCCAATCTCAAAAAACCAAAGGAAGAATGATCTCGCTGATAAGTGGATGATGATACATAATGGGGTGTGGGAGGGGTTAGTTTTAGGGTTAGAGTGAGGGTTAAGGAGGGGGGCAAGAATGGGGGAAGGAAGGACTGTATAGAGGGAAAAGAGGGATGGGAGGGGTGGGGGGAAGGGGAAAAAAATAACAGAATGAATCAACCAACATCACCCTATGTAAACGTATGATTACACAAATGGTATGCCTTTACTCTATGTACAAACAGTGAAAGAACATGTATCCCATTTGTTCACAATAAAAAATAAAAAAAAAAAAAAAAAATAAAGAAAACCTAACAGCTTTAAAAAAAAAAAAAAAATATATATGATTGTATGTATTTATGAGGGATACTGTGTGATGTTTTGATGCATTTACGCATTGTGTAATATTCATGTTATGATAAACCTATCCATCTTCTCAAACATTTATCATTTCTATATGGTAAAAACACTCAAAATCCTTTAATCTAGCTTTTCAAAATACAAAGTACATTATCATTACCTATAGTCACCCTATTGTGTAACAGCATATCAGAACTTCTTAGTCCTGTCTATAATTAAGATCTTATCAATAAATCTTTTCCCATCCTCTCTCCCCTTTTTTCTCTCCCCTTTCTCTCCATAACCTCTCGTAACTACCATTTTACTCTCAACTTTGATGACATCAACTTTTTTGGGTTCCCCATAGAAGTGAGTTTATGAGATACTTATGTTTCTGTGCCTGACTTACTTCACTCATGCCTCCAGTTCCATCCATGTTGTTGTAAATGACAGAATTTCTTCTCTTTTTATGGCTGAATAGTATTCCATTATTTGTTTGTACCTCATTTTCTTAATGTATTCATCAGGTGATGGACATTTAGGTGACTTCCATTTCTTAGCTCTTGTGCTACAGTAAACATGAGTGTGCAGGTGTCTCTGACATAGCGATCCATTTCCTTTTGATATGTATCCAGCAGTGAAATTGCTGGGCAATATGTTAGTTCTTTTTAATTTGTTGAGGAATCTCCATATTGTTTTCCGTAATAGCAATACTAAGTTATATTCCCATTAGCAGATGTGAGAATATTTTGATGTGCCTGTGGTTATTAAGTTATTACATAATTAAATTATTTGAGTGCCTAGGGAGAAGGGGACAATTTTCTAATCATGTTAGATCTTACATTCTGTGCAAGTTTCAAAAGAACCATCATGCTAAGTCTTTAACGGGACGCCTAAATTGCTGTAGGACTGATTCAGAGTAGGCAGTTGGCAAGAAGCATCTTTTAGAAGATCCTTGTTTATACTGTGTGATAGGGATGAAGGCAACTTGAGGTTGCATAGAATTGATACCAGTTTAGTTAAGATAATGCATCTGTCTTTTTTAAACTGATGATGTACATAGAAAATAGTATTTGTACATTTTAGTACAGTATATAAATAACTGTACAAATAGTGGCAGGCTAGGTTAAAGGGGGACCATCCAGGCTGGAGGGGCTCTGTGTTGTGTGCATAGAGTTGTGGCAGGTTCTGCACTCTTCAAGTTTAGTATCTAAGGAAAGCCCGGTTAAGTTTTAGAGTACAAAGGTTAGTTGGCTTTTAAGATGATGACGGCCTGAAGAGAAAAGGAAAGAACAATGTAAAAAGTAAGTCTAGAATGTTTATCAGTTTTGTGTGTTTGGAGGAGAAAACTAGGCCCAGAACAGGATGCCTGTGGAAGTAGCCATATAGTAATGACTATAAATGAGTGTACCTCCTTGAGGACTTCATCAAAGAAGGAGATGTAATACTCTAAACTTTCTTGTTGAAAATGGGCTGTATTGTTGAGAAATTGTTAATACTTAAGGATTAAATATTGTTTAGAAACAATCATATATGAAACAGTTGAAAATGATAAAAATGTGTACCTTTTAGTCAGTGGAAAAAGAAAAATGTTTGGAGTTGGAGTTGTACTACATAGTTGGAAACCGTTGTTTAGAGAATAGACATGCATAGTCAGTCCTTTGTGTCCATGGGTTCTGCTTCCATGGATTTAATCGACTGAGTTGAAATTTTAGAAAAAAAAAAATCTGTCTGTACTGAACACATACAGACCTTTTGTTATCATTCCCTAAACAATACAGTATAACAACAGTTTACGTAGCACTTCCATTGTATTAGATATTAAAAGTAATCTAGAGATAAAATGTGTGGGAGGGTGAGTGTAGGTGACAAGCAGAAGGGACTTGGGCCTGTGCAGACTTTGGTACCCAAGGAATTCCTGGAACCTGTTCCCTATGGATACCAAGAGTCAACTGTGGTTTTGCACTGGAAAGAAAAGCCAGGATAGAGATTATGTGAAGATTGAATGTTCTTCCTTCTGAGCTGTCTAAAATGAGAAGAATCCCCTATTATGTTAGCAAGTCCCGGTCATTGGGTATATGTAAGTAGTGACTGAGCACCATTTTTCAGGAATTTCTCCTTTAGGTGGTTGTAGGAGTTGGTTGTAGTTCAGAATTCTTAATTGCATAATTTTTTTATTCTTGATTTTTTTGCTTTTATTTATTAGGTTATACCCCTGCAATTAAAGGACAACTGTTACATGTCGATGCCACTACCAGCATGCAGTACCGGACCCTTTTAGAAGCAGAAATGTTAGCGGTAAGTCTGAAGTATACGATTATATGCGTACTATATGAAATGCAAACTTGGTTTCAATTTTCTGATACAAAATTGAATGACCCATCCTCATGTCAAGGACCACTAGATGTTCTTAACCCCATCCTTGAAAGAGAAGTAGATTCCCAGTGCTGTGGACTTCTTTTGGCATCTCTCTGTTGCTTTGCTTCTAGTGTGTGGGAGGTGAAAAGAAGGCAACAAAAAAGAGAAGAGCTGTTAGAATATTGTTTTCAAACTTGACTTTGTAGTTGGCCTCATTTCTCCAAATTCTAAATAAGGTTGTTTTCACCATGTTTTTGGCCCCATTGGATTCTTTCTCAGGGCTTATGTAATATAATGTTAATGGTGCTTTTCACTTGATGAAGAAGGTAAAAGGAGGAAAAATCTTACTGATACCCTGGATTGCTTCATGTTAGGAACAGAAGCCTTGTGGAAATGGCCATGATGAAAATTACAGAGCGGGGACTTGCTGATCAGGCAGGTTTTTTAAAAATTAAGTGATGACAAGCCCAACAACAAAAACTGCTGTGCAACAGGACAGTTGGTGTCCACAGAGGAGAGTGCCAGAGGTCCTTAATTACTTGTCTTAAGCAAGCATCTTACACATCACACGTGTAAACCAAGGAGATTTTCCAGTTACCAAACGATTTCACGTACCATAAATATGTATTAAACTTACATATTCAGCAATTTCATGAATTCTTGAGCTGTTGCTGTGGGACAGTGCTGTTCCTAGGTGGGCAATTTTTTCCTTTACAGAAATGCCATGGTTAGTAGAAATTAATGCTACTTGGTGTGACAGTGTGCATTGCACTCCGTGCTCCCTCCCTCTGAGCCTTTCACTTCCACTCGGGAGGGAAAAGAAGGAGGAATTGGGGACATTGGTTGCTACCCCATTGGTTTAACTGGAGTTCAGTGTCACTATTGTCCAAATTTTTTGACCACATCATAGCTTCATAGGAGTTGAATATTGCTAGAGATACTGACCTTCAGCCACAACAATATTAAAATCTCCAAGGGACCTTCTGTTCAGCTCAGTAGGGAGATAAAGCTACTTGCCAGGTGTGAGCCTCCATTTCCACTACTGTGCCACAGTGCCACATGTCAGAGCTTTAATGCTGCTGCTTAACATTGGTTCTGCAGTTCCACATCAACGCCAGCTACCCCCGAGTATGGAACATGCCACAGACGTGGCAGTGTGAACTGGAAGTTTATAAAGCCACCTACCACTTCATCTTTGCACAGAAGAACTTCTTTACAGGTATTTTCTAGTAAATATATCACAACTTGTTTGTATTCATTTTACTTTTAAATTCAATATACATACTTCAATGACATAATCTTTATTTTGCAGGTAACTTTAGGCTGAGAATATAAAAGAGAAAATTTTAGTAGGCATTTTGTATTCTAACACAAATAAGAAAAACAAAACAAAAAAAAAAAAAACCCAAAATTGAGTTTTGAAAGAAATGAAACCTCAGTTTAGGTTGGTGCTTTGTATCAGCCAGTGAGGTTTTAAGGTGAGGTTGTTGAATCAGTTTCTTTGTCTTTCTCAGTTAGGCATTGATATAGCTTCATTGTTTCATTTTAATTATTGCAGTGTACTATAGTAAACTCAAATAGTCAAATACGTTATTTTTATTCTTAGAGTCCCTGTTCACCTTTTCCATTGGCATTTAAATGGATACTATCTGTAGTTGAAAAAATTCTTTGCCTCTTGCTACCTATACATATTTCGTGAGTTTAAATGACAAAGTATGTAGTCTTGGTCTGTGAGTGATAGTTATTACTCCATAAAACTAAGTAGCATTTATTGATTTTTCTAGAATTAACTCCACAGGGTTGATCTCATTTGCCAGGGTTGATGGTGACCCCATGGAAACGTAATATTTGCTTAACTTTTTGTTCCATTCATCCACCCACCTATCCCATCAGTCATTTACAAATGTCTGGTCTGTGCTCAGGGCCACTAGGTGTTGGGGTGTGGTGACAATTAAGGCGTTGTGCATGGGTGGTCCTGTCCTGACATTACTTACCAGAGTGATGTTGGCTACATTACTTCACCCTTGTGTTTTAGTTTCCTTATTTGTGAAATAGGAATAAAACTTTACACTCTTAATTTGTTATTGCTAGATTTTTTTTTTTTTTTTTTTCATTTTAAAATGTCTTCTGCTACAACATGCTCCGTGAGGAGTCTACTGCACTTGTTGTTTGAACAAGAGCCTAAGCTGGGGATAGCAGAGCTTCTGCCTTCCTGGACTTAGGTACTGTTTCCAAAGGCTTGAGGCAGTGTTGAGTGTTCTACTCAGGTAGAAATTTTGTGAGGGCCTGGCGAGTTAAACTTTTGCAAGTGACACTGAGCACTGAGTGAATACTTCAGTTCACATTTATGAAAAAATGTCTTAAGGCATTTGAACCTATTACATAAGCAAGTCCTCATAAAAACTCTAAGATGAATTTTATTGTTATCTTTATTTACAGACGGAGAAAATGAATTAGAGAGGTGAAGCAGTTTGTTCAGGGCCACGCAGCTGGTAAGGCTGATTGAGCTGCGTGCGTCCAGCTCAGTGGTCTGACTCAGTCTGTTACGTGAGCCAGCTTTGACTATAGCCTTTCCCCTCTCGTTTTGTAGTTTTTAATTTTTGAATCTTTTAAAAATAGGTTCTATTTTCACATACTTAATTCTTCACTTTATTTTTCCTTTAGACACTTTACATATTCAGATTTTAGCAGTGCTAAAAGTAGAAGTATAAATTGTTCATGATTTTAAAATTTTCTTTTGTAGTAGCACTTTCATGTAAACTGAGTATTAGTTACTTTTAAATAGCTAAGTATGCATTTCCTAAATTACAAGAGATTTTCCATAAATTATCTTCTTTCTGTGATTCCAGTTTTTATTCTTCACTTATTGAAATTCACTCTTTTGGTTATTTTTTTCTAAAATTCACTTGAAGAAATTTAAAAATATATTGAAAGGCACAAAAATAAACATCATCACCATTTAAATTCTCATCTTCCAGACTTAGTAGTTCTAATATTTGGTCATATTATATTGTTCTTAAAGATATGATATGATTTATTCTCTGAGATAGGATGACTCTTCTGGAGTAATATTGCTTTAGTCTTAGAGTGAGCATACTTGGTCATAGTGTTGGAATTGCTGTTTCTGTTGATACATCTCTAAGGAAAGAAATTAGCCATCTAGTATGAGGGAATGCCTGTTTCTTGACAGCATTCCCATGCCACTTCACTTATCAGTGAGGTAGACTTTTCTCCTCAGAGTATTGGACATCTCTTGTTTTATATTATTACTCTCAAGTTCATTGGCATGTGCACTAGACATAGACAAATGAAACGAGAGACAGTATGTATGACGAGGGCAGGTGTGAATGGTGAAGCTAATAAACGCATGTGAGACCTAAGCACAGAGAAAATTACTATCATCCGCAGGTGGTTGGAGAAAATAAAGATGAGGATTCAGGTCCAAAATGGTGTTTGTAAATGAACTCAGTAATTAACAAAGATTTGCATGGCATCTTGTCATTTACATAGCATGTTCATTTGTATCTCTTCATGTGACTCTAAAAGGGAATAGATATTGTTATCCCTAAGCGAACAATGAGGAATTCAAACATAGAAACATTGAATGACTTGGGCCAGCTTCATGAAGCTAGTAAGTGGAAGAGGCATTTAAGAACCATTTTTGGACTGCAGACCCTGTGCAGTTTCATGCTCATGTTAAAGGTGGTTCTTTTCCTTCAGCAGAGAGGATATGAAAGCAGTGCAAGTCATCACTGGGCATCCAGAGGGGGTGGGTTCTAGGATCCCATGTGGGTACTGTAATCTGTGGATGCTCAAGTAACTTACATAAAAACATTTTATGTAAACTACACATATCTTTCTTAAATTGCTGCTTCTAAGAATACCTAGCAACCATGTAAATGCCATATAAATGTTACACTGTATTATTTAGGAATAATGACAAAACAACTTCAGTGCCTGTCCAGCACAGATGAAGTGTTTAAAAATTTTTTTTGACTTGTGCTTGATTGAATCCATTGAAGCAGAACTCATGGATACGGAGGGCTGACTATACTTACTTTAGACAGGATAAGTGATTTGAGTAACAGTACTACACTGTAAATCTTTACCAGGGAGAAAAGTGAGGAAACCAGACAGATGAATGATAACTTGTACCATGGAGTTGGCTAATTCCAGAGATGACTTTACATTGCCATAGTACCTTGGTACCATGCTCAAGAATAAGGTTAGAAAGTGGACTAGAGCCAGGCTAGCCTGGCATGGTGGCACTGAGAAGTAAGGATTAGACTGAATTAGAGCAAAACTATATTCCATGCCCTTATAATTATGTCAAAAAAAAAAAAAAAAAAAAGATGAGTCTGACACCTCTGGAAGGAGGTATTTGCTGGGAGTGTACAGTACATATAAATGATGCGGAGGCCAAAAGAACAAGTTGTGGAAACCACTGTGTCGATCAGAGCTAATATCTTCATAGAGAGAGCTTTTGCTTCTTCAGTTAAAAGAAAAGAAAAACATTAAGGTACCAGAGGATTAATAGACGAAGTGTATGAACACAATTTTACAAGCGAAATTAAAACATACAACTCATCAGCAACTAGTGATGATTGATTATAAATTCTGAGAAGACCTAGCCTATGTTTTATTCACCATTTTAGTCACAGTGTGTATAGAACCATGCACACAGTTGAATACTGAGTAGATACTTGTTTTGTGAATAAACATTAAAAATGTTAAACTATACTTGTAATGAAGAAATTTAATTAAAATGAGTTTATTTTTCAGTTATGAAATAGCAAGACCTCCTACCTACCTCCCTTACCCCCTGGGTGGGGGACGACACAGGTAGGAATAAATATGATGCAACACAGGCTATGAAGAAATAAGCAGGCATGCATTTCAGGTAGCAGCATAAGTGGATTGATTCACTTCTTTTGGGAAGCAGCTCTGTGATCTGTAACAACCTTGACAATTCCTCAGCTTTGATTCAGTGGTGCCCTTTCTGAAATCTGTACTGAGAACAATCCTAATGTATATAGCACTTTGCACAAAAATGTACACTGACCTTATATGTAACACAAAAAGTTAGAGTCTAAGTGTCTGAGAGTCAGGAAAACAGATCTTACAAGATTAATCTCTTTAATGAACCATTAATATGAAATTTATGTAAATGTGAGTAAATTAACATGAGAAGGTATTTTTCAGTCAAAGAGCAGCACAAAACATAGTATAGTATAAAAAGCCATATAGTAAAATGATTAGAAGGAAATGTATTTACAGTGTTGGATTATTTGGGTAATGAAATATCAGGCAACAGTATTTTTTTCTCTTTTCTAAAATTTTTTGAGAAAAAGATAAATACAATTTTTAATTTGAAATTGACTAGTAACTCATTTGGTGGATTTTATGAAAATATTTTAATATAAAAGTTCTTTTTAGCTACAAAGGAGAAATTCATTTGACTGGAATTATATTGTATGTGTTTATTTTCTAAATTTCAGTTAACTTTCTGTTTTGTACCCCAATACTTTCAGATTTAATTCAAGACTGGTCGAGTGATAGTGCTCCAGACATTTTTTCATTTGTTCCGTATACATGGAATTTTAAAATCATGTTTCATCAATTTGAAATGATTTGGGCTGCTAATCAGCACAATTGGATTGACTGTTCCACTAAACAACAGGAAAATGGTAAGAGATTTAAATTAGGATAAATATTTTTATTTTGACACATAACAACAAAGAAAATTAGTATTGATTTTGTAGTTTTAATAGGTGCTAGAGTTGTTTGTCCCTCCCTCCCCCCATTATCTTGTGAAACTTTCAGGACCATTTCAGAATATGCTTTGGACTAAGTGTCTTATGTTTAGTTTTGTTTAGGGTATGCATTTAAAGCAATATTTACATTTAAATTTTATTGACATTAAAAGTAAATTTATTTATTTTTTTTTTTTAGTGTATCTGGCAGCCTGTGGGGAAACCCTGAACATTGATTTTTCTTTGCCTTTTACGGACTTTGTTCCAGCAACATGTAACACCAAGTTCTCTTTAAGAGTATGTATCACTGCATGTGTTGTCTGTTCCACAGGTTTATTAGTGTGACTCCCGAGAGCTTGCCCTCACCTTCCCCTGCCTGTCTCCTTGCCACCCTAAGGTGTTCCGCGTTCTTCCAGAGTCCACTAACTTGAGTGTCATAGAGTTCCTGCTGTTTTCTTTTTGTAGTTAACAGCTCCAAAAAACTGACCAATTTTTAAAAAAAAATCTCCAGGTGTTTATTTTCTGGTGCTCAGTTCTGATCTCTGTAGCTCATCTATGTTCTCTTAAGAACCTCTCCTAGCTGTAAAGTGTAGGAACTAATTTAGTGCTTCCCTGTATTTGATTCCTAATTTTAACCCTGAATTCAGGGAGAATAACCACAAGCTCCTTTCTTTCCTTTATCTCAAAGGCAGCCTTAATGTACTTCTCAGCTCAGTTTTGTGGAGGACCTAATTTTAGAGTATGGACAATCAGGGATAAGTTGTATTAATGTTGGTTATGGTGAAAAAAAGTACCAGCAATAATAATAGAAGCAATTAATGCCTAATACACATTTTCCAAGTGCCAGGTACTGTTCTGAATTCTTTCCCTGTAGTAACTCATCTACTTCTCAGAACAACACTTATGAGATAGTTGTTGCTATTACCTACATTTATAGATTGGAAAACAATCTATAAATTGTTTATAAAAAGAGAAACAAGAGTTTATACAACTTGTCATGTAGCTAGTGAGTTGCCAAGTTGGATATTGATCCCTGGCAATATAGGGGAAAAAAGTGAAACCCAATGATGATCCTTTTAGTATGCAATTAAGACTTATTAAAAGTCAGTTGAGGAAATAAGACTTATTAAATATTAAAGAAGATGGTATTTGTATTAATCAGCTTTGTGTTGCTGTGACCGAAGTACCTGAGAACAATTTAAAGGAGGAAAAGTTTATTTTGACTTATGTTCCAGAGGGTTAGTTCATGGTCACCTGAGTCCATTGCTCTGGGCCTGAGCAAGGCAGAGCATCGTTGCCCAAGGGCTTGGCAGAGGAAAAAGAGAGAGAGAGAGAGAGACAGACAGACAGACACTCAGGGCAGATGCCCTCTTCCAGGGCATGCCGCCTCCTTCAACCTTGCCCTAGTTTATCAACCAGTCATTTCTTTCAAACTGGAAAGAAAAGATTATGTTACAGCTCTCTAACTAAGTCCAACCTTTTCACCTCCGTACATTCCTGTGTTAACACAGGAGCTTTTGAATGATGCTTCAGTACTGCTTTTCAAATTATGAAGAATACAGAATATATTCCACTTGAGCCTCTATTAGTGAGCTCCCCTCCCTGAAAGTGAGTTTCAGATAAAATATCTATGGGTCACCATGAAAGACAAGTCTACTTACTGTTATGTGGAAACTATACTGTTTCTCTATTTTTTCTTTATTTTTCAATAAAAATTTAGGTTGTAGACAATGTAAAACCTTATTCCAGGCATTTATCATTTAAATTTTGTTTCCCTTTTGTTTTTAAGATTGTTATAGCTTTGGCTCTAGATAGTGACCTAACATATGAATGTACTGAATTTATTACTTTGGGATGTTATGTATTGTTTTTTAGGGAGAAGATGTTGATCTTCATTTGTTTCTACCAGATTGCCACCCTAGTAAATATTCATTATTTATGCTGGTAAAGAATTGTCACCCAAGTAAGATGGGTCATGATGCTGGTATTCCTGCTGAGTGTCAGAGTGGCCAAAAAACAGTTAAACCAAAATGGCGCAATATTACTCAGGAAAAGTGAGTACATACAGTTAGCGACCCTAGTCTTTTGTATCTACAAGTGGAGCCATTTCTTCTTTTAAATAATAATTATAAAGTTTCATTACCTGTAACTAGTGTCTGTATAAAATTAAAGTAACAAATATCTGACCCGAAACTTTCTTATTCTTTATAGAGCTGGTTGGGTTGAGTGCTGGACTGTCCCAAGTGTCCTGCTTACAATTGATTATACTTGGCATCCAATTTATCCCCAAAAGGCAGACGAACAACTGAAACAATCATGTAAGTGCTTTTATGTAATTTATACTTTGAAATAGCTGTTATTGTGATTGATAGTCATTAAAAATACAAAAAAAGATTAAAAACAGGAAGTGTATTTATTGTTCTAAAATAATTATATAAATTTATAATCTGTGAAATAATTTTGAATAGTTATAGCTAACTTTTATTGAGCATTTACTGTATAATCAAACACTGGGCCAAGTAGTCTTCTGGCTTAAATTATCTCATTTAATCCTTATCACAACTCTGTGAGGTAGATATTATTCTGAACTTGAAGTTGAAGAACTATGCTCAGAAAAGACAAGTCGTTTTCTCAAGATCTGCTACATCAGAAGCAGCAGAGCTGGAATAGGAAGCAAAGTGTGTGAGAATCTGTGTATTAGGAAGCCTAAATTGAAATGCCTCAGTTGATTTTGTTAAATGTTAGTTTCTTTAACGCATTTTGACAACTTTAACATAATTTATCTTTTCCTGAAGGTAATTTGCCTTATTACCTGAGGCACAACTAAGAACAAGAATCAAGTGATATTTTCTTTGTTTATTTTTCCATCATGTTAAGTTTCAAAGAATAGTGCTGATAGTTGTTCATATTTGTGGTGGCTTGATAATGTCATCCTGTATTTTACTGGTTATTTATGTGAAAACAGCTTTGTAGTTTATGCCCAAGTATACTTAAGGACTAATTGTGACTCAAATTTATATTGTAGGGAACTTATGAGAATGTTGCTTATGTTAATAGGAATTGTTCATTGATTCATTCAGTCCGATTTATGCATTTATTTCCTTACTTAAGTGAAGTCTATTCTTTATTTTCTTTCTTGGAATTTTTGATCTTTCAGGTCTGTTTGTAATATATACTGTAGATATTATCAAGGTTATTTGATTTTACATTTGCTAAGTATTATGTCTTACTGAATATTGCCTTAAAGGACTTCTAAGAGGTTATTTTTCTCCTTCCTCAAACATTACTCTCTTTTTCTTTCTCAATTTATGCCAGTGTCAGAAATGGAAGAAACAATGCTATCAGTATTAAGACCAGCCCAGAAGACTACAGAGAGAGTTGTCTCCTCTCCGTCTACCTCTTCACGCCCTCCTGTTGACCCCTCAGAACTTCCACCTGATAAACTTCATGTAGAAATGGAACTTTCCCCAGATTCTCAGATAACTCTCTATGGGCCTCTGCTCAATTCCTTTCTATGTATAAAGGTATGATTTTAGAGATTTTATATTTTTAAACAGGCAAAATAGTTTCATTCTAAATGAAAATCAGGGTGGATTCACAGTAGCCTGATGGGTGATTTGAATTGTTGAGAATAAACGATGTATTTGGACGGATGGGTGCTGGAATCTGTTGCAGTTGTTAAGATCAGTTCTCCTCAGTCGGGTGGATTTTAGTTTGAGCATTTGTTGGGCCAGCAGTGGTGCTGGTTGCTACAGATGAAGAAGACATTTATTTTTTCAAGGAGATAGGTAGAGGGGTAACAGATATCTGGACAGTATGTCTGACATCTACATGGACAGATTTAACACTTTGTAACTAACACAGTAGAAGTAATGCTTGTTACCTGAGAATAATTGAGAAACATTGACTTCACTATAGAAAGTCTGTTTTAAGTGAATCCATTAAAAACAGATGATAACATTTCATGATAAATAATAAGCCAAGATTTGTTTGGATCTTTATTTTAAAAATGAAAGCAAATCCATGAAAATAAGTTTATTGCAAGAGCATGCTAAATTTAGTTTCTGAATAAATATACACCACTTCTTAGAACAAAGACTAAATCCAGTGTCAATTCATTTGGCATAATTTTTCCACTGAACTGTATGATTGCACAGTGTGATAGCACTTTAAGGTTGATGTGTGTAGCACAATTATTAAGAGAGGCTATTTTTAGAAAAATATTTGAGGACTTCACCTTTTTTCTAGAGATCACTTTAATTCTTTCATTATTCAAACCACACTTTAAAGAAGTCTCCCCTGGGTCTCAGCAGTTCTTGTTGGTTTGCACTTCTTTCTGGTAACTCTTCTAGGTCCTTGTTTATCACTGGAAGCTTTGAGGAGAGTGGTTTTCCAACATCATTTCACAAAATTTTACTTTTCTCCAGAATTTTGCACATTCTCTTTGCTTTTATTTTCATTAAACTGTTGGATGTTTACCATATCTGTGATCAAGAACAGATTAAAAATACCACAAACAGTAGAGTTACTTATGGGAGGGATGTCTGTGTGGGCCTAATTTTATAGTGGTTATTTATTTGTATCCTGTTGCAGTTTCACAGCTGCAGATTTGGATATTGAATACTTAGTTAATAAGGAATTCCACAGTGTATAATAATAGGGAGAAGAAACAGTGTGTCAGTCTGTAAGGGCTCTTTGGACAAAATACTAGCTGACTTGAATTTGAGGTGCAGAATGTCATCATTTGAGTAACTATATTTCTAAAAACTGTTAGAAAGCATCAGATAACATAAGTTCTAAGATGCAGGGAAAATGTGGATAATATTTGTAGAAATCTGGAGCTTTTGGTGGTTACCTTTTCTTCCCCTAGCGTTTAAAAAGGAGATTCCTGAAGGAGTACATCTGTGGGCTCAAAGGGAGAAATGCATACATATACAGTGTTTTCTTTCTTATGACCACTGTTTCACCTAAAATATTCTTCACATATTTCTCCCAATGTCTGACTTTCTTGGGATTGCCCGTGAATAACTATTAAGGGATTAAAATGCAAATTTAGCTCGAATCTCACTGAAGAGGCTGATTTATATTTTCATTAATGTAAGTAATGGTTGAATCAGCAGGCTGAGAGTGGTAGCTGCAGTGTGGTGTCAGGATTTGAATTTCATTAGGTATTAGCTTTGTTTTTGCATAGCCACGTGCACACTGTCAGTTTTTTATTTTAAAAATTTTATAGTGATACATATTTGCCAAAAATAAGAGGATTATAATAAAGAAAAAGACAGAGAACAATATATATGTCTCCATTTAGATTTCTTTATATATCCTTCTCTACAAATGAGGCCTCTCTGTTGATAGCTCATTACATTTGGATATGTACTTTTTTAGTAGTATCAAAAGTTTGTTATGCTTAAGAATGTGTTAGTATTTGCATTCATCCAATTAATGTAGAACTTGTATAAACTATCAAAGCAAATTTAAAAATTTTAAATTTGACATACATATTAAATATATATCTAAAACAACAGGCAGAAAATTTGTCTAGCCCAAAGAACTCTGTGCTTTTCATAAGGAACATGTGTAATTTTTGTTTCTGACTTTGCCTACCTTAAAGTTTAGCGTCATGCTGATATAGTGATGTTATTCTACCTTAAATTCCCTTTCTTACTTTTTTATTTTTTTAAGGGAAACATTTGCAAATATTTATTAATTGTTGGAGACTGATGCAGGGTGAACCAAAGATGGGAGTTTGCAGCATGGAGTATGTACTGAGCTGGAAACAGATTGAGGGGACTTGTCCAGACAGATAAGGTAGTAGTGGGAAAAAAGCAGATGAGAGGTGCCCATAGTGGTACCTTGTGTGTGTGTAAATGCAGAGAAAAATGTCTGAATTTAAACACCTGCATCTTTGGTAGTCCCACCTCGAGCAAAGGAAAGGTAGTGCTGTTCAGTGCAGGGAATATCTGACAATGCTTGTTTTTGAAGACTGTCCCATGGTTATAGAAACAAATATATGCATTATAGTTATGTGTTTTGCTCAATAAAACTCTAATATCGAACAGACTGCGGGACACCTAGCAAGAACGATGCTGATGGAATACATAACATATAGTTAGAACAAATGATGCTTAAATTTTTAATGTTGCCAGTCCTTCCTTTCACTTGCTGATATACCTGATGATCAGGAGTTCAGGAGTTCACAGCCATGCCTGTGACTGCAAAAGGTCACCCCACGTTGCTTTTCATCACTGGCAGGTCACATCCCCGAAGAGTCAGTCTCCTTCCTCAGGGTCGCTGATCTCTTCATAGGCCATGAGATACTTCCTTTCCTGTGATCTGTGGCTCCGGATACTCACACTCTTCTTCCTGGGTCCTGATACCTTCCCACTTTGCTTCCCAGAAGTACTTGCTTTTCCCTGTGTCTCTGAGCCTGTTCCAAGCCAGCTGCTTCTGGCACTCCCTTCAGATCATTTTCTTCCCTTGCCGTCATCTTGGGCATCTTCTGGCATCTTCTCTGCTGTGTGCCAGAGCAGTCTCAGGAGGTTCATCCTGACTTCCATGGTGGTGACACTTATCAGAATCATTGCTCTGAGATTCTGCGATTTTCCATTAGAACTTGTGAAAGCAGGAAGGGTGGCTCCCAGACCTAGAGACAAGCATGCTGAAGGGCATTTATTTTAATCTGTAACTTAGGTTTTAGTCAGTATCAGTGTTAGGATTTCAAAACGTTTTGGAATTTAGGCATTTTGTATCTATATGTGTCATTTTTGTAGTGTATTGTTTCATGTTTCTATGATGAAATGCATATATAGATAAAAAATGAAATTAGAAGAGCGAAAATTTGTTGAGATTTACTTAGTTCTCAAAATTAAACATGAAGAAATTATAAAATCACTCTAATTGTTAGATTATATTTGAAAAAATGATTTCCAAAATCCACAAAAGAAACTGATCTGGCATTACCGTTGCAAAGAGCTCTGGAAAAAGAATGTGTGCTAAACATGCTTTAAAATCTGAGAAGAGTTTATGGAGCTGGGAGGCCTTCTGCAGATGTGGACAGTTGGCCACTCGTTTCCAGCCTGCAGTTGTGAGACTTGGTGTCTTTTCTCCTGTCGCAGGCAGGGTTGAACAGCAGCACACTCAGACTGCTGTCCTGGGTGGACTCGTGCTCGTGGTGGTTCTCGTTAGTGGAGGACGGGAAAGGTCCCCGTGTTGCACCTGGTAACTGGGGGTTAAGGGCGTACGTGGCACTCGTCCTTTCTGTTTTAAAAACAGTTCAGTAGTCTCCAACAGAAGCCTGGCTCCAAGTTTCCCTTTTTTTTTTTTTTTTTTTTTTAAAAACGTAACCTTAGAAAAGAGGGTACTTGTAAGGCCTTTCCGCCTGCTTCTCTGATTTTATTAGCTGTGACCTTTTAACCTGTTGTTGATAATTCTTTTTTGAGAAATGAGTATGACTGGGTATGAACTTTTAAATTGGAAAAACATGGCTGTCTCCTGTTACTTGAAGTAGACTACTTGATACTCAATAAAATATCCTTGGGAAATAATATTTCAGAGAACTCCGAAGTAAATAGAAAATGTAGTTTATCATTCTTAAATTCAAACATGCCAAACTTGACAGAAAACACGTTTTCCCAGTTCTAAAGACCAATGATTTTTTTTCCAGTATTATTTTAGTTTATTTTGAAGATAGTTTAATTTCACGTCACCTACTATAAATGTAAATAAAAGTCTTGTGCTTGTAAATATTTGTCTATATTGATCTTAAAATACCATAATAGTTTGCACATTAACTTAAAATATCATAATAGTTTGCCATGATGTACTACCACTTGCCTTATACTTTGGCTATCTTTGTGGTAAATTTTTTGTGTGTATCTTTAAGAAATTAACCCCTTATATTTGTAATTAACATTTTAAAAAACAAAACAAAAACTTGGGCACACAGCATTAAACATATAACATTAAGCTAACTTAAAGGAGCTTTAATTTTAAAAGTACATTTTGTTCTTAATATTCAGTAGTTGCAAATGTAGTAACTCATAAAAGACCCTTAGCACTTGTAACTCTTTAAAAATGTGATCTAAATGATTTACATGATAACTCCCGTTCTGAATTCTTTTGGAGTTTAATGAACAGTAAAGGCTTAGACATTCATGTTTAGTTGTAAAAATTTTATGTTGGGGTTTTAAGATACAGCTCCGTGTTTATTTTCCTATATATTTGTGCTTGAATTTCTGCATGGTTTGGATTTAAGGAGAGTTAAGATTTCAAGCTGGTTTCAAGTTGTAGCTGTGTTTTTTTAGCAGTGGACAGCAATAGAGAATACAGGGAAAACTCCTGGTTTTGTGAAGCAGTGGATTTGGGATTTGAATATTAGTATTCTCATTAATTAGTTGAATAACTTTAAGATCTTCAACATCCTTTTCTAAGAAAAGATGATGGCCTTGTGTCCATAACCATAGTTAGAAAACAAATTTGTCAGTAACCCAACTGCAGAATTTACCAAAATACTGATTAGGTTCTCATGTTTAACAGATAAAATTAACAGTGTTAGCAAGGATATTTAACAACTTTATTACTGATAGTTTAAATAAGCAAAATATAAATTCACAGTCAGTGGGAAAAAATAATTTTAATTGAGACTAAATTTGTTTCTTAAAAACAAAAGTCAAATTTTAATTTATGATACAAAAGAAATCACAAAATAGTTGGAACACCAACCTAGATGCCCTTCAGTAGCTTAATAGAATAAAACTGGTATATATACACAATGGAATATTACACAACCATAAAGAAGAATAAAATTATGATATTTGCAGGTAAATGAATGGAGTTGGAGAATATCATGCTAAGTGAAATAAGCCAATCCCAAAAAACCAAAAGCTGAATGTTTTCTTTGACAAGTGAATGATGATACAAACTGGGGGTGGGGCGGGGGGAGGGAGGAATGGAGGAAGGATGGATTGTGTAGAGGGAAATGAGGGGTGGAGAGGGGGTGGGGGGAGAGAAAGATAATGGAATGAGACAGACGTCATTACCCTGTGTACATGTATGATCACACAAACTACATCGTGTACAAACAGAGAAATGAAAAGTTGTACCCCATTTGTGTACAATGAATAAAAATATCTAAAATTTTAAAAAAAGCAAACTGTGTGAGAGGAAATTTGATACCTGTTAATAACACATGTATTTATTTAATCAGGAACTAAAATTAGACATTCTTATTAAAACTGTTAAAGACATTTCTGGCTCAACATGCCAACTGTAATATATAAGTTATAATATTTATTAAGAGTCATCCAAATTGATTTTCGTGGACTTGATTCACTTTCTTCAAAGGATGTCCCTGAGTGTTGCCTTGGGCTCTATGAAGCAAACACTGAAAGTCATTGAAGCATAAAATCTTTTTCTTTCTTTTTTCTTTTCTATGGGGTTGGGAATCAAACTCAGCGCCTCATATGTACTAGGTGAGAGCTTTGCCATTGAGCTGCACCTCCCTCCCACCACAGATCTTAGAGGTCTCTTTGAGGAACTGAATTATACTTTTTGCTATCATTGGGGTGATGTCATGCAGCTTACTGTAAACCCTGTAGTCTTTTGCTTTTTGTGCTTCTGAATAATTGTTTTCCAATATGTCTTTTCAAATTATGAAAATAGACCTGACACTTCAATTTTTAACTAAATACAGTAGGTGCAGGTGGTTTGTAGTTTACAAATTCAGGCCCCCAGCTGAAGTTATCACTTAGCTCTGTAATGCCAGCTTGTTTCCCTTGATGTTCACAGGAAAACTACTTTGGGGAAGACGACATGTACATGGACTTCGAGGAGGTGGTCTCCAGTCCCGTGCTGTCGCTGTCAACCTCTTCCAGCTCGGGGTGGACTGCTGTTGGAATGGAAAACGACAAGAAGGAGAGCGAAGGTCCAGCTAAGTCAGTCCACCCACTCGCCCTGCGTCCCTGGGACATCACTGTGCTGGTTAATTTGTACAAAGTTCACGGGCGCCTGCCTGTTGTAAGTACTGGCATATCAGAATAGCCCAAAATGTGTTAGGACATCCATTTAGCATAGGCGACTCTATGCCTGCCTGGGTGCATGTACACATTTTTAAAAGGATAAAGTTTAGGTTAAAGGAATTTAAACTTTATCCTTTTGCTGTTAGAAAGCTTATTTTCTTCATCATATGATTACTTGATGGTGGGTAGTTTTACTTTGGGTTTTCTTTTTCTTCCAACTGCTTGTTTGCTGTTCTGTGTAACTTTATGACATTTTCCTATGACATTGAGTTGCTGTATTTATAGTTAGCCAGATGGGGATGGTCTAGGACTTTACGATTTCTTAGCTCTTGTATCTAGACCCCACATCAGTTTGGGTCCTCATGGTGAACCAATTACAAAATCAAGTTCGGGCTTGATCCCAGAGGATGCATTGTGCAGAGGTTTAGACCCAGTAAAGCATCCAGGCTCACTCTGAGAATGCCCTTGGCACATACGGGGCTTGGAAGCTAACTGGTCTGAGATGATATGGCCCCAAGAACCAGGAGCTTTGAGAGCAGGCGGCATAGGGAGGAGAATGCCCTGGAATAATTTGCTCTGTGTTACGTGCCAGCACTGTGTAGCAGAGAAGTCACCTCGGGTGCCCAGGGCAGCAAATGTCCTTGCTAGTGCAAAGTAGTTATTTTTGGTAACATATACTGTTTTTACTTTTGAAAAAGCTAATTCTCTTAATCATGAAAAGTGATTTTTGTTTTCCTAATAATTTCTTACTCTTAACTTCTATCTCGATTGTGGTATTTTGTTAGCATGGAACTACTGACGGTCCTGAGTGCCCTACTGCTTTCTTGGAAAGACTGTGTTTTGAAATGAAAAAAGGATTTCGGGAGACCATGCTGCAGCTTGTTTTATCACCTCTGAATGTGTTTGTCAGTGATAACTATCAGGTAATGTGGAAGTGAAACGGGGCAGACTTAGAGTTGTACTTTTAGCATTTAGGGGGTTAAAACAGTGTGTTAGCTTCTGTGCATGGAATTTGTGGCTCTTTCAGTTAAAGATTTATAACTGCAAGAAGGAGTTTTCTTGTATGTGGGTATATGTGTGTGTGTGTATACATATACGTATATAAATAATATATATATATATATATATATATATATGAGTTGTTTCAAGAGTATCAATTTTCTTTTTATAACTCTCTATTATAGAAGGGAAAAATATCTGTACTAACCAGTACCATAAACATTTACAACATATGTAGCTATATGGTCAATAATTTATTCTTATTCATCTAATATAAGACATTTTTTATATTCCTTCATTATACTTAAGAACCTCTTTTGGGAGAGAACCAGTGATATTAATCAAATGGAGAATTTATTATATTTCTGGATAGATTATTGCTTTTTTTATTATTTTTTAAATGCCAAATGACTTCTCTTGGTACCTACTACTGATTTTACAGACCTTCCCTACCTTTGTTCACATTGTGTGATTTAGAAAATGTTTTTTTCTGTCTCTTTTTTGAAAAATTTGTTCTTTTTAGTTATATATGATAGAATGTATTTTGACATATCATATATACATGAAGTATAGCTTTCCATTCTTGTGGTTGTACATTATGTGGAGTTAACTGGTCATGTATTCATATATGAACATAGGAAAATTATGTGTATTTCCCATTCCCATCCCTCCTCCCATTCCCCCACCTACTCCCTGACCTATGCAGTAAACATCCACCCCATCCCCAGTTGTGATTCAGTATCTGCACATCACAGAGAACATTAGGCCTTTGGTATTTTGGAATTGGCTGATTTCACTTAGCAACATTGCTAAGGAACCGAATTCCATCTATCAGCAAATGCCATAATTTTATTATTATTTATGACTGAATAATGTTCCATTGTTTATATGTACCACATTTTCTTCATCCTTTCATCTATTCAAAGGACTCCTTGGTTTGGTTCCGTAGCTTAGCTATTGTGAATTGAGCTGCTATGAAGATTGATGTGACTGTGTTACACTGGTATGCTGATTTTAAGTCCTTTAGGTATATGCTGAGGAATGGGATAACTGGGTCAAATGGTGGTTCCGTTACAAGTTTTCTGAGGAATCTCTATACTGTTTTCCAGAGTGGTTTTTCCAGTAGTGTATGAGTGAACCTTTTTCCCCACATCCTCACCAACTGTTATTATTACTTGTATTTTTGATAATTTCCATTCTGTCTGGAGTGAGATGGAATACAAATAGGAAAAGAAGAACTCAGACTGATTCAACCTTTTAGCGTGTGTCCTATTTTCTGGCAACATGATTCTATATTCAGAAACCCCCAAAAAACTCCACCAGAAAACTTCTAGAACTCATAAATGAATTCAGCAAAGTAGCAGGATATAAAATTAACACCTATAAAGCATTTGCATTCTTATATATTAGTGATAATTAACTGAAAGAGAAATTAAGAAACTATCCCATTTGTAACAGCCTCAAAGAAGATAAAATATTTGTAAATCAGTCTAACAAAAGAGATGAAAGACCTCTACAATGAAAAACTACAGAAGAAAGAAATTGAGGAAGACCTTAGAAGGTGGAAAGATCTCCCATGTTTTTGGTTAGGCAGAATTAATATCATAAAAATGGCCATACTACCAAAAGCATTATACAGATTTAATGCAATTCCTATTAAGGTTCCAGTGACTTTCTTCATAGAAATAGGAAAGCAGTCATGAAATTCATTTGGAAAAATAAGAGGCCCAGAATAGCCAAAGCAATCCTTAGCAAGAGGAGTGAAGCAGGAGGCATCACAGTACCAGACCTTGAATTATACTACAGAGCTACAGTACCAAAAACAACATGGTATTGGCACCAAAACAGACTTGAAGACCAATGGTACAGAATAGATGATGGATTTTAATACAAACCAAAGTAAAATTATAAATGGGAAGGTGAATCTGTCACCCAGAAATCATCAATAGGTGATTGTTAATTGTGGATTATACATGGTAATGAGCATTTTATTTAAAACAGCATATTTCTTTTTACTCTTTACCATAGCTGTGTTTTTCTTTATGTAATTTTAATTTACCTTTCCTTATTTACATGTGGTACACAGCTGAGATTGTAATCTAAAAAATCAACACATGATATGTGTTGGAAATTGTTGTTTTTTGTTGTGTCATGGAATGGGCATTTCCTTCTTTGATTTTTGAGTACTTACAAATTCAGAGAAAGTTGGGAAGAGAGCACAGTGACACTCTACATAGAGCCTTTGCCCTATGCTCCTCATGGAGTGAGAGGCTTATGCGATCACAGCGCAGCACCAAACAAGGGCGTTGGCACTGATTCAGCCTTTCAGCGTGTGTCCGAGGTTCTGGTTGTTGCGGAGAATTGTGCAGCCACCACTGTTGTGAACTGCTCTATCTTTACAATACCAAACTTGCAAAACCCTTTGTTTTAACCATAAAAGCACCTCTTGTCCTCCTCTGCAATTAGTGATTCGTAAGAGTTGGGTTTTATTCAAGGAGACACGTGTATGGAGAGCATGCACACCTCCTTTTCTCAGTCTGTTGAGGAAGTTATAGGGAAACAGGGAATCTCTTTGGGCAAGTTCTGAGCATCTTCCTCGAGTGTCGGTTTGATTGTGAGTACCCAGTCATGCTTCACTTTTATTTTAACCACTGTACTTTCAAAAAAGGCCTTCCTGGATATTAAAAAACACTTTTGGATTTCATTATGAAGGTCAGCATGGACTTGGCTGTGGAGATATATTGAACTTACAGAGAGATGGAGCTAGCTATAAAGTGTCATTTCTGTGGGGACTAGAGGAGGGTCCTGTTCATGGGATGCAGATAGGAAGTACTGGTGATATTTTGTCTCCTAGATGGTTAGCATGTCATAATTCATCCCCAGAACAAGGTACCATGTATGTCCCTTTAGAATTTGCTTGTCTGCATACCTTGCTCACATGTTATAGTGCAGTTGACATGAGTCTTCCTAAGAAAATTTTATTTGTAATATTCTTTCATGGTAGAGGCTTCACACTGTGGCCACCCCAAGGTTCAGTCCTGGGCCATTCACCTGACGCTGCTTATTCCTGGTAGCGTTAGTCTTTACTTAAGGCTTCAAAGTGAAAGATCTAAGATGAAAGATGGATTGCTGTGTCCAACTTAGGAAACAGCACACTGTTTACTTCATGGTCATCTTACAATGTATGTCAGTTTCCTGGGGCTGCCATACATTGGGTAGCTTAAAACAGCAGACATTTTTGTTTGTCACAGTCCTGGAGGCTCCTGGTCCTAAAGTGCTGAGAGGTCGTGCTCTCTCTGAAGATGTAGGGAAGAGGCTCTCTTGCTTGTGGTGGTGATCGGCAAACTCGAGCATCCTTGGTTTGTAGATGCCTCACTGCTGCCTCTGTCGTTTAAGGCATCCTCTCCATGTGTCGGTGTATCCCAGTTTCTCTCTTCTGATATGAACAGTGGTCATATTAGGGCACATTCTCCTTCATTTTAACTTGATTGTATCTATAAAACTGTATTTCCACAAATTATCACATTCAGTGGTGACCCTTTTGCAGGGTCACAGTTCAATCCACAAAATAATGCAAATCTTAATAAAATTTAGAATATAATCCTTATTGGTATATTGGGTTAGATAGGCTATACCTTAGGACAAGCCAATGTCTGCATGTGCAACTTTTGATCCCTCTTCAAAAAAAAAAAATCCATCAATAACTTTAACTAGTAGAGAAGTTTATTGACCATCTTGCTCATCTATTTCAGATATAAAGTTAGGGAACTGATGCCTAGAGAAGTTAGGTGGTTTTATATAAGGTCACACAGTTTGGGGTGAATACATTAAAAAATGTGTCAAAAGAGCTTCTAGAGCTTTAATGTGGTCACAATTTGAGATTTCCTTTTAAAACCCTCCTACTAATTAGATTCAGCCCTTCTCTAAGAAATTGGTTTCAAAGAATGCATTTCCACAAATGTGTTGGAAGCAAGGAACACTATAACCTTAACCCTAACGCTAACCCTAACCCTGTGCGATGACCTCCACACACAGAAGAGGCGAACCATGGTTAAATTGGGTTGAGAAACACCTGTGAACTGTCTCAGTGTAGAGTGGTATCTGAAGACCCTGAGAGTGCTTGTTGTGAAGAAATCTGACTCCTCAGTCAGAGCATCTCTTTCTGCTATCATTAGGTGAGATACTTAGTGAACAAGACAGAAATGGTCCTCACCTAATGGTCCTGGTAGAGAATATAAATATGGAGGAAATTAAAATAAATAATTTCTAGTATAAAAGAGCTGAAAGGAGATATAGACTCTGCTTTGGAAGCATGTAATCGTTTGGAGGCAAGAATGTGGTCAAACTTGCATTTTTGAAAGGCCTCTGTGGTTGTTGGCAGAGCATTGAGACTCAGAAGTGAATGCTGGGAGGTTTGCGGAAGCCCTGGCAAGAGGTGGTGATATTTGGACCGTGATCATAGCAGTGCATGTAGAAGAATGTCAGTGTGTTTCTTGGGATGTACGAACTGTGAGGTAGATTCAACAGAAATTGCTCATCAGTGAGGAGGGCATTTCCTAACTCATTTGATTCAGTGTTCTTAAGAGTGTTCTTTGGAACTCATATTCCACGGAATGGCTTGTTGTTGCACATATTCTTTCTCTCTCTGTCTCTATGTCTTAGAAATTTTCTCTCAAATATAGAGCGAGTGTACAGTTACTCTCTGCAAGATAAAGTTATCCTTTTATTTACATAGTCCTCACAATCTTCGTGGACGTTGGTCTTCCACCCCTCTGTTCTTCATGTTATGGTCAGTTGGTCTTTATTCTGTCCTGTTACCCTCTTAATATTTTAATTCCATGATTCCTGGCCTTCCTGCAAAACATTGGCCTCTGACATTCCTTGTTAGTGCCCTAGTTTGTTTTCCTGGGGGTGGTTACCAGTCAGACATCTGTGTTCTTTTTAGGACGTAGCTGTCATATTTTTGTAATTGGGCTTTCAGAGGTACCGTCACTGAAGAAGCTTACCTCTGACAATCTTTATGAGTCCAAGGTCGTGTTAAGAACTCGTAGAGTCTGAGCTTGTTTTCCAGATAGCATGATTTTATTGTTCCTCTCCAGGGGGATAAAGCAGCTATAACCTATGATGCGATTTTGTTGTACTTCTTACCATCTTCTTACTGTTTTCAGCAGCGACCCCCAGTGGATGAAGTGCTCAGGGAAGGTCACCTCAATTTATCAGGTCTGCAGCTGAGAGCTCATGCCATGTTCTCGGCAGAAGGGCTTCCTTTAGGAAGCGATTCCCTGGAATATGCGTGGCTGATTGATGTGCAGGCTGGAAGCCTTACAGCTAAGGTCACGGCACCACAGGTATGCATGTCCTCACAGCACTGTGCTAACACGCTTTCTTCTTCCTCCTTCCCAGTGCCCCAGGAATGTCTTTGTGCCAGTTTAGATGATCATTGCATTTCCACTGAGGACATTCTGTTGGAATGTTTGGTGGAATGTCCTTCTTGCCATTCAGAATTTTCTTAGCAGTAGATGAGTCAGAGGCAAAGTTTACTTTCTGAGCTATGTATAATTGATATGTATTACGTAGTTCCAGAAGATACTCACAAGAACTTGAGACTTTCTTTGGGAAAAACTCAGGATGAGAATGGTTCTAGAAACCAGGTTAATATATTCTTCAAATTATATTAGTTGACCCTCCGCAATTAGAATAATCTTTTGTTTTCCCTAGTATATGGAATAATATTCTAAGGCCTTTGCTTTCTAGTGTATTTCTGAAGTAAGATTTGAAACTCACCCTTGTGTTGCTGAGGATTCTTGTCATGTCCCAAAGCAAGATTGTATAATCTATGCATGTGACTAGTGATAATGGATATTAGTTTTTTTTAAAAAATGGATTCACTAATAAATAAATTTGGATGTTAGTAATTAGTGTGATCCCTTTGGATAAGTCCATCCCCAACACAATCTGATTGACACTTAGGAGGTTCAGAGGCCTTAAGGATTATTTAGTTCTAGAAATAGACAATCAAAATTTAGTTGAAGAGCCATGTACTGCCATGTTTTACCTGTTGAGACATATATTCATGATAATATTAATGCTTGGCATTTTAAGACTGGAATGTGGTATAAATGTTTATATTCTACTTTGGTAAAAAGTTACAGAATAGGTGTGAAACATCGAGTTAGGTGGTAGCAGCAGGGAAGTAAACTAAGAAGCCAGGTACCTTGGATGCCTCCAAGAAGCTGCAGGAGGGCAGAAACATTGATCTTCCAGAAATAGTATGAGAATGAATACAGTCAAAAGGGGTATTTTGGAGTTGGATAACATTTCAGCATAATGGGTGAAAAGAAATGCATAATGTACAGAAATGAATGGCAGGGAACTTTACTGGCTTTGTAACTGTCTTCTTACTACTCCCCATTTCTTGTCCCTAAGTATTCAAGTACAGACTTGTGCATAACAAAGGAACTTGTTCCTAAGTAGAGGATAAAGCCATGCTGACCCCACAGCACTGGACAGTTTTATTCTGAGGACTGCTAGAGTTCCTGTTTATAAATTATCATTATAAGATAACCCTTCTTTTCTGCACTGCTGTCTTGGTATCACTGTTTATTGCATGCCTCATGAACCCATAGACACTTTAATGTCCTATGATCTTTGTACATTTTAAAACTGAAAATCATATTTTCTAATAGTTGAAATTATGTACTGCTTTGAGGGGATGATGTAATATATACCCTTTCCTCAGTATGTTTATTTTAACAGCTTGGATCGGCTATAAAACCAAAGTGCTTTTTAATTTAAACTCTAGATTTGAAGAATTGATATTTGCTTACTTAAGCTTTTACTTACTCATACAAATGTGCTTTATAGTCTTTGAAAATACCCAGCTTTCCAGAATTGTAGCTCAGTATGATAACTAAATTGTCAAAAAATTTACATCAAAGTTTAGTTACTATGAAACAGAATTTTAGGTACTTTCATATAAATTGTAAATTCAAAAAATTTACATCAAAGTGTAGTTATTATGAAACAGAATTTTAGGTACTTTCATATGCAAGGGATTCCAATTAGGTACATAAGATGGAAGGTGTGACTTTGAAGAAAATTGTTTGTTTTAGAAGTTGCTGAAGAGGTACTTTTCAGTTGAAATGAAGTTCATTTTGGTGATGTATTTTGCCATTCACAAATGAAGAGGAACACAGGCTTCTGAATGATGTGAGGTAGAGAAACCTCAGGCTAACAGGGAGGTTATCGCGCCGCAGGCGTAAGGCAACCTTTGGGCTCTTTGAAGCCAGCTGATTGATGTTCTTCACAGCCTGCCAAGTGCCCAGCCTTGTTTAGGCCTAACAGTGTTGTCTCCGTGTCCCTGGTTGTCTTAGCTGGCGTGTCTCTTGGAGTGGGGACAGACGTTTGTTTTTCACGTGGTGTGCCGGGAATATGAACTGGAAAGACCAAAATCAGTCATCATGTGTCAGCATGGGATTGACCGTCGGTTCTGTGAGTCCAAGGTATGTCAATGAATGTTAGCAGTATTATAAACATGTATGACTTGTTTAAAATGGAAGATTAGGATTCAGCTTTAACTCAAATGTGTATAACCGTGAAGTAAACGGTATAGTTCAGCTTTTTTTCAGTTATAAGTTCCTAGTTATTGTATCTAAAATATGAGGTAATTATTAAAACATACACATTCACACATACATATTTTTATTATTAAAAATTTTTATCCAAGTGTATTATACTGTTTTTGAAATATGGCTGTACACGGTGAAGATTTATAAATTGAAGCAGCAGGATGAATTCCTTATATGACTTGATTTGCAGACCATTCTGGAACATACCTACTCTCTTATAATGCAGTTTGAAATGTTGGGCATTTGCCACATCCTGACTCCAGATCTTATGCTCTTTTCAAGACATGGAGCTGCCTTGATGTACATATCATTACGGTGCCTTCTCAGGGCTGTGGAAAGCAGACTGTGATCCCTAGAACATGCACAGTGGCACTGAAATGTGTAAAGTTTTGTGCAGTAAATACTCTCTGAATTTGGAATAGGGGCTCGTTTCCAAAATCCTAGAAATTATGAAAGTTTGAAAAATGTAAAAGAAAACCATTATTAACAGTTTAGTTTTTCTTTCTTATTTGGGTCTTTTTTTTTTCTTTTGACATAGAAGATATATTTATATGCCATTATATTACTGTGAATTAAAGTAATTCATTGTGCTTTTGTGTCCAAAAAAGTCTGAAACCAGTACTTACATGCTGATAGTGAAGGAAACAGCTCTTTAAGTTTTGATGAAGTGTTTTTCCTCGTATGAACACATTGCCAGGCCCTCGGGAACTGACCCCTTACTCACATGTCAGGCAGTTAGTTCTTAATGTGTAACTCACACCTACCTTGAATACACCCCCGCCTCCCTTCCGCGTGTGTGCCTTTAACTCAAAACTTTTATGTAGCATTAAGTTTTTTTTTAACGTCAGGTATTTTTAGGTATAATTTTACAGTAAATTCACCCTTTTTAGATTGTGTGGTTTGGGTTTTGGATAAATGCTCTACATGTGAATAACGGTCATTTCTGTCACCTTCAAAAATTCATTTGTGTCTTTCTGCAACCAGCCCCTTCCCCACACTGCTACTCACGTGCTGTCACTTCAGATTTGTTCATTGGCTTTGCCTTTGCCTGGAGCAGATAGATCAGGGTAGAGCCTCAGCTGTCCTGAAGGCCCGACTGCATCCTGGACCATACCCTTAGTGAGCATGTTGACATGTTGGTGGACCAGATTCACTCAGGCTGCCATTTCCTCAGGTTCATTGAAGTAGGTGATGTGCAGACTCTTCCAGCCTAGACATTACCAAATCTGCATTTTAGGAACAAAAACAGTTAAATTTGTGTGAATTGTCCGGAGTATCATCGGAATATTTACAGTTGATATATCTGTAGATCTGTGTGAAAACAGACGTGTGTACAGCGTGGGGGTGTCCTCATAAGGAAATCTTATACCTCTAAATTCTCAAATGATTCTTATAAACTTGTGACTTTGACCATTCTTTTTGAGTTTTGGTGACAATTTATGTATATTAAGTCAAGTAGATTTACTACTTGGCACTTGCGATGAAAATGTTAGTTACATATGACTAGCATTCTACTTGGGGACATTTTGATTGCCTGTGATTTTATTTGTCATTATAAAAGAAAGAAATTTAACTGAGTGATTCCCCCCCGCCCCACTTGAGGTACTGGGGAATTAACTCAGGGACACTTTACCACTGAATTACATCCCTTCCCCTCCCCCCTTTAAAATTCTATTTAACTTTGAGACAGGATTTTCCTAAGTTGCTTAGGGTCTTGCTGAGTTGCTGAGACTGGCCTTAAACTTGGGATCCTCCTGCCTCAGCAGGAGGAGGCATGCAACACCTTGCCCAGCTAACCTGATTAAAAAAAAATACATATAACTAGAATTTCGTTTGTTTAAATAAGGAGATTTAGTTAAGTATCAAAATCATGTGTTGATTGTGATGGATTAATTATACAATCCTTTTTCATTTTAGTTGAGCTGTATTCCTGGGCCTTGCCCAACTTCAGATGATTTGAAATACACTATGACTCGTCTAGCAGTAGATGGGGCTGACATTTATATTGTAGAGCATGGTTGTGCTACAAATATAAAGGTAAATGTTTGTCTTTTTCTTGGCCTGTGTAATTATTTTTTCTTTTACTAGACCAAACCTTTATGTCTTGAAATACAACACACTTTATAGCTTATCATCTCACAGACGACCACATAATTTTAGAAGATATCTTCCTAATTTTGCTCATTCATTTTGTCTTCTACTATTACAGTTTGTAGTACTTTTACCACTTTTTAATTCTCACTAAATTATTGTGACATTGCTTTAGAAAGTGTGTATTCCTGTGTTGTAAACAGGTAGTGCCGCAAGGTTTTGCTGAGTATGTGTAGGTTTTGGATGTTCCTGTTTCCTGCCCTGCTCCGGGGATGTTTGCCACCTCTGCACTCTGGGTGGCTGTTGAGCCTGGGCCGTGCTGAGTGGCTTGTGGTCCCCACCCTCACCGCCCAGCGACTTGGCACTGGTTTCCCTGGTGCTTGTGCCCCTCTGCCTTTCTCCTCTCTCTGCCACCGCAGCTCTGCTTCTCTTCTGTTCATGAATTTGCATTTTCTGTTTCCCTCCTTTCTTTTTCCTTTCTAGTTTTTTTTTCCCTTTTTCTTATCCTTTTCTTTTTCCTTTCTTTTGTTCTTCTAAATAAATATCTTTTCACTCTGCTTGAAATGATTACCTGTCTGTAGATGATGCTAACTTACTTAAAAATACAGAGGTTCTAGTTTTGTTTCATTTGCTTCATTCAACTTTAGATGGGTGCAATTCGGGTTGCAAACTGTAATCTCCACAATCCATCCGTCGGGGAAGGGATAAGTGCTGCAGTTCAGGATGTTCAAGTGAGACAGTACATTGAACAAGTAAACAGCTGCAGAGTTGGACTTCAGCCTGCAGTGCTGCGGAGGGCCTACTGGCTTGAAGCTGGGTCAGCCAATTTAGGACTTATCACTGTTGATATTGCATTGGCCGCTGATCATCATTCTAAACACGAGGCACAGAGACATTTTCTAGAAGCTCATGATGCCAGAACTAAGAGGTGAGTGAAAATTTTAAGAATGGTAGCAGTGTTGGGTTCAGATAAAAAGTACTAGAAAATTATAGAGAAAAATTTGTTAGGAATGGAATAAGGACATTTGGAATAAAGACTCAGTGTGAGCACACTGCTGGCCTTAGTGAATTTATAAGGACTTGATGGTGAGTAAATGTGTCGTAATGTCTCATCTCTGGTGATGGTGTGGTTCCTGGAAATAGCATTCCTGCTGATGTTTTCCAGTCCTCACTGTTTATGTCAGCGCTGACTCAAGTTCAGACTCAAATAACATTCTGTGCAGCACCACCCTCTCCCTCACCCTGATGCTGTACTTCAACTTCACTGTTCCCGGAAACCATTATGCCGTCATCATGAACTACACAAAACTCCTCTGTGGGCCTCCCAAACAGCGCTGGAGAGTGCGAGCACCTAGACTCGTGTCCATCACTTCTCAAGAAAACTCTTATCTGCCTTTTCAAAACGTTGGCAGAGCCTCCTATTTAGTCTCCCCCTTCTAAAACAGTATGACTTCTTCCATCCCCATCTCTCCCATTATGTAGTTGATACATGCTTATTTTGAAATGTGAAAGACTCTTAAGAAACAAAGTAAAATGTGATCATAACCCTACCTCAAAGAATTTAGTGGTATATCTTTGCAGTATTTTAGGTGTAGTTTTCTTACATCAAATCACCCTGTATTTTCTTCTTTAAACTGTGTATACTAAACTTACATACTAAGCACCTGCCAATGTGATTGAACATTTTTTATAAAGTCCCTTTTAAGTACCATCAGAAAGATACAGCATGTTTTACTTAACCTTTGACATTGTATAAAGTGTTTAGACTATTTCTAAATTTCCTGCTAAAAATGATAGTGAGAGGCATACTTGCATATAAAACCTTTTCCCACGCTTTCTGGCAATTTCCTTTAAATAGTTTGCTAGAAGGCAGTTATGTATGGTTAAAAAACCAGACTTTTGATATATGCATTCCCAATTTGCTTTCATGAAAAATTATTTCAGCCTGTATCCCCTGTATTTTAGGGTAGTGCTTATCTCACTGCCTCTGCCACCTTTTGAGGGTTTATGATAACTGGAAGGTTAAGTATCTCCTTGTTATGCATTTCTTTGCTTGGGAGTCAGTTTTTTTCACATACTAATTAGCTTGTCAGTTTCTTATTTATAGTCTGTGTACATTTATTTGAGTATTGATGTTTCTCTTACCAATTTTTTAAAACCACTGAACCACATCCCAGGCCTGTTCTATATTTTATTTTGAGACAGGATCTTGCTCAGTTGCCTAGAGCCTCACTAAGTTGCTGAGGCTAGCTTTGAACTCAAAATCCTCCTGCCTCAGTCTCCCAAGCCTCTGGGGTTAGAGGCATGTGCCACCACAGTCAGCTTATTAAGAGTTATTTATACTTGAGACCATCTTGATTTTATGAGGGATGTGTGTATTAATCTAGATATGGAAGTAGACAGCTTTTTCTGCAAATTCCTATTCAAATACAAAGAAAAATACTCAATACCCATATTCGTTTCATTTCTGCATTTTACAGAGGGTTTTGTTATTTACATCTGTTAATTTTCCCCAAAAAACCTGGCCTTTTTTTTTTTATCTTTAGTTAAAAATAAAAAGCCTGTTGAGATTTTTATGAAGATTAAGTTTTCAAATTAATTTAAGAAGTATGAAAGATAATGTGTGGGCAGTGTTGTGTAAAAGAACTTTGGTCTGCAAGGCTCTGGGGTCAAAAACTAAAGAACTTGTATTTTTTTGTTGATTATTGCTCAGGAAACCAGCATGGTGCAGTGCCTGTTTTCATTTAGGCTGAGTGGCAGAGCTGGATACTGGTAGAGCTGGGGAGCTGGCTCCTGGGGTCCTTGGGTGCTCCGCACAGCTCCTTAGCTGGCCTCAGTGCTCTGCTTGTCAAGAATTATGAACGAATAAACAACTGGGATAGATTCAAACTAAAAAGCTTTCTCTCAGCAAAGGAAACTATCAGAAATGTGAAGAGAGAGCCTACAGAGTGGGAGAATATCTTTGCCAACCATACCTCAGATAGAGCGCTAATTTCCAGAATCTATAAAGAACTCAAAAAACTCTACACGAAGAATACAAATAATCCAATCAACAAATGGGCTAAGGAAATGAACAGACACTTCACAGAAGAAGATGTACAAGTAATCACCAGATATATGAAAAAATGTTCAACATCCCTAGTAATAAGGGAAATGCAAATCAAAACTACCCTAAGATTTCATCTCACCCCAATTAGAATGGCGATTATCAAGAATACAAGCAACAATAGGTGTTGGCGAGGATGTGGTGAAAAAGGAACACTCATACATTGCTGGTGGGGTTGCAAATTAGTGCAACCACTCTGGAAAGCAGTGTGGAGATTCCTCAGAAAGCTTGGAATGGAAACACCATTTGACCCAGCTATCCCACTCCTTGGCCTATACCCAAAGGACTTAAAATCAGCATACTACAGAGATACAGCCACATCAATGTTCATTGCTGCTCAATTCACCATAGCCAGATTGTGGAACCAACCTAGATGCCCTTCAGTTGATGAATGGATAAAGAAACTGTGGCATATTTATACAATGGAATATTACTCCGCAATGAAGAATGATAAAATTATGGCATTTGTAGGCAAATGGTCGAAATTGGAGAATATCATGCTAAGTGAGATAAGCCAATCTCAAAAAACTAAAGGACGAATGATCTCGCTGATAAGCGGATGAGGACATATAATGGGGGGTGGGAGGGGCTAGCATTAGGTTTAGGGTTAGGTTTAGAGTTAGGCTAAGGAGAGCAGTAAGAATGAAGGAAAGAAGGACTGTGTAGAGGGAAAAGATGGGTGGGAGGGGTGGTAGGGGTGGGGAGGGGGGGGGGGGGAGGGGAAAAATATAATAAACATCATTACCCTATGTAAACGTAAAAAAAATAAAATAAAAAAAAAAAAAAAAAAAAAAAAAAAAGAAGCCAAGAAAAAAAAAAAAAAAAAAAAAAAAAAAAAAAAAAAAAAAAAAAAAAAAAAAAAAAAAAAAAAAAAAAAAAAAAAAAAAAAAAAAAAAAAAAAAAAAAGAATTATGAACGCACGAACCTTGTGTTACTTACAGACTTATCCTGTCAGTATGTAGTTTTTATGTTTTTAATGTATGGGTTAAAAAAAGTAAATTAAAATTTTTTTAAAAATAGAAAACATGGTCCTTTTGAGAATGTTTACTGCTTTAAAACTGGATTTAAATGTCTCATTTTTGCATTTGCTTCTTTTTTTAATGCTTTGCTTTTTTAATGTATGCCATATTTATTATTCTACTTATTTCCATCTCACTGTGGTAAGACTGCTTTTTTTTTTTTTTTTTGAAAGGCAAGTGATTAAAAAGATATGCCACAGAAGAATGAACCTTTTCGTTTGTGTTTATGTAAATTTAAAAAAATATGAATAGGAGCTTGTATTTAACTATCTGCTCAAATATTTTGTTTCTTAATGAGTGCTTTTCTGTTTTTGCTTGCTTGTGTAGGTTATGGTTTCTGTGGCCAGATGATACCCTGAAGAACAGGAGGTGCAGAAACAAGTGTGGCTGCCTCGGGGGCTGCAGGTTCTTTGGTGGCACAGTCACTGGCCTGGATTTCTTCAGACTCGAGGAGTTGACACCATCCAGTAGCTCTGCATTCTCTAGCACAAGTGCAGAGTCTGATATGTATTATGGACAGTCTCTGCTCCAGCCTGGAGAATGGATAGTTACTAAAGAAATTCCCAAAATTATAGATGGTAATAAAATCTGTCTCATACTTTTATTATCTTTACCCCTACACCATCCTGAGAGAACTTCTGTGTTACTTTCTTCAGTTTAATTAATTTTTTGAGGAGTGTTATGGGTAGGGTTTAATATAATCTACATTTCTTTTGCATCTATTGTAACAAAAGCCAGAAAAGACTAGTAATTTTTTTCAGAGTTACACTGGGTCAAAGTAGGTCTATTCAGATCTCCCACTGTTGACATGGGTAGCTTTCCTCACAAAGCATAAGCTAAATATTATTTCCTTATATATTATTATTTTTCTACACCCCAGTTTCCAGGTATATACTGAATTGTAACTGCCCGTCAACTTTGTTTTACCAGCCTGTTTTAATAGAAAAATGTATCCATAAGATAATTTGGGTTATTGGCCCCCATGTACCAACTTCTTTTGCAATACTTTTTACTTTTTTTTTAAATCACTAAAATTAAATGTGTGAGAAGGAGAAATTGGTCTTTCATTAGAGTCCTTAGAATAACTTTGCAAATCCATTAGTTTGGTATTAACAACCATGGTGACTTTAAGTGTCTTAGATTTAGATTGAACTAGTGTCTTTTCTTTGAATGACTTTGCAAACAGATTTTCCTTTGGATTTTTTAGTTGTGCAATCATATGTTAAGCATAATGTTTATTGTTCAAGTTGCTGTGCAGCAAAGTGAAATGTAGACAAGTTTGGATGTTTCACTACCATTTAGCCCTTTTTCCTGAATCTATTCAGAAGCGTAAGAGTATTTAGTTCTGCCTTTTGACAGTATACCAAAGAAAGATGTGGGGGGGAGAGCTGTAGTTTTTTTTTTTTTTTTTTTTTTTTTGGGTGCTGGGGATTGAACCTAGGGCCTTGTGCTTACAAGTCAAGCACTCTACCAACTGAGCTATCTCCCCAGCCCCTATAGTTTTAATTTTAAGAGTTTTATCAGATTGATTTCCCCAGGTATAGGTATTAGAGCAAAGAACTGGACCATATTTGCTCAGTACCTGTTTAAATGATTGTTCACTGAATAGTAATACATAGCCATGTACATGCTATTTTAAGATAGTTTTACTTCAGCAGTTTTGCTAAAGGAAGAACAGATTGTCTTATAAAATCAGCAGATAACCAAAACTTCTTGGCATTTAAAGGATAAGACAGGTTTTCTATTGTTGAGTCTCCTGGGAGCTGAGTATAGCTGTCTAGTGTTGGGCTAGAACAAAGAAGGCCACACTAGTAGAGTTGAGGGCCCACTTACTTTCTCTCATGTACAACTGGATCACACTCATTTTTCTTTTTACTTTCTTTCTGTTTCACTTTTGTGATAGTAGAAGTAAATGTTGCTTCTGTGCTAAGTGTGTAAGTCTTGTGCCCCCTGAATTCCATTCAGGAGGTCTGTTTTCTCCTACCAGCAGGTTCCTTTTCTTGGGTGATGCTGGAATGACTGGAGGAGGGAGAAAGTTGAGTGAGAGGTAGTTTTTCTGACTCTGGCAGCTGCAGAGCTCTTTTATCCTTTGCCGCCTCTCCTTATGTGACACCCATGGGGCTCTGGTGAAGCTTTGAAGCAGCTGTGCTCCACTCTGCTGTGAGGTATTACTTTTTCCTTCACAGAGCCAGTGACAGGTGCTCTGTGTCTGAGCATTGCTGCAGGCTCTGGGAACACATTGGTGCGTGAGAAATGGCAGAATCCTGCTCGCCTGGTCTCAATTGAATTTTTATCATAAATAGGGTAAAATGTTTAAAAATAAGTAAATCTGAGTGAAAGGTATTCTCTGATCTTGGTATTATTCTTTTTTCTTCTTAATTTTTTTTAGTTGTACATGGACTCAACATCTTTATTTTATTTTTATTTGTTTTTATGTATTGCTGAGGCTCGAACCCAGTGCTTCACACATGCTAGGCAGGCGCTCTACCACTGAGCTGCAACCCAGCCCCTTAGTATTATTCTTGAAAGTTTTCTATAAGTGTGAATGTTTTTTTTTCCCAAGCTGGGGATTGTGCCTAAAGCCACATGCTAAGCGTGTGCTCAGCTCTACCCCTGAGCTATCTCCGGCCCTGAAAACTTTTAAAGAAAAGATTAAAAAAGGAAAAGGTTACCATATATGGACTGTAGATCCATATTTACATAGATAATTTATGAAATTAGATACTTGCTTTTTAAAAAACGATTATACTTAAAAAATGGAATCACAATGTCATATTTTTCCTTTATCACTATTGAAATTTTTATGTTCACTTAACCCACCTTTTATTTGTTTAGGTAATGTGAATGGTACGAAAAGGAAAGACTGGGAAAATAAATCAGTGGGAATAGAAGTAGAGAGAAAAGCTCAGCATTTGAGTCTTCAGGTGCCACTGAGGTCTCACAGTTCATCCTCCTCCTCAGAAGAGAACAGCAGTTCCAGTGCTGCTCAGCCTTTACTGGCAGGTGAAAAGGAAAGCCCTTCTTCTGTGGCTGATGACCACTTGGTTCAGAAAGAGTTCTTGCATGGTACGAAGAGAGACGATGGCCAAGGGAGGTCAGTATTCAATTGGACTTAGAAACTTGATCATACTAGGATTGTAGTTACTTAAAATACTGATAGAAAAACTTCTTCCATTTCTACTCCCTCACTTTAGAAACATTTTTTGTACCTGAACATAATTACATATTTTATAGTGTTAATCTGTATTTCAGAGTAAAATTTTTATTTATGAATGTATAAACACACACACACACATTGAAGATATTACAAAAATACAGAAATCATTATTTCTTAGCACCCTACTGCCCAGAGTGACTGTTAACATTCACATGCTGTCCTCTCTAGTGAATATTTTCTGGTCCTCCTCTGAGCACCTTAGGAGTTGGCTATTCCCTTCCCATGAGGCATGCTTGCCTCCTGGCCGTATAGTGTCTTTCACATTTTCCTCCTCCTTGGGCTCCATTGCCAGGTCCTGCATTTTTCCTTCCTCCTCCTATTTTTACAGCCTGCCAATTGTTGAGTGTTGTTGTCCCCCTGAACTCCCTTTCAGTCTTTTTGGTTTGTTTCAGTTGTAGATGAACACAATACCTTTGTTTTATTCATTTATTTTTATGTGGTGCTGAGGATTGAACCAGTGCCTCACCGAGCTAGGCAAGTACTCTACCCACCAAGCCACAACCTTAGCCCTCTATACTTTTTTCTCTGTAGATTCTACACTGTTTTCCTAGATAATCTCATAGGTATCTGGCTTTAGTTACAATCTATAGCTAACATCGTTTAACTGTAAAACTTCAGCCAAAACCTTTGTTCCTTCAAGCCTTTACATTTTTATTGTGTTTAAGCTACTCAGTTGTTTTTTGGAAACATGGGAGATTTCAACACATATTGTGCTATTTTGCTACTTTGAATGTTATAAAATTTCAGATTTTCTTTTATTTGTAAATGCAAAATCACTAAAAAGATTATATAGGTAATCTCTGTTTGTGCTTTTATTGTATGTTGTGCTGAATATTGATAGTTTTGCTTTCTGTTTTAGCATTCCTGTAGAAATTTCAGGAAACAGCCCTGTGTCTCCTAACACTCAGGATAAATCAGTAGGTCAGTCTCCTCTTAGATCTCCTTTGAAGCGTCAAGCCTCGGTGTGTTCTACCCGACTTGGAAGTACCAAGAGTCTTACTGCTGCTTTTTATGGAGACAAACAGCCTGTTACAGTCGGAGTTCAATTTAGTAGTGATGTCTCTCGGAGTGATGAGAACGTACTCGACTCGCCAAAGCAGAGGAGAAGTTTTGGTTCATTCCCATACACTCCATCAGCAGACTCTAATTCATTTCATCAGTATCGATCAATGGATTCTAGCATGTCAATGGCTGATAGCGAAGCCTACTTTTCTGCAGCTGAGGAATTTGAACCCATCAGCAGTGACGAAGGCCCTGGTACTTACCCTGGTAGAAAAAAGAAGAAAAAGCAAGCACAGCAGATAGACTACAGTAGGGGTTCCATATATCACAGTGTAGAAGGACCACTGACTGGCCATGGAGAAAGCATTCCAGACCCTCGAACTCTGCCATTCAAAACTCATCCTTCCCAGGCTTCTTTTGTTTCTGCATTAGGTGGAGAAGATGATGTTGTAGAACATCTATATATTGTGGAAGGAGAGAAACCAGTGGAGAGTGAACAGATCACTTCTCAGCAACCTGTGATGAATTGTTATCAGACTTACCTTACTCAATTCCAGGTAATTAATTGGTCAGTTAAACACCCAACCAACAAAAGGACCTCTAAGTCTTCATTGCATCGCCCCCTCGATCTGGATACACCAACCAGTGAAGAAAGTTCCTCATCATTTGAACAGCTTTCTGTTCCAACATTTAAGGTATACACCAAATCATTAGTTTCCAGCAGTGTGTTCATTCAGAAAAGTAGATTTTGAGAAGTTGTTTTCAGAACTACTCAGGCATTTCTGAGTATTTCAGATAGACTTTCTGAAATCATAGCTTCATGTATAACAATTAGAGCTCAGGATTATTGATGGTATTGTAAACTTAAGCAAATTGAGGAATGATTTACAATTTTATTGTATTAATCTAATAAATTAACATATGGCCTGTCCACATTATATAGTACTCCTAAGGATAGGATCAAGTCTGTCTTTCTCTGTGAATCCATAAGTTCTGCATCTTAAAAACAAGATTTTGGAGTTATTTATAATAGTTGCCGTTCTTTCTACTAATCCTTGCTTTCATTCAAATCCAGTTTCACTCACTTGATGTTCCAGTTCTTATATTTTCCTATCAATGTGATCATTGCTTTTTATACTGTAGTCTATAAATGCCCTTTTTAGTAAAACTAAGAACATCTCAAAATAACTTTAGTTATAAGAGCCAATATGAAAACTAGTTTTAGAATGATGAATTATAAGGGAAAATTTTAGGATATTAAAGACCAAAATTAAGCATAAAACATGGAACTGATGAGTGATGTTCAGAACTCTTACATAGTATATACATATGCATGCACATGTTGATGTGTGTGTAGATATATATCTCATGTCTAACTTTTAGTTTATTCCTTGATTCAGATATTAATTATATTTTACTTCATGCTGGGTATTTTGTACAGGGGTGAGGGAAACAGACATGGAGCTTCTAGTTGAGAGTGGGATACCTACAGCTAGTAGATAGACACGTTAGAATTTGGTTTCAAATTGAGAAGGTTGTTATGAAGATAATTGAAGACTGCTGGATTAGAGAATAATGGGGTGGAGTTCTCTGATGGCGTGGCATGGAGGGTAGATGAGGAGCACTTGTGGATGAGAGGACTGGGGACACTGCCTTCCAGGCAGAGGCCCTGCGATAGAAAAGGGTCAGTGTGCCTGAGAAGCAGTGCAGAGACCTAAACAAGGGCCAGGCTGTCCAGTTCTCACAGACTGCGACACCAGGAATTCTGATGTCATTTTAATTGCATTTTCGAGGAAATAAATGTAATCTCATGTACTTTGGCTATGAAGTAGAATTAAACTGCCCTTGGGAGAGGACTCGGGGATGGTCTAGGGGGCTGTTAAAGTGGTTTGTGCAGGAGATGACGAAGACTTGGACTCAAGGCACACTAGTAATGACAGAGGCCCTGCCAGAGAGACAGGCATTTTAGTGGTATGTGGAAGTAAGAAGCATTAAGTGATAGTTGTGAAGTTTTGGTTCTATATTCTGCCTGTTTATTATCTTGCCCAAAATAAATTTCTCTTACTGAGATTTCAAAATGTTCCTTTTGTTCCATGTAGAAATATGTCAGTATATGACTTTTTTCTGTATAAAACTGAATTGTGTTGGTGTGCAGAAGAACCTGACAGGATAGGATTGGTTCAGTATTTAAAAAACATAATTCATGTTTGGGTAGGCAGGCAAATCTGTGAAGAAGATCAGTCAGGAATTCATTCTTTAGGTAACTTCAAAAATAGAACATAACATTTTCTCCATTTAATCCAAATATCCAATTGGCATTTCTTAGAGTTCAGTTTGGTTAGATTCATTTGTTCGTTTTATCTTTTATGAATATAAAATACAAGTCTAGCTTTTCCTACAATTTTAATGTTTCTCTGGGTCTCTTTGCTGCTTTGAAATTGGGTGTACTAATTGAAGTGGAGTAAATTATATTCCATGCATGTGTGACTACATTATAATGAACCCTAAAATATTATGAATAACTATATTACATGAATAAAAACATTTTAAAAATTGGTTATGCTAGGATAAGACCAAAATGAGCTTCAGAAAATCTCAATGTAAAAAAGCTGTAGAGGAAAAGCATTTGAAATACTGTTCTAATTGTATTGTCCTCCTCTCTGAAGCTCAACCCTCACAGCAGACTCTGCTGTATAGTTACATAAACAGAAAATGAAGTTGAATAGTTTCTGTGATTGTCTCAATTGGAAAAACATTTAGGTTGAATATATCAAAATCATATTAACAAAGTAATATGGATGTTCACAGTACTCAATGCCATAAAATTAGAGAAATAAAATAATACACTAATACCTTATGTTATTGTAGGTTATCAAACAGGGGCTCACAGCTAATTCTTTGCTAGACAGAGGCATGCAACTTTCAGGATCAACTTCAAAGTAAGTAAAAATTGCATGTAAGTTTAAAATCAGTATTTCTTGATTATGAGAGAGGTAGAATTGATTCTGAGTAATAATCATTCTTGAAGAGGTCAGGCCTTATTTTTAAACAAATTACCCCAAATAATTAAGCTCTTTTGTCTGTCATGGCTTTGGCTGTATTTATAAGCATTAGTAGTATATCTATGAAACATGAAAACCAAAGTGTGACAAATAAAAACTGGGAATTAATAAGAATTCAGTACTTTATTTTTCTTATTTTAGAATGGCTTCATCAAGTAAGTAGATTTTAAAGTTATTTTTATCATTTGATGTATTAGCTATCTTTAAACACTTTGCATTTTTAGTACTTCATTGGCCAGTCTTTGAAAAGTATCTGGAACATGAACTATCAAGTCCTTGACTTTTTATTGAAATAAATGCAGTTTAAAGGTTTCCTCATCTTATGGAAACTTGTACTTCTATTCTTGTTCTTTATTAAATATATACTTTGCTTGTTACATGGTATAGTACCCCATATACTCCACTGGAAAAGAAAATTGTTGATAACACAGATGATGAAACGTTAACAGAGGAGTGGGCGTTGGATCAGCCCGTCTCTCAGACCAGAACGACAGCTGTAGTAGAAGTTAAAGGAAACGTAGATGTTGTTTTGACTCCACTGGTGGCTGAAGCTGTGGACAGGTATTTTGTCTAAAAATGTAACTATTACTTTATAAAATGACACATGTGGTTTGTTCATGTAGGAGATTGTTGCTGGTAGCTTTGTTTTTTTAATTGATGTATTTTAGTAGCAAACTTACAGGAACAGCACAGAAGACAACGTTAAAAACGTACTTGGATGTAGGACAACTCAGAAAATACTGTGAATGGATGGAATCTACTGTACCATAAAAGTGCTACAAACACCATTTAGTTTCTGTCAATAAGAAATTAATTTAAAAAAATCCAAATGCTGGCATTGTATAGAAATATTTAACCATTTTATTTATAATTGTTATAAAGCTTAACTGCTAAAACTTGTTCACGGAGACATTTTAACTTGAATTAATACTTTCTATCCCTGCACTTATATTAAAAATTCACACACAAGTGAAAATGGAAAAATGGCCAATACTTGATTTGTCCCCTATTTTTCCACTTGCAATTATATACTTAGGTTCCTTTTGACCTGGTGGAAAACAATCTAACATTCAGAACTACCAATAACAGGAAGAAGAAAGAAAAATTTTTTGAGAATGAAATGTTTCTCATCATAGTGAATTTTTTTTTTTTTTTTTTTTTTTTTTTGGTTTTGGTGCTGGGGCCTTGTGCATACAAGGCAGGCAAGGCTACCAACTGAGCTATATCCCTAGCCCATCATCATAGTGAATTCTTAAGCACTTTCTGCTCGTATGCAGCATGTTAGTTGGATGTCTTTTGGCATAATCCGTGTACATTTGGCATGGATAACACACAGGTTGTTGTCTTCAAAGTGGCCAACCAGATGGGCCTCACCTCTCTCCTGCAGAGCACATAGCTGTGCTTTGGAAGCGCAGGTCTGTTTTGAAGTCCTGAGCAGTTTCTCACACCAGGCACTGGAAGGGAGTTTGTGAATCAGAAGTTCACTGGACCTCTGATAGTCTAATTTCACAGAGTGCCACAGTACCAAGTCTGTAACCATGAGGTTTCTTCACCCCTCCAGTAGAGGGTGCACTCTTTGGAGTGGCTTTTGTAGCCAGTTGTATCCTGGGTGCTTTATCACTAGTCGATTTGCCTGCAGTCTGCTTTGTACCAGCCATGGAAGAAAGACCTCCTTACTTCTTCTGCTGGAGCTCGGTGAGCTAGAGGCAGCACTGGTGTTAGAGAGCCACAACTGTGAACACTGGTAGCTTTTTGGATTGGTTGAAAAGTGGATGGTTGTTTAAAAAGGTCTGTGTTTTAGTAATCATTTGTTACCTTCTCAACCAAATAATTTTATTGCAGTGATCATTTTATTGCAATATATTTTCTGTTTTTTTCTTCATTGGGCTAATAAGTATAAACATGGCCAAATACTTAGGAACTCATTATCTCATATTCCTATCTAGTTAATGAAAGAATAAGAGGAAATAATAGATGCTCTTCTTGCAAGCAGCATGTATTTTTTCCACGGTCATAAACTAATGTGAACAAAGCCGCAGTGGAATGTAGAGTTGTATGGAGACACTGAGGGCTGAAGCATGGAGGAGAGACAGCGTTTAGCTGGGACCAGTTTTCATGAAAGTCCTTCTATGCAGAGGCACATGGTTTTCTGTGATGACTTATTATGTTGTTAAGATTCTCAGGAGAGTTCAGACAAATGAGGAGCATAGGAAATCTTTAGGAGGTTATAAAAGGAAAAAACCCACCAGTTACAAACATCAACTAAAAATGGATTGGACACTTCCCCGTAATACCCGAAACTTTGAAACTGCTAGAAGAAAAGAGGGAAACTCTTTTGAGGATATTGGAATGGGCAAGGAGTTTTTGGACAAGACTAAGCACAGGAAACAGAAGCAAATATAAACACATGGGATTATATTAAATTACAGAGTCTTTGCACAGCAAGGGAAACATTCAACAGAATGTCTGAAGACACAGCCTACAGAATGGGAGAAAATATTTGTAAACTATACATATGACAAAAGATTGAAATCCAGAATATATATGCCAACTAAACAGCAAAAAAAAAAAAAAAAAAACCTAAATAAACCAATTTAAAAATTAGCAGTGTATCTAAATAGGTATTTGTCAGAAAAAGAATACCCCTGGCCAACAGGTATATGAAGAAAAGGTCAGCCTCACTAACCCCCAGGGACTGCAGATGAAGCCCCTGAGATCTCACCTGGCCCCAGGAAGGATGAGTGGGAACGTACAGCAGCCCCCACGGCATGGAAAACAGTGTGACTGAAACCCCAGCACCGGGTGGGTCTCAAAGGTGACGCCTCGATGTGTCCAGGAGACGTCTGCACCCCCAGGTGCATCGCAGTGCACAGAGCAGCCCAGGACAGAAACAGCCCAAGTGAACAAAGACAGTGTGGTCCATGTGCACAGAGGAGCACTGTCTCCTGTAAGAAAAAGGTCCTGTCACCTGAGACCCCACAGATGGAACTGGAGAACATCACGCCAAGGGCAGTGCCAGACACAGACAAGTTCCACCTGGTCTCATTCATATGTGAATCCAGCGAGCGGATCGGGAGGAGGAGAAGAAAGCTGGTCAGCAGAGGCCAGGGCGATGGGGGAGAGGGCAGAGGCCGATCAGGGCCCCTGAGTCACAGCTGGACAGGAGCAAGATGCTGGTGTGTGTCGTACGGCAGGGTGGCTGCAGGTGCAGTGCGGTGCTGCACATTTCAGACACTCCAAGGATTTTCTGAAGTTTTTTTTAAGGAGATAAGTGTGTAACCTCGACATTACTCAGGGTACATGTGTATTGAAACATTGCATAGTATTGCATTTGTAATAGGTATAATTTTGATGTTTTTGTATATTGGTTAAAAAAAAAAAGGGAAAGGAATGATTGAAGAGCAATACTAAGATGGAAGACTAAAAATTGTATAGCTTTGTTTACCTGGTGGGGAAATGGGTAAAGATTTCATAAATGTGTCATTTTGTGTAATTTCTAAAATGTGATATAGGCATTTTTATTTCAGTATTGAAGGGTTGTTGTAAATATACAAATGCCTGATTTCTTTGATACATTTAGATAAATTAGGTCATAATATTAAATAATACTTAAATTTTTAATATACCTTTTCTTCTTCCCTCAGATATATTGAAGCAATGGTTCATTGTGCTAGTACCCGACACCCAGCTGCAATTGTGGATGATCTCCATGCCAAAGTCCTTAGGGAAGCTGTCCAAAGTAGCAAGACTACCTTCTCAGAAAATGTAAGAACCTTTTAATTTAAAGGGCATAGAAAATTGGGTCCTCCTCATTTGTGTGGAATATTCAAACTTGGGAAATGTGAATGTATGAAGAGGTTGTTAGCAAGTTAATTTGAAACACAAACATGTTCAGAAGCCTTGATATCATTGTATTGTAGTAGTAATACTACTACTATTGTAGTAGTAGTACTATGAAGTAGTAGTAAAAATAACCTATTTAAGAAATGAAGTTTTTTTCTTTTAAGAAACTTAGATCTGAGGCTTTTCTAAAGGCCCTTGGTCCTCAGCAAATGGACATTCTTGAGGACTGGTACCTTACTCTTAAGAAGCACAGATGTGCATGTGTTACTTCCCTCTGCGTCAGCTGACTCTGGCATCACACTGTCCTGAGTGGAGTTGCTGCCCCCTGGTGTGTGACAGCCTGCGCATGCCATGGCTCTATCCATGAAGCCATTGCTGAGTAGTCATATCCCATGATCTTCTGGTGACTCCATTTGACATTCAGCTTATTTGTATCATATGTGGATTAGGGAACAGAGGAGAGGTGAAAGTGTGGCTGATTATTTTTAGGGAACCAGTTATTAATTACATAATGGCATTTAGGTAGGGTAGAGGAATATGGAAAAAAATAAATTTGGAACAGTTTCCAACCAACAAGGAGTCAGTCATCAGAACAGGTCTGTCTTCAAGCCAGTAGAATGTAGTGATCCTAAGAAAAACAGCTCCTTACCAGCTATTTCTGTCTCTCTGTAGACTTATTTCCCTTGAATATTGATGACTTTTCTGGATCTTGTAGGTGTTGGTCTGTTTCCAACCCTTTCTCCTCCTCCTCTTCCTCTTTTTTTTGGCACCAGGGATTGAACCTAGGGTTGCTTAACCACCGAACCACAACCCCAGCCCTTTTTATGTTTTATTTTGAGACAGGGTCTCTCTAAGTTACTTAGAATCTCACCAAGTTGCTGAGACTGGTTTTGAACTTGTAGTCCTCCTGCCTCAGCCTCCCAAGCTGCTGGGATTACAGATGCAAACTACTGTGCCTGGCTGTTTCCTAGCTCTTGTAAAGGTGTGGATTTGAAGATGGGTTGTTGAACAAGTAGCTGGTATGTTATAGGCCTGGGTGCTCAGTGAATAAGAAGTTGTCATGGATGATGTAGAAATTGTGAAAGGCCTGGGAAATAATTCTGTTTTCAATCATTTCAGTTATCGTCCAAACAGGATGTTCGAGGAACAAAAACTGAACACCCTTCGATAGGAACAACTAATCCAGGACAAGCACAGACAAATCTTATAATGAAGCAAGATAATGTAACAATTAAGGGTCTGCAGGCTAATGTTAGCATACCAAAGGTAATAGTTGAATGTTTTTTTAAAAATGTTGCTGAAAGAAGAGAGCATTTTGGTACTTTTTATGCTTTGCATTTACCAGAGTGAGTGGTGTGGAAGAGTTGATAAAAATCAAGAACATTTTATTCCTTTGATGTCTAATGTAGATTTAATATATTTTAAATGGCTTAGTTAAGCAGAATATTGAGTAGTATTTAGTAAAATGTTCCACATCCTCCCTGTAAACATTAATTACAATTCCTCTCTGGGAATTTATGACCTCCTTATCTTCCAGTACAGAGATGTGCCTGCCCTTCGTCATAGTAGCTACTCATTTTCACGTGTTTTATTCTTAAGTAATAACTTTTTTACTTTCCAACTCAAGTCAGTGATGTTTGTATGTTAGGTGAACTTGTGTTTGTTACAAGCCTCAGTGGAAGAGTCTCCAGCTACAGCTCCTGGTAGAAGTGTGACTCATGTGTCCCTAGTGGCCTTGTGTTTTGACAGGATTGCTACACAGGTTCGTATGAACAGGTAAGACAGATTTTATTAATTTGAGCCATGATAATTTTTCTGGATATAAACATAAGACTTGATTATCTTTTTAATGTTAAAACTGGTTTTGGACTCATATTACAGATTAGTAAATTATGTTTTTAAAAGTTCGTATTCTGTTTATTCTTAATATTATTCAGTGAACATTGAGTAATTTGTTATTGAGTTAGTTAAAATAGCGGAGTGGTTTTATAAGTAAATTTATAGTTAAATGTTTTCACAGAACTATATCATTTAAATATGCTTTTTCTTTTTTCTTGAAGAGGTGTCGTTGAGGAGACTTCAAATAATGCAGACCCTAGTAAAACATCAAATTTTGATAGATACGTTCATGCCACTAAGATGCAACCTCAGTCATCTGGATCCCTCAGATCAAATGCTGGAGCAGAAAAAGGGAAAGAAATTGCTGCCAAGTTACACGTTCATCGAGTTCATGGTCAACTCAGGGGTCTTGACACAGCAGGTAGGCTCTACAAGCAAGTAGAGTTTTCATGGAAATGTAAGATTTTGCAACAGAAAACGTATGAGTTTTCCCTTTGAATATTGCTACAATTCAAGCATTATATAAGGAAAAGGAATACATTTCTCCATATAGGGAAGGCATGGTACCTAACATCTCATTATTCACATTCTGTGTAGAATGGAAAGTAAACTTTGGTAAGAAAAGTGATGTGGCTTCAAATTAGGAATTGCCTGTGTTTTCTTCCTATTAATTGCTTGCTCATTACCAAAGAGAGAGAGTGGCCAATTGTTTAAACTGTTAGTAGAACTTTATGAAAATTAATTAATTGCAATGTTAGTAAAGTCCAGGTAGCCTACACTTTTGATTGGTAGCAATAAGAGTAATGAACATTCCTCTTAAAGTCCCTGGTGAAATAAGAGAGAGAAGTATTTATAGCATTTTAATATTTTGGGCTCTAATACATTTTCTCATTTAGAGCTTAAATGACCTCAGTTTGTCAGATTTGATCCAGAAAAAGAAAATGGGTTTTGAGATGATAGCTGTGTGGGATGGATGACCAGTCCTGAATGAACAGATGGGTTCCTGGAATTTGCACCCTGTGTTCTGTAGGTTCTGAAGATTTCATGGCCCCTGTGTGCATTCTGGCCTGTGTGACTGCTCGGGCTTTCTGAGGGTTCATTTCACTCTCCTTATGTATGAGGCCAAAATGTTTGACCTGAGGATTACAAGAAACTTCTCATTTTCTACTTGAAACCTATAGTCCTAAAACTGGTATAAAACACAGTGTCATGAATGTTAAGAGCTCTGTAGTTTGCACTGGTAATAACCAGTTTGCACTTGGTGGTATTCAGACTGTAAGCAGTACCTTAAATCATTTTGAAATCTATCATCCAGAAGTACCTCTCATCAAAGAAAAAACTCATAATTAAATTGGGATGTGGACAGTTGTATAACAATGTAGGAAAAATGTAAATGTCTTTACTTATATGTGTATTAGAGATCTGTCAAAAGATACTCAGTAATCTCATGACATTTGCTAGCCATAGGGAGGTGAAGTAAATAGGTATCTGAATGCAGTGTTAGGGGCTATTCATTTTTTCATAAATTTTGGAACTTCAATATATTTGATTGTATTCCCTAATCAACAAGTCAAAGTTAAAATAAGGTTAAATCCTTACCCTTAAAGAGTACCTAAAAGGGTAAGGATTAGAGTAAATTCATGGGATTAAAGACAAGCATAAGTAATTAATGAGAAAAATACAGGAAAATGTAAGCAAATATTTGCTTTCTAAACTAGAAAGGTTTTCAAATCATAAGTGCAAAGTAGGTATTTCCATATGATGGAATAATACATAGCTATTAAAATTATATCATGGTTTCCTGCTGCATGAAAAGTAGGAACCAAAGCTGGATTTGCAAAATAATCTTTGAAGGGCTAGAAGGTGTTTACTTCAAATATAAACAAGTTATCTTTGGGTGGTAAATTTGTATGTATTTTTTTATATTCTTCGTTTTGCTTTTCTGTATTCATTATCTGTAATTGGAGAAGTAAGAAGATATAATAAAAACTCCCAGGTACTCAGGACAGTGGATTCCATTTTGTATCTGTATGCAGTGGAGTCAGGACAACATTTTTGATGAATTGTAGTGATTAAATAGAAGTTGTTTAGGAAAAGCTGCAATTTTCTTAGAAAATAGTTTTTCCCTGAGGCTGGGTAATTGATTTTTTTTGTAATATGATAAAAAGTGATTTAAATTACTTCACCATAAAGCTGAATTTTTTAGGAGCTTATTGACTTCATTTCTGAATACCCTATAATCTTTCAGACTGATACTACTTTTGAGCAATTGTTAATTATGGAATCTTCCTTTTAGATTCCTTCTTTTAAAAGTTGGCTCATTTGTTTACTTTTCTGTCTTTTTTGGCAGAATATTAAGATACCCTTTTAGGACAGCCACTGTGGCAAATGTGTAAATATAAGTATAAACCAGCTGTCTTTAAACATATTCATTTTGCTCTCTTGATAATAGATATTGGGACCTGTGCCATCACTGCTATTCCTTTTGAGAAGTCCAAGGTTTTATTTACTCTTGAAGAATTGGATGAATTTACTTTTGTAGATGAAACAGATCAGCAAGCTGTTCCAGATGTAACTCGAATAGGTCCCAGCCAAGAAAAATGGGGTTGGATAATGTTTGAATGTGGACTTGAAAATTTAACCATAAAAGGCAAGCTTTTCTTATTGTTGTTGTTGTTGTTTCTTTTTTTTTTTTTTTTTTATTGAACTGTTTAAGTGGGGGACAGTTGGGCCCTCCATTTCTGAAATGTTTTAAAGAGTTGTGACTGTGAGTAACCTGAACCCACATAATAAAGCAGAAAGTAGTGTGGTACCTGAGATTATTTACCAGGGGATGGATACCCCATACCAATTGCTCAAGTGAAGTTTTCCCTCCGTTGCATGATTCATAGCTAGGCAGAGTGTTCAGTTGTACCAAACCCCAGTGTTTGAACAAAAACAAAACAAAACAAAACAAAACAAAACAAAACAAAATCTGTGATTCAGAAAAACCTCCCATGCGAAATATAAAGCCACCTAGTTCTTTGCAAGTTTGCATCATTGAAAAGTTGGACTTTGATTTAGTAGAGCTTTGTCGTTTGGGATGTAAATATTATTAATTATTTATTCAGCAAAAAATACTGAGTTACAAATGTATATTGCTTCTTAAATGTTATTGAATAATATTTTAAAGTAGGTGCATTGAATAGAAGATTTTTAGGTGTAGTCATTGATTATTTTAGTTAATATTAGTTCCAGTGTAGTAACTGCTATAAGCAGTTATATGCCTATAGTTATTTACCTGAAATTTTAATCATATATCACATTTATAGTTAAGGGTAAAATCTTGGTGATGAAACATGATCTTTATGAAATTTTATACAGACATTGTAGAGTTCAGCATTGAAATATGGATATCTGCTATTCTTAGCAAATAAATCCCTTTTTACAGGAGGAAGACAGTCTGGTGCTGTTCTATACAACAGTTTTGGAATTATGGGTAAAGCTCATGCCACAGAAAGGGGTGGAGTGCTGACATCCAATAATTCTTCTGATTCTCCAACTGGCAGTGGCTATAATACTGACGTCTCTGATGATAATCTTCCATGTGATCGGACAAGCCCTTCCTCAGACTTAAATGGAAACTCTGTCTCAGATGAACAAGTTGGTGAATTTCTAATATAATAATGCTTTGGAAAAATAACATAGAAAGCTATACTCTGAATTCAGAATTGCTAGAATGTATTTGTTTGTCATCTCCGTTTTGGACTCATGCTATCCGCTAAGTGTAAGTGATAGCTTTTTGGCAAGTATACCAGGACTGTGGTGCATTTATGTCCATCTTGTACATGTTCTGTACCAAGTAAACAGTGTGTGGCCTGAACTTTAGTATATCCATCATAGTATTTATATAATATTCTGCTTATGTTACATACTTCATAAATATTTGTTGAATTAATGGAATTTTTAAAAGATAGACCTTGTATGTTTTAATGAACTTTAGCAGATGTCATTTTTTATTTTTATGTTTTGGAGTGGTTAGCATTTTAATGAAGGACATTAAAAATATAATGGCCACTCACTGAAGAAGACAGTTGGGAAGAACCTAGCTGTTCTTTCTCTCTTCTCGCATACTGAAATGACAGCAGTTCAGGGCTCTGTCTCTGAGCTCCTGCTCTCCATGCTGAAAGCCCTTGGATTCTCTAGCTTTACCTTCATTGGGTCCTCTCTTTTGTCTTGGTTTCTTTCCTCATGGAGTTCGTCGTCCTTGCATGTGAGAGGTCCCCCAGGGTTCTGTTGTTGGCTCCTCTTTTCTTCTTGCTGTTGATCTATTCCCTGACTCCTTTCATAGGCCAGTTCCACAATTTAATGACACTCTTTCCCACCAGCTATGCTTTTGGCACTAGCTCTTTACAGACCTGTGTCCAGTGGCCTTTTATACTCCTGTGTTTAGATGTACCATAGGTACCACAAGTGCAGTCAACCTAAAACCAAATTTGTTGCTACTTTGCCTGGACCTGCATATTATTATAATTAATTGTTTATTCCTATAAAACTCCCTCTTTTTAAAATTTCAAGTTCTGTATCTTTATATACCCAGTATCTGACTCTTTGCTTCTGGTCTAAAACCAATGGGATGAGATATATTTGAGAAATTAGACTTTTTATCTTTATTTGCATATTTTTTTGTGGTGCTGAGGATTGAATCCAGGGCCTTGCATCTGTGAGGCAGGAGTTGTATCACTGAGCTACTTCCTAGCCATAGATTTTTTAAGAGACGGGGTCTTGTTGTGTTGTGCCAACTGATCCCAGCCTCCTGTGCTCAAGCAATTCTCCTATCCCAGTGCCCCAGAAACTAGGAAGACAGGCCTGTTCCACACTGCACCTTAGATTTTGTTTCTGAAAGAAAAGTAACATGGTGCATGTACTACATGTTACCTGAACTCCTAATGGGATGTGAGACAGTGCTTCATCTTTAAATATTTCTGCACAACATTAATAAAAAATACCAAATTGGGTAAGTATAGTGTCTTATCAGTTCAGATTTTATTGCCACTTTTTTTCTAACTCAGGTTTTCAAAACTTTATAGATTTCAGAGTTGCTAATAAGAGATTGAACACTTAGGATTGTTGACTGCTGATGTTATAATTACTTGTGACCCTTGAGATTCTAAGTTCTTTTGGTAGACATACTTCCTTTTCTTTCTTTCTTTTTCTTTTTAAAAATGGTACCAGGGGCACTTATCACTGAGCCACATCCCCAGACTTTTATTTTGTATTTTACTGGAGACAGGGTCTCATTAAGTTACTAAGAGCCTTGCTAAGTTACTGAGGCTGACTTTGAACTTGAGATCCTTCTGCTTCAGCCTCCCAAGCCTCTGGGATTACAGATGTGTACCACTGTGCCCATCATATGCTTCATTTTCTAATCATACCACCAAACAAAACAAAAAATTTTTTTTTCTTATCTCAACTAATAGTATTTAAAAGCAAATTAGAGATTTGTAAGTAGATGTAATTGGTAGGAGACATTATTTCTTTAATTTTATACTTCTCACCTCCCTCCATTAAAGAGCGTGATGATTGTATATTTCAAAAGTAGCATCCATACTTCTCAATATAGATTCAGATTATTAGCTACAAAATAACTAAGAATTTTTTGGTAAAAAGTGGTATTTAAGTACATGCTACAGTAGTATTTTTTTGTAGCACTTTATTTGCCAGTTTGAAATATTGTGTTAAAGTGGGGTTGGGAGTGGATTGATTGCAGAAGACCTTAACTCTGAGGTATTCTTCAGCTTAATAGTTAAGTGCTCTCTGGCAAGTCTTAAGACCCCTTTCTTTAGCTAGCAAGAGTAGCACTGAGCATCCGTAAGCAAAGGGACTGATCCATCAAAGCCCTTGCGTTCTCGTTTCCCTGATGGACAGTTTGTCATGCGAGTGTTTTTCACAGCTGTGCTCCTTGGAGCTTTCAGGTTTCCAGAGATCCCTCTCAAGCTGAGGTTGAGCAAGATTCACATTGCCTGCTTTGTGTAAGAATGCTGTGAAAACCTAAGTGGATGAGAAGGTTTCATGCTAAAACACCAGTAAACTTCTACGTTAGTATTTTTAAGGTATGAATTATACATTAACAAGTTTTTGCAATCTGTTTGATACAGGATGAAGGTGTCGAATCTGATGATTTGAAAAAAGATCTGCCCCTGATGCCCCCACCTCCAGACTCGTGCAGCATGAAACTGACCATTAAAGAGATCTGGTTTAGTTTCGCAGCTCCTACCAATGTGCGGTCTCCCACACATGCGTTTTCTAGGTATGAGTTTCAAGAGTGTGGGTCTGTTGACATTTCTTCTGTTTTTCAGTTAGCATACAGCTCTACTTCACCCATCTTTTGAATTGCTTTCCTGGTGTGGCTAATTCAGAAAGTATTAGGGTTGACCCTTTTTCCTCCTTTCTTCATCCTTTGTGTAGACTTTGTTCTCACCTTTTGCAACCCAGTTTTTTTCCAGCAGTTTAATTTTTTTTGTTGCTTGTCATCCTACCTTAGACTTTTGTTCTTCTTTTCACCTCTGACAAGTGAAAGTATTTTTCTTTTCCTTTCTATTACCCATTTTTCATAATTCATCAGCAGTTAGAAGGAAAAAAAAGTAATTTTGCTTGAATAAAATACCAGTTAGTAGGTATGGGAGGTTGTTTGAAATACAAATTTTAACAGTTACCTGTAATTTTGTATTGCTTTTAAAAGGCAGTTGAACCTCTTAAGCACTGCGACTCCAGCTGTTGGTGCATGGCTTGTTCCCATCGATCAACTCAAGTCATCCTTAAACAAATTAGAAACTGAGGGAACCTTGAGAATTTGTGCTGTTATGGGATGCATAATGACAGAAGCATTAGAGGTATGTCTTTCAGTACAAATGTTACTGAAAATAGTCTTGTTGTTAATCCTCATTGGAAAATACCAGATCTGAAGGTTCTTAGTTACTAGATATCCTTATTGTAGGATCTTCCAAACATATCATTCTAAGTCTGTGATTGCTTGGTTTCAGAATAAAAGTGTGCATTTTCCTCTAAGAAGCAAATATAACAGGCTTACGAAAGTTGCCCGCTTTCTCCAAGAAAACCCTTCCTGTTTGCTCTGTAATATCCTGCATCACTACCTGCACCAAGCAAATTACTCCATCATTGATGATGCTACCATGGTGAGTTACTGAAACCAAATGTTAGCTTTAAAGAGGCTGCCATTAGCTTTAAAGAGGACCACTGATCTACAACAGTGAGATGAGTGAATTTGAGATGCATGTGGAAAGTCCAGAGGAGAAATCTGGTGAGAAATAGATTAGTGGTTAACATTGTGTTCAGATGGATGGTTTTGGGGAGTTAGCAATGTAAAAATGTTAGTAGAAACTGTGGACATGGATGAGATTGCTCCATGTGATAAACTGAGTGGGAACTGGTGAAGGATGGAATCCTAAAAAATGCTGAAGTTCAAAGGTATAGGAGGGTTGGATAGAGCTACACAAAATGCTGAGGAGGGAGAGAGAGAGGCAGGAGAAGGAGAAAATCTTTGTCTTGGAAGCTAAAGAAATAGAGAGTCAAGCAAGAGAGTGATCACCAGAGTCAGATTTCACAGCAGGGTGTGATGAAATAAGAGCCAGTTAATGACCAAGATTTAAGAACATACAATTGTGTAAAATTTGTATCATTCCTCTCTGCCCATAGAAAAGCAGATAGCATATCACAAGTAGGGTTTTAGAGCTTCGTGGATACCCCTTCTCTTCTCCAAGCTCCTGGCGATGGAGCATGCCTGAGCATATTCAGCCAAACTAGAAACCAGGGTTTTAGTATTATCAATGGCCAGGCAAGCCACTGGCCGTGTAGGTCAAGAACCTCTACAGAGTGATGGATTTTTAAAAAGATATTTAGACTGGCAGAGCTCTTGTACTTCCTGACTGTGGATGAAAGACTGTAAAGTCCCAGAACACTTACCCATCTAGGTGTAGGTAGGGGAGCTGGATCAGAGAGAGGATGGCAGCATTTCCCATGGATGAGGTTTCACCAGGTATGCTTCCTGTGTGAGGGAGAAGCATAGGATGTCCCTTGGTACTTGATTCTAGGAATGAAGAGGCGGGCTTATGGACCTTGTATTCCTTTGAAGTAAGTGGGCTGAAGCCTGTCCTTTAGTAAATGACTCTTTTCAAATTGACCATTTCTTCTACCAAGAGAATTGGTAGAAGGAAGGCGGAGTGAAGAGTTAGATGTTTTCTCTTTAGGCTAAGGAGTTAGTAGGAAAATAGCCAAAAATTTCATTCATAGGCCTCGCCCTGTGGTAAAGTGGATTTTGCACGTCCTGTGTAGTGTCACGTTTCACCTGGTGCTGCTGTGTTGTTTTAATGCAGAAATATGCAACACTGTATTTAAAGACTAGGTTCTATTAGCTTATTTTCTGTATAATAAAGTACCTAAGGCTGGGTACTTAAGCAAAGAAGTTTATTTAGCTTATGGTTCTGGAGGTTCAAGGACATCCCAAGCTTGTATCTGGTGAGGACCCCTTAGTGGATTGCAAGATAGTGGGAGTGTAAGTGAGAGGGAAGGATCACATGGCAAGAAGCCAGAGATGGAAGGGACCAGACTTGGTTTTTTTGTAATAGTCCTCTTTGTGAGAACTAATCAGAGTCTCTCCAGAAATATATTAATGTATTCAAAGAGCAGCACCTCAGAGATCTCCACCAGGCTCCTCCTCTGAAAGATCCCATCACCTCTCAACATTGCCACCCTGGGAACCACACTTCCAATACAGGAACCCTTGAGGGACACATTCAAACCATATCCAAGCCATGGCAGGTTCTACAGTCATCTTGAAATCTTGGGTAACTTTGGACAAGTTGCTTAACATCTAAGTTTTAGTTTCTTCCTCTGTAAATGAGGTTTCTGATATTTAAATAAACAATGTATGCAAAGCACTTGAAGGCCATCTTCCTACTTTAGTTGACATACGCCCACATCACTATTACAGAGTGATGGACTTCCTGCTTTGGTAACTTTAAAGAAAGGCTTGGTTGCACTGGCAAGGCAGTGGATGAAGTTTATTGTGGTGACACCAGCTTTTAAAGGAGTCAGCTTACACAGACCAGCTCAGCCCCTGAAAACTCACACAGCTGTGGACCATGAACATGAAGATGGACTTGGGCTGGATAATGGGGGTGGTCTTCAGAGTGATACCAGTGCTGATGGAGCAGAGTTCGAGTTTGATGCAGGTAATTTTGTAAGCCTCTGCTGCCTATTTTCTTACCCCTAACAGGGTATTTCTTACATCATCATTGTATGTTTTTATGCTTAGATATGTGCATCTTCTATCTGATAAAGCTAATATGCTGCATTAAAGGGTATCAAAACCCTTTTGCTTATTTTAGTTAGCAGTGAATTATTAGTACAAGCAGATATTTTAGCTGAATGGTACAAACTTGGTAGCATAGTACTTGTAATGATTTAAGTGATTTGTGTCCCAGATTTGAAAATATCATGGCCTAATTATAGAGTTATGGCTTTTATTAATCCAAATACATGATGGTTTTTTGGGGAGTCTTTTTGTTGACCTGATATTTAAAAGTTCAGTTTTGTGAAACATAATAGCCTTCTTCTGATCTATCCAGTACAGAGACATCTTTTGTATAACAAGAATGTTTTGAGTGAAACCTGTAAATTACCTTTCTAAATAGTATTTGTTTATCTGGTTTTGAAGGAGCCTTTGTCTTGTTCCCTGGGGCATGCTCAACCCATAAGTAAGTTTGGGGGCCTACACTGAGTCTGTAGATCTGTTAACACAGTGGTGTGTCAGACAGTGGATGTGCATTTCTGAAATGAATATACATACTTTAATTCTTTGCCAAAAGTTAATTTTTATTTTTATTATGACATGATGTCAATGAATATTTATCACAAATGTTTTGAAAAAATATTAGAAGTCATGGGAAGAGTAATCCTAAAATTAGAGCTTTCAGAACACTGATACACTATTTTATCTAACTGCATTAAAAAATTATGTTTAGTAAGTGAAAGTGTTATAAGGAATAGGCTGGATTTTATTTGTTTTCCAATATTTCATGTAAGCCCAAAGGGTGAAAGAGTAGTACAGTAAATACTCTTTCTCATTACTGGCAGTTGTCTGTTAGTCTATGATATTCTGTATCTTTTTGAGCTGGATAGAACTGGTATTTGCTGTCTGTATCGTTGCATGTCACATGTGAAAGATTGAAGTTATTTCTTTTTTGAGACTGAGTGAGAGGATTGGGATTGAAGACTAAAGAAGAGAAAGGATTAAATATTACCAGATTCTACATTAATTTGTCACATAATGAAAATTGAATGTGGTAATATAACCAGAACACTGTGTATAGTAATACCTGGCTTGCTTCTTCCTTTACCCATTTCAGCCACGGTCAGTGAACACACAATGCTACTGGAAGGAACAGCTCAGCGGCCACCACCAGGTAGCTCTGGACCTGTAACTGGAGCTGAAATAATGAGAAAACTTTCCAAAACTCATACCCACAGTGACTCTGCATTAAAAATAAAGGTATCTTATTCTGCTGTTGGCTAGAGTTTTTCAGACTTAAATTTTTGTAATTTCAAATTTAATATTAGCTGTCCCCCCCTAAATATTGAAATCGTTCATTATGTTGAAATGAATGATTGAAATGATTAGTAGTTTTTAGTATACATATTTCTTTATTTTTGTAACTTTTATTTGTTCTATTTAGTTTTACATGACAGAAGAATGCATTTCAACTCATTGTACACAAATGGAGTACAACTTTTCATTTCTCTGGTTGTACACGATGTAGTCATACCATTCATGCAGTCATACATGTACATGGGGTAATGATATCCATCTCATTTCTTTCTTTCTTTTTCTTTTTTTGTTTTTTTGGTACTGGGGATTGGTCCCAGGAGCACTTAATCACTGAGGTACATCCCCAGCCCTTTTTATTTTGAAACGGGCTCTTGCTAAGTTGTTTAGGGCCCTTCTAAGTTGCTCATGCTGACTTTGAACTTGCAGTTCCTCCTGCCTCAGCCTCCTGAATCATTGGGATTACAAGTGTGTGCCAGCATGCCAGCCAGTGTATGTGTTTCTTTGGAAACTTTATTGTCAGTCATTACTATTGAGTAAGGACTGCTTTAACGTCAAGCCTTAATGCTGTCCTTTGGCTTAATTAAATACAGTGTTCAGTAAAGACCATTGTTAAAAATGTCATTAGCCTTGTAATATCAGTTTTAATAAGAAGCCCTTTAGGCAGTGAATGATCAATAATGGTTTGGATTAGTGTTTTTATGACTTTAGCTATGTGGCATTGCTCTGAGAAGTTCTGAGGATGCTTAATAAGAGTTAGCATTTAGCCAAGTGGCTAGACTTGCCTTGGTAGCCAGGGTGTCTTGGCTTGAATCCTGTTCTGTGCCTGAAAAGTTATTTGCTGCATCCTGTGTCAGTTCCTCTTCTGTACGATGGGTTCAACACTAACTCCTCAGTGAGAAGTAAGTGAGTTAAGATTTGCAAAGTGCTGAAAAAATAATCTGCTACTGACTAAGTTTGTGTTGTAGTGGATCATTTTTTTCTGCTTGTTTGCTTTTCTGAACTCTGAAAACAGTGATTAATGGTTTTTCTTTCTTTACTTGAAGGTCTACCTACCTACATGCTGGGGGCTGGAATAGTAGCTCAGTGGCGAACATGGGGAGCACTGGCTTCAATCCTCAGCACCACATAAAAATAAATAAATTATAAATAAAGGTTTTAAAACAAAGTCTACCTGCATCCCTACACAGAATCTGTAAGATAAATAATTGATAGTCAACATTGAGTTATAAAATTTCTATGCAGAAAAAAACGTAAACAAAACAGACACATGACAAAGTGCTTCTTTCCTAAAATATAAAGAATTTGTTCTAATCACTAAGTAAAGGACCAAACACCAAAAAGAAAAAAAAAAATTGTTGAAGGACACACATACATAGGCAGGTCACAGAAAAATATATGTGCACATGTGAAAATATATTCTCTTATAAATAAGTAAATTAAAATGAATTTTCCATTTTTCCTATCAATTGAAAGACTAAAACTTCTGATAGTGTACATTGTAGATGAAGAAGTAAGAACACAGACTCATATGGTATCAGAGTGTCTGATTGTAGGTGTAGTGTAAAGAATTTTGGGAAAGAAGAGGGATTACAACTGACTTTTCCCTTGTAGATGATATTAGCAAATTTTCTTCTTTTGTGAGCCAGAAATTATTTCCAGCTTTAGATTACGTGGGGATTGAATAAAATAATGCACGAAATAGGCTTATTAGCAAAGTGTTTCATATGTTGCAAGTGCTCATCTGCCTTCTGCATGGACATCCTTCCTCCCCTTTTCTCCATGTGAAAGGCATAGCCCTTTTTGCTTTCCCCAGAGGGCTAGGACTTCAGAGGGCTTCACAGCACTGTGAGCCTTTGCCTCCACCTCCCCTGCTCCTATGAGAAGTCCTCTGTTTTCTTCTGATGGCTTTCCATTCTCTAGTTTCTGTGAGTTCCTAGACCTCGCTTTTGATGGTATCCATCTTGTTATAGATCATTCTCAGTGAATATACTTTTCAGTTAGTTTTTATGTAAGAGGGACTGTCCCTGGGTGTTACTTTGCAGGTTCAGTAAATAAACAATGATGGAAAGAATTCTATTAGGCCACTTTTCTTTTACTTTAATGGCCATAGGGATGTTCTCCACAAACACCCTACCCCTAATTTTATGAAGCTCCGTTACCCTGCTCCTGCTCCCCAGAACTTGACTAGCGTTTGATTTTCCACCATCTGTTTCACAGGCTGTGTAGTGGACTGTGAGACTTGCACTAGACTTCCATTAGGAGGGAATTAATGAAGTGTGGTTAAAATAAGGGAATGATGCTTCACTATAATAACAATAAAAGTGGCCCTGTGTAATGTACATTTTTATTATTAGAAAACATCATTATTATAGAACCTTCTCACAGGTATTTCACATTTACCCCATCCTGGCAGATAAGATCACTTCTGGCATCAGTGAGAAGAATAGCTAGTAACAGCAGCAGTCATGGTAGTTGTAGTTCTTTGCAGTCATTTTTATATACATGGAAAAGAAGGCTTTGTTGCTCCTTCTAGGGCATTCATCCCTATCATTCTCTGAGCTACACCAGTGGAGACACTGCCACGGATTCCCCAGTGCATGTTGGACGCGCAGGGATGCCAGTAAAGGAGAGTCCAAGGAAGGAGAGCCTGCTCAGCTACCTGACCGGCAGCTTCCCAAGCTTGCACAACTTGCTGGAAGGCACCCCTCAGAGAAGCAGTGCAGCCGTGAAAAGTAGTTCCCTGACGAGAACAGGTCTGTCCCCTGGATGTGGCCATTATAACTTTACTTTTATGGGGGAATTTTGAAAACACCTTTATTTAAATATATACTTTAGTTACATAACCTTTCATGTAACTATTGCACTTATTTTTTGGGAAAATATTTTAGAAGACAATTGTATTGTTTGTAACTTTTGGGTAGTTTTGTGCCTTTGGTTTAAATTGTAGTACCAACTGAAGTCAACCTAGGTGTTTGGTGTAGGTTTTGGCCTGACCAACCAATGTAGAGTGTCTACCCTGTTACAGTAAAGATAAGGTGTTTATTAATGCCTCAATATCAAAATGCCAGCATCATGCAGTGAGAGTTTAAAAACATCTGCTAAGAAAGACATTTTAACCTTTTTGAAAATAATTACACGAATCTTACTTTCTGTCTGTACGTGCATGAGTAATTCTGTGCTCAGTAAGACCTTAATTTTAGGAAATACAGTGGCCACTGACATGTTATCTGAGCATCCCTTGCTGTCTGAGCCATCATCTGTGAGTTTCTATAACTGGATGTCAAATGCTGTGGGTAACCGAGGTGGTGCTGTGCAAGAATCTCCTGTTACCAAAGCAGGACACAACAGTCTTCCAACAGGTACTGAGTTATACTAACTAACTGTCTAAGTGGCATATCTAGTTATAACAAAATCCTGTTTTTCAAAGGACAATTAAAGTGTCAGACATTTAAGTACTGTTTGGTTGAAATTACCCCTTTTATAAATAAATGCACTGATAACATTGCAGCTGAGTATGGTGAGCAGTCACAGTTGCCCCCTGTGCTTGCAGAAAGGCAACTACATTTGATGTGAGTTGTGTAGAATTTGAAGAGTTTAATATTTCCATTTAGTGTGATTGTGTTGATTTTTCAAAACACCAAAAGGAAGCAAATGAAAAGAATGCAAAGTCTAGCATTACGTACCTACAGTATGGAAAATATTTTTAGATTACCCAGATCCCTCTGAGACACAATAACTATTATTCCTACCATCTTTATAGTTAACAAATGTTTAGCAAAATCTAAAGGAGTACTAAAAGAGTAAAGTAAGGTTGCTTTCCTCAAGGAGAGAGAAATGAGGGCCCTTTATTTTAAGGAATATGTATATGTGGGAAGAAGTCTGGCAGGCAGTTACCCAAGGAATTAATGGTAGCTATATCCAGAAATACACATAGACCTACCTTTCCTTTTCTGTTTTTCCAAGTTTACTTAATGTATTATTTTCTTGTATATAATGCACATGTATACTTGTGTGTGTGCTTGCCGTGCGTGAATGGTGAAGTGACCTTTGATGCTGATTACCGAAGGCAGCTAAAAGTCCATGTAACAAATATTTGAATTCCAAGAAGATTTTCAAACAAAGCAGATGAAAGAATGAACACAGGTTGATGTGAACGACTTACTCAGCCCTTTCTTTGGCTGGCATGAACCACCTTCAGTCTGGACCTGAGCTCGGTTCTGACTGAATTCTAGTTCTTAGCTCTGGCCCTTGACTGAGGAAGGTGAAAACTTTGTGCTTCTGTCTGGTGCAAGTTGCACTCCCACCCAGAGAGAATGTAGCTTAAAGTTCAAGAGAGCCAGGAAGGAGTGCCTCCCTCTGTCATGGTCCTTTGCCTGAGGGTTAAATGATAAAAGGATATAGAGTACAGAAAGGGTGGTATGTCATCTGCGTTCTTCCTCCGGGACCCTAGCTGTTGCCCCGCTGTACCCACTTATGGTAGCCTACTACTGCTTTAAAATTGTGCATTTTGGACTGATAGGCTCTACTGTTGTATAAGGATGACTGTTGTTTTCTGAAAATTTAATTTCATTTTTCATTAATAAATTATGTGTATAAAATAATCTGGAAGTACTAATGTTTTTCATTTTAAATGGTTTGGTAATGTCACTACAATATAGGTTTCAAAGAATCTACGTTGTTGTGCCCTTTTATGTTGTTTTTATTCACAATAATTTACATTTCATTACTGAATTTTATTCTGTTAGGTGTTGCACCCAATCTTCCACGATACCCTCAGCCTCAGATTTCAACACTGTCCTGTCTAGTGACCAGAATACGTTGGATGGGACGCACTCTCAGCATAGCACCAGTCAGGATGATGTGGCAGGTGTAGAAGAGGCTAACCAGGGGTTTCCTGCTGTTCAGCTTGCTGATGCACAGGTGAGCCAGTCTGTTGTCTGTAATTGAAATACTGCCTCTTCTGGCAATGCTTAGCAACTGAAACCCAGAAGCATTGTGCACATTGGAGTTCTAGTGAAGGTTTGTATTCTGTGCCTATTTGCTAAAAGCCTTCATGCAAATAGGAGGAGCTTTTAAAAAAAACATGGATTAATTATAGATGCAATTAAGCCTCTATAGTTGATCATTAGTGAAAAGAGTTTCATATGGTAACATTTTTGTTATTGGTAACAAAGTGAGTAAATCACTAGAAAGTTCAATGATTCCCATAGTCTTTAGTACAGTGTTAAGAATAAACTTACTGTATAGAGTGAACAGTTGGGAGGTGTTGATTTTAGAACAAAGAAAGAAAGTAACCAAAACAATACATGTGGAAATACACAAGTACTATGTGTTAAGTGGATCTATTAGAGTATTAGAATTGAAAGGTGAGTTATTGAAGTAGTTCACACTAATGGTAATAAGACCCTGAGCTTCAGTGGTTCTGGCTTTGAAAAGGTAAAGGAGAAATATTATGGAGGTCAAGACCTATTGAAGTCCCAATTTTTCAGTTTCTTGAATTTTTCAGTGAAATTGACACAGGTGCATTAAAACGGGTTGGAAATCATAACCTAGAGCTTACATATTATTAATATTAATGACATCATTAATGAATATTATCACTAATCATTTAGCTATTACCTCCCTCAAAAGAATATAACTTTAAAGACATAAGTATTTATTTTAAAGTTACCCTTAAGTAGTATATTTGTTGCTCAGTTGACGTTTTTATAGGTGTGCCATAAATGGGATAATGAGACAAAATGGGTTGATAGATTAAATGTGGAGCATGAAGAGGAAATCCTTTGAAACGTGTTTTTTAGTTTGACCAGAAGGCAAGTGGAGAGTGGGGCAGGAGCACCTCTGAGTATGGAGAAGCGTCATTTTGGGCACGAAGGAGGGAAGGAGGCTAGAACACACTCCCATACCTAAACCTCTGAAGAACACGGAAGAGCTAGGGAGGAAGCCAGATGACCATGGGAGTACTGGGACCTAGAGCCAACCATGGAGGCACAGAAAATACTTTCTCTGCCAAGAGTTTTGGGAAGGCAGCAAGGGTGGTGCACACCCCAGGAGGTGCCGTCCACTGCTTTACTCAGCCGCCTCCTGACTCATTCTCCATCAGTGGTTTTTTTCTGTAGCTCAAAAACCCTGTCAAAAGGTATAGGTGCCATTTATTCATTGAGAACCAAGTCCACATGTTCACTTTTCCAAGTCAATCCCAGTGAAGAAATTATTTCCTCTTCAAAGTGCAAACCATCCTTCCAGCCATCTTTATCATCAGTCTGTTCCCTCAGCTGAGTCCTGTGTACTCAGTAGGGCTTTGGTTTCTGACTGAGTTTAGTTTGCAGATTATTAGCATCAGTTTTTCTCTCATAAAAGGAGGTCATTTATGTTTTGTTTATGTCAGCCATTTTTAAATTTTTTGTGAAGTTTACTTCTCTATAATAGAGTAGTTTTTAGGGAATCCCTCTTGGTTTTTTTTTTTTTTTTATTTAAGAAAAGAGAGTAGAAAAAGAATTCTTTTGTTTTGGTGTGTACGGTAAGTTCATTGTATTTATTAGAGTCCAGTATGCAGTTTTACAGATACTGTTACATATAGGATTCTAAAATCCACCAAGAACATGAATATTAAATAGTTCAATAACAAATTGTGTAAAATGAACTAGTTCAGTCTCTGTGGAAGACAGATGGAGGTTCCTCAGAAAAATTAGAAGTACCAAATGGTCTTGCAGTATCCACTACTGGGTTTATATGCAAAGGAAATGAAATCAGTATGTCAAAGAGACGTCTGTACTCCCACGTTGTTTGCAGCACTATTTTCCTAGAAATGGAAGCAACCTGTGTGTCTATCCACAGAGGAATGAATAAAGAAAATGTGGTACACGTACATAGTAGAATGCTATTTGGCTAGAGAAAAGAATGAGATCCTGTCATTTTCAACAATATGGATGGAACCAGAGATCATTATGTTAAGTGAAATAAGCCAAGCACAGAAAGACAAGTGCCACATGATCTCAACTCCTATGTGGGATCTAAAACATTGTTCTGATAGCAGTTGAGAGTAGACTGGTGGCTATCTGGGCTGGGGAGGAGGGAGGAGACTGGTGGATGAGGAATGGTCAATTAACTGATACTAAGTTACATTTAGACAGGAAAAAGTAGTTCTGGTGTTCAGCTGCGCTGTAGACCAACTATAGATCATGATAAGCACATTGTAGTTTTAGTCTCCAGGAGATAGGATTTTGAATGTTTTCACTAAAAAGAAATAAGGTTGAGGTAGGGATAGATATGTTTACCCTGATTTGAACATTGCATAATATACATGTTTTGAAATATCATATAGAACCCCATAAGTTTGTATAGTTTTTATGTATCAGTTTAAAAGTTTAAAAAATTGAGTAAGATGATTCAGACATGTGTGACGTCAGTACTGAATGGGGAAATGAGCTCACCAGTGACCCCTGGTAGGTTGTCAAATAGTGCGGAGCACCTAGTTGCAGGTTTGGGTTAAGGTAAAACACCTCTGAGTGGAATGGTGTCCTTTTCTCTCAATGTGCACAGCTGTCAGGATCAACATGATGGACCCCAGAGGCAGCACGAAAAACGAGGTGAAGAGATGTATAGTGAAGGAAGTTGCTGGGATGAAGTTTAAAGCAAGATTGTGGGGACCAAGGAGTCACATAACAATGGAAATTAACTGTTGGTCAATTCATCTGTATGGCTGATGAAGTCATTCAGAATGATAAATTGAGATGGCAAAGAAAAAGAATTCAGTCAGAAACTAAGCCCCTAGTGAGTGCAGGAGGTTAGCCAGGAGTATAAATTGATGATTAATATTAGGTATGGAGGATGTTTCAACTTTTAAGAGGGAAGAATTTTCTATTAGGTTTGATGTAGGACAATTAAAAATGTAGCTTTTGGTCTCGTTGAATAAATACACTTGGCAATTTAAATAGAGATTTTTTAAAAAGCATCAGGGAAAGACCACTGTGGGAGAAGATACTATGGCTGAGCACAGCAGTGGATAGCACCCAACTGGAGGTGTGGGGGGAGGAAAGGAACCTCACAGCAGGGTCAGTAGTTAGAGAGCATTGAACCGTACTGCTGGACCACATACAGTTGCTTCTGTTGGGTTAGCTCTTAGTGAACTAGAGATTTAACCAGAGTAACGCAGTTCCTTCCACATAAAGGAAGGACCGTTAGAAAACAAGTGTTAGATGACTATTACAACCAAGCAATTTCATTGTCTTTCAGGTTGTTTTTAAACCTCTTCTGAGTCATACAGGCATCCCAGTCACAGGACACAGTGCCACTCTGCTACCGAATGTACTTTGGAGAACACCTTTCATTTTCCGGGACTTTGGACTGCCTCAGAGCAGATATTGTGGATTCAGACACAGCCAAAGAGAGAAAAGGCAAAAGAGCAAGAAGGTGTCTTTTTGCATTTTGTTGTATGATTTTGTGCAAGAATCATGCCTCCTGTTTGTTTTTTAAATTTGCTTTCTTCTAATCCTGAGAAAATAATTTTAATATCTTAATGAGAAGATAATCTAATAGAGTAGTAGCTACATTTTAAATGAATAACGTGATCATTTTGTTAACTTATTGACAAGTCTATTTAAGGCATTTTATACCATGCTAGCACGTATACAAGGGTTGTCTGAAGTGCATTTCTTGGTACAGGCACTCAGTGTTACGTACTTGACCTGCAGTAATGGACTATTTATGGCCTTTGGATTGTGGTTTCACATCTGTTTAGGATTCTTCACTTGTTCTCTGAGTTGACTTGCAGCAGGAAGTGTTTTGTATTAGGAACAGCATGGAAGTCACACTGAGAGTGCAACCATCAGAAACAGACCCCAGAGGCTTAGTAACCTGGTGGGAGACGAAAGCCATCTTCTGCTGCCATCCGTATTCTTACGGACATCTGCAGTCTCTTAACTGCTTAAGTTAGAATACATCCACTAATAGGACCTGACTGATGTTGGGTCTTTGTGAATAGGAAGTGGGACGGGGTATGGTCACAGGTGGCATTTATGACTAAAGGTTTATGCAACATTCAGTTAATCCTATTCATGCATTTGCAAGGTGGTAAAATAGAAGAGCACTTTTATCCAATATATAGCCAGGTGTATTTTCACTTGAAATATTCTTTTTAATACTTGTTATAACTTAACAAAATGAGTTTTTATAAAATTTCACAGAGTGAGGTGTAGGAAATTTTGGCATTCTTAAATTTTATTTCAAGTCAGAATGTCTTAAGGGTTTTCTAAAGTCACAGGAATACCAAATTGCCTTCTTTTCTATTAAATATAGGACTCCTTGCCTTTCATAGTAGTGTGGTACCATGACAGTGAACTTATAAGCTGAAACTGATTTTGATCAATGAGAAAAAAAATTGCTTTTGTTTTAAGACCTTGAAATATGTTTGTTAAAACATTAAAATTGTTCTGTTTACTAGGCATGTATAGAAAAATGAAAAGATTAACACTTAGTTCATGTAATATAAAACATTAGAAATGTTGAGAATTAAACTTTTATTTCTTTGTAAAACTTCTCAAAGGGTATTTTACACAGTTCTTTCCTTCTCACTGTACAACTTAGAATACTGAATGAGCATCTCCTCTGTGCTTTGGTGAAATGTCATACTCCTTTATAAGTAGGGTCGGTTGGTTCCAGCCTTTTCAATGTCATGAAGTGTCTTGAGTAGTGCCAGCAGGGCTTCCTCTGAATGTCTTCGTACTTCCTGCTTTCCTCTGTAGGTCAATAAGTTCACCTTCACCACTTCCTCTGGCTGCACATCTAGCTTCCTGAAAGGTGAACGAATCAGCATTTCCATGGTCCCATGGTCCAGTTTCTTGTACCACCCCACTTATGTTGAGTTGAATTTCTCTACCAGTATTATCATTTTTTTGTTTCTTTGTTTGACTTTCATCTTTGTTGTCCAACTTCTTCATTTAATTATTTATCTTTGTAAAACTGTGAGGATTATCACTGGGAAACAAGGGGCACCAGAGCTATATGCCATCTCTGTAAACTGAAGAGCAAATATGCATTGACCAGTCACTGACAGACTGAGGGAGTGATTGTGGTGGACATCTGTTTTTCTGTAGTGAAGACCTAGTAGCAAGCCTGTCCTCAGAGTAAATACTAGCTACCATTTAAATGATGTTAGGGACTGATGTTAAATTAAATCATAGCGATTGAAGTTTGTTCAGATTTGAACCTAGACAGCAAAACATTAATACCTACCTATACTCCCTGTTCAGGTTGAAAGATTGAGCTAAACTTTTTATTTCTATTTGTAATCGACGGCTTTTCACAAAATCAGGTATATTTGTATGTGCATATATCTGCACATGTGCAATACATTATTTATATTCATAAATATAGGTGATATGTAGGTGCTATGTGCTTATACATAAGTAGATAGACATAGATTACATATACACATAATTCAATTATAGTTATGGCCTACTTCTTTTCAGATCAGAATATCTGAGGATTTTCTAATGTCACAGGAACATTGAAATCCCCCATCCTTTCTATAAAACACATGTAATACTGATGAAGGCTAGACCTTCCTCCAACTACACTTCTCTTTTTATGTTCCCAGAGAGATTCTGTGGTCTCTGAACTGAATTGCATTTGATGTAGCTGAACTTAACATTTCTTTTAATTTTTCTGAGTTCTGAGTGTTGCATACTCTCACAACAAAATTCATGATTGGCTTTATTTCTCAGATCTCCTCTAATTCCATCTGAAACTCTTATTTATTTGGAGGCCTTAAGGGCACTGTCCTTTTCCTGGTCATTAATTTCAGCCTTACCTGGTATTTGGTTTTAGTAGCACATTGTTCGTTCTGTTAATTTTTGCACATTACTTTTGGGGTCATAATTTTTTGTGTAAGCACATGTAACTCTCCCACTAGGTTGTACAGCCAGGGCAATTACTAAACATTTAGCATAGAGTCTGGAATGTAATGGGTCCTCATAAAAGCCTTCTTATCTCTGTTATCTCCAAAAAAGTAGTTACACAAATACATATTTTGGCATTTTAATTGTAATTTTGGTTCTGAAGTGCCTGTGCCAGCTTTTTAATCTCGAAATGCTTAGTCATACTCTCAGTTGTTTGACTTTTTTCTCCTTTTATTTGAGTTTCCTGTCTTTAAGATTTTCTTGCCACTGTTATTTGTTTTAGATTCTTTCTTTGCACTTCTGGATTATTTTCAAATTTTTTGAGTCTTTTCTCTCCCCTGTCTGTTCTAATTCTCATTATCAGATTTTTCCTTCTCTTACCACATACTCAGCATTTAGTGTGGGTCTCCTCTAAGGTTGTGCATTTTCGTGAGTTATACTAGGATGCAGCATTTTTCCTATTAAATAAGCAATGCTAGTATTCATTAAGGAAATACCATTTTCTAATTGTAAATCCTTTGAGAACATTTTCAAAGCACCTTCTATTTTTTATTTTATTTTTATTTTTATTTTTTTTGTGGGGGTCCTGTTTAATTTGACCTATGTGACTGTACATTCAGAGTACACATGGAAAAAGAGGGGGAAAGTAACCTTTTTTATAGTTTCAGTGTTTGAGATTTACTGTTGTTTTCCATAGATGTTTTTTGGAGATTTGAGACACTTTTGGCATTTTAAATTAAAATCGAGTATCATTCTTACACAAAAATCTTTAGATAATTAATATTTTCCAAAATAATTTTTGCACAAGATTTAAGTATTTCACATGTTTATTTCTTGTTTTTGTTTCAATTGCTTTTCCTCTTCACCTAAAACTTGTTAAAGCATACAAAGGGGGTTTCGTTTCTAATGGCAAATAAAATTCCATTAACTATGAAGAATTTAAATATGTAGCTTAGTACAGAGAGGGTGGAGAGGTTAAGGGATGTGTTCTGATTGCTCTGAAGTTGACTAATTGTAGAACCATCCTTCCTACCATTGGATGGCAGGAGGGAATTGTTTTATCACTTTATTGAAATCATTTCTTAGTACAGGAAGACTGACTTTGACTTACTAGTCAGTTTTAGAGTAAAATCTATAGGGAAGACTGAAGGCCTCACTTCTAGCTGACCAAAAGACTGTCTAGTGAAAAAAACATAATCTTGTTGACTGTCTTGCTTAAAATTATTTATATGACTTATTCCATATTGCACCATGGTGATTAGTTTGCTTGCAAATTTAAAAGATGTATAGTTCTAGAAAAAAGAAGTAAAACTTTGTCCTTTTCTTTTTGAATTCTTAGGCAAGGGGCACGTGAATCTTCCTCCCCTGGAGTTCAAGCCAGCATTAATGTTGGAAACGTTTAGCATCAGTGCTGTGGTAATGGAGAAGTCTGTATGCACACCTCAGAACTCCACCAGTGCCCTTTCTTTCCATGATCTTAACAAGCGCTATTACAATACTTTCCACTGCAACTTCACTATTTCCTGCCAGTCAATAAGCCAGCATGTAGATATGGCTTTGGTTCGACTCATTCACCAGTTTAGTACAATGATAGATGATATCAAAGCAACTCAGACTGACATTAAACTTAGCAGATATACAGCAGGATCAGCTTCTCCAACACCCACCTTCAAAACCAGAAAGCATCGAGATTTTCGTTCTTCTGACTTCAGCCGCAGTTCTAGAGGAAGCCTTAATGGTGGCAATAGAGTAAATAATGCAAAGAACAAACGGACCAACAATGAGAATAACAAAAAAGAATCCCGGAACAAAAATTCACTAGGAAGATCTGAAAGAAGAACTTCAAAAGTGTCTAGGAAAGGTTCAAAAGATGTGGTAGACCACATGACTATTCATATGGATGACTCTGATTCAATTACAGTGTCAGAACAAAGTGAGCCTTCAGCTGAGTGCTGGCAGAACATGTATAAGCTGCTTAACTTCTATTCACTCATCTCTGATCCAACAGGAATATTGGAAAAATCTTCAGAAACATTTGGACCTGCAGGTAACAGAAATTTTAGTGACTTAAAAATTTCTCCTGGGTCAAATGGTAGTTCCATTCCAAGTTTTCTAAGGAATCTCCATACTGCCTTCCAGAGTGGCTGCACTAATTTGCAACCCCACCAGCAATGTATGAGTGTACCTTTTTCCCCACATCCTCGCCTGTTGTTGCTTGTATTCTTGATAATCACCATTCTGATTGGGGTGAGATGGAATCTTAGGGTGGTTTTGATTTGCATTTCTCTTATTACTAGAGATGTTGAACATTTTTCCATATGTTTGTTGATTGTTTGTAGGTCTTCTTCTGTGAAGTGTCTGTTCATTTCCTTAGACCATTTGTCGATTGGGTTATGTAAATTTATGATTACACAAATGGTATGCCTTTACTCTATGTACAAACAGAGAAACAACATGTATCCCATTTGTTTACAATAAAAAAAAAAAATTTCTCCTTGTAGGATAGCAGTACTAAAAAACATATTAAGTTGTTCATCCTGAAAAATGTTTTGAGTGGGTAGTTGAAACGCAGAGAAATTGAATACCACCAAGGAGAGAAAATAGTAATGACCTTCCAGTGTCATACTGCCCTGTTTCCTATCCTTTCTTCCTCATACAGGCTGCTCTTAGGGATTCACACAAACTTGACTTCAAATATCTGGCTATGCTATTACTTTCGATAGGAACTTGGAAAGTGTTGAAAAGACTAGATCATTTTGGTGAGGAAGAGGACTTGTTGCAAATATGAAGAAAAGAAAGATGAGATGGTGTATGGAATGTGCTAATATTTTTCAGTTTTCATGTCTAACACTGTATTCCATTTACTTATAAAGGAGTGCGGAGCCCTACAGAGCCAACATGTAAAGTTGTGTTTGAGAATGAGCAAGACACCAACAGTTTGACCAAGACACAGAGGAAACGTAGCTTGGTAACTTCTGAGCCTCAGCATGTTACTCTAATAGTGTTTGGCATTGGAATGGTAAACCGCACACATCTGGAGGCAGATATTGGTGGGCTGACAATGGAATCGGAACTAAAAAGGATCCATGGCAGTTTCACCCTGAAGGAAAAAATGAAAGGTATGATGGTGTCTTCATACCATAGTGCTGCTTTGCTGTAGAAAGCCAGTGGTGTGTTTCCAAAAGCACTACTCAGCCATTTTCCTTCCAGAGGTGACTTCCAGACTCTGATATAGAGTCCTAAGGACTTTGAGTGTAATTGAAGATCAGCAAATTGAGGCAGCTTTGATGTCAGTGAACATCATATTTGAGAACGTAAATATCTAGCTAATGTATCTAATGCCAGTGGCACTTTTGAGTATCTTTTAATTTCCACTAGTAAGATTTCTCTGATGACTGAAAATTTCAAGAAATAATGAAGTTTGTGAATTATTTGCTTTTCTTTGTTACCACTATAGAAATTTTATAACCCAGACTCATTTTGGTATCTCTGTAAGAAGTCATTGCGAAAGCCTGGAGAGGTGGTGCACGCCTGTAATCCCAGCTATTATGAGGCTGAGGTAGGAGGATCATAGGTTTAAGGCAAGCCTAGACAACTTAGACCCTGTGTCAAAATAAAAAAATAAAAAGGACTGGGGATGTAGCTCAATGATAAAGCATCCTTGGGTTCAATCACCAGTATTCCTCCCTCAAAAGTTCGATTAGTTAATAGAAAACGTACTGTTCATATCAAGAGTGATCATACAGGTATGCTTTTTCGTTAAATCTAATAAACCATCAGTTTGAAGATGCACCATGATTTTATGTGCCATAAATAATGTTGCTCAATATAATCAGTTGCCATTGATTATAACATGCATCCTAGTTTCAGAGATGCTAAAATAAAAATAAGTGCTAACAGATACAGCAATTTGAAACTAAGCTTGAAGGAATTCCTTTACAGCAATGATTATGAAGTGTCAACGTTTTTTCTTTATAGTTGTGAAAATAATCTGACAGCTTATTTTATGTGAATAAAGGAATTTACAAGTCACTATGTTTTTATTAACTTTATGATTTTCAGATATGTAAGGTTTAAATAAAAGTTATTCTGAGTCTGCTTTTCATTATATAGTCTTCTTTATTTTGTTTTGTACCTTGAATATTTATTATTAAAAAACTAAAATTATAATGGTAAAGAAAATTCTCCAAAGAAACTATGGATTATAAATTACTAAGGTGAATACAAACACATCAGTCCTCCTTAGACATGTAAGCAAAGAACATAGTTCACCTTACTGAGGTGACAGAAGACAACTGGTTTGACTTAAGTGGTTGAAAAAAAGAGTTAACAGTTTGTTTTATATGTAGGTTTAGCAACAAATTAAGAATGATAATGCCCAGTTTTAGTGAAAATCGGGGAAATGGTTATTTTCATTCACTTCTAAATGAATTCAGATTGGCTTATCCTTCTCAAAGATTAATTTGGTACTTTTTTTTCAGAATCTTTAAACTATGTGTATGCTTTGACTCAGCAAGTCCAGATCTACACACCTAGGTAGAATAAAAAGTCAGGATTGTGTGAAAAGATGTCTGTACAAAAAATCAGTCAGATGTTTGGAATTGAAGAATTGTCCATTGTTTTTATTTATTATATTGTAGAATTTATTAATATGAAAAAATGCCAAGTGAAAAAAGGGAGCAAAGTGATATGTATGATTTCATTTGGTTTTGGAAGTAATAAAAATATTTATATTTTCTGTTAAAATCATAGGGATTCATAGGCCAAGAGAACTATTTATACTATTTGGTTTCTTTTTCCTTTATTTTAAAATTTTTTTTTTTAATTTTGCAAGTTTTCTTGCTAAGGAAGTATAGAAATAAGCTTAGAAAAGGCCAAGTAGTATTTCCGAGATTAAAAACACTTATTAGGCTTTTAGTACCAAAGGCTAGTTGATGCACGAATGATGCACTAAGGTGTGTACTTTGCATTTTTCTGATTTTGAGAGGTACTGTGTATGATTAAGAGAAATAAAAACCTATAAGGAAATTTTTAAAGAGTATTTCAAAATACTTGAATAGATTTTATCATAACTTTACAGTTATCTTTTGTCACTGAGTATGAGTAAAATGCAATTTTAATCTGAAGTACAGTTATCTTATTTCCAGAATTTTAATAATTGTTTTTCTCATATTAAGATGTTTTACATCAAAAGATGACTGAGACATGTGCCACTGCTCATATTGGTGGGGTTAATATTGTGCTTCTTGAAGGGATTACCCCAAATATACAGTAAGTATGTTAATTGTTATTATTTTCTTGCGCTTGTTCATTAGAGTCTTGCAGAAAACTTGAAATTCTTGGATGAGCTTATACTTGGTAGATTTTGAGGCTTATATGTAATGTTCTCAGGTACTAAGATTATGAATATCATTAAGACTATCACCAATCAAAATGCTTTTAGGAAATTGTTCTTTCTAAAACTGTTTTTGCTATGTACTCTAATCTCTCTCCTCCCACCCCCCCCACAAAACTAACTCTTAATACTTTGTGAGTTTGTCTAATAGGAAAAATAATCACAAAACAAATTTTAGTTCACATTATAAGATGTAAATAAAGGTTCATGTAATTTAAATAGTTAATTAAAACAAAATTATAGGCAAAGAATATAGGTTATCTTAATTTTATATTAAGTAGTCATTACTCATTCACACTGGATTTTAAAACTTTTTCTTGTCATTTTTGCATTTAATGAATTTAACCAAAAAGCTTTTGAAATCCTTGTAATAGTATAGGTAGCCGTTTACAGATAAGACTATATAATGTGCTTGGGCAGGGAGGGTACTGCGTCATGAACCCAGGGGTGCTTAACAACTGAGTCACATCCTCAGATCTTTTTCTTTTTTAGTTTGAGACAGGCTCTCACTAAGTTGCTTAGGGCCTTGCTAAGTTGCTGAGGCTGGCTTTGAATTTGAGATCCTCCTGCCTCAGTCTCTTGAGCAGCTGGGATCACAGGTATGAGCCACTGTGCCTGGCTTCATGTGCTTTTATTTTTACTCTGTTCTTAACCTTTTGCCTTTAAGTTCTCTTCTTGGATCTGTTCAGAATTGCCCTGTTGATGATTACCTTTATACAGGATATTCAGACTGCCAATCTGTGATCAGTACATTTAGCCATTTGACTTTTTCGTATCCTTGGTAGTATGTACCTTCATTCATAATTTACTTTCAGTGGAGCAATTTTGTGTGGTGACTACAAAGTGTTTTGATAACTGAGGTCAGATTTCGAGCATTTGCTCTTTCTTGCTGTCACAGCTGCTGACTGTTGTCCTGTAGTTTCACCATCATTCTAGTTGATGACTAAATGGAAGCTTTGGTTCTGTACTATAAAAATTAGTCATAGATGAACTAAGAAGAATGATGGGTTACAGAGCTAGTCATGACACTTAAAATCTACATATGTGGTATCCATCTTGGGAATGTTTTCTGAAGTGGATGTTTATAAGTGGGTCGTGACTTTCTGCCTTGAGTTTTGGTTTGAGCCCATTTCTTTTAGGAGACCATCTCAAGTTTAAGTCTTGCTGGACTAGTTTGAACCTATAAACTAGAATCATTATAGCCACGTTAGGGTCCAGATCACCTTTCCTAAGCAGTCTTCTAAAAGAAAGACTAGGGAATTCTAGGGTTGTGAGAGATGAGATCTTTTTCTATTTACTCAGCATGGGGGGAGGTGTTATTATCTAACAGCTAAAATATCAAGAAGTGGACCAGGAACCTCACATCAGTTATTTAGTCTTCCCTGCAATGCTGTGAACTGACTGGTTTTATCCCCATCTTATAGAACAAAAAGTTGAAGTTCAGAAAGATCAAAATATTTAAAATCATATATTTAGTCTGAAGAGATGCCTATAGCTACTCTTCTCCCAAATCCTAATGCTTGTGTAGAAAGTCACAGAGGTTAGAGTCCCTGATCTCCTGATAGACTCTAAATTTGAAGGACCATGGTTGCTTTAACTTGCTCAGAAAGTAAACTGAGTTTCTTTAGATGTCCCATGTGTCATGTGTGTGCTATCCTCTTGGATTTTTTCTCTGTGGTATTGCTTAAGGGAAGGGCTTCGAATGATCTCTCAGCTTGCAAAGCTTGTATTTATAAAACAAATTTTTAAAAAAAATGTTAAAACAAAGTTGATATTTCTTACCCCGCCCCTAAGTAAAGCTCACTGAACTGTTTTATTTGAAAAATAAATTATTCATTCGTCATTGCCATTCTTGTTGTTGAGTTGTGAATATTTCATTTCCAGTTGTAATGAAAGAAATGAATTGAAAAAGTAGTTTAAAAAATACTTTGAAGGAAAATTTTATGAGTGGGAAGTCAGAAACATTTTCCAGGTGATTGACATGTTATAACTAATTCATATGAATGTTTATTTGCTTCCCTTTTGTTTTCCTGCTTTCTCTTGAATCTTCATCTGTAGACTGGAGGATTTTCCTACATCTCCTACAAGCACAGCCAAACAAGAGTTTCTGTACGTCATATTCTTTTTCATGGCTTTGTTATTGATGTAGAATCATAGTTTTAAAGATAAGTGTCTAAATTACCTTCATGGCTGTGAATATATATAGTTCTTGTTCCACACCTTTAACGTAGACACTTGAATACAGTAAAGCTTACTAATGTTTAAGGAAAACACAGGTAAGGGCTACCTGTTGGGTAATTCCTACCTTGTTTTATTGTTGCCAGTAGTTTGTAACATTGTAATTGTGTGTTGCTTATGTTTTTTTTTAGGCATGTTACTGTTAAAATTTATATTATTGCAAATATTTCTTAATGTTTGATATTATAAGATAAAAAATTTCACTTTGCAAAAGAGTTTTCACTAATTAAAAATTGTTATTAAAACACTAATAAGAAAGAATCTGTACATTTCAAATTTTTAATTTGTTTTTAAGATATGTAGTTTATTGTCCTATTTACAGATTTTATCTATGGCTTTATTGTATGTGCTTTTATATTTTGAGTGACTCAGTTTGACCCATTATATATCTGGTACTTTGTGGTAGTGAGCTACTTTAAATATTTAAATAGCATTTAAATGTGTTTAAATATTTAAACATTTGTCACTTTTAATTCCAAAGTCATAGTAGCTAGAGATTTATTTTTTATTTCCTTTTATTCACTGAGTTCTCTGAATATATAATAAAATACATGAATACTGATTTTAGAGAAAATGCTTTCACTGGATCAAGGTCACATCTACTCATCAATTATTTATTACTTTATATACTGTGTGCTAGAAACTAGTGTAGGCTCCAGAGATGCCACAGTGAAGAGAATAAAGTTGGGATCTTTGTCTTGACATCTCTCATAAGCCACCCCCCTTTCCTTTTAGAAAGAGAAACATACAAGGTGCAATTGCTCAATGGAAAAAAAATTCCAATGATTTTTAGTAGTTGAATCAATAGTATGTGATCTCTACACTCCCCATCCCCATTACAGAGATTTTTCAAGCAATCTTGACCCAGGGGAGGCAGTGTAGGCCAAGTTGCACAAACAAGTCTCCTCCCTCTCCTTGTCTCTGAAGTTTGGTACCGACCAGGTGGGTGGGGGGCGGGACTAGAGGTAATGGTTATGATGATGTGGTACCATCATGTTGTCCAACTCCATGGAATGCCTCTTGGAGTAGTGGATATCATTAATATAAACTGCACAATGAATGGGCTCCTCTAGTATTGGGCAAGGCAGAGCCCTGAAGTCCTTAATCCTTAGCATCAAAATCTCCCCTGGAAATACTTCCATAGGGTCTCCAATAGGAGAGCTCAGCCCCATTTGCTTACATTCTGACATTTGGTGAATAATTGAAAGTGCAGTATTGCATATGCTCTTGTATAATTAAAAGTGATATTTTGGGAACCTTCCACAGGTTATAAAGGGAAACAGTGAGATAGATGTGGAAAGTAAGGAAGAAATGTAGCTTGCATTTTCTGTTTGTTTTCAATTTATATTTTCACTGAGTGGCAAAGAGCTGATAGAAAATCTAATTTGTGCTGAGCAAGGCTGCTATTCCCAGTTAAGAATTAGGATGCTTTATTGGTATAGATCGGCATTTCTTAGGGTTGAACAACACGATGGTCTACACCCACCAAACTGAACCAGACACGGAGAGGATACTCTTGTCAAAGTGTTCCTGGAAAGAATGTGGGAGACCTGGACTGAGGAATTAGATAGTTTATAGGTTGCCACTGTGAGTTATCAATTTGATAATTATGATTCTTGAAGAGAGTTGTTACCTAACAAGGCGACATAACACAGTGTAAATGGGACTTTTATGCAAGAAAGAAGTGGTTAGAATCTAACATGGAGACCATCAAAGCATGTGGCATGATGGGTGCTCCTGATACATGCTTGAGAATTCACGCAAGTGTCCAGGAAGACTAGTTAAAGAATACCTCAACAGCACTAGTCCACTTCCCATGCTCCACCAGGTCCACAGTGAGCCTCACCTGCAACAACCACGAGGACAGGGAGCTTTTTCCATTTTGCTTTTACTGCATGAGTTCAGGCAGTAGGACTTTTAAAGTGCCTAGCCGACCTTTAGTTTCTTTTAACATAGTAAGTGATGGTTAAGAGTGATATCTTTGACTCTGATTAGATTTTAAGAAGCATAATATTCCTTTTCTTTATATTTTCAGCATGTCTCTTGTTAGTGGTTGTACAAATCTTTTAAGTTGGAGAGGAAAAGGTAGTTCTGAATGGGAACAGAAGTCAAATGGAATTTTATGTGCACATGTATGTAATGATGTGTCTGTTCGTGCTTTTTCGTACATGTGAGCACATACTTTTTTTTCTAGAAATTTCTATTAGAGAAGTTATATGCTGTTCAGTGCAATGTGGAATAAATGTTTTTAATATTTTTGGAAAACATTTCATCTGTATACAATTTACTATATGAAAAATCTTATTTAGCTCATTGAATACTCTGAATTTATCTTCAGAATTTCTCTTTGTATGGCTGTATTTAATGGTCCTCCTCCTCTGTTGGTAGAACTGTAGTGAAATGTAGTATTGCCAAGTCCCAGGCCCTTTACAGTGCCCAGAGGGGGCTGAAGACAAACAATGCAGCTGTGTTCAAAGTAGGTGCCATCAGCATCAACATTCCTCAGCACCCTGCGACCTTGCACAGCATGATGGTTCGAAGTTCTCACCAGCTCTCCAAACAAATCTCAGACCTCATCAGACAGCCTTCTACAGTGTGAGTGACCCCACTGTTCCCATTCAGTGATTCTGTGCCATACCTTAGGGTTTCTTTGCCTGTTAACAGAATTTTGAGAAGAAGATGGTACTTGTAAGTATTGACATCTGAACAGTGAGGCAGGTGGAGAGCAGTAAGACGTGATCATGGGAGAATCATATTGGATGTCATCTGTGTCAGAAATGCAGGTGCTGATGTTCCATGTTGCATAATGCAGCTGGAGAGAGCATCCGGAAGGTACTAACACAATGCAAACTGTTGGATCCTAGGACCACCAATCCTTGTTTGCTTTGGATTCACTAAAATTTAACAAATTGTACTGGTCATTTATGATTTTACACTGTTCATGACATGAAATTGTCCTTTATATTATCATACATGATATTATTGTCCTTTACATTAATTATTCAAGACTGCATTTAATGCCACAAAAATATTTTAAAGGACAGCAAATCAGACCTTTACGCATTAACTTCATTCCCTATGCCTGTACCTTGTGTTTATGGCACCTGCATTGCCAAACCTTATTCTTGGTCTCCAAAAGTTGTAACTAATAGAAATATTTGTAAAACAAAGAGAACATGTTTTACAATGTCACTTCTCCATCCTGTGAAGAGGGAAGACATTAGTGTGTCTTTTCATGGTGTCCTTAAGCAATGATTTTTTCTCCCCAGTTTTCTCTCAATCTTTAATTCTCAATGTAGTAGTAAATTACAGCTGACGTTCACAATATAGTAAGAATTTAAATACATTTCTGTGAATGGAACATGGAATCCAGAATGTGTTCATGTATTTTAGTTTTAAAATACTCAAAGTGATTTTTCCTTATTATGATGTATAGTAGTTAAAAAGTCAGTGTCTGGAGTTACACTGATTGGGTTCAAATCCTAGCTTCACCACTTCTAGTTCTGCTTTCTTATTTGCAAGGTAGAGATAATAGTATCTGCTCAAAGGATTTTATAAGATAAGACTCACAAAACTCTAAGAGCAATATCTGGCACTCAAATAATTGGTTATTGTTGGTGGTGTTTTCAGATGGTAGCAACAGTAGTGACAGCGGTGTTAATAGTATTGCATTTAATAGTAGAGTGCAAATGGGTAAGTCATAGAATTTAGACTCAGAAATCTTGTGTTTAAATTCCAGTTTTGTGTTAATGATATGAATCACCTCAGAAGTACAGTATTGCAAGAGTCACTAATGTTATTGCCTTTTTTCTGCTTTTCTAGATCATTGTTGTTCAAGGGCTGTTTTTCACTAAGAATTCCAATTATTTCATACAATAAAATAGCTGTTGTGGTTTTTGAAAAATTATTTTCTTCTTGGTTTGTAGCCCACAACCTATGAAAGAAGATATTGCAACTCCGCTGCCCTCTGAAAAAACCCCAACAAGTGTTAATCAAACTCCTGTTGAGACAAATGAATTTCCTCAGCTCCCAGAAGGCTTAGAGAAGAAGCCTATTGTTCTTAAATTCAGTGCCATGTTAGATGGCATTGCTATCGGAGCAGCACTGTTACCATCTCTGAAAGCAGAGTACAAGATGGGAAGAATGAGAAGTCACGGAATGACAGGTAACGCTGAATTCTCAGTTTAGCCTCTGAAAATTTATGAAGTTTTGAGAAATTGGTAATAATATCTTGACAGAAAGGGAAGTTTGGTGTTATAAATGTTATGTAAAAATGTCAAAAGATTGGGCCACAGCACTTGGATTTTATTAATGATGTTTTTTAGTCAGGAAAAAAATGATAAGAGCTTTCTGTTAAGCAGAGGTACTATTTGCTGGTGATATACTGCATTGATCTCCTGTGTCTTTATGCCTTTTATTTCCTTTTCTTGCCTTACTGTGTTTGCCTTGTCTTACTTTTGTTGTTTGAGGAATCAGCATTTCACCAATGAGTTAATATTTGCTGTGCATGTTTGCTAGGTATGCTCTGTCAGGTTAAGAAAATGTGCTTTTTTTTCTAGTGAACTGTGTGTCTCTGAAGAATAATTGGTGAATTTTATCAGATACTTATCTATTGAAGTGAAAATGTTTTCTTTATTCTGTTAACATAATAGATTATTTTTTAAAGCACTGATACATACACATGTGAGCACACATATTGAGATAAGTATGTGCATTCCTACCCCTGGCATTTCAAGTTCTGGTTATTAAGAGTGATTTTTCTGAAACCAAAAGAACTTCATATTTTCAGAAACAGAAGACTGAAAAGTGAGTATCCAGGTTTGGCAGAGTCAGAAGTCTTAGGTTTCAAATAGTGAAGGCCATTGGTACCTGAAGTCAGACTTGTTTTCATCATTTATTCGAATCACCCATGAAATAAAACAGCAAGTCAGAAACCAGACAGGCAGTTTGCAACTAGGAAAATGGAAATATTTTGAAAGCATAGTGTCATATTGTCAAATATCCAGGCAGGTAAGAACTCCACCAGATTCTTTTGAGATGAAGCCAGAGGGCAAAAGCAGAGGCAGAGTACTTGCACTGGTGGTGGGTGAGTAGTGGCTGCAGCCTGGGGTACTTCAGGTCCCAGGTCTTCATCTAAGGGTGCTCACATAGAGATGGTGTGGATAGTACCCCCTCTTGCAGCTGGCAGGTGAGAGTCAGGAGTCCACCTGGCTGCAGGGGTGAGCAGGAGGAGGTCAGGGCCTTCTCAGGTGCTACCCTGGGTGTGTGAGCACTTTCCTACTTAAGGCTCTTGCCACATGTAATAATTATTGTGTGGGCTGGGTGCAGAGGCATATGCATATAATCCCAGTGGCTCAGGAGGCTGAGACAGGAGGATCACAAGTTTCAAGCTTCAGCAATTTAGTGAGACCCTAAGCAACTCAGTGAGGCCCTGTCTCTAAATAAAAAAATAAAAGGGCTGGGGATGTGGCTCAGTGGTTAAGTGCTCCTGAGTTCAATCCCTGGTACAAAAAAAAAACAAAACAAAAACAGATGGTTGCATGGGCAGTGGATATAGTGGATCTGGCCTGTGGATGTAGTGGTGTGTTCAGAGCACTAGGAATAGATAACAAGGTGTCTGTGTGGATAAAATGGGTCACATGGTGATGTTCTACTGGGACAGTGGAAAGCATGCCCTTAGGTTGTGCTGGTCTACAGGAATGCACTTGTGTAAACATGTCATACATGGAGTGGGCAGTGGCAGTTCTCAATTGTGATAGGCTTCCGCTGCCCTTATAGGCCTCCAGGACAGTTGGGGACATACAGGCTGAATGATAGTAGAAGTAATATTTCTGTATTTACTTACCAACCTCGTGCCAGACAGTTGATTTAAGGCTTAAGGCAATCGTAAATGAAAACTCATAACATATCCTTATTTCTTAAGGTAAAAAATAAATGTGTTTGTACTTATGAATGTTTTCACTGAGTTCTGTTTAACTAATTTGATTTTGACAGTTTTCACTACTTTCCACACTTACTTAGGATTAGGTGACAAACTGTCAGCTGCTAACTGTTCTCTATGAATGAAGCACTGTGTAGGTGTGGAATTATTTTTTTTTTTTTTTTGGTTTTTAACTTGGACTAGTTTCTCTCATTATAACTTCTCCATGATAAGGGCACATTTTTTCTGTTCTGCCTTCTCTGATATAAAGAACATTTGTTTAACTGTTTTTCTGGCATCTGATACCATGTTGGACAACTAGAAGGCCTAATCTTCATGGCTTAATATTACTTGCTGACTGACTCTTTGTAGAAACCGTATGTATGTTTAAAGATAAGGGAGTATTTTATGAGCAAACTTAAAGTATCCTTTCATGTATTTCAAGGCATATTGTGAAAGGTTCATTATTTTTCTTGGACATTGCTCTTGCAGAAGTGAAGAATGGGTGCACCAGTGAGCACCTACACAAACAAGAACTTCTTTTGTTTCTTGCAGGTGCACAGACAAGGTTTACATTTGAGCTGCCAAATCACAGATTGCGTTTTACTTCAAAAGTTTCGGCCACAGATATGTCAACCATTCCTCCTTCTGCCAGTCTTAACCTTCCTCCTGTTACTATGTCAGGGAAATACATCATGGAAGAGCATGACAGCTGCTCTGATCAGGTGTGGAGTATCGACGAGCTGCCTTCTAAGCAGGGCTACTACCTCCAGGGAAATTACCTACGTTGTGTGGCAGAAGTACGTTTATTTTTAGATTTTCTTATTCTTTTAATTTACAAGTCTTCCAGATTGAGGTGTGCCAAAATATGTTTTTATCCAAACCTTTGTTACAAACTTTTAAGTTTAAGCATGAAATCATTTGTTCCTATAGCAGACTTCTCTATGGAATCAAGGGTAGGGGTGTGGCTGCCTGTCTCTTGTCTCTTTCTCTTCCCCTATAGTTTAATTGAAACATGCTTTTTAAAATGTACTAGTCATCTTTGAATTTTACATTTCTTACATTGAGTTTAATGTCCATCTTGGCATTATTTTCACAGTGTATTTGCTTCCTGAAGGCAAATAGCAGCTAGTATTCCAGAGGTTTTTATGTATCGACATCTGTAGTCCTAAACTCAACCCTCTAAGGTAGATACATTTGTTCTAATTTTGAAATGAGGAAACTGAACCTTAATGAGGTTACATGTTTCATATAAATATACATAATTATTAGTGATAGAGTCCTAGAGAATGAAAGATTTACTAAACTCATATGAAAGATGGGTACCTGATTTCTTCTTCTTCTTCTTCTTCATCATCATCATCATCATCATCATCATTTTTGCTTTTGTACGGTCAAAAGTTTAAGAAGCACTTGGACATGTCTTTCATCTGATTTGAAATTCTGTTAAGAAAGCTCTTTGGGTTCTTTGAAAGAAATATTAGTGATAGGGACACATTTAAGTCTGATGTACCTTTTTTAGAGTCTACTTGTCTTAGCCCCTGAGAGTTGAGATTTCATTGGTATTCTAACTTATAGAGTAAAAGATTGAAACCAAGAGGATACACACCTTTCCTAAGTCTCCCAGCTATCAAGTGAGAAGGCAGGAGCCAAGCCTGGTGGTCCCCCAGCACTCTGTGCTCTCACCCTACCATGCCTACCATGTCACTTTGGCAGAAGCAGTAACAACCTTAACAAAGAGCAGTTTACTATACATCTTATAAATTCTTATCTCTGGGATCTGAAGCATCTCTATGAAAGCTCTTTTGAGTTCTTTAATAGAAATAGAAAGTTGCAGGGGGCATACTTAAGTTCCACTTAGCCTTCTTTAGATCCTATTTGCCTTATTAGCTCATAAGCTGGCATTTCTGTTTGTGAAAAATGAGTATACAAAAAAGTGCCCAAGTTTCTAACAAAAGTTTTACTTAAAAGATTTTAAAGTATATTTCATTTGCGTTTTCTACACTGAATAAAAGTGCCCCAAACTCTATTTACCAATACCATTATTAATGCTGCATTTGAAGGGAAATAAAGCAAATCTAATGCAATGTGTTGCATGATTCCTTATTAATATTAGATATTAAAAAGGAATAAAATTTGTAATTTAGGCAGAAAAGCATCCCAAATTTAGTAAAAATACAGTTTATTTTCAGATATTTCAAAGAATCTAAAGTTGTATCCCTTTTAAAACCAAATTTTGTTACGGCCTAAAATAAACCAGAAAATCACCTCTACCCTGTTTGTACTATTCTATACAAAATAAAAAGGAAAAATAAACGTTAGGATTAAGCTTTCTATAATTCCTCACTTAAAACTGCCACGTCTCTTTTTCTTTTTTAATTTTTGATCAAAATAGGAAGCCTAACAAAATGGCAAATGAAGCATTTTTCTTCATCATGTTTAAAACTATCTTTCCTATAACACTCAACTTTAATTAGGGGCTACTTTCTATTTAATCTGTTAATTAGTTAATTCCTGCCTGAAGTATAATGCCTTGTACTAAGTAGGACACAACTTAATTAGGTATCTCCAATATGTTAATTCACTAAGCATAATCCTCAGACACAGAATTTTCATTGTTGTATCCTTATCATTTAATGTGGTACATAAAATAGGTGGTCAATACATAATTGTATAAAATAAGTAAATTTACTTACAATGATGCTTGTCTCTGGTTCTAAGATCACAGAGGTGATCATTAAAAATAAATTTTACTCTAGGTAAAATTTTAATTTTGAAATTAATAGGTTATATATTTAAGATATTATTATTTGTTTTCAAAATATTTCTCACAACTTAATTACTGGTTTTAAAACAAACATTTGAGAATGGCCCATATCTGTCAGGCCAGTAAAGATTAGGGTTTCTATTTTAAATCTGTCTTAAGTATATTGATCTCAAATAGTATGTATTCCAGTCATCTCTTTTCTTCTGAGATTTGGATGATGTTTTAAGGAAAGGTGTAGACTAAGATGGTGGTGTTGATCTATTGTTAGTCTGATGCCCTGGTTCTATTTGGCAGGTTGGTTCCTTTGAACATAATCTCACAACTGATCTTCTGAACCACTTGGTGTTTGTACAGAAAGTGTTCATGAAGGAAGTCAATGAAGTAATACAAAAAGTTTCTGGTAAGATGATCTAGTATCCTATAGTGTAGGTGCAGTTTTCAAATAAAACTTAATTGACAGAACAGGAGCAAAATTCGATCCGTCAGTTGATTGTGAAAGCAGAATTTCTTTGGATTTTTATTCTTACTACTCCCGAAAAGTACCAATTATTCTTTATTTCATTGAGCCAACAGAAAAGACAACCTGTTTTCAAAGTAAGCCCCATGGTTGTTTGATCACATGTGGTGTGTTTGCTGCACCTCATGATTACATCACCTGAGCAGGCGCTGCCTGCAGGGCCATGGGAGAAGCTGAGGACTTTCCTGCCTGGTATTGTCTGTCTTATTAAACAATGTTTAGTAGCAGTCTTCTTAAAAATTCTCAAAATGTAGATACATTCTGTGTAATATTTTTCTATGACATAATTCCTTCTATAAGTCCAAGTAGAAATTGTCCCTGTATAAATTATCTTTACAAATTACATATAAGAGAGATAAATAAATAAATAAATAAATCATTCAATAGTCATTTACTCAGAACTTGAAACACTTATGGCCCCAAGAAAGATGATGAGGAAGTTACAAGCATACGTGGATAATACATTTAGCAGGCTTAGGGAACTTGTGCTTTCATTGGGGAGATTAGATATTTTTACATATACTAATACAAAGTGCAAATGAACGAGAGAGTTAAATATAAACAGGCGTGAAGGGGAGAGAACAGTTCATGGAACTACATCGGGGCCCTCCTGGTGTAGGAATGCTTTGAACTGAGGCTTGAGTATGTTTTACTTTTGATAGTTGAGTGCATTTTAAAACAAATGGAGAATGTGAGGAAAAAATTGCAAGAAACTGGGAGAGAAAGGTGTATTTATTTGCTGACTTGAGAAAAGAATTGTGGGAGTATGAAGAAAATTCTGAAGACATTCCACTAGTTGTGAGGAGTGTTGGAGAAAAGATGGAAAGTGGAGGGTTGGATCACCAAACAGCCCTGGTGTCTAATGCATTTAGGAAAAGACTAAGGGCCCTCTCAGTTATTGTCCTATGGAACTTAGTCCAGTTGGTGAAGTGACACATAGAAACCAGTAAAAAAACCTCCCTAACAGAAGTGTGTGTTTTTTGATACATGCCATGTAAGAAAGAATGCACCAGGGAGGCTTTGAATGAGCTGATATGTGACAAGGGACTGAGAAGAGCACCCGGCACATGGCACACTCAGATTCCCTCCCTCCCTAAGGTGTCAGGTTGATGGAGATGTCTGCTAGGTTGAGAAGGCAGGAAATGATAAGAGCAGATAGGAGTGCATTGCCAAGATCCTTGTAGAAAAGGGAGCTCAGGGAACAGTGAGCAAGGTGGTCCATAGTTTAGGATTCATTGGGAAGCTGAGCCTAGTGACTTAATGTTTCAAGAAAGCAGTACAAAGTAAACACCATCCACTAAAGTGAGGGTGTGCAGAATTTCCCAACCTTGTGGCAGCAGGGGAAGCCATGTGTGAATGAAGGTGGGGAGTGAGACGTGGTGATCCCAACCCTGGACGTCAGAGCACCTTTGGTTTTGGAGGAAGGCGGAGATGAGAAGGGAAGGGGTATTCGGTAGCCAGCTGGAGGAGGAGGTGGTCATGGATGAAGCCGAGGTAGGAGGTGGAGAGAATACCTGCTTACAGGTAGAAGAGAAAAAAAGAAGACAAGATATCCAGGGAGTTGTAAATGTAATGGAATATTTCAAAGGAGGCAGGGGCAACCCATAGGCAGCACTGGGCATGCAGACCACTTGTCCTGTCTACATGTCCTTCCAGGATACAGGTGGATTTTCTCCTTGTAAATAAAATTACTCCAGACCTTCAGTTGTTTAACCTCTCTTAGGTGGGGAGCAGCCTATTCCTCTCTGGAATGAACATGATGGAACAGCAGATGGAGATAAGCCTAAAATTCTCCTCTATTCTCTGAACTTGCAGTTTAAGGTAACATTTAAATTATAATGGTACTTGTAGAAGTGTTTTATTACTCAATATGTGCTTTACACAAAAATTTATTTAATACTTAAATTACCAAATTGAAAATAAAATAAACCATATTATAATAATAATAACCATATTAACTCAGAAAGAAGGTTTAGTAATTGTTTGAATATTCTTTAGGATTTCTTCTTTTTTTTTCTACTGGTTTTTTTGTTCTGTTTTTTGCAGTACTAGGGATTGAATTCAGGACCTTACACCTGGCAAGCAAGCATTCTACACTGGACTACATCCCCAGTCCATTTATTAGTATTTCTATATATGTACATATTTATGTATTTTTTTAAAACTTTGGGAATCTATCCATAACAGAATTTTTAGATCAACTTATATCTTCTTGAACACCTGTATTATATGTTATACAGTTGTAACAAATTTAATTACCCTCTTCTGATAAATATTTGATTTTTCTAGTTACTGAGGTTATGATTTATTCTGCATGAAATGTTCTGTGTACCTATTCAATTAATATTTTAGGTACAGGGTAGAATGGTAGAGTGCACTCCTACCATGTATGAGATCGAGGGTTCAGTCCCCCACATGGAAAAGAAAAAAAAAAAAAACAAAAAACATGACTTGAGTTGAAATGTTAATATTTTCAACAGTTAAAATATTTGTATTCTTAAAAATTATCCTTACCAAGTAGTTATTTAATTTTAATTTATTCATTTGTTAATGAACACTCAATTTAAAATAGAAAATGCTCAAATGAAATTTAATAACCCAAAAAATTCCACTGACTTGAGAAATGAAAGAATGTTGCTGAGTTTATCAGCTCCTTAGCCATGTCCTGTACATTTTTTAGAACACCACTGTTTTATTTATCAGATATTGAAAGACTGCATTTGAGTGAGCCTATATTATTGATTTAAGATTCTTCTCCCCTTCTCCCCCATTACATGTAATCTGCTAGGGTATTCAAGTAACAGCCACAACTCCATCAATGAGAGCTGTGAGGTTTGAAACTGGATTGATTGAACTGGAACTATCTAACCGACTTCAAACCAAAGCTTCACCAGGAAGTAGTAGCTATCTGAAATTATTTGGTAAATGCCAAGTGGATTTAAATCTGGCATTAGGACAAATTGTTAAACATCAGGTGTGTATGGAATATATTATTGGTATTAAAAAACTGTGACCTCTGAATTTTGCATATCAATTGGGACTACTTTAATTTGTGTAGGATTGTATTTACAAAGATATTTATAATAATTCCCTACAATTTTTGATTGTAAATTCTAATGACTTTTTTATTTTTTAAAACTTTAAAAACTTATTTTAAAGACTTTTACAATTTTACTCTTGCATTTCATCAAGTATTGTGGAAAGCATATTGCTGTGTAGTCACATGAAACTGAATTCTAGTATCTTCATAAATATTTGTCTTTTTTTTTAAGTTTGTTAAACATTATTTTTTATTTCAATGTTCTAACATTAGTCAGTACCTACAATGTTGCAAGCTTATAATTTACCCAGAGGATATTTTTACATATAGTAATGTTGGATATGTAAATTATTTAAAAAAGGTATCAGTTACTCAGATTTTGTATTTGATAGGAATTAAGTTTTGCTGCTTATTGGGAATTTTTTTTTTTTGTTTTCCTTTTGCTGAAAATTATGTCCATTTTAACTATTTTTTCCCTCTTTGATTTGAAGAACCAATTTAAAAAATGCGAGTCACAGTTTGAAAATCAAATGACTACTTTGAAGATTATATGGGGAAAAAATGAACAAAAGTTTTGTCTCTAGAAAAACATTAATTTTTCAAATCGAAACATGTTTTGGGAGAGAGTGTGTTTAATTATTTTGAAACATTTAGTATATGCCATTCTGAGTGTGAACCTCATCCTAGTTTTTGTAGGAACTTCATGACTTTATCTTTACTTTTTCCTTTTTCCTCCCAGTGCCAACCCAGGCCTCAGCATGCTTTTCAGGTGCTCTACCACTGAGCCACACTCCCAGCCTAATTACCTCCTCTATGGCTATTCATGCTGTGTATTAATTTCAAAACATTCATGGTACCAAATATAGGGAATATATCATTGATGAAATTGAGGAAAATATACTATAGTTCTTTTGGGGCATAATATCATTAATGATGTTTAGTTTTATTAAAACATTTTCAATTATTTGATTTTATTGAGCTTTAAAATTTGTTTTAGGTTTATGAGGAAGCTGGTTCTGATTTTCATCAAGTTGCCTATTTTAAAACTAGAATTGGATTAAGGAATGCCCTTCGAGAAGAAATCAGTGGTTCTTCAGATAGAGAAGCTGTGCTTATTACCTTAAATAGACCAATTGTGTATGCCCAACCTGTGGCCTTTGATAGAGGTGAGATTGAGCCAGTGATTGCTATCATAGAAATAATTTGATAATGCACAATAAAAATGATCTGTGATTTACCAATGTGAGTGCTCAACAGCTAAACGACTCATAAATCTGAAAGGTGAACATACAAATAACTTCTTGCCTATTTACTTTAGTGTTTTATGTTATTTTATATTTTAAAGTTATTTTTGCTTTCTATATGGAAAAATAGAAGTGAATGATTCTGAAATTTAATACTAAAATTTTTATTATAGATAACTCATCCACTCATTTATGTTTTGGCACTGTATTTATTCTATACACAATTTATTGTGTATGGTCTTGGAGAATACAAAATGGACAAGAGGATCCCTGCCCTCAAGGAACCTCGTCCAATGGAAGGAGACCAAAGTGGACACAAGTGTAACTAGAGATGGCGTGTCCTAGGGTGTGAGGGAGTCTTCCCTGTGATGCTTAGAGCAGAAACAAGTTCTTCGGCAGGAGTCTACCAGGGCAACCAAGGAAGAAAAGCTGCTCTTAGGTGCCTTTGAATCCCAGGGCTTAGCAAATCCCTGGCATATTGTAAGAACTAGCATACATTTGCCAAAAGAGAACATGAATAAATGTATGTGAGCACCAGGGTCTAAGGAAATAGTGTATTGATTTTCTTTAGAGCAAATAATGAGAAAGAAGGCTAAATAGACAGAGTTCTCAGTAGTGCGGATTGGGCAAATACATTTAATGTATTTTACAGGTAATGAGCTATTTTTGAAGCCAAGTAAGATTTCATTCAGTAGTATCCTTCTTAGGCTGGTGACGAGATGTTTGTAGGGAAATTGCCCTTTTGATAGTGTTATGGATAACATTCTCTTTTGATAAATCATGTGTGTTTTTCATTTTTCATTTCACCAGCCACTTAAAGTCTTTTCTACTCTTGGTGCCGGTGGAACAGTTCTTCCTTTTCCTCCTCCTCTGGCCCCTCCGTTATCACCTTTTTAGACTTCTAGTTCCATATGGTGCCATGAAGTGAAGAATTTCCTTAAGATCTCTTGTTAACAAGCTTAAATTGTCTTTGACCTTTTTCTCTGAATTAAATTCTTTTAATGTGTATTCTCAGCATCATGTACCTCTGTTTTTAGTGAGTATTTAAAAGTGGTAACAGTAAGCCCTACAGACGAGGTCAAGACCACGTCTGCTTCTACCTGTTATTCTACCCAGTTCCTGGGGTAGGATACAAAGGACACTATTCTATTCTAGAGCAAATGAGTGGACCTGAATTTTCTTCTTTCTACTGTCATTAAAATGCAATTGGCTTTCTACTTTGGTTGATGAAAAATTGTTGTCATATCCTCTTAGGTCCTTTCTAATTTTAAAACTGTAGTTTTCTGGGAGTAATTTTTATTGTTCAGTAGGATTTTGCAACTATTGAGGTTTACTTACCACAGTAAACCTTTTCCAGTACTGATCTAAATTTTCTTTCTGTCTTCTCTTAATTCTCAAAAGCTGTGCTGTTCTGGCTGAATTATAAGGCTGCCTATGACAACTGGAATGAACAGCGAATGGCCTTGCACAAGGACATTCATATGGCTACAAAGGAGGTGGTGGATATGCTGCCTGGAATTCAGCAAACATCCGCCCAGGCCTTTGGCACTCTCTTTCTCCAGCTGACTGTGAATGATCTGGGAATTTGCCTACCTATCACCAACACTGCTCAGGTACAGGGAGTCAGGTCGTGTTCCTTTTATTCAGGACTAAACTCCAGGCATTTCTACTAGCCATTTCTAAGAGCACAGAGGAAAGCAATGTCTTTTTATGGAGAACAATTTGCAACTTGAGTTTTGTGGCCAGCAAGTAAGATTGAACTCCATCAGCCATTATTCATCTGTCATCTGAATTGCATAGGACTTCCCTTAAGCACTCTGATATGCTTCAGAATAGTGATAAATTGACACCTATCTGATAACCCTAAATTTTTTCTTTTATAGTTTTCAGAATCTTTGTTTGTTTTTTTTTTTTAGCAAAGAAATCTTTGTTTTAGATTTGTTTATAAAATGGAAACAAAGGAAATTTTAAAATATTGTTTAATAATCTTATCTATAATAGAGCAGAAAATTCCAAAATGCTTTTAAGCTGTAATGTTTAATGGTAATGAAACTTTCAAGTTATATATACATATGGATAAAGCAGGGATATTCTTTTCATAATTTTAGGACCAACTCTAGGAATATATCCATGTGTATGAACCAGAAAAGGCTCTGAGCACCTGTCAGGCAGGAAGTAACAGTTACAGCCATCAAATATATATTTTACTATGATAATTTAATTTACATTAAATAACCTGCAACCAGTGTTGACTTTTTTTTTTTTTTTTTTTTTTGCGGTGCTGGGGATTGAACCCAGGGCCTTGTGCTTGCGAGGCAGGCACTCTACCAACTGAGCTATATCCCCAGCCTTTGCAACCAGTGTTGAATGAATTCTTTTAAAATTCCTGTTTGGCAAATAGTGTTAAGAAAAACTTTGGACTAAAGATGATAATGTTACATGTTGTGTTTTAGGAATTGAAATGTGATAGTTTTTTAAATTGTTTTATTAGTCCTTTATAGTTACACATAATATTGGGGTTCATTTTGACATGAGAAGCATGGAACATATTTTGCTCTAATTCAGTCCCCAGTGCTTCCAGTTTCCCTCCTCCCTCCCCTGTTCCCCTTCCTCTGCTACTGATCTTTCTTCATTTTATTTATAGCTTTTTTTTAAAATTAGTGCATTGCAGACATACATGAAGGTGCAGTTCGCTGTGGTATATTCATGTATGTGCATAGGATACTTTGCTGTTTCTTGCCACCATTTCTCCCTTTTCCTGCCCCTCCTCCCTCCTGCCCAGTGCCCTCCTCTACTGCTCTGATCTTCTGTTGTCACTGGGTCCTCACCCCTTGTCTTTTCTTACTTTGGTACAGCGTTCACATATGAGAGAAAACATTGAACCCTTGTCTTTCTGGGTCTGACTTAGTAAATAAGTTTTTTCATGGCATGATGGACAGAAGAGCTTAGGCTGTACACACGAGGAGTGGGTATGATAGAGCACTCCCAACAAATGAAACAGAGACCCTGTATATAAAAACAGATGACTAAACCTTTGCAAATTAAAGAAAAAATGGACATGGCAAATGCATTTCCCTTGAGCAGTTATTTTTTATTTAATTTTGATACTGGAAATTGAACTCAGTGGCATTTTACCACTTCACTATATCCCCAACCCTTTTATTTTTTATTTTGAGTTAAGTTCTTGCTAAGTTGCCAGGTGTCTGACTTGCAGAGTCTAGGCTCAAACTTGTGATCCTCCTGCCTCAGCCTTCCTAGGTCACTGGGATTACTGGCCTGGACCACCATGTTCAGCAGGAGTGATTTAATTTTTGAAAGTCATTGTAATAAGGATTTCTAGACTTGGCCCTTTCTAGATTTTCATTTCTACTAATCTGAAGATTTCTGGATTTAAAAAACCCTTGTCTTACTTTTTCTTGAATGTCTTTTGCAGTCTAATCACACTGGGGACCTTGACACCGGTTCAGCCTTAGTATTGACCATTGAGAGCACTCTCATCACTGCTTGCTCTTCAGAGTCTCTGGTTAGCAAAGGGCATTTCAAAAACTTCTGTATTCGTTTTGCTGATGGCTTTGAGACATCGTGGGATGACTGGAAACCAGAAATACGTGGGGATCTGGTAATGAATGCCTGTGAGTGTCTTTTATTTTCTGTATGAGGTTCAGAATTTAAATAAATAAATAAATAAGCAGAGTCTTTATTTTTTTAAATAAAGTATGTTCAAGTATAGAAATGATTTTTGACTTTGTGAAATAAGGGTTATTCCTAGTTAAAGGTGACCAAATGTATGTGTGACAAGCTACAGGTTTCAGTAGCTGGGTAAATCATCCCAGCATTCCTTTTGTGGTGTGACATTTGAAGCTTTGCTCACTCCCTGAGTTTGCTGGTAATCCATCCATGAATTCAGCCAGATGAAACATCTTTGTTCCTTAGGGATCTTGAAAGAAAGGAGTAACTGTGTAAGACCCAACTCCTAAAACACAGAGCAGGTTGTGCATTTCCAGGACTAGGAATTGAGGCCTTGATTCATATTGGTGCAAATAAATCCATACATTCAAGTTTGTAGGAATACAATGTGATGTATGAATTTCTCCAGTTCCATCATATTCCAGTTTGTGTATAACATTCTGTGTTTATGTGCTAGTTTGGAGGTAGAGCATTTATTTGTGTCTATTTTAATATTTCAAGTTATATTGTAGCAATTTGTAAATCATCATTAGTCTTAATAATGAAGGAAAAATACACTTGAGGAATTAGAGGAGTGTGAACTAAAATCCCCAGCAAATCTTGGAAGTCAGGCAGTACTTAAACTTTTTAGAAAGGGGTGTACCATCGTCGTTTACACAGCTACTTCCCTGTCTTTAACTGGAGGAAAATCTTTCCAGTTCTGGATTTTCTTTGAGGAATGGGGAAACTTCTCATTTTTACACTGAAAATTGTAGTTGCCTCATTCAGTATTAACTAAGACTTAGATGAAATTACAGGTGGAAGTCTTGGTTTTGATGTGTAGGGAAAGAAAGTTATCTTTTCCTTTTGCCCTTTCAGACTTTTTGCTAGGCCCCTGTCACAAAAGACAGACTACTGACAGAAAAGCAAACAAATGTATTAATGTAAGTTCTATGCAACATGGGAGCCTTCACAAGGAAATGAAGACTCAGAGACATGGCTAACCCTGGGTATTCTTGTGGTAGGTTGGATGAAGAATCCTGCATTACAGCAAAGTGCAAACGAAGAAGGCGTGAGCTCAGCCTGGTAACCAGGGAACTCAGCAGGGCCCTGTGTGCAGAGTCTTCTCTGTGTCCCTTCCTTTGCCGTCTGAGATAAGGGTCTTCTGCAGGGATAGGGAGGGACCTCTCCATGACTGTTGACCTACTTCAGAGGAAAAGCAGAGTGCTTCCTGCATTTGCTCCTGCTCAGATTCCTTCAGCTTTGAGTTGTTGGTGTGTGACAGTGCCATATGTCCTGAACCACTTTAGATACTTTGCATTCAGATAATTCATAGGTTAACCATGGGTTTTCTTTGAAATACTTCAGATTTCCTAGACTTGATACCAAATACTCATCATGCCTGTTATTCAAAGACCAAAAATAGCCTTCATCAGTAATTTTTACAGATTATCATTTTATATAGTAGTTGTGGGTTTAAAAAATCATTATAGCATATTTATTCTTTTGGTTTTGGGATTTTTCTTATTAAAGGCAAAAAGGCAAAAATTTAACCTGTCAACTTTTATTGAGGTACTATCTTTCCATTCTTGAATTAATTAAAATTAATAGAATGCATTTGGGGGAAAAGGAAAGGTGTCATTTGTTTAATAGTTTATTGTAAAGTGCATAAGAAATGTGAAATAAGAAGTATTCCTCAGGGGCTATGGCTGTAGCTCAGTGGTAGCCTGCTTTCCTTACATGTGTGAGTCACTGGGTTTGATCCTCAACACCACATAAAATAAATAAAAGTATTGTGTCCATCTACAACTAAAAAAATAAATAAATAAAAAAGCAGTATTCCTCAGAATCAAAAACATGTATTTAAGAAACAAATAAATACTATTTCAGTGCTTCCATATACATTTCTGCCAATACTGTAGAACACTAACAGGTGGGCATTGCGATGTCGTTATAGACTCAGGTTTCAGAAGCTTTTGTAGTCTGCTGTTGATGAGTTTTCTTGGGAGGGATTTATAGGGGATGGATCAGAGGAGTTTTATTGACATATAATAATTATAAATGATAATGGACAAATTAGTTTACAATGTTTAGCTTTTATTAGTAGTATACTTGGATATAACTTTCATTTAATGTTTTTGAAGAAAGATGAGTTTAGGGCAGAGAAATAAGGAATGATCACATTACGCCTTAGAATTGTGGTTTTACAGGTTGTTGTAAAAACACGCCTTAGCAGAAAAAGATGACACAGTGAAATTTGCCTTCTCGGTGATTTTTTTTTGGGAATTGCAACAAAAATTAGGACAATTTGTAAGAAGAATTCCAAGGACCGTGTAGATAGATTAGACCCATTTTATTAGCATGTATGTGGGCAAATTGTAGGAACCATCAGGACTTGCCGTCCCAGGTACAGTTGCTGGTCCTTATTGGCTTTGTGTCTCTGACACAGAGACCCTGAGCATGAAGGGGAGAGCCTCATACGTTTTCTAGCCCTCCTCTTCAGGATGTAGATTCACCAAAACTCCTATTTAATTAAAACTCCATATTAATTCATCATGGCTTTGTGTTCTGTGAATTTATATGATTTTTTAAACTTAATGTTTTAAAATAATATATCACTTCTTGTGATAGGACATCCTAAAAGTTTTCTGTGTCCTTTTTATTTTCCTGATCTTCCTTTCATGTGGCCTCAGTTATGTTGTTCACATTTCAAAGGATTTTCTTTTCATTCTACCATTCTTGGATTTGAAAGGTTAATGCAAATTCTGATTTGTACATTGTAGAGTATAAAGGTAAATTAAGTAGATCTTCACCTGAATGCCAAATCTAGAATTTTCTTAATTTAGAATTTGTATGCAAGACACAGGTACTGTATTATTTAAAAATATAGATTGTAAAGTTATTTGTAATATCTCTTTAAAAACATAATAGAAATTTTCATTTGCTAGCAAATAGATCTTCTCTTACAAACTAAATTGTAGCTTGTCTAAGTCAGGATTTTTCTATTTTGAAAAAATTTAAGGAAAGTCAAATTGAATACCAAAGTTCCTAGAAAACAAATATATATCTTACTTTAACACTCGAATACCAATTTAGGATCCAAAGGGAGTCATTAGAGGATGTTTCATTTGAGACTATGTACTGTCAAGTTCAGACTGATGTTTAGTTTCTAATAAGAATTACTAAGAAAGGCCTTAATTCCTTCTTTAGAGTTTATTTTGTTCAAGAGTTTTTCAAGCAAGGTATATCCCTTATGGTTTAAAGCTGTTGAATCTATCTGACCTCTATTCTGAAACTTTAAGTTAACAGGTTAAAGCTAGGTGATATTAAACATTTCCTAGTGGATCAGTTATCCTCTAGGAGTAGCTATGACCTTGAGATTGGCATCACGACAGTCAGTCATTTTCTCATAAAAAGAAGACAAGCTAATGGATTATGTCTTTGACCTAATGTGGGAGTTCTGCTGTTAAGAAGTCATGTTTAGGCTGGGGAGATAGCTCAGTCGGTAGAGTGCTTGCCTTGTAAGCACAAGGCCCTGGGTTCGATCCCCAGCACCCAAAAAAAAAAAAAAAAAAAAAAGAAGTCATGTTTAAATCATTTGCATTCTGAAAGTACGATTGATTTATGCTGACACAAATTGTCTTGGCATCCTGGATGTTGATGGAAAGCCATCTAGAGGCTCAGAGCCCACTGGGTGTTTTGACTCTGAGGAGGAAATCATGTGCAGAGAGAAGGGCTAACACTGCAGGTCAGTTATTAAAGTCATAGAACAGAACATTGTAAGATGTCGAATGGATCTACTGGGTCATTACAGGAGCCCTTCCATCCCACAGATTAGGGACTGAAGCCCACAAGGGCTCGCACTTGTGTTTGTGTTTGGTCACTGGAGTATAATATTTAATCATAGGCCCATTTTTATTGAAACTATTTTGGGGTCTTTTTGCAGGCGTAGTTCCAGATGGCACCTATGAAGTGTGCTCAAGGACCACAGGACAAGCAGCAGCTGGTAGGTTCTTAATCAGGATTACTTTTGCTACGTATATCATATAAAGTGTGTACGTTTTTATTTATCTTTTTGTAAAGTTGGGCAGGGTGAGCTAAAGGTAGATGTTTATTTAAAGCCCTTAAAGTGTTGAGGAGGTGGAAGCCTATTGGTGAGTAGCTCTGCCTTCTCTTGGTACTATTTCTGTTGTCCTCCCCTCCCCAGCCTTAGCTTCAGTGCTCATCCTGAGTAAGTTACTTAAGAAGGCATGGAGACCTGCAGTCCCCAGTGACAGAACTGAGGGTCAGGGACTTTCCAGCAGCACTTGTAGGAGGAAAGAGTGGTCACGGAAGCACACATACTCACTCATGTACTTGTTAGAACTCTGTCTGCAAGTGACCACAGTCCACTCAAGCTAGCTGAACCAAAAGGGGGAGCTTATGTTTGCAGATTAGAATTAAGTTTAGGAATTACTATCTCAGGGAAGAGAATGAACACGGTCCCAGCTTTCAGGTAGCTTGCTCCTGCTCTTGCTTTTGCTCCCCTCTGTCTGCCTCATTTCTTCTTTGTCAGTTTTTTTTTTTTAAACTGGTGACCTCCTCTTTACAAGACAGAACCACACATGACTTCCAAGAGCTCGTGAACCTCATTTCTCCGCTCTCAGTCATTAGAGAGGAATCAGCCTTTGCTCAAGCTCAGAAAAGATTTTTATTTTTCCAATTTTGACATTCACCTGAACTAATTACCTAGCTAATTCTATCTAATGAAGTAGGGTCTTTGCAATCCCTGATATCACCATGGAAAGGCAGTTTAGGGGCAGGAGAGGAAATCTGTACCTCTCAGGATAAAGGAGGGTGCTATACAGACGAAACAGTAGGTGTGCACTTAATACTGTGTGGGTACAGAAATCAAGTATAAATAGCCTAATTTTTCTGACAGATCTAGGTGAAAAATACTAGTTACTGTATATGGACATCATGTACTTTGTTACTTATGTGTAGGATTATTTAAATTCCTATACTCAGGATTTCCATAAATGTCACTTCTTTACTTAAACAGAAAGCAGTAGTGCTGGAACCTGGACCCTCAATGTGCTGTGGAAGATGTGTGGGATTGATGTTCATATGGATCCTAACATTGGCAAGAGGCTCAATGCTCTGGGCAACACCCTTACCACACTGACTGGCGAGGAGGACATCGATGACATTGCTGATCTGAATTCCGTGAACATAGCTGACCTGTCCGATGAGGATGAAGTTGATACCATGTCTCCCACTATCCACACTGTAAGTGAACTCCTTGTTGGGAATTTCAGGACTGGCTTTTACCTGAGACCAGGATATAATTAATCCAAAGTTATTTATGTTATCATTGCTGTTTGTGGAGGAAGAGAACGTAGTGGTGGTGCCCTGGGTCTGCATTTCGTTGTGGTGCCCTTTGAGTTCTGTGTTTCATAATGACTTGTCATCCGGCTGTGCCTTACCCTGCAGGTATGTAATGACTCTAAAAGTGGAGTGCAGGCAGATGTGTAAAGATAGCCTGGTGACAAGCAGGTGCCTAGGCTGGGGCAGTGGGGGGTGGTGGTGGGGGAATGTGAAGTGATGCTCATAGGCATCATGGGGTTATTTTGGTGATAAAAATGTTCCTGGTGTGATTATGATTGCTCAATTTTGTAAATATGCTAAAATGCACCGAATTGTACAGTCTAAATGGATGAATTTTATGGTATGTGAATTATATCTTAACAAAGATTTTTAATAAGAATCTCAGAAAAAGCAAAGTGCACACACAAAATAAAAGTATACATTTTAAAAATATTATACAATTTACAGTAGCAAATTATTTGGTTGGCATAAAGCTATCTGCTTTTCAATCTGGTATTGACTTTCAGAAGTTATTTTAAGCATTTTTAAATTATTGTACCACAAGTAGTTCTTTCTGTTCTTGGAAAGAAATTTTAAAAAAATTAATATTATTGTTTATTATTTAGAGTTCAGATGGAAGTTCAGTAAGTGGAGATGGCCACAAGCTCACCTTTGGGCAGCGACTTGTAAATCACCTACTAGGCCTGACGCCCCCAAATCAGCGCTATTCTGTTCCTGCAGAGTTTCTATGTGACCCAGAGATGTGGGGCTCCCCTCAGTTTAGCCAGTTTCATTTGAAAGCATGCAGAGCACATTCATGGGGAAATGTAGGTAGCAATTAGATTTCTTATGAAAATAAAGGGATTTGAATCAATGGAGAGTGCCAATCATCTTAATGTAGATGGCTTTGATTCTTGCATGCATTCTTTGATTTAGGTTGTTAATTTTATCGTATAGATTTGCTCTGTGAACTGAAAGGGGATGTTGATACATATGCTTTTGGTTTTTCAGGAAGCTGTAGATTATCGAAGACAAGGAACATCCTCTAGCCAGCCGGGAGAGCTCAGAGGAAGAAAAATTATGAAGCGTTTAGTGGATATCAGAGAACTGAATGAACAGGCCAAAGTAATAGATGACCTTAAGTATGTGTTTTGACTTTTAGTTTAATACAGTATTCTCAAATAATAGAACCACAGGTTACTAAATATGGAGGAAACTTGATTTAGGCTAATCCAAACCCTTTAGATCATTAACGAGATCTGGATCTCTGGGGTCCAGAGAAGTTTAATAATTTGCCTGAGATCACAGGTTCATTAGTAATAAAGTGAGGCCTGAAATCCTAGTCTCCTACTGTTCACACTCATTTCTGACCAGTTTAGACTGACTTTGTATCACATGTACATGTTGCCGCATAGGCACATGAACTCTCCTTTGTCTTTATATGCATATACAAATGTATGTGTTACATATTGCTAGCACTATTATTGGAAAGAAATTTTTTAGAGGAGAAAAAATTACCATTTTTAACTCCCTATTGTGAGTTTGATATGTCATCTCAATTTAATTCTCACATTTCTTTGAGGTTAGATGGCATCCAAGTTTATTGATGGAAAAATTGACTCAGAGGAGTTGAAGAATTGAAACTTGACCTTGGGTGTATCTGACTTGAAGGTTTATTCTCGCACCACCTCACACACACACACACTCCTTGCCCGCCTGAATTAACAGTTCTCTAGAACTGAAGTAGGAGTAGGAATGAGTAGGTAGTGGTAATCTTTTTTCTCTGTTGCTTACTGGATAATACTAAGTAACACCCCCTTTAGAAGAATAAATGTTCTCCTTGCTAAACTTTGGAACTTTATTTTCCTAAGAGTTAATGGTCGGTCATACCTCATCTTTTCTAATTTTCATACACCTCTCCCTTGTGGGAAGTTGTTTGTTTGTTTTGCATTCAATGACTTATCCACAGATACATTTTATACGGTAAAAATTAATGCCTCAAAACTGGTCTGGAAATTACCATGAACCGATTCACATTTTCCTGTTGACTTACATTACAGTTTGTTTGTTCTCAGGGGGAAAGAATGACTTGAAGCAAAATATGTTCTTCTTCCAAAATCTTACCTGAGGCTTATATTTTATGTAGAATTTGACACAGAGACACTTTACACAGTGGGTCTGTGGTTTTCATTAGCTTGCTAGAGACTTTTGATACAGCAATGGGTAAGAAGCATTTCCTCAGTGGGGCATGTGGCACATGACGGTAGTCTCAGTGACTTGGGAGACTGAGTAGCAGTGTTGTAAGTTCAAGGCTTGCTTCAGCCAACTGGCAAAATCTCAAAAAAAGAAAGAAAAGAAAGCGTTGTGGATGTAGCTTGGTGGTTAGTATGCCTGAGTTCAATCCCCAGCATTGGTGCGGAGGGACAGGGAAGCATTTCCTCAGCTGTTAAATGGGTTGTTTTGTTTTAGGGTCTTAGCCTGTCCATACATAATCATTGGTATTCTGACAAGTGAGAGAAAAGAGCAAGTAAGTGTCAGTTTTACTTCATTGCTTCTTTACAATAATGGCCTTATTGTTTTGCATTTAGAAAATTAGGTGCAAGTGAAGGAACCATAAACCAGGAAATTCAACGGTACCAACAGTTAGAATCTGTGGCTGTGAATGATATTCGAAGAGATGTTCGTAAAAAATTGCGGAGATCCAGTATGCGAGTGAGTAAATGTTTAGAAAGAAATTTATTCAACTTTCTTTTGACTTACAGAACTTACCTCTGCTGAAGCTTGTGTTCACTTTTCTTGCACTGCTTGGGCCATGCCACCTGGTTTGCACAAATCAGATCTGTTTGCACCAGGCACTGTTTGAAAGCACTTTACATTTAACAACCTAATCCACTGTAGTCCTATGAGGTAGCTGTTGTTATTTTCCCATTTTAAAGAGAAGGAAACTGAGACACATGTCAGGTAATTTGACCAAGATTATAAAGTCTTATTTAATGTATGTTAGAATGTATATAGTCTGGCTGTATAACCACTAACTGTGGTGAGAGCAAGGGTGAAACCCAGGTGGTGGAACTCCGTCTACGGTCAGGCCCTTGTCACTGCGTTTTCCCTGCCTTTCATGAAACTACACTTGCTTTGTAGTCTCTGTTGTGAACTCTGTGAAAAACATGAAATCTTCTGAGATGTCTCTTCTTTCCCTGTCCTTTTTTACCAGAATTTACCTCAGCCATCACTTTCTCCTTTTTGAGTTCATTTACCTTTTAATTAAAGATAGTTTTATTGAGCAGTTTTAAGTTCACAGAAAAATAAGTATAAAGGTTTTCCTTGTAACATCCCTAGTTGGAAAATCTGAAATCCAGAATGCTAAAACATCCGAAAATCTTGAGTCTTGTGATCCTCTAGGAAGTCGGTAGTTTTGCATTTTACATGCAGGTCTGCAATCCCTTCTGAGTTAATATTGTGAAGAGCACTGGGTCTGCCTGTGTCCAGGGTCCTGCTTTTACATGTTGAGGCTCACTTGTTGCACCAGGTGTTGAAAGGACTATCTTTTGCTCTTTGCTCACTGTATTGCCTTTGTTCCTTTGATGAAGATCAAAAGAACTACACTTAGATGGTTCTAATTCTGGGCTAGTTTGTTCCATTGATCTGTTGGTTTATCTTTTGCCAAAACCATGCTACCTTGATTAGGGTAATATCAATATTACAATTTTGTTCTTCAGTACTGTGTTGGCTTTTCTTGAATCTTCTGTCTCTCCCTGTGAGCTTTAGGATCTTTTTGTGTACATCCACAAAACAACTTGCTAGGCTTTTGATTGGGGTGGAACTGAATCTAATCAAGTTGCAAGGAACTGACCTCCCAACAATATTGAGTCCTCCAACATGAACATAGAATATTATCTCCCATTTATTCAGTTTTTTTATTTCTTTCATCAGAGTTCTATAGTTTTCCTCATAGAGATCTTGTTCATATTTTGTTAGATTTATAACTAAGTTTTTTCTTTTTGTGGATGCAAGAGTAAATTATGTTTCTAGTTGCAGAATCCACTTGTCTATTGCTGGTATATAGGAAAGTAATTGACTTCTGTATATTAACCTTGTGTCCTGCAACCTTTCTATAATTTCAAGGACATTTTTGTCAATTCTTATGGATTTTTTACATAGACAATCATGTCACCTGTGAACAAAGACAATTTTATTTCTTCCTTCCTAATCTGCATACATTTTAGTGTACTAGCTAGTCCTTCCAATATAGTGTCAAAAAGAGGGAGTGTTGCTAGTCAGCTTTCCTTTACTGTGGCAAATACCTGAAGTAATCACCTTAAAAGAAGGAGAAATGCATTTTGTCTCAGACTTTCAGAGATTTCAGTAAATGGTCTCTGGGCCCTATTGCTTGGGGTTTGTGGAGTCATAGTAAGTCATGGCAGAATCTCGTGTCAGAGGAAATGGGGGCAGAGGGCTGATTTCTTGACATCCTCATCAGGGGTCTCCCCCTGTGACCTGACTTCTTCTAACTTCAACTAGACCTCAGCTTCTAAAGGTCACACCACCTCCCTTTAGGCCAGCACATGGACCTTTGAGGGATACTGGAAATCCAGATCCAGGCTACAGTAGGGAAATTTACTGCCTTGTTCCTGATCTTAGTGGGAGAGCCTTGAATTTCTTGCCATTAGAATGATGTTAATTGTAGGGATTTTTGCACCTTTTGGTTATCAAATTAAGGAAGTTTCCCTTTATTCCTGGCTTGGTGAGAGTTTTTAATCATGAATGGGTATTGGATTTTGGCAAATATTTTTCAGCATCCATTACTATGGTTGAGGGACTTTTCTTCTTTAACCTTATCATCTGATGGATTACACTGATTGATGTTTGAATGTTGAACCACCATTGCATACTTGGGATAATTCCTAATTGCTTGTGGTATATTGTTCTCTTTGTACATTCTTTTTGTTGAATTTGACTTGCTAATACTTTGTGGAAGATTTTTATAACTGTATGTAGAAAAGATACTGGTTTATAGTTTTCTTTTTTGTAATTCCTTTGAGTAGTTTTGGAATTAGGCAATGTGGCCTTATAGGTAAGTGAGGTAATATGAGGTAATGTTCCTCTGCTTCTACCTTCTGAAATAGATTATAGGTAATTGGTAGTATTTCTTCTTTAAATGTTGATAGAGTGCACCAGCGAACTCATTTGCACTGGGTGCTTTCTATTTCAGAAAGTGATTAGTTATTAATTTAGTTTGTAAAAAATATAGGCCCATTCAGATTGTCTATTTCTTGTGTGAATTTTGGCAAATTGTTTCTTTAAAAAAATCGGTCCATCTTGCTTATCAGATTTTGAGGCATAGAGTAGTTCACAGTATGTCTTCACTCCTAATGTTCATACTGTCTCTAATTATGTCCTCTCCTCCTAAGTAGTTTCTCTTCCCTCTCTCTCTCCCACCTTCCCTCCCTTCCCCTCCCTTCTCTTTCCTTAGCCTGTCCTGTTGTCTTTTTGAAGAGAAAGCTTTTGGTTTTACTGATCTATTGATTTCTTCTTCCAGTTTTTTTTTTTTTTTTTTAATTAGGATTGAATTTCTCATAATTTTTGTAATTTCCTGAGGAGGAAGCTCATACAATTGATTTTAAATCTTCCTTGTTTACTAGCATATGCATTCTGTGCTATAAATTTCCTTCTAAGAACTGCCTTCCATGCATCTCACAGATTTTCATAAGTTGTGTTCTCATTTTAATTTAGAAATATTTTTAAATTTAAATGTTTCTTGCAATTTCTTCTTTGACCCCATGCTGTTTTGATGTATGTTGTTTGAGCTCAATGTATTTTTGGGATTTTACAGGTGGCATATGTGTGTGTGGCACGTGTGTGTGTGTGTGTGTGTGTGTGTGTGTGTGTGTGTTTCCATGTACCTTTTCACGTATCACTCTATTTTACCTGGTGGTCTGAGAGCAGACACACTGTGATTTCTGTTCTTTAAATTTAGGTGTGTATTGTGACCTTACAATGTTGTGGTCTGTCTTGGAGATATTCCATCTGTACTGGAGAATAATGTGTATTCTGATGCCCTTGGACGAAGTAGATGTTGATTATATCTAGTTGATTGATGATAGTGTTGAATTTAACTATGTCCATTCTGATTGTTTGGTGTTCCATATCTGAACACTGCTGATAAAGGAGCACTGGAGTCTGTTTTCTGCTCATATTTCTATTAGCTTCTGTCTCACATAGTTTTATGCTGTGTTGTTAGGCACATGTACGCTAAGGATTATTATGTCTGCTTGGAGCATTGGCCCTCTTAACAGCATGTAAATTCTTCTTTATCTGTAATGACTTTCCTTGCTCTGAAGTCCGCTCTGTCTGAAATATAGCTACTCCCCTTTTGATTAGCATGGTATTTTTTTCTCCATCCATTTGGTTTAAATATGTATGTATCTTTATATATGTATACATTTGTGCATTGCATAATGGCAGGGATGCATTTTGAGAAATGCATTGCTGAGCAGTTTAGTCATTGTACAAACATGGTGGAGTGTACTTCTGTAGATCAGATGGTATGGGTTGATCTCTTGATATGACTCTCGATGCAGTGAAGAAATGCAGCAAACACAAGATGTATGGAGGCTGCTGCCACTGTAACACAGCATACTGTTTTACAATAGACTTTCTTTTAACAATAGAAGGAGCACTCTAAAATAATGTTTACAAAGTACAGTAAATACGTAAACCAGTAACGAAGTTGTTTATTTTTATCAAGGCTTTCATACTGCATATACTTGTATATGCTCTGCTTTTATACTACTGGCAGCTCAGTAGTTTTGTTCACAAAAACATTACCACAAAAGATTGTTTTGTGTTATGATGGCTATAATATCACTAGGTGATAGGAATATTTCTGCTTCATTATAATCTTATGGAAACATTGTGTGCACATTGACTGAAATGTCTTATAGTAACCTGTATCTGGGTTTTGTCTTATGATCTAGTCTAACAGTCTTTATGTTAAGAACATTTTTGACCATTGATGTTTAAAGTTATTGCCGATAGCATTGGATTAACATCTATATTTGTTACAGTTTTCTATTCATTGTCCTTATTCTTTGTTCCTGTTTTTGTCTTCTTTTTCTGTCTTTTGTAGTTAGTTGAACCACATTACTTTTTTTTCTCCTTTCTTAGTATATCAGTTGTACCTTTTTTAACCTTATTTTAGTGGTTGTCATGCAGTTTGCAATATACCTATACAAGTGATCCAAGTGAGCTTTCAAACAACACTATAGCACTTCATAGGCAGGGTGAACACATCATGGTAATAAAATAATAATACTTCTTGCCTTCTATCCTTCATCTTGTGACTGCCACTTGTTTCTCTAATATATAAGCATATATAATTGAATAATTATTAGTATTAGTATTTTGAACAAACTGTTATTGTTAGAGCAATTAAGAATAAGAAAAATAAAAATTTTGGGCTAAGGATATGCCTTAGTGATAGAGTGCCTGGGTTTGGATTCTAAGCACCAAAAAACAGTGGTGAGCAAGAGAAAGAAATGGTTTTATTTACCTTCGCTTCCTCTCTTCAACATTCTTCTGTTCCTTATAGGTATTCAAATTTCTAACTTTATTTTCTGTAGAACACCTAATATTTCTTGCCGTACTAATCTGCAGGCTACAAATCCCCTCAAATTCTGTCTTTTTGAGGAGTTCTTTGTTTCTCCTTCACTGTTGAAGAATAATGATCTCACAGGGTATAGAATTCTAGGTGTCTGGAATTTTTCCTCCCAACACTTTAAATATTTCTCCTCACTCTCTTCTTGCTGGCATGGATGATAGAAGAAAAGTGGTATAATTGTTTGCTTGCTTCCTATATGGGTAACATATTTTTAAATTCTGGCTTCTTTGGGGATTTGTTGTCCCCACGCCCTTGGTGTTCTCTGAGCTTCCTGTGTCGGCTTTGGTATCTGACGAGAATTTGAGGAAATTTGCAGTTATTATTGGTCTAATATTCTTCTTTTCTTCTTTTCTTCTCCTTCTGGTATTCCTATTACACATACTATGTTAGTCATCTTTTCATTGCTGAGAAAATTAACTTAAGAGGAGAAAAGACATCTTGGTTCATGTTTTCAGAGGTAAGCAAAGCTGCTTACCTCATGGCAGCCAGGAATCCCGGAGTGGGAGTGGGAGAGAGAAAGGGGGAGGGAAAGACAGGGCCAAGGACAAGACATAGTCCCTAAAGTCAGGCTCACAAGGATCTGCTCCCTTCAACTCGGTTCTGCCTTGTTCAGTTTCTTCACCTCCAGATGGTCAGTTCAGCTGTCACTTCATCATTTGCATTGCTCCATTGATGACCCAGCCATTCCCCAAAACCCACCTCTGAACGTGGCTGCATTGGGGACCAGGTCTTTAGCTCAAGGGCCTTTGGAGTACATGCGAGATCCAAATCATAATACATATTTATACCTTTTGCAGTTGTCCCATGGTTTTTGAACACCTACCTTCCTTCCATCCATTCATCTTCCTTCCTTCCATTCTTTTTGCTTTTCAGTTTTTTCAGGATTCTGTTGATATATCCTCAGGGTTGGTGATTCCTTCCACAGCTGTGTCCAGCCTACCCAAGCTCATCAAAGGTGTTCATTTCTGTCAGTGTTTTTGATCCCTATCATTTCTTTTTGATTCTTTCTTATGATTCACATTTCTCTGGTTACATTCCCCAACTGTTCTTGCTGTCCACTTCATCCATCAGAGCCCTAGGTATTTTAATTATAACTGTTAAAAGTTTCTGGTTTGATGGTTCCAAAAACTAGTCATGTCTGGTTCTGGTGTGTATTCTGTTCTTCAGTGTTCTTTTTTGTGTGTTTTAGTATGCCTTGTGATGCCCCCCCCACACTGTTTTTTATTGGTGCATTATAGTTGTACATAATGGTGATATTTGTTGTTACATGTTCATACATGGAATATAACAGCATAATTTGGCCAATATCACTCCCTGACACTTCCCCCTCCCTCCCCTCCCCTCACCCTCTCCTTTCCTATGCTCTACTGATCTCCTTTTGATGTTTTCATGAGATTCCCAATCCCCACCTTTCTTTTCCTTTTTCCTCTCTAGCTTTCACAAATGAGAGAAAACAGAACCCTTGACCTTCTGAGTTTGACTTATTTCACTTAACATGACGTTCTAACCATTTTCCTGCAAATGACATAATTTCATTTTTTCTTTGTGGCTGAATAAAACTCCATTGTGTATATATATATACACCACATTTTCTTTATCCATTCATCCATTGATGGACACCTAGGCTGGTTCCATAGTTTGATATTGTGAATTATGCTGCCATAAACATGAGTGTGCAGGTGTTGCTGTAGTCTGGTGACTTTAGGATAATTACTGAGGAGTGGTATTGCTGGGTCATATATGGTGGTCCCATGCCTAGTCTTTAGAGGAATCCTGTAATTTTTTTCCCAGACATGCTGCACCAAGTAAAAGGAACTTATATAAACTGATATATAAACTGGTGATAAACTGGTGATGCAGTGATGGGGTGTCTGAGGAGGCAGAGTGTTTTTTCATCCTCTGATTAGGCCTCAGTGTTCTAGTGAGTCTAAGACTCTGAACTGTCATCAACCTCGTCAATTTTTTTCTTCCAATTTAGGTAGAACAATATGGCTAGAGCTGATTGGGGCTTGGTATTTTCCTTCTCCCTGGTCTGTGGTAATACCCCCAGGGCAGGCTGAACTCTAGCTAACTGGTTTTCCCTGGAGTCAGATCTTGCTAAGAAGAATAGAGGATAGTGGCTCCTGTTTTCTTTGTGCAGTCCTTCGCATGGCGTTAGAATCTAAGGGTAGCTGATCGCTGCTCTACTTTGACTCACTGTCTTGCTTATCTGGAGTAAAATGTTAACAGTAGATACTTGTCTATCATCACTTTTTTTTCTTTCCCTTTTCATTAGGCTGCTTCTTTGAAGGATAAGTGGGGTTTGGGTTATAAACCAAGTTATAGCCGATCAAAAAGCATTTCTGCCTCTGGAAGACCACCTCTCAAGCGAATGGAAAGAACAAGGTATTATGTATTTCAACCAGTGAAACAAATAATAAAATCACTCTATTACAAAGATTCACTGCTTTTTCTCCCCTGTATTCTAATTGAATAAATTATAAAATAAGGTAAGATAAATGGACTTTTTGGTAAAATAGCAGTCATCCTGGTTATTGTCACACTGCATTTATTTGAGGAATTCCTTTGTCACGTACCACAACGCAGTGATGCTTTTCAGTAATGAAGTACTCTACGGTTAAGACAAGTTTTCTGTGCAAACTTCGACTGTCCAGAGAATGGGGACGTGCACACCAGCAGCTGCTGCTCTACATATCAGTACAAGAAATGGACAGTTGCACATCTGTTTAGCATGTGAAGAGATGGAAATTGTACCTCTTGAATTAAGTACTGCTTCAATACCAAATTACTATAAAAACAATACATTCATTTTTATATGGTTTGGTTTTAGATAATCTTGAGTTAATCAGTACATTGAATTGTTTTCACAGGATGATAAAGGTTAAGAAATGGAATGCCAACAGTTCAATCTTTTCATAAAGCAAATATTTAGAGATAGAATGTTTATGTCATTAATCAGACTTTTATGAAAGTCCAAGAATTTTTTCAAGATGAGAATATTAGTGTTTTATAACTATATTTTACTTACAGTTCTCGAGTAGGAGAAACTGAAGAGCTCCCAGAAATTCGTGTGGATGCAGCATCTCCGGGACCCAGAGTAACTTTTAACATCCAGGATACAGTAAGAGATTATATTTGTTAGAAATACACATTGCTGAATAGTTTCTACAAAGTATAAAATTGCAGTATTAATGCAGTTTCAAAATACTGGTTCCTGCCTGACATGAAAGTGAAGATGGTATTGGGTGAAGTATCTGGCTTGATCAGCTGGGGACATTTCCTGATTCCATCCCTGTCATACTGCAGGCCTTAGTGTTTTACCTGCTCAATGAAGAGTCCTAACTGCTTGCTCTCAGAAAGGTTTTGGTGAATATTTTTTCTTGCAAGCAAGAATCCACACAGCACTGTGTCTTTTACATGATTGTGATGTATTTGTGTGAAGTTCTTATTTATGTATTCTTGTTCAAAAGGTATATACAGGGAGTTGCAGAAACCAGAGGGGAGGTCAGCTTCAGAGTGCTGTTCTAATTTCAGAGCATGTTAAATTTTATGTTAAAATATTTTTTGGTTTTTGTGTACTTGTTTACTTTTAAACCTTTGTTTATTGTTCACAAGTTTTTTTACTTTATTTTCTTATTATTTTAATTAAGTTGAAAAATACAGTGTGGGGAAGTACACCACAGTCCAGCTCTCCTGGGGAAGGGTATTTTCAGGTACTTATTCAAAACAACATAAATTTTGCTTTTTACTAATTAACCACTCTGAAAATCTGCTCTCAAAATATCTTCCTTTCATTTCACACTAAACTCAGACCTCAGAAATTTTCTCTTTTACATAAACTTGGTTTAATTTTTTATCATGTATATATATAAGCTCTTGCATGCATATATATTTTAGTTTTATCATATATAGTTTAATATTGTTTTGATCTTCAAAATTTATCGAATCAATTCAGTCAAATCATAAATCCAGAACTGCAGTTTATTAGTTATTTGCTAATCCTGAAGAAATTCCCTTACTTTCAACTACAAAGTGAATCTCTTAAAAAAATTAAAAAATAAACTTTGTTAAGTAATTCAAACTAAATAAAATCAACTCTCAGAACAAATTATTCATCAAATATTATCTTTTGAATCACTGATATACAAGTATTTATAAAATGATCCATTTAAAAATGTATTCTCATGTTCAATACAGTATGAAAATGTGCTACACAATCATTTAAAAATGCAACATTTTTATAATGCAATATTTTCCTAAAATATGTCACAAAAGTAAAAATGAACTTGAAAGATATACCAGGTATATATAAATCCTTAGCTAGAATTTTTCTTTAAAATCACTTTAAAAATTTGGCACTCCAAATATAGTTTGTTTTCATTTCCTTACTTTCTCAAGCTCAAGGTTTCAACATATTTCCCATAGTTATACTGAATTTAGTCAAATTGGATTTCATTTTAGAACTATTAGTGTCCTAGCTAGTAAGCTAGATGAATATTTTCTGTATTCTAAAAAACTAAAAACTTGAAAACAAATCATGTATGTAAATTAAATGAATTCAACTAACAGTTTTTTGAAAAAATAATTATTAATTTGTCATGCTGGGGATCAAACCTAAGACTTCATGTTTGCTAAGCAAGTATTATATCACTGAGTTGCATACCAGCCCTAATTAGGTGCTTCTTAAAGGCCTTAATATTTGAAATGATTCATCCTAGTCATCTTATTTTTAAATAATAGTGTATACCCTGCTTGTAAAAAATATGGAAAATCATGTTAGGTAATAAATGTAATAAGTATTAGATTTGCTAATTATAAATTGGAAAGTAATAATTAAGATATAGTTACATATAAACACAAAGAGGAGATTGTTTTCTACATACACTTACCATAGTTTTAAAAGTTGAAAGATAATTCCCACAAACACAAACCTGATTTGTTTATTTAATAACATGTTTATTTTATAAAATGAAGAACACCTAGTCTCTGCAGATAAATTACATTTTGTAGGATTTCATTATGAATCTTCATTAGGTAATTTGTTCCTAAAAAGTATGGAAGCTGATTTTTAGGAACAAATTACACCACCTTGCACATTACACTTTACAAAGGCTGGTCATTCTTAAATGTGTTTATACAGACTATTTACCTTAAAATATAGCATTCTGAAGTTGAGTTAATAAATATGTGTTCATTACTCAACTATGTATGCGACCTGTGAGGGGCCCGTGAGGGGCTCATTATTTAGAGACCCTCAGAGAGCTCACAAGCATGAGGGATCAGCCTGTTTTTCTTACTAATTGGTCTTGTCATTCTGATTTTTAGTTGATCATGTTTCTTTTGTTTCCACACGTTACACTACTACTTTTAGAGAATTACAGTGTTTACTGATTAGTACAGCATATGTTTCTATAAATTGAAACTTTAAGTTTTGAAGTGCTGGTGGCATGACTTTCTGTGGTTTGACCCACTTTCTTCTTTGCCTTGCTATTTCTTTTGTTCATAAGTCTGACCTTTCTTTCAGTTGAGTGAGGAAATACAAGTGTTTAAATTTATATATATTTTTTTCTTTTTCTTGTTATAATTGAAAATGGGTTTGAAATACGAATATGCTTTGATTTTTTTTTTTTTTTAAATGATTAGTTTCCAGAGGAGACAGAACTGGACCTCTTGTCAGTAACTATTGAAGGTCCATCTCACTACTCATCAAACAGTGAAGGGTCGTGCTCCGTGTTCAGTTCTCCCAAAACTCCAGGAGGCTTTTCACCAAGCGTACCTTTCCAACCTGAGGAGGGTCGACGGGATGACAGCTTATCTTCTACCAGTGAAGACTCGGAGAAGGATGAAAAGGATGAAGACCGTGAACGGGAAAGATTTTATATTTACAGAAAACCCTCGTGAGTAGCCTGTTAAAGATCCTTAGGGTGGTGTTCCAGAATTCAGAACTAAATTTTTAATTTAAATGGGTTTATTCAGATCCCTTTAATTTTTCCAAGATAAACCCTATCAGGAAAATGGTAGTAAAGATGTGGTTATGAGTTAAAGGAGAAGGCTATATTTCTCCTGACCTTAGAAAGTAACAAATTGCAGGGAGACATAGTATAATTATTGTATAGTATAGAATTGAAGCATAGAAAAGGGGAAATGTTTAGCAGTGGATGAAAGATTCGACCAATTCTTGGAAGAAAGAAAGAAGATGAGAAATGAGTTTAGGTGATATTAATAAAGTGTATGACCACCACTCAAATGAGGTTGTGACAATAAAAGTTTGTAGTGGCGGGAATAACAGGAAATTGACTAGGCACAAGAGGACTAGTTGAAAGTTGGTCAGTCTCTTAGGGGCTGCCCCCATTCTTCAGTCTTGTCAATTCTGAGCCGTAGGATTCTTTCCTCCTTTTCCTTGACTGAAACCACCAACTCTTAAATCTCTTTTATCAACATAGTTTTGTTTATTTCCTCATTTTTCTGTATTGCATCCTCAAATTGCTGAGAAGAGTTGTAATACAGATCTACTTACTTCATTTTTTATATCTAAAATAACTGCTGATTCTCATATTTGATTGTTTATTGGGTTCACTACAGAATTCTAGTTTAATAATTATTTTTTTAAGGAAAACTCTTCCATTAACCTGTAGCATCAATATTTAGCATATGCTGATTGATACCACTTTCAGTTCTGTAAATGGGACTTGCACTTTTTCTTTTTCTTTTTTTGATATTTTAATGTTTGTTTACCTATACATTTTAAAAATTATTTTTATGTTCTTTAGTTTTGCAGGGATGTGTCAAGTCTTGGGTCTTTTCTAAATAATTTCTCTAGGTATTTTGGTATTTCTGAAAACATAAATTTTTAAATGGGCTATAAGAAATAATGTTTAATAGTTTTTAGATAAATTATTCAAATATCTTCTTAAATGGTAATCCTAAAGGTCAGACATTTGTCTTCCTAGACAGATGATCTGTATCTCTCTACTTTAACTTTTCTGTTTTATGTTCCTCTTTTTAAAAAAATTTTTTTTTCATTCTACTGTCTTTCCATTCCCACCTGCTCCCACCCCTTTTTCCTCTACACCATCCAAAGTTCCTTCTTCTCTTCCCCGCACTGCCTCCCATCGTTATATAATGTCATCCATCATTATATAATGTCATCCATCGTTATATAATGTCATGCACTTATCAGAGAAAACATTTGGCCTTTGATTTTTTTGGGCTTGACCTATTTCACTTAGCATGATATTTTTCAACTTCATTCATTTACCAACAAATGCCATAATTTTATTCTTCTTTATGTCTGAGTAATATTCCATTGTGTATATATACCACAGCTTCTTTATTCATTTGTCAATTGAAGGGCATCTAGGTTGGTTCCACAATCTAGCTATTGTGAATTGAGCTGCTATGAACATTGATGTGGCTGCATCACTGTAGTATGTTGATTTTAAGTCCTTTGGGTATAAACCGAGGAGTGGGATCGCTGGGTCAAATGGTGGATCCATTCCAAGTTTTCTGAGGAATCTCCATACTGCTTTCCAGAGTGGCTGTACCACTTTGCAACTCCACTAGCAATATATGAGTGTGCCTTTTTCCCCACATCCACGCCAACACTTATTATTGCTTGTGTTCTTGATAACAGCCATTCTGATTAGAGTTAGGTGAAATCTTAGGGTGGTTTTAATTTGCATTTCTCTGATTACTAGGGAAGATGAGTACTTTTTCATGTATTTGTTGAGCATCTGTGTATCTTCTTTTGTGGAGTGTCTGCTCATTTCCTTAGACCACTTATTGACTGGGTTCTTTGAATTTTGGGTGTAAAGTTTTTTAAGTTCTTTATAAACTTTGGAGATGAGTGCTCTGTCTGAAGTGTGTGTGGAACAGATTTTCTCCCACTCTGTAGGCTCTCTTTTCACATTGTTGATTGTTTCCTGTGCTGAGAAAAAACTTTTTAGTTTGAATCTATCCCATTTATTGATTCTTGCTTTTATTTTTTGTGCTATGGGGGTCTTGTTAAGGAAGTCTGCTCCTAAGCCAACATGATGGAGATTCGGGCCTACTTTTTCTTCTATTTGGTGAAGGATCTCAGGTCTAATTCCTAGATCCTTGATCCATCTTGATTGAGTTGAGTTTTGTGCAGGGTGAGAGATAGGGGTTTAATTTCATTTTATTACATATGGATGTCCAGTTTTCCCAACACCATTTGTTGAAGAGGCTATCTTTTTTTCATTGTATGTTTTTGGCACCCTTGTCTAGTATGAGGTTACTGTACTTATGTGGGTAGGTCTCCATGTCTTCTATCCTGTACCATTCATCTTCCTGTCTATTTTGGTGCCAGTACCATGCTGTTTTCGTTACTATTGCCCTATAATAGAGTTTAAGATCTGGTATAACGATACCTCCTGCATCACTTTTCCTGCCCAGGATTGCTTTGTCAATTCTGGGTCTTTTGTTCTTCCAGATGAATTTCATGATTGCTTTTTCTGTTTCTATGAGAAATGTCATAGGGATTTTAATTGGAATTGTGTTAAATCTGTATAACACTTTTGGTAGTATGGCCATTTTGATAATATTAATTTTGCCTATCCAAAAACATGGGAGATCTTTCCATCTTCTAAGGTCTTCCTCAATTTCTTTCTTCAATGTTTTGTAGTTTTCATTGTAGAGAGCTTTTGCCTCTTTGGTTAGATTGATTCCCAAGTATTTTTTTTTTTTTTGAGGCTATTGCAAATGGAGTTGTTTTCCTCATTTCCCTTTCAGATGTTTCATTGCTTATGCATAAAAATGCTTTAGATTTATGCGTGTTGATTTTATAACCTGCTATTTTGCTGAATTCATTTATGAGGCCTAGAAGTTTTCTGGAGGAGTTTTTTGGATCCTCTATGTCATCAGCAAATAGTGACAGCTTAAGTTCCTCTTTTCCTATCATTTCCCTTTAATTTCTTTAGTCTGTCTAATTGCTCTGGCTAGTATTTCAATACGATGTTGAATAGAAGTGGTGAAAGAGGGCATCCCTGTCTTGTTCCCATTTTTAAAGAGAATGCTTTCAGTTTTTCTCCATTAAGAATGATGTTGGCCATGGGCTTTGCATAAATAGCCTTTATAATGTTCAGGTATGTTCCTACTATCCCAATTTTTTCTAGTGTTTTGAACATGAAGGGGTGCTGTATTTTGTCGAACATTTTTTCTGCATCAATTGAAATAACCATATGGTTCTTATCCTTAAGTCTATCAACACGATGGATTACGTTTATTGATTTATGGGTGTTAAACCAACCTTGCATTCCTGGGATGAACCCCACTTGATCGTGGTGCACAATTTTCAGTCTTGTTTATTAATAGATACATTTCACATTAACATGGCCATCTTTCTACGTGTATAGTTAGACAATTTAAAAACTATTTTATTGGTAAGAACTTGTACACTTTTTTTTATTGGTAAACTTGTACACTTTTAAGTGTACTGTGCAGTGTTATCTGCGGGCACTGTGTAGCATGGCTGATCTCGAGAGCTTGCTCCTCTGCATAAATGAAGCCTCATCCCTGCTCATTGGCAGCTTCCCACATAGGCAGCGCTGTCCTCGCCTCTGTGTGGTGCACTGTTTCAGGTGGGCTGTACGGGTGGGCTTCTATAGTGTTAGGCCTTCTTGAGCTGGCTGACTTTTTTTACTTAGTGAAATGAACTCAAGTTCATTATGTGATTGCATATTGCAGCATTTCCTTCTATTTTGAAGTTCATTGTATGTACTATTTTTTCTTTTTTTGTCTGTTCACCTGTTGGTAGACATTTAGATTTTTTTTTCCTTACCTTGGCTATTGTGGAAAATGCTGTGAGGAATATGGATGTGCTCTCTCTTAAAGATTCTGATTTCAGTTCTTTTGGATAAATACCCAGACCTGGGATTACTGGATCATAAGATAGTTCTAGTTGTAATTTTTTTTCAGTACTGGGGATTGAACCCAGCCAGGGACACGTAACCCTTAGCCACATCCCTATATCCCTAACCTTTCATATTTTTTAAATTTTGAGGCAGGATCCGGCGTAAGTTGTGAGACTGGCTTTGAACTTGCAATCCTCCTGCCTCAGCCTCCTGAGTCACTGGTTTTACAAGTATTTGCCACCATGCCCAGCCTATTTGTATTTTTTTGTGGAACCTTCTGTCTTTTAATAAAAGCAGGAAAATAGCATTTAGATTTTATCACTGAATAAATGAAGACTCCCGAATATAGTTTGGTCACTGCAATTGAATTCATTAACAGCAGGGACTGTGCCTGTGTCCTTGTCACCTAGCACATTGCCTGGCATGTCAAAATATGTCTTCTTCAAACTAGGAGGGGTTCAATTAGAATGTGCTGGTGAGTGATTTGAGTGAATATATAAAATAGTGAAATTATTTATAGACTATAAGTCAACATAGCATACTGGAAAGTGGTTTATTAAAAAGAATTCCCAGGGCTGGGGAGATAGCTCAGTTGATAGAGTGCTTGCCTCGCAAGCACAAGGCCCTGGGTTCAATCCCAGCAGGGCAAAAATAAAGAAAGAAAGAAAGAAAGAAAGAATTCCCATTTTGCTACATTGTAATGATCAGCTTTCTTTTTCTGTAGACACACTTCCCGTAAAAAGGCAACAGGCTTTGCTGCTGTTCATCAGTTATTTACAGAACGCTGGCCAACAACACCAGTCAACCGAAGTCTTAGTGGCACAGCTACTGAAAGAAATATTGATTTTGAACTTGATATCCGGGTTGAAATCGATAGTGGAAAATGTGTACTCCACCCAACCACCCTTCTACCAGAACATGATGACATAAGTCTGAGAAGGTAAGAAACTGGTTGAAGAGAGGTACCTATAACTTCACGTGTTAGAAATACTACTCACATATCACATATTATAGACAACTTTTCCCCTAATCCCTAAATGCAAATTTAAAAAGTAGGTGGTCATAGTTGTAATAGCCAAGTGATTATTTGTATAACATAGAATTTAAAAAAAAATAAATGCATACTATTTTCTGGCAACTGGAAATAAATGTCTGGTTTAGAGTCTGAAAAATGTGTTAATTAAAATAGTTGTACCTTTACAATTCTTTAAACAAGCATGAATTTTTCAGTGTCTACCCTTGAACTGTGCACATTTCTGTCTTAAAGAACAATGCAACACTCTGGATTTTTGGGAGTTTTGATGAGTTAGTTCATAAAGAAATGAGAAAGACTGGAAAACAGTTGCACAAAAAGGCCTCATTAGACTGCACTGTGTTCAGGATGTAACTGTAGTTTCACCATTTGGTATTTAGAATATACTGTATTTTGGTATTTAGAATATACTGTATTTTTTTCAGTCATTAACTGAATGATGATATAAACAGATTTAACATTAGATTGCTTTAAAATGAAGTATTGAAAAAAAACATGGTGGTTACAATTGAGTGAATGGGTGGAAAACAAGAAGAACAAGAATAGCAGAATGCCGACAGTTGGCAGATGGTTTTCGTTATTACATGTTGTTCACTTTTGTAAACCCTCCTGTTTACTGTTTTAAATTTTTCATAATAAAAGGGTTTTTTAAAATGTTTTGCTTGTTTAATGAAAGTTTTATAGAAATGAGAAAAAATAGAAAAACACTTTAAACAGTTAAATTCTGTTAGAGATGTAATAATGATATAAAGAATGATTTTTTTATTGGAACAAGGTAATCCATAATAAACTGCTGATATGTAGCTGACTTTGAGTCTGCATAAAGGGCAGTTTCTTTTGGTTCAGCCTGATGTGTTCAAATGAAACAGCTGTGTCCCCAGGAAAGAACAAAAGTTGTGTACCCCCATAGAGCATACTTCTGCTTCTTAAATGAAGTATTGCACTTCATTTTCTATATTGTTGATTTAAAAAAAAGAGGAAGAGATAAGTGTGTCCTTTTTTAAAAAAGATAAAACATTTTTCTCCATGTAGGAGTTATGATAGAAGTTCCAGGAGCTTAGATCAAGATTCTCCTTCAAAAAAGAAGAAATTTCAAACTAATTATGCTTCTACCACCCATCTAATGACTGGCAAGAAAGTGCCATCCTCTCTGCAGACCAAGTCCAGTGACTTGGAAACAACAGTATTCTATATTCCTGGAGTTGATGTGAAGGTAATTGTCTAGGACAGGAAATCATAGTGGGTTATAGTAGTACTTTTTTTTTTCTATTATTTATATTCTTCTTTTTCTCTGGATATTAATGAGACTTTCTCATTTTTTTTGCTTAATATAGTCATATTCTGAACATAAGAACATTTAAATTATAGGCTGCTACTTCATCTCTATAGCTTTTTCCATGAACATTTGGCAGAGTAGTTAGTTATCTTTTTTTAACATATCGATATTCACAGCATACTTGCTAAACCTTGCCTAGTGCAACTTCATTGAGCAACTTTTTTTTTTTTTTGGAGGTGGACTAGGGATTGAACTCAGGGATACTCAACCACTAAGCCACATCCCCAACCCTCTTTTGTATTTTATTTTGAGACAGGGTCTCACTGAGTTGCTTAGCACTCGCTGTTGAGGCTGTCTTTGAACTCATGATCCTTTGCCTCAGCCTCCTGAGCCATTGGTATTAGAGGCGTGTGCCACCACACCTGGCTGAGTAACTTTTTTTTAGATTCTAGATTTATGTAATTGTAGTCTGCTAAACTGAAAATAATTTTAAAGGTTATCTAGAATGACCTTTCCAATTTTAAAAATAAAAAAGGCATAGTCTTGCCAGGATTGCAGATCTCACATGTAAAAGCTAGAACTGCATTTTTGGACTCCTGAGCCAGTGTTCTTTCTACTGCATTTTTATATTTCATGTTTTTTCCTTATCTGATACTGTTTTAATTTTAAGAGTATTTTTTTTCCAATACAGTTGCACTACAATTCTAAGACGCTAAAAACTGAATCGCCTAATGCCTCCAGAGGATCTTCCTTGCCAAGAACACTCTCCAAAGAGTCCAAGCTGTATGGTATGAAAGATAGTGCGACATCTCCTCCTTCTCCTCCTTTACCTTGCACTGTCCAGAGCAAGACTAACACCTTACTTCCTCCCCAACCCCCACCTCTCCCCTCAGGTATTTAGAATATACTATATTTTTTTTATCATTGTTTTCTTAATTTTCAGTCATCCTGCTTGCTCTATTGAGACTTTCAAATTTACATTTTAAGGAAAAGAACATAGACTTGTAAATACTGACCATACAAACTTCACAGTTGGAAGTGTGAGCCAGCTATCTGTGGCTGTTTCTCAAATCCGTGTTACTTTAGAGTATCAGTTTTAATCTTGAGATAGTTCAATAGCTCAGTGTTATTTAGAAAAGGGTATTTCTGGGTAGTTCAGATTTGCGTACTCTGATAAGAAGTTATCAAACAAAAAAATTTAAGACAGAGTACACTGATTGGATTTAATTGCATTTTCAATTATCTGTTATGACATAACAGATTACCCCAAATTTAGTAACTTATAATTTCAAACACAGTTTCTGTTGATGAGCAATGCCAAGCAATTTGGCTTGAGGGATCTGACGTGGTCTTTCATGACATTGTAGTCAAGATTTTGTCTAGGCCTACAGTCATCTGAATGTGGTCTAAGGTTGGTCTAATCTGCTCCCATTATGTTCCAGTCATGTGGCAGGTAGTAGACTCCTCAGTTCCGCCCCCTGAGGCCTCTCCACTGGCTTCCGAGTGTCTGTAAGACATTATAGTTAATGTCCCTCAAAAGGAATGATCCAGAAGAGAGTGTGGCTTAGCCTGAAGTATCTTTTATGGTGTGGCCTCAAAAGCCACACACCATCACTTTTGCAGTCTCATTGATGAGACAAGTCATTAGGGAATGAGGTCATGAATACCAGGAGCAAGGATCATCACATATCATCTTGGAGTTTGCCTGCCACATAGCACATGCATGATACCTGAGCTCTGAGGTAGAATTTCTACTACAGGGACTACCAAACATTTGTCGTTTGGAAGATAACTTGATACATAAACCTTTTAAGAGTCAGTAAAGAATCATGATGATAATGCCTGATAATTTTTATATCACTTTTCAGTTGAGAAGTCTCATCTGTGTCCATTAGGTACATAGCAGATATTAGAACCATTTTATAAATGAGGAAAGTTAAGGCTCAGGTTGTGGACATCTGTCCTAGGTTTACACAGCTAGTAAATGTTTGTAGTGGAAACCTAAGCTAAGTCTATTAGATATTTATACTCATTGTACTGAAGCAGAAATATTTAGTTAAGGAAGAATGAAAGGAAGATGGCATTGTATGCCAAGAAGCACTATAATTGCCTAGGAAAGCCTGAAAATAGTGACATTTTTCCTCACTTGCCACTAAATATTGTAAGTCAAGGTTCTCTGTATCTTCTTAAATAGACAAAAGAACTAATGCTAATAAGAGACATAGCAAAGTATAAAATTGAAAAGTTGAACCAGAATTTGTGACCTACAGCAAGTAAGAATAAAATAACCTTTGTGTTATGCATCATTAATGATCATTAACATTAATGTATCATTTCCATCATCCTATTTTTATTGTTTTCTTGTTTGCTTTTAAATAAAAGCATAAAATGATTTTAAATAAAATGATTAAACTGTCATATAATTCTACTTTCTCACAAAGTTCATATGTTTTATTGGAACTTTTTATTAAATTTTCTTAAGTATACCTAACATTTACAAATGTTCTAGCCAAAGGAAAAGGAAGTGGAGGAGTGAAAACAGCCAAGCTCTATGCCTGGGTAGCACTTCAGTCATTGCCAGAAGAAATGGTTATTAGTCCCTGCCTGTTGGACTTCCTGGAGAAGGCTCTGGAAACAATCCCAATTACACCCATTGAAAGGAATTATACTGGTGAGCACCCTCTTTATGTCCTTATTTCATCATCACATGTATTTTGGGACCCTGTTGCTTAGCAGCATTTGTTAATGTTATTATATATTACTAAATATTCATTTATAATTAGATGAAAGAATTACAGAACTGAAAAAGTCCCTGAGAGATGATCTGATCCTCATTTCCTTATGAAGAAACTAAGTCCTGTGAGGTTATATGATTTCCCCACGGCCACAGCTAGTGCATAACAAGGACCACAACCTCAACTTCTGCATTAATGTGTCCCTTGAACTGGAATCTCCTTGAGGGCAAGGGCATAATCACTCTTTACTTTGTATACTTTGAGTGACAGGGGAATTTGAGTTTGAGAAACTAAGCCAGAGGTTTGAGGAGAGGAAGATGTATAGAATGACAAACTATAGAAACCAGCGTTTCTAGGTGTTCCTGCCTCCAAGCTCAGCACTGGTATAAGAGATAAGGATCTTGTGATAGATAGTTTGCTCTTGACCAAATAATAAAACTTAAAATATTTTAACAGCTGTTAGCTCACAAGACGAAGACATGGGACATTTTGAAATACCGGATCCTATGGAGGAATCAACAACATCACTAGTGTCATCTTCAACATCTGCATACTCTTCCTTTCCTGTAGATGTTGTGGTGTATGTCAGAGTTCAGGTGATAAGCTTCATTTATTTCTTTTTAAAGGAAGATGTTTTCCTTAAGTTCATTTCAATGTTATTCCCCTTTGAAGTTGTCTTAGCCAGAGGCTTCTTGGAGCTTTAATAAATTTATGATGGCTTAGAGGTTGCCTGAACTTTGAGAAGCATATGTAAAATTTTACTTTGCTTCTGATAAGTTTTATAGATCATTGAGTCTTCAAATTTAGATCTCAGTGCAGGCCATATAGCACATCTCGTAGAGTGCCAGGCTCTCATGCTGGCGGCCCGGGTTCGAGCCCCCAGCATTCTGGGTTTCTGGAAATAACAAATTTAGATCTCATGTTTGTGGTAAAAAAAAAAAAAAAAAATACACATTAAAATCCCATTAAAGCGTTTTATGCCTTTTTTATTGTAACATATTGAGTTCTTACCATGTGATTTTTTTTCTGTGCAGATATAGAGTATAATTAAGACATAAGGTCACAATAGTACCTTCGTTTGAATTTCTGCTAAGAAATTTTATTTATTTTTTAAAATAAAAGACACATCCTATCAATTAGGCCTTTGGTAGTAAATTTGTTAAGGAGGAGTAGAAACCCTCCCAACCTCTGGGTTTAGTTTACCTCAACTAAAATTTTATAATCAAGCTAATGAATAAAAGCAGTGCTGATGGTCATCTGTTCCACCTGTTTCTTACAATAGCAGTTGGCCAAAAGATTTTCAGTGTGTACCTCTGGAGGTTTACACTTAACTTTTTTGAAGGTCTGAAGAAAACACGAGTAGAGTTCAGAGTTTATAAAATCTGTTACTAATACAACGGTATTGTTTTCAAATTTTAATATACATGAGATTACTTCTCTTAAAAGACTTGATCATGAACAAGTATAATATAAGGATAAATATTTTAAAGAGTTCTGAATTATCCAGATGTCTAAATATTGTTCAGAGATAACTTTTCAGATATTTCGCTTTTCAGAAACAACACCATTTTGTGAATGCACTTTGGCTCATGTATCATGTCTCTGTTTTGTAAAAGTGATGACATTAAACATAATCCTTTTAAGTGTCAAATGAGTCGACATGATAAGCTTGGTGTATGTGGATGAGAATGGAATTTGAATATAACTTCTGGAGCCCAACAGGAAACTTTTTAACCATGTGGTTCCTGGAAACCTGTTCTGGCTTTTTGCTGTTGTTAGCCCTCACAGATCAAGTTCAGCTGCCTGCCAGTGTCGCGGGTAGAGTGCATGCTGAAGCTGCCGTCCTTGGACCTGGTGTTTTCCTCCAACCGAGGGGAACTGGAGACTTTGGGGACAGCATATCCCACAGAGACTTTGTCCCCTGGGGGTACCACTCCTCAGAGTGGAACAAAGACCTCTGCTAGCAAAACTGGAATACCAGGTAAAAAACATTGTTTTATTCCTCTGGTATAAAGCCACAAATAACATTTAAGTAAATGTTGTAATAGTAATTAATACATATATTAAATATTTTGAAAAGGAGAATATTTGAGAATTAGAATATTATAGAAAAAAACTATAGTAGACCAAAGTTTTAAGTATACTACATGTGTTAATAAAATTTTGAGTACCCTTTAGTTTGTATTTTTAGCTGAACAGCAATTAGATAGCATCATGGTTTTGGTTTAAATGTGCACACTATAAGTAAGCACTATGATATAACTAGTGTATGTGATCACACATTCAAGTACTTTTGAATGTTTTCTTTGATGCCAAGTTAGATTTTAATTTTAGAATAGTTAGTGTTACAGATGGAAAATAAGACACATACTGCTATTTATATTTTCTTATGCTGTATCAAAATTGTATCAAGTAGCATTTATATTTTTTAAATGGCAAATTGTTAACTCTTGTCTGTTGCATCAAAAGTTTTATTTTTTTAAATATGGCTGATGATTTCCTGATGAGGTGGGTATACCTCAGTAAAATCTCAGTGCCATTTCTAACCTAAAAATCATGTAGTGGTCACCAGTATAAATTATGAAGGCTTTACTAAACACTTTTAAGGCAAAAGACCAGATTGAGTGACAGTTGATAGGAAAATTGAAATATCATTAACACAGTGTTTCATAACACAGTGGAGGAGAGGTCACAGTGGGTATTTGGCAGTGTGGGAGGCAGTGTGGTTTTTTATAGCTGTGGGCTTTGACTTGAAGCTAGTGGGGAAGTGGGGTGTTGCTTAAATGTCCTATAATTCACCACAACTCTTTCCTCCCAGAGAATTATTTGGTCTCAAATGGCAATAGTGCCAAGGTTGAGAAAGTATACATTAGAATAAACAAATATAAAAACCTACACTCATGTTTTGAGAGAAGCATGAAGGCAGTGGACAGGTGCCACGTCCAGCATGGCCATTAATTCAGAAACTGGAGGGGCAATGGAGGATGAAGAAAAGACAAACAGACACATGTGGGTAGAAAAAGCTGGGTCCAGGTGGGTAGCCAAGCCCTGATGAGACTCGACTGACCCAGAGCTAGCTCAGCACATTTATTACATCGGTTTCATCATCAAAAGGTTAATTATGGGAAAGTTTCAGCAAAGCAGGCAATCTGAAGGATGCAGAACTGGCGAGACATTAGGGTCCTCTGCTCATAGAGCCGAGTGCCTTCACACATAGCCACCCCGGCTGGCATTACCATAGCAACTGCAGCATCTTGACCTGCACCTTCATTCAGGCAACTCCCAGCACAAACGCAGCCACAGGAGTCAGACAGACCATAATGTAGATCACCACTCTCCACAGAGAGGAAGACAGTTTTCTAATTCAGAAGGAAAAAACCCATACTTGGGGTCCTGTTTTTCGAGCAGTTAGTTATCTTAGATTCTGAACTTTACCCAAATAATCTCATCAGACACCAAGAGAAAAATCTTTATTTCTAATATTTACCTATAATAATACTGGGGAAATGGTTAAAGCAAACATTTGTCTTGCTGTGTGAATCTTTGAAAGTTTTCACAACAAATTGGGGAACCAAAGATTGATTTCTTAGAAGCAAGGCTATTGCTAATCGATCACCCATTATCTTTCACCAAGATTGAAATACTGCTGGGGTTGTGTGATGTTACAGTGGTGGTGTTGGTTTTCGAAATCCCATTTTCAGATCAGAAATGTAATTGTTCATTATTAAAAAAATGTAGAAAACAGAATTGTTACAAATGAAATGAAAACAGAAAGCACCAGCCTTGATCATAGGCAACCAGTGTCTCATCTGCTCTCCCACACTGTTGGAGAGATGCTGTCTTTTCTCTCAGGCAAAACTGAGATATGATTTCTTCTCCTACATCACTCTTTAAAATTTCAAATATCAGAGACAAAACATTTGTCTCTAAAGACTTTAGAGACTAATTGATATCCCATAATTTTGATGATATGTTTGAGATTCCCTGGGTTTTGTTTCTTTTCTTTCTTTTTCTTTTTTTTTTTAGTTTTTAAAATAATATTCAAATGAACATTTTTGCATATGAATATTTACAAACATAAATTCTTAAAAGTGGAATTTCTGGGTTGGACAGTGTGAACATTTTTTAAGTGTTGATAGGTTTTGCTGTCCAGTAAAACAGATGTGTGTGGATATCAGGCCTACTGTACTGTTCCCAAAGCTTTTATCTTTAATTATGGTTAATGTGATAGAGTAAAATGGGATTTTATTGTGTTAATCTGCATTCTATTACTTTATTGGCTGTGGAAGAAAGGTTTGTAAAATATGCCAGGTCATTTCTCTTAGAATGTTTACCTTTCTTAATGACAGTGTCGTTAGCTCTGAAATGATTATATCGATACTATACAGACACACAATGCCCGGAATATGTAGTGAAAAGAATGTGAGGCGACAACTCTGCTTATGCCTGCATTTAATGATGCTTTAGAAAATAACAAAAATGAAACGCCACCCCTCATTTTATCATATAAAACATTCAGGAAGGAGTGATGGTAAGGGTAAATTGCAAGGGTGATGAAATCCATTCTTTCAAAGGCTCGTTACTGAATATCTGTGTGTTCAGGTTAATGCTCAGGATTAGGTATAGTGCACAGAGAATAGTTAATTGAGATGGTCCTGCTGAAAGGACAGATGGGATCCAAGCACACAGACACATTTTAGGTGGAAATGTGAGGCAGGTATGAGTTAGCCAAGCTAAAGGTTGGAGGAATGAGCTCGCCAGGTGGAGAGTACAAGTCCACAATGCAGGAAAAGAGCATTGCAACTTTGGGAAATTAGAAGGAAGTCTGGAAAGTCAGGAGGAAGTCTGGTCTAGTGGTAGATTTTGGAGTCTCAACAAAATCATATGCTGTATTGTTTCATATTTTCATGTATAAAGCATATTTGGAATTATCCTGTCCATACTTGATAAATGTCTAAGAAAAAGAGTTCTTTTATTTTCTATCTTTGCATGTCTTATTCTGTGTCCACTGTTAGCTACTGAAATGTGGACTCCAATTATATGACATGGATTTTTTCCAGTTTGTTCTCCCCCTGTGCTTTAACTCAGCTCTGGGCCTCTCCCATTGTCTCTTTCCAGTGGAGCAAAGAAATAGGAAACTGTGTAGTAAGCCAGACATATATTGATAGTGGTTTTAAAGGTGAACAGAGTAACCAGCCTTGGTTTACAGTGTGAAGTGATGGGAAAATATATCCAAGTCCTCATTTTGTTTTAGGGATTTAAGTCTATTAATCTATCGTTTGAATGTTTCCATTTTATTTTCATGTCATTTTTGGTGTTTTGAGAACAAATAAATAGCTTTATAAAATTTTTGTGGCCTATAAACTTTTTGGATTTTTCTGTTCACCTTAGGTTCATCAGGATTGGGCAGCCCTCTTGGCCGAAGTCGGCACAGTAGTAGTCAGTCGGATCTGACCAGCTCCAGCAGCAGTTCTTCTGGTTTGAGCTTCACCGCATGCATGTCTGACTTCTCCCTGTACGTGTTCCATCCATATGGAGCAGGGAAACAAAAAACTGCTGTTTCTGGCCTCACGCCTGGATCAGGAGGATTAGGTACACTGTGCACATTTGTGTCTTTTTCAAATTCGTAGCATCTTTTCAAGCTTTTTCAAGCTTTTCAATCTTTCTTTTTCATAAATCATAATAATAGATATAAACTAGGATCAGAAGTTTTTTATATTTTATCTGTTTGGCAATATTTTGTCCCTACATATAATAAGTAGAAATATAAAATAAGGAATTTGAGTAAATTAACTATATGGGAATTTTAAATTGAGAATATTTTCTGTGCAACACAGTAATCTCTTCCAGTGTTAGAGATTACATGTTATGTTTAAATCTTACCAAATCCATATTTGTGTGGGAAACTATATTCTATAAAAAGTAAAAATTTTAAGTGCCTGGGTCTTGTTAATTTAAAATGAGGATTATTATTTAAGTCAATTATTTACTGAAATTAAACTTTAATGGCATTTTAAAGTATAGATGAAACACTAAAAATGCATAAGATCTTGCTAGCATTTCTTCACTTAAATTTAGACAGATAATGAAGACACACACTCCAGGTCAGTTCCAGCTTTTGTTGTTGGAGAAGGGGTTATGAAAGTCCCTCATGTAGCTTCAGCCTGTACCCCTGCTGTGAAGACGCTAATGCTCATGAGACCCTCTGCCACAGCCTCCACCTCACCTGAATGATTCGGGTTGATGGCATATTGCAGCAGTGGGATAGGCTTCATCTAACTAGGTAGTTGTGTGTGTATATAGGTGTGGGGTTTTTGTTATTTTTTTGTTTTTTAGGGAACGTGGATGAAGAACCCACTTCAGTCACTGGTAGAAAAGACTCACTCAGTATAAACCTTGAATTTGTAAAAGTGAGTTTGTCTCGAATAAGGCGTTCCGGAGGTGCCTCATTTTTTGAAAGCCAATCTATAAGCAAGTCTTCAAGCAAAATGGATACTACGCTAATAAATATATCTGGTATTCAATTTTATAAATTTTAATTAAGGTATTAATAATGCCCTCTGCTTTCACTGTTTAAATACCAAGCATGCTTAATACCAAGTTGGTGTCAGGCACATTGAGGGAGCAGTCCAGTCCTCTGTACTGTCTCAGGGTATTAATGCCGCAGTGTTATTAGCATGGCCATGTTTAAGGAAAGAGACACCAGGCAAAGCCAAAACATGCTGATTAGGTGATGAAATGCTTCTTTAATTCTTCTCTGTCATGAACTGGTGACATTTCAGGCTTTTGATTTGTTCATTTGATTTTCTAATTGTAGATGCTTAGAACATTTACTTGGCATTTTTGTTTCTCAACTTGGGAGAATGGGTGTTGCCAGCCTAGTCACTAGCTACAGAACTATGGGAAACCACTCATTTTCTTTACATTGTGACCTGAGGAGTTTAAATTAAATGTATATGGAACATTTTGAAAAATTCAGAACACTGAGTGGAAGCTGTAATTACTGATCTCAGTGTAGTGTTTCCATGCAACCCAAACTTCACTCAGCAAACACCAAGCCTGTGTGTCACAGTGTATATTGACCAGGCACTCTGCTGGGTGGCTGGGGAGCAGGCATGAGTAGAGCAAGGTCTCATGAAAAAAAAAAAAAGACAATAGTGCAGGACACTTGTGCTACAGTAGAGGTGTGTACAAAGAGGAGGAAACAATAAATTCTCTTTTTATGTGTGATCAAGGGAGGTTTCATTAAGGAAATGATGCTGGGGACAGACCTAGAAAGTTAAGAAATGTTCTCAAAGGAAGCAACACAGTATCCAGCATCACAAGAACACCAGAAAAGGATGCCTTTGGAGCATACTTTGTTTACTGTGGCTGAAGCACAGGGCAAACTCAGCATTTAATTGGTTATACTTACCAGTACCGGCCAGAGAGAAAGGACTGGCTAGAGAGAGAGCCGATAACGTATATCAAGATAAGATTGTAGAAAGACTCAGCATAAGCTCAGGACTCAGGTTCTAATCATGGTGGTGAGAAGACATTAGAGGCTTTTATGAAATGGGATAGTGTTTCAGTTTGGTGTTTAGAGAGTTTAGTGGTAGCAAGATGGGAGGGAAAAAATGCTTGAGGAGGCTACTGGAAGTGCACCAAGCAATAGTGAATGGAAGCCTGAGTTGTGACAGTGAGAAAGGAGAGCAGGGATTGGCTTCAGGAGAGATGTGGGAGGATCCACAACCTGAAGACAGGTTGCTCAGGAGCAGTAGAGGGGATGAGGCACCTCACGCTTTCAGCTCAGGTGATTAAAAGAGAATTGATGCCACTAACTTAGATTGAAATAAAACACAACAGAAAAGAAGGGATTCCTGTGGGACACTTGTGAGGCATGGTGGAGGTCGCTGGGGCCAGGGCTGGCTCAGGGCCTTGCAGGCACGTGTGTCCTGCGGAAGCTGCAACAGGGGAAGAGGAGCACACACACCAGCAGTGGAGTGCTCAGAGCAGAACCCTCCAGAAGAAAACCAGTGGTCCCTGCCACGTAGCTCTTTAGGCTGTAGGTCCCTCTGAGGAAGGTGACGTCCTAGCTTGTCCTGTTGGCTCATCTTCCATATTCGAGAGGAGTCCTGTGTTACAGTGGAAAACTGGCTGTTTTCTGAGAATTTCATGACAGAGTGATAATATAATCCAACTTGCCATCACCTTAAAAGAGGAAATGAAGCTAAGAGTTGTATAGTGCGCTATTTCTGTAATTGGTGGAATGACATATAATAATTTGTTAAGCATAATATATAATTTATTTTGATATTTCATGAATTGTAACATTAAGTATAATTCAGCTATATAATATGTCTGATACCCACCATGCAAAAATGTTAAAAAGTCTTGGAAATCTGTAAGTTCTAACAATTTTTTATTTCTGTATTAGCTGTTTGCGATATAGGGTCTGCCTCCTTTAAATATGATATGCGCCGCCTCAGTGAAATTCTGGCATTTCCAAGAGCCTGGTATAGAAGAAGTATTGCAAGACGTCTGTTCCTTGGAGATCAAACAATAAATTTGCCAAGTAAGCTTGTTGTGTGGTTGTATTAGGTTGCTTTTAATTTTGGTTATAATAGTAGCAAGACCCATCCTTCACGACAGAAACTTTGTCCTTCTTGGTAAGTTCAGGCATTCAAAAATTGTTTGTTGTGGTACCAGGGGTACCACAGAATCAAACAGATAGACATCTTGCCCTCTCAGATCACATTGTAGCTGACATTTTGTATTCTGTGATGATTACTCTGTAATTGTCATAAAATCTGGAAATGCAGAAATACATTTTTTAACTTTCCAAGTTAATTATGGTTATTTAAGGCATGGAAAAACAAAAAATGTTGGGAACATGCTGCCATTATGCCTTCAGTAGTCTCTTGTTCTAAGTGTATTTTTTTGATTAAGACAGATTTGTGGAAGTGTAGAATAGATTCAGCCTGATATAGTGAAAAATACAAGAAATCCTAGGACTGGGTCTATTCCCTCACCTGTCTAATGGGCCCAGAAGACCTCTTTTTGCACTTCTTCCGGAGTTTTGTGAGAATTAAGTACTGAAATGTTCTTTGCAAACTGTAATTGCCCTCCACTTGCCACGTAGAGGACTGGAAGGAACATGTGATGTGACTAGAGCTGGCGCGTGGATTCTTACTTGGTGACATAGTAACTTTGCCCCGCTGCTTTTATTTTCTACTCTTGCACTAGCATCTGGCCCCGGGACACCTGACTCCATCGAAGGGGTAAGCCAGCACCTGTCCCCGGAATCATCAAGGAAAGCTTACTGCAGGACATGGGAGCAGCCAAGCCAGTCAGCCTCCTTCACCCACATGCCTCAGTCACCTAATGTGTTCAATGAGCATCTGACGAACAGCAGTATGTCACCAGGGACAGCAGCACAGAGCCTGAAATCCCCAGCTTCCATAAGGTCAAGGAGTGTGTCCGATTCTTCAGTTCCTCGAAGAGGTGACACTGCTCTCTCTCTACAGTAGCCCTCCAGTGGTCCCAAATAAAGATCTTAGTTACTCACAGACTTCTTCCTCAGTTGACAGGAGATGCATTCTGGAGATTTTTTGTGATAAGTTGGGGAGGAAAAAAATACAGAAACAACAACAAATACCAGATACTTGAAAGTACTACCTGCAGAAGAGATTGCTAGATAGCTTGTATTTCCTTAAAGAGATAGGAAGATTGGAGAACCATATTTGTATGCTCCATAGGTATAGTTGTTTTCAGAAATAAACCTATAGTGTCATAAAATTGCCAAAAGATGCTTTGATGTTGAAAGTTAGCCCTTGTATTTATCCATTCTTTTATTCAGTCAGTACTTTTTGAACTGTACGTACTTGGCCTTGTACTTGTACGTGAATGTATGAAAATGGGTGATATACAGTTCTGTCACAAGGTAAGATCAAGGTACAATGATCAAGTGCAGGGTTCATTTCACATACTGAGTTTCTTTGAATACAGAAGGCAGGTACCCAGCCGGCCTCTGCATTTCAGAATGGTCCCTGCTGTTGAGTCCTTTGTTTGATAGCAGCATCTTAGGATCTTTCTCCTTTGTGAAGAACCCCTAGGGTGATGAGGGGTCTGTGCTCCCTGTTCTGCACACAGCCGCATTCCTGCTGTGAAGCGGGCCAGAGAGTCCTGTGAGCTTCCAAGAAGCAAGGTTGCTATGCTTGGTAAGCACTCCATAAATGCCTGTTACTGTACAGGCAGTGTGACAGCTAATACCCATTAGGTTTCAGCACAGGAATGTTACATTTTTACCTCTGGGTTATGGAGATGAGAGTGGTTCTGCTTTGTAATAGACCTGGCACGTATGGGAGTGAACATGTATTTCATTTTTCTATCTTCAGATTCACTTTCAAAAACATCAACTCCTGTTAACAAATCAAACAAAGCAGCAAGCCAGCAAGGGACCCCATGGGAGACACTTGTTGTGTTTGCCATCAACCTGAAACAACTGAACGTGCAGATGAACATGAGTAATGTAATGGGAAATACAACGTAAGCAATCCAGTGAAAAATGCAATCATCATTTGTGTTTGTTCTCACACTAAGACAATTCCACACTTTCTAATGCTGAAGTGTTTGAGATAGTAAAGATAGCAACTAGAGATACAAATGTTTTCGTACTGGAAATGGCTTTATGTAAGGATATCAGAGTGTAAAACAGCATGAAACCTGTTCTTAAGGAAATTAAAGTCAATTCCTACCTAGGAAGAAAGCTTCGTCATCACTGTTACCACAAAGTTTAAGAACTGTTGTTTCATTGTCAAACTTACCTTTTATTTAAGTAATCTAACTCTTATTTTAAATCACCAAATTGGCAGTCATCTCTTTAATAATACTTTTCCCTTTTTCCAGTTGGACAACTAGTGGTTTGAAGAGCCAGGGTCGTCTGTCGGTGGGAAGCAATCGCGATCGAGAGATCAGCATGTCTGTTGGGCTGGGGAGATCACAGTTAGATTCTAAAGGAGGGGTAGTTGGAGGGACCATCGACGTCAATGCTTTGGAGATGGTTGGTATGTTGAAGTTTGACAACTCATGTAGCATATCTTCAAAAATTACATTGAAAATGCTTTTTGAAAATTAATTTTGCTGTTTTTCCATAGATGTTTCTGTGGAAAGTAATTACTGTTTTTATTTTAGCTCATATTTCTGAACATCCAAATCAGCAACCCAGCCACAAAATTCAGATTACCATGGGTTCCACTGAAGCCCGTGTTGATTACATGGGCTCAAGTATCCTCATGGGCATCTTCAGCAATGCTGACCTTAAGCTTCAGGACGAATGGAAAGTAAATCTGTATAACACACTGGACTCAAGCATGACTGATAAAAGGTACTAAGACATTGCTCTCTGAACACTTTTTTTTTTTTGTACTGTACTTTTTGTGTGTGTGTGTGTACTCAGTGGCACTTAACCACTGAGCCACATACCCACCCCTTTTTATTTTTTGAGACGGTCTTGCTAAGCTGCTTAGGGCCTCACTCAGTTGCTGAGGCTGGCTTTGAACCTACAATCCTCCTGCCTCAGCCTCCTGAACTGCTGGGATTATAGGTGTGCACTACCATACCCAGCTCTGGACCCTTTTGTGACAGTTCTTAATGTTATTTTTTTTTTTAACCCAGTGAGAAAAACACAAGCACTTTATTTTTCCTGCAAAATAATTTTATATTATGCAACCAATACAAATGAAAAAGCTGGATGGGAAAGAATTTTTCTTGTGCTTTTAAGTATCTTCTCTGGGATATATGATAAAGATTCTGTTTTATGCTCTAGTGAGATTTTTGTCCATGGAGATTTGAAGTGGGATATTTTCCAAGTAATGATATCAAGATCAACAACACCAGACCTGATAAAAATAGGCATGAAGCTCCAGGAATTTTTCACACAACAGTTTGACACCAGCAAACGAGCTCTGTCTACTTGGGGACCAGTTCCTTATCTTCCACCAAAGACAGTGACTAACAACCTAGAGAAAAGTTCACAAGAACAATGTAAGAATTAGAATTAATCCTTTGTGTATGCTCTTTCACTAAATGTATTCTTAATTTAAAATAGTAATAATGTATAAGCCGTACTTGGGATGTATCCTGTATCTCTTTATCCCATTCACTCAGAAAGAGACTAACTTCCTACCTGCCAGGAGTCAGAGGTCACTTGGGAAGTCATTCATCATTATTGTCTCCTTTTCCTGACACAGCTTATCTGCAGGCCTGAGTACTGTTTATGACAGTGTCATGTTCTGGTTTGGAACATGGGCTATGAATTGGGAATAGCTGAGTTTGGATTTATTAACCCATATTAGGCAGGTTAATATTTTTCACTCAGTAATTCAGTAATAAGCAAATATTTATTAAGCAAAAAAACCATGTGCTTAGGTACTGTTTGAGTCACAGGAGATCTGATAGTACATACAGTCCTTGCCCTCATGAAGCTTACATTCTAATGGGAGAGACAGACCACAATTAATATGAAATAATTTCAGGTAGAGAGAAGTGCTGAGAAAAGAATAAAGGGAAGGATATAGAAAATACTAAGATATAGCATACTTTAGAATGGGCAATCAGGGAAGCCTTTACTGAGATGAAATTTTGGTACAAATGCATATGAGTGAAAGAATGAAGCTGAGATCTGGAGGAGGGAAGTTCTGGCCACAGGGTCCATGGAGGGTCTGAAGCTCCTATAATAGGAACAGATTTGGCTTATCTGAGAATCATTAAGGCAGGTACCATGGTAGGTGCCGGTGAGCAATGAGGAGAATCCTGGACATGAATTCAGAGGTGTAGACCACAGATGCGATTTTCAGTCATGGGAAGATGTTGGAGTTTTGAACAGATTTATTATCATTTCTTAAAATATGCCTTTTAAAAGCATCACTCTGGCCATGTGTGGAGCACAGACTGCATATGCAGTGGAGGGGGCAGTAAGGAGAGGTTACAGTAGCTTCCACTGCTACGTGCGTACTCCTGCTTCCACCCTAAGGAGGCCACTGCATGAGTCCAAGCAAGAGATGATGGTGACTTAAACTACGCTAACAGTGGTAAAAGGGATAAATAGTAATCAAAGTAGGGTGACTTTATAACTTTTAATCACAGAATACATGAGCATTGAAAAAATAAAACTGAAAACTACAAGCAAAAAATAAAAACATCACATTCTACCCAAAAATCAACACTGTGAACAATTTAGACACATACTTTGATATTTTTCTGTGTATCTATATACATTAATATTGTATTACCCTTTTCTAGTCAACAATCTCCAACTTTCCATTTTGCTAATTATGTATCTCCTCTGGCTTTCAAAGCACAAATTTCTGTGACTGACCTAGAAAAATCCTTTTAAAAGTGTTTTATCCAAGTGAGTATATCCAATCCAAGATCTCAGTTTAGATCTGGTTTTTACCTTCCTTTACTCTCTTATTTGGCATGGTTGCTTTCTGTGTGACCCAGTTTGTTGAAGGGACATGGCTACTTGTCCTGCAGAATGCCCTACTTCTAGATTTTTTTCAGTGGCTTCCTTGTGGTTGCATTTATATTGTCCTCTAATCCCTATATTTCCTATAAACTAGTTTTGCTACCAGGCATATACCAGTTGGGGAATGATCTGCAAAATGTCCATGTTATGAAAAACAATCATCAGGTATAGGCAATTGTTTTAGATTAAGGAAAACCTACCAGTTAAATACAGTAATAAGATCCCTGGCTAAATCCTATATGAAGGGTGTAGAGAACAAGCAAAAAGGACATCACTAAAATAAGTGGAAAGTATAAATTTGGTGTCTGCTTTGTGCACCTCAGATTTTAATTTGCATCTAAAACACTTTTTTACAATGCAGATCTGAAGCAGTGGGCATGAAGAAGACTTGATAATCTGCATTTCTGTTCTCCTGCTCCTTTGACATAACTTCAAGTAGAGTAGGGAGGGCATAGAAGAGTAAACAGCAGTACTGACAATCACTTGATCCTCCACTCTCCTGTTTCCTCATTGGAAGGATCAGGATGGAATACCGAGTTTAGAGTGATTCTAGTTGTTGTGTGAGAATTATGTAAAATTTCACACAAACACTGTGTATATATCATTAGTCATTACAGAAGTATCAGTTGTAATTGTTGTTAGCAAGTTACTTCTTTCTTTAGTTCTGTCTATCCTTGTTCTGCATCATTTCCCATACTACTTGTTACTATTGCTTAATGTTGGCTACGTGTTGTATTTTCATTCACTACCTGAGTCACTTTCATGTGTATAAAGGGGCCACCTGCTGCCTGCCTGTTCCATTCAGGATGCTCATGAGGCAATTCAAGATCAATGTTCTTTGGTTTTCTTGCAGTGCTTGATGCAGCTCATCATCGACATTGGCCTGGAGTATTGAAGGTGGTATCAGGATGCCACATATCCTTATTTCAGATCCCGTTACCGGAAGATGGAATGCAGTTTGGAGGATCAATGAGCTTACATGGAAATCATATGACACTGGCTTGTTTTCATGGTCCAAATTTCCGGTCAAAATCCTGGGCCCTTTTTCATTTAGAAGAACCAAATATTGCTTTTTGGACTGAAGCGCAGAAAATCTGGGAAGATGGTAAACTGACACATACTTTGGTATTTTTCTGTGCGTCTGTATTACCTGTATACTTTTCCAGACTTGACTTTGTCTTCTGATATGATTATAAACAACAAAGCACTTTTCTATTCTCAAATCTTTTGTCTCTTTTTATTATACTTCTGAAGTTCATCTTTGTATGTTATCATGTACCTGGAATGTTAAAGAGTTCACTGCCAATGTACCAGTGAGTCTGGGACATGTCAAGGACTTATTTCTGATCTTGGAGGTCTTACTGTTTCGTAAAGTTGGTGTTGCTATATGCAGCCTTAGTCATGATAATATGTATTATAAGTATTCCTTATTAAAACAAGATTGTGGTAGAGTGAGGAAATTCTTGGGCATTCAAGACTATATTATAAAATTTGCAGGGAAGGTGTGCTTTAACCTCTAATTACAGAGATAAAACCCACTTCTTTTGGACTTTGATTTTCTACTCTGGTTTCTGGATGAACCATTTGAAGGATGAAAGGAGGAAAAAAAAAATGGTTGATGCTCTTCATCCCACTGGGAATAAATCCAGTTGCAACTAAAATGATTATTTGTGTTTTTTCTCATTTATTCTTCATTTTTATGGCCTTTCCTATGTATGATTTAATAACTAAGTCTGTTGCTCTGAGACGACAAGATAGCAAGGCCACTATTTCTTTAATCTAAATATAGTTTGTTACTTTTAAAAAGTTATTTTTTTTTTTTGCTCTAGGCTCTAGTGATCATTCTACATATATTGTACAAACATTGGATTTTCATCTGGGCCATAACACCATGGTTACCAAACCATGTGGAGCTTTGGAAAGTCCTATGGCAACAATAACCAAGATCACACGGCGTCGCCATGAAAATCCACCCCACGGAGTAGCAAGTGTGAAAGAATGGTTCCATTATGTGACAGCCACCAGGAATGAAGGTGAGTGGGCTGTCTTGGGGAGTTCCCTTGGGTTCTCCTGTTGGGGCTTTGTTGACTGTGTAGAATCTAAGAGGACATGGAGCTCTCATTTCTCTACTTAGTTCTCACTTTTTATTCCTGTTGACATGGTGACTGTTTGGTGCATGAATCACCAACCTGGTAGTGTAACATTTCATGGGCTCACGTTGTTTTATTTTATTTATTTATTTGTTGAGAAAAATAAAAAAGAAGTTTTATTGCTCTGCTAGCAAAGGAGAAACACATGGACTCCTTCCCAGAGGCTGTGAGTCTGCCTATTAGCGGGAACTTTTTAAAGAGGCTTTTAAAGAGTGATTCAAAGGTTACATTCCACATGTTCTCTGTCTGGAGCTGTAATTCACTTGTTAGTTTGGAGCTTGTCATTTCTGAGCTCTTATGGTACCATCCCCAAAGTCTGGATTACTTCATTCCTTTGATGGATGTGTACTCACAGACAGATAGATCTGCCTAAGATGAGGAAGAAAGGTAACCTTTCCCCTGAGATTAGGGATGGGGAGAGATTAGGGAGGAGTAAGGAGAAAGGAGAGAGAAACATGTCCATTTTAAAAATAAGTTGCAGTGGCAGAGCAGCAAGGGCCGTATTCAAAGCATAAAGTGGACCCCTGTGACATTTCCCCACTGTCAATTTCTGTATTCCATTTCTATGGAAAAATGGTCGACAACATCTCCAAGCTGCTTCCTGCTGAAAGAGGGCAAAGTTGGGGGAAGTAACCCAAAGTTCATGTTCTCTATCAGGTGGGGCGTGGACAGTTACGAGCATCCAGCATCAGAGCAATCCATAGATTCACAGTGGCATGAATTATTTTAAATGTAACTGAAAACATTCAAAATAAGCTTGACTTTAAATAAGTAAAATGAAGTTTATTATATTGGGGAATATTTTTAGAAAATAATATTGAAAAATATTTTGTAGTTATGCTAAAAATCATAGACAAATGATTGCACAACTAAATAACAAAATGCCACAAACTCAGGTTCTACATAACTGGAATAAAATAGAAGTTAATAATATTCCCATTAAGTCATAAATTTTGTTTATTTACTTATTGGTACTAGGGGTTGAGCCCAGGAACACTTTCCCAAGTTGGCTGAGGCCACTGAGTTGTTGGGATTGTAGGCATGCACCACCACACCTGGGTTTTTTTCCCCCCTTTTGATTAGATTTGCTAGTCCTGTGATAACATGATCAGGTCTCTCTTCCTTTGTGGTTCTTTTGGGGTTTGTGTTTACCATATTGCCTTTATCAATCATCTGGTATATTGGAAAACTGACTAAACTGAGACATGTTGAGGCCAGAATGTTTGTCTTAAATATGATCTTCTTTCAAAATGAAAAAGAAAATGACTTGGATCCTGTGGGGAATAGATATCATGGAATAGGTGACCCTGGGGATTAAGTAGACACTGTTACCAATATTCAAAAAACAAAGGAAGATGAAAAAGTAAATTAGAAAATTATGTCTGTGTTTACTAGTCTACCTTCCAAAGGAATTGGGATTCTTTTCAACTGGGATGTTCAGTGGCAACTGTTAGCATACTGAATTGCTGTTTGTGTACCTAGAAAAAAATACTTATTTATAAAAGACAGCTGTAGTGTAATCATAGCACATATATTGTGGAAAATTAGAATTTTTACCTAATTTCAAGGTCAGGATCATATTTAATCCCAAATTCTGAGGTATTGAATCTGTAGAGTCTTTGGACATGATGAAATTCAAGTTCAGACGTTAATTCAGTTGAGAATAATACTCATTTTAAAGTTTGAGAAACCAGAATATATTGATTTTTTTTCAGAATCACATTATAAAGCTTTGGTCTTGACAAGTGATTTATGTATATGTATGTATATATACATACATATATATTTCTTATACACACACATACAGAGCTGCATTTTTAAACCTGGTTCTTTTCAAATTTTGAAATGATTAAACTTCTGTATTTTCTAGTGTCTGAAAGTCAAGCATTCTAGTGTCTGAAAGTCAGAGGCTTATCATTACCTGTTAGTTTGACTCTTTTATCTTTCTGTTCTGCACAGAGCTAAACTTGCTCCGTAATGTTGATGCTAATAACACGGAGAATAGCACTACTGTGAAGAATTCTAGTTTGTTGAGTGGATTTAGAGGAGGTTCTAGCTACAACCATGAAACAGAGACTATCTTTGCATTACCAAGGATGCAGCTTGACTTTAAGTCCATCCATGTTCAAGAACCACAAGAACCTTCATTACAGGGTGAGTGGAGAAACAATCTTTAGTTTTTAAAGTTGTAAGAAAACCCTGAAGGAATATCAAACCACTGCTGTATTCTAACAGGTTATTTTGGTAATATTAGTAGAATTTTAATGAAATTGATTTTTTAAGTCACATTGATTGATATTCTTACCAGCAATCTGTCTTCTTGATAAATTATTTAGCCTGTGTGTGCCTTTTTCTCCCAAGTGAAATGGGGAATAGTAATTGGACCTCATTACAAGGCTTGTGGGGAACAGGTGGCATACAGCAGGAATGTGCTTGGTAGATGGCCACCCTTCTGGCTGCGTGTGATTTGTAGTTGCATTTCAAGTGGGCACATTCACGTGGACTTGCTGCCTCATTATTAAAGGCAAGAGGACTCATGTCACTGAGTCTTTCACTGTAATGAAACTTCACCATTGCAGATGCCAGCCTGAAGCCAAAAGTGGAATGCAGCGTGGTGACAGAGTTCACGGACCACATCTGTGTGACCATGGATGCTGAGCTCATCATGTTTCTCCATGATTTAGTGTCAGCCTATCTCAAAGAAAAAGAAAAAGGTAAGCTGCATGTTCTTTGTTTTTTTCTTTCAAGCTGCAGGAAAGGCACCTGTTGATGCCACTCACACGGATTTTTATGGTCTAGTGCTAAATGGGTGGAATATATCTCCTTGCTCAAATATCAGTAAACAGCATTACCAAGACTGTCAGGCAGACTTTTAAGTATCTGCTAGTACGAGGCACTCTTTTTCTAACCATATCTGACACTGAATGATATTTTTTACTTTGCAGAGTGTTTTCCTATACATTATCTCATATACATTTTAAGTGAGGCCTTGTAAGAGATTTTTGCAAAGTAGGAAATACTGCAAATTTAAGTAAAATGACTAAAAAGAAACAACTACATAGTAAAACAGCATGTGTTATGTACATAATTGGAAAAACTGCATTGAATTAGATCTGTTTGGAAAACAGAGAACATTGTATCTTTATAAACAAATTATTTGGACTCCAGTGCTGATGTTTTGTTTTCATGAACTTGCTAACATGGGCTTGTTCACTGGGAACTTAAGTATTTGCTCATGAAGAAACTATGGATAGTAACCCTAAAATCTATGTGGAGTTGGTTGGATATGTTAAGAGTACTTTGTAGGTGTTTAAAGAATGAGGTAATTTGAAATGTAATATGGAATTCTCTCAAATATATAGTCATTTATTCATCTAATATTCATTGTACAATTGTTATAATTCAAATATGAATATATACAATAGTTAAACAACAGATTCTTTAAAAAATATCTCAGAATAAATATAATTTGTTCAGGTTACACTATAATGTTGCTTTTTTTCATGAAGAAATTATACAAAATTTATCCTGTAGCTTTTTCAGAAATAAAAAGACCACATTAAAAGTACAAAGTTAATATAGCATAGATTGAATTGCTCTTTCATTACTATTCAGTCATGATGTGCCAAAAATTCAGTAAAAGAGTAAAATCAACAAGGATGCTTGGAAGCAGTCTGTCAGACCTTAGTTAAAACTTCAAGTCACATGACTGAAATCACATGACAGGCAGCAGTACATATGCAGCTCTCGTCTTCACATGCAGCAGAACATGCACCAGTCACTGGTAATCATTTTGTGTTTCCTCTGACTTAGTACTTAAATTTTACATAGAGAAAAAACAGATTCTTTTAAACTTGTGAAGTTCAGAATTACTTTCTAGTCTACCTAGATTTGAAAGCCTGACAAACTTAGTCTTTCAGGTGGTACGTGAAACCTTTTGACATTTTATGAAATATTGTGTTGGTCTTTGTCTGTCATGAACTATCTGTATTTCTAAAACAAAAATTTCTTTTAATTTAAACTGTTATAAAACATGATTTCAATGGGAATCAAGGAAATTTATAAAAACATTATCTGTGGGAATTCCAATTATAAATATCTTTTAATACCTGTGAGGATATTTTGTTATTACAAACTAGAAGCAATTAGTTTGGGCCAAAAAAGCATAAATGTTCCTGAGAAAACTCTGAACAGCATCCAAGACTAAACCAGAAGCACTCTGTTTATAGAACATCAAGAGTATTCCTGTAACCACCACCAATAATAAAAAGAAGAAAAGCACAGATAGGCAGTAACTAAAGACACCTCTGTTCTTGCATGGGGGGGGATGGAGAGGGTACTGCAGCTCATTCCTCACAGAGGTGTAACTGGAGCAGCATAATGCATATCAAATGACCTAACTAATCAGCTTTGTTTTAAATGTGATTGGTGTTTTCAATTTTGTGCTCGAGGAAAATGCTGTATTTATTATATAAAAGCTACCTATCTCAGATTTGATTATATTCATATTTTATTTATGACAGCCAATCTAAAATCTAATCTTTTATAAAACTTGAGCATTCACTATAAAAAGTGAAAAGACTACTTACATGAAAAGCTCCTAGGATAGTACCACTGTTCAAATCTATATGTAGACACTAACATACAGAAATTATGGAATTATTGTGTGGTATTTGAATATCTTAAGTTGCAAAACACAGTCATCCATCACCAACCACTCTTGAGGAAACCTGTAGCTACCATCTCAGTGGCCTGTGCCTGCTGTCAAATAAACAGCTTCACCATTGCTGCTGACATTTTCCTCCAAGAAGTATTTATAACTGGTCCTTGTTTATGATACACTTGAAATGTTACTTCTTAAGAAATTTGATTAAATGAGGCTTTGTCAAGGTCATGGATAAACGCAGAGATGGAGCCAATTATTCTGTTCCTATGGGGATTTACAATGATTTGTGAGATGCACATTTGTAATATTAACCTATCATTTCATTACAGCCATCTTTCCACCTCGGATTTTATCTACTCGACCAGGACAGAAAAGCCCAATTATTATGCATGATGACAGTTCTGACAAAGATCGAGAGGACAGCATCTCCTATACCACTGTAGACTGGAGAGATTTTATGTGCAACACATGGCATCTGGAACCCACTCTCAGGCAAGTAATGGGTGCACGTGCTTTACCCTTCATAAGGCAGCACCGTGAGGAAAAAGGCTGACCTAGCATAGGTTAAACATGGTTACCAAATGTACATGGAGGAGTTGGTCACTGGTGACCTTTAGCTTCTGAAGGTGACTTCAGCACCTCATTCCTGCTTTCCTGAGTGCTTCTGGGCAAAGCACAGGCAGCAAACACTAAGGAAAGCTCGGTGCTATTAGTTGTGCTGTGTGACATTTGGGAACAACTCCTCCCATGGTTGCTGTTGTTTCTCACCTCAGATCAGGATATTGTTTTCAGGTGTTTCAGGTAGCTATCGTGAACAGCTGCAGTCGAAGCATAGGTCATCATTAAGGAATCACTGCAGTTTCTTACAGGGTATATGTTGTAACAGTGCAGTAGAACCCAAAGTCACGATGTCCCAATTGCATATTAAGCAGTACAAAACCATGACTCAGAATGTTGAATTTAATGCTATCAGATACAGGTTCCCTTAGTGACTCATGTTGTCGTGGTCCCAATTATATCAACTTGTTTTCATATCAAAATTTTGAAAGCAATTTCTAATTTAAATGATGGTAAGTTGATATCACTGGTGGCACTTGCTTCATGGGTTCACATCTTTCCTAAATTTTTCCCTTTCCTCTCATCTGCTTTGTTAATCAAATTATAACTATGCCCCCCAAAACATCTATACCACCCCAGAACAGTACTCTAAAAAATTATTTAGATTTTATATAGTTATTATTCAGACATATTCATACCACAAAACAATTCAAAGTAACAAAATTTCTGTTACATAATGGAATCTTTATGTGTAGGCAGAAACTATTGTGAATAAGTAATTTCCTTTCAGTAAAATCTGTTGTAACCAAATAACAGAACACTCTGATAGGAGAAACTTTTAACATTGGCATGACTTGTGTTTTAACCTTTTTGTCACTGACTTTTCCTTAGTTGTTTTGTCACAGCAACAAAAAGGCTAAAACAAAGAAAAACAACTTAAAGGAAAGATTTAATTTTGACTCACGTTTTCAGATTCTTCAGTTCGTAGTTAGCTGGCTGTTTATGGGCTGATGCTGAGGCAGAACATCATGGCAGCAAGGTTGGCAGCCCACCTCATCGCAGTCAGGAAGCAGAGACAGACATTGTTGCATTGGGGACCAACCCTTTTAATACAATGAGCCTTTGGGGGATATTCCAGATCCAAACTATAATACTCAGGAACATTATTAAAATGTGGTAAAAGTTCTAATGCAGAAAACTATTGGAAAAAATCTGTTTTTAAATTTGCCACGTGCTTGTGAAATCTTTTACCAAATGCCCTTTAAACATTTAAGATGACTGAGAACACTTGCCTGCTATAGTAGGCAATCAAGGATTGTACACATAAATTATTTTCAAATGCTAATATTAAAGTAAATCCAGGAATTGCAGGCTTAATTATTGAAATGCCCCTACTCAAATATTTTGCCGAGTATAGTACAGAGGCCCAGTGATGCTCTTGGACCTGCCATCAAGACTATGTTAGGGCATTTTACTCCTTAACAGTTATCATTTATAATTATTTTAGATTAATTTCTTGGACTGGAAGAAAGATTGATCCAGTAGGTGTTGACTACATTCTTCAAAAATTGGGCTTTCATCATGCCAGAACAACCATTCCTAAATGGCTTCAGAGAGGAGTCATGGACCCACTGGACAAGGTTCTGTCTGTACTTATCAAAAAGCTTGGTACTGCACTACAGGATGAAAAGGAAAAGAAAGGAAAAGACAAAGAAGAACACTAGGACAGTCACTTGATCCATGAACAGATTTGAGTGTGTCAAAGTTTTACTACACTGGAGTGTGTATTTTTTTAATTTAAATTATAATTTTAAATAATTCTAATTTTGTGGCCATTGTATTAAAAGTTTGCAAGTTAATTTGTTTATTCTAGTTCCACCATTCTGTGTACAGTGAAGTATTGCATGATAATGTAAATTTTGTGAGGAACTAGATTAAAATATTTAAATTTGCTCATTAGGAGTTATAATTGTATTATGTGCAATATGTTTCCTGCATCCTTAAAATATTTGCAGAATAACTGTGAATTTTCTTGTTATTGGCCATAACTTTTAGAAAAAAAATCTTGTGGATAATGTGATGGGGGGGGCATTAATTGCTTTTTTTCTTTTTTTAATGTAGACTTGTATAAATATCTATATGTATATAGTTTGAGTAATTGTGTTATGATGTTTACCACTAAAATATTATTTGTAATTATTGTAATAAAGTCACAATAATGGTTTCAGCCTACAACCTTTTTGGATCTTTCTCACCTTTGATAGTTCATCATTAATAGAGGTCCATCCTGTGTCATGGTCATCAAATAATTTTATAGGTGACTGATTAATACTTACAGTAATTAGCTCAAGGAGGAAGTCATCAAGGCCTGGCAGAGGCTTCAGAGACAGCAGGTGCTATGCAGTGGTGAGTGAGAGCCAGCTGCTCATGACTGTTATCATACTGTGTTCCTGACGTATGTTTGTATGTATTCTTCCATGCACATGGAGGGAATATTATATGTAAAGTACACAAGAATTTAAAAGAGTGGCAATATCCAGTCACTTAAAGGTAGCTATAATGACAGTAACTCAGGTTGGTTAGAACTCTAGCTAAGTCAGTGAAGTCAGTTTTAAGATTAGGTAAATGTTAGAACTGCAGAATCCAGAGCTGGGACACTTCAGGAAAGCCTCCTTGCAGACCCTTGCAGACAACATCATCTCTGACAGGTTCAAACAAACTCCAGAGGAGCCAAGGCACTTGGCCAGAGCACAAATGTAGTTAAGTGTCAGTAGGGGAATTAAGAGACTTGATGGTTAGAATCACACAGCCATTTAGTAACTCAGCTAGAACTAAAGCCCTAGTGTCAGCACCCTAATTTTGTTGTTTATGCTAGATCATCTTACTGTCCTGTTCCTGATGTCTGTATCCTCCCAGCTTGTCCCAGAAGATGTCATTAATCAAACTTACCAGAGAAGTGGCTCTTATACCTAGGGTCTAAGAAAACACTGCCAGAAAGTTAGTTCAGCAAACAAACTAGAGATCAATTAAAGAAATTAGTGTGTTGAATATCATTTTAGGTTTTAATTCTTTGCTTCAGGGAAACAGAATACCAGTAGTTCTAAATGATAATTTCCTGTGGCTTTTAATATTATTGGTATGACACTAAAATATGACAATATAAATTTATCCTATTTCTGGCACTTACTGTTAAAGTGCTATAAAAAGAGAAAAGCAATTCTAAATAAATCTGTTGGGCTGAGGGTGTAGCTCAGTTGTATAGCACATACTTAGCATGTTTGAATCCCCAGCACCAAATTAAAAATATGAAATCTCTATTCAAAATTCCTGCAACTGTTGGGTAAAGCTTTGAGAAAACCAGCACATTTGTGCAGTACTTTTGGGAATGTAAATTGGTACAACCCTTAACACCACAAAGGCATATCAACTCAATAAAAGCAGTCTCACTGTATACACTTGCATATGTGTGAAATAATTATACAAGAATATTTGTGGCAGTATTCTTTATAATAAATGGTTGGAAACTATTCAGATGTCCATCAAGAAGACAGGTTAAATACTGGCACATCCATTCAGTGGAATAGTATGTGACTCTAAAAAAGAACAAGGATGATCTCTTAAGATTTATATACAAAAACCAACATAGATCCAGCTGTCTAGATTATAGTTTCCAGGTGTGCATTAAAATTATTTTTAAGTATCATGTACCTTGTTCTATCTAGTAAATCACATGATACATCCAGGTCATCTGTAAAATTTCCTTAATGTAATGCTCCTATATGTAAAGATTATGCTTTTAGGGTCACTAGAGAGCTATGATTTGCAATCTATAGTGAACAACCATTTTTAAAACTTAGAATCTGACATAAAGCAATAATCTTATAAAATATAGTTAAGAATTATTCAAAATGAAAAACCATACATAATACAAGTTCAAATTTTTATTATTTGATTCAATAGTAGTCTGTCAATTGCTATAAAAATTTCTAAGACACACTCTGGATTTCTGTACTTGTCAGAACTCTGAACAAGTCCTGGAGTGGCCTCGGTCCATGACCCAGTTTCATAGAACTGCTTTTTTTTTTTTTTTTTTTGTAAACAAATGGGGTACAATTTGTTTCTCTGGTCGTACATGAAGTAGAGGCATACCATTTGTGTAATCATACGTTTACATAGGGAAATGATGTTTGACTCATTCTGTTATTTTTCCTTCCCCATAGAACTGCTTTAAGTCACCTCTCCATCTTCTCTATGGAGTGGTGTTTTCCAACATTTTTGAGGGGAAACCTGGCCACTTGGGTGGACTGGGCATTTTGTATGACAGAATGATGGTAGCATGCCCAGATTGCTTGTGCTCTCTGCACACTGAGAGCTAGATACTCATCAAGCTCACTGAATTCATTAGAGAAAAATTTTTTCTTTTGGGGTTTCAGGCTTAGAGCTAAACTTGAGGGACCATCCTCAGTGGATCAGTCCTCAAAAGTTTGACTTTAGGGAATTTTGTCTGTAGTACCTGTTTAGGTCAGAGTTAAGCATCAAGACCAGGAAAGGCTTTGCACTCATGTTCCAACATCTTGCTCAGCTGATGACTTGTAGCAAACCCTTAGGAAAGCTCTCACCTAACAGATTTGGGAAGGCATTTTTTGGAACAAAGTGCTGTTAAAAAAGCACCAAGAAGAATAAACAGAGGCCATACTAGTCAGTATATTGGTTGGATAAATTAGTAAATGGGAAATAAATGAATAAACAGCCAAGCCTAACACTATGCTAACTCCAAAAACCCAATTAAACCATGATCTAACACTGCCTCCCACTTTATTTGTATCTTCATCCACTTCTTTTTCTGCTGTAAGTAATGTAATTTTTATTAGACTCTTCTGAAAGAAAAATTGAAAATGGTTTATGATTGGCTAAGAGAAACGAGTGGGAAGCAGGAAACCTGTGAGCAGATTATTGTACAAGTTCCAGCAAAAGTGACAGTTGCTTGGACGAGGGTGGTCACCTGGAAGTGGGAAGAAATAGACACGTTCAGGGCATGTGGAAATGGCCAACAGAACTAGCTGAGGGAATGGAAGCTGGGGAAAGAAAGGAAGATGGATGGATGTGGCCAGGAAATTAGGAAGAGCACCCATTCCTCAGACGAAGAAGGCCTCTCCCATGACAGGACTTGGTCCACAGAATGGCACCCCACCTTCCCTCTGGCTCGGTGTCCTTAGCTCCTCACAACAGCCACGCCCCTGGAGTCTTGGCTTGTGCATCTGGGTTAATGACGGTGTCGTGTGCTAAGATGAACTCACCATCTGTTGGGACTAATGACATGTTAACTAACTCAGGCTGACTCCTTACTCCCTGGCGAGTGAGCAAGATCAAGGCCTCAAAGGCAGTTTCAATAGTTAATGATGATAAATCTGACCACCGTCAGGGATTGGTTAACAACAGTTCTGTGAACGTGATCAGCTCGTGCTTGCCATATAGTCCTATGGGACTCTCGCCTGCGTGAACCCCCCTGTGTTGCTGACCTTTAAGCTGATTGGTTCCCGCCTAACCTCCACCCTACATAAAAGCTGTGCGATTTCCTCAATAAACGAGTTCCTGCTGTGACGCGTCTTGATTGTCCTCTGCCCGGAGGGCTGTGTGCGGGTGGTCAGTTGGCCCTACCTATCCCGGTCTGGCCTTGTTGGGGAGTGTCCCCTTCCCTTGTCACTGGTCGAGAAGAGCAAGGGGGCTTAAGACCCCAAAAGCCATGGTGTGCCATTTCCTGCGTTTTCCTGGCTAAGGGACGAGAGAGAGTCCCACTGAGTATGAGACGGCAGCACTACAGTGCAACAGCTGCCAACATGCCCTGCAAGCCACATGCAGTTTGGGCCATTAAGTGTTAGGTTACTGACATCAGTATTCAGAAACAAGGGAAGAAAGGGTTCGGAATCTGGTGGACTTCACATATCCAGGAGGTCACAGTGATATTTATATGGTATCAAATCTGAGTGTTTTACTGAAACCAGTACATAAGCAACATTCAGTGTAGTCCTGAAGTGTGAACCATTTAAATCACACTGACACCTTAAACTAAGTTTTTTCTTTACCCTTTAACTCACTGAGGATTGCCAAGCAAAGTGCAGATCATCTGTCACACAGCATAAACTGGGCAAGTCTCAACTAAGATTGGCTGTGTGAAATTTTTAAGCACAAAAAACAGTCCTCCAAATACGCCATCTCTAGCATATCTTAACATGCTATTTGTGGCTGAAGCAAAACAGCAAAAAAGGCCCCTCCACTAGGTATGTGGTGTACTGGGGTCTGGGGATGGGCATGCATGAGCTGGCGAGCACTGTGGCCCAATCAAAAAGCTGGCTATTTTCTAACCAAAGTAATTACATTGTAAGCTCTAAAATCTGGACTCTTTTAACAACCCTGTACTCCCAGCTTCTAGCTTCCTGACTATAAAGATACATATTAAATATTGTGGAATGAATGAGGACTGGTCTATAAAATACCTGAGTACTTTGAAAGTGTCAGTCATAAAAAACAAGGGAAAACTGAAATATCTCAGACCACAGGGAACTAAGGAATGCAATGTGGTCACCTAAGTGCTGTCAACTAACAGATGTAGCTGGAAAATGTGTGAAATTCAAATTAAACATGTTACATAGTTAGTGGCAGTATACCAATGTTAATTCCTTAGTTTTGATAAATGTGCCATGGTTATGTAAGATACCCTAAGGGGAACTGGAAATGAACTCGGCCATCTTCACGACTGTTCCATAAACCTAAAGTTTTTCAAACTTACATATACATAATTTTGACCTTACTACTTTAATTCCTTGTGCTTCTATTTCCATTTCATGTCTCCTCTCACAGTTGATCCCAATGTAATCACATCTCTGTACTTAGAAGTTTTATTCATCATCTTTATACTTCTTGGCAACACTTGAACTTTTTAATTTCCTGTAACCCAGTCTCTAAATGTTAAGAAAAAACCTGGATTGTTAGTTATTAGTGGGCACTTGATCAAAGCTACATAATCAACACATCTTGATAATCACTAAAGAAAAATACACTTATTGAAAATGCATTCCAGGATGGGAGGTATGGGATTTTTTTTGTTTCCAATTTCAGCATGTCTTTGTGGATGGATGTTAGTTCTTGCTGCAATGAGGTAAACTACCATCAATTTTATTGCCCTTTTCTTCTTTTTTAAGAATAAATTTAACTCTTGAGAAACCTCCATCTTTTTAAAGAGTAGATGGTTGTGCTGCGGCGGGCCAAAAGCCCGTCCGGCCACAGAGCAAGCTGTGCCTACTCGGAGTTGCTCCATGGTACGTATAACTAGTTTTCAGGCTGTACCTAACCCCCAGTTCCATTTTGTAAAGCAGTTGTTTGCTATAAATCACTCCAAGCACATTCAAAAAGCAGTCCTCCAAATATGCCATCCCTACATATCTTAGCATGCTAAGTGCCAAGGTAGAATGGCTTTTGCCTTGTTTGTACAAGTAAAAAATCATCTGCCCAGCATAACCTTACAACTCATTTGTGCCAATTTATCAAACTAATTCAGGAGCACCTGTACACATGGTCCTCCCAAATCAAGTCAAGAACATCAAACATAGGAGCTTATCAACCTCACTAGATGAAGCATCCTCAACCAACAAGCATAAAAGGAGACCCCCAAGAATGGACACAATGGTAGCCTGACCCTGTCACCTGGTCACTCATGAGCCTTGCCCAAGAAAATCACCACAGAGAAACCTGAATTCCTGTCCCCAGGTTTCAGCTCAGCGCTGTTACTCCTGCCTGAGACACAATGCAAAGCCTATTCCAAGCTGACACCTCGAGCCAACACCCTGGAACTGTGAACCATCTGGACTCTCATTTTGACAACTATGAAACTGGTTCTTAAAAACCTTTATCTGACCACAACACTCTGCATCCATACCTGTTCTCTGCCTGTGCTCTTGGCACTGCACCCTGTAAACCTGAGGTCAGTTTAACCCTTAGTATTTCAGTGACCTCAGTGTATTATTGTGTGACCTATGATGTATGACTTGAGTGTTAAAGATATTTTAAATTAAGATTAGAATAAAAGTGCTCGTAACTGCCCAGTTTATCAGGTGACTCATGAGTACTTGGTGAATAATGACTGGTGAAGTGGCATAGCTTGTGATTTTGTTATTCAACAAATTCTAGCATTATAGAAAGACACAAATATTTGGCCTATGTTGGCGTAATTCATGACAATGGTCACTGAAATTTTGTTTTAACAATGTCACTCAATTTGAATTCTTTCTTAGTTACATGCTGAAACTCAAGACGGTGGTTTATTATTAAAAATATTTGCAACCATTTTCAGGTACTGCGTCCCTTAGATCCTCTTGCAACTTTTATGACAGCAAAGAATTAAAAATCCACACTGGGTTTCTCACCCTGATATTAAGGCCGGCCGCTGTGGGGCACCTGTCCCCGCGTGTCACCTGATGCTAAGGCCATGTGCACCTGCCTTCGCTGCTGCCAGCAAAGCCCAGGTGGGGTCGGCAGCGCGAGCTCTAGAAGGCCGCACAGGCCCAGGCGCCTGCTCCAGCGCGACTGGGGAGAACGCAGGGCGCCCGCGCCGGGCCGTGCGGGAATGCCCAGGCGGAGCCCAGACGCCCAACACGCGCACCTCCGCGTCCTGGGCAGCAGAGGCGCGCTCGCCCAGGCGTCGACGCGGCCCCACGGCGGCCGGCGCAGGTGCGGACGCGGCCCCACGGCGCAGGCGCGGGCGGGGGCGGGCCGCGAGGCCGTTGGTGATTGGACGAGCCGGGCGCGGGGGCGCAAACCCGGGCCCGCAGGGGCGTGAGGCGGCCTTTGAAAGACGCGGCTTCGGCAGCCTCGTGCGCGGGCGCAGAGCGGCCTGAGGCGAGCGTCGACGCCAGGGAGGACGCCATGGCGGCAGCGGGCGGTAGCCGGCGAGCTCCGGGCCTGCGGCTGGGCCTGCCCCTGGCCGCGCGCCTGCCCGCGGGGTCCGGCCGAGAGAGCGGCGGGGAGGACGGCCTCGGTGGGTGGCGTCGGCCGGGAGGGCCGCGGGGGCCTGCTCTGCTCCCCGGCCTTGCGCGTCCCAGGGCCTGCGCGGCTGCGTCCCCGTGTCCCCGCCGCCCGGTGGGTTTGCGGCCTCTGCGGACCGCGTGCCCCGTGTCCCCGCAGCCCGGTGGGTTTGCGGCCTCTGCCGGCGGCGTCCCCCGTGTCGTGTCCCCGCGCCCTGTGGTTTGCGGCCTCAGCGGGCGGTGTCAGGGGGTCCATGGGGGCGGGGGTGCCCAGGCCGGTGTCCCTTCTCGCGGGCAGTAGGCCTGGTGAGGCAGGAGCAGCCTCGGGTGGGTGAGGAGGGCTGGCGTGGCCCGGCAGCGTTTGAGGCCCTGGGAACGGCTGGAGGCGCCCGGGGGCTTCTCGGTCTCACAGGACGCCGCTCCCCGCCCGCTTTGTCGTGCTCCGTAGGCGAGAAGACGTCTGGCAGTAATGACTGGTTTCAGAGTTCCAGGGTCCCTAGTTTCGCTCAGATGCTGAAGAAGAATTTGCCGGTTCAGCCATCAGCCCAGACGGTGACCGCGCCCGCAGGATACTCCTCGGAGAGCTGCAGCTTGTCCAGCATGGCTTCCAAGGTTACACAAGTGACCGGTAGGGCTTCATTTGTAGTAGTGCCTCGGTTCTTTAGGACTCTGGGATGGCCAGTAAGTTCTGCCAAGCCTCCGACCTGAACCTTTCTGAGATACCAGGCACAGACGTTTCCCTGCAGCTGAGTGCCACCTGGAGCCTGTAAGCTGACTCCCAACCCCCAGGAGGCCGGGACGCTTTCCCCTGCCTCTCGCTTAACCCCTCATTACCACCTTGACTGTTAAACCACTTCAGTGTATTGACATTTTGAGGTGAGGCTTTGGGTAAAGGACTGGTTTACACTGGTTTGTATTCCAAAAATTTTTTAACCAAGTATTAACTATAAAGCAGGGGGTTATACTTGAAAATTAAGTGGAATTTTATTCATATTTGCTGTACTGTTCGAGTATGACAGGCAGTATAAAATAGCGCTGGATACTGGGCTGTACTCCCGACAGAGCCAGATCTGTCTCCATTCTAAGCCTTAGTGACATCATCTTTTTAAAAGGCCATCTCTGAAGACCTTGACATCACTAAAATTCCATGAATTTCCAATATCATTAATATGGTAATATTTCTTTTTTCAAAATCATATGTCAAAAGATATACAGTAATAGATTGTGCTCCTGTGCCAGACTATACAGTAGAACCAAAAATGCATGTGACTAAATGTATCTTCCATTTTTGAGCAGGATTTTGTGCTTTTGCTTCTTTTGTATTTTAACCAAATTGACCATGTAAACATTTATTTTTAGGTAATTTTCCAGAACCATTGCTTTCTAAAGGTCTTTCATCTATTTCACATCCTGTCCTGCCTCCAAAGAAAATACCTAAGGAATTTATAATGAAATACAAACGTGGAGAGATAAATCCTGTGTCAGCCTTGCACCAATTTGCACAAATGCAGCGGGTTCAGCTTGACCTTAAGGAGACTGTAACAACAGGCAAGTGCAAAGTTGAGTTTGGTTATTATGGTGCTGGAAAATATCTTTCCAGTGAAAGGACACTTAAGTGTGGCTATACCAGTAAACTTGGGTAACAAAACTAGGGTCTTAACATAGAATGTGGTGTTTTCTTGATATAAAAAAAAAAAAAGTAGGCTTAATCTTTGTGTAATTTATTAGCTTTCCTGCTTTATTCTCAGACTGTCCCTGGAAAAGATAACCTCGTGGTCATTGTAAGAAAGACAAGGTGGATCAGTTGTTTTCTCAGGAAAAACTGCTCAAAACCATGACCCATTGATAGCTAATGGGTTAATTTAATGTTAGAAGTATGATTCAGTAGGTTTGGCATTGAGACAAGAGTATCAGTATTTTTAGCAAGCTCTACGTGTAATTTAGATCCCTATTAAAATTTGAGAACCTGGGTTATAAAGTGGCTGAACCTGATAGGCTTAGCTTTCTGACACAGTGCATATTAACAAATATGTGTAGTATCTCCTATTTAAAAATCATCTGGGCCACTTGTAGATACACAGAATGCTGTGTGGTTTGGTAAATTTGAATTGAAGCACAGGTGATTATGAAGGAAGAAATACGGGAAATTGATGTCTTAGGGAAAGCAATTAACCCAGATGCCCTCAGGAGTTCCTGGTAAAGCCTTAATGCATACCTTTAAAATAACAATGTGCCAAGTGTGGTGGCACAAGCCTGTATCTCAGCAGCACAGGAGGCTGAAGCAGGAAGATCATGAGTTCAAAGCCAGCTTCAGCAGTTTATTGAGGCCATAAATAACTTAGCAAGACCCTTTCTCAAAATATAAGATGGGCTGGGGATGTGGCTCAGTGGTTAAGAGCCCCTGGGTTCAATCCCCAGTACCAAAAAAATAAACAAGAAACAGTTAATGTAATATGATTATATGTGAGGAAATAAGATACCAGATTTAGGTGCAGAGTCATTGTACCTAACCATCAACAAAAAGAGATTTAGGCTCCTAAAGTTCCTACTACCAGCAAGTAAAACTTGAAACAAAAATCGTTGAACTGTGATTTTAGGAGATAATTCCACTTTGTTTTTCATTAGGCAAATATGAAAGTTGAGTAACAGTGTAAAAATAATCCTAGGAATTTGGAGGACCAGACATCAAGTTTAATTCTTCAGGCTATCTTCTTTATTGTTGTTTGTGTTTTGTTTTTTCTCATGGGTCCCCACCCCCAGCCTTCCTTGAGCTATAGTAGATTGAGCTGCTTACCATGATGCCCTGAAATGTTCATAAGTTTTCTTCAAAGGATTCATTGTATTCTAGAATATAGGAGCAATTCAAAGGTGGAAGAAATTCCCCTTGTATTGAAGCTTTAAAAAAAAAAAAAAGTTAACCGAAGTCTGTACAGTTTACCTCTCGTTGATTGTTGAATAGATCTTTTGAGTGATTACCATTGCCAGGCATGGCATTCACTGTCACTCCATGTTTGACATGTATTCTAAAGTTGCTCAATTGTTCACACTGAATCTGGAGCCACCAAGCTTCTTGAATCCTCTAACTAGTTCATCTAGCTTTAGTGTAAACCCCTGTTGGTCCTACAAAAAGACGGGTTGGTGTTTTAGATTAAATTTTACAGAATTTTTTTTTTTTACTGAAATGTTTTCCTATATACAAACATTGTTTGCAGGAATATACTGTGAATAATTGTAGCAGTTATTCTGTATTCTTTTTCAAGGTAATGTTATGGGACCATATTTTGCTTTTTGTGCTGTTGTGGATGGTATTCAATATAAGACTGGACTGGGACAAAACAAAAAGGAGTCTAGATCCAATGCTGCAAAATTAGCTCTTGATGAGCTTCTACAATTGGATGAACCCGAACCAAGAATGTTAGAACCATCAGGTAAATACTCTTGATTACAAAGTATTTGGAAAATGTATTATTTTCCAGGAGGAATTACCTAAAGATTGATGTTAATGAAGAGTTACTTGGCAACTACAGAAATGAACTTACAAGATTTGCTGATATATTTAATAGGAGTTGAAATTCTCTTGTTTCATTATTACAAGTCATTATGAACATGGCTAAGCTGTCTGATAACTTGTCAGATTATCATTTCAAATCCTGAAATGGTGTTTTTCTATAATTTATTAGGTTCTTACCAAGGCACTTAACCCTGTACATTTTGTATTTAAAAGGATTTAATGCATTGTTTTCAAATTTTACCTGTATTAGATTCAGTAAATAGTTGTTACTTGAGAAAATGATGATCAAAAGTACCATAGCAAATAGATTAAGACTGTATATTCCAGAATTAGATTGCTAAGGTTGCCTATAGGCCAACACATTATTTGCCTTCTAAACATAAGTTTCATTCCACAGGGAAAAACAATGAGGTTAACTATATTCTGTGACTATAATGATTAAATGCATGCAAAAACCCTTAACCAGTGCCTGGTGAATAATACAAAAATCAAATGATAGTAGATCTTATTAACAATTAATTTTAAGAATATGTTAACAAATGGTGTAATTGTTTTTGCCAGCATTGGTTTCATGTTAGATTGTTTTGATTTACATGTAAATGAGGCAACATTTAAAAGCATTTGAATTTGATTTTAAGCAGTGACTATGAATTCATTCTTTTTAAAAACAGTTCATTCTAGTGAGCTTTTTGATTTTTTAGTTTAACGTCAGCTTTTTGTCATTTCTTAATACTTAAGATTAAGTTAAATTCTTTTTATATTTTAATGGTTATTATTTAATTGAAGCATTATTTAATAATTTAAAAAAAGTAATTTGGCCACACCTCATAAATTTTAATATGTAGTCTTTCTCACTATTTTTCAAATAGTTTGTCATATTTTGTATTTGAAGGTACTTAGAGTATTAATTTTCTGATTTAATATTTAGGGCAAGATATAATTTTGGTAAATGTCTTATAAGTGTTGACAATATAAATGCCATTTGTTGTTACTACTCTGGTGCGTTTGTTTTTTTTACATGTTGTTTGACCTGCAAAGAACATTGATCACTGATTTCACTTTGTTGTAGACGACACCTTTAAAATTCAATCTTAAATTACTCCTTTTGTCCTATTTTATATATATGGGTTTGTTTTTGGTTTGCTTTTTAGGGTATGGCTTTTTTTTGCTTTATCTGATGTTTCTTGTTTTCATGTTTGTGGAACACATCTAATTATCCTGGGTTTTTTTTTTTTTTAATAATATTCTATTACATATATAATTGATTTTGGCATGATCAAAGAATGTTTTATTAGAAGTTTAACATTTTATCACAATTTATCTAACAATGTCATGTCATGTGATTTCTTTGCCTCTTTATTTTGTCATATGGGTAATATTTTCTTCTAAACAGTTGGAAGGTAATGACTAAACTAGAAATTCATCTTTCTAATACAAAGTCAATTTTGACAATTTTGAATCCTGGTTTTATCATCTAATAATTTTACTGTATTCACTGTTAGCACTGAATATGCTGTGGATGAATAAATATTACCCACTTGTAGCTTAGTGACTAGTGATTTAGATTTTTTATATTTAAGTCTTTGTCCAGAATACTTAAAAAGTAAATGTGAAATGCAGAACCTTTGATAAAGAATATTAAGACATTACTTTGATTTCTTAGTAAGAATTCCTTATATAAAATTATTTTATCAGCTATCAATATACCTATGTATACTTTGTCTCCAGTAATATTTTTCCACTTTCCTTCCAACCATAGCATGCAGTAGATATGTTTTGAGAATATACTATGTTCCAGGAACTGTAGTAGGTACTGGATATCTAGACCCATCCTCTATCCTCTAAGAGCTAAATACTTCAGTAAAATCAAGTTAAAGCATATTTAACAGCCTGGAAATAATACATGATAAGGTTATCTTTTCCCCTGTAGTGTTCTACAGTTTCTTTGTCATAAACAACTGAGTTTTAAGATTTCTTTCTTGAGAAAGGATGTAGAAGAAAAAATGAAGTATTCTCTTTGCTGTGTTGACCTAATCTGTTTTTTAGTCGTCATTGTCTTTGTGCATGAAATTTTAAGCTGATTATTTTTTTCAAACTTCTAAACTCAGCACTGTTCAAAGATTCTTTTGTGTTCTTTTTTTCACATTATGTACACATTTTGTATTTTTAAGTATAGTTGTGTGTGTGTGTGTGTATTTAGTTGTAGGTGGACACAATACCTTTATTTTTATGTAGTGCTGAGGATCAAACCCAGGGGTGAGTGCTCTACCATGAGCCACAACCCCAGCCCCCTAAGTACAGTCTTTTAACTGTATGAATTCTTTTCAAGGATGATGTGATTGATTCTTCTAAGTTTTGAAAATGTTTAATATTTTTTGACATGATGTAAGAATCTGGTTTTTAAGTTTAGTTTATTTGGCTTCTTTTTTAATTTAAAAACTTTAGGCCAGTTGTGGTGGTGCATGCCTGTAAGCCCAGCAACTTGGGAGACTGAAGAAGGTTCAAGGTCAGTCTCAGTAACTTGGCAAGATCCTCAGCAATTTAGCGAGCCCCTGTTTCAACAAGGGATGGGGATGTAGCTCAGTGGTAAAGTGCCCCTGGGTTTAATCCCCAGAAACAAAGAAAGTAATTTTAATTGTAAAATATACTTCAAATTTACCATCTTAACCATTTTACAGGTACAGTTCAGCAATGTTAAATCCATTCACTTTGTTATGCAACCAATATCCAGAATAATTTCTTACAAAACTGAAGTTCTACACTCCTTAAATAACAACTCCCCATTTGTCTCTCCCCTAAGCCCTTGACAATCACCATGCTACTTTGTGTCTCTATAAGTGGAATCATAACAGTATTTGGTTTTTGTTTGTTTTCTTTTGCAACTGTCTTATTTCATCTAGTATAATGTCCTCAAGTTCATCCAGGTTGTAATATGTCAGAATTTTGTATCCTTTTAAATGCTCAACAATATTACATTCATGCATATTACACAATTTATCCATTCTTCTGTTGATGGACACTTGGGTTGCTTCCTTTTTTTTTTTTCTGTTGTGAATTTTTGTTTTGACTGTTGTGCAGATATCTTACACCCTGCTTTCAGTTCTTTGAGTGAAATTGCTAGATCATTTGATAAGTATTTAATTTTTTTAAGAAACCAGTTTTCCATGATGACTGCACCAGTTTATTCAAATCAACTGTGCACAAGGGTTCCAATTTCTCCACATCCTTGCTCTCACTTTTTGTGTTTTGCTATGAGCTAAACCTAATGGATGTGAAAAGTGGTATCTCCTTGTTGACTTGACTTACATTTACCTAATGGTTTGTGATGTATCTTTTCATGCCTTGTTGAATATTTGTCTTTAGAGAAGTGACTATTAAAGTCCTTATTTTTCAATGAGGCTGTCTTTTGTTGAGTTTAATAATTTCCTCTCTCTAGTCTAGATATCAAACCTTTTTCAGATTTGCAAATATTTTCCCCTTTCTCTGGATTTCCTTTTCTGTTAAGTGTCCTTTTCTGTATAAAAGTGTTTTTAATTTTGACAAAGTTCACTTTCTTTGTTGGTGTTGCCATGTGTCTTTGTCATATCCAAGAAATAATTGCCTAATCCAATGTCTTGAAGCTTTTCCTGTTTTCTTCTAAGAATTTTATAGTTTTAGCTCTTACATTTAGGCCTTAATCCATTTCAAGTTAATTTTTGCATATGATGAAAGGCAAGTATCCAGTTTCATTCTATTGCATATGGATACCCAGTTCTCCCAGAATCATTTGTTGAAATTACTGCCCTTGGCACTCTTGTTAAAAATCATTTGGCCATATATGCACAGGTTTCTTTCTGGAATGTCTGAACAGTATGTCTGTACTAGTAATATCCTATTTTGATTACTGTAACTTTGGAGTAAGTGTGTGAATTAGGATGTAAGAAAATGGTTTTTAAGTTTAGGATGTGTGAATCCTCCAGCTTTGCTCTTTTTATTTTGAAATTATTTTGGCATTTTTTTACATGGCATTTTAAAATGCATACCATCTTGTGCAGTCTTATTTTATTTCTTTTTCAAGATTATTTGTGCATGATAAACAGGATTTAATATCTTTTTAGCCATACTCAGTAAATAGAATTGGATCCATCTTTCTCTGAGTGTTTAAAGTTCCACTTTTTTCAAGTCTGGGTGTGTAAATTTAACTGTAGTTAGCATTTCTCTAATATGAGCCCTAAGGTAACATTGTCACTAGTTCTTTGCTCATTTCTATATACTTAATCAGTTTCCCATCTTACACAAAATTTAGTCTAGAGTTTGAATACTTTTTGCTTTGTCTTTGACTTTATTTTGGTTGCTTTTCACAATGTTGCAACTTTTACAAAGAAAACTATATAGTAGTGGAAGATTAAGAAAACTAAGATTTGTTTGCTTACCTGGAATCAGAATGGAAAATAGTTTATGGCATTTGATGACCTAGAGTTGGCAGAAGTATACAGAAAATAATCATTTTTGGATTGCTGTCATTATAGAATAGTAGAATACCAGCTCTTTGGAATATTGAAGTTTCATGTTTCCTGATGTTTTGTTTTATTTACAGGTCCTCCTCCTATCCCTGCAGAACCTGTTGTTACACCTGAACCAGCTTATGTTTCAAAAGTACATTATGGTAGGAAAGTCCTTTGTGATGTTTTTTCTTAAAGGATTAACCCAATTAAAATTATAATTGATATGCAGAGGTATGAAAATGTACACTAACTTTGTATCATTCAAACCTATTGCCACCTCTGTAAAATAAAAGGAAAATTTTCTTCTATGCTAAAAATGAGAGAAATAAGGAGAAAAAAGATTAAAGGAAGGAGTTTCCTCTTGTAAGGAAGATAGTTCATCAGTTTTATGTAACTCCTTTTTTGGAGAATGCTTTGTTTTGGTGGTCTTGTTATTAATGTAAACCAGTGACTTTCTGGTGCTCGATGGTCATTTGGCACATTCATTTCAAATAATATATTCACTTTCTTTTAATGCCAGTTACCAATCACTGAAGCCCAGGAAAGTTACAACTTAGTTGACATAACTAGTTGTGTGTTCCACTACCAGTTACTTCACTGCATACTTTAATTTCATCATTTGTAAAATGACCATTACAGTAATTACCTTATAGTTATTGTGCAGATTAAATGAACTCATACATGTTAAATACTCAGATTAGTGCCTGACACAATAGGTGCTCACTAAATAGTAACCTTTATTTTATTAAAATTTCTCATCATATTCAATATTGTAGTTATTATGTCCTTTTCCTGTTAGACTGTTAATCTCCTTGAAAGCAGAAAATTATTCTTAAATTTCTCCATTGACAACATATCATGCTACAGATCTTAAAGTTTGTAATGTGAAAAAAGAAAAACCATTCTTGCTTTCATTTTCCAAGCCTGGAAGTTAGGATTGAAATTTTTGATGTAACTTTTGTCTTCCATTGTCTTTCTCTGAGGCAAAGAAAAAGGCTTTACACATTGGTATGCTTGCAATGGAGTAAAAAAAACCAGGCCAAGGAAAATAAACACATTCGAAGGGCAAAATTCACTAGTAGTTAGATATGGTCACTTGACAGTCATAAGAAGTGATGAGCAGAAGAGTAATGAAGGATCAGTCCTACAGCAGTGATTTCTTAGTATGGGAAGAGGCTCTTGCCTTTCAGCCTCTGAGACTAGACATTTTTAATGACTAATGGGACAATTCTCAAGGATTGACAATAACAGATTGCATTACCATGGGAAAAGAGGTCATAATCTATGAAGAAGGAATATGTAGTTTTAATAAACAGTATGGTTTAAAAGGCTCAGGTGTCAGGAGTCAACTGTCAGGAAAGGGAGAGCAAAACATCACCCTTCAAACTTAGGGGTAAAACGGGAGATGTGTTAATTTTGAAGAAAAAGGATTTGAGAATGAAAAAATTCTTAATACTCTTTGGTCCAGTTATAGAAATAGGCACTTCCTCAGCCTATCTACCTTGCTGTGTAAATCTAACCAGACTGTAGCTTTATTAAGAATAGATGGATTTTTGGTTCTGAAAAGAGGTTCAAGTCACCCATGATGAGTGACCCTTGAAATTAGCAACTTGTAGGAAAAAAAGTGTTAACTGACATTATATGTGTCATCTTGTTACCTCCTCCTTCATTCCCAGTGATTTGTGTGACTATTTTACTCCCTCAACAGTCAGCACACATGCATAGGGAAAACAGTATTGTACTTCCTTCACACGTGTGCTAAGAAGAGATACATCGAGTAATTATATTCAGGGCATTTGTTACTTCTTTTAATATTAACATCAGGAGGTATACTGGTGTATTGTTTGTGTGTTGGGGGGTGGTGATGTTATTTGCAATGCTGGAGTCAAACCCTGGGCCTTAAACATGCTAGGCAAGCACTCTACCATTGAGCTGTATCCTCATCCCTATCCCCTGTTAGTGTATTGATTCCCAAATATTCTTTGATATTTCTAAACATTTTCTTGCCACATGCATAATTCTCGGTCTGTTAGTACTAATCGTAGTGTATTTTTCTATATCATAAACTAATTACTAACTGCATAGGATATGGTTAAATAAATTACAGTACATTTCATTTTGTGGAACCACTAAAAAGAATGAAATAACACTAATGTCTCTTTGATGTCCAAGATAAAGTAATGTGAAGAGTGGGGTTTAGCATACCCCAGTTTTTTTTTTTAATGATGCATGTTTATATTTACATGTATTTTCTCAAAATACCCTTAAGAAACTGGTAGTAGTGGTTTTGTATCTGGAAAGGGAAACTTGTGAATGTATATACCTTGTTTCATAAAAAGAATTTAAAAAATTAATTTTTTTTAAAAAGAACATTAAGTGGAAACTGCATCTCCTGTACCATAAGTTTTGTAATAAAGAGGTAATAGTTCATTCTGCTTTCTCAGAGCTTCATTTCTGTGATTGATTTTCAACTGTCCTATTTTAAACATTTTTTTGATAGTATGCATTTGCTTGTTTTGCCACAAATAGAGTATTAACAAAGAAAATCAAGTTTCCTGTAAACAAGAACATGTAAATAGGTAACAAAAATGTTGTATCCACTTAACAGAATATTAGCTGAGACTTGTTAACTTACTTCAGCATTGGTGCCTTTTAGATGGTAGTTATTAAGGAAATAATAATTTATGCAAAAATTATATACAATTAAAAAAATAAATATATAAAAAAATTATAATTATACACCTGAAAAATATGTGTACATGAGAGCAAAATTATTTCATTGTTTTTTAGTAAATGGATGTGAGCCACTTGATTAGACTTGCAGCATTCACCATGAAACATCATGAAATAACAAGTACCATCATTAGTTTACAACCAAACTTGGAAAAACATTGTATCAAGTGCTTCTGCAACTCATTCTCTTAGAACAAAGATTCTTTACTAGGAGTATACAATTACATATACACAAAGTAACATTACATCAGGGCCCTACACTGGTATCTCAAAGCAATTCATTAATGTTTATTCTTGGTTATAAACCGTTCTAGTATAATCCTAGTTACTTAAAACTATTTTAACTCTCCTTCAAAGAGGTTTTTTTAAGTGGGAACGTGGAAGTGTATTGAGTCTAACTGCCTAGTGCTTTGCAGTGGTTCTCAGTGGGAGTGTATTTTGATTGCCACAGTGATTGGGAAGAATTATTGCCATTTGGCAAGATGTTGGTCATCTTGCAGTGTGTGAGACAGACCTCTACCATAGAATTGTCCTGTGTTAAGAGTTTTGACAGTCTTTTCAGAGTGCATTTTAAAAGTACAAATCAATCCTCTAGTACTGACAAGTCTTTTTATAAGAAATATTCAAAAACCCAATAACTTGTATTTTATAGTTGAATATTTTAAAATCCCAATCATGACATAAGTTAGAAATTTGCTTATATGTCTCTGTAAATTAACTAATTTGGTTGTAAAGTTATAATAAAAATAAGACAGCTCTGGAAATTACAATGTTCTTCAAATTCATATTGCTTTTAAATTTTTTCTAGAAGGGAGACATATCCAGTATGCAAAGATTTCACAGATTGTTAAAGAAACATTTAATCAACTAATTTCTAGTCATTCACAGTATCTGAAATGTAGCAATTCATTGGCTGCTTTTATAATTGAAAGAGGTAAGTCCAGATACTTGGGATGTGTTAGTTTGTATAAAAACTAATCTTACTGATCTGACCTATGCTTTAGTAATATTTTAGTTACCTATCTTTGCCTCTATTGATGATGATATGCATTGATTTAAAGTGACCTTTGCTAGTAGGTGTGAGTCATTAAACACAAACCTTCTGAAAGGTAGAGATTAAATATCCTTACCAAGAATCGATAGAGAACTCAAAAATGATAAAAGGCTTAACAATTTTGAACCTTAATCAGTACCATCCCAAAATCTAATCCTCATTTTAACCAACACTAAAAAGGAACTATACACACTAGCATCTTTTTTTCATTTTCAATTAAGAAAATAATAAAATATTAACATTGTGACATTGCAGTTATCTTTTTTTTTCTTTTATGTTCTGGGTTGATCATTAAGCAGTAGTTCTATATTAATCCATGAATTGGTAATCTCAATTAAGCATTCATGATTGAATAACGGAAAGGAAAAAATTTTGGAGAAAAGAAAACATGAGGAAAGAGCAATGGAAAACTATAAAACAATGAACAGATAAATTTATTGCTAGTATAGAATAGTATATATACAGAAACAATACACAGTATCGTTTATAAGACGGTGCCAGATTATGAAGTGGCTTAAAATCTTGTCACATGTTAGATATTATTGATAATTATGAGAGATTTTAAACAAGGATAGTAGTGTGCTACAATTGTTGGGAACATTAGTGTCAGCTCTACAGCTTTGGTTACATTAGGCAAGTTATGTTCTTACCACCTCAGCTTCAATTTTCTTATTTTTATAAACATGAAGAGAATAGAAACTAACACCTACTTCATGGGTTGTTAGAATTAGATATGATAATGTAAATTTAATGCACAGCAGTTAGTGTTTAGTAATAGTTCAGTAAATTTCATTTGTGTGATTAAGGTAAATTAATGCTTAAGCAATAATGGTTAACAAACCATTTTTTTTTAATTATTGGAGTTGAACCTGAATTAAGGAATCACAATGTAGGTGATTGTGATAAATGCTTATATTAGAATTGAGATGAACAAGTACAGAAATAAGAATATATATTTCAAAATCAATAAAATGAAGGCAATGATCGATGATAGATGAAGTGAGATGAATAAAAACTAGTGTCACTTCAAGTTTACCTAGGAAAATAGTTTTCATAAACAAAGGGATCTGGAAGCTGGTGTGAGATGGGGTGGAGAACATCATGAGAGAATAATGTTTTAGAAAATGAGTATGAATTTGGGATGGGGAAGCCTGAGTGAAATCAAGCCAAAATTCTTGGAGTAATTCAGGACATATTGAAAATATCTTTAAATTTTACTTCATTATTTTTAATTTTGTCCCTAGGAAACTGTCTCAAATCCAATCATTTTTCTGTGCATTGCCTGAACACTGTCCTGTATTTATATTCGTCTTTTCTTCTGTAACCATGGAGGATGAATCTACCTTTATTGGTTAATTCTTTCATATAATTTGTATTCCATTTCCTCTCATATCTAGATGAAATTTCCTTTGGTTATGTTCTCTTTTTCTTGCATTATCAGTTTTCAGTATGTCTCAGAAGCACTGCAGGTCAAATAACAAGAGAAATAAAACTTGAATTCCTGGCTGAGTTCCTTCCCCTTATAACTCTCTTTACATCACCATTCATTCCAGAACTTTCCCTGACACTGCATAATTCCACTTACAGAAAGATTTATAGACCTGGTTATGGAGTCATAATTGACACTACAGGTTCACATCCCTATTTTAGGGATGAAAGCAGAATCTGTGCCCAGTGTTCCTGAATAATATACACTGCTTTCATCTTTCCAGTAGTCTGGAAAGCTGCCTTCCAAACTTGTGTCTTGAAAATAAACAGAAAATCCCCTTCAAACTCTTGGCACCCTCCTACTAAAATCCACAGTCACCTTTACCTGATTTTGTAGCCAAACTTCAAGTAATTATTTACAGCTCTTGTGTCTCTTTACTCCAATATAGCTTTTTTCTCTTCTAAAGATTGATAATAGAAACTAACACCTGCTCTCAAGTCTGGAAACTATAATCTTGTCAAGGCTGCCTTACCTGCGTGTCACAAAATCCAGGATATTGTTAACTGTTCACTTGACTTTTTAGAGACATTGAACACAGTTTTATCATAACTTAGTTTTTCTATCATACCAGTACTCTCCAGATTTACCTGCTTTCCATTCTCCCTCCCCCAAATTGGCCACAAACCTTAAGAATACAGTGTCATTAACTGTAGTCTCACCATGCTGTATATTATAACTGCAAGTTTATACCCTTTGACCAGTATCTCCCCACCTGGCTCACCTCCTTACCACTTGTAACTCCCATTCCATCTTTATAGATTCCTCATAGAAGTAAAATCATGCAGTATTTGTGTCTGGCTTAATTCACTTAGTGTAATATGCACCGGTTTTATTCATGTCACTGCAGATAAGATTTCCTCCACTTTATTTTGTGGTACTGGGTGTTGAACTTCAGGCTTCATGCAAGCTAGGCAAGTATTCCACCTCTGAGCTATATGCCTAGCCCAAGACTTTCTTTTTTAAAGGTTGAATAGTTGTATACATACATGTATAAAATGTGAGGTAGATAAAATGTATATATACATATCAGTTTATGTGTTGACGTACACTTCAGGATGTTTCTAATACCTTGCTTATGTGAATTGTGCAGCAGTGAGCATGGGAGTTCAGATATCCCTTTAGAATCTTAATTTTGTTTCCTTTGTGTGCATACCCAGAAGTGGGATTGCTGGACCATAGAGTATTTCTATTTTTATTCTTTAGGAATCTCCACATTTTTTTCTATAGTGAATCTACCAATTTATATTTCTCCCAGCAGTTTAGAAGCACTTACATTTATCCATATCCTTGCTAAAACTTCTTTTGACTTTTTTGACAATAACATCCTAGTGATAAGTGTAAGGATGTCTTGAATTTTGATTTACCTGCCTCTGAATAGTGACATTGAATACTTTTCAAAAATAAACCTGTTTGTCCTCCATGGAAAATGGCTCTATTCAGGTACTTTATCCATTTTTTGATATTTTTAACTAATGAATTGTAGGATATTAAAGCTTCCTTGGATTTGTTTTGTAATATTTTCTCCCATTCTGAGGGCTTCCTTTTCATTTTGTTGATTATTTCCTTGACTGTGAAGAAAGGAGTGATCTTGGAATGAAACCCCAAATACTTTTTGCTTCCTTACCTTCAGTGGTTTTCCCCAAAGCTCTTCACAGACTCTTCAGTATGGTGTGCAGTACCTCTCACCTCGCTGACACCACTTCCTTTATCCCACTTGTGGAGGAGCTGTACAGTCCCCTCTCTCTGCTCAGGGTGGTGTGTTGCATTTTTTCTTTTGACTGGAATACCTTTCCCCCCTCATGCTGCTTACTCCTCACACTAAAGTTTAGGTGCATGCTTATTAAGAAAGGATTATGCAATTAGTCAACATGAAGTACCATTTGATTGTTCTTCACATCAATTCTGTGTTTCCTTCAAAGCACTTACCACAGTTTGGGGTTTGCTGTTTTTGTTTTGTCTCTCCTACTAGAAGCTTCATGAGGACATGTCTTGCTTCACATATTAGTCCTAGCATCTGCTTCAGAACCTGATAGTTGCTAGGACCTCAGCAGTTTTTGTTAAATTAGAAAAAGTTCTTCAGGTAGTTGTAAATTGAAATTTGTTCAAAAATCTTAAGACTAGAGATTTTCTGAAATCATCCCAGAAGCAAAAGATAGAATGAGGGCAATATTTAAAAGGAAATATTTTTGTGGAAAAAAGCGATGAACTAGTCAGTAGTCTGTTGAAAGGCCCTATAGGATATGAGCAGGGGAAAGACTGCCAATTCAAATTGTGTATTTTGGAAGCTTAGAATTTCACAGGAATTTCAAGTGGGCACAGCAGAATGTGAATGAAGCAAAGCTACTGGAAAATGTCTCCAGTTTCTTTTCAAAATGGTTTTAGTAGAACAGAGAAAAACAGTTTGGTTGAATGGATTTGAGAGGCATTTTATATAGATGGTTTTAAGTAGAATTGCAAATGAAGTCTCTTAGAAGGTCACATAAATCTAGATGAGGAAGAAATAGGGGCATATTTGAAATCCAAGGATATTTGGTGATACTGTTGATTGTGGCAAAAATTTAAAGCACCATGCTGCTTTTTTGAGATATTGAATTTTGCTTCTTAAAATACTCTTAAGGCTCTATTTGAAACTGTGGGTTGGTTAATATGTTTTACCCAGTTAAAATGGTAGACTAGAGGTGGGATGGGACATAGGAAAGAGTAACTTGCTACTGTTAACCTTTTCCTTTCAGTGGGGCATCATGAAGTTGTGGCTGTGGGCACAGGTGAATACAATTACAGCCAGTGCATCAAGCCAAATGGAAGAGTGCTGCATGACACTCATGCTGTTGTTACAGCAAGAAGGTCTCTCCTTAGGTAAGGTAACAGATATGGTAATGCCATGAAATATCAGTGCTCTCGCCAGGTGCCGTGCCTGCACCTGTGATCCCAGCAGCTCAGGAGGCTGAGGCAGGGGGATCTCGAGTTCAAAGCCAGCCTCAGCAACACTGAGGCACTAAGCCACTCAGAACCTGTCTATAAGTGAAATACAAAATAGGGCTGGGGATGTGGCTCAGTAGTCAAGAGCCCCCTGAGTTTAATCCCTGGTAACAAAAAAAAAAAAAAAATGGAATTTTGGTGACCATTGTTCCAAGGATATGATAGTCTCTTCCTTATCTCGGTCATCTAATTATATCATGATAACCTTTGTAAATCTTATTATAATGTCTTATGTGAATTTTAGTACTTGTGAACTAAGTTTTAAAAGTCTTAAAGTGTAAGGAAAAAATGCCATTTAACTGACTAAAGTTATTGGAAAGTATAGTTTTAGATTTGCATCAAGTACACTCCATCTTATTTCACCTCTGAATTAGCCATACTCATCCAAGGGCAGCACCAAAAACCGACAAGTTTCCAATTTATGAGGTCAATGCATCGTCTAGCAGAGTGTTAAGTAAAATGTCCTTCAGACTGACAGATACCAAAGAGAAGGAAAGGGACAGAGGTGAATATGTCTAGCTTCTTTTTCTAGAATCATCTGTTACTCTGCTCCTTGCAAGAGGAATGAAGAGCATATGATAGAGAAGCCAGAAATGTTACATTCTGAAAACTTCCTATGAAAACATGAACAGTGAGAAATGGGTGTTAGCTCCTATAATTTCCTCCAGCTTTTGGTTCTCCAAAGTTCACTTTCATCAAACTACTTCCTATGGAAATTTCCAATACAAATGAAAATAGGATAGTAAATTCCATTTCCATTATTCTGTTTTTGTTTAATCACTGAATTCTCACTTTTTCTTGTCGTTATTTTCTTTGCTGGAGTATTTAAAAATAAATTTAGGCATATCCTATCTGAAAAATGTAAGCATGGATCTCTAATAAAAAGAATCCTTTAATCTTAAAAGTAATTGGAGAAGTCCATGAGGGTCTTACAACTCCTTGTCCTCCCATTCCCCTTTGGTACTGATGAAATTATTTGACCTCTGTAAAGCTCTCACTTTTATCATTTATTTCTGCCCATGTTTGGCATTGTTATACACTGGTGCTTACTTACTTTATTACATATTTCCAATGGTGTGATTGAATGGAGTACATTTTAGAATTGTGGTTTTTAAATAAGCAAAATGGTTTTCCCTAGTTTAATTAGTTGTAGTCTTTCAGGATATCTATTTTTTGTTGTTGTTGTTTTGGTGGTGGTGGTGATGAGTTTTTTTTGTTTTGTTTTGGCACTGGGGATTGAATTCAGGTGGGCTTAACCTCTAAGCAACATCATTAGCCCCCCCCCCTTTTTTTTTTTTGGAGACAGTCTTGTTAGGTTGATGAGGCTGGCTTCTGAACTTGAACCCTCTTGTCTCAGCCTCCTAAGCCAATGAAATTACAGGTGTGTACTTGCTTCATTTTTTAATACAACTTGTGGTAGTTATTTTTTTTTTTTTTCATGCACTTATCAGAGAAAACATTTGACCTTCGGTGTTTTGGAGTTGGCCTATTTCTCTAGCATGATATTTTCCAGCTTCATCCATTTACCAGCAAATGCCATAATTTTATGCCTGAGTAATATTCAATTGTGTATATATACCACAGTTTCTTTATCCATTTGTCAGTTGAACGGCATCTAGGTTGGTTCCACAATCTAGCTATTGTGAATTGAGCTGCTATGAATATTGATGTGGCTGCATCACTGTAGTATGCTGATTTTAAGTCCTTTGGGTATAAACCGAGGAGTGGGATAGCTGAGTCAAATGGAGGGTCCATTCCAAGTTTTCTGAGGAATCTCCGTACTCCTTTCCAGAGTGGCTGCACCAATGTGCAACTCCACCAGCAATGTACAAGTGTGCCTTTTCCCCCTCATCCACGCCAGCACTTATTGTTGCTTGTGTTCTTGATAATAGCCATTCTAATTACAATGAGATGAAATCTTAGGGTGGTTTTAATTTGCATTTCTCTAATTACTAGGGATGATGAGCACTTTTTCATATATTGGTTGATCACCTATATATCTTCTGTGAAGTGTCTGCCCATTTCCTTAGCCCATTTATTGATTGGGTTCTTTGTATTTTGGGTATAAAGTTTTTTAAGTTCTTTATAAACTTTGGAGATCAGTGCTCTGTCTGCAGTGTGTGTGGTAAAGATTTTCTCCCACTCTGTAGGCTCTCTTTCCACGTTACTGTTTCCTGTGCTGAGAAAAAACTTTTTTGTTTGAGTCTATCCCATAGCACTTTTTTCTATGCTTTTTTTTTTTTTTTAAACCACTAAGGAACAGAACTACTATTATTGATAGTGATAGTGTTGCTGAAATAATTTGTTGTGGTAGAGAAGGGGCTGTTCACTTGAGAGACTGGGGGAGGAATCAGTAGAGCAATGGGTCTTCTGTAGGATATAATGGAGATGGAATCGTAGTCAAGGATTGGTGTTTTACTGCAGGTTACAGGGCAGACTGTCTTCCATCTGAGGACTTCTTAAGGGAATTAATTTTTCATTGAATTAAGGGTTCTTGATTTTTCAAGTTCTTATCCATATGAAAACTTTGATATAATGGGGACTTTGTTCTTGGCACTGATTATATGTTTATTAAAAAACATCTTTTATGAATTGTATTATTTAACAAAGTTATAACATTTATTTTAGGTACTTTTATAGACAGCTTCTACTCTTCTATAGCAAAAATCCTGCTATGATGGAAAAATCAATATTTTGTACAGATCCAGCTTCTAATCTACTCACTCTGAAACAGGATATCAACATTTATCTGTATATGAACCAGTTGCCTAAAGGATCAGCCCAGATTAAGTCACAGTTGTAAGTATTAGGGAAGTTGTTTTTAAAAAACAATAGGGTGACTACTGCATATTTTCTGAAACTGTAGAACAAGTAAATTCGTATGTACCCACATTGTTGTTTGTGTCCTGCAGGAGGCCACAAATCCTTTCCCCACCCTTTTTTCAACTTACTACAATATGACTAGTATTTAAAAATTTCATGTACTTTACTTTCTATGCTATCGAAAATCTTCTATTTTGAAGACAAACATTAGTGAAGTATGGATTTATGCACTGTTAATATATAAATATGGAAGTTAGGAAAAATTTATGGTCATAACTTCATTGTTTTGATGAATAAATAGTATCAAGCAGCATAAAATTTTAAAAGTATAGGCAAGCACCATGAAGAAAGTAAAATTCTCCTCAAGTCTTACCATCTGGGGATATATATGGGTAATGTTTTGATTAAAAATCTTTCCACTAACACATTTGAAAATAAGGGTAACTTTCCCTAGAGAGAAACTTCAATAAAAGTGATTTTAGATTTTATTATTTTATCAATTTATTAGAGGTGAATCTTGAATAAAAATTGTCAGTTTTGTTTCTATTTTACCATCCTGTAGTTTAAAAAAAAAAATGGTACACAGAAGAAGGAAATAACTATGATAAGGACAAAAAAGTAGTTTTAATGTGATTTTAAGAAACATAAAATGTTGATAATATAAAAATTATGCTGAAAATCTAAATATGGCTAATGTCTGTTTTGAATTAATCTTGTGGAATAGTGAGTCCATTCCTGCTTTGTTTGGTGTTTACATCTATTTCTGTTACTAGAATTCCGTATATACTGGCAAATTAAACCTGGTAGGGGACAGTGCTTAGGAACATCTATATTTTACTTTGTCAACTGTGTTTCTTTTTTAAAGATGAAACTTTTCTTTCTCCAGGCGTCTGAATCCACATTCTATATCTGCATTTGAAGCCAATGAAGAACTGAGTCTCCATGTGGCTGTTGAAGGCAAAATTTACCTGACTGTTTACTGTCCTGCAGATGTTGTTAATAGAGTGAACAGTATGTCCTCAAGTGACAAGTTGACACGATGGGAAGTGCTGGGTGTACAGGGAGCATTGTTGAGTCACTTTATACAACCAGTTTATGTCAACAGCATACTTGTTGGTGAGTGGGGTCTCAGTACTCCTGACCTCTTTCACTAAAACTCTCACCTATATAAAATCAGCTTTTGCATACATGAAACTTTATTTAAGGTCAAAATTCAGACCCAGCTGCTTGAATTGTAATCACAACTCAACTCAACCCAGCTTGTAATCTTTCTTAGTATGATATAACTTATTTTATCAGAAGATCAAGAATTAACTTTTTAAAATATCCAATTAGATGTATTCTGTCTTGGTCTTAACTTTTGTTCACACAGAATTTAGTCCTTCCCCCTTCATTTTGGGAGAAGATGCTTCCTTGAACTTCTTAATCTAAAAGCTTATATTGCATTTTACTCCTTTCTGACATAAAATGTTAAATGCCCATTTTGACTTTTTCTTACCCTTCTTTTTTATACATTTGAGTATGATAGGTGCAGATCCATTTAACTTGTCAGATGAGTATAAAGTAACTGGATTACAAAATATCAAATTATTAATCGACCTATTTCTTTGAGGGGGGTAGTTTGGAATGCAAGATTTTTACTAGAATGGCATTTCAGACATCATTAACAGAATTTTGTCTCCTTTCTATAGTTTTCACATGGTCTTAGTGAAGCAATTTCCTGCTGTCACTTGATTCTTCTTTGCTTATTGTTTTGTAAAAACAAATGCATGTGCAAGCTTTAGACCCTTATGTGGATAATATTTTTATTCTTAGGCAATGCTTTTTCTGGATTTTTTCTTATTTTTTGTAATATCTTATACATAATTCTTCAAGTATTTTATACCAATTTTTCTTTTTTCTTTTGTGTTTATGCCAATAGGAACAATTAGTACTTTGCTGCATCCTGCTTTTTCATTTAATAATGCACCTCAAAAAGTTTTATGTTTAAGTATATAAAGAATTTTCTTATTCCTCATGGCTGTGTAGTACATAAATGTATCATTGTTGAAATAGCTGCAGATTGAATTTTAAAATTGTTTTTAAGTCTTTTGCAGTTACCAAAATGTTATAGTGAATAAGCTTTTTATGTTTGTTGTTCACACATGTGAAAATATAAGATGAATTCCTGGAAGTGGAATTATTAGTCAAAATTATGCATTTGTAATTTTGAAAAATAATACAAAATAACACCCTAATATTACCATGAAAAACATGTGAGGGCTGGGGCTCAGTGGTACAGCACTTGCCTAGCACATGTAAGTCACTGGGTCCCATCCTCAGCACCACATAAAAATAAAGGTATGGGGTTTTGTTTTGCTTTGTTTTAAAAAGAATTTGAGTGAGTTCTTGTTTACCGAAATCTTTCTTAAAAGTGTTGGTTTCTCAGACTGCCTTTTCCAAATGTGTATAGTTGATGAGGAACCAGTTTGGTTTTTGTTGTTGTTTTTGTTTTATTTTGTTGTTAATTTGGTTACTAAGGCTCTTGTTCATTTTATTTTCTTTTAGTCACTTCAGGTTTTCTCTCAAAGTACTTCAAACTTTTCTGAATCTTAGGAAACACTCTTTTAATCTTAATAAGTATCTGAAGTATGATTTTACTAGAATCACGGCTTTAGTAAGCAAAGCATTCTTTGACATTTTAAAATTGGTCATTTGGATGATTAACTCCATACTATAGTTTCTTAAAAGGAAGAGCATTTATTTTTTTACATATTTAGTTTGCAGTGCGGTCAGATCTGGTCATTTTGATTGCCATTTTGCACATAGACATGGGGAGTACCAGGCAGCAATAAAAATAATAGGACTTTGGAAAATGGCTTCTGCTTCCTGTCTTGGCCTCTCTGTGGGACACATCTGAAGCTAATTGATAATGTGTGTTATACCTTAATAAATCTTGGTATTTACATGCAAAAAATACAGATTTCTGGAACTCTTAAGATTCATTTGGGGAACAGGAGTTACAAAGCCCAGGAATATTAATTTTTTTAAAAAAAATCATCAGGTGATTTGGATAGAGATATCTAAATGGTTCACCCTTTGAGCCTTCTCACTTAGTGTCTATATGTCCACTGAAAGTGTGTGATTTGAATGGCTTAAAGAATCTTCAGAGTTAATTGAACTGTATTAGTCACATGGTATGATTTCATTCCTAATATCTAGACTCCTCTTATGCCATTCCAGATAGAGGATCAGCTAATTCTAGTTTTAAACTATCCAATACTGTGGTGCACAGGATACCCAATTCCATTAATGAAATGACTCCAGTCTTCAAAACATCTTCCTTATTTAGAATCAAAGTGTGTTTTCCTTTCTTTCTGTACAAATTAAATATAATTCTTTGAAGAAAATGACCTTATTTACTTCCTATCAAGACTTTTAAATTTCTTTATTGTTCAAAACCTATGTTAATGTAGTAGAATAATAATGTATTATATTTTAAAACCATTTTACTTTCAGTAAGTTTGTAGAATGCTGTTAATATTGTATAAATGCTCACTTTGTCATTTTGCAGTGGTTGTCTTTTTAAATTTAAAACATGGGAGATGAGGATGTAGCTCACTGGTAGAGCACTTACTTAACCTGCACAAGGCCCTGGTTTGGTCCCTAACACTGCACAATATGAATAAATTAAACATGGAATCTAGGCTTGAATTAAAGAAGCATTTACTGTTATTTGGATAGACAATGATCCAGAATAATCTGCAAAAATAATTCACGTTGGTTATTGAAAAATGATTGGATTTATATTTGCTTTCAAACTTTTTTTTTGAATTTCAGAGAAATTATTTTAATGACAACAGCAAATAAGTTATGCAAATGTCTTTTAGAAATTTCCTAAACCTGAAGAATAACATATGGTCTATTTTCGAGAAGGTTCCATATGCTGCTGAGAAGAAAGTGAATCCTCTCATTGATGGATGGAATATTCTATATATGTCTATTAAGTCTAGGTTATTGATTGTGTTATTGAGTTCTGTGGTTTCTTTGGTTGGATTTTGTTTGGAAGATCTATCTAGTGGTGACAGTGGTGCGTTGAAGTCACCCAGAATTATTGTGTTGTGGTCTATGTGATTCCTGAAATTGAGAAGGATTTGTTTGATGTACAGGGATGCACCATTGTTTGGTGCATATATATTTACTATCGTTATGTCTTCCTGATTTATGGTTCCCTTAAGCAGTATGAAATGTCCTTCTTTATCCCTTCTGATTAACTTTGGCTTGAAGTCCACTTTATCTGATATAAGGATGGAAACCCCTGCTTTTTTATTGAGTCCATGTGCGTGGTAGGTTTTTTCCCATCCTTTCACCTTTAATCTATGGATGTCTTTTTCTATGAGATGGGTCTCTTGCAGGCAGCATGTTGTTGGGTCTTTCTTTTTAATCCATTCTGCCAGTCTATGTCTTTTGATTGATGAGTTTAGGCCATTAATGTTCAGGGTTATTTTTGAGGTATGATTTGTATTCCCAGTCATTTGGCTTATTTTTGGTTTTTAACTTGGCTTGGTTTCTCCTTTGAGTGGTTTTTCTCTAAGGTAGTTCCTCCCTTTGCTGACCTACATTGTTGTTTCTCATTTCCTCCTCATGGAATATTTTGTTGAGAACATTCTGTAGTGCAGGCTTTCTATTTGTAAATTCTTTTAACTTTTTTTTATCATGGAAGGATTTTATTTCATCTTCAAATCTGAAGGTTAGTTTTGCTGGGTATAGGATTCTGGGTTGGCAACCATGTTCTTTCAGAGCTTGAAATATGTTGTTCCAGGCCCTTCTAACTTTTAGAGTCTGGGTTGAGAAGTCGGCTGCTATCCGTATTGGTCTCCCGCTATATGTAATCTGATGCTTTTCTCCCGTGGCCTTCAAAATCCTATCTTTATTTTGAATGTTAGGCATTTTCATTATAATGTGCCTTGGTGTGGATCTGTTGTGATTTTGTGCTTTTGGTGTTCTGTAAGCCTCTTGTATTGGATTTTCCATTTCATTCTTCAGGTTTGGGAAATTTTCTGATATTATTTCATTGAATAGGTTGTTCATTCTTTTGGTTTGTATCTCTGTGCCTTCCTCAATCCCAATAATTCTTAAATTTGGTCTTTTCATGATGTCCCGTAGTTCTTGGAGATTCTGTTCCTGATTTCTTACCATCTTCTCTGTTTGGGCAACTTTATTTTCAAGATTAAATATTTTGTCTTCATTGTCTGAGGTTCTGTCTTCAGAGTGGTCTAGTCTTTTGGTGATGCTTTCCATTGAGTTTTTTATTTGGTTTATTGTCTCCTTCACTTCAAGGATTTCCGTTTGGGTTTTTTTTTTTTTTTTTTTTTTTTTTTTTTTTTTTTTTTTTTTTTGAGAATCTCTATCTCTTTGTTGAAATGATCTTTTGCTTCCTGCAGGTGCTCTTTCAGCTTATTGGTATTATCATTCATTGCCTGCATTTGCTCTCTTATCTCATCCTTTGCTTTGTGAATCATCTTAATCATGTATAATCTGAAGTCCTTTTCTGACATTTCTTCTAACATATTGTCATTGGATTCTATTAATATAGAATCTAGATTTGTTTGGATCATTTTCTTCCCTTGTTTTTTCATGTTGTTCTTGTATCTTCCCTTCTAGCAGTGCAGATCTGGGGTATTGCAGATTTCCCCCTGTGGGCTTATAGTGGCCCTATAGGTTTCCAGAACCCTTTCTTTAAGGGGAGATCAATATTAGCAGTGCCCAAATCAGACACTATGCAATCCTAGACCAAATAGCCCCTATGGGGACAATAACAAAATTGTCATAGTAAACATAATCAGTTCAAATATTATCTTCGGTAAAACAAACAGGTTTGCAGTAAGGTCTGCAGTTTCTAATGGAGGACGAAGAGGATGCAGAGGGATGTAGAATGTTGCTGTTAATGGGATAAGAAAAGAATACACAGAAGTTCTAGAAAATAGAAAGGGTGAGAGTGTAATCAAAAGTAATTGCATATTAGCATGCAAAAAAGGGAGAAAGAGACTCTGAGGGAACAGATAAACAAAAGGAAAAGAGCAAGAAAAGTAAAGAAATAAAAACTAAAATTTTTTTAAAAGGAGAAAAAAGAAAATCTACAGTATAATAGTCACATACTAATGAAACCTCCCAGTGTTCAGTAGCCTGATGCATGAGAGGTACCTGACAATGAGCTTCAAGCCTCCAGCAGGTGTCTCAGGATGGGTTTTGCCCCACCCAAAGATCAGAGCTACCGCTTCCAGGATTATCCAAGATGGCCGCTCTGGCTTCCAAATGTGTTGGCAAATGGGGAGCTGCAGCTCAGGGGTGGACGTGATCAACTAGAGGTCCCGGTGATAGGGCGCAGTCAATTGGTCTGGGGGTCCTGGTGGCAGGGAGCAGTCAGTCGATGTGAGGGCCCCAGAGGCAGGGAGTGATCTGTCAGGCTGAGGTACCCTGGAGCCGGGGCTCAGTCAGTGAGGCCAGGGGTCCTACGGGACCTGGCTATTGTCTCAAAATGGTGGCAACCACGTGTTATCAAACCTGCAGATACTGTCACAGTGAACTTCCAGGCAACATCAGGCAGCTGGTGCTCCACTGGCGGTCGGCAATCAGTTTGCTGACTGTTGTCGGACCCTCGGGAGGTGAACCTCACACGTTGGGTGATGGATAGGTGTAAGGCAGGCAATGGACAGGCGAGTGGCAGGCAATGGCGGATGATAGACGCCTGACAGTGAGCAATCTTCCTCAAACTTTTTAAGATACATTTTTGAAATTTGGTATCCACAATTAAGTTCATCTGTCTAAATATTTACAAGTGTTTATTCAGAGATATTTCCACCCAGGGGTCCTTTTCATATACTTATTATAGGATTGTAATATGAAGAATACCAAATGCTGATTTTTCTCCTAGAGGAAAAAAATCTATTCATGAGCTTTTAGGAATCAGTTTACAACCTTAGAGATTATTATTCAGTTTTTTCAGATCAATAGTAAGAGGTTCAGAATATTAATAAAACATTTGCCCAGAGTCACTTAGTTTGCTTATTTGCAGAGCCTAAACTCAAACCCAGTCCTTGACTTACAATGCTGTGCCCATGGTAGATTATTTTTCTCTATCACATCTCCTATTGTCTTTGATTAGTTTAACCTTTGAGTTTCATGTTATTTCAGATCATTTCAAGTTAATCCAATCAAAATTTGCCAATTATATAATTCTAGAGGTAATTTTTCCGGAATAAGAGTGAACATCAAGATAAAATTATACTTCAGATACAGTAAAATCATTAAAACCATTCATATATAAAGGAAATAAATTTTTCAATAAACTGTTAATAGACCTGATTTTTCTACTACATTAGCTTTTATGCTTCTCATTAACACAGTTTAAGTAAAGCAATTTGATGCTTAAGGAATCTTACAAAGAGTTTGACTTGATGGATTTTTTTTCTTTTTCCATCCATTTCTTGCCCCCCCCCCCTTTTTTTTTTTGCAATAACCACTGTCATTATTACAATATATAATTAAATATTTCATTTTCCTTTGAATCTATATTATATATATTATATATGTCTATTATTATAGATCCAATAACTGTTTCTCTGATGTTATTTTCATTTTTTTTCTCTGACCAACTATCTTTAATTTGAATAGCCCTCTAGCCTGCATTTGTCATTTTCTTCTGATTTAGAACACTCAAAGGAATGCTAAGAAAAAGGATGTCAAAGGCAGATTTATCTGCTTTTGTTCATTTTCTAATGCCTAGATAGTCACAATGAGTATAAGTCCTAATAACCACCTTAACAATTCCAACAATGCAGAAACAAAACTTCTATTTGTAAAATTTGTCTAATGGTATATAGATTCTGTTGTGATAGCTTCAGACCTTCTAAGGAGGAAAGATAATCTTTTTATTTTTTTAAAATAGAAATGAGGACTCCCTAACTTTTAAGTTGACAAGCTCACTATTTTATATTAGCGAATACTGTATCTTTCTGAGATTTCTACTTTAGCAGTTATTATAACTGAGAATTCAGAGCTTTGGGTATTGGCCAATTTTAACTAAAAATTGTCATTTTTAAAATTACTTTGTGAAACTGAAGCATTATGATACTGAAATAGCTGTAATTTATGGCCCTTGGATGTGGGATAACTCACACCAACTGTTTCTCAGACTTATAAACAATTACATGCTTATTTTATGCTGTAATAGGAAATCAAAGCAGAATGAGCCAATTGCAGGCAGAATCTTATAAAAAGTACTATTTTCTTTCTGGATCAATGCTGGCTCTTTGATTTTATTTACTAGAGTAGCTCAATTTCTCATAAGAATAATTTAAAAATATAAATTATATTAGTTTTTCTGGTATTATTAAAGAAATTTGGAAGTAACTGCTAAGTAGAAAGGAAAGAGATTAAAAGATAAAAGAGAAATGGGTTTTGGGTTGGTTTCAATTCTTGATTTACTATTTTTCTTTCACATTTCTAGTATAGTCTTTTTTGATACTGAATTTGAGTGTTTTGCTTTCTAGGTGATGGGAACTGCAGTGATACTAGAGGCTTAGAAATTGCAGTCAAGCAACGTGTTGACGATGCGCTTACTTCAAAGCTTCCAATGTTCTACTTGGTCAACAGACCTCATATTAGCTTAGTACCTGCTGCATATCCACCTCAAGTGAACCTGGAGTATAAATCCCTGAGCATGAATTGGGCACAAGGGGACATTTCTTTGGAGATTGTGGATGGCCTAAGTGGGAAGATCACTGAAAGGTTAGAATTACTGATTTCTTTTTTAAAAAATCATGTATTAAGTAAAAGAAGACATTTTGATTGCAATTTCTGACTTTTTCAGATATGATTTATTGAATTCTAAACAATAATTGTTAATCAAGGATGACTGTATTACAAGTATTATGCTAATTATAATCACTTTTTTTGTGGTGAGAAAATGGGCCTGGAGAAATCATATAGCTTATTAAAATTACATAGTAAGTGGTAAGACCAGCATCAGACTCAGGGAGCTTGGCTCCACAGTGTGTATTTCTTCAGGTATTTTGTGATGAGCATTACAGTCATGTTTGTTCTAAACATTCAGTTTCACCTATTGAAACTGAATTTCTGGATCTGGGGCTCAGGAATCTGCATTTTATTTTATTTTATTTTTTTTTTTAATTTATTTTTTTTTTTTACGTTTACATAGGGTAATGATGTTTATTATATTTTTCCCCTCCCCCCCACCCCTCCCACCCCTCCCACCCCTCTTTTCCCTCTACACAGTCCTTCTTTCCTTCATTCTTACTGCTCTCCTTAGCCTAACTCTAAACCTAACCCTAAACCTAATGCTAGCCCGTCCCACCCCCCATTATATGTCCTCATCCGCTTATCAGTGAGATCATTCGTCCTTTAGTTTTTTGAGATTGGCTTATCTCACTTAGCATGATATTCTCCAATTTCGACCATTTGCCTACAAATGCCATAATTTTATCATTCTTCATTGCGGAGTAATATTCCATTGTATAAATATGCCACAGTTTCTTTATCCATTCATCAACTGAAGGGCATCTAGGTTGGTTCCACAATCTGGCTATGGTGAATTGAGCAGCAATGAACATTGATGTGGCTGTATCTCTGTAGTATGCTGATTTTAAGTCCTTTGGGTATAGGCCAAGGAGTGGGATAGCTGGGTCAAATGGTGTTTCCATTCCAAGCTTTCTGAGGAATCTCCACACTGCTTTCCAGAGTGGCTGCACTAATTTGCAACCCCACCAGCAATGTATGAGTGTTCCTTTTTCACCACATCCTCGCCAACACCTATTGTTGCTTGTATTCTTGATAATCGCCATTCTAATTGGGGTGAGATGAAATCTTAGGGTAGTTTTGATTTGCATTTCCCTTATTACTAGGGATGTTGAACATTTTTTCATATATCTGGTGATTACTTGTACATCTTCTTCTGTGAAGTGTCTGTTCATTTCCTTAGACCATTTGTTGATTGGATTATTTGTATTCTTCGTGTAGAGTTTTTTGAGTTCTTTATAGATTCTGGAAATTAGCGCTCTATCTGAGGTATGGTTGGCAAAGATATTCTCCCACTCTGTAGGCTCTCTCTTCACATTGCTGATAGTTTCCTTTGCTGAGAGAAAGCTTTTTAGTTTGAATCTATCCCAGTTGTTGATTCTTGCTTTTATTTCTTGTGCTATGGGAGTCCTGTTAAGGAAATCTGATCCTGAGCCAACAAGTTGAAGATTTGGACCTACTTTTTCTTCTATAAGATGCAGGGTCTCTGGTCTGATTCCGAGGTCCTTGATCCATTTTGAGTTGAGTTTTGTGTAGGGTGAGAGATAGGGGTTTAGTTTCATTCTATTGCATATAGTTTTCCAGTTTTCCCAGCACCATTTGTTGAAGAGGCTATCTTTTCTCCATTGCATATTGTTGGAACCTTTGTCTAGTATGAGAAAATTGTATTTATTTGGGTTTGTGTCCATGTCCTCTATTCTGTACCATTGATCTACCTGTCTATTTTGGTACCAATACCATGCCGTTTTTGTTACTATTGCTTTGTAGTAGAGTTGAAGATCTGGTATTGCAATACCCCTTGCTTCGCTCTTGCTACTGAGGATTGCTTTAGCTATTCTAGGTTTTTTATTCTTCCAGATGAATTTCATAATTGCTTGCTCTATTTCTGCGAGGTACATCATTGGGATTTTAATTGGAATTGCATTGAATCTGTATAGAACTTTAGGTAGTATAGCCATTTTGACGATATTAATTCTGCCTATCCAGGAACATGGGAGATCTTTCCATCTTCTAAGGTTTTCTTGAATTTCTTTCTTTAGTGTTCTGTAGTTCTCATTGTAGAGGTCTTTCACCTCTTTTGTGAGATTAATTCCCAAGTATTTTATTTTTTTCGATGCTATTGTGAATGGGGTAGTTTTCCTAATTTCTCTTTCTGAAGATTCATCACTTATGTATAAAAATGCATTGGATTTATGAGCATTGATCTTGTAACCTGCTACTTTACTGAATTCACTTATGAGTTCTAAAAGTTTTCTGGTGGAATTTCCAGGTTCCTCTAAATATATAATCATGTCATCAGCGAACAGGGATAGTTTGAGTTCTTCTTTTCCTATTCGTATCCCTTTAATTTCTTTGGTTTGTCTGATTGCTCTGGCTAGAGTCTCAAGGACGATGTTGAATAGAAGCGGTGAAAGAGGGCATCCCTGCCTTGTTCCAGTTTTTAGGGGGAACGCTTTCAGTTTTTCACCATTTAGAATGATATTAGCCATGGGCTTAGCGTAGATGGCCTTTATAATGTTTAGGAATGTTCCCATTACCCCAATTTTTTCTAGTGTTTTGAGCATGAAGCGATGCTGTATTTTATCAAATGCTTTTTCTGCATCTATTGAAATAATCATGTGATTCTTAACTTTAAGTCTGTTGATATGGTGAATGACATTTATTGATTTCCGAATGTTGAACCAACCTTGCATCCCTGGGATAAAACCCACTTGATCGTGGTGCACTTTTTAATATATATTTGTATGCGATTTGCTAAAATTTTGTTGAGAATTTTTGCATCGATGTTCATTAAGGATATTGGTCTGAAATTTTCTTTCCTTGATGTGTCTCTGTCTGGTTTAGGTATCAGGATGATATTGGCTTCATAGAACGAGTTTGGTAGGGTTCCCTCCTCTTCTATTTCATGGAATAGTTTGAGGAGTATTGGAATGAGCTCTTCTTTAAAGGTTTTGTAGAACTCGGCTGAGAACCCATCTGGTCCTGGACTTTTCTTTGTTGGTAGGCTTTTGATGACCTCTTCTATTTCATTGCTTGAAATTGGTTTATTTAAGTTGTGTATGTCCTCCTCGTTCAGTTTAGGTAGTTCATATGTCTCTAGAAATTTCTTGATGTCTTCAAGGTTTTCTGTTTTGTTGGAGTATAGATTTTCGAAATAGCTTCTAATTATGTTTTGTATTTCACTCGTGTCTGTTGTGATGTTTCCTTGTTCATTCCGAATTTTAGTAATTTGAGTTTTCTCCCTCTTTCTCTTTGTTAGTGTGGCTAAGGGTTTATCAATTTTATTTATTTTTTCAAAGAACCAACTATTTATTTTATTAATTTTTCCGATTGTTTCTTTTGTTTCGATTTCGTTGATTTCGGCTCTGATTTTAACTATTTCCTGTCTTCTACTACTTTTGGTATTGGTCTGCTCTTCTTTTTCTAGTGCTTTGAGCTGTAGTGTTAACTCGTTTATTTGTTGATTTCTACTTCTTTTTTTGAATGTACCCCATGAAATAAATCTTCCTCTAAGTACTGCTTTCATAGTGTCCCAGAGATTTTGATATGATGTGTCTTTGTTCTCGTTTACTTCTAAGAATTTTTTTATTTCCCTCCTGATGTCTTCTGTTATCCATTCATCATATAATAGTGTATTATTTAGTCTCCAGGTATTGGAGAAGTTTCTGTTTTTTATTCTGTCATTTATTTCTAATTTCAATCCATTATGATCTGATAGAATACAAGGTAGTATCTCTATCTTCTTGTATTTACTAACAGTAGCTTTGTGGCATAAAATATGGTCTATTTTAGAGAAGGATCCATGTGCTGCTGAGAAGAAAGTGTATTCATTCTTTGTTGGGTGGTATATTCTATATATGTCCGTTAAGTCTAAATTGCTGATTGTGTTGTTGAGATCTATAGTTTCTTTATTCAATTTTTGTTTGGACGATCTATCCAGTGGTGAGAGAGGTGTGTTAAAATCGCCTAGTATTATTGTGTTGTGGTCTATTTGATTTCTGGAATTGAGAAGGATTTGTTTGACGTACGTGGATGAGCCAATGTTCGGGGCATAGATATTTATGATTGTTATGTCTTGCTGATTTATGCTTCCCTTAAGCAGCATGTAATGTCCTTCTTTATCCCTTCTGACTAGTTTTGGTTTGAAGACCACATTATCTGAGATGAGGATGGATACTTCAGCTTTTTTGCTGTGTCCGTGTGCATGGTATGTTTGTCCCCATCCTTTCACCTTTAGTCTATGGGTGTCTCTTTCTATGAGATGAGTCTCTTGCAGGCAGCATATTGTTGGATTTTTCTTTTTAATCCAATCTGCCAGTCTGTGTCTTTTGATTGTTGAATTCAGGCCATTAACATTCAGGGTTATTATTGTGATATGATTTGTATTCCCAGTCAATTGACTCGTATTTGTTTTTGACATGATTTGGTTTCTCCTTTATTTGGCTATTCCTTTAGGCTAGCGCCTCCTGTTGCTGATTTGCATCGTTGTTTTTCATCTCTTCCTCATGGAATATTTTGCTGAGAATGTTCTGTAATGCTGGCTTTCTTTTTGTAAATTCCTTTAGCTTTTGTTTATCATGGAAGGATCTTATTTCATCGTCAAATTTGAAGGTAAGTTTTGCTGGGTATAAGATTCTTGGTTGGCATCCATTTTCTTTCAGGGCTTGGTATATGTTGTTCCAGGCCCTTCTAGCTTTTAGGGTCTGGATTGAAAAATCTGCTGATATTCTTATTGGTTTCCCTCTGAATGTAATTTGATTCTTTTCTCTCACGGCCTTTAAAATTCTGTCTTTATTTTGTATGTTAGGTATTTTCATAATAATGTGCCTTGGTGTGGGTCTGTTGTAATTTTGTATGTTTGGAGTTCTATACGCCTCTTGTACTTGGTTTTCCATTTCATTCTTCAGATTTGGGAAATTTTCTGTTATTATTTCATTGAATAGATTGTTCATTCCTTTGGTTTGTTTCTCTAAGCCTTCCTCAATCCCAATAATTCTCAAATTTGGCCTTTTCATGATATCCCATAGTTCTTGGAGATTCTGTTCATGATTTCTTACCATCTTCTCTGTTTGTTCAACTTTGTTTTCAAGGTTAAATATTTTGTCTTCAGTGTCTGAAGTTCTGTCTTCCAGGTGTTCTATCCTATTGGTTATGCTTTCCATGGAGTTTTTAACTTGGTTTATTGTTTCCTTCATTTCAAGGATTTCAGTTTGGTTTTTTTTTCAGTATCTCTAACTCTTTATTGAAATGATCTCTTGCTTCCCGTATTTGGTCTTTTAACTGTTGATTGGTGCGATCATTTAATGCCTGCATTTGCTCTTTCATCTCCTCCTTCAATGCCTGCATTTGCTCTTTCATCTCCTCGTTAGCTTCCCTGATCGTTTTAATTACGTACATTCTGAACTCCCTTTCTGACATTTCTTCTGCTGTGCTGTCATTGGGTTTTATTGATGTAGTATCTAGGTTTGTTTGGGACATTTTCTTCCCTTGTTTTCTCATAATGGTCAGTTGTCAGTGGGACCCTGAGATATTGCAGTTTTCCACTATTGGCTTATAGTGTCCCAGTAGATTTCCAGTGTATCACCTCCCAGCCTTCAGTAGCCTGATGTCTTGGAGGAATCTGATAAAGCAGCTCATTCGAAGAATACTGCCCCTAGCCCCCTACTGGTTCCACGTTTTGGAACTGGCTCTGTGCGGAAATGCTCTCACTGTGGGCCTGCACCGTGCAGCTGGCCGTGTGGGAAGAGCCCACTGCCGGAGTGTGGAAGACTACCTTGGGAAGACTCAAGCTGCCCTGCCCGGCTCTGCTAAGCCACCTCTATCTGGGCCTGCCACCCGGGCTGAGCTTTACCCAGTGGGCAGACTCACCCGTGGCTCCACTTCAGTCCGAGTCTCTCAATGCCTCCCCTTCTTAACTCCTGGGTTGTGGAGCGACCAGGGGTGCAGTCTCCCTCTAGGCCGCCATCTTGGATCGCCCCGTGAAGAGAGCCCGCAGCCGGAGTGGGCAGAGCCGCCTGAAGAGGTCTCCGGCTGCCCTGCCCTTATCCCTGAGGCTGATTGCAGATTGAGGCTGTCCGCTGGTTCTTTGCAGGAGTACACTGCACTGCAGCGGCTCCGGGACTCGGAGCCTGCTCTGTTCAGACAGGCTCTCACTAGCGGGCCAGTTCCGTTCCGAGAACCTGGAGAAGCTGGCTGTGTGGGCGGGGCCCACCGCCGGAGTGCGCAGGACTGCCTGTGGATGACTCTAGCTGCCCTGCCCGGCTCCGATAAGCCACTTCTATCTGGGCCTGCCACCCGGGCCGAGCTTTACCCAGTGGGCAGACTCACCCGTGGCTCCACTTCAGTCCGAGTCTCTCAATGCCTCCCCTTCTTAACTCCTGGGTTCTGGAGCGACTGGGGGTGCAGTCTCCCTCTAGGCCGCCATCTTGGATCGCCAGGAATCTGCATTTTAAATGTGCTATCCCAAACATTGCCCATGTCACTTTAGGTGTGAGAACTATACCATGTTAAACTGCTTTGTAATAAACCTGTGGATTGGGTAGTATTGCTATTCTTTTCCAAATAAAGAAACTAAGATTTAAACTAGGTTAAATAGTTTGCCTAAAGTCACCCAAGTAGTAAGGGATGCAGCTGGGATTCTCATCTGGACATTTTATTTCCAAAGACCTTGTTCTTAATCATAGTGTTCTATGCTTTCTTTGTAATATTCCTGCCCCTGATTATTGGGTAAAACGGAAGCCCTTCTTTTAGTATGCACATATATTTATATTGAGGTTATAAGTAATGTTAAAAGATTAAAGGGTTAAAATTGCTTTCTCTGTGAAGGATCTTATTAAGGCCACATACAAATGTTTCTTGGTATGAACCTAGTCAAGCATTATACTGATCACTTCAACTAGGATGAATATGGCATTTGTTCTTTGGATCATACGTGTTTAGGCTCAACTACATACATACAAACAAAATAGATTTTCTATGAAAGACAGAAACTTTACTGCAAACCTAAAAGAATGGCATAACAAAGATAAAATTAACAAATAAGAAATAAGCTTAATACGTGTATTGTAGCCAAATACTTGCTAAGTGATTTCAAATAATTAAGTGGAAGATATATTTTAAATATTGAACAAGGTACAATTCAGCACCAACAGAATTAATTCCAATAAGTCAAAGAACACTTTAGTAATATAAATGGTGTAATTCGTAAGGAAGACCAAATAGTTATGACTATTTATAGCAAGTAGCATAGTGTCAGCATTCACAAAGCAGAAATTGCAGGTGAGGGAAAATAGAAACACTGCTGGTAGAGACAGTTATTCACCTCATTGAATCAGTTCATGGCAGAACAAAACAAGAAGCAGTTAGATAAATATAATTATTTTAAACACATCATAAAAGTATAAATATAAAATATAGTTATCAGAATGTAGACAAATATTGACCATTTCTTGGGGTACAGAGAAAAATGAAAAAGTAGAAGCAATGTAAGCAGTATTCTCTGATTTGATGAAATGGCATTATAAACAACAAAATCAAAATGCTAGAAGCTGCTTTCATTGGGGGAAAAAGTTTTCTGACTTCTGGTTCAAAGGAAAAATATAAACTGAAATTGTACAATATTTAGAAAACAATGTTGAAAGTATTATCAAAACTTACAGGATATACATTTAAAGCAAATGCAAAAGTCAAAGTCTTAAATGCTTTATCAATAAATAATGGAGGGGCTGGGGAGATAGCTCAGTCGGTAGAGTGCTTGCCTTGTAAGCACAAGGCCCTGGGTTCAATCCCCAGCACCCAAAAAATAAATAAATAAATAAATAATGGAAATAGATTAAACAAAGTGAAAGAATGAACTAGAAATGTAAAGAAAATAACTGAAAAACAGTTACAAAAAATGATTTTATGAAAAATCGCTAGCTAATCTATAAAATACTAAGGGAAAAATTAAATATATAATTAAAAGAACTATAAGAAGCTACTTTTTTGGACTACACAAATATAAAACCTAAATGAATATATAAAAATTTCTAAGATAAGGGTATTTCCAAAACTAGAAAAATCTAAACATTTTTATGGGAAAATTATTAAGAAGGTAAGAAGGTACTCTAATTCTTCCTAAAAGAAAGCACCATTTTTAGGTTGTCAGAAGATAAATTTAATGAACCTTTAAATAGCATATATTCCAATGCTATTTAAAAAGAGAAAATAACAAAGTATTCTTACAAAGCAAGTGTATCATTGATATTTAAACTTGAAAAATTGCTGCCCCCATCACACACACACACACACAGTAGTTACAGACCAAGCTCTCTAATATCCAAGAAAAATTGTAAGTAAAATATTAGGAAATAATATAATAATATATTTTATGTAATATCAATTCACATTGTTTTCTAGGAATGCAAGAATAGCAGGATGATAGAAATAATACCAGACTAGAACATCTTAATATATTGTTTGTCATGTTTGTTGATCCAGGGATATACAGCATATGTTCATCTCTGTGTTCTAAGAGGGCATTATTGAAGTTCTTCAGCTATTCTAGATAAAGGTATTCAATCAGAAAGTAATATTTACTTGCTTTGGTTACAGGACAAAATATATCTTTATTAGCCCCAAAATATTATCAGGATTGCTGATAAAGTGTCAAAGGCATTGCTACTAACAGCCAGAGTTAAGATGTGATTGTTATTCATGTTTTATAACCTTAATACATTTGGACAAGGGATAGAAATGAGATATAAAATGTTGCCAAAGAGAGGTGATAAAACTATCACTTCTTTTGTTGTCATTTTTTGGTTGCGCTGAGGATTGAACCCAGAGCCTCACATGCTGTGCAAGTGCTGTCTACCAGTGACCTACACACTCAGCACCTCTGAAGATATCATTAATGCCTGAAAAGCTCAAGAAATTTATCTGAAAAACTACCTAAACAAAAAAATATTATGGTAGAAAATTATAGAGTCAGTAGATTCACACATAAGTATATGTTAACTTGTGCTACTTTACAAGCTACCTCAAAACTTGTGACTTTAAGCAACAACTGTTTTGTTATTACTTACAAGTTCATGGGTCATCCGAGTGGTTCTTTAGTGTTTGGTTGGATACTCCCTTGCATCTGGGATAGGCTATGGATCAAATAAAGATTAGTTTGGCTGCTCTTAGAGGGACAACTGGTCTCTGGCTCTGTGTTTTCTTACTGTCCATTGAGCTAGTCCCAGCAGACTGACATGGCATATGAAGGAAACCCTAAAGAATAATAATACACAGTTCCTTGAGGCCTAGGCTCAGAACTGCATGTTGTCGCTCTCATTTGTCAAAACAAATTACAAGACTAGAATAAATTCAAGTGGAAGAGAGATCATCTACACTTATTGATGGGTGATCTGAAAAGTTACATTGTAAAGAAAAGGAGAAATGAAGGATTTTGCAATTTTTATATTCTATCACAACAACTACTAACGAAGACATAATGAAGGAGCAAAGTCAAAAAGGTTCATAATCTGTGGACTCTCTTTATTAGAATTATAAATTACATAAACATCTGTACACATACACATGTGCAAGGGTTGTGAAGCGGATGTATACATGTTATTAAAGTTAAATTTTTTTGGCACTATACAATTTCATGAGATTTGATGTATGTATATGTACCTATGTAACCATCACCCTGTCAAAATATTGCCCATTTTCATCATCCCAGAAGATAATTTCTGTGCTCCCTTCCAGTCAATCCAAGGAAGAACCACTGTTTTATATCACAATAGCATTAATTTTACTTCAGAAAACAAAAATATCCCAACTATCAATCTTTTGCCTTATTTTTGATATAATACCATAAAAACTTACAGCTAATTTAAGATAAACTAGCTTCAGAAAGTAAATATTCAGAATTTTATATGAAAATAGTTCATTACATGCATTGTATATAACATCATTGTGATTAATAAATATATGTAGACTCTGTTGATTTTAATCCCTACAGTTGCCAAAATAAATCATTAAATAATGATTAATGAATGTTTTGTTCCTCTCTACTTTAGTTCTCCATTTAAAAGTGGTGTGTCAATGGCAAGTCGGCTTTGTAAGGCTGCAATGTTAAGTCGATTTAATCTGCTTGCCAAGGAAGCTAAAAAAGATGATTTACTTGAAGCTAGTACATATCATGCAGCTAAGGTAAGGTCCTTAAAAGAATGAAATTGATCATAGAAATAAAGACCCTTTTGTGGTATTTTATGATGATTATATGTAACAAAAACGTATTGAATAGTTCTGGAACATAAGATAATATCATGTAATGGTAGGATTAATTTTTAAATGAGTACATTGCAAATTGGATATGCACATAAGTGTTGCCACTTAAAGAAGCTCCCTTAGTGTGGTGTATATTGACCCTGAAAATATTGCCCAAAACCTTTTATGTCATACCCAGAAAAACAAAATGATAAAATCTTTCCTGTGTATCACATTGTTAACATTAGCATGTTAAGGATCTTAAAGTAATACATAATGTAAGATAACCATATCAATTTATTTTCTTAAAGTTGTGAAAAAACTTTGAGTATCTAATTTGAATCTGGTTTAGTAGGTGATGTAGATAGCATTTTTTCTCTTTAAATTGTTTTTTCTATACAAACATAATTTTATTTAAAGTAGAAAATTTGGAAATTTTTTCTTAAACACAGAGGACGGGCCTGAGACCCTGGGTTCAACACACGTTGCGCACGCACACACATACATGCATGCATACGTATATTACTTGTAATCCTGCCTGCTTTTCATAGATAATACCTAAACTTTAATGTAAGCATATTGCTTCACATATATTAATGTTTGTGTATGTATTTAAATAATTCAAATTGTACTAGATTTTTTTAATTACTTTCCTATTTTCACTATTAAATATAAATGCTTTTGATAATTAATTTTACTAATACAGTGTTTATGAAACTGTTAATTTCACTGGCACCTTAATGATCCAACTCTAATTTCAGTCTGTAATTAACTATATTTAACTACAGTTGTAGACTTAGCTACATACTTCTAAGTATAAAAACTTATGTAGATAATTTCTGATTTCAGTGGCACAAAGAGGTTGGAAGTATTTTCTATAAAAACAAGTATAAAACAGAACAAGATTGTCAAAAGCAGCCTTTCACAACTCTGGAAATTGACAGAAAAATAAACACTGAAAAGTGTGTATTAAAAATCTGCTAGGACTTTGGGAAAGAATAACACACTTCTTGCCTTCTTGTCTGGGGTTGTTCTTATTCTCTCTCTACTGTCTCTACTTTGAATGGCAAGAATTGTGGTTTTACCAGAATGAGGCTGCTTCTAAAAGCAGTAGATTTACCACCAAAGGGGTGGGCTTGATTTAGAGTAGAGGATGAAAACTTATGGTTTTTGTCAGCTTCATGTGCCAAACTTGGAAAGAAATGAACAGGGAAAACTGATAACTTTGCTGGCCAGAGGTTGCAGTCCTGGTTGAAGGCAAGTGGTAGACCAACTAGCAACTTACCAAGAAGATTTTGGAAGAGGGGAGAAACATTCTTCACATTCTTTGACTGAACTGAAAAACTGCCTTCATGTACATGTGGAATTCAAGAGAGCCCAGCAAATAATGAAAATCAAGAGATACTTGAGAACTGGCTGCAACATTTGATATACTCCCTGCCACATACAAATTGATCAGAACAAGATAGAAACCTTACAGGCTTAATGTATTTGACTAAAGCCTTGGCTAAAATCATTTATTACTAAGGTACACAGATTCAAAGTAACCACCAGGAGGTTAGGTTAAAACATAAGAATAAAAATCTAGGAAGAGACTACAGCAGCTGCATAGTGTGATGAAGACAGATCTCACAGTAAAAGCAAGGAAACTTAAAAATAGTAACAAAAAAAGTAAAATCATACAAAGAATTTTCTATGATGGAATTAAAATGAAATCTGGGAAATTACCATATATTTGGAAATTAACATCTGAATTATTTATTGAATCAAATTAAGTATCTTGAACTGAGTGAAAATGAAATACATGTTAAAATTTATGGAATATGACTAAAATATTTACAGAAAAATGTATAGCTTTAAATGCTTATATGAGAAAAGAATCCTAAAATCAGTTATTTGAACTCCCACCTTAAGAAGCTAGAAAAATCAAAGAGCAAACCAAAATGAAAGAAATAAAAGGTAGACAATAATACATATTAGAAGGGAAATCAATGAAATTAAAAACAGATAAATAGGTGGCCAAAGCCAGCATGGCGGCGGAACACAAGACCAAGTTGTCCAAGAATCTGCTGCGCATGAAGTTCATGCAAAGGGGACTGTACTCAAACCAAGAAACAACTATAAGAGGAAGAAGATCATCAGTGAAGAGCACTGGTACTTGGATTTGCCAGAGCTTAAAGAGAGTGTCAAAATAGAGGAGCAAAGTTACTTGTTATGTGAAGATCTTCTCTATGGGAGAATGTCATTTACAGGATTTAATCCTGAAGTTGAGAATTGATGCTTCAGATGAATGCTAAGAACAAAGCAGAAGACGATGAAGACGACATGGTAGAGCTTGATGCAGCAGATGAGGAAATGGCTAGAAGATATGAGACTTTCTTGGGGACAGTTGGAAAAACTTTTGCCAAGAACAGAGACTGTACCAATTACGAAGAAGATGAAAATGGAGACATAAAACCAGTTAAAGCAAAGAAGATGTTCTTAAAACTCCAAGATTAAAAATGATGCCTTAAAACATGTCTTGAGTGTCTGTGAAAACAGCAGACTTTGGAGCCCATCTCTATGGCATCTTTTATCTGTTAATATTTGATGTTTGCAAAGAGATGTTTGATTTTAGGAACAGGCTGCTTGAAACAGATGTGTGATGGATGATATACATCCTTTTCCAAATCAGATTAGGCAAGAGTGGAAGTCAAGCCTGGATCTTCAGATGTACATAGGCACAGGGTTGCTTCCTAAAGATTTTACCCCAGTTTTTTTATATAGCTCTCCAATCACTGACCCTGAACTGACTCCTATAGATTAATGCCAGTATTTAAATTGTCCTTATGTTTATATTTTACTTTAAATTATTAATTGTATAATTATGTCAAGCCAATTCAGACATTCATTTTAGAGTCAAATGTCATAGGAATTTATTATGTGTACATTCATCAAGAGCAAACACACCTCTCCAGCCTGAAGTATTTGCATGCTACCAGGTTCCTGTCACTTTATGATGTTATGTTTTTGTTTAAGGCTTTAAATTTTAAAAAAATGTTCTGTAATAAACATCTGTTTTTTTATGCAAAAAAAGATAAATAGAAAAATCAATGAAATCAAAAGTTGATTTATTTTTTAAAGTTAGCGTGATAGCCCTTTAGCTACACTAACCCAGAAAAAAATGACTAACACAAATTATCAAAATCTGGAATTATGGAAGGATTCTTACCATAGATCTCACAACACTAAAATAATTGTGATCACAAACTTTTGCCAACAAATTGGACAAGCTAAATGAAGTGGACGCACTTCCTAGAAAGACAAATTTTTAAAAATCAGACACAATTAAATAGAACCTAATTGAGAAATTGCATTTTTAAAATTCTTTCCCCAAAGAAAATCTCAGGCACATATATGACTTTACTGGCAAATTCTATCAGATGTAAAATATAATACAAATCCTACCACTCATTTTACAAGACCAGTATTGCTGACACCAAAACTGGACAAAAACACAAGAAATGAAAACTACAGACCTACAGACCAGTATGTCATGAACACAAATGTAAAAATGCTTAGCAAGATAATGACAAATGAAATCAAGAACATACAAATACAAAAATGAGTATGTCTAAGGAGTTTTATAACAGGAATGCAAAGTTGTTTTGACATCAGGAAATTATTTGCTGTCACATATTATCATGTAATAAATTCAAGTTCAAAACTCACATAATTATCTTAAAGTACATATAAAATGTATCTGATGGAGCCCACACCCATTTACAAAATATACGCTGAACAAATAAGCCATAGAAATGAACTTCCTCAGCTTCATAAAGGGCATCAATGAAGACCCTACCATTGATGTTATGCTTAATATTAGAAGACTGAATTACTCCCTCCCCAGCTCAAGATTGGGAAAAAAGGCAAGAGTATTGGTTCTCACCACTTGAGAGTTACGTTCATCTTAGTCAAGTGCCGCAAGGCAAGAGAAAGGTTAAAGATATCCATTCCAGAGAGGAAGGAGAGAATTTGCCTTCTTCCTAAATGATGTAATTTTTGTGGGTAAAATATCCTTTGGAATGAAAGAAGGATAATCATCACAGGCTCAAAAAGCAAAAGTAATTATATGTGATCACCCAGAAACAAAAAACTAGATCATATATGAATTTAGCAAATATAAGAATATATAAAAATAGTGTATCTGTATCCCAGAAAAACAAATCGAGAAGAGTTTCATCCACACAGCTTCAAATATAGACAGAGGGAGGAATAAATTCAAAAGAACTATAAGACCTATAAATTGGAAATGATAAAACATTGCTGAGAGAAATTAAAGAAGACCTAAATAAATGGTGAGATGTATCCAACATTCATGGATTGGAAAACTCAATATTGTTAGGATGTCACATTTATTCAAATTAATCTGTAGCTACAAAATCAAAATTAAAAATTAAAATCCCAGCAGACTTTAGTGTAGAAATTGATGAGCCAATGGTAAAATTGATATGGAAGTCAAAAGGACACAGAAAAACCACAACAATTTTGAAAAGCAACAAAGTTGGAAAACATCCTATCTAGTTTCCAAACCAAACGACAGGCACACCTTGGAGAAACCACAGGTTTAGTTCTAAATCCATGACAATAAAGTAAGTCTCAGAAAATTTTTAGCTTCTCAGTCCATACAAAGTCTATACTGTAGTCTATTAAAAGTGCAATAGCATTGTCTTAAAAAAATGCACTTATTTAGAAATTCTTTATTGCTAAAGTGTCAACAGTCATCTGAGTCTTTGATGAGTAATAATGTGTTTGATGGTGGCCAACTAATAAGGGTGGTAGTTGCTGAAGGTTGGGGTATCTGGAGCTTAAATTAAGACAACAATGATGTTTGCCATGTCAATTGACTCTTCCTTTCATGAAAGATTTCTCTATAGCATATGATGCTAATGGATAGCTTTTTACCCACAGTAGAACTTCTATTAAAATTAGAGTCAGTGCTCTCAAAACCTGCTACTGCTTTGTCAAATAAGTCAATTTGAAATTTTAAATCCTTTGTTGTTTCAAAAATGTTCACTGCCTGTTCGCCTGCAGTAGATTCCATCTTAAGAACCACTGTTTCTGCTCATCTGTTCCAGCAATTCCCCATTTATTAGTTTTATCATGAGAGTGCAGCAATTCAGTCACATCTTCAAACTTCTAATGCCTGTTTTTTTGCTATGTCTACTACATCTGCTGTTACTTTGTCTACTGAATACTGAAGTCTTAAACCCCTCAAAATCCTCCCGTGTGTTGAAATCAACCAGCTGCTTCTACCCCCCTACTGTGGATAATGTGACAATATCACATGAATCACAAATGTTCTCTGTGGCATCTAGAATGGTGAATCATTTCCAGAAGTTTTAATTTACTTGGCCCAGATCAATCAGAGGAATCAACTTCTATGGCAGCTATATAGCATTAATGAAATGTGTTTCTTAAATAATAAGACTTGAAAGTCAGAATTACTCCTTGACCCATGGGCTGCAGAAGGGACCTCACGTTAGCAAAAATGAAAACATGGTCAGCGTTGCAGAGCTCTCGGGTGACTAGGTGTGTTGACAATTAACAGTAAAGTTTAATAGTAATCTTTTCTCCTGAGGATTAGGTCTTAAGGAGTGAGCTTATAATCTTCAGCAAACAATGTTGTAAACAGGTGTGCTGTCATCCAGGCTTTATTGTTTGAATTATAAATGACAAGTAGATTAGAGTCATTATAATTCTTAACTACTCTCAGATTTTCAGAGGGGTAAATGAGCCTTCACCTTGAAGTCAGTAGCTATGTTAGCCCCTAAAAAGAGTCAACGTGTCCTTTGAAGCCAGGCATTGACACTTCTTAAAGCCTGGGTTCCATCTCCTTCCTGTAAGGATGTTTCATCTACATGGAAACATGTGTCTAGTGACCTTCATCATTTATCATGGTTAAATCTTCTGGATAATTTGTTGCAGATTCTACATCAGCACTAGGGTTTCACCTAGCACTTTTTTGTTATGGAATTGGCTTCAGGCTTTCCTGCTGCAGCTTCCTCACCTCTCAGCCTTCATAGTCTGGTTTGAGCTTTGGCTTAAGGAAATGTCATGAATGGTTTGGTCATCTGTCCAGACCACTAACCCTTTCTCCATTATCAGCAGTAGGGTTGTTTTGCTTTATTTTCATTCAGGTGTTAACTAGAATAGTCCTTCATGGACTTTTCCTTTGCATTCCCAACAGATCTCTGTTGGGTGCAAAAGACCTAGCTTTCAGCCTATCTCAGTATTTCACATGCTCAACTCTCTAAGCTTAAATACTTCCAGCTGTTGATTTAAAGGCATGGTTGTGCACCTTCCGTTCACTTGAAGACTTAGAAACTGTTTTAGGGTGATTGACCTAATTTCAGTATCATCTATCTCAAAGTATAGAGAGGCCTGAGGGAAGGGAAAAAGACTGGGGACAGCTGTCAGTAGAGCACAACAGGTATCAGTTAAGTTCACTGCCTTATAGGGGCACAGTTTATGGTGCCTCAAAACAATCAAATATCATATTGAAAAAGTTTGAAATATTGTGAAAATTACCAAAATGTGACACAGACATGAAGTGAGCACATGATATTGGAAGAATTATACCAGTAAACTTCCTTGACACAGGGTTGCCACAGACCTTCAGTAAAGCATGCACACACACAAATTGCTGAGAAACACAATTAAATGAAACAGTATAAGTGTGACTGCATAAAGTAGTAAAGCAACAGTGGTTAAGGCAGTGTATTGATATAATAATGGATATATAGATTAACAGAACAAAAATAAATCCATACACAGTATGGTCAATTAATTATGTACAAAGGAGGGAGGAGAAATAATTTTTTCACGAATGGTTCTAGAATGGTGTGTGTGTGACCTTTCCCCATTACTATAGCAAAATACCTTAAGCTAGGTTCTTTGTAGAGAAGAAAAGTTTATTTAGTTCACATATTTGGAGGCCAAGAGCACAAACAGTATAATGCTGGTTCTGGTGCCCTTGGGCCCTTTAGGCTGTATTGCATCGTGGCAAATGGTATGTTAAGAGGGCATTCAGGAGGAAGAGATAATATGGCAAGACAGGAGACCAGAGTAGCCTGAAAGGGGCCAGACTTCTTATTTTGTAACACCCCTCTTCCAAGAACTAACCAGGGTCCCATGAGGATGAGGACATTTCCTTCTGAAAGTAGTGACCTCCCACTAGGCTTCACTTCTTAAAGATTCCACTACTTAACACCACCACACTGAGGATGAGGCTTCCAACACTTGACCTTGAAGGGACAAACTTAAACTAGATCATTGAAGTGGGATATTCATAGGTAAAACAACAAAAACTTAGATCCTGCATCAGTCTCAAAAATTAATTCAAGTAGATCTAACTATAAAAGATAATACTGTAAAGTTTTCAAATATGAGAAAATACATTCTTAGGAAAAGATTTCTTAGGTATGGAACTAAGAGCATTAGTCATAAAAGGAAAAAAATGATTATTTGGCTCCAAAATTTGAAGCTTACTTTTCAACGGTTAAAATACAAGCCACAGAGAATATACTTGTAAATCATGCATCTGACAAAGGAACTGGATCCAGAATATGTAAACAAGTCTTTTTAAATCAATAATAGAACAAACAACCCAGTTTTAAAAGAGGCAAAGAATATATACAGGCAAGTAATAAAAATATAAAAGATGGTTAGCCTTATTATCAGAGAGTGTTCACATGAAATCACACCAAGATGTCCTTTGCCTGCTAAAATTCAGTACCAGGTGCTATTGAGGATGTGAAGAAACTTTAGCCCACATGCATTGTCAGAGGGTACTGCCACTATGGACAGCAGTCCAGTGTTTTCTCGTAAAAATAAACATAGATTCACTGTGTCTTGGCACTGTGCTGCTTGGTGTCCATGAGAAAGACAACTTGTATTGATTCATAAACATTCACAGATTCATGTGAATGTTTATGGCAACATCATTCCAGTGGTCAAAAACTGGAAACACTGCACACTTTTGTAAGATGGTAGAGGCGTGAACAAAATGTGACTTGTCCATACAATGGAATATTAATTGACACTAAACAGTTAATTTTAATTGGAAGAAGCCTGACAAAGTTTTGGGAAAAACTCAGGAAACAAAGTAGGTTTATGATTGCCTAGGGCCAGCTAGGCCAAGTGCAGGGACACAGATGTACTGCAGGCTGGCACAGTGGCGCTCTTTAGAGGTGATGAATTTGTTTACAGCTGGATTGTGGTGTTTGCATACCTTAACAAATGTGCCGGTAAGAGTAAACTGTACACTTTGAATTTTATGGTATGTAAGTTAGGCTTCAGTAGTTAAATTTTTAAAAGTTCATTTCTATATGTTCATTTATAGAAAATGAAAACACACCATATTATTAATAGTGGTTATCTATAGTTTGAGGATTATAGGTAATTTTCATTTTTTATATTTTTTTATTTTTTCAAATTTTCTTTGCTTATATTTACTCTTTTAATTGAAAAATGTTAAAATAAGAAGCAAAATTACCCTGGATGTTGGGAAGGCAGCTTTGTAGCTTCAAAAATAAATTGAAAAAATAGGAATTCAAACATTTTTTTTATTTTTTAAAATGTGATGTTAAAGAAATAATATTAGGGCTGCTTAACTTTTTCATAGGCCACATCACATCTGCCGGTTTGGAATAACTTGGTTTTCTCTCTCTCTCTAGCGTTTGTCTTGCTCGTACCAAGAGGCTAAGGCCTTACTGAAGTCCTACTTGCAGCAGCATGGCTATGGCTCCTGGATTGTGAAACCCCCCTGTGTAGAGCAGTTCAGTGTGTGATTGCATGGCCACTGGCATATTAAAAACCTTTTATTTTTTGGTGTGTTTTGACTGGTAAAACTGTTTTTTTAATAGGTTTTCAACTTCCAAAATCAGAATCTTGCAACAGCAGCATCCAGCTATTGCTAAAAATTTGTAAATATTCCTGTCAACTTACATTGAAACATTAGGGGTTTTTCACCTTTTTTTTTTTTTTTTTTTTAAAGAATTACCTGATTGAACATAATAGAAATTTTGCATTTGTTTTTACAAACATAAAGCCATTATCCTTTTTGTAGTTTAAAAGAGAATTCTTTTTTTTTTAAGATTTTGCTTTAACTCTTTCCATACAGCTATAGTAATCAACATTTTGTCCTGATATCTCACTCAAGTTTGTATTTTTTTAAATTAAAACTGGAAACCAAGAATAAAAATAGTTCTTAGTCATTTGTTGATAAATTCAGCAGGCATTTGAGTATCTAATATTTGCCAGTCACCATGCTAAATGATTAAAAAAAAAAATCAGTGACTAAAACATCTCTCAGATCAAAGGATTTCATGAATACAGACTGCAGAAATACAGAAAATGTTAACCAAGTTAGGAAGTAGTTTGATGAGTTATGATTAATAGAGAATTCTCTTACATACCTTAACACTGTCCGTTTTCAAGTATCCTATAGGATCTACTTATACCAAATATGATTTAATCCTTTATAATTAGTGGGATTTCTAATTTAAAAGTAAATAAAAAGACTAGCTTTATATCCATGTATGCTGTACAGCACTTAGATGAAAAGATAATTTATTCATAAGTTTAGAATATGTACCTTTAGTGAAATTGAGTTTTCCCATACCTTAACTTCTTTATTCCTTACTTTTCTATCAGATACATTAAACTTTATTGAATCTCAGTTTTCCCCTCTTGGCATCCATCTTTACTAAATTTCTGGTCTCCTACCCAACCTATATGAACTATTGCAGTCTCTTGCAGTGTAGGTTCTTTTGTTGTCTATTCTAAAAGTATGATAGGGTTTAGTTGATGAGCAGTGAGGTCATTCTGGAAAGATGTTTCTTTCAGTGAGCTGGACTTCATGCTTCATAGGTTGGACCATGTGCAGTTGTCAATTTTTTTGAATTGATAAAATATGAACAGTTTCACATGGATCAACATAAATATGTTAATAAATTTAATGTCAGTCATTTGTCATATTCCTCCTCCTGTGTATTTCCTTGTTTAATTTTTTAATCTCTTTATTAGGCTCTTTGCTTTCATGGCATATTTCCAGCCTTTATTTCTATTCCTTGTCCTTGATAGTAAATTTGCCTTTGAAAATACACGATCTCTGACCTTCTCTTGACTCTTCACTTTCATGGGCATTTTGCTCATAGAAGACATGGGAAAGCACCAAATAGTAAATAATTGCCTCTGAAGGTTCTGTCTAATTAAAGGCCCTCAGTTAGGCACTGCTCTGAGAATCAGAAAAATATTTTCTCAAGAAATTTACAGTTTGAGAAGAAGATCAAACAAATATACCCTACTGTTTTACAGACAGAATCTGAGACGTAGTAGTTATTTATTCAACATTTATTAGTGTGTCTATGTACTGTATGTGCTCAATTGCTTAGACTTAGTTGGCTTAGAGAAAGCAAAGATATCTAGGTATGGTTATCAAGAGAGATTATAAAGGATAAAGGAACTGGCTTCTAGTAGTAGGGTCAGAGGATGGACATGAATCCAAACATTGAGATTATTTAATCATCCTTTAACTTTCAAGGATGAACTTTTTATTAGTTTTCATTCTTTGGTCAGGGATGGAGGTTTGATAGGAAGATCTCCTGGCTGCCTTTCATCAAAAGCAGCTGTACTTCTTATATTATATATTGATTTCTACAAGGTAGCTTGCTTGAAGAACAACTTCTAAATTCAGAGTAAAATTTTTAAAAGTGTTCAGAAACCGTAATATAGTTGGATCGACTCTCTTAGCGCTGAAGTCCTGAGACAAGCATTGAAGATGAGTAAAATTTGGTAGACTGACATTTGAGAAATTATAGAGGAAATTGTTAGTGTTCAAGGCTAGAGTGTAGAAAAATTGAGTTAAATTTAGCAGATTTTCTCACCTTAGTAGAAGAGAGCCCTTTAAGGATTTTATATAAGGAAATGGCATGTTAAAATAGCATTCTGCAACATTTTCTTATGAGGGAAATTTTGGGGCATACAAAAAAGAAAAGTAAATGAGTCCATATGTACCCATCACCAAGCTTCAGCCACTATTATATGGTATATATTTCCCTAGGCTGGATTATATTAGGAGCAGGTGTCATATATTATTTCATCTGAAAAGCACTTTGATATATCTAACAGATAAGGACTCTAAAACACACACGGGCATATAACCACATTCAGTTAGCACACCTTAAAATTAGTGGTAAGTCTATTATAAACAATAAATAGATTGCGTCAGGATAAATATTACCTTTTTATAGTGGAATTCATTCTGTAAATTTTATTTGTGACAAAGAATTCCTCAGTCCTTTTTAGAGTTTTCCACAATCTCAAATTTGCTTCTTACATCTTGCATTTTATATCATTCAACAATTTCCCCTCTTCTGTTTCCTGAAGCTAGTATTTAAAGACTTTCAAGTTTAGGGTTTTAGCGAGTATACTTCTGAGAGGTATTATGAACTCTCAGGAGAAGACATCCTGTCTGGGTAGTCTCTTTGTGAGATTAGCAAATGCCATTGATGATCTTTGCCATTGTCTTATTAAGGGGTTGCAAATTATACTGAGATTCTGTCATTACCTGCATTGTTTCTGTTAAACATAGTTTTAGAGGTTGTTTACTGGGGTTATAGTTGATGCAGAAAAAGCTGGATTGTTTTCTTTTGTATACATTTTTGAATAGTTTGTTTCCTGTCATTCTTTGATGCTGACACATGAAATTTTTTTTCTAGTATGTATCCATGAATTTAAACATACTTGTATTTCAGTCCATTATAATTAGTATGTATACTGATAAATTCTTACCTTTGGTTGTATACATACTGAAATATTTTTCTCAGAGTTGACATCTCCGATGCTATTTTGAATAATACCACTTTGTATACTTTGTATACATTGTTAATATATTGACATGTAATTTTTTATATTCACCACCTAGCCATTGACATTTCTAAATCAGTACTAGTAGTTTATTGTAGAGCCTTTCAGATTTTTCTTCAAAGTCATATGTGAATAATGATAGTTTTATTTCTTCTGTCCCCATCTTTACCTTCATATTTCTTTTTCCTACTTTTTTGTATTGACTGTGACTTCTCAGTACCATGTGAATTAGAAGTGGTGAGTGGTATCCTTGCCTTATGTGGCAACCTTATCGAATTGATGCCTCTGTCTTTTGAGCATGATTCAAATAGTCTTAGATCACTATCTTTTCTTTATAACAGAATTTTCCTGCCTTTTCTTGTGCAGTTGTTGCTCCAGACGTACACTCAGCCATTTCTTCAAAAAGCCCTGCTTCATTTCAGTGGAAAATGGCATTTGGAAACCACAACTGGGAGAAAAAAATTTTTTTCCTAATCTTTTCAGTGAACAGAACTTAGAAATAACACATATTTCAGATAAATGAATATTTTGTTTATATTGATATTTTCACTTAAAATTCAGCTACAATAGATTTTTAATTTCTTCAGTCTTCCATATTTGCTTTCAAACCAAAATCTTAAACCCTATTGATGTGAGCATATTTACTTTTTTACATGACATACATGCAGAAGTTTTAGAACAATTCCATCAGTAACATCAATAATATTGAAAAAAAGTAAAGTTTTTTTCTTTAGAATATATCCTACCACATATTATGTGATTAGATCAGTGTGTTTCAAAGTAGTGACTTCTATGTGGTGTGCAATCAAGATACAGTTCAGACTTTTTATTTCATTTGGCCTTCAGTATTTATAAGTTGAGGTTTTGATAAAAAATTAGGAACCACCGTATGACCCAGCTCTCCCACCCCTTGATAGTTATCCAAAAGAACTAAAATCAGCACTGGACAGCAAGCAATACAGCTAACTCAGTTCAGAACCCAGCAGCACAGTTCACAACCCAAATGGTTAAGTGGATTAAGAAATTGTGATATATATACACAATGGACTTTTACTCACAATAAAGAGTGAAATTATGGCATTCGCTAATATGTGGATGAAAATGGAGAACATTGTGCTAAGTGAAATAAACCACTCTCAGAAAGCCAAGGGTCAAATGTTTAATATGTGGGACCTAGAGCAAAATAAAGGAAAGAAGGAAGGGAGAATCAGATATCATAATGATATAGGGAAGATCAGTAAAGTAGGAGGAGACTTAGAGGGGGAGAGGAGGGATGGGAGAGGGGAAAATACGAATTTTAAAAAATCATGCTATGTGCATGTGTAAATGTACCACAGAGAATTTCACCTTTATAAGTAGAACTGGTCAAAAATGTGGTGCACACCTGTAATCCCAGAGGCTGGGAAGCTGAGGCAGGAGGATCACAGGTTCAAGGTCAGCCATGGCAACTTAGGCCTAAGCAATTAAGATCCTATCAAAATAACAACAAAGGGTGGGATTATAATTTAATCCTCAATATCAATGAATGAATGAATAGATGAGTAAAAGGAAGATCTGTAGAGAAAGAAGAATGGAGGGAGGGAGGAGGGAAGAGAAAGAAAACTGAAAATTCCATGAATGTATGAATTTTGCTTTCTTTGGCATGAGCAGATGAAGATCTATAACTTCTGATTATTTTTTAAAATGCTCACAAACCTAAGAGTGCACTTAACACCATCTTTCACTCTTACCATATTTTCCTATTTCATTTGCCTTCCATTTTCTAAGATGAATATTTTCTACCTTTCCTTCTGTTCTCAAACCTATAAATAATTTCTACTCTCCCCATCACTCTCAATTGATGGCTCTTCCTGCTATTTCTTTCAGAAAATGGATATATCAGGTCACATGCTGTTCTAAATCTGCGTATTTCCACAAATTTTGTTTTCAGTGTTTTCAATAGAATCACAGCCAATTTTTTCATCCAACAACTTACCTCCTTTTACCTTTTATGGACTTGTCTCCATAGTTACTTCTGCATGCCTTCGTTATGATTTTCTCCTTCCCTAATATTTACATCAAGCTTTAAACTTACTCATGTCTATCACTGAAAATTAATTTACTGACAACAGATATCTTCATTATTACTGCTCCACTTATCCTTATTGTAAAACATTTTAAAAATATTTTATACTGTCTTCTGATTTCCAGTTTACAGTCACACAGTCACATAATGAAATAAAGTTTAATGTGAAGAATTATTAAGCTACTGTAAGAGTAAGATCTAAGAAAAGTTCGTGTGTCAACCCTATGACTGAGTACCTCAGTCTGTTCATGCTGCTGTAACAAAAATATAAGACTGGGTGGCTTATTAACAATAATTTATTTCTCATAGATTTGGAATTTGGGAAGTCTAGGATCCAAGGTACTGGCAGAGTCAGTGTCTGCTGACACTGTCCATCTTATTTAATAGATGGCTGTCTTGCTGTTTCTTCGTATGGTGGAAAGGCAAGGAATCTCTCTCAGGCCTCTTTTATAAAGACACTAATCCCATTCCTGAGGGCTGTGCCCTCATCACCTAATTTCCTAATTGCCTCCCAAAGGCAAGCACATTGGGATTTAGGATTTCAACATATATATTTTGGGAGGACACAAACATTCAGATATGGCAGAGAATATCCAAAGAAGGATAAACATGGATGGGCAGATCTGCCTCCAGGGCTGAGATCAGACTTTATTGAAGAAGGGGTAGCTGTATCCCACTGGGTGGCAAAGGTATTTACTGGTGTTCCTGTAGTCTGAACTCACAAATGTAGAGGAGCGGGAATGTGTGAATGGCAGGCAACCAGGACCATATGTCAAGAGGGCTGCAAAAAGGTTTTCACTACTCCAGGACTTACGGGGCACCTTTACATGAACAAATAAATTATGGAGATTCCAGAAAGTGAGGAGAAGGTAAAAGGCATAGACATATTCAGTGGCATGACTGAAACTTTCCCTAACCTTGGGCAAGATATGGACATCCAAGCATAGGAGGTCCAAAGGCCCCAGTAGATTTCACCAGAAAATATTCTCACTGTGTCATACAATAAAGTGTCAACAGTCCAGAACAACTCTAGAAACAGCAAAAAGAAAGCCTCAAATCACAGGGCCCTTTAACAAATTTCTTAGCAGAATTAAGTACAAGCCAAGAGAGAATGGGGGAATATATTTAAATTTCTGAAAATAAAGCTGTCAACCAAGAATGCATACCCAGAAAAACTATTGTTCAGAAATAGACTTTCCAAGACAAGCAAAAACTGAAGGAGTTCATCACCACTAGACCAGCTGTAGCAAAGATTTTCCTTGAGAGTGCTACATCTAGAAGCAAAAGAAATATAACTGCCATATCATGAAAGTACATAAAAGTATAAAGCCCACTAAAGAGAATGAGGAAAAGATCAAACTTTTATCAGTACAAAACAAACAGTAACTAAACATCAATATAGAAAACTAGCATACCACAGAGATAAAAAGAGAGGAAGGAAAGAACAAAGTATATTTAAAACGAGGAAAAAGGAAAGGTAGAGAAAACTCATAAAAAGTGAAGAGAGATCAGTAGAATAGAGGAAAAGGAATGGGAGAGGGAGGAGAGGAAACACTGTGGAATGGCCAAATTGTATTGTTATATCATGTGCGTGTACAAGTATGTAACAATGAATCCCACCATTACAATTATGCACCAATAAAAATATGAAAAAAACAAAAATTCAGCAAAATGAAAAATTCTTTAAGAATGAACATCTTTGACTGTAAATAGATTAAGATAGATGTATTAGAAAAAGGAAGAGGAAGGAATGGGGGAAAGAGGAAGGAGAAGGGGGAAGAGGAAAAGGAAAAAAAAAACTCAGCTAGTGATACAGTACTACAAAAAACTCACTTTGCTGGTAAAGATATATATATAAAAACTGAAAGTGAAGGGTTCCATGTAAGTAAAAACTAAAAGCAAACAGTAGCAGCTACACATAAGATAACATGTTAACATCTATAAGATAACATAGACTCTAAGACAAAATTGTAAAAAGAGATAAGACCACCATGCAAGGAATCAATTCAACATGACATAATAATTGTAAATATATATGTGTATATATTGTCAGGGTTCCCAATTATATAAAGCAAACATTATTAGATCTAAAAAGAGAAATTCTAATATAATGGTGGGTTCAACACCTCTCTGTGATCAATGGACATAACCAGACAAAAATATCAACAAAATCATCAGATTTAAACTATACTATATCCATAGTGACCTAATAGATTTTTATAGACTATTTTGTGCAATAGCTATAGAAGACATCAGCATATGGGGCAGACTCTAGGACAGACTATGTGTTAGAACACAAAACAAGTACCCAGAAATTTTAAAACAATAATGAAAATCTTTTATTTTTTCTGACCACAATGTAATAAAACTAGAATTCAAAATTAAAGGAACTTTAGATAAGATACCAGAAAGATTTTACTAATAACAAGTAATTAATTTGAATCAGTATTAAAAAGTCTCCCATCAGAGAAAATCCCAGGATCAGATAGATTGCTTCACTGCAGGTTCTATCACATATTTAAAGAAGATCTGATGCAAATTATTCTTAAATTATTCCAAAAAGCTTAAAAGAAAGAAATTCTCTCAGTCTTTCTACAAGGTCAGAATTTCCCTGATACCAAAACCAGTTAAGAACACAAGAACAATGACAAGAAAAAAAAAAAAAGAAAGAAAGCTGTCCAATACCCTCGATGAGCACAGATGCAAAACTCAATACAATACTAACAGAACCCAATAGAAATTTTTAAAAGATTATTCACTATGATCCAGTGGAACTCATCTCAGGGATACAGGAGTGGTTCAACACACACAAATCAATAACTGCAATATAGTCCATCAACAAAATGAAGGACAATCCCACATCATCGTCTTACTAGATGCAAACAAAGCATGTGATAAAATCCAATATCCCTTCAAAATAAAACCCTCAGAAAGTTTGCTTTGGAAGAAATATACCTCAACACAATGAAGGCTACCTAAGACAAACCACAGCCAGCATCATCCTGAATGGAGAAAGCTGAAATTCTCTAACAGGAGCAAGGCAAGGATGTCCACTTTCATCACTCTTATTTAATATAGAATTGGAAGTCATAACCAGAGCAATAAGGCAAGAGAAAGAAAGAAGGGTATCCAGGAGGAAAGAAGGAGGTCAGTTATTTCTGTTTGCAGACAATATTACACAGAGAAAAACCTTAAGACTCCACCAAAAGAAACTTATTACTGGTAAGTGAATTTGGTAAGGTTGCAGGACATAAAATCAACATATAAAAATAAGTAGTTTTTTACACCAGTAATGATATTGCTGAGAAACAAGAAAGCAGTTCCATTCACAATAGCTACAGAAATAAAATACCTACAATAAATTTGAGCAAGGAAGTTAATATTCTCTATAATTAAAATTGCAAAATACATGACATAGAGAACACTAAAAAGGGAAAGATGACCCAAAGTAATCTACAGTTTCAGTGCAGTTCCTATCATAATACCAGTAACATTTTTCACAGAAAGAGAAGTGCTCCTAAAATGTGTATGGAATCTCAGAAGACCCAGAACTGCCAAAAAACTCTTGAGAAGAACAAAACTGACTTTAAAGCATTCTATAAAGTTATAGTAACCCAAACAGCATGATACTAGTATAAAAACAGACACATGAGCTATAGAATAGAATAGACAATTCAGAAATAAACCCAAATATTTATAGCCTGATGATTTTTTAGAATTTGTTTTATGTTTTAATTTTTGTTCCATTTACATATACATGATGATAGAAAGTAGTTGTCATATTGTACATACATGGAGTATAACTTATTCTAATTGGGATCCCATTCACTGTGGTATGCTAAGTTTAAGTCCTTTGGGTATATACCAAGGAGCAGGATAATGAGGTAAAATAGTGGTTCCGTTCCAAGTTTTCTAAGGAATCTCCATTCTGCTTTCCAGAGTGGTTGTACCAATTTGCACTCCCTACAGCAAATGAGTGTATCTTTTTCCCCACATCCTTGACAACACTTATTGTTACTTGTATTCTTGATAATTGCCATTCTGACTGGAGTGAGATGGAATTTCAATGTGGTTTTAATTTTTCATTTCCCTAACTTCTGGAGATGTTGAACATTTTTTCATATATTTGTTGACCATTTGTATTTCTTCTGTGAAGTGCCTGTTCAGTTCCTTCGCCCATTTATTGATTGGATTATTTGTTTTTTGGTGTTAAGCTTTTTGAGTTCTTTATATATCCTGGAGATTAATTCTCTATCTGAGGTGCAGTTGGCAAAGATTTTCTCCCATTCTGTAGGCGCTCTCTTCACACTCTTGATTGTTTCCTTTGCAGTGAAGCTTTTTAGTTTGATACCATCCCATTTATTGATTCTCAATTTTACTTCTTGCACTTTAGGAGTCTTATTGAGGACGTCAGTTCCTAAGCCAACATGATAGAGAGTTGGGCCTACATTTTCTTCTAGTAGGTACAGGGTCTCTGGTCTAAGGTCTAGGTCCTTGATCCACTTTGAGTTGAATTTTGTTCAGAGTGAGAGATATGGGATAAATTTTATTCTCCTACATATGGATTTCCAGTTTTTTCCAACCACTTGTTGAAGAGGCTATCTTTCCTCCAGTATATGTTTATGACACCTTTGTCTAATATGAGATAAATGTGTTTATGTGGGTTTATCTCCCTGTCTTCTATTCTGTTCCATCAGTCTTCATGTCTTTTTGGTGCCAATACTGTGCTGTTTTTGTTACTATAACTCTGTAGTATAATTTAAGTTCTGGTATTGTAATGCCTCCTGCTTTACTTTTCTTGCTAAAGATTGCTTTGGCTATTCTGGACCTCTTATTTTTCCCAAAGAATTCATGTCTGCTTTTATATTTCTATGAGGATAAAGAAAATTTAAACAGATCAATTTCTAGCAATGAAATTGAAGACACTGTCAAAATTCTACCGAAAAAGAAAAGCCCAGAACCAGATGAATTCTCAGATGAGTTCTACAAGACCTCCAAAGAAGTAACATCAGTCTTTCTCAAATTATTCTATAAAGTTGAAAAGGAGAGAACCCTTCCAAACTCATTCTACAAAGCTAGTATTACCCCGATACCAAACCAGAAAGAGACAAATCAAGGAAAGCAAACTTCAGACCAATATCCCTGATGAACTTAGATGCAAGAATCTTAATAAAATGCTGGCAAATCACATACAAAAACATATTAATCTGATTTTTGACAAAGATAGTAAGAACCTGGAGAAAGTAAAGTCTCTCACTAAATAGTGCTGGCAAATTGGATATTCGTAGGTAGAGAATCCAGATCGCTCTCTCTCAATATATTGTCAACTCAGAATAGTCCAAATACTTATATGTAAGATCTTAAACTCTGAAAATACTAGAAGAAAACAAGGAAAACACTTCAGGACATTAGTCAGGGCAAAGATTTTTTGGATATAACTCCCAAATCCAGGCAACAAAAGCAAAAATTAACAAGGGGAATTAAACTTAAAAAGCATCTGCGCAGCAAAAGAAAGAGCAGAACAAGGCCACCTACAGTATGGGCAAAGATATTTGCAAATTTTCTTTTAACAAGGGATCAATTTCTGTAATGTACAAGGAACGTAACAGCAATTCATCATCATCATCATCATCATCCAGTTATAAGTGGGTAAATGATCTACATGTATATTTCTCAAAAGGATATGCAAATGGTCATCAAGCATATGAAAGCATGCTCAGCATCGTTGAACGGGGTTTCTGCTTTGGAGGGGTGAGGGCGATGGTGTCACCTACACACCAACACTGGGGACTCACTCGAAGGGGTGGTGAAGCAGAATCCACTTACTGTGCACCAAGCTATTGGTTACATAGACTATGCAACTGCTATGTGAGGGGAGGCTCTTCTGCATCAACCAACGGAAAGGTCTTTAACTCCACTTATCACGGATGTTCCCAAGGCTACAGGCAAGCATCCCAAGTCCACTGGATGGCGTTCCAATCCAGCCTGAGTGGTGGGCCTTTGCTCACACCATTGACTTGGTGACTGCTGCCAAGTATGCCAGTGGTATACATTACCTACACAGCATCACTAAGCATAGGGAAAGTGCAAATCCATACCTTAGTGAGACGTCATCTCATCCCAGTTGGAATGGCAATTATCAAAAACACAGAAAATAGATGCTAGTAAGTATGTGGAGAACAGTGAATGGTCAAAAGCCGTCGATGGAAATAGTGACCCATACAGCCGTTATGTAAAGCAGTATTAAAGTTCCTCAAAAACTAGAAATAGAGCAACCTTAAGATCCAGAAATCTCATGTCTGGATATATAACCTAAGGATATAAAATGTTGAAGAGACAGCTGCACTTGCATATGTATTGCACTGTTCACAATAACCAAGATATGGAATCAATCTAAGTTTCCATCAACATATTAATGGATAAATAAAATATGGTATATATGTGTACAGTGCAATATCATTCATTTGTGGAAAATGAAATTCTATAATTAGCAGTGATCTGAATGAGACTGGAGGACATTTAAAAAGTCAGGGACTGGGGAGATAGCTCAGTCGGTAGAGTGCTTGCCTTGCAAGCATGAGGCCCTGGGTTCAATCCCCAGCACTGCCCAAAAAAAAAAAAAAAAAAAAAATCTAAAAAGTAAGTCAGGTACACAAGGACAAATACCACATATTCTTACCAATAGATGCAAGCTAAAAAGGTGACTTCAAAGAAGTAGACAATGGAATCGTGGTTGCCAGAGTCTGGGAAGTATGTGGGCAAAGTGCAGACAGCATGGTTAACAGGTACAGAGTGCCATTAGATAGGAGGAGAAACTTCTACATGTTTTATAACATATAGGATAACAATGGATATTTCAAAATATCTAGTAGAGGGAATTTGGAAAGTTCCCAACACAAAGTAATAATAAAAGCCTGGAATGATAGATATGCCAGTCACTCTCATCTGACCATTAAACATGTGCATGTGTCAAAATGTCAACTTTTACCCCCCAAATATAGACAATTACTACATTGTCAGTTGAAAATAAAAATATAATAAACACCAAAAGGTATATATAACAAATTTGTAATATTTGGTATGTGAAGAGAAATAGAGCTTTTATCTCTATTCCTTCCATCCCAAGAGTGAGTATATGTTAATTCTTTCTCTTTTTATAAAAATATATACAAACAGCTGGAAGCAGTGGCCCACACCTGTAATCCCAGTGGCTCAGCAGGAGGCTGAGATAGGAGGATTGCAAGTTCAAAATCAGCCTTAGTAACTTATCAAGGCCCTAAGCAACTTAGCAAGAACCTGTCTCAAAAAATAAAAAGGGGTGGGGATATGACTCAGTGGTAGTGTCCTGAGTTCATTGTTGAAAAAACAAAAATACACACACACACACACACACACACACACACATACACACACTCACATATATATATACATATGTAATGCATGTACTTATATAAATTATCATTTAAATTTTTATTCCATTATTTTTAATATAAATACATATGTATGTATTCACACAAAATACATATGAAAGGACACTTGTTTGGGTTTTCAGTTTTTGCTATTGTAGTGTGGTAGCAGTTTTTTAAGGTTGATTAGAGAAGAGGAGATTAAAAAGCCAGGAGGCTAGAACAATGGACTGAGTAAGAAGAGATGATGACTGTCTCAGACCAGGGTTGTGACAAATTATAAAGGTGAAAATAAAGTCAAGTAACAGTAGGGAGATAGGATCTGAAAACAGAACAGTTGACACAAAGGAGATGGATGAGTCAGGGACAACTCCGTGGCTTTGAGCTGGGGGCTGGAGGTACCCTTAACAGCACTAGAGAAGTCAAGAGTGGAATCTGAGATGACTGAAAAGATTGAAAATTTTTACATATATTTTTAAGGTAGCAATAAGTTTGTCAATTAAAATATTTATCAATTTAAAATACAATAATATAGACTTTGAGAAAGTTTTAAAGTAATGCTAAAAATTTGGGAATCATTTGCAAAGAGGTAACTATCGAAGCTGTGAGAAAGTAAGTTTTCCTATTTTCAGGGAATATAAAAAAAGAGTTCTACATTTAGAACCTAAAGGAAGACATATTTTGCATAAGAGGAAGCATATGGAGTTTTTTGACAGGTGGAAAGTATGGATAGCAGAAAGAGAAAATTCAAGAATATAATAAACATTCTCAAGTGCTGCCAAGGAATCAGGAAGAATGAAGACTACAAAAATCTCATTTGATTTATTAACCAAGAGTGTACTGGTGACTCAGAAGAGAATTTGCTCTAAGTTACCCTCAGTGTACCTACAAAAAGGTCCCAAATCTGCATTTTAAATTAAAGGTGATTTGATGCAAGAGATATTTGGATCACTTGTTAGTTAGCTTTCAATTACTGTAACAAAATACCTAAGGTAAGCAACTTAAAAAGAGTAAATGTTTATTTTGACCCACAATTTTGGAGATTTCAGTCAGCATTACTTGACCCCATTGCCTTTGGGCCTCTGATAAGGTGGTACATCATTTTGGGAGGAAGCTGCTCACCTCATGGTGTCCTGGAAGCAGAGAAGAGGAAGGAAGGGGCCAGGGTTCCAATAGCCCCTCCAAGTGGACACCCCAAATTCCTTCCACTAGTTCTCACCTCTTAAGGCTCCTCCATTTCCCAGTAGTGCCTAAGCAGGAGGACCAAGGTTTCACACAAGGGCCTTGAGGGATCGTCAAGGTTCAAACCATAGTGACCACACTTTGGAAACACTACCCTATAGAAGAGTAAGCAGTTCACAGTGGCAGAACGGAGATGGATGAGAGTGGGCTGAGGACCTGGAGACGCGCACAGCGTTCTATTCCTTCCAGCAGCTTGGTGATGAGAACAATGTGGGTGTGACTGGAAAACATTTTTTGTTTGTTGAAAATACTGGGGAAGTTTCATAAGTAGGCACAGACTTTATGGTGGAGTCACCTCCCATGACTTTTGTGGCCCATTTAGGGGCATGGTAGATGTTAGTCTGAGAATTGGCCCTGCTGTCATTGGGTCAGCTATGCTTAGGGAATCTGTGCTGTGTGGATGCCTCACTGACATGGTTGAAGCTGAAAGGAGAGAAATCAACCAAGAGTAAGAGAAGAGTTAAGTGGAGGTAAAGGCGATTCTTGAATAGGAGCAGATGTGACCAGATATTTCCAAGGTGCCAGTCCTTAGAGATTTAACTGTGGTCTGTTTTTTGTCATGCTCACCTCCCTTTCATCCCCAGTTTAACTCAGTAACTGAAAATAAAGTAGTAGTTAAAATTCTCACGAGTGGTGGATTATGAATGGAGATTGACAGTGTTCATGGGTTCAACCTTTAAGGGACTGTGAGGCATCTGGTGCAGCTGGAGCATGAGACAGTCAACTTTAACCCCAGAAGTCCAGTATTCACCCCACTGTGCAATAATACCATTTTCTTACCTGTGTCATGGTGTCACAAAGGTTTGAAAGTACTGCTCTAAACGTAACAAAAAATGTACATTAACTTACTGACTGAAAAACAGTGAGGAGGCTTCTCCAAAAAACTAAAAATAGAACCACCACATGACCCAGCCCTCTCGTGCCTGGCACAGAGCAGAGGCACCTGCACACCCATGCCCATCACCGCCCTGCTCTCAACAGCCACATTGTGAGAGAAGCCAGGTGCCAGTCTGAATGGATGAGTATTAATCAGTCAGAAAGACCAAGGAAACCATGTTGCTTGCAGGAAAATGAATCGAACCGCAGATCGTCATGTGAAGCAAAGTAAGTCAAGTTCAGAAAGAGAAGCATCACATGTTTTTTCTCAAATGTGTTTTTTCTCCAGGGGGAGAAAAAATGCTGTGAAGATAGAAAGAGGACTGCAGAGAAGGGAAGGGGCGCAGGGGAGAGGGGAGGGAGGAAGACAGGGCAACAGGAAGGGCAGGAGGAATCAAAGTGGGTCTCACGTGCACGAAATTGTTAAAATGAAAGCCACTATTTTTCAAGATTATTATGGGTTAATAATTACAATTTTAAAAAAGAAAATTTTATGACTTCAGAAAATATTGTACTGTTGATCATATGGTGGCCATAGGAGGCAAAGCAGTGTCTGTTAAAGAAGTGCGGACTTTTGACTTGGGGGTGCAGCTCAGTAGTGGGGCCTTGCCTAACTTTGTGCCTGGCCTGGGTTCCATCCCCTGCACTGCAGAAAAAGCCAGAAGTTGACTTGGAAGGAATTCATACATGAAAAAAGAACATGACTGAGCATATTTTTGTTTTTGTTTATTTATCTAACTGACTCTTGTTTTGTTTTGTGTTTTGATTGGTGTTCACATAGCATATTCTTTTACCTTTTTCTTTTAAATCTTTGTCCTTTGAATTAAAAGATGGGTTTTTAAAAACAATGTTTTTTATAGGTAGTTGAGTTTGGCTTTTAATTTCATGCTGCTGTTTTTTATTTTTTTAAGTTGAAGTTTTTAGTACATTTATATTTAATAAGCTGACTGATGGAGTTTCATTTATATCTTCCTTCTTGGGCTATGTCTTTTCCTTTTGTCTCATTTTTTTGTTCCTTTTTGCCTTATTTTAGTTAATTAAACATTTTTCACATTACATATTCTCTTCTGTTACTTTTTGGTCATTTTATTCTTTTAGAACTTATTCTAGATCATAATATTCAGTTATGACTTATGGTAGAGTACCTTAAATTTACCTAGTTAGCACTTCCTAACGACATAAGGGTCCTACAACATTCAATACCACTTACCATCTTTTTCGTTTGCTCGTGGTGCTGGGGATCAAGTGCAGGCCTCAGCCTCGTCTTAGCTTCCCCACCATGAAATGTCTATTTCATCTTAATTTCTGGGAATTCTGGGTGTAGGACTCCTAATTGCCAACTGTTTGGTGGTGTTATTACTATTATTGTTGTCGTTGCATTCTAGGAGTTTCTAGAAGATAGCAGACACAAACTAGGCAGTCCTGATCTCCTCACAACATAGAAAGGAGCCGTGAGTGAAGAGCAGAATTGAGAGGTGGGTGCCAAAATAAATGCTCAAAACTCCGTTTTCACAAACTCTAGACTGGCGCAGCCTGAAGACTGGCTACCAGTGCAGAAAACAGGTGCAGAACTTCCCCAACCTCAAACCAGCACCAGGTGGTAAGCCGGTAGGCAACAGAGAAAGTGGAAAACTCTTAAGCTCACTCACTTAAGAGCATTTGGAAAGGCAGTCAAAATTTAAAGTGTGATGGGAACAGCAGCATCATTAAAACAGCACATAGCTTAAACCAAATGGTGAAAAGAAGCCTGAGCATGGGGCCTGCAGCCATCTTATGGAGCTCTCAGTCAACCAGCCACCCCTCACATCATCACGGCATCTTCCCACACCCAGTCAGCTGCACATAAACCAGAGGCAAGTCCCCTGCAGTGGGACCTCTCAAGAATTTGGCTAGAAAGAACTTCTAGAGGGATTGCTACTAGCCCCAAATCACTAAACCCTTCCCCTTCCCCTCACCTAGGACTCAGGGAGTGGGGTGGAGGGGACCTGTTCTGGAAAGTACACCTAACCAGCACGCCACTCAGCCTGTCCATGCACAATCCAGGCAGAGCCAGAAGCCTCTGCTCGGCCTCCATGGGGCCCAGGCGAAAATAAAACAGCAAGACAGCTTTGACCCCAAGCAGAAGAAAGTGGATCCATGAGGACCATACCAACCCTGTCCACTGACATTGCAGGAGGCATCACAGGAAGCCTAGGGACTGTCCCCTTGGTCACAGGGCCTATACCAGGACAGAAGCTGCCTGAATATCCAGTAACATAGAGACCCTGTTCCTGGATGGTGCCAGCCACTGGCAGAAAGCCACTAGGAGAAGTTGCTTGAGTGCCCCAGGAAACTTAAGCAGAAGGCACCTGCTATGTTTAGCTAGAGGGAGGTTGGTTAGGCAGAATGTTGCATGATCCAAGGCAGCAGGGAGGAACTGCTACCAGCCTGACCCATTGCCACAACTAGCGAGTGAAAGGGCATTGTTTGGACACTGACTGGACCTTGTACAAGTCATGGTCAACAGAGGAAATCAGTACCCACCAATCACAATCTGGGGCAGTAGAAACTAGAACCCAGTTGAACACCTGAGTCCCATTACTACAGTACCCCAGGGAGTGGTGTTGACCATGACCATGGAAATGCTTCTGCACCACAGAACATGTGTGGAAAACACACAACCAGAGAATCTGTGCTTACAGACAGCCACCAGGCCCTTCACCACCATGAAAAGGAAACTGCAGAGGGGAGCAGGTACACAGTGACCCACAGCAATCACAGGGACACTCCAGAGCCTGCATCCTGAACCTTTGACCACAATCAAAACAACCAAGATACAACACTGCACCCTCAGAGAGGTCAGCTGCAGGACCCTGAACTGACAAGCCAAACCGGCTGGTGGGAGGCTCATAGCAACTGGGGAGTTGACTCCCGTGCTCCTGCAACTTGAGATAGGTCCTCAGCCAAAGACTGACAGACATCTGCTCAATGTCAAAACCTCAATGGAATCCAAACAAAGATTCAACAAGAATTCTCTTCACCTTGACATGGTTTACTATAAATAATTCTAATGTCAACTTTGAACATATAAACAACTCTTTAACTCAGTTGATAGTTGTTACCTTTTCATTGTATCTTCAACTCATTTGAATGTACTTCTTCTAATGGTTTAAAGCATTAATTGAGATCAATCTCTCTTTGTTTCCCTAGCTCTAGTTGACAACTCCCTATTTGTCCTCTTACATTATTTGCTCCTACTTCAAGTACCCACCATCCCTCTATTTCTCCTTTCTACCTTTGTGTGTATCATTCATTTCTATCTTTCCTTTCTCCCTTTTTTGCACAATTTTCCCCCCTTTTAGCTCTCATTTAATGTTATAACAATTTTACTAAATTTAATAATGAATTTTTCAACCTATTCCAGAACTTTACTACAAGCTTTTACCTGGATTTGAGAAACTGTGGCGAACAATAACAAGTTTTCATTTTTCATAAGGTTGAATAGTATGAGACTTGGCTCTGAAGTGATTGTAGTAAATAGGATTCAGTGGCATCTCTCAAAGTCATGCTGATATTGGGATTAGCAGAGGTTACACATTAAGTTTAAGTATCAATATCTGGATATTCACCCAATCCAAACTGGACATTTCCTAAGAGAAAAGCTCACAAAGTAGTCCCTTGCTTAAAACAAAAGTGATAACAACCCTAATAGATGGATAGACATACAAAAAATATGAAAAAGCAAAACAACAAACCATCCCAAAAAGCCCATAATGCATCAACAACTGATTTCATCAACACCACAGTGGAGGAATTGTCAGAGAAAGAATTTAGAAAGTTTATAGTTAAAATGTTCTATGAGTGAAAGAAGATGTGAGGGACAAAATTAGAAAATACAGGAAATGAGAGATCACTTCAATAAAGAGACAGAGACTCTGAAAAAGAACCAGACAGAAATGAAAGACTCAACAAACCAATTTAAAAATACAGTGGAAAGTATCACCAATAGATTAGACCATTTTGAACACAGAGTTTCAGGCCTCGAAGATAAAGTACATAATCTTGAAAATAAAGCCAAACATAAAGAAAAAATGTTAAGAGAACATGACAAGTATATTCAAGAAATCTCCGGTAAGATCAAGAGGCCATACTTAAGAATTAATGGGGTAGATGAAGGCTCTGAAATACAAGCTAAAGGGATGCACAATCTCTTCAATGAAATAATATCAGAAAAATTTCTAAACCTTAATAATGAGATGAAAATTCAAATACAAGAGGCATGTAGGACTCCAAGAATACAAAATTTCAACAGATCCACTCCAAGGTACATTATAATGAAAATGTACAACATAAAGAGAAGGATAGAATTTTTAAAGTTGGAAAAAAAAAAAAAGAGGCTGACCACATTTAGAGGTAAACCAAACTGAATTTCACTGATTTCTGGACCCAGATCCTAAAAGCCAGGAGGATTTGGTATACCAAGCTCTGAAAGAAAATGGATACCAAGCAAGAATACTATACCCAACAAAATTAAGCTTCAAAATTAAAGATGAAATAAAAACCTTCCATGATAAGCAGAAGCTAAAAGAATTCATAACCAAAAAGCCTGCACTACAAAGCATATTCAATAAAATATTTTGTGAAAAAGAAATGAAAAATAAAAATGAAAACCAGCATTAACAGGAATTACACTAGATATATAGTCAAAGTAGAATCAAGTCCTATTTAAGCATTAGAAATACATTAAAATGGAGCCAGCATTGTGCACATCTGTAATCCCAGTGGCTTAAGAGTCTAAGGCAGGAGAATTGTGTGCTCAAAGCCAGCCTCAGCAACTTAACACAGCCCTAAGTGATTTAGTAAGATCCTGTCTCAAAATAAAAAATAACCACAAGTGGGATCCTAAATAGAATAAGGTAGACTCTATGTATGTATGATCTGCCAAAATACATTCTACTGTCATGTATAACTAAAGAGAATGAATGAATGAATGAATGAATGAATGAATAAATAAATAAATAAATAAATAAATAAATAGACAAGTAAATAACTAAAAAGGGCTGGGGATGGCTCAGTGATTATGTGCCCTGTGTTCAATCCCTGGTACCAGAAAATTACTTCAAAATGACATGAATTAAAGAGTATCTCTCTATAATAACATTGAACATAAGCAATATAAACCCTTCAATCAAAAGATGTAGGTTGGCAGATTGGATTAAAAACCAAATCCCAACAATATGCTGTTTATAAGAGGCTAACCTCATAAGCAAAGACATCCATAGACTGAAGGCGAAAAGATTGGAAAATATATTCCATGAAATGGTACTTGTAAACAAGCAGGAGTGCTATTCTCATGAATTATTTGGATAAAGTAGATTTCAAACCAAAATTAATCAAAAGAGAAAAAGAAGGTCACTTCATACTACTTAAGTGACTCATACAAGAAGATATAATTCTAAATATTTATGCCCCAAACAATGGTGCACTACATATATAAAACAAACCCTTTTCAATATTAAGAATCAAATAGACCACAATACAATAATACTGGGTGGCTTTAACATGCCTCTTTCACCACTGTTTGGATCTTCCAGACATAAATAAAGAATCTAAGGAACTAAAAATACAATTAATAATATGAACCTAACAGACATTTATAGAATATATTTCATTTATCAATTACTGAACTCACTTTCTTCTCAGCAGCACATGGAACATTTTCTAAAATATTTTAGGTCACAAAGCAAATATTAGCAAATACAAAAAAATAGATATATATCTTATATTCTATCAGATCATAATGGAATGAAATTAGAAAGCAATGAAAGATTAAAACCTAAAACACTCTAACATCTAGAGATTACATAATATACTTTTGAATGATTAATATGTAGTAGAGGAAATTAGGGGAGAAATAAAAAAAAAATTCTTCAATTCTTCAAATTCTTCAATTCTTAGAAGTAAATGAGAACAGTGGTAAAATATGTCAAAATATCTGGGACAGTATGAAGGCAGTTCTTAAAGGAAAGTTTATAGCATTGAGTTCATACATCAAAAGAATAGAAATATGCCAAATAAATAATCTAACACTGCATCTCAAGGCCATCAAAAAAGAAAAACCAACTAACTACTGGAGATAGGAAATAATTAAAATTAGAGCTGAAATCAATCAACTTGAAAATAAAAAAAGTGATGTAAAAGATAAACATAAAAAAGTTATTTTTTTGAAAGGATAAACAAGATCAATAAACCCTTAGCCAAACTAACCAAAAGTAAGAGAGAAAACACTCAAATTAACAAAAATAGAGATGAAAAAGGAGACATCACCACAGACACAACTGAAATCCAGAGTATCATCAGAAACTATTTTGAAAATTTATGCTCCATTAAGGTAGAAAATGTTGAAGAGATTGATAAATTCTGAGAGACATATGACCTATGCACTCTGAAAGCAGTATGGAGATTCCTCAAAAAACTAGGAATGGAACAACCATATGACCAGTTATCCCATTCCTTAGTATATTACAAAATATTTAAAATCAGCATACTACAGTGATACAGCCACATCAATGTTTATAGCAACAGAATTCACAACAGTCAAGCTATGGAGCCAACCTACATGCCCTTCCACAGATGAATGGATAAATGTATCAGCCATAAAGAAGAATGAAATTATAGCACTTGCCAGTAAATGGATGGAACTGGAAACTATCTTGCTAAGTGAAATAAGTCAGTCCCCCAAGGTGGAATATTTTCTCTTTGGGTTATGGAAGTTGACTCAAAATAAGTGAGTGGGGGATAAAAAGAAAGAGAGAAAGGGAAAAAAAAAGGGAGTGGGAATCTCATCAAAATAGAGGAAAGTTCGGTAGATTCAATGAAGGGGATTGAGAGGGAGGAAGTAGGGATGCAAAAAGGGAAGAACACTGGAATGAATCTGACTGAACTTTCATAAGTACATAAATGAATATAGCACAGTGAATCCCAACATCAAGTTTATCCACAAGACACTGATTTTAAGAAAATAGCCTATAAATAAATTGCAGAAGGATTAGTAGAGTAGAGGGAAGGAGCAGAGAAGGAAGGGGGAAGGGAAGTGCTGGGGATTGAATAAGAACAAATCATATTCCATACTTTTGGTGATTTTGTCGAAATGTATCCTAAAAAGAATCAAAAAATTAATAAAATAAAAATTGCTCTGTATGCCATTCCATTATTTTCCAACTTCCATAGAGTCTATTTAAAAGTTAGCTGAGGTTTTATTGTTACTCTGCTGAAAGTAAGGCCCTTTCTTCATTGCCTGCCTTTTGTCTTTGTTTTCAATAATCTAACTGATTGCCTGTGCATTGGGAGGTTTCATGTGGGTGTTCTTCTTGTTTTGTATCTTCCCGCTTGCATGCTACTGAGCTTCTTTAATCTGCAGAGAAATGTCTTTTATATGGATACAAAGATTATTAGCCATTATGCTTTCTTTTCTCTCCTTTTTTGACTCAAATTACTTGTATGTTAGATCTTCTTACTGTGTTCCACATTTACTATATTTTTTATTGTTGTTTTGCTTTTCCTTGCTGAAAGCAAAAACAACTGAAATGGGGACAGACCTCAACAGATCAGCAAGATTTTCTTTATTAAGCAGCAGAGTGGCATATTTTCAGTAGAGAAAATGGCAACTGGTTACAAGAGGGTTCTGATTTTTACATGGTTTAAGTGAGACTTAATCATCATATCAGAAAGTGTAGTGAGATTTAATCTGTACACTTAATCATAGCCGAATGTGTTGCTTGGGCAGTCAGGGAGATAGTTGTAGAATGGGAAGTTGTGCAAATTCAGAGCCCATTGTTGCTGGGAGATGGTGAAAGTCCAGAGCCCATGTTTTCCTTTTACCCGGACCCATTGTCATGCTTTCTCCCTGGGGGTTGTTGTTCCCCTTTATCCCTGGGGTAATTGTTTTCCGTATCCGTCATTCCAGGATCTGAAAGGGAATAATGAACTGGGGCATTGATATCAAGTCTGTCTGCTTCCTGTGAAGGGGAGAAGTAGGGGGATCCCTACCCCCAAGAGTTCTGGGAGAGAATATGGAGATTCTGGGACTGAGACTGAGGAGGGCGTATATGAAAGGAGCCTCAAGGTCCTGAAGTCTCCTTTTTGTTGTTTCAGGGAGTCAGATTGTGAGCGCAGGAGTAAATGACTTTGACATGTTCCTGGGAGACAGTTTGAGCTAAATAGTTTACCTCACTTAGAAGCTGTTTCCATACAAAATTAAGAATGCAGAGAAGGAAAGTTATTACGAAAAAAATGAAGATTAATTGGTTTGTAAGAGCTAGGAAGACATTCTTCCTAGTGACAAAACAGGATATATTCTTCTAAAATGCCAGGAAACATACACCTAAAGTACATAGCAGATAGTAGAGTTTGGATCTTATTTTTCCTCTTTAATCAAGGGTCGTCTTGCCCCACTCAGATTCAGGATGCACTCTCCATGATGTCATGAGATTGGGTCCTTTGAAGCATAACAAGCATAATTAATTTTGAAACTGCTTTTTCCTGATAGCTTAATCATCTCCATCCTGCTTGACAGATTATACAAAACAAGAAAAGAAATAAAATTAACAGTACAGTTATACCTGATAACCCAACTACATGTGTAGAAAAGTATTTAAAAGGCTTAAGGGAAGAAATCTCTTCAACCAACTTCCCCAAGTCTCTTCAGTATCAAAAGTAGGTGTTTTTGCATTAGCCATGGCCAGGACCTGAGATTTGTAATTTTGACAAATCCTTAACTGCCCCTCAGTCATTTTTGTTATTTTCTTGACCTCCCTCATGGCATGGGTTGTACCTTCCAGGTTCCAGGCATTGACATTTTCATCTGCAGAGGTAGGATTCCCATTGAATCCAGTAGGAGCTGTTTCACTTTTCCCAACATCCCCTCTTCCATGGTAAGTTTGATATTATGACCTAGAATCCAAACACAAGTATTTTCATGGTCAACACGTGCATATCTGGACCCATAATTATAGGAGCTGGGATACTCATCACTGTAAAAGAAACTACTTGAGGATGATTAGGAATCAGCAAATTCTCATCTTCCCTGTTCCAGGTGATCCTGAAGTTGTTTAACCTTGTCTCTTACCACTCCTGATTTGTTTACATAGAAACAGCATTCTTCCCTGGCTGGTTTTGCAGGATGACAGATGACAGGGAGTCCAATTTTGTAAAGTCAGTACTGAGTCGGCAACCTGTTGAATGTTTTCAATAGCCTGTTTTGATAACTTTTTATAGTAATGAACTGAGGTTCCCAATGCTGCTACTCCTGTGCCAATCCCAGCAGTTGTCTCTAGTCCTGAGTGAGGGAATAATTTAGAGAGGGCTCTTCTATGTCTGGTGTGTGCTGTATTGAAATGGATAGGCTTTGGTTTTTAGGTAAAATGTCAATTTGAGGAGTAGGCCGGTCCAGTTTTTGGTAGGGGTAAATATGAGCCTTGCAGAGGAAAAATGCTTCAGAATTTGGGGGACACCAGGGCTGTGGGGCTGGTACAAGCATACATCTTAAGTTTCATTAAAAGAACTATTGTCTCTTCTTTTAATGCCCAGGTATGGCTGTACTTTGGTTATAACTGTTTTTGCTAGGTGTTCAAACTGGTCAAATTGACCTTGTTCTTATCTGTTGTTAAGAGTCAGCTGAGTTCCCTCAGGGGTCATTCTTAGGAACTTGTGAGCAGCCTCTTAGCTCCTTCAGTGCCATCTGTCAGAATGGGTCAGGGTCTCCTTGATTATGTGGCTTCCCTTGGAAGCATCAGGGATGTCTCCTCCTCCAGTGATCCTCCTCTTTGCTGCATGTGCAGTGGTTGATTTTCTGTTCTCCAGAGCCTCATAGATTCCCCTGATCAGGAGGTCATGTGGTCCAGAGTGGCAAAACCTTTATAGAAGTCCTCTTCTTCCCTGGGTTCAAGCTGACTCAGAGGGCAAGAGCCAAATCTTGTCTATTTTCTTCCTTGGCCCTTTTACTTTCTTAACTTTACTCTCTAAGCCTTGGTCTTAAACATTCAGCAAACCAGTTTTACCAATTATAGAGTAAGAGTACTGGGTTTTAACTTTAATGTATATTACTTTATAGTCATTCACCTCTTTTATTTAATTGTGGTCAGTATTAGTACTGGAAATTAGCCTTACATTCTCTCTGTCTATAAATGATGGTCTATTACCTCAAATTAACTCAGGTTGTTATGATGAAAGTTGTACTGTGTAAGGCACTAACAGATAATAGTTAAAGTTTATAAGGAAAATGCAAAATGAAATTAATGAGTAAAAACATATTTAGTTTGTATAATAGCCATGAACTAAAAAACATAATTTTTATTATCTTAAACCTTACTTAGTTATATTTTTATCTCCTGTTTATTTTGAGATCACAGTAATTTTTATAATAAAAATTTATCCTTTGAATATGACTTTAGATGAGCTTAAGTCTAGCCCACTTTGAAATTATCTGAACATGGAGAAGGTGAGAGGCAGAGTCTTAACTCAGAATGAGGCGGTGCTCTTGGCAAATCTTAGGTAAAGTGTTTTCTTTCTGAAGCTGATTTTTGCCTCTTTCTTAAATAACATTTTATAAAGTTTATATATATTGTTTCCTAAGCTCATATAAATGTTAGCTAACACAATATGATATTACATCTGAAATATTAACCAAACCAAAGCTAAGAGAGCTTTTAACCCCCTTTTGTGGGAAAGTGGCAAAATGCTTTTATGTTTCATAATATTAATCTTTAAACAGATCAGGCTCTCATTATCTTTTAAAAATATATTTAAGTTTCTACCTTAGTGTAAAAAGTATCATAAAAATTTACATATGGTTTATTGATAACAGGTCCAGTTACAGAACATTAAATGACATAAATAAATCCCCAATTAAATTTGTTATTTTTATAAGTCTAAAATTATCATTAAAGACAACTTTAGTTTGAAGAACACCAGCTTGATAAAATGCTCTTAACCTTATACTTTAAAGACTTGTATACCTGAAACATGAATACATTTAGTATACAAAGAGGCCAATAACAGCACCACAATTACACTGATGTTTTTATATTAATCAACTATAACTGTTAAAGAAAGATTTAGACCCTGTAATATAGGGTAATACTCTAAAATAACAGTTGTTGTTTAACCAGAGTTGTACAAGCTCTAATTTATTTAAGACTAGTTTCTTTAAATAATAAAATTTAACAGACACAAGAAATTATCTTGATAGAGCAGATTAATGTTTTAAGAAATCCTAGAGGATTAAACTTTGTTTTATATCAGTACATTAATCTTTGACCTTAGGAAAACTCTTCCTTATGAAATTTCTGAATTTTTCCAATTATTCCTCTTACTAATATGAAATACTTTAAGCTATCTATAGTACTTTAATTGAAAACACAGCTGAAAGTTTTTGGACTTTTTGCATATAGAATTGCACCTATTAATAATCTTTCTTTAGTGAAGACCCAGAAACAAAGCAATCTTAGACTCTTTCATTTACCCACTTATGAAAACACACATAATGTTTAAATATATTACCTTACAGAATTTAAGAAGTCAAAAACACTTGATTTTATATTTAGCAGTAGATGTGTTTTAGCACTTTAATTAATCAGATGTTTCCTCTAACAAACATATTTATGATTAATTCCATTGTTGATGTTAAATCTAATTTATTCATTTTTAACTGTAAAGACCAAGATATTAGACAAGTGTATTTAACAGTACTAGTTATCTCTTTCCTGTTGAAGAAAAATCCTGTAAGCAATGAATATTACATTCTAGACATTTTATAGAAACCAATATGCTGTTAATTGACCAGCCAGAAAAACTTGTGAATTAATAATTTTAAATACATCTTTATCTATTTACCTAGTTTAAATCGAACTTTTAAATCACATGAAAAGGGTATTTGGATTCATTTCTCTTTTAAATTTTAACATATGAATGCTCTTTTATCTATGTGCCAATTTTGATACCATGTGCATGATATATGAACACAAGCTCACGTGTAGAAATGACAACACAATACACAGGTGTGCACACGTACATAAAACAGACAGGAAACAGAGATTTTGCAACTTGCAGATCTCCACAGGTAGGAAGGAACGCTACAGATGTTTATTAAAGCATTTATTATATTTAAACTGTTAGAAATGAAAATAGAGCTTATCAGATTTTCATATTATGGCTTAAATACAGAGGCCTGTGCAGTTGGAAATGCTAGGTGAACTGTAATGACTCTAGTAAAGGAGCATGCAGACCATCTTTATCAGATCAGAGTGTACTTTTGGCTCACATTAGAGCCAGTTCAGATATTGGAAAAATGAAAGAGCTCTGAAATTCTTAGATAAAGATTCTCAAGGTAGATTCCTCAGAAAACTTGAAATAGACCCACCTTTTGACCCAGTTATCCCACTCCTCAGTTTAAAGGACTTAAAATCAGCATACTACATAAACACAGCCACGTCAATGTTTATAGCAGCTCAATTCACAATAGCTAGATTGTGGAACCAACTTAGATGCCCTTCAACAGATGAATGGATAAAGAAACTGTGGTATATATACACAATGGAATATTATTCAACCATAAAGAAGAATAATATTATGGCATTTGCAGATAAATGGATGAAATTGGAGAATATCATGCTAAGTGAAATAAGCCAAACCCAAAAAATCGAAGACCGAATGTTTTCCCTGATAAGTGGATGATGATACGTAGTGGGGGCGGGGGATGGGGGGTAAGAGAAGAATGGAGGAACTTTAGATTACATAGAGAGAAATGAAAGGGATGAGGGAGTGGAGTATGAAAGAGGGTGGACTGAGATAGACATCATTACCCTATGTACGTGTATGATTACACGAATGGTATGAATGTACATCATGTACAACCACAGAAACGAAAAGTTGTACCCCATTTGTGTACAGTGAATCAAAATGCAGCCTGTAAAAATAAAAAGAAGAGAGAGATTATTAAAAAATAAATATAAGAAAGATTCTCAGGGTAAAGAAAACTTGTTTATATGAGGTCACTCCATCTTTTCTCCATGTGCTGTAGTATTTAGGGAGCAACTTGTTAAGAAAGCAGTGTAGTAGATTGCTGAGAGGAGATAAGAGAGCCAGTCATAGGTCCCATAAACTGCTTGAATTTAAAAGTGGCACTTTTCTTCCTTTTGGTCTCAAACTGGTTTCCCAGATGGTAGTCAGGCCAGATGTGGATGCAAAAAAATTATTCTCAACCATGGTTAACTATTTTAATTTAAGGGAGGACATTTGCCAGCTAGTTGTGCCCTTAAAATTTCTTACATGTTCCCTTTGTCCTTTTGGGTCCTCATACTCACAGGACCATGATTTCACATTATGTTCCTCAATCTGAAGTGGGAGGCACCCAGAGCATTTAGTGCTCTGGGTAACATCTCCACTAGAGAACATGAATAATTTGGATTTTTGAACTAGGACAGATGAGGGATAGTTTTACTCTAATTAGGTGAGCAGGTTTTCTGGTCTTTTTCTTGCCAGATGAGAGGAGTCTACTTTTAAAGCAAGGGAGCTCTATCCTGAGAATCCGTCATAGTGGGTCCCTGTTTAAGAGACAGAGAGTATGGACAGAATTGGAGTAGAAGCAATCAGAAACAGAGGCAGCTAATGGTCGATATTTGGTACCCCTGCAGGCCGACAGGGTCAGACTTGACATGAGACCTTCAGGCAGCACCAGGGAGTGACCCTGGCCAGCTGCCCTCAGTTGTCTCAAGCCTTCCTCTAACCCACACACCAAATTTCTCCCACAGAAAAGAAACTGAAGCAAGCAGGACTGACATTCCCCACCCCTGTGTGGGTGAATCCAACCCGCCTTTTGATTTTAAATGAAAATCTGGGGGTCAGGACCTGATTAGAGGGCTTGTGGAGTGGGGAGTCAGCGGGAATTCATCGTTGAGCAGAACGGGGCTGGCATGATGAGGGTTTTGAAGGAAGGTGAGAGAGCCTGGAGGAGGGAGACCTCAGGCTGTCGGGGTACCGCGGACCCCACCCTAGTCTGGCACTGAGCCGGGGTGGCCCAGTTTGCAAAATCGAGGACCTCAGTCTGGGGCCCCTGGTTTGCAACAAACAGCTAACACTGCTGACTCATGCTCGCTGCGTGCCTTCTTGTTGCCCTTATTGTATTACATTGTTATCATGCTCTCCCCACATGCTCAGTAACTGATTGGCTGCTGTATATGAGGTGATTCTTGTAACTGCCTAGAGACTGATCTCAGGCTGATTCTGATTGGCTTATGCTTGCTATATAACCCAGACACTTCCTCGAATAAAGAGCATTTTGTTTGTTGGGCATTGTTCCTCGTTCATTGTTCGTCGTTCGTTGGTCTTTGTCTTTTGGGCTTTTTTGTTCGTGTGAAAAGGAAGCGTACGCGTTATCATTGCCTCCGCCGGCGGAGGGCAGTGATATCAGGCCACTTGCCACTTCGCTGGAGGAAATCGTCTAAATCCTCTAGAATCTTTGGATCGAAGATCCCAAATTGTGAATTCAGACTATTGACTTAGGTTGTCTAATTTATATTGGGGCAAGATCTGAGTACTAAGCCTAATGAGGCAGAGGTTCTTAAAGTTATCTGTGAGATGACCTAAGGGGGAGTCCTGTGGGATGGAACCTCCTGCGTTGGAGAGGTTTGACAGGGTGGCAATTTGAGATCGAAGCATTCTTTGATGTCTAATCATCACTAGAGTTCCACCAGAGAATGCTACAATCTCTGTGGTGGCGGGGGAACCCCTGGGCTCTGGACAAGCCAAAGGCATACCCTGCAGCACTAACACCTCTCACTCCTTGAGAGGAGTCCAGCGTAGGCAGCCCAACAGAAGGTGGCTGGCTGGCTCCTCTGGGGAACCGTGCACATAGAAAGCTCATCGCTGGCCTTTGCTTTGGAGATGTTGGGCCCTCCACAGTGGCAGTGGCCAGGGAAGCAGAGAAGGTGGTCTGGGCTCATCCAGGCTTCGTCCTGTTTCCTGGGCTATGGAGTAAGCCTGGAGCGGCTGGGGAGAAAGGGCCGTTGGCATCTGAGAAGGACACGTTGTCCCTGTGGGTAATGCAAGCTGTCTTTACAGTGGGACTTTGATATCTTCTTGATATCTCCCAGAGAGGTTCCTTCACATACCTTGTCCCTAGAGCTTTATCCAATTTCTATTTCTTTTCAAATCCTTGATCAACTAACAAACTCATTTTTCACTTCCCACGTCAGCCAACTGTCGTGTTTTGTGTTGTTGTGTTTCACAAAAACCCTCAGCTCGCCCAGTCCTTGTCTGTCTTTCCCCAGGTCACCTCCCATGCAAAAAGCCCAACATGACACCGGATGGGGACCTGGGAGCTGGGTTCACCCCAGGGGTAGGCCAGGGATTGTGATCGAGCTGGAGAACAGGGGAGGGCACAGGTGGGACAGGCAAGAGCTCCACGAGGGACAGGCCTTCTTAGGTGGAGGAAAGGTTCGTTTTCCTGCAGGAAGAAGCCCTACCTAGGGCTGAGGTCCTGGGGAGGGCGGAGCCGAGCAGAGTGGACTCTAACTGGCTTGCACTCACATCCCCAGAGAAGAAATGCCGTCACAGAATGAGGCTTCAAGGGACACAGGGAATAAAGCACCTGTGCTGGCTCAGGGACAGGGAGGAGGTGCTGGCAGTGCCTCGCTCTGCACAGTGGCTCTCCCTGCTGCAATGTGCCTTTTCCAATGGCCTCTAGTTCTGGGATCATCCATCCTGGGTGGGGCCAGTATTTGGCAGACCCATTTGTAAGCAGGCTCTTACTTATTCTTCCTCTTAACCTATAAGAGAAAACTCCTCAGGAAGCCAAATTAGTTGGCTGAGGGAGAGGAGGGAAACCAGTGTGAGGGTCCAAGTCCCCTGTAGTGCCCTGGGGCCCGTTCAGTCTTCTCACTTCCTTTTTGTGATGCAGACCTGCTCAGTTCATCCAATGTGGTTTCGGTGTATCAGTTAATAACTAGTTCAGGATTGCTAGTTCAGGTTACATAATCATTTGGTGTCCTATGGTCAGGTATTTTTCTCTACTAGGGTTCTGCCAGAAGCTGCTTTTTAAATAGAGAAAGGCCTGGCTTTTTCTAACCACTGCAGGGCTGTGTAGTAATCCTGCAGGGACTTTCTACAGTCTTGCTGTACCTCTTTCACAAACACTTCAGATACCACGGGCTCTGCTGGGTGATGAAGGTCAAATTGCTGAAAAACTTATAGAAAGGCCTGGACCTGCTATAGAGCTCCCCCCCCCCTTTTTTTTTTTTTTTGCTCTGGGCCTCATTGACGACCGAAAGATTATGGGTAATCAAAAAAAACCAGATCAGAGTAGTAACTCAAATTCTGGAGACCCACAAGCCTTTGTGCCTCTAGTGTGCCATTTAAGGTACAGCACCTTATTCTCCACTTTTAGAGAACTCTCCTCGCAAGCATGAAACTTCTGGGTCCCTAGAAAGTTCACTTTTGAGATGCTCCCTAAACTTCGGCAGGACTACCCTCCTCCTCCTAGCCCAGATGTCCTGTTCAGGCACTAGTCTTACTGAGCACTTCGATTTGCCAGATCCAGTGTGTGCAGCGTCTCCATGCAGTGGACCAGCACGATACTCTGAAACATCCCATCCAGGCTGATGGCAACAGAGCAGTAGAACTGATAGAGCCATGGGCAAGACAGTTCAGCTGCTCTCTGGCTTCTGTCACGTAAATGCAAACTCCACCAGCAGTGGCCTGTCACTCTGCCATGCTCTTTGCAGTGTGTGCTTTGAAAGAGACTGAGTAGTGCAATACGTAGCACTCGAGGAGTGTGCCATGGGCAGGAGGGTCTGGTATTCCCCATGGACCCTCTTGAGACGGATTTGGGCTACTACTCTTCCTCTCCTTTGAACTCCATACTGTATTTAACTGCATAATCATTGCAGATTGAATGCCTTTTTTCTTTTTTTTTTTTTGCAAAATAACTCCATTATGTGAAGCTTTTATTTTAAAAAAAATTGTGCCTGTATTACTTAAAAGTCGTTTGTTATTAAGTTGTCTTTGGTGCAAAATTAGCATGCCTGGAATACTCATAAATACAGATTAAAATTGAATAGTCCAATCAACACACATCATTTCTTCATGACAGTTTAGATAATATTTTCCTGGTCTGTAAAACAAAGACATTTGTTGTTACTGATTTGTGCATTATAGTCAAAATATGACACTGGAGAGAATTTACTGAGGTGCTGCAAAGTCTCGACTGAATAAAATCCAGCCTTCTGTGTCTGAAGATTCTGGTGCTTTCCGTAGTTTCTGTCTGCTGCTCGGTCCTCAGGCTGCTCAAGGAGATGCGTCCCCTTAGTCTTCAGCCGCTGGACCACCTGCAGGTAGCTCTGGAAACGCACATACAGTGCACCAAGGACCCGGGGCTGCTCCCCACGCAGCCTGGAGAACCACTGAACCGCAGACCACCACGCAGTAAGGGTTCTACCCCAATTTCCAGGCTGAAGAAGGCGTGACGACGGTGCCGTGGTGATGACTGTGTGGCGATATAAGCTCCCACTCTTCCTCATGGCTCGCAGTGGAGTTCAGAATCGCTCGGTTAGTTCACAGCCATTATCTAATGATCCACCCGAATTTCTGGAAATTTCCCACTCCCCAGTGCATGATCTCACTGGTAAATGTCCCTTCAAAAAGTCTTGGGGAAAGTTTCACAGTGTACACATGTGACAGACTTGCAGGGTCTTTCCTAGAAGGAATCCAGCTGCCTCCCCCAAAAGCAGGGGTACGAGGTCTATGAGGCAGGTCATTTCTGGAAAGAGGACATGATTGCCAGCCATGGTGACTTGCATCTGCTTCTGCCCAGCAGATGTTTCTTCTCATTTTCAGGAACTTTGCAGTAAGCCCCCTGTGCTTCTCTGTTTGGTTTTTTTTTTTTTTTTTTTTTTTTTTTGGTTTTTTTGTTTTGTTTTGTTTTGTTTTGTTGAGAATCTCTATCTCTTTGTTGAAGTGATCCATTGCTTCCTGCAGTTGCTCTTTCAACTGCTTATTGGTATGATCATTCATTGCCTGCATGTGCTCTCTTATCTCATTCTTTGCTTCATGAATCATCTTAGTCTGAAGTCCTTTTCTGACATTTCTTCTTCCATCCTGTCACTGGGTTCTATTAATATAGAATCTAGATTTGTTTGGATCATTTTCTTCCCTTGTTTTTTCATGTTGTTTATGTATCTTCCCCTCTAGCAGTGCAGATCTGGAGTATTGCAATTTCTCCTCTATAGGCTTATAGTGACCCTATAGGTTTCCAAAACCTTTTCTTTAAGGGGAGATCAATATTAGCAGTGCCTGTTCAGACAGTATGCAACCCTAGATCAAATAGCCCCTATGAGGACATTAACAATGTTGTCAAAATAAACAGAATGAGTTCAATTATTATCTACAGTGTAACAAATAGATTTGCAATAAGGTCTGCAATTTCTAATGGAGGAAAAAGAGGATGGAGAGGGGTGTAGGATGTAACAGTTAATGGGATAAGAAAAGAATATATAAAAGTTCTAGATAACAGAAAGAGTGAGAGTGTAATCAAAAGAAGTTGGTTGTTAGCACGTGAAAAGGGAGAAAGAGTCTCTGAAGGAACAGGTAAACAAAAGGAAAAGAGAGCAAGAAAGGTAAAGAAATAAAAACTTAAAATTTTTCAATAAGGAGAAAAAAGAAAACATACACTACATCAGTCATACAGTATTCAAACCTTCAGTCCTCAGTGGCCTGATGTGTCCCCCTGCGCATCTCTGGGTGGAACGCTGTGACTGGCACTCTTCCCTGTCGCTGGTGACGCTGACTGCCACCACTTTGTCTCTGAGGACTACATGTTGCCTCCTGGCCCTCCTCACTTCAGGGCTGCGTCATCCTCAGCGAGGTCAGGGAATCCAGTTCCATGGCGTCAGCATCTGCCACAGCGTTCTGGTGGAGGCCGGTGGCCCACGAGCCATGCATTTGTCCAGTGGTCGTGTTTCCCAGGTGGCAGGAGGAGACCGCACACAGTGCAGACCCAGTCCACTGTGCTCGCTTCCCCGGTCCTGTGGACTTTCCTTCCCTAGGGGAGCTCTGAATTTCAGGATCATTGATGAGCCCGTCATGGAACCCAAGCCTTCACTCGACCACTAACACCCAGATGATCTGAGCTGTGCATTCGGAGCTTTTCTTTCCCTCCCCGTTCTCGGCCTGGAGCCCAGAGGAATCTAGATGACCATCACGATTCTTACAGTTCCTGCTGCGTGCAACTTGACATCTCAGTCACTTCATCTCACAACACTTGCCTTCCCCCCGGCCATAGGACAAGTCGCCAGGGTCGCCTAGACACCGTGGATTCCCATGTCCTACTAGTCTGTGGTCTCTGAATACATGAACAACCCAGTTCCAGAATCCTGTTTGGAGGGTATGCCTTCCTTTATGGCACAAGTACTGTGTGCGGGTCCTAGCAAGAACTAGACAGCCTCTCAGGAGGTTTCCATAACGGGAAAGGCTCTGGCCAAGGTACAGGGAACTATACAGGATAGTATGAGTAGCCTAGGACTGGTAATAAGAAGGGTTAGCATCCCAAAGCTGGAAATGCAAAGTGGAGGAAAGCTCATCAGAGCCCAGAAGGAAAAAGTATCCAGACTGCCACTGCGAGAGAAGCTGGCACAGCCGCCCAGAGGCTGCTCCACAAGGAGGGAGTTAGGGAACCTGTTCTTCCCGGAGACCTCCTTCCAGGGCCCCCCAGTAGCAGGATCCCACCAGAAAACCGGAGGGGAGTGGAGGCTCTTGGCAGAGGCCACTCAGTGGGCCCTGGAGGGCACAGTTAAGTGTGACGTATTGGAGAACAGAGAGAGGGGCAGGCCCACTCTGTGGAGAGGTCTGTGGTTTGGATTTTGTTTGTCCCACGACGAGTGTGCTACAAGTTTGGTCCCCAGTGTGGTGATGTTGAGGTGAGGGTCATTTAAGAAGTGGGGCCTAGCAGAAGGTAATTAGATCAAGGGGCTCCACCCTCATAAATGAATTAATGCTCTCAAGAGAAGGGGTCAGATCTCAGGGGTCTGGATTAGTTCCTGCAAGAATGGGTGTTGTAAGTAAACCTGGCCCTTCCTCTGAACCCCTTTTCTGAACACATTCCCACCATTATGATGCCATTTGCCATGAAGTGATCAGATGCTAGAAGCATGCTCTTGAGGTCCACACCAGCTGAATAAGCCTTCTTTCTATATAAGATATCCAGCCTGAGGAATTTTGTTGAAGTAACAAAATAGACTAAGGCTGGGTGTGGTGGTGCTTGCCTGTAATCCCCGCAGCTTGGGAGACTGAAACAGGAGGATTGCAAGTTCAAGGCCAGGCTTAGCAACTTAGCAAGAACTTGTCTCAAAATAAAAAATAAAAAGAGGACTGGGAATGTAGCATAGTGGTACAGCACCCCTGGGTTCAATCCCTATTACCAAAAATCAGACTTAGACAAAGAGTTTTAAAAATGTTTGTATTTAGCACTTTGTTTAAATTTAAGAAGGAAAATACTACAGATAAGGTGTTTTCCAGATCAGAATCAGGAGTCTAATCAGCTTTTGAAAGGGGAATGTCTGGGCTTTGGGAAGCCAGTGTCTCCATCCTGCACATTTCTCCTTGGGAAGAATGATTTTTATCATCATTGTAGCCATCAAAGAGTTCATGTGAGTAATTCAGAAATATTTCAGTTCTCACTCCATGCTGTTCCCCAAATAATAAACATCTGGACTTGTTTATGTTCACCACTTTATTAAATACTTTTATTAACAAATCTACATAGATTCAATACAATAATAAATACTTTGGGATAAATAATTGAATGTATTTTAGAGCCCTTAGGGCTTACAAAAGAATCTTAAAAGATCCATATTTAAAATCTGAAAACTAAGAATAATAATTACAAAAGGTAGCAAACCATACATTCAAAAATAAATATGTTTTAAATATTTAAATAAATAGATTTAAATGTTTTAAGCAGGAAGCACATAATTCTCAAGTCAGCTTTGAGATGATGCTTTGGCAAAAGGTAATCCATCTGTTCAGAAATTCTACAATGGTTACTGCCTCATGAGCGTATTCACAAGTGAATGTTGTTGCAGATCCCTGTAAAAGAACATTTTTATTATGTAAGTTTAGAGTGGTTTATCTTATATGTAATTATTCTAAGTTGAAGTCTTATAGGCTTATGGCCTTTATCTTTAAGCTTGTTAAACATAGTTATCATTTATATTTTTCTTGAATGATCAATGTGATGTGCCAAAATTATGCATTTTAATATGACATCAAATGAGCAACATACAAGGCTATTAGTTTTCAATTCTCACTTGTTTTTCTTATTTGTTAATTTTCCTCTCAATGACTACAAGATTTTTTCCCCTGAATTCCTCAACAATATTTGAATAAAAATAATTCTTGATAAATATTTTATTAAGTATCATTTGTGAAATGGTTATTGGATCCCTTTTCCTCTGGGTATGCATCTATGTCTATATAGAATAGGTTATATATATATATATATATATATATATATATATATATATATATATATATGTTCTTCTTTTCTAAACGTTAGAATTTCATAGCATCCCACTTAATGGATGAATTGTTATGCACAAATATGTGCACAAATGTGTGGGGAAATTCATAGGAAGACAGCTTTGTGAGTAGACACAGGGTCAGTGCAGGTGAGTTTCCCAACTCCCACCATTCTAGAAATTCCCTCCTGTGAATAGACTTTATGGAAATTAACCTCTGCTGTTGAGAGTAGTTATTTTAACACTGCTTCTGATTGACAAGTTAAGAAGAAAATATTTTGACATATCATGAGACATATGGAATGGCTTTTTCAAATTTGAAGCAATTCCTTGTAAGTCAAGCAAGACAGTGTATTCCCTTTAAATACTATATACATTCATACACATAATTATTTAAATATTGTAATCTCTTTAGTTTTTTTCTTTTGAAGTGTATGTGGCTTGTGTTGCACAGTTTTCACATAATTTTATCTTAAATTCGTATCATGAGTTTCGAGTGAGTTTTCTGATGTTAGTCAATGAGTTTAGAGCAAACCACTCCGCGTAGATAAGGACTGAGTCTGTCAAGGTCTAGGCGACTTTGATCTCAATGTGTTTTTTAAAACCTGAAACTGAAACAGTTCACTAATAAAGTGACTCCTATTTGGAAACATCTAGAGTCACACACTTTTAGAAACTTGCTTCTATTGCTAAAATTAAAATCACGCTGCTTATTGATGATACATATTAACTCATGAATTTTGTACTTGTCAGGTGGGATGAGGAAAGAGCTGTGAGTGAATCCCTTTCTCCTCATGTGTGTCCTCTGTTTACTTCATGCTTCCCATGCATTTAAAAATACCCCAGGCCCTGAAAGTGGGCCTCTTAGTGAAGAGTTAATTATCTAGTCTTTTGTCCACTCTAATGGTGTCATTTTGGGGGACAGCTCTCTTATGATTAGTCCTTCCACCAGTGATCAAGAAACCCCACTTGAAAAGGCTTTCAAGTGATCAGTAAGTGATTCTGGTAAGTGATCTGAGGGATGAAAATACATAGTGAACTCTGTCTGTTTTCTGGAAGATTCAGTTCCACACATCCTACTGCCTCCCGTTTTGTATTACTGAGAGGCGATGGAGAGGTAGTGTGGCAGGGGCTGGTGGCACGAGAGGACGGCAAGCAAGCGTCCAGCTGTGCTCCCGGCTCCACCAGGGGTCAGGGCATCCTCCCACCTTGAGGAGGACCCATTTCGTCCCAGTGTCCTTCAAATACTGGCTGCAAGAATGTGTGGATACCTCCCAAATGCCAGAAGTCAAGTACTGTACTTTAAAACCAAGTCCTTTCCCCCTGCCGTTCATTATGTTTCCAGGAAGCAAATAAAGTAAGTAAACTTACCTTTAGTTCCAGAACGGTCACATTGATATTGCTGATGAAATCCCTGGTATCTTTCAAGTGAAAGTTTTTGCTTTGAGCTAAATTTAGCACTTCCTCCAGAGGTTTGAGTTCTTCTCCTAGACACTGAAGATGTTTCAGTTCAGTAGCCTGAAATAATAACAATAGTAAGTGTTAGCTCAGTTTACCAAACACTAAAGGCCAGAAGCAGAAGTTAATCTGTAATTTATTTTATTGAGCCTGGTGTATACAGTTTCTAACATTCTCCCTGCCCTCCGCTGCTATAAGGGTGGACCCTGTGGTTTACGTTATACAATGGAAAATAAGACCTCACACACCGATGATTAGGATGAACTGTTGGCTAACAACTAACAAGTCTCACATTTCAGCTTCTCTAGGTTTTGTGAAAAGTCAGTATTTCTGCATCCAAACGGAAATCATGGATGGGTTGGCCACCTTTCCAGTCTGCATAGGACCCATGGGAACGAGAGCAAGCAGAGTTTGGAAGTCTAACACCTGAGAACCTGAGAGATGAGAAGCCAGGATGCTAAGGGCTAGAAGGAGCTCTCGGAGGCCATCTATCACAGTCCCCAAAGTTTGCAGGTTAGGTTATTGTGACCATGTGATAATGAGTCTCAATACAGTGGTGCAAGACACATTTTATGTCTTAAATTTTAATTTCCCCAAATTGCTACATTAGGAAGCATTTTAAAAAATTCTCTGTCCCAACCAAATAAAAAGTCACAATATTGGGACAGAATTTTTGGACAGGTCTCCTGATGAAGATAGGTAGGTAGATAGAGATCATATTGCATACATACTTCGGTGGTAAAACAGAGTTTCTATAAAGATTCCATGAAGTGTTTTCTCCTAAATAAGTACCTTTGGGTTCACAGCCACATTCTGAGGTAAGCAAGCCAGTACTATTGCCTCCATTTTATAAATAAGGAAACCAAATCTCAGAATCTGTCTTTCCCAAGGCTACACAAGTAGGTAGAATTAGGGATAAATGTTAATTCTTTTTCATCATACTATTGATACAGCATCCTTTGAATAAAATATTTGTATTAATCTCTAAAAGTTTTGTATATGTGAATGGTGGTTAGAGGAACAAATGAATGGAATTTATCACATTATCTTAGGTGTCAAACAGTTTGAGTTGTCACTTAGAAAGTTAGATTTCAAAGAATCCCACTAACCCTCTAGATTGCCCACATAATCTCGCGCTCTCTCTGAGCCCATCTTCAGAGGGAAGGCAGGGCTGGGCAACACCTCTCTCCTGACATGTCCAGCGACTGCCCCTTTAACTTGCTACTACAATTCTACAGATTCAGGGCTTGACTTACTGGCATGAGCAATTTGGAGCAATTTCCTTCAGAAAACAGTCCACTGTCTTTTTATTGAAGTTAAAAGCTGTGTGGCCCTAATTAGAGGATCATCTGCAAGTGTTTCCTTTCTGTCTTTCAGTAGAGTAGCTTGCAGCAGAGTTCCCTTGATTTCATAGAAATGGATCAACAGGATTGCATCCTTGCCCTCTTAAGTTCTGTTTCTTTCTGGCCTTGGAATTACCCTGGGACAAGGTTTCTGACACAAAGTTGTGCCCATGCTCTCTTGACTGGCACAGCTGCTGGGAAACTTGCACCCTCCTAGAGGCCCCCTAGAAGGCTGGGTGACCTGTTGCTGACCACGTGACTATCTGAATCCCCAGACAGCCTGACCAGGCTCTTACTCGGGGCGAGTGGGAGGCATCGTACCGTGAACCTCCAGTCCTACTGGCTAAAGGTTTGTAACTGCAAAGCTTTACTTCTCACCTCCCAGCAAGACTTTCGTCTTCACCACTACTCATCAGATCTCACGCTGGTTGGCGTTTACATCAACAGAGAGCATTCCTGATCCTCACGAACTATGCGCAGTTACCATTCATGTAGATAGAAACGAAACTGACTTGCAAAGATGGTAGGTAGTTGACCCAAGGTCATGAGCACCAGGACATGCAGAGCTGGGAGGTCACTTTAGACCAGCTGCCTGCTGTGCTGCTAGTTGCTCTCAAGGAGGTTCTGGGGACCTTCCCTACAGCAAGAAGCACTTTTAAAAGTGCCTCTAAAGTCAATTTCAATATTTTATAATGAAAAATAATATGATCAAATATCTCTAGAGTTTTACATTTTTAAATAAAACAGTAAATCCACATATCTTCTTTTTAAATTGTCCCAGCAACAAAGTGACAATATTGCTCTTACATTTTCTTCTCACTCCCTCTCATCCAACACACATGTGAGAAATAGAGGCAAAATCGTCTTAACAGAAGCCCCACTGTCAAACTTTTTTCATTGAAAAAAGATACTGAAGTTACTAATTTTTTCCTCAGATTATGTGCTGTTAATCTAATCAGTGTCCAAATTTTTATGAACTTTTAATTTTATTAAAACATAAATCAAACATAGAAAAGTGTACTTACCTCCTTGGGCACATAAATTTAAATGTGAGCATCCTGGAAAGTCTAGGATTCTTGTGATTCTGAGAAAGCATAAGACATTGTAATTAAAAAAGTGAACTCTACCAAGAAAAAGAGCTCAATGCTGTGTTAGAAAGGGCGCGTACTCACGCCAACTCCTCTTAAGAGCATCTGTAAGTCCAGCAGCAGCTGCTCCAGTTGTCGCATCGTCTCCGTTGCAGAGCCTGAGATGGGTGCGCTGTGTGCCACCAGTGCCAGAGTCAGTGTGAGGCAAGGTAGGAGCTGCATGGTGTGCCCTGCGGTGGGAGCCAAGGTCACCTGGTTGCGATTGGAGAGCGTGATAGGGAGCCCTTGAGCAGGACAGCAATTTATACTGCCAATTCTGGAAAAATAGTACGGGGGTGTTGAAGTGTTTTACATATTACACATATTTTCAAAGACTCTACCTGTATGGCATTACCGTTGTTTTTCCTCTCCTGATGACTCTCTGGAATTTCTTTAAACCCCCCATGAGCTGAGTGAATGGATGTAGGTAAAATCCCTCTTGCTTACTTTAACCCACAATTAGGTGGTAGTTTTCATTCATACGACTACCGCCTTCTGTATGAAACAGTTTTTCCTCTTTTCTTTAAGGGGGTGGAGATGCCAAAAGTAACTCATGAAAAATTTCTCTTTGTCATAAAAGTCTGCTGACATGTAAGCAGCATGCTGTGGTGGACGGGGCAGGAGTAAACAGTGAGAAGGATGAAGTTGAGATGTGTTGATTAGACAGGAAGAATGCTGGTTTCCTGTTCAGGATGGCTTTGCCTCTTATCAACACAACGAGCTAATTGCATGTGCATGGTAGATTGCTTCCTACCGAGCTGGAGTAATATTGAGATTAGGGGACAAGGTTTATTGAGCTGGAGATACTGCTCATGCTGGCTCAAACTTAACATCTTTCTGTGTCTGTTCAAATATCTTTATGTCTATTGCTCTTTCTAAGAGTTTGATGTGTAACGAGTACTCAGAAAAAAACTAGCATCCCAGGACACTGATGCTGGCTTCATAACAGACTCCAAAATTCATGTATAAATGGAATCACATTTCTAGTTCTGTTTTCACCTCTTTAAAAGATTGTCTTTGTCCTCTGAAGCATCTGAGACACTACAAGTATAGCAATAATAGTTGTGAAACATGTGGAGCATTATTTTTGTGATTGATGGACTGGGTAGGACATTAGGACCTGTGTTCATTGTTCTCAGTGGAACATGCTTACTGGCTGAATGATGGTAGAGCTTGTGCTTCTGATCAGGCTATGGAGAACTAGGGCTGTCTTTTTTAGAGAGCTTGCCGGTAACACCTCCATTTTCGCTGCCTTATTCATATCTAGTCTAGAGTTTAGACAGACCTTTACCTAGCATTGACAATGCCCTCAAGTGTACAGAAAGGGAAGGGAGAAGCGTGCAGGCACCTGGTCTAATTTAAACCTTATGACGAACCCGTGAAGTGGTGGTTCCCATTTTGTAGGTTAGAAAACTGAGGATCCAAGAAGTTAAGTTCAGCATTTTTTTCAGGGTTGCTCAGCCCTTGCTGCCAGTAAGGGGCAGAACAAGGACTGGAAGAAAGGCGGAATGTTCTGGTTCCAACCATTCATGTTCTTTCTAACCTGATGCACAATAGGAGAGGTAGGTGCCTGCACACAAGCTGTCCCCAGCAGAAGCTGGGAGTTGCCTCAGGAGACAGGGATGTCAAGTTTTGAAGAATGACAGTTACTTCAATCTGAACTTTTGCAATGAGGCAGGTGGAGGGTAGAGGGGTTAAGCATGTTAAGGAACACTCAGATGTAGTCTCTTACAGCAAGCAGAAAAATGGTTCCAAACACTCATCTATGCATTCGGCAATATTCTGAGACTATAAAAGACTTTCATAAATTTTAAAATAAGCATCACAGTTCTTCAGGTGGTAGGAAATGAAAGCCACATTAGGGACAAATCTCATGATCTTTCCTTGTTGTTACCTAAGAATTCAAAATGTCTCTCGGTACCTAAGAACAGCACGGGACTTTGTCAGGATGCTCTTGTGATATGCACAGCCATGCCCCTCGGCTCCCCTCAAGGCCTTTGGTGTCTGGTCCAGCACCCTCAGCTCAGCCCGCTGCCTTCCAGAATGGAAGAATTCAGGCCCACACATTTTCCTGTGTGTGGGCTTTTCCCATGAGGCCTTTGATGTTCACACAGTCTCGATACTTATATTTTCCAGCTATTTCCATTAGAGCATGGGCGACACATGCCTGCACCTCTGGGACCCTGTGGAAAGTTGGGTTCCTGGGCCTTGATTGATCCCTCTGATATGTGAGTGGCGGATAGTGGAAGTGGCCTCACACACTCTCTCTTGAATGCTGGAGAGAGAGCTGTGTTCACCCGGGTGTGCTTTCCATTTCTAACACTTCTGGCACATCGCTGGCTTTTCTGGCTGCAGCAGTGATAAGATCAGTAGTAAACTGCTCACTGCCGCATGTGTCGCACCACGCAAGTTTCACTACTCAACACGAAGCTGCTTTAGTGGCTTGGTGTTGCTTCTGACAGCCTCTGAGTCCAGGAACCCCAGTCTCCCAGGCTGCCTGCTGAAGACGTGTGTCTATGGCACACAGTCCTCCCCGCAAAGCTGACTGTCAAGGACTCCACCTCTCCCAAGGACTTCTTTCTGACGTCCTCTCTGTTTTGTAAAACTTCACTTGGGTCTGCGCAGCACCTAGGTGACTGCTTCCCTTCTCAGTTTCTCTAAAGTCCTCTTGGCAGTTCGGCTCAGATCTACTTCTCTCCCTCTGAAGCGAGGGCGTGGCGTTTGATGACCTGCAGACCACCCGCAGAGTTCAGCTGGAGTCCTGTCCTGTGCGAGTCCGAGCTGCCCCGCAGTCTGGGGTACACACGCCTCTAGCAGACCTCTGGTCCTCTGTGCCATGACGCAGCTGTGCGAGCCTGCCTGGGACCGCAGGTGTCTTCCTCGCACGTGCTCTTCTTTGGTGTGGTAAAATGGAATGGTGTTCACGATCTTTGGGGATGGAAGAATTATTATTTTCTTCATGCTTTTAATTTTGCAGAGTGTTCTCAAATCCATTACTTCATTAAGTCACACTTTGCTGATAAGAAATCTGATCTCTGCAGAGGTTAAGTGACTTTGCCAAAACCTTAATTAGTGGTGAAATCAGCAAACACCGGTGTCTTCGGATGTTGCCAACCCTCCAGCTGCACCGCCCTGTACCAGTGGCAGCCCATCGGGGGCATCGTTGCCCTTCC